>NC_066315.1:41358423-43857798 GCF_022539315.1 Serinus canaria
AAATGCTTGTATATCATGACTTCCTGTTGGCAGAGACTTGTACACCTGCTGTGAATGCCTATTTGATCATCTAAGATCTAATCTTCTTCACAACTGTCAGTCCCTTTAAGTACAAAAGAAATTCAGTTATTTTGGTGGAGATGTTATCTGTGTTTTTATGCTGTGGGATTTCCCAGATCCATGAGGTACCCCTTGCACTTAACACTTCATGTTCTGTATCATTGTAGTTTTTCCCACAACATTATTATTATTATTTTGGTCACCATGTCACTATGCATGCCAGTGCACCAAGAGAGGTCTTGTGTCATTTAGCACAGCACCACACAGAAGTGCTAAATCACAGTGAAGAATGATGTTTCTTTGAGAGATATGAACTCCAGGCCAGCAAGTCAAATAAAACAATCTAGTTTCCTCTGCCAAGGTGATCTGCTTTTGCTAACAAGAGATGTGTATGAATATTGCACATGGTAGGAAAAGGTTTATGCATCAATTCTGGTGACAGAAGGGTGCAACATTCAAGGTACTAGCAGTGCTACAGGGCTAATGCAAAGGCAGCCAAGCCAATTCAGATTCTGATGGTTTACCTTTCTTTGAGCTGCTTATTTTAATAGGAATATTGAACTCATAAAACTAGAACGGGGCTTGTAAAGGCAGAGTTGGAGCCTGATGAGCTAAAATCCTGCCATGACAAGCCAGTCCCCCAGCTCAGTCCTTTCAGCAATGCAGGAAGCTGCTCTTATCTACACATCAATTTCAGACCACAAAGAACTTACAGGACAGAAATTAAACATTAAAAAAAGCACAAGAAACCGCAGACAACACTTCAGCAGTAGAACACAACAGAAAACTACGTGAAGGAAAGTTTGACTCAGAGCTCAGTGGAAGAGGCCAAGACAAGAATGAGCAAAATTGCTTAGGTGTGCCAGCCTTGCTCAGGACAGTAAAGCAAAATTGCTTAGGTGTAAAGCCTTGCTCAGGACAGTAGACATGGATACATGGATTTTTAAAAAGAAGGTAAGGCACGTCTTTGAAAAACCTCCCCACCATTTAAAGTCCAACAAATTATTTAAAAAAAAAAAATAAAAATCAAGAGGCCTCTGGCTGAGACTCACAGGAACTGAGGATTTAATTTTATTTATATATGTATGTATATGCACTGAGCACCAAAGAGGCTTTGACAAAAAGCTAATGTGTGTTGGTTTGAATTATTGGAAGATATTCCTGGGGCAAAGATTTTCTTCCAAGTCTTCAATTACAAAGAAACTGGCTGAAATGCTCTCAAAATTACCATATGATGAGAGAATGCACCAGTGGGGTGGATCCTTTGGAACAGCCTTGAAAGTCCCCAAGATTAGCAGCTTCCCTGATTTGTGACATAGGGTGAAAAACAAGATGAATTGATCCAAAACTAAATTAATGCTTCCTCAGTCTACAGAAAGGGCACTGATTTGACCTGAAGGCAAAGCTGGATATTGGGAATGCAAGTGTGGGATGGTTCCAACCACAGAGAAGGTAGAAATAAAATTCAGGGGGTTTTCTACAGCATCTACCAATTTCCAAGTTGGTATTCTGAAAGCCTTAGCACATGCATTCACATGAAAATACTTTTAATAATTGTCTCAAGTTGTCATATGAACAGGTAGCAGCATTTATTGTGTTTATGAAGCAGTGAAACAGAAAAAGTGATCCAGTTACTGCACTGTTTGGACCTCATTAGAACACAGTGCTTTCAAACAGATGATGCTAGACAGAAATAAATACTAAATTAATTCAAGGGTGGATAAGTCCAGCATCCTTTTTTTAAAGAGAACTGGCATGAAAAGAAAATTCTTAGACATCCTCTGTCCAGCCTACAGTAAAACAGCTGATACAGGGCTTTGTGGGAAATTAATAAATAATGCTAGAGAAGAAAGAGGTAAAAGAGGAACTGTTAGATGGAAAGGAAAAATGGAAATACACTGTTGGGTAGCTGACAGTTTGAAAGGGGCATTTTGACAGTGGAAGGGGCTTAATGGTACTTACTCAAGGATCAGTTCTGGGGTGAGTTGTTTTAAAATTTTCTTTCATGATCATGGCATATAAATAAGTGGTATGATGACTCAAACAAAGAAGCATTGTCAATACAAAACAAACTTAAGTCACTGCAGATTAAAATTGGAATGATCTGAGGACAGGAATAATGGAAAGAAGAGCTTGGACTAAAACACTATTTACATGAGGACCTAATTGCAAATGTTTTTGCCAGAAATTTAGGAAATTACTAGTGAAAAATAACTGAAGAAAAGGATCTATCTTGGCTATGAGGCACAGATTTACTAGAAAAATAGAATATCCTTCTCTTGCACCACCATTTCTCTGAGGATAAATGTATAAGTACAGCACACACTCCCACTGCATGTGATGCAATTTCAGACACTCAGCTGAATAGACCCCCAGCCTGTGACAAGAATGAAGGTAAAATCAGGATGTATTTTTGAGGTATTTTCTGTGGACACAGAGAACCATGTGTGCCATTATTTCACATTGGTAACCCATGAAATTCTGTACTGCCATTAGATAAAAGGAAGATCAAGTGGAGAGAGGCTACTGGGAAAAGAGACTACTAGGAAACAAGATTATGATTGGTGCAATAGCAGAGTTTAGAACCTGAATTTGCAGGTCTTGGTCAAACCCTTTTCCTTGGGCTGAATTGGCAGCCTTTGTTAATCTGTCTCTATTGGAAGCAAAGTAACAGCTCTGAACTAGAAGCAAAAATCTTGTGGTGTGATTTTGCTTTGCTGCTTTTTTTCAGGGATTTTTGGGGTGGTGGGTTTTTTTGGTTTTTTTTTTTGGTTTTTTGTTGGTTTTTTTTTTGTCTCAGTAGAACACAGCTATCCTAACAGGCTTTTTCAGAAAAGCTTTGCATTTATATTTGTACATTCATGCAGAACCAAGATTACAGACATAGAACATATATTAACAAAATAACAACTGTTTGCATGGTTTGTGTTTCATGCCACTGTAAAGGGTGCATTGTACTGTTTAAAACTCAAGGGAAGAACCTTTAACTTCCAAATTCCTCACTGCTGCATTTTTACTGGTTTATACTTTAGAATTTTTTTGCATTCAATCAAAGTAACAGTTTGTTCAATCTGTTATCCTGTCCTCCATAGTAGCCATGGGCAGACAATTCATGCAACAGTTTAAAATTTATTCCTTAATAAGGAGCTGCTTGATTTCATACTGATGCATAAAGCTCTTTCCTCACCTCTGGTAGAAGTTAGATTACAACCTGAAAACTTAGATACCAGATAATAGCCATTCTTTGAATATTTCTAACACAAGCTATAGTACTGCTGTCATACACTAAACATCACTGTTAACTGGCAATACTCATCTAGAAACATGGACTATATATGACTTGTGAAAACTGATCAAGTCTGTCTACTCTCTTATTTTTCCTGAGGCACAAGTGAGGAGGGAGCTGCCAGCCACATGAATAGCTCTATGCCCAGTCTTCTTTTCCATCAGCCCAGCACATGCTAGTCAGAGAAAAATGAGAAAATGTCAGTGAAAGGCTTCTGTGAAAGCAAACAGCAGGGACTGAGATAAATCAATGATTCTGGAGGTGGCATTGAAAAACAGCCAAAGCTTTCCTTGATAGATATGGACAAACATATGCTGCATGGAGAATCAGCAACATTTCCATTGCTTCAGGGAAGCACCACTTCCTGCAAGTATACCCAACCTCATTGATTTGGGCATGTTCAGTAAGCCCAGTTCCACAAGGACTAATCAAACTTAAGTGCAAATCCTCCAGCCCATTAGGTGCTGGACACGTGACTAGAGAAAGCACCGTGACACATGACCCAGGTGCTTTCATAGGAAGCTGCGCAGCCAGCTGTATCAGAACAACTGTGCATCACCAACATAAATAAATAATGGCCAAAACAACAAAAAAAAAAAAAAAGATTGCCCACATATTAAAGTACCAATCTAAAATTCAGTTTTGCTCTACATAAGATTCTGTCTGTGGTCCAAGGCAAATCATCTAGTGTTGCTGCAGTGCCAATTCTGTTCACTTGATTAGTGGCACAATAATACTTTTCTGCATTAGTAGCATTTTGTAAGGATCAATACGTTAAGGATTCTTAAATATTCCAATCAAATGTTAGTGGATGATTAACCAAGCTAGCAAGAAATGTTGCCCTTTTATTAATACCATGAGGTTCGCTGCTTCAGATCTTGAGGGAATAATGCCACATTCGTGTAAAAAGGGATTTTCTGCTATCAGTTTAAAACTGAACAGCTGTGATTTTATTGTGAACCCTTTGTTCTTGAGTTCTGAGACAGTTAAATCAGTGCACCTCTTTGACCTTCTCTAAACCATTAATAATTTATACACCTCTTTCATTTCACCTCTTATTCATCTCTGTTGTTACGTAAATACCCTAATCTTTTTAATCTCTGGGTGTATGGAACTTTATCCATGCCTCTGATCCTTCTCATTACTATTCTCTATCTCCTGTTTCATTTCTGGCCTAAGTGAAATTAAGTGACCAAACTGATTGAATAGTCCAAATGGAAGGTTACTATTGTTTCATGTAAGATGTCTATAATACATATTATTTGTTTCAAGACATTTTCTTTTTTTTTCCCTTGTGTATGTTGGTGTTTTCAACAGGAAGGCCACAGCAAGAGTATAGTATTTTCTCTGAATATAGCTGCTGATCATTTAGGATTTCTCAGGCTGAACAAGCAGGTCTAGCAATTTTTTCCGCTGTCCACTAATCTTTTCTTACTTTATCAGCTGCTGATGGACTACAGGCTTCCAAACAGTAGCTGTCTGCATTCTGCACCATAGTGTTCTCTCCATTTTGCTCTCACTAATTTATTCTGTCTCTCCTATGTCAACACAGCTTTTTCCTAAGATTTGCTCCAAAATCCTGGGTTTTTTTCAATTTTATTTGTTACGCAAATATTTAGGATCCCGCCATATCTTGCATTGCTTTCTTATGCCATTGTGTTGCATGAATCCAAACCTGACCATCTGGGCACAACAAGAAGACCTTCACTCACCTAATTTCACTGTTCTGTGTTTAGTTTTGCATTCCCTTATCTGCTCCTGTAGACTCTCTTGCTTATCTGTTAGGATCTTTTCCTGTCTGCCTTCCTTTCTGCTTTGCATTAAATCAACAGTCTCCTGCCTGTCTGTACAGCACACCAACTGTGCTGTACCATCATTTTGTGCTACCCATGAAGAAGGTGCCCTTGTGCTCCAAGTCCTGTTGATGCCATTTTAGTTAAATCCAGCTGTAGCACAGTGTGGACTATGTGTGAGTACAGTAATCTCAGGCCAAACACATACTTTGCAAAACACCCCTGGGGCTCCCTAGGCAGAGCTCTTGCCTGCATGTCCCTCATCAGGCACTTCTCAGAGGTGTGTGTCTTGTATTGTTGGGTGACTGTTACCAGAAGTCAAATCTGTTCTCACCTTCTGCCAGAACTCAGATGGGTAAAGACTGTATCACATATTGTCTTTGAATTCATCATCCAGTAACATATATGCCCTCAATTAGACACTTATGTCTGCCAAGCAGGTAGCTCTCTGAACAGACCTAGTGATGTCTCTCATTTCGTATATGAACTGCTGTTCATTTCATGCCAACTCCTATGATTATGACTCAATTCTCCATTAAAAAAAATGTCCCCACAACACAGCACATCCATCATGTCTCATAAGACAGAGCTTCATGTGATCCTCACAATCTGGTCAATGCCAAACTCTTTTATTCCTTAATTCCCACTTACAGTATAGAAATATGTTGAGAGAGAGAGCACATACACATCCAAGAAAAGAAGCAAATACAACATAATAGTCCATTGCTGGAATCCATCTCACAGAGATGTGTGCATTGTGCTCAGGAAAGCCAGCTCAGTATCAGCTATTAACAGTGACTCTTGTTCCACACTGCATAGTTCTTCAGCCTACACAACACTCAACCTGGAATGTAGTTTTTGTGATGGGATGCTCACAGTGCTGGCACATACAGGTGAGCTGGTGGAAACCTTGGTTTGCAAAGAGCTTGGTCCACGACTCCTTCTCAAAGCAAATTTTTTGTGTCTCTTCATGCTAACAACTTCTGCAAGCTAATACATTTAGTAACCACAGAATCCTTGCTTTTCAGCAGAACAAGTACTTTGGGCAAATACTTTGGCTATAGTACTTTTATTCTTCAAATGTTTATTCTTGGACAAACGACTCTTCTCGCATAGGACTGCTATGTATCAAAATTATTGTAAGAGCATGCAGCATCCAGGAAGACAGTTCTTCATCCTCATTGCCCCCCCTCACATTCATCAATCTTACATATGCCTAATAGCATCTCAAAGCCTGAAAGTTATTTCCTAGAAATCTGCAGAGCTCAGTTCTTCTCACCTCCTCCTTGAATAGGTCTTCATTGATATACTTTCCACAATATTTGCTCATGATTAGTTGCACCTTCATATTATGTGCTGCTTGTTCCTTGATGCCTCATTTACCTTCAAGAATGTCATCAGTACTGCTCTTGGGATTTTTCCTGCGCATGTTTCAATTATCATTAGAATTCCTTTGAAGACAGACAGATACTTAAAGCTGCTTGTAGTCAGCCCAATGCTAACAGAAAAGGTAGTTGCCTTGCCTTATTATACCAAAACATGTACTTCACCTAAAATGATATTTTTATCCTAAAACAGATCCTATACCCACAGTCTTTGGATAAGGCTAATGACTTATTTTTAGTGTGACTTCTGTACAGGTTCGGATATTATCTGAATATTACCTCCCTCCTTTCTTGTGGAACTACATTACCACTGCAGTCTGCTGTAAATACTTACTGTACTTACACAGTGTGGTAGTTGGTAGGTTTGCCAATTCCTTTCTATGGGGAGCTTAAAAACATTTCTCTGTCTCATACAGTAAACATGGGAATATACCTCTAAAATAACCCTGCACAGTAGGTGTCCTTTTCCTTGAAATATATTTGCATGCTGCTAGACAATTTTCATTTCTCTTTTCCATCAAGGACTTCATTGCTGTTCAACAGTGGGAGGTACAGTCCCATTTGGACTACTGGAAATTCTAAAATATTTCTTATCATTGGAGGAGGGTGGGTTTTCATGGACAATATGTACTCACTTCACTGATTTCAGAAAGGGCTTACTACCTTTGATCCCTTTGTAGGCATTCTTCCTGAATCTAACCACTTTTCAGGCCCAGCTATCAGCTGGAATTACAAGGCAGCTGGAATGTAATTGGTTGCCAGTGTAAGAACATATCTTCAAACATTATTTGACATGAATACAGATATACATACATACATACATACATATATATATATATATATATATATATATATATAAAAGTTTGGGGATCAGGTACACACGGCAATCACTTCAAGAGGCTCCTTTCATTACCCATACTGCTGCCATGGGCCACTATGATGTTAGTTTCAGCTTCAGGATAAGAAGTTCTTCTAGTCCTTATACCTGTCCACAGAGTGGACACTTGTTTTTTTTTACTTTTCATGCTGCTTTCTGATGTCTGCCCTAAACCACAGTATCAGCCTCAATGTCTCCTAATTCATCACTTTCTTTATTGTGAGCCAGAAGATTGGTTTGGGCTTTTTTCCTAGTAGCCACTATAACTCTGATACTTTCCCAGGAGAATGCCATGGTCGTGGTTAGTGAAAGTGTTGCCGTTGCACAGGATAGATGTTTCCCAACAGTCTTTCCCATAAGAAACTTGTCTGCCATATACAAATATGTCATTAGCAAGGAATCTTTAATGTTTCCAGAGTTTCTGGGGCTACAACACTTCTCAGCTCTTGTTATAATTTCCTCTTCTGCTTGGCTTTGAGTAGAAAATAACAAGATGCACAACAGCCTCTTGTCCATGATCTCCTTCTGTGGGGTCACATTACTCAATAAGCACTTTTATCAGTCTTCCCAGTGTTTCAGACACAACAGCACCTTATTTGCCTCTTTTCCATCTTTTCCCAGAAGGATAGCAAAGAAAACCTTTACTGTTATTTTCTCATCTTTATTCCTTTGTGCACTCACTCAATTACATTTTTAACCGCTTCCTTGTTTGCGTCGGTAATTTTGTCTGGAAATCCACCATCAAATTTTTTTAAGTCTCCCCACACCACCTGTTTATTCCTAGTTTTGTTTCTAATTTAATAATATTTGAAGGGGAAGATGTGTCCCTCTGCAATTACTGCTGCTGACACATTTCTGCACCATGTACTGGACAGTAGTACCAGAGGACTCCATGTTTATAACACCAACCTGGGTTTTTAACAAGCTATTTACACAGATGCTGAGCCTGCAATTAACAGCAAAGCCACGTGCATGCAGATTAGCTTATGTGTGGTCTTTCAGATCTCCCTGCAACCCATGTTCTTTCCCCTGGTTTCACACAGATTACTGCACTCAGTTATCTTTATTTACTTTCCCAGCCTAAGGAATTGTACGTGATTTAACAGCAGCTAGAGAAGTCAGATGCTGAGCACTTATCAGTAGTGGTGGCAGCTGTTAGTCCAATAAATCTGTCTTTTCCAGCTTGGTTGGAAAATACCTTATATTCAGGTACTCACTTAAGCAAGACTGAAACTGTGATAAACAGAATTCCTTTCAAACAAGCTAATTATAAGTACTAGCTCTCACAACTTTATTTACTTCCTAGGAAACTAAATTTTTGAAACTTCGTGCTCATGTTGCACGTATAATACAAAAGTAAACAGATAAAATAAGCAGATTTGAGAACTGATGAGCTTTACTTGAATCCATCACTGTCTTTTTAGATCTTATCTCACTTGAACTGTGTCAGCCATCAGGGACATCCAAAAAGACTGTGCCTGATAAAGCAGTATATTATGCTGATAGAAGAACCTTTAGCATACTGAAATTTACTCTTTGATCATAGACTATCATGGTATCGTCAAGAAAAGGATAAAAGGCACATTTCAAATTACTTTAGGTTAAATATTTATACATTACTATTTCTAAATTGAAATGCATATAGAGACATTCTAAAGCATATGACTTACTAAAAATAAACTCTAAGCTCTTCCTCTAGCATTTGACTTAAGCAGTTAAACATAGCAAAATATATCACAATATTTTGATAGAACATTAAAACATGACCATAAAAATGGGTTCTCTACTATGCAGGGTTCTTTAGTTATTAATCTAGAAACCTCCCCTAATAAATCAAGCCAGTCTGAAATAAAATGGCATTTTAGATCTTGCACTGAAAGCACTGTGTTCCTCACTGTAAGCCAGCAATTAAAGATTCATTTCACATTAAAAAATTAAACAAACAGCTATAAATGTATGATGCAGCACCAATTACAAAAGGAAGACTATATTGCCTTTAAGAAAATCCAGCTGTTTTTCATTCATCCAAGTATGTTCACTCTTACTTAAAAATGACTATCTTTGTAAGGGCATATAGTATTTTTTCAGAAGAGACCTAGCATGTTTCCTTACTTCACACTGCAGAAGAAGTGGCCACATCTGCTCACCTCAGGAAGCATACAGATGGTCAAGGTATATATTTCAAGGAGAAAATTTAACTGCCTGGGTGTCACACTTTAATTCAGCATAGCTGAAGCAGGAAGATGAGAATTTTTAAAAATTTTCTCTGTTAATTGATTGATGAATAACAGCTTCCAAGAGCAGACCTTTATTCATCTCATTTCATATACCCTGATCTGAAATTCACTCGGATTACCTCGGGTCATAAAAAAATTATAACTAAGGACACACTGAAGTGTGCATTGCACACTGCATACTTGCATTTTCTATTTTCTAGCATTTTCCTGGGATTTTAATTTACTGGAGATACATGACCAGACTGCCTATTTGTACAAAACTGCTTTCAGAGTTTGAGTCAAGAAGTATTACAAGTAAGTATTTCCCTGCAGTGTTTCTGTGAAGGGCACTAACAACCTGGTACTATTTCCCTCTCTGAGGAGAGAAAAACTTTTTACAGCTCTCCAACATAAACAAATGTGAAAGCTTCTCAGTTCCAACAGTAAAAATTTTATAAATATAGATATTGATACAAATATTTCCATTCTTTCTGCCAGATTAGCTTTCCTGCCCAAGAGCTTACACAATTGGAGAGGTGTTTGCTAAAATGATAGCAATATAGATACAAACATCTTAGCAATAAAAGAGCACCAGCATGAAATCTGAAACATGAAATCTATACATATCATAACTTATTGTGGGTCTATCCAATTTTATCACTGCTGAATGGTTTTAAAATGTTGAATTCCTTTCATTTGTGCAACTCCAGCAAGCATGCACATGTCAACTCTTTCAATTATAGATACCTAATACCGAGCAGCCAAATTGTCTAAATAGTAAAAAGGACATTTAAGAGATTTGGGCCTTGAGATAGCTAGAGTCCATTAGAAACATAATAAAAACATAAAGCTTTGGAACACAGTTCAAAATACATCTTCTTAAAGAACCATCTACTGTCACCGACATGTTTTATGAAAAATCCTTTCCTTAGGATTTTTCTCCTCCTGAGAAGTTGAGAGGCCTCAGGAACAAACTGTAAACAATTCTTATCTGCTGCTGTGGAATGCAACAGGGGGAATCTGTGATTGGCCTCATCAGGCTGTTTCCAATTACGGGCCAATCACAGTTCACCTGTCCGGCCGGTCTCGGTCTGGGAGAAGACCTTTGTTATTCATTCCTTTTCTATTCTTGGCTTAGCCTTGTAGTGAAATCCTTTCCTCTATTCTTTTAGTATAGTTTTAATATATTATCTATCATATAATAATAAATCAAGCCTTCTGAAACATGGAGTCAACTTTCTCGTCTCTTCCTTCATCCTGTGACCCTTGTGGAAAATACCACAATCTACCGTGCACCATATTCAGCAGCTGCATAGCTTGCAGTACACTTTGTTTGACCTGGGCAGAGCCCTGTCCAGAACAGACACATTTTTCACAGGGACACACATGTTCTACACTGGGTAGGCACAACACACACTGACTACACTTAGCCATTCACTGGGCAACCCATGGCAGACAAAGATATACAGCTTGAATGAGCAAACATTCAAACTGGGAATTACTAGAGGAAAAAATTAAATTGACAGAGAACTCAGGGTTGTTTGTTTACCATAATCCTAAAATGTGTTCTATTCATACAGATTTTTATTTAAAAAGGAACAGTTGCTCTTCAAAAACAAATAAATTCTTTGCAACACAACTCCATCATCCTACTGATCACAGTGTTTTCTTTTGTCATGAGAATAAAGGAGTATGAGCAGTTTTAAACAGGTAAATACTATTAACATCCATATATATACAACCAGACAGATTATTTTTTTTTCTTACTGATTTTGGTGTCCATCAGTGTGGCAGCATACACCACACTTGAGACAGCCACGATACACAGAGCATCACCATACAACTTCAGAAGGCTTTAAGCATTCACTCATACAGAGTAACATCACATACAAATGTCTGCCCTCCTTATCCTTCCTTAGCCTTTTATACCCCTCACAGTCATGCATTGCACCTGTGTGCCCTCTGTTCCCTTGGGTGGTTGGTTGGTCAGTGCACCAGGGCACTCAATGTCTCTTTGCTTTCAATACTGGTCACCTGCTTTTCACAGTTGTAACCCATTGGGGATGAGGTTCAGCCACAGCCCCACTCCCAATTACCACAAACTGTACCTACACATTAGCTCTATGGATAGACCTTCTTTCTTGTCTTCTGGAATGTTCATAACACTATTGGGAAATTGATTTCTAAATTATAAACTAGGCAGGAACTTTTGTAATAAATAGTTTTCTCAGGTTTCTGGAAGTCAGTTTTTAACGTTACTGTGAACTGTCATGGCAAGGGGTTTGTTGGGCACAGCTAGAGCAAAGAGAGCAAGCAAAGCACAGAACAATAACAATACAGAAGAGGCATTGTTGAACAGAAGAGATAAAATGGAATGGCAAAAAAATATGATGTGAGGAATCAGAAGGTTTAAGAAACTATGAACTTCAAAATTACTGCTTTACTTATAGCTTGGTGAGAGAATAAATTGTCGGCTAACTGATAACATCTCAGCAACTGTGTAGAAATAGCCTAAATCTGCCTAAATCTCAGACTCAAGCTGAATTAGTCACTTCTTCACAGCACTTCCCTGCAAAACCCTACTCAAGGGTCAGCTCTACTGCTACATGACTAGTGCATCTAGAAGAGAAACCCCAGATATTTTTGAGAGCAGATAAGCTTTCTTCAGGGATGTGCTGCAGGATACTGGACTGATTTGCCCTCAGAATGCATCTTATCATGGAGGTCAGCAAAATGAACTCATCTTCTGAGGCCCACTCAGTCCTAGAGCAGCTTGTAACAGAGACACACAGTTTCAAGGTTTCAGAGTTTCAAAGCATTCTGGGGTCATGCAGCTCACATGAAATGTGCAGGTACAGCCAGAAGCTATTAACAGCTGCAATATCTTTGTATCTACCTGCTAAGTTA
Source organism: Serinus canaria (assembly GCF_022539315.1). NCBI lineage: Eukaryota > Metazoa > Chordata > Aves > Passeriformes > Fringillidae > Serinus > Serinus canaria. The sequence continues at coordinate 41,370,948 of NC_066315.1, forward strand.
CATAAAGTATCTAATAAGAAGTTCACATGGCCAAATGTGGCTCTACTTGCTCTGATAACTGCTACCCACACATGTATCCTTTCTCAGCTTGTTGCTTTTCTTCATGGCTTGAAGTTGTGTCAAGGAGGTTTAGGTTGGATATTAGGAAAAGCTTTCTGACCCAGATGGTGGCTGGGCACTGGAAGAGGCTCCCCAGGGAAGTGGTCACAGCACCAGCCTGACAGAGTTCAAGAAGCATTTGGACAATGCTCTCGGGCACATGGTGTGATTCTTGGGGTGCTGCTATATTGGGCCAGGAGGAGGACTTGATGATCCTTGTGGGTCCCTTCCAATTCAGCTCATTCTGTGATTAAGGATGAGTTTCACAAAGAATTCCAAGGCCTTCTTATGAGGATCCTATTAAATACTCAAAACTGTTTGGAAAAGAGACGGTTTTGTGCCCCAGGTTTGTTACTGTCCAAGGTTTTGGGGGTATTTGAGTTTGTTGTAATTAAAAGCAAACAAAAATAAATAAATAAATAAATAAAACCAACAACAAAAAAGGCATCACAAAACTAAATATTTCTTCCATGTATTAAACGGGTGAGATTATTTAAAATTAGCTAGTCTGTAGCTCTGGGCCCCATTCTTTTCTTTTCTTCTTTGGAGTTGGGAAGGTAGTCAGAAATGAGTTCTTGCCCATTTTAATCACATCTTCCCTTCAGAATCAACCAACAGAATCAGCACTATTGGCAAAGAAAAGAATATAACATTTCAAGAGGCAGCCAGCTTACTCTCAAACCCTCATCAATCTCATTTCTCTTTCATTATTTTTCTGGAAAAAATACCTTTATGTCACCACTATATCCTTGCAACAATTATTATCTTCAGCTGTCTTTACTTATTTCTGTAAACTAATGGTTTTTATTAATAAATAAAAGTGGGATTGAATAAAAAATGCTGGCAAAGCTAGCAAAAAAAATTAAAAAGCCTTTGAAGAAAAATATTCTGGTGATCATTATTCTTAGAAACCATATTAAAGGCTTTCTCTTTTATTCATCTTAACACTGTAGACAAGTGGTAACTGCTTCCAGAGAGCAGTGGAATGAAGGTGCCACAATATTAGCAATATCACAGCAAGTAGCAGACAGGCTCTGGTGTGACAGAATAATAATAGAAAATACATCCATTTCAGGGAGGAAATATACTAATTTGTAGTCAACTCCACTCAGAGAGATGCTAAAAACAATTCCTTAAACTGGCTTCCTAAGAAAGATGGTAGGCTATTAGCTTACTGCCTCTTTCTCAAGAAGCACAAACAAGTCCATTACACAGAAGAATGACAAATGTTTTTGGAGAAGGGTAGTTAACGATCTCTTCTAATACTAATATCACTTGGCTCTTCATCTCACCTGCATCTCACATCACTTTGTGAAAACTGCATTTTATTGTCCCTTTCAGCAAGGGAATTAAAAACCAAAGCTTTTATCAAAGTGGGGGTTCCTCTGAGGAACCACAAAAGAGGAAAAAGCATGCCCAAAGTGTTTTTCTTCCTGACAAGAAGATTCATTTCCTAGTCCTCATCCTTCCAAGCTCACACCTGGAGTAGGTTCCATACAGAGTAATAGAGAGAAGGGTAAAGGCAAGCAGACTGACTGAAAGGAAGCAGTGAGGAGTCAATAAGGATCTGTAAAACCTTGAAGAAAATATAGTCTGATAGAACAGGATGTGGAAAGTTTGTGCAGTTGAGAGGGCCTGGATCCAGAGGCAAAGAGAGTTCATTAACATTTAGCTGACCTGTCAGCCACCTGTATAGAAGACCATAGATATGACAACCCTACACTGCACTACACAGTGAGCTCTAGTGGGGAATGTGCACCTGTTGCACAATGAGTAAAACTCCACCTCAACCAAGGGGACAAAATAAAGGAGCACCTAACTGAAGCCATTAGGAAATTGAGTAGGCAACAGGTAATTCCCAACCCTGCAGACCAGGGTTTTCTTTTCCTACATCTGCTAAATGAGAAAAGGTGCTATGGGGCTCCCAGCAAGAGGAAGACAGTTGTGATCCATCTGTTTATATCCAGAAGTGTATTTCTTTCCCTTATGTCATTACTCTTCTGCAGAGGTCAAGGAATGCAAGAAAAACTCTCTGCTGTGCAATTCACTAGAGTAGAATACAGAGCTCCTCTTCCAAAAATCCTTTAAGGAATGCCTTTGCTAGTAGAGTCTATAATCTACCACATGGAGGTCACAGTAGACACTGCATTGGCTCCGTTTCAGCAATTATCTGAAAAACACTTTTTCAGCCACTAAATCAAGTTTGAAAAAAGCCAAATAATTCTCAGTAGTAAGCCTCTGCACTCCTCAGTGTTTAGGCCTCATGGAAACAGTGATTGCATGTGTCACCCCAAAAAACCTACTCACTCTTAGACAGCTCTTCACTATCCCTAGAGTCAGGCTTCACACTCAAAATTCATCCCTCTGGATTTAGTCAGGATTTTAATATGAAACAGAGCCTCAGTTGTTGCTTATTTGGTTGAGAATTCCTGTGAACCATAAATTTCAGGGTTTGAGATAGAACTATTCATGAATGTTTATCTGTATCATCTGATTCCAAGTTTGACCACAGATTTTCTGACTGCTGCTATTATATATTTCATGGGAATCCTTTTAATACAATTTAATTTCTTAGCTACCATTTCCTTCACACCAAGGGGAAAAAAAGTGAAAAAGATGAAAAAACTGGTATGTGCCCTAGCAGTGCAATTTTTAGATAATCCCTCTGTTTAAATGAACAACAAGGACAAAAACATTTATTTCTGAGACCTTTACATCCAGCCACCCTTGAGCCTTTCAAAATAAATTGCACACTAGAAAAAAAGCAAAATACAGTAGATCAGTTCAACTTTCCTATAGTAGAGCTCTATTCTATGCAATACTCCTGCCTGTTTAGTAATGTGGGAAAGACTGCAATTTGCTGTTGTTCCAGTCACAAGGAACACAAGTCCCTGCTGAGAACTGCAAGTCTGTTAAAAATCTCTTACAGAGATACATGTCCTTTAGAGAAATGGTGTGCAAGAGGCTTGAAGGGTTTAGTTACGACTCAGCCATGTAGAACAAAGCACATAACTTTGAAAACAGTTGTCTTTTCACAAGACATTAATTCTATCACCTTGTATTAATTCTATCACTACATATTTAACTATACCTGGCCAGGCTCCCCTATGTCTTAAGCCTGTACAAGTATTTGCACTTATTCTGTTTTGAAATAAAGAGTATATAAGGTGGCCATCCAACATGGATGGGACATATAACATCTTCTTTCTAAAAGCACATGGTCTTTTGCATCAAAGAATTGTTTAAAATTTCCAAATTCCTAAATATTGGTTAACTACCACCTAGAAAATTTGATTAAAATGTATAGGCAAAAACCTACTACAGGACAAAAATTTTCATCCTAGAAAATTTTAGATTTAATCTGGAAGAAGTATAAATCTTACTGTTAAAAATAATCTCTCCAGAACCAACATAAACATCCAAATAAACTTCTGTTTAATTTTAGTATTGTTTGATTGCTGTTGTCACCAAGAGACATAGTCTTGAGCCATGAAGTCACATCACCTTAACTATTGAAAAGTTTATATTTACTACATAATTGAGTTTACTTGGGCATTGTCAAAGGTAATTTTTAAAGGCTTCAGGGCAGAAAACTGAACAGTTGATGCTATGAAAAATGAGATAAATGTCTAGTGTCTGCCTATAATGCAGTAAAATGCAGTGGCATTCTTCCACAGTTAACAATATTATGAAAAAACCAAACCATATTTGCCATAGAATTATGCTTTGTCTGCCATATCATCACTTTTCTTATTTGCACACTTCTATTGCCTTGTATAAATACACCATCTCAGCATCTTCATTTTTCTAAGGAGAATATCCTGGAGGTTTTTTGCCTCCCCACCAAACCTGAACTGTCTTTAATTTGGTAGAGTTAAGATTCATGTGTGAAAAAAGGAAAAAAGCAAAGCCTCTACATTTTTTACTGTGGTAAGTGACATGACTACAGAACTGGGAAAAAACCATATCTTTAAATTGCATGTGCTATCATACTGTGACATTATATTACCAGGTGGTGATAAAACATGACTCTATGGGAAATGATGATACACCTTCACCAACACAGAAAATGGTAGGTGCTTTGGAACAGTGTCACTTGCTGTTTTGAGAAAGAAAAATTCTAATTTATCAGGAAACTTCCAGGGTGGCTGCATCCAACACTGAAGAAAATTACTTGAAAATAGTTTCAACTTCACTGCCCAGAGCATACATTAAATGTATTATCTGTATTGAGCTCTGTTGCAGCTCTAAATTTAGTGAAATGTGGTTTTCACCAAGGCTAATGAAACTGGTAATCCCTATGGAGAGTGAAATTTCAGCATTTTCCTTATTCAGTGGCTTCTCATTTTCCAACCAGACCACCTCAGGCTATGATTTATCAGAGTTCAGATGCTAGGTTTGAAGACCTTTTTAAATATGTGAGTAGGAAACCTTTTTGGAAAAGTTGGTTCCCAAGGAAGAAACTATGATACTATTGCACTACTATAAACTCGGTACCTAGCCATCAAAACTATTTTCTTTTGACCAAGATCTAAAATACAGGTGTAATTAGCAGAAGACTTTCAAAATAATATTGGGGTGCTGGTTTTCAGTTGCAGTTTTGTGGGGTTTTTTCCCCACAAGATGATATATCTGCATTCCTATTTCAGTGATCTCTAAAATTGGAGTGATACAGACCATCCATGGGCACTTGGCATAAGGTCAGCAGGAGCAAACCTGGTCTAACTTAGCCATGTGAGTGGAATTGTTTTGTCCTGTGGCCAGGGTGGCTACCATCCAAGATTAAGAACTCTAATGTGGAATTTACTGCATCACCATGTTAGTGTTTGTACAGAGATTCAAAGATCAAAGTTAGGACTTACCTCTAGAGTAAGACATCTAAAAATCAGGTTCTACATGTGAGCTAGCTAGTGGAGAACTGATCAATGTAGTTGGTAGAATCCAAAAGCAATTCAGCTCAAAAGTCTCTTCTGAATTTGGCAGCTCATAAAGCCAGCATAGTTAAAAGCACTGTTTCTGTGGCCAATTTTATACAAATGATGGATGCATCTGTCCACCCACTTCATTACTTTCAACTACTCAACCCAAATGACCAGGGATGCATGCTGTTGTGGTGTAACCTCAGTCAGCAAGTTAGTCACATGCTCATTCCACCCTGCTGGGATGGGGGAGAAAATCAGAAGACCAAAAGTGAGAAAATTTATGAGTTGAGATAAAGACAGATCAATAAGGTAAAGCAAAAGACATACATACATGCAAGGAAAGCAAAACAAGCAATTAATTCACAGCTTCCCATGGACAGGCAGGTGTTACAGGTCTCCCCAGGAGAGCAGAGTATTACATCTAATGGTAACTTGGGAAGACAAACACCATCACTCCAAATGTCTCCCCCTTCCTTCTTCCCTTCTTTATACGCTGAGCTTGTCTCCATACGGTTTGAAAAATGCCTTTGGTCAGTGGGGGCAGCTGCTCCAGCTGCGTCTCCCCAACTCCTTGTGCACCCCCAGCCCTCTCACTGGCAGGGCAATATGAGAGGCAAAAAAGGCCTTGACTCTGTACTAGCCCTTCCCAGCAATAACAAAAACATCTCTCTATTATCAACTCTGTTTTCATGGAGAATCCAAAGCAGAGCCCACAAGAGCCACTGTGAAGACAATTATCTCTATCCCAGCTCAAACCAGCCCACATGCATAGCAGGATCAATCATACAGTTTGTCACAAGGCAGAAATTCACATCTCTACATACCATAAACACTACTTCAGCAGTGCCATCACTGTCCATATTTTTACTCATCTCTGTGTCTTACTTCAAAGGTCCACTGTAAAGTAAACAAAGGAAAAGCATAGCAGCTCAGATTTGGTTTAAAAACATAGCTCAAATGGTCTAATTTCCTACCAGCATTAAGTCCTTTCGGAGCAATATATAAAGCCATAATCTATGCAAAGCACCTAAAATTACCTAAATGCCTGAGCTGCCTGCTGAAAATATAGTGATCCTATACATTCTCTATGCAGCCCTTGCTGACTGACATGTATGAAATCCAGTATGGAATTTAAATTGCCCCCTACACAGACTTCTCCATCTCTGTTCAACAGTTGCACCTCGGCATTGCAGCAAGGTTCAAGCATCCTCTCAAGCATGACATTTAACGGCAAATGGTTCACCCCTCAGGGAAAGTCTGGATGAAGATGCTAAAGATATCCCCTGCAGATCGGCTTAAAAGCTTTTTAGCTTGGCTAATAGATGGAAGTCTCATTGTATTAGTATCAGCTAATTGATTTTGGGGAACAAAACCCTCTTGCTGTAGGTTTAGCCTGCCTTACAACTGCCCTATAGTTTGCTGGTAAAGCTGAATAGTCAGAGAAGAGTCTTACCAGATGCAGCAGAGACTGGAAATTGGATGTTTTCCAACAGAGCAATTGGTATAGACACTATCTGGATTATGCAGTCCCTTATTAAGTAGTGTCAAGGATTAGCCAGAACTAAAAACACTTGTGGGATTAGGGATTTATTTATATGAGGACAATCAGGAAAGTGAATTAACTAAAAATGTTACTTTAAAGAGAAGCTGTAAAACTACATTAATTCCTAATGTGGATGTTCTCCTTTAGAAACTGCATTTGAATGATCTAACTTCACTGATGAAGTAAATTAAATTAAATTAGGACCTCTTGAATTCTGGATAAGAAGGTCCTTAGGGGTTTTAATGACGTTTAACTGATCTATTTCTAAGTCACATCTTTAGTTGACTCACATTAATTTTCACAAATTGCTCCATGTAGATAAGTCTCAAGTTCTGAAATGAGGAAAGCCCATAAAAAGAAAAGTGACTGCTAAATTAATGGCAACAAAACATTCCTAAAAACAGTTGCAACACAGCTTGTTCATCTGCAAAGGCAATAGCAATCACAATGAGTCTGGATCTGCATACCAAAGGACAAGATTTAGTAACAGGCTTTCAAATAAGTCTTCTTGTGACAATGCCCAACTGAGGCTTCTTCTATACTTCTCAGATTGAAAACTGCTTGCTCTGCAAGTCCTAAAACAAGACTTTAGATTTTAGGAAACTCTAAACATTTTGGAAGGTACTTAGGCCAAAGTTAAGATTTATAATTAAAGAGCTGGAAACTACTGGTGTGTCAAGAGAGTATCCTTTTTTTATTTTTCATTCCAAGTTCAACTGCTGGAGGCAAAATGAACAAAAAAATCCCTCATAACTCCATTCTTTTTTTTTTTCTGTTTCTGTAATCTATGCAATCCATGGTTGACAACTCCTAACCAATCTTTTTCTTGTATTGTATCAGAAAGCCAATGGGACAAATTGTATTACTGACCTTTCTGCTTTTTGTTCAATATCCTATTTCCAGAGTAGAAGGAACTACGTAGCTCCTTATTATATTACTGATATTTGAGTCAAATTGTGCAACAATTCTTTTGTTGTAAATTCAGCTAATTAATTATTGTCATCCTTCTATTGTGCATCTAGAATTCCTTCTGTGATTTTTCTGCCTATAGAACAATTGCTATTACAGATGCTCATATTCCGGGTGTACATAAAACTTCATTCCCTGATAAAAGGTTTCTTTTTCCTCAAGAGGGCTAATATAAGAATATGCACTTTAATTTTAATACAATGCATCATAAATAGTTTTTCCTTACACAGAGATAGTTTTTCAAATCCCTCCTCTGACATGCAGTAATGAGCACCTTAACACTTGTAGGTGGGTTGTAGTTATTGCAGTTCAGAGAGCATATCTATACTCAGAGGGAGGAAAAAAGGCTGGAACCAGGCTGAACCATTGGTCCAGTTTCTCTTCTCTTCACCACGGTTGGTTAGTAAAGGTAAAAGCACCCATATTATGCCTCAAAAAAAAAAAAAAATCACTGATTTTCCTTGTGCAGAGAACAATCTGTGAAGGCCTAACCTTTGAGGCTGATAGCAAACACATGTTTAGATTAAAATGCAGGTCTTAAAATACCCTGCTCTTGAACACATGCACTTACAAGGATGTTATGTCTAATTTTGGCCTTTTGGAAGGGTAACTATTTTCAGAGCACATTTTACTGAAGTCTTAGAATACTTGCAGAAATAAAGTACTACATGTTGATTCAGTAGAAACCAAGTTTCAAAAAGCAAGACTCATCTGGTGCTTTCTCCTCACTTCAAAGAATAAAAGAAAAATACACTTTGCACTAAAAGCCAAAGACATTACATTATTTTCATTAATTATGGTCTAAAAACATTAAGAGCTGTTCAAGGAGCAGAAAACCTAAAAAGCTTATAGAAGAGCTTAGTTTGGCACCTTTAATTTTTTCTTTTATGGAATGAAGACTTCAGAATTTTCATTACAAATTCCTGATGTTTTGCCCATTACATCATCATTTTCAATAGAAAGAAAACATAACCTGCTTATTTCAAAGCACTGAACAAACCAACAAAAGTGGGAAAGGAGTTGCATTTACAAACAAGGTAAAGAGTGGAATTTGTCTCTGAACTTTCTGGAAAACACAAGGGGCTAAAACCAGAGCAGTTAAGAGGAGGAAAGTTTGCCAGTTTTAAAACTGAAGAGGAAGCCAGTTTAACCTTGACTTAGTCAGTGTTTGTGAAATCCTAGCATCCATGCAGACCTTTAAATGAAAAAAATAACCTTGTTTCTCAATTACTCTGGGGTGATAGCGACTGCAGAAATTCTTTGTTTCTGGTATAAAATATCCGGATTTTATTTTCCATCAGAAAAGATAAATTGTTTCATTCCCGGGTTTTGAACTCGTAATGGCTTAAGCACACAAGCAATCCTTCTGGTTTCTGAAACACTGTATGTTTTTCAGGACTGTGATTGTTTGTTTGTTATGTGTTTGTACTCACTTTTTCATGACAAATATAACAAGTAAAATTGCAAAAGCCTGCTTAGTTCAGCAAAAACACCCTGTTTTCTGCTTACTTAACGAGCTGAATCCACTCATGAGTGGTTGAACAAGTAATAGTGGCTGTAAAAAAAAAGTCGGACCTTGGGGCAGAAGTAAGGAAAAGTGGAAGAGGAAGCAGGGATAACGGAACCTGAAATCCTCCTTTCAGCAGTTTCAAACTATTGGATGTGCTCAGAGATCTCATCTCTCTGCTGGTTTAAAGACCCGAGTCTGACATACAAAAACAAGCAAGCCTCTCTGCCCTTTTCGCTTCCGAGGGGTACAGTTCTGCTAAAAAGAGCTGTTTGGTCTTGTAAGATTTAAGAAACATTTCTTTTTAATTTATGTTCAAGTGTCTCCACTGCATTGAACACAATCTAATAGGGAAAGACCTGCCTACTTAATAATAACTGTAATTCTTTCTCACGCTAGTCAAGAATATCGAGTCTCCTGACAAGAAATTTTTCAATGGTTTATCAAAAGCAAAGGGCTTTTTGCTGTAAAAATTAGAACAACTTCTTTTCAGTTTCCATCCTCTCAAAAAACAGCTTGTGCAGTTAAACTTGAGTCCTTTCCAAGTACCTTTTTTGCCTACACGTCACCCTTCAAGATTGAAAATGAAAAGTTTTCCTTTATGAAAGTCAGCATTAAAAGCTCTTAATAAAAAATTGGTTTACAACCTTAACCATAAAATTGTTACTGGAAGACTATATTCTCAAGACGGAAAATATTTTGGGGGAGAGAAACAGAAACTTATTTGTAAATAATCATCAAGATGTACTGGCAGACTTTGCTGGCATGCACAATGCAGTAAAGGAAAAAATGTTGCCCTTTTCTATCTATATTTAAATTAGACCTTTGTTCAAAAGCCCATTTCAGATCGGAATTTTTTTGCTTAAACCAACACTGGAAGAGGTGAACTATTTGAAAAAAGAAATCCCCCCAAATGAAAAAAGAGGATTATCCAATTTTATTTTCTGTCCAGTTTTGATGAAACCTCAGTGATAAAAAACCCTCATATGCTATCCTACATAATACATTGACACATAAGCAGCATGTGCAAAAAATCCTAAAAATACAATAAACTTTTAATGCATATTAAATATAACATATCAAAGCCATCAGCCTTACACCGTAAAATAATACAAGTACAGAGCCCAAAAAGTCCCTATGAAAGGACAGCCTTTCATGCTGTCTTCTGCTCTTTTCCTGGACTAGAAATACTCTCATGGCAGGTCCTTTTACAAAATTTACCGTGGACAGATAAAATACATGATATTTTCATTCTGAATGATACATCTACAGACCCCAAATATACCAATAGTTTTATTTAAGCAGCTAAATTATACTATTGATTGGAGAATGGAAAACAGATGTTTATGTGCATGTGTGTGCACGTATAGGAAATGTAAGTGTAGGAGGGAAGGAAAGCAGAACCAAATGTGAACTCCTGCATACAAAAGATGGTGGTAGCAAGTGTGGGGTGTAACATATGTTGGAACACTGTTCTTAATTTTAACATTCCTTTGGATGGGTAAATCCATGGCAATTATACCACTAAGACTCTTGAGCCACTTGCAAGCAAGCATAGGAATGTAAGAACAGAATGGTAGGAAGGGACTACAATTAGAGGGAAGTCATGGATAAATCAGCAAATAATATGCAGGAGTACTGAGATGACTGATGGACAGAAAGTGAGAAGGAAAAATAGTGTAACTAGAGATTCTCTAGAGTCTCCAGAGCATGAGGTTTGCCTGCTGAGCTCTGCAGCAGTGGATCTGTGGCTACAAGAGGGGTGGAGCATACACTGGGTACAGTATGGAACCCATGGAGACTGAAGGAAAGAGTGCACATAAGAGGAAACAGCAGACACACTGTCAATTATCCTCCTGGGTTATTCAATTGCAGACACATTGTCAATTATCCTCCTGGGTTCCTCTCCTTAGAGTAATAGTTTATTGCCCTGTTGAAGAGGCCAGGAACCTCTGGACACTAGTTATACATACAAGAACTCAGTGAGAGACAATTAGAAATGCTTTTCAAAGGTTGTTAAAGATCTCCTGTCTCAAATTATTTCTAAAATGGAGACACAATATCTAACTAGTCTACACAAGATACTGAGTTGATGGCAGCAAAGGTCTTTTCAATACATGGGATACTAGAAGTGTTATCATTACTACTAAGAAGAAGAAAAGAGTAAAATATGGTATTGAACAAAGGGCAACACACTGCAATATTGTTACATCCTGTTTTAAAATAAATATATTTCTATCACTGGTAATAAAAATATACTATAAAATGGAAACTTGCAAAAATCAATCTCAGACAAGTAATCTAAGGAGGGTGGGAGTGATACAAGAAATTGGTATTGGTTTGCTTGATAGCTTTTATGCTAAATGACATGGGGATTGGGCTGAATACTCTAGACTGTAATATTTTCTGTTAAGGTTGATTTGTTCAAATCCATTACCCTTGTCAGAGTTTGGTCTTTTATACATCTACTGGGGAGAGAAATCAAATATTATAAACACTCAAGGCAATGATGGAACTCCTGCATTGTATTTTTTTCACTTTGAAGCTACTGCAGGCCACTTAGATGTTGCAAATCCCTTTATTCCCTCCACAGGAGTCTGAACACACTGACCTTTCTTTCCCCTACACAACTTCCAGTGGAATGAAGAATATGCTGGTATGACACTAGGCAGAGTAGCTTGGATGTACATATCCAAGCTGACTTATCTTACCAATTTAGTGACTGACTAAAGTCCATCCTGAGACAGGATGAGTCTCAGTACAGACTGTTAAAGCCTAAATCAAACAGCCTAAATGAAACTCCAAGCCCCTGTCTGGCTACACTGTGCTGGGTACCCACAAGAACAGTTTTAAAGCCAGCTCAGGTGTATCCTGAGGAGCTATAGCTACATGGTTAGACTGGAGTGTAGATGTATGATATGAGAGATGACTGCAGATATTCATCAGCTTTGAAAATTAAAAACTGCTCAGGATAAGAGCAGAAAGAGACAAAGACAAATTTGCAAAGGAAATAAGATTTTACTTTCTGGAAATTGCATTTGGACATAAAGTCTATTAATGAAAATTTAGATTAATGAAAATTTAGTAATTTTTTAGCATGTACTCATGGTGGTTAGAGGTCTCACCACTACTGGTTATCCAGTAAATTCCTAATCAATTAAAATCATTATGTTTCCTCAGTTCCATCTGAAGCTTTGGTGGGAAGATTTCTCACAAGAAACTGATCCAAAAGGTTTCTCACAGGAATGCACAAATTCTGAAGATTTCTATCTTTAACTTTCTGGGCAGCAAGCTTGCTCATTTGCATACTTTGCTCAGCAATTTTGACAACCAAAGGTAGCAAATGACAACTCAGATGGGAGCACTACTTCCTTATGGATTCCTTTCTACCTCATTTTTGGTTTTATTTTGAGCAAAATATCTCTATAGATATTCTATGGATAAAGCTAAAATCCTTGGAAAAGAAAGTATACAAAAGTCAGAAACAACTTTTTTAAAATTCATTAAGTACTTCAAACATTTTGGCAAGCACATAAGTCCCAATAATATTTTTGGGAAGGGAGGGCAGCAGATCAGTTTTTTAACAACTTTATCATTTCTGAGGGGAAACACCAGAAGTTTGTGGTATGAAATTAAGGGATGAAGGCAATAGCAGTTTCAAATCCTTTTTTGGTCATGAACTGATCTACAGCTATATAGTCAATCATGGGATTTCATTAAGATACCATTTATTAGGGAACTTAAGCCTGTCAAATTTTAACCATGAATGATTCTATTCCCAAGAATAAAATTATTGGAAGACCTTTATCTATTCAGATTCTAGCTATTCAGGCAATCAATAAAAATATTATTTTAAAACTTTAAATATTAAAGATACATACATAAATTTTAAAATAGAGGATGCTATCTTTATTTTGATATGAACTGGTTTAGCAGGCTATATTTTTAGGCCTATTTTCTTAAACTGACCTGTTTTCTGTTCTGAAATTCCTTTTAATCACTCCCTCGTTGTACAGTCTTACACACTAAGTCATTGTTATCACATAAGTTGTCCCAAAGAGGTGACAAATCATTACATTTCTGGATAAATAGATGTGCTATAAAAACACTTCTAGCAGGAGCAGTTACAGTTTGATTAAAGGTGAAACAAAATGAAATTGAATGCTAGGTTTTTGTGCCTCTATAATGTTTTTCTTTACTTGATCTTTAATCTTTTAGAGAGATTAAAAGAAGAAGACCGGTGCAATTCGTTTCAACAATAACAGTGTTAGTTCAGAAGGAATGCCTACAAAGATCTGCAGTGTCTGAGAGCAAAAATTACTAAGGACAGTAGCAAAGATGTAGTCATTAATTTAAAATACAGAGATATAATTTACAAATCTCATTTTGCTTACCTGTCATTGCAATTAGCAGTATGCAAAATGGCTGTGATAAGTTGTCATGGTAATAGGAGACCCTTTTTTTTCAGTCAGGATTTATTTGAAAGAATTTTTTTCAATAGTATATCCTCTCTCATTCTTCAGGGGATCCTTACTGCAACAAAATAGATATGAAAACATAATTTCAAAACCTCAACATTTGCTGAGGCATTGGGTATCTACAGCATTAGACTGGAAAGAACTTTTTTTTCTCTCTATCTAACCCAGAAAACTCAGATAACAAATTTCTGTCTTTTAAAAGATATCTCTATCCATCTAGCTATCTATATATGTATACTAAATATAAAGTAAAATATAATCAAATCGCTTGGGGAAAAAAAAAAAAAGGTGTTCAATAACTTACCTAGAGAAGCAGTGAAAATGCTGTTTATTTGCAGAGATATTTAAAACCAAATTGCCCAAAGCACTGGAAAAGTTTATGGCAGAAAACCATTTTGCTGGGGAAGGCAATGGACTACATAAGGTAATAAGTATTTCCCATCTCTAGATCCCATGATTCATATAGTGAATGACTGATGAAGATGACTGATAATTTTTATTAACCAATAAAAACAGCATCTTTTGAAAACTCTGTTCTTCCTTATTCCAGGAGACACTAAGGTTGAAAAGTCTGACAAGTCCACTAACGATTCTAAAATTGCAACAAAATAAAACTAATTATTTACAATTAAGCACTATTTCACAAGTACTGTATCATAATTATGCTTCTAAAACATGACTCTGACACATTCACATTTGATCGTGGTCCAGCACAGCTTGCTGTGAATGCCCAGAGCAAAGACACACAGGTAAACAAAGGGTGCACAACAGGTATTTAAGCCAAATTGGAGCTGTAAATCTACTGGTCAATTTAGAGCAATCACTCCAGTGATTGATCACATCAGTGAGAATTCCTGAAATGACACAATGGCCTGGACTCTTTCCAGCCTCACTTGGGATATTAACCAAAATACCTAAATTTAACATTGTCACCTGAAGCTCCACCTACAACCATTCACAAGAGAGGTGCTCTGCCGTGCACTTCTGGCTATCTACAACCCCAAGGAAAACAGTCTGAACAGGGAGTCTCAGTTCTTGACCCCTGTCTCAAAAGGACTCCTGGGATCCCAGTTTCAAACCCTCCCATGGAAATGTTTGCAGCAACTGCTCTGCATGACCCCAGCTTCTCGACTCTTACAGCAGAGAGCTGTGATATGCAGACCCAGCTCTGGCTTTCTCCTCTCCACAGAGAATAAAAGGGTCATATCCTGGAACCATACAGATCTTCCTATTGGACAGAAAGAGTAATAACTGGGCTGCCTATGCCTATCAGTTACTCTTTATTACAACTTGGTGAGCCTTGAGCAACATCAGATTCCTCATAAACTTACCTCCCTCAGGATATATCCCATACACTTTCTTGAGAGCTTATACACCCCAGAGACCAGAACTAAAAATTTGAGGTCCACTCCTGTGGGCTGATTCTTCCTAAATGAATTATGAATAACTCTTACAGACAAGGGTGGTTTAATCCTGTTTCCAGAGTGATGATAGAGTTTCTTGGGCATAATGATCAATATTATATTGGACTGGAGTAGGAGAGTAAGTGGTCTTGCACTTTCTCTGTGCTTATGAAACAATGCAAAAAAGTATGCTATTACTGTCCAAAATTTTATAAATTCTTCATAAAATAGTAACATCAATATATAGCATGATACACTTGCCAAATGCAACTTTGGGGGAGGGAGAGACGGGCAAGATATTTATAGCATGTTTCTTGCATCTGGATTGCTGAACAGCAAAATTATATTCAAACTGCATTCAGGAGAAACTTATTATAAGAAGTACATATAGAAAGCAGAAATATTTCTGTCAAATCTGGAAACAATGCTCATATATTTAAATATGTTTTTCTATGCATGTATCAAATTTTCTTGGGACAAGATTCAGCAAAAATACTCCAGCATTAGATTACCTCTGTGCACTTAATTGGGGTTATTCACATGCTCAAAGAGAAATACAAGCTTAAGTGGTGAACTTAAGAATTATACATTTTAATTACTTTAAAACTACTGTCTTCAAATAAAACATAAAAAAATAGATTTTATAAAATAGATCTTATAAAAATATTCCCAACTCATCGGTAACTTTTCCCTGTCACCCAAAATCTGCAGGTATTCTCACCCCATCCATTTCTAGAGAGAAACTGCACCCTGATAAATAACCAAAACACAAATGTCCAAGACATCCTGATCTCTAGAGGAAGCACAGCAGTTTTTTTTTCAGAGCTCATCTATTAACTATCTTAGATATACCTAGAAAACTGCCAAGAACACTGCCAAGAAAGATGGTTTTTTGATCCAGTAACTAAGCCAAAGTGCTTCTGCAAGAGGCTATCACTCTGATCCTGACTAACCGTCAGCAGCAGTAGCATCTTCCTGGCTTCTAGGAAGGACATGACATAAAAAACACAAGTCCAACAGATACATCACCATAAGTGTGCTCTGGCAACAATTCACAGCACCTAGATAGAAATCCTTGTAGGAAAATCTACCAATTTTTCTCATCTCATAGCCCCAGTTCTTTTGTCACAGATTCAGTCTGATCAGAATCCAAGCAACAATATCTTCAAAAGAATTTGAAAACTCACTGCAAGAAACTCTGTAACAGTAGGCAAGTTCTTAGATTAACCAAGTAGCTAAGCACCAAGAATACTCTTGCTGATAATTTCATATGTGCTCCTTAAGGCTCAGGCATTTTCTTTTCACTCCACCACAAGCATAGGATAAAAGTTTTGGTTTAAAAATATTTCTTACATTTCTCTAAAACTGAAGTAAAATATTCAACAACTACCATCATAGCTTTTTTTCTTTTCTATCTCAAATACCACAATCAATTCTCTTGCAACACAGCTCAAGTGCAGGAAATTTAGGTCTATTTAGTATTAATGGTTTAAGAATAGAATTTCAGTTCCCATTAGATCAAAACATCTGCCAATCTGCACTACTGTTCTTCAGAGCCCTACAAAACACAGATGTTATTAGGTTTCAGGACAGACATTTAAAACAGAGTCTAAAAAGCAAAATACACTACCACATCTTTACAGTTCTTTTACTCTATGTGTAAATTCTGTTCATCAGCAGACATGACTTGGGCAGCTCCTTGCTCACAGAAGGATACCCTGCACTAGACCAAGAGCATAATCATTGTAACAGAATAACAGTCTTCAACTCTTTTCACTTTTCATTTTCCAATGAAGAGCAGTTTCTCCAGTCAATCAAAGGTCTTTGGGAGTGGGTGTTTGGCAAACTCCTCATAGGCGGCCGTTATGAGGGTCCACTGACCAGTCTGAATATTGTAAACAGAATTGTTACCAAAAGAACTGGCCTCTATTCCTGCAGCAGGAAAAGGCTCTGCCACAGGTAAGTTAGGCCTCAGAAAATGTATTTTCCAAAAATTCAAAGTTGACTGGAAACGTGGGTAGAAACACAGCATTTGTTTGCTCATGACACACATACACTGATGAGCTTGTTTTGAACACGTAGCATCCCAACTCTTCTACCAGTGTATTATTCATAACTTCAGAGCATTTCCCAATCCTTGCAGATGCCTGAAAATAAGGACAACATAAGCATAGGCAACGAGGCAATGCCAGTAACTATGTGCTAAGGGGCTCAGAAGAGCCATAATACCATTCTGGCCAATTTAAATATTCATCCTTTCCTTGTTAACAAAAAGCCTCTCCATGTTCAGTTTCTCAGTTAAACAGAAGGTGAAGTGGTTTACACAGCAGTGCTTTAGTGAGATGGAATCTGATTACACTTAATCTCCCAATACACAAAAGTGTGGCTTCCCAAGAGTTAATAAGAAGTGATGGTTAGAAATTACAAGAGTACTACTTCCAAAATGAATCTAAGATCAAGCACAAGAATGTCTAATTACCAAATTAAAAACCTGCATTGAGAGGTATTAATTTCTCAAGCGTGGATGGGTGGAACAAGCCATGATTATATCTCTCATCCTTTAGCATAGGCATTTCTTACAGACCTACCTTGCACTAGTGCTTAGGAAGCTGATTGCTTCTGCTTCCTTTTCAAGAAACTAGCTGCCATAATGTTGGGTGTATGAGTAAAAGGATAATAATACCATATGGAGGCAGAGGAACTAAAATATTGATATTTCATTTTTTCATCCTACTGGAGAGCTGTCATTCTTTATATTGTTCTAATATGTAACAGAGTGAGAAATCTTTTTATGATCACAAATTTATGTGAGTGAGGTTTGTACACCTAAAAGCACTCAGGGTTTGGCCTTGCATTTCTGGATTTTTAGGAGTCTCTATAGGACATCAAAACAAAAAAGTATTGTATATGTATACTGTATTATAATTGTATTATAAATACGCTGACAGACAGGGCTTATAATACCCTGGAGGACCTGGCTGATCTTCAGAGGCATATCTCATTCTCAGCTAAAATAGAGAATTAAGTAAAAGATGGTCAGTCTTTGTACTGAATATTCACAGCTTTTCCGGTCTCTAGCTGTGAGAAGCTGTGCTGCCTGTATTAATAAAAATGTTCTCCTATCACATTAGAAGAAACCATATACAACTTATACTTGACTGTCCAGGTTAGGACAGTGTACATTAAGCTACAGGTCACAGTAGGCTCGTGTGACTCTAGTGAAATGACACTGCATTTTTTCTAAGACTGGCAGAATTACTCTACTGCTTTTGAAATAGCATTTGAACAGTCTTCTCTGTTGTTACCTACCACAATGAGTTAATGAAGAAAACAAGAAAGTCACAAGTCACATTTCTCTCCAGAAGAGTAACTGTTGCAGAAAAAACAAAATATTAGCATAATTCTAGACTAATAATTCAAATGCTAGTAATTAACAGTCCAATAAAAATTGTCTAGGATCTCCACACAAATCTTACCATCTGCCTGCAATAAAAATCATGAAGTGTATCTCTGCTTCAGGTGGAAGTCGCATGAAGGAGATTTAGAACTAATTCAGCAAATTAAAGAACCTTGTAAGATAATGGGGGTATTTTCTCTAAAAAAGAGAACCCCTGAATTTATTCTCAATATTAAGAAATAGGATCCTCTCAAAAGTTGTATGACTCCATAAATACATACAGTCTCCAAACACAATATTCAATACATGACATTGTATAAACAGAACATGTGTAACAAAAATACATTTGAGTAAAGTAAAAAAATCCTGGTAACCAGCAAAAAGATATCATGATGCAGATAGCTTGGTCACATTCCCTATCCAGCTTGCCTGTATGGACTTGGAAACTGGTGGGAAGAGGTCAGGGACTGTCCTGTGCCAGACACTTATGGTTTCAGAAAGCTTTACAGTGGATCCACTAAAGATCAAGGCTGAGCCCAACAGCCAAGTCGAAATACATCCAAGAAATACAAGGCATCAGCTTGAGAGAGGAGGAGGAAGAGTTAGAAAATACTTAGAAACAACAGAGAGAACACCAAGTTCCAAGGAGAAGGAGAAGAAAGGGGAAGAAGTGCTCCACGACAGACATCCCTGCAGCAGTTTATGGGACTGGAAAGGATCTCACGTTGAATCTTGAATACTGTACATAAAGGTCCACACTTGAGGCATATGTACAGGAAACAGTTGGAAGATTTTTCCAATCTCTCACCCTTATAATTTTGAAGGTCAGTAATTTGGCACAAAATCCATGGCATAAAGAAGCCAAGGCACTACTGAGTACAGTCCTTTGAACAAAACCAAAGTGCATCTGCTCTAGCTCAGAAAGGAGAAATATTGAAATTAGGGTTATTACACCTGTCTTGGCAATTTTGGAAAATCTCAAGCAACACTGGTTCCATGTAAAAATAAATGGCACAGTATAAAACAAGATGGGAGAAGGAAAAGACCAGTGAGGCTGTATGCATGTGTCAGGGCAGCAGAGTCACTAAATCAGCATTTGTAAGGCAATTTTGTATCTCTGTGTTTAAGACAACTTCATGCAACCCCTCCTACCTCCCAAGTGTCTCAAAATGCAGAAGTAAAGAGAGCACACCAGCAAAACCTAGCAAAAAAATTAGAGGACAGAATTCACAGCAGAAGACAACAAAGAGGCTTTTAAAAGTTATGACATGGCTTGTTACATTATTGTGGTATTACTTGCTGATTTCCATGTCAAAGAAGGAGAATGAAAGGGTTTTACCTGCCTGATGCACCCTGCCTTGAACAGTGGCTTGGCTGCTCTGGCAGGAGTCTGTCCTCTGGTCCTGTTTTTGCACCAGTACTTCTGCTATAGTCAAATAAGAAAAAGACCTTTATTTTTGCATCAAATGTATGTGGCTGCTTTCCTTTAGCGACTAGAAATCCATTTTAAAGAAATTAATTGGAAATACTATGATTTTTTATGTCTGGGAGCAAGTATCAGTAATAAGCTGGGAGGACGTATCAGGAAATGGCATAGAGTATCAATAGGGATTACAATGTTCTAAGATGTATAAAGTGGAACAAATATCTAAGAAAGGATGGCATAAGAAGAGAGTTTAGCAGTAAGGATTAGATTAATTACTGTGGGGTCAGTTTCCCCAGGATAGGATTTTAAACATTAAGATTCATTGTTTCAGAACACATATGATAAGGGGGGAAAAAAACAACAAAAAACCAGAAATTCAACTGGATAACAATAAATCTAGGATTGAGGCACTAGAGTCATTTGCAAAAAGAGATTGCTGGGGACCTGAAGACCTGAACTGAAGCCTGCAGATTATATATCACAGAATGTGGTGTCTCAGTTCATATGTGGACAGAAGGCAGTAAAAACCTCATAGTAACTTCACCTCAATACATCAGTTTTCAACTTCTGAATCCTCTAATCATTTGATGCCACTGCAGAAGCCAAAGAAATTCAAGTAATATAAAGTCAAAGTAGTCATTGCTGAGTTCTCTTCTTGACAATGACGGAATCCTCACTTCTGATCTAGATGCAAGGATGGTTTGAAATTACACCATCCCAAAGCACCCATAAACTCCTATTTTGTATTGCATAGTGTGTTTTAGCATAGTTTATTCCACAACAAAGTGACTTAAATTCTTTTACAATTTTAATGCAGTTATTAATGCAGCTGTTGACCAGAAAAATACCTACAAGTAGTCTAGAAAACAGCAAGGAGACAATTAGTCTGAATTCCTACCAAGAGAAAAGCGCTAGAAACAATCTTTTGTAAAATTCTCTTTCCTCAAGGCTGTGCACATTTAGACTATAAACCCAATTATGGAAAAATACTGCACAATACTTACAGTAAAACTTGCAGGCATGGGGAATTCTTGGCTGAAATTTTACTATACGATTTTCTTTTTTACCACCTACTGAAGTATTCTTTGATACTGCAGAAGAATTTTCCAATTTAAACAACTTGCTCAAATTTATCAGCTAAACTAAAATCAGAAGATCTAAGCTTTAATGAATTATGGCAACAGTTTAGAGACAATGTGCAAATAAATCTTTTTCGCCTTCCCCTACATTCAATTTCTACCAGAAACTATGTGGAATGTTCTGGTGAGGGAGGCAATGAAGAAAAATTCAACTCAAGGATGATCAAAATGCTACCAAGAAAAATCTCCAACAGATTTCAACAGGCTTTAAATGACTTAAAAATATTTTTTTTCCTCCTGCCCCTCTGTTCTTTGCTGTTTCCACACATCTTACCTTGATGCTGTAACAGCAGCTGGTGTTACAGCAAACAGCTGAATGCCTTTCCTGTACTCTGTTCTCCCCTCTCACTTCAACAAAACTCACCTTAATTGCGACTAAGCAGTGAGAGATCTCATACACTTAAACTGAATATAACTTTTACTCCACTTCCCAGAGGTTGGCTTTACCCTCCAGCTGGTTCCCTGAGCAGCTTTGCTGTTCCAACAAAACATTTTAATAAGACCCACTATCTACAACACCTAGGTACCTAGCATTTACATGTTAAAGATCACTCTTCAGATGAGCCATTCATTTAGTGATGTCCCTGAAGAAAATGGCCTTTTTAAAAACACTTTTTTTTTAATCATCCCCAAGGCTGTACTTTCTTTCTTTCTTACCAGAAGAAATAAAATGAAAGTTTTCCAAAAACACTCAAGTGCAGCATTTGCCAAGAACAACCAAATTCTGGTTAAGGTGCTTGCAAACACTACAGATGACAAAACATGTTTCAAGACAGGTACTTCAGAGGTTTTGAATGTTGCACAGCATTTGTGTATTGGGTTAGAAAATACACATGTAGAACGTTGAGTATGGCGTTTTTTATTTATTTAAAGAAAGGCCCAGTGTGTGTCTCTCCCTCAGTTTTTTAACAAGGGATGAAGATTCAGCAGGGCTGGCATCAGCCCAAAAGATGGAAAAGCCCCAATTTTTTCATGAGAAGTAAAGGCAGGTTGATGCAAAAGGTTATGGTGGCAGATGATAATGTCAGGGCTTGGCTAAGGAGAGCAAAAAGCAGATCTGTGCATGCAAACTGGAGTGATTTTTTTACCACTGTACAGGTCATGGGAAAGGCAAATTAAGCAGGATAATTAAGACAGAAGAAGCAGAGAAGCAACATCAACACATTTAAACTATTGGAAAAGAAGAGAAGGAATCAGCAATAAAACACTGTAAGGTTTGAGATTCTCCTGTTATTGAATTAAATGCCAGATGAAGGCCTTGTCTAAACACACCAGTTGTGCAATTTCTACTCAAATCAATTACAAACCTCATTATAGTCACACAGGTGCAAAACTCTTTACAGACCATCTTGTATCACTGCTTAAGTGATTTACACATACCCACAAAGGGTCGCAGCTGCTGAATTAAACCCATTTTACAATTAAACTCATGTCATTTTTGTCTATATGGAGACTAATAAATGGTGATATTTTTTTTAAGTGTATTAAAATTCAGGTTCCCAAAGACAATTTCAGGCAATAGGATTGTTTTCTCTCATTTGAACATTTTTAAACAATGACCATCTGAGCACATAGCTAAAATCAAGTATCCTCCACCACATCAAATTATGCTTAACTGTACTATTTTAATATTTTTCATTTCAGGAGGTATTGTTTTAATTAATTTCTAAAGCCATCCTCCAAATATCTTAGTATCAAGTTTAAAAACTTGTTCAGCATCAGGAGCACAAAGCTGAAAAGACTGTTTAAGAGCCTTGTTTACTCACTTCAAACCCAAACTCCTCTTCAAATGGCTTTCTAAACTAAGGTGTCTACTCCTGTTACTAAACACTGCTGAATTGTTGCTAATGAAGTTTGGTGAGAAATGTGAACCATGAGTCTGTACTTCTGATTAATGACTGATTTCCTGGATGTGTCCATGTGCAGTTTTTTTCTGCAGGAATTTTGCTGCCATTCTTCCAGCAGTACTGACGCATGGTAGCTCTTGTTGAGGAATGAAAAGCTCTCATTTGACATTTTCCTATATGCACATCCACAGCTTTCAAGATTTTCTAGTTTGTACAACCATAATATGAATTCTGCATTTGGCATTATCCCCTGAATAATTCCACTATTAAGGAAGCTTGGAAATTAAAGACTTTTTTCTTTCCTTAAGGCATTTGGCCATTATTTTACCCGCTCAGAACAGGAAACTGATTTTCTATACACAAAATGGCTCATAATTACTATGCAAAGTCAACTTCTCAGTCACTAATGTGGACATTTTTGCAAGGTTTTGTGTTCACAGAATGCACCACCACACACAGTGGAACAAATCAAACCAAATTACCTTGAAACAAGTCAAAGAGCACAAGAGGATGGGGGAGTGAGGGGAGATGGAGAAAGTAAAAATAAAATAAGATAAAATAAAAAGAGAGAAACAGAAAATGTCCTTGCCTATCAAGCTATTAGTGCGGGTTGAATGCAGTTTGCAGTAGGCACCTTTTGCATCTCCTCTACAGAAATCTACTTTCCATTGCTGTCATGTCAGTGTAGTACCAAACCCACTGAATCCTTCCACCTACCTATAGGAGTCTCTTAATTTCCATCTGTCTGCATTTGTTTGATTGATTTTATCATAAGACTATTAAGCCTTATTTCATTTCAAACAACAAATTTACAGAAACATTAATAAAAGCTTTTACTAGAACTGTGCTTTTGCTGCCACTAAATTTCATTGCCTGAGCTCTGAGATATTCAAGAGTACAGCCTTTTGAACAGTTTGAAAATAAATAGGCAACAATATAATTTGTTACCAATGACAAAGAAACACTTTACCATTAGTCAGCATTCAAATAAATCACATTGTCTGGGCTTGTCTATGCTCAAAAAATTGTCTGATCTAACTCTGACAGTACAGTCAGAATGATATAACCTCCCTGTTGCAAGTAAAAAGTTACAGCACTGAAATTTAAAGTAAACATCACATAACCTTATCCACACCATGATCTGCAATAATTTTTAAATAAATCAGATTCCAAATCAAGGAAAGTTAACATTGGTAGTAAATTATACATAAAAAAAAGCTCTGATTTACTCATTTTTTTCCCCAGCTAATATGAATCATCGGTCCTTTTTGGCTCCTTTACATCTAGAAAAATGGTCAGGAAGGAAAGAAAACACAAAGGTATTCTCTCAGCGTACCACACTGCCATTTGAAACAGCTCCTCTGCTGCATCATTAAGCCTGAACTGCTGTTACCAAAAACAGGATGCCAACTGACAGAATAGAAATTCAGAAAAGTAGATCAGGACTGAGCTTGTTGTAAAATCAGCCAGTACCTTTTAGAAAACACTTGATAGTTGCAAATTTCTGCTTGCGTTTGCTCTGCCTTCATGAGCCAATTAAAAAAAAATCCTTCACTTGAAATGCCAGTTGGTCAGCTCATTAAAAAAGCCTCACTGACAACACTAGAAAAGGGGCAAATGTCTATCTTTAACATTTTATTGGCCTATTTAAGCAAGAAAGAATACGGTGTGTAAAAAAGCAACGACAAACAAACCACAACCAACACAAAACAAAAAAATCCTTACCTCACAAAAAGTTAGACTTTTAAAAGCCAAATTCAACACAACTGAATCTCAAAATCTTCCAGAAGTTTTCCTAAGCCTCATTCTGTGGCTGTGTGAAATGGAGCCCTTTAGGAGCAACAGCATACCAAAGTTCCCAGATCAAAACACACACACACACACCACACCTGACAATACAGCTCCTCTGCTTTCAAACACAGTGACCAAGTCACACCCTTGGCTAATGCAGGCATTGAGGAAAAATAGCCACACTCTCTAAGGATTGTTGAACAGAGCTTTCCACTAAAGGAGCAACTTCAGTGGAGGGCTGCACCCAGCTCTGGGCTCTCCAGCCCAGCAGTGCCATGGACCTGCTGGAATAAGTCCAGAGGAGACCCACAGAAATAATCAGAGGGCTGGAACACTTCTCCTATGGAGACAGGCTGAGAGAGCTGGGGCTTTTCAGCCTGGAGGAGAGGAGTCTCCAGGGAGACCTCAGAGCACCTTCCTGTACCCAAAGGGGCCCTAGAAAAGAGCTGGAGAGGGACTTTTTTACAGGGGCACGTAGTGAGAGGACAAGTGGGAATTGCTTTAAACTGAGAGGAAGTAGGTCTAGGTTGGATGTTAGAAAGAAATTCTTCACTGTGAGGTTGGTGAGCCACTGGAACAGATTGCCCAGAGAAACTGAAGGATGCCCCATCCCTGGGAGTGTTCAAGGCCAGGTTGGATGAGGCTTCAGGTAACTGGATCTAATAAAGATGTTTGTATTCATAGAAGGGAGGTTGGAAGAAGATAATCTTTAAGGTCCCTTCCAACACAAACCATTCTAGGATTCTGTAATAGAAAGGTTTCCACTGTGCACAGAAAGAAGCAGACTGTTTTCTTCCTCTGCCAAACAAAATGAAGCTAGAGACAACAGCAAGGACTAATTAGAATTACATTAGTCAGCTAAGATCCAGGATGGTCCCGATCCATACTGGTGAAATTGAACTGCAAGTCTTCAGGACCTTTGAAGCGCCACATTTGTGCCTCAAAGGGATTGCCCAGACCTCAGACAATAAACACCAAGCTATTTCAAAACTGAAGCCCTGCATACATATGTTGTTCATGTGATCAGTGCAAAGAGCCATGTAGTTTTTTATTCCACCTGTGTTTAATATCACACTTTTTCTAGAAGCAGGCTGTCCTCTGCCATCTCAGGGTAGAAGAAAGGCCAGCAAGGCCACCATTGACTGTGCAACTCTGGAAGCCTTCCGTTTTCTTCACCTTCTCCTCATAGCCACAGGCTTTGCAAAATATTTGAGGAAGTTACAAAGGCTCCCAAATAGCATTTCAATGGGAAAACTCCTAAAAGACAATTTAAAAAGTCCAAACAACCCCATCCTCCCAAAAAAGCCAAGGTGTCCATTTGCTGGTCACTGCGCCTGACTGAGGTGGTAGAGTTATCATCCCTGGAACAGAAAGTGTTTAAGGAAAGACTGGATCTGGATCTTAGTGCCATGGTCGAGTTGACATGGTGGTGTTCGGCCATAGGCTGGACTCGATGACCTCCATGATCTCTTCCAACCTAATGCACTGATGGACTCCATAAAAATGCTCCCAGCTGAGGCAAGGGGCACACGCAGGGCTCTCCCTAAGCTACTCCTCTCAACTGCATGAGGGCGAAGCTCTCCAACATCCCTCAGCACCAGCCATCGCAGTTTCCACCGGGACAAGTAAACATTCCTAACAAACGGAGTTACGGGGCCTGGCCACAGGACTTCAATTCCCGGCATGCTCCGCGCCACGCAGCGTCGCTCCAGAGCACGCCGGGAGCGGCACCACCCGCCGGCCCACATGCACCGCAGCGCCCTGGCACGGCGCCGGGGGGCGCCCACGTGACTCGCACGCCGTGCTCCGATTGGGCTGAGCGACTGCCAGTCAACTACTCCAACGGCTGGCTCCTGGCGCGACGTCTGCCAGCGCGCGGAGCCGTGCCGCTCTGATTGGCTACTCGGGGATGACCCGCCCCTTTTAAATACCTGTCGCTCCGTGACAGGCCGTCACCGGAGTTCCTGTTAGGAGGGCGCTACCCAAGGGGATCAGTCCCGCCCCCTCGCCTTCTCCTGGGAGCCCCGCCCTCTACCGGTAGCTCCTCCCTCTCCGGAGGGGCGGCAATGTCAAACGGCCCGCTCGGGAGGGAGGGAGGACGGGAGCCGCGATCCACCCCTTTCCCTCCCGCCTGGATCCTGTCCGCAGCCCTCTGCCGGCAGAGCCCCCTCCCAACCCCGGCGCTGCCCCTCGGAGCCACGCGCGAGCCCCGGGCCGTCTCCGGCCCCGCCCCTCCGGCTCCTTGACCCCGCCCCCGTCCTGTCGATGGCCCCGCCCACCGGGCTCGCGCGCGCCGCGCCGTGCTCCCCCCCGCGCCGGGGGACGGTGACGGCGGCGGCGGGAGGAGGAGGCAGCGGCAGAGCCCGGGTGCGCCAGGAGGCGGCGGGGAGTCAGCGAGGAGAGCCGAGCAAGAGCGGGCGGGCTCCGCCCCGCCCCTTGCCGAGCCCCCCGCCCCCTGCCCTTCCTCCCTCCTCTCCTCTCCTCCTCCGCCTCCTCCTCCCCGCACGCGCTGGGCGGAGGGAGAGGCTGCGAGGGAGCCCCGGGTACAACATGGCGGAGCACTCGGCCCCCGACCACAAGCACAGACCCGCCGCCAACTCCGCGGCGCCGCTCCACAGCCGCGCCGGGGCGGGCGGCGGCCTGTCGGGGGGCCTGTCGCAGCCGGCGGGCTGGCAGTCCCTGCTCTCCTTCACTATCCTCTTCCTGGCCTGGCTGGCTGGATTCAGCTCCCGGCTCTTCGCCGTCATCCGCTTCGAGAGCATCATCCACGAGTTCGACCCCTGGTCAGTCGCCGCCGCCGCCGGGCGGGACGGGGAGGCGGGAAAGCACCGCGCCATGAGCCGCGGCGGGGGAGACCCGCGGGTTCCCTCCACCGTGGCCGCGGGGACGGCGGGAGGGCCCCGCCGCCCGCCCCCTGCTCCGCCACTCCGCGAAGTTGCGCCCCTGGCTGTTCCCCGGAGGGAGCCGGCACCCGCGGCCGCCCCGGGAGCCGAGGAGGGAGGCGAGGAGAGAGAGAGGGAGGCGGTGCGGACGGGACACGCTGTGGCAGGTCGGAGGGAGCGTGAGGGGTCGCCACCGCGGCGCGGGAGAAGGGAAGCGCCGGGAGCGAGCGGCAGTGCCGGCGCTGTGGTGTCCCCTGCGGCGGAGACCTCGGCAACGGGGCGGCGGCAGTTCCCCCGCATCCCTTGGAGTTGCGGCAGGACTCTCCGAGGGCCACGGGGAAAGAAAGTTGTGGCTGGCTGGGAATCGGGAGTGGGGCCGGAGTCAGGGGCTGGTAGCGAAACAGTTGTGCCAGGCGTGACCCGCGCCCCGGTCCCGGTCCCGCTGTCGCGGTGCCGGTCCCGTGTGTGCGGTCCGGCTTCCCGAAGTGGTCTTTCTTGGAGTCCTCGTCGGCCGGGGAGGGAGCAGGGTGAGGAATGCACTGCAGGAAGTAATCTTCATAAAAGTGACTTGAGGGATTACAGCGAAATGGGTGACATTGATTTACTGCCAGGTGTTTCGAAGCTGCGTTTCTCAGCCCAAGGACTTTTGCTGTTTCCCACACATCTTGATTTTTCCAAAGATTGCTTTCCCTCCTGTAGAAGCCGTCTGTTCTCTTTCCCCCTTGGAGGGGACCGAAACCATTTTATGGATGAGATGAAGAAATGCTGCACTCGTTCCTTGCAGCGAAGTGAAAGATGACAAGACTTGTGGGGCAGGGTTGTTGTAGTGCAAAAACGTGACAATGAATTTTTATATTACTGGTTACTTCATCCTGGGAATCCGTGGGGTTTTTAGAACTTTAAGTAGGGTAAGTGGCCGATGACTTTAGAATAGTGGATTGTCAGATTTTAATTTAAAAATTTTTGTCTTGGGTCTCACTGTTAATTGCACGAAGGAAGGAGATGCTTCGTTTTGAAATGCACCCTAGATATTCTGTGTTAAATTTCACCTAAAATCGTTGCTGAAATTGTCCCTCTCTGCAAAGCATGCACTCCACTTTGATACTTTCAAAAGCACAACTTCCTCTTTTCTAGTTGGCTTTTCCCCCCTCACTTCTCTTCCCCCCCACCCGCAAATGTAATCCATTCACAAATCGTAGCTCAGAATAGTGGACAGAGAACAAGGAATGGCTTTGTTTTTAAATGCTGTGTGAAGTAATAAACCTTTGTGATGTGAAAGCCAAGTATCTCAAAATATCTTCAAAATGTCAAGTAATTGCCCATGATTTAAGTGTTTTTCTGCAAACACAAATGAATGAAAGAAGTGCAGATTTCCAATTAATAAAGTTAGGAATGAGGGGGAGCATAGTCTAAACATATCTACAATGAGGCTATGAACCTGAGTTTGTATCCTGTGAAATAGTTACTTTCTAATCTAAATTTAAGCATAAAGACTCTCTGTTCTATTATGGAGGAAACTTTTAAGCATGCAGCCTACATTTTGGTGCCAATTTTTTCTGATCTTTATAATCAAGACTCATCCTTGTTGGATAAACGAAAATTTTACAGTGCTGAATTGCGTAACTTCTTACTAAGCCCTGAAGGACACTAAAATGGTGCTATGGGAGTTAGGTTCATAGTAATGATCTAGCTGTAAAGATAAACTCCTGTTTAAAGCAATGTGTAAATTGATGCAAAGTCATCTTCCTGAGTACACAAACAGAAGGCATTGCTGCCTGTGCTGCTGGATGTACCCTTGTTAATTAGGGAATAGATGAAGTTGACAAAATTCATTGATTTTAATGCAGGTCTGTGAGAAGCAGTTGAAATGTCAAGAATCATGCCAGTGTCGTGTTCTTGCATGCCAGAAATGGTAGAGGCAAATGCACTTAAGTTAATTAGTAGGAAAGTGAACCTAAAATGGTAGAAACTGAGTGAAAACAAAGGTCTTTCTCTATTGCAGCAGCAGAATTGTTGGAAAGAGTAAAAAAGGATGTTGCTCTCTTACACAGTGTGGAGTAACTAGGTGGAAATGGTTTTTCATGTTGCAAGGCTCTTAAAAGTCTGAATGTAATATGGGAAAGGAGCTTATGAGAAGACTAGTAGCAGTGCTTTGTTTCTATTTTTTTTCAACCACTTCTTTAGCAGCTTCTCCAGGTAAACTGTATTTTTTTTTTCAGGACAGTGGTTGTAGACTTTACTGTGAAAGAGTTTGATATTTTTCTCAATTATTTTGGCTTTTCCTGTCATGCTTGCATAGGATATCTTGCAGTGTCTTGTTAAGTCAGTCACCTATTCTCTAATATTTGTTTTGTGCTCCAGAGAGGAAACTGAGGTATATCTGAAAAAATGAGGAACATTAGGCAAATTGTTTATTCTTTAGAATTGAAAAATATCAGTGCCTCTAAGGTGAAGAAAGCTTTCCTATTTACTTAGTAATCCAGTTTCCTGGTATGGACATATGGAACCATCAAGGGTGGGAAGAAAGGCAGAATTGCCTTGGGTTTTCTACGTATTAATTGAATCAAATACCACTTTTTTTTTTTTTTTTCCTAACATCCCTTTCAACCTGCCTTTCTGACAGTAAAACTAGGTTTTGATTTGACATAGAAAGGAGATTTGCTGCTTTTGTAAAGTCAGCCACTGAGACTCACTTGTGTTGGCATTTTTTCCAGAAATGACCCAAATGTAGTACGATAGGCCAAGGCAGTAGAGGGAGGACGGTGTTTGATTTTTGATCTCCATTGAAATACAATGCCAGTGCAAGGTAAAACCAAACTGGTATTTTGAGGTCACCGTGCTGTCACTTAAGAACTTGTGACCTGCACATTATGACTAGGTTTACTGGGCTTTTTTTTTTTTTTTAAGCTGACTACCTATTTTGTGCAGTATTTTCCCTTTTTGATTTATTTCTCATGTCATGTTTACTTTCCATACTTGAGCTGGTCCAGAGACTTTCAGAAATGTGTGTACTTCTTGGCAGCTTCTAGGTCAGGTGAGCTGATACGTGAAGTCAGGCAGCACATTAAGATGTGCCATTGACAGGCTTCCAGGATTTCATTCTAAGGCCAAGAACTTGAAACATGGATAGTACATTGGAATGTACTATCAATGTACCATGGAGGTACATTGGAATGGACAGATTTCATGTCTGAAATCTAATTCATCTATTGGCTGGTTTGGCAGCTGGGTGGACCAAGAGCTTAATTTTGGTCCTGTGTACACCCAAGTGCAGAGTGAAAGCTGCACATGAAAGTACAACAGCAGATTTAACTCAGTTGTCAAGTGAGGGCATTCTTACTGTCAGATTTTGCCTTAAATGTCAACCTGGCTGCAGAACCAAGGCAATCAAAATCATGGAGCCCTTGAACAGAGACGACTGGTTTTCTAAAGTACAGCTGTAGCATGTCCATATGCTATTTCTTTTGGCTGCTTGCATTCTATATATATATATATATATATATATATATATGTGTGTGTGTGTGTGTGTATGTATAAAAAATATGCTGTATGTGTGCATATGTATACATATAAGATAGATAGATATAGCAAGACTGTTGCATTCTGATACTGCTACCAAGTAAAATGATAACAACTTTTGGTACATCAGTAGTCTTCAGGGAGTACTGTCAAAATAGCACATTCATTCTGTTTGTACAGTTCTTACCATTAAGTCACACGTGTGAGAACTGTATCTGAATCATTAATCATATTCCATGACATGAGATCAAACTTCTCTTTCTCCTGAGAATTTTAACATCATGCAAAAAGCCAGATTAATACCAGTTACCTTAGTGAAAGCTTTCTTAGGCTGGAATACCAAAGCTCATACGTGTGAGCATGAGACCGTCTCCCTAGCAGTCTGCACGTGCAGGATGATGCACCAGTGCAGGCTTTGTCAGTTCCATTTGCCTACCTTCTCCTGCTGGGAATGTTGTCTTCTACATCCCTGCTAGCTCTTGGTAATGAAGAGTGCTACCACAATCTCATACACATTTTTGGGCTCTTCCAGACCAGCAGCATTGATTTCTCCAATTACCATCTTTTTACCTGCCATTAGGGGTGACCCTCGTTTATTGTACCTCACTCTGAGGTAACATAATTGTCCCGGTATCAAATATGGCTTATAGATGTAATAGCAGTCCACTTTCTCATCACTGATACCATAATCTAGTGTTAGTGGGGTTTGGTGAATGGGGATTAACTGGTGAAAATAAACCTAAGGTCAGTGTCATTGCTTGGGTTTCAGAGACAGGCAGGTTAAAGGAAGTTGAGAGTTTTATCTCAGGCACAGTAAAATATATAGGTTTTGCTACGTTCAAACCAGTCGTGTTTGCCAGATGGATCCTTGAGCTGTTGTAAACTTGTTTCATTAATGAAAACATAATTTAGCATCTATAAATATGACATGAAACCTTCCTTAAAATTCAAAGTGTGACTGAAGTGAACATAAGAAGTGGTGTATGGAATTGATCAGTCATTGGTGGTTGTGGGTTTGTGTTGTAGTTTCCTGATCTGAGTTGACTTCTGGAGTAGTTCTCCTCTGTTGCCCACTGTGCAGTCTGGTTTTTTTCTTCTTGCTTGCTATAAAGCAGTCATAGTAAATTCAGTAAGGTAAATTGTTGAAATACTAAGACATTTTAGTTTTCCACCAGTTTTTATATTACAGTTTAATCTCTTATTTTTGAGGAAGAATATGAACATCGGGAGGGAATGTAAATAGTGACTGATGTTAGGGGATAAACTGGGATTGAGTGACAGAGGGAACGTGTATACAAATAAAACCAGAGCAGATTGAGACACTGGAGCAACAGGTGATGAAATAAGAGGTGAATAAATGCATGTTAAGTTGGTGTTCATAAGGAGAGGGGAAAAAATTGCGTAGAGAGGATGATGTCGATAATACCCATTGCCACTGTCCACCCAGGTAATTCATCTGGCCACTGCTTCCTTGCTAGTGCCTCTTGCTGGGAAAATAGCAGATTGTGTACTAAATGAATTCTTGAGAGTTGACAGCCACTTTCGTCTCCAAACTGAATCTGTCTTTCTGGAACCTTTCAACCCATCACACAGTCCTGTTCAAGTGAAGTACATAAATGTGTATCTGTTTAGGAAACATTTCTCACAGACTTTTGGGTTTTTCCCCAAAACAATTCCTTTTGTTTATAATCTTAGACAACTTCAAGACCTCAGGAAAGAATTTGATGCCAATTCAGTTTGAATATAATCACTTTGAAGTAATTTCGAGATGTTGCAAATTTCATGAGATTCATATTAAAAACTTACTACATGTTCTTCGTTCACAAGTGTTTTGATTCTGTGAAGTGAGAAGTACTCTATTTCTATTTTATTGAAATATTGATTTTAATATTATATTTACTGTTAACATCTGAATGGTTTTTTATACTCTAGTAATACTAATAATTTTAACTGAATTTCAGGTTACTCAAACTTGTTTCTACCATTTTATTATAGTAGGAAAAATATTCTAGCATAGAGTCCAGATCTGATTCGATGTGGACTGTGTGCTTATGAAAGGAAAGGTTAGAGATTTTTATGTGGGAATAGTCTTCCAGGTTTTACCACCACACCACCACATACCCATTAATGAGAAGGATCCAAATCAGGCATCTTTTTGATCACTTCTATTGCAGTATGACATGGGCTGAGAAACTGTTAACACAGCTTAGCCTGGCTTTTGGGGTTTCTCCATTATAAAGTATTGTTGACCTACTTGGAGGGAGCTGTTTTGAAAAGTAAATTTTTCTGTAAGGTTGATATGGTGGTAAAGTCAAGATGATGTGCACTTGACTGTACTGGACTTCTCTACTGCTTGTGAAATTGCAAAAATAGGTAAATATTAGAAGTGTAATGGAAGGAGAATAATTTGGTAAAAGAACATTGGACAGAGTTGAAGGCATAGCAGAAACTGCTTTGTGAGTGGGGAGACCTCAGGCTAGATTTGTTCAGTTGAAGTGATGCAACTGAAAAGCAATTCACTGTGTGGCCTCATAAAATAGCAGTCATGCAAGAATCAAATCCCTGCTCTGTATCTACTGTTGTCTACTACCATCTTTTCTTAGCACATAGTGCTTCTCTCCTCACTTGCACTACTTGTAATTGGGGTGAACACCTCATCAGATTTCATGTGGGTGCAGTAATGGGCTTATGCATGATAGGTGGGAGGGGCAGTGTTCATAAAACATGTGCAGAGACTCCCTACAGACTTCTTGTGGAAGACATATGAGGTGAGATAGAATGCTTGCAAAGTGTTGACCCGTTTATTGATTTATGGATAGCAGAATGAGACATGAAAAAGAAAACATATCCAAATGTTTTATGTAGGCTGGGTCAACTGAACCATCACGTATAGCTTTTAATGCCATGATTTTTTTTTAATGGTCTTCAGCAAACACTCACAAGCACTTGACTAACTAGAGCAAATGCTATGATTAAAATCCTTGAATGGACTTTTTTTGGCAGATATCTCATTATTTGAACAGTTTAATATGTTCAGCTTTTAAAACAGAAATTTGATTTGATTATGTAGGGTTAGAGTGGTTTATAAAGGTTAGCTTTTCTTCCTATTGTAACTCTCTAATAGTCTCTAGTTCTGGCAGCCTGTAATCCTAATACTCATGTTTTTGAACCTGTCTCATGTTGAACTGGTGGGGAAAGGGGAGAATAAAAATTTTGGCTAGTATAGTTAGCAAGAAAATTCAAAATCCTGTAGGAACTAATAGGTTTTAAGTGGATTGAGGGGACACTAAGTTTAGGGAGGTGTCTTTGCTGCTCCACAAGAATCTCCTCTAATTTAGTCAGGTTATTTTCTATTTAATGTCTAACTGTGCATGTGTTGCAGTTTGCTCCTGAAGTTTTGAAAATTCCATTCTTGAAAGCCCTTTGAGGTACATTTGTACTGACATTTAGGGCTACTCCTGTGGGCTTCTTTCTACTTAAGAAAGCTATTAAAGCTACTACTTTTGGGGCCTGTGGAGCCTGCACCCTGTAGCAGGATGTGTGACAATATTTTTATTATTATTAACTCATTTAGCAAAACTTCTTGGAGCTATTAGTCTTACTACTTGCTTGGAGACCAAAGTGAACTTAGGACATATATTGCTCTATCCTTTTTATAGTATGTCCAGCACACAGACTGCATTTCTGGCCCCGTAGCTGAGCAGAGTTTGTGGTCTTCATCTGAGCTGTGTCTGGGAATCAAACTGAGATGTTTATAATGTGGGTAGCTGCTAGGTCTGGGCTGGAGGGGTACCATGAAATTGACCCTAATGCTGCACCGCACCTTACGTAAGTTGAAGCAGCCTGGGGAATGAATTTAAGGATATAGATACAAATAAAATAGATCAGCTTCTGTATTTCTCAACTTACTGCTGCTTTCCCAGTGTAAAAGCTCCTTTGGCATTTTAGGGAATTAAATACATGCTATACTTCAAAAGTGCTGGCTATTATGTGAGACAATATTCCTGTGCTTTAGAAAAAGAAATAGTCTGTTTTAAACAAGGAATAACTGAGTATTTGTACATGAGTGCTTTAAGAGCAGGAAATGGTATTTAAAATGTCTGTCTGTTGTGGGTGACCCGAATCCAGTATCAAATGTTACTTTTTCAGAGCCCATCTAACATAAATAACTGTAAATGATAATATCTTCCAGGTGTTACAGTGCTTATCATATAATTTTCTGTGGCAGTCAAATTATGGGTTGTGTTAGTTTGTTAGGTAAAAGAGCATGTTCAAGTTCTCTTTAGCTGATAATCCATGAGGAATTGCAAAACACCTTTTCAAAACTTCTCTCACTTCAACAAACAAATTCCTTGGGAAGCTACATTGCAATGGAGGATGTGAGTTTGGCTTGATTATTATTTTTGATGTTTTTTTTAGTGGGATACCTATTTTCCTCCAGAGTGTTTTACAAAGTGTTATTTACATTTATTTAAAATAGTGGCTCACTGTATGGATGGGCACTCTATATCCTGTTGGTTTAATATGGATTTTGCAGAAGGGAGGAATAACATGTAATTGTGTAATTTTAAACTGTTCTAGCCCATGTGACTACATTTTTTCAGTTCTTTATTTTTTCAGTCTCTGTATTCTCTTTTTTGCAATTACTATGCTATAAATGATAGCCAACTTCTTTAAATTTAAGAAATGTGATTTTATTTATTTTTATTGCTGTCTTCACAATAGATTGATATGATAGATTAAGAAAGTCTAGGCATGGAAAGTACCTCTTAGAGGATGCAGCTGATTGAGAGGAACACATTTAGTAGAATATGTGTGTGCTATAGCCAGAGGATTCGAAAAAGGAGTGATACAGAAGTAAAGCATAACAAAACAAGTTTCCTGTCCTAAGTACTTACCCAACTTTACATCCATCTATCCATCTAAATACAGTCTATTGCATACGTTGAATGTGCCAACTCCTTGTCCTAAACTTAGCCCAAACAGCATTTGGAAGTTCAGTTAAATAACTTAAAATTTCATAAATAATTTTGAAAGATTTATCTTGGAAAAATATGCTTTCCTCTTCATGGTTGAAATATTTGATTATTTGGGTATTAAAGGTCTTTAAAACGTCTTTAATTTTTTCTCTGGTAGATAAAAATAGATAAAATAGATAAAGTGCCTTAAAAATAGATAAAATTCTCTAAAGTTGCAATTCTTCTAATTTAGAAAGTCAGCAAAACAAAATTGAAGCTTTGGCATTGTATCAATGGTAACAATGACAGTAAATGGATGTCTCTCCAACTCTGTTGTAGAATGAAAGTCATGAAATCCAGTGCAGTGTTTGAGATTTCCAAGAAGCTGTGTAATGCTACTGTGTTTTGACTTTTATCTTACTCAGGTGACTAGAATGATTCATCTATTGTCAGATGTCTGAAGTAACAGTTGAAAAGCTATTGCATGTGTCTCACAATTAATTTTACTTTGTAACAGTTTTAATCTTTCATTCGCCAAACAGAAAATGGATCTTGACACTGGAGACACTACCTTAAACATTAGCAGCAGTATCTTAATTTGTGATGTCTCAGGTCAGCTAGTAATGACAACTGTAATTATTCTCCTATGGCTGAATGGGACCCGAGGAATTTTTAGTGTTTTAATTTTGTATTCCACCTTTCCTTCACCAACATTAGCCCCTCTCTCCCACAATAAAGCCCAGTTTTTAGTAGGCACAAGCTTGGATGGTGTGTTTTGTGTGAAATGTGTCATGCTTGTAATTGTTCCATCACTGAATTTTATTTTATGGCTTTTGCTTTTGTAAGTCAGCTTCAGGGTTCTTTTTTCTTTATGCTTCCATTGCACTCTGGTTTCAACAAAACATTCTTAGCTATGCACATCATGGTTTTTCTTTGTGTGAGTGTGTTCCACACGGTGCCATCTGCTGTCTTCTTTCAGGGCTACCTTCAAGAAGAAAAAGCCACAGAACAGCGCATTTGTGGAGAGAGAGTTGAGAGGGCATATGGTCTGGTGGGGATTGAAGCATGAAAGGTCCCCGAACAGACCAGCTTAATTCATGTTTGGAGAGCAAGAAGAGAGAAGATTTAGGATTATGTGACCTTAGAACTGTCCCTTGAGAACTTATACAAGGTCCTTCCCAGCAACTCTTACATACCCCTGCAGTACACAGCTTTTCAACCCCACCTGAACTGAATCTGAACCTCTTGCTTTAGTCTTCTCCTTTCCCCATTTTCATGAGCAGCCACAAATTCATTTTATGTCACGGTGGGGCAGCAGCGAAAGGATGCACTTTGATTTAATAAAATGGCTTTAGAAATGAGACTCATCCCTTTAGTGTTCTAAGACAGAGGGGCTGTAGCTACCAAATTGTGTATAGCAATGTAGCTGGCTGGTCAAAGACGTGGTTTGCTTTTGAAAGGGCATGTTCCTGGACTTAGGATAGAGGAGGCAATGGTGGGTCTCTGAATATTTCTGTACTAACATTTGTGACAGCTTCAAAGCATGTGTGTGTAATAGCAAGCCTAGCTCATGGTTAAAGTGTTCCCCCACCTTCACATTTTAAGGTCATTTCTAAGCATTCATGGGATTTTACTGAAATGACGGAGGAGCACAGTGAAATAGCTCAATATCTACAGGAGAGCAAGACTGAGCAATACTAGAAGTTTTATCATGTAATGAGATAATGTACATGGCAGGAATTTAATATTAATTATAAATACTGTCTTAAAAGCTGAGCGCTGCATTCATCACAGTACACTTAATCTTTAGTATTTCTGTGAGAATACCTAAAAGCAAATAACATTCTGTAATTACACTTTTGTTTCCTGTACATAGTCTTTAAAGAAATACTGGTAACTATAAAGTACAATTCTTAACAGGTTACATTAAATTCAGCGAACACTTTGGGTTTCTTTGTAGTTTAGACTTACTTGGACCAGTATGAAAGATACAAAGTAGAAGTAGTTCATAACTCATTTTAAATTCTGCTTGCCATACTTAATTAAGACGAAATCAGGCACTGAAAGTATCTGAATGCAAAATACGGTTAAAAAGATAAACTCCACTCTGTGTACTATGAGGAAGGATGAAGGCCACTTTCAGTGTTCAGCTACTTTCCTGGTCTTTGTTTATTTTATTGGTGACATCCTATTCCCACACTAATTTGCTCCAGTGTGAGAATATACAGTCACTTTGCAAGCCTCTGGAGCTCTTTTTGCCCTTAGCTAGGGACCATGATCCCTTCTGTTGGACTGTATTAATAGATGTGAATACTTTTAATCTGCTTCAGAATAAATTCAGTTTAAATAGGTGAGATCATAGAATCATGTAGGTTGAAAAAGACCTCTTTGAGCAATGTGTCCAACCATTAACCCAGCACTAGCATGTCCCACCTCTTTTAAGCATTTCAAGGGTTGGTGAGTCAACCCCTTCCTGGGCAGCCTGTTCCAATGCTTAACAACCCTTTCAGTGAAGAAATTTTTCCAAATACCTAATCTAAATCTCTTCTGGCGCAACTTGATGTTTCTTCTTGTCTTCTTACTTGTTACCTGGGTGAATAGGCTGACCCCCACCTGGCCACAACCTCTTTTCAGTGGTTCCAGAGAGTGATAAGGTTCCCCATAAGCCTCTTTTTCTCCAGGCTGAACAAACCCAGCTGATCCTTGTGCTCCAGGCCCTTCACCAGCTTCACTGCCCTTCCTTCTCTGGACTCACTTCAGCACATCAATGTTCTTTTTTGTCCAAAAACTGAATACAGGAATTGAAGTATAGCCTCACCAGTGCTGAGCACAGGAGTACAATCACTGCCCTGATCCTGCTGGCCACACTACTGCTGATACACGCCAGAATGCCATTGGCCTTCTTGGCTACCTGGGCACTGACTGGCTCATGTGGAACCTGCCATTGAACCAGGTCCTTTTCCACTGTTCAGCTTTCCAGCCACTCTTTTCCAAGCCTGCAGTGTTCAGCGGGGTTGTTGTGATCCAAGTTCAGGACCCAGCACTTCACCTTGTTGAACCTCATATAAGTGGCCTTGGCCCATCATTCCAGCCTGTCCAGATCCCTCTGCAGAGCCTTCCTGCAATGCAGCAGATCAACACTCCCACCCAGCATCTGCAAACTGACTGAGGGTACACTCGATCCCTCATCCAGATAATAGATAAAGAAATTAAACTGGCCTGGCCCCAACACTGATCCCTGGGGAACACCATTTGTGACCAGCTGCCAACTGGATGGAACTCCATTCACCATCACTCTTTGGGCTTGGCCATCCAGCAAAGAGTGTACCTGTCCAAACCATGAGCAGCCACTTTCTCCAGAATGCTATGGGAGTGCTGTCAAAGGCTGCAGTAAGGTCTAGATAAACAACATCCCTAGTCTTTCCCTCATCCACTGTCACCTTGTCATAGGAGGAGATCAGGTTGGTCAAGAGGTATCTGGCCCTCATAAACCCATCCTGAATGGGCCTGGTGCTGGTTGTCCTACTGTATGTGCTGCATGATTGTGCTCAAGACGATTGGCTCCATAAACTCCCCTGGCAACAAGGTGAGGTTGGCAGGCCCGGAGTTTCCTGGATCCTCCTTCACACCCTTCTTGTAGGTGGACATCACATTTGCTGACTTTGGTCTGCCGGGATTTCTGGTTGGTCAGGACTGCTGTGAAATTATTGAAAATAGCTTAGTGAACTCTTCTGCCGGCTCCCTCAGTACCTTTGTGTGAACGCCATGCAGCTTTCTGTGTGTTTGAGTGGTGCAGTAGATTACTGACCATTTCTCCTTAGAGTATAGGGGCTTCATTCTGCTGCTCATCCCAGTCTTCAGCTCAGGGAGCTGGGTACTTGAACAACAGCTGGTCTTACCCTAAAAGGCAGAGGCAAAGAAGTATTAGGTACTTCATCTTCTGTCACTGTTTTCTTCCATATCCAACAAAGCCTGGAGGTTCTCTTTAGCCTTTCCTTTGTTGCTGATGTATTTATAGAAGCATTTTTTGTTGTCTTTTATGGCGTCTTTAGAGTGGTTTGCTTTTTAGCTGTGATTCAAGCTAATTTGTCCGATTTGTGGACAGAAGCGGATTAGGAGCGCTTCTGCACTCCTTTTAGCTGGCAAAGGTTAGTTGAAGGATAACTGCCACAGCTAAATTTGCATGTATAATTTAGTACAAGGCATCCTAGAGTTAGGAATACTTTTTATTTTCCCTTATACCTTTCCACTTTGGGCTTTATTCATGCATTTTTCTTTTCAGCTTAATTTGTTTAGGGCATAATTAGATCTGTCTCTAGGTTCCTGTAAACCCTGTGTGTATTGTTTGGTTTGTTCTGCAGGTAGTTCTATCTATATACACACATACCCACAGGTGAAATTTGTCTGATTGGTTCTACAGTCCTTGGGAATGCAATGTTTGTGTCTATTTATGCCTGGTTGCTGAAGGGTTAAGCAGAATTTGAGCAGACATACTCAAGTTAGATAAAATTAGATCTTTAACCTGCTGCTAATCACAGGGCAGAAATTCTTCAAGTTAGACTGTGTCTGTTCTGCTCTGATGATGCTTTGTATTACCCACTCTGAAACAATTTTTATTTTCTCATCAGTTATTGTATTAAAAAGTCAGTAAGTCAGTACAGCAACAGGTGGAGTTCAACAGGTGCACTATGAGAGATCCAGATTCTTGAAGTAAACATGATCTACCTGCCAAGAGACCAGTGGAAAGAAAGTACAGTCAGAGAATTCAGGCAAGGAGACTGACCTTAGATGCAGGAGGAAGAATAGCAGATGCATTAAGAAATGTACTAAAGAGCAAATATGTAAGGATTTTTGGATGAAAAGCTACCT
This sequence comes from Serinus canaria, assembly GCF_022539315.1. Taxonomy (NCBI): domain Eukaryota; kingdom Metazoa; phylum Chordata; class Aves; order Passeriformes; family Fringillidae; genus Serinus; species Serinus canaria. Next base: position 41,411,697 of record NC_066315.1, read on the forward strand.
TATTTTAACTTGCTAAACTGACTTACATGTGCAGCCACAACACTGTAGATACTTTTAATTCCTGTGAGCTAAAGAACCTTATGTTGATGTAATTTGTATGGAGTGATTTAATGTCTAATGTCTGAGTTTGGTTGGATTTACCCTTTGTCGTGTTACAAAGTTCAAGTAACAGACTCTTGACAATTGGGGGTTGTACAAAATAATTTCTGCTAAAGCTCTTCTATGGTGCTATAACTGTTTAAATGTTCTGCCAGAAATAAGATTGTCACTGCTTAAATATCATCTGTGATGTGAGGGATCTGGAGCCTTTCTAAGGGTCCTGTTTACTTTTTACCATGTCTTGTATTTTACAGGGTAGAAGCAGTTTGCCAGGCCATCTTGCATCCAGACTGATTTCTTAAATTTCACTTAATGGGAAGTGAACTTGGTTCAAATGCATTTTGGGTGTAGCTGGTACTTTCTCAATTGCCACAGCATTGCAGCATATAGGTGACTTTATTATGTAATAGAGATGAAGGCTGTGCCACATACTTCCAAGAAGTTAAAATATAATTAAAGTACCTGCAATGAACAGTAAATTTCCTTTTTTGTACTCTGTATTTCACACTATTACAAAGGTTATTATTTGCTTCTGCACACATACTAGATCTTGCTGCAAGATAGCAGGTATTTTTGGGATCAGTTTAATAGGAGTCCAGTGTAGTTATTTAGGTGTTACATGTTGCTTTTCTATACTAGGAGATGGTGAAAAAAGTGGATTGGAGCTAGCTGCCTCTGTTCCCTGTTACTTCTCATGAAGTAGTCATGTTCACATCACTGATTTTTAGTACCAGGTTTTTCACAGAAAGGATATTTTGCTCTTAAAATATATTGTTCAGCTAATAGCCTTTTAATTCCTTCCTGCCAAGCAGATCCTCATGTATCAGCCTTTAACGTAGAAGACCTTGGAGTTAAGCTGTTTCCATCATTTTTAAAACAAGTGCAGCACAAATTTGATCTGGAAAAACACCCTCTTGAACATATTCTTGAATTTGGTGCAAAGCTTTCACAGTTGCAGCATACAAGGCTTATTGTGCCACAGAGGAGCCCAAGACCATTTAGAGAGAAACAAACATAGCACTATAGGGTTTTTTGGTTTGTGGTAGTTAATACTGTATTGAGGAGAGAATTGATGCCTCTCAAGAAGCTAATGCTGTCAAAAGGTACAGAACCAACATTGTCATCAATTTGGATGCCAGTTGTAGTGTGGTATCTGGGGCAAAGTGTATGTCCATCCATAAAAAAGAAAACAAGCATTCCATTTTTGCCTGTAAAAATTTCAAATTATTCTGTTTCCATCTTGTCTTTCAAACCTCTTGGGAATTTTCACTGTCCCAAGAAAAATGTCATCGTCACTTTCTTCTTAGCTCTAAAATATTGTTGCGTATTATGAACAGCAGAATTCACTGGCAAAGTATGCCTTTTAATATTGATAAAACCAAAGCTTTTCATAATAATTTGCCTTGAGATATGGAATAGTTCAAAAGCAAGACAGAGAAAAAGTAATAAAAAACCTAATAGGCATCAGGGGAAGTGTCTGAAGTTGTAGACAGATATACGCCCACTGCAGTGGTGATGGGAAGCATATCGTGGTTTCAGATGGTGGTATATTGTGTGAAAAAATACAAATTGTGATCATGGAGTGCTCTCAAAAGCTCACAGTTTGTTAGCAAAAATACTGGAGGTGCCCTGGCTTCTCTGAAGAAGCTGAGTGACTGTATGCTCCTTGTAGAATTTTTTATCATTAAGCTACTGGCAGCATGCAGTTCCTGATTTTAGCACTTGCTAAGCGTAACATCCTATTGCAGGCAGGGAAAATACCATGCCAAGTAGTGGCAGTAGGAAGGCTGTAATCCTTCTTAAACACATTCGGGACATTCTGATATTCTTAATGGTAATTCTTAATGGTTATTCTATAAACATTCTAGTAGTCTTCAGGATTTCCATTGAGTTTAGTTGAATGTTGGGCCTGAAAAAATGTGTGCCATGCTGATTGTGTCATCCACCATTTTTTCTGACTTGGCTTTCTCCCGGTTTGCCTTCAGGGATTATTCTAAAGATACTACAAAGAGAAAGAGTTTTGTTTCTCAGCTGGATCCCAGGGACAGAAATTTCTTCCTCCTTTGGCTCAAAATTTCCATCGTTTTTGAAGTTTGGTGGCCACATCACTTTAAAACTTCCTGCCATTTTGTTACATCATCATTCTTACTAAGCTTAGTATGACAAGGGAGCCTTTGGCACATTTTTTTGAGGGGGTGAAATCTGAAATCAGAAGCAGGTCCATGGCCGACTTTGAACCTGAGGAAACTCAGAATGGCAGTACTGCTGCCAATTTTCTTTTCTAAGGTTTGTGATTGACAGTCAGCTTGCAGGACATGTATTTATCCTTTCAAATGGCCTTACTTGCATCAAAACCCCTACAGATCAATTGAGCCTCTAAGTGTAGGGCAGTCTCAGTAGCCATCACAAATATTTGATATTATCTCAGAATGCTAAGAGTAATTACATATCCAGATATTTTTATATAAAAATGTAAAGACTAAACAATCAAAAATTGCATTTTTAACCCCATAAGACAGTCAGAATTAGGATGATATTAAACTCTGCATCAGTCCAAGCTTTTATTTTTTCTTTCTGGTAGACTTGTCTTAGCAATCATCTTTCAATCAAGTTTAGCAAGAACTGTGCAAACCTGTTCTGTGTCCCTTGTGAAAGATGGGGTAGAGGTCATGTGCTCATGACTCCCTGGGTGGTTGTTGTGTGGTGAGGTACAGAAGCTTGGGTGTGCAAAGTGATAACAGTTTCCCCATAAAACCATGGTAGATAGATATCCAGAGAAATTCCAGCGAAAAAAAAGGGGTCACATAAGGACTTAAAATATATGTATGTGTGTATATATATATATATTTATGTATGTATGTATAATGTGCTAATTAGGGATTAATTATATAGTGTATGTATTAGACTTAGGACCTAATAAAACCATTCCACTGACATCAATGTAAGTTAGAAAGAAAGGAATGTGAGATTTTTCTGAAATAAAATAGCCTGGTGGTTCTTCCATTTTGCAGAGTTGTCAGTTTTGGCTCAGGTAAACAGAAGACCACCTCTATCTCATGGGTTCTTACACATGAGAGAGGTAGAGGTTGGTGTATGTTTTCTTCAGTCTTATTGTGAGGTCCAACACCTTAGTTTTGGGTTGTGGGCACTAGGAAACACTCTTTATGTGTCATAAGTACTTTTTCCTGTAGGTATTGCTGCTCCAAAGTTCTAATCTTGATTATTTGAAAATGGCTTAAATGTCCACACATAATTACCAAGGTTATAAACACAACACAAACAAGAATTTTCCTGATGAGAAAGACTTCCTTAGTGCCTTGAAGTCATTATGTGATTGATTGGTTCTACACTTCCATTTTAAAAACCCTATGCAGAACTCAGTGTGTTAATTGCTCATTTGCAGATACAGAGCTCAGAATGAGACTTGCAGGATCTTGTGTTTGTAGTATAGTCTGTGGGCAAGCAGGTGTTTTAAAATTTAATTTGGAATACTCTATATATGTTTCTTTGTTTCAATGGAAGTTACTGAAGTTTCTCATTAGGTTTTCCATAAAGTGGTGCTGAATGTATTCTTCCTTTGGATGCAAAGAATATGTCGGATATGGAGTCAATCTGCAGCTATCTTTTTCAAGAATCTACACTTGCCATCTCTAATTAGATTCTGTATAACCAAATTGATTGTGTAATCTACATTTGCATTAAAAACTGACTCCTAGAATTACTCCTATAGCTTGTAATGTTCACAGTTTGTATCTTGTCATTTTTCTGAGTTTGCAGATGTGAAAATTTTGTGCATCTGCAGCTGATGACTTTTAAAGCACAGAAGCCTTTATAATTGAAGGCTTAGAAAATTTTCAACAGATTCTGCTTGTAAGGAGATTACATATTCTCAGATGGCTGTAAAATGCTGGATAAAAAGTCTAGATGATGGGGCAATAATAGCATGAAATTGATTGGGGTTTAGACAGTCACCATTCCCACAAGAAGCAGCACACTGATCTTGCACTCTCCTGGAATCGAGGGGTCAAATAAATTCCATTGCTGTCAGTGTAATTTGCCTTAAGTGTTGTTAAGATGTGGATGAAGTAACTTCACTGCCATACATGTGCTATTCTTTTCTATATGTTCTTATTTCTCAGTAGGCTGAATTTTATTTTAATACTCACCTTAAATAGTACTTTGTCAAGGAAATACTAAACCTGGGAACGTCAAAGATGTCTCTTTATAAATATAGCAGTAATTGTTGCTGTGAAGTGCTGGAGAATTCTGTAGCTCCTGGATAGAGAGTGATTGCTGTGACTAGCATTAAGTAATTATCCTACAGTATTGCCTTGTGTCATCAAAAAGGCAGTTCATAGCAAGGAATAAAAATCAAACCTAAGCATGAACAGATAGTGAAGATTATGTATTAACAGTGCATAATATATAAGTGAAAACTTCACAGGCTTTGCTTTGCAAGTTGCCTAGTTAAGCTTTCTAAATTAATGTTGCTACTAAAAAGAAGATTATGTCTCTGTTTCAGTTATTTTGCAGTTGCTGCTTATACTCTGTTCTATGTTAAAATATATGAAATGAGAACTGTATTTTTATTAACTTACCTCCAGTTGTCTACTGAACCAGCTGTAATGTAGGTATCTCCAACAGTGCCACAAAATTAATGGTACCATACACAGAGCACTTAGGTGATCATTAGAGCATCCCCCTCAAGGTTCAGACTACAATACTAGCTTGGTTTGGTGGTTGAGACTTTAAATATTGAAATGTACAAAGACTTAGGGTTGTTTATTCCTTTAAAGCTTATCTTGGAGGAGGAAATAATTCAAACTACAGACATGACAGAAAGAGGCAGGGAGAACAGCGGAACATCACTTTTCCCCCTAGAACATTAACTGAAATAAGTCAGTGCTTCCTGGTGTCAGGCTCTTAGCTGAATCTTAGCAAGTGTGTATCTTCTTTAGAGCATCGACTGAGAACTTAAATATTTCACTCAGGTTTTCTAGCTAAGTATTTAATTAAAATGTGCTTCACATAATTTTTTTCTTTATTCTTCTCAGGTCTGTTTCAAATTGACTTGCCTCAGGGGGGTGAGGGAGGATGAGAGGGAATCTTGGGAAATGGGTAATCTCTTTCCATACCTCAAAATCAGATGGATGTGAGGGTTGAGGGTGACAGAAAAGGGATCCTGTCCTTCGCTCTGGTTCTGTCACATCATGGTGCATACTGTTTAGTCAATGCAATCAGCAGTGTACTTCAGTTCCAGTGTCTCCTTGGATAAGATGGAATAGGTCAGAAGGAGGGCTGATTAAAACCCTAAATACCACCTCTTCTTGCTGCTGCTGCAACTGGAAGAACTGGGGCAAGCAGTGACCCCCCAAACCTGATGGGCAACCTCCACCCCGCAGTGGCTTATCTTGCCTCCATTCTGATTCCTTTCTCAGCTGCAGCCCCTGAATCTCCCAGATGCAGGTGTAGGCAAAGATGGAAGTTTTTCTAATATTTTCCAGGGCTGTTATTACACCCCTGTGAAACCTATAGACAGTTGCAGGTACTGTGATAGCATTGCAGTAGAAATACAATGCCACTGTGCTGCATTTTAAGCACAGTTTGAAAAGTACCAAGATAGTAAGGAGGTGTGACTGGTTGTGATGCTCGTCGTTTGTTAGCAGTGCTCTCTGTCCTAACTTAAAGGAGAACAATTTCACAAGGTTTAGGCTTGTCCCTAAAAAAGTGTTGTGAAGGGCTAAGTGATTTAAGAGCCTAATACTGGCATCATCATATGAGTGACAGACTAGACTTTTGTCTGGTGCACTGTCCATTGCTGCCAGTTTGTCCATGCCTGAGGCTGGCTTTTATATGCAGCATCACAGCAACCTTTTCCTGATGTGTGCATAGGTTTATGTTTACATTTTAACTTATTTTTGTTTGCAGATAACCTAGTGGGAGGTGAAGTGGGCACTTTTTTTTTTAAGTCAAAGTGAGATGTTGAATTAAGCTTGTAAATATTTTTAGTTTTAGTTTTTGTGTCTGGAAGGTTGTTTCTTTTTCTCACAGGTCTTCTCACAATATGCTATAGTATTGCCTGTAATTTCTGCTGCAAGGACATGCGCAGCTGTCACTGCAGGCTTTCACTTGTGGCAAAAGAATCACTTTTTTGAAAGAAGGGCTAATAGAATTTTGTCTGTCTAAAAGTATATTAGGAGGGAAGATTAAATTCTTACCTCTGAAGTGGTAGAAGTAAAATGCTGTTACATTGTGTTTCAATTTTGAGTGGTAATTCATTCTTATTAAAGACTTAATGGGATGCTGCCAAAGCTCAAGACAGTTGTTCGCATCCTTCTGAAGTCAGTTAGGAAGCTGTGCTAATTGGAAACATGAGGAGAATGTCAATATGTATTCTTCTTGCCTATTTCGTTTGTTTAACTAATCTTTTGATGCTTTAAAAAGTAAACATTAGTCATACTTTTGTAGCCTCTGTGAGTTTGGGTCATGATTGAAAAATTCAAAAGTAATTCGTGTTAGTAAATATCGTACTTGTTCCCTTTTTGAAGTTCTAGGATAGCAATATTCGGTGGGTTTTCAGTGTTTTCAGTCCTGCCTGTAGCTGGATGGATTCTGTGTGTCCTGTGCAATATGAAACTCCTGATTTGTTACATACCATACTGCAGGCACTTGGCACTAAACAAATTAACAATAGACCTTGCTGTCCTAAGATAAGAGGCCAATTTTACAGGTACAGCATTTCAGAAATCACATTAGAGTTGACAGTTCAGAACTGGAGAATTAATTAATATTTAGAAATCTAGTCAAACGGGAATAGTTGTAGGCTTATCAGAAACCAATGTCACATTGCTGTTTGAATCAAAGATTTCTAGGTCAGAATGACTGATGTTCGTGTGAATTTTCTTATATAAACATGACTAATGACTTCTGAAAGCCCACAGTTTTATCAGTTAATGTATCCTATATAAATGCTTATTTAACAGATGTGAGAGAGTGTTCCTGAAAGTACTTCACTCTGTTATTTACTTATTTTTAATATAATTTGACTGACTGATAGTTCAGACACTTGAAACATGCAAATTTGCTGACATCTGAACCTGAGTTTCAGTCTTTTGTTCTTCCACTAGATGAAGAATCTGCTCATGACCTCAATGTGGTTTTATTTCAGATACTACTTGTACTGATTAAACAATTAGGAACTTGATGGGGTTTGCAGTCTTAAATGACCTTGGCTTTATTCTGTGGAAATGAATTGGTTCAAGGTAAACCTGTGATATTTTGGGAATCCTAGATATGCAAAAGAATTTGAATTAGTTTTAAAATTTTTGTCAGAAGGGATGTGTATTTCTGATGCAAGAGGATTCTTCCATAAAATAGATAAAAAGAAAAACACACACTGTCTTTTCTAGGCTTGAATTCTAGCAGTGTCCTAGGAAGTCTTTCATGGTGGTTTGCCCATCTAACCTTTTGTCTGTTGTAGTATTCCATTTAGTCACCTGAACTTCTACTTAACTAATGAATAAAATCTTTAATACTTCTTTAACTTGTGAATTTCACATGGTTAACTGAAATTCTATAATATCTATTAGAGGGGTTGGCTTTTTGAGTGTTGCTTGTTTTAGAAGCTGTGTTCGCCCAGGCTTTTCTCTACCTAAACTTTCTCTACAAAGCTTCACATTCTCAATATCTGTAGCCTTTTTAGTTTGGCCTTTGAATGAGTCATCATGAAAGAGTTGGTGTTTTAGGATGACATGCACTGTAGTGCTTCTTGCAGCCTGATACTTAATTTCGAGAACTAATGGACATTTTAATGGCTTAAAAGTTTTGTTATCAAATGTTTGAGATATTTTGTGCCAGGAAGCTGGAAAATGAATGCCTTAATATCAATCTGTTGGTGTTTTTTAATGGTTTTTATACAATGTGGAAGGCTGAACTGAAGGTGTGCATGAGAGACCATTTGTTGTACAAGAAATTCTCTGCAGCAGAGAATGTACAGACTTTGAAGAAAAAACTTCATTTACAGAGGTTCTACATTGTGTAAATTTTTACTGATTGAAAAAAGGCCATTGTTTTGATAGTGTGAACAAACAGACTGATTCCTGTTGCCTGTTATTGAATGAGTCACCTGTCAGTTTTACATGTAGGGCATCTGCATGTGTAGCTATCCTGTCTCAGAATGGGAGTCTTGCTTTAACTGCATGTGATAGACTGTAGTTGAAAGTGAGCAGTTTTAGAAAGGAATAACAAAAATTACCAGAGTATTGTATCAGAGTGAAAGAAACATTTTAATGTTTATGCACAAAAATGAACTCACCAAAAACTGTAAACTGTCATCTGTAGTATAAGTACTGGCTGTAGAAGTGAAGAAAATATAGTAATTAGTAATTTACTTTAAAACTCTGCAGGTTGAGAGAGGACCATTGTGCTTACACAATGAATGAGACGCTAAAGCTCTTGATTTTAATCTTATCCTTCTGTTTTTTTCTAGGTTTAACTATAGATCAACACATCATCTTGCATCTCATGGCTTTTATGAATTTTTAAATTGGTTTGATGAAAGAGCATGGTATCCACTAGGAAGAATAGTAGGTGGAACTGTAAGTATTGTAATAATACATTTATTAAAATAAAATCAATTAAATAAGTAAAAAATAATTAAAGGTGACTTTTCAGGAAGTTTTTGAACTTTCAATACAAATGTGATATTGATAAAAGGAGAATCTTAATAAAAACGGCTTTTAATTGTCAGATTGCTACTGCTGAGGCTAAGTAAGTCAACATGCCTTACAACAACATTGTAACCAAGAAATACAGAACTTTCTTACATATGAAATTCTAATAAGTAATAGTAAGGGTATTATGGCTCCTGAAATTCTGGTATATGAAATCAAAACAGGAAAAACATTTAAAAAAATAAATTGTTACCTAAATCTCTTAAGGTAAAAGTTTTAATCCAATTATCTAAGCTAAGCAGACTTCATGTATATATGGGAAAAATTTAGGATTTCACTGGGAGAAGCCCTTGTGAAATTAGATCAGCGTGGTACCTGTACAAAGCATCAGGACTAGTTAAGATTAGTATCAATGCAAGTCAAAAGACAGGAAAGGTGTACAAAACAATCAAATCAGAATGCAATATCATTCATTGGAATAGCTTTAGTAACACTAAGTAATGCAGCTGTGTGTTTCTTAAGTTTATTAAAGCTTTTTAATACTAGTATATACCACTTAAAGGCATTTAGAAGTTTTTTGTAGCAGTTTTTGTAGCCTGTAGGAGTTAGAACCAATGTACCATTTGTTGTAGTATCTTAGAGATACTGGACACTCTTTATGCAACATGTAAGTGCATGTTTTCCATACCTGTCTTACACAAAATAAAACCTCTTCACAAAAAGAATTTAAATATATGCAGGAAAATGTTGAGTCATCTGTTAATTTGTTTGAATACAATGTCCTTCTTAGGTTTTGAAAGAAACCAAGGCAGGTGAAGTACATATTAACTTGTCTAGGATGTATTGATTTTTCTAATGTTGATAAATGTGGGAGGGTAGAATTCCTATTAAGAATATTCTAAAGTTCTCTAATATTCTATGGTGGATTCAAAAGGTTTGTGTAAGTATACGCTACCTTTCTTGGAGCACATCATAATTCAGTTTTTACAGGACTTTGCTTAATCCTTCGTATCCAAATATGTCAACAGATACCTTGCAAAAATGTAACATTCAATTGACTGACCATTAACTTTTCATCTTTAAAAAATTAAATATTATTGAAGCACATTTTCTCTCCCATTGATACCAAGAACTGAAAGAATAGCTTGGTATATTTTAAAGGAAAATGGATGTGACTGGGAAATTTTGGGTTTCTTTTTGATGTCTTAGGCTTTTGGGGCTTATTTTTTCATTTCCTTAAAACTGGTAGCTGGCTTGAAATTCAGTTGCAGATTTTGGTTTCTGCTTCCATACCTTAATGACAAATTGTTTTCATTCTATGATAAATGTCAAGCGAGATGGGATATTATCTGTATGCTGCTCATTCATTTATGAAGTAGATTATATGTTATTGTTAGCATTTGGATAAAATTAAAAGAGCCTAGGGTATTCAGTGGTGTTGTCAAAACATGATTAAAGAAGTACTAAAATAATTTTGGTAGCTTATGCTAATACTCATTGCTTATATCAGCTTAAAAATTATAGTTTAATTGCAAATGCTATGTAAACATGCATACCATGACAGTTTTCTGTTATAACCTAGTGTTCTGGTTTGTTTTGGTTTTTATCTCCATGTAGGTATATCCAGGACTGATGGTGACAGCAGGCCTTATACATTGGATTTTAAATATGCTTAATGTGACAGTCCATATAAGAGATGTATGTGTGTTTCTAGCACCAGTTTTTAGCGGCCTTACAGCTATTTCTACTTTCCTGCTCACCAGAGAACTGTGGAACCAGGGAGCAGGGCTTTTAGCTGCCTGTTTTATCGCCATAGTTCCAGGTTACATATCCCGATCAGTAGCAGGATCTTTTGACAATGAAGGCATAGCTATTTTTGCACTGCAGTTCACATACTATTTATGGGTAAGTAATTGCTGAGTCTTTTGCTTTGGAAAGGTTTTTTGGTTCCTCCTCCAACCAAATGACTGATTTTTTCTTAGAATCCATTGAATTCTTATTTTCCTCCCTCTCATCCCTCTTCCCCTTGGCTCTTGATTAGGCAAGTACTGAGAAGTCACATGATCTGAACCACTCCATAATCATGCTCTTCAGTTTGCTGTGTAAAAGCACAGTTCCACTGAAGTATGTGTGTCCTGTAGTAGTAATAAAAATGATGATGAGTCTAGAAATTTAAAGAACACTTTAGAGGGGTTGTTTGTTTTTTGGTTTGGAGGTGTTCATGTTGTGTGCAACAAATGTTAGCCTCCTTATATAGCTGGTGAAAAGCAGAAGACTCTGAATATGAAGTGTTTTGAATTGTGTTCTGGAAAGAGTTTTGACTGTATGGAGTGTCTGGGCTTTGAGTTCAGTATCCAAATTAAATGGTGAAAGCTTTCTAGAGTCAGATATAAGTGTTGTGTGCTTAGAAAGAACAGTCTTATGTCTTTTAATTTGCTGGCTTGCTAAAGCAGCATGTCTGCCTCTCCTTCATCTGTGTAGAATTTCATCCGTAAGGTAGTTTTGCAGGAAGGAGTTAAGGGAAGCTGGAGTATTTCTGGTCTGTTGAACCTACTTTTGAAATAACAAAACCAGCATAACTATATTGTTAATTCAGCACAGACACTGTAGGGTACTGTCTCTTGTGTATTCTGGAATGCCTGCACTTTTCATTTAGAGGGCTCTGTGTAAGTACATGGTCACTACAACTTTCTCCATAATTTTGTCAAGAGTTCTGATTTCATAAGTAGATGCATATTCACAAATGTTTTAGCTTTAGAATATTTCAAACTTGGGATGGTAGGAATATAATGGAAGAGAATTGAATTTTTCATGACTGAGTGACTGGTGTTGCTTAAATGCAGTTTTTTTAATCTAGTTTTAGAATAAGCTGCAGCTGGAAAGGTGTGCTGTGTTTGATAACAATAATAGAATCAACCTATGTTGTTACTTTAGAGTAACTGAGATATGATAGCACTTATCTGTTCTCATGGAATTCATATTTAACTAAAGTGCAGAGTGCAATAATGCTTGCATGAACTCTTGTAGAATCAAATACATTTTATAGACAACTTTGTAGCTTTTTTTAATGTCTGTTCTTCATTCCTGTTCTCCCTCACCACAGTCACCCCCATCAGTTTCAGACAAATTCATATTCCTAGGGGAGTTTCTGGATCCTGCTAAACCTTGAGTAGTATCTGGATGCTCTTGGTAACCTTAAGTGAATTTTTTTGGAATAGCTCTTCTGTCTGTAATGGGAGAGTGGGGTTGGATGCCAGACAAATTAAGGCATGGATGGTCTTCACTTAGAATTATAAAGTGCTCTAACATCTCAGAGAAAGTAGCACAGAGCCATTGCAACTACCTTTCTGCATCAGATCATAAGGCAGAGAGTTGGATTGTATGCTTTTGCTAGAGAAATACACCTAACCTCCTTTTGTGTGTGAAAGAATTGCAATTGTGTTACGGACATCAGTTCAAAAGCATCAAATATGATTTGATGCGGGCTAAAGAAGTTCTCTCAACAATTGTTTTGGGATGAAACTTTAGAGTATTGTCCAGAATTTGTCATTCATAAAAACTTGGTTATTTTTCCAGGTGAAGTCTGTGAAAACTGGGTCAGTCTTTTGGACAATCTGCTGCTGTCTATCCTACTTTTACATGGTAAGGCTTTTATATATATAATAGCTAAACTATTTGAGTAACTTACATAATCCATATGTTGACAAAGAATAGAAGAAGGATATTTTCATCTTTGTTGGAGCCATAATATAAAATTCTTGCTTTGTATTGTTAATATATCTTAAATATATAGCTAAATAACATAGTATGTAAAGGTAAAGTATTTAAATCAACATGATTAAAGCATTTTTTGGGGGGAAAAAATGGAAATATAATAACTTTACTTACAAATTTCTCGCAACCTGTGAATATGTGGTCTGATTCAGTTGGATTTTTATTTGGGTACAGGTAAACTAACGTATAATTTTAATATTAATGTGTCTGTGTGTCATTACTATAATGCAATAATAATCAGAATATTTAGAATGTGAGGACAAAGTTACATTTTATAATTTTGAAAGCTATTTCTATGGGTATAATTATGCCATGAAGTAAAGCTTACCATCAGAACTGATGAATGACTGCAATGTCATAATAAATGATCATAAGTGCCCTTTTCATTTTTAATCTACGAAAATGAAGGCTATTGCAGAGATTTTCCTAAGGGCTGACAAAGGGGCAAAACAGTAGTAAACATGAGGAGATAAAATAATAGAAGAATAGAGGGAACTGGTTTTCCCCCACCTCCATCTGCTGAAACATTGCACTAAGAATTCTTGTTAGTCAAACATGGGGTTTTTTTCCCCTAACTGATAAACTTTTTGTGGCTGTATGAAAAATAAATTATCCTCAAACTAGCCAGTGCTAGGACAGCCAAGCTAATTGCTTGGTGACAATTAAGATTGAGGTCTCAAATACTGCTTTTCTACCATCAGGTAACTAAGTTTGCAAAAACAAGGATGTTCTGGATTGGTTTGTGTACCTTAAAGTCAGGGTTAATTCAAAGGTTGTCTGGATGCTGTCTAGTTTTCCTCTAGCTTTAATGTCCATTTGGTTTCCTGAGAGACTTTTGCAGTTAATACAGGAGATAATAGCCTTGTGTTTGTGACCAAAGAGGCTAAGATAGCTATTTCTTGTTAAGAGTACATTTAATCGTTCCATTTCTCCTCCTTTTTGCCACATTGCTTAATAGAGAGCCACTTCTTTATAGACAGCATTGCTGTTGATATAGCTTTGCAGTGAAAAGGTCCTGTAGCTTTGCTACATGTTTAAGTCCAGTACAAAAGCTGCAAGTAAGTTTTTGAATTTTTGTGTTTATATAGCACCGTATTTTTTTCTATTGTGCCAGTTTATTGGTAAGATTCTCTAAAGGTGCCTTCATAAACATAACAGATACAACACTTTCACAATTTTACTGCTAAAAATCACACAATAACAGGTTCTTGGTGTGGGGGATTGTAAGTGAGAGTGATTGATTGTGAGAGTATGTGATCGTGTGTGTACATGGGATCAGAACTGAAGAATCAATGTCATCATGACAATCAATCCTTGAATGTAAATGGTGGGTGTTGTTACTTTCCTTTCAAGTTCTGTCAGCTCATGAAAGGTTCAGATTCATCTGTAACTTAGCTCCACTTCTCAGTGATTAGATGATAGAATTTTATTGCTTGTATCTCCTTCATCCCACATAGGTGTTGTCCTGCATTGTATTTCCCCTTTGGAAAGAATTTTGTGGAGTTGCCCTTCTAGATATTTTGCTTGAGTAAATTTTTAAGGCAAAGCATAATTGTACTGTTTGTTACATTGTAATAATTTGTCTTTCTCTGATGGAATTAGTCATTTGCAATGTAAGGTGGAAGTTAAATCACAATTTTGAAGTCCCAAGAGTCAGTCCTTGAATGGGAAGTTTGGATAACAGCTTGAAAGGAGAATGGATATTGCATGAACTGACAAATCTTTAACTCACTGTAGTAATTTGACTCATAGCCTTGCATTGAATTCAATATAGAGAAGGGTGTTTTCTCCTTGGATTTATATTTTTAGCCTTTGTTTTACTTCATCAGCTTCTGCTTCATATGACTTTTCATGTCAAGGAGGTAAAATAAAAGAAAGCTTTACATTGAAGCAATCCTGTAGGAGTAACAGCATGTCGCCACTCTTTTTGCTAATCTGTGAGGATGCCTCAGTTTTGTTTGAAAAGTTCCAAAGTGCATCTTCAGTATAATTTTCAGTGCTTAGATTTGGGTTCATATTTTGATAATTAGGGATGCAGGTCTCTGGTCTGTGCAAACTGTGACCTCCTTCATCCAGACATTTCCCTAAATTTGACAGTGTTCTGTTTGCATGTTTGAACTCTCTTCTATCTTACCTGTCTCCAGGTCAGTGTTTTCTCCCATTAAATGAACTTACCCGTGTAAAACATGATACTTCATACAAGTAATTAGGCAATAGGATTTTGATAATCTGAAATGAGTCACTAGAGAATTTAGATTATTTTATTCTACTTGTTTCACATTGTCTGAATTGCTTACCATAAATTTTGAAATGCTGGGGTTTGTAGTATTAGTGTCAAAAGACAGTAATCTTGGCCTCATGGTTTTTTTAGAATTTGTTCTATAGAACATAGTCATTTGGGTTTCTTTTTGGATTCTAGGGATTTAAAAATAGCTACAGGAATCTAAACCCTAAAGTACAATTAAAGTGAAAACCACATTAGCTACTGCATGCTAAAAATGAAGATCTAGGTTAGGTGTGCTGCATATGGGAGAAGTCTAGACTGTAATATGACAAGAGAACATGTTAAAATACAGATTATCTAGTCAATATGAGCCTTTCTAAATATATTAGAAATTTAGATAGCACATTGTAATGATAGCTCATTAAATCCTCACCTAAACCAGCAATCTGTTAATAACACTGTAGTGTTTCAGTTCTGAGTACACCTTCTCAACAGCTCTTGTTGCCACAGGTTTGCAATGTCTGTAATATTGTTGTATATCATTCCACGGTGCTCAGTCCTCCCTGCTTTCATGTGCATCCATACTCTTCCTTTTGTTCATTTCCCTACACTGCAACCTGCGCTGGCTGCTCTGGTCCCAGAGATTTGCACCTTGCTCCCCTTCCCCTCTCTAGCTGAAGATAATGTTCCCTGTCCTTGGCAGAAAGGGCATGGTGCTAAATTCGTCCAAAGGCTTGGATCCTATGTGAGATCATAGAATATCCGGAGTTGGAAGGGACCCCCAAAGATCATCAAAGCCCACGTCATGGCCCTACAGATCCTTCCACTGCCTGGTGTTGCAGCCTTCACCACTGGGAAAAGCCTCCAGCATAACATTCTAGTTTGCCATTTGGCCAGATTAGCTTGGAAGGAGGAGATCCAGGAAGGGTAGCCAAGGAAATCCATCAGCCCATTTCAAACACCTCTGATTTGTGGGCTTTGATGTGGTTTGTTTTTCATTTATAATATATATTGAGAAGGATTCTGGTGGTATTAGTAGTAGTTCTGACTGCTTGTGTAGATGGGCTATGTGTTTTCTTGTTAGACCATCAAGATGTATAAATCCACCATGGGCTGCCCTAAGAATTTGCAGATATTTTCAGATCTAATTTCCTGTTCCATTTGTCTTAGGTCTCTGCATGGGGTGGTTATGTTTTCATCATCAACCTTATTCCACTGCATGTGTTTGTTCTGTTACTGATGCAGAGATACAGCAGGAGAGTCTACATTGGTAAGTTCTGTTCATTGCAAAGTCATTCTCAAATACTTAAAACATGAGATACAAAATTATTGTACTGATGTGTTTTGTATCAAGTGGGTGTTAAGCAATTGCATATCAGATTGAGTTGTTTCAATTTGATTACTGATTATAGGCAGTTATTTTCTACAACATGGAAATAAGGAGTTGAAACATACTCATACTTTCAAAATTTCATATATATTGCTGCTAATTATTTTTTTTTCCTTTCTAGTGCATGGGAAAGAAAACTGGTTGGTTTGATGTAAAAGAACCCTATTAATGTCTTGTAAATATGCATTCCATGTGTGCCTTTAATAATGTTTTCTATTTTTTTATTTTCCAAGTATATAAAACAATTGGTATTTTTAAAAGTTATACAGCAGAAATTATGCAAACATCTAGATAAAGACATAAGAAATTTTGAGCAGTCATGTAAGTTTTAGATCACTGAGGAAAGGCATGCACAGTAAGGGTCTGTCCACTCCATGAGAATCCTTAAAATTTTATTGGATTAATTGGTCAGCCTTCCTTCCAATTTCAGGAATGTGTGAATAGGGATCCTGGGAGCCTAACTTTTTTATTGATTTGCCTGACATTTAAATACTGTGTAAACTGTTTTTACTGACACTTTACCAATAAAATCAGTTGGCCATGATGTAGGTGTGTGAATGGAATAATTAGTGAGCAATTCAGATATTCAGAGATTTAGAAGTTAGCTGGAATACTTTTAGTGTGAAGCTTTTACCATAGGTAGGTGGAGAACATAATGTGAGCTGAAGCATAATCGCAAAGCATTTCATATTTGTAAATATATTTTTATTCCTTATTTTAATAGTTTTATCTTTGTATTTTCAATTATTTTTAATGGTTTTTTAGTGCCTGCTAGAGAAATTACTCATTGTACATATGTGTGAACCATTATATATCACAACAATTGTTTAATTTACTCAAGTTCCATTTTGAATTTTTGTTATCAAAACTATAAATATTACTTCCATATTTCTTTGCTACTCTATGCAATTAAGAATTGGAAATTCATTAAAATTTTAAAAAGAGAGAAAGAGGAAGCTCTAACCTATCTTAGAAATGTTAGTCTTAGTTAACTTCTTCATTAACTACTTCTTCCTAACTTAAGGGGAAAGTAATTTATCTTGTTTTCCGTTTAAAATTGGTTTATTGAATATTTTCATTTTCTGATTTCTGTGAATTAGGCAAGAGAAAATTAGATCAACTAATTATAAAATCCTGAAGCAATATGGTAGCCAGAAACAATAAAGAATAAGTGCTCTTGCTTTTTCAGCTTTAAATTAACTAGTCTTTGAACTCATGTGGGAAAAATAGTGCTGCAAGTTCATAGGAATTAAAGGGTTTGGCAGATGTTTGTTTTGCAAATAGCTGCAGTGTTTTGAGATGTTATTGCCCTTCAGCAGTGAGGGATATGTACTGCCATGGAGTTGTCAGAATGAAAATGTGATCAGTGCTCTGCTGTTTCATTGCAACTGCTGTCTTAATTTAAGCTTTCATGGGAAGCCCTGGAGAAGTCTGTACATCTTACATTACTATGTCATTTCTAGGTTTGTTTAACAGGATGTTTTTGTAAAACAGGTAAGAATGTTCAAGCACTTCTGAGAGGAAATTCGAGTGTGCTTCACCTCCAAACTATTCAGATAGGGAGAAGAGTTTACAAAAGCTCCTTGAAGCAGGGAGAATAAAGATATTTGGGGAATTTCTGTTGCAATTGCTACTGTGCCTGCAACAGTCTTATAATTCTTTAAAAACTTACAATGTGCAGCTAAAACTTTTGAAAAATATTGTCAGCTGAGAATAGCTAGTAAAAGCTACATACTTTTTACTGTTATGGAGAATTTTGGGGGTTTTAATCTCTAGATCAGTTGTTTAAATGTATTTCAAGCTAGCATGAGCCATTTTATAAAGATTGTGTTAAGTTTAATCCAACATAACATAAATGTAGAAAACAGTATTTGTCAGAACCAAATTTTTAAAAATTTAAAAAAATTCCTGGTATATATTTCTCATAAGAGTGTTCATACACCAAGGAAAAGGTTAGTGGGACTTGATTGATATCTCTGGGAATGTAACTCAGAATCATGTAATGAGCAAAAATTCCCAGAATGTGAAGAGTTTGCCAATTTTAAAATGTTTTAGAGCTGGAAGGCAGATGACTTTATTAGGCAGATAGCTTCTGACCCATTTGGCATCAATAGTGATGATGCTGCTTCCATTTGAAAGCTCAAGCTGTGCTTTTATTTTTTCATCTTGACAGTGGCCAGTGTCTTTCATTCAGATCCTCTAGTTTAATCCTCTAGTTTAAACTGCTTACAATTCCAGTGTATTAACAGAGAGGTGAATAACCTCTTTATTCAGATACAGCAACCATTGATACTATTTTCTATTATTGTAGTCTCTCTTTAGTTTCTCATATGTTTAAAAAATAAATGGTTTTACACTTGGAAGGGTATAGATTTATGTTATGTTTGCACACTTCAATTTTATAGTTTTTCATACAATTTTTTTTGGTTCTATGTAATTATCAGAATATTTAATAAAACACATGAGGATCTTCCCGAATTTAAAACTTCATTTCAATAATTTCTTGTTATATGTCTTGTATTTTATCATTAAAACAGTGACCAGGCATATATTTATATCAACTACTTCAGTGTTCTAAAATTTCAGATTGAGTGGTTTTTTCTGGTAATTGTAATCCATTAATTGAAAGTATGTGGCCAGTATATGATTATACTCTCCTGAGAAGCTTTTCAGTAGGTGTTTCCTGTGTTTGTGTAGTGTTCTGCAAATTAAATTCTTTGCAAATGACTTTATCCACAGTAGGTCAGAATGGTTTTGTTCTGGAGTTGGTCAAAGTTATAACCATAAGAACAGCATGCAGGAATCAAAATTACCTTCTTGTTTTTGCAAAAACTGTGCAAACTGTAGAATATAAAGGAATATTAAAAGTTGGTGATGATATATTGTCCTGATGTTTCTTAAGTTCCTAGAAAAATTGTCATGTTGTGTCAATTACCTTTTTTTAAGATCTTTTCAGTATCAGGAACTCTGTAACTTTTTGAAAGAAGTGGGAGTAAGGGATTGGGATGGAGGTGGGCAGTGCACGTAGCAAGCATAGCAGTTGCAGGACTGGGCTTAAAAATTATTATTTACATTGGTCTAACAAATGTGAAATGTAGTGATTTATGCCAACCATTGAACTTCCACAGGATGGCAGTGTTGTAACAGTTGCATGGTACAGTAAATGATTTATGTTGTAGCAAATTCTTCAAAAATTGAGCTTCCTACAGAAAAAAGCATTTCAGTGACTTAAGAGGGCACAGGTGAGTAGCTAGGCCAAGCTGTGCAATACAGGTGCTTGAAAGAATAAAACATCCCTTCTGACTGGTTTGGAACTCAGTGCCCTGGGAGCACAATCCCTCAGCAAGGCCACATAGGTGCTATGGAAGTGACACCACTGCTCAGTGATGCACTCCTCAGAACTGACCTCATGGAGGTTAGTAAAGGACTCCATGAGAAAAGGGATCTCCTCGTAAGATCCAGGTTATCTATAGCTAGATAGTGGTTTAGGATTTGTAGGACTATAAAAATATGACAGGTGAATTATTACTGTTTTCCACTGAAGGAACAGAACTTCATTTGGACTTTAGATTGGCTGGTTACTTCAAATGTAATCAGCCTCATGGCTTTTCAGATTTGATCTTTTTATCTTCCCCTTCCCTCTCTTCTTCACCCTGTAATATTGAGGATCAAAACCTCTTTCAAAATAAAGTATATGAATGTTAATGCATAAACAATAAGGATTTGTATTAATAATAGTAATTAATGATGCTCTTGGCCTCTGTTTTCTGGGGGTTATAAATCCCCAGGGTTAAAACAGATCTATCAATTCATATGCTTAATATTAATTTTTAATTCTGTTTTTGTTCAATTTCTCGCCTTCCCTCTGCTCTTGTGTTACATAAAGAACAATGGTGCCTGTTTGCGTTTTCTAAAGAAGTAGTGGACTCTTAAATGTTTTCCTTTTTTGAGGTCTGGTCCCTTCAATTTCTCCTCATATAGAAAGCTTCCTGTGTCACTTGTTATTTGAGAGCTCTTTCTACATCCATGACTCTCAAAACCAAGATGGGAAGAGAAAACTTTTTACAAGCTGAAGAATCTTAGTTAAATGGTTTATTTTCCTAGGAGGAGATAAAATAGTGCAATTTGAAAGAACAGTATGCTGCTACATTCACTAAAATGGGTTGCAATGGACAGCTTCATTCTAGTCAGTGAAGAGAAAAGTAATTAGGATGGCTGAAATATTTAGCATACTACAGTTCTGTTTTGCTGTCAAAAGAGTTAGGAGACAAGGAGTTAGGGGACAAGGTGGACTCCTCTCTGAAGATGGAGCCAATGCTTTTTCAAACATGTATTAATTCTGTTCCCATCTTTCTCTTCCCCTCTCACATTTTTCTCTCCTAGCATATAGCACTTTCTACATTGTGGGGTTAATATTATCAATGCAGATACCTTTTGTGGGATTTCAGCCAATTAGAACAAGTGAACACATGGCAGCTGCAGGTAAGAAAATGAAGCTTCTGCATCCAACAGCCTCCTTAGCACAGGAAAATCTCAAACACTTGCAGCTTTGTTTCCTTGTATTAGAAAAAACACCAGCTAACAAAGCAAATTGTTAAAGAAAGAGGTACAATTTAGTGTCTTTTGGGAAGTTTTCTTTCCAATTGACAAAATATCCTCTTTTTGTGTGAGCTAATGGAGGTGAAATGCTTCCATAAGACTGGATCAATTAGCATTCTGACAAGCACTTACTTTACACATTGAAAATCTCTGCTGATTTGCAATGTTGCCTTCACACATTGTACAATTGAAACATTGGTAACACAGTTTTTACTGAGCCATTTGGTTTTAGAGTTGATAATCTTCTGTAATTTTTCAACGAAGCTTAAATACAAATTACTTAAAATTCCAGTCAGGAGGGTGATTTTAAAATAACAGTTTTCAATCTTGTTTGGCGTTTTATTGATTTAAGTTGATGTTTCCATAGTTGTTGACAGTCAGACTTTTTGATTTCTTGACAGCAATAACCTCTGCTAACACGGAGCTTAACTGCATGCACTGCTTGTGTGATCAAGTTCAGTTTGTTAGATTTCCCAGGGTTTTTTTTACATTTAGTCACTTACCATAATGTATTTGGGACAGTGATGGGACCATCATTAAAATTTAATTCAAAAATACTTTCAAAATGGATACTTGCAACAATCTGAATATAAAGGAAAAATAAAAAAAATACCTAGGCATATTTGGATTCTGAAGATTTTTTATATTAATTTAGTGAATAGAATTTTTGTCTTTCTCTACAAGTTCAGACCTAGTGAATTCCATTGTGTACCTTGAATTCTTTGTTAATTTGAAGAAAGACAATACACTGCCAGCCAGCATTGAACTTTTGCTTTTGAAAAGATTCATCAGTGGATTGATCTGACTATATACTGTGAAATGAATAATAATTGAAATACCATGTCCAAGTTCTGGGTTTAATGTTAAACTCCAAACAGCCTTTTGGAGTGTGTCGGGTGCTTCACCATTGAATTCTGGTGTTTCAGCATAACTTTATATAATTCAGTTGACTTAATACTTACTTGGTTTGGTTTTTTCTTGCATTAATTCCTCCTGTTTTATTCAGTAGTTTAGTTTGCATATATTTCTGTATTAGCATTGTGTGTTGCCTGAAGCCTGTCTCTTAATTTTTCACCACACCTAGCTAGGTATGTTAACCTGTATTCTTGTCATAACCAATGCAATCTGCTTTTCAGAGAATTCTCTCCTTTAGAATATTGTATCTCCTTGGAAGTTTCTGGTTTTGCAAGTGTCCTGCCTGTTAAGTATTAAAGGTTATTTGTCAGAAAGTGATGTTATACTAGTTTCTAGATGTTACAGTGTACCCTATGTTTAATTTTCCAATTTAAATATAGACAAACATGCTGGTTGCTTTAACAGGTGTACTGCTTCTGAGCATTTAAACAAGAACTTTCCTCTTTCCATAGGTGTTTTTGCACTGCTGCAGGCTTATGCATTTTTGCAGTATCTGAGAGACAGATTAACAAAGCAAGAATTTCAGACATTGTTCTTCTTGGGTGTCTCACTAGCTGCTGGTACTGTATTCCTGAGTGTCATCTATTTGACATACACAGGTAAATAAATGTGAACTTCATTTACCTTCACAGCTTGTAAGCCAGATGATCAACATTTGGTTTAGCCTGACGTAGTTGTTTCAACATTTTGGACTATTTAGAAGCAGTTTTATTTTTGTTACTTTTGACATCATAATTCCAAAAGAATTCTTAGCATCTCTGTTTGTTTCAAAGTCTTCTAAAACATGGTGGTTTGATTTGCTTTTCCATGCATAAGTTAGCAAAGTTTTCAGACTGGCATATCAAAACAAAAATTGGCTTCTGATCTCAGCATGCAGCCAAATATGTATTCAGTTGCAGTCCTTGGAAAGCGTTGATTTCATCTTCTGAAATTCACTGATCAGTATCCCTGCTTCATCAGCTGGAACAGGCCTTGTTCTCTCAGCTTCTGACAGGCTGTGTGATCTGGGCTCCTGACCACCTCACAGTGCTCTGACCTCTCTAGATTTTCTTAATACTCCTTGCAGAAGAGGGTGCCCACATCTGGACCCTTTATCCCAGTATCTGGAAGAATGAGCTTCAGGTTTTGGACTGAAGTCCTGCCTGCCACAAGGCATGTCAGCCACCTTTTTCAATTTAGCTCAGTTCCTTTTGGCTTCTGGGATATTTTTACTTTCTATGAGCCACCAGCTGGACCCCAACCCACTGTGTACTACCTTGAGCTTGTCAGGACGCCAGTTTTCAACCAGTCAAATGGTCTGTTTGTCCTGTCAATTCCTCTTCAGCTGTTCCTGAGCAATGAAGAAAACACTTATAGATGTATTTCAGGAGGCTGTGTTCCATGGTTTTTCAGCAGCTGAGGTTGCTGCCTTGTAGGTTCCCATAAGAGCTTCCTGCCTTGCCTAGAGGTGCAACAGTAGCCAGGCACCAGGCACCCTCCTGACCTAGGTGAAGATGGTGGGTAGCTCTTCCAGCACCCTCAGGTGAAGGCTGTCTGCATCCAGAGAAGATCATAACCAGTATTTTCCTGTGTGCTGACAGCTCCTTCTTCATGTGCATGTAGTGGATTGGCAGCAATCTTTTCATCTGAAGACTGAAGGGAAAAATGTCTTGTATTAGAACGTCAACCACAATATTTAAATGTCTAAATTAGATACTAAACTAACCCTTCAGTCAGATTATACTAATTTTGAATATAAGAAAGAGGGAAGACTTACTGAGTCATGCACAAAAACTTGGGTAATAATGACAGAATTTAACCTTCTCTTATTTCTCCTTTTCTGTATCTGTCTTCAGGAAGAGCTGAAACAATTGCAAAGAAAGTGGAAATAAAAAGCTTTTAATAATAATTTTTATCTTTCATTGAATAATTTTACTGTTTCTTTTCATCTTATTATATTCAACTTATCTAAAAGCCTTGTTTTATCAAATAATACGTAAAGCTTATCAGCATGTCTAATAGCAGCTTTTATATTCCATGCTACAAGTAGATTCACCAGGAGAGAAATAAAAGGAAACCAGCATTTCATCTAGTGTTCCCAGTTTCCTGCTCTGACATTTCAGAAAAATGAAATACTTTCTTATCAATTATGTTTTCTTTCTCTCATACTCCTTCACAGAGTATAGTTTGCTATCTGTCATGTTATTTGAGAAATATTTAGTATTGCATTGCTTTGACTTTTGGAAGTGTGCGTGTCTTGATACTCAGATTGTACTTAAAAAGTACAATGTGATCCTGTAAGTGTGTTCCAAAACCAGCTTGCTTCATGGTTGGTAGATTTTATAGCCTGCCTAATGCAGTAGGTATGGTTCACATATATTTCATGTTCAATGAAAATTTCTTTGGGTTTGTGTTTTAACTTAAGGGAGTAGAAAAATTATTTCATTTAAAAACCCTAGGCAGCAAAAAGGTTTTTCTTCCTCCTCTTTTTCAGGTTATATTGCTCCTTGGAGTGGCAGATTTTATTCATTGTGGGACACTGGGTAAGTAAGGATATAAGATTTAGATATCGGTAGCATTTTGCTGAAAACTAATAATCATTTCCTCTCCTCATCCCCAAATCCATTTAGTATTTCAGTCAAGGACAATCAGTTATCTAAAGAGAGTATTTGTAGTAGCTGTTTCATGGTCTTTACAACCACTTCACTAATTTGTCTGTGAAAACTCTTGCTTCTTTGCAAATCTTTAAATATGTAATATGTTTTTTCTGTATGAAACTGTAGTATGTATGTCAGCATGAAATAACTGAAAGCTGTGCCAACACTTGAGTACACATTTAAAAATTACTAAGAGCCTTAGACTATTTTCACTGTGCAATATTGCACGAAATTACCAAAATGTTGCACATATGATCTTGCATGTTGCCTCTATATTACATTCATACATCTGTTTTGTATATACAGATGTCCACTCTGAACAATTGTTTTATTAATGTGGGTTTTCACGGGTATAAATCTTATTAATCTGTTGTTTTAGTTAACCTGTGAAAATACTGTGTTGGATTCTTAAGTCAGCCCAGAGAAAAGGAATAAAATGGAAAGTATTTTTCTCAGATAAATATTTTAAAGTGAAATTCAGTTGCTAGATTTTTTTTTTAATATTTAAAGCAAGGATAGAACAGCTTCAAACTTTGTGCAGTTTAGACTTTTTTTCAGGCTCCAAAATCCAGCTCATACAGGGTTCTGTCCCAGCTCTATGATAAGTGGGATAGAACAAATGTTAGTAAAGAAGCCTCAGATTTACTTGAGGAATATATAGATTTTGTTCTTTGCCTGTCTATATATATATATATATATATATATATATATATACACATATATATGTATATACAAAGCATTAAACTTTTGAGGGCTTGTCTACATTAGAAAAACATATTGTGTTCAAAAACACAATACAGTTTTGAATGAGAACTAGATCTCAGTGAAGAAAAGGACATATGTTTGATACCTCACCATTCAATCATGGTAGCACCCTAGATTAGGTCCATATGTATAGTTGTCTGTAATATAGAGCACAGTTTTGTCCTTGTCTGCACTGAGTGTTTGACATGTTGTTTAGATGACATGTGTTTCCAAGTGTAGACAAGGCCTGTTTCCTTCAGTATCTGAAAGAATGTGGGTGCATCAGTAACTGATCTGGTGAAAATGAAGATATTCTGTGTAGAAGTTTTGAAACACAGTGTTGAAAATTTAGGAGATTTACCAGCATTGATGATATAAAAATGTAGTAAAGGTGCTTCCATAGCTGTGTGTTTCCATTTTGGTGAATTTGACTTCATATTTAGCCATAAACAAATGAAACATCTATAATTTTAATTGTCTTAATTAGTATGGAAATAATTGTTGTTTTCAATAACTATACATTAAATGCTTCCTAGATACAGTAAGGCCTGGGGATTTCTTTGGTATGAGAGTTTCATCAGATTTCTGCTGATTAGGGTACTTGCCATTTAAAATTGAAATGTTTCCTTTGAGATGAATTTCTGAATTCCTAATATTTACAGGTTTTAATAATTTTATCTTTTCAAAATAATTTGAACTGAATTTTTTTTAAAAAAGGTATGCGAAAATTCACATCCCGATCATTGCCTCTGTGTCTGAGCATCAGCCTACAACATGGGTTTCCTTCTTTTTTGATCTGCATATTCTCGTGTGTACTTTCCCAGCAGGGCTGTGGTTCTGTATCAAAAACATCAATGATGAAAGAGTCTTTGGTAAGAGAAAATATTTTTAAACTATTTTGAAAAAGTTTGCCTTCAACTTCATTTTACTTTGGTTTTGTTTGCTCAAAGCTGATATGTGGCTTGTTCTAAAATATGGTTTAAAAGTGATGTGTTTAAAGGTGATTATTAAGAGTTGCCTGCACCCAGCAGTCTTTAAAGCAGTTTATAAAAGTGCAGAGGTTGCTGAAATGGTGATGGAGTGTAGTCCCAGGAGGTGGGATGCAGTCATTTGTTGTGTTCGGTTCTGCTGCTGGAGTTGCACGTTCTGGTTCCAGGGTACAGGTTAGCCAGGAGAACAGCTCTGTGGAAAGGCAGGGTCCCTACGTTGGATGTCTGGCACTCATCCCATCATAAATTATTCAAAATGCCTTTGCTTTCCAGGTTATCTGATATTTTAGTGAGCAGAATCTCTTGCTTTGGAACAAGTGTTAATAAGGCACAAACCAAAATGGAAGTGTGGGGTCTCCCTATGTCAGTGACAACTTTTTTTTGGGGGGAGGGCAGGGGCAGGGGCAAAACTGTATGAAAGCCAGCTTCTGATTTTGAATGAGGCTTGTTAGCAGTTGTAACCCATATGGAGGAGTGAAGATCAGTCAGGTTTTGGACTTTTACAGGGACAAGAGGCTCCAGGCTAATATAGCTGCCTCTTAGGCAACCTTAGATGTGTGTGGGCAGTATGAATGTTTACAAGGAATGTTTGTCAGCTTGCTTTCAGCCTCCTACTGAAGGCTGCACCTTCCATTTAACAAAGCATAAAGGGAGCTAGGAGTGAGAATGGAGAGCTATACTGCCTCATCACAATGTATAAAATATTGACATGACGTAATCTGGTAAATCAGTGTCCCTTGATCTCTGTGGCAAATCATTCACAAGAGGATATTGTTAAACTGTAGCAGACAAGTCTACCACAAGGAAACTGCTATTGGATATTCCCAATCAGTGTATACAGGATTGTTTGGGTTTTTTTTTTTTTTCCTTTCTAATGAATGTGTTCTTAATGTTTTGTAGTATTCTGAAAATCTTGGTTTATATTTTGGGGAAGACAAAGTGGAGGTAATACTGCTCAGGAATACTTACTTCAGAATAGGGCTCACCATACCACGTTATTCATCTGTATAGAATTATAATGTAGACAAGCCCCCAATTTGTCCACAGATACCTCTAACTTAAATCAAAATTTAATATTTACGTGAAAATTGTAACACTGCCTTTTGCTTTTTCAGTTTAATAACTTGTTAGGTCGAGAGCTGTTTGATTTTTTTAATCAAATGAAGTTACCTATTATTCCAGTAGTATTGTTGGTGTATAACATTAAATTTCACTAATAATGTATCTTCTGACACATTACTAATGAATATTGAAAATGGGGTTGTGTTATTGTTAACAGTTATCGAGATGAATCTCAGGAAGGGTTTGAGGTTTCAAAGGGATAAATGTTAATTCAGCCATATGTCTGTACATTAAAAAGCAATGAAATGCAAGATGCACACTCAAGCCTTTATACACACAGATGCTCGACCCACTTCCAGAAGTAGTTTTATGGAGAGCATGTACGTGTGCAGCCAGAGTGAGTATTATTTTCCACGTGTCACCATTAGATGTGTTTCCTTGCAGTTGCGCTGTATGCAATCAGCGCTGTTTACTTTGCTGGAGTGATGGTCCGCCTGATGCTCACTTTGACTCCAGTGGTCTGTATGCTGTCAGCAATTGCTTTCTCCAATGTCTTTGAGCGTTATTTGGGTGATGACATGAAGAGGGAAAATCCACCAATAGAAGACAGCAGTGATGAGGATGACAAAAGGAACCCTGGCAACCTGTATGATAAGGTGAGGGGAGGAAGCAAGAGTTGGAAAATTTGGGTTCCAATGTCAAGGATGATAGAAGTTGCCATAACAGATACATTTGTGTTTGTTTAGGCAGGCAAAGTGAGGAAACATGTGTCTGAGCAGGAAAAAACAGAAGAAGGGCTGGGTCCCAATATCAAAAACATTGTGACTATGCTGATGCTGATGTTGTTGATGATGTTTGCTGTTCACTGTACCTGGGTAACCAGCAATGCATACTCCAGCCCCAGCGTAGTTCTTGCCTCCTATAACCATGATGGGTAAGTAAGGTCTACAGTCTGAAATGATTAAAGCCTTTTTTACTGCCATTGCATTAGCAATTTGCTTTGCCTTCTTTAAATCACTCCTTATTATATAAAGGAATCATGACCAGAATAAAAAAATTATTCATATTCTAATTTTCAAAAAGATACAGCGTTTTCTGAAATATTTAATGAAATACATAAAAATAATCCTACCCAAAGCCAGTAAAAATCATGGTTAAAAAAAAGCCTTGGAGTGAACTCAGAAAACTTGTTTGAGAATATGTATTTGACTGGAAATGCATTTAGTCATGTCTTCAAAAGCAGTCGTGTCTTCAAAACAATTCAGCTTCTGGACATTCAGCTGTCAGAGAGTTCAAACTTATGACTGCTGGTGACAAAGTCCTTCAAAGGGAGCTGAACTCATAAGAAAACCCTTATTTGTGAACCCAGACTTGCCATGGTGCAGTTAATTTGTTGGTAGTATTTGTACAGATGCAAATAAAGTGAACTGTTTTGCAGCACTCGGAATATCCTGGATGACTTCAGAGAAGCCTATTACTGGCTCAGACAGAACACGGACGAGCACGCCAGAGTGATGTCATGGTGGGACTATGGGTATCAGATAGCAGGAATGGCCAACAGGACAACCCTGGTGGATAACAACACTTGGAACAACAGCCACATCGCCTTGGTAAGGGTGGCAGTTTTTTATGGAGCAGAAACACCAAAATGTTTACACTGCAGTCCAGTATGAAATTGCAGATGTCTCTTAGGGTGATTGATATTAAGGGGAAATTGCCTGGAGTGAGAAACACAAATGTGGAAGGGACATAAGTCTTTCATTTGTTAAAACTCAAGTATAGGGATCAATTTTGCTTCAGAGTTTTTGTTTTGTTTACTTGGAGCTTTCAAAGCTTCACTTCCACTTCAGTTTCTCTTTTCTTTGGGGCAGGATAGACCATACCCAAGGTAACTATTCCCCTTGGGATTAATGCTGTAACAGCTGGTACCACTGCATTACTGGCCCGTCAAAGTAAGAATCCTTGCATTTCAGCAGTGTCACTGCCATTTCTGAATGGCATGTGAAAACTGACCACAGGATTTGACAAATTTTCAGACATCTGGGTAATCTCAGGAAGTGATTATTAATGACTGGCTGGCTGTGGAAGTGTAGCAGACTTAATGCAGTTCTGTCTTCTCAAATTTACAGATAGACAAAATTACTGCACCTTTAATTTCTTTCACTTCTGAGGAGTAAGTTTAACCTTTGTACATGTGCTTAAGGCAGGGTGTTAGTATTGCCTGTGATAACAGGGCACCACCTTGGGCAACTTGTGCTGTGCAATGACTCCTCATCAATCACATTTCTTCCCAGAACCTTTTGCTACAAGGGTAGAATGGGGGAAGGGCTCAAGAAATTAGAATAATTAGGACAGTTTCTTGTATTCTTCCTGTCTTGGGTCAGTAGTGAGTACAGCTGTGGACCAGATCTGCCAAAAAGCAGTCTACAAAGCCAACAAATTAATGAAGCAGTGCTTTGAGCAGAGTCCCAAAAACATGTGTGTTGGGGGAAGAGAGATCACATATCCACACTTTTTACAAGGCGGGAAACTCACATTCAGCTAGAAGCAAGCTTGAGAAATCGTACTGATGGTGTTTGTATCAGTCTAATGTCAGTCAACATGGATTGCCATGTACTCTGAGGCACTTCTAATTTGGTTCTTGACCTGACAGCATTGGTGTGTTTTAATGGACATTCAGCTCTGATACCTGTGTGCCTCCCTGTGCTACAAGAGGTAGAAATGCAGATACTGCATCCACACTCACAGTTTCTTGCAGGACAAGGTGCATCATGTGAATAGAGACTTGTGGAAGTCATCTGTGTAGCCTAAGCACAGTAACCACACACATTGCAGCAACTGGCAGTAATGGCTTTAAAGAATTCTCTCGAGTATGACTGCTGCATTTCAAGTTCCATTTTGGAATGAAGACTCCATAAAGGGGGACCCAAGCAATAAATGTGTGTTGTGGCCAATACCTGCACTTGTGCTGTAAATGAGGCATGCCCTGGAGATGTGTCCAGATGATTTTCTCCTACACAGAGATGGAAATCTGGCAAATAAACTCACATTAATTAGGATAATGGCCAAGAAGCTGAGGTTCTTGGTCTTTTGGCAGCTTGCTGCCTAAGCTTAGTGCTCTCTAATTACATTCTTAGCTGAATGTTACCAAGTCAGATGCAATATTATGTATATTATAGTTACTCCCTTAGACTACAGCAATACCTTACTATGCCTTAAGTACAAGACCTTCAAGAGCAAACAAAACTGCTGAACTGCATGCCAGTTACTGACCAAATTCTTTTAAGTGTGGGAAGTGACTAGGATGACTTCAAGAATATGTAGGTGCCACAAAAGGAAAACCCTTATTGCTACATTTCATACCCAAAACACTCCTTTCAACAGGCAGCACTCCTATTACAAAGGAGAAAATATTTCAGTTTAGGTTGGGCTTTTGCGGTTCTAAATATTCACAGTGTGTTTTCTTTATCTAGAATGAAAATGTTGGCTTTGATTGACAAGTAGGCATTAGAGAATCACAGAACCACAGGCTGGAAGGGAACACAGTGGGCCACTGGTCCAACCTCTCTGCTCAGGCAGGGCCATCCTAGAGGACATGGCACAGGATTCCTGGGCTTTGGTCTGGCTGTATTGATCTGTGGAGCTGTTCCATAGGCAGCTATGCAGAAATTTAAGATATTTTTGCAATGATACAGGTGGGAAAAGCAATGTCATCAAATGAGTCTGCAGCATATGAGATCATGAGAAGCCTGGATGTGGATTATGTTTTGATTATTTTTGGTGGTGTGATTGGCTACTCTGGTGATGATATTAATAAGTTCTTGTGGATGGTGAGAATAGCAGAGGGGGAACATCCCAAAGATATACGGGTAAGTGGAACCTCTACTTTCTGGTTTTTTAAAAAACCCTTTTATTTATGTTATCACTTGTCTGGGAGTGGTCACTACAGTGGAGGGAAATCTCTACTACTTAATTGCCATTTTATTTAAACATATGCTGGGTTTGTTTTTCTGGAATAGTAGAAGTGCAGTGGCCTGTAGCCCAATTTCTTTCAATGTTTTTGATTCTGAAAGGTCAGTAGCCTCAAAAGCTTTTCACATTTTTGCATGATACTAAAAGTAGGATTTTTTTTCTGTAATTCTTGTCTATATGTGCATCATCACATACTTGAAAAAAGTAGGAGCATTTAGACTGTTTAAACAGCATTACAAATTTCTTCAAACTCTGTAATAGTAGGAGACAAGTGAAAGTGTTAATATTGACTTATGTAGGGTTTAAGCTGTTCAAACACCTCTGAGATTGCAGAAGTCTGTAGTAATATTTTCTTAAGCCTAACAAAAACTCCTAGATATTGAGCACAGACTTAAGGGAGTAGCCCATGTGCGTACTTTCATCTTGTACTTGAGATGAAAATGGCAGAAACTGTTTGTTTAAACATGGAGAATATATGAAGTTTATAGTGACCCTGCAGATCTCGTATATTAACAACACAGTGTTCGTCGCCTTTCTGAAGAATCGATGCCCAACTAAATTTTAGTTTGAGGTAAATTTTCCAGAACCACTTACAGTGACATGACATAACTTCTAACAGCACAAAATACAGATTTAGGAAAACTGATCCATTGGGATCTGGCTTACAAGCAGGTAGTTTGCAATTATTTCACCTTTATGAGCACCATTTCTTTCATTTTAAGGTTACCTTAAATCAGCTTTTAAACTGTAATAGCCAGTTGAGATTCCTAGGTGTCTTTATGTGGGGAAAGGAATGAGAAATTCTCTTAAGATTTTAGTTTGCATTGACTCTTTGTATCTTCTTTTCTCTTTAAAGGAAAGTGATTACTTTACCCCTCAGGGAGAATTCCGGGTAGACAAGGCAGGCTCTCCAACTTTGCTGAACTGCCTCATGTATAAAATGTCCTATTACAGATTTGGAGAGATGCAGGTTAGTGCTACAACTTCTTCTGAATCTTAATTGAAATGTGAGAAAACAAATATTGTTTTGATGTATTTTCTATCTTAAATTAAGCATTGCTTGTAGTAGCAGAATCTGTAGTAAGAGTGAGCTTTACAAATTAAAACACATCCAGTCATGGTCTGCTGTTTATAACTTTTAGCAAAAAACATTTCTGCTGTTAACCCACACTTCTACTTCATGGTGTCCTTCACATTGCCCCAGATGAGTATCTTGATTGCACTGTGCTGTGTGCTCTCTAAAGCATCAACTGTGACATTGTGGAGAGTTTTAGATTTGTTTGTTGTAATACCAACATGCAAGTGAACTATTGACTGTTTAAAGTGTGTCAGAAAAGACATGATTTCCATCCAAGTCACATCAGTGCATAAAACAGAACTACACTCTGGAGTAAGGGCAGCATTGTCACTCCCCTTTGGGAGCACCAAGCACATGGATGGAGCTAAACCTGTTTGTTTTTTTCCTTTCCTTTTCTTCCCTTGTTGCCCGCACCAGGGGCAATTCCTTCTCATGGATTGAATTTACTTTTTTCAGTGAATTTACTTGTAACACAGTGGGGCCAAATTTAACTGATAATTGTGAACTACTTCTGAATTATATGGAAAACCGTGGAAGAGCAAATAATTGCCATATAGGCAAGAGCACAAAGGCAGCAGCTCTGCTGGAAAAACACTGCAGGCTGCTGCACCTCAGACTGTTCTTTGAGTTGTTTCATCTCTGAATGCAGACAGGGTAGTTCTGCTGTCTCCTGTGACAGCTGTAGGAGTAAGAATGAATTTGTCCCTTAGGATCTCAAAGATTTTTCTGTGTAGTAGAGTAACCAATGCAAAAGAAGTGTTGCCCTTTGACTCAGGCCAGCTGAAAGCATTGCCTTATAGTATGAAGTTTCACAGTTTGCAGTGATTGGTGTTCTGGGTTTTGTCTCAAACTAACATGCAACTTTAATTTTTACAGCTGGATTTTCGGACACCCCCAGGATTCGACCGTACACGCAATGCGGAGATAGGCAACAAAGACATTAAATTTAAACATCTGGAGGAAGCCTTTACCTCAGAGCACTGGCTTGTTAGAATATACAAGGTCAAACAACTAGACAACAGAGAGACACTGGATCATAAACCTAGAGTAACCAACATTGTACCGAAACAGAAGTATTTGTCAAAGAAGGTGGGTTCCCAGTGAAGTAACTGAAAGGGGTCAGGAGTTTATTTTTAACAGTGAATCACACAGCTGGTGAATTATATATTTCCACTGGCCAGAATGTTATGGATACTGTTCATGTTAGTGTCCAATATCAGACCTGCCTGCTGGTAATAATTGTTAATTTACTGTCTGCTTAACTTAAAAGCATGTGAAGACACAAGGCTAGATTTTTTTTAGGCAGAATGCTGACTTGACATAGAGTGTGTCACTGGCTGTTACAACTCTTAAGTCTTCATGTAACTGGAAGTATAATCTCTAAAGTACATCAATTCATGTTTCAGTAACTATGGCTCACTAAGTAAATGTGGAAGTTGCTTTCTGACTTTGTTTGAAAGTAGTGATGCCTAGAAGTTTACAAATGGCAATTTTGTATGAAATAAATTAAATATGAAACTTTTGTTGATGGAACTTTAGTGTCTGTCTGCTTACTGCTTGAAGTCATCTTCATGATTTTAAAGTGTGTGTTTGCTGCCCTCCTTCAGCCTATTAAGAAAGGCCTGTTCCCAGGGGAGTTGGGGAGACTGTTAGCAGCCCTCTCCTTCACAACATCCGTGTTCTATATATTCAAACAGATGTTGCAAAAGGAGCTCCAGAACCCTGTCTAACAAACTAGTATAGGCAGTAGATTTAAACTGTGTCATGGAAATACAAGCAAAGAACGTTCTCTGCAAGTAGAGAATGTTAAATGTAAAGATGTTTATCTCTGTGATTTGATAGGAAGTACATAAAATAAGGCATTTGGGAGTTGCCACTGCAGCTAGACATATCTTGAAATTAATAGCTTTATTGTGCCTGTCGTACACTTAACATGGTAACTTTTGATTTTAAATGACAAGCAAGGCTGTGTTTATCTATGATAGATGCACTGGCCCCACTTGAGCCTTGGATGTGTAAGTTTTCTGTCTAGAAGTTGGTGCACTTTCTGAAGGCTGCAGTACAAACAGGCTGTACTTCCTCTTAAGAAATCAGAGAACCAGGGAGAGCATGGGGCAGGTGTCCAAACTAGGATTTCTTAAATACAGTCTGAGGACTCCTTAGTAGCCACAGTTTTTCAGCAGTTGCTTCCTTACTGGAAATTCAATCCATCTCCTGTCATGTTAGGAATTACATTGCTGAACCTCAAAGATTCAGTATGTCCCTGAATATTACATATTAGTTTGTATCAATCTCACTTTATTATAATCATCTTGTTGGTATCATGTTGATTAAATGCAGTTTTTTTGAAATAATAATAGACCCTGCTGGTAAGCACAGCAAAGGGCAGCAAGGGTGGGAGGTGCCTCCTGCCAGGTGTGTTGAATATACAGTTGTACCTGCCACAAACTATGTGCACAAATTTGAAGTTAATTTTACCTATGACCAACATTATGGGTCCCCCCATCATTACTACCTAAAAAAAAAAAAAAACTAAAACAGGCTGATAAAGGAATGTGCAGGAAGTGCTAACTAAGCAACCTACAGACCACCAGCAGAGTTTAGATGACTAAAATGGGATTATTCAGGCTTTTATCTTTTGAAAAATGCTGCTTTGAGCAAATACTTCTACCTAACTTTTACGAAAATAAACTAGTGCAAAAGAGACAAGAAGGTATTTCCAAACAAAACTAAGACTTATATCAGTTTTGCCCTTTGGGCATATTAGAGTTTTATCACGTCAGTTAATTATTAATTCTGCCTCAGCACATGCTTTGAAAAGAATTCTACAGATCTCGTAGACAGGGTTAACAAAAGCATATCTTGTGCAAAAGCAACTGTTAGGCAGGAATTAACAATCCCAACATTAAAAATAATAATGATAATGCCTAGTTGAGGGTTTAGCATTTAAGCTCTTTAAAATCAATCTAAAGCTCAGGCACTGAATGCACATCATTAAACCGCGGTCAAGACTAAATCATTAACTAATACCTGTTGTTCTGTTTTTCTTTTTAGACCTCCAAAAGGAAGCGTGGCTACATTAAGAATAAACTAATTTTAAAGAAAGGCAAGAGACCCAACAGGAAGACAGTTTAAACACACTGTTCTGATTGCTAATACGAAGCAGTTGTCCTTGAGATAACCAGTCTTTGCCTTTAGCTCAAATCATGTTTCACAGCAACATGAGGGTACAGAACCATCATTGGTCCAGATTATTGTACAAAATTTTCAGGCAATGTCTGATTAAAAATATTGGCTTATTGAGAACAGCTGTTTTAGATTTGTAATGTGAAGCAAGACAGAGCTGCTATCCAAGTCTAGCAGCATTTTTTTTATTGGTACATATTATCCTTCAAATCTGTTGAAAATTTGGACTGACTTTACCAAAGAACCCTGTAATTTGGTCCTTGGCACATGCATTTACTTGTCAATCTTTTCTGGAGAACACTGTTCAGCTGAATAGCAGCAGTATGAAAACTGGAACGGTGACATCTGAAAATGACTCTTTTTCAACAAGAAAGAGATGGCAGAGCTCTCTCAAATTCGACTTTCAAAACAAGTTACTCCCATGATTATTTTTCAATGGTTTCTTTCAATGTCCTTTTACTCTTGCTGCAGGCTGGTTTTGAGCTGGAGTGTAAGAAGCAAAGCTGCAGTTTTCACAAGAGGTGACAGAGTAATTGGACAAGCTGCTTTTGTTCAACACGGGATTGCAGTATTGCTGCCTTACACTGTCATTTCACAAGGTAGACAAGGCAAATCTTGCACACTGTAGATACAAGGGCTAAATTTGTAACCTCCTGAAAGATCTGAAACGACAGTAATGAATGCTATAACGACATACAACTGAGCACCATGGAGCTGCTGGTGCTTCAGAACAGAAATTAAACTATTTCAGGTGAATGTTTACATTGGTAAAACAAGTATAGCCTGGTTACTGGGGAAAAGAAGGTTGACAGGTATACAAACCCCTTTTCTGTGGCTATCAGAGGTAGAAGATTTGCAAACCTCTTCAGCCCTCACTGCCTTTCTGGCGAGAGTGGAAGTTTTTCTGGAAATCTGTTTCTCTGCATTTTATTTGGAGTGCTTAAATCAATTGAAGAAATTCCTGCTCTAGTGCTATTTGCTTTGTCTGTCTTTTATACTGGTTCGGTTTGGTTTTTCTTTTTAAGTGGTGAAAACTGTCAGATTAAATGCACTAAAATATAAATGGAGACTGGACGTGTTCACTTTCCAGATACAAGGAAACTTTATACAGACTTGAAATTTTTCTTTAATTAAAATGAAAGGTTTTTTTGCTGTTTGTTTTCCTGCCACAGGTTGTAACTTTTTATAGAAACAAATCTTGCATCAATAACTTGATGTAAAATGCAGAATAGTATGTACCTTTCATGAAGAAAATGTAAATTTACAGTGTTCTGTGAGAATGTTACTGCTGACTTCTTTCCCAAGGTGTAGAATATTTTTTTGATTTATGAACACATTTTTGACTTCAGTGGTTTATACAGACCGATACTACAGCTGCAACATTTTCACAAAGGTAATTAAATCTGGATTTCTGGCCCCTGTCGTTTGGAGATTTCATTTTATTTTGTTGCTTTAAAGCTCAATGCAGACCAGTCGTCAACTGTAGGGGAAAAATAAAGTTAATTCAAGTTTTGTGTTAAGGCTGTTGTGTCAGTTTTGTTGTGATTAATCTGGTAACATGTTGCTTGTAGTCCTAGTCATAAATTAAGACACTGGAATTCCATATTGCAAATCTCCTGACTTCACCAAGCTGCTGTAGTGAAGCCACAGCATCTTGTTAACTCCCTCCAGCTTAAACTAATCCAAATCCAGGGCCTCTGATGTGATGAAATGAAGGTGGCTGTCATATTTCCAGGGAAGAGCAGCCTGCCTTCCCAACCACACATTGCAGCAACTCCTTCCAGCATCTGGAGCTCCCCAAGCTGCTACAGCTGCTCACCCACCAGCAGAAGGGCTGATTGATGATGTGATGCACGATTCCTAGTGTTGTGCTGCTTCCAAGCCAATCTGCATCCTGACCATGGGTGAGAAATAAGGGATCTAACATTTGGAAGATCACCTGAAAGGCAGCAGGACAGAGGCTGCCAGTCAGTCTGTGGCTTGGCAGTAACTCAGCCTTATTTTAAAAAAAGAAATACAAGACTGCCCTCCCCTCTTCAGGTACCTTTACATTTGGACAGACTGTCATCAGCCTTAGGTAGCAGTGTTCTCTTTAACAGCAGAAACAAGTGAATCTAAGGCATGTGAAATAAAATAAGCCAACTGCAGGGATCCCAGCCAACCTGGGCCTAAAGTTGACTACTACTTACCTGAGCTTTATTTTCTTCCTAAATCTAACATGACTTCAAGGATTCTGCCAATATTCTGCAGTTAAAATGAAATAAAAAGCTGGGAGTCATTGAGGCATCCACTTAAAAAAAGCAACATTACAAAGAAGAACTGGCACTGTCTCACCTTCCTTGGTTCCTCAGGAATCTGCACACTGGGTCTGTTTGCAGCTGGATCTTGGAATCAAACAGCTAAACTAACTCCTGCCTCTTTGGGAGACCTGCACAGCACTTCTGCCAGCAAAGACTATCAGCATCTTCCCTCTTCATCACACACACTTCCCAGATTAGTTTATTTCCTTAGCCCTAGCCACCCTTTTTCCTTTTGTTGTTCTACTATGTCAAATTTTGAAGCATAATTGCCACAAAACAGTAAAAAACCCAAAACCCACCAAAACAATAAAACTAAACACAACAAAAGACATGTGAGCCAGGCTCAGGTCAGCAGTTGCTAAGGAACTAAAGCTGCAAGTGTCTAGAACTCAGTATTACTGCACAGGTTCTGTATCTCTTAATCACTACTGGTGGGAGCAGTGAGGCAGACAGGGCCCTTGGTAATCCCAGAAGAAATATTTTGACTGGCAGAAGTAATTTCCTGACAAGGAGAAAAGTTGTTAATAAAATATCTTGATAGATTTACTCTTGAAAAAGCAGCTGAATGCTTTGACAGAGCCCCTGGTACATACCAGTCTCATCAGGAGTAAAAACTGAAGAAAACTAGTATTTGGCTGTGATTAATAAAACTCCCTCAGATCATCAACCCAAGTGGATAAACTGCTCCAAGATGGGGTCTTGAAGCAGTACCACAGAAGGCAAGGAACAGGGCTGGGTAATGTTTCCTGCCCTCTTTACAGGCAGTGTTGTTCTCCATTTTGCATAAAAACAAAGTGTTCCAGCAGGATTGTTTCCAGCACTGTGGATGAATGTTTAAAGAAAACCAGAGTGCATTATCTAACACTTGAAAAACGCTGACCACTATCTGTGTGATTCCTCTAAGAACATTTTTTTCTCCTCACACAAGTGCCCAGTGCTGTAATAATGTAGAGTTGTGTTTTAAGAGGTTCTAATCAAGAATCCCTGTTGGTATAAAGATTAAATGAAATGGGATTTTCAGAAGCAAGGGTACAGCTTTACCTATTTCCTTTTTACTTGCCAAAATGAAGCAGATGTTCCCCAGCCTTTCCTAAAGCTGTTGTTGCTGCCCAGCCCCATTTTCCCTGGGTAGAGCTATCCAATTTAAACAAAAAACTTACCTTCAGAGTATCTGGGGGAATAAGCAGGGTGGAAAAGCCTCATACCAAACCCAGATTAATCTAGCAAATCACTTCCATGAGAACCATGCTCGGGTGTCATACACAGCTCCTAGACAGTCAGTGACTGACACCACTGAACTAAGGCTTCCATGGAAAGAGAAAGGGCATCCCACTACTAAATGAAACAAATCTTTTATTCATGAGCATCCTCATTTTAAATTCACAAATTATGAAAGGAAGGCAAATCAGAAGAGACTGCCAGAGCATCTTTTAAATGATAAAGGTATAAATTTTCTTTCTGAACATTTCTAATTTAAGAAAGAAAAAGGTTGCATAGGCTTTCTACAGGTGTGCACAAAAAAAAAAAAATTGAAGTACATGGAAGTTTTTACATTACAATTCAGTGTACATCAGCTACTTGAAAAGGAAAGTATTTACTTGCAATTCCAAGACAGCTATTGGAACGACCTATGGAATAAGGCTTATGAATATTTACTTTTCAGTTCTGCAAAATATACTGAACACATACTATCAGAAAAATAAAATTACACTTGTGAACCTTGTTCTGGAATCTCTCTGATGGGATCTTTTCTGAAAGGACTCTTTCTGTTCATGTCTCCCAAGTTAATTTGGGAAAGAAGCAGTGATAATGGCATCAGGGGATTCTTCATAGCATCAGAACAGAACAAAACATTGGCCAGAGCACAAGTGGAATGTCCTCGGCATGCAGAAACAACCAACCATGCAGACAGAAAATCTTCAATAAATTACAAGCAGAAAATTATTCAAATTTCTCCTCAAAAGAACAGCTACAGCATCTCTGTAGCCTTGACAGTCACACCATCCCAGCTGAAAGAGGTCTACTCCTTCAGGGGCCCAGGCCTGCATGCCTGAGACAGAGAGGTTTGCAATGGCTATGTAGTGAGTGTTGTTCTTTGGTGTGTGAGAGAGTTCTGGGAGGATGTTCCATGTTTAACTCTGCTTTTTCCATTGTTTGTGATGATAGTACAAACTGTAGGAATACTTTTAGGTACATATCAGACTAATCTCTAGAACAAGAGTGGATCCATTACAAAGTGAATTCTTGCAGGTGATAAAGTACAAGTGTTCCTGATGATACTCAGTAGCAGTTCAATGATTACTGCAACAGTATCATTTTGGTTTTGTTACAGAAAACTTACATCAACTATTCCTAAAAAATAAGAATTTTTTTCCTCTTAAAAAAAAGTGTCAGTTACAAAACCAAGCTCATACAATCCACTTTTTTTAAAAAATAGGATTTAAATCATTTAGAACACAAATCTTTCTAATGTGCAAAAAAAAAAAAAAAAAGAGAGAAGAGGACTAAATAGATTTAGGAGCAAAAGTAGCCACACCTTCATTAAATAGAGATCTGAAGTTCAAATCCAAAGGAACAACTAATGGAATGTTTCCTTGTGCACACACCTTCTTGTGCACACACCTTCTCCGCTCAGCCTTCTGAGCTGCTCAGGAGATTTTAACATCTACCGAACAAACAAAATGCAGGACACACAAGGACAGACGTGAGCAGTGCTTTGACCTAGATTTCTCTGCAGTAAAAGCATAAGTCAGTGTATGGACAGAGCAGACAAAAGGCACAAAATTACTCAGCTCTACAGACGGGCATCCATGCTACTGTGTGTTAGAAATAGAGTGGTTTTGTTATGAGGCAATGTGGAAAGAAGCACTGAGCACATTTTACATGTGCCTTTTGCTGCCACCTCTCTCAAAAACATCTTCATTTCCAACAAATACAAACTAAAAAGCAACAAAGCCTTAACACGCTTCTGGAATCCACTTTGTCAGTGTCACAGGTGACAGGATTTTTTAATTTTTTTTTTTAACACTACAAAACAAATTGTATCCCATTTCATTTGCTTCATTCACAAAGTTATTGTCTCAGTGGAATAATTTACTAAATTGTTAGTTTTACATCAGGGATCATTTATCTGGGAAGGCTAGTTATATCACCTCTATTCATCCAGATGTTTTATCAGAAGCAATCCCATTTAGTGGAACATGTAAGCCAGAAGTGTTGGCATGCCAGCAGCCAGAGAACATTACACAGCAAGATCAAAGTTACCAGAGCAGCTGGCTCAGGGGTGACCAGAGATCGGCTGAACAGCTGGAGCACGAATAGACAAAGCAGCGAGGACACAATAGGTTGGTGTGAAGAACAACATTCTGGAGAAGGTATTGCTACTTCTTAGAGGGTGGCAGGAAATTCACACTCATCAGTGACAGGAAACACGCCCTGACCTCAGCAGCCCAGAGCGAGCACGGCCAGTGGATCATTCTTACGTCAAAGTGAGTTACTCTGAGCTGACTGTTCAGACAGATCGACTGCCTTTAAGAGACACGTCACGTTTTAAGTGCAAAACATTTTTGGCAAAAGTGAAAAATAGAAAAACCTTAACCAGTACTAATAAAAAAGTATTTTCTTAAATACTAGCACAGGGCCTGATCCTGCAAGCACAGAACTCGGGGAACCCCAGCCGAGTGCAGCCAGGGTTCTGTGCCCTAACACTCGGAGGAAAAGGTCTTTGAGTGGCTATTGGTGTTGGTACTGTTTACATGTAGTGTAAATAACACACACAACACATGCACACCGTGGGTACTTGGGGACGTGTGCCTGTGTGCCTGTGGATCTGCACACACAAAATGGCTCCTGAATCAACTCGAGCTCGTGGTTATTGTGAGATGTATCATTCACAGTACATAGCTTCCCATGGGGATCTTCTGGGAACAGGACCTATCCAAGGACATCCTGAAGTTACATACTGTATCATTTTAATGCCTTTCAGGTAAAGTTAGGAGGCAACTGCTCTCTCCTGTCAATGGGTCTTCCAGAGAGGATTCACGTACAGCCAACCTTCGCCCTGTAAGAAAATTAAGCAGAGTTTACAAACAAAATTTATAAATACCAGATCCATGTATGTCCACACAAAAGCTAATATAAGACCAAACAAGAAGCCATTCCTGTCACCTGAAAATTCTGCGTTTAAAGAATTGACAAGTAATGTGGGTGGGAGGGAAAAAATTACAAGGGGGAAGACATGCAATGAGAAGAGATGCAAGAGTTGCTGATTTAAATAGCAGCTAATGGAACAATTCCCTCAGTCAGTCTCATTTCCCCTCCACCTTTCCTCCAAGAAAGGGAAAAGATGAACTTGTTAAAATTAATTTCCTTTCACACAGATGAAACCCAAGACTGTGTTTAGGATGTCAATGATTACTTACACTGGATAAATCTCCCTAGATTGTGTTCATTTTAGTATGCTAAGATTATGGGGGAAGTGAGTATGCAGAATTTGAGAAGTAAGGGCTGGATTTTACAGGAAAACATGTCACTTTATTTGCCTAACATTAGAAACCAAAAATCCAAATCAAAATCAATCTAACTGAAGTAAAGTGAATAAGTCCACAACATAAAGATGGAAAAGCCCACTGCTCTCATTCAAGAGCCAGACTCTGTCAAAAAGAAAATTTAAGCCATCAGTGGTACATAACAACACCAGCCTATGACAAAATCCACAGACATTCACTTGTCCCCTGTGCAGGAACTTGCTAAAGGGTCTCTAAACAAGAGACTCTGAGTACCTCTTTGGCAAAGTATTTGGGTTTCCAGGGAGTGGTGAGTGCCTCCCGCTGCCTCTCCTCCGCTCGCTGTCTCTCTTCCAGGCGGTGCTTGTGCTCTGTGGCAGCATCAATGTTCCCCTCCTTCAGAGAGTTGGTGACGTGCTGCCACAGGCGCCTGCCCAGGGACAAGGAGCACAAGGGAGGGTTAGAACAGCTCTGCCACAGCCCCCTGCTGATGGACACCAGCATGGGAACCATCACTCTCCTAGGATATTCATCACATTTGTGGACCTGATTTTCAGATTCACTCAACCCCCAGTATTTCGCAGTACAATTTTCTCAGCAAACTCTGTTTATTTTCTCTTCATCACCTGAGCTTTTTTCTCAAAGCAGGTGGATTTACTTCTACCATTTCCAGTTCACATTCCTTACTGATGTTCCTCCACCCTCCAAATAAAGCAGTTTAATTCTGCATTTTTTTGCAGGTAAATTATTGAATTATAAGGAAGTGTCAGCCAAAACCAGAGTGCATTGAACTGGGACACTGAGTGGTCCAACAAGGTCACTAGCAGAGGAACTGATTCTAGAGAGCCCCTCCAGGTCTGTGCTCTGTATTCCCAGTTACAATATTTACCAGCACAAAGCTACACATTTCTCACATAGCTGACCACACTCAGATACAGCGCCTTATATCAGCCCAGCAGAAGGTTTGCCCAGA
Organism: Serinus canaria; assembly: GCF_022539315.1. Lineage (NCBI taxonomy): Eukaryota > Metazoa > Chordata > Aves > Passeriformes > Fringillidae > Serinus > Serinus canaria. Next base: position 41,454,815 of record NC_066315.1, read on the forward strand.
AAAGCACTGAGAAAAATCCTCATAGAATGGTTTGGGTTGGAAGAGACCTTAAAGATCCTCTAGTTTCACTCTCCCTGCCATGGGCAGGGACGCCTCCCACTAGACCACTCTGCTCAGAGCACCATCCAACCTGGCCTTGAACACTGCCAGGGATGGGGCATCCACACCTTCTGGGCAACCTGTTCCAGTGCCTCACCACCCTCACAGAAAAGAACTTCTTCCTAATATCTAATCCAAACTGCTCTCTGTTTGAAACCAACCACAGCTTTCACATTTGTCCAGGGCTGTTCAAATGAGATTGTGTTCACAATGTGATAAACTGCAGATCCTGCAGAGCCACTGGATGGATGCAATTTACTGACTAGTATCTAAAAAAACACAATAAATACACTGAAAAGCTACTGGTTTCCTTATTTACTACAATCTTTATGTTCCACACTACAGGGAAAAATGAGTTTGTGGATAAGCAAGTGGTCTAGAAAGTAGACAAATTGTATCTGACCCCACACAATGACTTGAGACACCTTTGTAAAACAAAAAGACATTTAGAGATAATAAAATGTAGTTTAACTCATATTTTTAAATCCTTCAATAAAATGTTCCTAAATTCAATTAAAGTATTGATTTTTCTGAAGATAAACACGAACAGTTATTGACAGTGAATACAGAACAGTTTTTTTTCCAATGTACCTAGTCCTAGTTAGGCACATGATGTAGGTGCCAAGAGCCTCAAAACCACCTGTATGTGTGTCTTTGTATCTCATATTGCCTCACATTTTATATATGTTTATACAAATACATATTCTAAAATATATAAAACATGAAGCACCAGTTTCAATGACATGCAACATATAATATATAATATAATATATATACCAGTTTGAATTGCTTGCAGCAAACTGACTGATTTGCCTACCATGTTGCAATCACTCCAAGAAGCAGGTGAAAACTCTGCATTACCATTTTCCAGATGCTCATCAAAACAAACACAGGCCATTCCCCATCTACAAAATTGATGTACTCGTCACTACAGTGTAATTTATGCTCCAAGGAACCAATACACAGCTTCAGCACTCTGTGCCCAGATTTCTGGCTGTAGGAAGCAAGGAATTTTTGAACCACAGCACTCAGAGCTGCAGTTGGCTTCCCTGCTCTGTTCCCACCTAAAGTTCAGGACAGCACTGCAAAGCCTCTGCCCTTACCTTGATTCCAATGGCCCTTGGTTTGCTATGGGCCTGATCTTTTTCCTGATAACAGGCAGTTTGGTGGTGTCAATCACTTTGGTGTCTCCGTTGCTGTAAGTGAATTCCAGGGTGCCGTTCCATTCTCCCTGTGCCTTGCACACAATGGTGTTTGTCGGGTTGTGCTTCACTTCGGCCGTAACCCTGATTCAGGGGGGAAGGAAAAACACACCACAGACATAACTGGTACCATTTATTATCAGCACATGAAAGCACATCCTTGCTAAGGGTGGAAGCAGCTTTGTACCTCCACAAACCAATTATTCAAGCAAAGTAGTGATGCTGCCTCCAAAAAAGAGACTCATCCCAGGAAAGCTCTTCAAAGCAACAGCTTTGGCATGACATTCTAGCTAAATACAGTAGTAATCCAACTTAAAATTGTGATACTTGGCTCAAGCCCAGACCAAATGGTTACCTCAGCAGCCTGAAAAACAATCCCTGACATTCATGTAGCTTTTTCAATACATGATACTTTCATGCATGAACATAATGTTGTCAGAGACCCACGTCAAAAACTTTGGGTATCTTTGTTTTCTTCCTGAGCTCTGCAAGTTCACTTCTCAGCTGCTGAGAGGAAATTATTAAAGCCACCTCACCAGTCAAAGAACTGAGAGTGAGCAAAATAGACAGGTAGGACTGGAGAACTGAAATGCAGGGAGAAGTTTTGTGAATGTGTCCATAAGCATGCACACAAGTGCTTTAGAAAGCCATGTAATGTGTAAACTCAGTTTTTCAATTACTAAAGCAATACAGTACAACTTCCCCAAATTTTTACTCACCCTGATGGCACCAATTATTAATCTAAAACTTGTAAAGAAAAGCCCTGTTAAAACAGCCCCATGTGAACATTTACCTGAACACAACATTGAAATGGTTGACACACATATGGAAGAACAGTTACACCATCTGAAATAAAACAGAGGTCACCATGCAAAGCACAGTCTCCTCTGGACACAGCAGAACAAGAAAGGGATCTGATGTTAATGACTGGGACATCACCCTGAGCACAGAAGCAAGACAAGAGACTGTCTTGCACAGCACCTCTTTTCACCCTTAGTAAAGGGGAACTAAAGAAGGCAAATAACATTTTCACCATTTGGAATTTCAGCGCAGAGGTGGGAGTCCCCAGTAGGGAGGTACCACTAGGGGCAGTGACACTTTTGCTTCTCTCCTCTTTTCAGGAGCACCCCCTGGAACTCCAGTTCATCTACAAGACTCACACAGAAGCAGCAGCTGGGGTAGTAGAAATGTTGCCTTTTCCATGTACATTTTTCTGATCCTACACTTACAGCAACTTTTACAAGCAACAAAGCCTGGAGAGATACATTCACTTTATTTTAATGAGAGAAATACATCCAATTGAGTTAAACAACATCCTATGTATTGCTACAACAAACTGCCCTAGAGCTTTACGTCATCTCCAGCACTAACAGGAAAAGAACTTCAGTTATCTGTCTATAAAATACTGCAACAGAAGAACTGAAGAGATGCCCCAGAGCCTTTCCCCTGAAATCTAGCAGCAGGTAAACAAGAGTAAGGCAGTAATTGCTGTACCTGTGGACCTTCCCTCCATAGAAGGGCTTGGTGTGGAACGTGACCGTGGCAGAATAGCCCGTCCTGGCACAACTGATGCTGACTTTCCCTCCAAGCTCCACCCAGGGGATGGTAAGGATTGAGCGGGCGTAGGCACTGGGCAGGGTGAAGACATACTCCTCTTCGTGTTCCAGCAAGTGAAGAACACCTGTGCAGGAAGAGGGGAAAGCAAGGTGATAAAAGGTTCTCTGATAAGACCTGATGGTCACTGTCCATGAAAATAAACATCCATGGAGAGCATGGAGAGCACGTGCAGCCCTCCTTGAAGGAGAGCACTGTCTGCTAAGAAACTCTGCTCTCTGGAACAAGTTTCTTCCAACAAGCATTTTCCAAAGCATCCCATTTGACTGTGCACCCTGATGTATTGACTGCTACCAAACGACTTTTCAGAAAACCTGACTGGATTCCTTACTTCATATTACTGTTAAAAGCTGGATAAACATAGAATGTCCACCTAAAAAGCCATACTGAAAATTCAGATGTTGTCTCAGTGTTGTATCATAATCTCCCTCCAGAAAAAATATGGGCATGGCTAAAGGACTGTTCACTTCTCCATTCAGTTAGAAACAGCCACATTCCCCACTAATTTCCTCTTGATGCTGAGAAAGGCTCTAAGTCTCTGTGGGTTCAACAAGAAAACATGGCATCTACAAATTTCCTATTAATTTTGCTCTTTAATTTCCAAATGGCTGGTTTCTCACACAGGCTTTGAAAAAAATCTTGCATAATCAAAAAGGGGCTCAGCAGGGCCACTGCTCTACTAGCACCAAGTCCAACGTCCCTACCAGGCAGAGAAAATTACTGGTAATTCCATCTCTTTCTGTAAAGGTTCCTCCACCCTCAGCACCATGAGGCTGTAACTAAAAGCAACACACAACAGCTGCAGTTTCTCAACATTACTTGGAAGTTGCACAAAGAAAGTTGCTTTCCTGATCAGACCTTTGCAGCTTCCCCTGGGGCTAAGGATACAACTCTATCCCCATAAAAACTGTAGTTTGGTCTTCAGGATAACAGGACATAAGACGAGGAAAAGAGCACCATAAACCTTGCACGCAGAATTAGATCATGCCAAATGTCTGCAGTGTATTTTTTACTAGAGTTTTACAGTCTTTTGTGTCCCATTTACTAACTGCCTAAAGGCAAAAATGACAGCTTTGAAAATATTTTTTCACAACAGGGACTGAAAATAACCTGTGAAAGAACTCACAACCCAGAAATATTTGAAAAAAAAAAAAGAAAGGAAAGTTCTTTTGACACAGTAATAGTATCTGTTTAGTAGCAAGATAATCTTAAGCCCATTTGCCTTCACCCAGGGGCAGGCAGGGGAAGAACACACTGTTAGTGGTATTGATTAAGCTATCTGTTTAAGGGAATACTAACACTACTTTTTCAAAGTGATCTCACATTTAATGAAGAAAAAGCATTAAACAAGAACACAACACTACTGCTTGCCAATATGAAAATATGCCTTTAACACTGCATGGAAACACAAATTTAAATTAAAGCACACTCAAAATTAAAAGCACAGAGCTCTGAGGGAGCCCTGATCTTAGCCCTGAATATAGGCTCCAGCTAACAAAACTAAATACAGGCAAAGGAAACTCTGCAATTTGTCACTTCTGCCTTCTGAACTATTTCACAGGAAAACATTTGCAAACCAGAACAGCTTCATGCAGTTGTTCTCAGAACCTCTGCAACCTCAGCCTCCCAGCAGCGACACAGCCAGCATGTCCACTCCAGCAGCTCTGACACAAGGAGCTGGGAGTGCAAAAGCACACAGAAAAGCCATGTCTTAAAAGGACCTTGAATCATTTAGTCTTGGCAAGCTACAAGTTCCTCATGTCATGAGCTCAGCCCTCACCAGCAGGGAAAGGCCAGGAGGACACAGCCAGAACACACACACACTTTTTGCCTCAAGCTTCCTCAGTTTCACACCTGCACAGACATCCCAGCTGAACACACTGCAGGAAGGCTGAACTACCCAACTCACCCTGGACATGCACACAGGAATAACTTATACTCAAAAAACTACTCTGGCTATCAAACTCATTAAAGGGATGCTCTGACAGCATTAAGTTAATTAAAAACAATTGTAGAGTCACAGAATGGCCTGGGTTGGAAGGGACCTTAAAGATCATTGAGTTTCAACCCCCCTGCCATGGGCAGTGACACCTTCCACCAGACCAGGCTGCTCAGAGCCCCACCCAACCTGGCCTTGAACACTCCCAGGGATGGCGCATCCACAATTTCTTTGGGCAGCCTGTTTCAGCACCTCAATACCAGCAGAGTAAAGAATTTTTTTCTCCTATCTAACCTAAACCTACTCTCATTTTAAAGCCATTACCCCTTTTCCTGTAGCTACATGCCCTTGAAAAAAGTCTCCCTCCCTCTCCCATCCTCTGATGGCCACTGTATGTGATGTTCCTCACATGAGAGGAAACTGATATGATAAAAACAATTTCCTTATGGGTCAGTACAGGTTTGCTTCTGTCCCCCTGATGGGATCAAGAGCTTTTTCTCCCTGCTCAGGTGGGAGGGGCTCGGAGCCGCAGTGCTGCCAAGCACATTTAAAGTGGAGAGCAAACAGCAGCAGTGACCTTCAATGTAAATATTTAACCACCACAGCAGGTTAGATATTAAAAACTGATCCCAGCTCTCTTGGCAGTATTTTTAGCACCCAGCAGCATATTTTCTGAATTCCTTGAACACCTGAATAAATACATTTTTTAATGAAGCACTATCTCACTTGAAATGTGACTCTAGCTCCATAATTAGAGTCTAAAAGAGATTAAAGGGCAGATCTGAAATACCCATGACTTGATAATACTTTTAGTATTAACACGACTGTTTTGCATTCCATTGTTCGCAGAGCCCACATGCAAAACCTCGTTTAAATGAAGCACCACAAACACTGTGTCTGCTCCACCACTTCTGAACAGAGACCTGTGCTCCCTTAGGGGAGAGGAAGACAAAAATTACACTTAGATTCAACATTTGTAACAGATACCACAATTTGAAGTAACCCCCACCCTGCGAAGTGTCAATCTTGAGAAATTAAGAGACAATTAATTGAAAGCCAACAGTTACTTTACAATGTGACATTTTTACATCTGCTTATAATCATTACACTGCAACTGATCTTTAAAAACAACCGCTGGAAAATACACAAGCTATTTTTCTTCCTTTGCTTCCCTGCTGTAAGGGATGATTCAAGTTTAGTGTGAAAATGGCTGTAAGTAAATACACATGAAAAGCTGTAGAATATTCCCCCATTTTTAGTTTTTTCCTCTCATATCAGAGTTCTTTCAAAAATTTCCAACTCCTTAAAAAAAAAAAAAAACCTAAAGTATATATAGGCAACAATTACACAAGGAAGAATACACCAGACCAGTACTCTGGGAGGAAGAGTAGATTTAGTAATCTGGTTTGGTGGGGAAAAAATGCTACAGAGAAGGGTGAATTGCAGGCTATTGAAATTCCCCCTTGAAATGTCCTCAACACCATTTACTCCTCCTTTTGACTGCAGCAATGTATTCAGAGTCACAGCCCTACCCATGACCCCTCAGCCTGCATTAAAGGAAGCGATGGGCCTGGCATATCCCTCTCCCAGTCTGACTCTTACATGTCCCTCACTGATGCTACAGCTTTGTGAATTGATTTCCCAGTAACACATATTGACAAAAAACCCCAGAGGAGGCTCTGGATCAATAAGCTGCAGAAGAGACATGTGGGATTTAATGCTTCCCACTGCCTGCATGGAGATCAATCTGAACAACAAATGGCACGTGGGACACCAGGGGCCTGGGGCAGTTTCCCCATTTAAGCAGCTCTTCACCCTGTCTGTGTTTCTCACAACACACAGAGAGGAGCAAGTTACGTGCAGGATGAGCCCTGCACGGGTGTTTTGCATCACCAGCTGCCCAGATGCCCACAGGAAAACAGGAAAGGCCAGGACTGGGCTCTTATTGTCTCAAACCTTCCAGGAAGCTGTGCTGAGAACTGCTCATTTTTCAAAGACTGGAACCATTTGCTAAATTAAGTAATGAGTGCCATGCTATATGAAAATGCTTCTAAAAACACTGGGCTAAAAATATTAACATGAAAACGAGTACTTAGGGAAATACTTAGGTAGCTCTAATTGCATGGAGCAATCAAGCTTTGGGACTGATAAATTTTAAGTCACTCATTTCTCAGTACTAGAAATTATAAGGCCTGTGTATCTATTAATACATATGTATTTGAACAGAAGAAAAAAAAAAGAGAGGAAAAAACATTAATTGCTTTTTTTAAAATTTACCCTGGAAAGAGCACTGAACCTTTTACCTGCCTATCAGATCTTTTCAAGTTGATTTCAATTTAGAAAAAATAATTTTTGGAAGCCTATACCTACTTTTTAAAACATTTAAAATAGCAGAAGTGAAAACATCAGATGTAACTAGCCTCTTGACAATACAGAGCAATCCATTTAAATATACTTTATGCTCTCTGCAAAATTAACCCATAAATCAAAGATGACACTTTTTGTTGGATTTTGCTGCTCTGAACCAAAATCCAAAAGCAGAAAAGGAACGGGCACAGCTGACACTGAGGTGTGCTCACCACAGCACGCTTACCCTACAACCAGTATCCCTTTAAAGATCCTATGGACCATGTAAAAACCATTAAATATTTATATTGACTTTCTCATCCTTTGCTAATTTAAATCTTAATGTGACCCTGTTCATTACAGGGAGCCTCATCTCCTCCCTCACTCTTTTATTAGTACATTATTAACATTAACCAGAATTAGGGACTGCACATGCAACCTAAGGTCTTTTATGCAAAAATACCCTCTTTTCTATTCTGGGTGGCTTTCTCATGAGGAAACTCAGTGCTGACTACTTTGTCATACAGCAAAGAAAAATTCCAAGATTTCATTAGCAAGCCAGATTTAGACCACTCATAACCAGAGATGAAGAAAGGCTAGCATATAAAACAGCTCCCCACGTGGATTTCCAGCAGTGCTCTCCCAATTGTTCTGCATCTCTGCAACTGATACTTACTTTGAATCAACAAACAAAAAACACAGACAGAAAAAAAAAATCTTAGTCACTTTGAGGTGTGACACACACAAAAAATCACACCACTGAGACACTGAGCTGTAGCCACTGTGTGCCAAGACCATACCATCCTTAAATCCCCGAATTCTTTAAATTCCTTTATAAACCTTTGTGCTTCCATGACATTCTATGTCAGCTTCTAATAAAAAGCAATGTGCTCTATACATCTAAGGACTTGCTATAAAAATATGATTTAAAGCCTCCACAGACACATTACCATTACCATATTCCTTACACACTATAGGTCCAAAAATTCAGTACAACTTTCTACTTTCTTTCTTTCTACTGCAGTTGGCTATTTCTGCAAAAGCACCACAGTTGCTTGTATTCAACATTAGGCTACAATGAAGTTTCTGGTCATCGTCACAGAAGCATAGAATGGCCTGTGTTGGAAGGGACCTTAAAAATCATCTTGTTCCAAACCCTCTGCTGTGGGCAGGGACAGCCACTAGACCAGGTTGCTCACAGCCCCATCCAACCTGGCCTTGGAAACCTGCAAGAACAGAGCATCCACAATGTCTCTGGGCAACCTGGTCAAATAGAACTGTTGTGATTCATATCTGACTAGAACAAGATGGTCACTCACAACCAGTAAATTATCCAAAGCATTAATTACAGTTCTCTAACACTTTGTCTGGAAGGATGTTTTTTCCCCTCTCACATACCAATTAGTACAGATTTAATCTGCAGTATAATGAACCTAATATTGAACCAACAGCAGAATTATTTAACCCAAGTCTCAAAATGGACACAGGTATATTAGAGGCATCAAAGAAACTGTCTTTCAAGTAACATGATGCCACATCTACAGTCCTTTCTGGTCTTACAAAAAATGAAAGGCCCCCACACGAATGCAATTTAACTCCAGCAACTGGCAAAAAAAAGGGCTGAATGCTCATAATGAGGGGAAATTCAAAAAGAAAGGAGAAAGAGACAAGACAAAATCCCAACAATAGCACATGATTAGTTTGGTCATTCGATGCACAGTAGCAAAAACACCCCACAACAATGAAAACCCAGAGATTTTGATGATCCATGAGATGTTAATTTGTATCTCATCAAAAGTAGGATCAGAGATACTTCATTCCCCAGAAACTCACTTAATCTGTTTTTAAAATATTAAAATAAGATTCTACAACCTTACTAGCCAACCTTGGTGTGTGAAAGTTTCTCCAAGGAGCTAACTTTAGTTTCTACCCACCCTGAGTAGCTTCATATGGATTCTATGACTATCAGCACCTTTCCACAGCCTAACTCATTAACTTTGCTAGACTAATTCACCCCATATGAAATGTTGCAACTCTAGCATGTCCCTAAACACAAGGAAAAAATTTTCAAATTATATTTCACATTACAAAAATTGGGCCCTGCATTACTAGGCACGTAAATACAGGCTTAGGTTTTCCACACTTTTAGTCCAACAGCTCCTTTTTGTTGGTTCAGCAATCTATTCCCTGGTACTCACACTGACCTCAATCTACTACAGAATTTATACTTATGCAGCACATAAGAAAGAAGCAAGAAGCATCTGCAGTTGATTCTAATTTTTGCACAGCTTGACAAATCCACACACCAACTTAATCAGGAAGACTTCCCTGGACCTAAAATAAATAAACAAAGAAATTAAAGAAAGTGCAGTTTCAAGTGAAGGAACAGCACTGCAAAGCTGGCATTTTAAACTGAGGCTGTCAGGCTTTGGCTTGCTGTTTTCAGACAACAGAAAATCCTTAGTGGTACAACTTCTTGCTGCCCATTGCTGCCCTCAACATGCAACAGAAATGCTTGGGCTGTACTGAAATGCCTCCATCACTTCCCAGAAATGCTGCCACTGTGAATGTCCCTGCTCCTGCACTGCTTACAGGAACAAAAAGATGAATGGTAACTATAAACTGGTGAACCCAGACTTCCTCCCAGCATGCACATCACAGAGACAGCAGCAAACCTTGGAATAAAAGACTTTGCTACTGCAGATGTTCCCCAAAGCCCGCCTCCACTCCTGGGATGTCTCCAGGATCATGAAAAAAAGAAAGAGCATAGGGAAACTTATTCTCAGAAGCACACATTCAACAATCCTTGGGGTGAGTAAGCAGTTAATTCTTAGACCTTTTCTCTCTCAAAACTGGGACACATCAGGACTTTGAAGTCTTAAATAATCCCCACAGCAGACACCCCCAATCCCAGGGAACTGTGTGCGCTAGGAGCAAGAGAAAGAAATTTCCCTACTCCTACATAATCATAAGTGACTTTGTGTTTAATTTTATTTCCATTAAATAGTTTCCTTCACTGAGCAAAAGAGTACTAGAAATGAACGTGTACCAGAAAAACGCAGAATGTTAAGCCAATGACTCAGGCTGGCAGTAGTACAGGCAGGGGACACACAGACCAGTTTCCATTCTGACACTCCCTTCCCAACTTCCTTAACTCCATATTCAAAGCCAAATACCTAAGTCACAGGAAGAAGGAAACACTTGTGCTAACATAGACTTTATCACAAGGGTATCAAAACCAGTAGTAAGGAGGTTTCATGCCTCTTCTATTAAAAAAGGGAATATATTGCCATCAGGGAAGGAGCTACTGTAGTCCTTTCCACTGGTCTTTAGTTTTAGATAGTGGAAATAGCACAATATACATGTATTTTTTTACCATAGTTATTTTGTTGCTATTAATAAGCGAAGCCAAACCACTGCATTTCCCACTCCACTTTTTTACTGCCTTTAATACCACAGTATTTAACATAACACTGACAAAAAGAAGCAAGTTGTCTTTGTACTTCTGAGACTACACTCCAAAAACAATTTAAGACAAAACACTAAAATCCATACATAGCATCTTACCCTCAAACAGCCAAAGGGATTAAATTGCTTAGAAACACACTTATCTCAATGCATTAACAGTCAGTGTCAACACTGGTACAAGTGTGTGCATCAGTTCAGAGCAGCCTTTAAGGATTTGTTATGACTCCCTGCATTTCTGAACTCAAGTTGGGCAGGGATTTATCACAATGCAGACTGCATGTGTATGATATAGAAAATCAGGATTCCCACCTCTACTATGTGACTTTCTAGAAAGCTTATGAAAATACACTAACTTTGCAAACACTACAGAAATCATGATTCTTTGCAGAAACTATGAAAAACAAATGTTAGGTTTATGCAAAAATGTTTCTTCTCATTGCTTTGTTTCAATAGTGAACACCAAATCCCACATTACTTTAAAAGTGACCAAAAATGTTCTCACAGAATATGCCATTATTTGTCATTTGCTATTATAACTTAATTATTTCTGAAGTCTGGCCATTTAATTAACAGAGTCTCATCAATTTATAAGCACACATTTATAGATGCAATGTGCATTTCACATTCTGTCTGGACAGCAAAAGGTTGTGAACCCTACAGTTTTAATTCCAAACTTCACAAAAGCAAACAGTCATAAGGTTCAAATTAAAGGTCAGAGGGAGAGCAAGTAGGAAAACATTTGGATTTCTGCTGACACCCAGAGATATTAGCTCAAAAAAAGCAGAATAAAAGCACATTTCTTACCTTCACCTACCATAGAAACACCTATTGACATGCCCATGAACTTGCTTTTGGTCCATACGTGAGCGTTCACACACATTTTCTTCTCTTTGCACTCACAGTAAAAGCAAGATACTGGTGGATGATGAGACACTTGTTCAGCTACAAACCTCAGCTTGTAGCATGCAGACTGGTCCTGGCCAAGCTCCTTGGCTGAGTCCTTAGAAACCGTGGAGGCACCATTAGTTCTGAATGCTTTCACTTTATCTCTAGGCACATCCCATGAGCAGTGAAAGGTTTCACCAATTATAGGGTTATAGGGCTTCTTGGCAACTGCTCCCTTTCGGCCTTCGTGAAAAGCTGTTAGATAATACTCCACAAAGCAGATAATTCTTTCCTCGGGAGTGGCTCCAGCTGCAATTGACAAAAACAGGTCTGGATGGGCCATGAAATTTGCATACATCTCCAGCAGGGATCTTTTCTCCAAAATAAATGTTGGAAGCACTACCTGTATGCAAAGCAGACAAAGGCATATATGATTTCCCTGTGATCACACTACAGAGGGGAAAGGGGGAGAGGGAACAGTTAGGACAGCTGTAATTCTGACCCTGCCAAATTTTGGGATAGCATATTTCCCTCCCTTTCCCTTTTTCTTTGCAGTGTAAATAATGAGTGAAGGAAAAAGCAGTGGCCTTGATACCCATGCAGGCTGCTTCCTATTTCATTATGACTTTCAGGAGCAGCTCACACAACAGGGATGGGCTGTTCCACGCACATGGAAATCCACCTTTTCCTCTCCTCTCAGTAAACAAGCCAGCCATTGTTTTCTTTGTTTACAGGACACAAAAACATACTTTGATATAAACTAATGTACACCAAATGTCAACAAACCAAACTAATGATAACCCTCCAAAATGGGAGGGGCACACCCTCCCAAACCACCAGAAGATGAGTATTTTATATGAACGCACCCATCACCAACCTCTAAGTGGTGGAGAATGTAAGGGGTACATCCATCCCTTCTGTCAAACATCTCTGTTCCATATTTCACTCCTGGGCCACTGACTACCCACTCTACATGGATTAGGTCCCTTCCAGCCTCTAAGAAACCATCCCATGGGGAACCAACCACAACCAAATCTCAAGTCTATTTCCTAGCATAAAACCATCCCAAGGAGCCTTCCCAAGAGTCTGTAGACCAGAAAGCACTCCCCATTTGCCCTAGAGTGTCATCATATGTCATGCACTCCCACAATTCCCATGCCAAATCCCTTGCCATCCCTAAGATCTCCTCTCTCCCTCAAGCCCATGGCACACCCCCTCTGTTTCAGATGGTCCCATGTCACTGTGGTGGGTCCTTGCATGGCTTCACTTTATTTCAGACAAGTTGAAACAAAAACTGCACAAACCATTACATTCATATCATGGGAAAAGAGAGGCTCCCATGGGCCCAGAAAAAAACCTGGGGCTGAGCACTAAGCAGTCTGCCCTGGAGGGAGCCAGCCCCAAGAGACTTGGATACAGTCTCAAGGGCCTTCCCCAGCAACACAGATGTTGCCAAGGCTGCTCACTCCACAATAACACTTGCTGGAAGTTTCCAGCCAAACATCCTGGAGGGCATTGCAAGGCAAACAAGGGCGAAGGGACATAATTTATTTCTCTCCCTTCTTTCCCCCCATGCTCCCCACTTTGTGCAGGTCTGTCACAGGGGAGCTCAAGGATTGCTCTTGCATGACCAAAGGGAACTTCTGGCACATACAAATCTATCTTATGTGAATCCAAGTGGCTCAATGATGCCAGATGCAAACCAGCTGTCCTCTATTACAGCAATTCTTCTGCTTTCCTCTTTAAATTATCACTGCATTTTCACTTTAAAGTTTTACTTTTTCCCTTTCCCAAAAGCAAGGGTTATTTACATCAGGCAAGGAGCCACTGTTTGTCACAAACACATTTGCTTTCCCCCTGCTGGTTCAGCTTGCTATTCTAAGTGGGACCAAAGCACAGATCAGCCCTTCTGGATACCATGGATAATGAAATAAAAGCTTTCAAACTTTTATTAATCATTCAGCCCTTCTCAAAGAGAACTTGTAAACAGGAACAAGAATTCCAGTCACAGCGGCTCGAACAGAGTCTTTACAGCTACACAGCAAGCCACAGCACCTCCCAGCAAAGAGAGAACTGCTGTGTCTGGTATCTTATCTGCTTATTGGCTCTCTCCTTCTGTATTTTATATTTACACACATACAGCCCTTTATAGGCTAATAATTTTTACAAGTTTAGATATAAATCAAGCAAAGTTCCATCTGTAATATTCCTCTGACTCTACTCTCTAAGCCTTGAGGACTCCACATGATTTCTGCTACCAACCTATGGAGGCCCTGAATGATGGAGGACCTTAATTTTACACTATGTGTGACAGACTGAGTGCTAAAGACAGCCTACAGTCCTGGTGGTGTGACAGTGGCAGGCTGAGGAGATTGGTTTTCAAAAGCAAAACCCAAAACTTTGAAGGCAAAGTGGAAAGCCAGTAGAGTTTTTTTAGTTTTTAGCTCTTTAAACAATTCCATCTTGTTTGCAGCATTCTCATTCTGACCAGATATTCATTATCCATTATAATCTTTAAGAAAATGCAATTCAGCAGTTGAGATCCTCAATTCAGGATCTCATTTTAATATAAATTATACACTAAAAGATCAGGTTACCAGAGGGGAAAGTGACAGCAAAACATACCAAAAATTCTCCTGTAACCTCTGTCTAGAAATACCAGTAGTGCCTTTGTGAGTTCACTGCAGAGACTTGAAAGGGCAAACTCATTTGAATAAACAGCACTCTGCATCACACTATGTCCAAGAGCCTCTCTCTAAAGACAGTGACCTTTATTAGCACGAACAGAGGAGAAGAAAACTGCAGACCATCCTTCAGATGATGCACATTTTATGGTAAAACACTAGGACTGTGGTTTCATCCCATTGTCGTGGTCATAGAGTCTTGGTACCTCCTCTCTTAAGTCCTAGATGGGTGCTTTGCTTAACACAGCTACACCAGCACTGCCACTAAATGTGATGTGATGAATCACTGGACTCCCAACTACTGAGTTTCAAGAATCAATTTAAAATCTGAGTAAGGCCTGAACTCCAGCTCAAATGATCTCACTTTAAAAGCCCAACTAAGCTGGAAACGACATCCTTAATTGTGGCAAGAAAGGATGTACTGAATAACTGAATTGTTTCCACACAAGGAGACAGAACTATGAAATAAAAATAGTTGAGTTTTAAAGCTTACAAAACTGCAGTATTACAAAATATGCCTACACAACATTGCCTTTTATTAAATAATCTCATAGCCTCAAAGTTTCAATAGGCAACACCACCACACACTAATATAGCAAAAAAAAAAAAAAAAATCACACCAATCAATTTTTTGATTGGCCCTACCTTTATTTCTGCAGAAATAAGAAAAATAGAAATAAACAAATTTGCAAGTGCACAGCATTCTCCTTGCCAGTACTGGGCTGTTGTGCACTTGTGCTAGCACTCCAGCTTTTAAAGGAATGAGGTTTTCAACTCTTCTGCAGCCAGACATAATGAAGTGTCCAGAAAAAATACACTTAGCACCCATATTCTTTATACTGGCTTTGGACAGGACTATGAATTTTTTATTTTTTTTAATTGCATAAGAAGTCTGACTACTTTTTTCCTTTGAGAAAATGCCAGCATGACAACCATTTGGACAAAAGAAACACTCTAGAATAAATACCAAGTTGCTGAAGTCTGAAGCAAAAAAAATCACCTCACTGCATTCCAAACAGTTAGAACAATCTATTCTTACTCTCGCTCAGGTTTTAGATGAAAAGAAAGCAGTTTAAGAGGCATTCTTCCATTTTCATTGAGGTTAAAAAGACAATACTGGTTGAAAACTTGATTATAACCTCCTAGGTTTGAATTCACTTAATAAGATCTGAATGCAACTGAGAAAAATGAGCACAACGTCTTCAGAATAGAGATATTTATCCCCACTATTATTTACTGTAGGAAAAACATGGGTGTCAGCATCATTCCCTAATTCTTTCAGAAATCCAGCCAAGGTACCTCATACTGAGATATCCTTCTCTTAGAGGTGTAAAAGGTTTCTTTTCACTGTCCTCTGTGTCATTGTGGGAATAAAACAAGCTATTTTCATGCCACTTACATTTTAAAACTGCAAGGTAAAAGAATATTGGCAAGCAAAGTAAAGACTTATGACATCGTGAACACACCACAATGCTATTTTACAACAGCCTGAAATTCTGCAGAATTACTGGCAGCTCTTTTACAAAGAATGGCAACCCTTTATTTTTAGCACATATTAATTGTGTAAAGGAAGGTAAGGGAATGCAGGGGAGTGATCACCCATCTGTACAAGCTGCTAGCATTAACTGCAATCCATTAGATGCCATTTGCCAACAAAGACTGTCAGTGGGTTTTGGCACTATTTTTCATTTTTTAAAAGTCTGAAGAACAATTTAGAAACTTATTTTTTCCCCAGCAATTCTAGTTTTAAATGAGGCTGAAAGTCCCATCCCAGTCTGAAGCGTAAGTTATGTACCACATTCTGCTGCTCTGAACTGCTCCCCACCCAGTTCTCTCCAGCAGCTCTTGAAGTCTATTTGGCCACCATGAAGTTTAGCTTGTTTTAGCAAATCTCCACACAGATTTGATACTTCACTGCAGGTGTTCTCCTTCACAGCAGTTTTCACTCCTTAACTCCTCTCTAAAAGGCAAAGCAGTATGACACATTCCAGAAGTGAAGCACCTCCACATCATTAAATGTGGCTGTCTTCACTGTGGGAAACTGCTGTCAGCACAGGCAAGGCCATGGCTAACATTAGGGTAAGATGCTGTTTCCTGTGATATGGAATGTGAAGGTAATGCTCATGCATCCAGAACCCCAAACCACCAAGGGCTCAGAAAAGCTGTTTGTTCATGTGAGTATCATGCAGCAATCAACAGCTCTCAGAATGAATCAAAGACACAGCCCTAGGGAAGATAGCACAGGAAAATGGAAACATGTAAAAGCATCCTCTGATATTAGCAACTACTGTGCCACAACCACTTCCACCAGAAGGTGATGAGCACCAAGGTGCTCTGAAATCTGACTTTCAGAAGAATAATGAAAAATGGGAAGATGTGCAGCCAACAAACCCAGCTTTACTGTCACATGTCAGCGGCCCTTAGGGCCTCATGTCAGTAAGCAAAGTTGATAAAAAAAGCAGCCAGCTGTCCTGTATTTTTTTTTTTAATCCTCAAAATGGGCAGAAAAGTGATGTGCACATGTGGCATGTCTCATTAATACTTATCATATGTGTATTCATGCATCACACAGACTACAAACAGATCTAACTCTGCCATATGCCTGTTCCTTTTCTCATTTCAACATTTATCATTATCTTTAAAAACTTTGTTCTAAGAACACTAGGTAAGAAACAGGTTATCATATATATATATATTTACCTTCATATTTCTCTTGTAAGTGTCTACTTTTATTTACAGGAATTTCTCTTACTTACATTAACTGTGTGTCTGGGTTTTGCCTACTCTGCCATGACAAGATGATGACAGTGAAAATCAGGAAAGAAAAATCTTGTCTTTTGCCAAAGACAAAATGTTTTGAAGACAGAAGAGCCAAGGATAAGAAATCTTAGCCTAGTTTGAACATTACAGACTTCAGACAGCCTTAGAAAAAAAACACAGAAAAGAGGAAGAGCTAAGAAAAAGTGAGAACGTAAGAAAAACAAAACCAAAAATGAACTGTATATAACCCCAGACATACTAAAAAGTGAAAGATATAAATTATTCAAAATGAAATTATGAAACTTTCATTTTATTTAGAATAAAGCATTCATTTCTGTGCAGCTACTCAGCAACAGAACACAGGATTGCTCAGTCTTAATATTGTAATTATTTTAAAACACTAACAATTGTTCCAGAGGGAGCAGGAAAAACTATATTGAGAAATTTTTATTTTGTATAAAATTTATAGTTTTTGATTAAAATGTTAAAAAAAGAAAAGCAGATGAACTCTTCAGAATATCAAAATTCCCATGAAAATAACTTCCTGCAAAACTACTTCATGTGCCAGAGAAATTCTCTGGTCCTTCCAAACTTTGTATTACTTGTGAGGAGTGTCAGAATGAACTCTCATTTATGAAAAGTGGACAACAGGAGTTTTATTAGGGTGATTTTTAAGTAGAAAACCTTTGTGCAAGGAATAATATTCCACATATTTACAAACATCTCCTTGATTAAGCCCCATGAGAAGGTTTCACTGGAATACCAGACTATTCAAAAAGAAGCACTCCTTGCTTCCTCAACATCTACCTTATTTCCCAAACTCCAAGGAGTTTGAGAAGGGAAAATTTCTCAGACACTGTAATTTCTTTGCTCCTATCAGTATGGATAAGCTTGTGACAATACTGGTTCTACAACCATAAGAATGTACAGAAGGTTGAACTGGTGAGCTGCTCAACACTGACAAGAACTGAAGACTGAAGACTGTAATTTCTTTACCATGATGGGGTTTTTTTGAAGCTGACTTGCAATTAAATGGAATCCAACCCACAAAGCAGTTATGTGAACACGTATATCCTTCATCCATACAATTGCCATTTTTGTTCTTCAAACCCCCAGTGCACCCTGACATACTTGTGGGTTACATACACAACATATGGTTACTCTGAAAGTAATGCTCTGAAAGACTTGCAAAAAAATAAGCAAGAGTTCTGAAGGATTTTTCTTCTTCTTTTTTTCCTTCCTTCACCCTCCACTTCTAAAATATCTGATGTGGCCACTTCATGTGAAAGCCTGCCTAGCAAGAGACAGCACTCCATGGCTCTCAAGGGCCACATTTTTATAAAGAGGAAAACTTCACTGTCCACAGGAGCAAAACACACTCACAATAACTGGCTGTGCACATGAACACACAGAAGGATGAGAAGAAAAAACAACAGTGAAAAAATATAAAAGAGATACAGTGTTCATACCCTGGTAAGGTCCATGCCAAGTTTGAGCTGAGAGATGAGATGGAGAATTACACTGCGTTGATCATCCATGACTCCTAAATCCTCCTCTTCATTATCTTCAGTATCTGTCATTTCATCTTCAACTAGGATCAACTCAGAAGCTGAATGCTGAAATGAAAAGAAATGTCACCATCTGGACAAAAAGACAGAGAATGGGTATTTTCCCCCCTCTATATATGTTTGGAAATGGAGCTGTCTTGATGGAACTGAAAACAGTCTCTGTTAAAGCCAAGAAAAGACACAAGGTCAAAATAAATAAAAAATCCAGTCATGGGTTCATAAAGCATTTTGACCCTTTCCTCAGAATGAGAGTACTAAGTACAAGATGCTAATTTACACATTCTCTTCTCATATTTATACTGCAGTCATGTCAGATAAAACTCATAGCATATTTAAGTAACAAGTTATCTTTTCATTAAAAAGAAATATGCAGTTGAAAATGAGTCTTCAAGTTTGTTTCATAAATCTCCCCAGCAAATATTCATGTCATACACAGATGCTGCATGACCCGATTTCATAGGTTTTTTCCTTTCTCTATCAAATTTCAAAGTCAGATATTTAATAAAGTCAAGATGTTAACTAAAGAGGATAAAAAGACAACTATAATTAAAGAACACACCTCTGAAAAAAATCCAAAGACATTTAGATTTTGGGAAGCAGAGCAGTACCATAACTCTTTATAACTACTGCAAGACTTCATCACCTTACAGCACAACACCCGTGCTGCTGAGTTTCCAAAAATACAAGCTGAATATCAACACACAGGCACCATGGCAGTCCCTTCAAGAGGAACTTTACAGCAAATGGGATAATGACTTGTGATATTTTATTTTTCCTCAGGGTTTACAATGCATAAACTAACAATAATCCAAACAGGTGGTAGTTACTTTGTTCAAGCCATTGAAACCACTCTGCAAGCCTTCCAGATATGTATTCAAGTAAGTTTTTTGTACTTCAAGGGGAAAAAAAAACTGGGTTATGTAGATGAAAAATTACAGCCCAGCATGTCATTATAGCCCAAAGATTCCATGCTGTAAATGAGACAACACTCCCTGTAAAAGTTAGCATTCTTTCATGCTAAATTGCATTTCTGCAGGAACAGCTAGCTCATTACATAAAACAAGAAATTTTTCATCTCAGTGTGGAAGCCTACGCAACTGAAAAGTTTCACTAAAACCAGCTAATATCCAGAATTAGGTTTCAAAGGAATATTTCTGAATGATCACATTAGAGACCCCTCAGGTGAACTGCAGCTTGTGTAAGGAGAGTTTCTTTGAAATTAAGTTACTACGGAGGTTTCCAAGATTTGAATAAAGTACTTTCTCTATTTTTTTTAATTACTTAAATGTTTAGATAGCTATTCCTAAAATAATACCTCTATGGTGAAGCCCAATGACATCTGTAATACACTTTACAGTTGCTTTATTTAGTAAGTAGAATATGTAGATTACATAAAACAGAATCTGGTGAGCTGTAACCTCAACAGCTTGGAGCTTTTCAAAAGGACAAAACCACACTTTCTTCTTCCCACTCCCTTGGAAAATAAAAGGAGAGAAGATAAGCCCTTTTCTCCCAAAATGCACAGCATTATTACCCAACTGACGCCTCACTGACAAGTTCAATTAACATAAAACCTGACAACCTCACACAAAATTATCAGTCGGGGAGGGATAAAGCACTGAAGTCTGGCAGAGTCGTACAGGCTATGATTTATTTGGAGGTAGCAGGGAAAAAGCAGTATCAGAACTTACAGGAGATGCTTCCACAGGAGGCTTCCCTTTGATCCAGCTTGACCTCATTGAGAGCACTAAGCTACCGAATAGGCTCTGCTGCTTCTGTTACTGCCATGAACCGAGCTTGCGGCAAACAAGCTCCAGCAGGAATTAACAGCGCTACAAAAAAAGCAAGGGAACCTCCCCTCCTCACTGCCACCCCCTCTTTTTTTTTTTTTTTTTTTTGCTATCTGAGGGGTTGGAGAGTGTGCACCGGATGGCAATCTGCTCCTTGCGTTTCCAGTCACATGGCATTGAGATCAGTGAGCTTAAATGCACACAGCTCCAACTGGGAAATGGTGCTGCTGTTCCCAGAGGATATCCTGATCGGCGGTTCTCCAGGAGGGAGGGGAAGGGGCACAAATTTGTGTGAGTGTGTGCAAGTGGGAGACAGAAAGAGGACAGAAAAAGAACATGCTAGCAGGTAACATCCTTTTACATTAACATGTAACAGCTGCAGAGCCTTAAGTTGCTAACAGCATCAGAAAACAAACAAATTACCCATTACCAGTCTGCAGACTAAATGACATACTAAGAATTTTCTTTTTCTCGTAAAGATTGCACATTAACCCAGGGCCACGAATTCCTTCTTTCCTTCTTTCTTGATGAAATAGTTGTTAGGCTTTCCTTGCCTCTTAAATGTTACTAACAAAACAGCAAGCAACTCAGAATATTCTGTGAAATTACCCCTCTCTGCTACCCTGCAAAACATCCACGGTCAGAGCAAGCTACCCTATGGACACTTGGGGTGCTCACTAAAGTAGCATTTGTGCTGTTCTAAATGAAAGTCTTTCTGATCATCAGGGAGGATGAGCACAATGTAGCATTAAGATCAATCGTGTTTAATTAGTACACTGTAAAGACTAAAATCTCAATTACCTTAACTATCCCTATTGTAAGGACTTGTGCAAGGACACCAAAAAAACCACAACTCTGCTATTACAGTCATCAACACATTGGTGACCTTCAGTGAATGACATGCAGACAACTGCGCTTTTCTCACTTTCCAAGGAAAAGAATTTAAGGAAGCAGTTTACAATTCATGCTACAGGAACTGAAGAGCAGTCATCTTCAGAAAGCAATATCCTTTCTATATTTCCCTCTCTCCTCATTAGCTGTTCTACATAACTACTAAATAGGTTTTTAGGAGCATACTAACTTTAACTAACACATATTTCTTTAACTAACACACTTTCTAAAACCAACAGGTAAGCACGTAACAACCACACCGTGTTGAGTGGACACATGCAGTCACAAAATACAAAGCTAATGTATCTTTGAAGTGTCATAAAAGTTCAGCCAGTCTTTAATTCTTTTTCAATCCATGAAAATAGCGTGCAGTTTAGTAGTATGCAGTGTGTAAGCATTCAGCAGAATGCAAAGGATTATATGGACTGATTATCCTTTAACGGCAGCTTTTCTGAATTATCAGACACAGACTATTTTTTCCTCGTCCTGTAAAACGTAACTGCACAACTGACCTAGGAAAGCAGTGATCTGCTCCACCCCTGTGTGGTCAGAGCATAATGTAAAAGCTATTGAGCTGTGCACTGGCCAGCTGGGGAATGAACAGCACAGCCTGGCTTAGGTGCTGACCCTGAGAAATGCAATACTGAACCAGTTACAAGCAACCACAAAAAAGGGGCTTATATTTAAAATCATTTAAATCAAAATCGGTTTCCAATACTGGGCTGAAGCACCATCACTTTTCAGAAAAATCTGAAGAGAAAATAAAAGATAATTTCTAAAAATCCCAGGAAGAGATGCACTTCAAAGTTTAAATGCCAAAGACATGAAAATACACACCGGCAGAGAGCTATTTTAAACAGGTCACCGCATTAGAACTGAGATCGATTAATTTAGAGAGGTCATCTGCGAGGACACAAAATGGATGTTCTAGTCAGCAGTCTCCATTAGAAAACATGCTGATTCTTTTTTAACAGATGAAATCTGTAAGGGTAAAAAATTGTTTCTGAAGGAAACATTCTGCATTTTAAAAAATGCTTTTAGGAAAAACACAATGCTTTTAGAAAAAAACACTGACAAGCCTGGGATAGAATCACAGAGTTGAAAGCTATACTTCTGTGAAAGGGCAAATGTGCCTCTGTCCCTTCTACAGCTTCTTCCACAAGTTAATTTTTCAAATTAACTGCTCAGAGCTTCACTTTCCAACATACTTCACAACCATACAATGCAACAACACATTCAAGAATGACCTGGGTCTCATCTTGGTTAGTTTTTTGAGGGGAAGAAAGGAACACACAGAATCAGAGTCTCATTTAGGTTAGAACAGACTTCTTGGTATCTTCTTGTTCCTTACACTGCTCAAGCAGGTGCAGATAGAACCAGCTGCCCAGCTAAGTTTTGATTATCTCCAAGGATGGAAACTCTACAACTTCTCTAGGCAACCCATGCCAGTGTTCAATGCTCTCCACAGCAGAAGTGCATTTGCTGGTGTTCAGATTCACTTCCAAGTGCCCACTGCCTCTTGCCTCTTGCCCACTGGGCACTATTGAGAAAAGTCTGTCTCCCTGTTCTCCACTCCCATGAGGTATTTATGTACATTGATAAGATACCCCTGAGCTTCCTCTTCTCCAGGCTGGACAGTCCCAGCTCTCCCAGATCCTCCTCATGGAAAGGATGCTCCAGAACCTTCCTCATCTTTGGTGCCTGTGCTGGACTTACCCCAATAATTCCATGCCCCTCTTGCACTGGGGAGCCCAGAACTGCACACAATACTGCAGCTGTGGCCTCACCTCTGCCAAGAGAAGGGGAAGGATCTCAACCTGATGGCAACACTCTTCCTAATGCAGCCCAAGAAGCTGCTGGGCACAAAACCATTTTTGTTAGTTCATGGTCAGCTTGCTGTCCCCCAAGATCTCTGCAGGAACTGCTTTCCAATCAGATGGCTTCCAGCCTGTACTGGTGCAAGAGTTTACTCTCAAATATCCTCCAGATGACAGGAACTGGCACTTCTCTGAGCTTATCTTTAAGAGAATCCTCTGTGTCCAGATCTCTCTCTCTCTGCCAAGATCTCTCTCTCTCTATGGCAGCACAACCCCCTGGCTCATCAGCCACTCCTCCCAGGTTTTTCACCGCCTACAAACTTCTCAGGAGTGCACTCTGCATCATCATCCAGGTCATTAACGAAGACGTGGAACAGTGCTGGTCCCAGTTGGACCCCTGAGGTACACCACTAGTGACTGGCCTCCAACTGGATCCTGTACCACTGATCACAACCCTCTGGGCTGGGTTGTTCTGTGAGGATGTTAGGGAAGACAGGGTCAAAAACCTTACCAATATTAAAGCAAACAACATCCACTGCTCTCCCCATAAAGCACCAAGCTAGTCACTACCAATGTGAGGGCTATCATGCTGGTTAAGTATGATTTTCCCTTTGGAAGTCCATTAAGACTACTTCTAATTGCCTCATTGTCCTTTATGTGTTTGGAGATACCTTCCAGGGTTACTTGTTCCACCACCTTCTCAAGGTTTGAGGAAAGGCTGACAAACCTGCAGGACGCCAGATGTTACCAGAACACTGAGAGCTCCTTCTTGCCCTTTTTAAAAAAATGAATGACATTCACTTCCCTCTAGTCTACACAAACCTCTCCCAAATTCCATAACCTGTTAGAGACCCTGGAGCTCCATAGGTGCAGCTTAAGTGCTGCTTAACCTGTTCCCCTTCCACCAAGGGTCAATCTACCTCCAGACTTTCCCTCTGATCAGACCATGTATATCCTGAGATATCAGGCACACACCAAGGACCTCATGTTCTTCATATAATTACAAAAAAAGCACTCTAAGAATCTTCATTTAGGCATGAAAACATTTTTATGTACTATAAAAAGGACTGTAGTCAGGAGCAAGAGGATGAATCTTAGGAACTTAAAACACCCAGATAAAAAACACAGCATTTTGTAATATTCCAAGGGAATTATTCTTTAAGTACTTCTATGTTCAAAAATGTGCAAAAGATTGCAAAAAAAACCCTATTTACAAAACATGTCTGCATCAAGAGAAAGACGGAGTAAGTTGGAAGAAATATTAAACAGAACTAGCTTTCTCAAACTAGACAAGGATTGTCGTATTTTCCACCTAGTCCTCTAATTATCTTTGGTCCCTATTAGTGCATATAAAAGTCAAAGGCCTCCTTTTGATTTTCAGATTGCCTTCAGTAGCAGCATAGGTTTGCAAGCATCATTTGCACTTGCATTTGTGTAACTCGAGAGCTTGCAAGCAGGTTTTCTGTGGGTGTAAGATTAAATATAACTCCATAAGGTCAGGGAGCTTTAGCACATTTACACTAATTTGAGAAAGGGGCCCCATAAGATTTCTACCAGTTTCAATACTAAAGTTAGAATTCTTTTTGTAAAGCACATACAGTAAGAACACCCCAAAGTAGTAGCATATAATGACCTGTTAGCTTCTGCAGAGCTTGTCACTGGATCAGAAGTGACATAACTGCACTAACTTGCATGTGCCACTTGTCTTCTTCCACTGGACACCACACACTTAATTGCACTTACTGTAGCATGCACTTGGCAGAAAAGCATGCAAGCTTACTGTACCCATCCCTCATCAGCAGTGATCAAATGTAGCTTGTGCAGTAGGCTGAACTTATAAAAGTATTTTATATACAGACCAACATATTGCCATGCTACTGGCTGTCGTGGGCTGTCCCTGGCTAGAAGCCAGGTGCTCACCAAATGCACTCTTTCACTCCCTTTCTCAGCTGTGCAGGAGAGAGAAAATACAATGGAAGGCTCATGGGTTGAGTTAAGGACAGGAAGAAATCACTCACCTGTTACCTCATGCTAACACAGACTTGACTTGGGGAAATTAGTTCAATTTATTACCAATCAAGTAAGAGCAGGGTAATGAGAAAATAAAAACAAATCTTGAACACCATCCTCCCACCACTTCTTCCTAGGTTTAACTTTACTGCTTCCTACCAACTTCCCCACAGGGGTGCAGGGGGACAGAGAACGGGAGCTGCAGTCAGTACTTCACACCTTGTCTGAGGGGAACTGTGATGCAGACTCTTCCCTTGCTCCAGCACAGACTCCCTCCCAAAGGGGACAGTCAGCCACAAACCTCTCCAATGTGAGTCCTTCCCATGGGCTGCAGTTCTTCACAAACTGCATGTCCAAGAGTTCCTCCCACAAGGTACAGTCCTTCAGGCACAGCCTGCTCCTGCATGGGTCCCCCACAGGGCCACAAATTCTACCAGAAAACCTGCTCTCGTAGGAGTTGGCTACTCTCTGCACAGATCCAGATCCTACAAGGAATCTACTCCAGCATAAGCTTCCACAGGGTCCCTGCCCCAGCCAGCACAGGGTCCTGCAGGAGCTGTGGGCAGGTATCTGCTTCACTGTGGTGCTCCATGGGCTGCAGAGGGAGAGTCTGACCCACCATGGGCCGCACCACAGGCTGCAGAACAATGTCTGCTCTGGCAACTGGACTATTTCATGTCCTTCCCCTCCTTTTTCACTGACTGTGGTGTCTGCAGCTGCTTCTCTCACATTCTCTCTCCTCTCTCTGCTGCTGCTCTGCAGGGTTCCTTTTTTTCTCCCTTCGTAAGTCAGTTATCCCAGACGCCCTACAACCATCACTGATGGGCTCAGCCTCAGCTAGCAGCAGGTCATTCCTGGAGCCCTCTGGCATTGGCTCTGTCAAACACAGAGAAAGCTTCCAGCAGCTTCTCACAGAAACCACCCCTTTGGCCCCCCCACTATGACAATCTTGCCACACAAACCTACTATTGAAAGGAGGAATCATTCCCATATAGAAAACTGAATTTAATAGAAACTAAACCTAAATCTTGAAACAAAACAAAGACTGAAACACATTTAGTGCCCACTGTGAAGACTGATTCCTGGAATCATTTTCATCCACTCACTTTTTCTCTAACTTCCAAATGCATTTCATTTACAGATTATCAACCTTAATCTTAGCTATAAGGCAGTAAAACTTTTTAACATCCAACAAATTCCTGATCTCTTTATATAAAATTGTTTACTCTTCAAGAGCAGTTCAAATAAAAAAATAATTTGGAAAATACTATTCTCAACGTTTACCACCACACAATGTAAGCAGAGGAAGGTGAAAAATGGAGCTGTAAAAGTGCTGGTGAAGTCAGGTTATTGCTTGAGCCCTGGCCTCCCTCCATCTGACTGTAGTCTTATTTATGCTTTGCTTCTGGTGGCATCTGTGACTGATCACTGCAAAGAATGAGCAGATCAAAGATAAAACCTCAAATACTGACATCCCATATGCCCACTGTAATGTTGGCACCTGGATACCAAAGTTACAGTGACGTTCAAAGAGACTTAAGGCTGTCCAATGTTCAGGTTTGATGTTTTCAAAGCCACATAATGAGCCCAGAAGCAAAGCAGATTTTAAATGGTGTTAGCACCATTTGAGAGCAAAGCTCTCAATGTGTACACCTTCATTTCATCCTGAAAAAGGTTTCTTAAAGGTAGCAAAATAGGCAGGTTCAGTTCAGCTGCATTTTTTAAAATCTACTCTGAGTATTTCACAGAAATGGTTTCCTCTAATGCAGAAAAAAGCTACCACCCCAAGGGGGAACCCGCCCCCTTCAAACCCCAAATCACACACCCACAGGGACACTTCTAGCATTCTGTCATTAAAGCTTAGCTCTAATAATGATGAACCAAAATTAAAGTTAACTTTTAAAATATTGAAGCAAGCGATAGAGGATGAGAATCAAAAGAGAAGGATTTTACAATGAAAAAGTGAACACACTATAACTTACACAGAACACCACCATGGCAAGCAAAAATACCACTCTCTTTTTGTCATCTACATAGAGAACCAACCAGCAAGACAGTTACTTTCTCCTTCATATAAGAAAGGAAAAATGGCAAAATAGGCAGATTTTCTATGTACCTTAAGCTATGTATGCCAAGAAAAATAATCCAGGCATATCTATCTGAATAGGTAAGTAACTGCTGTATCTAACTTTGTGTTCTGACAGTGTGGGGCCAAAGCATTTATGTAACTGTGGATACATCATTCAGCACTAATAGGCCAAAATTGGTAGAAAAAGCTAACATCAGAAAAGAATGTCTACAGAGTGCCCATAAATTAATTTCTTGCCAAATTTGCTATTTGTGTTTGGTATTTCAGGTCTCCAAAGAAAATAATATTCTTCAAACTAGGACCAACAATGATTAAAACATCTCTTTTTTGTGTGTATGGATAATTTGTATACATTTTATGGTTTGTTGCTTGGGGTTGTTTATCATTGAATATGCTAAACACACTTGATGTACAGAAAATCTCTCAGCTAGGGACAAGTGCAAGGATCAAAGTGTGGCAATCTGTCTATCACAGAAGATTAATTGGATACAACATGTAATATCAGAGATATCTACTGAACCAAGAAAAAGCTATCCTTCTTCAGGAGATATCCCCTCACTGCAAAGCAAGCCAGCAAAGCAGAAATGAATCTTGACACTAACACTGCACAGACAGGCTGACACACAGACAATGCAAGCAAAGAAAGCTATCACAAAACCTCTACCTTAGGTGACAAATAGATCTGCAATCTTTTTCCTTCTCAACAAAAATAATCTGACAGGCATCTGGAGACAAGCACATTATCCAGATCCTACCCACTTAGAGAACTGCACTAATGTCTTGTTGTTAATGTTTTCCAGGAGTATCTCTGGGAACAGAAGTCTTTCCATCATTAAAGAACAAGCTCAGAAAGCTGCCTTTTCCCACACTGCTGATGTGTTTTACTATGACCTCTGACTATATTTAGGGCTGAACATAATGTAGCAGTGATGAAGACCAGACAATAAGAGATTTCAAAATAAAAAAGACTGATTTCTTGCTTAAAGAATAGGAGCAAGTGCATGTAACATGAAACAAAGAACATCTGTGTTTATGTTGCAGTATAGCCTGTGCAATCATTCAGAAAAAATACTCAAAGCTAACTCTGAAAGTAATTATGTTTAAAAATAAAGATTATGTTTAAAAATAAAGAATCTATAAGTTCCTCATTTGGGTTACCTACATCACTGTAATCCTGTTATGCACCAAATAATGTTTATTGGACAACTTTTCCCCCACATGTTCGTATATTCTTCATAAGACAATTCCTCTTGCAAAAATCGATTTTCATAAACCTAAAGTAGTCAGTTCTGAAAACAGGCTGAAAAGCAGCTAATTCCCAAGCACAGACTCCACAGGGAAAGATTAGGTTTCAGTACCAGTCCACACATGCTTGTGACATTGATGAAAAGAGGGCTACTGAAGTACAGAACTGTTTAACCTGAATCCTAAAATACAAGAGGACTTTGCAGTATTGCATAAATTCAGTAAGAATTGGGAATAAATATATTTCATCACTGGTATCATCAGGAAGACATAGTAACATGAGACTATGAAACAAAATACATGAAGAGAAAAGCCCCACGGACTTGTCCTAAATTAAAGCAAAAAAACCTTGAAGATTGGCATAAATCAGAACCATAAGATAGACAGTATCACATCATAAACAATTTTATCTAATCTAATATCTATAATCTAATATCTAATGCAACGCAGATACTAGGAAAGAATAATTTCCTCAAACATTTGCTGTTTTATTTTGCAAATTAAATTTTTTAGAAGCAAATGGCAAAAAATAGAGTATCTGACACTATCCCAAGCAGGTGTACAAGTTTACAAACCACAGAGTGCAGCAGGACAGATTCCAGCCACTGCCAGGCAGCACTTCAGACACTGCAAGGGGTCTGAAAGTTGCATGGTTATAACTTTTGGGAAGCTGAAGACAAAAGACTGCACTGAGCTGCAGGTCAGTGCAGGAGAGTAGCATGGGGGGAAAAGCTGGCAGAAAGCTACACTTCAGACACTTGTCTGTACTACAAGGCATCCTCTCTAGAATGAGATCCTTGGGGAGAAACCTGAAGAAGTAGGTTCTTCAGACCTCCTATCCCTGTGAAGAAGGGGAGGACAAACACCTTCTGGTAAGGGCCACAGCAGGTAGGTCCCTTTTAGTGCTCAGCAGACAGTACAGCACATTGAGTATGATGCCTTTCCTTATCAAACAACTCTTTGCTCCCATTGACAAAATCCCTAGAGAACTGCAAGATTTTCTGCAGAGAGGCTGTGGGACCCCCACTGTGGGAGGTGCTCAGGATTGGACAAGCTGACCGGATTAGCACTGCTCTCACAGTGCTGAGCTGCAGGACCTCTGGAGGTCCCTTTCAAGCCAGAGTATTCTATGATTCCATTATGATTCTGCCTGCAAAGCCCAGCAACTGAAAAGTTAGGAAGTAACAAAGCTCAAGTCATTTAGCCAGCTGTAATTCTCTTTTATGTCGCTTTGTATGCTGGCTAAGCAAATTTACTGCAGAAAAATACTGCCACATTAGTCAATAATACACCACTCACATATGCAAAGAGAGCACAAAAAGATGGACAACTACAAATTTAACCTTTACAATCATCTGGTCCTGCAATACCAATCTATATGTAAATCCAGTTCTCACAGTGCTATTTCTTGGGCGCAGTATCACATGTCAGCATATTTGTAAAAGGATAGAAATGGTAAAGACATGTTAATCCAAGCAGTATTAACAGTCTTGCCCCAAGACAACACATTTATTAAACCACCCTGACTCTTCCTACAATTTCATTGCTCATCCCCCATACATATTCACATTGTTGATAAACACACACAACTCAAAAAACCCAAACAAAAATCCTGAAGTCTTTTAAAAGAAAACTGAATCATTATAAATCATAGCAGGAGAACATTCAATGTGTATGTGAAACAAATTAGGCCTAGAAGATTGTCTTCTTTTATATGTCTAATTTCTTGAGGCCAGTGGAACTCTCTGCTTTAAGAGTTTCTAAGAGCTGTTCTCAGTCTGATTAATCAATCACTTGGTCCATCTCAAAATGAAAACTCGCTATTAATGTAGAAGAGTTCTGCCTTTTTCACCTGCTCCTTCCCACTCCTCCTCTGGGACAAATTTTGGAATTCAATTCTGTTATCACTGCTGAGATTTATTTCCACATTCTGGGCTTTTCAAATAAAGAACTACTACAGTTCATCACCACAAGCTGAGAACCCCAGTTTTTTTCTAGCAAGACCAGACAGAACAGCTGAAGCCAGTCTGGATGATCCACTAAGCAAGATACAGCAATGCCAACCTGAGACAAACTCTCCCTGTAAGAGAGTTGAGCTCAACTTAGTAAGGTCTAGTTAAGGAATTGACAGTCTTAATGAGATGGGTAAGATTTCTAATGGGCAGTATCACCAATCTTACCTATATACACATACTAAGAAATAAAACTGATAGCACAAAGCAAATTAACTGGCACATAACAAATCGGCACACAATCCTGAAATAAAATTAACATTGACTTTGGAGTTCCTTTAGCAAGGGGCACAGGTTTATACTGAATAGAGTATGCAACTAATCCACTTAAAGGTAATTTTTAAGCCTTACTGCAAGAGAGCCCAAGTTCTTTATACTCCAATGATTAGATTTCACTGACTTTTCACTAGTAATTATGGAATGCCACATGAATCAGAACCTCATATTTATTCAAATTAGAAGCAGATTTGGAATAAGGGGTTTTTTACACAGAGTATTGCTCTCAATTATATAGATAGCAGCTGGAACACAAGCATTTTGGAGGTGGAAGTGATTCAATAATATGCAGTGGGTTTGGCTGGTGATAGAATTTGTATTAATTATTTGCATAAACAGTTTTACTGGAGGACTGCCTGCTGACACAGTAGCTATTCCAGAAAGCCAGGAAAAAAAAAAAACAAAAAAACCCAACCTCAAAATCTTAGTCATTGTCAGTGCTGCTGTAGCAGGCTTAGGGTCATTTAATTCTACTTTTAGTCTAATTGTACATTTAATCCTTAAATATACATTCCCTTGATTATCCTTAAATACACCTTCAATTGATTACCTCAGATTTCATTTTTTAGATGGTCTGCATAGTGAATGGATTAACTGGTACCATCTTTGCCTAGAGATTAATTTAGCTAAATCATTACAGGCCATTCACTCTGCTCTTCAGCCTGAAAAGTACTTAATCATGCAGAGGACAAAAAGCAGAGCACACTGAGAAGCCCTGTAATGTCTGTACTACCAGTGAAAAGGAACCATCTGTAATACTGCAGACATTACTTTCCCCTCCTGATCTGTTGTTCTTCCATTACTGCTCTTGTGGCTAGCACTGTATGTTCATGGCTAAGCTCATCTCCAACATCAATTATACACATTCCTGTCAGGTACAAAAAGGAATTAGGAAACCCTAGAAACAAATTATACCAGGAAACAATCCCCAGACCTGGGCACATCTGCTGAGACACAGATAAATAAAGGTAATATTTGAATTAGAAATAATTCATTTTATCCAGCTGAGTGTCTAAAATTGCATGAGCATTTTTAAAATTATTTCTTAGCATCTCTAATACATTCTGTAATAGCTCTAAAGTCATGTTAAGATATATACTTACATACAGATAAAAAACAAATTGCAGCTTGAAAGAAACTATCACCTGAAGAAATGGGAAAAAAAATACATCAACTTATAACATTAAGCAATTCAGTCACTCTCCCAAATAGAACAGTTCCCTGTTACAGTTGAAAACACCAAGGTTCAAATCATCTAGGGGACCAAAATATCTTTAATAACCTGGACTTGACTGCCCTTGCAATCACTATCACAATTAAAACCTGCTTAGCAGTTAGATAATCAGAGCTAAAGGCTCAATCCTACAGAGCTCAAACTTCAATCCCATTAAAAAGACACTTCCATTTGGAGCAGGCGTATAGCTTCTCATGCTCACAGGCAAGGGAAAGTTAGGGACAGGAAAGCAGAGACAGCACAGATACCAGATGCACAGGATGGGAAGAATCAGCTGGCATGGCATTTTAAGGCATAAAAAAATCACATGAAGAGGACTATATTGAAGATCTAGCTACAGAACAATTTTTTTAAATAATTCTTAACAGAACTATTAGATAAAAAAAATTATTCCTTCCCTTTCAGACCCCACCAAAAAAAAAAAAAAAAAAAAAAAAAGAAGCCTGTTTCTTATTTGTATTTAGCTGTCTGGGGAAGAACTTGGCAGTCACTCTTTGTCAGCTCAGAGGGGGAATTCTGATCCCAAAATGACAATTAGTTGGACTGAAATAATAGTTCACCATGAAAGGGATTCATAACTTTATTCTGCTTTGGTACCAAGTTTATTACAACTGAATTTACTATGAGATTCAAACTAATTAATGTCAGTATTTCTTGAAAAGAATTTCAAAATTATTAAACCTTAAACGAAGAAAGCAGCGTCCCATTTATGGCAGCCTAGACAGAGACCAAGTTCACACCACAGGTCTGAAGAGTGTACCTCTGGCACATTTCATACCAGACTGGTTCTGTTCTGCTTTAAGGAAAAACCCTAAAAATTACCTTGAAATTATAACACAACTTATGCCAAAAAGACCTTCACAAGGGGTGCACAAGAGCATTTTACATCAACTATCATTAGACTGAGGATAGTTCTGTGCAGCTCAGCCCTTATCCCTTCCATCTGATGTTTCAGGTGGACAGGAAAAAAAAACCCGCTAACTAAAAGTTAGAGACTTATAAAACATTAAAAACAATATGGCAAATAAGAGACAAAATTTCTTGATCTGGGAATTCACTCTCAGAGGTTATTTCTTTCAGTAAAGATAATAGGCTTTAACTTCATGCTGTCCTATATCACAACTCTAAAAGAATAATAGGCAAGGAAGACACAAGAAAATAATCTCTGTCACAAAATCTTTTCTTTTCTGAACTAGTTTAAGCAGTATCTCAAACGATACCCCTGCATTTAGAAGCAGGAAACACCCTTAATAAACCAAAGCAAGTAAACACCACCCTATTATCTAAAGAGGATAATCTTTAGCTTCTACCTTATTTCACCAGAGAAGAAACTCTGCATTCCTGAAACCCTGACAGTACAACAGAACAAAAAGAAAAGTTTTACTTTAGTTACCTATGGTGTCAAAACTCAGCTCCAGAACCTTCTACATTCCTCTTAAGTACTCAAAAGAAATTTGCATTAGATGAACCTTGTTGTTCCAGATAATTGTAAAGATCCACACACTTCTTCATAAACACATAAAAAACCTGTCCCTGGTATTTTAATGATGCCCCTTGATGCACAGCTGCAAAGTGTGTGAATGCTGTGCTGAGAATTAGCACAGTTATCACTAAACACACTCAGCCACTCGGTCATGCTGCCAGGAATCTGCTGCCACTGGCAGGCAGCTGCATGGGAGAGATTCCTCAGCAGTCACCCACAACCCCCTCTGCCCCAACACAACATCTCTGTTCTCTTCTGAAAATCACTGCTCATCCACATTCCTAAAATTACCTTTGCCTTAGAAATAACACTCCATAATATAAGCAGCTGAGTCTGCTGCTCCTCAAGGGTAGCCATTTAATGGCATTTTCTATTTCAGACTAGAGGTCAATTCACAATTTTTTGGTTGGTCCATCTACTATATTACACAGAGTTAGTCAAAAATCTCTTTCCCATTCCTTTGGGGTATAGCTTCTGACTAATAGATAGAGGTTATACCATGAAATTACAGATTTTTTTTTTTTTTTTAATCTAGACCAGTCAAAGAAGAGAGTGGAATTAATTTTGATAGCACTGATACAGGAACTAGAACTCTCATCTCATAACTTCTATAAAAGCAAGGCCTATTTCTTCTGGCAGGTATATTTGGAAAGTTGAGCCCCATTAATATCCCAGCAGTTTCTTCAAGAAACCAAGATTAACTAGTGCCCAGTTGGGTTTTCTTAAAAAGAAAATCATTAAGAGAAATAAGTTTCATTTGAATGACACTTGTGGATTCCTCTTTTCTTCTAAAAGAAGCTACCAGATAGATTAAAAAACAAAAAAAAAAAAAAAAAAAGAAAGGGCATTCAATGTCAACAAAATGTCAACTACTAATGGCATCTAGAAGCATTCTCTGCTAATGTCACCACTGTTACTAAGAACAAAGTATCTGGACTACAAACAAGTGCTGATTTTCATTTGCTTTTATGTGTTATTATACATTCTAAGTAATTAGCACAGTCAGTGCTTTTACACCTTTGAAATTAAAGTGCCTACTCAGTGCCAGTTCTAGGCTCTTGCCTTGGACACACAAGGCCACCATACATTTAAAAATATTATTATATCCTGCACACAGAACTTTTAAACTATGTCAAATCAAACATATTTGTAACATTGGGCAGGTCAGACATCATCTCCTGGATGACTACCTGGCTCAGATAACACTCTTACCAGGAAAACTGCTAAGTTTCTCAGAAAAAAAAATCATCAAAATGATCAAAACCTAAAAGTGTATTTGCTACATTTTTAATAAACCTTCAAATTCAGAGCCAACAGTATCAATCTCAGCATCACACACATAGACTGTGTAAGAGAAGATGCAGGTTTCTAAAGAATTTCCAGGAATGAATCCTGGTTTAAGGCACTTCCTCGGAACAAAACCAAATTCCTGCTCTTTAAACTATACTACTACATAACAAAAATTACATGCCTGATTCCAGCTGTTTCTTATTGCTCCACCAATCCACAAACTTCTACTTACTGATTCTACCAAAAACAACATCTTGTGCTGACCTTTTTGTAACTTAAAAATCTTACTCTTTCTGCCCCCACCTCTTTTTCTTCTTTTTCAATGGCTAATGCCTCAGGGCCTCCAAATGCAGGTTGCTCACTTCAGGAAGACTGCCCACAAAGCACTGAGGATTCTGCACTAGAGATAGTGCTACACTTGTTTCTATTCCCCTCTTCCCTTCTCAATAAATCATGAGTTCCACAAGCAAAGCAGTAGCTCAAGTCACACACACAACTCAGTGTCTCTCATCAGCAAATGAACAGGAAGAGATTGGACTCATAAAAAAATATTGTCATTTAAAACAGGCCATAAATGTCTCAACTCAACTACAAAATGATATCTCAGTGTGAGTAAAATCAGCTGCTGCTCTTTATGTTCTTGCTGCAAAGCTCATGCTTCCGCATCCCATTTGGTTTAGTGGATGATCAAGAATAAAAAAGAATACCAACAAAACCTAAAAAAAATCCTAAGGAAACAGATTTCAGTGGTTCAGGTAAGTAGTAACTCCCAAAACAATACTCTTAAGTAGCCTTTTGTCTTAAAAACTTGGTTTATCTGAAACAAGAATTTGCACAACCTCCTAATAAAAAGCAATTACAAGAAATTTAAACATTTTGGTAAATGGACGCTAGGTGCAACAGAATTCAAAATTCCTTTTTAAGGACAGAGGACCAAAGGGACATGTTAATAAAAACCCTGGTTTATCTGTGAATTCTTTTTTGAACTACATTCAATTCAACATACTACAAAAGAACAGGAAAAAAAGCTTTATTGATGTCTCCAGCCATTACATATTTTCTTAAAAGCAATATCATTTAATTTAAGCCATTCCAATTGCCCAGAGCATTCACTAGTTTCTTCAGTTCTCTCAAAATCTTTGTTCCAGTTCTCCAAGTCTCACGTGCTCCAAGTGGAGTCTCACATGCTCCACGTGCTCCCTATAATCTCTCGGGTCTCAGAGTGAAGTGTTTTCCTTGTGGGCAGGACTGGTTCCTGAAGCAGACAGCAGAAGCTGGAGAAGTTTGTCATGATGAGAGATTTTCAGTGCATGAGATGTCTGATACAGCTGATACTCACAGCTGTGAGTCTCCTCAAAGAGTGGATGCTTCAGAACTGCCCTTTACCAAGCAAATGCCACAAAAGCACAAATCAGCTGGTTGATGCAGGATGATGTGGATGAGTTCTGCCCGTAATCACTTAACAGGAAAAGGGATCAGGAAATAACATCATTTTTCAAATCAAAGACAAGTCAGCTATACTCAAGAGATGCCCAAGAAGAAACACTAACATGGAAGAGCAAGCAGCAAGCAAGTAGTGTTTCCTGTCTACCTCAAACAAGAATAAGAAATAAATAAATAGCTTTTATTTGCATCAGAGGATAGAAATGTGTATTGCAATCTGTTAATTGCTTTTAAGATTAGGAAAGAAACTGTATACTTGCCAAAGCTTGCTGACCCAAGCACCTCAGAGAAGTAAAAGCACAGAACAATATCATCAACATATTTTTCAAGTTTTTGGAGTGCACTGTTGCATGAAACTTATCATTTTCACAACTAACTTCAAACAAAGAGTACACCATAAAGACAAAGTACAGTCTAAATATAATTTATCAATGAAAGTATCCACCATCACACACGGTCTGCATCTAACCAACAGAGGTCTCTACAGAGACCAAGCAGGCTTACCTCAGTGTTTGGCTGTAGTGCCTGTGCATCTTGAGCTGCAGATGGTACTATGGTACTTGCCCATGTAATGTTGGCACTAGCAGATGATAAGGAGCTGAGGGCACCGTTTTTTAGTTCCTCTGTGGAGTGTGACTTGGGCCCAGGCCATCCCAGGATACCATCTGAAGCAGAAAATAGGTATCAGGTTACAAGAGAAAGATTACAGATTTCCTCCATCCACCTCACCATTCTACTGATCTAAATGAGTTGTATCTCTTCTATGCTTCCATGAACAGCTTTACTTCAGTAAAAAATGACCTAGTACTTTCTGAACTAGCTTATGCAGTATCTCAAATGATATCTGTGCCTTTGGAAGCAAGAAACACCCTAAATAATCAAAGTAAGCATCTTATAGGCAAACTTATCTGTGATTTTTTTTTTTCAGTCAATGAATGCTAGCCCTACCACCTGACTGTACAATTCTATCTGGCATACCTTGGAAATTAAGCATGAATTCTCTACCCACTATTTTCATAGCTATGAAGTTATCCAAGTAAACCCTCCATTTCTTCTGCCTGAAATCAAAGTTTTAAGCCTAACAGCTCTATTTTCTTTCTGCCTGTACTACTAAAATTTTCTTCTAAAACACTTTACTGGTATCAAGATCACAGTTTAAAAGAGGTCTCATTAGAAAGATACACATTAAATATGAATCAAATGAAACCTGGCATCAGAACAGCCCTTATTTCTGGGGGCACTTGATTTCCTGGATGGGTCTGTATTTAAGGATGCCATGACAGAAAGTACAATCAGCTAAGGCAAGTACACAGTTGTTCCTCCCTAAGTGCTCTAAAACACAGTCTCAACAGTCAAATTACTAGCCCTCAGCACAGGACTTTAAATTTCAGCTATTAATTACACACTGCCATAAAACATAGAGATATGGATAAGAAAATCACAGCTCTTCACTTATTACCATAATTTATATATGAATATACAATTAGTGCCATAGGGAGGATTTCCTCTCAGCACTGACAAATTTTTAAGATGATGCAGAGCAACACAAAGTACATTAAAGAACATGCACTTTCTCCTCTCCATATGACCAGGGTTACAAGAGATTGCCTCCTAAGTGAAGTAAATGGTTAGATCTGGAGAGGCTATGCTACATAGTGTTACAGTAGCACTTCCATTATTAAAAATGGGCCACAAGTCCTATAGCTGACTGAACTCTTCCCAAATGCTACAGACAAAACAATTACAGAACATTCCTCTCATCTAAAACAGCACTAAGTTATGAAGACATGGCAGGAGTTCAGATCTACTCTGCTGGGGTGCTTTCATGGCGCCATCTTTTGCTGAAGAAATCCTGAGGAAAGCATAAGCAAGTAGTTTAAAAAATCTATTTTCAAAGATCTGAGTAACTAACAGGGAGAAAAAAAATCCAGCTTTCTTTTAAAATGTGCATTTCATACAATTACACAAAATTCCTCTTGCCAAAGGAAGATTAGTTCCAAGGCTCTGCTGTCAAATTATTTCTCAGTCTTCATTATTTTGCAATAACAGATCTCGATCTAGTTTTCTGTTGCTCTTTGTCAAAGAAGCTGAATAATGGATTACTGTTGTTATTTCCCTATAACAGAGACACTAAAAAAAAAATTGAACTGACTTCTCTTTATGCCAATCTTTAAAAATATGACATCCCATCATTTCCGTGGCCTATCCATTTTCTCTCTGCACAAACAATCTATTTGGCCTCCACTGTAAACAGTAATTTTTGATTTTTTTAAATCTAGTTTATGTAAATAAGCACAATAAAAAAGTCCCACATTAAGAAGTACCTCACTTCAGGGGAAATTTTAAAGTGTGAACATTTACTTCATCATCACAAACAAATTTTTAAAAGCACTATACTAGTTTTCCTCTTCAGTGCAAACACATTGTAAAAAGACCTTTGTATTTCTCTGCACATTTTAGAGTCTCTAAGAGAAATATAAACTGTTAGAAATAGGCAAGCATATTTTCTCTCCTGTATCGAGGGCAATGCTACCCTCACAAAAAAACAAATCTTGTCAGCCTAATCAAATTTTAAACAGATCTTAAAAATATATTATGACCAAGCCAACACCAACAGGATGCCAAGAGTTACAGTCCAAAAGATAATAAAGAACATTAATTTCCTCAACACTTTTGCATATAAGAAAAATTGTTTCGTTAAACTGTGCATCTGGAATTTGAGTACTTTGCCAAAGAGAAATATGCAGGGAAATATATTAAGTCACACTGCACAGAAATCTAAACAAATAAAGAGTATCTCTCTGAGCAAATTGAAAAAAAATTCCCACCTAGTTTCAAAGTGCCATCAGGGAACCTGTAATGATCTTTAATCTACAAATCTTACTCTGAGATATCAGCATTCTTATATTATCCCAAGGGACTTGCCATATATCTAATACAGCA
The DNA here is from genome assembly GCF_022539315.1 of Serinus canaria. Taxonomy (NCBI): domain Eukaryota; kingdom Metazoa; phylum Chordata; class Aves; order Passeriformes; family Fringillidae; genus Serinus; species Serinus canaria. Next base: position 41,493,903 of record NC_066315.1, read on the forward strand.
GCTCACATTCAGGCAAAAGCAATCTCTGATAAAAGAACTCATCATAAATTATCTTAAAATCAACTAAGACTAGAATACAATCTCAATGTGGAAAGTGAAAGGCCAAAACAATATGGCTCCTACTTTATTCAGATTATCAGTTTTCCAAAACTTTTCAGGACAGTTTTTCAGGGTTTTCTTCAGTTTTTCAGTACACCCAAAATGTTTTCATCTGCACTAGTACAAATTACTCTTATCACAAAAGTACAGGCAAACCTGTTATCTGTGCCATATCTAATCCAGTTGTTTTACTGGAATTTACTCTCCACAGATTGAGCTGCTATCTCTAAATCATTTAATCCACTCCAATGGAGTTGCCATCTTTGCCACTTTATGGGACTCAAAAATTTCTATCATTAGTTCAATCCCTGTTCTTATAAAGACTTTATATATATATATATATATAAAAAAAACATAAAATTATAAAGTTTATCTTCTGAGTTGGATAAGATTAGGAAAAAACTGCTGTCATTGGTTTGGGTTTTCTTAAGCCAGATTTTTTTCTCTCTTCTCAGTCATAGCCAAAGACAGTTGACAAGTTGACAGAAAGGTAAATTCTAATCTATTTTGATACATTTCAGAGCTCTAAAGAAATTCTCCAGAAAGGCATTCACAAATTATATAAAAGTATTGACAGCTACATAACTACTTTACTACTTGCTTTAAGACTACACCAAGTACTACACTAATTAAAACAAAATATCTGTTTCTGCAGTAAACAATGCAAAAAGTAGAAAGGACATACCAAATACACAACTAGTAAAATCAGCCAGAATTCTTCTACCTGCACCGTGTCAGTTCTGTAGTTCCAGGAGTGAAAACCCAAGTCTGATTCCTCTGAAAGTTCAGAGCATATGTATATACAAAACAGGATTTCTTCTAGAACATACCCAAAAATTAGCTTCCTTCCCACTTCCCCTCAACAGCAGCTTCCACTGTGATGAACGTGCAGCAGACAAGTACAGCAAGGCACATGAGAAGACCTGTACCTAAGCAAAACACAGCATCCAGACACAACCTATTTATCCTTTCCCTACAGCAATGCTGCAGTTCACAAGCATCTATTTTAGAGGGCACAATAGGTTGTATCACACAAATGCCCACAGGAGAAACATCTTTCCCTTCTACAGGTACACACTGCAGGAGTGAGGGGAGCTCTCGCCAAACAGAAGGTTTACAGGAGATTTTTCAGTTAAGCAACGTTGATCATTTTCTTTTGTTGGTTTTGATTTTCTGGGTACCTGATGTACCTTTAAACTCACTTTTGCATGATAATCGATGAATGAAATATGCTTAACATCTATCTCAATTCCACAACAAAAAACCTCTCTAATTTTAAATCCTCTGGTCTTGCCTAGGAGACTACAAAAAAAAACCCTGCCTTTTTTCCCTGGCACAATTGTAAACTAACATCTATTGATAACACTTTCAGGATATATTTTAAATATACTCTAACAAATATCCCCTAACAGTGGTAGGACTTGAGGAGAAACCAATATTAGACCTGGATTCCTCCCCTGCCAGGGATGGATGTGACAGCTTGGTCTCTCTGCTGAATCCCTACAGCACACCGAACCAGCAACAGCAAATGGCAGCTGCATCTCTGCTTCTCACATGAGATTGCATTTGCTAATGTTGTGTGGAGACTAGAAAATAATGTTATCTTCCAATGAAAGAAGAACATGTAAGGAATAATGATTAGCCTTTAGATAGAACAGCAAACTGTTCTGGTTATTCCTGACAGAAGCAAGGCTGGGGATGGTGCAATTAAGGGAAAACAGACTGACCAAGCCAACTTCAGTTAAGTACACCAGTAACAAAGAATTTGTACTCCTGTTTTCTTTCCTCACTCTTCTCTCTCCACATGCATTTAAGCACAAACAAGGACTTACTTGACAAGAGAGAAAAATGAGTAGACATCAGCTGCAAGAGAATTCCTAGCGGTCATTTGTGAACAAATGGAAAGCATCTAGATTTTGTCCTTCCTATCCATTTATTTTCTCCAAAAAGGAGACAACAGAGAATAAAAAGCTCAAGTATATCCTGCCCCCAACTCCAGAATAATCTCTGATCTATTTGTTTCCATGGGACCCAAAATCAGCAGCACTTGCACATTAAAGTGAACTGCAGAAAATCCACAGTAAGGATGAGTTTGGTTTTTGTTTTTTAAAAATCTTAAGAAAAATGAAACATTCTACAGTTTGGAAAAGCAAGCAAGGAAGAAAAAGAAAAATATGGGAGGGAATTCCTATTGTGAAGATGCTTTATTCAGAAAATGAATGGCCAAAGTGAAATGCGGATTAAAAAACGGATTGATCTGTGCAGGCTGCTACTACAGGAGAGGATTCTGTCTGCCAAAACACCAGAATAAAATAAAAATAACAGATCTAACACACAGCATACGCTGGTAGAGCTACATTAAAACAAACATTCAAGTTTGCTCTGTTCACAGTCTGGGAGGAAAGAATGTTAACAATTGCAGTCAACAGGCTCCGGAGACACTCCTCTGCCAAAGGCTGTATACGGAGCTGGGGAAAAATAACACTAGAACTTCTAAAGTTAGAAATGAAGACAAAAGTTTCTTCTCCACATTTTTATTTTCAAAGGTACCTGCTCCTTGTCTGCATGCCAAATAAACTCAAGCCTGACAGAAGGAACTTTTGATGTACCCAAGTGGTGACATTCCCAGCCAAAAAGAAAGGCCTTGACATTTTCCACCATCCTACAGAAAAACTGTAATTCCCAAACACAAAGAAGCTTGTAAAGATGCAATCTCTCATCCTCAACTCACACTATATGTAACCAACACTTTCAGCTAATACCCTTCACTGGCATATTTTTCAATGAAAGAAAAAAAAATACAAAAATTGAGTCAGTGATCAATACACATACCTTTAATAATGACAGCTAGAAAATATTTTGACATTAATTTTACTTAAAAGTAGAAACACAGACTGGATTTTGCTTCACTGACTGTTCTTGTTGATTTACTTCCAAAATAGACAATCACAAAAACCCTTCTATAAAGCTTCAGAGTAGAAATAAAAACATCATTGACTAGCCTTCAAGACAAGATTGAAGACTTCAGTTTAATCCTCATGTCTGCTTGTAGGCTTGATATCTAAGACTGACAATTCATGAGAAACATGAAATGGAAAAACCATGTCATCCTTAAACTATTCCATTAGAAAGGATACCATAAAAATATTTTAAGTCATGACCTGGATAATTGTAAGTTCTGGAAAAGATTCCACTGAAGTGAATGCTGATTACTTTCTACTTTAATTACTGGAAAACAAAGCAACAAAAAATATTTACATAAAAGAAATAAGACACTTTTTTTTCTTGTCTAAAACAATAAATGTCAGTGTCTGTTTAAAATAGTAACTATTTCATTATAATTTTCATGAGAGCATTCCATAAGGACTAGGTCAGAAACTCTCAGACACTTTTAAGTCTTTGCTTCAGAGGCAGCAAGACTGCAAGGCCTCCAGGGAAGTCACAAAACTTGCACAATCGGGTATAAAGACCCCAAGGACACAAGGAAAGGTACAGATTAGGTAGATATGTATCTACTTTTAAGGCAGTTTTCTCTCTTTATGGCACAACAGTAAAAGCTTTGATTGCTGAAGGAAAGAAAACTCAGGGGTAGGTTCAAGTTACCCATGCTAAGCAACTGAGTCATTCTCACACTCCACACAAGGAAGACTGCTGCCTGCCTGGACTGCATTGCTTTCATGAACTGTAGGCTAGAAGCAAGAAAATAAATTATCAAATTCCTATCTTGTCTCTATCTATGCATTCTGCCCCACAATGCCCACTAGCATCTTTACACCACACAGCAGGTAATGAGCCAGCACTGGGATGGAAGCATTCAGCAATAAATTGCACGAGACCGTGACATCTCACAAGCAAGGTATTTGTGAATTCCTACCAAAGGAATATATGGTTTTTAAACTAAGAATCACTTTCACCTGACAGTGACAGAAAAGGTGATCTTCCATTGTACCTGCTGGGTATAAAATTAAAAGATTTCACCTGGAAGACACAATCAAAATGAACTAGATCATCTCTCAGAATGAGTTTGCTAGGGGATTACTTAAAGGCTTTATTCTGAATAGGTATGAGCTTATGCAGCTTTGATGACTCTGAAAGTCTACCGACTCAGCACAAACATTAAGTCTATCAAAGAACGCCCGGAAAAGATTAAGTGTGCAGGAAAATCAGTAATCAAGACTTGTAGGCCAGGTTCTTTCAGGCAACTGTGTTGCATAATAAGGCCTAGGGAAAAAAAATAATTTCAGTCAGGGAGAAGAGGCTAAATATTTCAGCAGCTTTTAGTTCCCATCTTAGTTCTTTTTTTTTTTTTTTTTCCTTCCATACCAAAGAATAAACCCACACACACACTGAAGAATTAACTGCTTGCATTCAAGTTCTCAGTTACACCAAAGATGCTGGTGCGAACCACTGCTACAGAATTTTGATTCCTGAAAGGATTCTCATGCAAGTTTACAGTCTTAGGAAGAACAAATAAAAACAATTATTAAATTTTATAATTCAGTATTTCATAGTCATGACTTTACTTTTTTTTTTTTTTTAAAGGTGATTCCCTTTAAGCAATTACTAATACTTTGCTTGCTTTTCTCTCTTCCTGTCCATAGATCCTCAAAAACCATTATCAAATCAAAACAAAGAATGATTTAACAGAAGACTATGTGGACACAGAGTCAAGGACATGTACACCTTAAGGCATCTATCTCTTGGCAATTCACTTAGATCACATCAAGATGAAAAACAACCTTCAGGGACCTTGAAACTAGAAAGTAACTTTTCTTCGAAGGATGCTTTTTATCTGGGTTTCAAACCATAATTTTCTGAAATAAAGTTATATCAAATAATTTAATTTAATGCACTTTATCATTACTATTTAGGTAAGTGCAAGGGAGGTTTGCATTTTCTACGAGAAAATGGCAATTTTTTAAAAATCATGCTACTTTATGAAACCAATGAGCATCTGGATATGGGGAAGTCAGCACATACCATAGGACAGGTGTCAGAAGGTTTAATAGTTTTTTCCAAAAACCACCTTCATATCATTTTTCTGCTTCCCAAATAACCCTCTCCCATTTCTATTCTCCTCACAATGGGAATGCTTCAGAGGCTGTCCCAGTGTGCTACCTCAGCATTCTTGAGGGCATGTCCTGCCCTGCAGTGAACCTACTGCAAGTCAGGGCAGGTTGAGGGGGATTGTTTTGGAAGTGCCCAAAAAAAACACAAAAAGCCACCCCGTATCCAGAGCTCTGCTGCTGCTTCTTTTACATCAACACTTGCTCTTGTTCTTAAAACCTGGCAGTGCAGTTTATGCATGGGAAAATGCTAACCACCCTTCCAGAAAGCTCAAGGTCCAATATTATGGACAGATCCAGAACTGGGTGAACTGAAAAACCTGATGAACATGGGGACTGAGAGGCTCATGTCTGCAGAGCTCACTGTAATATCACACTGACATTTTAGGCTCATAAAACTTGCTATGTTTTTTATTTTTTTTAAGCATGAAGAACTCTTTCCAGACTCAAAGAAAACCACAGACCAAAATAAATCCACCTCAGCATCATCCTTGCATGAAGAAAACTAGAAATATTATTTTTCTGTAGCACTGCATAGCATTTTTTTTATCAAATAAATCTGTATTGAGATTGAAATCTATTAAAAAAAAAAAAAAAAAAAAAGGAGGGGGAGCAAAGCAAAACAACCAAGCTGGTTCCACACTTCCATTAAGAATGTAGGTTTATATATACCTCTTACCCATGCCCCATTTTTTTTATGTAGCTGTCTTCAGGATCAATTTCCCTGAGAAAACTCAGGACCACCTCTTTTCCTTCTCTCTTCTGACTGCAATGCATTTTGCACCTTTTTTTTAGGCAAAGAATTACAGTGTTTGAGGCTGCAGAAGCTTACAAGCAGCTCATCCCAACTTGCCTCTCTGAGAATGGTTAATTTTGCCTGCTTCATATCATAATAAAACACCCCAAGGCACATGAAACAATACCCAAGGGAGCTTGTGCTCACCTGATGACAGTGTCCTGTTATGCTGTTGGCCCACTTGATGCATGCTTTGCTGTAGCAGACTCAGGCATTCTCCAAGGCAGCTCAGGGTGGCAGCAGAGGTAGCTTTTAAAAGTAGCAAGTCCTGATCCAAGGCAGTAAGAGGTCCAGAATTTGGGAGAGATTCAATGGCTTGTACAAGATTCTTCTGCTGTCCTTCAGCTTGGCTCATGATCTGTAAAGATCCAAAAACATCTGCTGTCATAGGAAATATCACTATGTAGCCATTAAATTCTTATGGATTGAAATAGTGACTAAATGTGAAGAACTACCACAAATGGATGTTAATGTTCTGATCCAAACATACTCACCTACAAAAATGAAGGGCTTGAGACTACCAAAGGCCTGTAAAAATGTCAAGACTATGTTAGAGAAAATAGTCTCTTAAAATACTAGGTTCACAGTAGGTTTAATAGTGACTCATACTTTCTGAAAGTCTTTGTAAGGAGAAGTATGAAAATCCTACTTCCTTCTCCATTATTCATTTAGGCTTAGATTTTCTTGCCTTGGTATGTGATCTGAGACGCCCAAGGAAGTCACCCTGTTCCTCCTCCTTTCCTATACAAAGTATCTCATCACAGTTTAAGAACAGGTATTACCCATTTCTCAAACTAAGGACCTGTTTTTACAAAATGCAGTAATTTTCAAGTTTACAGACATAAGCATAGGAAGCAACTTAGAGTACTTATTTCATATCCAATATGAATACGAGCTGTCAGGCAAAAAGTTAACCTCTTTCTAGGTTTGGACCATCCAGATGAAGATGAAAGGGGTGCTTGTATAGCAGGTAAAAACAGTATTTGAGCAGGCTGCCCTTTAAGCAAATTGACAAACTTTCAAAATCCTAAAGCCAGAAGAAAAAGAATAGGTTCAAAATTTCTCTCTCCATTTTTGCAGCCCATAGGAAATCATATATGCATATGACAAGCCTCTTACACTTACCTTGCAAAAAACTTGCTGCAAAAATTTACAGGTCTACACTTGAGATATCCAAAGTTTTCAGAAAAAATCTATCTGAAGACATCATAATAAACAAAGATTCAAGCTCCATTTGTTCACACTACTGTACTGTAAAAATATATTATAAACTTCATTACTTTGTTATCATTATTATATTTTCAAGTATTGTGTGTTTCCTGCAGCCCTCCTACATTACTGCAAATTGACTGATTAAAAAATATATGTTGACTGCATTGAAAAGCTAGAAAGGAAACTGAACTCAGCGATGAAATAACCACTCTTGCAAAAAAAGACTAGAATTACACAAGATGATGATGTTGCAGTTCATAAATTTAGCCAAATGCCTTGCTGAAGGTTAACATGGCATTTTAATAATCAACATTTAAAACAGAGTCCAAAACTTCAGTAAAAGTTTAATTCCCTTTGGCAGACAATTTTAATTCCCTTTGGCAGAAAACAAGACCTGTCAGAAGGTGCCACAGACCTCTCCAAGATGCAGCTTTAGGGAACCACAGAATCAATCCCAGGCAATGCAAGTTCCTCCTTCATGGAAAGAGCACAAGGAGGCAAACAGAAGGAACAGCCAGGAGAAAAAAGATGACCATCTCCCTGGAAGACTAAACAATATAATTGCATGGAAAACTGCTTCTCTCCTTTTCCCATCCTGCATAAGAGTGTGAAATTGAAAACCTGACATTCTCATACTTCACTGTGACAGAAATATTCTATTTTAATCTCTCCAAGTGACTAGTTTTCCTATCTTTTTTTATTTCTTCTCCTTTTTTTTTTTTGGGGGGGGGGAGGGGGGAGGGGGGCAGAGCTTCAGAGCTTCCAAATCCAAGATTTGTTTCCATTAAAAAAAATATGGAAGAAAACCAAATGCAAAATTTTGAAACATTTTAATTTTCATTATTTAAAACATTCAAACATTTTAATTTTCCCCTCCCCCTTAATAAAGAACTCTATTCTTTCACAGATTAGACAGGAGTATAAAATAAACTGATCAGGGAGTTTAGAAAACATTTGGAAAATTACCTGAATGTTTGCAGCTATCACCCAGCCCAAAAGTTTACAGGCTTTTGTCAGCTGTATTCTTCCTAGATTAGGAGAAATTTCAATAAAATCAAAGATTTATTCTACCTTTATCCAAAACAAGGTGGTGGTCCAAGTCTCACTGTTTTCTAGCTGACCTAAGGCAGCCTTACAGCAGCCTTTTGATTCAGCTTTTCCTTGCTACCTAGTTTCATGCTGGTATATACAGACCTGACACAGAAGAAGACATCTGGAACTGCAACTTTTGTGTAGGATTCAAAGTACTAGAACTTGTTGAACTTTTACTGCTCAAACACTGATCAAAACCACAATGTTAAAGGTGCTGAATGCCCAGAACAAAGATGAAGAACCTTCCCTAGTGTAAAGTGACAGATCAACTCAATGGCAAAAAGCATAAGGAAATTACATATATTATTGAAATAACTGAACTTTTTGTATATGTTTGCCAATTTTTTTAAAGACCTTGACAAAAGATTTTAGAAGAGCTGAAGTGTAGCTGTTCTACAGAGAGTAAATCAAGGAGGAGCCAACACAAAACCACCAAACCATTCAAGATGAAACTCATTAAATACATTAACCCTTAACAGGACAGCCACTAAGTCATGCAGTTATGGTGTCATCCTCTGTCTTACTGGTGGGTCTGCTTTTTGCTTTTTCCCAGGAGAGGAGAGGTAAAATGCTTGACTTACTAGCACTCTAAGCTTGTTTCAAAATCAGAATGAAAAGCTTTGATTTTGAAAAAGGGAAGTTTCTAACTTTCCTTTTCCAAAGTGAAATAACTTGCCTAATTTTGAATGACTTTGCTCTTACGTGGGGCAATTTTAGCACCTTACAATTCTCCATCCTTCCCATTTGCAAATACAGACAGCTCAAAGTAGCAGTTCTCTACTTGTAACAACAACAAAAGGTATTTGCTTTCTCCTCACCAAATATTAACCCATTTCTCTTTCCACTCTTGTTTTGGATTTGACAACTCCTCTTCACCTATATATTCTTCTCATAATATCATAAAACAACAGCACATTCTCAGAAAAGCATTGAAACTTCAAACATACAACTTTATGACAGATGTACAATAATAAAACTGAAAGAACCACCAGGATTATATGTATTAAAAGGAATTACATGTGTGCAAATATCTAGCATTATTAGGCCTGCATTTACTTAACTACAAAATGCTCAGTAAGAGGAAACCTCATCCTAGGAAGACACCAGTTCAAATGCATGGTTTGCTTCTTTCTCCATCTTCTGATTCAGGAGAACAAGCAGATGACATGTGTTCCCAATTAACAGCTGCTCCTGAAGCGTGAAGGAGATTCAGACCTTTCAGCCTGCCAGAAACTCTCAGGTATTGCCTGTGTTCTTGTAGTGGTTACCCAGTGCCCACTGCTTCCCCTCCTTGGCTGAACAACAAAAGGTTTGGGGGGGGGTCAAGAGAAGAACAGGGAGGTCACCCAATTACCATCACAGGGAAAACAGACTGGACTCAGTGAAATCAGTGCAATTAGTATCAATCAGAGTAAGGAAACAATAAAATAAAACCAAATCTTACTTTTCCTCCTCCCTTCTTCTTAGACTTAATTTCATTCCCGGTTTCACTATCTCCTTCCCCAGAGTAGCACAGGGGGACAGTTAGGGGGTGTTACAGCCTGATCATGACACATTGTCTCTGCCACTCCATGCTCCTTGCTCTCTTCACCTGATCCAGCATGGCAAACAGTCCTGCACAAACTGCTCCAGCGCACGTCTTTCCTGTCAGCAAATGCTTCAGCCCGAGCTTCCCCCAGGATCACAGCCTCTTTCAGGCATCCATCTGGATTTGGCGGGATCCTACACAGGCTGCAGGTGGATCTCTGCTCACCATGGCCTTCATGGGGCTGTAGGACATCCTGCTCCACCACGGGCTGCACCACAGGCTCCAGGGAAATCTCTCCTCCAGTACCTGGAGCACCACCTTCCCGTCCTTTGTCATTGGCCTTGGTGTCTGCAGTTGCTTCTCTCACATTTTCTCACTCCTGTCCTCTCTAGCAGCAGCACTTTCTCCCCTTTTCTTATCTGTTATCCCGTGGTCGATGGGCTTGGCCAACTGTGGTTCCATCTTGGAGCCAGCTGGCCTTGGCTCTGTCAGACATTGGGAAGCTTCCCACAGAAGCCACGTCTGCGGCCCTTCTCATGCCAAAGCATTGCCATGCAAAGCCAACAAATTCTCTTGAGTAACACTACACTCCAAGAAACCTGCCATCCAATGACCCTGTCATGAATGTCAGAAAGCAAGAGGAGATGATGTGCTGCTTTCCTCTCTAGGTCATGCCCTCCCTACCACTTGCTCCAAAACAGACAATCCACAGCTTTTGTTGCTGCCCGCTTCCTCCTCTTCAGGGCTGATCTTAACATCCTGTGTGATCGCCTTCCCTACTTAACCCAGCCCCCACAACTGCTACCTGCTCCTTCACAGCTGGAACTGCAACTCCTGCTCTGAACACACAGCCAACCACAACGCAAGAGACCAAACACTTATGGGATGAGAATCCCAGTAGAAATTACTAAGTCGCAGGGTTATTTCCACAACATGTGGAAGGTAAGCAGAAATAGGCATGAGATAACCTAGGTTTGCAAAGAAATTTATTTCAGACATAATAAGATGAAAGAACATTCTTTCATGTGGTAAATAACCTAAAATTAGTTCTTAAAAATTAAATTAGGAAGTAAAAATGAAAAATTGAAGTGTTATTTTCTACGCTAAAAGAAAAAATACAGGAATGCAACATTTTGTTAAAATACTAGATGATACATTATTCTTTCCCATGCAGAGAAATCATCTTAAAAAATCTGAATGCCACTTTTGATTTAAGATTTCAATTTGTTTCTGAAACTAGAAAGAGAAAGGGAGAGATCCCAAATCGTTAAGTACAATAATAAATAATCTCTATTCAAGATCTTTCCTCCCATCTGACAACAAAAATAAACAGAAACTTCAAGCAAAGAAAACTAAATAGCCCCACCTAAGAGCATACGATTGCTTTTGACATGATTTTATTTTAAATGCTTTTGTTATCCAGACTCCAAGACTAACAGGCATAAGTCTGTTTGTCTAAGACAGATGTGTATTATCAGACATCTTTCTTTCTAGAATTATTGATCCTACATGATTTTGCCCAATTAACACAGTGCATCAAAACAACCTAAAGCAAGCACCAGCTCTATGCCATCTGTAAAACTTCTCTATCCCCAGCTGCCGCAGGGGCACCTCCCAAGACAGTGACTTCAGGTTCCTCAAAGGAAGAATGACATCAGCCATATGACCTCAGAGGGCAAGCAGGCACTCTCCCTTTGCCACAGGGGTCACGTGGAGCTGGCCATGAAAACAAGTAGCATCACCAATCCTGTCTTTCTACAAAATGATTTAAATGATTCAGATCATTCTATGCTCCTTCTAGAATATAAAACATGAGACTCTTCAGACTGTGCCAACCACAATCTGATACACACATGAGCAATTTCAATTTTAGTTTAAATGTTGTTTAAATGGTGTTGATAACATAATTGAATCATTTACAGTCATTATTAAGATATGCCTAGCCATGCGTGAGGAAAAATCCAAAACACTCCAGAGAAAAAAGAAAACATTCTTTTTGCACTGAAAAAACACAGAAATCCTGTATCATAAGCTCATCTGTGACATGCTAGAAATCATTCATGAAAGAGATATTCTGCTCCATCAGTTAATAACTCTTTTTCTCTACTGTAGCAATCTCTGTGCACCATCGCCAGCAGCACATGGTCTGACGACTTATCTGTAGGCAATTCCTCTGAAAGATTTAATGCAATCATTTTTGTTTTTAAATCCTTTCCATTATTGACTTGCATGCAAGTTGAAAACAAGTTATTAAAAACATGGGAAAATAAACAACACAATAAAAAGTTCTTATACAGAAAATAGAGCATCTGTAAAAATAAACAGTTGTGTGGAAAAATCTTTAGACACTTTAATAGTAATAGAAATGCAACATGCATCACTTCCTTAAAACTCCAAGTCAAGCTGTCCTTGGAGACGTTTACTGCTTTTAAAGACTGGGAAATAGCCAGCTTGCTGCTGCACTCTTTTTTTGGCAAGATTTGATTGGTTGGTGCTTCATTTGGGGTGGGTTTTTCTAATATGAAAACACAGTCTCTCCCTCTCTCTGACACACACACACACCTTCTGGAAATACTAGTTTTTTGCTTTTTATAAAATAGTACCAGAAAAATAACTTTTCAGAAAACACTGGGAAAGGAAAAGAGGTGAGACCAGCTTTTCAAACTACTCTAGAATTAGTCACAAGTGATATATGAGTGACGACATTTAACTATTGTTAAACAAGCATATTTTACGGGAGTTGTGATTTTTTTTTCTTTTATTTCATAGAAAACACCTTTTTTCTTAAAAGCAAATGAAGAACAGAAGAGTCCACACACAAGAAACAAAAACCTTTTAAGTCACTATAAATGTGATATATTGTGTTGCCACATGAACCTAACACAGTCATCAATTCTGACCTTGAGCAAGGACTCCTCTTGCAATCTTGACCTGTATTTCATCAACACCACAAACTGTCATATGTAAAAATCAAAAGTTAAAACAGCCAGTATAAGTAGAATATATGTGTATATATATATATATATATATATACACACACACATACATCTATCAAGAATACATCAAAATGCAAGATACTGATACCTGGAATTCCTATGTCACTAAAGCAATCACACCAGTCACTAACTGGACAAACTAGCTACCAATTCAGCTCATATTCACAAATCCAACACTATTTCCATTCAACTTGCCTGTTTTCCACTACTTATTCTGAAAAAGGAAAGACCATCAAGAAAACTGTTAATAAATACTGTTAAGCATCAGCTCAGAAAGTATACCTCACCAATTGAGATGCCTGGCAAATGAAGGTAACTTGTACAAATGCAGTAAAAGCGAATTTTTTTTTTCCCCCAAATTTAATGCTCTCTTGCTTTGAGTTAAGCATAACCACAGCAGAGGACGTAAATTACTGAGATGAGTTCTCCAACTACTCAAGGTTACTTGCTATGTCCATCTTACTACTTGACAAAAGAGATTTTCTGACAAGGATTTACAGACTTCAGACTCTTTTCTTCAGTAAAGTCACATAAAAGATCTTGCAATGGAATTCCACCTACAGCATGCAAGCCAGGAAGACAGAATCACAGCTTAATATATAACGAAGATGAAATATCTAAGAATAGATGTTGCCGCTGGAAGTACTCCAATAGCTAACAGAAATCTCTTATCAAGATAATTTTGCACTTCAGCTTTTAAAGTGTCTAGTGTAGAAACAGGTACAAGACCAGATGGCCACCAGTAACGTATCTGTACACTTGGCTTGCAATAAAACCTGACCTTCAGACCAAAAAGAACCTCCTTAAACTGTAAACAGGAAAGAATTCTACCCACAAGTATTCAATATGGAGTAAGACCCACACTAGCCTCTGCAAACATTACTATGCTGATGGCAAATAATGTTTTAAGGAAGGATCCTAGAACACCATGTGAGATACTCTGAAAGCACCTTGGAAAGATGGAACCAGATAATGACATCCGTATCAGCTGTCCTTTCCTGATTACTGCTTCCCTCCCATTACCAGGAATAAGCACGAAATTCTCCACTAATATCACCTCAGGGTAGCAGCCAGCTTGACCTCAATTATTTTAACAATGCAAACAATGAACATTAAAATTGGAATGACTTGTTATAGAACAGTTATTAAGGCTCAGACACATCCTATCAACAAAGCTTCAAAGGAGCAAGTTAATTTTCATTTGGCACGTAATTTGCAGACAGAGACACAAAAAGTGACGGAACAAACAGAACTATACCTCTGACAATCAGGATGGAAGCCAATCACCAAGGCACATTTCTTCTTCTCTTCAGTCCCTGCCTCTGCTGTCACCATTCAATTTTTTCCCTTGAAAACAAGGTCTCTCCACCCCCATCTGTTATGTTGTTATCTTTCCCCTAACCAGGAACACACAATCTCTGTTACGGGAAAAACTGAAAAGTCAGTTGCTACATATCTTCATTGTCTCAGCTAACAAAACATTATTTCCTGTGGGGTTTTGACTTTTTGTGCTCAGCCCTCTCACCACATGCTCCACAGGGCAGTTCCTTGTGAGGAAAACCTTACAGAGCAAACATCAAATGTCACCAGGACTGAGCCTAAAAGCCAAGTCTACGACATCCAGAAAAACAGGGAGTGGAGGAGGCAGGCTGGCTCAATTGTTTCCTTTTCTCAGCTACTCTTACCAATCTGCTGCTGTCCCACTGGTTGCCATCAGCACCTCCAGAGGCTACGAGCTCTCCACAGACCTCAGCACAGGGTTTACTTTCCAGAGAGCAGCTCTTGTTTACCTACATCTGTCAGGAAAATTTTGAATTGGCTAGTTAACCTTTTCATATACTAAACATGAAACTGTGCTCCTTCTTTTACACATTGAATTCCTATTTTCTATCTTCAAATTCTACAACCTGGACACTTACTGCATATCCTTACAATACAATATAACTCTATTTTGCACAGACAACATTCATTAATCATTTGATGAAGTACAGACATCTTCTCATTGGCCTACTATCCAGTAGCTTATTAATCACACCTGCAAGCTCCCTTGTCATTAGCTGCACAGCTACAATAGCAAGACTTCATATTTTGCAGGTCTGAATCCTATTGCTTTAGTCCATGAAATTACCAGATTTGAGGGAGAGAGGAAAAGAGGGACAAAGATCGCTTTTGCTGAATGGTCTGGAAGCCTTAAACATTCCATGCAGTGGCAGAGGAGGAAAATTAATCTACCCTCCCAAGAAATTCTCGGTTGCAGCTCAGGTATATGAGAGAAAGCTCCTCCCTTCCTCCCTCCAAAGTAGGCAGAAGCTCAGAGAGAAACGGAGCTGACCTAACCTAACCACCTGTTTTACAAAGACATCATTCTGTTCAGAAGAATGAAAGATGGGATATATTTAATAGATCCATCTCCAAACACCAAAAAGTACATGCTATCTGTAATTGTCAGTCTTCTCTGGGACTTCATTAAGACAATTTGGATGCAAGACACTTCCAAGGATAAGTTATGAGTCTCTAAGGAAGTCTGATTCTTAAACCTGGGAAGCAGAGAGACACCAGAGAGCTTCACAGCCCTTGTAACACAAATGGTTAGTAAAGAGGATCAGAGCAGTTCTGGCAGGATCCCTGAGAATGCCTCCAGAAATCTCAGCAAAAGAGCCCACCTATGTCAGGCCAAAACAAATTGACTACCTCCCTTTGCTACCTCCTTACCAGACATGACAACCCCACACATAAGGTTAAATGCATACTTTCTGTATTTAATCTGTCCTCCTCACCTGAGAAATTAACTACTGAATGACAGAAAGGCAACTGGGGCAGGGGTGAGGAAAAGACCTTGTGTCCATGCAGACAGACTAGGACAACAAAAAGTTCATTCAGATTTTGCCAGAGAATATTTAAGTAGACAGGCAATCTTGGATTTTCTAAACTGGAAGATGTTTTTTAATCTTAATCAATACTCTGATATATATTCAACTTTCCATGAGTGGCTTCATTATACAGGAGGGAAAAAATGGGAGGGGGGGGAAGCTTTTCCCGTCATTCTCCCAAAATCTTTTTATGATTCTGAGAATATCTTCTTGCTAAATCTGAAGGAGAACACTTCTCCCTCGCAAAACAACATCAACTGCATGTGGTTTTCCCTGAGGAAGAGGAAGATTTACTAACAAACCAAAGTACTAAAACACTAGAGGAAAATAAAATTCCTCTGATTGTGTCAGCTGTCTAAGAATGTTTCATGGAATCACTCCACAAGTCTTTAGGTGAGAAGTGACATCTTTTTAGAAAGAGCTGGCTGCTATAAGAAGTACACAAGTGAAAGCATGTGATTCAGACAATGTATCAGTGACCACTGCATTTTCCCCCACATCAGAGTAAACTATTTTTCTGCAAAATGACTGATCAGTATCAACCTAGCACTGGTCACTTTGCCACTGGAGGGAGGTGTCAGGGCATCAGGGCCTGCTGCAGGAGACATGACAGTTTTCCTCTTTTGCCTGTTGTGTTAGAGCTTCCTGTGAATACTCCATATATCTGGGTAACACATGACATTTTGTACAAAAATAACTAATAAGTGCTGTGTTCCCTCACTATGATCCCTTTTCTGGAGTATTTTCTACTAACCATATCGTTCTTAAATGGCAGCTATTGAGACTTTGCTTTTACTGTCAAACACAACTCAATGGGACCAGAGAGCTGGGATCTCGAGGAAAAACCACAGAGAAGAGAAAAAGCAGCTCCCAAGGTTGTTTCCCCCACCTCAAGTTGCTTTCAGCAATCCAAAACAAAAAATTAGAGAAGCAAAAGGAAGGAGTGCAAAAATTCAAGTAAATCTTGGATGGCAGCTAGCTGCCATGTAGCCAAGCAGGAAGCACACTGCTCTATTTTAAACCACCCAATACAGCACTGAGAGCAGTTTATAAAAAGAAATTTGTGGGAATTTATTCTTATGCAATTTTACTATAGAAATTACCTCGCATAGTCATTATTTTTTGTCATTAAACATTACTCATAGGCAGATGTTATTCTGTGGGCTCCCCTAAGTAGCAGTTTTCCTTATGCTTCAGAAGGATTATTTTGCTGAAGTTAACACCTATAGTCCTGGTCTGGGAAGCATATTTTGGTTATCAGGAATTTAGGCTCATTTGTCAATTTCAAGCATTCCAAAGAGCTCCAAAAATGTTGCTGCTAGCCATTAGGTCAACATAGACAATCACAGGAAAATTCTATCAGTTTACTGCAACATAGGACACAATTGATAAAAGGTGGGGTCTGGACTTTGAGTGAAATTAATCTTCAGAAGAGAAAAGGCCATGCTGAACGTAAATCACACATTTCAACATGAGTAGCTTCAAGGAGGCACAGGTTTCTGTCAGAACATCTGGTGCCAGGAAAAAGAATTCCAAATCTTTAAAAATTGTTATTATTATTATATTCATAAATGCTACTTTAAAGCATATATCAGATTTGGGCAGATGTAGTTCAGGTTTGCTTGTTGAATGACATGTTGCTAGCCATCATCTTACTGGCCATTTTTTAAAAGCATACTGTCAGAAATCAGAATTGCAGCCAAGAAGCAGGTAAGCAGCTGCTGAAAAGCACCCTTGTAGCACAGTTTCTAAAGCATTCAACACCTGCAAGACAAGCATTACAGTAACAACATGCAGTAAAAGCTGTCTGAGATCAGATCTTTGTTAAATAACTAAGAGATAGAGGGCTTACTATTCACATTTGTTGTAAACTTTAAATGTTTCCTGTGTTTCTGAGAGTAGCATTCAGTACTTTAGGTGCTACACAAGGAGCTGAAGATTACAGTAAGCCCTCAATAAATCTGTATAATAATGTAAACTTAATGATATGGTTAAAATATATGAGCCATTTCTATGCTTACTTTCTTCTTGAGGGCATTTATAGAAGTACTTTCTCTACTTAGTATTTGAAAACTCACTAGCCACCTAATATTACATTACCATATATTACCACTGAGAACATCCAAAAAAACTTCTACTTAATTCAATAAAAATAGCATGTAAGTGTGGGTTAAAAAAATGGCCCATGTATCTTGGAAGCAGTAATTTGCATTACAGAGTTGAAGGTGCCCCTTGTCACCCTTGTTCAGAGTTTGCTGTGAAAATCACTGCTGCATCAGCCAGCCACTCAGAAACCTGCACTGAAAACAAAACCATGAGATATGGTGCCCTCATCCAAGAAAAGATTTACTGAATTATGTTATGTTTTCTTTATATTTTTATATTAATATTTTTCTTAAAAGCTTCATTTTCAAACTGAGAACTCTGATTTTAAACTACTGCAGTATTTGTCCTATAGTTGTGAAAGAAAACAACCCTGTAATTTTCAAAAAATGCATGTGTGTATATGATACACCATGCTGCTTTATATGTGCAGATAAAACAGTTGAATTTTGTACATAAAACAGAATTAAGTGGCAGTTTTGAAGATACACAGAAACTGGGGACTGAATTCCCTTCAAATGTAACTTCTCTCAGGATCCCTTGGGAAAGTACCATTTACTTGAAATGTAATTAAATGTTTTAACAACTGTAAAGAATAATCTTGGCTTCTCTGCAACTGCTTAAGAAAATGAATTCTGCAGCAATCTCTGAATGTAGTTATCATATGTATTGTATTATCCCTAATTTATTAATTGCCATTTATTAAATGACAGAAAATTATCATCTTTGCACATGCTCAATTACTGCTAAACTACAGGCTGAAAAAAATTATGAAAAGAAGCCATGTTTGTATAATTCATATTTTTCAGGTTTGAAGGGGGGGGACTGGTAGAAGGAAATATCAAAAATAATGAGCCCGGTTCATTCTTGACATAACCCATATGGACAAACAGTGTAATTTTAGTAGAACATTTGCTCTACGATTCCCATAGCAACCTTAATTCTCCCTGCCTGGGTATCTGGAACCCAGGATGACTCAACCTTCACATGAATACAAAATCAAATGCACAAAACAAAGTGTAGTTTAGGAAGATGCTACTTATATGCACTCTTAGTGACCTCAAACATATTGCAAACACAAGGCAAAGGTTCAGAGATCAGAGAAGTATTCAGGTCATGTTTATGTAATGGTAACAGTTAGTTTATACTATTAGAATAATTTCCATCTTCTCATCCCCAAAGTGAGATAGCTAATGCTACTTACTGAATCATTTTTATAAGCACATGTACATTTACTACTCTGAGAGGTACTAGACTGACACTGTCAGAGATTTAAGCATCCCATTTACTCCCCTAGGAGACAGGTTTCTCTTGATCTCAGCAGGACTAACCTAAGACAGAATAAGCAGATACAGGAGAAGAGACGTTTATAGTAAAGACAAACAGCTTCCAAAGAAAGTGTTACAGAAGGCACCAAATAACTGCATCTGTTCTATATACTCTCAATTCTGCTTCTCTCTCTGAGGAGATGAAGGGCAGGCAATCACACAAACATTGCTGGATGGCCAGAAGAACATTTCTGCATGCTCACACTGGTATTTTCACACTGTTCAAGTACAGGTTTCTAGAACAGGGGCCAACACCAATTCAGAAGAAAGTGCAGAGGTAACACCTGCAGCTGCTCCTTTTAGACCTCATGTTAGGTTTGAAACTGGTTTATAGTGTTACAGATTTAATGCCTCCAAACAAATCATAATGGCTCCTGTAAAAACCCAGCTGGAAGCAACCCTTTTGATATCAATGAGCTCAGCTGCAACTGAGCTGTTAAATGTACCTGTAACACAAAATTGTATTACAACACTCCTCCATTCAAAAAGTGTGTCTAAGCACAGTTAAACAGTAGTAGCTATAGTATAACTTACACTACCATATTCTGTGCCAAATAAATATGAGTTTACTGAATTAAGTCTTAAGGCCTCATTCACTTTGTATTGACTTCAACAGACAAAACTGACACAAAGGTTTTCTGCTGTCTTTTCTTCTGCTTCACTCTTCTTCAAGCCAATAAGTATCCATTTTTTTCTGAGAAACAGCTGGCTTTGGTTTGAGCTCATTTCCAAGCACTTTTACATTACCTGTTTCAGAGTGGAGACATTCTTCTGGTTTTCCCACCCAGATAATTGAAGTGAAAATTTTCTGTGAGTTTGCAGACAAATTGTAATACATTGTAATACATACAATCCACATAAAGTATAGATGCAGTGTTATGAGGATGTAACCTCTTCAGTAACATATCTCATTTCTGATTAGCATCTATAGCCTTAGTTAAAGGCTACTTATCTTGTATATGTTATGATGTACTTGACAGAAGATGATCAACAGGATGTGCCTTTACTAATTTCTTATGTATAGTGGGGGGTTGGAGGAAGATATTTTAAATACAAGTTCAGGAAAAACTGGAGAGCTGTAACTAACAAAGGCTACTCCTCTGTGTCTTTTCCAAATTTGCCACTCACCGTACCACCGTATTATTTCCTAAAATGAAGTGAATACAGGACACTTGGATTTCAAAACTGAAACAATATAAACACTTTCTACAGTATCTGTGAGAGATGAAATGCCCTGGTCATCCAACTGAGAAATCTGTCTAGAGTGTATTTACTACACTGGTTTTGAAATGCAAGAAGACTAGTTAAAAGAATCAACCAAAAACTGCCACAAAGAAAACACCACAATGTACCTTTTTATACTAAAACATATTTAGAAAGAAAAATTGACATGATTTTAGATAACTAGTTTTATACCTGACTAGCAAAGGCACAGCAACACAGACCTGAGCAGTGCTACCGTAGCTGCAGTCCACGGTTATCAGCTCTCCCCAAAAAAAGCACCCACATTACTAGGCCAGAAAGACTGAAGTTAGCACAGTTTAGCAGCCCATCCCACCTCCATCCCTTAGGTGAATATGAGATCATTTTCATCTCCTAAAAGCAAATATTTGATTTATTACTCATGCAGACCTAAAGGTCATCTTTGTTAAAAAGCTAGCTCTCATCCTCCTGCACTCCAAAATCAAGGTGAGAACTGCCAGTGAAAGCAATGATCTAATATACAGCATTTCTCCCCACTTATACAAAGCAATTTTACAGAAAATTTGGCACATACTTTCAAAAACACTTAAATTGTTAAGAGAATTTTTAAATGGCCTTTGTGCATACTTCACACTGTCTAAGCATGATGTCCCATTCAAGGAGCTGAATCCATTTTTCTTCATGC
The DNA here is from genome assembly GCF_022539315.1 of Serinus canaria. Lineage (NCBI taxonomy): Eukaryota > Metazoa > Chordata > Aves > Passeriformes > Fringillidae > Serinus > Serinus canaria. Next base: position 41,514,881 of record NC_066315.1, read on the forward strand.
ACCCTTATTGCACAACCCCACTGAACCTCAACACTATGCCAAATATCAAGAGCTACAGCATTCTTTTTGCTAGGACTCACATTATTCCTTATCCCTTGACCTTTCCAAATACATGCTTTCAGAGAAAAAAAAAAGAGGACAAAAAATTGAAATAAAAAGCAAAACCTGACTTTTTCAAAGCTGCAAAGTAAAATTTGTCATAGGTCAAAAACCATCAAGATTTCCCCCACTACCAGCTAAAGCATTTGCTACAAAGCTTTAACATCAACACACAGCTTAGTGTAGTCTTCACAAAAAGTTCACACCTGTGAAAGTCCTGCAAGTCTTAATGCTTTCCCAAGTGGTTAAAGTACCTCTTCTCCTTTGTCACCTACAATGCTGCCTGTGCAGCACTGTAATTCTGTGACACAACAAACACTTCTCCACACACAACAGCATCCTTTTTTGCTAACAGTAGCAAGTCATAGTTCCTAACTTTGCTATTCAAATATTACAGCGACCTGAAGACATTCATTTCTCACTTGAAAAATCCTCACAAGTGTTTCAGAATAATCTCTTTTTCCAATAACTACACAAAATTGTAGTCTCACAAAATTGCTGTTAAACCTCACCCCATGAAGCCCGAGGTGCAAGTCCTAGATTTCCCCATATTGTAAGGAAGGAAGCAAAGAGCTATCACTTAGCTGCATAATTCCTGCAGGAATGAAATGGTAACTGTTTATATATGGAAAAGGATGTGCAAGAAGCAGTAGGACTGTCATCCTATCAAAAAGCAGTCCTTTCCAAGTTCTAGGACTGCCAACTGGCACACAAAAGAGATGCTACACTGGTAGAGGCCCTGTGAAATCTGGATCTCCCTGTACCAAATGTTCAGAAACTCATACTGATGACTAGTCAGGGTATCAAAAGTTGTAACAAACACATTTCAAAGTGATCAGAAAATCCTTCATTGGCTTTTTTAAATTGTGGGAAGAAATATTTACCAGGACTTCTTTTAGTTTAATTTCTCTAAATGTCTGCAAATAATTAAAATCAATTACCACAAAATTTTCACACACTTGGTTCTTTAACAACAATTGTAACACTGGCAGAGGTTTTACAAGAATCAGACTCTCTCAGCCAAAACAAACACCGTTCTGGCACTATTATGTAGTTCAGTGACAGCTAAAATTTAATATGAAGTGTGATGTGGCTACTTGTCTTAACCTTTCAGTTGATTTTAACCACCTACAGTAAAGAAATCTGAAAGCATAACTCTAATCATAAATTTCTAACAGGATAATAATATACACATTTTTAAAAACAGAATTAAATTTCAAGACCACAGAGACTCAGTTTGCCATAAAATCACTTACTAAAAAATTAGCTCAAAGTAGCGCTTTAATGCTAAGTTATGGTCCAAATAAAGAGGTAGGATCTCTAATAGTTCTGCATGAAGTGCAACACGATGCAGACCATTTCTCACAAGTTAATGTACAGTTAATTTTAGTTTTGATGTAACATTCCATAAATCAGTGTGGACTGCACTATTAACACCAAGTTAATGTAAGTAAAAATCTGGTTTAACTGATATTAAACAGAATAAAAAATTACATTATGATGAAAAGTAATGCTCCTGAGCTCCTTTTCCATTCAACACTATACAAAAGTAGGGCAAGTATTAAAACATAATTTTTATAGCAGTCAAAAGCTTCATACTTATACTTAATTTTAACTTACCAAAATTTGGAAAATAGGTGACATTCCAATTTCACAATGGAAACACTTATTACATGTGTCATTTTGCAGACCTAGACAGTTGTATCTACTACATTTATACGATTTTGCTTATCAGTTTGGTGCTAAATAGACCTCTTTGCTGCAATTAGTTTCATGCTAAAATTCTCTAGCCTATTAAAAAAATAAAACTAAATCAACCAGAGCAAACCACAGATGGAAACACTGTTGTTTATTTTTACTATATTGTTTATTCTTATTATGAAGTGAAAAGAGGGGGAAAAGAACAATGAAGTGTTACTGAATATCTTGCATCATATAAAATATAGGAGTATATTCTGCCCTATTTGCAACACGGAGATACACCTCACTTTTTTCCAGATAATATGGCCAGGCCAAGAAAGTTCAGAATTGAGAAGCAATTTCAAGCTGCATTCTCAAGAACATTGTCCCTGCTAGCAAACACCACCCGTGCCAAATGAAGGATGCCCCTCTTTGCAGCATTCCTGTTTTTCAAAAATCTCACATACAACATGGTAGCACTATCATAGCACAACATTGTTATGAAATTTAGAACACACATGCTTCCTCTCATTTTCCAGAAGCAGATCAACATTTTACATTGACTCAACTACTGTATTTATAAGGTGCAAAATTAGCTAATGCAGTCCTATTTATAGAACAATTTTTAAAAAAATTATTTGCATGTCAAAGCTTCAATGGCATTATTCAATCAGGGAACACTAACACTGATCTATAATCCTTTTGCAGTCTTCCCTTCATCCAGATCACACCAAACAAATTTCAAATAAAAAGTAAAAAATTGGGCATTGAGGTAAGGATTAACAGTCTCTCTCTCACTGTACTTTTAGCTCCTATCTTTCATTGTTTCAGATTAAAAAACAGGACTAGAAGAGATTTAAGTGCACTTTTTTGAGGGGCTCAGGGCATATCTCTTCATTGATAAATTTCATAAGGAAAGGTGGATTTAACTGTCACTGCTTGACTCATACATGGAACAAAGATATTTCCTGAAAACACAGGTATCATATACCCAAGTCTATTTCATTCACTCTGGAAAATGGAAGAGAAGAAGTGCACAGAGCATATGGTTGAAATAAAATCTCCTTCCTTAATCTGGAAAAAACAGACTTATTTTTTTACAAGATGGAAACAACATCAGTCAAGCAACCACTTCTTACACAAGACTGGGAAAGAGGGCAGAAGGTCTGATTTCTCCACTGTTATGCTGTTCTTTAGGAAGCAGCACACACGCACAAAACATCCAACACATAAAAAGGTAAACTTCACATATTGCCCCATGAAATTTGGTTATGCAGCATTCATCTTAGTACCATTTTCTCTCCCTGAAAAGCACTCATTTCTTTCAGCCATTACTGTATCTTCAACGTCTGAGGGGTTTTTTCATTATTATTGCAGACCTCTAAAAGGTACCATTCACATCAAGCAAAAAAAAATAATTACCTTCCATCATTACAGACTGAAGTTCTGCAATGGTTACCTTTTTTGGAGTGACATCACATTGCAATGCACCACAAACAAGTGATTCAGCAATTCACGGGCCTCTTCTGCATGGATGATACCTGGCCTCTTACTCATTGTTTTACTATAGGTTAGTATTTATTTCTTTCAGGTGTATTCTTTGCAACTGATGGCTTTTTCTCTTCTCAACTTATTATGATCAGCACATATACTAATACTTTCTTTCAAATAGCTTTAAGCCTTACTCAGCTTCATTTGACAAAATTGCAACCACTCCCATTGTTGATTTTATTAATAGGTGTGAGATGCATTCTGAATTCAACCTATGAGAGCAAATACATTTAGCATGCTAGGAGCAACCTGGGGGAGATGACTTGTAGAAAAAGACAGGATATTTTTATAAAAATAGACAGATGTATGTTTTCTCTAATGTAAAGAAAATGTGGGTGGGTGACATTCAGACATCCAGTTCTTCATTTCTAATGTTTACTAGAAGAAAAACAAGCATTCCTCCTCAGGATGCACAATTTAAGCCTTCATTCAGAGCACATCCCAAGAATTTATTTAAATTCTTAACATGAAAGACAAAGCGAAAAAGAGTAAGAGATGAAAGATCAAAGTGTGTTCTGTGAAAATCTGCCATACAATTTAAGCTTCAAACTCTGTACTATTTTTGTTGTCTGAAAGACAGAGTTAAATCAGTATGAGTTAAATTTCTTAAACACTGGTACAAACAGTCTTTAAAAGAAACAAGCTCTCTCCTTCGGTTGTCATGCCTTCAATACAGACAAACCATTTTTCCTCTGCAAGGTCAGCAATATAAAGTTGACACAAAGTTAAGACTACAGCAGCATAGCAACAAATTGCTGAGTGTGGGGAGCTACGCCTTCATTCACGCTTTCATCAGATTTATTCAAGTAGTTATTTTCCAGCTATATTTAAATGCTTCAGGGCCCACTTTCCAATATGAAAGGTATTGCTGCATGCAGCTTCAAAGAGATTTTTCCCCCAGTTCTGCAACAGCGCTGCAAAGCCTGGGAGCTGTTGCCTATCTGCTTCACTTTCAAGCACATGCACACACCAATTTTAACATCAGCATAAAAAAGTCTGTATACACCTGACCTGAAGCTGAACCAGAACTAAAGCCCACCTCTTGCTCAGCAAGGGGATCAAAACAAAGCAGGAAGCAAAGAGAATTGTTAACTTGTCAGACTCAATTGCTTATTCTGAAGCAAAATAAGCACTTCCAAGCTATAGCAAAACAGCAGATGTTTCTCTCTTACCTCTCGGACTTCATGGAGTTGACCAGATCGCTGGCTCTTCGCTCTTCGAGCAGCTGCAGGTGATTTGTGATGTGTAATGGTTACAACAGTTGGCCCACTTTGATTCATGTACTTCTGGCCACTGGGAGATGCAGAATTAGTTGTCCCAGGCGGCAGCAGAGATGAGCTTCTACTTCGTGAGGATGAGATGCTCTAGAACAAGCAATAGGATTGTGATATTAGCAACCTTTAAGTAAGCAAAAAATTTACAATTCAGGCTATACATTTGTATTGTTCTACTCTTCTCACAAACCTAAATCTGGAGGTGTAACTGATTTATTCCTTCTGAACCATATGCATGGCTCAGGAGATGCTCTTGGAAACATTAGAGCTATTGCCTTTGTTTCTTGGCGTGCCTGAAATTAGTCTTTGCAAATATCTTCACAAATTCTTACATAATAATATGCTGCTTAGTTCTTACAATCCTAGTTTTTAGGAAAGCTTAGGAAAGATTTTGCAGACAGAATAACAACAATGCCAATACAAGTATTTTTCATGAAACCATTGACCTACAATTCACCAAACTGGTGTGAACAGCAAGGAAGAAAAAAATCTCAATGCTTTCATTTGATCAACTTCTGAAACAGTGTAGTATTGTTCTCAACATCAGAGGAGGTTCAATTTTGGCAAGGCCAATCAGCATACCAATTAAATATTAACATTTGAAACAAAATTTGTCTTAAAGAAATCAATGCATTTTGGAGTAAGCTTGGGATAAACCCAATACAAAAAAAAAGGCCAGAAATAAACTTCCAATGGTATCTGCAGTATGAATACTTTTAACATACAACCTATAAAGTCAGTCGGGACATTCGGTTTTTATCTAACCATCTGTCAGTGTTGCTATCTCAGTTTGCTCTCCAAAGACCTCAAACACAAGTTATCCTGGACATCTATAGTACACCAATTCTCAGTCAAGCTCAGATGGGCACCAGATCACCATGGGACATGATATATAAAAGTGCAATACAAAAAGTTGCTCCCTTCTACTTGAATTGTTGATTACATCTATTAAAAAACTGAAACAGAGTAACTTTTACCACATGAAACACAAACCAATTCAGAGAGTAACATTAAGTAGCACTTCAAGACAGTGAAGAAAATACACAGCCCCATGACTAAAACACCTTTCCATCTCTCCTTCAAAATCTGCACAGTTAACAATGGCAACCTACAACATTGCTAGGACAGTCACCATCAACACCAGATACTTCTCTTGAGCCTTTTACACAAAAATATTCCTAGGGTATAATCTCTCCTCTTATACCTTCCATGTCACTTTTTGCAGTTTTGTGATAATCTTCAAACCAACCAAGGTGAACAGGTTCCAACTAGCACTGCAACTGAAGTCAGGCCTCATGTTACCACCACACTGACTGTAAAAGACAAGGCAGATTATCTGGCACTGCCAAGGAGGAGGAGTAAAACAAGTAACACAACCCCTTTGCCACTGCCCCACAAAACTAGACTTTAGACTTTTTGAAGGTTTAAAAAATGGGTTATCGCATTGCCAGTGTGCAAAGTGCTACTAATCTCATAGAAATAATTATTATTCCGTTGGTCTAGATTTAACATTTGCAAATGCTTCCAAGAATGATGGCAAGCCACATAGCCAATAAGATTACAATAAGAAGCATATTTTAAAAAAATATCCACCCTGGCTGATAAATCACAATTGCATTAAAACCGGATTTGACTCTAAGGCAAAAAAGCAGCACGAGGTGTAATTTGTCAGAAGGACACAGAAGGTTGCCAGGTTTATAATTCATCTTCCATTTGAAAGAGCTTAGATATAACTACAATTAAATAAAAGCCAGAGGAAAAGATATTTGGGAGAAAGAAGGGGATGAGGAAAACTGAATGTCCTTTCTCAAACATATATTCCACAGAAAAAGGGTGCTCTGAGTATATGAGTGTAATATACTTCACTAATGTTTGTTCTTCAAACTGACTAGTATCAGAATACCATCTAAACTAAATTTAGGGTGTAGAGTTAGAACAAGATAATCTTTTTTCATTGAAAAATCAGCTTCTCGTTTAGGTTAATAAAAGTTGATTTTGTTTTAGAATGAAATCTTTTGAGATTCACCAACACTTTAGTATCATACTATCACAATAATAAAAATACATAGCTGCTACTTTCATATAGCTAAACAGATCCTAACAGATCAAACAGTCTGTCTGCTATTCAAAGAGCAGCCATGCAAAACTGAGTTTTCCCATTAGATTCACTTTAAAAAAAAAAAAACAATTCTGTGAGAGGTAGTTTTGTTATGATTTTAATTTCTTGAGGGAGAGCTGTAGATCTGCATGTAAAAAAAATTAACAAAACATATATGGAAAAATCCATGCATTGGTTTAGATTGTGGGACCACAGTGCATTTAAGATGGCTTTTCCTAAGTTTTGCCAAGGCACGTAGCAGCTCACAGTAACTTTTGCTGAATAGTCATTTAGGGCATGGAGTTTGGGAATCAGTAGAGTAGGAGAGAAAAATCAGAAAAAACAGTCCATCTCTAGTTTCAGTAGTGGGTGGTGCTCAAGAAGGCTGTCCTGCTACAGGGACACTAGGTAAACCCAAGTCTCTACATACACAAGCACACAGCCTGGCAAGGGCTGCCCATGGATCCACTGTCTCGTGTGCCTGACACAGCTCTGTTGTAGGGCAAGGCATGAAGCTTTGTGATCTCCAGGGAGAGAACACCTCTGCGAGTGAGTCTCCTAGAGACCTCTGCTTCCCCTTGCAGCACAGAAGAGTCACCAGTCCTATAGAGCTCATCCAGAGAGACTGGCAATCTGGAATTCACACATACATGGTCTGTGCAAAGTATCAGAGCTAAATATATTGGTCCATGATCAGCTCCTACAGGTCTATAAGCATGCTCTCCTCACCTCTTTGTTTTCTGTCCCTTTACATCCTTCATCCATCTATAGTGACCCAACATTTCCAAACAGCATGTTAGAAAATTCCACCAGCCCACAACACAAATACTCCCACACCCAAATTTGGTATTACTCTTTAGAGGGCATCTGTAACATACAAACTTTAAATGAGCTCAGCACCAGGATCTCCAGCTACCCATGAAGCTATCTCTAGGCAAGGCTCCATGACAAACATAAAAATTTGCAACTTAAAACTTGCAAAATCAGTCACAGCCAGTATGCATGTGAATGTCTGCAGGAGGCAGTTTTTGGAACCACTCAAAACCTTTTCAAGTTGGACTCCCCTCCTCCCCTGTCACAGAGAACAGCAGCAGAGTACTGTGCCTGCTGCATCCAAGAAAATGGGGGAAGCATCCAATTCCTTCTGACAGCTTCTTCCTGTCACTGCCAGAAGAAGACTCTCCAGGAACTGCACACTCAGCCCCTCAGGCACTTTTGAATTTTACAGTACATTGTCAACACCTATGTCCCAGCCAAATACTTTGACTCTTCTTTTGCAGAATTTCTTGAGATTCAACACTGGGAATGACAAGCATCCTTGTGCATTCACACACAGCTGTGCAAAAATCCGAATTTTCCATTTCTGTTAAAATGTGAAAACCCATGTGAAGTTTTCCACTGCTAAATGCACTCTAATTATAAATTATACTACAACAGCCATTTAAGTCACTCTCACAAAATATCAAAGCAATGACAGTAACTGATGGGCCTTTATGTCTAAGCCCCTGCTCTTATGACTGATCTGCCCCTCTAATTATTATCATATCTCATTTTCTTTGGTCTCAGTGCTTTCTAGCTCACAACTAAATAAATAAAAAGAGAGCGAAAAGTCTGATGAAAGGAAAATGTAAGCTCTTCAACATTAGTAATGCACAGTGCCAATAATGAGTCAAGAAATCCATAGGCTGAAGCATCCCAAAAGGACTGCAAATTTTTTTTCCTGAGGCTACACCTTACCATTGCACCAACATTTCACCTGCTAATAAAATGAAACCAATAAAAGAATAATAAAGAAGCTAATAAAAGATTAATTTCTAACTTGCATTCATACGGGTTTTATGACCTAAAGCCAGCTAAAGTATGCTTAGCTAAAACAGATTTGGGTTAAGATTTTTATTTTAATAGCCTGTCCACCCCCAAGATAAAAAAGCAGTATAATGAATGCTTCCATTTGGATATCAAAAATCCTAACAATTAAAATAATGGAATTGCAGAACAGTAAGTTCGAACTATACTAATGTTTTCATGACTCATTCTCCCAGGAGATTGCCCTTCCTGTTCACAAAGAAGCTGAAGTGTTTTTCACCATTTACCAGAAGCAAACAATTTTGTTTATTTTGGAAAGTAAATGCAATTTTCCAGAGATCAATAAAATAATTTCTGAAGTGAATTGTCATATCTGTTTATGGTTGATAATCATCATTTTCACAGGCACTGTGCCACAGATGTTTTTCTCTGAATAATAATTACCAAAATGACACTCCTTTACTCCTCTGCACATATACAGCACAGAAAACCAATCCCCGCATGCAGGTTGAGAGTTATGGGAAGTCACACACTATCAGAAAGTAATTACAATTTTGAGACACCACCATTCAGTGTTTTAATTCCCATCTACTTCTTTTCCAATGCATCCTAAGTAAACAAACACTGATAAAAGATAAACCTAGACACAGTTCTGCTTCATTTACATTATAATCATTCACAAATATTAAAATGCAAATGACAGGATCTACATAACATCCAAACCTCAGCACTACACAGAGGCCAGCTTATGATGTATTGCACATTCCTATCAAGCACCACTCTATAGTACTAACTTTTCTGATAGAATATCATAGAGCTTCATCATCTTCAGTAAGGCAATATATGTCTTTTTTTTAAGCAAGAAACTATGATAATCATTCTATCACAAAATCTTTTCTTCATCAAGAATCATTTGAGCACGTTCAACCATAAATTGATTTTCTTCCATTTCTGTAGAAAGATTTTAGGAGCAGTGAACAACTCTTATTTTCATGAAGCTTCCAAAGGGAGGAAAAAAGATATCAAAGAGACAACTATCAACAGCCAAGCACTGCTTCCCTATCAGCCTCACTACTGTAAGGATTTCAGTGCATGTTTTAATTAGAAATGCCATTCTTTACTTGACTTCCATAGGTCAGAGATGAGAAGAGGAAGCTGACAAGCATACCAACTTGAAGCTCAGAAGGCAAAGCAATTTGACATGCACAGAAGAACCAAATCAACAATGAAAAGACTTGAAATTTTCATCAATTTGGCTTTAAGAAAAGTTACCATGCAGATGTTAAAAATACTCAGCCAATGATCCACCTAAAACTGTAAAGGTATCTCTGTGGCCATTCATTACTAAAGCAAAAAGAAACCTGATAAAACCAAAGATCCATAATAGTCATTCTTCCAGCTGGGGAGAATAATTACACTTCTGCCTCATATCAATTTGACAGAAGTGTTAAGTTTGAGGCATTACTGCAGGTGCTGTTTCACATTATAGCCAAACTGCTACTGCAGTTGATACTTGACAGGGGCAGGTTTGGACTTTTTTCCCCCACCATTACTCCAGGGAGGTAAGCCAGTAGAGAACCAGAGACAGAGGCACACATTCCTCAGAGATCGAAGCTCTTTTTAGTAGGATGCCATTTTTTCTGCTTTTGATGCCCACGTTAATACAGAACTGAAAACATGACAAAACCCACACAAAAGGTGGCAGCAGAAGGAAGGGAATTGGATTGCAATTTACGGCTGCAAGGAATCAGCAAATCAGTTCAGCTTAAAGATGAATCCACACCATCCAATTTTAAGCAGCTAGCTCACTGTGCAACTCAAAACCAAAAAGTTAAAACAAGAGAGAGAGTCTGTGTCCTTATTCTAACACAGACCTAAGCTGAAAGTTACCATCTGAGCACAGAAGTGACTTCACAAGATAAAGGTTCTGTTGCCTGTCACATTCCTGATACAGACACACTGAGATACACCAGGGTTATATGCAAATCCAGCAACCAGTCCACACACTGGCATTAAGAGCTCGTTTAAAAACCTATGTTTGTTTTCAGTAGTGCTTTTACAGCCACCATCATTAAACAGTCAAGAAAAAAGGAGGATGAAACAGAAGAACTAAAAAGCTTGTGACAATTTCTGGATACAAAATTATTCTTGGAAGTTACCACAAAAATTATGCATAAGCCTACCCCTTCTTGAAAGTACTTTATATCATTGAATGCAAATTTGATTAACGTTTTAATTAGAGCCTGTACAAAATATTCACTTAGAATAGTCTAAAAGAATCAGCAATCCTATCCGGACATAGAAGATTTCTTCCAATACAGATGATTTGGCACTTATGGAGGTTGAACAATCTGTAATTAAGTGAAATGAGACTTGTATGGGAATACCAAGAACATTAAGACTATGTGACAGCATGGGAATTATTTGCCTGTGAATACTTCTTTTACTGCTTTTTTTATCATTACCATGTAAAATTTAATTAAAACAAAGTCAGAGACTTAGCTTGTGTTACATCCACTCATTAATTGTACCGCTCACCTTTGGACCATTCATTAGGACACAACTAAATTTAGCGTTTAGTATACAACCTTTTCTTTCTTTTTTCAATCACTTCTCTATTTAATTTCCTCCACCACTCCAATCCCCAACTGAAGCTTTAAAAACAGTCAGGACAGCAGCATTCTGAAGCAGGCAGTAGCTGAGAAAAAGAAAGGAAACTAACGCTGATCTAGATCCAGTGCAGCCAGAAGGAATGCTCTTCTCTGAGTATTTCACAGAAACAATAACACAGCTTCAGCTATGAAAAACATCCTCCAAATTATCATGTTTTTCTACAAATCCCTTCCAATAATATCTATTCAAGATTTTTAAAAAGTGTTCTCTCTCCAGTATGAATAACCTGTCACTAAGTTACTTTGCTGATATTCTTGGGAACCCTCCCACTGCTTGCCTGGTTATCCCATTATTGGGGTTTTTTTTTCACATTTAAACTATATCCCACTTGCATAACATAAAATATACCACTCACTGCATAATTTTCACTTCTACCTCATTCAAGTGTATGACTCCTAAAAAATAGCTAGAAATTTCTGCATCTCAGTATTCCTATAAAAAAGATGAATTTAAGTTGCAGAAGAAGCTGGGAGCAAACACTCAGACTCCAACTTTCCAGATGCTGTTCCCAGCAGAGACAGAGCTTGGATTCTGTTCAAACTCCAGAAGCTCAGAACACATGAGTATCTGCCTGTTCATAACAGCACAATGAGAGACAGATAATTGGCAGTTCCCACTTACTACAGAGTATAAAGTATACAGAGAGGGAGGAATAAAGAGATCCAACCTTGCTGACAGCAGAATAACAAATCACATCATGACAGTCCTATCAATGGTAGAGCTATTTTAACAAAACCCAAAAATACAGATTTTTGTGAAGTCCTCGATTATGCAAAAGTAAGTCAAATATAAACCCATCTCTGTGTCATTCCAGACCTTTCTTTGTAAATCCAGACCCTAAGCTGAAACAGTAAGGTGGCTAAAAATAGCAGAATGCTATTTTATACAAATTTAAAACACTTAAAGAACATGTTTCCACTCTATGCTAATAAACATTTAGTATAAAGTACCATCATCTACAAGATAAGAAAAAAAACAATACAATGAAATGAAGCAGTTCTTCCTTCTCTTATCTCCTAGCAAGCAGGGAATATGAAGTAAGAAACTTTAAGGAAAAGTAGAAAAAAAAATAATATAAATGCTTTATTTTTTCTAGTTTCTGGAATTTCTGTGAAGAATTGCTACCCTGTAAATGATGTCTCATCTCCAAAGTCTAATTATTGTAGCTTTTGATTTGTATTTTAGCTTTTGATCCCTTCCTTTATAAAGAAAAGCAGAGAGAAATTTAAAATCTAACTTGTATATGAAATTCAAGTTCACACTATATGCAATGCTAAAGCCAGGTAAAATATTCTTCTCAGTTAATACTGTAATACTGAGAAGACAGGAGAGGGAAAAGCAAAAAAGCAAGAGCTAAATCTTGTCACAAGAAAAGTTTCTAGGAACAGGTAAGCACAAAATTGCTTCAAGTACAGTCCACTTATTGAATTAGAAGCAGAGTCATCAGTGGTGTCATCTGAAGCACATAAATTCTGGACATTTTATTTTCTGGACTGTTAAGTTTAAAAATTCAGAAGATAGATATTCTCCTTTTGTTCTGTGGCTTACAAAAGTAGAGAACTTAAAGTGCTTCAGTAACAAACATTTCAAGTGAAAAGTGACCTAGCCTGATTTAAAACACAGAACTAAGAAGTATACTTTTCTTCAGCACTTTTGTTTTATACTCCACAGATTCCAGCTAATTAAAACATATCTATTCCAGAAGACATCACCACTCCAACTTCCTATCCCAAGTTTCTGTAATCCACCAGTCTTAAAGAAAAATGCAAGAACCCCCTTCCTAATATCCGAAATAGTCTTCCATTTAGTTCCTCTGCTACATATGTCCACCACCCCTCAGTTAAGGAAATACTTTTATTTTCTTGCACAATGAGCTTAGGAACAAGGAGCAAACCACAGCATTGTTGGTCACTATGCAAGATTACAAGTAGACCAGTGAGATGCTCCCCATTCCAAAGCCTTCCTGTTTCCAAAAGTTGTGCCTTAGATCTTCTGTGGCAGAAACTGGCTTTGTTTTTTTTTTTTTAACCACTCATTTAGTCAAAACTTTCTAATAAAATTTTGCTTTTCAAATGCTTTTCAAATCCCTAAACACTTCTGGCATCCAAAGCATCCCAACATATTCTCCACTTTCTATTCATGTCCTTTTGGTGATTTTTTTTTGGTTTTTTGTTTTGTCTGTTTTCAACTCCTTTTCTTTGAGGCTTCCCATACCAATATTATTATTAACAGCTAAGCAAATACTTCCTATTCAGCCACTGCAGAGCACTTACTATACTGATTTGCCCTTTCCATTCTCATCACCAGAAAAAAAAAAAAAAAGACTACAGTGAAGTCAAGTTTCATCACACAGAGTTCATCCTATACAGAAAAATAACAAATATGATGAAAAGTACTTTATTATTCCCACTCCAATTTTTCATTTCAGAAATGGAAGGGGACTGATAAAATTATTCATTACAAATATTTGACAGAGTTAGAGCAATCTAAGTATTAGCTGTTCTTTTTCCAAATAATTTCTAAAATTTTGTTTGCTCTCTTTGGACCTCTACTAATTGCTGTTTACTTTCACTGTTGTAGCACCACGATTTTTCTCTTGACACACTAATTAATTCAGAACTAAATATGCAGATACTACTCCTGTTGAAGGAGCTCAACATGGAAAGATAGTCTGGACAGAAATTACTACGAAGTGTGACAGTTTTTGCCTAAAGAGGAAATATGATCCCAACTTCAGTTCCACAAAGATCAGCTTCAACTAAATTACTGCTATTCTAAATGAGAATTTGCTATTAAAATAGAAAAATTTATCACAAGCAGGAAAAGCATAAAAATAAAACCAGCATTAAAAAATATAATGAAAATTAATAAGAGTGCAGAAGCATAAGAATCAGTGTGCCATTGTACAAGTCTCCAATATCAAACATACTGAACAGCAGTTTTACCACCTCATCACCGTTAAATTATAGATGCTAAACATCTAAATGCATTTAAGAAGTGACCAGAAAACATACTGAAGAATAATTCCTTGCTGGCAATTGAGTATAAAAACTTGGCATCATTATCTGGCACAGGAGCTGCAAATCAACAGCAACTGTAAGAGTACCCTGATCAAACAGAGTTGCACCTTTCTGAGTAGTACTGGGCCACATCCATATAAAAGCTACATTGAATTCCAATGTGTAAGAATTTTAAAAGTACTGAAATATTCCAGCTACTTAATTCTCCTTTAAAAAGGGTTTTGTTTGTACCACAATTCATACAATTTTTACTTGGAGGTTGGAGATAGCCTTAACCCATCATTTTGCTATCTTTCAAGTCTACACAGTTGATCTTTTTACCTGCTCAATATATTTAGCTGTTTGAGGACAAAAATTGTGGACAATTAGTTCCAAAGAGAAGTAAATAACATAACTCTTCATATGATGAGCTCTTTCCAATTTAGTAAAGAAGATGAAGACTGACTGCTGCTAACATTTATCTGAAGCTTCCCATAATAAAAGTCACTAAGTTGCATAAAACTAAATTAAACTGTATTAGTTAACTTTTAAATACTAATCAGGACATCATACAGTATTTATTAATAAATGGTTGATTCAGCCATTCAATTAACTATGCACTTCACTAATTTGTCACAAACAGGAAAATGTTTATTTATTAGGATCGCCCAAACTGACTTATCCTGCTCCATTAGTGACAAATGACAACTTGCTGCTTTTACTCAAAACCCTCTGAACATCAACCCACTAATTAGTGCAGCCAATCATCCAGGCTATGATGTTCTTCACCTACTCCACTTAAAACAGTTACTTCTCACACTTAATTATTTACCTTAGAATCACTTTCCTTGTGATGTTTGGCACAGGATCGAAGCTGAGTTATCCAGTACTGTTTCTCCTTCGCATCAGCAGCTAGAACAGAAACAAAAAAATGCAGGCAATCACACATAAATCAATACTCTTTTGCACAAGAGGCGACAGAGCAGGGCAGAGGGGGAAAGATTAATTATTGATTAGGATGCAGTATAAATCCCAATTTATGCTACATAAATACACTTAAGTTTTTCAGTGCCACACATCTAAACCAGTAGTTAAGATGCCAGTTGGAAGAAATAAGCTTATGAGCCTTCTTCTTCACTCTTCCACATGTTAGCAAAGGCAGAACTACCTTCCTCGAGAAGACTTTTTTGTTCAGAATTTTTCACCCACTTTTGTTTTATTTGTCTGTCTTTGTGAAGGACACACGACAGCATTTAAATCCATAAAAGCTCTACACTCAGGTTGTCAATCAGCTACCAGACCAGTTACCAGTTCCCCAGATACTTAAGTGCTTCTCTTTTAATGGAGTTCAGCTAAATCTCTCTCTAACCCCATGTCATTCACATGCAACTGAAAGACACAGGAATTTCCCCCAAACCTCTTTAAAGACCAGCTTTAAAAATTATTGAAGAGTTTGACTGCTCTCAAATGGCTCCTGTGTAATACAGTAAGTCTTTTTAGGAAAGAGGCTTTTCTTCTTTTCTTAAACTACTGCAGGAATCATCATTAAGAATGGCAATACAGAGTTGATAATTTCAGTAAATATTTTCTCTTACTTCCTCTGCTATTAAGTATCTTAATGGCTATTGATTCAGCATAAAAATTATTTACGGATTTTAATCAAATTCACAGACATCATTAAATGAAAAGCAGCATATTGTAAGCATTTGATAATTTCAAGTGATTGGAAAAGCACAATGAAACAACAAGTGCTTATGATTTCTAGCTGTGCAACTTTCAAAGCATTTTAACAGAAATTCTCCCTGGCTGTTTCTGAATTCAGTTCTGTGTATGAAAGAGCAACACACTGTACCACAGTGCAGGGACTTCTGCACACCCAGTCCTCCTGGACAACTTGTAAACTGTGGTCAGAATAGAACTAAGAATACTTCTGTTACACTACATTATGTATCTTTTTTTTTTTTTTAATAATAGTTTATTTTTTATAAATTAGTTTGATTTGGAAGCATCATGATCAATCAACCATACTGAAAATACCTTAAAATCAGAATACTGCCATTTTTTTCCTTCCTTTTTTGTAAATATTCTAAAGTAACTCCTACAGACTAGAGTAACTCCTATAATTACTTTACTCTAAAGTAACTCCTAAAGACTCCTCCAAGTCTTATACTTGGGAACAAGGGAAGGGAAAATTTTATGTCGCAGGAGCATTCAATTACTCCAAGATTGATAAGAACATAATATCTCAGCAGCCTCTCACTGGCATTTTTCCCTTCTCTGACCCATCATCAGATTCATTACTGCACATTATTTGCAGGATGCTGGCAGGGAAGAACAGTACTAGAAAACAAATGTTATGCTGTGGACAGCAATGAAAGTACCTTTTTCTTCCTTTGGAAGCAAATAAGATACAGCATTCAATGAAAATGTCACAGTAACAGATTACAGGAGCCACCTTGAGGTACCTTCCAGCCCTGAAAGTCTATACATTTTAAAGTCACATGTACTTAACTTCAGATTACTCCTCCATCGTGTTTTAAAATATACTGTGTAATAACAGAGCTGTGTAGCCACTACTTCCTGACAGCACAGGGAAATGAGACATGAGAGAAGAGATGCAGGAGTAGGAGTGGAAGAGAAGAACAATTCAGCAGGCACTGTGAGCAGCACTGTACCTCTTAACTTGTACATTTCTCCATTAGCAGAGTAGACCACCATCATGTGTGGCACTTCATCACTGGGCGATATTATAGCTCCAGCTAAAGACAAGGCTCCTCGTGGCTTTGGGCTCTGGTTTTTAGTTTGCTCATTCATGAAATACTGCAGAATCCCCGTCTCAAAGTCCAGCACAAAGTACCTGTTGAAAGAAATTACAAGCATACAGTATTTCCACAGAAGCTGTTCATGCATTTATCCAACAAAGGGCACAGAATGATCTTAAATCAAGATCATAAATATACAAAGAAGATTAAAGTGTAATTACAATTTTATAAGGTACTGTAATTAGGCTTGGTTTTTCAGGGGTGGATGATCTATTCCTTTATTCATAACACAAGCCATTTCATGAAAAACCAACACCTGGGACTGAAAGATCATACAAACAAAAATAAACTAACTGGGTTGCCCAAGTGCACTAAATGAAAGTGAAGGCATTTCAAAGTTGGTGTGTCAGCCTCAAGAGTTGAAAACATTTCTTTTTTTCCACATATAAGCCCATCTTTTACAATAGCACAGATCCTAAATGTCATTTCCCTCTGGAAATCTTCTATGCTATCACATAGAACAATTATTTAACACTAACCCTTGACCAAGAGGGAACAGACAGCAACCTCCTGGCTCACATGAAGGTCACTCTACTAAAACCCTCATTAGACTAGAGCAAAGATCACACAAATGCAGGTTACCTCCCTTAGCTGCTTCTAAAAAACCCCTAACAATCTGGCTAATCCCACTAACATGGGCATTTGTAATATGCAGTATTTGTTACTGTTCCTCTAAGATAAGCTAAACACAGGTCATATGAATTCGTGTAAAACATTCCAGAAACTGTGGTTATTCAGACTTCTGTCGCTTTGTCTGTCCCAAATTTGCTCAAGTTACCACATTTTGTCTTAGCTGTTTCACAATATCCCCATATGCAGAACATCTCTAACCAACCTTCCCCATCACAGAACATTTCCAGGATTATCTTCACAGCCTGCAGTTATTGGTGGTGGTCTGCTCTTCTCTTTATTCATGCTAAATAAGCTTAGACATGATGCAAGCAGTTATTGCCTAAGATTTACAGAGTTTCAGACATTTTGCTTGGGACCCCTTCCTTTGCTGCAGTTATGCTTCACTCTCTACTGCCACTGCCTTCACATCTGAGCAAAGATCAGATTCTCTTTCAATTGTTACAGATTAACAACCCTGTCCCAAAGAATTTTAAACTAGTGCACCACCACACCCTTCTGCCCTGACTCCATCTCTCACAAGCTCTTCTGCAACCTTTTCCTCAAGAAACAAATGGAAAGCCTCCCTTTTGTAATCATGTAGCAGCACATCGTTTCACCTTCCCTCTGCAGGTTATCTTCAACACAAAGGACTAGAGGAATGGAAGCTGAATGACAACCACATTTTCAGTAGTAGTGTTAGAAACAAGGATGCCCTAAAAGGAAACTACCAAAATTTCATATTACCTTACTGACTCGTATTGTATCAGTTCATAACCTTCCTGTTGTGCTTGACTTTTAAATTATTTTACAATACTACTTTTCTCTTTAAGAATCACTTTTTCTCTCCAGGTTGCTTAGCAGGAGAAAACCATGCACTTAACTGCAGGGGAAAAGAGCAGAATTGGAAAAGTTTTTTTTTAAAGTCAGACTTGCATATTTCATAGTAAATTTTAATTTTGCTCATTCTCATTTTCCCAGATATTTCAGGAACACCTGTTACATACTCAATAGAAAAAGCAGAGCAGTAGACAGAAGTGATGCCACGCCCTTGAGAAAATGACACCCTAGAGCTAATGCTTCTCCCCATCATCTCTGAGCTCAGCAAACAAGTCTAGACTTTACATGCAGTGATGTTCATTCCGAGCCTTTGCCATCCTCATTATAATTTAATTGTCCTTTTATTGTTCAGGTACAAATAATTTATTTCAGCCTTTGTTATTTGGCCATTTTTTAATCGATTACTACCTTGGAAATCACCATTGTGGTTACTAAAGTATAGCTCTACAATTAACAAAAAGAGGAACAACAGCTAGAGAAGAAAAACAAAGGAAAGAAAAAGAGAGGCAAGAAAAAGTCTCTTCTTCTCCTATAAAGACCAAAGGATTTGGAGAAAAAGTTCCTCTGAGTCTATTAGAACAGAATCTATTAAGTTACATAAACACTAGGAGCACTTCAGCTCAGAAACTTCTGCATGCTAGACCAGCAAAGCACTCCCAGAATGACTGTAAGCTCCACAAAAATGGGCTTCACATTGGCTTAAAGCTACCCCAGGGAAGGAAACCAGCCATTTGAGCAGAGTATACCTTTACCAGCATAATGACATCAGACAGCAGCAACTTCTGCAAATTCCCAAATGCAGAGACTGCATCCTTACACATCCTTGTTATCACTGCTACAGCAGAAGTGTTAACTGGATTTCTAGCCATCCACAACCTATTTTATGTACAGTCTCGAAAAAACAGAACATCCTCACTGGCCTTGTACCTTAGGTTTTTTGTGATGATGTCTTAGAAACCGGTAAAAGCAAGCAATTTAGAAATCAAGCAGTAAGAAAGAAAAAGGTAACCAGTTTTCACAAGCCTTCACATCACCTTCAAGTATCCTGCCTTCTTTCTTGTCCCAAAAGTATCAAGAACTTTTCACAAGCACTTTGGCCATGACACTGTTCACATCGCACAGAATCAAGCATTTCCTTTCCAAAGATGATAGTTTGATGTGCAACTCCCCTCTTCACCTTTCACACAGTTGTATCACAGAAAAAGACAAGAATAAACTGCACAGACAACTATAGCCTCACAAAGAAGCAGGGAGATAACACACTTTGAAAACTGCTAAAAGGCTAGAAAGAGCCAGGAGAAGGAATAAGGAATTAAATGTCAAATCATGCAGTGCAAAGCTTCATACAAAGGAGGTGGAGGAGGGAGGAACACAAAGAGACAGGAAAAACAGGAGCAGCTTTCAAAAACACTTTCTTGCAACACAGACCAAATGATGACCCAGTTCAGACCATCACAAAAACACAGAAGAAATGAAGACCAGAGTCTTTCATCAACTGAGGATGGAAAAGCATTACACATATAAAGTAGAAGAGAAGGGTACGTGTCCCATTTTAGAAGCACTGTGCAGCTGAATCAAAAGGACAGAGATCTTTTTTAACTTCTAAAAGTCATTTGTTCTGCCTGCCAGGGAAATAACAGCACTAACCTCTCTACAACTGATTCATCTGGTCACCTCATCCTTACTGCTTTACTGGCCTTGCTCACATTTACCCATGATATCATATTTCTGTAATTAAATCTCAGATACCAGTGATGAAAACAAATGTACTCTTTAGAGAACAGTGAAGCAGAAGGTGGCAGAGCCCAGTTACATCACACTTCTCACACCAAAAATCAGTGCTACAGAGAAATTGTGAAACAACTGTTACTGAAAGACACTTCCAAAAGACAATTGCATTTTTCTGTTATTCCAAAACCAAAATTTTTTTTTTAAATTAATAGTCTTTAAAAGAGGCCATCTAGAGGAAAGGTAGAAAATCACCACTTAAGCATATTTTAAGCAGTTTTAACTGCTTAAGCACAGTTCAAAATGGACATGAAAAATTACAGGCAAGAAAATGCAGGCTTCACAAATGAAGAGCCAATGGATTTCTCACTTCAGATTCAAATCCATTCTGAAACTAAAAGCTTCCTGATCCTCTGGCCCAGCTTCCCTTAAGCTTCTGAGATCCATCAGGATACTCCCCCTATGCCATTCCAACCGAATGCAGAGCCATTACCAACTGACATGAATTACAAGAGAAAACATTCACTACTCTGCAGAGCTGAACTTTGACACCACCCGAATTGCTATGTTTTCAGTCACCCAGGAGTTTGCCAATATGGCCTGATAACAGTTTCTTTCTCTTTTACTTCCCATATTTCAAAATTAATGCCCTCTCTGAATAAATCCTAAGTCTTACAAATTCTACAACTGTCTTAATTAAACACTTGTATTTCACCATGCCCTTCATCCATTCACTCATTCATTTACAGCTATTTAAAAAAAATTTTAAATGTCAAGCAGAACAAGTATGATATGCTAGGAAGTGTAACGTTGCCTTCTGAATTCTTAGAAGGGAAGGGTCAAACACTGTACTAATAAAATATTTCAACTGGGTTTGCTTTCATTAATAAGAGCATTTATCAGACTAAAAATATAACACGTTCATAGAATTATAGAGTATTACAATAATTTATTATTAGTTCTCTATTCAAGAAGACTTTAGGAAAAAGCAGCGACTATGCTTTAAAGAGCGATAAAATGCTGGTAGTATAGCAGGAAATGAAAGGGCTCTACCACTAGAGCTTGTCAACAAAAAACAGCAGTTTAACAGGTCTTCCATGAGAAAAACTGACATTTCACCAGCATAACAGATTGGAGGCAATAAAGAATTTTTTTTTTTACTTTTAAAAGCCACACATAATTATCAGGAGCATATGATATGAACGTTTCCCACATAATTTACTCACCTCACAAGATAAAAGAATTTTAATTTTCCCATTTCAAGGCAAATTATTCATTTCCATATTCTCCAGTGGAAATGAATACTTTAGTAAGTAAATAATAAAAAATAAATCACATTTCTATGTATTTCATCATTCAATTACACATCATAACATGGTGCACTGCTCCTTGAAGCTCTCACTTATATGCAAACCTGCAACGCACCCAAAATTATGTTCCCAACAGAAAAAACACCTCAAAAGAAATTTCTCCTATTCTTCCCTTATTCTGAACATCTCACAAACCAACTACCTGAACCCATGTTTTCACTACTCTGTAATCCCAAGACATTTCAATGTAGGATTGCTAAATCTTTCCAATGTGTAATACATTCCTAGCAATTTGAATATTCCTTACACCCTTCTTTCCCACTAAAGTCAGTTTTCTGGACCAGATTTTGTACAAGTTCCAGTTTGCATCCATAATGTGACAGAGGTTTTTTATAGACATTTACAGCTGGACAACTACAGTCCCAGTCAAATCTTCAGTTTCTGACGCAATCTTCTGGAAGAAGCTCAACTCTTTTGGAAAGCAGCTTTGTATTAATCATGTCCTTGGGTTCATAAAGGTAGCCTATGCTGGAGTCCATAGCTTCATAGCTGGACTCTGTCTAATCCCAGGCTTTATGTTTAAAATTGTACAGAAGTCTGAATACTGCACACTAGCACAGACAAATCCTTCTGACTGATGACAAAAATCTTCCAATTTTCCACAGTTTCCAAAATAAAATTGTCTTCATTATATCATGACCTAACACAGCAAGTACTTCTGGATGGAGAGGGATGCTGGGCTGTTTCTACAGCGGGCTAGCTTTGTTTCACCTTTTTGGAGATTTTTTTTCCCCTCAGTTACTTAACTCACTGATGCATAGAGGAACTTTTCTTTCTAAAACACCACTTTAGGTCTTCTGCAGACAACTTTTCTCCAAAACCAATCACACAATACATACTTTACGATCTGTTTTTTATTTTGCTTTAGCCATAAAAATGCAAATTGTTTAAATAAAATACATTTATTTGAAACAGGACAGTATTCATTCAGACTTAAAAGACCCTGACAGGCAGCATCACCATCCCTACCACACTGGAATAGTAACAATTCATGCATTTTCCCTTCTCAGACTGCTGAACTCATAATTCCAGACAATGTGACAAACACTATCCTCTATTCCATACTTCAGCACAAAATTAACTTGAGAAGCAGCTCATAACATAAAAATTTCACTACCTTCTTCTTCAACCATTGTTCTTAACATTTCTATTTCTGAGTTTCCAAACATGTTTTCCTTTCGCTCCATTCCAATCTCCCCCCAGTCATTGCCAGCACATATTCTTCACTGATTCCATAACCCTCTAAAGGAAGATTTTCAAGAATAAGTAATCAAACTATTCTGTATTTTTCTTCCTTTTTTTACAAGTAGTTTAAAGATATATAAGAACTGTAGGATGGAAAGTAAATTACTGTGTCAAACAAAAGTAAACTTTATGGCTCCAGTAACTGAATAAGATGTCACACAGAAATGTTTCATTTTTAGGAAACTGTATCTTATTAGGACATCCTGAACACCACATTCATACAACTAGTTTTTTTTTCCTTTTTTACCTTGGTCCATAAAATTAATGGAATTATTCAAGCCAATAAAGATAAAGCATAGCACGCGCACATTCCACAGCCAAATACTTTATTATTAAAAATTATCTCCAAAGTTGTCTTTAAAAGACTGATGATAAGGAGAACATGCTTACATTTCAGTAGTTCTACCACCCTATCTGCACTGAGGTTCCTCAATTTATCATTTTTTAACATAAGAAAGTGTAAGAATCACAGTATTAATTAAAACTTTTTCTGGCTTTGAGCATCTCCGTACGAAAACTGAATTTTTAGAACAGTACGTTTTCGGCATTATTAGAATTCAGTCAAGATGAACTACAAATTGCTGGATACTTTTAGAGGTGTTCCACATCTAAAATGCAGTTAAGAAACAGAGGAAGTATTATCCACAGCTAAAAGATGAACAGCTTGTTTTTGCTGATCAGGCCCTTCAAGATTTTAACATCAGCAGAATTCTCACACAAAATATTAAGAGCAATCTCCTTTCCTGTCTTGTCAAGTCCCAGCAAGCCCTCTTTATGAACGAGAATGTCACTTCTTTCTCAGTGAAGAAACAATTGCTACTGACCAGCTCATCAGGTCATCAACCTCTGCTTACAATGCCAATTATTTTCAACTGTCTCAACCTATCTGTAGTGACAAATGGATATGTTGCCCAGATTTTACAGAAAAGGAGACTAGAGCAAGGATAAGCACTAAAAATTGCTCAGGGGTTGCTTTTTAGGAAAGAGGGAAGAAGAATAGGCCTAAAAATAACACATCCATTTGTACCCATCAGGCTTTGAATTCATAGAGAATTGTGGAGAAGTACATTCATCGTACTAATCTACGCTTCAGTACAACAGGGCCATGCTGAGGGGTTGCAATTGCAATTTTGGGATAAACAAACAAAAGGTACACAGTTGAGTTTGATACCATTAACAGCACCTACTGCTCACAGCCCATCACACTGGCTGGCTACCAGTAATCCTTGCCACCTTCCCTTTCCTTGTTCTGAATTCACTACTACTTAACAATTAAGCAGGCTGAAATTTTCATATTGCAGGTCAAGAGAAAAGGGATATAACTGGGGAAATAAACTGGCTGCTGTAATTTTAATTCTGGAAATGTTATTACCCAGCTTGATTCAGGTCACAGATTAAAAACAGAGCTTCCAGGCAGGAAAATATGCTTTTCTTCATAAGAAAAACATTGAAGACCTAAAACAAAACAAGAACAGAGTACTTACATGTCACTTCTAATGATCTGCATGTAATAAAAGGATGGTAACCTTTAGAAAGACAATTCTATAAGATTCTAAAAGAAGATCAAGGAAACACACACAAGAAAATTAGTTGTACACACACCAACTTCATTTCCCATCTGAGGGGAAGGCAGTGCTCTGCATGACACAAAGCTCAGTAGCTAAATTGGTTCTCACTGAAGCCAAGCCCACAGAAGCTGTTTGCAATCATCCAGACGCCAAAAGGAAGGAAGCTGTCTGGTCCATCTTCTCCCAGTCCCACCTTTCCACTTCATCCAGGTGCTAGGCTTTGCTCCTTTGAGAAAGTAAAATTACAGAAACCTACTTTGCAGCCTGTATGGACAACTGCTTCCCTGCTCCAAGTCTAAATGCAGTATTGTTCTGTCCCAACTAGCAATAAAAATCCTACCAATAAACAAGGCAGCTATCAGAAATCAAGTGCTTCACTTTCTTCTGTTATCCCTAAATCTAGCTAAATTGGGCTTTACATTCAGATGTTTAGTTTTCACCTAGTCATCCTCAAGAGGATGCAAAGAAGCAGAATGCATGTAGTTAGTCAAGGAATATTCTACCTGCAAAGTACCTTAAGAATACCCAGAGAAACAACTGTTAGAAGACCTTATTAGCAAACTTGGTGAGAGTCAGTAAGTAAATGATAAAAAGTAATTTGCTTTCATTTTTGTAACAAATCACTAAAAAAATCAAAAACACACAAAAAGCCCCCCAAACCTAAATACTGGGGGGAAGGGACATACACACACTAAAAATCATGGGAAAAAAATCTGAGTTTCTTCCCCAAAATAAACAAAAAATGTGTATATGTAATGAGACAAAACAATTATACCTAGCTTGTGAAAGAAGCTTTTACATACTAATATTTGTACATCCCTCTAGTCACATTAGCAGTTATCAAAATTGCTGCTGAGCGAACAGCTGCATTACCACACAGCTCCAAACACCTCCCAAAATTACACCAGCTATGGAAGGAATCTTATTGCCTTTTCTTTTCTGTAACACAAAGCCCCACCAAAATTTGCAAGCAATACAGAAATATTCGACCTACTGAAAAAACATGTCACTTTTTCGCTTGACATTTTCTGTAATAACGTTTCAAAAGATCTGACAGGTTCGGCAAGCACATTTCACATCAAAAATCGCCTGGCGCCTAGCATCCATTCGTCCTTCATTAAATACTTATAAAAAAATACAGAATTAAATAAACAGTTTAGAAGTTGGCCTGACATACCAAAAAATACAATTCTCCAACAAACTAAATACCAAATCTGAAGGAAAGTAATCAAAAATAAGGCAGCACTGAAAAAGGAAGCTGGGAAGGCAGCTGCTTAGAGCACTAATGACTCCAACAGTGATTGACACTACTATGTATTATTCTTTCAACATTCTCTCCTTTAAGTAGGGATATGCACACACACAGAGAACACATTCCAGGATGGCAATATATGAAGACAAATCAATAATGAAGTGATATTTGACCAAGGGCAGTATTTTATGGAGATTTCTGTCTGCTACCTGTCACATCCTGGAGGAGGCTTCAAAGATTGACCAGAGAAGATGTGAGCTTTGCTTGGTCTTTCTGCTACTTGCTTTTACAACATCCACAAATGAATCAAATATATTCACTTGACAGCCTGGTTTTCATGAAATATAATGAGAGACTTGCAGCAAATTCAGTCACCTAACATAATGTCCCCATAACACACAGTCTCAGAGCCTGGAATTTCTGGTTTTGTATCAGCATTACCATGCAACAAGAACTTAAAGAAAACCACATCCCACCGAATTGGCGTGAGTCAGCCAGGTCTAAACCACAGTTCTATCTCAAAATACCATCATCTGTAATCCAATTTCTCTACAATTTGCGGCTACTGAATTTTAGCAATCCCAAACACAAACACCCCTCAAAAAAGCTGTTGAACAAGAAACTTATATTCAGTTGAAATATCCCTCAACCCTCTCCTTCACCTCAGCAAGTAGAGCTTGCCCTCTGAACTACTTTATTAGCAGTTCATAAAATGTATGAAGGAAGCAGTAAACCCTCACAGAGTCCCAGACCCTGTGTCTAACACACACTATCTTCCTCTGATCCTAAGCTTTACTATCACTTCCCTCTTAGGACGTACCAGTGATGAATTGAACCGTTATTTGCAGAGGTGAAATTGGTTTATGTTCCCCTAACTTGCACCTCCCGACTCTTCCCCTCTCTTCTCCAACAACGAGTGTTATTGAATATTATGCCCCATCTAGGAGAAGCACCTTCATACATCTGTAGATTTTTAGAGCTCTCTTCTGCTGCCAAGAATTACAGATTGTATACAGAAAAGCACTCAGCTGTGAGCAAACCAGCATGACCCCGAGTTTTTATGCCAGACCCAATGTTAGTTAGGATTTCACCTGGAGATAAAATACTTTCAGAGACTGAAATATTTATGAAACAAACAACAAAGGCACAGGGAGTGACCCTGGACAACAGCACAAATGCTGACACTGAGGAGACAAGGACTGGATGACAAACCAGGAGATGGCCTAATATCTCCAGGCATGAATATCAAGGAAACTATTCAGGTAATCAGACCACAAAACAGACAGCAAAGACTGCAAATAGAAGTAGCTCAAATTACAAGACTACTCTAGCTTCAATTACAGTAGCTGTAGAATAGTTCAGCTACTTTCAAGTACTGCTTTTTGCTCAATTTAACAATGAGAGTACAGAAATTAGGAGTATCATTCAAGCCATGTCTTAAGCCAATTACAGAGACAAAAGGAATCTGTTATCTCAGCCCAAACTATTTGGCCTCAGCATTAAAAGCCAGGGGAATTATCAATGGAGGTAAACTCTAATGTTCCTCACAGGTGAATATAGTCCCATATTCAACAATAACAGCCTGTAGTGCTAAGTCAGGAATCTTCAGGGAGTTGACCTGCACATAAATAAAAAGGAGTAAATGTCAATGCGAGCGAAATGGCCATTGGAGTTCTTTCAAATTCATTTTTACTGCTTACTGGAAACCAAGGTTGCTTTAACACACAATGCAAAAACCTCAGGGGAAAAACATGCAACCCTTCTAAAAATTCTATTCTAACAATTGCACTCTTTCATGTATAGTAATTATTGAACTAAATAGCTAAATCACTGAACTATCTTCACTATTATTTCTGTCTTCCCTCATTTTTTTTCTTTTTGAACATGAAATTTAAGGTTTATATAGGATTCATAAACCGTCTTAACAAAAAGATGTCACCGATCTACAAGTTCTCAATAGAAACATGTTGCTGAAAATTAATTAGAACAGTCACACGTCATGATTTCTTGAGACAGAACATCAGTTTTACTACAACCACGTTGCCGCCAACAAGAAACAATCTAAAGAGGAAATGAAGTGGAGGGATGAAGGAGGAGACAAGCGGAACAGTTTGGTAATGGCATGTGCCAAAAGGTTTTCATTAAATCTACCTAAAACTAAATAGACAGAAGTCTGAAGAATCATTTGACATTGCAGTATAAAAAAGCACTTTAGCAGCTAGACTTCCAACCACCATTCAGAGCAAAACACTCTTCTGCACCAGAGTATATGTACATTAGACTAATTATTAGGTTAGTGAAAATTGAGGGGTTTAGCCACTTTCCACCAATTTCAGAGATATTTAATTCTGTTCAAGTTACTGATATGAAATTCTAAAGAACGTGACACTCCCCTGGAAACTAAAACCCTTTCAACAGCTATATTTAATCTTATTTACATTTTATATATTCTGCATGGATGAAGATTAAGGAAATCAGCACACACATCCTCTTATCATTGCTTCCATTCTATGTGAACAATTCCATTCCAAAACTACTTTACTGAAGAAAATACGTGAAGTAGATTTGGTATTTCTCAATATATGATCAGTTAACTAAAATGAAGGGGGAAAAAGAAAGTTAAACTTAAGTTATGAGTCCAGCTTATATCTCCAAACTCCAATCACTTAATTTAGGCTGAAACATGTTTACACCACAGTCCACAGCAATGGTGCAAAAAAACCAGCAACCATTCCCCCAAATCTCAATGAAGTATTACATAATTGGGCAAAGTGAAAAAGGAAGCCCTTAAAAAGCACAAGTGAAATCAGTTGTAAATTCTCTCTCCCTCCTCAAGGAAAAATTACTGGCTTGCTCTTTAAAAACCTAGTTCAGCTGAACCAGTCTCCCCTATGTGACGTCAGGCAGAACTCCTGCTTTGTCACCTTCCCTGCTCTGTCCCCATCACTGCCCAGCAGCAGCACACAGCAACACATCCCAGTACAGCACCAACCCAGGAATGAGAGCTGGATTCAGAATAACACAGCCAGGTCAGTCTTTGAGTAGAAGGGAAACTTTGCAGAGTCATGAATACAGCAGGAAAAAAAACCACCAACAACAACAGCAACAACAAAATTCCTCTGCAGCTACAAGCATTCCATGGAAACCACTGGACTGTCGGTATTTTCAGCTGTAGGTCTGTGTGGATACTTGACCCCAGGCCGTAATTTGGTACAGGCTAAGAAGCTACAGGTCTCATACCCTGTGGTGAACCTGTGAGCTGGAAAGCTCCTGGCTCAGATATAAGTGAGTGAAGGTGCCTAAGGAAAAATATTTCTAAAGATGGTTTCAAAACCCAAAAATGCAAGGTATCAAAGCACATAACAAGATAACAGCTTAAATGAAGAATATTGTAAACCCATCTGGTTTACGCTATTGCCAAACAGCCAACAATTTCACTGTATAAATATTCCTATCAGGATGGATCCAACTGGAGCTCTCCCTGAACTGCAGCTGAAGTGCCAGGCGACTGCCCTTGAGTAGGGATGCCTCTAAAGATTTAAGATTCTTTACTTGACCAAGAGATCCTTCCTTACACAAAGCAGAGAGATCCCTTACATGTGACAGATTATTGGAGACAGAATGACAGCATGCTGAGTTAACTCTAATGAAACACTGCCAATTCACATAGCTGCTTAATATTACTATAGATATTGTACACATAATTCCATTACAGATCAATTTTTGTCCAAGTCTGAGACTAAGATTGGATCCAGCTCCACATATTCTAGAAAGAAAGCAAGGGGGTTCCCTCTGAATGTTGTGACATAACATGAGGGTCCTCCTTTCTCTTCGCATCTCTGGTCTACATGTGAATCATTCTAACTTGATTCTATTTCAACTTTCATGTGTATATTTCTTCCATTCTGTAATTAATAAGATGAACCTTGCCATCAAGCTTATTGAACCTTGTCAAACCATTGCCAAACCTTTTTTTAATTCCATTGAATTCATTTAACTCTGACAATTTATTATTTTGCCTCAGTTAAACATACTGCTGCCTCTCTCTTTTGAATGAGGTGCATATTCTACTCATCCAAAACAAGGTCACATGCATTTGTGATTGTACATAGCAGTCCTGACTTGACAACACAGAGAAACTCACTTGTTGCCCTATTACCAACTTTCAACTACCCAAAACTCCTGGCAATAAAGCTTTTACCCAGTTACATGCATCTACTTTCTCCAAGGCTGAAAACACAGCCTGCCCCACAATAACAACTGCTTTACTTATAAGAATCTTAAATCATCAAAAAAACCTGAGTGTAAAAACAATTTCCGCCACTCAGCACTAACAGTCCTGCCAAAATAATTTCTGCTGTGCTCACATTTTAAAAATCACAAAACTCCTTCTTTTAGGAGCCTCCTACATTACACTACATATGTTTCTGTCAAATCTCTTGTTTCATCTTACTAAATGTCTGAGAAGAGTCATAGTGGCTGATCAGCTGGCAGGTACTTTCAAATAAAATTTAATGCCATTCTTAATACAAAAGCAACCAGTCTGTTCTGCAAAGGTCAAACTCACTAGTAACTGTTTTAAAGCTTAACAATTTCTGCTGTCATTCCTATGGTTACAATCACGATACTATTAAAAACAGTTTGGGAATTTCTGATCTAATCCACCCTCCCACACAAAAATAACTCCTTTGTCATAACTGAAACTATGAACTTTTGAGCTATGAACAGCTACAAACCAAGAGCTTCAAAAGGAAAGTTTAAAGTCTTCCCTTCTGAAATAAAATAGTACATGGGTATTTAAGAAATCAGGACACTAATGACAATATTATAGCAAAATCAAATTATTTTAAACATGCTGACAATGTCTCTGCTTATCGATGGCATAAAGCAGAATGAACTGCTTGGAAAAGATAAAACTATGGAACAATGAACTAACTTAATGAGACAAATAAAACATCTCTTACAGTCTTCTTCTAGGTCAACTTCAGGTTCTTATAGTCTCTCAAGGTCAGGCTTTGCTTTCTCCTTTAGCTAAAGGTAAAAACCTTGCTTAAATATAGCAAAACAGCAGGCTTTTTTCCACATGACAGAAAGTAACATCAAGTTGTGATATATCTATTAGACTTGAAATTTAATGGTTCTAGTAACAGCTGAAACCTCAAATCTTACTTTTGTGTGCCTGAACATTCAGGTTACATTTCAAACTTTTTCATGAAACTCCACAATTATAATCATGAAATGCTACAGGGAGATTTGGAGGAAGGAAAGTTATTATAACATAACCATTTCCTTAGCTAGCAGACATAAGTAATATGTTTTCCTTCTGTTACCAGAAGTCCATAGATTTTAAAAACAGAAGCAAGTAAAATTACTCAGCCACACTATGTTCTCTTCAGTAATGACCTAGAATTTATTTCAATGTCTTTCCTGCAAGTGTAGTTTAAAGACTTCTTCTATCTAGCTTTTTTCCTAGTCCCTAATTATTATTAAAAAATCAATGGTGTGTTAAGTACTTCTCTACTTCTCCACTTGTCTGTAGCCTTTTTTTTAGTTTATCAAATTTTATCAACTGTTTGCAAACAGTCTTAATAGATATTGCTCCTTAACTGATAGTTTATCTTACCTGACACCACAAATAGACAATATATTATTTATTTCCACTTCTTCCTTCCCCAAAAAAATAACTCCTCTTGCTCACTGTATCTGAGATATCCAGATTACAATCAGAAATGCTCAAACAAAAAAAGGGTAGGGTAAAACAAAAGAGGGTAGAGAAAAGTCCAAAAAGAACATCCCAACTGAAAATTTGAGAGACGCATTTTTTTTAACAGCCATTTCAAAAAACTTACTATTTCTCAAAATAAAACATTGTAAAGCAGTATTATTCATTCACTTTACAGAGCATAAATTGTTAAATCTCTTTCCTAGCAGAGATTTGACATTTGAAGGTCACCCCTGCTCTGCAGTGCACTTTGGTACCTTACTACCTGCCTTCAACACACTCCTCAGTACTCACACTGGTCTTGCACTGCAGCATTTGACAAGGTACCCTTCTCTGCTTCTCATTTCATTTCAAGCACTGAGAAGCAGACAGCACGATAAAAGAACAGTAAAAAGAAAAACTGAAAAGAAAAATGACACAAAAAAACCCCCCACAAACAAACACCAAAACACCCACAAATTAGTTGGAGGACAAACTTCTTAACAGCAGACCAAAACACCAGCAACAATTTTAGGCATATTCTTAAACTCCTCTAAGAGTAAACCCCATGCTTACTGTTAGAACTGCAGTAGCTAGCTTGCCTACTTTGCAGTCTCTGAAAGATTGAAAATGCAGATAACAATGAACAAAACTAATTTCAGGAAAAAATTCTATGGCGGGGATTTCAAGAAGCTGAACGTTTTCCTCTGAAAGAAAAGACAAAAGGCAGTTTGATTTTTTTCCTTCAGCAGTATAAACATGACACAATCTAAGTGAACCTTTGAACCCACTGTTGGCACGTGTGTAGAGAAAGGAGGTGTGAGGGGAGTGCATTAACCAACTCACAAGTGTAAAATACTCCTTTAAACAGAAGAGATCCATCCAAGAATCCAAGTACCTAACAGAAGATAACACCACCAACAAACCAAAATGTAAGCACAAAACAAACTGAGGTAATAAATAAAAAAATAAATAGCCAGAGCAGAAATAGTTTTCACATTTCCAGAACCAAGTTAATTTCATAATTCTATTCATTTTCTGTTAAAATGCAGGCAATTCAGCATTCTAATAATTAAATCCAGTTGAGGGAATTATTCAATGAAAGATAAAACTCAACATGAGAGTTCAGAGTAGGTATTTTCAGTCTCTCAGACATCTGTTCCTGATGTCCTGACACCACCACAAGTAAAAAATATCTGTGAGAAACTGCACTATATTTTTGCCTATACCAGCTGCTTTCTCTATTACTAGAGACAGTTCCACTAAGCTTTACAGCTCCCTCAGTTGAGACACCTATTTCCGCCTCTTGTGCTCAATCTGTTTGAGTGCCACTTTTGAAAAATCAATTTTTAGGCTCAAGGGGAATAAAACCTACAAAAAGCATAATGTCATTAGCCTCCTCTCTGGAAACTAAGACCACAGCTCATCTACCTCTAATTTTTAGCCCCTGTAATATTTTCATATCTCTTTACTTTCAAATGCTTTCTTCTCCTCAGTCCATCTCCTATAGCACTACTCCCCCCTACACTTGCTGTCACAGTATCAAAAAGCAAGATCAAATAAATGATAAAAGAACAGTAGAGAGATCCTTAGAACATGGAGAGGAGGACAGGTGGATTCTTATCATTTAACTGATCCTGTAGAAAAGCTTAATATTGCACTGCCAACCTGTTTGTTCAGTTCAAGGAGCAAGACTGCAGCTGGCAGCTGCTCAGCTCTTCTCCTCAAGGCTTTAATTCCTCCATTTAAAAACTAGCATAGAGAAAAGATAAGAACCTAAGTGATGAGCAGTTGTAAGCAGCTCCAGTCTGCTTAGACAGCCCGGCTATTTTCTGCAGCTTGTCTCTCAACTTGGGGATTCCCACTAGAAACCCCATGCCCAAGGAGCAGCCACCTAAGCCTCCCACCAGTTTTCACAGTCATCTGACTCCTCTAAAAAAGGTCAAAGCTCAGGGAGACACTCCCAATACTTCTCCCTCAGACTCCTAGAAGCATAGTGTGCTACAGTAAACCCTGAGATACTTTTGAATAATCTGCCAGCCTTTCGGTTCACAGCACAGCAAAATTACAGGATCTGTCACAGGATTTTCCTTTGGCCAACAGCATTTAGAGCACTGAATGAAGCAAGCCATGCCGTGCCTGCCACCTATCCTTTGGGCCCAGGGGCTGTGAATCAGCTCAGTACAGCTGAAAGCTCTCAGCAGTGAACCCCAGGGATGCAGTGCTGAGCGCACAGAGCAGCGCTGAGAGCAGCCAGCACAAACCACCACGGCAAAACACTCCTGAGCGTGGGGAATGTGGGCATCACCTGCCCACGCCCCCTAAGCAGCATGGGGCATGCCAGGACATAAAGGCTGGGAAAGCACTGGATCGCCAGAAAGCTGCAGAAGCAAACTAGCAGTTTGAACCCCTGACCCCCAGGCAAGGCCAGAGCAGCTGAACATGGCTGTCACAACCCACAGGTTATCAACTGCCCACTGCAACCCATTCCCACATCTGTGAGCTCTGCTTTAAGACACTGGCTGTTCTCATAGCTTCTTATGACTATCAAGTCTAAATTAGTATCTTAATTAGAAAAGAAGGATAAGTGTACCTAAGTGCTTTTCCCAGCATAATTACATTTTCACTAGGGTTTTTACTATCAACGTGTAACAACTGGGGGGAAAATTAGAAGTCCTCTTATCAGGCTATTTAATGACAGAAGAAAAACAAGGAATTAGAAGTTCCTGGTGTTCCAGTCTCTGGCTTTTTTTCTCACCCAGAAGCAAAGAGACCCAGCTAGACAGAACTACTCCCAAATCAAGTGCCCCAGCTTTCACTTCTTGGGAAAATTATCCATTTTCCCCTAACCAGTGCAATTTGGGACTTGGGAGGAGAAGAGATAATTCTGAAATAAGCCTCAATAGCATGTTTGGATTAAAGTGGCCTCCCAGAGAGAAACAGAGAGAAAAGAAGGAACAGAAAAGAAAAATATGAACTACACATTTTATCAGCAGCCTCCAGATCCCTTGTACTATCTCCCTGATGATGATTTCACTTGACATAGTAAACTGCATTCCATACTGGGTGTGGAACAATTGCAGATATACTGCACGATGCCTGCTAAGTATTAAATGTATAGACAGACTTTACTGCACAGGACTTGCATCAGCATCCATTATAAACACAGTTTTTACAAACAGAATATGGAATCACAGACATGCCTTAGGATGTTCAAAATAGCTTGAAAAAACAAAAGAGAACAGAGGTACTGGCAGCAGAAGGGTGGACAGGGAAGTATAGCATGATTACACAGCTAATTTTTTAAAAAACTGAATTTTACATAGTGATCTACAAAACGAAGTAACTGTATTAGTAAAGATTGCCATACTATGTAAGATTCTTCTTTTTTTTCCAGTACATGTTAGGTTAAGAACTGGTAAGCATTTCATTTATATTTTTTAACTGACAGAAAAAGTTTCAAATATATTCAAGAGTACTCCTAGTTTGTTTTTAGATCTATTAGATTTCAAGTTGACATCTTTTCAATATTCAGAAGCTACTTTGTTGAAGTCAACTTTTTAAGAACAAGATCCTGTCAAAGAAAGATACTGACCGTACTGTATTACAATAATGCAATGCAACGAGGTTCAAAGCATAACCACATCCTATCCATGGGTATTATTGCATAAATTTTCAATTAGCTGCCCTGAGTCAGCAGAGTTCTACTGAGGTTGTATCACCAACTTCTTTGCCAGACCTTCAGAGTTCATCCTTATTTTGCAATGCCCTGTCCTCAGCAAGAATCATTGCCAGGAGATAGAAACTCCTCACTGTTACTTTCTAGACTGCAGCTAAAAACATCAAGGAATAAAAGACCTCAAGAAATAATAACCTTCCTGTAAACTGAAAAATTAATGTTTAGATTTGAAAACCATCTTGTAATCAATCAATGAGAGTCATCTTTAGGCCTCACCATTACACTAAGAAAAGAACAATAATATACATTTATAATCTAGCAATCGTTTAAAGAGGAAAGATGCGATCAGTTAGAGATCCAGCCTCTCTTACTCTAACTTCAGGAATGTTAAGCATCACATCTGATGTTTCAAATTTTGTGAAGTATCTGTGGTGCTTTCAGATGAAAGATAAAAACTTTAAAAAAAAAACTTTAGTTTTTTAAAAAAACATTATCGCCCCAAAATATGGTGTTAAAAGTTTACACAACAGAACAGTTGCGCTACAAACCAGTTTTGGTAAGTATTTTATTGAGTAATGCATTGCAATGCAGACAAAGACATGAGCTCATGGGTGCAAGTTTTTTTTCCTTTAGCATTTCTAACAAAACAGAAAGTGAAATAGTTTGAAACACCTTTTATCAGAAGAGTGCTTATCTTCATCAGTCTAGGTCACCAGAGTTATACCTATGCAAACCTCCTGTATTCAAGAATCTGGCTTTCTGATACCTGCCTCCCATTCATTTAGCTATTTTTGGCTTGTGGACATATCTACATTACTCATGTAATTTATGAGGAAGATACTCACAGTAATAAAATCTGATTACTACCAGCGAAAGGGAAACAAAAATTTTAGAGGTCATTTCCAGGAGAAAAAGATACATGATGCCAGGAGACACAGTCCTCAAGCCAATTCTTTATTCCTCCATTCCACTCTGTACTTCTTTTATAATTAATTGAGGGTATAGTCTCTATAGTTGTTCTAGATACAAAGTATTACGATATATTCTAAGTGAATACATGAAATACCAGATACTTTCTAGCAGGCAAACCTCTTCTGAATACATCTATTTCAACAATAATTTTTGGGCAAGTTGATGGAATAAAACATCTGGTTTTAAATTTGTATTGTGGGTTTTTTTTTACTGCACTGGTTATAGGAGCTATTATTTTCACTTTCAAAATGCAGGTAATTTATCATCTAGATTCTCAAACTTGAACCACGTGAATGTTGGCATTTCTCCCAACTGTAAGTTTCATTTAAAATATTATTTCACTTGCAAAACCTGTTAAACAAGAAATATTCATTTCACTAACATATACAAGGGGCTGAGAACTCAGCTATGTTATATTAATGCCATTTTTGTGAACTGCATATACTTCTTATATATAGGGAGAGAAACACACAGAAGAAAAAAAGAAGCAAAGGCAAGTTAAGGTCATACTTTGGCAATGTCTGAAGTCCTCAATTTTATGTCTTCCCTTCTGTTCATTCTTCCTAGCATTTGAAATTTTTCTTTTTATCCACAATCTAAAAAGTACTCAGTTGGGAAGAATGAACATATTTGATGCACTGTTTTCTTTACACATCATATGGAAGAAAATATTATATACAAAGTAAGAATCTTGATAACAAGATCAGCATGCTAGTTTCTTTCCAGCTCTTCTGCACCCAGCTTGTTCAAACAGAGCTTTGCAGAAACCAGACCTTTCTTATCTCAGAATAGCTGGAACTTTTCAACTTTTTCTGCCAATACTTTACAATCCAATAGTGTTTCCAATAGTGTTTCCCTTGCCTTTACTCTTAGGACTATTAATTCATTGACTGAAATGAGAAGTTTAAGTTTCTATGTTTGGTCTTTATCCTGTCAGCTGATATGCAGCAATCTTTACCAAGTATCTTGTCAACACTGTCTCTTAGAAACATATGTATAGAGTCCATAGAACCTGTAAGAGGGTGGTTTCATCAACATGTTACAAGATATGCAGAGCATTATCCTTGATCCTTCTGAAAAAAAAATGTTTAGTTTGGTGAGTAAACATAACTTCTGAAGACCTTTATACTTTATACCTTAGGCTGCTGCTTTCTACACATATATACATATTTCTAGAAATACTGTTCTACAAAAATCTAGATCATCAGTGTTCCAATCAAGAATGAAAAACAATACTCATAACCTTTAGCAAGAAAATAGTTTAATCATGACATATGCCTGAATTCCCATATAATCAATTCTGTGTTTAAAAGGGCAAAGGTGAGTCTGGCATGTTAATATATATCCAGGTGGATACTGTCAGTAGCTTCCTCTGACTGCTATTCACATCAGTCCTCTACTTACCTGAAATCAGCTCTGCTGCGGAAGTGGCAAAGGGAAGAAAGCAAAACCAGAAAAATCTTCACTACACATTCTGTAATTTAAAAAAACACTACTTTCCTCACTACTTCTTGTGTGCCATTCTTAATGGCAATATTAAATGGTATAAATAAGAGCAAATTCTCTCACTTGGGTTTTCAAGACTTCATTCGTTATACAACTTCCAGACTTTCTTTTTAAAGAAGTAAAAGTCTAGCCTTATGCTGTCCTCAGTTGAGCATCTACTTCTGTCTAACCCCCACTTCTTCCCTTACACAGAATCACAGAATGGTTTAGGTTGGAAAGGACCTTGCAGATCATCCAGTTCCACCCCCCCTGCCATTGTGGGGGACACCTTTCTTCACTAGAGCAGGTTGTTCAAAGCCCCATCTAGCCTGGCCTTGAACACTTCCAGGGGTGGGGCATCCACACCTTCTCTGGTGCCTAACCTATGCCAGTGCCCTGTCACTCTCACAGCAAAGAATTTCTTCCCAACATCTTATCTAAACCTACTCTCTTTCAGTGTGAAACTATTTCTTCTCATCCTGTCACTACAGTGTGCTTTGCCATCATCAGTCCATCCTCCAGATGTTTTAACCCCTTTTCTAAAACTCTCCAGCCATTCTACTCTTTTCTTTCCTCCCTTGTTCTACTGCCAAGCTATCCCTTCATTCTACTTGCATAATAAAAATAGGATGAATTTCATACACTAACACGATGTAAAACAAAGCTCACTAAGCTGGTAAGATAAAAGAGAAAAGCAGAGAAGGGAAGAAAGTAGAGACAAAACCCACACTACACTTTATGATGTGGAAGGCAAACCTTTCAGCTAAAAAGCAACCAAAATAAAAACACCAAAACCAAACCAACCAACCAAAAATGCCAAATGCTTGATGCTTGCAGCCGAGAATAACCTGTTTTGCTCCTCCACTGCGCTGGTCTGGGCTGGGATAAAGTTAATTAGTCTACACCTTGGTACCTTCTTCATGATTAAGTTCATTATTTTCCTTCTATCACCATGATAAAAGCACTACACAGAAACTTGACACAACTCCAAATAATGGCAACAGACAAGAAATCAGCCTTTCCCTCTCTTCTTCCCTCCTCTTTTTTTTCATTTCATCCATTCAAGCACATAAATAGCAGAATGCCTGGTCTTGCCTGAATTTGCTTAAACAAGTTGCCTTTTACTAGGAAGATTTTCTCCATATTCCAAGGCTGGAAAAGCATGCACACCTTTCCCCAGCTGAGGTTAAACACACTATTCTGACTGCAGCATGCAGATTTTCTCACAGTGTGTGTGCCCTACCTCAATGAAAGATGAACATATATGAACCTTAGCTGTAAGTGGAGTGTGGTTCACAATTCTGTATATAAGGTAAACACTGAAGCTTTATCAACATGCAGCCCCATCTTACATTTATGTACTTCCTGTCTCACACTATTCTTGACTGTGCTCCAAGTCCATTCTCAAGCAAATCAAATAAACATCAACTTATTTTATAAAAAATCTTGTAAATCTGACTAAAGGCACACTATATAAGGCACAGCTCTTAATCCTGGAACAGATAGCCCCTGAAAGGCTGTGCAGTTGAAAAAAGCCATTTCCTCAGTCACTGAGAAATATGCACTTGATACATGAACTTGTAGTAGTAACTAACTCAGAACCACAATAAAAATAGTAATTTAGGGATTTCAACTTAGAAATACCCACCTGGCAGCCTAAGATCTTTTCAGTCAAAGTATCTCTTCAGGCACCTACAAATGCTGATACCCAACAACAACCCCAATTAGCCTGCAGGAAGGTCCTAAACAAGTACCAAGCATTTAGTAATTAGTACTACACATCAGCGTATCCCTGTCTTTTATTTTGAAGACTCATACTCCATGTATCACTGCAATTTTAACCAAAAAATACCACCAACAAAATTGTTAGGTTACACCACACACATAGTGAATGACAAAAAAAGGTTAAAGTTCATCAATACTCAGTGCGCTCAGCTCCTCTTCATCAAAAACAATGGGCAAGCACCCAAACCACAGAGAACTACACATTAAATGCACTGAAAAATAGTTAAAATATTGAGCTAGCCTCAAAATATAACTAAAGGAGGTTATTTGAGTGAATGTATTTCTAATAGGGTATTCTGGCAATCAGTACTTGGCTTTGGAGTGCTTAGCAATGACCTACATGGGAGGAAAAATTTCCATAAAGATTGCTGATGATATGAAAATAGGCTATCATCAACCAACATCATGCTTTCCAATACTGTCAAAATAAAATTATATATCTAGTGACAAAAAAGTCATAATTACAAGATACAGGATTCACCTGGAAAAGAAATTACTCATAAAAATTAGAGGTAAGGAAAGCCTACTGATTATTTTGGTCAAATAATTCTTCCAACTAATAATAACTTTCCTCAACTATATTTTAAACTTATTGTCTTCCTAAACAAATAATCAACTGCTATTTTTCCCCCCTCAAAAACAAGGGTCTGCATGCACTATGAGAAAGCCCAAGAACGATCACTGGGGATATGCAAACACATGCTAACTGTGGAGAGAGCAGTCAGAGAGCAGTTGACAGCTCCCACAGCAATCCTTCCCAACACCTTCCCAGACAAACAAAAAAAGGGTAGTGAAGTGCTACCCTTCATTTTGACACTTCTGGCACTCACTTGGGTAGTACTATACCATATGTTTCTGGATCAAGTAGTATCCTGGATACCAGGAAAAAATGGCATAACAAGCACCAGGATGCTGCAGTTTAAGTAAATAGAAAATAACACGAGTGTGGGTATGGAGATACCTGTCTGGAGAACCCAAGCAGCACTAGGGAACATGAGGTCTCAGTTTTGCCTGTAATCAGACTGACAATTAAACTTAAGAGGCAAAACTAACAACCTAATTTTTAAAAAATAACCAACATAGACGAAAAAAGCTAATGGTCCTTGAACTTTTTAAGCAGGGAATAAATATTGAATCGGACTAAACAGAATGCATTATCCTTGCATTTGATCCCAAGTGCAACTACAACTAAATGCGTTCACAGTTCTGGTGTCCCATGTAAATAAAAACTTTGAAACACTGAATAACCATTGAATAACCACTGAATAACCATTTGAAACACTGAATAACTATCAGGACTATCATAAATTTACTGGAAGAGCTGACTAGCAGCAAGAAAACTCCATTGGTCTAGATACTCCAAACACAGACAAAAGATAACCACTTAGCCCGCCCAAAAATAATGAACATAGAGCCCAAATGTGATAGAGGTATCTTCAGTCCAGCATCATGAGATTCAGTGAAGAGTTAAAGGCTGATACACACTAAGTACAACAGGCAGTTTTTTAAGTAGTGATTAACTCTGGGCAAATTGTTCCCATGGCTATGATGAAGAATCCTCTATCACCAGAAGACAAATCCTCAGATCAATATCCAAAGAGAAACACAAGTCTAGATACAACAGAAACCATGGCAAATACTATGGCTTGTGCCATACTACTGAGTAGTTAAGAATCTCCACCCTTCAGCTTTAAATTACCTACAAATTAAATGCTATTGCGGAAAGTGAAGTGCAGCAGCATTTAGACAGCATTTACAGCAATGTTTTTATATGTAACAGTTAAGTACTAAGCAAACTTTGTCTCTCTGGATTGCGTTTCAAAAAGTAATCAAACATCTCAGGAAGATATCCACAAAAGCTTCCAAGATCTAAAGCACAATGCTGAGATACTTGTAAAAACAGTTGCATTCATTTGTTATATGGAAACAAACTGCATTTTTCAATGAACCAAGTTCGCTACTTTTTTTTCATCATTCATTATAGCACATATTTAACAAATACAGTTGTACATTAAATAGCCATTGTCATGACAATTTTTAGCAACCTTTTCACTTAGAAAGTTCAGTCTTTTAAATATATCATAAAGAATAAAGAGTATTAGGTGAAGCTAGAGACCAAATAGATTCTTACTGAACAATTGGTTTCAAATATAAAATGACCGGGGAAAACTTTTGAATACTTACATACTCATAAAATTATTCCAGGCACATTACTTAGTCTAACAACGTACTGTTACTACTCCTACATTAACAAAATCCATATTCATAAATTGGTGGGGCTTTTTAAATGAGCCAGGAAGTCCATGTGTGCTCCCTCTAACCACACTTATCATTGCCTTGCCAAGCACAGAAATCACCGCTGAAAAAAGCTAGCAGCAAAATGAGCCAGTAATAACAAAACCCAGAGAAGGGCAAGTGCCTGTTTCAGTGCTAGTGCCAACTGCCACTTCTCTGCACTGCCTGAGAGCTAAGTGTGACATCTGGGTGAAAGGAAGACCACACTCTATTTTGACTGTCACTTCATTCCCTCTGGTAGAAGACTGCTGCTCAGCTCGGAAGAGCACTCGCAAATCCCAAATATACTGCCTGAGTGAAAGTGCCCAAGTCTCATCTGTTTCAAACAGATTTTTCCTACATTATCATCAAGCATCTTCTGCATTAGGTTATTATCCATTATATGAATTTATCCTCTGCATAGGAATAAGCATCCCCAACACCATGTGATACAAGCAGCTGAGGCACAAGAGCTTGGGTTACTTGCCTGGGGACAATTGATATGACCATGGCAGATCTCCAACCAGAATCCACACCCCCACAATGCAAACAAATTCCTTAACTACAGGACCTTCCTTTTCAATTTTAGCCTGAGGTTCAAAGTTGTCTTCTTCCAAATGTTCCTTGCAAGCACTACTGAAGGGCAGAGAATGATGGATTTCTCAGCCTCTCTCTTACCTTGTTAAAATTCTTTCTCTGACTTTGCTGTTGGAAATGCCTTCTCCATTCTCCCAACAGAGATGGTTTAGAGGCAACAGCAAAAGCTATTCAAACTAATCAACCAGCCTGCCATTAAACCAGTTAGGCTTAATCAGCCACTAACTAAACAAAGAGAAGGTACACCTTAACTTAAATCTTCCTACAAAGAAACCAGGGATATCCATTTAAAAAGATCGATTTATTTCTTTTTAATTTCATTTAGTTTTTAAGTGAGCATTAATTATACTTAAGGGGGAAAAGTTTCAACAGCAAAAAGTGAAAGAAAGAGAGGAAGAAAAAAGAAAGCTTACATTTCAATATAATTATTTTTTGCTACATAGATTTTTGGATTATGAAAACAGATTAGTGCCTTAATCCAAAACAGAATTTACTAATAACTGACTTTTTGGCATTTTAAATTCCAAGTTTAGTTAAGACTAAAGACATACATCTTGATTTAAATAATGTAAAATATGCAGCTACTGAGTGTTTAGCACAGGAAACATCATTTGCTCCAGAGAACTAAAATAAATTTGGTTTAAGTAGATTTCTTCCTTTTCACATTGCCTCTTACTAAAAAGAGAGCCTAGTCTAAAAAGTGAAGGGACAACACAGTTTCCAGTAAAATCTATTCTGCAAGTAAAATCTTTAATAGAATGTTAGCACTATAGTATAAAAACACCTTGAAATTTTAAGGTTTACTAAATTCCTAACAAATTATAAGCAAGGCTCCAAAATTCAAGCAGGAGATGCAGAACAACAGAAGAAACAGAATATATTGCATCTCCAGTTCCTTAAAAGGGAGTCTGCCTGTTCACAGACTCTGCAAATATTTCCTGGAGGGTGTTACAACACTACACAAAGCCCTGAACAGACATGCCACAGAATCGCACTAAGATGAAAAAATACACAGTGGAGGAGCTGGTGTAAATCTAATTCCAGTAAGAACACAAAAAAGTCCCATTTCAGCAAACTTCACATACATTAAATTAAGCATGTGGCTATTTTCTCCTCCTCAGATACAGTCTACTGTTAGGCTATTTAATATGGCTAATATGGCTTATTACGAGGGTGGCTTATTTTTATACTAAAAAAACCCAGTTTAATTCTCTAGGACATATTTCCCCCTCAGCATCTATACTGGTACACCATAGTCATATAGTTGGTTCAGTAACCATATACTATTTTTTTATACTGGAAAAATGCCCCAATTCATTGCTCAAACAACTTCACTGGTACCGTTGAAGAATACCATATATAGTATTATATATATTATATACTATACTGAAGAATATTAAAAATACTAGAGGTGCTAACTACCCCAAAACTCCACAAGCAGATGTGTCAATCACAAAACTCTGTGAAAGACTAGTTAGTTGATTCAGGAAGAAGGAGAGGGAGGTTATTACTGTGTTTGAAGGTAACTTCATCAATTCTCCTAGGAGGTCACAATCTATTTCTCCGGAATATACATATAAATTTTTAAAAATAATAATAATAATACAAATGCTACACACA
This sequence comes from Serinus canaria, assembly GCF_022539315.1. Classification (NCBI taxonomy): domain Eukaryota; kingdom Metazoa; phylum Chordata; class Aves; order Passeriformes; family Fringillidae; genus Serinus; species Serinus canaria. The sequence continues at coordinate 41,558,608 of NC_066315.1, forward strand.
GATTTTTGTGCTACAGCACAATACACAGTTGACACATTTTGTCAGCACACATAGAAAACTCTCCCATAAGAGTTGCAGTCAGAGCAGCACAAGCTCTGGGAGCCAGTGAAATCAGCTCCTAAAGTGGCACTAAAATCTGATGGCTACCTCCTGCTTGGGACACTGGTAATAAGAAAGGGTCTTTCTCTTGTGGCAGGAGTCAGACTGCAACTGCTCTGTGCAGCTACACAAGAAAAGATATTACACCACAGCACTGAGAGAGCCTGATAAAGATCCTGAGTGAAAAAAATCCCCAGACTGCCCCAAAGTACACTTTTTGTTGACCTACAGGGAATGCAGCTAATCCCCAAAAGAAGTCTGGTGGTGCCCAAGCACAAGAAGTCAGGCATGATTCATGCAGGCTGGTAACACAATACATTTCCCAGCTGAGAGAGGAAACAGGAGTAGCCAAAATAATGTTTAAAAAAACACCTGGGCTACAGAACAACTTACACAGAGCAGTTCAGCTCAGAAAAGCGACAACATCCATCAGCCAGGGCTCCATTTATTGTTGTTACAAACCCAGATTTAAGTCCCAGCTCAAATGCAGATGATCCAGGACTTTACACACGCTTGCAGGATAAAACCCTACAAGTGCAAGTACTAAGTATTTTCAGGGAAAAAGCAGAGAGGGGGATGCAGACACCGTGAATTTCCCATTCCCTTGGCAAATGGGAGTTTTAAGATTTCTTGCAACATTTTGCCAGTTTACTCAAAAGAAAGGAAAGTAATGTCACAGGCAATAAGTATTTCAGTAATTTCAAACTAATTAATGAAAAATAGGTCTTGCATGACATGAGATGATGCTATACAGAGACATATTTGTCCACTAAATCCACATAACTTCTGCTTAAAATACAAGCTCTACCCTCCCATACACATGTAACAAGTAAATCCCAATAGAAATTATTTGAAACAGTACCTCAATTGAGAGCACAATTATTGTAATTTCATAGTAAAAACAGCCAGATGCCCTACCGTCTCAGACCAGACACAAGTGTTCTTATGTCAAAGAGTCTGTTTCAGATTAAGCTCCACTCTCTGTATCCATACCTGAATAAATCCACAGAAAGTTACAGACCCAAGTGGAGACACTGCAAATACCCAGGCCCCTTGACATCTTTCTTACACAACAAACTGCCTCAAAACAACAAAACAAAAAAACACTGTTTCCTTCTGCTTGTCATAAAGGTGAGGAATCACCTCACTCATTTCCAGATCAGGTTGTTCCTGATCTGTTAGAGCAGAACAAATGAATTTTTTTAGTAACAAACACTTGGAAATTCTCAAAATAAGAAGCAATGCAGCTACCCAGATTGACTGATTTTGAGGCCCTCAATTACTTCAGTTAATGCTTATAAATGAAGTGTTATGCTTCAGTTATCATATTCAGTTCCCTCATCCAAAATCAGACTATCTTGCATATGCTGCTAAAGGAACATTTATTCAGAAGTGACACTACTTTATAATAATTCAAATTACAGTCATTGCTTCACTTGTAAAGGCTACACTGCACACTAAGTGTTGGATAACCTAGGAAAGCCTTTCAACTTCAAGACCACATGGCAAGAGCTAACATTAAGTACATTTAAATTATTCAGGCTAATGGATAAGGAGCTTTAAAGAAGAACATTCCAAATCCACAATAAGTGAACTCTGTCAGTTTTTGGTTTATTTTTCCATTTTATTTATATTCATGCCATCTGGTTGTATTGATCATGCAGTTGAACAATCTTGTGTTTTTTCAAATGAAGTAAATGCAAAACTAATTTGTCTGCTAACAAACACGCTGCAAGTGCCAGCTACGAAGTCACTTACAGACTGTTACAGAACGAGCTCCAATTCACAGTAAACATATTCCCTAACAAATGGAGTAACAGAAGGCCAAATGGACAGCCATGCTCAAACCCATGGATCACTACTCATTTATTGAACATCATATAGTAAGATCAACTTCTGTGAGCCTCAAGTTTCAACTGATCTGTTTAGAACTTGTATCATATTCCACATCCCAAACCACAGCTAGACGTATCAACAGAACAGACTAAGTGAGCGAACTAAAAAAGTTACTTATCCTAAAAGCTGTCTCATGACAAACCACTTGCTAAAAAAGCAAGACTTACAGAAAATAAAGCTGGCAATTGACACAGCACAATAAAGCAGTATTAAAAAAGACTGCTGGAAGTAAACCAACATTAATTTCCAAATGCTGTGATAGAACTGTTTAAGTGACATTTGTCAATTTTCCATCACGTTCTCAGGTAAAATTTCTTGGACATGCACAGATTATGCACACTATTTCCAGCTGTTAGCCTTATCAAAGATTTAATTTCCAAATACAAAAACCAGGCAGCTTTAGATCCAAAGATGTATAAGCAATTGCCTTTCTTTTGCAATTTCAGATTACAACCCTTAAAATCACACACAGTAAAAGAAGCTACTGTCTCTATAAAAAGAGATGGAAGTGTCAGGGAAAAAAAGGGGGTAAAGGGGACTTTTAATTTTTAGTCATGGATTTCAGTCCTACACTTGAGGCATCAAAATGTGTTTGTTTCTTAAACAAAACTACAGGAGGACTATATAAACCAACAAATAGATAATAGTCTAATGTGCATCTAGAACAGAACTACAGTAACCAAATGACAGCAAAAAGGCCTCTCTATGTCTCTGCTGAAGCAGTCAAGCTTAATGGAGATGTGTGTCTCCAGTTCATACTTTTTAATTTATAGCTGGTACACCTACGCATGGCCTCCAGTGTATGGAATTGGACCAGCTCCTGAAATTCTCCAGGAAGTACTGCTACAGTAGTCCTAGCATTGATTTAGCCACACACGATTCAGCACCAGAGCATCACTGGCATTTATGCAACTCTGTCACTTATAAATGGTTTAAATTTACTGTCAAAACACCAAGATCCCAGCCATTCCCACATTCTTATTGCTTGTGATCACCTAATGTAAGTAACAGCAGGTTTTAGTATTTTTGTTTGTTTTCTTAAAGGTCGTACAGAGCTTTATAACTAGTCCTATACTTGTTCTCTCTATAGCATCTTCTTCTCTTTTTAAAATCACTACAGTGTTGCTTTATATTGAGAAGCTGCGTTTTGGACACATATATTTGTCCATCCACTAAGACGACAAAGTTAAACAACTAAAAGTGAAGTATCACAGGAAATCTCTTTTGCTTTCAACAGACCCCAACACAGCACTATTAATTCCACAGCCTGGCTCCAACTCTGTAAAAATTTTACTCTACAACTACACCAAAACCAGACCTTCCTCGGGACTTCCACAGATGCAAGTCAGCCTGTCCACACCCAACAAATTGCAGGACCTGGGCCTGACACCATATCAGCATAATTTGGGCTTGTCAAACAGGTAGGATATAGCAACATAAGTTATTTTATTGAACGCAAAGGTAACCGTTTCCGCTGTCCTACCTCATGGCGAAAAAAAATAACAGTAAAAATAACAAGCATGACATTTCCCCTCTTTATTTTGGGAGGCTCTCAGTTTTTCATTCTTTAGTTATCGAAGCTAACTTCACAGGAGACGGATACTAACGTGATAGAAAAAAGAGCTTAAAAGCGGAGCCCTGTCATGCAGGGACAGCAGTATGTGCAGCCTCAGCCCTCCCCTGCCCCCGCCCGCACCTGCGGCGGCCGCGCCGGGGGACACCGCTCCGACCCTGCGCCGGGCCACCTCCCGCCCGCCCTTATGCCAAACTCGGCTGGGAAAATAAACAAGTCCAACAAAAGGAAGGAGAGCGGGCGCAGAGGGGAACGGAGCCGGGCCTCGGGACGCGGCGGCCGGTGAGGGTTGGGGTCGGGGCGGGTGGCAGTGCCGGTTGCCCGGGCACCATCTTGGGGGCTGCCGGGGGCGAGGACGCGGCCCCGCAGCGCCGCCGGGGGCCGGCCCGGCGCTTTACCTGCTCTGCCAGCCCTGCAGGAGGTTGGTGTATTTGCTGAGCGTCCCTTCCAGCACCGACTCCCGCCGCCTGCCGCCGCCGGGCGCCTGCGCGCCCCCCGGGCTGGCCGCCGCCGAGCCGGGGCTGCTGCTGCCGCCTCCCCCGCCTCCATCCAGCCTGCCCGCGGCCGCCGCCCGGCCCGGGAGCCCGCGGCTGGCGGAGGAGGACGAGGGGGACGAGCCCGCCGACGTGGGGCGGCTGCTGCTGCGGCTGCTGCTGTTGCTGCCGCCGCCTTCGCCCGCCGCTTTCTCCATGGAGCCCCGCGGCGGAGGCTGCCCGTCCGCTCCGGCCCCGGCTGCCGCCCGTGCCCGGCAAAGCCCTGACTCACAGGCGGCGCGGAGAGGGGCGGCGCCCGGGGGAGAAGGGGCTGGGCCGCGGCGGGCGAGTGAACCGCCGCGCCGCCTCCTCCTCGCCAGGCGTTGCGGGGAGCTGGGCGGCGGTCGGTGCCCCGAGGCTCCGCGGGGTCCCGCCCGCCGCCCCCCCGGGCGCTCCGCCCGCCCGAACCAGGGGCAGGGCGCCGCTGCGGCGGGGGCCGCGCAGGGGCGGGGGCCGCACGCACACACGCGGAGGCACAGGGCGAACGGGGAGAGGCACAGCACGCACACGGACTGCATGGTGCCCGCGGCCGGCACACACACGCATACGCCGTGCGACACGGGGAGTGACCCCGAAGGAAACGGTGGCCGGGTGCGGGGCGGGCGTGCAGACCCACGCGTGTGGTGGGGGCAGAGCGCACACCGAGACCGCCTCCGGCCCCGGCGGCCGCACCGCGCCCCCCGTGACGCGCCCGCCACATGACAGGCACTCACCCGAGCAGCGGCGGGATGTGCACCGGGACAGCGGCGGACAGCGGGCTGCCCAAGCCACAGAGCGTGTGGCTGGCGCTTGCACAAGCCGTGCCCCGTCACCACCGAGGTGACTGTCCGTCGTACAGTACACCGGCAGCACAGTCTTGCCCGCACTCGTGAGCGTGGTGGTGTGTCCAGCACTCAGGAACACAATATTCTTGCTCAACCCACAGCACGTAGTGTGTATCAGTATACCACATGAATCATGTCATTCATCCAGACTTGACAAAAAAATACTACAAGTCCACACCTCCTGAAAGGAGAGGATGTAACTTCAACATCACCATAACAAGCTAAGCAGATCCTGTACAGTCAGCCCAGACCCACGAATCACTTTTGTGGCCATCCTTGCTGTTTTAGAGAAGTGCCTCATTTATGCTACAATGTGTATCTTCCCAGTATACCAGAGATGTAACTATTCTTCTTGTCATTTTATAATTGTAGACCTGAAACGTAGAAGAGACTCGAGAGTCCTTGAAAAGTATAAACTGAGCCTTAGCTTTTCTGCTTTAACCCTGTGGAAACTTTTAACAATTCTTCGTACTAGAGATATTTTGAGTGTAGAGTATCACAAGTGCCTTCTGCTCTGCACCTCAGAAGATACTCAAACTATCCAAATCCACACACAGTTAGATATGTACATTCCCCATATAAATCAGCACAGAGAGGAGGAATCCTAACTTAGATTCTCCCAGTTTTCTCTCTGGAAAATCCTACCATATGTGTTGTGGTTGGGTAGCTGAAATGTTGGGCAACCTGATCCTGAATTTTGGGTGGTTAAACTTCTCATGTTGTAGTTAAATACTAAGGCACAGCAGTCTGGAAACTTGAATTTTAATACTTCATGGGTTGGACATATAACACAACTCTTGCGGAACAGACTAAGAACTTAATTATTTTAAAAGATAAAATATTTCAGAGCAACTATTTTTCCACATCTGTTAGTTGAGTTGTTAATGTAAAATTCCCAAATCATTGTTCACTATGGGAAAAAACTCCATTTGCACAATGTGAAAACCTTCATTCTTAGGCTCAACTGTACTTTTGATGACCACAGTTTTCAGGAAACATTTAAATGAACAAGGAATGCTCCTTTGGGAAGCTCAGATCCTGCTTGGTGGAGATAAGGATGAGACCCCTTCATTTGTCTTCATAATGACAGGCCAAAGTTGTGGAACAATGTTTTTATAAACTGTGTCACCACATCAGCCACTTCAACACATTTCATGTGCATGTTCTACATTATAGGTAATGAATGTAATATTTTCTGCCTTGCACAGAATTCATTGGAACATAATTCTTCAGAAATTTGTCAGGAAAAGAAAGTGACCTTACACAAGAACAGAGAAGCCTCTCTGTACATTTCTGTACAATTAAAGTCAAGTAGCAATGGTGCACTTATCCGGAATTCTCTGAAATAAAAGGGGCAACAGGCTGTAAGTATATAATGCCCCCAGAGAATTCTGCCAAATCATAAAACATGCTTCACTGCTGCTAGAAGGATTGCTGGGATGTGGTAACAGAAGAAGTCCTCTTGTAAGTTATGAACTAGTTACTAGATGGGAAACGAAGCACAGGAATAAATGGACAATTCTCAAATAAAGGGAAACTGCTATGAGTTGGGTTCTGTGTTGTTCAGTATCTTAAATCAGAATCTCTTCATTTGCTTATAGTTAAAACTAGAATCAAATGTGAAAAAATAGCAGAAGGATGTCACAGTAGTAACTAAATCACTGATAAAACGGCACCTGAAATTTAATCTTGCCAAAAGCCAAAGTAGAGCACATGGTGAGAAAATAACTTTTACTATACAGGCCTGATGATCTATAAATTAGCTACAGCCTCTCAAGCAAGAGATGTTGGAGACATTTTAAATAGTCCTCTGAAAACTCCATCTCAGTCAGTGTTCAAGGGTAATCAAACAAACAGCTGTGATAAGCTCATTAGGAAAAACAGAAATAACAGCTTGCTGCTATATAAATCCATAGTACAGCCAGTATCTATACAACCCTGCATTTATAACATTCTTTCAAAAAGGACAGAGTAGAAAGAGAAAAGTGTAAATCCCAGCTTTTATATGAAGAGAGCTCACTGAGCAGGGTTTTCAGCTGAAAAATAAACAACCAATGTATAAAATAATATTCCGGTTAATAGGAGTTATTCTTCACTGTGTCTCATGAAACAATAACTATGGGGGCAACTGGTTTAAAACAAGCACAAGAAACAACTTTCTCACATGATTTACACTCATAAAACTCATTCTAATTGAGATGGGTTTGTATGCTAAATATCTTGAAGGATTAAAAAAGCAATTGTTCTTGAAGAAGCTTTAAACAAGGTTGAGCAAAGTATTTTGGGTGTATTTCAAGTTCAGAAAGGCCCTAAACTTCTGACTCCTCAAAGACTGTTTTTACATTATTGATTAATTAATCCCTCCCCTGTTCTTAGTCTTTCTCTAAACACCTACTTGTGGAAGGAATTAAGTGCTGGACTAGAAAGACCTTTGGCTTAACCTATTGTATAGCTTTTCATGTACTAAGGATTCCTCCTTCTTGGTCAACCAGTCTGGTTGAGTCAAACATTGACACAGTTTGCTACTTTTATATTGCATTGAAGCAAAAGAATGTGTCATTCTTCTTTTCCCCTTTCCCTTCCTAATTTGTACATATTGCAGCCTAGCAGAGCTGGACAACCTTTCATAGCAACCTTGATATGAGTGAGCTCCTAACCTCATTTGCTTTAAGTTATTAATGGTCTTTAAAATGACTGAACCTGTATTTATTTTACTAGCTGGTTTGTCCCAGTAGAGCTAGAGTTCAGGTTAATACACACTGACTTAGTCTGATGCAATACCATATGATGTATGCCTTGTTAAAAGTATTCTTAATTACCTATTTATTAATGCAACCTGCATGATGAAGGTTCACACTGTTTCCAAGGTAACACAGCTGCTATGTTACAGTCCTCCTTTAGAATGTTACTTTCACTCCCTGACCAAACCAAAATTTTGCTTCTTTTATTAAGAATCAAAAAGAATTAAAATAACTCATTATTTATCCCACCTTTTAGAAAGCAAAACATCCAGTAAGATAACAAATTCAGTACTCTTCGTTCTTATCAGGAAACAGAGACCTTTCTCTGTCCTCTGCTAAACTACAGTTTTAGCTTCTAGAACAAGGTCAGCTCATAATCCATTTGCTAACTTATGTTTCCTGGACATGTTGGTTTGGGTTTCGCTACCATTTTAACACTCTCCTAGGAAACAGTTTTCTCAAATTACTTCCATTTCTTCCCAATTTCTTTTTATCTCCTTCCACCACCAGATTTCCGCACAACTTCCCACCATCACAATTGTATGGAGGAATTTAGCTATATGGACAATTTCTGCCCAGCCCACATTCAAATATTGAACACATTCCATGGAAATGCCCCAAGGCTTGCTCAGCTGTACCATCTCTTCTTTCTTGCCCTACAAAGTCCTTCTGAGACACTGCTTAATTTCACAGGAGCTTTGGAGCTAAGCCCATCAGTCACTAAACTGTAGGCAATATTTATGGCAAAAACGTACCACTGTGTACTTCTTTCCCTGCTGTCTATAGGTGTCAGCACCAGAATTATCCCTGAAGAATGGGACATTATCCCTGAAGTTCATCTCATGCCATGGTAACACCTGCACCAAGCCTACTGTCACTAAGCCTTCCCAATTTTCCACAGCAAGTAGAAGGGAGTGAATAGTAGCAGGTGGAACAGTGTGCACCAGCATGTCCTTCAGTCCTTCCTTGGATTCAGTGTCATAGGTTCCTGGGTTTTAAGGTTTAAAAGAAGCAGTGACTCTCTAAGCAGGCCTTTTAAATAACACAGTACAACGATTGTAATAGTCTCGCTTATATAATTGTTTTGCTTACAATTAACCAGCATATCATCCATGAGTAGAAGGCTTCTCACACGATGATTTTGAGAACACAGAGAAACAGCCGCTAACTCTGCAGTCTGCCAACTTTAGCTTTAGCTTTGCTGAGCCAGTATCCATCCATCTTATCCTCCCTCCTTGGTGCATGTAAGCCTGCAACGTATACCAAATATTCTGCTTTGCCACACTTCATCCCGTTGTCAGCAGCTTCTCATCCACCAGCATAACCACCCATCTAAACCTCACTCAGCTCAAAGCTGGTGACAAGGGAAACAGCCAAGAGAGATGACATATGGCAAGGAGCACCCAAACTACATTTACTGCCAGGGACATTGAGCCTAGGAGACAGGCATGCCTGCAGGTTAATATGCTCAACCACAAGGCATTGCATGTGGCCTGAGGTTTCTGCTGTCACAGCTAGACTCTCACAGCTTGTTTACTCAGCTACAGTGCACTGCTCTGTAATTTGCAGGTTCAACCAGTTGAAATAAAACTTGATCAAAATGGCTGTTCCTCTGGAATACAAACTTTGGGATGGTTAGCTGGATAAAATGCTAGTTTATATTAGGCATGTTATGTATATATTTGCATTGGATGTCATTAAATGTGCATGAGGAAGTGATGTGTATGACAACCATGACAAAAGGCATTTTCTGCATGGTTAGAATCAACCCTTTGAACTGCAATGGGAAACAAATAGGAAGCCAGTACATAAAGATACTAAGTGAGCATAAAAAACTAAGTGAGCACAAATATCAGTTACACTATATATTGTGTATTTTAGCTAGTGAGAACAGCTTTATTCTGTGCCAGCTCATCTTTGAACAGTTTTTATAGGCAGTCACAAATACAGTTCTTCAAAATAAATTAATTCGTACACTGAGGCCAGAAGAAAACACTGCCATTATCCAGCATAACCAGCTGGATAACAGAAACCCTTTTTGGTTTGATGTTGGATTACAGATAAATGTTGACATACCAAATCTTAACAGTCTGCAGGCATTTTTACTGCCCGTTTTTCTAGCTCTGTGAATAAACATTTAGGGATTTGAAAAGTATACTAGCCCACTAAAGGTCAAATTCAAATCCAAGACCAAACTGAGGGTACTCAGTGTTGCTCTCATCTCTCAAACCAGTGCTAAAGCTCTCTTTTATCCCACATTTTTTGAAAGCTAAGCGGTTTCAATGGAATCTGCCATATTTCAATTTTATTATTCATAAGGCATGAGGCCATATATCAGCGTAATAACACCCAGCTTTCTAAATGAGATATCTATGCACCTGTAATCTTATGCCTAAGCTGCAAAACCATTTACACATCCAAAAAGTATTGCTAGAGAGCATTTATGCTTCAGAGTGTGTATTTATTGAAAATAATGCTAGTTTATGACACTTGGATTCTGGTCTCATACTCCACCAACAGCACTTTTTGCAGTTGTTTGATATCAGCAAGCAGTATCTTGCAGATTAAAACCAAGTCTCATTCAAATTGGACTGGTCTCTAAGCCCATGACCTAGAGTAGAGCTCTATCTCACTCACATCATCTTTAAAACTATTCTTTAGGTAATGCAAGAATCCAGCACACAATAGGATGACAGTTATAAAGAAATAAAAGGAAAGAACTATGCACTAGAAATCAAAAGCAAAACGCAAACATTTAAGATTTTTGGCACTGAGAAAAGGAGGAAAAGTTCAGTCAATAAAATTTTCCAACTACTTATGCAGAAACTACTTTTGATTACTAATTTCAGTCTCCATTCTGCAAGCAGATTCATCTACAGAAACCGAATTAAAACAAATACAAGTTTTTAATGCAACATAACTGCCTCCTTTTTTACTCACAAATCAGCATTAAGAACACTCATTTATTTCAATATGTGGGATTAAAATTTATATATAGACATGACAAATGACAGAGTCTGTTTGAAACACTTCCTGAAGCTGCAGAACCCCATATTAAACCATGCATAATGTTCACTGCATTTTTCTGGCAATATTTTGGAAGCTGTGCAGACTTTTACAGATTTCCTAGTTCTTTATGAGTACTGTAAATATACAAAAAACAGTAAGACCTTTAGAGCAAGTCATGACACCTATATTTTAACTGCTTTTTACTATCAAAATAAATTTCATGTAAATTCAATAAACTACTGAAATGTATTTTACCATTCAGTTCTAAATTTTAGCTCCTACCAATAAAAAACCAATCAATAAGCATGTAAAAGGGAGTAAAAGGCAGTAAAGCTTGGAGTTTTGTTACAGTTTGGGGGTTTATAGTTTTAGGGGGTCATACTTTAATTAACTGTAGAATATGTGAGGTGTGTAATTATCTCAAGCTGTGGATGACATCTTTTTTTTTTTGCCAGGGTTCACCACAGAGTGATTTTAAGTTTGGCTGATAGCAGACACATTATAATAGCTTGTAAAAAATACATGAACCAAAATTTTCTTACGTATTACAATATCTAAGATTAGCTTTAAAAAACCCAAAAAAAACAAAACAAAAAATGGATGTGCTGCCTATTACCCACCTCATGCAAATGTGGTCTGCAGGTTTAAAGTTGACATAACAGATAGGCAACATTATGTTCAACAGGATCCCACAGCACACACTGTTATCTTCCCTGATTCTGAAGAACAGTATAAACTGGGGTTTATAAAAGCCTGACAAGATCATTTATCCAATCATCTTCTGATTGCTGGACAGAAAAAGACATATTTTTTCTCCCTCTTCTCTGGTGAATTTGTTTGTAATGCTTACTCTCTCATACCATACTCAGCCTTGACAGAAGTATCCAGTGGAGATAACCTCAAATATGCAAAGAGCTGAATTATGATTCTGTCCCTCTGGTTTGTAAAACTCAGCTGTCAGCTTTGATCTTTGACTTTTGAGATCCTGTTCTACAAAATAGAATGTGCATTCATACATGGCTTGATATGAGTATTTGCCATTATTTCAAAGGTAGAAACAATGCTAAATTTTTAGAATAAGCACAGTAAAAGTTCAGGAAGCAGCCATTTTTCAGTTTAACTTTTCCTGACCTTGGCCTTTTCCATAGAGGATGCCTGGAACAAGCACTTCTTAGCTGCAGTTCCACAAATCCAAACATTCTAAACTCTGAGGTCTGCCAGCTTCAATCAGTCATAAACTTCTCCCTGCAATACTGTATTACAGCCAAAAAATAGGGCTATACTTTCAGAAAATGAGGTAGCATTAAAGCTATGAAAGTTGATAAAACAGATCCCAGATGCTAGCAACCTGAAATGACAATGAGAGGAAGAATCTAAGAGTGTGCATATGCAGACAATTTTATAAGCTACACAGGAGGCTGGAGAAATTTGTTTTATTTTTCTGACATCCCATTTATATGAAATGAAGGACAAATATTTAATCTTACTATGCTATTGGGGAAAAATAGGAAACAATTCTGGGGGACCTTGAAATTCTGATCAGGAGAGGTCAAGACCTGACTGAGAAGACAGGCATTGGATCTCTAAAATCATCTCACAAATATTTGAAACTATCATCAAAAATGAAACTTTTAGCAAACAATATGACAAAGCTTTGAATGGTCTCAATAAAAACTTTTCCTGTCCAAATATGTTCTCCTTAGACTTTTCAATTTAAAACGCTTAATGAAAAACAAGTAGAAAGGATCTGAGGTTTTAGTATAAATATCAAATGGAACAGAAAAGGTCTTCAAAAGATCATGTACTGCTTTTTTTTTTTTTTTTTTGAAAACTCCTTGAACAAAATCATCATCTAAAAGCTATAAATAAGCTCATACACAGCATGTGCTTCATAAACTAGAATAGGATCTTATTATGGGAAAACAGAGCCCATACTAATTTAATCCGTTCCCAGATTCCTTCATGTCAGAAATAAAATTCGTACTTCTTTTTGTAGAGAAGGGCCTAGAATTGTATTTCTGACTGGGAAAATGAGGTTTATGGGCAGAAACAAAGACAAGAATCAGTCAGTTGGAAAGAGGTTTAGATATTAATGGATTTTTGCTAACACTGAGGTCTGCCATGCCACATTCAGAGCACCAGCAATGTCTTTGGCAGTTGCTATGGCCTTATTTTTGCCAGCAAGTTCTGTTCTAACCAAGTTTAGACAACACTTCTGATAGCAACAAAAGCGGCTGGTCTGCTTTAGAAATCCCAGTGGAGATGGAGCTGCTCCAGTGTCAGCCTAAGAGTGTAATGGGGAGTTTGCCAAAAAAGGCTAGGTTAGATGAAGTCTTCAGAGGCTACATACAAACCAAATGTGTCAAAATCCTGGCACTTAACTGCCAGGAAGTTTATAACCCAGGGAGAAAGAGATGACAATTCTCCTGACATAACCACAGCATTTTCTCACTTTCATAGAGTTTCAGAAGGAAAAATGAAGTTGTTTGAGACATAACCACAGCATTTTCTCAGTTTCATAGAGTTTCAGAAGGAAAAATGAAGTTGTTTGATAATGCAGTCCATCAGAAATAAGTCAGAGACCATCACCCAAAGGCAAGTGTTTCAGGGTAATTTGAATCTTAGGAAAATATTACAAAGGGAATCATATGTAAGCAAGCTAACCCAAGACATCACAAGAAAGAGAAGGTTTTAAGAAAAAAAAACATATTCTCTGCATGTAATTATACTGATGAGCTGATGGCACAGGTTTTAAGATTATTTTTCTTTAGTTTAGTAGTTTTGAAGAAAAATACTACTCCCACTTTTTTGCACAAACACAAATCTTGTGCATAATGATTCTGACACATTCCTTGTACTCAAGTAAATTTTCTTCACAGAGGATAGGAAGTGTTTGTGCATTCAGAGGTACTATGGCCTTATTAATTAATACATATAGGAAAAAAAATCTATGAAATAATTTCTTTCCACTTTCTTTTTTCCTAACATATCCCTAACATAAAACAAGCATAACTCTATGAAGTTGATTAAATGCAGTATGTGTCCTTCAGGCTTGAGTCTTGATAAAAGAAAAAAATAAATAAAAGTGAAGGAAAGGTAGGAAAACACTCTTGTATCAGCCTCTTTCTCAGGAAAATTCTCCACTTTAGTTCAAGTCAAAGGTTACCAGCTTCTTATTTGGCCAAGGGCAGTTTGCTTCAGCCAAGACTGGGGCGATAGAAATAAACAGTGTAAGTTTACAGAAAAGGGATGAATCTCCATTTTTAACACAGAATCAAGGCAGTACATTTTTCATTAACAATCTGTAACACAATGCAATTAATGTTTCTCCCTAGAAATAAAATAGAATCAAGTTCTATTTTTCTCTGCCCTTAGCTACCCAGGAATACACTCATGGAAGGACTGACCAGGAAACACAGAGCTTCCTGTTTCACTGGTTACTGAACTTCCTGTGCCTTCCCTTTACTGTTAGTGGCACCCTTTGGGAAGAGCTGGGCCTCTGAAAAAATTGTGCTACATAATGTAGAAGATAAAGAAATTCAAGCCCAACTAGAATCAAAGTACTTAATGTAGTTGATCTCTGCTATGCATCCTGATTGCCAGAGTCTACCTAATGTCATACAGCATCAGAAATAAAATCAAAATATGTATTTTAAAGGTTTCATCACAGCTCTTACTCTTCAGAAATCCAGCAGACAATGGCAAGCACTGTTATACAGTTTACACAAAAGTAATAGGTATCGCTGAAAGTAAAAATGACACTGAGAAGGTCATCTTTTTACAGTGGCTGGTGATGAAATACACAGTACATTTAGGCACCTCTTGTAAATACAGATCAAAGGAGGCAGTGAAACTGCAGCATAGAAGTGTAAGAAGTAAAATTGTGGTTTTATCTATGTTACACGGTACATTAGATTATCTGTGGCTGAATGAAAATGGGAAAATCAAATTTGTTTTCCCATGAAGGAAAAGAATATTGAAATGCAGGGCACAACTAATAAGTTTCAGATAGGGCTTAAAAGACTGGCAGGTTTAGAATTAAATCTGGGCACATTATTTAGACCTAGCTCAAGATCTACTCAGTCCAGAGCAAGGCTTCTGGCAGATGGATGGCAATCTAGCTCAGCAGACATGACTGAAAATTCAAAATGTCAGTAAAAACGATGGCTCGGGTATGAAGTTCAATTCCGCAGGGTACTAAGGAATATGCTTACCAAGCTCAAAATCAAAGTCAAGCAAAATACCACATGAAGCCTTGCATTCTGTGATAGCCAGCACAATCTAGGAAAACATGTCATAAAATGCATGTAGGAAGAAGCAAAACATCTAATACATTTTGTCATTTTGCAAGGATGTACCAGCAGAGTGCAGAGCATCAAAAAGGAGACAATGAGGGCCTCATTAAATCTAATTAATTCCTCACAGGAGTTCTACCAGGAGATGAATGGACTGCCAGCTGGAAAGCAAATGGGAAATGTATTGCTTTGTGCACCAGTGTCCAGCTTAAAACCAATGTAATGCCAGAACTGCAGAGATTCTAATAAAAAGCCACTAGTCATAGAAGTTAAGCAATAGGACCTAGACTTCACAGCGGTTAACTCTCCCCACAGACATAATACATTAATTAGGTTACATTTCTATAAATTATAACAGCATCAAAGGAAAGAAAAGCCCCAACCAAAAAGCCTCTTTTGGATTTAAAGTAATTCATATCCTTGGTCCTACTAAGGAGGCCATACTCAGATGCAAAAGGGAAAGCAAAATAATTCAGATTATTATGAAGACATCTTCCTGGATAAGTATAAAAGTCTTCAAAGAATATTGAAAAGAGCTGGAAAAGTTCAAGAACTTCAGATTTCATACCTTCCCCTTGA
Source organism: Serinus canaria (assembly GCF_022539315.1). Lineage (NCBI taxonomy): Eukaryota > Metazoa > Chordata > Aves > Passeriformes > Fringillidae > Serinus > Serinus canaria. Next base: position 41,574,157 of record NC_066315.1, read on the forward strand.
CCTACCGTAGCATGAGAAGAGAACCCGAATGCATTATTTTGGGAGCCACAGAGAATCAGAAGAACCAAAAAAGCAAAAGCATTTCAGCATCATTGAAAAAATATTCCACTTAGGCATGGATTCCAAAAAATTCAGCAAATATTTTAAAAAGAAACATGTTCCATTTCCTCAAAAGGGTAGAACACTCAGGGAATGTGACTGATGCCAGGGATTTTTCTTCACTGAATGCATTCTCAAAATTGCCTGTATATATCTGCAATAGCCCATCCTACAAAGCTTATATATTTCACTCTTCCCTGTGATTAAAGGCTAAATAATATTTTTCTTTAATCCAATATTCTAATTAAATTTCCAAGGCTTAAAGGTGCAAGAAAGTGCCCAGTTAATGTGGTAATTAATGACTAGAAAGCCAACTTTCCATTATATTATTATTTGGACAGCTCACACACTTCAGAAGACTTCTAATTGTGTTACTGTTGATAAATGTTGAATGGTCAAAGCTTGTGTGTGTTGTGCACATTTTACTGCCCTCAAGGCCAACACACTAAACAGTTTAAGACATTCAAATACTCTTGCAAATTTTAAAGTTAAGCCATAAACTACTACTTTCACTGTTATTACAGCAGATTAATTAGTAATGCCATGGAGTTTATGGGCGCACAGACAAAAAACTGACAATGCATCATCTCTACTAGCAGCAAATATGAGGATCTGAATGTCCAAGAAAACTGATAACATTTCTTCTGAAAGATGCAGCAAGTTATACAGCAGTTAAGAAAATAAATACAAATAACAAGAGGTTCCATTATCTCCTGAGTTAATCTATTTTTCAATACAAATGTTTTCAACACCATTTTGTTATCCATTCTTATGTACTAGGTATAAACTAGAATATCAAAGCAGATGAGACAAGTTTGCAGAGATGAAGATAACTATAGAGAGGATATTCACTTTATGGTAATAATTGAAAAGAATTTTCTTTTTTAAACTAATGGATACAAATTAGGCTATTCAACCGTGAGAAAGCCTATCCTCTACATAAAATCATAGCTATATTCTTTTGAGACATTATTCTTTTGTGACATCTTCGTGACACACTATTGATTCACAAAGTGGATTTATGTAAATGAAAATGGATTTATCCCTTATCTTCTACTGAAGATATCCACTGGTATTTACTGATATCTGGTGTTATCTATTGATATCTGTCTACTGATATTTACTGGGTTTATTTCCTATCAGTGGTGCCAAAACTCAGCCCTTCCTCACCCTATTTATTAATCAACATGATTGCATCTTATAAGCCCATTCTTTATGCCTGCACAACCCTATCTGCAACAAATAAGTTGCATGAGCTTTGGCGATGAATACTTTGCGTTCTAGAACATTAAGTCTGAAAAATCACATTAATATACATAAACATTACAAAAAATGAAGTTTTTCTTCATAGAAAATAGATAGAAAATAGACTTGTATCCAAAATTAAAGAACAAACTGCCCAGGTAAGTGGCTGAGTCACCTTCCCTGGAGTTACATAAAAGGCATATAGATGTGGTGCTTAGGGACATGGTTTAGTGATGGTCTTAGCATACTGAGTTAATGGTTGCAATCAATGATCTTAGAGGCCTTTTCCGGCCTAAATGATTCTATGCTTCTATTAAAATCAAAACTAGTGATGAAATTGTTAACATCACCATAGTTCATCGTTATTTTTCCAAGCACTTGTGGGTATTTTTTTTTCTGTTGCTTCTCCTGCACCCAAGTAGCCAGCTAAGGCATCACTCAGGAATTTGGAGTTAAGAGCTCTTTTGGAAATATCTCTGTTGAGCAGGGGCCTAAGTTGGCTGCTAAAACCTGTGAAGCTATCCATAAACTACATATTTTTAGATTTTACAGTTTGTTAATGAAGGATGTCCCAGTCTTTCTTAAACATAAAAGTTGTAGACTCAAATTAAATCCAAATTAAATCCAAAGTGGGATTTTAATCCAACTCATTAATTAACTTTAAGAATCAAAATAAAAGGTGACTGTAAACTGGCTGTAAACTTCACTTTGTGCTACATCTTGTTCAGAAACATTTGATCTAATGCTTCTTTTGTCTCTATCTTGTCTTTTTCTCTGTCAGTTTACATACAAACTCTGTAATCCAATAAAGCCCCCATATGTTTGAACTTCAGCTGCGCGGGACAGGTTTATTGCCAGAAAACAGCAACTCCCTCTAGTGCCAAAGGCGCTTCCTCCCTTACAGCACACTAAATTAATCTCCTGTGAAAGTCATTCATTGCTAATTAATGTTGTGATCTTGTTATAAAGTAGCATTCAAAAGTCTTTTTCCTGTTAGGGTGTTTTGTTGTATCTGCCGACCCAAGTGTTAGCAGGAACTAAAATTTAATAGAAACAAAAATAACTTCTGTGTTTGCAAATTAGGACACACTTGGACATTGATGATTTTTTTCTTGAAACACATGACGTTAAGCACACTGCAAAGCTTTGGTTTACATACTCAAGCCCTAACACACTGGCACGAAGAAGCTGGCTCTCTGCCGTCTTTGAAAACTGCTTCAGAACCCCGTGGCTCTTACAATTTATGGCAAGTGTATGATATCCAAGCAAACAACCACATTGAAATCAGTCACAGTCTGGATGCTAAATTTGTCCTAGGTGTTGATACTCAGCAGGTTAATATGCATATTCTACCACAGAATAACAAAGCAGAAAGTTGCAAGCCTTATGGGAGTTTGTATCCTCTGAAGATAAGATAAATAAAACTCCTATGCCCTTGAGTTACAAACTAGCTGCTGCAGATCAGTTCCACTCGGGGCATTCCATGCTGGCTTGGTGTGCTGATAAGCGGGTTTGCGTGCTGCTGGTACTGTTAGACTGCACATACTGGGTACAAGGCTTGCTGGAGTTGTCACACTCAATGCAGAGAAGCTTTGTGTACATTAGGATTGCACAGCTTGCTTTGTTTTCTGAGGCACAGCAATGGAACAGCATGAAACTAAGTGGTAAAGGCAAAAACCCAGCACAGTGCTGGGAAGAAATAAGGTTACACCTCATTAAAGGTGTCCTGCAGGGAAGCTGTCCTGCCTCCATCACAGAGGGGGACTAGCCTGCAATCTGCCCTCCATCCTTTGCTAAGTGCCATGGGTGGAAAAGAATAGAAGATGGGGCTTATAGGAAAGATCTCACTAGAAACTCCCATTAGAATAATCCAAAATTAGATCATGACCTGATGTCCAAAAATATGTGGGTTTAGACCTTTACAGGGTCACTTACTGTGACCTACTATACGGAAAAAGATGAACACAGGAAACAAGCAGCTACCCAGCTGTCTTTGGGTCAGAAGCTGAGGTACAAGCTGTCCCTCCTATAGTGTATGTGGTGACCACTTACAAAACAGACAAGCACGGAGCAATATCCTGTACAGATCAAGAATAGCGACATCTGTATCTGTATGCTGCAGTGTGGCAGAGTTCTGTACAGTGAATCAGCTAAAATAGCACTAAGTCAGCATTCAGAGCATTAGGATTTCTACAGAGCCTGTACAGATCAAGAACAGCAACATCTGCTCTTGATGCCCTGTACAGATCAAGAATAGCAACATCTGTATCTGTATGCTGCAGTGTGGCAGAGTTCTGTACAGTGAATCAGCTAAAATAGCACTAAGCATTCAGAGCATTAGGATCTCTACAGTGCAAATAGAAGGGATGCAGACAGTGGGGCCACAAAATGACATGTCTATGCCAGTACAAGTGCCAAGTGCAATTTGGCTTTATTACCCCTGCAGCCTATATTTTTTTTTACCTTGGGATCACTGACACCCTGTGAGTCCCACATAGTAGAACTACTGCAGACTCTTTGGATTCACACAACTGATAGTCCACAACCTGGTGTTCATCAAGCAACCTGGCTTGGTAGTCAGCTCACAAACATCTTTCCTGCCATAAAAAAATCCACCCATTATGAGAAGGTTAATTGAGATTTAACTAAGTAACCAGCCTGACTGCCCAGGTGGAGCCATGGGATAAGGTGATTCTCTTAAGTCTCCCAAGAATCTCTTAAGGCTATTGGAAATAGATTTCAATACTATTAGGTTTTTTGTGGCTAACAAAACACTGGCTGGTGTAATTGTTGGAGTTTTTACATCTTACACGAATAGTTAGTTTTAGTTTAGTAAAAAGCTGCTTTTTAACTTCATATGGCCCTAATGCCTAATCCTCCATAATTTTACTCAAATAAACTGTCTCTGTGGTTGCTTAAACAAATAAAGTCAGTTAGAAATACAAATAAACTGCCTTTCTGTGCCGCTGATCACTGTCCTGTTGTTAGTCTCACTCTTCCTCTCAGTGATGCAGGATCGGCACAGGTGCATCCACATAAGAGTAAGGGCTGAGCTGAAATGCAGCTCCTGAGAAAACGGATGGCATGTGCATGGATGGAAATGTGCATCCTAGTCCCATCTGAGGCTTCTCACAGCTGTCTCCTGATCTAGCTGTTTAGAGCAGCCTGATCCAACATTACACAGCTGTGCCACACCACAGTTACCTGCCAACAGAGGCAGCCAAAGCCTGGGAGATGGGGAAGACGTTCCAGAGAAGGCTCATGGAAAATTATGGTTACAGATTGGTCAAGATAACTAAAACCTGTGGGTCCACTAGGGGCCCTGCCAGCAGCTGAGTTAAAATGTTCTGTAAAGACTTTTCTAGCTACTCATTTCCATTTAAAAATGGAGTACCCTTTTTATATTTTTTTCTCCTAACTACATCTATTCACCAGTCTATGCACACCGAGGCTGTAATTTTGCTTAAAATAAACCAAGTTACTTTCCAATTTTAGTACTTTACATTGACTGTTTCATAGCGAATTCCTATTTTTTATTGTTGCACAGTGTTTACATGATGAAAAACACATCCCATGGTTTGCAGTTCAGTCTCTCTTGATAGACGTGACAGTTCACTAATTTGCTCCAAAAAAATGACAATGGTTTTTAACCAAATTTGAATGCAACAAAAAAAAATATCAATTTTGGAACTGCATAAAATTTCACATAGTCTATGTCAATAAAAGCTATTAAGCAAACAAACTAACTTTCAGAGACAGTTATTGAGAGCATCAGCTAATTGACTAGCAGGGACTGCTGGGCACAATTACTTCTAAAAAATCAGTCAATACATCTTCCTACAATAACTTTATCTGAATGTTTTCTTCAGGCTACATAAGGCTGAATATGCGCTATATGAAGAGAAATGAGGACATACATCTATAACTCAACATTCCCTATGTTAATGGAAATGCCTTTACTATCTCAATCCTCATTTTGGAAGTTCCAAACTTCATATGTTACTAAAAACTTGGGAAGAACTGGTACTGTCTTTTCAGAAACCTGGAAGTCTAGTTGCATACCAGTTAAAATTCATTCTAAATGTACTAATAGTCACTGGAGCATAGTAGAGAGAGATTCTAAGTGATCTGTCCTGATTCCAGATCACTGGACAGCACATCAGATTCCATTACGGCTGAGAGAACCGTGCACTTAGCTGTGCTTCCCATCTTGCAAATGTCACTGACATCCATGAACTTATGATTCCATGATTCAGCTGACCAGTCTGACACTTTACATCTTGACCAGCTAGAAAGAGTTTTCACTTCAAGTCCAGATACCTCTTTACTCTCAGATCCTTCACTGTAATAATGTGCTGGTGCCAAGTGCCCCTCCAGAGCTGCCCAGAGTCAGAATGATGATAGGGCACAGCACTGTACTCAGCAATCCAAGAAACCAGTAGTAGTTAATCCTGACTACTGCTTGTTAGGAGCTTGCAAGCCCACTCTAGAACTCTCTTACATTAAAAAGTGGAGGCAAAGATACCAGTGAACGTGCAGCAGATCTGCAGCCATCCGTGGCGTCACAGTCATAAACAAAAGTACAAAACTTCCACTCAAGTTATAGCAGAGTTTTCCTATTTGCAGCATTCTACTGTTAATGATACACAAAGACAGATGAGAACAATTATACTACATGGACATTAGCCAGTGCAGTTTACCTAAAGAACCAGATTGTAATTAATTTGGCTTTTTTCCTCCCTCAATAATCCCTTTGCAGACAATGGGGGGAAAAATGCCACAGGATTAAAACCTTTTTGACTAATAAAAGTGATAAACAGTAAATAATTTCAATTTACTCATCTTAAACCTCATTTATGCACTACACGTGCCTGATAATAGCTCTGTGCAGGAACATAGTTCCATGGATTGAGGCTGCACAGTAGTGGGAGGCTCATTTTAGAGTTTTGTAAGAAATCCTCTCATTGCACTATCTGGAAGGCAAAGAAACTACTGAGCAAGAGTTATCCATGAAGCAGAACCCAATAAGGAGAGCAAGACATAGCTGGAATAAGCACCAGAGTAGAGGCACTAGTTAATCTCCAGCAGCTGTAAGGGTCACATCAGAGATGCTGATCTATGCATTGCAAATTTAAGGCTTTATTAAAGCTGACTGTTAAACAGCAGGGAACTAGACCTACATTCCTACACCATTTTCCTAGCTTGCAAAGACAAAGCTTGTTATTGTGTGCTTTGCTGAGGAAAGGTTAGAAAGAAAGCATTCTCTGCATGCCATCGAGTGGTTCAGTAAGAAAGGTGAGATGGCTAGTACAATTTCAAGAGGAATGGAAGGCAGAAAAGAAAAGAAAGCAATGATTTGAGGTAATCTGCACTTCAAAGAATAAGGGAAAAATCCACACCTTCAGAGCAAAACTCTATCTTTTGTTTTGTAAAGAATAGACTTTAATGCTGTTTATATATAGTACAGAGCAATGACAAGCAAATCTTCTAAAAATAGTTCTCCACTGCCTAATGATTGCAGGCAAGAAACACTTTCCTGGCAGACACCCGTATTTGCAGAGATCATTTTTGTGTATTGCCCTCAGCCCACATAATTCTGTCTCCATTTTATATTTAGACTCTGTATTCCAGAATACAAATCTAATTTGCTAAATTGCTTAGTTGGATATTTGGCTTCTTACTATGGGCTGAGACAGTCGTTCAACAGTTTAAGTTTGAAAAACAGATAAACACAGCTGATTCTCCTTTCTGATTTTCTGCACGGACAGCAAAAATGACAACTTTTGTATTAGCACAAGGTGGGGGAAGAAAGTGCAGAAAGGAGAATTGACAATTGAGGGAGACTGACAATCATCAGCCTTTTTATTGACACAAAATATTTATCATGCTATGACCTTAATTAATAGAGATGTTACACAGAAATTTAATGGAGTAACCTGCAACAAATTACCTGAAAGAAGCTGTGCAGGAAAAAAACAGTACCAGTATAACATGTAAGATACAGACAGGTCTTTATGAAGCTGAAATCAGATATTTCTTTTCCAGATTTCTCCTTATTTTTTAAGCTTTATAATCTGTGCTTGACCTAGGTTCACAGCTAGATTAAAATTGTATTTATCTTGTAAGATCTGCCAAAATGCAATATGATAAAGCTGAAAACATTCTTTATTCTTTGAGCATAGAGGTGTAATCTGTTTAGAAGACTGACTTATTTTGAAGGTGCTTGCATGAGGTGGGTAGTTCTCTAAACATAAAGCAATGTAAGGAAAAGCAAAATGCCTTTTTAACCCACAAACCACCTTTCTTTTCTCATTAACTTTTTATCCTCAAAAATGCAGATTTGGCAGTCAAAATAGAACAGGACTAGAGAGAAAAACCTTTTAATAAAGTTGAGGAGACCTGACAAAATAAGCACAGATAAGAAGTGGGAAAACAGGTTATGTGAAGAAAGGATGAATAGGGAATGGATGTGAAGGGGAGGGAAGGTAAAATGTTTGTGCTTCTTAGCATTTCTTGGCCTTCATCTACGCTTCTTTTTGCAGGACTTCAAAGTTACCCAGCAGTCACTGGGAATAAAATCCCAAAAGCTAAAAGTCAAACCTGACTCCTTCTCATCCGGTACACCTTCAAGAGTCAAAGACTGGGACTTTCTTAATTAAATTATTCAGTTACATCTATGTTTGTTTAATTTAGGCAGAACCTCATCCTCAGGTCTGTATTTGAGATGCTTTAGAAACTGAGGTGCCTTAAGAAGGTATTATTTTGTCTTAATCTGCTTCCCCTTGAAGTCACCTACTCAGAGAGACTAAGCTATGCTGCCTAATCCATATCCATAGACAGGAGTTCACAGTACTAAAGGAGTCAGGGAATTTTATAAGTCCCACACTCTCACAACAGCATGTACATAAAAGAAATTCTTAGACTATCGCCAGAATTTAGAATGACTCAAAAAATGTGTTTCAAGATCTTAATATGTTCTGGTGAAGTAATTATCTAATCACATATAACTCAGATTCTTATATTTTGTGCCAAATACTAAAAATAAACTAAAAGAAAACTGCTATTTAATTATATCCTAAGAAAACTTTTCTTTCTAAAACATTCAACAAGAATATCAACCTATTAAAGGGAAAATTTCCAAGTATGTAATCAGACTCTTTTTCAGAAACTTGCAATTGAAGCTAAATATTTTATATTATTGTAGCTCTTCTGTATTTTGCACTTGCCAGATGTTTCTGCTTTGTACAGGACTCTTTGGAGTTGTAGATTAGCACTGATGTATCTTAATATCTCTGGGTACTGAGTTTTGAAAGGAGCTTGTCAGGTTTTGATAAATGCTTGGATCGTCAGACAAATAGAGAACTCCCCAGAAAAAGAGGAACAGGCATCCCAGCAATATCTAGAATAGTTAAAATAGATCAATACATTAAGCTGTAAGCCTATAAGTGATTGCCTCTAATTAGTCTAGAACATGCTACTAGAGACTATCAGAGCTTTATGCTGCCCTTTCAGGAGTTGCTTTTTTTTCCTTCTTAATGATTGCTCAATCCATGCTGTCTTTTTCATCACCATGTGTGAAGTCAAATGAAGCACTGAAGAAAAGAAATAGATTTATGTCCATTGACACCAGAGCTACAAACCACTTAGATGCAGAGGAAAACTGGAAAACAAGAACAGTGATACCATTGTATATTACTTCTTCCCCCAAACAAAATGTATTTTTTATGTTAACAAACTTCCTTCTTTTTCTTTCAGTAATGAAATTATGGGCACCACACTAGCTGCTTTCTGATATGCACTAAATAAAGTTAATATTGCCTTAGTATTTTGGGATGTTGACAGATCCAATGTGTCAAATCTTAGTGGTGGTTTAACAAATGCAGCTGCCTGCTTCACCTGTCAGAGGAGCTCCTACTGTTGCCATAGCAAGGCTGGCATAAGGGAGCATGTGCTCCTGCTGCAGCTGCTTCCATACAAAGCCCAGAATCTGAAGGCCTTAAAACCCATAACTCAGGCAAACAGTTGTTTGGTTTATCTATTAGAAGCCAGCTGTCTGTCACTTCCCTCTGGCTGGTTTCTCTACAAGGCTTAGGAGAATGGAATATGGATGTGGGTATCCGTGACTTCAATTAATTGATTATACCTGGACTGTCACAGCTACACCATCAAGATGCAGTTTTTTTATGAAAGATGCTGCAAGTCTGATTTCCCTGAGATTACCTTTCAGATTGCTTTTGCTCCTGACTCTTCTCATTACCAATTTACAGTGAGATGTCAGACTCAGAACTCAAACCAGTGACATGTAATTTCTTCTGCCAGCCTTGAGAAGAAGATTAAAATCTCCATCTGGGGCCAGTTTGGCCCACTAGGATAGGAGGACAGTACCTTCTGTTAGTATAACTAGATTGCCTGAACACAGCTGTCTGAGTCTGCAGACGAGGCATAAAAGAAAATTTTGTATTCTTGCTAACATCAATGATCTGGTAGCACTTGTTTAACAGTAATAAAGTTCTTTATTACCCTTTCTTCTCCATTGTCTGCAATGTTTTTATTTAAATGACTGGTCATTTCTTACTTCAGAAGCAGTTTAAATTAATCAGCTCTAAATTCATCAGGCAGTTGGACTAGATGGTTGTTGTAGTTCCCTTCCAACTGAAGTCTATTTTACTTTATTTTATTCTAAATAAAGTTTGATAAGTCTTCATAAAATTTGAAATGGCATAGCAGACCTGCACAATGTACTTCTGCAATGCATCTGAGGATTCTTCAAGATGAATATGTGTTTATATTCTAGCTTTTTTCCAAGTTCGTGTAAACTTGACTTGTCTAAGTACAGTACAGTTTAGTTCATGGTGTAATTGTATGTTAAATTTAAGGTTGCAGGCTGCCAGTGAGACAATGGAAATTCTATTAAAAATACAGAAGTACACACACAGCCTCACAATATGCTGCAGACTGATGGACCATAGCCATCCAGACGGTTGAAGAACTGTCAGCTTTTTGAGAAAATTTATAGAAGTTATAACTTATCTGTATTTTTTTATATTTCACATTAAACCTAATAAAGACTTTGACCTTTCTGTCCAGACTCTCAGAATTATCCTGAAGTGCTCATATTTAGAACGTACATTTTGCATAATATTCAGTTCCCTATTTCATTAAGCATTTAGATTCCAGTCACTCATTACTCAATTTTATAGAACTATCCCCGCCTCAATTCCTCAAAACTTAGGCCAGACATTATCAGTGCTGGTCTCTGAATGCCTAAAGCAAGCATAAGAAAAACACTTTCTCACTGGGCTCAAACAATGAGATGAGGGCTTTCTCCACATTACAAAGTGCTAGCAGTAGAAATAAAGATACTAGTGCAAGCAGATTGGATTTTAGGCATGTTGGTTTTGGTTGTTGTTTTGGGGTTTTTTTCTCTTCTGTTAAGATTTAATTTGATAACAAACTGGCAGTGGAGCAAATGGAGTAACTGAAAACCGTGCTTTTAAACTAAAAGGAAAACAGCAGGTAGCAATTCACACTGCTTCAGCAATGATGGCTCAAAAGGCAACAGAGCTGATCCAACTTTTCTTCTTTTATAGCCTGTAATTGAAAGAGCATTTCATTGACAGCTAACCCCTAGCAAGCAATTTGGAAGAGGTACAAATGAAGAAATGTGCTGTAATGAAAAGCTCAAAAAGTCTGGCTACATGGCTGATTTTAATAAAGACACTGTTTTAGGGACAAGAGCATTGTCATAGAATCATAGAATATGCTGAGCTGGAAGGGACCCACTAAGTCCAACTCCTGGCTCTGCACAGGATAGCCCCAAAAATCACACCATGTGCTTTGTCCAAACACTTCTTCAACTCTGGTAGGCTTGGTGCTGTGACAACTTCCCTAGGAAGCCTGTTCCAATGTCAAACAACTCTCTGGGTGAAGTACCTCTTCCTAATACCCAACCTAAATCCCCACCCCAGCTTCCCACTGTTTCCTTGGGTCCTATCACTGGTCATCAAAGAAAAGAGATCGATACTTGCCCCTCTACTTGCCCTCCTCAGGAAGTTGCAGACCATGACAAGATCGGTCCTCAGTCTTTCCTTAATAATTTATTATTAAATACAGCTAAATGAGTCAGTAGAAATACACATATGATGGAAAAGTTTATCATAGATGACTCCCACCCATCTATCAGACCAACAATTCATCCAATTTTTTTCCCCCTGGAGAAGCATGTGGGACAGAGAACGGTATGATTTTGGCTGAAGGCTGAGGGCAAAGGAGTATTTGAAACCACTCATATTTCTGTTTCTAAGATCCCTCCAATCCTAACATTCTTTATTACCTGATACATCAGCTCCTCCACAGCTGGGAGCCTTCACAGACTTATCCAATGCTACATAGCACTAGGAGAGAGCAGAAGTTTTGCTGTTACATATATGGCTGAAATGTATATTAGTTCAGCAGATAATGGTGCCAATAAGGATTCTTCTGCTGCACTTGGCAGTGGTGAGGCCACACCTTGAGAGCTCTGTCCAGTTCTGGACCCCTCAGTTCAGGAAGGACATTGAGGTGCTGGAGTGAGCCCAGAGATGGGCAGCTGAGCTGGTGAAGGGTCTGGGGCAGGAGTCCTGTGAGGAGCAGCTGAGGGAGCTGGGGTTGTTTAGGCTGGGAAAAGGAAGCTCAGAGGAGGCTTTATTGATGACTAGAATTACCTGAAAGGAGGTTGTAGCCAGGTGGGGATCAGCCTCTTCTCCCAGTTAACAAGTGACACGACATGAGTCTTAAGCTATGCCAGGTTCAGGTTGGACATTAGGTGGAATTTTTTCATAGAAAGGATGATTAGATATTGCAATGGACTGTCCAGGGAGGTAGTGGAATCACCGTCGCTGGAGGTGTTTAAGAAAAGACTCGACGGGGCCACTCAGTGCCATGGTCTGGTTGTAGTGTTCGGCCATAGGTTGGATTCGATGCTCTCAGAAGTCTTTTCGAACCTAAATGATTCCGTGGCTCTGTGATATGCCACAGCGCCTGCTGCATTGCCGGCTTTGTTCGAGGGCCCCACTTACCCTCAGCCGTCGCGGACCCGGCGGCCGGGGGGCGGAACTACAGTTCCCATCACGCCGCAGGGGCGGAGGGACAGCGGGCGATGCCCTGACGGCGGAGGCGGGAACGGGGGGCGGGCGCCTCACGGAGCTCTCGGCCGCGGCCGCTGTGGCGAGCTGCGGGCGGCGCTGCCATGGCGCACTCCGCCGGCCCCCTCAAGGTCTGCATCGTGGGCTCGGGCAACTGGTGAGTGCGGCGGCCCCTGGCAAGGCTGGCACCTCGGCGGCCGCCGCGGCCCTGCTTTCCCGGAGGCGGTGCCCGCCCGGGCCTTGCTGTCGGTTCCCGCCCGGCGCCGCGGCCGCGCTCCCCTCGGGTGGCGGCCGTGAGGCCACCCGGTGCCGGCGGTGGAACGCGGTGTCGCCGGACCCTGGCGGGCTCTGGGTTGCGCTTGTTCCATGCGGGAGGGCTCGTCCTGCCGTGTCCGGGGTCTCGTCGTGCCCCCGGCTCCCCCGGAGCGGAGGTGCTGCCGTGACGTACTCGGAGGAAGAAGCGGCAGAATCGAGCCCGCAGTTTTAGTGCTTGTAAACACCCGCGTGTCCTGCGAAGAAGTTGTTCTAGGATATTTTTAACGTGGTATTTGTTGTGCGTTTTGTCCGTTATCAGATGACGTAGACATTAAAGATGCTGTACATTTTTAATTTTTTTTTTCCTACTACGCCCTGCCTGTAGAACTTCACTAACAACCTCGCTTGTTTACAAAAGTATTGTTCGGGGTTTTCTGTGTTCTTATGTGCCTGTTGTCAAAGAGAGTTCAAAAAAGAATTGTGAGATACTGCGTTATTCGAAATACCTTCTTTTTCTTTTCCCTCCAAATTGATTATGCTGAGGCACACTGAGAGCTTGAGACAAGGTTTCATTGCTGTCTCTATCTCTAGTTTATAATTAGACTTAAATAAACTCGCTTCTTCATCCACTGAAAGCAATAGACTTGCTTGACATCATTCTTCCAGAGGAGTATCGTGTTAATAACCCTTTGTCTTCTTTAGTTGTTTCTTTTTCATACACCTGATCCCTCTTTACAGTGAATAAATTAATTACAATGTGTTATAGAAATAGGTCTTCACAGTTTGTCACTTCCAATTACTAATGCTAAGCACACATTATTCGGGTAGCATTGACTTTTAAGACATTAAACTCAAAAGAATTCCGTGTAGAGCAAGCCACTGTGTTTTATTAAACCAAATTTGCCAGTCTTTTGTCAGGATGATCTTAGACTTGTTGCTCACACCCTGCCCGCCCACTCCTTGCAGTTGGCTTTTGCTGCTGTTAAAAGCACGACCAGCTGCCAAGTTTTATTTTCCTTTGTGAGCCCCTTTTTGAGGGAATGGCTGATGTTTCAATGCAGCATCTCTTGCTTTCCTTGCACCAGCTTATAAAATGTGTGCATTTTTTGCACTATATATCACAAGGAAGTGTCATCGTTTGAGCCTGGCCTAATGCCAGTGCCCCCACGAGATCACCTCCTTCCCTGGCACCCACTGTGAGATGTGATCAGAGACAGAGCAAAGCAGGCTCCAACTTAAGGTTAAAAGGGAAAAAACTTTTATTAACCTAAAACTACAAAGAAAGACACACAAAACACATAGAACACAAGATGAAAACCTTCCAAATTCTTCCTCCTTCCCCCACCAAATTTCCAATTCCATTGCCACCCTTTAGATAATCGATTCTTATGCAGTTAGACCTTGTCTTTTAGGAGTGTGGTGGCTATTATTCTATAGTTGAAGTCTAGAAAAAGTTTCACAGGAGATTTGACTCCATTTGGATTTGTTTCACTGTGAAACACTTGTAGAAGCAAAAGGATTTGTAGATACTGCCTGTTAGCAATAACCATATGCAAATGTATTTTGTTTTCATCTCACTGGATCAGTTTAATAAATAAGAAAAGTTCCTGCCTAATAGGATGAGTTAGTGGCAAAATGCCCACATCTCCTGTGCTGAGAGAAAGAAGAAAGCAAGCTGCTGCCTGGTAGTAGCATTCTCCATTCCTTGGGGGGATAAATGTATTTAAATAACTTACGCCTTCCTTCATGTGTAATGGCAGGGATTTTCATGTGAGTAAAGCAGAAACCAAGGTAATCAAAAATTGAAAATAGTAATTTTTGGAGAAGTAGGTGGTTTCTTCCTCAAAGTCCATAGGATGACAGACACCAAACCCTGACTGCAAAGAGCACTGTGATTCTGTGTATGAGCACTGTGTATGTGTAATCATTGAACTAAACTGGACTAAATTTGTATACCTTGTAAGTGCCTTTTGAACTGGGGCCTGCAGTCCTAAAATATTTAATTAAAATATTAGTATTTAATGCATTAAGGCAGGTAACTAGAAAGAAATTGAAGCATTTGTAAATATCCGATCATTGGTATTTGGGGATTATATACTTTTGAAGCCTGAGTTGTAAGAGTGTGTGATTGGTGGTGCCTAAATTGTAGGCATGTAAGTAGTTGATCTGAGTGGGGTTTGGCATCTTGAGCAGTTTGGAGACGGTGGGTTTTGGAGTTCTGTGTGCGGTGATTCCGTCAGACAAGTATTCTCATAGCCCTTTAACCTATATCTGGGATGAAAAACGCCCTAAAGGAGCTTGGGAGGACAGTAGCTTTAGAAGGGTTAAGCCAGTCACCTTGGTTGATTGACTGCTTCCAGTCAGACTTGTTTGGTTAGTTTGCTATAGGAAGGTCACCTTAACAATGAAGTTGACTTGGCAGGGGTCGCTTGACACCTGATGGAAGATCATGGGACGGGACAGATGGCTCAGCATGGAAGAGCAGGAGCTGCGCTGTCTGCTGGCCTTGCTCTTTTAGGGTTGCTCAGCTGGTGGATATGTGATTCTGTTAGGATCTTTTAAGGCAGGGGATAGTGAGGTGTCTGGAGCCCCAGGATTCCAGGACAGTGCCCAGAGTCATTTAAAGCACTGCAAGCTTGATCATGTACTGTTCTGATAACACTTCCAGGGCAAGTTAATGAAGCGTGCACAGCTACAATTTATCCCTCATCATTTCTTGAAACCTGTCTTTAAGTAACCTGATTGCCAAACTTGAACAGAAACTGTAAAATTTGGGAAGAGATGGGAAGTTACTGGACAAAGGGGTTTATGCAGCTAGGAACTTGTAGAAAACTGTGAGGAACTGTGTCTTAACTGAGGTGATTTTACAGGGACAGTGGTAGAGCTAGATAATTATATCATTTGCACTTGCATGTTGTGGCCTCCACTGCTGCTGTTATCAGGGCAAGTTAAGGAGCTCTTTGGCTTTGTGCTTTAGTGAAAAAGTGATGAGGGGACAGCAGGCCAACTGTGAAACGGTCCTGAAAGAGTGATTGCAACATCATGGGAAATGATGAACCAGAGAAGCCAGTCAGGAGAATCTTCTTGTCTTTTTGAATTCAGAGACTAAGACTAGGCAAATCTCCACTTTTCCTAATAATGCACTCAAAGGGTGGGAAAAAAAAAAAAAAAAAGACAGTTCAGGCATTTAAGTGTTAAATAGTAATAGAATTAATGTCTCACATAAGTAGTACACACTGCCAGACTTTCTGCTGGCAGACTGAAAATCCCAGTCAGAGAGTTGCTGAATCAATTATTTCTGTCTTGCTCTGTCACCAGAAAGCACAGAGAATATGTAGTGAAGTTGAAAACAGAAGGCAGTGGGTTTGCCAGGATCCCAGCTTTGTGTATAAATCTGTAGGAGTAAATGTGCTTTTCTTCAAGGAACTCAAAGCGCTGTCTGAGGAACACATACCTGAGCTGTGTTGAATGTGAGGTCTGCTGTCTGTATGGATCTGACATTTGGAGCTGAGCTGGTGAGCTGTATACCAGTGCAGCACAAACTGTGCTGGTCAAGCTTGATAAGAGATGGCTTGCAATTGTCTTCTGTATCATCTTCTGAACCTAGGGACATTTTTAGTGTGTGAAGTGCTGTTAGAGAAGTAAATTCCAGTCTTTTAAGACACACAGTTTTATAGTTTGGCTATAAAAGGTCTACTCAGGGTACTAAATTTTTTTTCTGCTGCTACTTAGAAAGTGACCTTAGTCATGTGCTAGCACACATCTTTAATACAGCCCAGTGAGTTGTGCCATATCATAAGCTCTTGAAGCAGAACGAACCCACTTAGTTCAGTTGCCAGCTATGGGTTTATTATAAGCAACGTCCAGTATACATTTAGGGGATTGTGTGAGCATAACTAGATTGCAAAAGTTAGTGTTCTTACCTTCTAATAAAGTGTGCAGTTTAGAGACATACACACACGTGTACACACACACACATGTAAACTTCAGATCATTACTCTGTATTTTTATCACATCTCTTAAAAATTTTTGTGTCTCCTTAGTAGGTCATCTCTTAAAAATTTTTGTGTCTCCTTAGTAGGTTATCAGTAATTATGAAATTACCTCCTATCCCAGGAAAGGAACTTAGGTTAACAGGTTTAATAGAATGATGAAAGGGAAGATTGTGTTTGTTCCTCCTCTTGTAATTGTGATTAATTTTGTTATTGCTTAAAGATTTGAGAAGTAAAATTGATCACTGTAATACAGATCTCACTGTATGCTGTTCTTGGGGAGAATATAAGGGTAACAGCAATGGACTTGTCTCCAAGTTTCAGAGGATGCTGTTACAATAGTTAAGTTCTGTGAGGTTGGCTGCGCAGCCATGAAGCTCATAACTTCTGCAACATATAAATTATTCTTGGCTTTCAATGCCTATTGGTGTTGTACAACAGCTTATGAGTCAGTCATCTTAGCAAAGAAGCTTCTCATCTCTTAAAGGTGAAAATGGCACATTTAATATAATTTAGTATGTCACTTTCACCTTGCCTTTGAAGATACAGTTAATTTGATTTGGGGAAATACAGTAACTTAAACTCTCAGTGGATAGCCAGTAAGAAAACAAAATAAGTAAGGATGTTTCAGTAAATGCTTCAGTCCAACCTACTCTAGCTGTAGTTGAGAGAAAGCAGCAGGTGTGAATGACTAGTGTATTTTTCCACTTATTTTACTAGATCAGAATATTTTATGGTAGCTGGTCAAAATAATCTGTGAATTTGTGATTGTTTTAAAAACAAAGTCTTTTTCCTACAGTGAAATCATAATTTTTAAGGCTATTTTTTTTCTTTTGTGCAGGGGCTCTGCAGTTGCCAAAATAGTAGGTAATAATGTAAAAAAATTGCAGAAGTTTGCTCCCACAGTGAACATGTGGGTCTTCGAGGAGAATATTGATGGGAGAAAACTGACAGATATCATAAATACGGACCATGAAAATGTAAAGTATCTCCCTGGATGCAAGCTGCCAGACAATGTGGTAAGGCTCAAAAGCTAAATTATAGTTGTGGAGCAGAGGGAATATTGCTTGTGCTGTAAATGGAGCTAGAAATTTGTTTTGTTAACACTTCTAGGGTCTATGATATTTCAGACTATGCTATTTTACTGATGACATCAAAAATTTGAACAAGTAAAATTATATAATTATGCAGTTAAGTAAATCCAATGCACTCTTTCTTCCTATCACTATTGGTTTTTATGTTACTTCAATTTCTGTGCAAGAAAGCAAGTGTGGAAACAAGAGCAAGATTAACAGCTTTGACTATACCCATTAAAAAAAAAAAAATTGGCCTCAACCTTGCATTGGAGCTGTTGGTCTGGGAAGTCTATGCTACTGCTTATTTTCTGTGACAAAATGCAATAGTTTGTAGCATTCAACATGAGACCAAACTGCTCAGGTTCAAGTTCAAGATCAACCTGGGAGATTCAGTTTGGGCATTCGGAGGGATTTCTTCACAGAAAGAGTGACTAAACATTAGAATGGGGTGCCCAGGGAAGTGGTAGAGTCACCATCCCTGGAGGTGTTTGAAAAGGACTAGCTGTGGCACTCAGTGCTGCGGTCCAGTGGTCTGGGTGGTGTTTGTTCTAAGGTTGGACTCAATAATCTCAGGTCTTTTCCAAACTAATAGATTCTGTGATTCTACTTTTATTGAATACCACTTGTGTGTAGTGTTAATTTTGAGAAGTTATGCAGCCTTTCTCTCCCATAACTACACAGGTTGCTATCCCAAATCTTTGTGAAGCGGTACAGGATGCAGACTTGCTATTTTTTGTCCTTCCTCATCAGTTCATCCGTAAAGTCTGCGATGAAATCACAGGACAAGTACCCAGTAAAGCCCTCGGCATAACTCTCATAAAGGTACAATAAATACCCTGCATTAATAACCGAGAATGTGTGATGGAATCTTTTAAGACAAGGTGACTTGATATTTTGATATGCAAAGTCTTGGTGCATTATTCACTTGATTGGTCCATTAAACCTTTCTAGGTGTAAGATTAGAATTTGTCTTGGTCATTAGTGGATTGTTAGGCAACGCTTGCAGGAAGAGGAAAATGAGGCTCTTCACAAGACTTTTAGAAAGAAAGAGGGGGGTCGATATGTTTTGCACTGCTAAGCTTTCCAGTCTTTTATTTGTTGTTTCCAAAAGGATCATTAGATGAAGAGCAGAGCACAAGCATAATGCTTTGATTGTTAATGCACATCTCACATGCTGAGTTGATAATTTCAAGAACTGCTGAGAGAATTTCATGTGATTGAGAGGATAGTGCTCTTGTTCATGTCAAATATTATGTTGCAACAAGAGAGTCGGTTCAGCATCACCCAAAGACAGTTTGAGCATAGGAAATAGGAAAGGGCAGATGTGTGGGAGGCATTTCACTGGAGTGTTTGTAGTTTTGCTGGCAGAAAAATTACAAAATGTGAATTAGCTGATTTTTGGGATTGTTTTTGGGTGGGTGGGTTTTTTCCCTCTGTATGTTTAGCTGGAAATTATAAGCAATTCCCAAGAGGTTTGGAAGATTGTGGTTTGTTGTTGCTTTGTAGGCCATTTTCCTGGCACACATTCCCTTGTTTCCTGTCATCTCTGGAAAATCATACATTTATGGATCTGTGCTCAAAAAAAGAAAAAAAACCTCAATCACTACATGCTGCAAGCTTGTCTCTTTAGTTTGGCTAACAAAGCCCACAAAATTTATTGTTTTGTCAGTGCTGACTGGTGTATTGCTGTGAGGTATGAAAAAGTAATGCTTCCAAAGTGTTCTTGCTCCAAATTGTAGAAAAACTCTTCATATCATAGATAGGTAAAATAAGGCACTGTTTAAAGTGCTCAAGATATTTATTCTCCTTTAATTTGCTAAATGTGATTTATATTCTCCTAGTGATAGGAGTAACTAATGAAATTGCTGGACTAAATGAGGTGCATATGTGAAGTCAGGGTCCTGGACCTATATTCCCTTGGAATTACTGTTCTGGTTCCTAATTACCAGTTCTCTAAGGGAGTCTTGGTTAATGGCAATATTTGGCAAAACAAAAACAAAAAAGAAAAAAAGGAAGGGGTATGAAAGGGGAAGAAATACTTACATAAAAAAAAAAAAAAAGCCAGACTCCAAACATACAGAAACCCCCAGCAAAACAAAAAGTCCATGCTTAGTGTAGTGGTGGAAGTGAAATTGTGACACTTGCCATGCAGTGCAGAGTTGGTTACTGGGCAGCTTCCCGCTGTCACATTGCAGCACTGCATCCATAGGCACCCTTTCCAAAGAAATGCTGTGAGGCCCCTTAATATTTTGCAGGAGAATGCAAAGTACATGTCAGTATTTATGAACAGGCATAACTGAAAAGGCGTAACACAACATCATTAAAAGTGTCATTTGAGAAGATAGGGTAGAGATTTAACACAACATTCTTTCCTCTACTTTTGCATATTATTCAGGCATGCTGTTTTCATCAGTGTCATAATTTTTGAGTCTCATGCTCAGTGCTAATGCTCTTAAAGTGGCTTGTGTTAATTTTGATAGTTAAAGTGCAGTTCTGCTCTGAAAACTATTATTTGTGGGACTCCTTGTTTCTGTGCTTTCTAAATGGCTGTCAAGTTAGCAGTGTGTCATCTTTTAGTATTTTTGTTGTTTTTTTTTTTTTCTGACAGTCTAATCTTCATGCAGAGCCTAATGTCTGACAATAAAACTGAGTCTTTGGGAAATAAAGACATTTATCTGCTGGTTAATAGACATTTCTATTGAAACATTTGCATCTGTGTTTTTTACATTAGCTCTTTGTCTATGAAAAGTGACTGTGTGGCTGTGGGGAGAGGAACCGTATAAAACTTAGAGTGCAGTACAGCAGTGAGCATAAGTTGCAGGCTAGCTGAAAGTCATTCAAAATACTCTTCAGGCAACCTCAACATCAGTCTCATTTTCATTTCCCTGTTACTGGCTCCAGGGCTTGCTCTGACAGGCATGTTAGGATGAAAGCAGTAAGGTCGCTTGCTTTGCCTGCAGACCATTGCTGCCCACTGAAAATGCCCATGGTGGAGCCTTGGTTTTGCAGGGAGGAAGGGGTGTTTGGTTTTTATTCTGTCATTCAGTATTGGATTTAACTCTACAAGAAACAGGTACAGCTCTCCTTGACTTTGTCAGGAGTTGCATCCCTTTCACAATGGAGCAAAATCTGGCACCTAAGCCTTTCTGGTCTCCTTTCACTTGCATGAATAATTGTTGTGTAGGTATTTACATTTTTGGAGTTGTTCCCAATGTGTGCATGTTTTTCTATTTATTATTTGCCTGCTTAGGAAGAGGGGCCTTACAGTTATTTTGTGGGGATATTTTTGGTACTCTGGGGGAAAATGCAACATGTATTGTGTGCTTGCTTTCAGGTTGTTTCTGTATGGCTCATTAAAGATGAGAAAGCAGAGCTGTGCATTAAGCAATACAAATTGAAAAATAATGCAGAAATGCGAGCATTAGTTTAATTGGCAGGTTTTATACAGGCATTTCTGCATCTCTCTCTTCATTGCACCATGTTATTTAAGGAGCAGCACCTTTAACCTGTGGAAATTACTGCCTGCCTGAAATATCACTACTGGCAGCATACAGGTGTGTATGTATATGGAAGTAATACAGGATCACACTTTGTGCCTATAAATCATTACTCACAATTACTAATTCCAAAAGTATCAAATTCTCAGCATTAAAAGAAAGTATTGTATAAAAGGTGGTATATTGTGGGAAAGAATGGCTAGTTCAATAGCTGGTCTGCATACCCCTGTAATAAAAGCTGAAAAGGATTCTGCATTTGGCAGGCTGGGAGAAAAGAATTTTATGGGAAGAATGTGACTTCATTTGGAGTTCTAGTTCAGGCAGTTCAGGGTACCAGACTCTCTTCTTCTCTGCAGCATTAATATGTGGGGTGATCTTTTCTAAGGCCCTATTTCTGCCCTTTTTTCACACTTTGTAAAGAGTGCATTATAAGTACAAATTAAAAATATCCTTATAAGTTAAATTATTCTCAGGTGTTCAGCTTTCTACATATCTGTGAATGGCTGTTCCTTTTGTATTTCTACTACTAAACTGTTGTTGGTTATACACTGGGGAACCTGCCTCTGATATTTCAGTTCAGATATCTCTTCACAAGACAAATTATTCAGATGCCATTTTGTGAGTTTCAGTGTAATTTCAAATCCAAGTTCAGGTCTGGTTCATAGCTGATGGATTGGTTATGCTTCACTGATTAAGGATATACTGATAATAAGCCCCTGATTTCTGAACTAAAAAAGCAGACTGTTCAGCACTTCTTAGAATCAGGTCTTTGCAGATGGAATAAAAACTGGTTTCATCATCTAGAGTTTAGTCCTAAGTCTTAAGGTGCTGCCTCCTACAATTCTTAAGACGTCTTGGAGAGATCAAAATAGCAGAAGTGCCTGTGGTGGTACATCTGTCATCTTTAGTCTCTGTGTGAATAGTCCTTGTTTCACTTCTCACCTGTGGACAAGAGTTACTGTGTTCTGCTTGCATCTCTACTGTGCCTAATGAATGACTTTTTAGTAATTCCGTTTAATGTTGGCTGCAGGGAATAGATCAAGGCCCGGAGGGACTCAAACTGATCTCTGACATTATTCGAGAGAAGATGGGAATAGACATCAGTGTGCTGATGGGAGCTAACATTGCCAGTGAGGTGGCAGCAGACAAATTCTGTGAAACCACAATAGGTACTGTTCCAAGTTGTAAGAATATTTAAAACATGCACCTGTCCTCACAGGCGCCTGCCAAATAGCTCAAATTTCACTGTTTTCGACATTAGCTGATTGTTACCAGAAGCTGTTGGTTGAATTTCCTAGAATGTTTATACTTCCAAAAGTACTAGGAGAATACTGGGAATAGAGGGAGAGAGAAGACCACAGTTTTACCTATTCTTACTAGGGTTATAACCTCAGCATGTGAAATACAAGCATGTTTTTCATCACGCTTCATAGAACAAACTGCTTCATTTTATTGCTGTGTTTAAGATTTGTCTTGGATCTGAATGGCTTTACGTGGATAAACAATTATAAATTCTGTACTCCAGCTCAGGTGCTATTGTCAAAGATAGTACCTTCATGCATGTTTGTTTTGGTTTGACTTTTTTGTATGTTTTTTTAAGGTATCTTGTTTTAATTTCTCAAAATACTTCATTCCCACAGAAACTAGAAATTGTTTTAGTTCTGTGTTGATGTCTGCACACCTTTGCAGCATGAGGATGTGCCTAGTCTTGGGTTTTACAGTTTCTAGAAAGGCATGTGTGTATATATATGCATACAGGTACTCATACATACTCACACTTTATAGCACAGAGTTCATATAATGGTTTTTTTCAGTGTTAATTTTTAGAGTTTTGTGCACTGCTAGCTTTGTAACATCTCAATCACAGCTTTTGCATTGAACTTAATTTTGAGTGGTTGAACAGCATCTTACTGTTTAAAAACAATTGTCAGGGGCAGCATGCTTGATTAATAAAGCAGCTTTGATATACCTTTTTCAGTAGGTATTTTTCTGGAGTGCTGACTTTGAAATAATTGGTAGAATTGCTCCTTCTTAATTCATCTCTGTTTTGTTATTTGCTGTTCTTTTTAAAGACAGTGATCAAAAAATGGACAGTGAATTAATAGAATTGTTATTTAAAACCTGTTGCCGAGCAGACAATAAATTGTGAAAAAGTCTTGAATAACTCAATGCAGAGCAAGTGCAATTGAAGTGCAGTTTCAACGTGATTGGTCTATTAGAACAAAGATTCTATTTAGGATTGAAATAAAACAACCTTATCTCTGCTTTTAGGCATTTTGGCTTGCACAGGAAAGGCTAAATAACATACAAATAAACGATTCCCTTTTTTTTAGCTTTCCTTTCTCTCTCTCAATAGGCTGCAAAAACTTGGAAAACGGCCTTCTCTTCAAAGAACTCCTGCAGACTCCAAACTTCCGAATAACTGTAGTAGACGATGCAGATGCAGTTGAGGTGTGTGGTGCTCTGAAGGTAAGATTAACAGTGATACACAGATGAAATAATGATTCTTGTAGGAAAAGAAAAGAGGGTATTTCCATTTTAAAAATAAAGTTTATTGTATTTTATATAATATACTGCAACACAACCTTTCCAGAAGAACCAGAGGGGAAATGAAGGAGCAGCATTTTCTGAGAGCTGGCTTTTAGATCTGTGTCTCACCATCTGCCAGGTTCTCTTTATTCATCTTCCACTTAACTTACACACAGTCATGAAGCAAGTATTGATTTAGTCTAACTGGCTGATATATTTCTAAATCTCTTTTAGTTAGCTTTTTCTTTTTGCAACAGTGTGTTTACCAAAGGAAAGGGAGAAAAAAGTTGTTTGGCACCCTAGCAAACAGTACAGTAGCTCACATTATCTGATACCTATCTTGAATAATTTCTGATGGGTGTGGTGAATAAACATTTATTTTTTGTGTTTTGAATAATTATTTTGTCTGCCTTTGGTTTTGCTGTTGAAATTTTGTCTAAACTAAATTAACTGGCTTGCAAAGCTACCACACCAAGCAATAATGTCTTAAGATAAGGAACTCTGATTCCTGCTCAGTGAAAGTAGCTGGATAGATATAATAGCATTTTTTTGGCATATTAATTTCCTTAATTTTGTCTTGACAGCTGTCATACTGGAAGGCTTGAGAAGGAGGAGGTAATGGGTCTGTGCACTGATGGGATGAGGTGTTTTGAGGCAACATGCTTTGGAGTTAGTGTATAGAGAGAAATTTCTTGAGATTATGGAGCTTGTAATTCAGCTCCACAGCCACTGCTTTAAAATGATGTGGGTGATGTGGGAAGGTTACCAGAAAAGAAATCCTGTGTATAGACCCTTGAAAAAGTTTTGCAGATTTATTTTTCTTTGAAATCTGCTCAGCAGGATGTTTTCTGACTAGCTTAAATTCTTGTCTGATAGAGGAGTTCTGTCCCAGGAAATTTTCATTCAGACCAATCTCGTGGAAGGGCGTTAGAGATGAGCGCACCAGTCAAACTGAGCAGGTAGTCAGCAAACACTGAAAACTCCACTGTAAAGGTCTAAGTCAGGCAAGATACCAATATTTCATTGGAACTGCAGTAGAATTTAAATAGATTGTTATTCTTGACCTGGAAAGATACTAAGGTGAGATTTTAGGGGATTTTTGCTTTATTGCTCTCTTCTGCTTTATTATTCATCATGCATCCTGCAGACTGAACTGTCTAGTTGTATTTCTGAAAAGGTGCTTGTATTCTGTGTGCTCTAGTCATTTCATATTGATTGCAGTATATTTTATTAATTGAGTGGAGATTTCCAAAAAATGCGTGGTGGAAGGTCTAAACAAAAAGTGAATTAAGTATAGATTAACTGATTTAAAAGTACTGTGGATTTCTTGCATAAATAATAGGCAAAACTGGTATAAAGTTTTGACTTTATAAACCGATCATTCTAGTATAGGTGATGTCTTTAAACATACAAGTCTGTCTTAATCTAAAAGAAAATTTTAATAAAATAGTATTTTAAAAGTAGTTTTTCATTTAAAACCCTTTCTAGTTTATCCTAAATCTTGTGGTGGCAGCATGTAAATAATGTCCTCTGGTGTTTTACTCTCAAAGATTGAAAAATTTTATTAATGCATTGGGAACATGTCTGGCTCTGAAAGAAAATAAAGCTAAAATTAAACCTATGGATAAGGTTTTATTGCCATAGTGTAAAGCAAAATGCAAAACTCAGACATGAATAGTGTTTTTTCTAAAAAGATGCGCATATTTTCTATTAGAAAAATTGTTTGCTAAGGGCATCAAACAGAGCTTTGCTTTTTTATCATTCATCTCACAGTCTTCATAATAAAAATTTGAAAAGTAGACTTTTTTTTTTTAAGAGTAAAATCTAATGTCTAGCCTCAGTCACCTGACAGTTTGTTAAACTTGGGACATAACTTCAGTCTTCAGTAAAAATTAGCTTTGTTTAACTTCCTGGAAGGAGGAAGTTCCAATTTCAGAACGTGATAGTGTCATGTTGCATGGCGACATTGGCATGAAAAGAGAGGCTCTACTCTCTTTCTATAGCAGTGCCAATTTGAAATGTCAGTAGTGGTACTGTCAACTAGAGCAAGGAGGACAGTAAACAGGCAAACATGTCACTCCTGACTGTCTTTTTGGATGTGGAAATAGTAAAAACAATTCCTGTGTTGGTATTTAAAGGATGAGAAACAGTACACTATGGAAAACAGTATTCTTACAGCTTCTGCACTTTTCTGCAAATACCAGCTTAGGAAAAGAAGACTTTCCTGTTATTACTGGCATAATGGACTAGCTGTTAAAAGCCTGTACTCTACCTCACTTTTTATTTCTGCAAGCCTTTCTAAGCCAGGAAGATTTTCAGCGTGGGTGGTTGCCTAAAGCTTAGGAAAAAATACAGAAGGGTAACAAAGAATGCTCTGAGCACAGCTTTCCCTTACAATGATAATTACAGGTTTGAAATTTGGTTTTGGAAGCCTATTTGAGTTCAGACTGTAATATTAGGT
The DNA here is from genome assembly GCF_022539315.1 of Serinus canaria. Classification (NCBI taxonomy): domain Eukaryota; kingdom Metazoa; phylum Chordata; class Aves; order Passeriformes; family Fringillidae; genus Serinus; species Serinus canaria. The sequence goes on from NC_066315.1 coordinate 41,600,434, forward strand.
AGTGCAGCTGGGTGATCATAGGAAAACATGTGCTTGATTGCTATTTATATATGGATATGTATGTGGATATGTATAGAATATCCACTTCATTTACTGTATTTAGATTTGTGACAATGGGCTGGTGGAGATATAGTGAAGCGCAGAAATCAGTGCCATGAAAAAGCAGTCTTGTGCCAGCTTGGAGACTGGCTGAATAGACAGTGGCAATGACTTTTCCAAATCTGATGGTACTGAGGATGAACAGCTTTCTACTGTAACCTGGCTGTTAGAACAAAAGTGCTTGGCATGTTCTTTGTGAGGATATTTTTTTTATTTTGAGGGCTGATGAACATTTCACATTTGTCTGTTGACCTTTTCTAAGGGTTGAGGACAGAAATTGACGAAGTTGAAATTTGGATAGCTGTTTCCAGGTGCCCAGTTGGCTTTACAGGCAGCATGACTCAAGGCCACCTACAAGTACACCTGCCATATACCAGACGATGAATGGGCCTTCCTAGAAAATGCTTAAAGGTTATGTCACCTAAAAATAGTATGTGCAGCTATGCTCACATATGGAGGTGCTGTTGGATACTGATGGATGTGATTGTGTAGAGCAGCATGGACCCAAGGTTGTCACCTTAGAGGTATGCTTAGAGTCCTCACCACCTGTGCCAGTGTGGTGTTAGAAGCAGCACAGATGTGAGGCCAGGTTGAGCTGGGGTACGAAGCTGGCCACATCCTTGAGAGGCCATGTAAACACTCGTAGCTGCAGTCTCGGGGGGTAAAACCATACCCCAGTTTACCTCACTTACCCAGTGCAGCAGTGCAAGGGGTGGCTGAGAGGAGGATTGAGAATCTGACCTCTGGATATGGAAAAACAGCCACTCTCTAGCTGCCTGATGATCAGGGATCCAGAGAGTTAAAAACCCTCAAATGGCAGCAACCAAGGACCAAGACAGATGTGAATTACTATAGGAAGAAGCAGCAGCAAGCAGCAGCTGGGGTTGCCTTTTGAGTTGCTTCAGGCTCATCTAAACCTTCCAGCTTCAGCTAAGCCTTAAGTAAAGAAGTTTAGTGAGGATTTATTGTTTACCCGGTTATGTAACTCAGCATTGTTACTTGCAAAGTGTGTTTAGGGCAGTTACTGTTGAATAGTCAGTGTAGGTACTCTAGAAGTTGATTGTGGGAGTTTTTTCCTTTTTCCTGAGATTAAGTGGAAATGAAATTCAAGTTCACCAGGAGCAAGCAAACAGTTTATACTTAACCTCTCTGATAGTCCTGCTGATACTGTCTTAGATTTTTTTGAGTCTTTTCATTTGACCTCTTCTCAGCCACCGGGGGAAGCAACGAGCTTCTTTCAGGTGTAAACAGAGGGAAAGCAGGCTATGCTGAGCTGAGACACTGCCTCAAGGAAGGTGAAATAATATTTCTTAGTTCTCTTATTGATCCATTTAATTGTGGAGAAGTAATGGTTGCCTCAGAAATGGCTGCTGAAGCTGTCTTCATGGGCACTCCACAAACATGCTGTACACTGGATATTGGATACTTCTGAGGACTGATTCTGTAGGAGAACAATCTGTCAGCAAAGTCTGCAGACTTGTTGTCCTTGTTTTCTTGGTCATCTGTTGTCCTTGCATTTGTGACCTCTTGCATGTTTACAGCAGGTCGTGTGCAAGTAAAGGACATTTTCTCTCATTTGTTCTGACGCATACTGTGAGCACTGACTAGCATCAGCATTTCTTTTCTGGAGCATAGCTTCACTATCCCAGTGAAAAAATAACTAAATCTATTCCTTGTTCATGTTCTAGAATAACCAGGACTAACACCAGCTTCAGGATACCAGAACTGCTCGTCTGTTAGGGCAAAGTATTTTAGTAGCTTAAAATCAAATGCAATATAAAACCACACTGTAAATCATGGTTACAGGATGTGTGCTTTCAAGCAAAAAGCTGTTAATGCCAAGATAGGGGAAGTGTGTTTGCTTAAGCATGTAGTGATTTTGAGAGTTCTGAATGCCTCAGGCCTAGGGGAACATTGTGTTGCAGTCCTTTTGGGGTTATTGTGACAGTATCTTTGAACCTGTGGAACATGTTTGTCAGTAGGCACTTGCTTATTGGGCTCTCAGACTTCCATGTGTACATGCAAATAGAGTCAGTTTCTAATCTCACGGAAATGTGGACTGTGGACTCTCTCCTCTTGCACAAATACATGCCCACTGCATTTGCAGGAATTCCTGTAACTTCATGCTGTGGTTTAATCCCAGCTGGCAACTGCATATTGCACAGCTGCTCACTCACTAACCCCCCACCCCCTGTCAGGGATGGGTAGGAGAATAAATGGGAAAAAATTAAAACTCAAGGGTTGAAATACAAACAGTTTAATAATTGAAATCAAGGAAAATACAGTAACAGATCAACAGTAGTAATAGTAATTGTAGTGAAGGACAGAGTGAAAACCCAAGAAGAACAATTGATGCACACTGCAGTCACTCAGTACCCACTGCCCAGTGCCCAGCCTGTCCCCAGGCAGCAATTGATGGCTCCCAGCCAACTGCCTCCAGTTTATATACTGGGCATAGCATTCCATGGTATGATCCCTTTGGCTAGTTCGGATCAGCTCTCCTGGCTGTGTTGCCCCCTCCCCAGACTCTTGTTTACCTCCTCACTGGCAAAGCACGAGACACTAAAAAGTTCCTTTCTTGAAGTAAGCACTACTTAGCAAACCACCAAAACATGAGTGTGTTAACATTATTCTCATACTGAACTCAAACCGCAGCAATATACCAGCTACTAAGAAGGAAGTTAACTGAAACCAGGACACTTCAGATGTAGTCTTTGTCAGTGGCAACATTCAAAATCAACCATATGAAATGCAGAAAGATGTTTTTACCAGGTCAGTCACCCTTCCTGCCTCATGTACTTCTCAGAAGATCACAATAGTGATGGTGCCACTAGGCTCTTGTGTGTCAATTTGTGTTCTGCTTGTGCGTCTTCCTGAAACAAGCTCAGCTTAGTGCCTACAGACAGAGATTTCAAGTAGCAAACTGTCTGCTTTGGGACTGCAAACAGTCCTCTTGTTTGGAACTGAAGGGTAACTGTGAATTTTGGGAGATTTTTTGTCATAGTTGTTGTTTTTAAAGGGGTGGCTCATCTTTGAGTAAGGTATAATTTTCAATGTGGTATAATTAGTTTTCTACAGTATATTAGGCACAAGACAGTTGTCAGAGATTCTTCAAAGATTTAAATAAAACCAGATGGCAGACCTTGTAAATTAATAGTTGTGGCTTGAGGGATATGTGTGCCAAGACATAACAGTCTCCTAGGCACGGGGGTGTGTTCTAGAGCATAATCTGATGTCTTGTTTCCTCCTTATTTGCAAACTCTGTATGAACATACAATTGGAACATTGTACAAACAAGGAGCTCAGTGTTTTAGAGTTGGACTCACAACTTCCCTTGTTCCCTAACCCATTTCCTCAGATGTAGCTAGTCTTGGTATGACTTAGTTAAAAGAGTATTGCTCCAAAGACAAACACTGCCTAAGGTACAAGTAGACAACAAAATACTGTAGACCAAATTGTATTGTAAATTATGATCAAGCAGACTGCTTCAAAGTGGAAAGTCAAGCAGACAAAGCTGGAGGGAAGGGGAAGTTTTAGTATGGGAGTGTTCAAGAAGTATATGGAAAAAGGTTGCTCAGTCGTGTTTGTGTTTTTAGATGAATGATAAATACTTACAGATTTCACATACATGTAAAATCCATTTGAATGGGTTATCCCATCTGAAAACTTCTTAAATATCTGTTTGACTTCCTCTTGCTTTGGCATCAAATGAAAAAATATTTCCATCAGGCACCTGCAAGAGGTGCCTGATGGAAATGTACCTTGACTGAATCACTGCAGCTAAAATCTAAGCCAAGATGATTTAAACAACCAAATTTTGAAGTTGTCTGGTTTGGGCTGCTTCAGGTCTAATGTTGGGATATCTGTCTGCAATTTTTAGGATCACCTTTAGACCTCAGCTAGCTGCTCAAAAAGCAATGACTGATCCTCTAGCCTCATGTGATTCAGAGTCACCTAGCCATGACTGGCCACACAGCTCTGCAGCTGCCTGGCATTTGTGGTTCTTACAGTCCAAAACCAAACCAGCTGTTAATCAGTGGTTGTTTTCAGTAACATCTTCTGATTATAGTTCTTTCTTCATCAACAGTTAAAGTTGATTTTTTAATTTTATTTTTTCCCCTGAATCGAGTGCTACATTAGGAGTTATAATGTTGGTTCTCCTGTGCATTCTTTTGAGATCACTGTTGCTGTTGTTGCATGCAGGATGATATTAACATTCATTACTTCATTGCTTTCTTTATCTATACATCAGAATGCCATCTTTTTGTGGGGTTTGTTGTGTTAGATGGATTGTTTTAGTGGGGATAGTGGAACCATGGCTAGTGTCTGCTCTGACTCCCAAGCCAGAAAATGGTTTTAATAGCTGCTTCGCTCAATTGTGTCTCATCAAATGTCCATGTTCTGTAACCAAAGCGGGGACCATATAGCTGAATGTTAACAGCACATTCTTTGTAGAAGGTTGTCACCAGGTCTAAGGAAAAAGTAAACAATTTTTTTGCTTAGGGAGGTCTTCCTGTGTCTTGAACATTTTGGGAATCCTTTATTAACTATTATGGTTATAGAAACTCTGCATACTTAAAAGGGCTGGGTACTATTGGCTTGGCTGAATTTGGTCCAGTAGCATGTCATCATAGAAGTCATTAAATGCTTTTTAGATGTACTGTTGATTTAATCATTAAGAAAATCTCATAAAGGGACTGTAGGATGTCAGTCTAACTTCACCCCTACCTCAGGGCAGGAGTAGCTTAATCTAGCTAAAACCTTGTTCGGGTGTAGTGCAAACTATTTGTTCTTAAAGGTGGTCAATATTAATAGCTCCACAGCCTCAGGGGCAACTCAGAGCTTTAACTATGTTTTTATCCTTGGAAATGTTTTGCTTTAAATTTTTTTCTTTTTTTTTTTTAGGTTATCTCATAAACATCAAAATCACCAAACCAAAATAACCCAAACTAGCAACCTAGTCTTTCAGTAGTAAAGTGTTTGCTGTTCTTAAGAACATTTGTAAGCAGTAATTGAGTCGTTTCCTATTTCTCTTCCTATTAGAATGTAGTAGCAGTAGGAGCTGGTTTCTGTGATGGCCTTAGCTACGGTGACAATACCAAAGCTGCTGTTATTCGCCTTGGCCTAATGGAGATGATCGTCTTTGCCAAAATGTTTTGCAAAGGACAGGTTTCTACTGCCACTTTCCTGGAGAGCTGTGGCATTTCTGATCTCATCACAACGTGTTACGCTGGCCGGAATCGACTTGTAGCAGAAGCATTCGTTAAAACTGGAAAGGTACCTAATTCACTGGGTGAAATCTGTTCCTGTAAGTTCTGCCACTCCTCGACTGCTGGAGTAACCATAGAGTTACCTGAGTCATGGTAGCTCACTGAGTGGGCACCCTTCTCTTTCCTCTTGTTTCCTGAGTCTGTTGCCTAGAATGAGTGTAAAGGTATTAAAAGGTGGGCGGGTGGTGATTTAAAAAAAAGAGCTTGAGAGATAAGAGAATAATTGCAAACAAGAACATAGGAGAATATTCTATGTGTTCACTCAAGATTACTTTTGAAAAAGAAAAAAAACTCTCACTTTTATTTTTTTTATCCAGATTATTATTTTTTTCGTCCTGTTGTCAGGCTTCTGAAAAGTTTATCATACCTCTCCTTTGCTTTCTTTTTTTTCCCTCTGCTGCTTAGTCTATTGAAGAATTAGAGCAAGAAATGTTGAATGGTCAGAAACTCCAAGGACCACAGACTTCTGCAGAAGTGCATCAGATCCTGAAGCAAAAAGAAATGCTGGACAAGTGAGTAAGAACAGATAAAACAATTTCCACATACCCCTTTTTTATCTCCATAATTCTTTCTGCATATTTGGTTTTGATATCTTCATAAAAGTAATAGCCAAAAAGAAAATCACTGTAATAACAGTAGATTAGAAGTTAAAATCAAAGAGAGAATTGAATCGAATCTGAAAATAGTATTGGTGTAGACGGAGCTATTAGTGTGACGGTAAATTTGTGAATGTCCTGTTTGCAGAGTGTATTGTTGCCTTCTGCTACTACAGAAAAGCACAGCAAGTGTGTTTTAATATATGAAAAGAAAAAAAATGCATGAAAGTAGAAGTAGACCTTCCTAAAGAGAGAGTGAAAGGTTCCTACATCTCATTTCATTGTAGTAAATTCATTACTTCCCTCCAAGGAGAGGAGCTTGGCGATCATTTGTATAGTGTGACTGCCTCTACCCACATGGATTCTAGCTTAGATACTGCAGTTCTCCTTCTTAATGTGACTTCCAGTTTGCTGTAGGTTAAAACCTCCCATCTGCCTCTGTAGGTCAGGATGGTTTTTTGTGGTGTGATATTAAGCAGGTTGTCCTGGCTTGGTTCACTTGTATTAGAGTCAGAACATGAATGATTCCTATAGCCTCACACACAATTGTCTCCTTACAAGATTAAAGGATACATTTATCTGTTCCTGTTTGTAAAAGAGGAAAAATCAGAGATTTAAAATCTGCAATTTGAAAGACCAACCCTTGTTATTATTTTTTTCCAAACGCATTTTTTAAAGTCTAGTTTTAATGCATCAGCTGCATTAAATGATTAGTGTTTTAATATTATCTTTGGATGTAAGGTACCTAAGTCTATCTCCTTAGTGTACAGTAATTAAGCTAACTGCAGAAAAAATTAATTAGAATGTTGGCTTCATTCTTTACTGTTTATGATTCCCTAAATAAAACACGATGCTGTGTTTGAGGGTTGTTTTGTATCCTGTTTCTATCTTACAGCAAATTAAGTGCATTAGAGATGATTTTGGGTTTTGTTTTTAATAAAAGACAGTGTTGCTAATTTCCTTTTGGTATGCCAACATATATATATCAGTTCTTCATAAAAGGTCTCATTCAACAAGACTTTTGAAGGCAACTTTCAAAGAGTTTTGAAGAAACTACTGCTTTAAAACATGAAACACAGTGGAGCAGCCATGGTTTCAAAGTGAAGAGGAAAGAGTCTCATAAGGGTAGAATTTCATACTCTGGTCCTACAAAACTATTCCCAAGGCTATGTAGAAGTGTGCAAAAGTCAAAGTTCAGAAGAGCCTTGGTAGCAGGGTTGATGCCAGTTGATACTTGTGGTGCAATTACTTTTTTTCAACAGTTGTAGTCCTTGCTCTCTTGATGTGCTCAGGCCTGAGATGCATCTGGAGTTTGCTGGCCCTGATCCTGCAGTCAGCCTTGGTACAGGTTGCTCCATGTGAAGTGTGGCAGACCTGTGCACAGTAATGTTCTCTGGGATAAGCAGCAGGACTTAGGTATCAGGCTGTGGCTTGTAGTAGTGGTGCTTCTTCACTGAGAAGTAACTGCCAGTGTTGTGCCTAAACCTGTGGGAAACCTGCTTTTGCTTTGGGAAGTTCACCTGTTTTGTGGCAGCCTCTCGCATAGTCATAGCAAATTTTGTTAGTGCCTACACATGAGCTTTTATGGCAACAGCAAATGTAACTCCCCTTCAGCCCAGTACATCATACAAGGTGAGTGAGGTTTATTAAGAAATGCTGAAGTCATTGTATAAATTTTTCCTGCGGATTTCCTAGTAAGGGTTTTGCAATCTGAGCAGTTTAGCAGTGGATTTGAGAGAGCAGCTATGTGGCTGTGTGATAATTTTTTTTCCACCAGTGAAATAGAAGCAAAACTCAAGTCAGTCTAGTTCAGGGTGATGTGCTGATAGCAGTATTACTGCAACCTAATAGTGACAGCAGAATGTATAGGCCATCTGACATGGTGCTCAGTACTGCTCTACACTGAAATGGGCATTACAGATAAAGCTTTAGAGTGACTGGTGAGACACATTTCCCAAGGAGACAGTCCTAATCCAGATGTGTTCTGAATCACTCAGAAATTAACTATTTCACTGTCTCCAATGACCCTTGTTTTTTATTTCCATTGGTTAAAATTCATCAGTATAAAAAGGCATGCTGAAATGTTACATGTACTTGATGAACAAATCAACCCCCAAAATTTACCAGGCTTTGTATGAAAATTGAACTTGTCTGGCTGTTACTGTCTGGGATGGACAGAAAGCAAATACAAATTTTGTAAAGTATCTTGGCTGTAACAAACCTTCAGATTATCAGAGAAGCCTGAATAATTTGAAGGTTGTTGGAGGTGTGGCCAATCTAAAAAAAAAGAAAAAAAAGTAGATGTGTAATTTTGTATTTCAAAATTCAGGTCTAATTTCAACTCTTATTTAAAAAATTTGACCTTCAATGTCTTCCTGGGTCTTTTTTTGTCATATTCTGTATTATCAAGTTATTGCTGAGAAGTACTGCATAACAGATGTGCCAGTCATACTTTTTAACCACAGATGGGTACTGCTGCGAGAACAGCCAGGAAAAATGTTTTAAATTTATTTTTTAGATCACTTTATGGTTGTGCCATACATAATAAATGTCTCAGGCTCCATTATAGTAGCTAAGCTTCTGAGAGTCACTCTGTTTCAGAGATGTGTGCAGGTTGTGTAGTTATGCCCTGCTTTTCAGCCTAGCATTTGCACCTGGCAAATAGAAAAAAGAAATAATTTTTTCCACCTCTCCCTTTTCCCCCTCCCTCTCCTCACCCCTTTATATTTCTTTCATTTAATAAAATGTTACAGAATATATTTACACTGTGTTCACTTTCCCCACCCTCTTTCCTCAGGTTTCCACTCTTCACTGCTGTGTATGAAATCTGCTATGAAGGGAGACCTGTTACAGACATTATATCCTGCCTTCAAAATCATCCACAGCACATGTAAAATCCGTCAGGCTGTTGTACTAATGCAGCTTTCTGCCTTTCGAATTTGTGTCTTGGTTCAAGTGGATGTAGCTGTCATTAAGCTTTGTTCAGAGCTGCTCTTAGGCAACAGGAGCAACATGAATGTGTGTGAGAGGGTGATGGTGTTTGTTCCCCAGCCTGGTTTGACACAGTACGCAGTGTTGGCTTGGTGATTGGCTTGGTCATCCTTTTACTGGATGACATGCAACTCTTCTAAGATACACCATATGCAATACAAAAGTTGCACTATCTGCCTGGTATATATACACAAGTGTACTTTGAGTTTGCTCCTACACCATAAAACACAATGCTTTGTTGTCTCCTATTAAAGCCTGGTCCAAAATCTGCTGGCACTCTGGGAAGAATCCCAGTGGTTTTGATCAGAGGCTGAATCAAGCGTGTAACCTTGAAATATTAGGAATCTGTTAGAACTTTGTTTTATTCTGTATACACAATTAAATGTTAACATTTTGCATGCTTATGACTATATTAATTTAAGCAATGTTAATGCAAAACAAGTTGTAGCAGTTATTCAGGGGGCTACAGGGATATTTCAATTAACTCTAGTGAAGAATATTTTGATTTTTGAAAGTTGTTGAAATTGTCAAGCTACTTTGAAACCAATTTCTAAGTGAATTTAAAGTTTTTAATTACACTGTTTTAAAGGGAATATTCTAGAGGGGGATCATTGCCTCCCCTTCTGTTTTTTAATCCTTGCATTTTTGTATTTCTCCATTTCTCCCTTACTATTCCTCTGTGTTAGGCTCTTCTAGAATCCCATTCCCCAAAGCAAGCCACAGGTGTTGACCTGGGGGTTCTGAACCCTTGAGCCTACAGTTCATTTTATTGTTTTACCTGTGGTTGTTCTTCACTGCTGTTGTTGGTTGGGTGATAAAGAATACCCTTGGGTATCCACTGCTCCAAGTTGTTCTGCTGTGATTTTAGCTTAGCTGCAGCGTGCTGGGCTCCAGACAACACTCCAGGGAATGTCAGGGGAATTCCCTGGTACAACACGCACTTGTGTCGTCAGAAGGGTTGTGGGCCAGTACCATGACTGCTTTCATTTCAGTGCCTGCCAGTCACTGGCACGTCCACTGGGCTGTAGTCCTGATCCAGCCTTCCCAGCTCTGGAGTTACTCTTTCACTGGACAAAACTCTTATGGGTGCTGAATCAAATCCTTTACAACTCATCTCCCAGAAAGCTTCTCAAAGGCATCCATCTCTTTTATTCCCCAGGGTCTCAACTAGGTTTTTTTCAGGAACTTTTGTTTTATGAGGGAGGTTAATTTTATTTGTTATTGGAAAATTTGAGATTTTATGAAGTTTAAAGTGGGGGGCAGGGGGTGGTTGGTTTGGTTGGTCTTTTTTCTAAGATTGATGCAAGAGAAGATAGATAAGTAAAATCTGTTTTGCTTTTCTTGTGTGGGTCTTTTTTTTTTTTTTTGTGAAATATATGCTAGGCACATTAAGAGTGGACTCCTTAAAACTGGGAGACAAGGGTTGGCATTAGAATTTATAGAACAAGACTGCCTATCTGCTCTGAATATCCACACCTAACATCTGAGCAGTATCAGAACTGTTGTTCACTGTTCTCAGTGGTGGTTTTAGACCAGGAATCATGAGCATGCACCCATCCTGAAACTTCAGGTTATCATTCAAAATTTGCTAAAGAGGATGCCTGGGAATGACTGTCATACTTACATAACCTGTATTACTCTGAAATAGGGAAGCCTTGGGTTGACTTGTGTAGACAGGAAGACACTTCCACTTAGGGGTACCTTTTCTTTGTGCTCCTGTATTATTTTGAATTAATATTTGGAAGATCTCATGAATGTCCTCAGATATTCAGGGATGTAAAAGTTATTTTGCCTTACTTCTGATTTAGTGCTAGACATAAGAGATGGCCAGAAGTTAAGTGACATCAGACATTGGTGGCAGTTGGGAACATCACTGGTAGAGCTGACTTGGAGAGAGCACTCTGCTTAGACGTTTAAGATTTAAGGTTGGAAGCACTGTTATGCTAACGCACACATGGAGCATACACTCCTCATTACTGCATAACTTTCAGTGTGTTTGCTTATGCTTTGTTTTGTTCTGTTTTTTTAATACCAAATTGGTGGCTTTTGCTTTGTATGTGTACATATACATTATATATATAAGCTTTTTTTTACATGCAGTATATAGGACAGTAGCATTTTGTAAGATAAAGGGCTAAATGAGCTAAATGTGGTAAATTAATATATATTTTTAAATTATTTCTTTATTATTCCAATACTACTTCTGCCACTAAAAGTCTCAAATCTTAATTGTTCTTATTTTTTAGAGAAGCTTATATTCTAAGGCAAATCCATAGAAAAGGTTTTTATGGAATCCCTTTCTCCAGTCTGTTACAATATTCTTTTTTTTTCAGACAAAAATTGAGGTTTCAGTAACTAAAATAACTAAAATAGTTTATTTAAATTCTGTTGATAGTTCATTTACATTTGCTTTTCAGTGCTGGAGAACACTCAGCTTGGCACTATGTATTTTTTCCCCTGCTAATATTTGCTGCTCATTAAAAGACTGTGACACGGTACTGGAACTGAATGAGCCTCCTCTTCAAACACTCTGTTTTGCCTAGTACTGGGATAGTCTTACTGAAATCATTAACCCCTGTGTAAGGGAGTCATAAATTTGTAACTGATTCTTGGGTTATGAACTTTAATTGCTAAGGAAGGCATTACATTCTAATGATACTTACTCAACTTGCCCTCATCATATGTACTGATTTTGTTTAGAGATGTTGAATGTATACCTGTTTGAAGAATTAGTACAAATAAACATTTCTGTCTTGGGAATCACTTTGGTTTCTGTTGTCTTATTTTACAATACTTGCAATTAATATTTTATTCACTTGATGCAATGTCGGTTTTTCTGGTTGTGGTATGTAATGATAGCAGATATGACGTTGCCCTACAAGAACATAAATTTTAAAAAGAGCTATTTTGCTTCCAGATGTCAGCATTTTCTTTCTTTCCGTTAGTGATACAACTGTGTTGTCTTTGACCTCTGAAAACAGGTTCTTGTTTTCAGTTCCTTCAGTTGCTGTGGGAGCCACTGGAGGGCACTGGTCAGTAAGTGGCTGATTCCACCCGTTCTGGAGTTACTCTTCTGCCCATTTCTCAATTTCCTGAGGTTCCTGTATGACTGCACCTGTCTTACAGTGTGTTCCTTGTATTTAGGAGATGGTTATAGTTCAGCACCAGATACATGTGTTGTAGGCCACTGGAATTGAGGGAAGGAGCTTGGTATGAAATGCCCAACGTATCATTACCTCTGCCCAAGGCACTGCCTTGCCTGTCATTGGAGACCCTCCCAAGTACAGGGTAGCAGCCACTGCCTCAGCTGCTGGACAACATGGTTAGTGAGACCTTCCAGTATCACTGGGGTTCCTGTACTGTGTACCCAACAATGTTTGTTTCTGTTGGGTGTTGAAGTTGAAAGACTTTGGGAAGTAACAAGAGCACATTGTGCTCAGTTTTGTCAGTTTGTACATCAGCCAAAGGGGTGGGAGGGGTCACAAGTGTTTATCTAGAGAAAGAAAGGTCTGCTGCTTAGTGTGGGACATAATACTGTAAAACAAGTACGGTTTTCTTGGTGACCAGAATAATGCATTGTCTACTGAAAGCCTCAGAGCAGTTAATAAAATGAGAGCAATGTCTTAATCCATCGTTTACATGTAGGGATCCTGAGAGGAGTGAAGATGGTTGCCCAGCAAATCTGCACCTAGTTGCATTTTATTTCTAATTTTAAGATGCAATTTTAGCCATGAGGTCATTTCTTGTAGTACTTTTACCTCAAAATTATATTTATTTTAAGAGTGCATGAAATCAACCAATAGAATAAATATGTATCTCAAACATACCATCCAAAAGGGCTTAAATTCTAATTAGCCTGAGTCAACAGCAAAGTAAAAAGCCATCAGAAGAGAATTAGGATGGACATCCTTGTTTTATGTATCTTCTTAAGGGGATGGTGCTTTCTCACTAAATCAGTGCAAACAGGCTGGTGTCTCACATTGTCTGACTGCAAATAACAGCCAGGCTGTACAAGAAACACGGCAGTCAGTCTGTGCTGATAGTTCTTCATAATGCTCCCAACCTGGACCTCATTGTAAGCCTGGAGTCATCTGAATGAAATACATAGGTTTCACAGCAGTAAAATTGGATAAAACTGAAATAAAATGTCCTGGAACACATGGCATGTCATATTATTAGAAAGCGTAAAACTGTTTAGTTTCTGCCTGTCTCCTGGCTGCATGGATTTTTCTGCTGTGATTTGCCATGAGCTGATAGAAATCTGAGCACTACAAGGTAACACTTCCATTTTGAATAATGGATGAGAAGAGCATCTGCCTTCAATCCCAACATGCACAAAGGAGAGGTGTTTGGCATTCAGGTTAAATGAAATATGGTTCTCTCTCCATCTGTTCTAACTTGATTTTAGATCCCTGCTCTGGGATCTAAAGGACCTTTAGATACTCTTGATTTGCCAGTCTAATCCTGCTCTTACTGAAAGCAATTGCAGAACTTGATTTTAAGAGGAGTACAATAGGGTGGCACCCAGCATAATGGTATCTCTGCCAAGAATTCCCCATGTCTAAATTGAATTTACCTATTTGTTATATTTACCTGTTACTTAAAGTATCTGTTTTAGGTTTAGTGAAGGGTAATTGTAGGGACACTGGGAACCATTTGTTGATTATTTCTGTAAGTTACTGTGTGAATTTCTGATTTTCTGTGTGAATTACTGATTTTAAAAGTATGCTCGTCCTGTAAGTTATGCTGAAGGAATCAGTGAATGATAAATAAAGTTCTTCTATGACCCGTGTGAGCAATCCTGATTGTTTAGATGGATGTCACTGCCAGAGTCTGCTCAGTCTAATCCACATTGCCCTCTGATGTTAGCATTGCTGTTTGTTGCTACAGTGCACATTTCCTTTTCTCACCTGGATGAGCTTTATGTAGTGTCCTTCACCCTACAGCTTTTCTTCATGCCTGTTCCTTCTTGTCTTTGTGGAGCTGCACCTGTGTGTGCTGTTTTGTAGTGACCCTCAAGAAGAGTTCTTCATATCAGAAGGTGGATGTGTGTACATGCTCACACATGCTCATCTACACAGGTGAACCCCTACTTACCTTGATTTTGAGCGTTTGTGTGCAGAAATAAGCTCTGTAAGGTGCTGGGAATTTTGCACAGGATTTTAGCAAGGCTACCAAGAGGATTAATGTTCAGCTGCCTTTGCACTAGCTAATATCTGTCTATCCATTTAAAGCTGTCTGGCTGTGAAGCTGGTGCATAGATTTCTTCCAGCCTGTCCTCAGTGCCTGTGATGGCAATAAGTCAGGTTGGGGTAATTGAAAACATTGCTACTGTTTCAGGGGAGCAGTATCACATCCATGCTGCCAGTCCCTGAAGCTCTGAAATGCCATGTTTGTAGAGAAAAGTGCATATTTCATGTTCAGGTGAAAATAATGGTGACATTAATTGAAGTAGTTTGCCCTTTCTTTCTCCAAATCCAGGTTTATTATAAACCAAATTCTTGTCATAGGACCATACTTCAGCTCTCAGTGTGATAGATTTTTTCTGTATGATTTGTGGTTTTGAGGACTTGGTGAGTATCTTTCAGTTTGATGATTACTGAGCACAGGCATGTGGTAGGCTCAGAAAGTACAGCCTTGGGGATTTTCAGTTTGCTCTTCTGCTATTTAAAGGCTGGAGAGAGCCGAAAAGCAAGCCAAATCTGTTAGCAAGCACTGGCTGGGTTCCTGATCTACATCATTTTAAAAACTAGCATTTGAAATGCAAAGTCAAACACAAGCACTTGCATCACAGCTGCTCAGGACTGTGAGGCTTTTTTTTTTTTTTTTTAACATGCTGTTCTTTTTTTATGGTACCCACTTCCTGTATTGTTGCATCCAGAAATAAACCTACGTGTATTGTGATCCATGCTTTAGGAAGCTCTAAATACTTGAAAGCAAAGTGAGCACAAAGCAAGCTGCTCTGTACTGTGATTGCTGAGCAGAGCCAGCCTTGGCTGTGCTTGTGCTTTGGATTAAAGCCCAGGTTTTACAGAAGTATTTTTAGTGGTATTTTTAAACCAAATTTATATTTTTTTTTCTAATTCCCACTTACCGTGCAGATTTGCAATGGAATGTGGCAGAGATGCTGTGGGTATTTTGTTGTTTCTGGGCTTTTATAAAATTTAAAGTAGGTGTCATCAACATCATTTTCTTCAAGCTTCAAGCTAGGTGGTAATTGCAGCAGCGCTTGGTCATGCCACTCTCCCCTTGTCTTTGTTTAGTCTTACCCTCCTGTTTTCTTTATCTGCATTTTTTCAGGCTGTAGGCTACTATAGATAAGGAATACCTTTCATTACAGAGCTTTAGCCAGCATGGGAAAAAAGGATCAGCATGCTGCCATGTGCATTTAGCATTGTCTTATGTTCGATACCCAGCGGGGAGGTTAAATGGAATAAGGTCTTCAAGCTTTCATACTCTTGGGTTTAACCCTTATGCCACTCCCATCTTTATTCACATATTGACTGTTTTAAAATAGCAGAGGGTGAAGTTGTTTCTTAGTGGTGTTTCCTGGTGCAGTTGCTCAGTCTGCTTTAAGTCTCTGGAGTAGGTGATCCCACCAAGATGTTAGTAGCTAGCAATGATCTTTAACCCATCACCACTTAAGCTTTGTGCCAAAAGCTGCTTATGTTGATTTTAATATATTCCTGCTCTGGAGCCAGAGTATCCTACACTTAGGTGTAGTCTACCTAGTTACTATACTCACATAATTTTTCCCCCTCAGAAATTTTATCTCCATTATGAATGACTATACATTATTCACAGATGCATTAAAAAACTGGTAATTCAGCTCCTTGAAACCATTTGACAGAGGAATGTGCAGTTTCCAGGTATGACAATTTCCAGGTGTGGCTTTTCTTCCAAAATACAATGCGGTTGCCTTGACAAGGCTGGGCAAGGCTAGAGCAGCAGAGGTGTTTGCTAGCAGGCACAATTAGCTTTCTGAAAGCAATCAGATTAGAGTGGAATGGGATTGACTGCAAACCCTACAGGTAAATTGTTTTAAGTGTTAACTTGTATGTACTATGTGTGGAGAAGAGAAGGAACAGAATGCAAAGCATTGCATTTTTTGGAACATAAGGAATGAGCCTGAGTCAGTTTTAACCAGTGCAAGAGATGGTAATACAAGAACAAGCCCTCAATACAGAAAGAGTGAAGACAAAGCTGTTGAGAGTTGATTGAAGCCCCTTTTGGCCTGTCAGTCTGTACCAGGCATGGCCTTCATGGTAACAGCTTGGTGCAGCAGCATTCCTTTAAAAACTACAACCTGGAAAATGTCTCCTCAGAGGACTTAGCAGTTGCTGAAGTAGATGAGAGATTTCACAAGCACACTTGGTGTTATCAAAATGCATAGAGATAAAACCATTGCTGTTGAAGTTCACTTTCCATTCCATGTATTGTTTCTACAAGCAAGAAACAAGAAAACCAAGATGAGAAAAATATGCTGTTCATGAGTTATAGACAACTTATACAGAGGAAATATGCACTTCACTCACTTTGCTGTGTGATCATGAGAGTTCATGAAAATGTGGTGATGGTCATGAGAAAGGCTGGCAAGAGAAAAGCTGCACCTTCCTCAGGGTTGCACATACTGTATTTAACAAGTGAGAAATAATCAGAAGTGTTGGTTACCTCCTCATCAGTTTGTGATTTTTCTCAGAGCTAAGCTAAGCAGGATTAGGTCTGACTAAGTAGTTAGAGATAAGCCCTCAAAGAAAAGCTCCTCAAAATGCTCTTCCTAAATTTCTGAGGGAATTACCTTCCTTCTCTTTTGCAATTGCAGATTCAGAGCTGGAAGCAGGAGCCCTAGGTAATAGGCAAGGTAGCCTTAACCCTGGCTATTAAGGTTTTTCTGTAATCTTAAAACCAAATAAGTGTAATGCTGCCAGCAGCTCTGCCCTGTTGTCACCAGAGGCTGAGGTTAAATGAAAATAATTGAGCAAGAACACTCCAGGGACACTCCTGACTCCAGATGTGATTTTAATCATCTAATATAGGTGGACTAGAAATCTTCCTGGCTGCTTCCATCTGAGAACTTGCATGTTGTACCCAAGCTCTTTACCCTATCACAAAGCCAGCATCACTGTTTTGGGCTTTTTTCTTCTTTTTAATTGCTACTGTAATCAATCCTAAAGTGAAGAGCAGTGGATGTGGTTACATGACTTTTGAAGAGGCATTAGTGTGACATGAACATGTTTAGCTAGAACCTGTCATGTCAGCATGTGGGCTGGATCAGGAGAGCATCCAAGGAGCAGAGAGCAAATATTGGGAGGTTTGAACATCTCTGCTCTTGTAACGTTGGGTCAGTAATTAGGCCCAGAGTGCGTGGACAGGCAGATTTTAGGAAACAGAATGGGAACACTTGAGAAGCTCAGCTCAAGGTACCTTGTGTTAATTATTGAATTAGACTAGACTGATTTAAAACTCATTATGTTATAATGACTGGGAACTCTGCTCCAGGTAACCAGGCTTCACATAAGTCCTCCTTGAATGCATCACTGAAAATGATAATGTGGTTTATTGTTACAGAAGTTATATGGTGAATATAACTAGTTTGGGAATCTAAACTATTCAAGGCAGCCTGCTTGAGTCAGGATAAAAGCATTTCAACTGGACTGTTAGAAGGCAGTTCCTCGGATTGCTGACCTTGCTGGACATTCCTTAAGGAACCAGTGACATCATTCCCTGGGACTGCTTGCTGTTTACCTGCTTCTGTGTCTTAAATTCACACTTTTAAGAAGGAAAGGCATGCACAGACAGCACTTGAACAGGAAAAATGTGTAATTTTCAAGTCTGCTTTCAGGTCTGAAGTATTAGTCTTATCATATAATTTATCTCTGTTCCATGCAGTTTTCTTGAGCATACCTATTTCCAAGTATTTGTGTAGCTAGACAGAGCTTTGGAAAGTTTATTTTGCTTTCAAAGGAATTATCTGTTTTGAGATGATTAGTAAAATATCTTGAAATCCAGTCAGCAAATCTCAAGAAATAGCTATCTTCAGTTTAATACAGATTCAGAGTGTTTGGGGTTGGTGGTGATTTGGGTTGGCAATTTTTTTCTTTCTGTGCTGCCTTTGAATAAACAAAACTTCCTGCTTCTGCTTTAGTCCAGTGTTCTTGACTGATTATAATGAAATGGTGGCTTTTTTTGGAACAGCTTAAGTCAGGGGATTCACTACCACCAACACACATGGTAAAGGTAGTTTCTCTGTGTAGTGATCATGGAGAGTCTATGCCTCTCTTTGTCACTCATCTTAAAAAATTATTTTCAATCACATCAATGAAGAACTGGGAAATAATGGCTTTTTTTTCATGACAGGGATCCACAGAGAGAAAGTATGGAGCAGGGTGTAGTCCTTCAAGTCCTGCCTCTTCTTCACTTCCCCAGATTCAGAGGTGGACTTGAGCTGTATCACTCACACTCAGATGAAGGAGACTGAGGATCTGCAAACCCTTCCGTCTCCTAGAGAAGCCCCCTTTCATGGCTCCCCTTCTGTGATCTTATACACTGTGGAATACTTGTCCTTGTAGTACAGGTGTCTTCACCAGCATTGTTTTTTCCTTTTTTATGTGTATGTTTTTCTTACCACTGGTTGCCTTACACTGGCTTGCTTTATACATTGGAGTATTTTTGCAGGCTGGAGGATGTCACCTATAAATCAGCTGCTGGTTAGATAGATACCTTGAAATACCCATTGAAGTATCCCAGTATTGTTCATTGCTGTTGATGAAGATAAATGTGTTAAATCCTGCATTTCAGCACTGATGAGTTGATATAATCCACTTACTCATATTTCCCTTACTTGTGAATCACATGAAGAAAACCTTCACTAGTAATTTCAGGCAGCCCATGAAAAAAGAATTCTAGCACAAGAAGGATAGTTGCATGCAAGAAATCATAGAATCATTTAATCATTTGAAGACCTTTAAGATCATTGAGTCCACCTGTTAACCCAGCACTGCCATCTTCATGATGAAACTGCTCCCAAGTGCCATAGCAACATGTTTTTTGGAACATTTCCAAGGATGGTGATTCCACCATTTCCCTGGGCAGCTTGTTCCAAAGCCTGACCACTCTTTCAGTGAAGAAATGTTTTCTAATATCAAATCTAAACTTCCCTTGGAGCAAATGAGATTTCATCAAAGTAATACCTGGTTTAAATATATCATGGATAACTTCAATATTTTTCATTGTACTGCCTGCTGGAACAATGAATCATGAAATGATGACCTCCCTGATTACTCCTTCACTGAAATAGTAATCATAGCATCACTTAAAAAGAAAGCCTAGCAGTTTGATGCATGACCTTCATTTGCACACACTGCTACAGCTTGTTTCCTGGGCTTCTGACTGAATCCTTTTGAGGATAGCAAGTGAGTAATTATTTGATTGGTATATTCAGAGAATCACACTGCTTTTGTAACATCATAGATTTTATATATTTAGTGACCACTGTTGTTTTTTTTTAATAATTGTCTGGATCTATGAGTTGTGGTTTTGTATGTCTCTGTGTGTATACATATATTTTTCTAAAAAATAATCAGATTTCTGATGTTCTGAGGAGATGAAGCTGTCTTAGCCTAATCTTCATAGTCTCAACTGATCAGTCAATTCCAGGTGAACAGAAGAAGGTTACCAGAAAATATCAAATTCTTGTAAATGCCAAGAATGTGCTGACTGAGGATATGCTCTCTGTAGAAAAATCTGCATGGAATAGATTGCTCTTACAAATATCCCCACTGTAGCCAGCACAACCAATGGAGTCTATACTTTTGTTGATCATTAAGGTGAGCCAACCTCAGAGTTTATTGGAAAAGAAGTTTTTTCATTGTTGGGATGTATGAGGACATCTGTATAATTAAAAATATCACATCATAATTGTCTCATAGTTAGCATTAAGCCAGACATTTGCAAATGGATTTCATTCACCTCAATATCTATAATTAGAGCCACATCCATCACAGAGCATCCTCTACTTAGTCCAAATCTAGTACTGCAAACCACAGGGTTGTGCCTGTTCACATGTTTAAATACCAGGGATGCCCTCAGCAGAAAGACTATTTTAGCTGAACTATGAGCTTTAGAAAAATCCTTCCTGGTATGTTTTTCTCATCGTTCAAAGAGCTTAGATATCCTAACTCCTATCAGCTCTTCTCCCAATCTCCTAAAATCCCCAAATGAAAACTTTCCTTTCTTCTAAAATTCTCTTTTCCCTCTCTGATCTAGGGAAGAAGCATTATCCATGCTCAGTAGCTAGTTAGCAGGGTGATAAACGACTTGACAGGATAAGCTTTCTCAAGACATGGCATAAATGGAATAAGCCTTTGTTCTGAGGAAATCCCAATGCCTCCAAAAGGCAGCCCATCATCCACCCCCTGAGTCCTATAGTCTCACACCATGCACTGTTCTCACACAGCCCAAAGCCTGCAATTTTCATGGAAAACTAAGTGAATTGAGAAATTTAACCAAATTTGTCTTTCTGATTCATTTAAAAATCCCAGCAGGCTTTATTAGGCCAGCAGCAGAAAACACACTCTGTTCCCCAAAAATACATGCAGTCATAACAGAAACATTTTTCTCTCTCCTCTGTTTCTTCACACTCCCGCTTCTCTTGCAAAGGATGTTTTTGGGAAGCTAGAGCTGGAGGATTCATTAAGTGCCTTGCATCACTGCAGGTGTTTTTTCATGCACTGGCACAAGACCTACCAGGTATCAGGAGCTTTGCATGCTGGTTCTTTGCATATCTGTAACACTAATGCTCTGAAAGCGTCTGATGATTTACAGTCATGAGCAGTATCCTGTACATCCTAAACACTGGTGCCTGCACCTCTGTGTCCTGCTTTGAATTGAACTTGATTGTGTTTAGTACTAGGGAGAATTGTTTATTTGCTTTTGTTCTGTTTCAGGGCTAACAGCTTCACTGTAAATTCAAACATCAGGGTCGTTTTGTTCTTTGTTGCACAGAAGTCTTTTGGCACTTGTTTAAATGCAGAGATAAAGTGCTGATTTGAAAATATCAATGCTATATTGCTCAGCTGCTTGCAGATTTCAGGCCACTATGTGGTGTACTGTGTCCTCTGTTAATATTTTCCTCTCCTGTTAATGGATAGATGTCAAATGTCTGTACTCCATACTAACAGAAAGGCTGTGTCAACCAGGATGAGGAGCAATAAAACATCTGCCTGCACTTTTCTGCCTTCTCCTTCCACTGTTGTGTTCCCCAAGATTTAGGTCAGTGCCCTGCCAGGCTCAGTTCTCTTCTCCTGCACTTCAGCCCGCTATGACAGAGCATGTACACTCTGGCTCCTCACCCCAGTCAGCTGGCCCCTTTCTCTGCTGGTCCTGCAGTCAGCCCACTGGCTTTTTAACTTTCTCTGGATGAGAATTTTTCCATCCTTAAAAATTGTCTATCTGCATAAAATTGATTCTCCCTGTACAGCAGTTTCATCGCCAGTTTTCATTGTCCAGACAGAGTGAGATTCATGCGATCCTTTATTCTGCTGCCACTCCAGGAGATGTGTCAGGCATTGGTACTGCATGTGTACTGTACATCTGGGTGACTGGAGTGTTAACAAGGCTGACACTTCATGGAAATAATTGGAATTAATTTCTGTGATTTCTCAAATCATTTGGGTCATCTCTTGTTGCGTTCTGTATAATAAAGGCCGCCAAATTTGTCAATCTAAGTCTTGTAAAGAGTACATTTCAAATAAACCTATAGCTTGGAATTATAGACATAAAATGATGGAGAGTTTAATGTTTTATTTAATAAATCCTTCAAATAGCTGATCATGCTATGTGAAAAAAAAAATACTTTCAAAAAGCCCCAACAACAAAACCAATTTATTTTCAGTCTGAATTTGTTTAGTTTCAGCTTTTAGCCATAGTATTTGGTTAGGTTTTTACCTGCCATCCATGTCTTCTCTCAGTGTGTATCCACACACAGCAAGCTCAAGTGGCCTCCTCATAATTTGAGATAGGGAACACTTTAAGTCTCAGGCCTGTGTCATGGTGTTCTACCAACCACAGCAGAGCAACATAGCTGACTGTTTATTATTTTATTTAAGCCTGCAAGCAGACTGAGTTGGCTGTGAACTCTCTCCTTAGACTTGGATGGTGCTGTGATGGAACCACAGTAGAATTATACAGTCTTTCTTTAGTTATCTAAAAACAAATATGGCATTGACAATTGTTTAAGGTGGTATTTTCCTCCAGCTGTTTTGCACTGGGCTTGGGTACTGTATAAACATTACCTGCTGCAATTTACATAAACACTTAGGCAAGCACCACCCTTAGCAAGTAGAAAATGCACATGTCTTCAGTGGAAGTGTTTATATTCTCAATGATGTAATCACTAGTATGTGTTTGCTCCATAGTAATATTTAAAGGTCTGTGGCAAACTGCTGACCCTAATGAAAGTTTATGAGTGTGCCTCAGGGACAGCCTGCCTGGACATGCTCAGGGGCAGAATCAGCTCCTTCCTCACACAACATGACACCAGACACTCTTGAGTATTGGGGTGGCCTCTGATTTGCAGGTGTGAGAAGGCACAGCCAGCAGCTGTGCTTGGAGCTGTGCTTGCAGGCTCACTGGAGAGCAAGGTGGCCAAGAGCAGCTGGGAAGCAGCCTGGGAAATAAAATGCAGACATCTCTTGCAGGTGCATTACAGAGCTGAGGCCCCTAAGCGTGAGAACCACAACTCCTGTTCTGAGAAGATTTGTATGTAGACTTCACACTACTCTCTACAAACTGTTTTTAATTTGAGTGGATGTGCTCTTTGCCCTGAAGTTAAGCACATATATTCAGAGTGCAGGGACAGTGTGTTCTAAGTACAAGTCAGCTCTGAAAGAACTAAGCAATTTTTGCTCAGTACAGTATCTGTGACATAGTTGTGTTGCAGGGCTGGGAGAGATCTTTAGATTCCCAGAGCTGATAAAACAGCTGGTGAAAGCCTAATGCAAAGAAAATATACAGCTTATGTCCTCTGTGCTTACTTTTCTTAGCAGTCTCTATCAACACAGAGTTTACTTTGTGTCATGGGTTTCAAAACTGAGAAATAAAATCTAAAAGTCAGTATGTTACTGTTCCCAGCACAGAGTTCATTATCTGTATGGCAAAATATGTTGTAAGACGGCTTTGTGGCAGGTAAAATGGCTGTGTGTGTACAGTCTGGACTTTGTGCCTATAATTCAAGTAAACTTCATGTAAAGAAAGAAATATTTGTGATAAGAGGAGTACAGAACATATACAGCTAAATCCTGCCTTTTCCAGCATTAGGGTAGTAACAAACACCTGCTGATAAAATGCCATGCACTGTCATTACTTTGATTATTGTTTCATTGGTATTGATTTTATGTTCATTAATTTTAGGTGCCCAAGCTGCAAAACAAAACAAGCCTTGTGTTCAGTAACCCCATGTACAAACAAAGATTCTCTATGGATTTGCCAAATAATGGCCATCTTGAAAATATTGGCATCTCATCTATTCTCTCTCTGTTGCAGCAACATTGGAAAATCCAAGTATCTCAGTCATGAAAACCATCTTTTCTTTGTGGAATATGGATTCCTCTACAGAGAAGTTTGCTTTGATTGATCATGTGCCTGTGGCAAATGTTACTACCAAAGTACAAATCAAGTCTTTCTGGTTTGGGTTAGTATAAATCAGCTTTTCCATACAGTTGTAAGCTGCCGAAGGGTAAAATATGTTATAAATTATTTACTTGAATACTTTTGTAGCTCAAAGCCAACACTTAGCTAATTCTGAAAAACCATTAGGAAATTTCCAATCATTTCTTGATTTAATGCTAACTAAAAATATCTCATCCTCACATTATTTGCACAGTAGGATGTCAAGGGTGAGAATATTTGTCCTGGACATCCGACATAAATCCCCATTCCTTGTGTTTGACCTGGGCTTCATGGAAAATACAGTTCCTTTCTTGCTCTCTTCATATTAAGTTTCCTTAGCTTTCTTAGCTCACTCAGGTGGTTTAAATACAGTATTTTTTTTTTGTTTGGACTGAAACTTGCTGATAACCACTGAAAAATCTCACTCATCTTTTATATGTTAACGTGTTTTTCTTACCTAAAAAATAGCCTGAATGAGTTTGACATTTGAAAATCCTAGGATTTGGGAAGGGGGAAGGGAAGCTCTATTTCAAAACCAGAAAAACAGTTCAGGAAATTCCAGTCAGCTCCACTCCTTGGGCCTGTGAGTCTACTTTAATTAGCACTTCCAGCTGGCCAGATTGTTGCTAAGAAAGTAGTTCTAGAGAGCTTGATCAGTAATGTTAAAAATGTTGATACCTCAGGATTTGAGAACAAAACCAGCTTAAATGGAAGACTCTGTTAATTAGATAATGAGACACTCAGGAATAATCCCTTTACTGAGAAACCTGATAATAACCTTTATCCACTATTCTGCTTTTACTAAAACATTTGCATTCACCAAATTGCATATTTTTTTCCTAATCAGAGTCTACTTCCATATAACAGTTGACAAATAAGAGGTTACAATCTTGACTGGTGTTTAAAAGTCTTGCCGATCCTTCCCTTGAAAAGTTAATTTAAAATACAGAAAATGGGCCACCTTATTCTCTCTTGGTAGTTCTGTAATAAAAGGTTGATTGTTCAAGCAGCAGCATTCAATTATTCTGTTTCTGATGCTATCTACATGTAAAAAAATCTAGCTAGGCTTAGCTGGTCCCTGAAGGCTTTCCAGTTCTAGCTCTCAGTGCAAGGATGCAAAACAAAAAAATTAGAGCCTCACAATTAACATTCAAAATGTCAAGTATTATGTTGTCAAGTTAAAGAATGAAATTTGCTTCCAGGAATATCAGGTACAGAAAAGCTTCTGGAGTGTTTACTCATTTTTTAGGGAAACTCATTCTTTGAATATGTTTGCTGGAGAAAAATAAGCTAACCAGGGAAGTCAGAGTGGCAGCCAGTGTTCAGAGAAATTGCCCACAAGTGTAGCCCTCCAGTTCTTGTTGAATTAGTCATGATACTAGACCTCTACAACAGACATTGAAAGTGTACAATATATTAATATAGCTGAAGCAGAAAAGAATTGGTTCCCTATCTGTGTTTTTATTTTACTTCTTTTTCTCCCCTACAGGAGCTGGGATGCTCAAACGACAGATGTGCAGACCAAAAGCAATGAAATATATTGCTCTGGTTCTGATGGCTGAAAGAAAACCAACACTGACCCTCAAGAGTTTAGGGTATAAATAAAGAGTTTTAGAATTATGCATGAACACTGAGACCAGTGAATAATATCCTGGAAACATGGTGAGAATATACATCCAGTATAAAATAAGCCAGCTCTCAAAGGGAAAGTGATGTGAATGGCTCAAACAACTTTGAAATTAGTGTTAATTTTGATAGCAGCATGAATTTTAGCCCCACATTTCCTCACTTTTACTTACTGATCTTCTAGGTGGAAAATTGAAAAGGTAGGAATCTCTCAAAGAGGAAAATCGATGCTGTTACAATGGATCCTCAGAAACAGCGACAGGGGCATGGCAAAGCAGCTCTGGCATTGGAAGGAACCTTGGCAGTGCTGAACAATCAGATAAAGCATTTTTTACTTGCAAGCCAGTTGAAGCAGGCCTCTAGACAGACCAGTGCCCAGGTGTGTTCTGTTCCTTTAAAATATCAACTCTTACATAAAAGAAAGAGATAGAATAGGAACACAAAAAACCCCCCTAATCCTGTTAATGTCACAAAAAAAAAAAAAAAAAAGTTTTGCCCAAAAGTATAAAAATCCTTGTGTCATGATTAGGGAGTTGTGTTCAGTGGTTTGAGTGTGTATTAATGGTCTCTGTTTTTTCCTTTAAAAAAAAAAAAAAAAAAGCTATCTGTATATCTTATTGTGTCAAGTGACAGGCATCATGTTCTGATGACCTGCAGTTCATGTTTGCAAAACTCTGCCACATTTCTTCTGCCACCTTAAATAAAAAAATCACCAGTGTCTAAAACATTTACATTGAAAGGCTTCACCAAATTTCATATTTTGACCTAATCAGAGTTTACTTCTTTTCCTAGTCAGAATGTGGAGGGCACAAAGGCTCCACAGAACCTGAGCCAAGATACACGTTCCAAGAAGCCCATGGAGCCTGTACTGTGACACACACACACTGTGAGCAGAGGCACAATAATGCACAAGAACAGTTCCTTTGGGTAATTAATGTTTCCTGTATTTCTGGGAGAAACTCTCCCATACTCCTCCTCCTCCTCCCTCCCCAGCTGCTTCAATCCCTGGCTGAAAGGTAATACCACAAAATCCAGCTTTTGTTATCCAGTAGGAGAGCAGCAGTAAACAATTCAAGGACAATAGCCACCAGACATGTGGAAAACACTTCATTTCTACTGAATGGCCACAAAATCCTTTGCTAATTAGAGTTCCTGAACGTTGAAAATAACTATTATATAGTTATTATATATATATATATATATATATATATAAAAATAACAATAACCTGCTTGCTTATTGTTGAAACCCCATGGTTTTTGTGGAATGGAAGATCTGTTTAAAAGCTTTTAAAGACGCAGAAGTGTTTGGATTTGGTTTTTTTTTTAATGATGCTTCGGATTGGAGTACTGAAAAATACAGGTTAAGGAGCAGCTCAACACTGCCAGGTAGTATAGGTCAATAACGACTTCATACTTTACATTTCCAGTGACTTTTGTGGCTTTTAAAAGTCTTTTGCATTGTTCAGTCTCTTGGTGATTTGGCAGACCCCAGCAAAACCCCCATTTCCAGCTCTGGGAAGGCTGTGTTAGCTCCTAGACTTTTGTTCCCAGCCCGCGGCACTTCGTGGCTGTTCCTCTCCCAGGGGATGGCAGCCAGCAGGGACAGCCACCTGCGGCACCTGCACGGCCCCTGCCAGCCTTGGCTGCCAGCCGAGCCAGAGGTGACAGCCTGGAGCGACGATGACAGCCGGTTCCTGAGGCTGGACCCCCCCAAGCCGGGCTCGCCCGTGGGGCTGTGGCACAGACAGCAGTGGCTCAGCCTGGCTCCTCGGCCGCGCTGCAAGCAGACGGGATCCCAAGTGTACAAAAGTCCGCGAGGTCAGGAGATGGTTTTGAGGAGATGGTTTTGAGAGGGGACCTGCTTGGACCCTCATTCCCTAGCGCTGGGGATGCCTCGCACCGGCAGTGCTGTCCCGCCCCGGGGGCAGCGGCTGGAGGGCTGGGCGGTCTCCGGGGCGGGCGGCCCCGCTCCGGACCCGCCTCCCGGCCCGGGGCTGAGCGCCGAGCACCCTCCTCCTCCCCCTGGCCCAGGCGGGGGCTGCCCGCGGCGCCGGGGCCACACAAAGCGGCGAGCGGCGGTGCCTCCGCGCCGCCCGTCCGGCGACAGCCGCGCCGGCCATGGAGCCGCCCGTGCCGCCGCAGGAGCCGCCGCGCCCGCGCTCGCACACGGTCACCACCACCAGCAGCTCCTTCACCGCCAACCTGTCGGCCAGCTCCAGCACCCTCGCCTACGACAGGGAGTTCCTGCGCACCGTGCCCGGGCTCCTCATGGTGACCGAGATTGTGAGTGCCCCGGGGGCGCGGAGGGGCGGGGGAGCCTCGGGGCAGCGCTGGGGTGAGGGATTGGGGTGTCCCTCAGCGCATCACCCGTGCGGCCGCCCGGGGTCCGTGCCCGCAGGTGAAGCGCGGGAAAGGACGAGCCCACGGAAGCAAGAGCGGCTCTACGGCTGGGGCACAAATGTCCCGCCTGGAAACTGGAAAAGTAGCGCAGGGCACACGCGGTCTGTTCAGTCTCCCGTGTTATCTGCGGTATCATCACGTCCCGTAGCGGAAGGACGAGTTTTGGCAGACCGGGAACTGAGTTTTGGAGAGTTTTCTGTAACCACATTGGTTGTGTATGCTTTGCACTTGATAGCACACGAATAGTCATGATGTGAGAGTTAATTAAACAATTTATCTTTGTTTCCTAGGACAAAAAAAAAAACCCATTTCCTTACGTTCTTACTGCTTAGGTACACCTGTGCAGAGTGGGAGATGAACGGACGCCTTTTGGGTTTGGTAGTGAATTTGTATTTTTCAGGTAGTCCCTAAGGTGTAAATGAGCATGCAGAGGGCCAGGCAGTGCTAAATTCGGTCACTTGCCTTAGTGGTAGGCAGTGAACAGCACGACGCCGGGATCCCTCTGCAGGCCCGTGTGCCCTCAGTGTGTTGAGCAAGAGATACTCAGCATCTCCTCTTAAAAACGATCTCTTTAATTCCACTCATCTTTTTGAGTGGAATTTTGAAAGATTCCACTCAAAAAGATGAGTGAATTCGACTCATCTTTTTGAGTGGAATTTTGAAACTTTTTGAGTTTCCTGTGTGAAGTTTTTCTTGTGCTGAAGCTTCAAGGATTAACTTATCATACCATATTCGTTTTCAAGGCTTGAAAACATTGTGCTTCACCAGAGCAGTGGAATGGCTGTTGGTTTTACTGACTTCAAAGTTAAAATAACCAGGCAAAGCTTCAGGCTGATGTGTGATGTGGGACCTCTGGCAGGAACAGTGCCATTGGAGAGAGGATGCACACTGAGATGCCAGATCGCTGTGCAGGCCAATAGTGATGGGGCTGTGAGGTCAGAGCCTGCCCCCAGCTGGTACCCTGTGTGCCAGTGTCCTTGGGAATTGTGTCCATCTCCAGTAGATAGGTGATTGTTTGGCTGTTAATTACAGGAGATGCTTCAATGTCAAAGCTGTGGTAGATCTGTGAATAAATAAGTCTTTGAAACAATAGCTGCTTTCTTTTCCACTCTTTTTCAGTTAGTAATTACAGCAGAGTTATGTACCTTTCTAGTACTTTATCTGAAGAGTGATCCCACTGTAGATTGTTACAGAGGTGCCCAAGGCTTTTCCCGAGCCCTGCTGGAATGTCATATATTCATCCTGGCTGTGAATACTGGATCAGCTGCACTCACATTGAGCTACATGGCCACAGGGCATAGACAGGCTCTTGCTTACTCTTTGCTGGGAGTGTGCCTTCTAGTTTGTGTTGACAGGTGGTGTCATGCAGCTTACCTTTCTAAACAGTGATGATGCTTTTTAGGGGTATTTTGTTTCCTCTCAGCCATTCCTAACTCCTGGGATAATTGTGAAATGTGAACTGAGCAGTTCCTGGCCAACTCAAAGGAGCTAATAGAAGTCTCTAATGGAGATTAACTTTTACTGGTTTGCAGCGGTGTATTTGAGAGAACAAAGTACAGTTCTGATATTAAGCTGAAAGATGTAGGGCAGGTCCTACAGAAGTAGAGTACTGATAGATAGTGCCTTTAAGGAAATACTTCTAATTCTTAACTCCACTTATTTTAAAGCAGCTAGAGTAGCTGTTCTTCTGTGAAATTAAACAAAAATATATCAGTGAAGACCTTTATATGGAATTTGCTGAAAGAACCCCAGTTACTAAAATCAAATAGTGAGTTTATATGTATATATAAATATATATATGTATATATGTATGTATGTATTTGGCATTGGGTTTTGTTTAAACATTTTCCACCAGTTTAGTAAGTTGTTAGTTGTTTGGTTTTTTTTCTGAGCAAAAAATATGCTTTAACAGAGCATGACTAGAGATCCCAAGATCTCTACTTCAAAACTTGCTGTGCATATTCAGCAGTATTGGACCTTTGTACCCTAAATCAGCCTGTTCTGATTGCTGTGCCTTGCCTGCACTGATTGGCCCTTCAGGATATTTCTGACCCTCAGTACTGATGCCCCAGCTTATAGCATGATCCTTCTGCTAAAGATTTGCAAACCTCTAAATAAGACCAGCATGTAATTCAGTCTACCAGGAGTTTGCAGCCTGGTAGATCTTTTCCAGTCTAAGCTCTGAGCTCTAAAGGACAGCTGCTGTTGTAGGAGCATCCTTTTACTTCGGGTGCCCATTCTCTGGGACACCTGTGACATGGACAGGGAAGAGGACTGTTTTTAGTAATATCTGCTATCAGTGCAGCTACTCATCTGCCAGATCCCACGCCCATGTTAAAGCTGAGCTAGAGGCATTAAACAATGGTGCTAAATGCTCTGAGAGTTTGCACTGTGGGGCTGCATAAATATTTGATTATTGCTGCTGTCAGTCAGCAATGTGCATGCAGCAGGAGGGATGCAGTCTGTGTCTCCAGGCTCTGAAACTCTGCTCTCTTCTCTGTGTAGGCAAAGGGCAAATCTATGTTATTCTTTGACCAAAGAGAATGGAAAAGCACAAAGTTATCACATAAATGAAACATTCCAGCCCCCTAAATGGAGGATCTTGATCAGGTTTTGCCCCCACGTCCCTACTTTGCATACTGTGAAGATGAATTAACTGCTGTGTGGATTTCCATGTGTGCTGGTTACCAGCCTACATCTGCACTGAGACTGTGGTTTAATGGCACAGTAAATTCAGCTTAACAGTTCCTACTAAGAGATTCTTTGTAGTCGTGCAAAGCACTGGTCTGCTATTAACTCACTCTGCTGTTTCAAATCTGTTCAAAATGAGTTAGCTTTATAAAGACAGGTTTTATGATGGATCAGGTATTATCCGTCTTTTATGTAGCTGCTTTAGAGCCTGTGTAAATGTGGGATGAGGCTGGCTGTGCCTATTCAGCAGTAATAGAGTTATGTACCCAAACCTGGTTCATCTTAATTCTGTAATGCCTTTTGGTCTAGCACTGCATACATCTAGCATGAATGAGCTCAGAAATGCAGCCTGAAGGGTAGGCTAAATTACCTGGTGCTGACAGATTTCCATTGCCTTTGATGTCTGCCTCCATGACCAAAGCAGGTGCAAGGTTTCTGCCACTCACTTAGAAAGAACTGGGGTCAGTTCATTTCAGTGGAAAGAGCAAAATGGAAAATGCCACTGGGTTTCTGAGAGGCCTTTGGAAACTGGCATAAAACATAACTTTGGTGCACGGAAGGCAGTCCAAAGCACTTATATGCAGAAGTAGTGGTGCTTGCTGGACAGGGCAGGGGCTTTTGACTCTGGAAACTTGCATTTACTGCCCTTAGTTGGCCATTGACTCTGCAGGTTGATTTATCTGCATCTCTCTAACTTCCCAGAATGTCTCATCCATTCATGGAATATGTGTACTAATCTTTGTAAGGAGCACAGAGATCCATTGGTGAAAAGTAGTACAGAAGATGTAAGTGGTGTTACACAAAGTCTTTAAATGAGAAAATGAGATGTCAATTGCCTGGGTTGACACTGAAGTAAAAATACATCATATAAAGTAATTGATACTGATTCCTGCAGTGTAGCACCACCAGTCCCCCTGGAGGATTTACAGTTTCAAAATGAGCAAGTATAGCAATTTCTAGAGCTATCTTTTGAGTGTTTCTTTTCTGTGAAATGATGGCCCAGAAAAGCTACGTTTATCTTCCTGGGACTTTTATGGCCAAGAAAAATGATGGCAAGTTATACCTTCTCGGAGCTTTAAATCAGCTTCTCAAGTCAAGCATTATGGATCACTTTGGGGGGGGGGTGGAGAGTTTTGTGGTTGCTATGGATGTAGTTATAAAAACATTTACTTTCTAGCAGGATGACATTGATCTCTTCAGATTGTTGCTTCACACCAGTGTGTTGCTAGATGGAGCCTCTTGTAAAACTTGCACTACTGATTTTAAGGCTTGTGATGGCTATTTGACCTTGACAAAAACAAATACTTTTATAGCTTGGAAAGGTTTAGAAGGTTATTACTCTGCTGCTGCTGCACATGAGATTTTGTGATGGTGTAAGTTTTTGTTAATTGTACTTACAGTTGCATTTATTTATGCTGTTCTGTGCACATTATTCTTTGAAATGCCCAGAATAAAATAGGTATTTGAAATAGAAGGAATTAATTTACTTTATTAGCACCACATAAAATTGAGGTTCTAATTTATGTTTCTGGACAATAAAAATAATTTTGATCATTGTTCATTATTCTTCTTCAAATGTTATACCTTTGAAGGTTTAATTTATAAAGGAAATGTTGTTGGCTTTGTTTATTCTAGTAGACTGGTGACCCTCAGAATATTAAATAGATATTGAAAGTTAGGTCAGATCTAAGATATTGAGGTTGCCAAAATGAGAACAACTGGAAATGTGCAAGTGTTTGTTCAACAGACTTTTCACCTTTGTCTTTTTCCTGAGAGATGCATCAAACTAATCTACAGATATTCAAGTGTCAAATCAACTCAGCAATAAAGTCATATAAATGCTAAGAAAAACAGCAGTAATACAGAGGGGATGATCTACTGTGAGAAAGCTAAAATATAAAAAAAGTACTTAAAGCTCTCCTTGCATTTAGCTTTTTCTTTTAGTCTTATGGCCTCTCTGACTGCAGTTCAAAGTTTTTTATATATGTACCATCTTCCTCCTGCTCTCTCATTTCTTGGAAAAGCTCAGAAAGCATGGAGGGAGTTCCAAAGATCCTCTTTCCTCACCTGAGTGGCAGCAAGACTTTCTCTTCTTTCAGAAATAGTGGTGATTTTTTTCTTTCTTCTTATAATGCACTTTTTACTCCAGTCATAGCATGTCTGCTTGCAAGTAGTTGACAACACTGAGCTACCTCCTGACATGCTGAACAAGGGCTTTGCCTAGAGGAGATGTACACAAGCACCATCTTAATAATATTCACTTTGAATTACTGAGTGGAAAAAACCAAATCCTGTAGTGACTAGTCAGTCACTTCATCCAGGAGCTTCATGCTCCTATGCATGAATAAGAAAACACACAATATAAAATCTCAGCTCTCTCTTTTGGTCTTGGCCAGACAAAATTCTTGCTGAAGTCAGGTTTCAGTTCTGCCTTTCTTAGGTCCTGTTGTTCCACTGCTAACCCTTAGCTGTCTTTAGTGTACTGAATACACACACCTATATGATTTCCATCTTCCTTTAGGATCATATAGTTATTTAAAGGTCTGTTTCCTGTAAGGTCTTTGGTTTCCTGGACAAGATCAGGGTGTTTCCTCGGGAAGAGAGAACTATTTGGGAGACACAAGAAAACAGAACCTTTTGAATGTGCTCCAAGTGATGATAGAAACAGTGTTCAGGCTAAAATGGTAGGAGGGTGAAAATGCCTCTTAAACTGAATGGAGATAATTTACCAAAGGTCAAAAATGCAAAATATTCTCAATACGTCAGAGTTAAGGTACAACACGTTTGAAATGTCATTATCTCTTGATGAGAAGAATGCTTTAAAGTCATACTTAACATCTACTTTGTTGTTGGGTGGATAGTGAATATAATATAAATCCTTCCCCCTCCCTCCCAAACTCTAGAAATTATTTTTCTTTTGTGCCTGCACAAATTCTTATGTGCATAAACTTAAATTTAAATAAATAAATAAATAGATCTTTTGGGGCTTCAGTGGCCTATGTCTGTATGATAGTGAAATGTGCAGCCCGCCCATTATTCCTAATGGAACAGGCAGAGCTTCCCAGGTGCTATGGCTGGGTGTGAGTCATATGTGAGGGTAAATGCTGAAGGGACCATCATGGTCTGAAGACAAAGGTCAATGATATAGTTGTAAAGAGACTGTGACTGCATTCCTGAAAATTGTCTTTTTCCAGATATGCACAGGAGTCCCAAATCCCTGGGTAATCATGCTATGGGAGGACAGTGGTAATGCCAGATACCTGATAATGATGGAGACACCTGATGGTGCATTTTGTCCTAAAATGAATTCAGATCATGGACTTGTCTGTGTCTCTTTTCTTTGTGGTTGTTAATTTGTTGTTCAGTTGGAATTGTTGGGATTTTTTTTTCCTCCTATTGTGTTATGTTGGGTTTTTTTTTCTCTGTCATTCCTGCTGTTTGTAATTATTTGTTATACACTGTTAAGACCACAGATTAGAGGATCTTGAAGCAGTGTGTGCCTATCTAAAAACCCCTGTTTTCCATGCAGTATATGATGAAGAGGTGTACTTGTTGGCAGCATAGTAGGAATGTGAACAGGAAAAGGACACAGAAATAAGTTGTCTATGGGTCACACTGGATTCTTGCAAAATCATTAATGGCCCCCAGGTTTCTGAGCTCATTAACAAAATGCTGCTTCTAAAGCAGAAGCAGATGCCTTTCACTCCCTGCCCTTCAGATGGGAGTACTCCTGTGTACCTGGGGAGCCCACTGATGTTCCTGCTCTGTTCTGTGCTCTGAACCTCCTGTGTAATACCAACAGGCAGGGCTGGAGCAGTGGTGCCGGAAAGATTCTTCTTAAAAAGAAGAATCTCAAAACCACAGAAAAATTCTCTTGGGGACTCTGAAACCTTGAGAATGGGAAGTGTGGAGGGAATGATGATGTTTTGTTCTTGTTTGTTGATTGCCTTCTCATTCAGTCTACTGTTCTTTCCTGCTCTCTTCTGGGAATAACAGTATATTTAGTATATAATGGTCATGTAGACAAATATGCATATATATATATGCATGTATATACACCCATGCATTTATATAAATAGGTTTTAGCTTCATTTTATTTTGGATAAAGTACAAATTGTATTGTGTGACATTTCTGTGCTTTTTCCCCTCTGAATTCCAGAAAAACAGCAGAAAGTGTGGCCTTGCAGAGAGGACCTAGGTCTTTTTTTTTTTTTTTTTTTTCTAGTGTCAAACAGCAAATAGCTTTTAGCATCCATCAGGCCTTTGGCAAGGTAGTTCTGCTCCTGTGGCCTGAGCCAGTTCCCCATGGAAGCTGCTGGCACTAATTCACCTGCCTCTGAAAGGACCAGATCAGGTATAAGGCTCTTAAAACTCCAGTGGAGGAGGACTGAGTAAGGAAAGAATCAAGTCACTGCTTTCACTGGCACCTGGGACTGGTCCAAGGAAAGTTTGGTGTCATGCTTATGTTAATGAACTTAAAGGGGCTGAGCTCTTGGTTCTACAAGCATTGATACGGTATCCAGGCTTTGCCAGACCTCTTCACTGCACAGGCTTGGATCAGTCCTGGGCGTGGCTGCATTTTTGCCAAGCTAGAGCACAATACTGAGTGTTTACACTGACCATTTTTGCAAACTATGGGTGTGCAGATGTCACTGATGCAAGCGCAGGTTTGCTGAGAGAAAAATCTCCAGAGCAAAGCAAAACCAGTTTCAACAAATTGGTATTGTTGGAGGCATGCAGTCTGTGCAGTTTGTTCTGGGCAGCCACAAAGTTTCTGGTCTGATTTAAGGTGTGCTAAAATCAAATTTTGTACAACTGAGACAAAGTAAGTAGGTGTGGTTATAATCAGTAAGGTGTCAGTTTCTGGATATATCATAATCTAGTTATGAAGAATAAATAAATTTAAAACATCCCAAGCAGGACCCTGGAAAGAGGCCATGTGGGAAAAGCAGCCTCTCTGATCATACTCTGGTAATCACTTCTTGTCTAACTGGTACCCTAATGTGCACAACTTGAAAGGAAATCTGTCAAGAACCTCTGCTTTATACCAGAAAATAAGAACAGTTTGTATCATCAGCTTTAAATGTGGCTGCTGTGTCCAGGCCTGAATTTAAATAAATTCAAGGTGACACCGTCTTTGCACAGATCCATTTATTTAGCCTCAAATTTGTGCAGCTGCTAACAGGCTTCCTTTTTTTTTTTATCTTTCTTGGCTTTTTCTCTTTTTTTCTTTTTTTTTCTTTTTTTTTCCTTCTTTCCCCTGCCCTCCCCCCCTTTATTTTTTCCTGTCTGTTCTTTTAATATATATTTTAGCATAGGTTCTCTGCATTCAACAGTAATGGTATTCCAAAGGCTTCAGCTCATGTGGCAGGTAATAGCTGATTGGGGCAGCGTGGTTTTGAGACTACTGTAGGTGAAAGTTAAAAACTGAGACAGAGTGTTGCAGGCAGGAATTCAGCACTGAGGGACAGGGGAAGAGGAAAACATCTACAATGTGTCTTTAAAATGACACTTCAGCTGATAACATCAGCTTCGGTTGTGCCCAGCCAGAGACAGCCGCTG
This sequence comes from Serinus canaria, assembly GCF_022539315.1. Lineage (NCBI taxonomy): Eukaryota > Metazoa > Chordata > Aves > Passeriformes > Fringillidae > Serinus > Serinus canaria. The sequence continues at coordinate 41,636,336 of NC_066315.1, forward strand.
CAGGGCAGACTGACAAGGATCAGGTGAGGAGAAGGTGAGTCTGTGGTGATTGCCTGTTACTACTGCTGTAGGTTGGAAAGCATAAACTAATGCACAATTGTCCTTTACAGGCTCAGGACACAACTATGATACATGTTGGGGAGAGTGGTGCAATAATTGAGTTCTTAGTGGGGAAAAAGGGACCAAAAAATGACAGCATTTGTGCTGATTTGGTTGTAGTTTAATTTGTAAACGGTGATGTGCCTTGCTATCAGGAACCCCATGTGCTGTTTCAAAGAGCTTGCATGTGTATAGGCACTTAATAATTAACAATTAAAAAACATTATTATGTTATTAAAGTCTTGGAAATTAAGAAGCACCAAAATTAGTTTCACCCTGGCAGTGTTGGTTTCGTATTGAATTGTTTGCAGGTACTAAAATCCAGTCAAAACCTGCTTGATTGTGTTGTTTTTATCAAGAAACTTCTGTCATGGTCATTGCACAGAAGAGTTTTTCTAGGCGGGACAGGGATATTGTGCACACAGCACTGGAGGAAGTCATGTTGTGAGTAAGGAAAGGGATTATTCAAAGGGAGAGGATGGTCTCCTGGCTAATTGCTTCCTTGGAAAATTTGATTTTTATCTTCTCCTTGAACCACAGTGTTCCTAGGGGATGCTAGACAAGGCAAGTAAGCCCTACATTTCATTGTGTTCACTCAACTCCTTGTTTTCTGAATCCCCAGCTTTGGGTCTGAGTTGCAGAAAAAGCAATTATTCTCAGATGTTTCTGGAAGTCAGTAGGAAGCTCTGTGTTCTGAAGATGCACAATGCAGTGCCATAATAAACGCTGTGGGAAAAGAGTTTTCCAGAAATTCGGCAGGAATTGGCTTTTGACTAATTTTAGCGCACTGTCTAAAATTGGGATAGCATACTACTCTGTCTCACAGAGATGTGTTTGTTTATTGCTTGGCTTGTGGGGCAATACAGATAACACAGTGTTTTTCAAGAGCCCAAGCAGATGCAAAGCTGAGTTGCAGTTCTGCAGGCCATGCAAGTAAACAGGCAGAAAGCAAAATAAGGGGAGGCTTTAGTTCTGAGGGAGGTTTTCCCTTCTGTTGCTGCATGCAGGTGGTGATGTGGAGAAGGGGAAAGTATGTGGTCAGAAAATTATAGGTTATAGCATAATGTCTACTTAACCAAGGATAGAATTAAGATGTGTGAAGAACTCGTTTCTGGAAGTGTTGCATACTTAGCTGCAAGTATTTCAACATGTTTATCCCTCTCTCTAGTCCAACCCTCTGCCTCTGTCCCAAGTCCTAATTTTCCAACTCTCTTCTGTGGTGGGTTTGGTTTTGTTTTGTCTCCCTGCCTCCTTCAAGCCCTGCTCTTGTCCAGCAGCTCAGGGCAACTTGCCAAAGGCCTGCTTTGCATGATTTTCATCTGCTTTTCTTCAGGCTTGACAGAGAAAATCAACGTAGAAAATGCAGCTCCTACACTAAAATTTTGGGAAAATGTTGTTTTAAGAGAGGAGGTGTTGGGCAGCTGAAAGAACAGGCTCTGCTCGCTATGAGACATCCACCTTTAATGGTTTCATAAAGCTGTGGGTGGACAAAACTATGAAAAATACCATAGTATTTTAGAACAGTATTAGAAATACTGATAGTGACACAGTGATTTAGGAGGTTGTTGGTGAATATTGTGACATGTTTAGTTCTTGCATTCATCCAGAATGCAGCTTTTTCTAAAACAAAAGGCATAAAGCAGGCTGCACAGAGCTGGATTTTTTGAGACCAACTACAATCTTGTGGTGATCTCAGTGAATGATGAAAAAGGCTGAAAAGCTCTTCAATATAAGAGATTCAGGCTGCATGGAAAAGCAAGATCCCTGCTGGAATTTCTGATTGATGCTTCAAGGCGTCTCTATGAGCATAAGCCAGGTTCATTGGACTGTGCAATACAGTCATAAGAGTTACTGTCAACAGTCATTGCCTGTTGGCCTCCAAGCTGAAAATATTTTCCCTTCCCCATGCTGTTACTAAGATATAGCACAGTACAAATCAATACATTAATTAGTGTTCTTTTTATTTCTCCTAATGCATGGAAAGGAGTTTGGATGCCAAATAAAATTCATACTTGACAGAAAGACAGTAGACATTGGGAAAATACTATATTTAATTTTGGAAAACCACGATCCCTATTTTACTCTTTTGAGTACATTCTTATATTGCTGGGACTTTACTTTCCTCTTGCACACTGCCTTTTAAAGTTATGACCTACTTGAAGAGATGTGGTGTGTTTTCTGTTTGAAACAAGAGCATCCATGTTAAGATGTATAAAACTAATCTTGAACATACAAGGCAGTCCCCTGGAACTGTAATTTAATGATGAAACTTGCCGTGAGTGAAACAGTGATAAACAGCTTCTATGTTACTAGGTACAGTTTCATTGTTCCATTTGGTATATTGAAAGGATTTTCTGTTTAACTTCTCAGCAAAAATGGTAGGAATCTCACCCAGGAGAATGAGGTTTCCAAGCAGTTTTTTTTCAAACTGGGGATTTCTTCCTAGACTTTGGCAATCATGAAACGTGACCAGACACTTGTACAAAGAACTTGACATTCTCTTTATGCAGTAACAGACAACTATCTAGCAAATGTTTGCCTGAAGTAAGCAAGTCAAGATAATGTGTTAAAGGTGAGATGGGGTCTCTTGTAAAGTGTTTTACCAGCTCAAGTTAAAATTAAACTGAGTACACAGCAATAAATGAGAAGGAATTCTCTGAGGTTGGTTACATCTAATTTTCACTTTCTTATTAAGCTGTACAGTATAATGCTAATCTTGAGGGAAAAAAAAAAACAAAAACCACAAACCAAAAGAAAAATCCCTCTCCCCCCAAAAAACCTCCCAAAAAAAAAAAAAAACCCAACTCACCCTATACTATGCCTGAAGTAATTTTCACTCTAAAAACTGAGCTTAATTTCAAAATGCCTCTTCAATTTAGGTCTCAGTTTTAAAAAATGGCAGAGAAGTGAACTTAAAAAAGAACACTTCATTTTGACTTGTGTTGGTTGGTGTTTCTATAGATTACATATTGCATGAACAATGTACAGAAGCAAGAAGATGACCCTGAGAACTGGTGCAAATACAGTCGGGATGAGCTGATGGGAACGAAATCAGATTAAGATCTAATGTACACAAACAATATTGTTGTGAAGAGAAGGTTACAATGAATCAGTTCTTGATGCTCTTAAAACCTGTTGTGAATTTCCCATTGACTTCAGTCGTCCCGACATATCTGCACACGAAATGAAGAGAACATGAAAGCCAACCTGCCGTGAAGTCTGTGTGCTCTGATCAGCGCTGGCATTGTCTGTCAGACTCCTCAGGACAGCAGCTCCTTTCCGAGAGTCGTTTCCTATCCCCTTGTTAGCCTTTGGTGAAGGGCGGCTCTGCTGCTGCTTCCGTTCAGCGCAGAAGAAAAGGGTATGCCCAGAAATTTCCCCACTGGTTTCTTCTGCCATGGATTAGTCTGGTAAAAGAGATCACCTCCTTTAAGACCTTTCTTCTCCAATACCCCTGCCTGGAGCACTCGCTGTCAAATTAGATTCAGATTAGGAGGAGCCTAATTAACAGCTTTTACCATTTTCATGTTGACCTGTTGTGCTAAAATTGACTTTGGGAGAATAACAGGCATGGTTAACCCACTTGGAACCAAGATTACCCCAAAAGTTCCCTGTCATGCTATCTGTTTCTTGGGCACAGTTTCTTTGGCTTGAACATCTAGTTGATAGATGATGAAAGGGGAAGCTGCTCAGATGCATTGCTTGGACATGTTCTTTTATAATCCCAGCTGCCTAATTTATGTATTTCTTCAGAGCTCCCTGTAGTCATGTATCCCATGCCTTATTTTGTAATGAAACACTGATCATTTCTTTTACATCCACATTGTGATTCTATTAAATCCTATGTATCAAAACAGCTCAGCATCACAACTATCAATCTAAATTTGTTTATTCCGTGCAACAGATGGGTTTGTCCCATAGCTGTCCTGCCTTATCACTGGATTATCAAACAATATATGCCTTTTCCTGTATCAAAGACAAATTGCTGTGCATGCTGTGCTCTTCCTTTTCCCTTTGTGTGAACTAGCAAAGCCCCCAGCTTGTGATGCCTTTCAGTGCCCTAATTCCTTTTTGGTTTCTTGGTTTTATGTGCTAAGACCTGTAATATTGTTGGCAGTAGGAGCCATGCCCTCTGTGTTAGCGCACATTTCATCATAGTGGGGTGAGTTTTCAGTGTGTGTGGATGTGGGCATTTTGATATAGCAATAATTCATAGCTTGAAGAAAGAGATATCTGCAAAGTACTACTTTTTTAGTACTACTTTATATATAGGTATAAATTTTTAAAGTTAAAGTTATTGTAAGATTTTTTTCCCTTTTTGATTTGAAACTAGTACTATCAGGCTTTGCAGGGAAAATGTGCTAAGTATCTCTGCACACAGACTTTTTGAACAAAAAGCTGCCTTGTCATTGTATAGGCTTTCCCTTCCCCCCTCAGTGGGAAAACAGGAACTTCTGAGGGGGCAGTAAATAGCTGAAATACACAACAAAGAGCACTTGAACAAAAGGCTGGTAACACCTCATTATTGTATCTGCACTATTGTCATTCTAGGGAAGAAAATATTGAGCAGAAGAAAGCCTTGATCCAAATCTGAGGAAATAGAAAGGGGAAAAGGTGTGGAAGTTAGCTAAGTAAATATAATTTAGTTGATTGTGTATATTGGGATGCTATAATATAAACAGCACTACAGGAAAAGGCTTGGGTTTTTCAGAAGAACTGTTTGGGTGGGAAGGGCAAGCTTGCATAGTGATACGGAGGCTTTTTATTCAAAAAGCTTGTGTGCAGTCAAAGATATTTTCAAAGTGTTTTTCCCCCAAAGCAACTGCAGAGCACCCTCACCCTCACTCTGCCTGTAACCCCTCAGCAAATTGGCTCTGGCTACCTTACCTAGAGCTCTCCTCCCCACGACCTTGGCGTGTGTGCTGCATCACTTGCTGCTTGTGATTCGCAGCTCACATGCAGACAGCCTTTGTCAAAGCCAGGGGCTGCATTTTTGGGTATTGCTACTTTCAGCTGCCTGCACTGCCCCAGCAGCTGGCCCAGTCACAGCTCCCCTCGGCCTGAGTTGTGACGAGCTGTGACCTGAGCACAGCAGTGGTGCTCGACTCTAAACTGTTGGGTGGTGGAGTCTGACAAGGTGACTGCTCTCCATTTATCTGCCTTTCTCACCACCAAGTGGTCGATGCTGTGGGAGCCTTGTCCCCCTTCTCACAGCTCAGTCTGTGCACGAAGCTGTGTCCTGGTCTGCTCAGTGGGCTTTGATAGTGCACGGGATGGGTGGAGGTTGGATGGGATGGAGAGCAAGCTGTGCTATCTCAGTCCAACAGTTTGATGTTGTGCTGAAGAGATTTCCCTGAAATTTAGATCAAAGTTCTAGCCTGGGCTAGGACCGAAGTCACGCTTTGCTACATCCATTTGGGGGTTGTACCAGCTTTCTAACAACATGCTTGTCTCCCAGAGGAAACTGCCCTGCTGATAGAGGAGCTGGAAGGAGAATGTGTGGGAAATACCTTACCACTAAGAGGTGTAATTGCTCTGAACAGTTTCAGGCATGCGGGATTCATTAATCCATAGTAATCCCTGTAGTTTGTAGCCATCCGACATCTGTGAGCTGTATTGGGAAATCAGATTTAGAGGAGAAATGGAATCAAAAATTCTTGAAAACCCAAAATATATTAGCGGTCTTGCGGGGACAATGAAGCATGAGGGAATGCAGTGAGAGCAGCAGCTCTTGGCAATTCTGTGTTTACGCATTACGGGAGGCAAATACAGAATTTCTGGTTTCAGACTGATAGCTCATAAATGCAGAGAGCTGACAAGGTCTCCATGCCTTGCTGTTCACTGCAGTTCACATTCTAGCCTGTGGTGATACCATGAACCAGTGATTTGTTTACCTCAAATACACTGAGCATTAGAGGGCAGTGACTGAGGAGCAGCTTTGTCTGCAGCCACCCTTGCAGGGCATTAACCTCTGGCACAAAAGCAGAGCAAAAATCTGAGGGACATTAAATCATTTCTGCTCACATATTTAAATCTGCATAAGCCAATGGATTGAGGGGATTTTTTCCTTGGTTGGAGACTTTTTTCTTGCACTAGAAAGCTGGCATTTGTCACCAGTTGTTCTGTTCTTTGTTTACATAAGGCCCATTGAAGCAGTTGGAGAACATTATACCCTGCCCCACAAACAGGCATGTATACTTAATTTATGACTTTGGTAGTTTGAATTTCGAGTGTCAGGTATCCCACAGACCTTTTTACTTTGTTCTTTTATGCTGCATGCACTGCTTGAGTATTTATTATAGAGAGCAGCAGGCTGTGGGAAGTCCTTCAGGCTTGCGGACTTTTTTCTTCAGAATCTCGAAAAAGTTATGGAGCTGGAGAAAAAGGAGTTGTCTAAAAGCATGACTGATGTGTAGAGTTGTTTTACTTGTTTGGCCAATTATTTTATTTTCATTTGGCAGTAATATTTTCACTTGCATATAATTCTTCACCCTAAAGTTGCTTTAGTACCCCAAAAATCTCTGCAAAACATTAAATGTGGAACAGTGGTAACAAGCCTTATATATAAGGTCTTACATAGGCCTCTGTTAAAAACTTAATTATGGATTTGTTCTTGATTCCTTCAAAGTCAACTCTTTCTATGATTACCACAAAATAATAAAGAGAAAGATAAAGCAGAATTTTAAAAACCCAACATAGCTTTTTGCCAGAAGCAATGCTAGTATTTGTGATTGCCTCTTGTTCATTTGTGTCTTGTCAACAATTTTGAATATGGCCCTAAGTTCAAAGTTATCTTTGATATATTGGTGACAGATGGACATTTTGGAAAAGGACATGACTTGAAACTGACTTCAGAAAAATTCAGATGAGAAATGGGGCTGGGGTTTTTCACCAATGAAAGCAGCAGACATTACAGCAGCTTTTTTTAGAGACAGGATGAATTTTATCATTGCAACGTCTGTGCCAAGGTGTCATCTCTTCCCAAAAAGCATGTTGTAACTTGAAATCTTTATGCCATTGGCAGCATGGCCAAAATGGTCCTTTCTGACAGTGAAGTCTTTGAACATAAATGCCTCCAGAACAGCGTGTGCAAGTGTTAAATATTTATAGGCATTCAGTTCTTCTGTGTTGTTATTGCAAAGTGTACTCAGGAAAGAAAGCAATTTTGCCAGAGAAGGAAAAGGATTTGTCATTGAGGTGCTTCTATAACATGTGGATCAGTCCTTGTAAAATCCTTAATCTTTACCTAAAAATGTGAATCACAGTCCTTAGGGTTGGATTATTATTCCTGGGACTCAATATAGAAGTAGTTGGCTTCTAAATAGGCAGACAGCAGCAGATCTGAATGCAGATTCCTTATTTCTTTATCATCTTCTTTTCTCCTCTGCTTGTTGGGCAAGGGGGATTGTTTCAACTTTTGATTACTAGAAGATTCTGTCTCACAGCAAGAAAAACTTCTGTATTGTACAAAATCAATTTTTGTGGTTTTCAGCTGTGGAAATTAAAAGATACTTTCAGTCTAAAGGTTTTTTTGAATGAGCAGTTAAGGGTTTCCTCCTGTTTAAATGGATGAAGAATGCAGCAATAGATTTTCATAGCAGGTACTCCCTTTGAATTTTCCATTGCATCATATCTGGCTTTATGACTTTATATCTTAGCTATAGGGCAAAATAAAAGTTATTCCCAAAGAAGTAATAAGCTTCCTATTTTAATGTAGCAGCTAAGACTTGTGAAACAATGCTGCATGCCTGCTAATTTTAGGCATCTCTATTTACGTGGCCTAACAGGAAGATGGAGATGTAAAAATAGCAACAAAGAGCCAGTGACATTATTAATAAAGCAGCTGTATACAGCATTGTTCTCTTGTAGACAGCATTTAAACAAAGTGAACTACATAAATAATCATTTATAATTCATAAGATAGCCATTGTTAGGAATTCTCCTTTAAAAATAATTCACCTTATTAATGTAAAACCAATGGCAAAATGACTTTTTTTTTTTTGTGGATATGTACTTCACATGCACACATGCACCAAATGTTAAAAGTATCTTACAAAACTATTGCCCTTTATTGAGAAGCTGGTATTTTTCTACCCTCAGGAACTATGTCCCTACAGGGGAGATGGGAAGAAGGACGATAGAGTGCTGCAAAACTTCTTTCAAAGGAGGAGTTTGTATGTCTGTAGAAGAGGCAATATCAAGGTTAAGGAAGACTTTTCATGCGTGTAATTTTATTAGATCAGAAGAACAAATCCTTCTGTCATCATGGTCCATTAAGAAACAGTAGCAGTTGTAGTAATAAAAAAAATCAGTAAATAGCCACACTGGGGAAGACATGTTCAGACAGACACAAATGGCCCTGTATCTTTTGTACTCAGAATCTGCTTCTGCCCTTTTCCAGTTTAAATAATAAAAGAAAAAGTAAATGAGATTACTGCATTTTTTTCCCTAGTTTTTCTGTACAAGGACAATAATTTCCTCACAATGCACTTCCCAAAAGCAAGAAACAAACATTGCATTCAGTGAGCACAGCAGATCAAGCCTGCACATTTAATTTGTGCCTTATAAAGGAGAAATAGTATTCAGAACTTAAGGGCTGTGCTGTGGTCTTCACCTCCATAAATGTGCCTCTACTGCTTGGCTTGAAGTAGTCCTTCTCAGGAAGGATTTCTCAGGAAAACTCTCATGTGTTTGTGAACCAGTCACTCTATTTGTGTAAAGGAAAAGGAATATGTTAAGCTTTTTATCTGCCCCACCCAAGCTCCTGAGGTGGAAGGGGGCAACCTTATCCCAGAGTTAAACTGCAGCTGCACTCTGGAAGTCCTTTCTGTCTTGAGAAGAGATGTGAAATTCATCATCAGCTGACAATCTTGGTGAATGTGAGGAAGCTTCTTCCTTTGTCCAAATCTTAGCTTCGTGTCTCAAAACAAGAATTCAAAAAGCTTGCCAATGTGGTTTTCCTTTTTTTTTTTTTTTTTTTTTAAATTTTAATTTAAATTGCCTCAAGGAAGCACTGTAAGCTCTTTTAAGTCCTTCCACCAAGTCACTGATGTTCCTGGCTAATGTGAGCTCTCAAACCTACACATAATTTTATAGTGTGAAGATCTAAAATTTAAATCAATTAAATCATATGGCATTGTATGAGTGCAATGATAGGTCTCCTCTAATTGTCTCAGTAAATTTCCCCTGGATCTCCTGTGGGTCACATCAGATTTATTTTTACTTCTCTACTGCCTGTATGGGCACAGGACTGTTTAGAGGATTAAACTGAGTGTTAATTCTCAAAGAAATCAGTTACAGCTTCTAGTCAGAACTCCAAAATATATTAATATTTGAACCTTAAATAAAAAAATTATTCAGCTTTGTAGTTTCACCAATCTTGATTTATAAGCAGGCTTTTGAAAAGGAAAAATTATTGGAATATGGAATTTAATCACTACTTTTATATCTGAAGGTGTTTGTACTGAATCTTCAAGTTTTTCCTCAAAAAAGCCATCACCTCTAGAAGCTGCACAAAAGAAGCCACTAGGAAACAAAAAAAATACATATCCTGTGTCTTCTGTGTCTCTGTGTGACTATTCTGCTTTGTGATTGTCTGCTTTAAAATTCATACTTGAAGGCGTGTTTAAATGAAAATTTGCTCAGAAAGTAACTGAAAAGGCAGATTATTTTTTATTTGATTCTGATGTGCTATTACTTTACATTTTCCTTTCTCTGCTGCTCAAGGGCAAAATGTAGCAGCAATTCCAGTGAGTAATTCCCAGCTCCATGATACTGCAGTGTTTACTGTAGCAGTACCACTTCACGGTTTCCTGACAGGCCTGGGAGGAGGCAGTGAATTTGGAATCAACAAGAATTTCTGCACAATATCACAGTGCTTCTCTCTAGGAAATCCTAGGTGGTGAGAGAAACCCCTGCCACGGCCAGGCCTTGCTGAAGTGGAAGGAAAAGGGAGTGGCAGCCGCTTTCCTTTCAGTGGCGTCCCTCGGGATTGTTCCCTAAGAGGCCAGGCAGTCTCCTCTCCTTGGCTTTAGATGCTCTTGTCGACCTTTAGAGATTGAGCACTGTGGAGGTCATTGCCTTGCAGTGTCACCCTTCCAGAGAGGTGAGTAAGTGCTGCTTAGGTCAGGCTGCTTGTCTCCAGTAGCGTTTGTACCACCCCCTTTATTTCCACATGACACTGTGGCCCTGATGGAGCCACTGATAGCAGTAACCAGTGGGGTCCCAGCCAGCTGCAGCAGCTCTGAGCTTGCAGGTCTTTCTCCTGGCTGCCTATCTCACTGGGTTCTGCATCAAGACACTTCTTTCAGACTAGAGAATGTGATGGGCACAGACAAGGCTGTCTTCTGCTGCCTCGTTGTAGATGAAATTATGGGTAGCACTGTGAAACCAAGTTAATGTATGTATAGTGTAGAGTAACCTATATAAATTACCCCATGTGTGCAGATCCCCAGGCAAAACACACGGTTGAGTCAGAATTTACAGGCATGGATAAGCAGTACTGTGCTCCTGAATGCAGCCCTCAAACTCCAGAGCATTTAATGTGGAAAGTGCCCTGGGACAAGGACCAATCTTTATGCTTTGTACACATTTTAATGGCCTGTTAATGATCAACCTCCACTCTACTGAGAAGATAAATTTCATGATGATATAATTCAAGCCAGATTCTTCACAGTTGCTTGAGATTATTTGTTGTAATTCTACTTTAGAAACAAATGATACATTGATGTGGCATGTAATCATCTCATCCTATTCTATTAACACTTCTACATCTCCCAGTCCTTGGTTGCCAGGGTGGCAGGAAAGGAAGGCAAATTGAATCCAGAAGTAATGGATCTGGTCAGTGGTTTGTTTAGCTCAGTCTCTAATATTCACTGATACTGAAAACTTGGGGAGAAATGTAAAAAAGAGCACGTACTGCCAGCTTTTCTTCTCTGTTACGGTTTTCTAACTTCTAGCAAACTGCATATTTAGGAATTTCCAGTGCTGAAGATTGCTGACTACCCTGACTGTCATGTATGTATATAATATATGCAGACAGGGCTGCCCAGAGTGTGTATGATGTTCCCTATGGATCCTGTGATTTGGTTATGTCCTGTGGGGTTTTTTACTTCTTTTTGATTTTGTTTTGTTTTAAAGACCATTTCATTCTGTTTGCTTTTCATCTTTTTTGCGTGATAATTTTAGCAGGATGCTTCTTGTGTTGCAAGTCCTACTCTACTCCTCATTCCCTTCTTTGTGCCACCTGACATTCTGCAGACTTCTGTCAAATCCTTCTTTAGTCTTCAACAGAAAATTGGATCTGTCTTTTTTTCCAGCCTTAACTTCCTTTTCTTGTAGGAGCTGTTCTCTGTGCCTTGAATAATCCAATTGAATCATTTTGTAAGTGGAAGGGAGGAATGAGCAGAACATTCTTAATGTGTGGGTACACCATTGATTTATAAAGCACTCAGGAGTTTTCTCTTTGGTTGAGGTTTTTATTACTTTTATTTTTTTCCTAAGAGTTTCTAATCTTCCATTGTAACATTTTGATGACATGAACAAAATTTACAATCTGAACAAACTCTTGTTTCCTATTTACCTTCTGAATATCCACTACTCTGCCTTTAGTTATTAATGGAGCTTCCTGAGAAACAAATCTGTTGTAGTGATTTCATAATTTTGATGTGGTATGTCTATGTTTTCCAGAAAACATCTCTTGCTTTTTTAATATAGGCTACCTCCTTAAATTTACTGTGTTACTGGTGTTAGCTCTGTTCTCACACATTCCATGCATATTTCTCAGGTGAAGCAATCTGTAATGTGCTGCTGGCATGGACAGCATGATTTCCTTACTGACCCCCACCCCGGGTTATTTTTCTGGGATGCCAGATGCAGTGAGCCGGAGCACCGTACCACAGAAGACTCCTCATGCATGGACTGCAGTGGAGAAGGAGCTCCTTTGATTTACACCTTTCTAGTAGGTGGTAGATTACTAAGGTGACATGAAATTGGGTGTTCTGCTGCATTTTCCCCAGATGCTGTTGTCTTTATACCTGGGCAGTGCCCGGTCTGATCAGACAAAAAAGTTCTCTCACCGGCACGCCTCCCTCTCTCTGCTCTTCCCAAGGAGATTTCATCGTTTCTTGGGCACTCCTGAGTGCTGGCTGAACAACAGGAATGGGCTTTCTTTACTGGCTCACACCTGAGGAGGTCTGGTTCCCAGTTTTTTAGGCAGAGGTGCTCCTGGGGGTTATCCTGGACTCTTCCTGGGGGCTTTGGGGTGGGTGTGGGAGGACTTCCCTGCTTTGTGGAGCTGTGGGAAAGGCAGCAGAGGTCTGTCAGCCCTCGAAGGGCTTTGTCTGCAGTCTCATTCCGGAATAGGTGTGTTCCCTATTGAATGAAGTGTCTGCCAGAAGGCTTTGACCCATTTCAATCTTGGGTCAGGAGGTTCTCTGACCTGTCATAGGATTTGGACTAAACTCTGGGGTAAGAGAGTTCAGTCTTTGATGAAGCCATACTTCCGGAACATATTTTGGCACGTGCTGCTTCCAGCAGTTTTCTTTCTTAGAAAATCTATCCTAAACAACAACTCTGGGGGGGGACTGATTCTCTGAAGTATTGGTCAGTATGGCCACTATTTCAGGCCCATTTAGCCTGAGGGGTGTGTGCTGGTGCTGCCACAGAGCCAAGAGCATGACAGAAATCTTGAAGGTTAGTGGGAAGATGCAACGCTGAAACTGGTCGTTTGAAAGAAATTAAACAGGTATTCAGAAAATTTTTAGGAATTCTGGGAAAGTAGAAGAAACTGATTTTGGGACTTTTATTGGGTAGAAGTGTTTTCAAAGCTAGGAGAGACTTGAGACGTGTACCTGCTGCTTCAGTTTGATGCTAAGAGTTGTACTGTGCAAATTATAAAATTGATATGTCCACTATGACCACTGGCATGCTTCTGTGAGCACTGTGGATTTTAAAATTTTTTTCTAGCAAGGCCAAGCCATAAAAAATCCAATGAGGAGGGGACACTAGAGAGTGGCTGAAGTCAGCTCACTGTAATGTTTGGTGTTTGAAAAAGCATGTTTGAGACTGGGAAAGAGAGGCAGTAGGGTAAGGCAATGTATTGATTAGATTGTTCCAAAGTACATTCACATGGCCCTTGAACTGTCAAAGACATTAAGCAAGGTTCTTATATCTCTAAAAACCGTAGCTGAAAAACATTTCTTAATTTCTTCATCTTTGCACCTTTATTCAGTGTTAATAGAAACAGATGAAGTTTGAATCTTTTTATTTAAAAACATGCTCATCACCTTTTCTCTGACTGCAGCAGAAATAAGATTTTTGTATTTTGTATTTTAGTCTGGATTGATGTTTGATTTATCCAGCAATTACAGGCTTTCACCTTATTTTTTCTTATACATTTTTTTTTAAGTGGAACACATCAAGTGTTCTTATTTTGACTAGTTCGTGAATAAACCTGCAGTTGATGTTGTTCTGCCTGGTGTGGAAGTGAACTTGTTAAAATTGCTTTGGGAATATATGTATATATATATGTGTGTGTGTGTGTGGCTTATTTTGAGTGGTCCTTTTCGATTTGCAGGAGTTGCATTGAATGGAAATTGCCGTGATTTACTGCTGGGCAAAGTGCCCCTCCCTGAAGAAAAAAGCAATGATTGTGCTCGCTCTAGTGGCAGAAGGCAGAATTGTTGTGTCACTTCGTGGATGATGTGTGACAGCACAAAAATTCTGTTTTAAAGACACTTTTAAAATGCAGTGGAAACACTTACTCCATTTAGCCTGAACTGGAAAAAGCATTTTAAAAAAAAAAGAGTAATTATTTATCTGTAAATAATCTGCAAATAAATCTGTAAAATAAAAACAGCTGGAAATGATACCATTATATCTGCCTGTTCTTATGACTGACTGTCCTGGATATGTTTAACAGGAATGGTAGAATTCTCTTTTTTTCACTCCTTTTTTTCTCCTTAAAAACCACACCAGCACCACCATTCTGGTATGTAGCCAAGGGAGGAAAGGATGGAGGTTGAGGCATTGACAGTCTGCTTGTGCTGCTGCTAAGATAGCTCCTAACTTGTGATTTAGTAATGAAATAATGATGTGCAATAATTTAGAATGGTCTCTCTGTCTTCTAGTCATAAATCTCCTTTGCTAGGAAGAAGAAGCAAGATGTCTTGCTTTCTCCTTGCTGGATGCTGTCCATGTTTAGGTGGCTTTGCATACAGGAGGCAATTCGTGCTGCAAATGCACAACTCTTCTGGTATCCATCTGCCATCCTTTTCATCTGTGCCAGCAGCATCTCCATATAAATCCTGCAGTGCTTATGGTCACAGGAAGCATCTCTTGGATAAAGAATAGAAGAAGTTTCTGGCAAATGTACCAAATTTTTGTCTTGGTTTGGGGTTTTGTTTGTTTGTTTGTTTGTTTGTTTTTAATAGGTGAGCCTTGGGTTTTTCTTCCTGTCAGTTCTGCTACATTGAGACTTCTTTTATTGTGGAAAGGATGTATACACATTTTTAACTGTGTTGCTGAGTTAACCACTCAGGAGAAATGCTGGAGAATTCCAAACCCTGGTATCACTGGAGACGAGTTATTACCTCATAGCCTTTTGAAATGCAGGCTGCAAGTGCAAATTTTCTTCTGCAGTTTTTAAGCTGCTTTGAAAAGCAAAACTGGATACACAGATTCAAGCTCACACCTGCTTTTATACCTGCTGAATTGTGACACGAGACAAGAAGTGTCTCATGTACTAACAACAAAACCCTCTTTTTTTTAAAGTGACTAAATAATCCAATACTTTTGAAGTTCTCAGCACTGCAGAAGAATTATGGGACTTATTTAAGGGTTTGAATATGTAATTAAGCATCTAATTTTAAACCTGCACACTCAATACTGTTGGATTTTGCTACCAAGTTACTTCCTTTTTATGGTGTCTGCCAACTGCTGAAGTATGCATTAGTGCATTGACATATTAATGCATTTTAGTAATGGAGGTACCTGATCAAGCAGCAGCCAAATGACCACAAAATAAATGTCTGGGTTGAAATCAGAACCCGCCATAAACAACAGAAAACTGCTTGCCTTTATCTTGCACTGACATCCCTATTCCCATCTGACTGGAAAAGCTGGACCCATTGGTGGAGCCCTTGTAGTCTTAGGACCCAGCATCCCCTCTCATTTATTACCACATTAATGGTAAAATGCATTATTTTCTTGGGCCTTCTTCATGCCTTTCCCTCCCCCTTTCTTGGGCTCATTTTTTCCAGAATAGTAGTACGTTCCTGTAATTCTAATTAAGCATATTCTGACTTGCTCATAAATTAAAACCAAATACTTAGCTATTACTAATACACACTAGCCTACCTGGTCACAATGAGATAGAGGCCTTCCCCAGCTCCTGGGTGGAGCCTTCTCCCTTGTCTTAGTGCTGACCTGGAGCAGTGAAGGTGGCTGTGCACCATCTGTGCTCGCTGAATTACTGCAGGCACTCCCCAGCTGTTGCTGATGTTGGCTTTCCAGTACTGCTTGCCTATCACTCACTTGCCAGAGTCAGATGCTCATTGAGATGACATTTGAATACAGTCCACTCCACTTTTTCCCAGTGGGGAGGTGTGATACCAGTAGGAGAAGTGGCATTCTCAGCTCCAGCAGATACAGTAGTGTCACCCAGTTTGTACTGATCTGTTGAACAGCAAACCTGTCATGTAAGGGGCAGTCAGAAAATTACGAGGCAGGCGTTTAACACCACAGAAGCAATCTCAGTATTTAGCATGCTGAGAATACCAGCTAATCAGGGAAGGCTTGTCTAGATGTCTGGATTCCTTTGGCTCCTGAGGTATTTTGTAGATGCTGACGGCCAGTGTGAACTTTAAATCAATTTATTGCATATGTTTACATATGCAGCGAAACCATTTGCCATATCATTTAACTACACGGAGTGAATTGTTGACCATGAGCTGATCTGACCTTTTCAGGTCTAATCAAGAAGTCTGAAATATTATTTTAGCCTGTCAGCTCCAGTAATATGCTGTAAGAGTATCTGGATCTAACTGAAAATGTCAAATGTGCTCTAATATGCAACCCATCAAAGTTACGAGGCAGGAACCAGTTAAGAATATAAATCTGTAATATCTGTGGTGCATCTCAATTGCCTGGATGAGTTGTTCTGCCATTGATACAAGCCAGCTAAAAACGTGGATTAAAAGCAATTCTTCAGAATACACGTGAGGTGTACAGCCACCTAAACATTAAAATGACCTTGGAAGAGGGGTGATAACTCCAGGTTAGAGTACTACTGAAAAAAACAGGGCCCAGCATGAATACTCGTGCTCTAGGGAATGTCTTGCTAGCTTTAGTGCGTGGTTACAAAAGATTAGTGGTCTTATGTAACCTCAGAATTTTCCTTTTTAATTTTAATTATTTGCCACTTATGAAGATTTTGCTCTTTCAAATAATAATCCATTATAAAAGCTGAGATATCCTTATCAATCTTACTGCATTTAGTAGTACAAATTTTTCATAACCCTGAACATTTCATGAAAAATCTACTTCTATATTTAAAAGTGTTCTAAAAATCAACACATAAGCAGAGTATTTAATGATTTAATTTTTAAATTTTTTTTCCTCACCTTCAAAATTTCTGTTCTTGGTATTTTATCAGATACTCAGATCTAGGATAAGTCTGCCTTCAATAATTATTTATCAAGCATGAGATTAATTGTTTATCAGTATAATTTCTGGATGATGAATTTAAATCTGGATTAAAGTGTATGGGTTTAATGAAAAACAAGTTTGTATCTTATGAAAATGTTGGTTTGTTTTTTTTTAGCTAAACAGTCTATCAAAATTGTTTAGCCTTAAAACATTTGTTACACTAAAATTGAGTTGCTTTTTGTCTGATTGTGGGTAGTTCTTGCAATTTGACGTGCTATTAACTGAATTGCTACTATTAGTAAAACGTTGTTGGAAGTAGAATCAAAATGAACTACGGGAAGCATTGCTGAACCGGTAACTTTGCACTGAAAATGGTGTGTTCTAAAGGCTCCACTTAAGGCTGTTTGTGCTGTTCTTACTAGGCAATGCTGCCCTCCCCTGGCATGCTGCGAAAAGCAGGAATTTTTATTCTAGAGCTTCCTGTTGAAGAGAAATTCGTGTATTGGTGAAAACGGTGGGGGGAAAATTCTCTTAAACTGCCCATTATATGCTTTCTCTCTTAAGAGAGAAAAGCAAACTCCAAACAAACCATAAACCAGACTTTTATGTATGCAGTGCTTTTATGTATGCATGATGCAGATGTAGATGAATGTACAAATAATATACATCTAATCTACTGTCAATACATGGTGGAGGGCTGAATTAAGTTTGTGTGGCAATTTGGAGGGTGAATTGAAGACAAAATAAACGATACAAGGTGGAAGGAGGACCAATGACAAGAAGCTTTTCTGTAACAGTATAGTTTTTTCTGGTAAACATGAATGATAAATCTCTAAACATTATATATATGTTCAGTTCTGCAACAGAGGAGTAAATGCGACCATGGCCAGCAGCTTGCATGGGAATAGGATTGGTTCTTGTGCAGATGAAGATGTAGCAAAATCATCATCTGCTGTCAGGGTCTGTTGATTACAGAGATATCACCACCAGCTCAGGAAGTCCCTTCACTGCACTGTCCTGAGAGCTGAGGAAGGCAGTCCAAGGAAATATTTCTGTTGCATGGTCTGTTCTTTAATGTATTTCCTCAGGTGTCTGGTACTAACTGCTGCTGGAGATAGAATGTTGGGGTAGAAGGCTCTTTAGGCTGTCCGGCTGTGGCTCTTATGTGTTAAATGTGTTGCTATTTGCTTTAATTTTGCAATCCTTCCATTTCTCACTGCTAGATAATTTCACCATAGTCAAGATAGCAGAAAGAGTGAAGCCTTGTTACAAATACAGGAATTTTAGTTCCCACATCTGAGTCTAATAAAGTGTGTGGAGTGAGATTTTCTATTTGTTTGTTTGTTTGTTTTTAAGGTATAAAACATAATTTTCTTTTTATGCTTAAGATTTTTCTAATTGCTGGGCAACTTGAAAAACACACAACTTTTTTTTTTTCCTGTGGCATATGACTTACGTTTTACTTGGTCCTCATTCCTTTTAATGCATTGAAGATCACCTAACACTGCAGAAAACTGGAGAGAGTATGTTAAAACCTCTGGTTCGTGTATTTCTTTCTGTCCTAGATCTGAACAGATTGCCACATCAGGAGGGAGGTTTTTCCCCCAGACTGGTTTGCCTGAGTACTTTGCCTGAGTGTGAGTCCTTGTCTACTACTTAGGGTCAAGTCACTTGGGAGATGTTTTAAGAGCTGTGGAGGACAATGACACTCCCAATCTGACTTGCTCTTCTCCAGTTTCAGTTTTATGTTGTGGTGGTGTTGATATTTTACTACAGCCTTTGACAGTAGGGTCTAGGAGTTGTTCTGTGTCTGTGGTGCCTGCTGATCCACAGAGCAGGCGTGGGCCATTCTGAGCTCAGCTCCAACCAGTAAGTGACCCGTGACTGTGGCAGGTAGAACCTGAAGATCCCAGTGGTCTTTCACAGGCTGTTGTTTCTAAAGTGACATTGCTGGCAGGAAAACAGCAGCATTTGCCTTCATGCACATCAGCAAGAAAGCTACAATAATCAATCCTTTTGGGAGCTAGCTGTAACACCACTGCAAGTAGGGCTCCAAAGTAGCTAAAGGTTGGGCTAAATCAACAGATAAGGTGCCTTTCCCTTTGTGACACCCTGCCACAGCAATACCAGTTTAATATGTTCTTTTTTGTTAGATCAGTATTTTGCCAGTGCAGCATCCCCTTTCAGCTCATCGAGTGTCTCATGCGAACGGCAGCGGTGTCACCCCTCGACCTTGAATGAATGTGTGAGGTCTAGAACTGTGTGACAGTTTTCTTTCTTCTCCATAACTTTTGCAGGTGTTGGGGCTGCTGGTGTGGACCCTGATTGCTGGAACAGAATACTTTCTTTATCCAGCCTTCGGCTGGGTGATGTTTGTAGCTGTGTTTTACTGGGTTCTCACCGTCTTCTTTCTGATCATCTACATGACAATGACCTACACCAGGATCCCGCAAGTGCCATGGACCATGGTGGTAAATATACCCATTCTTTGTTGATCCAGCTTTGCTGGCTTTTGAAGAGAATAAAATATTGGTGCATTCTACATGGATATTTTACCAACTCGTACTCTTTGCAGATTTTTCCCTGATTACTGTGTGGCTGCAGTACTTAACTTTCATACTACCCAGACGCTTTCAAAGCACTTTTTCTATGATGTTTCACCATTTTGTTCAGCCATTGATGTAGTGACTTGATTTTTAATGTGTGTGTGACTGATACTTACGCATAGTGACCTCTTTTTCTCTCTGTAGTGGTTATGTCCCATGAAGAATGAGTCTGTTGCTGCCTCTGAGGTAACAGACTTGGCCATATGGCTTAAACAGCAGAAATCCCTACTGGAATCAACACCATGCATTAGAAGCAGGACTTGGGCTCTTAAAACATGAGTCTTCCTCTGCTAAAGTTAAAGCAAGAGGTAGCAACAGAGGTAGCAACACTCTGACAATCCATATGTAGTCTACTGTGAAAATGGTGCTGAAAATTATTTGTATGTAAAATATGTACCATGTAAAGGATGTACCACGAAATCCTTTGCTTTGAGCTCAAGAGTTAAAGCAAATCGATAAACAGCTACTGTAATTACAGAAAAATTTCACAGGCACTTAAAATGCAGATCCAGTTTTTATGGTTTGAGTAAACCTGGCTCTAACTCTCAAAGGTGTATTTTTACCTCATTTGCATAACAGCCTGGTCTTCAGGATAGTAGATCCTAAAAGTCATTGTCATTTCAGCCAACTGGCTATTTGTGACGCCTCTAAGAATCACTACAAATTTTTTCTCTGCAATTGTTGGATACAGTGAGATACTGGTTTGGTTGGTTGTTTTTTTTTTTTAAACAGCTAAATATTATTGACTAGAATTCTGTTATTTCTATGATGAAATGTATTTGACTTCTGTGTTGCTAACAGCCTGTTATCAGCTATATAGTGTATGTGACTAAAATTGAATACTAGAATACTCTTGTCTTTTAGTGTTCCCATTTGCTGCTGCAATAAATAGCCAGCTATAGCAATTACTAATAAGAACAACCAGGATTATGTTCAGATAGCTTCTCTATTTTCGAGTTTCATAACCAGCAATTACCATTAAGGCTGTAACACTGCTATAGAAATGTTGGATTATTTCAATTACAGCAGTAATGTGTCTGGGTATGTTTAAAGGTGTGGGGTTTTTTTTCTCCCCATTGCATTACATGTAAGTAAAGTACAATCAAAGGGAAAGCATCTTTATATCCATTTGAATAAAGCTTTGGTCGTTACCCTTCTTTCATCTGGACAAACTGGAATATTTGATTTATTTCTATTTCATATCGAGTCTCTTTCTTGCTCTGAGTTCCAAATAAATGTAAGTCCAAGAGGTAGTCTCCTTTTATATAAAAGGGTCACTTAAAGAGAAAATAAATACAAAACAAATAAAAGATGCTTGTGTTCCAGCTTGTTTTGCCCTAAGGTATTAAAAGAACTTTTGGGAACAGCCTTGAATTGGTCCTCTGCTGCTCCTGTATGGCCAAGAGGAACATTGAGTCTCTCTTCAGAGAGATGCTTTTAAGTCTTTGTTGGAAAGAGCATGACACACTCCTTTTTGAGTGAGTTCATACCCACCTTTACCCTCTTCTCTGAAGAATCCTGAATTTCAGTATCTGCCAGTTACTGCTGTGTTTCCTCAGGTGACAGTTAGCTCAAACTGTTCTTATTGTACGCAGTACCCAAAATTACATTTGGACATCTCTGTCATAAATTCCCTTTTTGCAGGTTAAGCACATCACCAAATTGCTTAAGATGCAGTTACTTTTACTGCAAATTAACCCAAAAGACGTGCTTCAGAACTGACTCTCCTTCATAGTGCAAGTTTTTTGCTAAAACAATCAATGTAAGCTTTTAAAATCTGGTGAGTTTGAATTTAAGAAGCAGATGGTAATTTAGCATGAACCATTTGGTTTGAGTAATATATTGGCAGCAAAGGCCCAATCAGCTTGTGCTGCATTCCATCTTCCCCAACAGTGTTATTTCCCAGAGCAGCACTTCACTGAAATTATGTGCTTTTCTCTTTTTTTCTACATGACAAGATATTGCAGGGATTTGTAGCTTTCCAGGGTAATTGAGTCTTTTTGGAATGGGAAATCTGAAAATAACAACAAATACACTAGGTAATCAAATTTGGGGTTTCTAAATCAGTGCTTTACAGAAGTTCACCAGAACATGCCAATTGTTGGCATCTCATCCTAAAATTGACGGTTTGATATTTTATTGCTGTGCTGCCCAGATAAAACAAGGGGAGAGATCTGTGGATAGACAAAGTACCTTTTATTAGACAATCTGATATAGGTGAGATGAACCCCCACTCACTTGAAAGTGTGTGAATCAAATCTCAAGTGCCAGTCCTTGGACTCCATCTGAGTGGTGAGGCATTGCCCAGCCCAGTTCCCTGTGGAAGGGTAAGTGGATATTTTCCACTATTCCTTCTTAACTCCTCTTCTTGAGCTGCAGGTTCTTTTAGATTTTGCCAAAGCTGGTTAAAAGTGCATTAAATTGTGGGTAATGGGCATAAATTCCTAGCATCCACTGGGTCACACAGTGGGAATTAATAAGCTGGAGTTGCATCAGCTTGGCAACATTTAGGCAACTAGAGCAACAGAGTTAGAGGTTTTATTTGTGTGACACTCTGGAGTGCATAATTGGGGTCAAAAGCTAAAGGGAGATGATTATGTACATGAGGAGACCAGATCTATATTGAGTTACCCATTCCTGCAATTGTAACTAGATGCAAAGCATATCAGAGGCATTCCACTAAAATCTGGCACCAAATTTGTATGCCTTAGACAAGTAGCAGAGTAGACTTGGAAGGGATTTATCTTTTTTTAATAAGAAGAAACTTCCATGACCAAGTAGTGAAAAAGGACAAAGTTTCATATACATTTTTCATCTTCTTAGACATCTGTTCTCTCTTCCTTTCCTGTTCTCTCTCACATGCAAAAACCAAACAAACTTTTTGCTTGCTCTCTGAAGGGTTATGTAAGGTCATTGTTATCTGCTTTGCTTCTTTCTTAGAAATAAATAAAAGTACTCTGAGACATTAACTTTGCCTCTTGAAAGAGAAAATGCAGCATCTGACATGGGTCTTGATGACCAATGTAGTCCAGTCAGACTCTTCTCCTCCTTGGATTTACCAGTTTCTTTCTCCTCCTAAAAACAGGCAGAAGGGAAAGGTACTGAGAGCTGGAAGAATATAAAGAGAAAAAAAAGAGAAAAAAAGTCACTCTCTTCATGTCCTTCAGTAGTGTAGAAAACAAAGTTTTGGAAGCTTTATAAATCCTCTCCATATGTCATAAGTTATTGGTTCCTGTCTTTGTGTAGATTAGAAGTGTAATCAAAGTGCAGTTTGGTCTTGTTTCTTTGTTCTGTTTTTTATCATGTAGAGTCATATTCTTACTGCCTTACCCTTAGATTGTGGTAACCAAACAGAGTCCTTATTTTCACTTCTGAAAAATCACAGCCCACCAACTTTAAGACTTTTCTGGATTTAGTGTGATGGAGAGAACGGTTTGTCCAAAATATGGTTCAATGTTTATGGATGCTCAAAGCAGTTAAATCTTAATCTTACAGATAGAAATATGGAAGAAGGCAAAAACAGTTAAGAATGACACTTCTGGTGTACACTGCATGTGTTCAGGTATTTCAGAAGAGAGTTTTGTAATGCTGGAAAATGAATGCTTGTGCATATTAATGACGTGTGTTTGTCTTTTCAACAGGGTCTGTGTTTTAATGGAAGTGCCTTTGTTTTGTATCTCATTGCTGCCATTGTAGATGCATCTTCAGTTACCAAAGATCTGGACAATCACAATTACAACAGCTGGGCAGCTTCTTCAGTGAGTTCATTTTTTGTTTAAATCAGTTCTATATCCAGTAAAGTTATAGCAAAATGAAGACTCATTGGAGGTATGGGTTGAAGTTGCAGGTGTTCTGCATTTTGAAAAGCTGCAGAGTGATAGAGATCACATGCAAAACCTATAAGTAGCTGCAATTTAGTTCATGGTTCTTAGAGGTGACTAGAAATTCCACCAAGTGAAGACAGTCACATCAGAAAAGGCAGCAATGTTTTTAAGATCACACTGATTTCCTCCTCCCTTGCCCCCATTTATTACCAGCTCTCTGGCTGAGGTCAGAACAGATCAGACAAAAAACAGACAAAAAAGATTGTGTGAGCATCGAGTCACCCCAAAAGCAGTTGAAACTAACTCAGCTAAGTTTGCATACTTATGCATAAGATGCATTCAGCTTTCTGTGGCCTGAGCTACTGTCCACATTGTCCACACAGCACCTTGGGGAAAGCCCTGGAATGGTATTGCTGTTTCCACAATGATCTTCCTGTTACAGCTTCAACTTTTGATAATCTTTCCTTTGAGTTGCAAGGGCAACATTTGAAAAAGCATGTAATGTGATGAAATGGCTAATTAGTCTGATATTACTATCTTAGTGCTTAGATTTAGAAATCCAAAATAGTCAAAGTGGATAAAAAATAACTTTAAAACAAAACAAAAAAGGAACAGAAAAGAGCCTTGTCACTTTTTGAGTTAGGTGAACACATTCCCTAGCAAAGTGAAGGGAGTTGTAAAAGAACTTCTTTCATGTTGTGGCAGCAGGAGTCAAATTCAATTGTATACAGGAATTCCAAATTAGTGAGTATTCATGCTTCTGCAGTTGTCCTCCTGACTATTCACAAATCCTGTCTGAAGCTTATTTTGTATGGCCATGACACAGGAACTTGAGCACCTGCTCTGTTTTTGTCCTGGGAATTGGATCATTAAATCCCTGTCATTTCAGTGGTGTTCAGGGTCTTCTCCTCTTGGCAGTTTGTAACTACAGATCTGTTACTCAGCCACTGCAGCTGACAGGAACTTGCTTGCTGCTAGATAAGCCTCCATGCTGATTCAGGTTTTATGCAAAATGCATGACTGTTCAGTGTCTCATGGGAAGTTTGGATTCTCTTTTAATACTTCCTAATAATGTTTATCTAACACGGTGTCTAAATAAACTATTAGATGTGGATTCTTGCTTTCAAAATCCATTAAGGGTTTCATGGATAGAGGATTTAGCAAATCATCTATTCCCAATAGTCATTCTGTTAGGAAGATTTTAGATGGAGCTTTTATTTAATAAGAAACAAAATCATTGGAAAAAGAAGAGTGCTACAGTATTTTATTGTAATAAGATTTTACATCATCACCTACAGTTTTGTGGAGTTAGAGATTAAATTTTCATTAGACAATGCTCACCAAGAGCCCTCTGTTGAAATGCTTAGCTTTACTGCCTGGATGCTCAGCATGTGAGCATCACAGTGCCTACTGTGCTCAGCAGTGCTACCCATGCCAATGATGGCACATAAGCCAGGAACAACTGTAGAATCATAAAATATTTTTAGGCTGGAAGGGACTTCTTGGAAGTCATCTGGTCCAACTCTCTCCACTCCAACAGCTGGGCTAACTCACATCAGGCTACCAGTGCCTTGTCCACTTGAATTTGAGTATTTCCAAATATGGCCATTCCACAATGCCTGTGTTTGTACTCACACTGTGGGTTGGGGCTTTTTTTTTCCTAATATCTAATTGAAATTTCCTGCCTATACCTTGTGTTTTTTCCTTCTTGTTCTGTCATTGCTCAGCTCTTAGAAAAGTGGTGTCAATCTTATTTGCAGTGACATGTTTACTAGATTCAGTTACTAGCACAAAACATTCTGGTATTTTCGTTAAGACCGTGTTGAATGCTGTCTGCTTTGAACAACATCCAGTGATTAACAGGAACTTAAGCACCAGTGCTGAATTGGACTTTATCAGTACAAGTGAAATAAATCTAGCCTGCTACAGAAGGCTTATAATGTTATCAGTTTCTGACAGCGTAGTAATATGACAGCGTGGTTGCTGTCACTGAGGAATATCTTTATCCATCAGTAGAGGACCTCTGGAATTGGTGACCCAACCTGCAGTGCTGTTTGAGGGCTTGTCTGGGCCTGCATTTGGATCCAGGCTTTCTCTGTAAGCAAACAGATGCACTGTGAGCTGTGCTGAGGTACAGGTGAGCTGTGGGCAATATCTGGAACACAGCAGCAGGACAGGAGTCTTAGCTCACATTGTCCCACAGACAATTCCTCAGCCTCTAAAAGTGGCAAGTATTTCGATTGGTGGCAGTCCAATCTGAAAGATCCGTACTGAGGCCATATAATGAGGAATTTGTTTAAAAAGTTAAAATATATCATGCTTTGTCTGCTCCAAGCCTGTTTTTCTAGGCATAGTGTAAGCTTACTTTTACACAGTGTTGGCTGTGATGGCCACACAAGCACGAGGTGAGAGTGTGCCATTTGTGTCAGCTTGCTATTTTCCTTTTACCCAAGCCCCATAACTATTTTTTCCCCCTTAGAAATTACAGTGCTCTCAAATACATTTATTTCCTAATCAATTTTTCCTCTCTCTCAACAGTTCTTTGCCTTCGTGGTTACCTCCTGCTATGCTGGAAATACGTATTTTAGCTTTATATCCTGGAGATCACGAACTTTGCAGTAAATACTTGGTTAAAGTGAATTCTGTTGTGTAAAGTACCTTGAGGATTATTCACTTTTGATAAAAGCTTGGAAGAGGGGTGAGGAATTTTTTAACATTTCTCCTAGAATTGACACAATATAAATCGAGATCAATTGATTATTTATAATAATGCCATCTTTAGGGACATTTTTAACCTGACTTTGTACTATATAATAAAATTTCATACTGCCTCTTTTAAAATTAACATAGTATTTTTCTAGACATTGTATAGTTGTTACTACTAGACCTCAATGTGCCACCTATGTAAATGTAACTTTTTAAATGTTACAGTTATACTTTTGATACTGAAGGCTACCGAAACTAAGATTGAGATTGTTATCATTATTATGTATGAAAAAGCGACATTGTGCAGAAAAAAAAAACGCCTGAAAGTTTAAATAAATAAATAAATAAATAAATGATCCAACTGTACATGTTTTGTAAACTGAGAGTAGAAGCTTGCTTTTTTAAATTTCTTTTTCAGAGTACAATATATACTACCAAGAATTCTGATGATCCTGTCAGAGTGCACAGTCTAACAGCCTCTCACATCTCAAGGTTGCTTTTGGTTACTGTAGGTCTGTCTCTCAGGTCTGAAGCTGAGGAAATGTTGTGCCTGGAACACATTATCTTAACAGGTTTCTCAGATCCAACAGGCTCCAAAGCAGGAGCGCAGACAGCACCCCCTTCGTGCTCAGTGCTTGACCTACTGGGGGCATCACAAATCTCTGGCTGAAGGTAACAAACACTTCTTGCTTCTCAGCAGACTGGGGTTGTTTGGGTTTTCTTCTCCTCAGATCAGGCCATTCCTCTCTCTTATTAAAATCTGGGCTTCCAAATCGTATTAAATGATACAGAGAATAAATCCACAGAAGAATTGTCAAGACACCAGTGCTACAAGCAAGGAATTTCCTCCCTCCTTTCCTGTCTACTGACATCATCTGCAACTTGTTAGTTTAACAAATGAAGTTGGTACTCCTATTTAAATAACTTTGAATCAAGCAGAAGTATGACAGAATATGACTTTCAAAACAGATACCTTTGAAAATTACTTTCAAATACAAATTACCTAAGGATTTTTTTTTCCAGAAATTACATGGTGAGTGGAAGGTTGTGATTATTTTATGAAGTTATTTAAAGCTTTCCTCATTTAAAACTACTGGTG
The DNA here is from genome assembly GCF_022539315.1 of Serinus canaria. Lineage (NCBI taxonomy): Eukaryota > Metazoa > Chordata > Aves > Passeriformes > Fringillidae > Serinus > Serinus canaria. The sequence continues at coordinate 41,663,317 of NC_066315.1, forward strand.
AACCTTTTATTCTTGGATTAAGAAGATTTGGATTCCCTTCTAGTCTTCAAAAGCTTATTTGGTTCATAATATATGGTAGCAGAGAAACCTTACAGCTTAAAAAAACCTTCTTTATTTCTCCTTGTAAATAAATGGGGTGTGGTTACTTTCATATGTGCTTTGCAGAAGATTTATCAGCAGACAGCTAATTCCCTTCTCAATCACATGGTTTTCTTCTTGATTATCTGTCAGTCATAAGATTTCAGTGTAAGGGAAGCCAAGATATTATTTAAAAACCTACACTTGTCTGCAAATTGCATTTGGCCTACACAACATAGGTCAGGCTGTCTGCTCCTTGCTAAATTTATCCAGTTGTGAGAAGGAAGAATGGCTAGCAACTCTGCATTTTATCTACACAGATAAAATGTGTCATTAAAATCCTGTATGCTCTTTTCCATTGCTGGGAATAAAAAGAATCAAAGGCATTGAAATGATCCAAGAGCCAACTGATAGTGTGACTAGAAATATAGCCAGAATTAAAATTTCATCAGGGATTTCTCACCAGTCAAAAAGCTTCAGTGGTGATAGAAATTCTTTCTTAATTGATATTTGATGTATCTATTTCAACTCCGAAGGATATGACTGTGTTTGCACAAACATTTCAAGATTTTGTAGTAACTGCAATGGTTTGGTTTAAACTCATAACCCAGACCTCATTTGTGAACAGAGGCAGTAAGAGGGAGTAGAGCTGAGAGAAAGTTCTGCTTCGTCCAGTTTACCTAAATTGTCATGGCAACTGTGTGTTACATGTCAAAGTAAGCCCTTTAATGTAAGGTAAAACCAGATAAGGAGTGATTCTGGCAAAATGCTTACCTGCTCTCTGAGACTTCAGTGCTGATCCTCAAGGGAAGATCTGCAGAATGACTTCCAAAGACAAACCTGTGAGTTGAATCCTTAATTCTGAAATTTAAAAAAATACATGCTGGGCAAAAATTTGCTTTGTACTGGGCCTTGCTTTTTTTGTTTTTTGGGTTTTTTTTGTTTGTTTGGGTTTTTTTTTTTGTTTGTTTTTCTTCACAAACCATAACTTACCTGCCTTGCTCTGTCCTGTCACAAAGATAATTATCTTACTTCCCATGCCCTTACTCATCTGTTTCATTTCTCATCTGTTGCCCAGGTAGCACTGTCTTGTTTTTCAAATGTTCTGAATATCTAATTAAAATTGGAGGAGTCAGCACAAGCTGACCATTCCTTTTGGAATTTGCTCCTCCAGTTTCAGGCCTGTAGAAAGGCATAAGCACCCAAAAGATTATCTTCCAATTCGCTTATCTTAAATATTGATTTGGAAACCATGAGTTAATGCATTTGTATATTCTAATATTGATAAAGAATGTAAGCTAGCTGTGGTTTGTCATATAACAATTAAAACATGGTTTGTATCTGCTGTAGGTTAGAACTCATAAGATTGAAAGAAGCCTTAAAAACTGGTAAGTGAAGTCATTAGTGAAATTCTTAATACAGATATTTAGAAGAATAAACAAACTGCTAATAAACTTGCAAAATGAAGGTTTTTGACTTATAACTAACTTGTTTCAGACAGTCTCTGAAAAATCTAAGTCACATACATAAGGATAGTTGATGTCAACTTATGGCCATTAATTTTCATTTATTAAGGAGTTGTCAGTGGTTTTTTCCATCATCATACACAATGTATCTAAAAAGACAAAGTAAATAGCATGAGAACTATAATAGAAACTGCCAGTGCAGTAGAGTTAGGTTGACTTTGTCCCAGTGCTTCACAGAAGATGCCAATATTGCTGGATAGAAAATATGTCTGTTATTCTACTTGTGTTAATTTAAAGTTATTCCTGTTTCACTGCCCTGAACTCAGATCAGAAGGGCCCCAGTCATATACACACTTTCAAAAGAAATAAAGAACTAAAGAACCAGCAGATAAAACTGCCTATTTCTAAATAGGAAGTGACGAAGTTACTGGAACCTTCCTCCACAGGGCTTATAGAAACCTGTAGCCATGCATGCTTCCGAACGGGAACTGTAAGGAGAAAAAAAAAAAAAACAAACAGCTGTTTAAAAGTGGAACAAATTTTTCTTTTTTCTTTCTCAGCAGCTAGCATTTCACTCTTGTGGCAGTAGCCAGTGTTGTAGCTTTGATATCTAATGACATGAGATAAAACGTGGTGGGACAAGTAGTACCTTTTACTGCTACCACAAGATGGCTTAACAGAAGTCCAGAACTATGTACTGCTTAATCTCGGGAGGACCACTGCCCACACTGGCAAACCCACTTTGCTCCAAGTAAATTGCTCATGCTGGGGCCTTATGTGTGTTGGGAGTCATGTGGGCTTACATGTCTTCCCTCTCAGGACAATTTTAGTTGCTGAAGGAGCTTATTAAATACCAAACACGAACAGAATCTGCGTCGTAACTGCAGAACGAAGCAGCAGAAGAGGGGGTCACTACTGCAGTGAGTACAAAAGTGGTATACACCCAGCTCAGAGGCCTGCTGCTACCTCACTTGTCAGAAAGCAGAACAAGTTATTTTTAAACGTGAGGCAATATATGGCTTCCTTTGCTGCGTTTCATTATTATTGCTGTATGATTTAATTCAAACATGGGCCTGAGACATCTGGACAGCCCTTACAGTTTTACCTGTTGCTGCCCATTAATGCAAATGGTTTTTATCTTTTATGAGATCGAGAATCAGAGGACTGGGGGGGGGGCGGGTTGCCAAGAGTGGGTGCCGTGTGAGAAGGCGCTGTTTGCAGCTGTGCCTCCGCAGCCAAGCACCGGAGTCGCTCCCCTCCCAGCGCACCGCCGACAAACTTCGACGCTCGGCGGGATTTGTCACCGTCCCCGCCGAGCTGCTCCGTGCGGAGCTCCCTCCCGGCAGGCGTCCCGCTCCCTTCGGCCTGTTTCCAGGCATCCCAGCCGCGCACGGCACGGCGCGGGGGGAGCCTCCCTGCGCGGCTCCCGCTCCCGGCTGTCCCGGACCCCGCTGTCCCGCCTGGGTGCGGCGGCGTCTCCCCGGCGGCAGGGAAACCCCCGCGGCTCCCCCTCGGCCTCCTCCGCCCCGCGGCCCGGGCGGGCGGGGAAGTGCCGCGCTCCGCCCGGCCCCGCCAGCCCCGGGGCGCCACCGCCCACCCCGCCCCGCCCCGTTCCGTCCCATCCCATCCCGTCCCGTTCCCCGTGCCGGGCCGAGGGGAGCGCGGACGCAGCCATGTCGCACGGGGCGCGAGTGATCCGCACCGGGGTCAGCAGCGCGGCGCCCGCCGCCCCGCCGCCCGTCACCGTCGCCTCCTCCTCGGCGGGCTCGGACGCGGAGCTCATGGACGGCGGCTATTTCCGCTCCTGCGCCGGCATGCTGAAGGTGGCCCAGATGGTAAGGGGCGAGCGGGGCTGGGGCCGCTGCCGGGGCTCCTCTGGGGCCCTCGCAGCCCGCGGGAATCGCGCCCATCCCGGCCGGACGGCTCCCGGAGAGCCCGTCGGGCAGCGCTGGGGCCGCGGCTCCGCGCGGGTTTGGCCCCTCAGCTCTCGCAGCTCCCCGCGGGACGAAAAATCCACGTTCCTCTGGCAGAGGGTCTGTCGGAAGCTGCCTTTGCCTCTTCCTAATGCAGAAATTAGCTATTCTGACCCCTCGGACGTGTGCGAGCCCAAAGTAGTAGCACTGTTAACTTTTTGCCATTATCAGCGATAGCGCCGTGATGCGCGGGGACATCGTGCAGTGCAGCACCTCATTCCGTAGTGTGGGTAAGCTTTTAGGAGACAGCGATCTGGTAGAGGTGGGCATCACAGCTGAGGCTGCAGCTCCAGCTGGCTCCGTGCCCTGTCTGTCAGAGACCTCCAGCAGTGACCCAGTGGCACGGGCAGGGATGTGGGAGATGTATGGCTGAAATTCAAAAGCAGTCAATGGTGGAACGCTGCCAGGATTTGAGCTGATGCCTTAAGTGAGTGCATGAAATTCAGCTCCGTGCAGATGTGGAGAAAATTAACAGATGGATAAGCTCTTTCTCATTTTTATGGCCCATAATTATCTGTGGGGTGATTTGTCAGCTTAATTACAGTAGTGGCAGTGATAATGCCCAGGAAAGAGCATGAAAGACATCATGTACAGATATCTCCACACGTACTTTTTCACCCTGCAAAAACTTGTGCCTTGACAGAGTTTTATCCCGGAGTTGTTGCCTTCGTCTTTTGTAAGCTCCCAGTGCCTTCTTTACCCCGCCTGTATTTGTCCAGTCATTTTTCAAAAGTTGTGTAGATTATTAGCACCCAGATTTCTAAACTGACATTCGAAGTTAAGATTCATTTTGTTCTAAGTTACTGAGTACTAATACCAAATCTTCAGTTTTCTCTTTAAAGGCTGCCCAGTTTCTTCCAGTTTATTATTAGCTGTCAGCTGCTCTTAGAAATGACCCTCAGTAGCAGGAGATGAAGTTGACCATGACTGGTCATGCCTGCCTCTACCTGCTGAGCATCTGCCTGCGCTCTTGAGCCCTCGGAGCTGTCCCTCACTATGAATTCTGTGCAGCAGGAGCACAAAGAGTTGTAAGAGTTGTCTGCTGCTTTCTTCTGGCTTGGGTTCTTCCCAAACCGCTGGGTGGATCTTTCCCCTCACTGAGGAGAATCTTTGCAGGAGACAAGTGAGCATGTGTCTACATTGCAACTGAACCTGTAGCCCTAAAACAGTAGGCTTGTGCTCTGCTGATAACTTGAAAGTCTATTTGCTTTCACCACTGTGGAAAGAACAGTTCCTTTTATGGACTAGAAATAACTCATCCTCTCTGCCCTCGGTGCTGCTCTGGTGTCTCTACAGCTCTGAGGTGTGACTCCTAAGGCTGCCACAGCATGTGTATTGGTGCTGTAATGTCAGTTTCTGGTGTGAGTATTAAGTGGGTGCATTCTTTACATGCTTTACATATTTTCATGTGCTGCACGTAAATCTATCTAATTTTTATGTAATGCTTCACATACTTTGCATAAAGTCATATTTTATCAATGCCGTTCAATCTAAAATTCATTCAAATTTGAGCAAGTGGCTTTCTGTGGTGACTAACAGAAATTAAAATAATCTACATTATTTTTTCTCTGCACTCTTTCAGCTTCACCTTCTTATATTTTTGTGCTTTTCATCTTGCCTGTAAACATCAGTAGGAGTTACCTCAGGTATTCAAGGAACTTTGGGCAAATGAACTTCTTGCAATATCACATATCACAATAGCACCTTCTCAAGTAATTCCATAAGAAAACCAAATGTTTGTCCTGTAGAAATAACAATGATACATTGGTGCTAGATATACTCCTGCTCTCAATAAAATAGGGAGACCTAAATATTTTTGCAATTCTCTTTTATCTCTTCTCAGACTGTATTTATCCCCACAGCTCCATTTGTGTGAGCATTCAGTTCTCCTAGTACAAAATGTTGGCAGTAACTTTTTCTGGTAAAGATTTCTTCATGCTAAATCTGTAAGCATTCCTGCACTAGTGTAGGTGTGGTTGGTGGCTGTAGTCTTACTGAGAAGGGAACCCTTATGCTGGGAAAGGGAAAAGGCAAGGTCATTTGGGCTAGATATATATCACATTAAATTGTGTGCTGGGCCTCTGAGTGGTTGTGGTTGTGGCTGTGGAGAGGAAATGCTACAAGTTTTATTTTCTCTTTCTTCCTCAGTTCCCTTTACCAAGAAGTAGAGGATGTTACAGAGGGCAGGAAAGAAGCATTTCATCGTTTAGTGTAATGTTGAGGGCTGTTTGCTGTGCTTGCAAGATAAAAACCCCCAACGATTGTGTGTGTATGTGAGTGACATTAATCTAATATATGGCAACAACATGCTATGGAAATCACAGGAAGAAAATAGAAGATACTGCTAGAGCTGTTCTGCTGTAAAACAGAAGGACTAAACCTCAGGATTATTGAAGAGATTGTGCAGCCTGAATTGTTGCCAGTTTTGGGTGTCACCAGTGATTTCTCTTGAAATTCTGGGTGCTTTGGTGTCTGGCATAGAATGAAATTAAGAAAAAAAGGTGTTTCTTGCCTTTAAGCCTATGCAAGTTCCTTTACTTTTTTCACTTGAGAATTTCTTTAACCTTGCAGAATGATTATAGCTTTGAAAAGACAGTGTATTTTATGCATTGACTTCATGGCCTGGGGAATAGTCTATAAATATGTTGAAAATAAAATGGAGGAGAAAACATAGTTATGCAGACTTCTGTATGTTGTGTGGCAGTAAGACCATTTGAAAGCTGCTTTTCCATATGTGACTGTTATTAACCTTAGTTGGGGCTCTTTTCAAAATCCAGTCTGAACTGACATTCTGATCTTGACAGGAAATTGAAGAGTATTTCAACATCTAACTTGCTCCAGCTTGTTTAACTTGATGTTGTTCATGCAGATTTTGCTTTTTCTTTCCTTTCCTTCTCTTTTTTTTTTTTTTTTTTTTGGTATTTGCTGTTGTGCCAAGACCTCTTAGGGATATGTGGAGGATCCCGCTGTGGCCACCTTGGTTCTGTAGCAGCAGTGTACTAAGCAAATGTGTGAGTGGGTGTGTATCAGTGTGCACAATACACTTAGAGCAGAGAAACTGACTTGAATGACTCAAATTTTTGCCAGCTTGCCAAAATTGACACAGGTGACACTCTCCAGTATTCTGCATGAGCTGTGCTGGTTTGGTTGAGGCACACTTGCTTTGTGTTTGTTTCTTTTTCTTGAAAAAGAAATTCACAAAAGCAAGTGCTGCTTGCAATTATTTGAGAGCTACTCAGTCTTCTAACTTGATCTTCAGACTGAAACATCTTTCTGTCCAAGGAGGTGATTGCAGTAAAACATCTAATTCTGTGCTACTGCTGGCTTGTTTTATTGTAAGCCTTTGTAGGATCCTATGTTGCTTAGCTTGGCAAGTTCTCAAGGTGGGTTCTTGGGAGTTTTTTGAGGCATCCTGTGCCATTAGGGTCAGTGGTATAAATGTGCTTTTGTATTGTCACCAGGGTGGCTCGAGTGCCAGTGTTGATAGAGTGTAACAAGTCTTGTTCCACCGAATTTGTCCTGGAGCTCTCATTTGCTTTTTATATTTTTACAGCTGAAGTCTGGAGGATGCCACTGACGCTGTACTGGACGAGGTCCAGTGGTTTCAGCACAGCCCATGTTAGACAGGGGAGCCTGTGTAGGTGTCCCCCTCTCTTAGGCACTCGGTAGGAGTGATCGTGTCACCTGTGCAAAGTGCCTGCTGCAGAGCTGTGCAGGAGTGTGGCCATATAGGCTGAAGAGAGGAAAGAAGAGCTGAGAGCTCACATGGAGGAGAGCCATCATGGCACAGCACATGGTTGTGTAGGTCTTTAAGGCTTCTCAAACTGTGGTTGGACCACTCCTTTTCCCTGAGAGGTGCAGAGTGACCCGTGGCCACCTTTGCCTCTCTTTCAGCTCCCCCAGGTTGGGCCAAGCTAACTCTGCTCACAGCTCAGACTGGAGGCCTTTGTTCCCATAATGATTCCACTGTTGCTGTTACAGCTCTGACAGAGTAAGCACAGCCTCAGAACACAGGCTGCTTTAAGCTAAATCCAGTGCTGATTCTGTCAGCTCAATATGAGCCATCAGTTTCACAAGACAGAAAACACGAAAATCAAAATTACCTTCTCAAGGCTGAAGAAAAGATTTACAAGCAATTGTAATGTGAAAAAAGGATAAACTCAGTAAAAGCTGACTTAACAACGTCATTTTAACTTGTTAAAAATGCTAAAGCAATAGCTAAAGCTTTTCTACAGAGAATCTATTTAATTTCCAAAGTATGCCTTGACAAAAGCAATGACATACTTGACAAGTGAATGGCCAACAAGACAGTCTGTAATTCTGAGCAACTTTGAAGTGTGCTGAAACCTCTCCGGGTTATTTGTGTACTAACATATAGTTGCATAATAATATTCGAGAGAATATTCTTTCATCTAACACTGAAGGCTAGAGAATGCTGGTAGTTAGGTTGCTGTAGCCAAGTTCCATTTCTGAATGTGTTTCCAAATTTACTGGAAAGCTATATTCAGAAGAATTTAAAATATGAAAAGCAAGCCAAATCTGTTAGTGCAAGAAAACAATTCCTGATTAAAATCATTGATGCAAGAAAAAGAAATTCACAAAAGCAAGTGCTGCTTGGAATTATTTGAGAGCTACTCAGTCTTTTAACTTGATCTTGAGACTGAAACATCTCTCTGTCCAAGGAGGTGATTGAAGTAAAGCATCTAATTCTGTGCAGCAGTGTGTCAGTGACATGATTTTGCCTTCATTCTAATAAAGCTGTTCAGTCAGGAGAGAGGCATTCTGGTGATATGCAGAGGTGCTGAAATTGTAAACCTGTCTGTGAGTCCTGTACAGATTTTGCTTTCTGGGGGACTGTGGAAAATCACCCCAAAGATGTGCAAGATGAACTACTGGCTAAGCAATGAGACACATTTTCTGAGGCCAAGGTCAGAGCTGTTGTAGCTGCTCATCATTTTTGTTGTTCTGCTGGGAACTGCAGTAAAAGGACCTTGCTGGGCATGGTGAACAAAGAGAAAGAAAAAAATTATCTGAGTCTTAGATGGCTCCAAAGTAAGCTGGAGCACTCGAGTAAGGAATGTCCAAGCTTAGTAATTAAGCCCAGTAGGACTGGGAGGTGCTGCTATTTCCCCTCTGAGGACACAGAGCTGGCTGCCTCAGCCAGTGGTGTTTTTAACATGCTGCTGCTCTGGGTGGCCATCTTTTCTCTCCAGGTGTTTGCGTAACAGCTGGAAGCAAACACCGTGTTCTCTGCATATTAACCAGGGAGTGCTTGCTGGGAGGCTGACACACTTTTATTTGATGATGGGAAATTCCACAAGCAACACCATTTTAAGGAATTCTCCCCCTCTGTCTTGTCTCCATGCAGCTGTTCTCAGCTGCAGTGACCAGGTTACACAGTACCAGGGAACTAATGGAGCTTTACTTCAGCTCTCTGGTTTTCTTTTTCCATAAGTGTTTTTAGGGAGCTGTGCAGCCACAGAGGCTGCTGTGCGCAAGAGCAAGTGTCTGGCATGGAAGAGCAGGAAGTACATAATCTTGAAGAGGTTCCATGTGTTTCAAACCACAAGCTGAGAATGTAGTCCTTTTTCTCTTGGGCAGGGGAAGGTTTTGTACCATCTGTTTTACTTTCTATATGCCTCTTTCAGGGAAAAAAAAAAAAAAAAAGAAACTTGTAATTTTTCTGATGTCAAAACTGCTCTAGAAGGCTAAAAAAATCAACTCCAAGGCATTTATAGTCACTATTAAACACTAAGATATCTCTGCTCTGAATGTGTTAGTAAATGTTTTATTTTTTATTTATTAAAAGAGGCTTTCTAAAAGCTCAGAGTTGGAGCCATCTCTCATTGCTTTTTTGTTGCATCCATTTGGATTTGTTGCAATACGTTCATTAGCAGTCTTGTGTGCATGTAGAGGTGATTCTTTCTGCAGAGGTGATTGAACAGGGGTCAACAAATAACGTTTTCTGAAATAACAAAAAAAGGGAAATGAAGCATAGGAATTTACCACATCACCTGAGATGTGTTTAGTATGCCTGAAGGAGCAGAGTGAAGTATTGGCAGTGGTTTCTTAGCACATTTTTTCTATGGGAAGTTAAATTTTAAGGTGGTGTTTAAAAATCTTAGGTGACATGGTCTCTGTGGATAAGATGTGGTGAAAAATGTGGATTCTTACTGCTCTGCAAGTTCCTTTTAAGATGTGCAAGAGCAGTGTGTTTCCTGTCCTGACTTTGTTTGGGTTTGGTGTCCCTTTGAACATCCTCCTCTCCTGCCCCAGAGTGACAGAGCCCAGTGGATCCCTTGTTTACTAGTTGGGTCTCCATCTGCTCAGAGCCTGTACATGACAAAGAGCACCTTGCCAAGCATCCTCCACTGGGCTCCAGGACTGCAGGGGCTGGGACAATTTGTTGTGTCTCCCTGGGATCCAGTAGAAGCCATCAGTGAGAGAAGCACACCTGACCCTGAGGCTCTGGTACCTGCTCTGCCTTAGTGGGGCATTGTTCCCCAAAGGCAGACAGTGTTTCCTTCTGTGAGTAAGTGTTTCCTCCAGTGCCCTCCCTGGGGAGTCCCTCTGAGGTGTTCACTCAATCCTGAGTGAGCTGTCCCCTTTGTGCTGTTGTCATATCGTGTGTGCTGTGGCTTTGTCCTCCTATTTTGTGGTCATATGTAAAGTATACAGCAACCAGAAATTGCTATTTTCTGTACACAGAGCTCAGACTCTGAAGTTGCTGTGATTTCCCTTCACCCATCTGTAAGCTTCCTCTCCTTTGTGTAACTGAGATTCCTGAAGGGGTCATTGTGGCTGAAACAACTCCCTGGCCTGTGATGATGGTCATTTGATGAATGTAATGGCAAGGACAGATGTGCCTCACTGGTCAAAGCTAGGTGTCTGCAGCTTTCAAAGCCAAAACAAACCTGGCTGCTGTTCCTGCAACAATAGCAGCAGCTGCAATGCTCGGGGCTTCCTCTTCTGCTCACAGCTTCCCTTAAGGAAAATGGGAGTGTGATGATGACAAAACTGAGAAGCTGCTTCAGGGGGAATTTTCTTATAATATTTTTGGCAGTTTGTTGTTTTGTTTCTGTTTTTTAGGAGTACCACCAGTGAGTTCAAAACACAAGTGCTGACAGCTGGGCAAAAAGTATGCTGTTAACATGAGATGACCATCAGCAGCTGCAGAGCTGCAGACTGATTTGGCCTATTTTCCTTGAGTCTGTAATGGTGCTCTGCAAGAGCTCTTTTCTTTGTTTGGGAAAAGCACAGTCCCCACTTGCTGCTTCTCACCTGCTGGCTTGTTGAGCCTTTTGGCAATTGCTTGAGTATCCAACTTCCTAGCAGACACAGGAGCGCTGTCCCAGCCTGCTGGAGAGGCCTGTCAGTCTCCAGGAACTCACTGAAAGCTGCCAGCTGCAGCCGTGCTACGGGGGAATCTCATCAATTCTCATTTTTCCCCCTCTTTCATTGCCCTTCACTGCTCTGGCACCTTGCTAAGCATCGAGTATTCACACTTAGAGAAGATTGTTCTGTGGTGTGCAAGGACCCGCCCTGGTCCGGCAGCCAGGCTGTGATGATGCCAGTTCATCTGGGCTTTGTCTTGATGTTTTCAGGAACTCTCTCCAGTGTTTTCCTGATGAAAATCATGATATGCCAGCACAGCTAACAACATAAACTTGGTGATGAAAATGAGTCCTCCTCTTCTTCAAGGAGACCTCGCTCAAGGCTCTGTTTCCATGGCTTAGCAAAGCCCCTGCTGGAGATGATAGATAACAACTTTGTGACTGCTGTCTGTGCTGTCTGTGACTGCCAGATGTCAGTGTGGTGATCTCTGAGGCAGGGAGAGAGATGGCAGGTGTCAACTGAAGATCTGAATCAGTCAAGCACTAAATGCCTCAGACAGTGAGAAGGGGCTGCATCTCTAAGGGGGAGTGATGAGCAGATTGCTGGCTGAGGGTTGGCAGGCAGAGGCATGAGACATCACTGAGCCCTTCACATGGTATCCCTTGATCTCAGCAACAACTTCCAGCAAGATGAGATTGCTGTTTGTTTTTTCATGCATCTAATTTGATAGCTTAACTAGAATGATTGTTGCCCTGGGGTACTGGGTTTTGTGCTGTATGTTCCTATCTTAGTTTTAACTGGCTCTGTGCTGCTAGATACGTGTTGGATGTCCAGGAACATGCTGGAAACTTTGCTGCCTGTAAATATACACAATGTACCCTGGGCTTCTAGCAGCCAGGCTTGGTTGGCCAGCCAGTGTGGGCTCCTTCTGCGTAGGTGGTATTGCCATGCACAATTGGTGGATCCATTTTTAGACAGCCATGGAATTTATCTACAAGAGCTTTATAGCTCACAGGTATGGAATGAGCTCTTTCTATATTGGTACATCACTGGCAATATGGGACTTCACTTTGGGGCTTTTTAATGGGCAAGCATCACAAACAAGCCCAGCAATATATCTGAGAATGGTTCAGAGTGGTGGTCCCAGGGGTGCCTGGTTCCTGCAAGCAGTTTATCTTCCCATCCAGCTAGAAGGAGGTATGGCAGGTGGGGTGGGCAGTCTCCTGCAGTCCTTCTCCCTTTACACAAACCTGCTCACACTGTGGACTGTCTTCTCCTGTCCTTCTGTCTGACTTTCAGGTTTACCAGATGGACAGAATGGCTGACGTGGCTCCCCAGGGGAACCTAGATGTTGGAAGTGCTCGACTTGCTGAAGACAGAAGTATCAATCACAGCTTGCTGTGCAATTTTTGAATCTGGAGAGATTTGGTTATACTAATTCCCCTCATTTTTGGCTGCTATCACCAGATACTCCAGTTTCTCCTAGGGGATTTTGGAGATTCAAGTCTCTTATAATGTTTTTTACTTCCTGTAGTCTTTTGAGATGATTTAGAGATTCTCCCTACTATGCAAGATAGATGATCTTCCACAGTGGGGTGAGCCACAGCAGGAGCCACGTGCATATATGGTTTTTTGCAGCAATAAGGTTGCCTGCACTGAGAATTAATTCCCTATTAATAAATAAACAAGTTACAATGTACAGGGTTCTTCTGGCTTTGTCCACAGAAATATTTTCAGTTGTAGCAGGTGGCACTTCTTTGAAAGTTAGAGGGAAAAAGCAGCTGTGTTTCCCAGAGCTGGCACCTTGCTAGGGCATTTGCTGTATTAAAATTTCTGTTCCTGTCCTTTGCAGACTTGCTAGCAGTCAGCTGTGCCATTAATAGTGCTTTGCTTGGATTTTATGTGTTTGGGGAATTGTTTTTGACTTGCATTGTGACACTTGTGCAATGTTACTCAGTTGCTGCAATACTTTGAGGGTAATGTGTGCAGCTTTTACATAGATTGGAAAAACTTACTGATAGTGCTTTTACAGTTGTAATGTTTTAAATTTAAGTTGATTTTTAAACAGATTGGAGAGAAGAAGAAATAAAACTATGAGGTTGTCGTGGATAACAAGCTTTTCATTTTTTCACTAATTCACTGCCTGATGGGAATTTAGCAAATTGTTTGCCATGTAACTATGAAGTCCTAGGCTTCCAGTAAATAGCATGCAGGATTGTGTGGTGCCTTTCAGTGTGTGCAGGCAGCTGTGGGATTGAGGCAGGCAGCTAGTTCAGCTGGCAGGGGTGGGATTGAAGTCCTGCATGCCCTGTGATCAGACTTAATTGCAGCTTGTCATTACAAAGAATTGCCTTTTTAATCATCATGGCTAACACCCTGCATCAAGGGCTCTTTAATAATGTCCTTCATATGCTGGCTCTGGGATTACCCCACATCCTTTTCCACCACTGAGGCCTGGGCCTGAGCAGATAGATAACTTCTTATTAATAGATAGAGAACACCACTTGCTTGTACTTAGGATTGTCCTCTTATCTGTCTCGTAGAGGGTCTGAATAAGATTATTTTGCCTTTTCTCACCCTCCCACCATTTTTATCTGCAATAAATAGCCTGTGGATGGTGGTGCACGAGAGAAGTGACTTATCAGAGGCCAGGCAGCCTCCTTATTTTAGCAAAGCAGCCAGACAAGAAGGAAATCTGCCCAGACGCAGGGGCTGAGAGATGATTGTGCAACCAAAGACTCACTGCTTCACAGAACCATGCACTTGCAGGCAGCTGATTTCATCTGCCATTAATGAAGTTTCAAATGGACTGTGCCTTTTATCTTCTTTTTCTAGTAGGGGTTTACAGCTCACATTTCCAACGCTGCCCTGGAAGAAGGAAATCTCATTTACAGCAGCAGTCAACATTGCTGCTTAAATTAGCTGAACCAGTCTTGCCTGAGCTGCAGTTGTAACCTTGGTCTGTGCTTTGGTCATCTTTCTGATTTGGGAAGCTGTTAAAAAATTATTTTACTCCATCCAGATGTATGTACTTAATAATATGTGGGTGTTGCTTCGCTGTGTTGAGGTGTAACATTTGGAAATGTCCAGCTGTAATCAGTGACATTTCTCCAGGGCACAGTTGTCCTGATTGGCTCTCGTAGGGATGGAAAATTCCAGTTACTATCTTGGCTGGTGTCACAAGCTGGAAACGTTGACTTTTTTTCATTCAAATACAAAAAGCATGTAGCTCTTAAATAAAAAAAAAAAAAAATCTGTGATGAAACTGCATGAGTCAGTGCTGTCCCTTGCTCCAAATTTGCAGACACAGTTTCTGTGCAATTGCTTGCATTAAAACTTGGGTAAGTTTTAAGATAGTGAAAATCAAACAGGTTTTATCAATTTTATTAATAGGTCCTCCTCTTTTTAGATTCAGGAGGAGGGACATTAAAGCAGTACAAAGGCTCATCAGTCCTCCAGCAAGTGCAATGGATGAAAAAGAAAAACACTTTCAGGTAGTACCAATAGGAAACTGGTGAGCCAGAGCTGCTGCCTACAGTGTTTGAGCAGGTGTAGCACCATGCAGAATCCTGTCCCCTGACACTTTTCCCCTGAATGGTGCTAATTTTTGGTTAGCTAATTTCAATATGTGCCCTGTTGCAAGAGAGTGGGCAGGATAGTTAGGAAACATTAAAAGAGGGAATTGGGGTGCATTGTCATGTATAGAGGGAGATTTGGATGGGAAAGAATGAGAGACACAAAAGGAGAAGAAATAGGGAGTGTAATGGAGGGAGAGAAGAGGAAAGGGGAATATGGAGGAGGAAAAAAAAAGGAAACACCAGAGACAAAAAAATTTCTCTTCTTATGGGAGGATAAAGTAAGGGGAAAATTCAAGGAAAAAATGCTCTGCGAAACATGAGGATGTGGTTATACATTGCATGTCAAAGTAATTAAATTAAAAGATAACACAGAGCTGGGTGGATTATACATGAGAATGTGTATGCCCTGGTATTATGGTAAAACTTTGAGATAAGAGTTATAGTGTTCCTCTGTAACTGGGCACCTTGAGGCAATTTTGCTTCTTATTAATGTTATCTTTCCTCCTGCAGTTCAGTTGGCATTTCACATTTTATTTCCTTATAGAGAAAGAAAATTATTATCCAGAGCCTAAAGTTACATGGTCAGATAGCAGTTTCAGCCTGGCGATTCAGTACATCATCTTGGGATTTATAAAAACCATAGTCCGTGTCTTTCTGCAATGAAGTTTTTTAATATTGCTATTTGTACTACCACAGCAGCTAGATTTCCAGATAAGGGGTGGGCCACATGCAGTGAGTTAACCCCAGCCAGCAGCCAAACACCCAGCCAGCCTCTCACTCACTGCCCTCCCCTGCAGGATGGGGAGAAAATAGAAGGAAAGCAAAAAGACCCATGGATCCAGATAATGGCAATTTTATAAGGAAAGCAAAAGCTGCACACACAAGCAAAGCTGTAAATTCTTCCATTATTCTGTTCAAGGCCAGGCTGGATAGGTGGTCTAGTTGAAGATGCCTCTGCCCATGGCAGGAGGCTGGGAATAGATGGTCCTTAAAGTCTCTTCCAGCCCAAAACATCCTGTGAGTCTATGATTCTATACATAAGGGTTGCTTGGGAAGAGAAATGCCATAACCTAAAATATTCCCCCTGAAACCTGCTTGTCTTGAGCTTTTATCACTGAACACAACATCATATGGGCTGGAAAATCCCATTGCTCAGCTGGAGCCAGCTGGCAGTGCCAATGTCTTGCCCACTTGTGAGCGTGCTTTGGGATGAGGGGAGGGAGAAGCGAGGCAGGAAGCCTTGTTGCTGTGTCAGCCCAGTTCAGCAGGAAGCACTGACAGGTTATCAGCACGTTTTAACCACAGAAGCCCAGCCCCTGTGAGCTGCTGTGAAGGCAGCTGGTGGCACACCCACGCCAGGACATCCCCTCTGTGCAGGGGCTTGCAGAGCCACAGTGGGAAAGGGCAGCCTCCACTGGCAGAGTGGTGAAAGAGCTGCTGCACGGGGGTGACTGAGAGTGTGCAGTACTGAACAGTCAGGGATGGTCAAGAGGATGAGCAGTGAAGTAGTCCTAGCATTACAGGTCAGAAAACAGTTTATTTGCAATGCCTCGTGCATGGCGTGCTTTCAGAATCACTGCTCACAGTTGGTTTTAAGTAAATAAGTGACAGACAGGAAGTAAATACTGATTTCCATTTTGCAGTGAGCTAGGACTCATTTTTGTTCATCTTTGTGCTGAGCTAGCAACTCAAAGCAGCTCTCAGAAAGTGAACCTTTTCCTCCTCTTGCTTGTTGTGTGGCTTCCTCCTTGGATGATTTTCACACCTGCTTGTCTGTTACATCTGTTGATTGTCCATTTGGGCTTTTTGGAGAGGGGAGCAGGGAGGAAAAGGATATGGGTATTTGGTATGGCTTTGGGGGGTTTCATCTTGTCTGGTTTTGTTTCTTTGCTTGTTGGGGTATTTTTAGTGAGCATCTATTTTCATTCACTCTGTAAAGGAAAACAGTCATCTTGCCCAAGACATTTATTAGCAGTCCTCAAAAATTTCACCTTTATTTTAAATGTCTGAAGTGTTTTGAAGGTGCAAAACTTTAGCACAGTGCATGTGAAGTCTTTATTAGTCTTCATATTGTGACTGAAGGAGCTGAAGTGGTGAAATACTTGATTTACTGAAGTTCAGAAAGAAACAGGATTACAAAACTGGGATCAGGATTCAAGAGTCAGTGACTTACAATTTCTCCCTTGTTGTGTCAGTGTTTGCCTGTGGAAATGGGCCTCTTATCCTCAGAACATTAGGCTTTCCTTTAAGAGTAGGTTCTTGTCAGTTTTGGAGATCGTGTGGGATTTATGTTTGTGCAGGTAGCTGTGTCTGTGGAAAATTCAGTTCTGCCCAAATGTTACAGAAGAAGTAGGTATTGGCAATAAAGCCAGAGCTTTATTTATGACATCCATTATAGCAGGACAGTAGAAAAAGATCATACTAAGCACTTGCACAGATTGATTCCTGGGTTATAAAATTGTTCTGGGGTCAGATAAACTGCAGTCATCTACCACATGACCAGAAAATGCTTTGTGGTGCCAGCTGGCTTGTAGAGCAAAACAAGTCCTTTCCTTTGTTACCCCCGGGGCACTAGTGAAGAAAAGGGTACGTGTAATCTCTGGGCTGGTGGGCATGCACTCCTGCCTGCCCCTTCCTTGGAGCAGGGGGTTCTCTGTTAAGTTCTTTGAGCTTTCTGGCTTGGCCTGGGCTTTTCTCGCTGAGCTGGTGCGCTCCAGCACCGAGTGTTGGTGCAGGAGAGCCCAGCCCATGAGTCCTGAGGGGCAGGCAGCTCTTGGCAGTGGTACTGTGGCCTCTGTGGCCAGTGACAGGGCTGGGAGCCACAGGAGGACCCAGCCAGCAGAGAGCTGAGGGCTGTGTGTCTGCCTTGCTCTGGGTCTCAGCATCATGCCCAGCCCACTCCCGTGCGGACGCCGTGTTTGGAGCCAAGCTTCCTCTGTAACCTGGTTGCAGGACTGCAGCCACCCAAGAGTGAGCATGGGGAGTTAGAGGTGGAATTCAAATCATCTGAAATCAGGGGTACAACAGCATCTGGGCCTAATGCCCAGGGGGTTTTCTTCAGTATGCATTTGCCTTAGGATAATTGGAAGTTGGATCTTCCTTCTGTATATAATTTCTTCTTCATATGAAGGCATGATTCCTCTCCTTTCATTAAGAAGGTGTTGAATTTTCCTGCAGTTCAAGATTCATTTCCTTGAAGTCTTGATACACATTTTCTTTGGTTTTTACTGTGTAATAATGACCAGTGGACTCCAGATACTCATTCTTTGTGAGGGACAAGGAGAAACAAGGAGGAAACAGGCTGATTTTTAAAAAGAAGCAGCATTTCCAGCACTTCCAGAGGTATTTTATAGCACAGGGGAGGAGAATGTATCCTTCTTGTCCAGTCTTTCCCTATCTTCTCTAGCCTGAGAGATACAAGAGGAAAGTGTGCCATTCTGAACAGATTGATCTATGGGTAGGAAGGAAGATCCAGGGAATTACAGGTTGGTCAGCTTCACCTCAGTCCCCTGGGAGATGATGAAGAAAATCCTCTTAGAAAGCATTTCCAAACACATGAAGGACAAGAAGGTGATCAGGAGTAGTCAACATGGATGTTCAAAGGGGAAATGATGCTTGACCAGCCTTGCTGCTTTTTGTAATGAGGTGACTAGCTTGGTGGACAGGAGAACAGTGATGGATGTGGTTTACCTTGATCTTGGTAAAGTTCTAGCCTCCCATAGCATCCTCACAGACAAGCTGACAGGATATGAATTAAATAAGTGGGCAGTGAGGTGGATTTAAAAGTGAACAACCCAGCCCAGAGGGTTGTGATCAGTGGTACAGGGTCCAGTTGGAGGCCAGTCACTAGTGGTGTACCTCAGGGGTCCATACTGGGATCAGCACTGTTCCACATCTTCGTTAATGACCTGGATCAGAGGGTGATGCAGAGTGCACTCCTGGAAAGTTTGTAGGTGGTGAAAAACCTGGGAGGAGTGGCTGATGAGCCAGGGGGTTGTGCTGCCATAGAGAGAGAGATCTTGGCAGTCTGGAGACAGAGGAGTCTCATCAAGTTCCACACAGAGAAATGCCAAGTCCTGGATCTGGAGATGTTTGGCAGTGAGCCCCTGCACCAGTACAGGCTAGAGGTTGGAAAGCAGTTCTGCAGAGAAGACATTGTGATCTTGGGGGACAACATGATGACCATGAGCCAGCCACGTGCTTTTGTAGTGATGGTGACCAACAGCTTCCTGGGCTCCTTTAGAAAGAAGACCACATCAGGAAAGAAAGAATTGTGTTTCATTTTTTTGGTAGATCTGAGATAATTTCCAATCAGAATGGGATTTAGGCTTGGGAAGGTATTCAAGAGGCAGATTGTGAGGATGTGGTTACCTCATCTTCAGCTCCAAGTAGGGCAGAGAATGCAGGTTCTGTAAAAGTCTTGCAGGCTCTGTTATGTCTTTTCTGACTGCTAAGTGCTGACTGCCTTTAGCTCACGTTGCCCTGATTGCAAGATACTTCCTGATCTATACCAGTGTCCCTAAACATACTTCATGACTAATTTCAAATATCTGGTCCAAAGGAGCGTCAAGAAGTGGGTGTTCATTGAAGCTGATTGACTTCTATGAAACAGAATACTGG
This sequence comes from Serinus canaria, assembly GCF_022539315.1. Classification (NCBI taxonomy): domain Eukaryota; kingdom Metazoa; phylum Chordata; class Aves; order Passeriformes; family Fringillidae; genus Serinus; species Serinus canaria. The sequence continues at coordinate 41,682,367 of NC_066315.1, forward strand.
AACTTTACTGAAATCCAGAAATCCCTCCTCAGGGTTGATTAATGCATATGGTCTTTATTTAGTTCTCAGAAACCAGAAAGCACTTAAAGAATAGTACCTGCAATGTGTCCCTCACCCCTTTTGTAATGCAGGTCTTGAGCCCAGGTGTATATTGTGGAGCACACTGAAATCTTCTCATGAGACTGCCCATCACTTGACCTGTACCTGTGGGGTCACACTGGCTTGCTGGCTATGGGTTACATCTGTGTTGCTGTCATGACCTGTGAAGTGCTATATTGAAATGGAAATAGCAGTGCCCTGGATTTTTTTTTTTTTTTTTTTTTTTTTTTTGGTGCCTCCAGGTTTTATTTTCAGGGTGTATAAACCTGCTCCCCTGAGCACAGATGCATAAAGAACGCTCATAACATTTGATCACTTCAGTGCTTTGCCATTCATTTCTCTCTCTCTCTGTGCCACCAAATGACTTCTGAGATAGATGTTCAGCTGTATCCCAGACAGTTACATATTTATCACTTTATCACTCAGTTCTCTGGAAACCAGAATCCCAGGGGGAAAAAAGGTATAGTCATCACCTGGTATATCATGATAAACCAGTATCTGGTGAAGGAACTTCAATATTTGTCAGTTTCAAAGAACAAGTGATATTGTGTGGCTCTCTTACTTGTATTTGTTAGCATCCTTTTTTTAACAGGTGAGTTTTAAACTCTGACTGCATCAGTGTGGCAGATGGGGTGCAGCTTTATATAAAGCTGTTGAGAGTGTCCCCTTTGCACCTGTCCTGTGAAACAGAATCACATGCCTATGAACGGAGGACACTCTTTAGAAATCTCATGTTGCAAGATTTATGCCAAGAAAGTAAATCTTTGAAAGAAATATCTCTTGCCATGCAGTGGTTTCTTCCTGTCTGTGTGCTGAGGCACATCTAAATTCAAAGAAGGGAGATTTGGAGTTGTTTACTAATTGGATTTGGAGTTGTTTTAGTCATGAAGAACTGTTGAAATGCAAAGCATGTTTGTTCACATCCATGGTTCTACTCTTTCAGGAGCTGAGCAGATTCTGCATTGGTACCATGTATCTTCTTATTTCTGAGAGTTGTGACACCTCAGATGTACTTTCTGTCCTTGGATGACTCGCATTCTTTATGCTTCTCAATTTCTTTATACCTTTAACTGAAAAGAAAAATACTGCTGTGCTTCCATGAAATTGAAAGAACTGGGTCTAGCTTAAACTCAGGGTTTTTTCCACTGCTTTTTATTATTTGGGTGGTGGTTGTACTTCAAGAGTCCAGTCCTCCTCCTAATTCTTTGTACACTGTAAAAAACCTGCTAAAGTTAATTGTTCATGCATGAAATGAGCCAGTGGGCAGATTTAATATTTCTGTGAATTAACATTTCCTTCTTGATTTTTACAGTGTAATTGAACCTGGGAACTGGTTATTGTGAAGACACCTAAATAAGGGAAACTTCTTCTAGCCTTTGGTGGTTAGAGAATGTTGTCCTCATCCCACCTTTATCCAAGAGCAAGGCTCAGTGCTTGCTGTGACTTGTCGATTCTTCCTATAGAATAAAATTTCATTAAATTTAGTTTTAAATTATGGAAATAATAGCTTGTCTTGCATCACTTGGAGTGTGCTCCTAGCTTATGGGGTAATTTATCTCCTTCTGATTGTTCAAGTTAAGTTATTTTTATTATTATTTAAGTTGTTATTATTCAGTGGCTAAGTCAGATGACTCTGCTTAACTGACATTAAGATTCAGAGAGCAGGGCTCACTTACAGGGCCAATATCAGCTCCTTGGAGTGCCACAGTAAAAATAATGGAGCTGGACCGGGTCTGAGAACAGCTTAGCCCCTTGTGTGGGAAGGAATCCGGAGCACTGACTTTTTTCTCTGAAGCCACTGTTTTGAGGTGGTTCACAGTCAAGACATTGATGTGGCTGTGTGGATGGAGTTTGGTGAGGGTGGCAGGTCCTTGTGAAGTTTGTACATGGAGACCTTTTGGTTGCCCTTGTACACCTGTGTATTTAGCCTGTCCACTCAGAACTGAGCAGGTTCTCCTGGCTTACACTTAGGGAGAATTCAAGCTATGTTGTTTGGGCGTTGGCGTTGGGGTTTTTTCTCTTTTAATCTTAAGGAAATTGTTCTGATAATGAATGCAGTTGGTTAGGAGTTTGGAAGATGAGTGTGCAGGAAAGGACGGTGCAGTTTTGAAGTGCTGGCTTCCTCAGGTAGTTTTTTAATGTCTAGGAGAAACACTTAAAATGTGAATCATTACAGCTTCTGGCTGACTTTGGATGAACTAAAAATTACAGTGGCTGAAAGCATGCATTGATCGAGTCTGTAATAAAAAAATATTTTAGTATATTTTTGGTAGATTTATTTTGATCATCCAGCTTAGCCAGGCTGGTGGAAGCAGAAAGATTAGTAAAATAAACAAGTCACTTTAGATTAAAGAAAAAAAAGAAATAGCTTTTGTCCTTAGCAAGCCTACAGCTGAAAGAAGTTGTACAGAACTGCTTTATAATTTTATGTGGCAGTGTTAAGTTATAAAAGTTTTGGGGGTGAGGTAAATTAAATCAGTTCATGCAAATGCTTATATTTTTTACTCTGATACTGCCTTACAGTCCACTAATACTTCTGCTCTGTAGGTGGCAGATAAGGAAGAGTAAAACTGTTAGCTCAGGTCCCCTGATTGTGCATGTGAGAAATATCACTAAACAAAAGACATGTGTTCATGGACATGAACATTTTCACAACTTTCAGTGGACTTCTGAAAGTCTCTGGGCTTCACATGCTTCAGTCACTGGTGCAACTCCAGGCATCCAGTTTCATTTCTCTATTTGAGGCCCCTTCTGTTGTACATAGAGACATCTTCAAGTGGAGTTCTTCAGGTGGAAACTGCTGAAACTTCCTTCTGGCCACTGCCCCTTTCACCAGGGGGTCGCTTCAGCTCATTTATCAGCTAATTATAAAACTTTATTATCATGCTTGTTCCTTTGTCCTCCTTTTTGTTGGGACCATCCTATTTACATGAGATATTTGTCTTTTGTTTCTAAGTGCCATTTTGTTGTGCTTAAAATCATCTCCTCGACCCTCCAAGCACCAAAGTGAGCACCTTGAATGTTCCTTTTGTCTTCCAGATCTCGCTGCTGATTGGATTCATCAGCATCAATAATTCTCCATGGACAGATTACAGTGCCTACAGCTTCTTTCAGATTGTCACCATGTGCGACCTGGTGATGATTCTGTTCTTCTACATCATGCACATTTTCAGAGTCTACAGGAAGCTGACTTGTGTTAGCTGGCCGCTCGCGGTAAGCCTTGGATCCTCTCCTCTCCTGGGGGTTGATGGGGCTTTCTCAGCCCATTCCCTTGTGCTGTCTCACTCAAGATAGGCTGTCTTTCACTCAGTTCTTTTTTGCCTTGTATGCAAATCCTTTTGTTGCTTGCATTCAGCTCAGCAGATTTTAAATGTAAGATTTTCGGCTGATTTGGATTTGATTCTGCCCTCCTTTACACAGACATAAATCTAGATTTACTGTATGGAAGGCAATAATTTTACTAAGAGACAATGGAAAGGAAGCAACTGATCATCAAGCCTTCAGCAGATGGGTCCTAGCTCAGGTCATTTATGGCAGCTCAGGGATTGCTAAAGTACCAAATCATGGTGTTAGAATTCGTGTACTACATCCTGTTCCAAAATACAGCCTGTGAGTGCTATTTAAATCAAATGTGCCTCTTTTTGGTATGGTTTTAGATAACTTAAACAACAGCAAAAAATAGTAGCCTCGGCCTGATTGCCACAGCCTGGCCATTCCTGGGATATCCTGCAGGATTTTCCTGCCTCATTCCCACATTTCCCATACACATCCATCTCTCATATCCTAGTAGAGAACCCACAGGCAGCACCAAAAATGTGAGACCTGAACTTCCTCAGTAACTCTGGCTCAGGTCAGCTAACAAGAGTTCTGCATCCTAGTGTGGGATGGATTTTAACAACCTCTTAGAACATGCCTCCCTTACATATGTTAGTTCCACTGAAGAAGGACCAAAGGAGTGGGGAAAGCCAACTGGAGAGGAATTTTTAAACCCAGGAAGTGGTTGAGTGTTGGTTAATGGAAGCTATGTAAGTAATTTACAGATCTAAGATAACAGTTTGTCCATCCATCCACTTATAACCGGAGAGAAAAATTTATTTTTCTTTTTCTTTTTAGCTGAAGAATATGGTTAGACTTTTTTTTTCAAATGTGTGCCACCACTATCTGTTTCTAAAAGTACTTATTTATCTAGAGATAGTACAGATGCAGGGATTGAAATAAAGGAGTAAAGTAAGCTAATAAATGACAGTTTTGCAGACCAGCATTTAATGTGTGCATTGCTGTAACAGCACTGTGCTATTTTTGCCTCTGCATGGGCTGCTTCTAGGGTTTTTTTGGTTGTGTGTTTAATTATTCCTCAATGTTCCAGAGTTTAAGGCACTGAAGTTTGTGGCTGCTGAGCTTCAGAAAGCTTTATAGGATGTGATGCTTGAGCGTTGCTGCTCTGTTACAAAACAAACAACCTCATTTTCAGTCACATTTAAGTATCTTTAGAACAGAAGAGGAAGACGTGAGAGAGTCTGGAAAACTACAGCTAGCATTTGGATGAGTTTCCTGGCAGGATCTTTACATTGCAATCAGGGGTGTGATTTGCAGTCAGTAAAGCTGAAGTGGTTCAAGAGGTTTTTCATTGCTGACACCTTTTAAAGCTTGGAAGTATTTCTCCAGAGGGGCACTCTGCCGGCCCTGCCGGGGCTTGGTTCTCCACTTAATGTGGCCTTTGATGACTCTGTTGCAGCTTTGCCCATCCCTTGGATTCCTCTAAAGCAGGTGCCTGTGTACACGGCTTTATTTGATGTCTCCAAGGAGGCAGTGGCATGTCCCATTTGCTGCTGCGTCATGGGCTAGTCAGAGAAGCCTCCTTGTGCATATAATTTATTCTGGCAAGCGCATGGGTTGAGATTTTGATTACCCGAAACAAGTTTACAAATTAGGAAAGTAACTTGTGGTCTCAGAGCCTACTTTGCTGGAAAAATCCTCCTCAGCTCTTTTTAACACCTGAGCAGAGTGAAACTGGTGTGGTAGACTGTTCATCTTCTGGGCTTTCCTTGGGAAAATTTCCTTTTGGGACTACATTCTGTCTTCTGGTTTGAGACAGAATCTCTCCTCTCCTCTCCTTTGTATTTGCCTGGCTCATGCTGGCAGTGCAATGCAGATAAAGGAAGCAGATATCCACCTGCCCCACCCCACCCCACTATGCACAAGAAACAACCCATATTCAGTGTCCAAACACCTGTACTGGTTGTCATAAGCTTTGTGGAGATTCAAAATCTAAAGCCACAGACACCCTGTGCTTGTAACAAGGTAAAATTGACTCCTGGACTGATACTTATCATATCAGAGAAGAATTTAAATGTGGTGCCTTGGTCCTCTCTCAGAAAACCCCATGGCATCACGTTTTATTGCAGCTGTGCTTTTTGATCCTTCCCTCCCTTCCCTATGGTTTCCAGTCTCAGTTGATGTAAGTTTTTTGTAAATGCAGCAGTAGATCCAGTGCTTGCTTCCTGAGATTATCAGAAGTAGGAGCATTTGGTTTCCCACTTATGCCATTTCCTATAGTCTAGAGAAATATGTCCTTTAGGCTCCTTCTTTCCTCCAGAACCATCTCTTTAGGTAAGGTGCATACTTGATGCACTGAGGTAATATACTGTGCTGAATTGAAAGGATTGCATCCATACCCAGTAAATAAATCCTATTCCAGTAACATTAGTAGACCCAAACTGTTCTTTTTTGAACAGAAACTGAGGTTTGGTATAAAATCCACTCACAAGGTGAGTTGCTGGGTTTGGGGTTTTGGTTTTTTGCTTTTTTTTTCTTTTTTTCCCCCCTTTTTGACTATTTTTCCCTTTTTTTCCCGTTTTGTCCTCTGGGTTTGAGGGTTTGAGTCATCTCTGCCAACTTACTTTCTTTCTGAGACATATCAAAATGCTTTGCAGATATGTTTCCCTTCTGATGCATGCTGTGCTTGTCTTTTCAGGAGTTTCTTCATTACTTAATTGGTACAATTCTGCTTCTCATTGGATCGATTGTAGCAGCAGCCAAGAGTTACAATATAACTGGACTTGTGGCTGGAGCGGTAAGACTGTGTTTATTAGGCTTGACACTTTTAAAATTGCAATATATATTAAGTAGGCCATTGGAAATCTATCACTTGTACCTCTGTTTTCTTACAGACTTGCCTGAGCTGTGTCTTGGTTGGGTGAACAACCTTCTAGCTCATTTCAGTGAATGTTCTGTGACACAGTGCCAACAAAAATATTTTGTTGTCAGATGCTGGACTCACCACTAAAGTTGGTATTTGTCCTGCCAGAGCATTGAAACCAAAGGCTTCTGCTTTAACTCACAGGAACTAATGTGTTTAGGTGGAGAATTAAGACAATTAACTTTTGACAAAAGACTGTTGTAGCAGCTGGAAATTACCTAAAGGATTTCATTCCACTTTCCAGCTTTCAACGCTTCCTGCTCCCAAACAGAGCCCTGTTCAAGATAATTTCTCCTGAGCTAAAACCCACTGAGACTCTGAGCTGACTTCTGGCAGGTGCTCTCTGCTTCTCTTGGCTGGAAGGCTTTACAGAGAGAGGCATGACTTCCAAGTGTGGGTGACAGTATTTTCACAGCAGCAGGACCTGAAATACAACTCCTCCAGAATAAAGAATTACTTTCAGAAACTTAGTCCTGACGGTGCAAACAGACCAGGAGACCTACCTGACTTGTTTATTTGGCAGACAGCAGGGAAAGACTTGTTTGAATGGGGCAGTAAAAGAGCAGTAATCAGAGGTGCTAGAAACAGTCTTTTCTTTGTTGCAGAATCCTAGTGAGAAGTTTAGAACTTGGCATTCCATGCTGCTGTCCAGCTTTTTCTCCCTCCTTGTACATGACTCTCAGTCTGTCTTTCAGTTTTGACAAGACATAAGCTGCTATTATACTACAGAAACTTCTGGGTTTTTTAGTCTTTTGTCAAAATGGAGTAAAAAAACCCAGTATTTTTTGGGTCTGTTAATCCCATAAAATGTGTAGCTGAATATACAAAAGTGTCCATACATGCATGGAATATGTGTCATCTAATGCTCCATAAGTATTTGTGGTTTGTTTGTTTTCTCATCCAGACTTTCGGGTTCCTGGCTACAATACTTTGTGTTATAAGCATGTGGTCATCCTACAAGGTTTCGTGCATCACACAGTCAACAAGTAAGTATCATGCTTAGTAACTGCCTGAATGCTTCCCAAAATGAATATTTATATTGTCTGGCACAGGGCTGTGTCTACCTGGGAGAATCTATTAATGCCCTGGTTGCTGTGACTCAGAATTACTCAAAAAGCAATAATTCCAAGTTTTCTATCGCCACAAATGTTGTCACAGCTACTGACAGCTGTTAGGAAATAACTACAAGAGCAAAATAACTTGCTTCTAGCAAATAGTGAACATAGCAATGCTTTCTTTTCTCCTTTCCCCACCCCTTATTTGTTGCTTAATAAATTGGATTAATTTGTTTGTGGCAACACAAGTGACACTTGTCTTCCTTTTCAAAGATGCATCTGTGTGACTCCGTCATCTGTGCAAGACGTCTGCCTTACAAAACAGGATACCAAAGAGGAGTGTCCACTACTGAGGAGAGAGACATGGGTATTTTGTTACCAAAGCTGGTAGCTTTGGAAGATCTACTTGAATTCCTATGCAAAACAATGTTGTGAACCAAAGGTTTTTTGCTCCCCCCCACCCAAAGAAGTTTATAATGGAGAATCTGCTTATTTCAGAGAAAGACAACTTCTAACTCTCAAACTGGGCTGGCATTTCCAGCTATTTGCAATAAGTGTTATTTAAAACTCATTTGGACAGTCATTTTGTTCTCCTTTCAGAGGGATGGAAAAATTCCTTCTGATTTCCTCCATCTGTTTACACAAGGGAAATCCTGCAAATTCCTACCTGATTCTTAACTTCCAAGGATTATACGTTTTACAAATGAACAGTTACAAACTAATTTGTGCCTGGATAAGGTGACCCAAGCCTTTGTTACCTCTTCCTATCAGAACTGTGGACTTTTTCTAACATCAGCTCAGCCAGCATCGAAAATTATGAACTGCAGCTTGAAAACATCATTGCAAGCACTTCCTCCTAACCCCAACAGTACACAATGAAATCAGGGATTTTCTCCATGAATTTTTAGCAATGATTATTCTTTTAAAATTCCCTTGCCAAATACAGGAAAATACATACCCAAGAACATACATTTAATATTTTATGGGGTCTTTTTTCTCTTTTTGATAGTAAGACCATTCTTTAGAAAATTTCTATGCATTTGCTATAAATTATTGGCTTTGTAATCTAACAGTGTTTATGGAAAGCCCATTGTGAATGGAGCAATGTGCTTCTTTCTCTCTCTTACATGTGGTATTGTCACTTCCTCTGCCCCAGCTGGAATCTGTGCTCCTGGGGACTCTGCCCAGAGCCTGGACAGACAGAACAGTTCAGATTTGTCCAACCTGGTATCTTAATAAAATTCTAAGTAACTTCAGTGCTGAGATAATGCCTTCTTGGCACCTTTGTCTTTTCTTTTGCAATCCATCTCTGGTGAGCTGGGAGTTCTTTGCAGGAGAAAAGGAAGCATGGGCCTCTCTTCCTCTTTGGTGCTTCTCCTATCATGTCTAGCTGTGAAGTAGAACTTGGTTTATTCTGTCAGGATAACTGCATGATGGTGCAGCAGAAGTTGGGTTTATACAGTTTACCAGGGACAGTCTGAAGAAAAAAAAGTATTTTCTGGCCTCCTATATATTTTTCTATTTGTCTGAAATTCTGGCTCAATAATGCTAAGTAATTTAATGGTTGTCTCACAAAATTCTTTTTGTGCCTTATGGCAGGTCAACATATATTGCTATTTGTTGCCACCTTTTTTTTCTCCCATCCTAATATATGTATCTTTACTTGTAATTTATTTTTAATTATGACAACAGAAAATTGGCCAGCTGCTAAAATGTCAAAAATTTTGAGTAAGTAAATGAAAATAGATAACTTGAAGAGGTAAGAATCCCCCTCCTCATGGTGCACAGTTTCTGTATTTCTTTTTGCTATTCCTTTTCAAAAGTATCATATTTAGAGCAACACAGAAACAATTTGAAAGCACAAAATTCTTTTTTTAGTGGATGAAGGTACATACATTCACTCCAAGATAAAGCGCTTCAATATTAATACAGAGGATTATTCAAATAAACCATATAACAGGCAGGTATATTGTTACTAATTTTATATTGGCTATTATTTTTCTACAGTGTTCAACTTCTGCCCCCTGCCTTCAGATGATGTGCTTTATGTTTAGCCAGGAATGAGCCATTTTTTCTTTTGACAACCAGAATTGAGCATAGCTCAAAGGCTCTCTGGCTAGAGAGAACAGACATTCTTCTCAGCTGGGAATCCATTGTCAGCAGTGTCAGTGATAGCTCAGCCTTCCTTGTGCTGCCAGCACAGGACCAGTCAAATGGCCTTATGTGACAAGAGACTTCATCCTGGGCACTTTGAGTGAAAATACCTGCAGAAGAAGGTACTCTCACACACACACACAGACACATACATACACACACACACATATATGTGTGTCTAATTTTTTGCAGCAGGGGTGCTTGATCACCAGTCCTCCTGCCAAGATTGACTTACCAGTTTTTGGAAAGCAGCACTCCAGCTTTAATTTGGACTGATATGACAGATGTTTAAGGATACAACCTCTCCTGCTCCCCTAGAAGAAAAAGGCTGTGTTATTTCTCCTTCACCTCCTGAGGTGTCACCTCAGTAGGAACCTTCCCATGTTAAGCCCCCTTGGCAGTGCTGTGGCGAGCAGTGTCCTGCTGCAAACAGTGTGAATGCAGCTGAGACCTCAGCACCACAGTGGCACTGGGGAGAAGCACCTGCTAAGGACTGGGGCTGGAGCCTGAGCTTGCTCTGCAGAAAAGGCTGTTTCCACTTTCTCCTGGAACCATGCCCCCTCTCCTGGCACAATAGTGGCATTTTTTTTTACTGCCTCTCACATCACTCTTGTCAGTTGTCACCATATGGAGGGAAAAAAAGTCAAGGGGAATTTCGTGCAGTCTAACAACCAAAGAATTTCTGAACTATGTTCTGTGATCATCCAAAGAATTTGTTTTGCTGTAAGTGCACGTGCTTATACTGGATCAAGAGATGTAAGTTACCAGTTCCCTTTGGTTTTTGTGCCTACTGACAGGGCTAAAATATTCCTGCAGCTTTGGCTGTTGTGAGAGTGCTGGGTCCATAGACCCACCAGATGCTCCTAATCAGGATGCTCTCAGGCTGGAAGACTGACATCTCTGCTGCCAAAGTTTCCTTGCTTTCCCCAAATCCTCCTTGTGAAGCATGTCTACCAAGAAAAGCACAGATTTCCTGTTATCACCAGCTCCATCGGGGGTTGTTGAATGACAGCTCCGTCTGGCAGGGAATTCAACACCTCTCTGCTGTACTTCTGCCAGCAAAAGTGTTTTAAGTCTCCTTCAGTGTCAACCTGGTTCTGAAAGCTCCATCTGTCTGCAACTTTGTCAAATATGGGATTCCAGCTGTTTTAGAAATAAACTCTGTTAGCTGTCTGGGTGATGTGGAGAATCAGACTGTTGTCCTGGTCATTTTTTTCCTTCCTCTACCACAGCAGTGGCTTTCTCTCAGGGGAGTATCAGAATACATCCTGTAACTGGAGGAAAATAGGTAAGAGCCACAGAAAAACCTGCTGTTGTGTTTGGATGTGCTCCTACTATCCCACCCAAAAGTTGTCCATCCTCTTCAGCTCCAAGATGAGTGTAGTTTATCCTTTGAGCTAACAAAGAGATTCAGTTTTTACTGAAAAATTAAAGTGTAAATGTTGGGAGAAGAAAATTGGTAGTACAAACTGTTTCACACTGTGGAAAAACCAAAACCTCATGTTTGAGCTCTAGGGACTTGAGATAAGCTAGAGAGTGAATGGTGCTTTTGTCAGGTAGAAACCGGGAAAATGAGAAGGGGAAATGAAACTTTCAAAAAAGAGGAAGAGTGGCTTTGAAAAGCTTGAGGACCACAGTGCTAGATGAAGACACTGCAGGTTATGTGACCTGCATAACTTGCACACCTTTTCTGTTGCTGAGAATTGGTTGCACTGTTTGGAAACAGTTCACTATGTGGGGTTTAAAGGGGGTAGCAGGACACCAGGATAATGATAACTTGTAAGGAAGTGTATGTGTGCTGGTGGGGTGTTGAATGATGCTCCATGAAGAAGACTAGGAACTTTCTAGGACAAAAAGGAGCAGGAGAGAAGGAAGAACAGGTGCAAACATCCATAGAAAGCTTATGGGGGAGAACTAATGTGAGTGTCTTGTGCACTAACAGAAGTGGTGGCAGATATGAACAGTTTCTGTGCTGGTTATCAAGGGCCAGATCTGCCTGGAGTGACAGAGAAGTCTCTACTTGCCTGTACTTTATACCCTGGGATTTTCCTGTTCTGCTAAAGCTGTGGGGGGATGCACGAGACCTGACCACAGGCTGTGGAATGTGGCATCAAGTTGCCATTTGCTCTGCCCTGTTTAACTTACAATTGCTGTGGGCTCCCCTGTGCTTAGAGACAGCATGGAGCCACATGGTGCTGCTGAGGCTGTGTGCTGGCCAGGGGCCTTGGCCATCCCTGCAGCTTGGGCAAAGCATGGACCTACTTTTGGACTGAGTGCCATCAGAAAGCCAAGGAAAGCTGGATTTACGTATCCCTGGGCCCTGCTGGGCATCCTGGGGGTGCTGCTGGTTGTGTGAGCCAGGGAGAAGTGGGGACCAGAGAAAGGGAGGCCCACATCCTGTTCTTTCTGCCTGCAGAGATTTACACCCCAGTGGCAGGAGAGAGCCCTCACCACAAAGCTCTAGGGTGCTTAAGCAACCCACCTGTTTGGGCTGTTTTGAGTTTCACACTGGAGCAAGTGCAAGTGCCATGCCCTTGGCTTACCTTTCACTCCTCTGCAGACACACAGGGCTGCACACTTGGGAAGCCATCCTGTTGGAAACAGGTGGCTCTTGGTTCCAGTCCCTGGTCCCAGGGCTTTTCTAACCCTAGCAGGTCAGAAAGTGGCACTAGTGCTTGTTATCTCCCTCTCCTGGAGAAGAACAATGACTTTTTTCCAGCACAACAGCAGCTGGAAAACAGGAAAAGAATGATGTCTTTTCCAGAGGTCACTGATTACCCACAGCAGGCTACTCCAGAGTTTATTTCTGTTCTGCCTGTCTCTGAGCCCAGTCCATCAGCCTCAGCTGGTCCCCTGGGTCACACGCTGGTTTCTCACAGCCAATATGGCAAGTACACATCAGTGCTTGTTACTAGGGACTGATCAACATCAGCAGTGGGTTCCCACCATCCCAGAGCTCTCACAAAATAAAAAAAAAAAAAAAAAAAAGGGCCATATTTCTAATTAACTGATGATTCATCCTCTTGTTATCTCATATCTGTTCTACTGTCTAAATGGCTTGCCAATTTATTAAGGATCAAACAAGCCCTCATCACGTGCCTGAACCAGTCCCTCTGCCTTGGGGCAGTTGGCAAAAAAAAAAAAAAAATCTGTCTGCTTTTTGCCCTTTCCCAAACCTCTGCCTGAGCCATGCTAATAGTGAAAGTGAAGCTGTCTGGCCATGCCCAGAGGCAGCACTTCACAGCTGGGAAGATCGAAAGTTAGGGGGAAAAAAAAGAAAAAAAACAAGGGAAGAAGAAGAAAACAATAATTAGAAGAGTTGCAGCATCACAGGAGTTACCTGCCTCAGGGATGAGGTGGCTGCCAGCTTTCAGTTTTTCAGGTGAGCTTTCAGTTTTATATGGAAGCAGAATTTAGGTACCAAAATCCTTGGCATTGTTCTGACTTAGTGTTGTGAAAGCTTGGCTTTAAGATTCTAGAGTTGAATAGTCAAAGGCCTGATTTGACTGTGGCTGCAGGGGACAGCAGTATGATAGGGAGGGCTCATGGAAGGAGGCTGTGAGAGACCTTGGCTTTTTGTGTGGTGATGGTGAGGAATGAGGGCAGAGCTCAAAGAGAAAGTGCAGATGAAGGAGCTAAAATCCAGGGGTCACTGCGGAGTAGCAGCACTACCCAACCTTTCCTGAGGGAACAGCTCAGAACAGTGCTGTTCCTTGGATTAATATTTTTATATTGCTTCCTGAGCATAACACCACCTCCAGCAGCACCTGCTTTTTCCATATTGCTGAACTACAGCCTTACAGAAAGGCACAATAGTATTTTCAAAAGCAGTTTTGTCACTGGGTAAATGCTGGCTCTCACGTGTGTTTGAGTGCAGTATGTCCTTCAGAGCACTAGCCAGCCATAAAGGCCTGAACTTTTGAAGCAGAAAAAAAGGATTAGAGCATAGATAAATTTGCTTCAATTAAAATTAATTTTTGATAATCCTGGCTTGGACTGATTTGAATTCAGAGTGCCCAAGATTGTGTAAATTTCATTTATTGCTCTTTAGATGTTTGCAGACCTAGAATAACAGCAAGACACAAAGAAACCACTTGAAAGGAATAAACTGCAACCTCTAAAGGCCAAGCCAAAGAACAGCAGTCCTGCCTGCAGTGTGATGTAACCCAGGAATGCCCAGGTGTCCTGGTGCCAACTCTTGGTGCTGCAAAGCCCCCAGGTTACTCTGCCTGGCCCTGCAGTGATTTCAGCCCTGCCTGGTGCACAGAGGCACTGTCACATCTGCCACTTCAGAGCCGTTCTCCCAGGGGACTCCAGACAGCTGGGGCCATGCAAAGGCAGGCAGGCAACTGTGCAGTAAGCCAAGCAACCTGGGAAGGAGGGAATAGCACAGAAGAAAAGGAGCAGGCTGAGTGCTCTGTGCTTGCATGTGTGAGTATGTGCAGACAAACAGTCCTGTGGGAGGGTGAAGGAAGCACCTGTGTGTTTCTGTGGGTGCTGAAGGGGCTCCCTGAAAGAGAGGGAGAGCACACCAGCTCTTGAGGCAGAGCTGGCTCGTGCGTGAATAACGTGGCAGCTCTGCAGGGTGGTGGGGCATTCCTCCCCGCAGAGGGGAATATCCCCAGGCCACTAATGGAGAGTCATTGCTAAATTAAGTATGTCTGAGCCACTTGTTCTTTGCTTACATGTTTGCACTTGTGTAGGAAGAGCAACACAGACAGGCAGCCCTCTTAGCACAGGAGGAATTGTAACAAGAAGGAACTGGAATGAGGGGAAGAAGACTCCGTAGGTGCACACTTGAGGCATATAACCCTTTGGCATGTGAGGTCAGACTAGGAAATTAGAGACAGCACTCCTTCTGCACTACTTTTACAGCTCAAAGACAGTAAATATCATTGTCCCAGGAAAAAGCATAGTATCTTGGAGACCATTTGCATGGGACTAGCTTTAATACTCAGCCACTCTCCCTGCACATCTGATGAAGAGAAGGGCAAGAGTGAATCATAGCAGCAAGTCAGAGTGCAGGAGTTACCTTTCCCCTCTGATTCACCCTCTAGATGTGCCTCTTCCTCCATCAGCTACCAGAGCAGCTTGGCCTCTCAGCTGGAACATCTCAGGGTGGAGCTGCAGAGACACTGCTTTTACCTTCCCATCTGCAGCAGGGGTAACACTCACCTTTTACTTCTAGCACTTGTATCTCAGCACATGACAGAGCTGATATTGTAGCTGGATGGATGGAAAGGGACCAGGCTAGGGGTTTGATACCACCTCAAAGCCTGTAGCTAGCCAAGAGCACCCATTTGCACTTCCTTCTATTCCATCTGCAAGCCTGCTGTGATGGCAGGGTATGACTCCCCTCCTCCCCCTGCCAGCACACATACACAGTTATACTAGCACAACTTTCCTTTATTATGATTATTGTGGGTTATATGAGGTGGACTGGTGCTGGGGGCTTTGTAGCACCACTGTATGAATTACAGCTCTGCTGGTGTAACAGCTCCTTTTACACCAGAAGTGCTTTGTCTGTCTAGCATAGTCTACTGTTATTGCTACATCTGTAAATCACTCTTAACATAAAGCTTAATGATCTGCATCCCCCTTTTCCAGGAACCCCTGCCAAACAAGAGCACAATGCTGCAGCTGTAGCTATTAAGCTATGGTGGCAGCAAAGCACTCCATTAATACCTCATGCTCAGCAGTTTGTGATGCATGAGAGCTGAATAATTATGCCCTTGTTACCCTCAAATGAGATGCACAATTGCCAGAAACAAGCGCTTACAATTAAAAAAAAAACAAAAACTGTATCAAGTCAAGGACAACATTGGTTCATTCATAAAACAAGCCTTTCTGAGCAAAAGGACGATGAGGCAGAAAACAGGCTTACATTAATGAGCCAGTTGTTTCTAGAGCTGTATTGTGTCCTCTCAGAAAGGCCTCCACAGCCTCTTTATCCCAGCTGTTTTGAGAAACTAGCAGGCAGAGATTTAGCCAAGGCTCTTGTTGCTATGAGTTGCACTGATAGGGAGGTTTAGTCTAGGTTCGAGGTACAAGAATGGGAAGCAGGGCTTTAGAAATGTTTCAAAACCCAGTGTTCTGAAAGCATTTGAAACTGAGCAGGCAGGCAAAGGAGACTGAAAATGGGTGTTAATGAAAACAGGAGTGATGAGTCTGTCCTCCTTGCTGAGGATGGCTTGCTGCTCACATCAGCATAGCAGCTCCACACCTTTGGTCAGTGGAGTGCTGAGACCACAGAACAATTAAGTCACTGTCCCTTCCTCACCTAGACCTCAACAGGAGCAGGGATTTCAGAATCTTGTCTGCACTGATATTTCTGGGAGAGGAACAGCTGGTGCAAAGGAAGTAGTTAAAAGGAGGGCTGTAGTGCAGACAGGCTTGCATTATTTTGAGCAACATTGCACCATTCTCTAAGCAGGGGTAGAGCATATGGTAACAGAAAAGTTGTCATCCTTTATGTCTTACCATGTTATGCTTCCTATAAGTTCAAGTGAGGACTAAAAAGAGAGCTCTGACATACAGCCCAAGCTTAGCACAGCAGAACAGTGCCTGCCTCCCTGCAGCACACCTAGCAGTGCATACCTGACTGGGGATTTGCTGTCCCCATCTGGCTGTGCATGCACCATGCTGCAGAAGAATGTGTTTGTGCTGTCACCTCCTCATGAAGCCTGACTCTCACCTCAGGACTTGCTAACTTCAAAAGAACCAAGTCTGGTTTATTTTCCCACCAATAATTCAGCCAAGAGATAACAGGTCAAAAGAAACAAACTGAGTAAGTGATCAGGGCTTGTGGGCTGGCCAAAGCAAGTTTCACTGGGATGCCTGGAGAGGACTGGAACTGCAAGAAGTCCCGTCTGGCACGCTTTACAGCTATGGTTGCCAACATTTCTGTTTGTGGGCCCTGATTTTTTTTTCTGGCATGCATAATTTGCATTTTTGGATAATAAGCTTCCCTCATTTAACTTCTTAAGAGTCCAGGAAATGCACAGGTACCTCCCACTCCATTCCTCTCCCACCTGTGATCCACAGGCCTTTCACTGAAAACCATAGCATAGTACAGACCACAAAGTTCTCCAAGATTGCAGTGCAGTGTTTCAAGTGCAGGTGCTGTCATGCAGCTGAAGCTCGACTTGCATTTTTAAAAACATTTCTTGGCAGTTACAAAACACAAGTAATGCAAGTAAAACCCTTTCAAACTGCTCAGGCAAAGTATCTCCCTGGGACAATACTGATGAGATTATATTGCCAAAAATACTTCAAGATACATATTAAGAAATAGGAAAATTAATGGAAAGAGTATCCCTAAAGTGCACAGTTCAATTTATAGCCACACTGACAGAAGAGGGACATGGGGGCTTCAATCCCACTAGAAATACAGGTGGGAAGAAGACGGAGTCCTTCAGACCAAGTAATTTCAATCCCAGGATCATCTTTGCCCTCTTGTGGACAACCTTCCCTCCTGCAGCTTCTCGGCAGGTTCCTGTGCAGACGGCGGCAACAAGGCAAAATACATTTCTGCCCTTCCCTGCGCTTCCTTCCGCGGGCTAAGAATAGCCATTCCCAATCCAAGGGGCAGCCACGCCCAAAGCCCAGCCAAGCAGTGACCCTCGCTTGGCTCCTGCATGACCCCGCTGAGTGGGAGAGCAGATGGCTGGTCCTGCTCCTCTCTGTAAGGAGAAAAGCCATCCCAGAGCAAGGAAACACATCTGTGCCTTGGCGGGGGGATGCACAGACAGAGTGACCAGGCGGTGCCTGTGCACTCACAAAGGAAAGCTGCGTGCTACCAGCCCATATTCTACTCTGCTGCACTACATTCTGTCATTTACAGTGAACCAGCCTGGATTAGGCTCCTGAGAAGGGGGTTGGCATGATTCTAGCAATAACACAACTTAAACTGCGTGGTCAAGCTTCAAATTATTAAATCTAATGTTTCTGAGTTATTTTCTCATGGTGTAAAATCCAACACTGACATACTTTTCTAATACAATGTTTTGCCTTGATTGTTTTCTTGCATCTAGGTAATTAAAAGCATTTGAGACCTTTTTCCCTTTTGAGTCCTTATGATTACATTCATCTCTGGCAACTTCATCAAAGACACAATTTCATCTTTAAAATGATTTCATCTTTTCATGTTACAAAATAAAGGAAAGCATACTGTGGCATTCCAGTTTCTGTGCCAGCAATGAGGGAAGCATCATTCTCCTCCTGTGTACAAGACAACCACCAGGTAATAAGTAATCTGTAGGATTATGAAACAAAAAAGTGCTCCCCTGCCAAAAAGCAAAACATGCAGGGTTGCTTCCATTTCCTCACCCCTTACCAGTGACAATCAGCCAAACAATTTTTTAAAGATCAAGCGGCTCTCCCTCAACCAAGGAAGTCAGTGACCTCCGTTTTTCTACACCAGAATAAATTATTTGCTCTCAACACCTTTTGCTAGGTTGTGCTCCTTCCTTTAGCAAGTCTGCCCCTTTATTTTTCAGTTCCATGTAATCAAGACCATAGGAAGCAGCACCTGATTATGCTTCTCACAGGAACTTACAGACCACATATAAAAGCTACTGCAAACTACTTAGGCTGGACCCTGTGCTCAGGGGCAATACTGACCTTATCAGATCTTTTTTTCCTGGGAACTTCTAGTGAGAATATCCAGCCAGCTGGACCCTCTTCCCCAGGAACAGGCAAACACAATGCAAGCTCTTTCCTCCAAACCAGGAACAAAAGAATGATGTTATTTCCTATGGCCAGTTTTGGGAGAAGTACATAGCAACACCAAATCACAGCAGCAAAAACAAGAAACACTTATTTACTAAATTTTTATTTTAAAAAATGATTACAAGATATTTTATAAAGTTCCTTAGATCAAGAAAACATAATGTGTTAAAAAAGATCACAGGTTTAGAATGATAAAAAAATATTCAAGCATTAAAAATTATTTAGATGGAAATTCAAGGCAACACTGGAAACTATAAAATTCTTGCTTTACATATATAAATTAATGTATTATCATCCTGCTTTAATAATAATTAAAAATCCCTTAAATTCTTAATGGTATCAAAAGTGACATATAGCTCTGTTCAGCATAAAATTTAATATCCAGAGAGCTGGTTATGTTTACAGCAATAGACTAAAAAAAAAGATTAATTTCCATCCTAAAGGCACTATCAGCATCTTTATTTGCTACAATTTTATAGAACCTTTGAAAATTTTCACTAAGAATTTCCCTTACATGTAAAAAGCTTGGTATTTTATTGCACAAATCTGAACGAGGGTCACCACGACAGCCATTATGTGAAACCATCTTGTGCTGAGCTCTGAGAATTGTGTGAGATTGTTCACTGCTCTTTCAGGTTGGAAGGTGCAAAGATAGAGCTCACTTGTAACAGACCACAACCCTTCCTTGCTCTTTTCAAGCACAGGGTGCAATTCCTTCCAGTACTCAGAACCAAAGGGCACTGGCAGCACTGTGATTTTAACGTGAGCTAAACATCAAACACAAAAGTCAACACTCACAATCTACACAATGCCCAGTACAGATCATCAGAGCAGAAATTCACAGTCCAGCCAAGTTCTCATGTATCTTGAAAAATCCTCTCCACTGACTCTCAAGGCACTCCAAAAAAGCCTTGAAAGTGGCTGCAGAGCGTTAACCTTGACAGGTTCAGCTGGAAAACACCAAAGCTGAGTGTCCGAGCAGGCTCCAACACCACTACCCAGCACTGTGATGAAGAATGGAGAAGACAATCCCCAGATAGATGTACTGGGCCAGCTGCTTCTTTCCAACAGGCTTTACTACAGGCTTTACTACTACAGAGATGTTCACTTTGCTAACAGAAGAAATTTGAGGCAGTTATATTTAACAGCACTTCTACCAGAGCTCCTATCACTCTCCTGAACAATCCCTAATCTGCTTAAACCAAAATCAGCCACCTTAATGGAAGCAATTTAAATAGGTGGTTTAAATAAGGTTGGCTGATTTCATCAGAAGCAGGTTGGGTAACAAGCAAAGGGCTTTGTTGAACCAGCACGAGGAGTAAGAGGCATCCAGCATACACAGAGAGCTCCTGCAGAACCAGACATTTAATCCAGCTCCAACAGCATTCTCTAGGATCAGTCTAATTAAGAGACAGACATTTAAAGCCAGCACCTGACTGACCAGAGGCATCAAAGGGGCATGTCAAGACTGCAGACAAGTCTGCTCAGTCACTGCAGCAAAGAAGCCTCTCCCCCACCTAGACTGGGAGGGCAGAGGACCTAGGAGTGATAAGGAAAGCTAGGATATAGGAAGCTGATAAAGCAGTTAAAAACATAACCTCACAGAAGCAGAAAACAGCACACACACATGCAAATCTGCTTCTCAACTCTTCTAAAACAGAGCAAAAACACCTTACGAGGTGCAAGGATTAACAGCACTATCATGCATGTTAGCCAACAACTGGTTTGGAAGCAACATTTTAGGCAACTGCCTTAAACCTATAACCACTCTGTGACTTGCTCCTATATTTAACTACTGTGTGGCAGACTATGGCCAGGTAAACTGCCAAGGCCAGGAGATGACTTTACAGATCCTTTCTGTATTTCCAATGGACATCAGTAACACATCACTTAGGTGGGAAAAAGCCTAAAGAAAAAAAACCAACCAAAACCCAGACTTCCATTAACTTATCTTCAGGCTGGGAAAAATAACAGGAGAAATTACCTCAAGATAAAAGTCCTTTCACAGTTCTGCATTGCTTAATAAACACTTAGCAGCACAGTGTTGCTCTTACACTATATTTACAGCTACCAATTACAGATGAAGATTTAAAGACTATAGACATTTTGGTGTGAAAAAAAATTCAGCAGGACACTAGGTAATAAAAAAAAAACAAAACAAGACTGTTGGAATGTTACTTATATGGGCATGATCCCCAGAGTAAGACATTACAGATCATAGAGGAGATATTTCTCATTATGGATATTTTGTATCATCAGTAACACTGCTCGTAAACCAAACATCTCTAATCTACCCAGTTATCAGAGACAGCTACAGCAAGCACTGACTGAAATCAGATTTTAGTGCAAACAGACACTAATAAATACAAGAAAAAAAAAAAAGCCAGCCAAAGAGCATTTCTTCTTTACAACATAGAAAATTATATGAGCGAAAGTATCTCTTCTATGCATAGTTCTAAAACCAAACTGTGGCTTTAACTTGGTGCTTCACACCACTCAGCAAAATTTGGCATCCTCCAAGCAAAGTGTAGTGTTAGGCTTAAGTCTCAGGCCATAGAGAGACAGAACATCACAAAATCACACTGATCAGAAAGTGGCAGCAATGGGAAAAAAAACAATTTTGACTTGCTATTACAGTCCTTTGTCTTAAAACAGCTTCCTCTTCCTTTCCTAAGTACAGCTCAGGCAGTTTCTGGAGGGCTTGGTCTCAATGCTGCCACAATAGGTTACAGGACTGGGAACACACCAGGTTGGGATATCGGTGAAATGCACTTAATGCCTGGGAGACACAGCAAATGTCTCAAGCACTCAATCAGGTTTTTCTCATTTGCTTTGGTATTTTGGAACATCTCCTGGCTTACAGTAATTTGCTCTGCTTTTGAAAGCTTTCCTCTTAAGAGAGGCACAGCAGTCTTGCTTTTACCTCAGACGTCAGAAAAATGCTTTTTCAGCACTTCATTTCTTTTATAGCAATCAACATCTGGTCTGACACATCCGTCACTTTCTGATACGTGTCCCATCAGTAGTTTTCCTTTCAGTCCTACAGACTTGATTTGTTGCTTGCAAAACAAATATCAAGGGGACAAGTGCTCATTTACCTGTTTACCAACTGAGTTAGTCAGCAGCAAGGAGTCTCAAGCTACTGCCATATCTATAAACACAGAAAATGGTGAGGTTTAAAACCATTTTGGCAAAACTTAGCATTATCTATACATAAACAAGCTGCATATGGCATTAACCTTGCAAGTAATATTCACCAGGGTAGAACCAACATGCTCTAAAGTTTTTTCCATTGACATTCAGATTGCTGCTTCTGGGGTTGCTTCATGTAAAACACTTATTCTCTATCTTATTCCTCCCACTGCTGGCTTTTCCAGTTTCTTCCGGCAAATGTTACAGCTTTTGAAACCATCTGAAAGAAGATTCTGGCATACAAGTCCAAACTTTGACAATCATGGGGTGCAAAACTGTCTCCTCAATATACCACTTACATTACCTTCCCCATAAACTCCCTATAGTCACTATACCATTAAACTGATCTCCACAAACAGAACTGAGACATAGGAGTAGTAAAAAACAACCCAAAAAACCTTACTTAAGGATAAACATTCCTGTAAATTCCAGTTAGGTATCCCTTTTGCATTCAGTTTCACCAGGAAGTGCAAAAATGAATTCTGCTGTCCTAATTTTTAACTCCCAACAAAAACATCTGGTCTATTTAACCAGGACGTATCTTTAGGTTATAGCTCAGAATTTATGCCTCAGATATTAACCTTTAATAGTCATCTCTGTCAAAATCAAATCAGCACACTACTGTCCTGAAGTTATTCTGTTTAGACCCAAGGTTTTTTAGTGCCTGTCATCCCAGCAGGTGGCAGGACCAGGTACCTTAGAACATGATGCCCAAGATGCCATTACCTGACCAAGAATCCATAAAAATTTGTGATGAGCAATGTGTACAAAATCGATTAGAACAAAGAAACAGAAGTTGTTACCTACAGTGCACTGAAAGTTCATTTTAGTTTGCTCCAACTAAAAAAAAAAAAAAAAAAAAAAAAAAAAAAACAACAATTTCAGGAAGTTATCTTTGTTTATTCAATGGCTGATGTTCTGTGGCACTCTGAGTGTTACTAGGCTTTTCAGGGCGTCCATCGATGTTCTGGTTTTTTTTTCGCCTCAGACAGAGCTCTATAGCAAATTCAGCTGCAAATGCAGAAGTTGCAAAAAATCCAAATACCTGTGAAAAGGACAGAAATATGTGATTTTAAAATGCATAAACAGTAATAGTATTTATTCTAACACTGTTTGGAAAGATTCACTGTACCATTTTATATACATTAATAACGCTTATATTATTGAGATTACAGTCCTCCTTAAATCAATAGTTTCATTTAAATTAGATACAGATCAGAAATTCTAGCACATTCATTGTGGAAGTTTTTATAGTTGTCATTCTTTGAATCAAGTGTGAACCTTATACTGTGTTCTAATCAACCTTTAATATCAAAAGTTTAGTTAAAAATGAGTTGCATTGCCAAAATCAGTTATTAAAGTAGCATAGCATGTAGCAGACTATTTATCCAAGAGAGGGCTGCTGATTGATGAGAGTAAATGAAGAATAACACACAGAAGATGAAGGAAGACAAGATCTGCAGAGCCTGGGTCAGCAAGGGAGAATGAAATGACATTTTGTGAATGACATTTTGTTACCAGTCATGGCAAGATGAGAGGTGGTAAAGAGAAGGCAGCTTTTTTCAAACAAGAAAAGAAACATATGCATTATTCTAACTCTACCTAGATTTCACACAACTGGTTTGGACCAAAGTAATTTGACATTAATAAGTATTAAATCACAGTAGTTTTTAATTTTCCTGTACCAAAAAAAGCAAAGCTGACACATAATTTTTGCTCAAACTATTAGGTCTAAATAGATCTACATCACATAAGATGACTATACAAAAGTGTGTATCTCTAATAGCTGATGCTACCATGGAACAGAATTATCTTGCTTTCTTTTCCACATCATTTCTTCTCATTCAAGAATTTGATCTTTTAAACTTACATGTTCACAATTCCAAGGTTACTCAAAAGAAGTATTCAAATGACTAGGGAATTATGACATCTACAGCATCCCAAAAGCCCCTTTAGTGCCTTGCCCTGAGCCTCCTGAGTGTTCCCTAGGAGATGAAAGCCCTCTTGCTCTACTATTTCTGTCACTGAGGAATCTGCTGCTCTTATTGTAATTGTGCAAGTCAGTGTTGCCCACATGTGCTCTGTAAAAGCAAAAGACAGGACTTCTTGATGGCTTTGTGGCGGGGTAACATTATGAAAAGACAATTGAGGAAAACCAAAAATTTCAGAAGTAGTGTATCACAGAACTGGGCAAGCTTCAAGAGATGACAATGTTGAACAGCAAGAGATGACAGGAAATAATGCAAATCCGAGGCAGCAGGCAAAAGGTGGGGAGCTGCAAGGGCACACAGAACTTTCCAGCAATCCTGAGGAATGCCAGCTCTTTGGATTTCCTATGGTAAGTTTCTGAAAGATCTGAAATAGCTAATTCCTCCTGAAACATCACAATGCACGGAGCTCTATTCCCTGCCCAGTTTCTTCTCTGCAAATTGAGTGACATTTAGAGGGCAGAGAAAATAATATACCAGATAAATACAAAGTAAATCTTGCCATTTTAAAACTTACACATGCAGCAATTTCCTCAGGGTCAGAGCAGGTTGCAGCAAACAGTATTGATGCTAACAGAAAACAGGCACTTATGACCAGCATAGCCCAAAAATTCTGCAAATATATATAAAAATATATATATAATTTAACTTAGACGGGTTACCTAAAAAGAACAAACATCATAACAACAGATGAGTTAACTTGCCTGTGAATTTATACTTCGATACTTTGATGCTAACGGAAGCTTTAGAAAATACTTTTTACAACTAAATTCCAAATGACATTCAACATTATCAGCTATTTAAACAGCATTATCAGCTATTTAAAGGTGTCTGCCCTTTTTTTTTAATTTTATTTTTTAAGTATTTAATTAATTTTATCTAACCTTTTTTCACCATCAAATTCAAGCTCAGGACAACCATGGTAGCTATGTTCCTTATGTAAAACATAAGAAACATAAGTTTTCACATTTACTTACAGTTTTCTTAAATCAGTTTACTAAGCTCCCTTATCTGTACCTTCACATAAAGACACCACTGTTTGCTCTGAAGGCACACAGGAAGGGACACTTGTGAGATGGAATAACGATCTTACTGACTTTACTGAGCAACTTTCTCTCACTGCTGGATCATCTGAAGTATGAAGCCACAAACTGTAAGAAGCTATGATTATTGCCAAAAAGGAGGTAGTTTACACCCAGTAGGGAAACAGGTAGGGTAAACTTCTTTTTTTTTTTTTTAAATTGCAAGCATCATGCTGCTGGTCAACTGTATTCCATGTGCGAACAGATCTGCAAATAGCTATGCTGTAGTATTAGCAGCATTAATGTGGAAAGACTTTTCCACACAAGTCCTAAAATCCTGCAGGTAGCCAGCTTTGACAAATATGTCAATATAAACTCTCAAAGTTGGCTCATTTTTAAGCTACAAAATACTTTAATCTACCCTTTACATGGAGAAGAAAAGGAGATTCATTTTGCATAGGCTTTTTACTTGAAAGCAAACTTTTTGCACTTAGAAGAAATGGTTTATTTTTTAAAAAAAAAGTTTTCTTACCAGTTTCTGCACTTTAGCTTCCCCCAGTGATTCATACAAATCAGTGCAATACACATACAGAATCAGCAGGCTCAAAAGAAAGGCACTGCAGCTTATGAATTCAAAGAAGTAAAGTCCACTACAAGTGATGCATTCTTCCACAAGTTCTTCACAAACTACAGCCACAAAAGAGAAAATCTGCAAACAAATAACAGGCTTGAGTTGGATCAAGTCTCTAACATCTTAAACAGACATCTCTGATACGAAGATTAATAAAGCTAGCTGTGACAAAAATTCTCAATCTACAAAGTTTGGGCAAGTTCCACACTATTTTCTTACAGACAGAAATAATTATACAATGACATGGTTTACACTTGGTTGTTAAAGGTGGTCCATAAAGTACACTGAGGTAAGCTGAGCACACAGCCAAGCAGAGGCTTCTTGATTAGACAGACGAGATTCCTGTTTTGTGGTTTTGCACAACTGCCAGTTTGAAGCAGCTGAGGCAGCATGGAGAACACACATCCTGCAAAATGCTGCTGCTCACTACATACAGCTGCACTCAGTTCTGTATGGAGCTGGGCTCAGGGTAGTCGGGGAAACTGGACAGCCCTGAAACACTCAGCTACCTCCCTAAAAGTTCACAGCTGATGTTACCTCACTTGATAAAACTTCAGAGAAAGTCCATGAACCCAACACTCACATGCTTGTGACCCAGTAATGACAAAAGCTCAACTGCTCTTGTAGGAACTGAAACCTTACACTACGTTCAAGCATGTTGGACAATGTTTAATCTATGCAGAGGTCTTCACCTTCCCACCACAGTGTGTTTTGAGAAAAGAACATGACTTTCTTCCTATACAGTCACCACATCCCTGCTGCTGGATTTTCTACTATTTTATTGTACAAGAAAGAATATTGCTTTATTTAACCGTTCGCTTATTTAGGCCACTTCTTGCTAGTTCCTTCATCCCATAAATAGCACCATTTCCTTCATCTCATAAACTTGGCATAGCTTTACAGATCTTTGTAGTAAGGAGTTCACCAAATTAAAATGAAACCATGAGCAGGAATCAGTCTGGGTCATAGAACTGAGACTGATATGAGAATGACAAACGTATATTTTTAATACGAGTATGTAGGCAATAAAGAGGTTGACAGTTCTTTGTTTAAAAAAAAGAAAATCTAAATTTAAGATTCAAAATTTTTCTTGGAAAATAACCACCAGTCTTTGGTTTCAGTTTTCTCACAGTAAAAACAAGAACAATTTAGCAGTAGGAAGTGTAAATTCCCCTTACTAAGCCAGGTCTCAGAAGAGCACTTCAGAGAACCACGTTTTGGAAATGCAACAATAAAAACAGGAGCTCAGAAAGGGAAAGAACAGGAGCTGGGAAACATCAATATTACTATCAGGCCTCCACATGCTCCTTTCTCTCCCACAGTGGCTGGCAACACAAACTTCTCAGCAGCCCTTGCATCTAAACCAGTGAACTACAATGTCAGTCCAGAAATGGACTGGAAATTCTGACTTTCCAGTTTTTATGTTTTGGGGTTTTTTTGGTGTTTTTTTTTGTTTTGTTTTTTTAAATTTCTAAAGATGGGCTTATAGCTGCATCCAATGAATTTTCAATTTCACATTTTTCACAAGGTCAGCTGTGAGATAGCACTGTACATGAAAACTTATCTCTTTTTCCAAGCACTGGAAATGGAAAGTCATCACTTTCACTTGGGCTGAAACAGAGCAGAAAGAAAATAAACCTGTCCTTAAAAGAAATTATAAGTCCAGATAACCATAATATGATCTAAATAGCTGAAAAAAGCTTCTCCACTGAGTGAACAAGTTGAAAAACATCCCACTCAAAGAGCACTTATAAAGGGTTCAGTGTCAAATAACTGAGATTTACCAAGTACAATCCTGTGTGGGACTTGTCCAAGTCGATATTCAATTTTTTTATTAATAAGCTGAGTAATAAAATAGAGTATATCAATTTAAAAAAAGTTGGCTTGAAGAACTTTGAGTAAGTGTTTTGATTAAGTTAATGTATCAGCAGCACATTTATAGGATGCCAGAGAGCTCTGCTTGGATTTCTTGCTCTTTGATATCACTTCCAGAAAAAAAAAGTATTCCTCTGTTGTCCTACTACCACCAAAAAATGAAAGTTTTCAACACCAAAAGCATTGTTGGAGAAGCAGTTGTTCTGTAATTTTTTATTTGTCCTGTCTGTATAGACAACAGAAATTAAACATCTTCGTCTGTCTCTTACCAGCAAAAAATTATTCATTGATACTGACATTACTGTAGGAAGCTTGTAAACAAATGTCAATTTTATAAAGATTTAACAAGTGAATTGCTACAAAAGAATTTAACAAATTAATTGCTACAAAAATAAAGCGGATCAATGAACTTGGCAACAATCCTGTGAAGATGCTGGGCATCTGGGAGATACTGGGATTCCCCGTACAAAATCTAGTTCAGGTGGGTGCACATATTAATTCTCTGTTGCATAATTCGGGCTACTACAGAACATTAACAGCTCAAAAAGAAGCTGATTTTTAAACCTGAATTACAGTTTTCCTTTCCAGCTATGGCATTCTGAATCAAGTTAAACAATAGTTGATGACAACTTGTCCTGCTTTAGGTAAGAATTTGTTTCTATCTCAATCTTGGCACAATACACATTGTGCCATTTACCTTTGTGCTGAATTTGAACCAGTCATGGACTAACAAAAGTATTCCACCTATTAAAAAAAAATAAAATAAACAAACCACAAAACAACACCTCCTAGAAACCTGTGCAATAACGTGCCTCCCAGCATCCTTTTGGCACTCACATTTGTGACTTAGCACTGACATTTTCCTTGTTTCGTTTGCTCAAAAGAACTGGCTAAGGTTACAGAGCATGCTATTATTCATCTGAAGAAAAGTATTTCTTAGGTCTAGAAGCCAGTTTTCTGCAAGTGATTTCAGAGTGTTTTTTAAAACCCTTGATCACCTCTTCAATGAACAGAGCTCACTTTCTGATTGCAACACCTTGTTTAGCAGTCCTCGGGAGCAATTATCAGGGCATAATCCCAGTAACAACCACTGCTGTAACACAAAGCCAAAACGTAATGACCATCACTGACATTTCCAAAATCAACTCTTTCCCAGAACAGGGACCTTTTACTGTAGAGAGAGACGGAGGCTTCCACCTTCAGGACTTTCCGGGGCTTGTTTAAAGTGCCTTGACTCAGACCTCTGCATTTTGATAAAGGTTACAAAAAAGGAGGGAAAAATGTTGGAAATTAGAAGAGTGAACAACTATAACTCCATTTTCTTTTTCCTCTCACTGACTAATGGGTTCAGGCCACAAACTGTTGCTTATTTAAGAACATGTCAAGCAGCTATTCATCCTGTCTAGGATAATGATAAATTTTCTTTTTTTCTACTTAGAAAGCATTTTAAATAATTAAACAGTTTAAGGCTTTGGTACATCAGTAGATTTGCCTACATAATCACTTATTTTATTTTAGTCAATGAACCTATTTGTATAAACGTTCTGCTTGTCAGGGAGCAGAACCCAGCAGATCTTGCTTTAATAATCTCCAGTAGATGAATTAAAAGTTTATGTTCCATTATATTTATTTAAAGCTTTCTTGGCTGTGATTTTTTTTAAACACTTTTAGAAAACTTTATTTTTGGCAGTGTTACCACTTTACAAACACTTAAGAAAATTACATTTCTGGTTGAGGGTTTTGACTGTGTGTGAGATGAAGCTTAAAACCCAAACGTCCTCTTTTCTGCAATGGTGAAGTAACGAGAAAGGGTTGGAAATCACCTACAATTCCTGTGAGCATGACACATCTGACAAAAAAGCCACTGTGTTGGCTGCAAAATGCAGGCTGGCACACATTTGCAGTCAGCTGCCCTTTACCACCACGGGTTTCACTCATTCTCTGCTAGTACATAAGAGTGATGCTCCTCACATCCTTATCATCATGGTACATTTTGGAAGAGCCCATCACCAAACACTGAACAGGACCTTGCAGCAGGAGCCCAACTGCTTGATTCAGGAGCAACAATACATATAAAAGGCAGAAAATAAGCCTTTTATTTCCTGGTGAGCCCAGGGCTGCCTGATATGAAGTGATGTCTCATGCAATAGGTCACCATGATTACAGGTTTCTGGTGCAATTTTCTACCACAAATCATAGGAGAAATAAGCTCCTTAATTTTAGCATGGAAAGCAGAGACTGACAGGCTTAGAATGGGCTACAGGAGCTGCAAGAGAGGAAGAAGGTCTGGAGCTCATGACCCAACAATGCCCTTCCCAATTCTACTGCCCCACGGTGAGGTTCAACCAAAGGCTTCTTCCTCCTGTTTTCATACAATCCGGCCCTCAGAAGAAAGCGCTATATTTCCTGCGAGGCTTCCCTCTGATTTTGAGCCAGGGCAGGGGGTGTTTAAGGCCAGCAGGCAGCTGGACCGAGCCTCGGGCACACGATGCCGGCACCATCCGGTGTCGGCACCTACTCCTGCAACTCAGACATGAGGAAGGAACACTCCCACCAGTTCCCCACCATAAAGCACTTTGAACCAGCATTATAAGGCACCACGCCAGCTTTACAGGTCTGCACAACTTTAGTGACTCCATGCCACGTCCTAAGTCAGGACACCTTCCCGACAGGCAGAATCCATTCTCTCGAAGCCTGTGCGCGGCCATCTCCTCAGCCTGCCCTGGTTCACCGAGGAGTTTAATTTTTAAGCGGCAGGGGACCGTGCTAAAGCCGAAGGTCACCACAACACACTTGTTTCCATCCCAGACTGGGGCACCCCCGCCCCGCCGGGCTCAGCCCCGGGAGAGTGTAAGTCTCTCTCCGGCCCGGCAGGCAGCCATCCTGCCAGGGGCGCTCCCTCCGCGCCAGGCCCGGCACGTCTCGCACGGCGAGGGAAGGAGGCACTCACCGTCTGGAACACCTTGACTGGCAGCCGCCATCCCCGCAGGTGCCGCAGGGTGCAGCCCAAGGGGAGGCGGCGGGGCCTCCTCGCCTCCGGTTCCGTGGTCTCGTTGTAGACGTTGCCGTCCATAGCCGGGCCGGGGCGCCGGCTACCAACCTGGAATAAACCGAAAGCAAAAGGGAGGCGCGCAGGGCGTCTTCGCCTCCGGTTCCGTGGTCTGGTTGTAGGCGGAGCCGTGCCCCGTGGCCCGGCGGGGCCGCCGGCTCCCAGCTGGAAAACACTTCAAGAAAGAGGTCGGGAGGTAGCAGGATGCCTCCGGTTCCGTGGTCTGGCTGATGCGGTTCTCTGTGGCCGCGCAGCCGGCTGTCAGCTGGGAAAAACCGAAGGCAAAAGGGCGGAGGGCGGGACGGGAGCGGGAAGGGCGAGAGGCCCCGGGAGCCCGGGGGCCCCGGGGGGCGGCGGTTGCACCGGGCGTTGGTCCCGGCGGGACAAAGGCACTGCCGGCGCACCTTCCTCCCCCTGGCGGCCGCGGGCGGGAGCGTGAGGGACGGCCCGGACCGCAGGGCCCCCTCAGGCTAACCGGGGCTTGGTAAGTAAAGTTTATAGGAGTATTCACTTGTCACACGAGATTACAGTATCAAAAGAGGGGGTTTAAGCCAAAGCTTTGCCTGGTTACATTCACATAATCAATTAGGTTGGAATAACCCTCTAAGATCATCGAGTCCAGCCTATGACCAAACACCAGCACTGTGACAACCAGACCATGGCAGTGAGTGCCACATTTAGTCTTGCCTTAAATACCTCCAGGAACAGTGATTCTGCCACCTCCTTGGGTAGTACATTCCAGTGTCTAATCACTGTGTCTGTGAAGAAATTCCTCCTAATGTCCAATCCAAACCTCCCCTAGGTGCTGCTTGAGGCTAAGTCCTCTTGCCCTATCATGAGTTGTCTGAGAGAAGATCCTGACTCCCATCTTGCTACAACCTCCTTTCAGGCAGTTCTAGATAGCAGTAAGGTCATCCCTGAACCTCCTTTTCTCCAGGCTAAACAACCCCAGTTCCCTCACAGGACTTGTGACCACAGGACTTGCCCCAGACCCTTCACCGGCTCAGCTGCCCATCTCTGGACACACTCCAGCACTTCAATGTCCTTCCTGAATTGAGAGGCCCAGAAGTGGACAGAGCACTGGAGGTGTGGCCTCACCAGTGCTGAGTGCAGGAGAAGAATCATTGTCTTTGAAGACATTCCTTTTGAGAGAAAATACTCATGTCGCAAAGCCTCTTCTAATATACTCCCATACCTTTGCCCAGGTCAGCTTTTAAAAGTAGCTATAGTTTTTGTGGCCTACTAAGAGTATATTGAACCTTTTATATGTAAGCAAAGGTGTGTTATGTTTGCTTCTATATTATTGATGTATTACCCACAGAACGATTATGGTCCTTTGTAGCCAAGTTCAATTAAACTTGTTTAAATTCAAGGAAATGGAAGATTGCTACAGGTTGAAAAAGAGATTTGCTTGCTTAAGGTTAGCTGTAGAGGCACAGATTCCCTGCTTAGGGAACAGGTCAGGCTGTCAGATACTGCTTCTCTTTGGGAACCACACTGTGTAGTGGGAATGTGCTGCAGAGCCCCATGAGGCTGGGGCTGCTTTTAGCTCTGCCAGGAAACCCCCTTAACCGGGCAGATGCAGAAGTATGGGCCAGACCGAAGCAGCTGGGCCATGCTCCCTGCTGAGTGTCTACCAGCAGGCCCTGTGCTTCTCTTCTTGTGTAAGAAAGCACAATCCAGGGGAATACACAGTGTCACTAGGCAGGATCATACAGACCTGCCACTGTCAAAAACAATGTTTGGCTGCAGGAATTGGCTTGGGAGGCAAATGAGTAGGGCAAGTCCTGTGATTCCCGAGGCATGGGCGTTTCCGCTAAAACAAATGAAGTATCACCATGGGTGTGCCCCAGCTTCTGCCTGGGACTGGGGTGAGTCTAACATGGCTCTGTTGGCAGCATCCCAGACTACAGGGCTGAGCAGGTAGGTGTAGTCAGGAACATTTGCTGTTACTGCTTATAATTTCCCAGTGCCTTCACTATCTTTTTTCACACTAGTACATTATAAATTAGATTACATTACAGAAGCTGGCATCTCTCTTCTGAAGGAAATTTCCTTCTGGTTTCCTTTTCTTCCTTGATAATATTTCACAACTGGCTGAATAACTCCAAAGCCACAAAGCATATGTCTAGGCTATACTGTGGTCTGACAGAGACAGGACTTAACCGAGATAGAAGTAGCTGTCAGGTCTTTTAAGATGTTCAGTAGCATCTAAGGCTATTTTGCAGCTCCTACCCTTGTGAGTCTTTAGAATGCCTTTGTGCAGAATTGCTAGATTATGAATACAGATATTAGTACTGAAGACAACTGTCTTGAGGACAGACTTCTTTTCAAGGAGCCACAGAAACACAAAACAAGACTACAAAAGATAAAATAGATGGCGACCTCTTTCCACTTTCTATTGTCTTTAAGCTGGTTTTCCCATTCAGACCCTCTCCAGGAAATACATATCAACGATGCTTGAATGATAAAGCTTAGCTTGCCATTTAGAGCCTAACTTATTGAGGCCAATTTATTTATTTTTTTATAAGAGGTTAAGGAAAAGCGAAACTACAGCAAAGCTAGGGAACTCTAAGGTCATGTGACCAAGAAGAAATGAAAACTGGACAACAGCATAGCAGTTGGTATCTTGAAAATACTTAAAGCATTATATTATGCTATTCTTAACAGAAGTACAGCAGGTGTTCCTCACCCTTTTTATCACACTAACCTTCCAGTACAGTATTTTTCTTTTAAAGAGGGGATTAAAACAACAGTTACTGTAAGTAAAATAGGGTTTAATGCCAATAACAGTAATTGGCTGACTGTGATGTGATGGAAATCCCATTCCAGGTATACAGCTATATGGTTATGTGCTACTCCTGACAGTTTTCCAGAAAAAGAAGTCTTTTTTACCCTGCCACAGCTTCTGCTGGTCTGGCAGGAGCAGAGCTAAAGGCAGGATATGGTGTCAGAGAAGCAACTCCATGGTTAGATGCTGAGCATCTAACATCTCCAGTCAGCCAGGCACAGAGAGGGACATCAGTGGAAGCAGATTAGTGATGAGTGACCTGCTTTTCTCCCTCATTACATCTCCTCCAAGACACCCTCCATAGTGACCAAAAAGCAATACCAACAGAGAAAGCCCCCTCACTAGAGGAGATGGCAGCGTACACAGTATAGCTGTATGACAGTCGCCACTTCTTGCCCCCATGTTAAAATAATTTCCAAAACTGTGACTGGAGTTCCTTGAAGCAGTTGAGTAAATGCCAGCTACTGCAATAAGGGGGCTTCAGGCCTCAGCTGCATTGCTGTTTTCATCAAGTGAGTCCCAGTGGCTCTTTGGCACGTTCTGTGTGCTGTGTCACAGTGAAACACTGAAGCCTGAGTCCCCCACACTCAGAATTGGCAGCACTGGCCTCATGAATTCATGTTCTCCTTTTCTCACTTTCGTAAATGCAGTTATGGGTTTTTTTACTTTTCTTGCCAGAAGGAGAAAAGCAAGGAAGAAGTAGAAAAATGGGAAAGCAGCTTGGAAGCCCAAACCACTGAAAGACAGACTGTTTCATTGGAAGAGTGATGAGGACGAGGAAGAAGTGTGTGTTACTGCACAATTCAGGGAGCTCCATTGAAGACAGCCTGTCTGAGGCACATCTCCCTCCTTCATTTTGATGTTCTTGCATGGGCATCTCAATATATTCTGTTCAAGACTATCCCCATGTATTACATGAAGTAAATACAACATGATTAGCTAGCAAATGGAATATTCCAAGTACTGGAACAACGAGCTCAGAGAAGACTTCAATGTGTTGTATCTGCTGAACTTTCTTTAGCTCTTGAGGTTCTATTTTTGTGCTCAGTATTGCAACTGAACTTCACAAACCGTGACACCACACTAAACAGGCTCGAATGTGTGACTTTTAAACAGCTGAAGATGAAGAATTAGCATTTTCAACAGCTATTACTAAGTGTCCCTTATGGCAGCAGAGATGAAATCCCCATACTTTCCAAATGCAAGCTTAGGCTGACTTTTCTCAGTGGTTTTTTGCATGCATCTGCATGGCACAGAGAAGCATTAAGCCATGAGGTATTTGATAGGCAGCAGTTCTGCTGCTGTAGGTGTCCCACTGCAAACTGTTTGCTCTGCAAGAAGAGACTGCAGCCAAACAGGCAGCAATTCTTGCATTTCAGAAGTATCACTAGAAATTTAAGGTTAATGTAGTAGCTAGTCTATAAAATCTAAAAGCCATGTGTGCGTTCCAGAGATTGCAATTTTCAGCTGAAAAATATGACCTGCCTGGAAATAAAGTGGACATTTACTCAAAAATTTTAAGCTTAAAATTTGCAGAACAGCTTTATTAGAACCAGGATACTCAAAAGAACTGACATGGGAACAGGGTAGAGAAGGAGGAAGAGAAGATTTACAAAAATTCCCCTGAAACCTTTTCGTTTCAGTGTAATCAGCAACTTGTCTACATTGAACTAGCCCTGAAAGTCTAAAGTTGATTTAGTTGATTTATTTAGCATTTTTTTAGTGTTCACACTGAAAAGAATTTTAAAAGTATTGTTATTAAAATTGTGCCCTGTAGTTCTTGCATCACCTCTTTGCTTTCTGCATCTAGTCTGAAACTTTGTACCCAACAGCACTGAAGGCACAGAAGAGTGATTGAGAGCAAAATTAATGTTATTTTAATATTACTCTTTCAAAAACTGGGGTAATCCCAAACCTAACCCCTCCCCAGCCTAGGGCAAGAAAGTATTCTTGCCAAATTAGCTTCAGTGTTTTCACCCAATTTATTTAATTTGGTGCTTCACTTGATGGTGAAAGGAGAACAGGGAGCAGGGTTTACTGGCACTACCTTTTGGGAAAAGGGCCCTCTGTCACAGAGACTGTTTTGCATAATAGTTGTGGCAAATTCCACCTTAATTGTCTACTCTCACCAAAGCAGGAGTTGGGGGAACTGCTGCTCAAGAGGACAAAGCAACCAGCCCAGGAGCCTTGGTCTCATCAGAGGGAAACAAGAAGCCAAAGACATCAGGTTACACAGAAATATTCTCAGGTATTTTCCTTTTGTGGTAAATGTTCCCCCCAGACAGCATGAGCAGGCTGCAGATAGGAAGTAACAGTAGCATTAAGAGAATTTGAAGGAGGTAAGCAGGCTACTTTGGTGTTTTAGAATGAAAAGGCATGGTAGGGGGCAGTCTTTGTGTAAATAAGCATTTGTAAATAAGAATTTAAAAATCAAAACAACCAAAAAACTCCAAAGCTATGGGGGCTTAAGGAAAAACATATTTAGAAGCTTCAAATACACAGAAGTGACATCTGTTTTAAGAAGTGAAATTATAATGAGTCATTTGTAAGGATTTCCCCCGTCCCAGCCTCCCCAAATAAGGGCACCTGGTGTAATAGCTATTAATGCATCATATGGCCAATTTCCCAGCTTCATAAAGGGTTTTGTGCTTTGATAGACGCTCAAATGAACTAACCTAGAGACTGCAGGTATCTTTCAAAAATATGGACAATATCCACTAGTTTAAAATGTTGCCCTTAAAAGCCAGTTCCACCTTAATGACACATATCACTGCAGTTGTGTGAGAATGGGTCCTGCTTTCATCATCAGAGGATCCTTTTTCTCAAGCACATTCCAAATTCAGTTTCAAGTTTATATCCTGAACCTTGACAACTGTTCTGATACTGACGTGTGCCATGCATCCATAATCAGAAGCCTAATTTTTTTCTTCCAAACAATTTACGCAGTGGTTCATCAGCAGGTCATGCATTTCCCCATGTGTCCTCCCCCAATCTTTACTTAACTGTTGACCTAAGCAAAATTTTCAGGACTGCAGTTAAAGAC
Organism: Serinus canaria; assembly: GCF_022539315.1. NCBI lineage: Eukaryota > Metazoa > Chordata > Aves > Passeriformes > Fringillidae > Serinus > Serinus canaria. The sequence goes on from NC_066315.1 coordinate 41,718,195, forward strand.
ATAGCTAAGAACACCCACTGAAACTTCTCAGTCCACAATTCAATCTTCTATTTTAAAAAGTGTGCTTAACTTGAGGGAGTTAAGTGCACAACAAAATATATGATTGTTCTTAAATAAATTTAGGTATTTTGAAAACATGGAGGTAACTCAGGTCAAGGGAGGTGATCCTGTCCCTTTACTCAGCCCTAGAGAGGCCACACCTGGAGTGCTGTGTCCAGTTTTGGGCTCCTCAGGACAAGAGATATGGAGCGCCTGGATCAGGTCCCGTGGAGGAGAGCAAAGATGATTAAGGGAAGGGAGCATCCCTCTCTCAAGGAAAGGCTGAGGGAGCTGGGCCTTCAGAAGAGATGGCTGAGAGGGGACCTCATCAATGTCTGCCAGTATCCAAAGGGGGACTGCCAAGAGGATGGAGCCAGGCTCTTCTTGGTGGTGCCCAGCAATAGGGCAAGAGGCAACAGGCTGAAAGCTCTTCTGGAATGTGAGGAAGAACATTTTTACTGTTCAGGTGACTATGCACTGGAACAGGCTGCCCAGAGATTGTGGAGTCTCCCTCACTGGATTCAAGAACTGCCTGGACAACTCCATGTGCTCTGAGAGGGCCCTGCTTGAGCGGGGATGTTGGAGCAGGTGATCCCCATTGTGGTCCCTTCAAACCTGGCCCATTCTGTGAATTTGCCAGAACCACTACAGAATGCAGGAATTGGGGAAGAAGAGCGCCACCATGTTCAAAATAGAGAGATTTCTAACTAATCAGAGAAATTAAGACTGATTTAAAAAAAAAAAACAAACCAAAACAAAAAAAAAAAAAAAAAAACAAAAAAAAAAAAAAAAAAAAACCTAGAAAACCTGAACCCATTAAAATGTCTTGGCAATCATTTGATAAAGATATATCTTTTACATTTCCTAGTCTGAGGCTGTAAATGGAAAGTAACCACAAATTTCACAGAGGAAAAAGTGATGTTCAACATTTGTGTACTGAAAGCTTAAGTAAAGTCCTAACCTTGGTCAACTACTACTTAGACAACACACTGCAGCCAGCAGCAGGATCCTTAGTCTAATGAGTGTGCTCTGAAAACATTGCAGCACAAACTACCCAAGTTAGATAAGCTACTTTCACTCCTAGGAACAAACACTGCAGATTTATCCCCTTCCTTCCAGAAACAATGTTTTAAGGAAGTTTAAATATCTGCCACTGATGTTATTCACTGAGAATTAAAAACATAAAAGCATGTTTTAAGATGTTTTACACCACATCCTTAGATGTAACTGTAAATGAACAAGAACACCATGGCTTCAATGAAAGTTATTTAAATTTGAATGCAGAGAATACTTTATTAACTGATTACAGTTTTGATGACCAATTTTAAACCATAAGTAGTGTGGGAAACATAGTGGGGGACATTAAGGCTGAGCCATATATATATAGACAAATCTGGATACTGATATTCTGTACATTTAACCTCTGCTTTTTCTTTATACATCTTTTATTCAGTGTCTGCAATTAATCAAAGAGGAAAAAACAAAAAAAAAAAACCCAGCCACTAATTTAGTCTTATACCTGGAATGAATATTTGCATGGGTTTTTGAATGCAGTGTAAATTTCAGTGGAGATCAAACAGATTTTTTTTTTAAACCATATTCCCAATGATGTGTTTAAGTAGAACTGGAGTTTGTTGCTATTATAGATTTGTGCAATTATTTTTCTCTTTCAAAAACTAGCAGTAGTTCTTTCGTGTAGAGGTTAATCTATTTAAGATAGCATTAAACTTACCTAACAGATTGGGAAATCAATGTAAATTAAGTGCCCGTGGTGTGTATCAGCTTCTTGCTCTAAGCAACCCCTATCACTTAGGTGGACATACCTGCAATTTTACAGAATTACACTGACTTTTCAACAAAACCCAGGAAAAAAAATTAATTTACTGTTTTTGCACTGTGAGCAGTGCTCCTACACAACGTGATAACCGTTTTCCATCTGTACAGCTCCCTTTTGTAAAGTTGGGCAACACATATAAAAGAAAGACAGACATCAATGGTTTGTGTTCTGAAAGATATTTCCGTTCTTTAGTTCCAGTCACTGAAGGAAGAGGCAGAGGCAAGTTTGAATTATCCCAGAAAACTGAACAATTGGTTTTATTTGGTGTCTTCAAGATGCTTCACCTTCTGTGGGAGATGTAGATGATGTAGGAGAGACCATTTCAGGTTTTCGTGAAATTCTGTCCAATTCTGCCTGAACGTCTGTTAAAACTGGCTTCTGACCTACAAAATAAATGTGTACCATTCAGTTATGTTTATGAAAAGCCTATGGTATCTTCAATTCTCAAATCAGACAAATCCTAGTAATTGTTACTGCATGCTTTAGGTGCACAACTAAGGCATAACACCAAAACCCAAAAGAAACAGAAAGGAAGCAGTAGAGAGAAAGTCACATCCTATCATATTTCTGAAGAGGTAAAGTATAAAATAAAGAAGACTGTTAAGACTTGCAGTTATGACTGCTTCTACACAATTTTCTGTATAATTTGAATTTGAAATAATGCTGAATGTAAAAATCAGTGGTCTCACCAAGCCCAGCAAAGCCAGTTTTGTGTACTTGATCAGCATAAACCTGACACCACTGCTCACAGGTGCACACAGACCTGCAGATGGCAAATCCCTTTCTCTTCTCACCCACTTATCTCCTCCCTAACTTGAACTGGCACAAACATTTGTGCAGCCACACTCTAACCTCATTCAAACTCAAGACACACCATTTCCCCCCACCCTTTTAATTCCTGCTCCTCAGTCTAGGTTTCTGTCCCACTATGTTCTATAGCAAGAATGGAGAAGACAACATGGGAAAAGGCAGTGCAGGATTAGGACTCCAACGCTATGACAAGTGTGCACAGTATCTGTAAAAGAATATGCTACAACTGCAAATGTGTCAGAAGTGTTCCAGCATCCTTTCTAAAGATGCAAATTAACAGGAACTATCCATAAAGGTAATTTTAGCCAGATGTACTTTGCTGCTCTTCAAATCATTTAACAAAAGATCATACTGTATTAGAATCAAAGCAGCTAACATTCCAACTACTAAGCAGAGGAAATTTCCGAAAGCTGCTGAGGAAAAAGTAATTCTCAAATCCCAAACTACTGTCTTAACAGACAGTTTTACAATTTTCAGATTTGAAGAGTGAATGACACAGATATCACTAAATACAGACAGCAAACACTTAGGAAGGAGAAGAGGCCACATCTAAGCCAGATTTGTACATATTTATGGTAATTCCTTGAAAACATAGTCCTTTCTGATGTTAAACTGGCTATAAACCTAACCCTTCATTTGTTGCATAGTAGGAAATATCTGAGAACTGGTTTGCTCCTTAACAATTAAATTTTGTCCTTAAAGTTTCTGCCATAGCCCCAGACAGAACACTGTTCTGGAGTGCTGCCTCTGTTTGCTTGGCATCATCCAAACCTGCTGCCAGCCACTCCCCACAGGATTTTTCAGTGGGTGCTCTCTGTGCCTCATATTGCGTCAGCTGCATTTGTTTGAACAATCTCCATATGCTGTTCAAACTGGCACTGCTGACTTTGCCTACAGCAAAGGAAGCACTCAAACTTTGCTTAGCCCACTGAGTTTTGCACTTAGAGAAGGGAAGTGTGCACCGGCGAAAAAAAATTCAGGGTTAATCTACACAAAATGTTGTAGGGAAGTGTGAAGTACAGATGAAAGACCAGCATTCCCCCCTAAGTGCAGCATTATTAACCTCTGGGAAGCAGGGAGGGAAGGTATCTGTGTACACATGATCTTAAGTAATACAGAAACATTTTAAATTGGAATAGCAAGAAATGCCAGCATAGTCCTGCATCTAGCTTTAGCACAGTCACTATTAAACATTTCTAGATTAATAGTAATTATTAATTGCCTCATATATAAACAGCTGTCAAAAGAAAAACACATAAGTATTTTTACAGGCTGCCACCAAACTCAAAGTGCTCATCACATCAGAGCTAGAGCTCTAGTAAAAGAAAATTTAAAGCTATTTTAATACTGACAGTATAGTCAAAAAGAATCAGTTTGAAATACAATCCTAACCTATTTAATTAAGACTAGAAGAGGCTTATGGCATAAGCCATTTCATTAGAACGGTGGAAACAAAGGGAAAAAATTAGGAACTCATGTAGACACAATTCATGCTTTAACAACTACATGAAGATTTTTTTCTTTGCTCCTCTAAAAGCCACAAAAAGGCAATACTAAAGTGCTGTGAAAACAAAAGCAAAAAGCCATATAGATATAAAAGCATATATATATATAAAAAACATTCAGTTAAATTTAGTAGTATTCATACTTTTGATAAACTATGCTAACAGGAACAATTCATCACTGAATTTAGATTGAGTCGATCTTTAATGTCATTAATCATACCTGACTTTTTTGCTGATGGTGGTAAGTTGCTGCCAGCACCTCCAGTGCCACCTCCCCCTGGACTGCCACCAACACCACCAGGGCCACCAGGAGAACCAGTTTTCTTGCTCAGGAGACTATTGAAGAAGTTAGCCAGGACTCCTTCAGATGTAGCTCCAGCTACAAGGGGAAGAAGTAAAGAAAAACCACAACACAAAACCAACACAGATTTTCTAAGTAAATACTTATTTAGTGTGTTAATAAATCTAAATAAGCACATTAAAGCAAGCAGGCAAAACAATTATTTTGCTTCTCCAGCTGCATGTGTGCTCTCACAAGAAAAGGTACCTTTCATATTGGGATCAATCTTTTTTGACCCAGTGGGGATAGGTGTAACACTGGCAACATTCGATGTTACAGATCTATTTGGTGTCCTAGGAGATCCACCAGGAACTCTTGGTGAGGCATCCTATTAAGAAAAAAAACAAAACAAAAAACAACAGAACAACAAACCTGAAGTGTAAGAACAGATTAAATGAAGCATTTTGTTATTTCTCACACCTCCTAAGCTTTTGTATTTTAAATGTAGTATCTCATGCAATTGAAACGACAGAGATAAAACTTGCGTACAAGTTTTATCACACTCGTAGAACATTGTTAAAACTATTAACTTTGGTGTAATTAAAGCACAAGAGAAGATTTAAATTTTATCCCTATGAGAAACCTGAAAATTCACATGCCTCTGGCCATAAATGCATTCTAACATACAAAAAAGAAAGCCAGGACCTTCAGCCATTGCTGTCAATACTAGTTGTCATGACTCACTGTGGAGTGTCATAATTTGAGAGCACTATGACTCTTTAAATACTAGGTAGTTAAAAACAGATCAAACAATATTTGACAGTGCAGATAAAAGCAACCCTCTAAATATATAAAAGTTAATGATTTTCATGTGATGAGATTTAAAATTTTTGTTACTAACCACTGGCCTTCCTGCAGTAGTAGGTGGTTGTTTAGCCAACTGTGACTGCAAAAAAACAAACATGCAAGAAGTGTTAGATATTATAGTGACTAAGAATGCAACCCCAAATTTGTATTGGGACTGTTGTAAAATGAAACTCTTGTTACTTGTTTTATAGACAGAAAATTACCTGCTGCTTCATAAGAAACACTTGGTCATCCTCTGCTACAATTTCTTTTTCATGAACAAACTGCAATACAAAAACATAACCATAAATTAAGAGGGAGAGAAAGAGAGAGGGAGAGAAAGAGAGAGGGAGAGAAAGAGAGAGGGAGAGAAAGAGAGAGGGAGAGAAAGAGAGAGGGAGAGAAAGAGAGAGGGAGAGAAAGAGAGAGGGAGAGAAAGAGAGAGGGAGAGAAAGAGAGAGGGAGAGAAAGAGAGAGGGAGAGAAAGAGAGAGGGAGAGAGAAATTATTTTATCTGTTGGTGCATATGACCAAAACATTCAATAATGAAGTACATGTCTAAAATACTATGATTGCTGCATATCACGTTTTTCATATTTAAGACCGCTGCCTCATGATTTTATTTAGGCCAAGTTAATTAGAAGAGAAATAGAATTATCATTAACTCCTTTGACCTGTTAGGCATAAAGCTGTAGATACATTTGTAGAAAGACCTACTAAAAAGTTTGTTTAATTGTTCAGTAAAAAGGAATTAAGTACATGGTTACAAGGCTCATTCAGGGGCCTCAGGATCAGTAAGAAACATTCATGGATGCACACACTCTGCATCATGCCCCTGTCTCTGGTAATTTGTTGAGGCCTCACCTCAGTATTACTTTATAGGTAACTATGGCACACATGACTCTTCACCTGTGTTGCATCACACTGGTGCAGGAACTGGACACAGACATCTCAGATCCCAGTTCTATGCATCAAATTGCAAGCACTCGCTTTCCAAATAAGCTCATCAAAAATTTTGGCGAAGCAAGGATCGCAAATATCAAAGTATCAAAGTTTATAATCCAGGCCTGAAGTTTATAACTGTGCAAGAGGAAATACTGTCAGTTATATTTTCCTTGGATGCCTATTTAAAATGTCTTGATATTTTCCCTAAAGATTTCAGAAAGGACATAGTATTAGTTTTCTCCATTAAAATAATTCCCACTTGAAAATAAGATCAGTCACAAAATCTTAGCTTTGTTAGAAAAAAGCTATAGAAATATTTGCCTTCAATAACCTATGAGTGCATGGGAGTCCACTGCAGGTATTTTGTTCAACAACCTTACATATGTTTGCAGGTCATTCTCTCAAGGCTTTTCGTTAGATAGTACAATGGAAAATACACTGAATATACGTAGAAGCTGTTTGCACATGTTTATTTTTGATTTTACACTGTCTCAAGCTTTCTTATTTTAAATACTCCAAAAGAAACAGAAAGTATTATGAAGTTATAAACAACTCTGAGCAAAATTAAATGTTCCTAAAAAAAAAAACAAAACCAAAACCAAACAACTCAACCTGAGAAACTGGTAAATCATGTTTAGGCTTTTCCATACCAAATATGCCTTAAAAGCAAAACAAGTGTATTTGTAGTCTTGAATAATGTAACAGTGGAAGAACAAAAGGTGTAAGCTGAAGAAGAGCTATACAGAACAAAGCCACATAATGCTCTTTAGTTAACAAAAAAGACCAACTTTAGGAACAAAATAAGAACACCACCCCCCCATGGTACATGACACTTTTGATAAGCTGGAAGCATAGTCTCAATGAAAGAGAAAAAAACTGCAGGCAAATAAATAGCAAAGCAGTTAAATGCAAAGACATCTCAGTGTACCTTTCTGACTGGTGGTTTTGTTATGATATCTTCAAAATTGTCATCTGCTTTTAGTGTCTGGAAGTTCTCATGCAATATTCCTATCTTCTTGTCATTATCCCAACCTGCAGGACTAGAGAACAGGTTATTTGGCTTAAAATTCTATTGCAACTTCAGACTATTCTTGCATGCACTCCTGAACTGCACACAACTGAGAGCCAGCAAAGCTGTCACAGTGGCCATTCTCCTATGCAAGCTGGTTATTGATCAGTACCAGCAAGTAGAGACTAGTTCACCACAACAGAAGAGAAAAATCTCTGGTCTTAACATTTCCCTTTGGAGCAATGAGTGTTTGTAATCTTCATCCACTGGCCCTCACCAAATTCCAACTCACAAGAATGTTATATGGAAATTTGAAAAGCAAAAACCAAAAAAGGCTCTAAGTGCTGCTTTAAAGCATTGCACAGATACATTTTGTAGTCACACACACATAATAGTGCAGGTAACTTACATAAATACCGCATCTTTTTCCACAACAACAGCTGGAACATTGAAAGGAAATCCGTACAACTTCTGGACTATATATTTATACACTAAATCAATGTTTTTGTTTTCTTTTACTGAAGTGTAAATAAGTGCTGCCCCATCTGAATAAACATGTTAAAGAAAACTCAGTTTAGTGGCTAGTAAAAGAAAATTAAGTAACCTTTAATCTATCAAAAAAGAGTCAGCTACTTTGTAGAATTTTGAAAGGGAATACAAAACCAAAGCAAAACAGGTCAAGTAACTTCCAACATTTCATTCTGAAATAAGCTATTAAGTAATTTAAATCAATCTTTTTTTCTGCATTTGTTTTGGCCGGCTCAGCTATTGATTTTCAAGTAAAGTAAAGGCTCTTCTCACTTTCAAAGCCCCCCAGTACCAATGGTTTCACTACAATGCCTTTAAAACAGTCTTCTGCTTTTAGTGAACAAAAATTCTCATGCCATATCCTTATATGTTCTCTTTATCCCACTCTGCAATCACTGCAGCACTAACACTAGAAGCTTCAAAAATGCCAAAGATCTTCCACTTTCCCATCTGGGTTTTTTTAATTAGGGGAACAAACTCTTACATTATACAGTGATCTGCTTTTAAAGGAAATGAAGGCAAATGAGTTTACTATGTATCAGTTACTAAGAGACCAAGAGAGTGCTTAAGTATTCTAGCAAGGTTTGGTATCAAATTAACACATTATATTCAAGGTATTAATAAAAGAGAAATTTGTACTTAGGGATTATAAAAATACCAAATTGCCTAATTTATTTCTGCAAGCCTGCAATTCAAATCCTAGAAGAAACTTAAATAATGGGGTCTGATTCCTATTCTGTGAAATTTAGAATGGAATTTCAAGTTGTACATGGCATATGCAATCATGGAGGCTAATCCCTACTATTTTATATTCTTCCATCACACACAAGAGTTACTACATAATTCCATCTTGAAAAATAAGGTCTTGGAAGCCCTTTGAAGGAAGTGCCATTTCATCTGAAGTCTCTGGCTCTTGAACTAATTTTTCCTATTGTCACCAGTTGTCCCTCCAATATAATTTAAACTTCCCTTCACCACAGCACAAATGATGACACAATATAAGCATGTTACTGGCATCTAAAATCTAGATCTCAGCATGTCTATCTGACTAAACAACACTAGACAGTATTTTATACCCTTCTTCTAAAAAATTAAGTTTAAAAATAATAATAGCACGGCAACAGCTTCTGTGCATTGTCTCTGTACCAATACAAGGAAAGTCAGTGGACCTTGCCTACGGCAATTCACACTTCTTTCCTTCCATCCTATCCTCATCCTGTAGAATTACTGAACATGGAGAAGACTGCATATCTGGGACAAAATTAATGACATGCCTTATGTGCATCTGGAGGAAGATCATACTTAAATGAATTATCTTGTTGTTATTTTAGAGAGCTTGTCAGCTAAGATGTGCTGTTCTGAAAACTGATTTCCTAAATATGGAAATGGAGGCAATAAGGAAATTAATGGTAAGGGGACATACTAGAAACCCTTGTAGCCCTGTAAAAAAAAAAAAAAAAAGATTCAAGGAAACAGAAAAATTTAAATCAATGTTGCCCATAGAGGTAGCTGAAGCAGACTGCAGGCTACAGTAAAAGAGTTGCATCCTACTTTGGTACAGACATAAATATTCTTTTAAGCTTGTCATAATATAAACATTGACTTGAGTAATGATATCATCTTTGTGATGTGTTAAAGGATACACTGTAAGCAAAACCGTCTGATATGTGACTGAATGAAGTCGAAGTGTTCATCTCTGTAGTCATGCTCTTTTTCCAGAACACTGATGGCATCACACTGTCAAAATAAACACAAAATTAATATACTGCTTCCAGTCATCTGCTAAAATAGCAATGCTGCTACACATCCAGTTCACAAGGGGAAAGGGAGATGGAGTGGGGTGGGGTAGTGCAGAGGAAAACAAAAACCTGCTAAGATAGTTTAGAAGCACAATTGAACCTTTTTGGTTTTAATAATATATAACTGGATGTATATGGAATCAGCATAACTTGAGAGTTCTTGTGACTGGAACTTTTCATTCACTCTCCCTCCCCACTCCAATGCACTCTCCACTCAAAATATCTGTTGAAAACTTACCACTAAATGATATCACCATTTTTTTACCCAATGTTTTTTACACACTGTGGCATTAAAAGACAGTGTTCTTAATCTAGTTACTAACTAGCTCTTTGCAGAGGGAGGCAAAAGCAAGAAATATGGAAGCAGAAAAAGAAAAAAGGTGTAGAGGTGGAGAAAAAAATAAAAGGAAACTAGCAGGTGGGAAAAAAAAATGCTGCTCAAATGAGAGGGTTAGCCTTCCAGAGAAGGAACAGCATATGCATCAAAAGGTTTATGCCTTCCCTGGGGACCAGCAGAGGCTGCAGAAGCAGTATGCTTAATGCCAATGAGAACTGAGGAGCTGGGGGAAAAAACCAACAAAACCAGATAAAAAGTAGCCACAGGAGAACCACACCATTGTTTTCTTTAATATGGTTACATATCTAACAGAAACCAAAACAGATCACATAAACACCCTAAGAACTGAGAAAACTTAAAAGTGCAGTGCTTCACTAACTACAATTCTCAAAGAAGTTTATCTTCAGAAAAATATCAGAAATATTAAGAAAACCCACTATTTTCAGAATATGGAGGACTGTGGAAATCAAGGGGAATTCTAGTTGCTTATTGACTACCTCATTTCTGTGAGCAAAATCAGGTCTGAGGTATTTCTCAATTCCTTAAAAACTGGTAGAACTAAAGGAAAAGCTAATTCCAAAATAACATTAAATAACGGGTTCCAGAAGATAACCAGTCTTCAATATTAAACACTTTTAAGGAGTTCTTAAGTGAGGTATTCAGAATAACTTAATAACCATGTGGTTCCCACCCCAATCCACAATTGACAGAATTACTTCAATAAAATATGCAAAAACCTAAAATGTGAAACAAACCTTTGTACAAACTACTACTACTGGAATGCCTAAGTTACATGTTAGTGTATCTGCACCCAGGGGTAAAATCACACTGTCATCTTTGTCTTCCTGTAATGAAGTATTTCTTCTCTGTGGAGAAGCTGGAAAATCCTCGCCTGGTTCTATATACTCCTGGAAGTCTCTTACCACTGAAAGTAAAAAAAGTTACATTAAAACATCAGCTGCTTTATTATTTCAACAATGATTTCCACTGCCATTGATCTCTAGCACAGTTGATTCTCTAGCACTGTACTTCTGCATCTTGGTGTTGAAAAAACGGAGCATGCACCTAGCCCTGGCTAGCTGCTGCTCTGTGCAGCACAAAGGAGAACTAGCAAGTCTGAGATCTGCTGGATCTGCCAGAAGAACATGATCAGATAAAACTGCCCATAAGGACAACATGAAAGCATATTTTTTTTATCACTGTGAAACCACTAGGCAGTTGCTACTAAGGATTACTGTTTGATCTGCTTCCTAAACGACTTAAGTTTCCTTCCATTCTTATGCCAATGTTAATGGAACAGTTTGTCAGAATAAACAGAATTAAGCCTCACACTAACTGCTTAGCTGCTACTGTATACCAGGTTTTACCTACAGACCCTTTGTCCACACTTCACTCTCTGTACAGTGACTCAATAGTAGTATAAACAAAAAATAATAGAATACATAAACACTAGTTTTAACTAGCTTTATAATTACTTAATAGCATATTAAACATTTGGTATGCTTTAAAATTATCAGATATTACTTTAAAATGTAGCAAGCAGGGTAAGTTACACTCTAACTTTCCTTTGTCCTAATTCTTGTTGCAAATCCTTGTCATGTTCTGCTGCACACGCCCAAGCCTCAAATTACAGTCACTTACTATTCCTACAGTCAGGGATGCCATGTGAGGCATAAAATGTCTGTATTTTTCACATCACATGTCCTGTTCCACACAGCAGAAACAAGGCTCTTCCAAACCAAAGCACTGCCTACTATTCCACGAGTAGCACATCCTGATTCAGTACAGGAAGTCAGGCAGCAAGGCAGCTCAGCTGCATCATGCACAGGGGTGGTGAACTACAGCAGAACATCCTCACTTCTGTGTTAATCCATTGCTACCATCACTAAACTGACTGAAGGCCTCGGAGTTCATACCTAGAAAAGCATCTGTGCAATTAACAGAGTAACACTTATTTCAACGCCCTAGAGAAAAAATTATATTAGGCGAAGATTATTCAATTTTTCTGTGGATCTTGGAGTTCACAATAACAAAAAGCACATGCACAGGTTATCATCTCAACAAGTCAACCCAGGCTCTAATTTAGGGAATGCTGCTAATTCAAGTCTGCTCCAAAGAGCTTCTGAGATTAACTGGATGTATTTGAAACCCAGAGTTCTCACCACAATATGTCAGTCACTCTACAGTGTCTTTCCTGCATAGTATCCTGTCCTGGGATAATTGCATAAATCCTCCAGTGGACTCCTAAAATTCCCAATGTGTGATCACACTAATCTTTATGTAAGTAGGGAAAGCAGTAAAAAGGAGGATTAATTTAGTATATCACAACTTCAAAACTGTGGAATACTATCTCAGGTCTTCCTTAGAAACACAGTTTCATTAAAAACAGATTAATTCAGTGAAGAGGAAGAGCTATTTCAACCCTTCACACACTGCTGCTCTGTATCCACAAATGTCTTTGTACCAGTTCTAGTCCTTGCAGGGTCTGTCTTTGAGAGGAGTTAAGCTGCTAGAAATGAAGACAAACACAGGAGCATGCCTCCAGAAAACTACACAAACAAACCCTCAGTAGATTTCAGTCCTGGTAGCAAGTTAAATCAGCTCTCAGGAGCACTGAGCCTGATGCAGGAATCTAGTGGGATCCTGTAGCCAAAAGCCAGGCAAGTGATGTTCCCTCCCTCCTTTTGGCAGCGTCAAGCTCCTGCCCGCCTAGCAATACATGAAGTCACTTCACAACAGGATCAAAACAAAAACCAGCTTCCAGTCACATCTGGATTGTGTCCAGAGCCTCTGTTATACCAAATGTTCAGATTACTTTTATCTGTAAGAATTAGACCAGATGATAGAAAACCAAAGCACACAAAAACTAAATGGAGTAGCATTTTTTTCTTGACTCATTTAATTGCTTACACTTTCTGGATTTTGTAGAGTTTCTCTATTCTGTTCAGTCTGTAAAGAAGCAAAACTATCAGCTATACACCTTTGATAACATAGATACTGTATCCACACTTTCATCCAGCAAAATCCTATCCTGAAAGTGTTTGAGAGGATGCACTAACATCCAAAAGCAAACCAAAAAATACATCCAAGAGAGCTCAGCTCCTCTAAAGGACTTCTTGTGGAAGATAACAATCCTCGAGGATACCTCCCTCAGAAGAATCTCTCTCTTAAATGGACAAACACAACAACTAATATCCCCCATACTTCGTTCCAGAGTATCTCCAACTGTCACCTCAGATTCCACTTCATCACAGCACAGATACAACCTGCATTTCTAAATTAGCATAAGCACTCATTGCTTAAGAATGTACCAGATAGAGTGCAACTTCAGACTTAAAAAGTTTAATCATGCTATTTGATCTCAACACACAGCCTTCTAAAATCTCTTCCTTGTAGTAATTCACAGAGAGATGAATGGGAAAGACTCAATTTCTACTACCAGGGTTGCTCAAAAGTAATATGGAGCTATAATGTGAGTTCAGTCAGCCAGTTTAAGAAACCCTGCAAGATCTTTGTGTTCTGCATGTTTAAAAAGACAAGACACTGACAGAGCAACAAACACATAGCTCTGTTAACATCAATAATAATTACAACAAAACTCTTCAAGTGGAAAGGGCTCAGACATGACCATGCTGCCATGAATCCTCTCAAAATTTACACTTTTGGTAGGCACAGAACATGTCCCAGATTCTCTAACTGGCTAACTAAAGGAACAGTTGAGAAGCTGATGTAGTGACCTGCCTTTAAACAAATAAATGAAAAACGGAATGCTTAGAATGTTTTTTTTCCCTTGGTGAATCTTACCTAGAAAAATACACAGAAAGCAAAACTGTAATTTTGGCTGTGTTCATTCTGAATTTTTTTCCCCCCTACATTGTTATTTTGTTAGAAAGAAGTAGTAGTATTGTTCACATAGCTACTTAAGACTTATATGAAGCTAGACTTGCTTGGTAAGTTCTAATTTTAAATAACACTTCCAAAGAATGAAAAAGACTGCAATGGAGAGATTAAATGGTGCAGAAAGCATTAAGCATATTGAAATGGATTCCCATATATTTGCAGAATACTCACACTTTTGCTCCATTTCTTTCATTTCTTCGGGAGGAATTTTTAACTTGTCAATATGTTCTCTTACAACACTTGCCCATTTTTGTAAAGAATCCAGTGCAGTCCAAGGTCTAGACATGTCCACTACCAACATAACTAGAGTGTCCTTTAGAGAGCTTGCCTCCATTGCAAATTTAAGAAGACCTTTGTGATACAGGTCACCATCCAAAATCCATACATTACATCTTGTTTGGTCTACAAAAAAAAGGAAAAACATTTAATGAGATTTACTTGAAACACATCACTACATAATGGCTACTGAATGTTCTTTGGACATGTAAAATACAAGGAAGAAAGCAGATGATGTTTTATCAGTCCACTGAAAACACAATGACACAGCAATCTGCAGCTTGTGGGGAGACATGTTCCTTGCCTTTCAAACCCTGATGTTTAATGGCTGGTAACTGAAGATCTTAAATACATTATCTGAAAGGGACGATCCAGAAAAAGCATTCAACATTTTCAAAATAGTTGTTCACCATTTTTGAGTAGAAAAATGTTTTCTTCAACATGCAACTTTGAAGAGACAAAGTGGGTGAACTCAGTCATCTTTTTGCAGCCATTGGCCTGCTCAGCTCTCCCTGAGCAGGACTGCCATCTCCCCTGCAAAACTCCATCTGGCATTCTTGGCTAACTCTAAGAGTATAGAATGTACCTCAGCCACTCAAAAAACTTAAAGAATTGTAAGTTTTTAATGAGTGAGTTTGACTTAATAGAGAGTTTACTCTTCCAATTTGCAAAAGGACAATCACCATACAAATAGACCATCCCATTGTTTTTTTCCCCCAAAAAATACCACAATACTACAAATTCACAAACACTTGTGCAGTAAAAGAAGAGATGTTGATTCAGAATTAGTTGGCTTCATGTAATTACATTTCCTTTCAGGTAAATTTTTATTACCTGTTACAGAAGTTCTGAGGAAGACATTTAAAGCACACTCCCAACCTCCTTAAATCTGGTTCCAAGCCATCCTTGTGACCAATACCCAGACATGAATGTCAGTAAAGCAGGTGATTTCAGAAAAAAAAAAAAAAAGGGCCTACTTCTTCTAGTTCTCCTTCTACATGTTTGGGATTTTTTTATACCATACACAAGAGCTACCATTTTTCTCCAAAGCTTCCAGTATATCCTTATTCACATCCTATAACTCCAGGTACTGGGATATTAAACAGGATCTTAAACATACTTTTTTCCTTTCTAACCATACCTTCACCCAAGTTTTTGGGTTTTCTTGTTTTTTAAATCTCCCTTAGCATTGTGCACAACTTCCTACCCATCAGTCGATGACAGTAGTCTTGCAGATTGTGTGCCAGCAAGACAAAGGTTTCTCTGTAGGTTCAGGATAACTACTGCCACAGCAATTGAAATGGAAAATAGAAGCCTGGGCACGTCCTCCTCCAGGCCTGAGGAACACACATCTATTCAGAATGCTGCAGCTAAGTCTGCTTCCCTGGTCTTTTCTTTTTAGCTTTTGCTTTGGACAGGTTCCTCTCCTCCTCTACCACTTAAGTGGTCATTCCTGGTAGCTACTGAAGAAATTACACAGACAAAATTCCTTATGATACAAATCACTTCTGGCATCAGCTGGATTCCTGCATACTATAAAGACACAAAAACATCCCACTGTCATTTCAAATATCATACTACTGAACCATTGCTTTCAAACTGGTTTAAGATATTGTTACAAATACAGACTCACCATCTCGGTCTTCATCATGCACATTTAAATACAAATACTCCATTCCTCTTCCTTTTTTGTACTCCTCTATTCCTTGAATTTTTCCTATTAAGCTAGTTTTACCTGCTCCATCTTCACCTGGAGAGACAGAAGTAAGATACCACTCAGTCTTTTATCACAGTTACATATTAGAAACCACCTGCGGCAAGCAGAAAACCATATCCTAACAGGGTGGCTGAGCTCATTGGAGTTTCAAAACACAGAAGGTTTTGCCCAAATCATCCATACTGTTCTAAGTGCAATAGTTCAAATACTATTTCTACTTATTGATAAATGCAATTACACCATCAACTATGCTACCTGAAATAGGCTCTTATACCCATCTTTAAAAGGATATGCTAAGGAGTAGGTAAACACCTGAAACAATTTCAGTCTTCCAACTACAACCAAATTAGTAATAAAGTTTTTCTAAAGTAGAGTTTAATTCACAGTAAACTCCTCTTACAGTTCAGAACTCTCTCATTTCAAACAGCACACTGAATAAGGCAAATCTGTTACCTCAGCTTTTATGAATTGGTTTCTTTGAATATTTTCTCTGTTACAGGTCTCAAGACACCTTAAAAAGAATAGTAAGACAAATAGTAAGCCCACTGCCTTACAGTACATGTGTGTGTGTTGGCACAGAGACAAGCCTGCAATTCAGATCCATTCACTCCTGTTCTCTTCCCTCCAAAGGGAGCTTGGATAACCACTGAGCCTTACAGCAAATACACGATGTATACACCACAACTACTGCCAGAGACCCTTCTTGAAAAACTTCATTTGTAGTCATAGGTCTCAGAGTTGGAAAACCTCATGTGCATTTTTTCCAGTTCAAAAGAATAATCAAGCTGAACTTGAACACAAAGCAGGAGTTTGCCAGTTTGGTTTTTTCTCTAATTTGCAGAATGATGAGTATGTAACAGACATTACAAAATTGCTGAAACTCACTCACACTTTATAAAATTAAGGTTAATCCCAGGTCCCTAAGAAGCACTTTATATTAACCTTGTGTCAAACAGAACATTTTTTCCAAAGTCTCTCCTATAGAGGGAGAATCTAAATACATGCTTTCAATCACATAACAAAGACAAAAGTTCAAGGGCAGTAACTTTAACTGCTAAACATAATGACATTTTCCCTTTAAAGAGAACTGACCATGCTCTTATAGATGTCACTATGGCTACATTAAAAACATTGTAGCTACAACCACTATTGTACAGAACAGAGATATCACACTTCCGATGGACTGATTTTGAATTTGCTTAAAATAACATCTCCAAGACTGCCACACTATCTTCAGTTTAGAGGATAGCTTTATTTTCATATTTCACTAATACTGGAAAACATAAGACTTACTCTAAAGTGCTGTGGGGATTTTACTCAATGGAATGAACATATTTTAAATGAAATATATTTTGAGAAAGAGAGAGAGAGAGAGAAATAAGATCAGAATTGAAGTTTGAAGTCTAGTTAAGTATTGACAAGTTAAATGAAAAATTAAGTTGTATCCCTTTAACTTTTCCTCAATTTAAGGGTTCATTTGTGAGCTCCTTTATTAAATCAAGATGTACCTGAGCAAAAAATTACAGCTAGTTTTTAAATAACCATTGAAAAGCAGTGCTACTTTCTAGTCATACATCAAGCTTTTCCTCTTGTAGGAATATCTTTTAAATAATTCTGATGAAAAAGAGAAGAGTTCAAGCTTCATCACTATAGATGAATTACAATTCCTCCTCTGCCCTCACCTCTGTACTTATCCAAGCTTCTTAAAATTGTCATGAACAAATAACGAAGAAGACTTTATTCGCTGCTGCTCTGACAAGTTATGAAGCTGCTTTACTTTGCCAACAGTGTCTGTATGATTCATTGAGCTATTTTGCCTTTCTGAATTGGTAGCTTCAATTAATGTGTGTCAGCAGAAGGCTCATTAGGTAAGACAAATCAAAATTTGTTATTCCTTTTAATGAGGGGTTGCACTTAAGACCTTTCTGAGTTTCTCAGAACAGATCACTTCCAGCTAAGTTCTTCTGCATACTACAGTTTAATTCACACAGGTGACAATAAAGATTTCAACTTGCTTGAACTTGGGAAACTTTACTATCACCTGTGTATATCGACCAGTTCCTAAAGTAGCTGCAACATGTCTAAGAAACTCCTGTGGTTGTAAAAAGTTCTGCACCTGATAGAAGATACACTTAAACAGTCTGAACTGAACCATACTTATACAGATGCTAATATCTAGACAACTATTGTTAGAAAGTGCTCAAGCTAAGCAATATAGGCAAACTTGAAATATACTTCCTACAATCCCCTTACTTGTCATGGCTCTGTGTTATGTAATTTCCTCTCCAACCCCATATTTCCAAATGCCTAAAATAAATTGGAGTTCAATACTGTTAAATTAATACCTTATGGCAAAGTAAGAACTGGAATTCTATTTTCCCCTCTACACTACTGAAAGAAATTCTACACTTCCCCTCTACACACTGAAAGAAATTTTACCACTACAGCACAAGACAAATTGATTTGGACACATATGCACACACAGCAGTTATTTCAGCCTTCCATCAGTTTCTTCCAATAACAACTTGAATTTAATCTGTTCCACAAGGAAGCCTGTCTATTCTCTTGTCCTTAGCAAATACTCACACATTTCAAAACATCAAGATCAGGCAGGTGGATCATTGACACACATAACAGTGTTGTACAAGTTACTGCATGAAGAGAGCAGCACTCATCTTTCATGAGGGAAAGCCAGAATGATGCATCAGTGAAGTCTGAAGTTAGGAATACATAAACCAACTAGTTTACAAACAGGATGGCCCACTTGCAAGGGTACAAAATAGCTGCCTAGTCAAATGTGCCATACCCCGTAGGAGATCAGGAGTTCTTGACACATTTAAGCCAAATTAGAGTCAGTATTATTTAAAAAGCTGTGAGGAAGTAAAAACAGGACCATCATTTATGACACAAGACTTCATCCTTTTTGGCCAAACAATTGATCATAAAGGTAAGGCAAAGATAACTGTCTAGGCCAGAGAACATAGAACCATAACAGAATAGTTTGGGTTGGAAGGGACCTCCAACCCCACATGAGTGAAGCCCAACAGGCTAAGATCTGAGGTTTCATCTATTTCTACTTTCTATGTGTAGTAAGTTGCATATACCTTTTGAAATCACACCAACTGCAAATGTATTTGTATCCTTGTTATTATTTTTTCCCAGCTTAGTCTGCAATAAAAAACACTTGAAAAGTCAACCCACTTTGAACACACTGAGTTATGGTAAGAAAGAGCAGCAGCAGATTTTTGCTTTGTAGCTACTCTTCAGCAAGAATATCAAACCAGAAAATCCTAAACCAGTGTTTATCTAAAACTCCTAGGTAGTTTTTAGAAATCTTGATATCAAATTAACTGTAACTTTTAAGACTTCTCAAAACTCAAACATTTTATTCTAATGCCTTTACTATGTACAGAATCTTCTCTCCCTCTCAGAGAAGAGGGTAATATATGCGAGGAAATTAAAGTCTATTAGCTGTTGGAGGTTTGATAATGCACAACATACTAATACAGTTAGCATTAATTGCTACCTGGGACATATATAAAAGTATGTATGTTCAGAAAAAAATGTCAATCACAATACATATATACTCATATATGGCTTTTCAAATTACAAACCTTAACACATTTAACATATTTACCTTTTTTTTGTCTCTGGATACCTCTAAAGTATATGAAAAAGTAATGCTGCCTAGTATCAGACAAAAGGAAAATTTCATATTCCCTAGGCGGAAACATCATTGCCTATTAATATTATTAATATTGAAATAATTTTTTTTCAAGTGCTACTGGAGCAATAGAGAAAACAGAGCCTTATGCACCTTCAAGAATAATTACCATCATCCTCCACTTCATTTCAGAATTTTGGAAAATCCTGTACCTTCTTCTTTATCTTTAACTGTGAGATAATTAAATTAACAACTGACTTCCATACATAAACTCACAGAGCAAAACATTTCTGACATAGTATTTTTGATATAGCATTTCAAGGTAGAATAAAAATCAGGTAGATTTTGCATTCTTCTTTTGCAAATAACATAAAAAGACCTCCTTTTGCAGAGTAAATTATAAAGAACAAAAATTCTCCATTATACCAAACTGCACTCACAACTTTAATACAACAGTGAGGAAACAGAAGTGATGTTTCTAGCAAGCAGTGCTATGCAAAGCTGAATACAAGTAAAAGAAAAACAACAGATTTAATTTTGCACAGAAGTCAGGCTAGGAAGCATTTGAAACAAAGCCAGACCAATCTGCTTACACACAGTATTTCACTGTCTTGTTAACAAAATGGAAAGTCTTCTACTCAACTAAACAAACGCTGTCACATTTTTATCCACACACTGCTACTACTTCATTCCTCTGATGAGCTCCAGTTTGGGGTTGTGAAAGCTCCTCTGTCCAAGGTGCTACTCTGTTCACAAAACAGGTTTTGAAAACATCCTTCTTGCTGCTGCCCCCAAACATATAAGAAACTGTAACAACAGAAATCCTTCCCAGCTTCCTCCCTTCTCACTACTCAGGCAAAAATCAAGTTTGCTGAGCAGAAAATCAAATATCACTAAATGTTCTGCCATAATACAGAATTTAGCAGAATGGTCCCCCCAGACAGGAAGGGCAGGCAATGAGGTGAGTGAATCTCCTTCTGTACGTGCAGGCAAACAGGCACTTATCTGTGTCCTCCTACACCAACTGTTCAGACATAACCTATTACATTAGAGAGGACTTAGGCTCTCCATTACAGAACTTCTTCAAACTTTCAATTAACATTTTCAAATTCAAAATATTTACTACTCATGCTACTTTCACATTTCTTTCAGTTTAGCAAATGAAAATGGAAGTAGAATTTCACTGGTTCTACAACAAGACATTTCTTACTTGCCACAGAAATCTGTACATAGAAGAGCAATCAATGTGTTATCTCCTGGACAGACATGAGCTTTGACTGTCTGTTTAAACTGTTTCTCCATTGTTAAGTGTCCAGTGTGTTTAAAACATGTCAAAGCAAAGAAGCAAGAAGTGAATACTTCTTTTGTGTCATCACTATTGGTAGCATGCCCCTATTCAATCCAGGATTGTGATTTTTTTTCAACAGCACTTTGAAAGACCCTGGATGCCTTACTTGTTTGTAGTCTATAATCCTAGTGGTTCCTTGAAGGAAGTTTTTTGTTTGCATATTGAATCCATCAATTAAAATTCAGTTTGATAAGGGAATTCTACAACTCACCTCTAAAAAAATCATGTTCAAACAACGCCAAACAAAACTAGAAGTAATGGTCTCAATTAACATCTCCTGTACACCCCCAAGCATACTTTTGTGAATTAGCTTTGTACTTCTTACAATGCAAAACACAGCTTCTGGGTAGAAAAATTCAGAACATCCAATATCTGCACCATAAAATATGGAGTATTTTTATTAATACTCCATATTTTTAATAGGAAAAAATCTATCTTGCTTAAGTATGATAGAACAAAGCCATCAAGTCTAAACATGAGTTATTGAATGGGGCTAAGATGCCTTCCCAAAATCCCAGAGCAATCTCTGTTCCATACCATGTGGAATGCCTGAATCCCAACACAGTGGTATAGAGACATAATGATCTTCTTCCTACTAGAACCAAGCACATGTGCACTGTAGCTATTTTCAAGATAAAATACTTGTCACAAGCTAATAACTGCCTTTTCTACAGCTGCATATTACTGAAAGAGGCTTGTTTACACATTCTATACTAATTGAAGAAAGTCTTTTACAGAACAAGACCAAAATTATCAGAGTAAGCCAAATTTAGTTTGCTTTCAGAGAATTAAAGAACAAAATTCATTATGCTGATGAGAGCACACAATCTCTCAAACCAACATGGAAGTTCACAATAAGTAGGCCCTAAGAAGTTTACAAATAACTTGTCACTAAATTTTCATTTGCTCATTGAATAAAAATTGTCTCCTTCTCCAAGTTTATTATACTTTGCCAGATAAGTCTTTCCCCTCACATCCGATTTACTCAGTCTGTGACACTGAAAAATTAAATAACTTTTCTGAGGATCTCCTTAATTGCACTTCAGCCTTTCAACATGACAGAAAGCAGATTGCAGACAACTCTTCCAGCAAGTCTTTTGCCATGTCCTGCACCACAAGAATACATGGGCTGACTGTGGAAACAGGTACAACAGTAATGGTGTTACCTGTGCTTGGAGAGACCCACAGCCAGAGAGAGGCAAATATTGCAGAGAATTCTACAGTGACTATGAACAGCATCCATTTCTAACTCAGTCCTTCTCTTTAAACATAGCAGGAAGCTGTCTAGTGTATTTTATCCAAATTCACTACCAAAATAGAATAATCCCATATTAATATCCACAGGACACATTTATTGGTACTCCTACCGTTAACCTGCCTGGAGAACACAGAAGCACAATTCCTTTCACTGTTCGTCACCTTTGGAGCTATTTCTGAGATAGATCCAGTAACCAGCAGCACCTCTGACACTAAGGAAACAAACTAAAATAAATGCAATTCAAGAATTTCAGAACTTTCCATGCTGTTCTAAGTGACTTCTACTACACAACATCCTTGCAATTCCGGATTTTTGGAAGGGTATTATACCAGGAAGGGCATAACAAAGAAGTACTACTTAATTCTAAAAAAACGTAGCTACAAAACAAGCAATTAGAATTTTATCTAGGTCATTGCCCCATCAAAACAATTGACACTTTAGAAGCATAACTCTGCTGACCTAAACACAATTTGACTACATTTGCAAGGCTTTCATTGCCTGCAGAAGGTGAATCAGTTGCAAGAAGAGGACAAAAAGAAACCCTCTGAGATAACTTCTGCAGTACTAGGGAATTTAAAATATTTGAGATTAATAATATGAACAGTATGAACAAGCAGTATTTTGTCAGTTTCAATGATTAAATTATAACAATGAAGCTGTCATCTTTTTGAAAAGGAAAAAATAAAAGAAAAACTAATTTTAATAGTATTGAGTACAAACTTAAGTAAGCAGATTTTATACCCACATGAAAATTTACTGTATCAAAACTTAATTTTTGAGTTCTTCATAGTCCACAGGTCCACTGGAAGAAAGCAGCAAGCTAAACCTGCTCTTGAAGATATATTGGGAATGGCTGTTATTGCAGAAAATGCTACATGTACACACAGAAAAGTGTACCTGTAAATTAGCTGTGGATTGTGCTTCTTTCCAAGCATCCTTACAGCCACTGGCCAGGAGCAAAGTTCCAAGATTCAAACAAACAGGCCTAGCCCTGGGAAGTGAGATGTCTGGGGTAAAAAGAAAATGTGGACACAACACAGTTGAACTCTCACTGCCCATTAAACTCAAAGCTTTTGTCATCAAATGCATAAAAAACCCAAGCACACTAGTGATTCAGTAGAAGCACTGTGCAGTACAGACACAGAGAGTGAGGCACACGAGTGTCACTGGATGGCTTGACATTGTTAAAATTTCAGGCAGAGAATATACTGTGCTTCAGAGACAGAGGAATGTATGAAACACAAAGCCAGATAGAAAACAACTATCCAATTCACTTGCCAGCTGGAAGCCTGTGTTCTGGTACATCCTGGAATGACTTAGAAAGTTACTGCTTGAATGTATGCAGCAGTTCATTGGATAAATTATTAGTTCAGGTCTCTGAATCCAAGCCTTCAGCCGTTCTACAGCACTATGGATTCCATTCAATCTGCAGTGGTGAGTTGTCAGCTGCTCCCCTCTACTCCACTCGCTCATATATCAGAAAGGGAATGAACCTGAGAGCTCCCAGCTTATAAGCATCAGTTTTCTCATCACAAAAACCATCTCCTGTGAACTACCTTTATTACACAAGTGAGCAAAAGACAGTCCATGAGAAGAAAAAAGAGGAAAAAAAAATTAAGCAAGAGCAACAAAAACACTGCTTCAGCTATCTACAAAAAGTAGCTAGAAATGTCAATGAGAGCACTCAATTTCCTTAAGAAAGCACAGACATTTTACATTTTCTGCTGGTATAGTTTGCTAAACAAGGTAGTTCTGGCCACTATGACAAAAGTACCTAGGAATCAGAGCATAAGAGACTTACAGAAAAGTTTAGAAAAGCTTGCACTTTTATTATTTGTTCATACAAGCACAGACTGATGATAAACTTTCATGCCACATGTGGTGCCAATCAGAGTTTAAGCTTTAAAGAAAAATAGTTATTGAAAAAATGTCTGCAAGTGGAACAACTTTGGAGAAGTAAAACTGTAAGTCAACTAATTCTGGGCTGATTTTGAGCAAATGATTACCAACATTATTTGTTAACCTTCTCGTCACAAAACTGTGTGCCGTATCTAGAGATTAACATTTGGCATTCCAGTCTCTTTTAGTTAGATAACTCCAACTGCTATCCAGGTTCTTAAAAATGAGATGTTAACACAGCTAAAAATAAATACTGAAATAGCAGAATTAGCATGCCAGGCACAGACAGGTTCCCAGAACAACTAGGCATACAACTATATGCACAGTTTGAAAAATAAAAATGCTGTAGGCAAATTAGAAAACCTGTCCTAGCAAACAAAAGAACACTACATGGTGGGTTTTTCCAGTTGGTTTTTCAGGGTGGGGCCATGAGATGTTGGAGGTTTAAGAGATTTTTTAAATGCAATTTATATTTAAAATAAGCACTCATTTGTTACTATAAATAATATTTCATCTGGCAAGTTTTGACCAATATGACTGTTTATACAGTAAATATTTGCTTGCCACAAACTGACTGAAAACCATCAAGCTGCTGGTCAGCTTTACACCTTTTCCTCAGAAATACTGAAAGTATAAAGAAACTGAAAATAATCATGCCAGGAAGTGCTCTGTATTAGTAACAAAAGTTAGTACAAAACTATCTAAAGGAACAAAGCTTGAACATAGAGGAAATGTTTGATAACAGAGAAACTGTAAACACAGTTCAAGAATCAAAACAGAACTTCACATACTGAATCTGTCCAATACAGAATACATAAGACCTCTCCTTTTCCTGTGATGGTGTGCTTCAGGAGAAGCATCATGACTTGCAAGCGAACAATAAAGATACGGTATTCTCATGGAAAACGTGGCCATGATCTTCTCTGGCCGGTCCTCAGATTTGATATTCTTTTTCCTAAATCCATGCCAAATTTGGGGGGTTTTAACCCCCTCTTGGATCAAGGCCTTCCCAGAAAACACAATTTCTAAGCAAAAATTAGAATTTCTTCTATAAATCTGTACATTTTCCAAAAAAGTCCATCAGTCAAATAAAGGAAAAAAGGTATTCATTACATTAAGCCATTCTATAAGCTCTATACCATATAAATGGTAAGAAAGAAAATTTATATACAACAGGTTGTATAGCACAAACTAAATGAGCTTTTAGAAACAATCTATGATACCCTTTCTAGCTCTGAAGGAAGAAGTCTCCAGTTACTGGGCACTAAGGATTACCTGCCTACGAAGAGAGAGGAAAAACAAACAGCGTAATCTTCTTGACAAGGATCACAGCTTGAAGAAGAATCTTCCAACTTCAGCAAAGACAACCATCCAATTTAGGTTCAAAGTGTCATATAAAAAGCTGTCAATCATTATTAAATACTTCCTCTGTTTAATATCACTGCAACTTCCACTCTCAATATCCTACTTAATTACATAACATACGAAGCAACAAATTAAAGGGTAGGAAGTCTTGTAAGAGCTTCAGAAGACCATGCTATCATCCTTGCACAGTCTTCTCCTTCTCCTCAGTTTTAAGTAACCACTCAGCTTATCAAAACAGGAAGAAAAGGATCACAGTGATTGCTTTAGGATTACAGAGGGGAAAAAAAAAGCCTAACTCAAAGAACCTCAAGAGAGTATAAGCCACAAGACTATGCAGAATCATAGTGTGTACAGTCTGCAAGAATATCTTTACTGAGTTTTAACCCTCTTTTGAAATATTAACACGGTTCTTTCTGGGGACAGGGAGGTTGGCAAAAGGAGCAGAAGAAGCAGCTAGGTATAAATCCATACACCTGAACTCATTATGTTGTTGGTAATAGTATTTCATAGTCTTTCAGAAGAAAAAAAAAAAACAAAACAAAATAACAAAAAACACACCACACTAATAATAGTACTAATAATTATTCATACACATACACTTGAGAGCATCCATTTCTCTTCTCCACGAAGCTTTTAATTTTGACGTATCATTTTCCTTCATGAATTGCAGCTGGGTGTCTCATTACCGCCCTATCAAAGTCCCCTTCCGTACCTCTCACCTTGCTGAGGGCCAGGCTGGACTAAGGCCTTGGGTGGAGATCCCGGGGCGGCAGCGCTGCCACTGGTGCCGCCACGCTGGGCGCGAGTGGGCAGGGCAGAGCCGGCAGGGCAGAGCCAGCACGGCCCTCCCCGCGCCTTCCCCACGCCCTCCCCGCCCTCCGGCCCGCAGGCAGCACCGTCATTGATGCCGCTCGGGCCACGGAAGCGGTTTTTGTGTCCGCATGACACACCGCAAGCGCCGGCAAGCGGCACCGCCGGCTCCGGGAGCCGCACGCCCCCCGAGGCCAACGCTCACGGGGGAGAGACAATAACAGCTCCCCATCCAAGCCATCCCCGCCTATGAAGCCAGGGTGGGGGAAGGACAGTGAGCGTATTATGGCGAGGTACCTACGATGAGGGGCGTAACTAAAGCATCTGTGCACAATCTCCAAAATGAAGCAAAGCCACGCAAGGGAGGAAGCAGGAGGGTTAAGACAGCGCCTTGCCACCCATCAGTCCCCCCTCCCCTTGGGGCGCTGAACAAGGGAAGCTCCAGGCACCCAAGAGAGGGCTCAGGAGCCAGCCTGAGGCGGGGATGGGGGCAGGATCGGGATGCTTTCCTCAGTCAGTGTGCGGAGGGGAAGGCAGAGGGATCAGGATGCTTTCCTCACCCAGCAGGAGGACGTTCTTCCCCGAAGGCAGCTTAGAGCGGGAGCGCGTGGACACCTCGCTGAGAATGCAGGACCTGGAACGGAAAGACGACAGCGCTTAGGAAGGGTCTCCCGCTTCCTCCTGGTCCCGACCCTCGCCATCTCCTGGGGATGGGGAGGGCTACGGCATGAGGGGCGGGGGGCAGGGCAGGAGCTGCCACTGCCAAGGGGAGGTGCCCCCCCCGCCAAGCTCAGCGACTGAGAGGCACTGAGCGCCAGCGGGGGCGGGGGATTATCCAGCCCCCTTCCCCTCGCCCCCCGCAGGGCACCGAGGCGCCCCGAGGGCGGCGGCCAGCGCGCCCGGGTCCGCGGGGCGGGGCGGGCACTCACCAGAGGTTCTGCCCATCGTCCTCATCGCCCGCCCGCAGCTCCGCGTTGTTGTTGTTGGCCGTGGCCGTAGAAGCGGCGGAGGAAGCAGAGGAAAAGCTGGCAGTCGACCCGAGCCCGGAAGAAGAGGAGCCGAAGGAGCCAGCTCTCCCCACCGCCGCCGCCATCTTCGCTGCTGCCTCCTCCTCCCTCCCCTGCCCCGCCGCCTCCCCGGGACGCGGAGCGGGCGGCGGCGCCGCGGCGCCGGCGGGGACCCGGATGTTGGGGGGGCGGGGCCGGGGCGGGGGCAGCGGCGCTCCGGCCGCTCCCCTCAGCCGCGTCCCGCAGCAGCGAGCGGCTCCCGGCCCGCCTGCCTTCGGCGCTGCTCCCCCGTGCGAGGTGTTGCCGTGGGCAGGTGTTGTCCGGGCAGCCCCGGCCCTGCAGGAAGCACCTAGCATCCAAGAGAAGTAAGTGCGGCTCAGGAGTAAGATGTGCCTTTTGGGGAGGACAGGGTGGTCATCCTCTCCAAGAGGCCTCGTTACTCGGTTCTTCCCTCACGTGTGTCGCTTGAGAATTCGGAAAAGATGGGTCACATCACCATCATTTTAACAGCTCGGCTTTGGCTAGAAGTTCAGAAGAACCAAGCAAGTGTGCCAACTCTTTCTTTGTGTGTTTCCTAGGGTAACACAAGGATGGTGGTAAATTCTGTAAAAGTTCAATGGGTGAGTTTTGTCCCTTAAGGGGAATTCAGTGAAAACCTATCGCAGGGGATGTTTCCTTGTGTCCCCCCTTTTAAACAAAGGATGCACAGTCCCAGGGACTCTGGGTATGCGAAAAGGTATTTGGTGTATTAGCTCCCTGTGTGTACCAGCAGTTTGTACCTTTATGTTTCTTGCTGCTGTGTTGATTTTTTTTTCTCCCGGAAAACACTGATTTTAAGTAGTATTTTGAAACGGGGAGGGGGGGGCGCGAATCTGTTTTTCTTATCCATGTGTTTCTCTCGATGGCTCTCTGTTGCTTTGCAACCCAAAATACAGATGTTTATTTCACATGTTAGTTGTTTCAGTAGGAATCAGCTGCTGTAACGTGTAGGTCACCATTCATGAAAGTGTGTTTCTTTCAGGTACTTCAGGTATAAAATAAGTGAAACAACGTTAGCCATATGCTGAATTGGAGGTATCTGTCACAGTAGATACAGTTATTGATCAGAAGTATTTTGTCATGGACAGAATGTAGGTGCAGAAGACTTGCAAAGTTTTGATGTTGATGCATTATCCTGCAAATAGGGACCACTGAATAGAGGAATGCTGCTGAAAAGCTACCAAGAAAAAACCTTTCTGCATGACCCTGCAAGGCCTCCTTATGGCCTGCTGTAAACTGCCTTCACCTGTTATCTCTGGTTTTCATCACTGTTGGGTCAACTGACGTAAATCACAGAAATGCAGAAAAATTGATTACTGAAATGGCTGAATAATGCTGCTAATTTAATGAACTGATTCAGCTTCTGGGAAGCATTTCACAAGCAGCAGAGCCAGTACAAAGGGTGGGGAACAGAAAAGACCAGAGAGTAAGGGGAAAAGAAGGGCAAAGTTTGAATTTGGAAAGAGTGGCATGGGAATGCTTTTTCAGTGACAATAAACAGATCAGCTCAGATGCAGGTTGAGTTCATATTCTAAGAGAAAGGGGAAGAAAGAGCCCCAACAGATTCTGGAACATGTTTCCTAGCAGAAGCAACTTCTAAGAGTCCAAAATTCAGCCACCTACTTCAATCAAAAGGGATAACATTACTTTTAATATAATATGAGAAATAGATTGCTGTTTATCCGGGTGTGTGAATTTTAGATTTTTTGTGAAACTTTATTTAAAAAGGGAAAATCACTGCAATTTGATTAATTAGCTTTAAACACCTCACTTAGAGGCACTGAAAGTAAGGAGAGTTTTAAACTACTTAATTTTTCTTGTTATTTTAAATTATGTTCCTTATCATATTGTTCATATGTGAACTATATTCAATTGAGATATGTAAGTAATATAATCCTAGGATTTTTTTGAAATTAGAATGTAGATGACAAAAGTAATATCTAAATATGTGGAAATAGTAGAAAATAAAAGGCTACAGGGAAGAATGATAATAAAAGCTTGCTGCTTTGTGCTGAGTTAGAAACATATTGATATTGAGAAAACTGATTTTTTTACTGTTATAGGGGCTAATATTGCTATCTGGGGAAAAAGACCAAGCCTGGTAATTATAAAACTACCAAGGATTATTCACAGTGAGAGACCGCCTCTTTTCTTTCTCCCTTCCTCCTTCCTCTGACATCCATTCATTCTGGAGTCTTTTTAAGGTGGCTTTCACTGCCTCATCCTCTTGTAATGGAGGATTTTGCTGTGTACTGTGAAGGGATGTGTATAGTTAAAATTCCCTGAGGATTCACTGACCAGGTTGTCACACATGAAGTTTTGATGATGGTTGTGTGATGTGTTTTCTGCCTTTAGCAGAAGGCATCCCACCCCCTCCCATTCTGCCCCCTCTCCATTTTATTTCTGTCTCGGGAACTGCAGAGGAGAAGGTGAAAATGGAAACGCTTGGTCATCATGCTCTCAGGTTAGGTTACAAAAAAATCAGGATGGAAGCAAAAATGTTGAGACAATCAAGCCTTCATCAACTGCAGTGTGCTGATAGAGTATCCCAATTAAATTATTCATAAGTTAGCTGTACAGCATGATAGAAAGAGCAAATGTAGGAAAGCTATAATGAAGCAACCATAGAAAAGCAGAGGGGAAATCAGTAATACATTTTTTTCCTTTCCTACCCTGTGAAATAACTTTCTGTCTGCTGAAATGTTCTTGTGCATGAATAGTAAAAACCACTCCATGTAGCATTTTCTAAAATGTAGCTGTGAATAGGAATGGATGTTAATGGTGCCCAGCAAACATTAAAGCCTCATTTTCTCCTACCTCACCCAACCTGTAGCTATTTAGCCAGGGACATTAAATATATAAAGGTCTTCCCTGCTATCAAATTGTAAGTTTTGAAGTTGAAGTTAAGTTTTTGATTTGATACTATGTTATACTCAGTGGCTGTTACACTTGCAAAGATATGCCTATACAATATGAAGGTAATGAAGAGACAGGTCCCTCCACTGTGCTGAGAAATCATATTTTTTCAACTGATGATTATTACAACCATTCTAACTGGAAACAGTGCTGCCAACAGCTTAACTACCCACATGCACAAGAGTAAACTGCAGCAGCATCTCACTGGTGAAATAATGTAATTTCCGAATACAGGCAAGCTCTCCATCCCTCTGTGAGCTGCCCTGGGGTGATGCTGAAGACCAGACTCTGGGAGGGAGCCAGCTGTGTCACCTGTGCTGTGCTGACCAAGGAGGCACCAACAGGGACACACCTCCTGTGCACAGCTGGCTGGTGATCCCTGGAGTGAAGCCTCAGTTTCTCTCACTTTCTGTACCTTTGCACTTTCTCGTGTGTTTTGACTATGCTGTGCTTGTTCTTAACAGGGGGCTCCTTGTTGCCTGTCTCTCTTCACTTAAAAACTTTTGTCTGAGTTAGCAGTGTATGAAATTCAAAAAGTGATGGTCCAGCTTCCCTGTGTGCATCTATTGTCAGTGGCCAAATACTATAAAATTGGTTGCAAATTTAGAAGGCATTTTTTTCATAAGCCTGTGGAAAAGAATTGTTATAGTTCAATTACATTTAAAAGATCCAGTTTGGGTTCTTAAAGAGACTTTTGCCTTTAAGGCAAAACTGGCTTCTTAGTCATGTTGACCTTGTTGTTGAAATCAGAATTATAGAGGTCACTGTGCTCAATACATGCTTGTAGTTTGCTGTGCAAAAAGCAACCCTTTGAAAAGGCAGCAATGAAGAAGCAGACTACATAAAATTTCCAAGAAGGTGTTTTGTTGTCTTTGGCTGCAATGTATTCAAAAATATAAAACTAAGTCTTTAAAAGAGAAAGACAGGGTGATTTGTCTATTTGCTGATTGGAATTTGTGTGCAATTAATATTCAGAAATCATTCATGAAGTTGGTAATGATTTTTGAAAATGGCTTTTTTGTAGTGTTGACAGCCAGTCATGTGAAACCTAATCTTGAAAGTGAATTACTGACCTTATTTACAACATTCAAGTTATTCTGGCAAGAAATGAAAAAAATACTGTATGACTTACCTGAATAGTTGCAATAGCACAATTTGCAAATGGATTACTTCAGCACAGAATTAATATTTCAATCTCTATGCTGAAATTTGTTAATGTAAACTATATAGGCAATACTTAAGAATAACAAACATGTCTCAGGAGCCTTACTGGGATTAATCCTAAGAAATACTAGACTCTGACCAGTTTTGTGTATCACATTTCTATTTTTCTTTTGACCAAGTATAAATCTTGTTATTCATCCAGTTATGGTTTGTGCTGATTGGTAATATAAGCTCTGCAAACCATGCAGCTATAGACCTCTTAGTTCTAAATTTATTTTCCATGTACTGCACTGTAAATTTTTAAAAATGGTCAGGACTAGCTAACTGTGAAGCAGTATATCATGGTCTGCCGAAAAGGAAAAAACTGTTGTATTTCACATAGATTCAAGAAATGTTTGATTTCTTGAACGTAAATTTGTTACAAGAGCATCTTAAACATATGTTTAAGTGCACCCTTAAATTTACTTGCAATCAGTGGGATTTAAAATGTGCTTTACATGTCTCATTGATGATTAAAAATATGTGCATACTATGAATATATGAAGATAAATAACTATGGAGGGTCTGATCAGCCAATATCTAAGTGTCCTTGTTTTCCATTGGGAGACCAGGTACATTCCCTCTCAAGGCACGTTCAGCTCTTTCAGGGCCATGTGGTGTAAGTACAATTGTTCCATTGCTTTGAGCAGGTAATTTCTTCCAAGAGAGAAATGTCTCAGGTTGTTTGGGTTGGTTGGTTGGTTGGTTGGTTTGGTTTTTTAATACAATACTGTTTATTCAGAAAATATATATATGGATGAATAATTTTTTCAGATTAATGTAAAGTCAGTCAGCAGCAGGCACTTCCTTGTGTTTTATTTACAGTTCTGCTTTTTCAGTGAGTTCTTTACCTCAAGGAGCTGAATGACTCTTTCTCAAGTAGCTGGTTTTCTTTATAGTGGCTTTTTGGTTGCCAGATGGCATGGCTACTTGAATAGGCTAACATAAAATAAGGAAAGATCTGTGTTTGTGGTGTGGCAGGTACTTTATGCATGTTGTCTCAAGGTATCTGTGAAGATTTTTGTGTTTGTTCTGCCTTCAGTAGGAATAAGGTAAGATATCTTCCACTTACTGCAAAATGAGAAGGATACATGTAATTTCCTCATTTTTTCCCTTTCACAGACTAGTCTTTGAAGCCATTCAGAGTTCAAATGTTATATATGTTCTTCCTTAAACTACTGGATTAGAAATTACAATTTTGACTAAGTGGTATGTTGCTTCATATGTTGGAGGAAGATACTCTTTTCCATATTCCTCTCGCTGTGGAAATCTTTAGTGAGGATGATGTCTTTTTTCAATAAAATTGCCTGGTAAAATCATCCTCCTCAGAACTATATAAATGGATGACTTTGGTTAGTATAATCAAGTTATGAATGTATGACTAACCTGTACTGTGCTCTCTGTGAATTGGTAGGAAAACATAGCCCAAACAGAAAATAAGCAAAAATTGATCATATGAAGAACTGCCTTAGAATAGCCTTAAAATGTCTTAGGATGTCTAACAGAAAAACAAACAAAAATTTATTAATATGATAAGAGAAATACTGAGAGTTGAGAGTTCTCACTTGAAAGCAAACCTAAAAGAAATAATACATTCAATAAACAGGATTATGAAGGTTCTTTAGCATGGAAGGAGGCCTGATTGTTTCGGGGTTTTTTTTGGCTTTTGTTTAAGTGAGATCTGTCCTTATGTTGTATTAAGAGCTGTGATGCACAAAAACAAAGAGCAGAGCTGCCTGCAGAGTGCCAAGAATATGTGTTGTTGAGACACATTTTTAGCACATAAGGCAACATTTGAAGAATAGGGAGGGGTATACCATGGCATGAGGGGAGAGCATCAGATCTCAGCACAAGGCATTTGTAGCTGTCCTTGAGATAAACAGAGCAATGGGACAGAGCCATCATGGCCCTTTGCCTGACTAGTTAAAAATAAGCACTGTACACACTTGGTATGTATTTCTCCCTTGAATGTGTAGGAGGAGAGAAAAATCCACACAGGAACAGATGCTCTGTTCTTGTCCTGTTCACAGCACCCTCCCAGGTTCTTACCCCTGCCCTTCACTCAGTGATGGCACTCTCAAGGGAAAGGCCTGTTTGATTCTTAATCCCTGTAGGATGGGAACACATCTATGGATGGAGTTGAGGATTGACTGATTTCTTTATAAATTTATTGGCTCATCATAAAAGAATAAATATTTCATCTAGTGGACCATAAAAACAATTTCTCATTACTTTGGTAAGAATCTTGACAGGATAAAGAAAAAGGATCAAATCTTAATTTGGGGAAGTACTGTTCTATGAATTGATTCACAGCAAGTATACCTGAGTGAGTAAAAGTACCAAAGAAAAGTAAGGAAAGAAAAATTATTGATTTATTCAATGTTACGTGTTTTCTAAGAAAATCAGGGTGTTATTTCCCCTAGAAAACTTTATAGTTGTCCAGCATTCTGTTTGTAATTGGGGCTTCCTGTGTTTGGCTTAATTTTTTTCTCTAAATTCTTTGCAAACTACCAATGCAGCATCTATTTTTAAGATGAAACTTTGCTAACACTTGACTATATGACTACAATGAAAGTATTTCAGCTAAGTACTCTGAAGGTTTTGAAATGACTATTGGTATTTACTAATGCGGTGTTCCATGTTTTGGAAAGAGATCAAGGTCAGTTGAAGCATTTGTCCAGCTCACATCACATTACATTCAGATTGCATCTGAAATCTCCAGTTGCTTTGTTTTGCCTTTGGACAAGTGTTCAGAGGGTTTGTCAGAATGTTAGGGCTGTGTTGGACAGGTGTATGGGCACTTCGTGGGGCTGATTCTTCCCTTGACTGGAACTAAATCAAGTGAAAGCCCTATTAAGCCAGAGGTATTGCAACAAACCAAAATGGGCATGAAAGGATAGTCAAACACAGACTGTTTCCTGGAGGCTGGTTCCTTATATTCATTCATTTCTTCACTGTGTGAGGAGTACAGCAGCCAGAGGTACAGTGGCAATTGGACATTAGGATGGCAGAAAGGGAATGAGAAAGTACCACAGTCCTGCTACCTCTGCTAAGCAAACACAGATCTTTCTAATTACATAGTCTGATTTTGTGTTACAGATTTTCAAATGATATGTTAGAGTATAAATTACTGTAAGGTAAGCATTGTATTGTTTCATATTGGGGTAAATACATATGGGCTGTATATTCAACTTCAGTAGTATTTTGCTTGCTTTCATAAGATTAAATATGCATACACAGCTATTATATTTAATAACTAAATCAAAATTTTTGCAGAAGGCCACACATTAAAAAAAAAAATCTTAATTTTAAATATTTTTCTGTGTGTCATTTCTCTTGAGCCACTTTCTTTCACAACCCCTTTCTTACTCATCTATAAAACTTGAATGCCCCTCATCCTCCCACCCACCAAGTCACTCTGGAACAGTTGAGGTCCTGGAGCTTCTGATGTTGTGGCATTTGGGGACATGATTTGCATGATTTAGTGTTTTCAGTATTAAGTAAATGGTTGTACTCAATGATCTTGGAGATCTTTTCCCACCCAAGTGATTCAATGATTCTATGTTTCATTCCCTCTGTGATAAAGCTCTTCTTATGGTATCTCCGAGTTTTAGAGCCCTTTTATGTCCTCAAATCCTTTTTTTTTTTTTGAGTTTTATGTTGATCTTTCTGCTGGCCTTTCCTTCATGCTTGTGTCAAGATAGAATCCATGGCCTAAGCAATTTCTCTTATTTCCACTCCTAGACCCCTGCCCTTCCTGAATTCAGAAAAGGTGCTGATGTGACAGTGAAGCAGTCAGTGAGATAAGTGGTAGACTTCCTGAAACTGTGTTCTCTGTGCAGTGTCTGTTAGTAGGAATGACTTGCAGCCACAAATCTGCAGGATGGAATGGAGCCAGAGAAACCATGAGGAGTGAAAGGTGTCCAGGTTACCTAAGCAAATTGGATTGTAAAGGGGAAAGATTGGAATGTGTGAGTAATGAAGATAGACTGCTCTTAAAAAGTGCAGAACCTTTGTCAAGTGTTCTGTCAGTCCTGATTTCCTACTATTTAACTGCATTTCTTCCCTTTTCAGGCATCTCTTAGGAATTTGCTGATGGTGATGTCAGTTATCTGCCACTACTATATTAAGATGCTTCTTCCAAAATGATAAGTGATGTCATTCTCTTAATAGAATTGTCACTAAGCTTCCGAGTCATTGTAGTGACTTGCAGGGCTCAGCATTCCAGCAAAGCCCTTAGTGCAAATGCTGAAATTCTTTTCAGTTTGCATGTCTAAGGTTATCACAGACTTTGAGATGTATGGAAAAACTGGAGTCTGTTCTATGGAAATTTGGCATTTCAGAAAGGCAAATCAGTACAGAGTTGGTGAGTAGAAAGAGCTTGGTGATCCATGGGATTGGAAGTGTAGAGTGGGAAACTTGGAGTGTAATTACACTACACAGTGAAGTATAAGTCTGTAAATAATTGATCTAATCACCACTAAACTGTTTCCAGAAGTGAATTAGTGCAGCCACCTTAGTTTGGCTCTGAATACATGCTGAGGAAGACTGGCTGTCTCAGTGACAGGGCACATTGGCCTGAAAGGAATGTGCTAACCTATCTGCACAGCTCCTGGGACCAGGTCCATGCGGGTGTGGAATGTCTGCAGTGTCTCTGCTCTGACAGGCCTGGTGTCACAGCCAGATGGGACCTCTTCACATTGCATACCATGGTAGGAGAGATGTGCTGTGAAAGCTCTCGCCTCAATGAGCCAAGCTAAGCGAGTATTAACAGATGATATAATTTACTTCTCTGAATGTACCATCACAGAGGTAAAGCTCTCTTGAAGCCAAGGAACTGTGTTAGTAGAAGAGCATAAGTCATCAACTGACCAGCTATGCACTCACTCTAAAAATCAAAACAGAATTTTCACATTGAGACCTCCATCTGATAGAGTAGTTACTAAAGGGACTTTGGTCAGATTCTGAAATAAATTAAGTGATGCAAGTGTAAGAGCTGAGTACTTGCAGTGATTTAGGAGTTCTAGTCCTATGTTTGTATGTCTCACAATTCTGTTCAAGCATCAGAGTCAACATTGCATCCCACTATTGACTTACCTGGGAAGAGCAGGGTCCTAATTACAACCTTGTGGAGTAACATCCTGCTCTTATCTTTCATGTATCTCTTATCTACATATATTTCAACTATATTTCAGTTAACACAGCTGAGGTGTGAAAGCAGTGGTTTGTCTGGTAGCCAGAATATATAACCTCAAAAATGTGTAGGGAATTAGACTGCTTCAGTTGGACAGTTAATGAAGCACTTTTGTTTTATTGTGATTCTTTTTCAGTAGCAGTGATAGAAACAGAGAGCTCTTGGCCAAATTTCTTGTAACAATATGCCAAACAATATACATAATGATTTCAGTCATTCTAGTCATGAGGACCTGAGAACTCTGAATTCAGCCAGATGAAAAGTCTACCTAACCTAGTAAGTAGATACTTATGGAAAAAGTGTCCAGAGGCAGTCATGCTTGCAGTGATTTTTCCATCATGCTCTTCAGGCCTTCAGTGACTAGGAGACTCTTTTGTTTAACAGTTACTGCTGACCTACTGAATAGAACTGCTGAATCAATGAAGTCATGCTTTTTCTGGTCCATGTACAATTTATGCCTCACATTATGTAATGAAAGTAAGCTTAGTTTATTAATTGAAAAAAAAAAAAAAGCCTTCCATGCCTTCCAATATTTATATTGGGAAAACTAGTGAATTGCTATTACCAGATCATCTTTTGAATAAAGTTCATTACTTGATACATTGCTCTCATATTCTTCTCTAGATGTTTTTCTAATTCTGTCATAATGTTTTTGATAATGACATGACTAAAGCTCCAAATTATTCATAAAGTGTTTGTGGCCTGAGTGTTTACAGGGCAGATTTTTCATGTTTTTCTGTTAATTTTAAAATAAATCCCAGGTATGTTTTTTCCTTTAAGCACCAGATATTTTCATATTTCTTTCCTGGTGATACTAACACCCCATATATATACATATATGTGTATTTTCTCTTCCCTTCTTGATGTGCATTGCACTTAATGACACTGAATAGCCTCTGGCATTTTATCACTCATTCAGTATTGAACCACCTCCAAAGCTTTTCATAGCTAGTCCTAGATTTCCTCAGCCTAATAGTTTTGTGTCATCTGATGTTTTTTCCTTTGTCTAATTATGTGTTCTTTTTCACGGTGTTTATGAATATACTGAAGGCCCACATCTGTCAGCTGAGCCTAAGTCAGTGAATCCTGAAAAAGAATACAAGCAATATAAAATATGACCTATAAAAATAATTCAGCCTTGTTTCTTCTTACTGAAATGAATTGTGCCATTTTAGTTTTATTTATTTATTACATAAGCAGATATATTTTTAATTTATTTTCACAATGCAGCTCTGCTTTTCAATGCACTTGTAGGATAATGGAAATAGAAGACAAGAGAAATTCACTGCTTGCTGATAAATATCACACATGTTGACATTAATGACTAACACTTTTATGTCATATTTTACTCTATGGGATTCTGGCACATACTGACAATTTAAGGGTGATTGTCAGGAAAGGACTATATAAAATAAACTGTCTTTTTATTTTTTTAATGTTAGCATGTAAAGGTTGTCTTTGACTGTCTACAAGCTCCTATTGGCTTAATCCACTATATTTACTTATTAAGCTATGAATACCTGCAAATCCTTTAAAGGATTAACTGTATCTGCCTGCTAAGCTTTCCGAGACAGTTAAAAATAACTGCAGGCTGATTCTACTGACACACTAAAAATTGGACCTGCTCTACATTTTATGTTGTATTTGCTGCTGCTTTGACAGATGTGATACAGTCTGGAGCTACTTAAACCTTCTGTGAAGTTGGGTTGACCAAGTGCTCTCAATACCCCAGTTCTGACTAGCAGCTGTTTTCCGTTACAGCCCAAAGAGGATCAGCATTTGCTTTGTCTCATGAAAAATGCCAGTGACCAAGAACATGCAAGCTGGACAAAGAACTTCAGCTTAATATAAATTCATTAAATAAAGGTGTCCTTCTCTGAAGAAAAGGCTTTGCTTTATACAAGTGGTCTGCAGTGCAGTCTTTCCTGTTGGGTATTTTTTTCCCTAGCTGTACTCACTGACTTCAGAAAATGTGTCTCTTTTCCACATTTACAAAATTGTTATATTCTACTACAGTATGTGTGCTGGATGCCGCTAGGTATTGTTAGGAAGGCAGCCAAATATATTATAGTCATCATTATATCCATAAGTGGAAGCCTTAGAGGGAATGAAGAGTTTCTCCCAATGGGCTGGATAGCGCAGGAGACAGCAGCACATTAAAATGTGTACTGACTACCTCTATGTCCTGCTGACTCCACCATCTTTATATATTGCACTGTATTACATTTTATAGTGCAATATATAAAATGGAAACTTTGAGATAAAACTTAACACTTTCTGTTGTCTTTTGCCAGGTATTTTCTCTCAGAAATCTTGTACTGGTACAACAGAATTTTCTGGCTGCAAAAGGATACCATAAATGCTGGTGTTTTCAACAGTGATTCTCTGCTACAGTGATTTCTACCTTCATTAACAGATAGTTTAGGTTCCTACACAAAAGAAAAGCAGAAGTTTAAGTGCATATAACAGCTGAAACTGGTTCTCACAGTTTTATAAGTGCTGAAGGAACGTAACATGGCATAGAGTTATTTTCCCCACAGGTGATAGGTATCAGGCTAATTAATACTTAGCTGAGTGCATGAAACCTGTGTTGTTTAAAGCTGAAGGGGGAATATTGAAAACCAAATTCAGTCAGATGTAGATACTCACAAGGGACAACTCTGTCAGCATTCCTTATAGTGAACTCCTGACTATAAAACAATATATGAATATAGAATAATATGAACTTGGGTTGGGGCTTCCCAGCCACCCTGTCAGAGTGTAAAGCATTGACACCAGCACAGAAGGAATATTGGATCCATCTGTGTGGATTCAGCCTTCAATCCCCAAAAGTATAGCTGCTAGAATTCTTTAGCTTAGGTAGTTCAAGAGCTAAGTAGTTGCTGATTAATTACTTATGCTATTTGGCAGTAGGAGAGCTGTAGATTTTCCTGCTCTTTTAAATATGTAAGCAAACTGCACAACCCAAGCTGAAGGTTCTAGCTCAGACACAATAAGCATTATAACTCTATTAACATTAATATGTGCTAATTTTTGTCTAAAATACATATTAAAAATTGTACTGAGACAACTTCATACTGAGCTATATCAGGAAATCACATTATGTTTTTTCTATTTCTAGCTAAGGGAAGTCAACAAAATCTTGTGAGAGTTACATTTTAACCCCTTGTTCCAGTCAGTGTCTGCCTGCCTCTGCCTGAGGAAGCGCCATGGGTAAGCAGATATGTTGCCTGTGATACTTCAGCGTTTCTTAGAACTAATTGCAGAACTTCTGCAGTGTCCTGTATTGCACTGCTCAAGCAACAGATGACACAGACATAGCAGGTAGATTGTGTGGTTCTATTTATTTCAATACTAGTTTTTCTCATTAGGCATATATTCCTTAATGTTTGGTCTTATCTGAACTTCACCACAAACTGTCAAGTTAAATTTTACTCAACATGTATTTTTGGAGGCAGAAAATGGAATTGTACAAAATGCACTTCCTAACATAAACTATTTAGTATTTTGTTGTGAAGAGAAGGTAGCATTCTTATGTTTTAAAAGAGAAATCTTGTGGAACCCAAGCTTGTCAAATTTTTGCCAGAAACTTGCTGGTTGCCTGCCAGCTCTCTACCCATCCACTTGGCAGGTGGCCCAGCCTTCCAAGATCTGCAGCTGCCTCTGAGGCAGGGCTGGCAGCACTTAGGGCTGCAGGTCCCTGAGCAAGTGTCCAGATGGACTCCCTCTCAAAGGATCCCTGTCACCCTGGGCTGAGGGGCTCTGCCTCCTGGCAGGGCTGGAAGCTAAGGAACTTCCAGGCCTGGAAATGTTTTATCTTGTGCCAGCTTTTAGTAACCCACATTCTTTACTTTAAGAAATTGTTTCATAAGTGGACATCCTATTTCTGTCACTAAGGAAGGCCTTGTACCTGAAAGCAGGGATGGATGCCTTTAACACATCACTTTGTAGCAGTCCTGCTTCCGAGGAAGGTTCATGAAGAAATGACACAAAATGCAGCAGCATGTCTAGAGGAATGTTGCTTTTTAAGTTGGAATTTGGCTTCTGACATTAGCATTAGGTTTTGTTGAGGTTTTGTGCTTTCCTTTTATCTTAACAGACATTCTTTCCCCCCTCCCCCCACCCCCAGTAATATTTAATCTTATTGGAGATTCAATCAGGCATCAGCTATATCTTGTGGACTAATATGCAATTTTTTAATTAGTTAAATATTCATGGTAGTTGATACAACCTTGGTATTAATAATCTATTGTGAAAGAGCTGTAAGAATAAATAGAAGCTGATAAGCTTTATGCTGGTGTGTACATGGTTGCTGACCTTAGTATTTTTTTATCATATCTTTTTAGGGTTGAGAAAAGTACAGTTGAAGAGCATGGAGTATTCTGACATGTGTAACTTTTGTATCAAAGTAAATGCCAACTCAGGTTAATAAATAATAAAAGTGCACAAAACAATTTTTCTTCCTTTTCCTGATTATTCTTTAATATTTTGCTGCATTTTGAATAGCTTGCTAGAAAACTTATCATTCCTAATGGACCTCTATTCCAAAAATAAATCAATTCCACAATAATAGGCAGGGTTGGAGAAGAACTATTTTTTCTGTTCCAGCTATTGTTTGTAGATTGCTACTAGGTGTCATGTAAATAAATCAATCAATCTCAACTTTATTGAAGCTAAATAATGATATTGAAAGGCACATGTGAATGTAATGAAGGAACTGTGATACACCAAATATTTTATAGAGTGTTTTCTGGAGATGATATCTTTTTTATGACTGCCCTCAAGGAAATGTAATGAAGAATTTTTAATTAACATAATACAGTAGAGCATAAGAAAGTCTTGTAATTAATTTGGCAAATAGAAACAGTGATACAATAGAAGATGATATTCTGATAAAATTTCTCCAGCTTTGTAACTTTTTCAGCAAAATTGCTTAGTGATTTTACTTCAGACCTTGCCCCACTAAAGGCAGTAAGTTTATTCCTGAAGTTCCTAGTGGGGTAGAGTAACAGTTTCAGAGTCTAGGTGGACATTATTTTGGCTTATACAATGTTACCTCACAGGGTAAGAGATGAAGGACTAAACACTTCCTTATTTAAGGAACCAATGGCCTGTCAAAATCAGTACAAAAGGTGAAAGCACTATAATTAAAAAAAAAAAGACCTCTTCTGTTTCTCAGCTAGTACAATATGTTGGAGTGGAGGTTAGCCTTGTTGTGCATTTTTCAGATGCTTCAAATAGCTGCCCACGATGACACCAAGCTCAATTGATTTGCCCCTGTGCTACTGCAGCGTTATGTTTATTGCAAGCACTGGGGGTCTGTTAATAATAAAATTAGAATGAAATAGAAATAAATCATACATTCTGTCTCTTGCTGATGTGATGATATGTAGTTTCTCTTTGATTTTATTACTCTCTTGCACTAGCCTAACTCCATTTCTGCTTACAAACTTAGTAACAACATGCTTACATAAAGTAGACTTTGATGGTCACATCTTCAGCTGCATCCTGGCATAGCTCCAACTGCATAGCTGTTGACTTCATGAGGATTTGAATACAAACTTAAAGTTAAGCCCATGCTTAACTGCTTTGTCAATCTGTCTCTCTCTCCCCCTCTCCTCCTGCTGTTACTATCATATAACATCTATGAAATTTAGCTCGTGCTGACATATGAATGACTGTTCAGGTATTTCTATACACTCCTTGTTCACAAAGCTGTGCTTGATTTACTCTTATTTCAAGCCTGAAGAAAAGACTGCATCCACTGTGACTTCCAGAGTGCTGTGAGCATGAGTGTGTGTTTATCTGTTCTCTAAGGTCACATGTGGGCCTCTCATCCAACCAAAACTGTAAGAAGGGAGACTGCATTTCAGAATAAAACCTTCTCTGGGATTCCGTGCCAAAACTCATGCTTTTTGTAGCAGTTATAAATTAAGTAATTTTTTTTTTGTTTTGATTTAAATCATTTAGAGGTATCAAAACTTCATAAACATTTTTTCATTTTATTTAAAAACATTTACAGCAAAATACTACATCAGTAATAGTACCAAAGATTTAGAAAGTGAGTTGTATAACTACAATTATATATAATCTCACAAAGAAAACTAAAGTTATTACACAAAGGAAGGTATAATAAAATTATGACTGTAGGCATAAGAGTGTAAGTTTTTCAAATACTTAATAAAATAAGAGATTTTACCAGAAGTGTAACTTTTGTTTATGTGATTTATGTGCATTCTTCCCCAAAACAGCATTCAGCTACAATAAGGTTTAGTTGGGCATTTATACATGACAACATTAATGAATGCGATAATTGACTGTCTAGAGAGATGTAGATTTATTTAAACAAAAGGTTTTATAACTGCTTTATTTATTGTAATAAATTAGAGCTAAGTGACAATATTGTCATAAATTAGAGGGGGGAAATATTTTAAGCACACATTTCCTTAAATTTTATCTCCTAAAAAGTTGGACAGCGTTTCTATGTATCTCTTCATAGCTGGGTATTTGCTAGATGTACTGTTGTTTCCCCTGGCATATGTGTTCTGTAAGGCAAGGGACAACAGAATCAAGAAATAAACATCTGACCATGTCACAAATCCAATTAACTCTGACAAGGGCTAGTAAAGTCAAGTGAATAACAAAGCACTGCTGTCTGGAAGCAGCTTTGCAGGCAGTAGGACACCAGCTGGACGAAGCAAAAGTACTTCAGGCAGCTGAATTTTCTGCCTCCACTAAGACCATCTTATACCCTGGTGAGGTCACAGCGCTATAGCATTTTCAAGTGTCACATCTCATCTCTTCACTGTTTCTAAGCGGCAGGGAGGAGGAGGAGGGAAGCATTCCCCTCACAGAATGTAAAATATGTGCTAATGTCATTACAAGGTAATGCAGCGAAGCAGAAACTGCAGCAACTATTGCACAGCCTCTCATCCACCACCACAGTGCTGGGCTATGATAGAAACCTCCAAGAGATTTCAGTGCAGCAATCCTTGGGCAGAAATCGTGGTGGTTTTCTAATCCCAAGGCCTGTGCATGTTCAAAGTAGCTCTCCTTTTTCTAGCTCATGATGCATGTAGCTAACCAGTGTCCCCTTTAATGGAACTGAATGATTAAATGATTGCTTCACCGGTCTGCTGCATTCATCCATGCTTGAGACTCAGAAATGTGGGGGGAGTTCTCATCTGGAGTATAGCAGTGTCAATCTAGAGACATTCCTTTGGCAAAGTTATTTTGGGTTTATCTTGAGAGGAGAATCCACTCCCTGCTCATCTGACTGGAAACTGAAATTCTTCACTGCTTGTTTCCAGATAGAAAGGAAATACGTGCTCCATTTACTTTATCTGTGTAACCCAAACAACACAATGTTACCCTTGGAATCTTTTCTTGCTCTAACCTATTTCCCTGTCATGCAGTATCCTTAAGTGAAATGCTTTCCATTTACACTGTAGTAATAGAAAGAATCTTAGACCCCTATAAAATACTCAGTATTTTTGCTGTTAATTGTCAACATTATTTGCAGCTCCTAATAACTTATCTTCTA
Organism: Serinus canaria; assembly: GCF_022539315.1. NCBI lineage: Eukaryota > Metazoa > Chordata > Aves > Passeriformes > Fringillidae > Serinus > Serinus canaria. Next base: position 41,762,268 of record NC_066315.1, read on the forward strand.
GTAGCCAGAAGAGTCCAATATAGTTTGTCAGCTTTAACATGGGTTATAAAACTGAAACAAACCTATATCCTCAGCTTTGAGATGGAGGAAGGAATATTTCTTAGGAAACAACATGAGAATTGGGGTTAGCTCATAACTCACACCTAGTTTGCATCTGAAATTTCCCAGCACTTTTCTAATAGTCCTATTTAATTGAAACTAAAATTATATTAACTTCAGCAAAATTTTCCAAAGGAAGATTTCTTTAGTTCAGAATGGGATTTCTGGGTTCTAGGAACCAGAAAAAAATACACACAATGACTCAGTGATTAGGTTATTAAATTACTAGATTTAGAGCAGGAAACTGAAACTGTTTCCCCTCTTCTAATTCCACATGTTTCTATGCAATGCATCTTTTGAATCTTACCCCCCCCAACTTTAAAGAAATACTTATTAATCTTGGAGTTGATCCCAATTTTCCTGATACTAAGAAATTAACATGGGGTGAGATGGGTAAATTGAAGTGTCAAGATGGTCTCTGAAATCAGAAAAAGGAGCAAGGAAACAAGGAAAGAATAAAAATATGCAGTATTGCTTCTACAGAAAACTAAAACTTAAACATGTAATCATGCTTGTACATTTTTTTTTAAGTGCACTGAAACTTGATCTTCTTGCTACAACTTTGGACACAAATAGAATTTAGCAAATGGAGATGTGCTGTAGAAGCAGCACAGGCATATGCTGACATACGATTACCATATGTCAGTCCACAATGATTCTCGAGCTCCTGAGACATGTTTTGTTCTTTAAATAGTTTTCCATCTTTTTAACATTTTGAAGCATAAAGACTATTTTCATTATGCTTTTTTCCTCCTTCTTTTGAAGCCATGTGCATTTACAACTGAATTAGATTAGGCAGGAAGGACAGATAGATAGAAAGAAGCTAAAATAGCTTTCAGAAATTACTACTGCAGTCAAATATATTTGGAAATTCAAGAGTCAACATGAACTATTGAAATAAAATAAAGTCTACATTAATATTTATAAATAAAGAAAACATGTGGGTTAGGATTTTTGTCCTGCATTCATCCAGGATCACATGCAGTATTTTGTTCCTGAGATGTAACACAGAAAGTTAAAATTTAATTAAAAAACCAACAAAACCCCCTTTGTATTTAATCATGTATCATTAAAACCTGAGGTTTTGATTGAACTGGAGGCTGAGTCAGAACTTCACAGACTCACAGAGAGAACATAGTAGCTGCCAACAGGCTATTTCCTGTTGCTTTTCACAACAAAAAAATTGGATATTTCAGTATGATCTGCAGATGTGCAGCATGATGACATTTAGATGCAAGTTTTACAGAGGCCTACAATTTTAGGCAAATAATATATAAAACTCCCTCCTATTTCTTAAAAAAACAACCCCATCACTATAGACTTAACATCTTTTAATATATAGTGTGGCAGTGTTATGTTTCTAAGCTCCTATAAGTTTTGGAGGAAAAAATACTTCAAATTCACTCAAATCCCTGATAGAGCTTAAAAAAAATGAAAAATAATGAGAACATACATAAAAATTCTACTGCACACTGTTAAGGTAGAAAAACTGTACTGAACACATTTTTTGGCTTTTGCAAAATCTCATATAGGGTTTATCAGCAAAATAGTTTGTTTCTTTAGTGAAAAAACTTGCTATATACTTCTCAAGGGAGAAATAATCTATTTCTGAATGTCTGGAGAAATGCTGAGAATAATAACTACAACAAACAAGTCATTAGTAAGAATTTACTTTTTCAAAAAGTGCCTGGAGACATAATATAATTTCCTAATAAGCTCCAACCTCCTAGCTGTTGCAAACCAAAGACATCCAGTATTAGAGTTTTCTACTAAGTGTGCATATCAGCTTGGGCCAGCACAGGAAGGATTCTTAAGGCTGGGCTGAAAGAACCAATGTTTCCTCAAAGCCTCTGATTCATCACAGGTACATTTGCTTTCTAGTTCTGTGTTTTAAAAAGGGTCAAAGCTCTGCAGTGTTGAAGGGCATAAAGTAGTGCTTGACACATTGGACACATACATCATGCAGACATCCTCCTGTTAGGAATAAATGAATTCCTGCTTGCACTAAAAGGCACGGATGTAATCACAAAATGTTTTAGAGACCTTTTACTCCTAACTGGGTAACACTGGAAATTTTGCCCCTCTGCAAGTTATGGATTGGGTCTTAGCATTCTTTTGTTGAAATAAAGGTACTCCAGTCAATTTAAGAGTTGAACTGGAGACCAAAGTTCTGTAAGATTTTTGCTAGCCTTCTCTACAGGAAGGAAAACAACCCCAAATGTATGGTGATATGTGAATAGTTCTCCTCCCACAACCTCTTTGTTTGCCAGAGTAATTGTAAGTGGGTGGGCAGATTTCTTCTGGATGACACCAGAAGAGAAAAATTAGGAAGATTATATAAAACTGTGTTTTGTTTCTTATCCTAGGAAAGCCTTACATGGCACAATTTGGATGATGTCTGGACTTAAACCCATTACCAGAAAAAGATAATGATGCTGTTGTGAGAGCCAGATGAAGAGACAACACATAGTACCATATACAAGGAAAATCTTGAATGAGCAAAGAGGATGTACATGATGGAGTTGTTTACCAGGTACTATAATATGAAGAAAAGCAGAGCACCTCTCCTCAAAAGGGAATTACAGAAATTAATTGAGAATATTGTGGCATCATTCCTTTAAATCCCTTATGCTCCACAGTTCCCTGTTTCTCAGTGGCACCTCCTTGCTCTCAGAAGTTTTGCACCCATTTATTCTCTTTCCACATCCCCAACATCCTCTAAGTTTGTCTCCTAGGCTTAGCATCTCTATTTGGCTGTGAACAAAGCTGTCACAGTGGTAAACACTGTCAGAAAGATTTTCTGTCTCCTTTTTTTGTATGTGAAAGCAAGGAGTAAGAAGGGTGTACTCAAGGTGTTTTCCTGGCACTGCTACAGTGCCTGGAGGGCAAAGGCTATTCCTCCTCCCCTGCGCCACCAAGCAATCCATGTTCCAGCACCAGAGTGAAGAGTGGGATATGAAACAAGTAAAATAGTGTCACTCAGAACCTGAGCTTTTTGATGATGATGAGCCGTGCTGGGCCAGTTCCCACCAGATGCAAAATATCTTCTGTATGAGAATATACTGGAACTGTGAGGAACCTCAGCCCCTGCAGTTTACAGCTGTCAATCTGCTCCTGCTGCTCTGAATGACTTGCTAAAGTAAGCACAGCCTCTGCTAGTTTATTCACTGAGCACAGACAGAACAAATACATGCACTATACAATAATTTTCCAGGAAAATATATTCCATAGCACTCTAAAAGTAAAAATACTGTATTTAAATGAGATTCACAGCAGCATGTTTTATTGATTTTGAGAGACAGATTCAGAAAAAGAGATTACCAAGCTGAGGCTAATAGCTATATTCAACATACTTATGCTAGTTTACATTGCAAACAAGAATTAGTGTGGCCAGCAGGACCAGGGCAGTGATTGTCCCCCTGTGCTCGGCACCTCAAGTTCTATGTTTAGTCTTTGGCCCTTCACTGTCAAGAAAGACATTGAGGTGCTGGAGCGTGTCCAGAGAAAGGCAGCAAAGCTTATGAAGGGTCTGGAGCAGAAGTCCTATGAGGAGCAGATGAAGAAGCTGGGAGTGTTTAGCCTGGAGAAAAGGAGGCTCAGGCAGGACCTTATCACTCTCTACAATCCTCTGAAAGGAGGGTGTAGCCAGGTGGAGGTTAGCCTCTTCTCCCAGGCCTGGTGACAGGACAAGAAAAAATGGCACCAGTGGAGGTTCAGGTTGGACATAGGAAGAATTTTGTCACTGAAAGGGCTGACAAGCATTGGTACAACCTGTTGCTCGAGGTGCTGGAGTCACCATCCCTGGAAGAGTTCAAGAAATGACTGGATATAGCATTAAGTGCTATGGTTTATTTACATGGTGGTGTTTGGCCACAGGTTGATCTTGAAGGTCTTTTCCAACCTTAATGACTCTTTCTTAATGATCATTCCATATTTAAACATGCCGTGTTTTATTGGACAGTGCCACCTAGGGGGTAATGGCTTTTAAACTAGAGTGGCAAAGGAGAGGGGGCTTTAATAATAACATAGAAAGAATTTCTTCCATTAAATTCTCTTTCAGAATATACTAGGCAGACAAAGTGCTGCTGAGATTTTCATACTGTGGAATCTGGAAAAAAACTGTAATTTTCACAGGTCCCTTTGGAGCTACCCATATTCTTTTCTCTCTTCCATAGTGAGAGAAATCTCTTCTGGCAGTGACTAGGGATGCCACAAATCCTGATTTTCTCCCCTGCGAGCCAGGTCTTGCTGGTATGATCAGTGGAGAGGTTATCTACATCTCATTACAGCTGTAAGGCTGGGTAGGAGATTGCTGTATTGCTGTGTTTGGGTCTCCAAGGACTTGAAATGGAGCCTTGAAAAGTTTGCTTTTTGAGGCCAAAAGCAGAGAGAAAACTCTGGTCTACTTCTACTTAATCTAGTCTGATAAAGGAAGGTAGTGTACAAGGCAGGGATGAGATGCTGAGACTACTCTGTCTGAGAGCAGATAGGTCCTGACACTTCCCCCACTGTCCTTGAAATTACAAGTTACAGTTGGCTCCTTTGGGCTTCTAACAATTTAACCTAGAAAAGGACAAAAGAAACTTAGAAAAACTGCCCATCTCTGTACCATGTTTATTTTCTTCAGAATGAGATTTGTTTTAAAAGCCTGAGTTGTTGTAATTTCTTTCCTGAAAAAACAAAATTCCAGGAGAGGTAATATTTTAGGAGTGGTTTGGGTTTTTTTTTCCCACACACATTTTTTACTCTCACAAATGGTATTTGATTTTATTCTGTATCTTCCACAGCAGATGGCGTGCCTGACTCCCTGAGACCAGAGATCCCAAGCAGCATGCAAATCATACAAGCATAGAAACAATAGTATGATATAAGAAACAATTATGCAAGAAACCTGCTCCTCTTTCCTTAGAAGAAAGTAGTGATGTTACCACAATATTTTTGAAGGAAAAATGTCAACATTTTTGATTGCATGACTGTGTGTTTGAATTGTAATAAAGGGCAGGTCTCTTCCTTTCCTTCAGTAACCTCCACACATATAAGTAATTGAGTATTAATAAGAAAAGATTTTATTTAAGTTCCTTTTAAAAATAATCCACACTGAAAAAAAAAAAGGCCAGCTGATAAAAATTGCTTTGTCTGCCCCCTAGAAATGGAAAAAGAGAAATTATTTTGGAACTACAAGCCACAGACATGCAAAATGGTGATGGAAGTTATACCAAAGCTTGCTGTAAGTGTCCCTCAGGTAAACAAGTCCTGTGGTAAAATTATTACATGATTGATTGTCTTAGGTTGCAAGATGTGGCTGGGGGTGTGTATTCTGTTGCCATCTGTTAGAAGTGGGGCAGTTATCTACTGTTAATTGGGCCACCTGTCAAAACCAGCTGGGGCAGTTTTCTTTAGCTCTTCCATGACCAATCCACCCTCTGGGAGATACCTGCTGTTAATGGGCCATTGAGTCTCACGGCATGACTGATAAAATTACATCATCCCATTGGGAGATGTTGCACCCAGGGGGAGGAGCCAAGCATTCCTACCTGGATATAATCTAAGATTTGGAACACCAGAAGCAGCCGTTTTCCTACTAGATTCCCAGAGGAAGACTAGGTCCATCTACACCACCACTAGACCGTCAGAGGAAGAGCACATCCTTCTACAGGATCACTGCTTCAACAGAACCACTGCAGCCACCATTTAATGGGACTGCTTCCAATACCCTGACCAACAGGGTGTCGGGTTGTATTCTGATTCTGACAGTGGTTTTTTTTGTACTAATGCATTTGTATTTTTAATTTTCCTAGTAAAGAACTGTTATTCTTATTTCCATATCTTTGCCTGAGAGCCCCTTAATTTAAAATTATAATAATTTGGAGGGAGGGGGTTTATATTTTCCATTTCAAAGGAGGCTCCTGCCTTCCTTAGCAGACACCTGTCTTTTCATGGCAAGACATGGATAAAGCAAACTCTTACTGTCCTCTAGATGTCACAATGTGGAAGAGGATCAGCTGGATACCAGGGCTGCCACACTTGAAGCTAAATAGTTTTTGGCATGGTTGTTAAAGAAAAGCTACAGAACGGCACGGCACATTCACCATGGTGCCCATCCTGATGTGACATGCTCTGGAGCAAGCAGGCTCCTGCTCAGGCACTAGGAATAAACACTGGGCCAAGCCTGGGAGACAGGGACATGGACATCCATATTACGTCCACATTGGTCATTCTGGATTCTGGCTTGGTCACTCAGCATAGATTTTTGGTGACTTCCTTGTTTTGATAAAATCAGAGAGAATATGCAGTTACTCTTGTAGCACAGTGCTCTTCCCATTATAAGTTTTATTTCTTACCAAAGCAACATGGTTCTTACATATATATATGCACATATAAATAAATAGAATGGCAACATTAATAAATAACTACAATGTTAAATATATACACATCAGGAGGACTTGCTATTGCAACTTTACTTGCAGATACTCGCAAATACATACTCATCCAACAGCTCTTTCTTACAAAAGAAGATACAACAAATTCAGAGACTTGGAATAAGATATTTAAGAATAAGAATTGTGTGATTCTTTCACATGTATATGTCTAAAAGAAAGACTGCGGATCAGAGTTGAGTGAAAATGAAGAAGTGGTGATAAATAGTAAGTTATTAGACATAATTTGGAACATTCATAACTTCAAGTACAAAATAGGAAGAATCATCTTGCTCTTCAAATTCCTGAAATAATCCTGTTCCTTTTCAGAATCCTTCATGTTACAGGGCCTGGCTCATTAAAAGCTGTGATTTAAATGTATTCAGAGCTGGTGTGTGTTAGAGTGCATTTCTTCCCCACTGTTTCCCTGTGTTAAATTTTTCCTTACCTACAAACCTGACCTCTCTGAGAGGCCTGATAACAGAGTTAGGGAGAACACTGTCACTGGAGGCCACTCCAAGAAGACTGTTAAGAAATCCTACTTCCACTGAATCCCTTTAGCTGTTGACTTCCCCAAGGACAACTTTCCCCTAACATGCAAGAGGCACACCATAGGTGCAGTGTGTGTGAGACACTCTGGGCTGTCTTGACAAGTGTTGTCTGCTGGCAACGAGACAAAAACTGTACAAGCTGAAGTCTCTTAATCAGAACTGAGTGTATCTACATTTGCTGTCACAAGTAGGAAAATAAGGTGATGTTTAACAGGAATAAATGAGGAAGGGGTAGGGGGAGGGGGAAATCTTGGACAACCATGTCTGGAGAAATAATAAAGTGATCCCATATCAAGAGATAACTGTTGACTATCACTGTGGAAGCAGGGTCTGACACGAACCCCACAGTGACACAGAAGAAGCACACAGTGCATGTCAATGATGGCCATTAAAGGCAACGGTCCCTGTGTCTGTGGAGCTTGACTCCAAGGAACAGAGACACAGGGAACTTTTTGGTGCTTGAAGGGGACATTTCTGGGGTGCCTTCTAACCTCATCCTACTTCCTGTTGTAAATATAACTATGAGGGTTCAAAAGAGAGTCCCCTACCTGGCTCCACCGCACTCATCCACAGAATCTGTGCCCAAGAGTCAGAACAAGAAGTGGCTGCTGAGCCTACCAAGATACATCATAGCAAAGGTAAATGCTTAAATACTACATATGGCAAATCCAAGTCATCACAGAATCCATTCACTTGGAAAAGCCCTCTGAGATCAGGAAGTCCAGCACCTCAACCAGACCATGGCATTAAGTGCCAAGTCCAGTCTTTCCTTAAACATTTCCAAGGGCAGCAACTCTGTCACCTCCCTGAGCAATCCATTCTAATGTTTAATTGCTCTTTCCATGAAGAAATTCATCCTGATGCCCAACCTTCCCTGGCACAGTTTGAGGCTAGTCCTGTTGCAGGTTGCCCAGGAGAAGAGCCTGACCTCCCTTTCACTACACCCTCCTTTCAGGCAGTTGTAGAGAGTGATAAGATCACCCCTGAGCCTCTTCTCCAGGCTAAACAACCCTGGCTCCCTTGGCTGCTCCTCATTATCCTCTAGACCCTTAGCCAGCTTCACTGACCTTTGCTGGACCCACTCCAGCACCTTTATGTCCTTCTGGAATTGAAGGGCCTGGAACAGGACACAAACACCTAAGGGTCTTTAATATTCATGATTATGCCAGTGCCATTTATCCCATGCCTGTTAATTTATTAAGAAATATGGTAACAACCATATCAAAGGCTAACTGGGGTCCTTCAGTGTGATGAAGGTTTTGTCCCCCTGCCAGGTTTTGGGTGTCCAGTGCCCAAACAGCCACTTAGGAAGGAACGTGGGATGCAGGTGCTGAATCTGCACTGGGCACTTATTGCCATTAATTAGAACAGTGAGAAGCACCCTAACAACACTTTAAACAGTCCGCCTGATAATCCACGTAACCTAGAGAATACATTGAATGGAAACCTCTAGGTCCACTGCTATTGCTCCAGAGGGAATCACAGAATGGGTCAGGTTGGAAGGGACCACAGTGGCTCAGCTGGTCCAACCTCCCTGCTCAAGCAAGACAGTCCTAGAGACACTGCACAGGATTGTGTCCAGGGGGGTTTTGAATATCCCCGGTGATAGAGACTCCTCAGCCTCTCTGGGCAATCTGTTAAGGTGCTTGGTCACCCGCACAGTAAAGAAGTTCATCTTCATTTTCAGGTGAAACTTCCCACACATGAGTTTCTGCCCGTTGCCTCTTGTCCCATTGCTTGGCACAACCGAGCAGAGCCTGACTCCATCTTCTTAGCACACCAGCTTTAGATATTTACATCCATTGATGAGGGCCGGCACGTCTCAACGGGTTAGAAAGGACAAAACCCGTTCGAGACAGCGGCCAGCAGCTGCCGGCGAGCTCCGTGCCGCGGGAGGACCGCGCACCGCCAGACCCCGGCCCTCACACGCCAACATGGCGGACCCGCCTCATTCGCCTCTCCCTCCCCCCCGCCGCGTCCTGGCGTCACATCCGCGGTGCCCCAGCAACCACCGGACGTCGCGGGCGCGCCGGGAACCCGGAAGCGGCGGGCGAATCGGGGCGGGCGGCGCAACCGGCGGGGCGGGCCCGGCGCGCGCAGGGCAGCGGCGGCGGCGGCAAAGTAGTGCCGGGGGCCAGCGGCCGGTTGGTGGCGGCGGCGGTCGAGCAGCGCCTGTGGCGCAGCGCGCGGGGGACTCTCGACAACTACCGGCGCTCTCGGGCTGCGCGGTCCCGCACGGATCTGCGGCCGAGGCGGAGATGGCGGCGGACAAGGCTGCGGGTGAGTGCGGGGGGAGCGACCGCGGCCCCGCCGTGCCTGCCCCCGGCCTGAGCCGTCCGGCGCGGAGGGACACGCGCTGCCCGGGAAAGCCGCCTGTGCGGCTGTGTGCCGTGTCCTTCCGCCGAAGAGATAGTGCCCCGCGGCGCGGGGCCGTGCTGAGGGACCTCTGTGACACCTGAGGGTCACCGGCGGGGCCGTGTGCGCACCGGGCCCTCCGTGCCCTTGGCAAGCGGCGCTGAGCTGTTGCCCCCTCCTGGCCGGGAAGAGCTTGGTGGGGAGGGCCCTACGTTCGTATTGGCGGGGGGGTGGGAGTTGTGTATTTGTGTCACTCAGAGCTTAATAACCCCTACAGAAGTCGAGCTTCTGGGTTAATTTGTGAAACTGGGGCATGCAGGAGGTATGAGGGAGGTTATAACTCTTGGTGGTGCTGCTTAATCACTGGAGTGCAGTCTGATTCCCTCAGGGATGCTGCTTTGGTTTTAGGGGATGTGTGCATCCTCACTGAACTCGGGCCTGAAAAGACACTGCAGAGAGAAATCACCGAGACTAAAACATAAGCCATGTTCTGGTAAACAGACAGAATAAATCTCAAATACAGTTGCTGTGTAGCACTGCTAAACTACTGCTCATCCATCTCCTGTACAGCTCCCCGTCATGCAAGAAATCTTCATTGCAGGGAAGGTCATCCCGTCAGATGTCAGCTCGCGGGGGGATGGAGAAGAGGGTGATGTGGAGGAAAGCCTTACTTACAGAATTGTATAGGTCTGCTTAATAGAAGTGTAGGATATGCTGTGTTGGAAGACTGATAAAGATTAAAAAAATTCCAGTTCCTGGCCCTGCACAGGACATCTCTAAGAATCACACCGTGTGCCTGTGAGTGTTTTCCATACACTTCTTGAACTCTGTTGGGCTTGTGCCAATTGGGGAACCCATTCCAGTGCCCAGACACTCTCTGAATGAAGAACCTTTTCCTAATATCCAACCTAAACCTCCCTGACACAGCTTCATGCCATTCCTTCTGGTCTTGTTTCTGGTCACTTTTTTTCTAGTTTTTTTTATGTGGGAAGAGAATTATTTAAAATCACCTTTAGCATTTTTTTCTCTGGCTATTAAATCTGAAATGCCTCAGTATTTGGAAAAAAAATTACAGGGAAAATAAGTATACTGCACTGAGTGATGTTTACAAAACTGTCATTTGTTTATTTGTAAGAACTGTAAGTGTAAGAACTGCTAAACTACACCAAAAAATTGGCATCAAGTTTTTAATACTTTTTTGTTGATGTTCTGTGAAATGATGAAGGAACTTTTCAGTTTTACTTTCTTAAAAGTATGTTTGAAATGAATCAAAGATGTGAGCTATGGCAAGATATTCCACATGCTGCACTTGTTCTAGCAACGAGCTATAGGTAGCTTTCCACTGAGAAGTGTTTGCTTTTTATTGCAGAGCACCAAAGAAGCCTGTTGTACCTATGCTGGTAGTGAAGGGCTTAATACGAAAATTAAAACCTAAGTCTTGGTTCCAAAAAATGTTATCCTGTAGTAGCTGGACACTGGCTGGGCTTCATACACTTTGAAATTCTTTTGGAGCAAGAATCATATGATAAATCCCTCCCCTTTCAAGAAAGAGATTATCCCTCTGCCTGTAGAGTTTGGAAATAAATGTATTTCCAGAGATGCTCTGGTGTTCAACAGCACAGTTCATGCAAGATGTAATTTGCAGGGTGTAGGAACAAGAGAGCTCAGGAACAGCAGTCCTTGGAGAAATGGAGAGCAGTTATGAGAAGGATAATGATTGCAGTCACTCTCAGGTGTCTTCAGGTGTCTGTATGTGGGAGATGTGACTTTTGTTCCTTTTATGAAATTCTGGCAGCAAGCCTGTGAGGAGAGCAATCTTCCTTTTCAGGTGTCAGCCTCATACTTTTCCTTGTTCTCCTTTCATAGAGACAGTTTTCCTGAAGTTCTGCTGTCCACCATGATGCACCTTCTCCAGCAGGAACAGCTTCCTGCTTGTACAAAACAAACCAGCCTGCGTGAGGTAGTGTTGCTGCTGCTCAGCCCCAGGATTGATAGCTAGGAAGATAATTCCTGGCTTGATTCTTTATCTTCCAACTCAGTGCAGCAGCTTCCTCTGGATCAAAATCTGAGCAGTTGATTTTTACATCCTTTTCCAGGTTGCCCCTTTTGCCCCTCATCATGAACCTACACAAGTTTTAGTTTTAGAGTTGGTCTGTACTCATTAAGGTTGGACAAAAGAAAAGTTAAGCAAACAGGTCCATATTTAAACACAAATTCCAGAGATAAATCAAGTTCTCTCACTTGTGAAGTAGAGACTCTGCACTGCTCTGGATATTTCAGCTGACAGTTGTGGCTGCTGTACAGATGGGAGTACATTGGAGATGACTGGTGTGCCATGTGTTACCTACACCATGTGCTTCTGCAAGAATGCCAAAGGTCAAGGGGCCCAAGTGAGCAAGGCATGTTGCTTCTTTTGCCAGGGAACAAGTTTCCTAACTGTTTCACTTTCAAGTGCTTCAAGGAACATGGAAGTAACAGTTCTAACAGTTGATTGGATTACAGAGACAGCTCTGGTTTTGCTTAAAGTAGTCCCCAGCTTCATTTTATGTTTTGGGCTTGTTTGTGTTTGTTTAATGTAGCAACAAGTTTAGAGAGACAGTGAAATTTGAAGATCCGTCCTGATTTTTCCTCAGGAATTACATCAACCAAGCTATGTAAGTGTAGTTTTTTATGGCAGACCTTAGACAAGTATCTCTTAATTTATCTGTCACTTCGCTGAAGACATTTTACTTCAGAATTCAGATTTCTTTTGAGACGCTGGTCCTCCAAACCTGCATACAAAGGCAGTAATCAGTAATATACCTGGTAGTTGATGGTTCTCTGCTAGGTAAACCTGTATGTGAGGAATCTGATCAGACTGAGTGTTATCGGCTTCAAAAGCTTTAGAGCCTCAAGGCTCTGCACTGTGGTTACCTTTACCAGCACAGTCTGATAGGCATGCTGAGCAAGTAAAGCAGATAATGCCACTGTTGGCATGAAAGTTGGAGGGAAGATGCATTTGATTATTTGCTGCTGTTCAAAAAATCCTTGGAGAGTGAGAGCTTTTAGTTCGTCTGTATAATCACAAGGTTTAGAGCTGGAATCAGATCTATGCTATATTTAGGTTGAAGCAGAGGTACTTCCTGTTCCTTTCCTCTTTCACTGTGGAAAGCTTTTGGCACATCAGAAATGTTCTGAGCTTTTCTGTGGTTTAAATTTCACTTTTCCCTTTCCTTTTGAAGGACAAGGCAGTGCAAATGGTGTTGATCAACGCGTTATGCAGTCAGATTTCATAGCAGGTGTAGGCCCTTGAGGATCCACCCCTCCAGAGTAGTGAAATTGCTGAACCATGAATTTTGTCCAAATGACAGTGGGTTACTCTTGCTGATGTAAGATTTGTTGAGATTTTAAAATCTCTACTTTGTTGACATCTTAATGCAGGATGAAAGTCCTAACCAAATATTTACAATTCTTGCTCAATTGCAGGGGGCAATAGTGTTTTTGCAAGTGGAAGAAATCTCACTATTTCCCAGCAACAGGCATAAACTCTATAGATTATTAAGTCTGTTTTGTTCTTACTGAGGATATTATATGATTAATCTTCTGAGGTTTGACTGCCCCTTATGATTGTCGTTTGTCCTGTATTTGTAAATTTTCATGATCAGTAGTAGAAGAGCCAGATATATTGGTGGTTATGGATTTTGCAGAGGAGCTCACAACTAAGTGTTTTCATTTGTTCAAAGTAAAAACAAAATTAGTGGAGTTTGCATTATATCTCCAAATTATAGGAAAGAGAAAGTAGGCATTGAGTTTACATAGCCTACATAGTCTATTAAGATAGCAAAACATGTTTTAGAGCAGATCCTCCACTGTGAAATTCAAGAAATACTTTTCTGCAGAAGCAGAAACCATTGCTGATTTATAAAGTCTTTGTTTCAAAAACATGAAATGATTTTTGTATGTTGCAGCACATTAATTAATGCTCCTAGAAATACTTTCTTCAGTGTGGTGGTTGTGTGGTTGTTTTATTTTTTCTCAGTAGTTTTTGTTCAGCACAAGGAAGGGCTTAGTGGAGGTCTTTTTTCAGCTTCTTTGACATGGAATGTGTGTACTGTGCTTTTTAATGCAACTTCACTGAACTCTTAATTACATGATGCCAAAAGGATTTAGTAGACTTCTTTCTGAAAAATATGCTCAATAGTGACTGCAACATAAATCATTAGGAATTTAGTGTAAAAAATGGAAGGCAATTAAAACCTTGTTACATTGCTATATAAATGCATAAAGCGGCCACCATTGTAGTTGCTACATGTTGTTCTTGTCTTAGTCTGAAAAAGAGTGTAGTAAAACTGGAGAAGATTCTGGGGAAAAAAATGTGAGGAAGATGGAGAGTAAACTGCTACTGCTCACATTGGAAGAGATGTGATTGAAAGGAATATCTGTAAGATTTGGAGTGAGGCTGAAAAAGTGAGCAGGCAGCATGTGCTTATGCCTTGCAATATAATCACCAGACAGCATTTGATGGAGTATATTGAAGAATACAAAAGTAGAGAGTGTTTTTTAAAAAAATATATTAGATCTGTCAGAGGTTATTAACAATGATGGTTCACGTGCAGCCTCTTATTTGGGGAAATATTCTTCCAAAGGAGGGAGCTGTGGGGAAGTTCCAGTGTTTACTGTGGTTTTTGTTGCACCCTAGAGTATCCCTTGCTTGCTGTTTAGGAAGCACTATACAGGATTTTGTGTGGGTTTTCATCTAACCCACTGTGGTACATATTTCACAATGTATGGCCTTCACTGCTGACTTTTGAGCAAAATAAGACAGTGCTAGTGTATGGTTGCAGCTTTAAAGAGAACTCTAAAATGATTGGGTTGTCAGTTAACTTGCAGGACTTTGGTTGTTCGTTGAGCACCATAATTTACATTTCATGGAGAGGAATTCACTAGGAGTATAGAATAACTTGATATATTGTGGTAGGAGATGTAACTTGGGATATAGATAGTGTACTAGGGACGCTGCTACAGTTATCTGGAAAATTACTTGTATTGGCAGGAGGACCTTGAGAACTGGAAGAAACAAAGTTTTTATGCCACACAGCTGTTATCACTCTTGCAAGCTTTGTTGTAATCTTCTGTTCACTTTTACAGATCAAAGTACTGAAAAACATGAAGGAGCAGGTACTTCTGGGATTACTGATCAGGAAAAGGAATTGTCAAGCAGTGCATTACAAGCTTTTCAAGTAAGACAAAGTCAGACTTTGGGACTTCTAAGTGGGCTTGTGTTATTGTTTTTCCTGTTTTCTTAATACAGCTGCAAATGCATTCAGAGGATGTTCAAAAGCAGCACTAGTTGTTTTGTAAAGACAGAACATGCATTTTCTAACTGCTGTGATGTGAGAAGACTGAACAGGATACTTGAACAAAAGCACTTTTAATCTTGATTTTCAAAACTTAGTAACCTTAAAAGCTATATGAGGCTTCTCTTCTGCATCAGCATTGGAAATGCATTATCTCTTGGAAGAATTAATCACATCAAGCTAAAATTGGTGTGTTAGTGTTTAAAGGAGCCTCATGTATTTAAAAAACAGCAATGAAACAAACACTTGTGTTTCAGCATCATGCTATACTATATTCTTTCACAAAAAGTGTTCCTGTCACTTTGCAATAAAACATTTCTGAATGTGTAACACCTACAGCCAGTATCTTACTGTTTGTGTTTCTTGGAAGATTTTTTTTCTTCTGTGTTAAAGTTCAGGTTTCCGTTTATTTCTTTCTTTGTATTGTTGCCTAATTTTACATAGTGTGACAGGAAGTATAATTGCTTTTCCTTTCAATTGTATCTCTGTCTCCAAAATACCTTGCTTTAAATTCAGTTTTAAATTTATGAAAGAAGTCAGTGAAGAATTTAAGTGTTGTCTTTGGAGATTCTTGCTTCAATGTTTCACTCGTACTTCTGTGTTTCACTCATTTTGCTACATTAAGTGCATATGGTTGGTTCTTAATACTGTATTGTTCTCTGATGTCTTCTTGAAAGCTGTCTAGCTCAATTACTCTTTTTCAATAACATTCTAATCAGAGGCATTTGATCCTGAGAACTGAAGACACATGAGAGAGTCATTTGTTTTCCACCTTGCCCACACATCTAAATGCCTAAAATACTTTTGATCTGCTAATGATTTCATCTTTACTTTTATCCTGGTCCAATGTATTTGGTTTATCTTGTCAAGTTTTTTCTTGCTTTAAGAATTCCCTGAGTTCATGGAGTGAGGTGGCAACAGATGTGAGCAGAATTAATTTGATGCCTTGCTTGCCAATTTCTTTCAATTGAGTAGCTCCAGATAGCATTGGGGGCTGCCTTGCATCCTGCTTTATCATATTACATGTCCAGTTTCAGTCTTGACAGAATTCCTATAAATTTGGGTATTATATTCTAGATGCTATCTAGTATAGTGGCATAAAGGATTGTTAACTGATGAAAAACACCAGAAAATAACCTGAACATTTAAAGGTTCAAGGTTTGTAGTCCAGCCATAATTAGAAGCCTTGTTCCTGTGGTCTGAATGCTCCTACTGAAGAGAAGCTCCAAGTGTGAGGAAGAGAACCACTGGGAGATGAACTGTCTCAATTGAAGAGAATGCCAGCAGTTGAGCTGCAAGTTCCTGTGTTTGTGCACATGATCAGAAGGCAATCCATGCTGTTGGTGCTTAGAGTTGTGAAAATGTGTCAGGGTCCTGCTACATCTCTCTAAGTTGTATAACTGTGCCTGCCTGGGAGACTGAAGGAACTGGAATGGTTCCATGGAAAGGAGCTGCAGAATGGCAACTTTCTTGGGGAGAGCAGAAGGACCCCAGAGCTCTTCTCTGTTGTATTCTGCCCTTAATAGGAGGTTACACAGCAGTCCAGGAGAAGCTCTGTGGAACAACAGCACCTGAAAAAGGAGGAGTAAGTGGAGGGTGGTACTCCAGAGCTTAGCTTTTGGGTGTGAACCACTGACAGAGATGGAAATGCATCTGCTTATCTGTCTGACCACATGGGAAGTAACTCTGATATGGAAGATTATGTGATTATTCCTGTATAGGAATTTAGCAATTGAAAGTGAAGCATCATCTAGGCCTAAAGAGTGATGCCACTCTTTCATTCCTTGATGCCACTAAAGTCCTCCTGTGGTCTAAGAAAGGGATTTTTCCATTAGATCACACATCAGTGGAACATCATGCTTGGCTCCTAGTTTCTGTTTAGGCATTCCTAGGTGACTGAATACTTCATCCAACAGCTAAGGCTTGTAAAAATGTTTCTTAAACCTATTCTGGGAAGGCGACACTTTCTTTTTCCAATCTCTCTTGAGCTAACTTCTGTAGATTAAGTTGTAAATCACTATATATTCAGATGAACTGAAGACTGAACATAAAACGTTGGGCTGGAACTTGTGTAAGCAACTGCAGCTGCTCCGTGTTCATGAAATGGGGAAAGATTATGAAAACTGAGGAAACAGAGTCTTGAAACTTAATATAAGAGAAATGAGAATAACACTTTTCATGGAAACATTTGTTAATAGTAATCAGCTACTTAATTTGTCCTTACACCACCAAATTATTTTTGAAGTTTGAATATGGCTTCAACATTTAGACTTGCCTCTCATCCATGTTAATCTGCATAAATAATGAAATATGTGTATACACATTTAGTTCACTTGTATTGATAAAGGAAGGACTGTATCTTCTAATGCGTGCTTCTGGTATGTGTGCAATTTACAGGCTGGAAACTATGATGCTTGTTTACAACACCTAAACACCCTTCAAGACATAAACAAAGATGACTACAAAATAACTTTGAATACTGCTGTTGCAGAGTTCTGTAAAAGTAATCAGACTACCACAGACAATTTGAGACAAACCCTTAACCAGCTGAAAAACCAGGTAATGCAGTTGTATTGACATGGTACTTGATTTTGAGTACTATTTCTAGTGGTGGGTTCTTTCAGTGAAGTAGAAGTAAAGCTTCTGCTCCTTGTCCCATAGATATAACAAAATAAGAAAGTGACATTACTTTTAAACATCTGAGTCAGTTTAATCTTGTAGGACAGTTTTTGTAGTTGTGTTTTTAACTATTTTTGAAAATGGTCTGAGATTATAACAGAAGGACCTGCTATGTTCTTCCAGCAGAAAGTTCCTTAACGTGGAATAGTTTGTGAAATAATAAAAAAGTGAAAATATTACTTTACTACTCAATTGACAGTTTTGTATTTCATTGTATGGGTTTTTTTTTTCTGTATTAATGTGCAACAGCAATTGAGTTTATTAGGTCAGTAAGTTATAATTTACCTTTAGAGAAATTCATAGCTTTAGAGTTGTTTTTTTTTTTTTTTTTGAATGCCTAGTACTTTAAAATTATAGGTACTGAATGTTTAATGAAACAAGTGGGTTATTTTCAGGTTCACTCTGTTGTTGAAGAAATGGATGGTTTGGATGATGTTGAGAACAGTATGCTGTACTACAATCAAGCTGTTATCCTGTACCATCTCCGTCAGTATACTGAAGCTATATCTGTTGGGGAGAAGCTGTACCAGTTCATAGAGCCTTTTGGTATGTAGGCAGAAAGTGAAAAAGACTGAATTGTCTTTCTGTAGTTCTTGAATTGACAAGATTCTTCTATCAGACAAGTGATTTGTAATTTGTCTGATATAGTTTTAAGAAATTAGGTAGGGTTTGGAATGAATATGTTTTGCTTGTATCAAGGAAAACAGACGAATTTGGTGGAAGGTGCTTCAGAGAGCTTTAGCAGACAAGTGCTATGAAACTGAAATGGATTCTTTCAACTTAAATAATAATGTACAAGCTAATGAAATTATTTTAAATCTAATGTTTTGAGTCATCATGCAACTTCATGGGTGGGCGTCTATTTTTTAGGGCACTCATTTTTAAATACCTTTATTAGGTAATACTTAATTGTATATGCTTATATCTGAATACAAAGTCTGCAACTTTTATAAGCTATGATGCCTTATGTAGTAGAATTACCATACTTGTATAAAATAATTTCATAATCCTTGTTAAATTTTATAAGTGAGAAGGCTGAAGGATATGTGGGTCTCAGTAAATTAAGTAAATGCCTCTGTGTTTCTGCTTCAGTTCCTCTGTTTTCAATATGCATAACTGGGACTTAGTCTGTGAAGTCAGCTAAACAGAGATGTGTTTTACAGAATCTTTGTGAGTTCTGTGGGATTCTACATTTGCATACGGCTCTGTCTGCTTGGATGCTACAACTTTGTGCTGATCTACTTAGATCAGTTCTCAGAACCTATGAACATGAAATACTTGTTAAGCTGTCTTTAGTCTGTGCTTTTATGGTGATGCTATTTGAATAAATGAGCTTTCTTTTAAGTATGTACTTAGCTGTGGGTTGGACATGGCTGTATTATTTTTTCTTATGTAGTATGTTGATTTTTCTCATAATGTTGCATAAATGGCGCTTTACAGTAGTTTCTTTTCCATCCATGTTTGGAGGGATTGGTATTAGAACTGTAAAACAAATTTTTCTTCTTTGCTTTTCACAGAAGAGAAGTTTGCCCAGGCTGTGTGCTTCTTGCTTGTAGACTTATACCTGTTAACTTACCAAGCTGAGAAAGCCTTGCATCTGCTTGCTGTTCTGGAAAAAATGATTTCACAGGGCAACAATAACAGCAAGAATGGAAAAAATGAGGTAAGCTTAAAATCATACAAATGCCTTTAAATCTTTATCAGAAGTATGCTTTAGCTCAGTCCAAAATTAGTATCTTAATAGACTTTGGAATTATAAGACTATGTTAGATCACCTGTAACTTTGGCCAGCAGGTTAAATATTTTAGTGACTGAGTTAATTGTGTACAACAGCTGTTTCTTCCTTCTTTTTCATCCATTTCTCTTACTCCAGGGAGCTAAAATGTCTTTCTTCAGTCAGAGACTTGCATTGGAAAAATAGTTGTCTCCTGGATCAAATATTGCTTGTCTTTGACTATGAGCATATGAGACCATAAGTTTTAAAGGGAAGTCAGTGTCAGAGGAACTTGAGTTGCACAGCATAGGATGGGAAATTAAGTATCTTTTTTACATAGCATCTGAAAGTATGAGGCACACTTTCAGATGAAATCTTTCATGTGCCTTTTGGAAAAATCAAGAAAATCAGTGGTGACTTGAAAGTGAAGAAAGGGCCTTTCAGTGTTTTCCTATTGATGGAATGTCACACTTAAGATAAAATATTCTCTCTTTAAGTATATAGTAATGCTACTGAAGGAAGTATTAAAGAGCTACTCTAGAATGTGCATGTCATCCTTCTAGCCAAAAAAATTCTTGTTAACTGCAGAGCAACATGGTCTAACACTAATACTAGTACAGAATTCAGCTCTTCAAAGGCTAGTGTGGTTTGTGGATTTTGATTGTTAAACTCAAGTTAGTTTCTGTAGGATGTGTATATTTTGATATTAAATACTCAAACAATATTATTATTATTATTAATACTATTAAATACTTCTTTTTCTTCATGTGAGTTGAATCTGTCAACTGAATTTAAAAGGTTACTAACAGTAATGCTACTGTTAGTCACCTTTCAAAATTACGAACAGTAATGCTTCCTCTTTTTTTTTTTTTTTTTTTTTGACAGTCAGGTAATAATACCAATAAAGATTCCTCTAATCAAAAAGCTGAAAGTGGAGCTTTAATAGAAGTTGCTAAATCTAAGATACATCAGGTAAGGGTCTGCGTGTTATTTATACAAGAACATTTCTTTGAGAATTTTCTAAATCTGAGTGTCATGTCCTTCAAAACCAGTTCAGCCCAAATTATGATGCTTTCTCTCCTTGTTGTAAAACAAAGAATGAATTTATCTAAGTCTTCATTTTTGTAAGTTTCATGTACAGGAAACACTGACCTGACATCCTACCCACCACCACCATTTCAGTCCCTGTGTGTTATAATTATTTCTTTACATGGCAGTTCGCTGCAATGAAATTGTCTGTTCAACCTCCAACAGTCTAAATCAGCTGGGTTTTATTTCACTGTACTGTTCTGAGAAAAAATATGTGAAGAATCAGAGTGCTTCTCTATTAGCATGTTCATTTATCTTCTGTTTAGTAGGTAAATGTCTGGGTTTAAGATGTTAGATTATTTTAATTAGTTTGTCATTTTAAGTGCTCTTACCTGTGTTTGAATATGGAGCAGCTGTTGGCCATTGAACAAAGTGTTCATCTGCTTATTGTAAATACAAACCCTATGAATGTGGTGTTTAAAGTCTGAATAGAATTTCTTTTTTGTGAAGACTTTTTGAATAGCTTTTTGCTACCTATTTTAAAAATGTTATTAAATATTCTGCAGTAAATATCTAGATACAGTTTGTCTTGCAAACCTGCAGAAATTATTGTACATTATTTAACAAATTTAATTTTTAACAGTATAAGGTGAGAGCCTATATCCAGATGAAGTCATTAAAAGCATGCAAAAGGGAGATCAAGTCTGTTATGAATACAGCTGGGAATGTAAGTATTCTTAAGACTATCGTTTTTCAAATCTAGATGTGTTCTGTATCTTAAAACTGAATTTGCTAATGTTCTTTACAAAAAAAGTTCTTATTGAAGGTGGATGTTTGAAGTAGTCAGTTGGGTTTATAGTATCTTTGCAAATGCAATTAATGTAGAATTTTCTTATTTGTGCTGTTTTCAGTTTCTAAAAAAATTTGCCTTGTGGTGCCAAAATAACAATGAAACATTATATAATAAACAGGTTCAGCATTCTTTATGATTGAAATGAAATAAGTTTTAGCTTACTATAGATGTTATGCATATTACAAATTTTGATGTAATTGGTAGTTTAAACCAGTTTATAAAGTATTAATTCTGGGATGTGTGGGCATTTTTTTGGGTTGGTTTTTTCTTTTTGTTGACATTTTTTGGAGGCTTATGTTTTGCTGAAAAGAAGGTTTAACAGAAGACCTTCTGAGGTCTGTGTTGGTAGACTAGGAAGATTACAGCCTATGAGGAACTCTGCAGGGAGGGGAGGTGTCTGGAGGAAGGTATTAGAGGACAGGTTAGAGATGCTTTGCCCTTAGCCACTTCCATGACAGAGTTCTCTAAACTTCATGACAGAGTTCTTGAATGTAACATAGCCTAGACCCATTTATTTTTAAATGGCAGCAGAAGCAAGTTTATGAAGTGATATAACACTAGAAGTAGAAATCATCAACCAAGACGTAACTAACTATTGTTTTCTCCTTCACAGTCAGCTCCTTCTCTCTTTCTTAAGAGCAATTTTGAGTATTTGAGAGGCAATTACCGTAAAGCTGTCAAACTTTTAAACAGTGCCAACATTGCTGAACATCCAGGCTTCATGAAAACAGGTAACATAAAAACCCTTCATCCTGCAGGTACTTCAATGTCTAGTATAAGAGGACTACTTGTTAATATCACTTTTAAGGATATTAGTGATTACTTAGCAGTGTCAGCCCTGAAACTCATGTATTTATATGCTGGATGGATTTCATCTATCTTCTTGTACTCTCACACAATACTGTAGTGATTTTCATTGAACATTCTTCTACAGAAGGCTGTGATTGTCCATGAAAATGGATTTATAAAGTTGTGTAATATATGCAAGGCTCATGACTGAGTCTCTTAATAAATGAAACAAAAGGCAACTTATTAGGTCTAGAATTGAGGCCTCTCTGGCAGTTTTTATGCCTAAAGTTCTCTTTATTATTTAAAACTTTTTTGAAAGCTTTACCGTCACATAACTTTTTTGCATTAGCTTTTTTGCACAGTATATTGTTCATTTAGTAGCCTTCCTAGGCTATGACTAAAGTCATGTCTGTTTAATTTGCTAATGGTCTGGTTATTTGGATTTTTAGGGTGTTGGTTTTTTCTTTTGTCTTTATTATCTGTGTTAACCCTGTAAAACTTCAGTCACCAGCAGAAAAGTGAAAAGTTAATTTTTTTGTCCTTTATTATTTAGAAAAAATCTCTCACAGTGTTGCCTGAACATATATTTAGGAAGAAGAGTGCATTTCCTGCTTGTATGGTTAGGTTAGCATGAATGTATGTGTATGTCATATTGGATATAACACTGTCACCCATGAGCATCTCACTGAAAAACATGTTTAATAGACTGCCATAATATGCTGACCCATGAGAAAGTGGTTGGAGCATTTTCTGGGCTTAGCAACAACTTTCACTTTCTAAATATGGTCTTTTGCTGTTCTCTCAGGTGAATGCTTAAGGTGTATGTTCTGGAACAATCTTGGCTGCATCCACTTTGCAATGGGAAAGCACAATTTAGGAATTTTTTACTTTAAAAAAGCCTTGCAAGAAAATGATAATGCATGTGCACAGCTGGGAACGGGCAGCTCAGATCCAGGTAAGCAAAAGATTAAAACAGATGATGGAAGAGGGGTTGGCAAATCTAGGAAATAGAGAACAGAAGGTTTGAGTAATTATCAGCAAATTTCCCTTTCCATTTCTTTATGGAGGGCATGGTAAGAGGGGTGAGAATTTTTATGATAACCTGATGTAAGAATGTAGTTGCTGTTGCCAGAAATACATGATGATGGTTAAATATGTTCTTTATTTTTTTGTTTTTCTTAATGTACCATGGTGTTGGGACAGTTACTTCTCTCTTGTTTATAGACTTTGTCCATCAGTTAGGGAGGTATGACAAAAAAAAGTTTTTGTGACTTATTTTGCATAGGTTATTTTTAGTCTTGCTAACAATATGTAGAATCATCAGGGCATGAAGGATGCCTTCTCCATATTCTGAGTTATCAGGTCTCCTGTTTCCTTGTGGAG
Organism: Serinus canaria; assembly: GCF_022539315.1. Lineage (NCBI taxonomy): Eukaryota > Metazoa > Chordata > Aves > Passeriformes > Fringillidae > Serinus > Serinus canaria. The sequence continues at coordinate 41,785,472 of NC_066315.1, forward strand.
GGGGCTCATATTTTCCCTAGTTTTCCTTTTATCACCAACATACCTGTGGAAGATTTTGGTTTTGCCCTTGATGTCCCTGGTCAGATTGAATCCTGTCAGGGCTTTAGCTTTCCAACCTGGTCCCTGGCTGCTCAGTTTCTCTGTATTCCTCCCAGGTTACTGATCCTTGCTTCCACCCTTTGTAGTCTTTCTTTTTGTATTTGAATTTGTTCAGGAGCTCCTTGTTCAGGAGGCCTCCTGCCATTTTTGTCTAACTTCTTTGTTGGTATGCATCACTCCTGAGCTTGGGAGAGGTAATCCTTGAATATTAATCAGCTTTCTTGGGCTCCTCTTCTATTCAAGGTTTTATCCCATAGTTTTGTAGCAATCAGATCCCCAAAAATGCTGAAGTCTACTTGCCTGAAGTCCAGTGTAGTGAGCTTGCTGTGCATATTTCTACTGTCCCAAGGATCCACTATTTCCCTCTTCATGAAGGGAACTCTTTGTATGTGGTCTTTTTCTCTTCATGTCATCTGAAGTTTCATTGTTTGCTCACTCATTGTCCACTAGAAATCAAGCAGGGCTAGACTCCACTATTTCATGGTCCCAGCCAGCCCCTCCTTGTTGGTGAGAACAATGTCCAGTATAGGACCTGTCCTCATTGGCTCCTTAAACATTTGGAGAAGGAAGCTATCATAAACACATTCCAGGAATCTCCTGGATTGTTAATGCCCTTCTGTGTTGTCCCAGAGAACAGGACCAGAGCTTGTCAATGTGAGACCTCTCCTATCTGACTATAGAAGGCCTTCTCACTCAGTCTTCATAATTTCATGATGAAATTGTAATTGTTTTCATATCTTGATTGTTTTTTTTTTTTAATATATTCACTATCAGGCATTTTGTTGGTTTTTTTCCCATTTCTCCCCTGGACCTAAGTGCAGCCTTAGATAGTAATGTGAAAGTGTTTTATGCTTGTTAACAGCAAAGTGGTTTTCTTCTGGAATGTGTGTAGATGTGTATTTTCACAAATCTGGGATTCAGTACTATTGTATAGGTTAGCTTGTGTGCTAAGGAACATATTAGGTTAGCATTTAATGTACTTCAATCTTCGTTAAGAATACAATTAATTTGTCTTTGAAATCAGTTTTGATATGAAAGAAATTTACAGAGGGATGCTAGTGGATTTCAGCAATGAGAGGGGTTTTTGGTAACTTTGGGGTGTTTCTCACAGTTTCCCTCTTCCTCTTAGAGTTTTATGCTGTCTTGAGTAACACATCCAATATGATGTAATCCTTTTCTGCAGGTAAAAAATTTTCAGGGAGACCCATGTGTACACTACTGACTAACAAACGATATGAGTTGCTCTATAACTGTGGAATTCAGCTCTTACATATTGGGAGGCCCTTAGCTGCCTTTGAATGCCTGATTGAGGCAGTCCAGGTTTATCACTCAAACCCTCGTCTGTGGCTGAGAATAGCAGAATGCTGCATTGCTGCCAATAAAGGGGTAAGTAGCTTTGGAAAATTCTTCTAAAGAATGGCATGTGATTACAGAAAGGTAGAACTAATACCTAGAGTTAAGCTGTGTATTTTGCAGGCCGGATGTTGTAACACCTCTGCAAATCCAGATTAATTATTTCTTGTGTATATGTATTTTTACGTGTTTAATCTGGAGCTGCAACAGGTGAATGGAACTCTTTGCATATGGTCTTTTTCTCTTCATGCAGCCAAAGCTCATCTGAAGTTTCATTGTTTCCTCACTCATTGTACACTAGAGATTAAGTGGTGTGAGACTTTGAAGTGTGGGTAGCCTGAAAGTGACAGAGGGTGAGGAAGCAGACATCAGCCTTCTCTATCCTGAAGCTGTTGGGATCACACCCGCTGGGAAATGGAATCTCTAATTGCTAAGTCTTCACCTTCTTCTCCTGGCAAAGTTGGTAGAAACCTGCTGGTGGCAGGCATATTGCATGTCCTCTGGGACATCTTGTTTTCAACCTGCTGATCCATGTTTGCTTAGGATAAACCCATATGATAAAATTCAGAGGGCTGAGGACAGGAAGAAAAAACTGCACCTAAATAGTACGTCTGTGAAATACAGACACACTGTACTAGATTCCCTGTAAAACTGTAATTCACCCCTTAAGTGTGGGGGAGTGATGGTGTAGTCTGTAATTGCATGATCTATGCAGTTATTCCCACAGTATGCCCATTCCACTCCTTACACAGGATGTGTGGGATGAATAGAGCAAATAGCTATATTCACTATATTTTCCCTCCACCCCTGAATTCTCTTGTGTTTCCTCTCTGGTTGGCCTCTGTGCATTTATTTACTGCACATAATCCAATTACAAAATTAATAACTTTTCCTTTGGGAATTTGAATAGTACTCAATATTTTGGTATCTCTATTTCAGAGAACTTAAGAAAGATACAACTTTATAGCAGAGGTTTGCTTGTATACTGATTTCAGAGGTAGAGCACTGAAGATTCAAGAGTGTTGGGTCAAAACTGGACTGTATGTGTTCTGTATGTACTACTTGTCAGATTGCCTGAGTTTTATAAAGCAAATGCAGGAAGAACAGCTTTCTTCATACTAATTTTGCAATTTTCTGTATCAATCCTACTGGGTGCAAGTCAGAAATAGATAAAGAAGACACATGTGATCATCTCTAGTGAAAAGCTGAGTATGAGAGTGGATTAGTGGTTTTGTGGCAAAAATCCAAAGCTAGGATTCCATTTACAAGGATATTGTTTAGCAGTCTGGAAAAGGGAAATACAGATCCTTATGGAGCATTTCCCTATTTACTGCAGACTAGCCAAAGTAGTAAATTATGCCAGGTTCCTGAGGCTTTCTTCCTGTATAGTTATGATGATGTGTGGTGTACCAGAGAGCTTGAGTTAATGCCAAAAAACCAGCTTGTTCCCTAAATTTGTAATCTTAAAAGGAAGAAAAATTATTTTGGATGCTATTAATATTAAAGGCAAAGAGAAAATATCTTTAAATTGTTAAATTTGTAACATGACAAGTGAAGTCCTAAGTCAATAATACGTTCAATTTGACCTTCTAACTCAATTTGCTGTAGTATTCCTTTATATCTAAGCATGGATTCATATTTATGCTCTGAACACCATGCAGAAGAGCAATTTCACTGAAGCTGATTTTCACCCACTTTATAAACATAAAGTGGGTGAAAATCAGTATTTTATAAACATAAAATATAAGAAGGTTCCCTTTTAAACACCTGCATTTCAAGCACCTTTTTTGAAATACGTGCTTCATATCCAAGCTCAGTGTATGTATTTTTTATTTGGCAGTAAATGCTACCATGTCAATATTTTTACTACTATGCTACTATGTCGATCTATTTGTAGATTCTGATAAATTCTGAAAAATTACAGCTATGAAAGTTCAGATTTGGGATAAGTTTTTTCTTAAAACTGCAACTCTTAATCGCTCACTAAACTTGCCAATGAAGTTAAGATAGCTCATGGTAAAACTGCCAAACAAACCCCAGTAAACATGGTGCAGAGATAATTATTGGGACTGACAATTAGGGTACTTTAAGTTCATTTGACCCCCAGAATGTGTCTGCATACTCAACAATCCATTAAACAAGTTAATTTAATGTATCTTTGCATATGTTGTTGTTCAGCTTTGTGCTCTCCATGGAACAGTTTGAGAGCAGCTTTTCCAAAGAGTGTTTTGAGTGCTGTGTAAGCAGGGAGAGAAGATGGCAAGTGTTACAGTGCCAAGTCTGAATGTTATGTGGCAGATCAAATTATTTCTTTTTAGATATCCTGTCAGTTCTTTTAATATAACTTGGTTCATTGTTCTTTTGCTTTCAAAACAGAGGAGAAACTAGGTCAGTAGGCTATCAGACAAGCTGTCAGAACTAATCTGTGCTTACACTGTGTGCAATAAAATCCCTCTGCAACACAAAGACAATAGAAGGTGCCTGATCCTTCATTGTACTTTAGATTTAAAATTGTATCCATTATTCTTATATTTTAGTAGGGTTCAAGGTCTTCTTTCAGCCTTCACTTACTTTGTCAAGCTCTCATTCAATAGCCTTGATATTTAAGCTCTTTTTTTTCCCTTTTAGACATCAGAACAAGAGACTAAAGGTCTTCCCAGCAAAAAGGGAATTGTGCAATCAATAGTAGGTCAAGGCTACCACCGTAAGATAGTCCTAGCATCCCAGTCCATACAGAATGTTGTGTATAAGTGAGTATGTTTTCCATGGGTTATTTATTTTGTTTTTATAGCTTTGTTAAGGATATATATCTGTTTATCAGAGATTTTAAAACTGTTGCGGAATAACTGTTCATACATGTAGTGAAGAGAGAGGCATGCTAAAATGCTTGGTGAGTCTTAAACATTTTGTGCCTCCTCTGTGATAGCCAGCAGAGGGCTTAACTGTGTGTTTCTTGTAAGTAAGATGAGCATTAAAGCTTAAAATTTATTTATATGAAATTTTATATATCTGTCCCCTTTTTCTCATTTAAAAATATGTATTTTCAGTAATTCACTTTAGAAAAGTGTAGGAAGAATCTAGTTGCTCTGCCATTAAACTTCAGTAAGTGAAATCAAAAATCTAGTGAATCTATTTGAGCATTGTGATGTATTTTCAATATGTAAAGATAACAAGATACTATATCTTAATAAATTAAATTTGGTGTATTAAAATGTTATTTAACATTTTTAGTGTGAAGTTTTCTCTGCATTCAGGTATTTTTGGAGCTCAGCTTTTATTTTTAATTTAGTAGGATTGCTACTTATTGGTCAACTTCTGTGTCTCTTTAAGTGATGGGCAGTCCTCAGCAATACCTGTAGCCAGCATGGAGTTTGCAGCCATTTGTCTAAGAAATGCCTTGCTGCTACTGCCAGAAGATCAACAGGAGTCCAAGCAGGAAAATGGATCTAAAACTAATAATCAGCTGGGGGGAAATACAGAAAACACTGAAAGCAGTGAAGCATGCAGGTAAACAAAATTGAATATAAGCCCTTCTTTTTGTCCAGAGGAACTCTGGGCCAACAGTCTGTGTCTGTGACTTACCTTGTTTGGCCAGCAGAAAAGCAGAACATATATGTAAATTCTCTTAATAATGCTGGTATTTTCAATGAAATTGTTTAGCTGCTTGATGTTTTAATTTAAGAATAAAATACTGATTTGATTCCTCCTGACCCTATCAGCTTTTATTAAATTAGACAGTGAAATTATTTTTTCCCTTGGCCATCGTTTTTTTTTCTGTGCTGCAAATGTTATGTTTTCCCACACCCTCCTGCTGTGCATATTGGTATTTCTCTAATTGTAAGTGAAGTTTCATGTTACAGTGATTTTGTGTGTGAGCGCACGTGCGCCGTGTACTTGATTCAATATATATCTGAGTGTCTGGAAACATTTGTAAACATTTCCCCATGATCAGATTTGACATTCATCAGCCCTAGTATGCTTTATTGTGTTTGCATTAAAATGGGAAACTAGATTTAGAAAGTAAGTAGGAAAGCAGCTTGGACCTATTGCTTAATAAATCATATTTTGCAGAAAATAATTTAAGAAAAATCTTTCCTGTCAAAATTTCAGAAAAAGTAATTTGTAGACATGTATGTTAAAGGAAGGTGACTTAATTTATTGCATCACCTCGTACATTCTGGACTTCCTTTTGAAGAATAACTTTTGATCATAGTCTACACTTTCATTGAAGACCATTTTGAGGGTAAATGCTACAATAGCTCATCTGGAAAAAGTTTCTATGGTAGAACTTGAACTACTTGGAGAGTAATGAAAAAACACACTGGTTTTGTCAGACCTGAGTACAGATAAATGTTAAGAAGATAAGATCCATTTGTCACAAGGCAGGATTTACTGTACACATACTGTGTTGTGTAGGCACAAGGTGCATCCTCATATATTCTGAGGTTGTCTGCAGATAGACTGTGGCTGGGGGTCAGTGGCTGTTACTGTTTGCAACAATATTTGAAAGCTGCTCTCTATAATCCTGTTTTTCCAATTACAGTCTATCTTGTCAAGTGACCAAATGATTTATAAAAGTCGGAGGGAGGAGGGGGTGGTTGTGGGTTTTTATTTTTGTTTGTTTGGTTGTTGTAGGTTTTTTTTTTTTCTTTTTCTCTTTACAAAGGTTGGAGGTTCTCTGGCAACTATATGTGCAGTCCATTGAGATGAAGCTTCTCTGGTTTTAATGGGACTTCAGTTTTAAGGTCTTGGGGTTCACTAAGGGGCAGTGATGAAAACAAAGTGGTGGCCCTTACTCAGACAAGACCTCCTTTTTGTTTTCTACTGGGGTGGTTTTTGTTTATTTTTGTAGGAGTGAGGAAAGGAAAACATGCCCTGTATAGGAAGATCCTTTGCTACCTTCTGCTTTCAAAACCAGATGCTTCTTCAGCTGAAAAAAAGCTAAAGAAAGGACTCCCTCATATCTTCCAGTAGTCATTGCCAATTTCAAAATAGCCAACAAAAGAGGCTGTTCTTGAATTTCTGTGTCACATTCTGAAAGGTTCTCTAAGGATTTGTTCCTTCTGACAAGGGAACCTCTGTGAGAGAACAGTAAAACATACAAGGCATTTGAAGAAAATCACACTAATTGAACAGAATGGTTTTAAAGCAAATCCCACTAATTGAGCAAGCTGACTCTTAAGGCAGATTCTTCTCTTATTCACAAGAAAAGAGCAAATACTTTTAATGGTTAAGGGTATTTTTTTGAACTAATTTTTGGTAAAGGCATGAAGTATCTACTCTACAGCAGTATTGAGTATTAATTCCTTGGAGATTTCCACTGTATGTTTTGAATGTTGGAGTTATCTTACCTATTTGTAATAGAGAGATATGAAACTCATAAATTGAGTTCTTGTTAAGTGGACAGATTCAGTTTCAATTCTGAATTTTCTTTTAAATCTTTTTCTAGACCTTGGTGTCTCTCACTGCCAAGACACAGCCATTAGCTGTCTCTTCAATTCTCATTCCAGGAGGTTCTTTCAGCTTATTGGAGGGTGAAGTTTCATACTTCTTAAATAGAACGAATACTCCCCAAATGCTCCCCCCAAAAAACAAGGTGTAATTTTAAGAAAGTGGAATTTTATTTGGAGAAAGAAAAAAAAAAAAAGAAGAGACATTTTGTAATAAAGGGAAGCTAGAAGTCTAAAGGAAGCTGTAGCACTTTGTGGGTTTTCTAGAGTATTTATGTAACTAGATTTTAGAGGTCTAGAGAGAAAACTAGTTTACTGCTTTTCCTACAGGCTAAAAGAAGAGAAGCTACAAAAGCATTCTGTGTCCCTCCAGTTAAAAATGCTTATCCTACACTGAACTTCAAAAATAGTTCAAGGCTGTGAAGAATGGTGTGGGTTGTTTTGTCTGTCAGTCAAGTCCTTTCCAGCAAGTGTCCCACTTCTTCCTTCTCAATTAGAATGGTTAGGATAAGAGCATGTGCCTCAATCTGTGAATAACTTCAACTCCCTCTATTTTAAGCTGCAGAATTTATGTTCCTTTAAATGGAGTGAATAAATACACTGAAATTTTTTTATTATCTATTATAGTAATACACTGTTTTTATTCTAGCAATAAAAGTCATGAAGGGGATAAATTCATTGCAGCTCCTCCTTCTTCGCCTTTGAAGAAACAGGAATTGGAGAATTTAAGGCAAGTAAATAATATCAAATATCCACCATTAAAAAAGCCTCTTCCTTAATTGTGATTCCTGGGGTTTTTTTTGTAGCCACCTGTGATGTTGAATTGTAGCTAGTAATCTTTTTTTCAAATGTGTGTGGTTCCTTTCTTCTGGGCTTTGAATCTGAACAAATAGAAACCATCCAGAATTTCAGCTTAGGTAGATCAGTCTGTTTGATTCCAGTATTGTAAGTTTGGTGTTATATATTGGGCAAAGCTGAAAATATCAAATCTCATAAGGACAAATCTAAAAAGTCTGAGAATGGCTGTTGACATTGGTGGAAGGGGATGGAAATTACTGTATGTACCTTTTCCCTTTAAAGCCACAATAAGGCTAGTTTAGAATTCAGTCCCCACATTATATGCTTGTTGGATGGGAAAAAAAAGAAAGTGGAAAGCAGCATAGCTGCTTTTACCAACGAGCATGGTGTTCCTTTCAGCAGGAATAAATCCATAGTTTGCATAACACAGAAAGCAAAAATGCCTCTGTACAGGCATTTGACTTTCTCACAATGGAAAAATACAGGTAAAATTTCACTGTAGATTTCTTATGTGTTCTCAAAGATCCTTAAACTGCCAGTTCAGGAGTCTGGATGTTCTCCAGGTGGAATAACTCACATGTGTGTAAATAAGTATCATGTTATCTGGAGTCTCTTAACTTTTCCTCAAGAAGATTACCATTTACTGGCAATGTTAATTATTTCAGGTGGTTTCCAGCCTGTTGAAAATCTCTTACTATAAAGCTTGCACCTGTTTAGAAAAAAGAAATCTGTTTTAAGTTTCTATTATGGACAAAGCATACAGTAATTTCCCACTTGAACTCTTAGGTAAACATTCTGTTTCAGCCTAACCCCTGGTAACCTATGTTTTATAATGACCAGCTTAACCTTTCCTTTGCTCCACTACATGTAGCAAATCTTCTTGTACTCATTTAAAAGCACTTTAGGAGGAATCTGTGAGGCAACATCGATTATTTATTCTGGAGTGGTACAAGAGTGTGCTACTTGAAATAGAACATGCTGGATTAAAAACAGTGATATGGGTTGCTTGTGGGTTTTGTGGGTTTTTTCTCCTCCTGACTGTTGAAAATGTGGCTGCCACATGTCAAAATTACATGGTGTCACTTTGTGATTTTTTTTTTTAATATGTAGTCTTATCTTTTACAATCAGCTGTTGTTATCTACTGATAAAATCTGACAACATGTCAGGAAAAACTTAGCAGTTCAGCAAGAAGTGAGCTGCTTCTGGTAAAGAACTTCATATAAGGAAAGGAAAAGCACTGGGTTTTTTTTTTCTCCACTACATGCTTTGGTTTAATTTAGAATCCTAGAAAGTGATTCTGCTGAAACTCTTTCTAAGCTTCTGGAGATGTAAATAGCAAAACATGTTACGCTCAAATAGTAGTCCTGCAGCCTTGCTCACTAAGGAGCTAAGTGAAAAAATTTATATTCTTGTTGAGTCCAGGAAAATTAAGAAAAAAGAATTCTGGATGTTGTCAAGGATTATCCTAAGGAATAGGTATCTGTTCAGTTTTTTCCTGGCAAGTCACTGAATTGAAAAACCTCTGTTGCTTCTAGAACTGAAAAGAGCCTGTGAATGCTTTTTTTGGATGATTTTATACAGTTGAGCATCCTTGTAAGAGTTCATAATACCTAACTTATCTTTGCCCTTGAACAGGTTTTAAAAGCTAAAAATATAATCTAGAAAAGGTTTACATGTCCTATATATTGCTTGATACTTCTGCACAAATTGGTGGACTAGTTGAGTGGACTGTTCTCATAATAAGCAGTAATTCAATTGCAAGGTTTTAAAAGCAACAAGCAGAAATCTGTGGACACCAATCATTGCTAAGAATTTATGCATTGGAAGTAGAAACTCCAGGTTTTTCTTCTGAGTTTCTTCTAAACAATTTTCCTTGCTGCTTCTCATCCTTGGACAAACCAATTCCCCTGCTCTGCTCTCAGGCTGTGCTATGTTCCACACACCACAGCCACCTAATACTGTTTGGATACATCAAGGGAAAAGATGTTCTGGTGGACCATGTTTCTACATTTGGAAAATTTTGTGGATTTTATTGTAAAAGTTGAGATGGACAGCAACAGACCTTGTTGTAGTCTTTCTCCCTAGATTGAAGGTGTTTGTGTGAGAACCTTAATTTTGCCCCTCAACGCAGATAGAGTTATATGAAACATTTGTTTTCTCCACACTTACCCAGTTTTGCTTCAGTTATCCATTTAAAGGTTGCAGTGGTCTGTTTGGCCCTGTCACAATACTAGAAGCTTACAGTGATTGTCACCCATAGCTGTTTCACTCTCTTCTTCCTCACTCTTAGCCACTCTGTAGTTCTTCCCTCATCTCCCCTTTGCTGCTGCTGATTTTCCCCTTGGAGTAAGCACAGTCTGCATTCTGTATTTCTTAATATTTTGTATTGTTTGCCTGTGTTGAAACATAAAAAGTAGGTATTTTGTATCCATTGTTGGGCTTAGCTGTTCAAAATTATTTCAGATTAGTGACGTTCTCTTAGTGGTTTAGAAGTGTTATTTTTGGTGCCTTCGTACTAAGTTTTGAAGGACTGGATTTGCTCTGGCTTGCCATTTCCCTGAGAAATAAGGCAAGTCACATGTGGAGCTTGGGTTCCATAAACTTACAGTCTGTGTGGGCTGACAAATCCTGTTGCCTAGACCTACACAAGAGGCTGTTTGACATAATCTGGCAGTTTAAAAAAACATTTTTCTTTTTCCTAGTGCAAAGGCAGTTTTATTTAGGGCATGTGAGGCTCGGTGATGCTGGAAGTCTGCCGTGCTCAAAGGCGACCTGTGGAGTTTTGTCAGAATCCTGACCGGGGTGAAAAACTAGTTTGTCTTTTCCCTTGTGGTGCAATTCTTCTGCTCCGGTTGGCTGTCAGCTCTCCTGAGCGTTCGGTTCAGCCAGCTCAACAATGGATCCAAGTGCAAGACCACAACTGCATGGGAGGGGATCTGAATGTTTTCCTCCTTAGATGGCTGTTGCTGAAGACTTTTGCCTGCTCTTATGTTGCAGCAAACAGTGGTTAGTGCTTAAAGCAGAGGAGTAGGTTTCATCATGTTGTGTGATTGGAGCATGGGTTGTGTTTGAATTTACACTTGCAGAAATAAAAATAGGCTTTAAAAAAGTTGTGGGAAATGTAACACACATTGATGGGAATGGCGGTAATAACCAACTCTGCAGGCCCTGACTTGTGTCTAAGGGTATTTTGCTGGTGACACACAGCATCTCTGCTGATTTAAAAGCTGTACGTCCTTGAAGTAGAGACAAAAAGAGGTTAGTTAGAAGCAGGCTGTTATTGCAGAGATTTTTTTTTCCCCATTCCATCCCCCTTCCCAGTCACAACCTTTCAGAAATATTTTAGGTTTGGGACTTGAGCTCGGGAAGCTTTCCTCTCCCTCTCTCAAGCTTTTGTATGTGCTCAGATTTGATGTGACATGTGGACACGGTGGAGAGGAAGGGGGGGGTAGGGGAAAACACTGGAGAAGTTTCTTATCCTACTTGTGCATAATTAAGGAGCATGCCTCCTGGGAAAGGGGAATAAAGGCACCCCAGGTCCTGCCATGAATTACATGACTTACTGCTGGACCGAAAGTGGGCTTGACAGTTGCCAGAAGGTTGGCACAATAATAGCCCGCCTACCAGCGGGGGAGCCCGCGGCTCTCCTCCCATCGCTCCCAACGTGAGACCCCACTCAGAGCATCCACTTGTCCCCCCTGCAGAAGAACAGAGTCCTGCTCACAGCAGGGCGTCGTGGGCAGAGGCTTGTGCCCTGAGGACAAGGCAGCCTGCACTGAAAGATGTTTTACCAAGTGGAAAATATCCCCAAGAACAGTGTTTGGAGAGGGGGGCAGTTACTACAAAGTGTGAAGCTTGGCCTAATGATGGCGTCCTGATGTGGGGTTATTGTTTGAAGATGGAAAATGTGAGTAGTTCAGATTTCATTAAATGAACTGCCAGAGATTTTCTGGTTTTGGAAAGATAAGCAAGTCTGTGATGGCAACAAAATGCCATGGATCACTCAGAGTCTTGGCACTGGGTTACAGCCTTCAATTGAACACAAAACTGAAAATGCCAGATTCTCCAGTGTTTGTCTCCCTGTGTGCAGATGTTGTTCAATAGAAGAGTGAAATATATTACAGCTAAATTGATAGCTACTGTGTGTCTGTAGATTGTGTCTTATAGCAATCTAGAAACCTGCTACTCTTCTCTACAACAGAAAGTGAGGGCAGAGGAGTACAAATGAGAGTCCAAGGCAAGACCAGTAACGAGAGTGTGAGAAAGGGAAACTGTCCATGAGAAAAATGATACGTGGTGAAGTCCATCTTTTTTTAGTCTGTTATTTATGATGAAAACTGCAAAATCTTACTGAGCACACCATGGTGTTCCTTAGTTTATATTGGTAGGACAATCGAGCCCATAAATAATGAAAACTCTTTTACTTCATAGTTAGATAAGAAGTCATTATTGAAAGTTTGATATATTTCTTTAGCACCAAACAAAAAAGAAGATTTAACAGGTGTATTTGGAATCACAGAATTCTCCATTTAACATGCTGACTCTCTCCCCCTCCCCTTTGTTTTTTTGTCTGTTTCCTTCCAGGTGCTCGATTCTTGCATGTAGTGCTTATGTGGCTCTGGCTTTGGGGGATAACCTTATGGCATTGAATCATGCAGATAAACTTCTGCAGCAACCAAAGCTCTCAGGATCTCTTAAGTAAGTCTGATGGGGTCATTTCTTCTTTCTCAGCCCTGTTTTTTGCTGGACAGTTCTGAGTTGAAGCTTCCAATGTCTGTAGTTGCTTGCCAAATTTGTGTCTGATGCAAAGAATTGCTTGGCCTTCTCCTGTTCTTGTTGAAGCCCTGACTAAATGTCCATTGACACACAGGAACATGAATTCCCTCCTTTGTGGATGGATTCCACATAATTTGGAATCAATTGCTACTTTTGTTACTGTTTCTCCAGCTCTGGGTCCCATGCAGCAGCAGGACCATCAGGTCTCTGTCGTGATTCACTGCAGGGTTGCACATGCTTAGCACAGCACAAGTGGCAGGGATGTGCAGCTGTGGGTAGCCAACATCAGCCCAAACCCACACAGCTGAAAGGTTACTTATGAAACTACAGCCTCAGAGGGAAAGGTTTGCTCAGTCACTCAGGGTAACAGATCTTGTGTGTGCAGAACTGTCACTTCACCTGCTACTGCTGCTTATGTAGGTTCCATTTTTCAGTTTCTCTTGTTCATCTCTCACTTGGCACTGTATTTTTTGGAAGGATATTCAAAGTGCATTCTTTTTCTACCCACCAGTTCTCATACAGCTCTGCAAATTCAAAGAAGGCAGCTTCAGTCCTATCCTTCTGACACTGTGCATTTGATGCACAGGAAAAAGTAGTATACTACAGTTTTTACAGTTGTAATATTTTTCAAAACTGGTAATGTACTTGTGGAAAGCAAGGTAACTTGTGCTTATTTTTATATGCTGGCACCATGCTCTAAACTGGCCCATGCCAATGAAATTCTTTGGCTTCTGTTTTTCACACTACTGCAACTCATCCTTTTGCAGAGTCATTGTATTAGCAAGATCTTAGAGGAGTTTGCAAGGTAACACATAATTTTGTGTTACTGTTATGTAATGAAGGAAATGCTAAATAACAGCTCTTTTGCAAAGACAAAAACATATATATCTTGGTCCCAGGAAAACAGGTGCTTTATTTTTATTGAATGTAAAATAATGTAACACTTTAAATTGTAGATATATCCATGTTCTGGCGTGGCTTTTCTTAATTCTCTGAAAAAGGCCCCATCAAGGTACTTTCTCTGTGAAATGGAAACTCCTGTGCATGGATGAATTGTCATTATTCAGGTGTGGAATTTTTTTAGAACATTGGTGCCAGAAGCAGTAAATGGTAGAACTGGGTATTATGACAATACCTTATGAGCAAGTTAACTTCCATGCTATTGTTCCCAGTACCAGTTCCCATGTGCTCACATCAAAAACTGCATTGTTTGTCTCTCATAACAAACTGTGGGGATTGCTGTGCTGACATTTGTACCCTGACCCTTTGCTGTTGTAGGTTTCTTGGGCATTTGTATGCAGCAGAAGCTCTCATCTCTCTAGACAGAATATCTGATGCCATCACTCACTTGAACCCCGAGAATGTCACTGATGTTTCCCTTGGGATCTCTTCAAATGAGCAGGATCAAGGTTAATGCATCCACACTTCATTATAACTGGTTATGCTTTCAACTGCCTTCCTGCTGTAACTTTGTAGACATAAATATAGTGATGATTAAGACATTTTGTTTTAAGCCCTGTAGGTTATTGCAGGGTGTGGGAGGGTGTTGTGCTTTTGTTGTTGTGTTTTTATTTTCCTGGCTTCAGTTCCCACTTTGTGTTTGGCCTGTCTTTTCCTTGTTTGTCATTCCTATGAGGTAGTTAATTCTGTAGCATTAATAGGACTGTATATTGTAGTATTCTGACTTGTTTGAAGGAAACTTTTGAAAGCTGCTTTTGTTAAATGTGCTATTATGGTTAGGTTTGGGTTTTATACCATCTCTTCCAGCTTTTTGGTCTTTAAACCAGGCTTTGTCATACCCCTGCAGTCTATTTTACTGAGATATAGGAGAACTTAATCTTAGTCCTCTTGTTGGGAGTGTGGATTCTGTTAGAGAAAAGTACTTCAGAACCATCAGTATAGTGGAGTCTACAGCAGCTCTGATTCCAGTGACATGCCTGCATTTTAAACTCCCTGTGCTCATCTGCAAATCTAAAAGCACAACACTGAAGATAGGAAGTCTTGAATGTAAACTATTGAGCAAATGGATCTGTTTTCCCTCTTTAATGTCAGACTGTGAAGAAAGCAGAAAATTGTATCTTTGTATTATTTTTTAATAACCTTTAAAAAAGTCACAGAACATGATGTGTTTCTGTTTGTTTTTTCTTTGCAGGGTCTGACAAAGGAGAGAATGAGGCAATGGAATCTTGTAAGTACCAACCACTGTATTCAGCAGAGTACAAGAACTTACTTGGCCAGTTGGAATAAAAGTGTAAGGAAAGAAAGAATTTTATTTTCTTTTAACTGCAGCTGGCAAGCAGACACCACAATGTTACCCCAGTTCGGTCACGTCTGCTCGAACAATGATGTTATTTAACCTTGGAAGTGCTTACTGCTTGAGGAGCGAATATGACAAAGCTCGAAAGTGTCTTCATCAGGTATGAGAAACAAATCTCAAGGCAGATTTAGGAACAAATTACTTCCTTCTAAGTGCCATTCAGATCACAATGAATTCTGGTGATTTCACAGCCCAGCTTACTTGGAGACCCTGCTGAGATGATGGCTTTTCTCTGTCTTTATGAACCAGTCTCTATTAAAAAAAAATTAATTCCAAATTTCTTACTTGAGTAAAAGTTCAGTACCAATATAGGCAGCATTATTTTTCTTAGGTCAGATCAGAACAGTGGAAGATGGCTGGGAAGCCTTTTCACGTTATTTAAGTTAACTTGTTTGTTTGAGTTTTTTGTGGTCTTTTTAATGGTCTAGTAGTATATGTTATGATTCAGAGAATGTTTTCTCCCTAGTCATTTAATAACTCGCCATCAGAACTATTATCTTTAGGGCTGTGAGAACAAACTACAATTCTGCTGGAAGCATGCTCCTTGTCTGCCTCTTGTCCCAGGAATTCTCAAGTACTGCTTTTGAAATGCTGTCTCCACCTAGCCTGTGTCACGTCACTTGATCCTTTTCATGGCCGGGACCCATCTCTTTCAGTCATGATATTTCTCTTTTTGCAGCCACTCCTGTCTGTCAGGAAGACTGCTTGGCTGCATTGTTGAGCTACAAACTGAAACAGCAGCTTCCAAGTTACTTCACAGTGGTGGTGTATGGGAACAGATTTGAATTCCATGAGGCTCTCAGCTACTTAAGGCAGTTGTCTGGCTCTTTTTCCTCCTGAAGCTTCTTATGATGGAGCATGTGGCTGCTTGGGCTTTGAAACACCTGTGTAAAGCCCAGAGGAATGCAAGGCCACTCATGGATGTAAAATACAGTGGGGCTCTGCATCTACAATAAATTCATTAACTTCATAGCTAAAAAAATTCTTAGCTATTAACTTTTCATAGCTAAAAAATGGTTGTATATTGAAAGCTAATGAACAATCCTTGTTAACTTTGTATTCTGAACTTTGGAGCAGTGGAGGTTACCTTCTTCGCCTGTCACCTCACCAGGAAACCACGCTAGGCTGGCCCAAGAAATACAGATCCATATGAACATAAGCACACAGCAGATGGTCCTGCTAATTAGTGGGAAACAATCTTGCTGTGTAGATAATCTTGCAGTTTCTCCTTGCATGTTTAGAACTGATGGAGTGTATGAGTTTGAAAAAATCTGGTCTTAGTTGATGAATTGATCTTGTCAAGGGGCACTTTCTTTGTTCTGGATCTTTCTCTTAAACACTTTTTCTCTCCACTCTCTTCTTTTTCAATGAGGCTGCTTCGCTGATCCACCCCAAAGAGATCCCTCCAGAGGCCATCCTGCTGGCTGTGTATCTTGAATTGCAGAACGGTAAGCTGGGAGATGTTCAGGCAACCTAAGTTTGGGATAAAAAGGGAGAAGGGCAGCACTCATCATTCCTACTCTATAGAGAGAGTTGTGCCAGTATTTTGAACTATACCCTTTAGGCCCTGCCTCCATCTTACACTGCTGTGCATCCATGTATGTGCACCTTCACTTCCACAGTTTATTGCCATCTTGTTCTTATACACTCCAGACCTCCTAAACATTCATTTCCTGAGCTGAAGTTTTCTATCTTAGTGCAGAAGTCAGCAGTCTTGGATGGGCTCAGTAAAACCTTTGATGAAGTTTCTACTATAAAGAGGGTTTGAAAAGCTTTTTCCATTAGAAGTCAACCATAATCCAAGTTTCCCAAAGAAGCTGTGTCAAGGCCTGTGTAGCAAGTATGGCAGCAAAGCTGATAGTAATACTGATAATTTTCTCTTCCTCAATGCTCTCCTTTGAAGGATCACTTCGTTGGTAGGAGGGGAAAGCTCTGCATAATGGGAAACTGGAAAGGTTGCACTTGAATTCTGCACTGTGAGCAGAATGGTGCAGCTGCTGCTTGAAGCTGTCATGGTTGCAGACCTGTGCCTCTTGGGGAGCACTTCATATCCAAGTGCTGTGAAATGTTCTGGGTGCCTGTTCCCCTTCAGTGATGTTGCACTGCAGGCAGGCAGAGGATTTGAGCATTTGCATTTGGAATTGAGATTGCTACAATGCTTTTCTTACAAAGATGTTTCTAAAATGGAGTTTTGGAAACCTTTATTTCTGCAACTAAGTTGTACAGAGCAGAAGAGAGTAGAAAGTGGGATTTACATCCCTAACCCTCTTCTAAGTACACAACTAAAAGTGGCTAAAGACTTTTTTTTCCTATAAAGACAACAGAATGGTGCATCTCTTCTGAAACAAAAACTTCAGTGAAAGAAAATTATGAGGCAGAAATATTCTCCTCACAACTCAGTGCCTTTTCTCCTGTAATTTTACAAGTTTAATTTTTAACAAAGAGTAAGTTTTCCACGTATATTGGTAGTTCTTTGATGGACCATAAGTACAGTTGAAAATCAGATTTCTTCTTTTGAAAACATCTTTTTATCCCCTTGGCATTTGCATTACTGTCTGCAGTGTCACAGTGTGAGGGCATTTTGTGTGAGATCTAGTGCCTCACTATGCAGCTGGGAGAGAGAAGAGGTGACCTTTGGGAAATTAGAAGGTGCTTTGGCATCTTCCAGCTCTGAGGTAAAAGCTTGATGTCTTCAGCTAAGAATAGGTGGACTCAATCAAAACTAATTTTTTTCAAATTTCCTGTTGTCTACTGCTTTTCCTATCTGTGCCAGCATTTCACTGGAGAGGAAGGACTGCTGGTGTACCTGGCCTGGGCCCAGGGTTGGCTCATCAGCTCTGTCCCTGAACAATAATTCATATGCCATTAACTGGTATTTTGGGTTTTTTAATTGAAACTTGTCTTGTAGGTAACACGCAGCTGGCACTGCAGATCATCAAGAGGAACCAGCTGCTCCCTTCTGTGAAAACACTCTCTGACATGAGGAAAAAGCCAGTTTTCCAGCCAGTCCACTCCATCCAGCCCATTCAGATGCCAGCTTTCACCACTGTTCAAAGGAAGTGAGGTTGTGCTTGAACCTGCTGCGGCCCTGGTCAGGGGGGCTTGGATTTTGTATATTTTTTTAACCTAGGACACCTGAATACCCCAATTGCTGGAGTGTGTTTGTTTATGTAAATTTTTAATAAAAGATGTAAACCAAAAGACTTGTTTGTAAAGGTTATTTAATGAATAATGGGAGGTTAGTACCTGCTTTAAATGGGAGCAGTAGTTTATTTACAAAAAAAAAAAAATCCAGGTGAGTAATTCAGCTCTTTTTGAAGAGAATAGAGGGGAGAGCAGTGAGTGGAGAAAACCATTTACATGAGTAAAGTCCTGAAGGAGCAGCTGAGCTGTTGTGTTGGCTGCTGTTTTGACATATATAAGCCATGCTCTTTCTGGACAAAGAGGGAACCTGTTTCTGTTGTTTTTTTTTTTTTTTTTTTTTTTGGTGGCTTTTTTTTCCCTCTGTCTGGTTTTCCTTTGCCCAACAGAATGGTGTAATTGTGCAGCTATGGAGGAAACATGGATCTGGCTATAAGAAAAAGGTTGGGTTTGGGATGGTTTTTGTATGTGTTTGTTTTTTGTTGTTTTTTTTTTTTTTTGTGAGGAGTAGGGGGTTGGGGGTGTGTTTTTGTTGGGCTTTGGGTTTTTTTTTTTTCTTTCTTTTGGGGGGGGGGATTGTGGCAGTTTTTTAAGCTAGTTGCCTTTTACTCAAAGGAAGATGGATCATAATCAAGGACCTTCTGGTTACTTACTGTGAGCATGGGAGAGGAGCAGAGGCATAAGCTAATTGGAGCCCAGCACTCTTCTCACAGTCCCTCCAGGGCTGTTTTGTGCCATTTCAGCTGCCCTGATAATCCCCAGGGCAGAGCTGAGCTACCACCTTATCTCCCTGTGCTGCTGGCATTGTACTTTGCCTCCAGCCAGCACCAAGAGGTCACTTCTCCCAGCAGCACCTTGGATTTGGGGCCTGCCCTGTGAGTGTGAGGGATGTGTCCAGGAGAGGAAGGCAGCAGGAGAAACCAGCTGACAGAAACAGCACAGCAAGTCTATTCAACAATGTGCAAGTTGTGGAGTGAGCACAGGTGTGTCTCCAGCAGGACAGCAGCAGCTTGGGACCTGCTACTGTGTCTCCTGTCAGATAACTAACTGCCTGCCCTGCTTTTCAATTCTTTCAGAATCCAGCCCAGCCTTTTTCAGTAACTCTTCTATCGCTGAAACGCACCCTTGTCCTCAGGGAGGGGCAAGCAGTTTAGAAACACTAGGAATAAAAAAAGTACCAGGAGTAAGTTGGTAGCGATCACCTTTCTGAAAGAGAGAAAAAAGGGAGCTGATAGATCTTTTACCTCAGAGTAGATTGACTGAATAAATACAAAAAGGTTCAAGATGCTCCCTGTGTGGTCCCGGGCCCTGAATAGAGAAGATTCTTCCCCGCCCCCCCAGGAATGCGGGGCATTCACATGCAAAAGATGCTCCGGCCGTGCCGGGGCTGGGTGAAGGATGCAGTTGTTTCTCAGATAAGACACATCTGTCTTATCGCAGCCGCGTGCGCACGTGAGCCCAGCCCCCGCCCGGTGCCCCCAGGCGGCTCAGCCCCCACCGCAGCCGCGCCGCTCGCAGCGCACGGAGGGATGGACGGCCGGGGATGACGGCTCTCAGCTTTCAGCGTTTGCTATTAGAAGAGAGGAAAAAAATAAATATCATAACACGTCAAGGGAGGCAGCGGCCGAGGACCTGGCTTCTCCCTTCAATCCTTTTAATCTCTGGTAGGAAAGAAGGTAAGGTCAAGTAAAACGGGGACCATGAGCAGCCCAGGCTCAGCAGTGGGCTATGTTAGTAAACCCAATAATGCTCAGCAGTTTGGTTTGCGCCCCTTCCTGAAGGAAAGGGTGTCTGTCACTCTTCCCCCGCTCTCCCCTTCTCCAGGATCTCCCCTGCAGCAGCACACTGGCTCATATTCCCACAGCAGGAGAAAGGGGTGCATTCCCTTTTCCCCCACCACACACCACAAGCCTTATTGCTGCCTCAGGACTGCTCCTGCTCTGTGCCTGTGGCCACTGCTGTTACCTTTAGCTCTGCCAGATGACTGGACAGCACTCATCCAGCAGTGTCCTGAGCCATCTCCTGGTGTTCAGGGAGCTTTTAGGTTCCAATTGTCTTCAGGAGGAGGGCACAGAGGAGCCAAGGGAACACAGAGCAACACAGGAAGCTGGACAAACTCACCTGGGCAGCCTTTGTCCTCACCTCCCAGGGCCTTCTTCCTCCCTCCCTCCCACTTGAAGTGATCTCTGTACTCCTGACATGTTGCCAGCTGCTCCAGCAGGAAGAAGGCAATAGCCTGGTGAAGGATTTTGAGGAATGGTGCTGAGAGCCCTACAGTGGTACAGGCCCAGAAGGCATCTTGGCTTTGAAAAGCTAAAGCAGGCAGCACCTCCAGAGCCTGGAATCTACCTACATTGCTACCCATGCTGGGAATTCAGTCAGTGGCTTTCATTCTCAAATCTCACCTGAAGAGCATCCTCCTAAGCTCACCATTTATTTTCAAACCTTTTCCAAGGTATCAAGGAAAAATTGCAGCTTTTCACTAACTGAACTTGTGTTGACAGCCTGCCCTGTAAGATGCCAGAGAGACTTATTCAATGTTCTGGTGGCTTTGCTTTACACTGCCATGCAGGAGAAGCATTCTTTCAGTGGCCAAGGTGAAGGAAAGGAAACATAGAAATGGACCTAAAAATGTTAAACAAAATATAGGGAAAAAAGGATGGAATTTGAAGCAGTGAGTTCAATATCACAACTCTTTTCTCCAGTCATGACAATAAGGACTTTTTCTAATAACACAAACAACCAGGAGGGGCTTTTTTTTTTTTTTTTTGCATCCTGATGGAAGAGAAGGCTTTTCCTGGGTGATACAGAAACACACACACACAGAGTTGCCGTGAAAAAAACCTCACATTTATTTGATTAAACAAAAATAAAATAAACTGCATAGGAACATTTTAAAGTCCAGAGAGACACTGACTTTGTTTTAAGGCTGCCAGTAGCTGATACATCGTCTCCTTGCTACATCCTTCAGCCTTCCCTATGGACCACAAAGATACATTCAGAAGCCTCCATTAACACAAGGGTTCTAACAATTTTGTTCACTTATTCTACGTAAAAGTTTGCACATAACCTGTCATGCTTTCTTCTCTGCAGCACTCAACATCTGACAAGTAAAAATTGTATCACTCTTTGTCCAAGTAGAAATGTGATGCCCTTTTTGGAGCACGGCAATTTTTGTCACAGCCTGACTTATTTTCAATTAGATACAAAAGCTCTGAGCAGCTCATTAAAAGCAGAGCACTGTCTGACCTCCTGAGATATTTTATTATTATTAGGAGAGCAGCATGATTAGTAACTAAAGTAGAAAAGAAATAACAGAATAGGAAACGAAGAAACCAAATCAACTCAAGATGCCCAACATCCAAAGAATGACAAGATCAGCCTGGATCCCAATGCAAACCTGCACTGAGACAACACTACTTATAAATCAGTAGTGAAAATTTTGTAAGATGGGGCATACATCTACAGCCAATTAAGGGGGAGGGGAGGGGGGGGGAAGCATGTTTGACATTGGTTTCATGAGGCTGAGCTTCATTTTGTTCAAGGCTTGCAACTTCTATTTGAGTTAAATTGCAGGCATGTGTGTTTCACACCCTCAACTCCTCCAAGGACCTGTGCAGGAAGCGAGCAGGGCATGACAGGTAATGCACAGTACAAACAAGAGTCACAGAAACCCCCACCAACTCAGGTGACTAAGCAAACCTTACAAACTAGTTAAAAACCTCTTAGTCATTTTAGAAAAAAAAAAAAAAAAACAAACCAAACCAAACCAAAACAAAAAACCACTAAAAAAACCCCCCTCAGAAACAGGCATCTCTCCCTCTGAAGGAAAAACTACTACATTGTCTGAAAAGTACTCTACAAACCTATAAAAGGACTTTTTTTTTTTTTAACTAGTCTGGTAGTTCAAAAGGAAGTTACTTAACTACATCAGTACACAGACACTTAACATTCAGTCAGTAAGGCTCTATGAAAAGAGCTTTAAAAATTATCTACCTGAGTTTGTAAGTTGATACAATCATTAATAGAAGGTCTAAGACCATGCAGGTACACAAAGCATTTTTAGAACCATTATTGGTTGAACAATGATGGAAAAAGATGCCAGTCTGGCTTGTTAACCCGTAAGATCACTTAGAGACATCAATGTACATTTCCCACCATAACATTTACCAAACCCAACACAGCCTATTGTTATTAGGGGTCTCCTGTATCCACTTCTGCCACCCCTTAATATGAGCTGGGGAGGAAGAAGGACTTCTTTTTCCTCCAACAGAGTAGTCTGAAAATATGCTTCTGCAACTTAACTCCACAGGTAAAACGGGGTATGTTGCACATCACTACTTAACTTGCCTAAAACCCCAAGACACTGGTTTTAAACTGCCTCTCCTGAGTATGTCTGAACCTAAGCTGCCCTCCAGGAATAGGAACTTGATTGCCTTGTCATGGTGGAAACAATCCCATTGAGTCAAGCAAGCTACTAATACAATCACCAAGTCAATAAAATAAAAAACCAGGACCTCATTCTCTTCAAGCATTTGGTATAGCACTGTGTTTACAGCAATCACAACACCAGCCCTCCCCAACAGGACACATTGGTAGGCATGCATAAAAGTTTTTCTCTTGTAGAGAGAAGACCTAAGGTCTTAAGGACATAAGAACACTGCAAATGAAGATGAAGGATGTCACGTCAGCCAGTAGTGTCATAATACTGAACAAAAGTTTACACTTCCATACCTTGTAGTGAAACCAGAACAAACTCGGAAGCATTTCAGGTCTCAGTCCAGTTTGCCTGAACGTTTGGTTTTATTTACAGATTCTCTAGCAAGGGCAGCTTAATATCTCCATAGGCAGGCAGCAGAAACAAAAGCAAACAAAAGCAAGCAGTCACCACATAGTACGCACTTTAGTATCTCTGTTTCAATTAAAATGCTTTTTCAACAGGTAGGATGAATCCTTCCCCAGGCAGATTCTCAACTATTTCCCAAACCTGTCTGATGCTAAATTGAGGTAGATGATTTACTTCTGCTAAGTGAGGTAGAACTTCAAGCAAAAGATAGTGGCATCTCTAGTCGTGCATTTTGTACCACAGCAAACTGGGTTTCAAACTCCCAAGGACTCAAAGACCAAAGGTACAATATTTGTCTAACTCAAGTACCAGTGTTCCTTTTTTATACAGTTCCAAACTGTTTGTCTAAATATCTCTACTTTTAAATACCCTATTACCTTTTGGCACCATTTGGCTTACACTCCTTTAAAAAATAAACAAAACTTTGGCACAATATTTTTTTAAACTAGAACTGAACAAAGAAATCTTATGATTAAAGTTATGGCAAGATGAGTCTATAAACCTGCTCTCTTCAGAAATCAATTTTGGTTTAACTGTAACGTAACAGACTGGGCCCACTTTCCTCCAATTCCAAGGGAATGCCACATCCAAGTGACTTGTTCTTTCTCCCAGGTGGTTATGTCTGGCCCTAAAATGCATTAGTTTTCAGGTGTTATCTTCCTCTCCTTGCTTTCTTTGGAAGTTTCAGGTTTATGGGCCTCCTTATATAAGTTCTATTTAAAACATACTACATCAAAAGGAGCAAGTTGTGTGAAGGACCTGCATTATCAAGTACTGAATCTGCTTCAGTTTGCTACTAAAGTTCCTGCTTAAATAATTCTGAGAAAGGACAAGATTGCTTTATATACTGAGCACCCAAACCGGCCACACTGATTGCTGATAACATTTGGTCAAGCAAAAGGTTTACAGAGAGCCACTGGTTTAACCTGGCATAGAGAAAATCCTTTGGGAGTTGGAGTAGACAGCTCTGTCCCCCACATTTGCTGTTCCCCTACGAAGAGGCTCACACTCACTTTACCCTTCTCCAGGCCATTTCCCCTAGTTAAGAAGGTTACTCTAAATGCTTGCTTGGTTTGCAGTCCAGCTCCCAAGCCTTGCTTTTCCTCTCTGCATGCATGTACATTATGATACTGGGGCATTAACCTAAAAACATGCATGGAAAAGCAGAGAAAGGTTGGAATATCGTTTATTACTTTTTAATAGGCCTCTATGGGGCATCTGATGTTGGCATTGTATATTAGCACTACTTTTTTTCATTGCATATAAAACACTCCATTTTATAAGCTACACTACACCACTTTTCCATGAGACCAAGTGTGCTTAGCACTATCTATCACAAAGATAAGGAATTCTTTTGGGTAGCTAAATAGTAGTGTTTTTAAAACGAAAAAGCTCCCCAACAACATGAGGTCAAACACCCAAGGTTCGGTTTGCAAGCAAATCCCACTGAGTTAAATAGCCAGCAACTCAGAAAGAGTTTAGGACGTTCCTCTCCCTGACTGAGCTGGGCTGGGGGGTTGTGCAATGGCTCCATTCAAAAAGCAAAGGGCAACTTCAGTGTCTGTCACCTTCCACACAGTGCAGGCTGGGGGGGCACAATGTTCCTCCAATTCAACACATTCCTGACTGCACACAACTTTTTTTTTTTTTTTTTTAATGCCTGGAAAAACAACTCCCTTCTAGCCACAGAGAAGGGCAAACCCCACAAGCATTTAAGCACAAGAGCGTTTCTAGGACACTTCAACACTGTCAGCCACTCTGGTCAAAGCATTTAGAGACCTGGCCTTTTCATTAAGACATGATAGGATAAATGCAAGGACACTGCAGATTAAACATTAAAGCTTTTTAAATCACTATTCTTTGGTATGTAGATCTTGCAGGCTATTAGTTTTCACAGCCCAAGCTGAAAATAATTCTTGGGCTGAATAATACAAGACAACCACGGACATCTGTCACAACTGAAGGCCACCCCCAAGAAGGGAGGCATGCACAAAGGCAGAACTTGCAAAACTTGAAGGTAAACTAGCTCTCTCTGATACATGTTTTGTGTGGCCACAGAAATTTATTGACAGACACCTGTATAAAAGATTATCCTTTCAAGACTGTTTTTAAACCATGCCATCCTAAGATTAAGCCTAACTGAAACACACTGCTTTGAAGAGTTTGCTTCCTTGAGGCTTTGGCTGAAAGGCAGCACAGTTGTTTTATCCCATTTAATTTAGGTGGTTTTCCTCTCTCTGTCTTTTGAAAGAGGTTTTGCCATCTCATGAATCTTTCTTGTCTCTTTCTGGTCCTTTAGTTTAAGCCTCCTCTAAAGCGGCAGCTCTCTCTGTCTGCACACATCATTGGTATTTCTACAAAACTCAGAAAGTTAACACTTCTTGGAGGGGAAAAGCAGCAAGAAGGAAAGTGCACCTTGTGATTTCTCACAAACTTGTAAAGAGCCTTTCAACCTCAGGTCACTTTTGTGCATGGTGGCTGGCAGAGAGATGAACCCTTTCCTTGAAGGATGGTTAAGGCTCTTCCTGACTTTTTGACAACGACCACATTTACATTTCAAAGATCTTCTCTTGCAAACAGTAAGGTAAATCCCATGGCATTTCCAAACTCAAGAGTACTGACATATGAGTTTTACCACTGCAGAGAGCAAGAAGAGCCCTCTCTTGCCCACTTTAAACAATTCTTGTTTGCCAACACCTGAGGGTGAAGCTACAGGTCGTTAGAGACCATATCTGCCGGAACAGCTAAACTGGAATGCAGGAAACTGAAGAATAAAACCAAATCTTTCCAGGGACTCAAAGTCACATTTTGCTAAAGAGATCTCTATTCTCCCCAAAAGTTTTTGTTTCTCAGAACATGAGTTTCTATATCCCCGAAAGGGCAAACTTCCCCCTGCCTCCAAGCCTTTAAGGACCATATACAATAATTTTACACCGAAGTCTTTGGTACTGCCCGGGGTAAAAAAGCAGCAAAGTTTCACCTTGATGCAGTTTGCCTTTAGCTGGTACTGGTAACTCTTCACTTGGATCTGTAGCCAGAGATCCTGCAGCAGGGAGCTCCAGGCCCACCCCACCCACCCTAAAAGCTACAGTAGCTATTCCCAAAATCTTCAGTACAGCTCTCTGGGGAAGCCAGAAGACGGAAAAAAAAAAAATTAATCTGTGATAGAGTTATTGCAATCCTCTCTGAGTAAAAAACCCCAAAACAAAGCAAAACAACTGCTGACTTCTCCAAATCAAACCCTGAATCTCCAAAGCTGTGCTTATTTCTTACTTTTGGAAAAAGGTACCACTTCTAACAAATTCAAACGTTATTCCCTTAAGGTTTCTCTATGGGAAGGGGCAAAAAATGCTAAGTCATTTCACAAGAAAGTAAATCAAAAGGGTTTGATTTTCCCTGTTTCAATGCTCCTCCTAACCTCTTCTGTTACCTAGATTAGGGGCATTAATGAAAAGAAACAGTAACTCTTTTCAAACAAATTTAGCTTTCAGGTGAAAAGAGGTAAAAATGAAATTCTCAATGACAGGATACACTAAAGGAAGCCTTGCTTTTTATCTAGACTTTACAATGACCACACTAAGCCACTAAAATGAACAATTTGGTTTAAACTTAAAGAATTTTTGTGCATTTTCATCAGCTTCACTTTGTGCTGTTAAATTACTGTGTTTCAGTAAAAAAATACACAGAAATGCCAAAAAAGATGCAAACTTGCTCTTCCTGGCGAGTGAATCTCACTCACTTTCATAAAATGTTCAAAGTCGTCTGGGAACAAGATGCTGTGCTCACCAGTAAATCAAACACACTGAGGTATAAAAAGGAGAACAGGAAAAAGTTCTCTGCTGCAGCAGCAATGAAAAAAAAAAAAACCCAACAAAACCAACAACAACAACAAACGTCCCTCCCTCCCATGTCCCCACCCACAGAACTGCAGAATGGTCAAGAACACAAATTTTTCTACAAACACCTACTACCATTTTCTCCATTTAAAAAGTTACATAGCGCCTTTCTTGGCTCAGTCTAACAGAACTCACCACACAAACCACCTAATGTGCACAGCAATTCTTGTTTGTGCATGAAACCCCATCGGGGGGAAAGAGGTAAAATGTTCTGAACTATGAGTATGTGGGGACGGGGAGGGGGCGAGAAATCGGGGAGGGAAGGGAGGACAATGAGGTAGATAGAATTCAATTTTACAGGCTCACTCCCTGCAGAAAAGGTAAGTACATTCATCTGTAAAAAAATTAAAGATGAGGTAGGTTTGAATTAACGTTGTATTTTTTCATTTTCTCTTAGAAGAATTTCCCTGAGACAGTTTCTTCCTCATTCAAACACAGATTAGAAGACGAGAATTCGATTGTTTCCAAAGTCGACCACGACAATCATGCCATCAGGGGTGACAGCTATACCTGAAGGACGGTCCATCTGACCAAAGCCGCTTCCCTGAGTGCCGAACTTGCATAAAAAGCTACCATTGGACTCGAATATCTGCACCCGGTGGTTCCTGGAGTCGGCCACGATGATGCGCCCTTCCTGATCCACCGCCACCCCCTGCGGGCGCAGGAACTGCCCATTGCCGGTGCCCTCGGAGCCCAGGAAGCGCGCCGACTGGCAGTCCGGATGGATGACCAAGAGGCGATGGTTGTTGAAGTCCGTCACTACCAAGTGGCCCTCGTGATTGAACGTCACACCTCTGGGGGAATCAAAGTGCTTCCAGAGTACCCCTTCGAAGCCGTACTTGTTAAGGAACACGCCGTCGGGCCCGAACAGCTGAACGCGATGGTTCCTCGTGTCGGAGACCAGGATCTTGCCCTCCGCGTTGACGGCCACGTCCCACGGGTAATTGAACTGCCCGTTCTTCGTTCCTTTCTCCCCGAACTTCAGAATGAACTGCCCCTCGAACGTGAAGATCTGGATGCGATGATTGTCCTTGTCGGCCACGACGATCCTGCGCGAAACGTCGCAGGCCACGCCGGCGGGGCGATCGAACTGGCCCGGCCGGGAGCCCAGCGTGCCAAACTTGTGATGGAAGGTCCCGCATGGCTTGAACACCTGGATGCGGTTGTTGCTGCGGTCGGCCACGATGATGAAGCCTTCCTTGTCGACGCTGACCCCCCAGGGGCGGCAGAGCTTGCCGTCGCTGTCTCCCTCGCTGCCGAAGGACAGCCCCGGCAGCCCGATGCCGATGTAGCTGCGCCCGGACTTCACCATCACCTTGAAGGGGCTGTTCTCAATGTGTTGGTTGCACATCATCACCGACACCAGGTGCTCTCCCTCCAGCTGGGGACGGTAGCTGACCAGGTAGGTCCCGTTCTGCTGATCGCTGACGTCTGCCCCAAAAAGGTTTCCATCCGGGCCCATGACCACTGCAGAGATCATGTCGCCCCCCGAAAGGCGAGGCTCCCCGTCGTGGTCGTAGCCGATCACGGTGAACGAGGCCACCTTGCCCTGCAGAGCACGCTTGAGACCTTCCCCCGTGGCTTTGGTCAGGGGGGCAAAAGCCCCACTGCTGACAAAGCCCATTGATTTGATGGCCATATACAGCGCCTGGTCAGGGGGGGTGAACATGATCCTGTCGTCTTCCTGCGGCTGGAGAAGGCCTCTGACGTTCTTCAGCTCCTGCACCTGAGCCAGCATGCGGTCCCGAGCCAGAAGAATATCCATGGTACGACCCTCCTCCAGGACCTGCTGAACAGCACTGATGGTGTTATCCAGCTTGTTCAGGTTCTGGCGTAACTTTTCAACTTGCAAGTAGAGGGACTTGGCCTTGACCTGGCGAATCTTTTCCACCTTGTGGGAAATGGGGGAGAGAAAAGCGCACTTACATCAGGACAGACAGACCACAACACAGATTTTCTTCAGTCTCCCTTCTACACAAAAGCCAGTTGGACAGTTGCTATAGCATGCTGACACACAGCTGTGGAACAAACCTCTAAAAATCCCAATGTAGACAAGAAGAAAAAAGGAAAACAAATTACTTATCCAAATTTAGGATTATTAGTCTCTCCCAGCCTCCGGACAACACCATACATTCCTGCTCTGTAGATCTGCTGCATCAGAGTGACACTTGAGAGCGAATCACTTGCTTACTAGTAATTATTTGCTTCCTCAAATGCTATTCTGTTTTCTAGTTGCAAGGTACATGACAGATCATCCAAAGGCACATCTCATTCAGCCCCCGGGCAGGACAGAAGTTATTGCAGCCTCTCAGAAGAACAGAGGCTGACGCTTCACGAACCAGAACTGAGACCAATTTCAGAAGGTGAGCTCCACTGAGCTGGGAGTCGGCACCAGCCAATGCACATGGGCTCCTGTCATTCCCCTGCCTGCCAGAACTGTTTTTTTTTTTTTGTGTGACTGGATAACACCAGACATTTATCTCCAGGGATTTTTAGGGTCCAATTATTTTAATATTTTCTTGTAAATATTGGCAGTCATGCTGGGCTCGTGCTTTAAAACAGGATGTTTTGTGAATGTCACTTCAAATAACACAGAAGCTTGCTGCCAGTCCCTGCTTGAGAGACTGAAGTTGGTGCAAAAATGCCTGTTTTGTAACTCATCTATATAAGCCTGTGTCTACCCTTACTTGTGAAAAACCACTTTGGACCATCTGGCAAAGACACCTGCTGCATAAAGCTAATGTAACGTGTCTTTGTTTTATTGTTGCAGAAGTACATTTCCTGATGTCTGAATACTTGCTTGGCCTCAGAACAGTATCTGGAATGCATCTGAGTGAAGGAAGACTCAATGTCTGAAGACTCCTTGGTTAAACACTGACTAGATAACACAGGGACAAACATGCTGTAAGTTGAGGTATGTAGGTTTTACCAAGCTGTAAAAAAAATTTGGAGATACTTCTTCCAATCAGTAATTTATCCAAGACACATTACTGATCTTAGGTCTTGGCTAAATCCATACTCAGCCCTGGCATACAAAATTGTTTATTAGCAGGCTTGACACACTCAGTTTGTTTTGCTAAAAATCATTTACCACCACCATGTTTCCTTCTTAAAATAACGTTTTTCAGCTTGAAGAGAACTTTCTCTCTGTGCAGATATTCCAACAAAGTGCATTTGTACAGCACAGCAGGATAAAAAGAGCTTAGGCACAGATCCTACTCCTCCTGTACTAGGAACACCTTAAAAGACAAAGCTGCCAAGCTTCCTGCAAGAGGTTAACAGAGAAAATCCAAATCCAAACTCTCAAAAAAGCAGCATTCAAAGTACACTAACTATCTGAAGTGCAATTTTAATCTTGTTATTGACACTTACAAAAGAAAACAAAGTTTCTCTTGCAGGGGACCATGACCACTGAATTACTTTTCTGGAATAAGAAACTTGCCTGTTGCTTCCTTTCCTCCTCTCAAAATACCACGCATGCATTGTTGAGCTGAAATGAGCCCACCAGCTCAGAATTGTGCAGATACTCTTTTCTTATACTAGTTCAAAAAACATGATTAGAGGGAGGATGCTATCTTGATTGACAGTAAAGGTTTTTAAGGATGGGGACAGTGAAAGTTGGTCTCACAGAATTTCTACCAGCCTTTCTAACAAACAAAAAAGAGGACAGGACAGGATATACCGCTTTGCTCCTGTCCTTTATGAGGAGTGGATTGGAAAACCAATTATACTGTCTACCTAATCCTAGAGCAGGCATTTTGAAGACATTGTTCAGAGGGGATCTCCTCTCGGGGCAGCTGCTGAGCCAGCAGGGGGAGTGCCCAGCCTGCGAGTGGGGCTGGGCTGCTGCCAGGATCCAGCAGCAAAAGCCCCACCGGTGGCTCCGGTTAGGGAAACCTGCAGCTTTCCCTTGGATATCAGAATCTGGCTGTGTAGTAGTTTGAGCCATTTTTCAGTTTGAAAAGCAC
Source organism: Serinus canaria (assembly GCF_022539315.1). NCBI lineage: Eukaryota > Metazoa > Chordata > Aves > Passeriformes > Fringillidae > Serinus > Serinus canaria. Next base: position 41,816,117 of record NC_066315.1, read on the forward strand.
TTGTCAGCAGTACAAACCACTAATGTAAGGGTGCATACCTTCCAGAGCAGCTCACACTCCCGCTCTTCCAAGGCCTTCTTGTGTCTAGTGGTCACTACTTTGACTTCAGACTGCACCACCTTCGCTTTCATCTCGACCTGCTCTGCCACAGCCTGGGCCTGCTCAATACTCAGCTGGGGAGAAAAAAGACACACACACACACTTAGGGCTTGACCAAACCAAATAAAAATACACCAGAGGACTCCTGCTTACATTTTACATTACATGTAAACGTAATTACATTTAATTTTACATTCACATTACGTGTGAAATTACTTGTCTTCAGGTAAAGGCATAAAGTGAAAACCCTAAGTTTCTTACTAGGCCTTCTGCACCCATTCCATACACTGCAGCCTAAAAACTGACAGGATAGTTTAAATTTATCTGTCACTTGGAGTTTGCACCTTCATTGTGCCTTGCACCAACACCACAGCACTAAACTCCCTGTGCAACTGCAGCGAGCAGCTTATGAGGTGAACAAGAGACTTGCACAGAAATTCACACTCATGTTTTCTTCCATGCAGAGAACCCAGCTTTTCTACCCCTCGAAATGGTTCATACTGTTGTTGTGTGATGGGTCTGCTTCCAGTAAAAAAATGACACTGTAGGGAACAGACTATGGTGTCTATGCATTTGAGCTGCACAGAAACACCCCTAAAAGAGTATGGAGATAATAAATTTAAAAAGAAAAAAGAAAGAACAAATGGTTATCAGTAAAAAGGATTCATATAGTTCTTCACACCTTGGGTAGAGGTGTGAATTATTTCTAATATTCAAATGATTTCTAATATAACCTTGCAATGTAAATATTTTAAGAATATTCTGTAGTAGTATTCTGCAGAATGGACCCAGAAGAAGCATGTCTCTTCCCACCCCCCCCACCCCAACCCCAAAATTAAAAATAGTTTCCTCAAAAAATCTGTCCTAAACTACTCCCAAGTTTCACAAATTATTACAGGAAGAGGCATAAAAACAAAGACCAGGCAAATCTGAAGGATCACAATTCCCAGTGGAACAGGTTCGATAGCAATGGCTAACAACTTTTCAACACCTTCGTCACACAATGAACCAGAAGATGAAGCTGTGACCCTCTGAGAGGTTGAAAAGAGAGTAACTTATTAATTACAAAATTCTAGAACAAGATGATGGCCTGTGAAGTTATTCAGCCTAAAAAGGGGGGGGTTCTTCCAAGTTTACAGGCACTGGAAGGGAGGGCACTGAGAGGGCAGAGCCAGGCTCTTTCCAGAGGTGCCCTGTGACAGGACCAGAGGCAATGGGCACACACTGAGACAGAGGTTCCCTCTGAATATTAGGAAGCACTTCTTTTTCCTCAGAAATGCAGGCCCACTGAAATCAGCTAAAAAGGAATTTAAAGGCTTTACCATACACTCAGAACCTTCAGGAAGATGCCCTCATTTTAACTGTACTTATGAGGATGTACCAATCTAAGAATCTGTTCCAACAATCTATGAACTATCCAGTGTGATCCAGCATCCACACTGTCATATTTCACTAAGTGGTTGTTAGTATTTCTGAGCTGTCCATTCAGCAGCATCTAGTTTATGCCAACAACTGGAATGCTAAAACATAAAACCTTAAAATATAGCATTACTTGGACATTTTCATTCTAGGTAAGTTATTTTAAGGCACCTAGTCTGAACTAGACTTATTCTTCCAGGTCACATAAGAGATCCTTTTCTGAAAGGGAAGACTAACTTTAACTTGGCCAGGTCTCTCTGGAGACAAGTTGAAGACAACTCTGACAAAATCAGACAAGACAACATTTCTATCTTTACCCCAAATAATTTTCCTGCAAACTGTCAGGGGAAAACAGGAGTGCTACTTGACAGCCAGCCTGCAGCCCAGGGCTCAGTAAGAAGAACAGGTCTTTCAGCTCTTCCTCCTCCATGAACTCCCAGAGCCACCTTCACTACAGTTTTAACAGGGAATGCCTCCAAACTCACACAGCCTATATATCCCAGTCCCACTGGAGTCCAGTCCTGCCCTGCCCTGCCCTCTCACAAAGCTTGTGGCAGGCAAATTCGACAAAAAATGAAAATCTCATCACAGTTAGCAAAGTAGACATGAAGCCACAACTGGACATGGGTTAAGACTTCATAAAAGCCAGCAGGCCTCAGACCCAGCTAGAAGAGGTCACACATAAGAATACTGTGCCTCTATCACCTCTTTGCCATTCAGACACAGAAGCTGCCCTACAGCAGGGAAAAAGCATGCATTTCTTCCCAAAACAGACATGGATTCCCATCAAATACAGCAAAACACCTTCCTGCTCTTGCAAAGAGAAAGAGGTACCCCTTTGAAAAGTGTCATGGAAACTATCCACTCATATTCCAATTTTAACAATCATGTCTGTGAAAGCATAAAAATCTTGATTTACTTATTTTTGCTTTTTGTACTCAGTACCCATTTAGAACTATGATCTATATATTTGCATAGGGATGCATATATTCCTATACTTTAGGGATAAGAGCAATCCCAACTTCCCTCATTAATCCCCATTAAAACCAGAGTCCACCTTTCAAGAACTCTATCATAGCAGGAGCAGCAGCGATTCCCTGTGGATGCTGGGATCTTTCAGCTGTAGGAACCAGTGATGCACCAACCAGTTGTCTACCAACTACTCAGGTCATCATCTGGATTTATTTTTACTTGCCCAAGTATGAACAGCTCAGATCAGTGGGGGATGCCCAAAATGCTAAGATTCTAATATCATCCAGGATATTGGTGACGTTTTGGTAAAATTCACTCTGCCTAAATAAGCTAGAAGAGCCTAGGAAGGCTGACCAGCAAGTTATCTATATCTGAAGCAAAAGCCAAGAGCATTAAGGACAACTTTTGGGAGTCTTCTTCACATGGAAATCCCTTCTTCACTTTGATTGCTGTAAGGTGTCAGAGTTCTGCTATGAAAAGTCACTCCTGCTGTTCTGCAGGCATCTTCTGTGCTGAACTTGTGTTGGAGAGGTCAGCTTTTTAGGAAGCATGTTAAGCAGCAGTGCTTCTTGCTCTGGTCAGACACCATACAATCTTCTTAACAACAAATCATTGTAAAGAAAAATAGCTTTTATCGTGCTCTCCCCTCGTGGTATGTCAGTTTTTCCAGCGCTAGTGAATTAGATGGTCAATCAGTTCACACTCTTGGGAGGGAGAAGACAACGTTTGTGTTTATCTAATAATTGTGCTGGGTTACTGAATGTGAGATGGAAAACAACTGTTTTGTTTCCTGCTGCTGGCCAATAAAGTAAATGATCTATTTCCAGCTGCACCTCTCCACCTCTGGCTTCTCAGGGCTCTAAAGATGGCCAACACCACTCCCCATTCTATTAGAGATGTCACCAGCGCCTTGGGTTTGTTAAAAACAAGCAAAAACAAGAAAAGCACTCCTTTGCAGTGTATCTGTAAACTTTAGGGTTGAAACTGGTACTTCCAATTCCTCAAGAGCAAATTGAAGTAGCAGCAGTCCTTGTGCAGGTGACATGTTCCAGGGGGCCACCACACAAGGACACTGCACGCAGAGCTCCCAGTGAGGCAGACAAATTTGTTTGCACAAAGGACAGCAAAGCAGACATCCATCACTAGCTACTGCTAACAGCACGTTTCAGTTCTGAGTAAAAGCTGAAGGGCAAAGTTGTATCAGAACGTGGGTGTCCTTCACAAGCTCCCTTTAGGTGGACTCCTCTTTAGGTGAGCTCCCCTTTATCTGCATTTCACCACCTGAGGGAAAGACTAGTGATGATCTTGCTCCAGTGGCTATGGCAACTGATGGCACAACATGAACCTATGAAGAAACCAACTGCAAGAGCCAGAAGTAGCAGGGCAGCATTATAGAACTTGGCCATGCTTCTGGATGCCTGTGCTGACTACAGAGGTGCCCAAATCAAGACTTGCCATTTTGTAGAATGGCAACATTCAGTAATTTTTTTTATTTCCTGTCTTCTGTTGAACAGTAGGAACCAGAGCCTCAAGTTACAAAAAAAAAAAAAAAAAAAAAAAAAAAAAAAAAAAAAAAAAAAAAAAATTATATTATTTCATTTTTACCTAAATATGCCTAAAGGATATTTAATGTTCTAGACTTCCAAGTTTTCACTAGTGCTGCTTTGTTAAATGAAAAAAACAAAATATGATCAGAAGCATAAAATGCTCCAGGAGAAAGAAAAACTGTTACAAAGCTTGTGCTCTGAAGAGCTACGACAGAGGTGCTGACGCCCTCGCTGAGTGGTTTCTGCTGTCTGACACTCAAACTAAATCAGTATGTCCACAGTTATGCCCACCCAGCACACAGTCATTTGAAGAGGCTGCCTCAGGTCTCTGAAACAGCAGGGTGATGCAGGTGCTGAGCCATGATCCTAGATCACACCAATTTAGTCCAGGAATTTATCCAGCTGGACAAACTGCAGCACAACACACCAGAGTGGCAGCACTGTGAGATACAGAAAGGCTGCAGATGGTAACTGTACTGCAACTCAGCAATGCTGGCTTGCATGAACATATTTGAAAAAGTCCCTAGGATTTTTTTATTCCCTCCATCCAAAGATGGGAGGGAGCTATAATTTTTCAGCCACTAATTCCAACACTTAAGTTTCCCAATCTCAAGCTTTCGAATGAAGTTGCAAATGTCTGGACAAAAAATTCAAATTCAAAAACAAATTTTGGTTCTACTGAGGAATTCTTCAGTATTTGAGGGGTGAATGGACCACAGGTATTGAATAAAGAATATTAAATGTACACTTTCCTATCTCCATATGGAGGGTTTGCAGTTTAACCATTAAGGAATTTGAGACAAAGTTAACCCTAATCAGAGGGGAACAAACAGCTGAGATGCTTCTTCTCTGACAAACTCCTTTCTGGATTTTAAATGTACATTAACTACAAAAAATCCTGAAGGAAACTTTTTGGTATGTCTCAAGTTAGCCCTCTTCCACCAAATGGAAGGTGTTCCAGCCATAAGTGGTTTGTTTGTTCCTTAAGGCACAAAAAGATCCAGTGGGCTTGTTTCACTGAACTTTCCCAGTTACTTATCACTGTGCCAATGCAGGATAAAACAACCAGGATATAACAGATGGCTTTCTCCAGCATCAAGAACTGGGTACAAACCTCCTGATGTTCTTACACTAGAAAAATTAACTGGAAGATCCTACATAATTGCAGTGAAAGGTGCCAGGATTTGCAGTAGTACTGGTGCAGCTGTAGCACAAATGGCAGTAGCTGGACCAATTTAAAGGTTTCAGTCTAATGTGTGTAAAACACTACAACATCCTCACTAGAAGTTCCTCACAAAGAGTAATTTAAAAGAAGGAGGGGGGGCTGGAGGCCAGGTTAACTCATGCCAGATACAACTAAACAATCATTTTGGTTTGTGCTGCAAGAACAGACTTTTTGCCTACTATTTTAGGCAGAACAGTAGTTTGGACAGTGACACATGTCAAATCCATCTTCCCCGGCAACCATCTGCTCATATGCTGCACTGAGCAACTCACTGAAATACCACACAGAACAGTGACTGAAAGTACAAAGAAATTCAGCCTCTTGATATAAATCCCAGCTTTAGAAAAGCACAATTGACTCCATTTTGTTGACAAAGCTTCATTTCAGATTCTCAAACCTGCAAGCCTGACTTCAAAGCCACGCACGAGGCTGCCTGAGCTAACTGAATGTGACAACCCCAAAAAGATCCCTTGCAGCACAGCAGTGCCATCCTTCTCAGGTATCAACCTCCCAGCAGCACAGATCCATATGGCAACCCACCGGGAAGCTCCCACCCAAGGACAGAGGCTCAAGGCAACAGATCAGCTTCCTCCTCTGGCCAGCCGAGTTTCTTACAGTACCCCCTCACCCCCTGTAAAGGTGTTAATCTAGATCATACCACTTCCCCCACAAACTGGGAGGGAAGCTCCCAAGCCTTTCACAACAGATAAGAGAGCAGCTCCTGCTATGTTCTGCACATGACCAGTCTCACCGGGCAGCAAGAAACTTGTGTGGTCAAGCACCCCTGCAAAAACAATTACAGGCTCAGCTACGAAAGAATTTGGTTTGTTTTCCAATAAACACACTTTTTTAAGACATCTGAGATGAACAGATTAAAATGCATTTTGACATGTTCACCTGGAAATTGACCCTAAATGAACATGAGCACTCAGTGCTTTACTGTTACGCAAGTGCATTAGATTACATGCATACATCCATACATATATATACAGTTACACACGTATAGATGTATTTTAGGAAGGTGACATTTTGAAGAAGCCATCTATCTTTCACCATAACAGATTTACGTTCAGTTTGTGACCTAGTCCTTGGAAAAAATTCTGAAAGAAGACAGCTAAGTGTGCACTTTCGTGAGGTAAAACCAGGCAGTGGGACACGCTCCCCACATATAGAAAGGCAGCAGTCCTGATTCCTCCCACACCATTTATCCAGCGTCAACTTTGGCTTCCATATCACCCTGTGAACCAATCTGAGTCTCTGAAAAGGCTGGAAAAGTATCCCAGCTAGGAGTATAGCTTTCTGCTGAAATAAGAAAAGAGTCCTACCAGCAACCCAGTTGGATGTTGCTGCTTCATTCCCTGGCACCATCAACAGTCCTTGCAGCACTGCAGTGAACCAGCCAGGGGGCTGACCCAGCCAAAAAGCAAACCCACAGAAAAGCTACCCTTTCAGCTGGGTCAGTTCATCACACAGGCACAAGTTCTCAAGTTAGAGACTGGCTTAGGAATGCAGCCCAGGACCATCATAGCACAAGGAAGCATGGAAAGGCTTTCCACTGCTGCAGAAATATCACTGAGGGAAAAAAAAAAAAAAAAAAAAACAAGCTTCTTGCTCTTTCTTACAGAGGACTTCCACTTCCTTGAAAAGTGAGGTTTAGGTTTGGACTCTTCTGGAGTGACAGGCTACATCAGGCTTCAGTGGATCAAGAGGTTGAAATGTATCCCAACTCACAGCTTTTTTTTTAAGTCTGAAAAACAATCTTTCCTCCAAAGCCACAGGAAGAGCTTAAATAAACATTTCTTCCTAAAAGCCTTCAACTTTGCTTAACCAGATACTCTCCAGCCAGTTGACTCATGGCTTGATTTCCTCCCTCCTGCAACGCCACCCTTCAAACTCCACCTTTTCCCATTTACCCTCAACTACCCCTCCTCATCCATCCTCAACATCTCCTGCCAGGGGAGCTATCACTTTCAGAGCCTATTAAGAAAGAGTTTATGGCACAGCAGTGTGTATCAGTCCCACTAAGAAGTGTTACTACAACATATTACTTTTCAAGCCTCTCAGAGCTCTAGTCTTGTGTCCCTCATATTACAGCTTGTACTGGCATTTAATTCTCTGTTGACTATTTCCATACTTTTAAGAAAACCGCTCAAGCCAATTTATTTTAATTTAGAGACTACTTATTTTAGAGTTTGTTTTGAATTCATGCTGACACGCTGTCTCCTCCCTAGGATAAACACACAGCTTCACAGCCATGTTGTCCCAAGAATAAGGAGAGCTCTGCTCCATGAAAACTTTGAGTTGAGCACCTCTGCTTTTAACAGCATCACGTGCTCTTCTGGTTGCTGCTGATGTTGCTTCAGGAGTAGCTGGCTTGGGCTGAACAATTTTCCCATTCCTGCACATGCAGATTTCTACTCTATTAATTTAATCACTGATCTGTTTGCTCATTACCCTTGTGCAGTGGTCCAGATTAAAAACCCCACTAAACTAATGAGCAACTCAGCTCTTGAGAACATGGTTCATTTTACAGATCTTTACACAAAGCTGCTCAGCTAATATTTCCAAGACAGCCTCTTAACCTGGATGGGCTGTATCCAGACCTGGGCAAAGCTGCATGAGCTAAGTTCAGTAGAGTTGCTTGTTCAAGTCACATGAGCACAGCCAGTACCAAGAAACTTTTACCTGCACCACCAAGCAACAATCAGCCCACCACAACAGCAGGAGCCTTCAGCATAAAAGGCAGAAAAAGATAAGGGAGGAATGAGCAAAGTAAACTCGGGCACAAAAGCATTTATGTAACAGTAGCAGAGTGGTGCTCCATGATCTCCTGCTAGTCTCTACTCCAAAACACAGTCCTTAGATGATTTAGCTGTACCAGTTAGATGATTAAGAGCCCTGGAGGTCAAAAGCAGTGATTTAATTACTAACAGGCAAGCCCTTGTCTAGGACAGCCTGAAGAAATTCAGTGATGGTCTTTAAAATAGTATAATTCCTTCCTTCTTGTCATTTTGGGGATGTGTAAAGCATTTCAGGATGGATACTGCTAAAGAGCTTTATAACCCAGTTTAAAACAGATCTTGGAAGATGCTACGTTTTCCAGGATTCTGCCTGAAGCTGGAGTTTAAATTTAGCCATCCAGCTCCAAAACTTGTTGTTTACTGTGCCAGTGTAACAAGCTAACACCAGAAGCTGAAGGAAAATGTCAACAACTGATTATTATCTTTACCAACATAAACTATTATCATTCCACTAGTGCAAAGACTTAATGAGAGACTAATTGGTTGCTCTTGTCTCACAGAACGAGCTTAATTCCTTAATTTACTACAAACAAGCATCAGAGGGAGGACAATGAGCTTTGGGTTATTTTAATTATTGCTTGTACCTTGCATGTGCCAGGAAAGCCCACCCAATCCAGAAAGTAAGTTATCTCTCTCCCCATCCATGACATTCTACAAAAGTTTACTCAAAAAAAAAAAAATCTTAATAGTTAAAGCATGTAGTGTTTTGTGTCCAACTCAAATTTAGGACATGACACTAACAAAACTACATGGCAGCAGAGGTGGAGTGAAGCTTCCCACTTCCCATACAAAGTCTCCCCATAGACAAAACTACTACTAATATAATATCAAGCCTACCACAGGGTATTACTCAGCAAATGTAATTATTTACATATCACTGCAGTTTAATTCCCTATGAAAACTCATTCTCTAGTCTGAAGCACTGTGCTACCTTCTTTCCAGCCCTTGCCAGGTATTTGTACTTGCACTATAAAACACAGCTGAGGTAGAAGAGCACAATAATAGGCAGAGTGTGCCTCTATGTGTGCAGAGCAATCCTCACATGGAGACAGCTCTAGACCCTCTGCACAGGCAGGTTAAGGAATTTCACACTAATCCAGCAGCTGATCAGTATTTTGTATTTGGTGGCAACACTGAAGCCATAACAAGAGTCAAAGGTAGGCAGAGTGCTAGAAGCCATACAGGCAGGAAGATGCTCAAAGAAAGTCTGATTTGTAAAAACAAAACCAGGTTTGGCAGTGCCACGTAAGATCTGAGCTTTCTTGAAACGCTTCACACTCCAGTGCACTTGTACAGAGTTTCATATATATTGTGATTTACATGACAGGATTATGCTGCAAGAATGCAAAACTCATATAACAGCACTTTATTTTCAGCTCCACCGCCACTTCTGTCAGAGATCTGAGAAAACAGAAGGGGTGAGAAGACTGACAGCAGAAGCAGAGAGCTTTCTGCCTTGACACCTTGCCCTGTAACAGACAAGCTGGGTGGGAGAGGGGGGAGAAGAAGGAGGGGGAAATAAAGTACTCAAGTTGGGAGTATCTTACTTGAATAGCCTGTCGTCCTTGCTGAGCATCTGCCAGGAGCTGAATGGTGAGAGTCCTGGAGTCCTGTAGGGCGTCTTGGAGGTAGATAAAGCTGTGACCCACATGTCGTCCCATGGTACATTCCCGACATATGGGGACAGAACAGGTATCACAGTAGAAATGCAGTACCTGGAAGAAGAGGGGAAAAAAATTCTCACTACATAAAGAAGAAATGAAAAGAAGACACAGCCAGGATGTGTTAAAAAAAAAAAAAAATCCAAAAGCTCAACTATAAAGGAGATGGTTAGAGGCAGCAGCAACAGGCAAAGACTTCACAATAGTTTCTCCACAGAGGAAGAGCTATCCTTCCCAGTAAACTCCAAATCATGCCCTAACAGTTAGATGGAAGTGTCATTGTTTTCTTTGCAATACAATACTAGGAAGAGTGTCCACATCAGCTCCTCTTAAGAGCGGAAGCCATCTGCCAACACTTACGGACTGGAGATGGCATCTGTGGCAAGTTTCAGGTGAAGACTTTTCCTGAGAATACAAACACCAAATTCTCTTAAGAGGCCATTCAATAATCAATACACTGGAGAGCTGCAACAGCAGCACACCCACTGCTCACAAGGGGAAAACCAACCATGCATGCCAAGAACCATCCTCTCTTTTCAAAATATGCAAATCCCTTATGTTCAGGACAGCAACAATATTGGGCAAAACTCCCCCCTGCCACTTCCATCAACAAAGCAAAAATCCTTTGCTATGACAGCCGTTTTCTAAGTTAGTGATACTTCAAGATGCTTGAGTTGGAAAACAAGACTGGAACTTTATCCACCCATCAGAGCGTTTGAATGCTCCGGTGACCTGTGGGTAACCACTAAATCCGGTTCTGTTCACAAAGCACTCCCAAACCCTATATTCAAATCACAACTTCGACCGAGATGTTAGCCTAGAAAGCTGGATGCATTCATCAGCCGTAGCTGCTCCCATTCCATCCAGCAGAGGGAAGTAGCACACAGAAATAGCAACTTCCATAGAAGCCTGCCTTCTTAGAGGGAAGCAGAAATCAGCTTTTAAGTTTTTGTTTCCAAAGATGCAAATGAAGGAGTGCGACACTCCAACACAAGAAAGTCCTGTATTCAAGTTTTGCTCTTAACTACACAGACTATTTTCCTAGAGTGTAATAACAGAAAATCTGTATTACCATGGAATAGTACAGTGGCACAAGGATTCATGCTATGAACAACTTTTCCATCACCAGATATTTGAAGCCTACCTCACAGAGAGGAGCAAGAGCAGAACAAAGATTGGACAAGTGGTAGATATGCCTGTCTTCTCCCAGCTGTCATCCAGCCACTCCCGACTCCAGCTAACAGCTCGTGATATGGTGCATTACATCCCCCTTACCCTTCTCCCTCCAAAGCAAGGGAAGGACAGGACAGGTGATTCCCCCCTTGGATTGCCTGGGCTGCATAAAGTGACATTTTAAGCTCCTACAAGTGCAACAGCTGAAGTGGTATATGGATTAATTTCTCAAGGGGGTATGTGTGTTTTCGTGTGCACATGTCAGATTTTACTAAAACCTGCCCTTTTTTTCCCTGAAATTAGCTTTTGCTGTAGGGAAACTGGAACAGACTTATGTTTGATTCTGTTTAAACACTAAATCCTCAAGCAGTGTCTCAGATTCCCATTTTTCCAAGTAAAAAAATGTCTTAGGTCTGAAATGCATTGTTGAAACACATCATCTTCCTCAACTAGAGGGATCCTTGTCCTTACACTGCGGTTGTCTAAATATGTATACAATGTTCACTTGCACATGAAGTTCTGCAATTTTTCAGCTGAAATTACAGGGAATGTTTATTACATGCTCCTGAAAAACTCCACTTAAACAACTGAGAAGTTGAGGGAGAATGAAAACCAAGACAAGGTATCAAGTTAAGGCATATGAATCTGATATACTTTAAAAACATACAGCAGGGATTTGGGGCCTCAGTCAAGCAGAGCAGCTGAAAAGAAAATGGTGACCATATGAACAGAAGACCAGAAGCAAGTTAAATCTATTACTAGTCCTACACAATAGCCAATTCCAGGAGCAAAAGCTTGGTCCTCTCCTACTGCAAGGTAACAGCACCCACTGGGTAAAAGAGCTGTTCAAGCCAAGGAAAAAAACCAAGCTTAAACTGTTTAGTTGCCTCTTGCCACCCACCAAAATGTGGTGGGAAACATCGCTCCTGAATTTTGAATGAAGAGCGACAAGAGCCATATTCTCATTTAGGAAATGGGCAGATTACACAGGACATGGCAGGGGAAGGTCTTGGGTAAATAATTGATAAGGACTTATTTATTTCTTAGTCAAACAAACAAATAAAACAAAAAAAGGTAAAAACAACATAGATTAAAAACAGAGAGCAAAAGAGTTAGCAAGCTGGGGCAAAAAGAAGTAGATGTGCTGGTCTGATCTCCATCACTACACTTTACCTTTACAGTACTCTCTGTGGGGAGGGGAGCTAGCCAGCCAGCCACCAGAAGAGCACTGAAGGAGTCAGCTTCAAGGTGAACTAGCAACTCCCCAGAAACTCCTCTCTGGACACAAAGACTGCAAGAGAAGCCCCAAACTTGGCAGGGATACAAGGAAGGGCAGGTCTCCTCCCCCAGCCAGCATCACACACGCTTGTCAGGGGCACCCAGCAGGCTGTACACCAGCTCTACCCAGCAAAGGGGGCACACTCACAGAGAATACACCTGGAAATCTCTGGCTGTGCAGGGCACAACAGCGAGGGGGGGTTGTGCCAGCTGGGCTGGTGGGGCTTGGGCACAGCATCCAACTTGCCTGTGCTTGCAGCCACAGCCAGGAGTTTATTGTTAAGCTCAAGCCTGCTCACATCCCAGTCCCTAGGTCATGGCCACAAAGGTCACGTACTGCTAGATTAAGTTTCTGTGCCTGGTTCTAAATGGAGGGGGCTGGGGGGAGCCAGAGCTCTCCTTTCCCCCCATCCCCCAAACAAGCAACTCCCTGGAGAAAAAAAAAAAAAAAAAAAAAAAAAAAAAAAAAGGATAATCATGCTGAGGATAGGTGTAGGACAATGCACAGCTGTGTTCTCAGTTCAGAACTGATGCACACACAGGGCACCCAAAGCACTGGCAGAGTTCCCCTTCTTCCAGTTCCAGCAAGGTGAGACAGCCTCCCCACGTTTCAGTTCTCTGCCACTGCAGCACTGCAGTGCTCCTTGGGGACAAACAGCTTCTGCTCCTCACAGGACAAATAACAAGACTGGTCTTGAAGGGTGGATGGGCAGAAGGAGAAGGAGGGAAGAGTCAGACCAAGTCTTCCTTAGTGGACATCAGCTTGCGCTCAGGAAAAGAAATAATTAGACACCACCCCGAAAATCCCAAACAAAACAAAACCCCCACCAAAACCGTATTTACAGGAAAGTCCCCTTCCCCTATCTGAAGAGGCAGAGATTACACAGTCAAAAGATCCATCAAGCTGTAAATTAACTATTGTCCTCTTAATTTCACTATTTACCCAAACATAGGAAAAACTGGTTTATAAGCAAACACCTTCAGACATTGAGGGTTTTTCCAAACCACATGAATACTCTGGTGGGCAGCAAGGAAAGAAGCACAAAAGCAGAGAATTTCTCCTTTCAAAGGAATTTATAATCTGTATAAATTGCACTTAATGAATTGTTTCTTTCTGTAGTAATTATTAAGTAATTAAGTAAAAATACCATTTTAAAGATAAAAACTCTTGGGTGTGCTCTACAACACCCTATCCAGTAGGGAAAAAAAGATTAATAAGCAAGCTTAGGAGTTTTTATTTTTATCTTTAACTGTTCTACTCAATTAATTAGTATTTTAAAATTTCCACCAGAATTGAGTGAAGAGAGAAATCAGAAGGAAGAGGGGACTAGTTTTAGAGATAGTTAAAAGTGATTTATTTTAAAATAAATCAGCTATGGGTTGATTATTTCCCAAACAGGAAATATTTCCTGAATTGGTGGCATACAATTTTAGACACAAAACAATAAAGGGAGCCTACTTCAATTTAAACAGAATCAGTGAACCATGTTACAGGGCTATTCATCTTTTACAGCCACAGCAGCCCAAGAAATACAACAGCAAGGCCATAAATGTGATTGCTTCAGGAAAGGCTGTACAGTGCACCGTAAAAACATTTTACAACAGCAGGAATTCCTGGGTGTCGCTCTCCCCATTTTTTGGTCCATCTGCTTTCAAAGGGGGCAGGGGGATGGGCGGAGATGTTGTTAAACGTCCCCCGGGACTGCACAGCAATCAATCATCATCTGATGAATGGCCACTAAAGTTAAACCCTGACCCCACTCCACAATTCCCACACCAGCCCTTCTCTCCTTACTGCTGACCAGCTTCCAGCGTGCCCCCCCCCCACCTTCCAGCCCTCACCAAAATTTCCCAAATACCAAGCCCAGACAAAAGCAATGGAATGTAGTAGGCACCATGACAGAGGAGAATTCAGCAGGAACAGCATCTGAGGAGGCTTATCCTTACACTGTGTTTAAAGAAATGTTCTTTCAGCAATACTCTCGGTGCCCTTCTCCTCCCAGCTTGCAAACACTTCACTTCTCTCATTTTCAGAGCACATGTGCGTGGACAATAAGGCATGGGGAATCTAATCACATTAAAAATTTGTTTTCTGTTATGACATTTCAGTATCTTGCCAGGATTTTATTTAAGCCTACAGTGTTAAGAATTTGTACAAAGCAGCAACACATAAGGCCACACAATTTTTAAAATCCAAGTCTGCTCTAAAAAGCAACCCTGTAATCTTAACCAACAATAAAAGAAGTCTACAGACAAAACAGTAGCCTCCTGGTTTCCACTTTTGGGAAAAGTTTCAGTATGGTACCTGTAAGTTAACTTAGGTTGATTTGATGATTAAAAAAAAAATCCTACTATAGTCAGTTTAAAGTTTTCCACTACTAAAGGTGTTTTATTATCAAGTTCCCTTGACAGTACCTCAAACACCAGTGGCTTTGTTAGGTAGTGCGTAAGGCTTAGATGACTGAGTTTAGTATAAGCAATTTGCCAAGGAGTTTTGGTTTGGTCCTACTTCCTCAGCACTGTGGGTTTGTTTTTTTGGTTTTTTTTCCCTTTGCTTCCCTCCCTCAAGAAAAAGCTGCTTCCCTGAATGCAGCTTTTTTTTTTTTTTTTTTTTTTTGGGAACAGTATTTAAATAAACTAGTCCTCCTGAGCAGTGTAGTTTTATACAGATAACTGTTGCAGGTTTAAGCAAAAATAGGTAATATTTTTACTCTGTAGGAAACTGGTCCTTACTTTCCACCTCAACGGCAATTTGTGACAATTAACTTGATTCACACCATGATGAAAGTGGTATTTTAGTGACCTTAATTTGAAATTTGAGTGCTAAATATAAAGACTGAAGACATGGGCAAGTCACATAATACACATCAGCACTACAAGCAATTTCCCAGTATAACTTAAATATCTGGCATTCAGAGATACCAGTTAATGATCTAAATGCTCCTAGAACTTGTATTTTAACTTGATGCTCTGGTGTAGAAGAGAGTGGCTTAACACCAATCTTTCTCTCTGCATACAGCGGCAATGGGAAATTGCACACCATCTCCAGAAGGTCTCCACAGCAGACAAGAGAGTTACTTCTTGAGCTTAGCTCAATATTCCAATAACAGAATTTCCACAGAAGCATGGGCATTTTGAAGTGTTACAGCCCTATCCTACACAGGGCACGCAGCATGCACAGGGAGCTGCACCAAGTGGCAAAAGTGAATTCGGTTTACTATTACCTTCCTTTGCCACTTGGATGAGCAGAGGTGGGTTTTGCTCCATTTAGAAATTCATCAAGTGCAAGAGGATCATTCAGCCCTTTTGTTAAATTCATCTTGATTTCCTTACCCCACCTGGAGTAATAAAAGCCCAGCCAACAGATGACTTGGCTCATGCAAGTCTGTTTATAGGAAATAAAGCTGTAATTCCACACGCTTTTTTTCCAGCACTAGTATTAATACCCTTCCTTCCCCAGATGCTCCAGTGGGTTCTGTTCCTTGTTTCTCAGCCACACAGGTATCTCTTGGCCCAGCACATGAAGGGGAAGCAAGCTCACGAATAAAACCCCAAATGTGAAACCACACACAGCTCAAGGCTGCCACCTCACTCCGCAGTTAAGCTGACAGCTACTCTGTGAGGAAGCCCTAAATCTCCCTGTCTTGCTCCTATCTCCCTCCCTTTACTGACCCTGTCTCAGTGAAAATAATTGGGTATATTTGTTTTTTAACTAAAGTTTTTTACAAAAAGCATAAAATTCATTTTTGAATAAACTATTTTTATCAGCTGAGCCTGGGATCGGAAGATCAGCAGGACCAGCAGGATGAACGGGGATGAACCCATAATTAAGGGCATAGAGACATTTGATGACAACTATCTGGTACCTTGCCAACCTCACAGTTGGAAATCAGTGTAAATCTTCTCGTCTCAAGTTCTAACTGGAAGAGAACAGTATCTAACTGGAGTGGAGTTAAATAGGCTGGTAAATCAAACAGACTACTATACTCTTAAAAATTCTTAATGTTTACCTTCTTCAATCCTCCTGTGATGTCATGAAGCCAGTAAAAACAGCTACATATTTTAGACTGACAGCGCTGAGTCAGTCAAACCATCCAGGTTAAAAGCAAAGTTTTTTGAAAGACTCACAGTCACATTAATCACGTTTAGAACACCCAGTAGGTATTAACAGCCAGCTGGGAGTGGAGCAGAGACCATTTAAATTGCCTCTGCCAACACAAACAGCATTTGCAAATTTAAATGGATTTGGGGTAGGAGTGACAATCAAGTTCCATTTCACTCTGATCACTGAAACGGTGTGACAACAGGCTGCCAACCAGACAGGAAGTCACACCTTTGACAAAGCTGTTTTAAGGATCTGCTAGCTCCAGCCTACTATGAAATTGCATTCTCAGTGTTTAAAGTTAAAATCTTATAAATGAAACTTCATGTGATGACTGCAGCTTCTGGTTCTAGGCGCTGGCCTGGCACTGCAGCTTTCCAAGCATTTCTCTTTCCATACATTTCTCTTGCACTACGCCCCCATTGATCCACTCTGATTATGGAGTGGATCAAAGGCACTGGACTTTGGCCATCTCATCAGCTAACCTTCTAAAAGCTCTTGGGTGCAAGGTAACTCAGTCAGCTGATCTAACTCACTGCCTCAGAGATTCCAGTTATTGATGGACTGGAAAGGGCATCTTGCTTCCAACTTAACTCATTGCTCCAATTCTTCCTAAATAGGGATAAATAAGGCTTAATACTATTTTTAATGTTAATACTGGAGTGAGGCAGGGGTAATTATCCCATAGTGGACTGTTGTTTAATTATTACAAAATGGCAAGTTGACATTCAGCAATTTTCTTTTAAATATGTTGTTTGGAGTTAAAAAAAAAAATCAACACTATTTTGTTTTTAAAAAGTCACAACATCTGTTTCAACACTGCAGCAGGTAATGTAGCCAGTCTAGGGAAAGATGCAATGGTATCAGTAGCTAGTAGATTACTCAGTCCAAGATAAGTCACAGCTCTTTCATGGATTTCAATAGGGGAGACCAGCCTGTGCTTCAACATGCAACTCATTAGCTGTTTAAATGCAGCTTCTGTGCCAAATCTGCATGACATGAGTAGCAGCAGGGTGGTCTTGGCACACAGGGGACAGTGGGTGGATCTAAATATTCAACAGTTCAAGCATGCAAGCTAATAGCTCGCTGTGGTAGCTGACAGAGTGGGTCAGGACACAGTTCTACTTTCAAGCCCATCTGTCCAAGGCACTGCTGTGAGTCCCTGCAAATCCTCCACTGAAGAGTCAGTAAATTCTTCAGCTCTCTGAAAACCAGAGTGTCTTCCAGTTCTGATCCAAAGCTTGGCCATGATTTCAGCAATGCTGTAAACAGCAACAGGTTGACAACTTCTCTGCTGTTGCACAAGGTGTTTTGTATTTTAGAGAGAACCAAACGTTAACATCTCTACGAACTGCTTATGTAACACGTTCTCCCCTTGCCTGCACAGCTCAGTGTAAGAGCTTGTGAAAATTTTCCTTCTCTGCACAGAAAGGGTTGGACTAAGAGTCAGGGTGCACAAAAGGCTCCTGTGCCATCTCTGTGACTATCATCAGTACAGGCCTCACGTCCCAAAATCCATTTTCCTCAAACCCGTGCTGTTCCCACACCACTGCAGAGAACACTTTGTCTGCTCAGGTCCGTGGCAACTGTTGATCTTCATATGGAAATATGACAGCAAGGATGCCATTCTATGTCTTGCAAACAAATAAAAAGATTTTGTCTCTTAAAATACTGGAGACAAACCTTGTTGGGGTTGTTTTTTGTTGTTGTTGTTGTTTAATTAATTTGATGGGGGAAGGGAGCGGGAAGAGAAACAAACAACCCTAAAGTTCCCAGATTTCACTCAAGGGCAGCTAGTCCTCATGGTGAGGACAAACCAATTGAGAAACAACATGTTAAGCAGATGGGTTGTGTGCAGTTTGACAGACAGACTCCCCTGATCCCAACACAAACAGGTCTTGAGAAGGATTGATTTTCTTACACAGCCAGTCTCTAGTCAATCCTCCCACTACCTGACAAAATTCACTATGATGGAACTGATTCCCATTAATATTGTTAGAGGGCCTCTCTGGGGGGTCAGAAAGAATATCAGGATAGACATCTTAAATTCATAATGTTCAACTGCTAGGGGAAAACTGAGTATGAGAAGAAAGAACACATGTATCCAGATAAGCTTCTGCTTTATCTATTTAAACTTTGTGATAGGTTCTACTTCAGGAGTTTTTCTGGTTTTTAAAAAATTTTTATTTATGTGAGACTTTGGAGGGGGGGCTTGTACTTTTTTTTTTTTTTTTTAAAAGCAATACTAGAAACCTTGGTTCAGAAAAGCATTTCTTCAGAACATGAGTTTGGACGTTTTCACACCATGTAATGACTTCAATTAAATGACCTAGTACTCATTTGCTGCAAGAAAAAAAAAAAGACTGAAAGCATGTATTTGAAAACTCCCACAGCTGAAGCACCACTTGAATAAGTCAAACTGCAGAAGCTGGAGGATACTGAAAACGAAGCACAAGAAAAGTAAGCAAGCATGAATTCTGAGCCCACTTTCCAGCTTCACTGTCTCCTTGCTCCCCCTGGCTCATGTGGCCTTACTGACAACCACAGAGAAAAAGCACAAGAACCAAGAGTCAAAACAATTAGTAGAGAACAGTGCTCAAAAATCTCTAAGTTTTAGACAAAGTAATTTTTACATGGAAGTAACAGGAACATAAAACCAGCAGTAGGCAGCAGTTCAACATGTTTAACCTCTAATCTTCAAGAGCCTACATCATTTGGGGGGGTTGTCTCTGCACTGACTAGTCATTTCAAGAAATTTTAAGAACATTACATCATCTCTACAAAATTTAAAAAAAAAGCTTCTCTTTATACTTTTTTAAAGGAGTGTTTGTGTTAGGAAGAAAGAAAAATGCATCAACTTGTAGACTAACAAATCTCAAAGCCCTTTTAACAAAGAGCATTGGTAGCACACGTTTGGCAAAGTGAAGCAATTCTGGTATCGAACACCACCACTACCAGACTCGGGTAAAAACAGCCTGGAAAGCACAGTCATCCACACAACTTGTCCAAGACACTGTCCCTCCTCTCCTGCTTTCCAGTACCAGCTCTCTAGAGAGCGACCCAGAATAATGGGAGTGAATATCCCCACAGCAATTCCCGAAGGAGGATTAGGCTGCTTCCAGTGAGAACTAGACCTTTACATATGCAAAACATTAAACACCCCTATCAGGTTTAAATTTAGTTTCAATTTCCATAGGATTGCTATGGTTCTGTTTTTATGTGGAGTAAAAGCAAATAACAATAAAAGCAATTTACCCATTAGGGCATAAGCCGACCACCTGGGATACTATGGGAAGGAATTCCTCCTCCCTCCTTTTTCCCAGTGGTAAACTACCCAGCTGGCCAAGTGTGCGGAGGCAGACTGGGGAAGGGGTAGAAAGTGGCATCCTTTTCTCCTCTCCTTCTCCCCAACCCCATCCCAATATTGGGCTCTGGGCACTACTGTAGCCAGATATCTAATGGGAACAGCACAGTTCTGCTGCTCCTCCCACTTCTGCCTCGAATCTCTGTCTTCAGAGAAAAGCTGTAACAGGAACAGCCATGGCACTGAACCCCCACTGCAGGAACTGTTAAATTTTTTCTTCTTTAATTGTGAAACAATCCATTCCTATTAAACAAGTCCAGTTACTACCAGTGCCATATGCACATCAAACTCAGGTCAAAGTGAATATGACCAACTATTGCCTTTTATTAGGAAATACAGGCAAGATGGTTGTCTGGGAAAACTGACATATAAACCCATTCCAAGTGTTTTATACCACAGTGTTTGCAGTTATTGCTTATGTGGAACAGCTTTTGTGGAAAGCACAAAGGCAGCACCGAATTGGCCCACTCTGTTCTTTGCCTTACTCCATCCCAAACACTCTTTTTACAACTATACACACACACATGAAGTCCTTACAGAATCAGGCATTTAAGGGAACTTCTTTCTTCACCAAAACAGCCAATATGTACATTTGGAAGGTATCTTCAAAAAACATTAGAGTTCTATCCCTACACCATCATCCTTTTAAAGACTAACACAGCAAAAATATGCAAGTGTAAAATTTTTACTAGCTTAAGTGCACATGTTTCAGAGCAGGAAAAAAAAAAATTGCAACACATCGAGGTTTCATTTGGGATTATGCACAAATGAGGAATCTTAATTAAGCAAAACCAAATTTGGATGGAATTAAAAGAAAAGACAAAATTGGTTTGCTCCAAGTGTATTATTATAGGCTTCCTTAGCTAACACCAACAAACTGTACTATCCATGTCAAAAATAATCATTATCTGCACCCAGCATAGGGCTTGGCACATACTCTGGAGTATCTTATTCAGAGAAACAATGCTGTCCTTGAGGACCAAACTACGATGCTTGTAGTAGAATGTCAGACTGCATTTGTCAGATTAATACGCTTGTTACAACTCCTCTTAATTTTAAGGAGGATTATACAAATCACATTTTATGAAAGGCTCATGCAAGTGTTATCCTATGGGTGCTAGCGCACTATTTCTTCCAACTGAACTCTAGTATTTAATGTTTGTTTTGGAAGACCTAGCTGTCTTAACAGCCACAGGGCATTTCAATAATCATATAACAAACACTACTGCAGGTTACTCTTTAATCCCTCGTGAGTGAATGAGTAAATTCTTGTCTATCTATCATATAATTACACAGCTCTGTAGTTACAGCCAAAAAAGGTACTGTAAATCATAAAGGAAAGGCATCTAAGAATAAGACAGAGCTCTTCCAGGAAGTCAAAAGTGTTTACACAGAATAATTTTTTTCTCCATCACCAAAAAAAAACATGAACAAGAGAAAATTTTTGTTAACAAGACATTAACATAAAGTGAGAGAACCTACATTTATATATGAAAAGACAAGTCCTGGGGAACAATTTAAATTAAGTCTTTATTTATCCCACTTCACCTCTCAGACAACAGATCAAAACCTTGAAGTTTCAGAACTCTGAATGAATTCCCTACCCACTGCATACTTATTTCCAAGTGGCTAATATATAGGTACAAACAAGTTTAAAGTCCCTCTTCCACCAAGTGGTCTTTGTTGATCGTAGGAGGATTTTTTTTTTTTTTTAAACCGTGGAAATGTACTTTCAGCATTTCTATCAAAGATTTAAGAGCTGCACAGTGTCCTTTTCTAACAGCCTTCTTCCTCATGGAGAGGACTTCAGATTGCTTTCCTTCTGAATTTGGGAATGCTGGGAAGTGATAAGCTTTCCAGGACGAATATTCGAGTAAGTGGAAACTGACAGCAGGTTACTCCTTCCAACTGCAGGACAGATGTGAGGTGCTTACAGATAATAACACTAATAACTACACTTTGTCACTGTGCCACAGATGCCATTATTGAGTAGTAGCTCCAGTTCTGGGAGAACGAGGGCAATCTTCTATCACAGTCAAAGTTTAAGTTATGATTGATAGGCACTATTTTTAATCCATTCCATGGTGCTCCCGTGGGGGCAAGTGTACAGCGTGGCATTCCTACAAACACCAGAACAATTCTGCTATGGAGCGTTACAGCTTTGGTCTAACCAAACTCCAGCGGTTTGATGCCACCCTGCCATGGTTCAGGGCCAAATTTCAAGGACCTTTTTAAAAATTTAAAGGCATTCTGCATATTTAAAATGCTTAAATACCCTGAATCCCTCAGTGAAAGCACCAGCCGTTTCAATAGCAGCAGCCACCATTCAACGTTCCACTAGCTTTAGATTGCTTCCACATTGTGCAGACAAGTTAGCCTTCTCCTAAACTTAACTGTAGCCTTGTTTCAGCTTCAAACCAGGAAAAATTAAAATTTGGAAAGCTTGCTCATTCATCAGTGAAGGGAAGAAAAGCTCTCCAGGCTGAACTAGAGGGGAAGATTTGAACATGATTCACTTTACCAAAGGAAGAAAAAAGAGGGAAAGGATGGTTAAGGTTAAAACTTTGCCCAGTTTTTGAAAAGAAGAAGACATATTAGTCTTACTACAAACCAACAAAAAAAATCCCTATCTACACTTCCTAGTGATATAAAATTTTATGAAAGATGACATTCTTACACTTAAAGTGCACTATAAACACCTAAATTAGAAACAAGCCATTTCTGACAAGGATCAGCAGGACTTTGATGCAGTTTAGGTACACGAACTAGCCAAAGGGCTGGGTTAACACAAGGTATGGTCTCAAACACCACACACATATCCTGAGGGAGGAAGTGGGTAGGCAAGGCAGAAGAAATTTTATTATCTCTGCACAATCAGCAGGTTGTGTTTTTATGAACGCTCTTGTGTACGTGCTCTTGTGTACACAAGTCTTGCATGTTATGCCATGATCATTAATTTTTTTATGTATTGCCAAACTAGTCCTGCGTGTCCCCTGTTGACTAAGAAGCAAGCACCAGGAGGTCATAGATTAGGTTTATTCTCTCTAAAGAAGAAAAGGTTTTTCTGCAATCCAGGCACAAAACATGCTTAACCAGATTTCCAAGAACAGGACAATTAAACTAAGAGTCAACCCTGCTTGGTCAAATGAGTTCCAAGTTACCTCCCTCCAGAAGATTATTTTCTGTACTATTTTTTCCCAAAGACAGTTATGCTGAATTAAAGAACAGGAAGACGGTCAGGCTTTTGGACAGTGCTGTCATGCAGTTCTCTCAGCAACTGTGCACAGCATTAAGCACCACGCTGGTTTCCCAAATTAGTAGTTACTAATTTATTTTAGGACACAAATGAGCACTGGGACGGTGCAACGGGTGTGCGTGATTAAGAACGCAAGGGAGAATTTAAACTCCCGAAGCCAACACAATTAAAGTTTCAGGAAAAGCTTTATTTCTACCTTAGTGCTGTACCAAAATGTTTACTCGTTGCACCCCAAATAACACCTTTGCTATCAAAGTGAGGGAGCAGCTTCAGGAGCCACACTCAGGCAAGTTCCTCGGGTAGCCCACTGCCAAGACAGCCCCGCTGCATCAGGAACATCACTTCCTGCAACGCTGCTTTCAAGTAATAACCAGACCCACTGATTCACTTAAGATTTAATGAGATTACAGCTTGAGGTGATTTGACTGGAAACCATAAAAGTTTTAGGAGCCCATCTGCTGTGGAAAACTAACCTCTCACACACACAGGCCCGGGTATGAGCTGACCTTTGAGAGCTGCAGTGTAGTTAGGGCAGGAATGAGTCCAATCGGTGCTCCTGATGGGCACACAGGCCAGGCAGAAAAAAAAAAAAAAAAAAAAGAGATTTGCACTTTCAGGCAAAGAGGAGCTTCCATATGCATCAGCACTCAAGGGGGAGCTTCCCAAACAATCAGCAGCTTTTCATTAAGAAAAGAAGAGTCACCTCAGGGTGCTTTCCCCACCATTATCGCACCATTAACAGCAAATGCAAACTGTACTGGCAATGGCTGAAAAATTACCGGTATTGCAAAAGCCTAATGCATTATTCACCTTGTGGATAATACACCAAAAATCCATGACAAAATACTTTTGAGGAGTGCTGGGTTTTTTTGGTTTTAGGAGAGGGGAAAAAAAAAAGGAACTTCCCAATCACAATAGTGGGGTATGTCACCACTGGTTTCCATCTCACTTTACACTTCTTTCAATTCCCTAACCCACGGCAAGCATGTGCACTCTCAATAACTAACTGGTTATTTTTTCTGTATTTCCCAGTAGCAGAACAAACACTGACTTTTATTCCAGTGAAAAAAATAAATACTTATTTTGAGAGACTGAAGGCAGAATGCAGGGGAAAGAGCTATTGTTTTTCCTCTGTTACTTTTTACAGACACGGTAAAAAGCAGCATTTACCTAAGACTGCTGTTAACATACTTTAGATGTGAACGCTGGGACAAATATTCACATTTTGTTATTCTAAACCTGACCTTGGTTAGTTGCAGAAGCATCGGTGTCATCAGACAGCTGTATTTTGTAGCAAAAGAAGTAGGTGCTGTTATTTTTTCCTTCCCCTCGTAGGCTGAGATGTTTTGTTGTTTTGTTCTCACTTCAGTAACAGGCCTCAATATGCAAGTTACATCTGGAAACAGACAAAAGCCAACTGCCCAGCAGTATTGGAAAATTAAAACATTGGGTCAGACTCAAACGGACTAGGAAGGCAAAGGTCAAAGCAGCATTAAATCATTAGTTTCCCAGCTGCCACCAAGGCATGGAGTTGACCTTTGATTTTGTAAGAAGTGGTCCAAGCAATTTTCTGGTGGCAATATGGGCAATCTGGCACAGTGGAATATTATCCTTGAAAGGGGTGGGTGGGAAGGAGGAGTTTGAAGTCTTGAAGGCAAAGATTAAACTAACTTTAATCTCTCGAAACCAAATTTGCACTGTGAATCTGTAAGTGCAAATAATGAATATTAAATTATCAAGCTTTAAGGAAAAGACACTCCAGCATTTGAATCATTCAAGTATCTTTTAATCACATAGCAGTGACAGCAAGCAGAATTTAAGAACATAAAGAATTCACTGCAGAGAATACCAGAATATTGTATTTATTTCCTGGAGTGAGTTCAGTTTTTTAGAAATTACACTTTAAAGCGGTTTACTTAGTTTTGTTTTTTTTTTTTCTTAAAACAATACATTTGAGATGAGCTCATGCTTCCTCAGAAGAAGGATTTAGAACAACACTTTTAGTCTATCTGTACCTCCACTACTCTTTTACTGAGGTAGGAAAAACAAAGTAAAACACTGGCCCTCCACTTTCTTTCTCTAGCTACCCCGATCTTAAAACTTCATCTACTGCTGCCCTCTGTTTCCAACTGCTCCTTATAAACTGCTCGGCTGAATGTTGGCATTGTACGTGCAGAGCTCTGGTCCAGCTGCTTCCAAGTTCCTAGAAAGGGTTTGGTTTTATTGCTGCATGGCAAAGGGCAGCACAGGTATCAAAGGGGCTCCCGACCAACCCAAGGACACTCGGAGAGCATGTCTGAGCCTCCATTAGCAGCTGAGCCCCTGCACACACAGGGAAAACCAGTTTGCATGCAATCAGATGTTAAGGTATTTCTAGGTGGATTTCAGACATTTCTATGCATATTTAAGCGACTCCAAGCAATTTCTTTAGTCTAAAAGGGTCACAGAACTCATGCTTTATGGCCAGGGCAGTACAAGCTGGTGTTTTCCTTTGTGACAACAGTACAAGTTTTCCAAATAGAACATAGAGAGCTCCCTCCCCATCCTACATCAGTGTCTCAGGATTACTCACTCCCAGCTCTTCACATGAGAAACCAAACTACAGCAGAAACTTTGGGCATGGACCAAGTTATATATCCACAACCTCTGATGAGGAAGGGGGAGGAAGAATATTTTCAGAGAACTGCAATTTGGCATGAACACCTCAGTAAAACACCCCTCTGTGCTGTAAGCCAGTTGGTCAGGGTTCTTTCATATGCAATCACTATTTTCACCAGCAAGGTGAAAGGCACCTTTAACACCCACCTTAGTGAGTAAGGATGAGCAGAACCACCTCTCTTCCCACATAATTTCTTCCTATGAAAGGTCTGTGATCACAAAGACAATACAAACATAGCACATTCTGAATATATGGACTGCTACACAGAGGCCACTGAGCTAAACCACTCTGTTAGGACTCCTCTCTTCAAAGAGTGCAACAGTCTAATGCTCAGACAAGTGAAAGAATATTTAAGTCTGTTTTAATAACAGATACTACCAATAGAACGCTGAAAGACCACACTGATAATTGCTTAGAGAATGCAACCTCAAACTTAATCTACTTGCCAAATCAAAACACAGAGATGGCACCAGTCTTAATCCTTTCTGCCCTCAATTCAGGTAGCACTAAAGGAGTAAAATAAGTAACCAGCAGCCTTCTATTGCAGAAGACACACACTTCTCATCAAGACCATTCTGAGAAAAATACAACAGAATATTTTTTTTGTTGTTGTTAGTGTTCTGGTTTACTCACACAAATTCAAATTCACTGCTGAGACACCATGAAGTATCACCCTCACTTCATGCAGCCTGAACTGTTTCCTAGATAGAGGATAGGTTCTACCACTGTACATTTTCCCTCCAGAAGAGAAAATCAAAACTTGCATCAGGTCTGCCTCAGCCAGCTCTCAGGGTTGTTGCTGTATTACCTTCCATGGTTCCAAGAGGAATATAAGACCACAGAATCACAGAATAAGGTCCCTTCCAGCCCAAACCAAAGACCATCTAGCTCCAACCCCCCCACCAGGAGGAGGGACACAGCTTCCTCTAGGACAGGTTGTCAGGGCCCCATCCAACCAGGCCTTCAACACTGCCAGGGATGGAGCACCCACAACTTCCCAGGGCAACCTGCGCCAGTGCATCACCACACTCTGACTAAAGATGTACAAAGCTTAAAAGAGGCTTTGCTGGAAATAGCTATTCCTCACATCGCTAGTTTCAAAAAATAATTCTCATACAAACAGGCAGTTAGCAAAATACATTGGTTTCAGACTGGATAATAATGCTATTTCTGGAATCGGGACACTGCACTGACACAGCTTCTGCCACAAAAACTTGTAACAATCTAGCTACTTGTATATCTTCTTTCCTGAAAAGAGAGTTCTGCTTCTTATTTGAGCTAGAAGTGAGACTTGACAATGCCCTAGAGTTCTCCAAGGGTTCGAGTATACTCCCTGGACCAGAACGAGCAGGCAAATGCTGGACTAGCACTGCAGGCAGTCATGTGCTCTTCAGCAGAAGGTGCCATGGGAGTGGAATAAGATGTGAATCATGAAGGTGTGACTGACTGACTGACTGGCCCTGATCCTGCCTCAGCCCTACTCTGACTGCCGTGTGAAACTGAAAAACATCTTCTCTGCTTATACAGGGGGAAAAAAAAAAAAAAAATTTCCAGGAGTTCTCATCTGTGTAAACAGAACTGGAGGCAGGACTTCGAATTTACAGTGGAAAGACATCTTATATCTTGAAACCATTCACAAGAAGCTCCTGCAGAATCACTGCTGTAATTGCAGCAATTTTTTGCTGTAATTTTTGCGAGCATGTAGTCTCAGTGCTGAAAACAACTGTATGTGTGCCCACAGAGCTGAAGCTTTAGAAAAAAGTCAATGGACTTTTTTTGTTTGAGCTAGAAATGAGACTTTTTCCTGATTGAACAGGCTAATAACTGCCAAGACAGTCCATCAAGATAACACATGAAAAGAGAAGCATGTTATGCAACTACCCCCTTCCACACCCCAATTGCAGGGGCCCATTTGATATCACCCAGTGGCAGTAAGGGACCTTGCAGCCTTCCACAAGGAAGCTGGGGGAAAAGGAAGACAGACCTTTGGAGCGAGACCAGGGGGCCTCTTACTTGCCCCCTTCTGTGGCTGCACAGTCCTCCTCCTCCTCTTTGCTTTGTGTCCCTTATCACTAGAGCCAGATGCTAGGGGAGCACAACAGCCAGGGGCAATAGCCTAGATGTTCGGGTGTGGTGGCCGCTAAAAACTACTTAATGCAAGGTCTTGGGCACGGCTGAAAGCACCCCCAGCCCACAGGATCTTCTGAGAGGAGAAGTAGGAAAGATGTGCAGCTCCCTCCATCAAGCTCCAGCCCCGACACATGCAGCGTGCCAGAGCTGTCAGCCCAAACCCCTTCAGTGCACGGGATTTCTTTGGCTTTGTCTGCTACCAAGTACAGGAGGGGATCTTGTGAAAGGCCTTGCCTAACAACACAACAAAAGCGAGGCCAGCAAAGACAAACATGGAACTTTCTCTGCTAGGAAGTATCCTGTATTATCTCAGAATTCTTGCCCCAACTTCTTTGTGACAGTGAAATGCTGCTTTGTGATGTGGCCTTTTTGCTTGGTCTTAACACACAGCTCTGGGAAATATGAAGACATTACAAGGCATCATAGTTTCCTGCTGGGAGGACAGTCCCACAACCCTACCTCAGGGCAGGAAACAAAATGGAATCCGGAGATTCCTCCAAAACCACCAGTTAACAAAAAACTAGCAATCCCCACAGCTTCAGGAACAATGGGCTATTGTGTCTCCTGCTCAGGTGCCATGGGCTCAGTGGATGGGCTAAGTCAGATCTCTCACTCCACAGGAGTGAATTTATCACTAGATAGGCAGAGCTCCCAATCCATTTGCTTTTGATAGGACAACCATACCCAGTTTTATTTCCAGCTCATGGCCTAGCTTTGCCATTTCTGCTATTCAGTAATCTGGGCATGGCTCAGTGCCCTTTGGAGCCATTCCGAGCCTCAACTGGGGTACAAAGATGAATCCCCAGGTAGCCCCAAGCAGCACAAAGTACTCCTGGGAATAGGTGCAGAGATCTGGCATTCCTCTGATCTGAGGCCACTGCACCTAGAACAGCTTATCAGCCAGCATCTCTGCCCAGAGATACAAGGCAGGTTAAATGATCTATTTCCAGGAGATGAGGTCTTAAAGCAAGAGCTAAGAGTGGAAGCCTGCCTCTGACATGCAGCCCCACAGAAAGAGGTCCTGTGAGAAGAGGAAACAGACCTCTGCTTTTATCCCATTGCCTTTCTCCAGCTGAACTCTCTCCCTTGGAGCTGCTGTTAACACCTTAGAAAAGGAAGCACAAGCTGCAGCAGCCTTCTCAAAACCAGACCACACTTGGGCACAAGTGGGCTGGAACAATTAGGTCATGCAGAAGTAAAATTTGAAGTCTAGAGAGGTCTGCTCCTGGGGAGTCTGGTTCAGCTGCCAGAACAGGTAGTAGGGGAATACAGGGACCCGAGGGTGATTTGAACAGAACAAGTCCTCCTTTCTGTTACTGATACAATCTGGGACTGGCTGGCAGCAGACCCTTGTACCTTAAAGTCAACAGCTCCTTTAAAGGCCTAAGGAAGATGTTGTCAGTAAAGACAAACATGGAGGTTTTCCCACTAGGAGGTTCCCCATATGATCCCATTAAACACCTTCCCCTCTGCTGGCATTAAAAAAAACTAGAGGGAAATTAGGAGTCACATGCAGTATTTTTGATGCTGCCTTACCTATGATGGAAATACTGCAGATAAGATTAATAAAGTGCTCTAATGTGGTAGATCAGTAGCCTGCGAAAGCCTCGGCTAGGTAAAGCTTTAAATGTGACCTTGCTAAGCAGAGCTGATCTTGCAGGAAGTTGCATGCTCAAAAAAAAGTAATTCCAGTGAAACAGAGGCACTCAAGATGCTTGAGATCTGGAGCTAATACATACCAGGAAGGGATTTCTTTTCTTGGGAGAAGGGAGGAGTCAAGCAGGAAAAAAAAAGAATAAAGCTTACTAAGAATGTTAACAGCAGACATTATATCTAATTTCTTTGCATTCCTTCCCCCCTCCTTTTCCTCCCGTTCTTTAAAAAACAGGAGCAAACTTGTGAGTTAAGGATTCTGATCAATGCAACATGTTAGGAAAAGAGAGCAGGAGGTCAAGAGGAAATGATTAATCCTGTGCAGAAGACTGGCAGGATGGGTCCTGGAATGGCTTACCAGAACAATGCCCCCACTAATAAGCAGGTCAAAAGACCCTTACAGTGAACAGAAGCCCCAGTTACACTGTACATTAATATTCTTCCCTTTACCCAAAGTTATATCATATTTGTTTGTTAAAGCCACATTAAAAAAAAAAAAAAAAACACCAAAACAAAAAAACTCAAGTATTGAATTAGAAGACAGGTGAAAAGTTGTGGTGCCAGACAAGCAGGAAATGAGAAAGATAAAGTGTAAAGAGCTCCACTGTAAGACAGTATTTGCAGAATGTTTT
Organism: Serinus canaria; assembly: GCF_022539315.1. Lineage (NCBI taxonomy): Eukaryota > Metazoa > Chordata > Aves > Passeriformes > Fringillidae > Serinus > Serinus canaria. Next base: position 41,846,088 of record NC_066315.1, read on the forward strand.
GGTAAACTGAGGAAAAAGGCAAGAACCCTCCGTTACAGATTTCACACTGACTTTTGTGTTCAACTCATGCAGTGCCTCTTCTGATAAAGACTGCTCTTCTGTTAGAGGCATAGTTTAATGAGCTAAGAAAAAAAAAGAGCAAATTCACTGCAGGCAATACTTTGGACCTGAAGGTGCATGTGATTCAAGGTTTACTGCAAGCTGTTTAGTACTGTGGTGTCATGATATCAGACAGAAGCTATTCAATCCCAAGAGGCTCCAAGTTTCAGGTAATTATCCCAATCCCACTTCTCTCCTCTAGTTTAGGCAGAATTACAAGTCCCCAGGGCTGCATTATGGATGCTGTCAGGGGAAGTCAGCTCTATTTCCAAAAAGATTCTGAACCTACATGAAGTATGTATCTACTCCACAATGCAGCACCCAGTACACCCTCACAAATACACAGCAGAGGTTTCACAAAGGCTTCATGGCTGACCCAAGCAAACCCACTTCTTCCAGAACCACCACCCTTTCCAGCACCCTCCCAGTTTAGACAAGCCAGCACCAGCACCTTGTGGTGCCACCAGAGAACCGATGAGAAGATTACCCTGAAAACTCATCCACAGTCTACAAAGGAAGAAGCTGCTCATCAGTTCACTAACACAGCCTGTTGTACTGATGACGGGAGAGTGACAGCAGCACTGCTAGAGGTGTAGAAGCTGGTGCTGCTGTACCAGCCAGGGGTGGGAAGGAAGAGCCGGGCAGGGAGGAGAGGGGCCAGCCTGCCCCTCCTCCCAGCCCAGCCCAGCAGCATTGCTGCCCTTCGCTCCTGGGGCCACCGCAGCACCAGCCCTGAAGGAGCCGAGTGGTGGGGAGGGAACGCCCTCCGGCAGCAGCATCGCAGCCTTTGTATCAGCAAACAGCCTCCATTTTGAGCAGCTGGAGGCACTGAGCCCAGGCTGGAGGAGGCCACACTTCAGCTTCCCAAGACAAGGAATAAAAATCCGGGAGATTGGTATCAGCGCGGACACAGTACTGTTAGTGCCCTCAGTGCTTCCCCAGCTGTACACGACTCCTGTGTGCAGTGAGTGTCCATCCTCCACCCCACACCAGCAGAACAGGGCTGCACACTGAGCTAAATATGGGCCAAGTGCAGGGTTTTTGCAGTGAGACCGATCCTTACAGCATAATATGATGGAGACTCAAAATTCCTCAGCATTTAGCAAACTGAATCATTAATACATTAATCTCCATCCCTATCCCCCAGCCCCCCATTTCTCTGTTGGGGAAAAGGCTGTAAAGTGGGAGGTAGGTTTCAAATCAGAGAGGTATTTGGGCCTTAGAAGGTCTTTTCAGAGAACTCCACACCTCTCAAGAGAAGTCTGAAAACAAAGCTACAGCTTATTTGGAAGAGAATTTGGACTCTGAGGGCTCCACAGCTCTCTTGGTTGAAGACAAGATCTAGCTAGTGTACATGTCACCTTGTGCCAGCACTGTTAAACCCACCAGTATAGGCACAGCCTATTCCAGTTTGTGACCTCTCTTAGGTCTGCTGAGAGCCAGCAGATGTCAGGCCACTAATTTTTATTAAATAGTGAACTAAACTGAAATCTACCCCTTCAAGTTTGGAGGAAATTGAGTCAGAATTGTTAAATTCGCTTTTTGCAAATCTGTTTTCCTATTTAATCCAGCTTTTCACAAGGAAACGCATTTTGAAAGTGCTCCTCTCGTTCTAGGAGCAAGCCACACATTCCATACCAAATCCTGCAGCGTGCATTGAGAGAGACTGGCTCGAGGGAGAGACTATCCTTACAATGCATCCAAGAAGCAAACTTCAGAGTCTTTGTTCCAGAACACAAGCCAGAACCACCGCGGAGCTGGGTGAGGTTATACCTCTCTGCACAGGACCACGAGTGCAGCCACACGAGGTTAGTGGAAATTAAAGCCCCAGTGAGCTGACCCGCTCCTGGTGTGCAAATTCACAGCACAACCCCATGGGGCTGGCTCAACATGCCAAATACAAGGATGTTAAAAAGCCAAATAATTGTTATCTGAAGCTCAGTGCACGGGCTGAGTTCAGTGCAAACATCCATTTTGCTCTGCCACCCCACACAAAGGCCAGGAAAAGTGGATTCCAAAGTTCAAGCACTGTAACTACAGAGGAAATGCTGCAATGACACACAGTTTCACTCTAGCAGCATGTCCACAAAATTAAAAGGACAAGGTTCTTGGATGCCCAAGTCACACCAGTAACATGCCAACTATTTAGGGTGCATCTCCTACACACTTATTTTCATGCCTAAAAACATCCCAGCTAGCAATAAAAATGCACAGAACTATTCATTGCAGCATAAGCCTGTAAAAAATGAAATGGTTAATAAGCTCCTTAACCAATAAAAGTAGTAACAAACATTATTTAATCAAGGGATGATAGGACTCTTAAAAGAGCAATTTCTACTGCTATTTGTTTCTCTTCTGCTCCCCACAGTTCATTATCAAGATGCATTTCCTGGTGTGGGGGGTGGTAAAGGCACTACTAACCAAAAGTTAGTAGTGCCTCCAGCCAGACACACACAGGTTGTGATGCAAAAACATCAGCGTGTTCTCATGCATTAATACAGCCTCCTCCTATTTTGTGTGCAACAAGATATTGTCACAAGGGCAAATCCATTTCAGCTATGGCTGAATTTTATGAACAGATCAAGTTGCACGGCTTCCCCTCCCACCCAGCTGATAAACCTTTAAAAAACAGAACCACCACCCCACATTTTGTAACTCCATTCTTGACTGGCAGAGATTGTCATTGTTCCAGCCCTAATCCTGCACTCTAAAACTATCAGATGATTCCCCCCAAAACAGGAACTACTCAGTCCTCCATCTGCCCCACATAATTACTCCTTCCCTGACAGTCACCATCTTTTTCACCACAAAACATCAAGTACTGCTTAAGTCCAAAATCAGTTTTTAATGCTGTCCCTTTCAACGCAAGTACAAAAGCCCAGCCTGCCATCAGTGTAAGTATTCATGGACTTGCAAACTTCCAAATTCCACCTAGAGTCACACTACCCTTTTTGAAACTTTTCCCAATGGCTGTCTCAAACCAAGAGCCCATAAAGAGTTTATTTCATCAAACTGGAAGCTGTATGAAGGGAAACAGGGCTTGTGAACACCACCATATTTAACTCGTTAGACTTCCTTCAAATGTTTTGGATTTTGACCATTTCTGGGAGGGAGGGGATTGAAAGCATTTACCAGCAAGAGCCATGATTGATTTAAAAACAGTTTAGAGGAACAGGCAGAAGCAAGTGTAGGGCTTCCTTTCAAATTTGAAAAGAAACATATCTTCTCGTTGGCCCTCCGGTCACATTCAGTGCTGTTTTTTCTTAGGACCATCTAAACAAGACAGATGTAGCCAGTATCCAGGCAGCAGCTGAAGCCTGAGCACTAGAAAGGCTCTCTGGGGTGGGGGATGGAGGGGAAAAGAGGCAGAAGAGAAGGAGGAAGCCATTTGGCTATAAAAAGGATCTTTCTTTCCTGTTGAAATGCAATGGTAAAGAGTGTCAAAATGGCTTAAGGGTGGGGAGGTCAAACATGTTTTGAGATGTTAAAAACTCTTAAGCTTTGTCCAAGAGGCTGAAAAAAAATCCTTAAGGTTTAGGTTTTTGTTCTTCCACCAAAAATACTTAGCCATCATAATAGCCAGGAGCAATCCTGCAGTTTCCATTATCTGTTCACTTTTATCACAAATTAGTCAAAACTTTTCAGTTAACATTTTATTCCAATGAATCTGCCACTACAGAAACACTTCTGAAAATTACTGTTTCCCAGTAATTTTTAGATGCATCATGTATTTGCCAATCCTTCCTCCCTCCAGCAAGCCTCCATTTTAAAAATTCATCACTGCTGCTTATACAGTACGACTGACTCTGCACTAATAAGGATGCTGACAAATAGGCACTAAGTAGTATTTTCATTAATGCCACAGCACCAGCAAAATACACCCTTAATCTGTATGCCATCAAAACTAAACACAACACAGAGGGTTTTCTGCAAAACAGAAATATTTTAGTAACTTCTAGACTATCAAATTACTTGTAATTTAAATCCACTAATGAAATTTCAGCAGTTCTAAACCTTGATTCACCAAGCCAGACAAGGAGGCTTAAAAAGTTTGTATAGTAACTTTCACCCTTTCCTGTTACTTCACTAAGATCTGCAAGAAGGAAGCACATAGACTGCACAGTGAAGCCTCATTTGCTATGCCTACAGAAGGTCTTTAAAGCTCTGCAGCTTTTTTTTTGTTTGTTTGTTTGTTTGTAATGCAGTAATACAAGAGTCTATTTTTTTTTTTTTTAATAATTAATTTATTTAAGTGGAATAAGAGCCACAGAAGTACTGACTGGCACCCCAGGCTCCCCATCTCTCCTACTGATGAGGAACCTAGCCTCTTCCTTACTCTCCTTCTCAAGCCAGTCACTCTTGTTCTTCTATAAAAGTCTCTCCCACAAGAGGCTCCAAATGACCATCTCAGAAGTTATGTTTGAAAGTTCATTCACAGGAAATTGGATTTACACCTTCCTCACTTTTGAGATGTGCATAAAACAGGGATACAGCAGCACAAAGCCGCTTCCCCACCACGACCTCCCACCCCCACACCTGAAGGGGCTGGGGTAGGGGGTGTAGGAAGGAGACCACCTTTGAGAAAGGGCTTTGACATGCAACTTATGAACAGATGCTGGAAACCCAGATCCTCTATTATTGTTATGGAGCTTAAATTACACATCCAGAAATTAATTCCAGTTGCTAATATAGGAGTCAGGATGTTGTTAGCATCCTGACAATCCCACTCAACCACTGAAGTCCCTTCATGTTCTGTAAGCACCTTGTCTCTCTCTCAAGTTTCTACATTCCATTAGAACTTGCTGCTTGAGGTGGGGATTGCACTAGCTGGTGGTTACAGCCCTTTGGGCTATGGGTGCCACTGCTTTGCACCAGAATTTTCTACGGGAAAAGTCCTCTGAGAAGTCAGAGAGAGAGAGAAGTCAGATTTCTCTCTCACATGGGCAGGTTTAAGTAGGAGTTCTTCCCAGCACTCACTGGATCGGCTTGTTAGAGAAAAAGCCAGCATTGGGGGTGTTCCTCAAGGCTCAGTTTGTTTGTGGCACATTAACTGGGCTGAAGAAGTCACCCTTCTGTGCATCTTCTCGAGAATTAAGTTCACTGCACAACCAGACAAACATGTGGCCAGCAAAACACTGGCTGTTTACAGAAAAAGACAAAGCTGCTTACAGCAAGAAAAGGGTTTTGAGTAGAAGCGTAACTTCCCTCCTAACCGGGAAGCATTCTGGGATTAACAGCTAACTATTACAACCCCCCCAATATCGGGAATGCTGAAGCTGCAGTACTTCAAACTGCTTTTCAAGCCAGATTCACTAAAATTGATATTAGAAACATGGTCAGAACCTGACACAGCCTTTTTTCCCCAGCTGTAGAATTCACCATTTTGATCAACATGGCTTTGACCAAAACCAAATAAAGATCAGTAGAAAATACTTGGTCGGTTCCCTTTTAATGGCATAAAGGCTGAATCTCTTTTGTGCCAGACATTACTTTCAGATGCCAGCACTGTTGCCAAATTGTGTGGTCAGCTTATCTAATCTAGTGAGGGAAGAAATCCATCTTAACTTAGTACATTTTTAAGGGATATATACTGCAGTGGGGCAGAGTTGAAAGTCACTTGACCAAGTAATACTCCATCTTTTTGTTCCAGCGTAGAATCCACAATTATTATGAGCTCCATACAAAATCTCAAGTCTACAATATGGTATATTAAGGCTTTCACTACAACACCACCTAATTATTCAGAAATACTGCACCAGAAAACATCACAAGAAAGAACAAAGTTTTCAGCATGGTGAGTAGCCAAGAGGTGGCAGTGTTCCTACCCGGTAAACAGGAAAAAGACTAATTGTTAATAGCATTCTCTTTGGGTAGGAAGTCCAGTGGCATCCAAGTGATGGACTGCAAGAGGCACAGTTTTTAAATTGCTTCTCTTCCCCTTTTAGCTGCAGCCCAGTTAAAACTGAATATTCCTCTAAAAGCACTACAACCAGCTCCTGGTCAAAGCAATTGTCTTAAGAAGCAGTAGTTGGTACACTACTACAAACATTTTAGTTAGAGTAATTGAATGCATCTAGACAAGAAGGTGGTAATATTTTAATGCTTCAGTAGGCTTCTATAAATGAAAGCATTTTGAGACATTGTCTATGCAGTCGTGGAGGTCTTTTTAATTGATAAAGAATTTTCAGATTTATAATAAAAATTGTACCTTAGCGCACACACACACACACACAAAAAAAAGGAAGAGTAACTCTATAAATCGGTACTTAAATTTCACTTGGCATTTAAGCTAGCCTGAGGAAATCCCAAGACTGCCTCACCTCTGAATTTTTAACATGGTTATTGAACACTGGAAGATGAAGTTTCAGTTCACATGTTCAGTGCAAAGGTCACAAGCTCTGCAAGACCATGATCAGAAACATTCCAGGGCAGCATTGCTTAATTCATGGCAACAGCTTTATTTAACAAAAGCACTCGAGGAATGGTTTCCCTCCGTAACTCCATATGGGATCAAACATGAAACAAGTCAGCTTACCCCAAGAAGTGGCTTCTTTGACCACATGAGAGCTGGGTGTTTTGAGAATTTGTTTTGGCTGGTTTTGTTTCTTTTTGTTTGTTTAAACTTTGATTTGCAAAGATCTTTCATTCTGAAAGCATTTCCACCTAGCCGTAGCAGAACAAGAGCAATGGCATACATATTTGGCAGGAATGTGTCCCCTGCCTGGAGAAAAACAGATACATGAAATGGGGAAAAACAACAGACACACCATGATATTCTGACTCTTACTGATCTAGGAAAGTGTCTTCCAACTAGGAAAGTGTCTTCCAACAACAGCCATTTGTTCCTAGTGAATCACTAGCAACAGTTTTCCTCGGCTAGACAGGGGTTTCTGAAGAGGCATTTCCTTTCTTAGATAATAAATGTAGCATTTTATATAATTTCACATCATGCTGCTCAAAAAAATTGTACTTCTTCACTGGATTATGTGCATCCAAAAGAAGTTACTAAATTTGGAGCTGCCCCAGTCACCTTGGATTATTTCCCCTTACTACCTCCCTCCTTCAGCAAGGGACTACGTGGCTGTCTGACAAAGTATCTTTGCCAGGGGAGCCAAATGGAAAACTGCCCATCTACACCCAAAATCTCAATCCACTAACACAGGTGGATAACACCTTAAGGAAAAAATTCATACCAGGAAGCTTTGGAGCAAAATCATACACCACTACATGTAATGAGAAAATTGTTCTCAAAGGGAAGAATAAACTGCAAAAAGCTGACAATTAGGATAGAGTTATAATGAGGGAGATTATCATTATCCCAAATAGTTTGTCTGGTTTCCATCCCCAGACAAGCCATATACAAATCTACCTAGATTCTGCAATGAGGTTAACACTGTGCTCTCGTATGTTGGGGAATACCTGGATGAAACAAAAAAGATGTCCAAGACAGCATTCCGTGTCAGTGAGTCTCTCACCTGCTGACAGCACATTTGGATAGCATACAGTCATCTCAGCTGGGAGGTATCACTATTCCATTTTTTTATTTTCGTCTTTGTTTTGATATGCAACACTTCCTCTTTACAATCTATCCCCTAGCTGGTGAAAAGTGCTTCCTTTTTTGTTTCCTCCTGGGATGGTGTTAAAATGAATTTAAAATTCAAACAACAAACACATTGATGAAAATATTGCGTTCTCCTGTAGACAAGATCATATTGAATTTCATGCATTATATGGTATTCTCAGTTGAGACCAGGATTTTTTTTCTGTTGCTTACATTAGAAAACGAATAATAAAATAATAAAGGACAAGACACCATCAAGGCTTCCCCATGATAATTTAAAAATTTAAGTGGAAGGTCACATTGTAGACCAGTTACTCTAAAATACGTACTAAATAGCTTTCCTTTTTTTTTTTTTTTTTTTTGAAACAGCTGTATTGAACATTGGTGAAGACAAAACTGCAGTTCTGACAGGGTACTGGTTCAATACATTATTCCTAGATTGATTAACTGTCAAGAGTAATCTTTCATTTAGGAGAAAATAAGTTGGTCTTATTACGCTAGCCAAACCCTCATAAATACCTTATAAAAATGATGTTTACATGCATACACTGACAATATACAATGAAGACAAATGAATGGCAACAGAAGAAGTGTATAACTGAGCAGCTGAGAGGAATGAATACTTGTTCCACGTTTACACAGTGACTTGCACTACCAAAAACCACGACATTTTAAAAGTGAGATGCTTAGTCACAAGAATGCGTTATAATGAAATGCACAGCTATGGCTTTCACCAAAAATTTATTCAAAGTATCCATGTTCAACTGCCTTCTCTAAGTTTAAGGCAGAGCTGGGGAAGGAAATGAGATGAACAGATTTGGACCAGAAAAAGGGACCTTCAATAAATCTTTGGCCCACACCTTTGAGGAGCTTCATCAGCTGAAGGTCCTTAGCAGCCCCTGTTCTCTGCTGAATGGCACAGGCTGGCATTAAGAACAGGTGTCAGAAGTGATACAATGTACAGAATAAAAATGCTATGATATTGTATTTACAAGGATGTCAACTGAAAGGCATGACTTCGCTCTAAGAAACTGGTGGCCAAATGAGGCAGCTGAGTAACTCCTCCTCACAAAGTTTCTGCAGCTAGACAAGCAAACTGGAAACCAATTAAAATAAAGCTATAAGTAGTTTAACACCCTAAATAACTTCTACAACTATAGAAATTATGGTACTCTCTGAAGAAAAACAGAAGTCAATTGCTTGCATCTAAGGACTGAGATATGAAAATGAAACTATTAATTTAAAATATGGCTCAATTTGGGGTTTTTTGTTGCAGTTTGTGAAAGTAAGTTTATGTTAACACCTGCACTTTTAAATTATGGTTCTCCTATTTGTTCTCACAGTGTATAAAGTTTTTTGGCATCGTTGCCAAGAGACAGAGATAGGGGCACTAGTCAAGACTATCAGTAATCACGTACTACTTGAACTCCCTTCACTGGCTCACAGGCATAGGAAAAGAAATGAAAGGACTGACAAGGAAGTGTTCCAGTGAAAGAAGAGCCTCTGGATCTAAGCCAAGCCCAAGTATGCCACTACAAGCTCAAGTGGCCAGCCACAGGATCCAACTACTCCAGTCTTTGCAAAGACATGCTGACCTTACCTATATCCCAAGTCAATACCAAAGCCAAGGGGAAATGAATGGCACACATTATATTAATTGTAACTGCAGTGCTTGATCACTTCCAGCAAAAATCTCTCTAGCGGTTCTCTAGAAGACCTAGGTTCCTAAATCATAGAGAATTTTCAATTGTAACTACAACGTATGGACATGCACTAACCACGTGCCAATATGTAACAGCATCAAGGTGTACAACTGCTCCCTGGAAATATTATTTGAGGAACAAGCCACTTGGAATGAGGGGCCCACACCTACCCCACCAGGTTCAGCAGAACATTGCCTTAGAGGCTTTCCACTTGTTTTGGTAAGAGACAAAGAAATTTAGCTGACTTGACACAACTGCTCCTGAGGAACAGCTCAGATTCAGAGGCACGTAATGAACTGCTTTTGACAAGATGCAAAGGTGGGATAATTCCACCTTTGCCAGAAAAGCAGTAACATGAAGATAAAGCCATGTTTGTTTTGACAAGTCACAACTGTCTAAAACTCAGGAAGTTCATCAAATTTGTATGCATTGGGAAGTGCATACAAATGGAAAAAGCACATCGCAGGAATGACTGGAAGCTTGGAGTGGACAGCCCTCCAGCAAATTGCCAGCTATGCAGCAAAAGTCAGCTCAAGACGCTTCAGCCTTGCTTCCACTCAGCTCATTCTGCTTGGACTGCCCACTATGAACCATCCCACCAACCACCACACAGAGTAATTCAAGTAAGGGAGCCATGCTTCAGCAACAGAAACTCAGGGGCCATACATTAATTATCTAGCAACAGGCTCAGAGCCCTTAAAAAAATTAGTAATGCAAGAAGAGTGCAGCAGCTACCATGGAATATTGTCAATTAAAATACATGCTGTCTGGAACAGAGAAAGAAGACAGCACCTTCATGATAAGGGAGGGCATGTAGTCACCTTTTGGAACTCTGTCAACAGCCACCATATATAATTCTAATCCAATTCTTAATTCTAATCTTATCAATGCTTCCATGATATTGGGGGAAGCAAGGATTATTGCATCTGCCCCCTCAATGACAACTGTATTGAGTACAAGAGAGGAAGAAGAAGGAGAGTTAAATCTTACCCCCCATTACCATTTTAGTACATACAAAAGCAGCACTAGAAAGACTGGGACCTCAGTGTTCTAGGAATTCTTTTGTACTTCATCCTTTCCAATTCTTGAATGTTTTGTTAGTGTTGCTTGTTAATTCTTCCAGGGCAGAATCCACTCCAGACCACTGCCTGATCTTTCTAGTACCAATTTATTTATGATAATTTAGGTTTTGTTTTTATTTTGTTCTTCCATAAACTGTCCCTCCTTTCTTCCCATCCATTTAAAAGTCTTTAACAGAAGTCAACACCAAATACATCCTGGTGGGACATAACTGCAACACTGCAGGTACTTCTACAGGAACTAACCAGGGGAAATTATTTTCCATTATTTCAGTCTAGTATTCAGTCAATTTGACTGAATTCTCTTGTATCATTATCTGCACAATAGTGTCTACAACTTGCAAGCCCTTCAGTGGGAGAAAACAATTTTCATTTTCCTCTACAAAAAGCCACTTCTCTGAAGGGAGGCTGTTTGGTTCTCACAACAACTTCAGCTAGCTTGCTGGTCAGCCAGCCATTGATTAAAGAAAATCTGGTTTGCAATCTGCTCATCTAGCCACAAAAGCTGTGTTTGGGACACTCAGCCGGCTCACTGGGCAACCGGTTTCTTAACAGAGAAGCCATGCCTTTCTCAAGTAACATCCTTGTATGGATCAAGTATTCTTGAAATCTGAGTGACTTTGTCTAGCAGGCTGCAGACCCCCTTCACGCTCCAACTTCAATGTATTAAATCTCCAGTGCCTTTGGGCATACCATATATAGCGGTGGGGGCGGGGTGTGCTGCAGGGGGCTGGAATTTAACCCTTCACCAGCACTGCTTTTAAAGGGAAAAAAAAAAAAAAAAAAAGGAAGGCTTGGAGGCATGCTGCTCCTTCTTTCTATGCTCTAAGAAAGTTCTTCCTCAAAGTAACAGAGCCGCTCTGCCTCACATACACATACACTTCCCAAAACATCCTGGAACTATACAGTTGACTTCCAAAGCACAGCAAGACACAGCAGCATCAAGACCCCAGGAGCTACCTGGTGGCTCTCCCTTACCCTCTGTGCCTGACATGGCATTATTCAAGGTGACAGAAAATCAGGAATAGTAACCTCTGTCACGCAACCCACTGACTCGCTCACTGGTGCTGCACACTACCAACCCTGACACAAGGCAGCAGCATTTCTCTAGTCCCTGATCCAGCACTAGGTTGGATTACAAAGCTTAAGGGCATCCGTAATGCAGACAGCTTTCAAGCTTTGCTCACACCCAGTATTTAAGGCTAGGGATTTTTATTTTGTACACTTAACTGTCTGACGGTGTGAATAGCTGTATAAAAAGAACCACTGAAGTGAAGGGGGAGGATTTGAAGTTTGATAGCTGACATTTTACCCTAAATAATAGTTTGCCTTTTGTTAACCAAGAGCAGCTGAACAAAAGGCTGTATAACATTAGTTTTTTAGCATATGCCTGCCACTCTGGACAGAAGTGCCTACTAGACATCCAAGCAGAGTCCACAAAACCCAAGACAACGTGAGACATGTGGAAGTTACAGCAACAAGCTCCAGCACTACCATTCAAGAATCACACTGAAATTTGATTGCTGAATTTCAGGTCCCTACCAGTCTTTTAATCCAGCCAAACACAGCATTTGACAGTTCTGTACATTCACACTACCTTGCCTAGTAAAAGGAGAGATGGTAGTTTATAACAACATTGGCTATCCACAAAATATATTGGGGGGGGGGGAGGGAATGTAATACAAGCAACCAACTGAAAAAGATACGGTTTAGCAAACTTCACAGAACACCTTTAAATATTTTGGTTATGCGTGGAGACGAAACCAACATGAGAAGGAAAATGATGCAACACAAGTTCAGCTATTACCTTTAGCTTAGTAAAGCACCCTTCTCTTCCCCCCAGCACAGCTTAAAGGGCAAGCACATTGCTGTTCTCACATCCCTGGAAAGCACGGGCATAAGAGCAGCCTTGGTGATTGCTTGTGTGCTCTTAGGAGAGAGAATACTGGAGTAACAAACAGGAGTAAAACTGTGCTGCTTTGGGTGGGTTAATTTGTCTACTTCAGAAATGAGTTTAAAGACAATTCACATTTCTTCAGCTGAGGTTTTCTCTGTAGAATTCAAGGCATACCTCACAATCCCCAGAATTTTAAGTACCCGACTCTGAAAAGTGATTCTCACCCATTGCCAGTCCAATAAGTTTAGAGCTTGCCTCAAGCCACCTCCCTGCTGCTGGGAGGTAATCCATTTTCTCCAAGCCAGCACCAGTGCAGAGGCATACAGCACCATAAAACAATAAGCATTTGAAGTTTCCAGTTCAAGTCTTAGTCACTTCAAAAATATTTCAACCACATATGAAGGAAACTGCTAACTAGTCATCAGTCTAGCCAACAAGTTAATCTGGGGTTTTAGCAATGCATGTTACACACTCAAGTGAAATCACAGGAATGGTGCTCTTCTTTCTTAGAGCTGAACACGTAACCATGAATTAATTCTGTCAGTGTTGCACACATATCCAAGATGCCTGAACAATACAGAACATATATTCATGAGCCTCATCCGTGGGTACTGGCTTTTATTCCTTTTCATACTATGCTATACAGCTAGAGCATTCAAAGCTGGCCAACATTTTTAGTTTCTAAAAAAGATTAGCAGCTATGGATGCTAAAACAGAAAAGAATTTATTTTGTTGAGGTTGATAGCAGAGGAAGAAACAAGTAGCTGAGAATCAAAAGAACTTCAGAAAAGAAGCACACTACTGTCATAGCCACATACAATTTCTCTTCTTTAAGATGGTAGAGCAAAGAGGAATAATCAAATAACTTCTGAGGTGACATTACATAGTAGAGAAGTTTTTGTACTCAAGGAGATAGTATTGCTCCAATTCCTTAACGTGTTTTTTGTTCCATTTCTGTAACTTGATTCAGATGCAGAAGCTTAATTTGTTAGGAGAACCAAACCAATCCCACCCACAGAGCCCTTCTTCAAGCACAGCCAGGGAAAGGAGAAAACAAGCCATGGCAGGAGCTGCAGCTGAGCCCACAAAGAGAACAGTTGAAACAAAGGCAATATGCCCAATATATTTTGGGATGAGGGACATCTATTCATCACATTAACCAATACTTGGATTGCCAAGCAGTAACCAGTCCCATCCAGTACTTCTACACTTTTTAATTAAAGACTCTGAATGAGAGGTTAAAAGCATTAGTGAAAATTAAGTACTACATAATTATGATCCAAGACTATATTTGTAACTGCTCTACAGAAAGTGGGTTACAGCTGAAGACAATAAACCCCTTCTGTGATATCTTATCTGTGGTAACATTAGTCTTGCATTCAGTGCATTGTTCGTGCAGCTTAAGATCTGTGCTCTCAACACATCATGATTCTTTCTCTGCCTGATGGAAAGACACCAACAACTTTGCAGGAAGGAAGGGAGTATGGGAGGAAAACTAGGAAGAGACTGAATCAAGACAGTATTGAAAGAGGAATGAATGATACCTCCTTGACTTTAAAACAGAGGAACTAAGTTTTCCTTAAAGGAAGCATGGTCTAGCAAATCATGTTTACATGCTCTGAAGATTTAGCTGAAAGGAGAAACTGCTACATATGATGAAAGATTTAATCACTAAATTGAAGCAAAAATTCAGCTAAACCTTGTCTCCCAGTTACAAGATAATCTTAAAGGCATTGGTTTTAACAAAACTATAATTTAAAAAAATTATGGGTATACAGTAGTCTAGTTTCATGCCTATTTATTGTATGCACATCTCCAGCTGTATGTCACTATAACCTCAGTGGTCTGTGCTGCAGCCTGCAAGCATTAATACCCTTAACACACACAGAAATAAATACTCCTGGGTTTTCAAAGACAGGCTCTAAGTAAAAACAGAAGTTGCCTGAACATCCAAGGCATTTATGCTATGTTCAATTTTTGCTCGCTGAAAATGTTCTGAAGTCACGTTTAATTAAGCCATTAGTGTAACAACATCATATTATCACCAAGAGAAAACCCTGACAACTTTGCTGTATTTACCCTAAAATGGTAAGTGGATTTCAACACCAGCCAACTGCAAAGCAGCGAGGGGAGAATTAGATTCTCCAGTATAGTATTAAAGCTGTTTAAAACACAAAGTTTTGATTCTCTTACTTAAGACAAGGAGTTAAATCAAAAGACTTCTGCATGCAGGGAAGAGCCAGGAGCTGAAGATGTGATGGGGAAGAGGCATCTAAAGGGGAGGTAAGGCAGAGTAATCCCAGAGGTTTAACACCTGATAGCTGAACAGTATTTGTAAGGTAAAAAATACTGTGAAACAAAAGATTATTCCAACCCCTTAGAAAGATAAGGATGTTAAATCCACATTCCATAAATCACATATGAACAAAATAACTCACTACCCTGCTTTCTTCATCGGGAAAAAGTTAAAAAGGAAAACACAACTGTCAGTAACCTAATCTGAAGCACTGTACTCAGATGGGCACCTGTATGTGCATTTGATATCAATACAGGAAAGACACAGTATGTATGATAAATTAAGACTGCATGAGTACAAAGAACTAAATGCAGTTTCTTACATACCCTGGAAGTATGAATTTCTCTAGCTCATGTGAACATTTTTTCTTTAAGCTGAAGCTCTAGAAGTCACAACACCAGCAACACAAAGTGTTGCATTTTAAAACCACTACCTCTGGATACTCTCCTAAAATTTTTAATCTTTGTTAGGTGGCAAAACCCCTAATCATTACAAAGAGAAACAGCAAGAGCCTGTAGCACACACTGCAGTTTCATACAAATAACCCCTGAGCAAGAGATGCAGAACTGGAACTGGGAACTCAGGCATACTCCCTCTGCATCAGCCAACCACTTTGGTGAGACGTGTGGGTGGATGGCACTGGGAGCACCACAGAGCAAAGCTCAGCATTTGGCAGTATGGAAAGCCATTATATAAAAGCAACCACATTTAACCTACCATTCCTGTCTAACCACTCCATTCCTCCTTTCCCCTCATACCAGTTCAGCCTGCAATTAAAATAAACTTATACCAGTGCTACCAAAAGGGAAAAAAGTTCTCTGTCATGTTAAGCGAGTTAAATTGACTCACAAAAGCATCTCCTGAGTGTGCACAGCCAAGTCTGGCAAGAACAGAGGAGGAAGTGAGAGCCCCTATTCTCTGAGTTGCCACGAGATGTTAGGACAGCTTGCTCCCTATTGTGAAACCACAGCTTTACCCTACATAACAGCTTAGACATAAACTCAATCAGCAACCTTAGCCAAGGTACCAGGTAAGTAGCTTTCAGTTCAGTTGACAGCTAGGCAGTTGAATGCTTTCCCCCATACATGTACAATCCTCCAAAAATATCATCTTTCACAATCTGTAAAATAATAAGAAGGAATGCATTTTATTTGTAATCTAAATAAGAAATATAGGAATATATGCAACCCCAGAATTCAACATAGCAATCTGATTTTAGTGAGTCTTGTCTGCATGCTCCAACAGCCCCATGAACCATTGCAACTCACTGATATGGCAAAAAACTTAGAGTTTGTAAATAATTCTGATCAGTTAAGACCCTGACCAAAGACACACACGATGCAAGGAAAAGGAGGGAAGGGTGTGTCTAAGGGCAAGGGAAGAAGGGATTTTAAAGGTCTTTCTTGCCACAGAGGGAGCTGTGGTGCTACAGGGTTTTGTCTTGTATATCTTAGTAGTCCATGAACCACTTCTAAAATGGATTCTATAGAGCAATATGAGAACTAGAAGATCACACACCATTAAGCGGACTGAATGTGGCAACTCCACACCTTCCTTAGAAAGCGTTAGAAGTCTGCTATTTAAGTGTTTTGACCATCCACCACTGTTATCATTAAATGATATATTCAAGCACACAGGAGCTGAGCTCTGGTATAAATGAAACCCCAATTATTTAACTTGCAACTTGTGGCATTTTTGACTTTCTGCAAACTCACTTGAACTCAGATAGTTTATCAACACAAGCCAAGTGTCCTACAGCTGTTCCAACATTTTCTAAGATCGTGGTTTAGTTTACAGCCTTTTCATACTTTCAAGAAAAGAAAAACAGAGGTGCTCTTTCAGTCCAAGATGAAACAATCAAGAACACACTGACATATGAGGGAGGATATTTGATTTAATAATCGGTAAGACTAAAGTAAAATCTTTTTCAAGTGCCCTGTCTGGTTGGTTTTTATAACAATAACATCTAGTTGCCACTGTAGCATTGATAGTGATGTACACACAAAAAATGCCAGACAAAAGAAAATTATCAGGGTTGCAACATTGTTACTTTTGTAGAATGCTTTTAAGCATCTGAAATTAAGCATTTCCCCAGCTGCCATGACAGCATTTTACATCAGACAGTGAAGTAAGTAGTAAACCACCAGAATGGATTTCAACAGAAGCTCTATGACAAAGAATTGGCTTTTGTTTCCCCTGCACCCCAAAACAGTTTTAGTCACCTTCTTTAATGCATCACTGCAGCATCCTGAAAAGCAGTGTGCAGGGTTGCTCTCTAATGTTTGCCACTACTGTAACAGTCAATATTCTCTGTTTCAGAGACTGTTACATACTCATAGCACGCAACAGGAGTTTACAGCTCAACCAAGACCAGAACTCGACTAAAAAGAGACTACACACCAGACACATCCCAGTTAAGAGCTGAAATCTGCATTTCTCTGCATTAAGAGGATGAGCAACTACACTGATCTTGTCTGGCAAATGTGTATGTGTAGTCTTGTTTTGAGACTTGGAACACCCAGTAAGTAACCACCCACGGTGCTATTTCCCTTCTCACTCGAGGGAGTCTAAAAACGGAGGTGGAATGAGGGAAAATTATGGGGAACGGACAGTGATTCCCAGAAGGAGGGGTGGAAGGACCAGAGAGGAACAGGATGAAAGGTAACAAATGAGTAGCAATATTAGGACAGGAGTATCATGTTCTAGGCAAGGAGGCACAAAATAAGGGAGGAGCCAGCAACTTTTGTGCAGAAAACCCTCAGGGATGGGGTCAAACTCCTCATAACTGAGCAAGGAATATATATCCTGGGGAAGGAGAACTCTGCATTTAAGAGAATTACTCTTCCAGCAGCTTGTAGATGAGATCTGCCTATGCCCAAACCTTACCTGCATGAATTAATCAGAGGGAATATCCTGCTCACCAGCTTTTCTCACATACTGAGCAGAACCCAAGTTTTTAACTATTAATATTAAGGTTTCAGGCTACTATTCCTGTCTTGCATTTTAGGTTTTTACACTATTAGCCCAACAAAGTGCTTAAGTGATGCACTAAGTACTCTCCTGGAAGGCTGCCTTTCTATTATCGTTCCTTTTATGAGGCTGTAAAAAGCATTCTTAAACAAGCAATAACCCTCACAGTTTTGCAGCCACCCTTTCTCAGAAAAAAAAAAAATGTTGTACACCTCACCCATATTTTTAGCCAAAGGGATAAAGATTTACAGGACAAACTGTTCCCAAAGGTCAGATTCTCCCAAACAATTCCTCTCAAGTGAATAATAAATACTTGCAAATACTGTACAGGCACTGCTGCATTAAGGAGCCACCAAAATGCACTAATCAAGAACAGCAGTAAATCATTAATTTGCAGAATAAAAGCCTTTCTCAACGGGAGCTGAGGGCTTAAAAATACTTACTTGTTTTAAAACAATTTCTAGGTCTACAGGACACAGGAACACCCAAAACCCTATCCTTTTAAGAGGTGTACTCTTTTCAGAGTGCACCGTTGAAAGTAAAATTATTTATGTAAAATAAATTCAGCTTTTTCAGAAGTTACTTCTAGAAAAGCCATACACTTTAAGCTAGACTAGAATACCTTTGTTCCCTTTGCAATTTAAGCTTTTAAGCCCACAAAATACCTTGGGAGCTCCTATCCCAGCTACTCTTTTACTCAGTGGATTCAGAATACATTGCATTAGAAGCTGGATATTCTATGCTATGGCCAAAAGCTCTCAATTGTTTCATTTACACACTTCAAAAAGAACTTTCATCCTACTGAGAAAACAAAAACTAGAAGCTTTCTAGTTTCTGTACCACAAAACCGAAGTTATACTCCAAAATTAATGCAGAAAGATGTTTTTTTCTAGTATCTTAAGAACATCATGCCTCATTTCAGTCTAGCATTTAGTATTACACAAGTGTTTTAGGAAGCCCACTCTTAGGGAGATACTGAGATACCAGAAAATGCTGTAAGCAGCTCAGCTGCCATAACGTTTCTGGGCTGCCTTTCTTTTTGTTAAAAAACTTGATTATTCCTCAATCACACTTCATGCCCCGCAATGTAATTTTAAGGTCTTTCTTTTCCCACAGAATTTATATGGTCTGTCCTCTGCCACTAGAAACTTGGAAGAAACACAGAATGCCGGACCTTTCTAGAATTATTTCATAGCTATAGCAACATTAAGAGGAGATAGAAAGTGTTCCTGAAAACTGAAGACAAAGGCATCACCACATTTCCCTGGGCTAAATGCCTTCGTTAATCAGTTAAGCAAGCATCCCACAGGAAGCTCAGGCAGGTTTTCCCCTGAAGCCCCTTGTGCTGTCCAATTTCATCCTGGAAGGAAACCACCTCCAACATCAGTTACTGGAAATTCCAGCAAAAGCCCCCCAGCGTTGACCCCCAGAGCAAAAGGGGAAAGCCAGCAGATCGCCATTTTCCAGCTTCAAACGAAAAATCCAGTTTCAAACTATCACAGCAAGAAACTATTACAGTGAAACTTAAGACACTTACAAGTACATTTTGAAGAAGCCACAGCTTCTTTTAAGATCGATGAAACAATACTTAGGGTCACCAGAATCAAAACTTGCAAAGCCAAAGCGTTTCAAACTAACACCACAAAAAGCAAGTTCCTGTTTTTGAATCAGTAGATGATTGCCACCACAGAAGCAGACAAGAGGCTGACCAAGAGCAGCAGATGTACCTGGCATATGCAAGCGCGAGTATCTCTGCTAACTTTTTCACTACCTTTTATTTATTTATAATTAATTTATCAAAAAGGTGCTCTTTTCTCAACACAGTTATCTTCCTTCCCTATTTATTCGTTTTTCTTTCTCCAGTGTGTTACACGCCAAACACGGCGTGTGAAAATCAGACTCCAAAAACCAGTTTCACTTAGCGCCGGGACTCTGGGAGACCCTAAACCTTTTTCTCCTGCATCTCCACGGCCCCGCCACCCCCCGGTACGCACCGGACGAGCCCGCTCTGAGGGACACAGCGCCCGCAGCAGCCCAGTGCCCCCGCTGCAAACCATTCACGAGCAGACCGGGGCTCCGCCGGCCGCCTCCGGGGACTGCATGTCCCGCACCTCGCGGAGGGGCCCCCCGGCTCACCTCCTCCTCCATCTCCCAGGCGGCGGGGCGGAGCAGCGCCCGGCGGGAGTGGGGTGCACCCGGGACGCCGCTGCCTCGCCGCCCGCCCTCCTCCGCTGTGTCAGCGGCTCCCGCGCCCCGCTCCGGCCGCTGCCGGGGCGGCCCTGCCCCCTGTCCCCAGCTCCGCCGGCCCCCGGCAGCGAGCGATGCGGGCGGGGGCCCTCTGGCGCCGGCCAGGGGCGGCAGCGAAGCCGCCCCTTCTCTCCCTCCCTCCCTCCCTGCGCTCACCTCGTCGTCGTGGTGCTGGCAGTAGCTGGCCCGGTCGGGGAAGACAGAGAGGATGTTGTATGGCGAGGCGGGGTAGGGCGGGCTGAGGGCGAGCGGTGCGGCGGGGCCGGCGGCGGCGGGGCCGGCGGCGAAGCGCTCGATGAAGTGGTCCTTGGTGAGGCGGACGCGCTGGTGCGCCCGCACGCAGTTGTCGCACAGGTGCTCCTGGCAGTCGAGGCAGCGGGAGCTGGCGGCGTTGCCCTCGTCGCAGGAGCTGCAGCGGGGCTCGCCCTGCCGGCTGTGAGGCCGCCGCAGCAGGAGCGCCGCCGAGCCGCCGCCGCCCGAGGAGGAGGACGACGACGACGTCGAGGAGGGCGCGGCCGAGGCGGCGGCGGCGGGCGAGGAGCCGGCGGCGCGGGGCGGCCCCGGCGGCGGGCGGCCGTGGTGCCGGTTGTTGCCGCCGCCGCCCCCGCCCGATCCCGCGGCGGGGCCGGCCCCGGCGGCGCGGCCGTTCTTCTGCTCGTCGGCGGCGGCCGCCACGACGACGACGTCCAGCAGGTTGCTGAGGAGGAAGTTGGAGGAGGGCAGCGCGTCCATGCCCGAGGGCTCCGAGATCACCACCTTCTGGTCGCAGATGGGGCAGCGCAGCTTGAGCGCGTCCCCCGCGCCGGGGTGCCGCTGCGCCTCCAGGCACTGGCGGCAGAAGGCGTGCAGGCAGGGCAGGACGTGGAGCCGCCGCGGCGGGCCCCCGCAGGAGGAGCCGCCGCCGCCCCCGGAGGAACTGGAGGTCTGCGAGGAGGACGAGGAGGTGGAGGAGTTGGACGAGAGGGGAGCCGGCGAGCCGCACATCTCCTTGCACAGCGGGCAGATCTGAAAGTCGGACTCGGGAAACGAAGCCATTTGCGATGGGCCTGACTCCCCGATGGGGGGCAAAAACGTGTCTCTCCTCCCTCAAACAAAAAAAAAAACAAACAAAAAAAAAAAAAAAAAAGAAAGAAAAAAAAGTGTGGGCGGAAAAGCAGAGGCGCGGGGAGAAGGTAGTTCTGCAAGCAGCTTACGAGCAAGCTGGCATCGATCAGTCGTTTTGCCAAGTGGGATCGATGGGCCGGTTTTGCAAATACGGTGTCATCGATCCGGCGGTCTGCAGGGAGCTGGGTCCTCTCCTCGTACCTCGCTGCTGCCGGGCTGGCTGCTGCGGAGGGGGGAGTATTTTTGGTATCAAGGTGTAGCTGTCCCGCTCTCCCTCAGTAAATGGATCCTCTCGTCCCTCTCATGTACTTAACCCCCGATCCCCCGTTGCATTAGACAAATTGTATCGATTCCCCGATCGGTCAATACCTCACACAGTCTTCTCATCTCCCCCTCGGGTCAGCAGTTTGACAACGTGGTTTGGTTACTTGTCCTCTTCCTCAACGGAAAGTGCATGGGCGCCGACCGCCCGATCCCCGCCGCATCCAGCGGGGACCGAACTCTGTCCGCCGGGGCTTGGCTCCGGTTCCCACGGCCGCAGAACCGGGTCGGGGCGGCAGTGCAAGTCCCTCTCGGCCGGGCGGGCGGGGGGCAGCAGGGGCTTAACTCAAGTTTCGCTCTTTCTTCTTGGGGCGTTGGGTTTTTTCTTCTTTTCCTTTAAACCTGTGCTTGTTGGGGGGGAAGGGGAAATTTCGTTTCAGTTCCCCCCTCCACTTTTGCAATCCAGAGCAGCTCTAGGAGAGAGAGAGGCACTGAAACACAGTGGCCAGGCAGACTTCTCCGGCTCCAGTCTTCCCCCGCCGACGCCTGCTCCACCACCGCATGACTGGGGGGTGGGGATGGAGGGCGGCGTTGGTGCCCACCCCACCGGCAGAGACTCACGCTGGCGGGACGCGGAGGAGGAGATGGGAAGAATAAAAAGGCTCCGAGGACGGCCAAGAAGGGCAGTCCTCTCTCTCGCCTCTCCGAGTCCCGGCTCCCCGTGGACGCCTTCCTTTACGCGGGGCTTCCCGCGGAGGGCAGCGCCGAGCCCGCAGCAGCCCCGGCACACGCGGTACCCGGCGGCTCAGGCGGCTGCTGCCGGCCGGTCAGTGCCGCGGGCTCGGCGCGGCTCGCAGAGGCTGCGGCGGCCGGGCAGAGGAGCAGCGGCAGGTCCCCGCCGGCCGCCCTGAATTATTCATGGGGGGTGTATTATATTCGCTCGCACAAATTGGAGCCGCTGTGCAATGCTATCCGAGAGCGCTACGCTCGCCCCCTCCTCCTCCTCCTCTCCGGTTCTCTCTCGCTCTGAGCCCCTGCAGCGCCTAGGATCACATTTCCTTTGTCATCTCGCCTCTTCGCGTGGTGTTTTATTGAGAAAACAAAAATAATATAAAACCCGAAGAAGAGGCGAGAGGAGGGGGGGGCGGCGGGAGGAAAGCAGCGAAAACCAAAACGCCCGCCTCCCCCGCGATCTGCCGAGCCGGAGCCCACCGGCCCCGGGGGGTAAATTAGCAGGAATTACTCACTGATGCGGCAGCACCGTCCCAGGCGGCGTGGGATCCGGGGAGAGCCATCGCGCCGGGCGCCTTCCCCGCCTGGCGGGGTGCGGAGGGCGGCCCCGGGGCGGGGGGGGGGGGGGGCGCGGGGCTGGCGGCGGCGCTGGCTCTGGCCCCGCTGCGGCCGCCGGCACTGGGGCGGCGCGGCGTGCGGGAGCCTTTTAAGCTCCGACGGCGCGGGCTGACTTCCGCCCGGCTGCGGGGGGCGGCCGGGGGGCGGCGGCGGCGGGCAGGAAACATTCGCCCTCCTCCGGCCCGACCTGCCCCCATCCATCCGCATCCAGCCCCCTTGGCCCACCCCCCATCTTTTAATAGCGCCGGTTTCAGCGCCGGGGACCCCACTACCATCGCGGGTCTGACGTGTCGCGGCTCGGACGGTCGCCAGACCCTCGCGCCCTTTTTGGGCTTGGGATGCTAGCGGGGCTTCGGGGGCGTTCTTTGAAAGCACCGAGGCGTTAATGCAGCTTTAAACATTAAGTCTCTCGAGTAATTGTTTTCTGACGCCCAGTCTAGGGGCGATGGGCTCCTCTCCGCGCTCTTGCGGTTGCCGCCGGGTCTGCCGTGCCCAGGCGGGCGAACCCGGGGGGGTTTGCTGCTGGGCAGAGGCAGGCTCTTCCTCTCCTTCAAAGTGACGCTATGAAGTTAGCGAAAATTAGCGGGGATGCCATTTGCGCTGCTGCGAGACCGACTCAAATAAAAATCCGCAACAATTATGTTGGTTTTAATGAACTGCACCGCCACCAGCAACGTATGGGTGGAAAGTTTCGGCTCTGCAGCACGACCGAGTGGCCACCCTCTTCGCTAGCGGGGCTTGCGGTAGCAAGAGAGGATGCAAGGCATTGCACCCTTAACAAGGAAACTGGAGATCTGAAAAATTTTAAAACGTGGAACTGGCTTAGAGATTGGAAAGTCAAAAAAAACAGGAAAAGTCATAAAAATGGGAAAATATACAGATTAGTGAATGGAAGCATCTGTAAATAACCAAAATAAATTCAAAACTAATTACTGTTCAGCAATGATAATAAATTCTCAGAACCATCACAGAACAGGAAAACTGGTTATTAAAATATATTCAGTTATGTTTCAGCCCTTAGGTGTACAAACAACTCCTGCTATTTAGGCCTTAGACGCACAAATAACACTAACTTAAATTGTCTACTTAAAAATGCCTTTTGTCTTCTGATGGCAGGTACTAAACACAGCTCGTATCTCAAAACGTCCTTCAGAAAACTGAGAAACTCAGGAGTACTAACACCCTTATGCAAGACCAAACAATGGGAATCGTTGATGAAGTCCATGGGGCAAGACGGGTGCATTAAGTTGTAAACAAGCATGAAAATTTATTATGCCCCTCAGTAGTATATTCTGCTGAGAACTTGCCTTATGTATCACTAAAGGATTTGGCTCTGGGGCTGTGTTCTTTATATTACATATCCGTATGTTCACATTTGAGCATGCAGGTGAAATCCACCACAGCCTTGACTATCCAGAGGTTAAAAAATCATTGAGCCTTGCCTCAGCTCTGTTTATTTGTCCTGTACTTGCTGCAAAGAGTTATGATGCTGCAGAGCTTGTCCTTTCCCCAATGAAGTCAGTTGCGAAGAGCCGGAATTCCCTGAACAACAAGCGCACGGTTGATCTGTTTGGGTCTCCCAGATAACGCTTTGCACCAGCTCCCTCAATGGAAACTGTCATCTTTTGTGTTCAGAAATATTTTAATTGGGCAGAAATTCCCAGATGCGTGTCTCCAGGCATATCTGACACCCCTGCCTCCCTCAGTGACAGCTGTTTGCTTTCCAGCAAGCCGGCTGAAGGGGGCAATTCTGCACATCGATGCTTCAAATGGTCCTTAGCGGGCTCACGACGCTACCTATGTGCTGTGGAAGGTCCTTTCTGCTGACAGGATCCACTGTGTTTGTGCCAAGGCTCCCGAAGCTCGTTTACATCTTACACCCTCCCTGAGCTTGTAAAAGGCTATAAGCAATTCACTGTCCCTGAACAGAGGGTCCTTATTCTCCAGCTGTCACCCTCGTATGGGAGCACCTCTGTCTTGCTGAATCAAAGTCCTCCTTTTCTTCTCTCTCCACTTCCACCACTGAAGGAATGCAACATTTTGAGGCTTCCTCCAATTATGGATGGCTTTCTGTCTTCGCTGTGAAAAATGCTGAAATAAAGCTAGAGGGAACACACCGGCATTATAATCCTTCTGAAGCACTGCCTGCTGGAGCATTGCTGCTTGACTACACAGCAGATAGCACCGTGCATTTTTCTGCTTAATGCATCGACTCAGTGGTTTTCGATTCAATTAAGTTGTTCTGCTATAACAACGCCCTCAGCTCTCCTCAGAGTGAGGCCTCAATATATTTCATTTGTTTTCTAAGCCGACAAACACCGTGAGTGAGTAACAGCGTGGGGGCGATAGGTGAAGTGCGAGAGGCTTCTCATTCCTTGTTGGACAGCAGGATGAGAACTTATTTTTATGATTTTTCCCTGGGAAGCTAGTGCTTCGCATTTTCCCTTTTTGTTTGTTAAAAACAAAAGAACAATAGCTATCCTGGTTAGCAGGGCTATTGTCTCTCTGTGCCAAATAAATGAAATCTCCCTGCTTACGTGAGCGTCTGAGACATTTTTCTGCATTCTGCTACCTCTCCTTTGTGTCACTCTGCTGAGGTTTCTCACATTTTATCCCCCTTTTTCCAGTCTTTTTCAACCCATTTCTCTCATCTTTCTTTTGTCCTCCATTCATACACTGTTGCTGGTCTGAATGTGAAATGATGTGGTTTGTACTAGAGGCATCTTTTAACCCATCTTTTAAACTGTGTTGAAATCATAACCGTGTCATGATCGCGTCAGAACTGTGTGAAAACATTAAGCATTAAAACATTCAAACAATGCTGAGACCTAGGCCTGAGTGGTCAGATCTTCAGAGACACTTAGCAAGAATTGAAATAGCTCTGAAGATCTGGGCCAGCTTCTACCTAGTTGAAAAATATCTATTTGGCAACATTTGTCTGTCCTTGACTAACTGCCCAGCCACTGCAGCTAAAGGATGCATTTAAAATACCTTTTTTTTCTCTCTTTTTTTCCCCTTAAATTTTAGTGGAAAATAGACTGCACCTGAGTCATTCTCTGGCATCTGCTTAGAATACCAGGATGTGCTTTCCACTTGGAAGCTCCGTTTTCTTAAAGGAAAGCATCTGCTTTCTGCCAGCAGCACTACAGGACAAACAGAATGGTGTTCCTGCCAAAAGCAATACAGCTGGAAAACCCAGGGGTCTGGAGGTTAAAAGCTTTGTTAAATAGAACCAGGTAGAGTAATCGTGAGTTTGGGGATATTTTACTGTAATTTTAGAGGCAAACATTCACAGAATGAGGTCTCCCCTATGCCACCTGCATGAAGTGGTCCAGCAGCCTGAGCTCAGCACAGCAGGTTTGCCCTGCTGTGCTGAGCTCCAAGGCAGAGTTGTGAGCTCAGAGCTCAGCAGGTCTTGTGAGCAGGAGTAGCTGAGGAGCTGGTGCAAGTCCCCCTTGTGCACAGGTAATGGTAAACAGAGGGGTCTGAACTCCTGTTATCGTTGTTGCTGTTTTGCACCTAAGGACCCAGAAAACAACTCCAACTCCAATATTGCTGTACCACAACCATAAAAGCCAATACAGCGGTTCATAGCTTCAAGTTCTGCACAGTCTTTCCTAGGGATTACCAAGATCTAAAAGTCTCCCTGTCCTGCTGCCCCTGAGAATCCCCTTCCTTGTTTATCTGTTAACAAAGAGACAAGATGCTCAGCATTACAACCTGCTTGGATCTTTGCCTCTCCTGCTCAAGAATTCATCTAGTAAATCAATGTACAAAAACATCACTTACAACAGGTCTACTCATAAAGAAAGCCTTCAGCAAGATCTTGATGCTGATGTAGCCTTCGGAGATTTGGCATTTGTCAAATAGTGCCAGACAAATGAAAGAGGAAGGTTTTGTTCTTGGTTTTTAGCTCGCTGTTATTGACTTATTCATTATGCTCAGAGGAATATCCATCCTTTCTTAGGTTTTCACCACAACTGTGCTCCATGGACAACTGTGCCACTTAAGTTCAGCCACTTTAGCTCTGATTTGTGCTGGGTTTTTTTTCTCCTTCCCTCATTTTTCCTCTTGTGAGCACAAACTTCTAAATTTGCCTCAGATTCCAAATTTGCCATGCCTGCTCCTGCACACTGACTCTTGCTCAACCATATATCTGTCATTGGATCCATTAGTAAGTACAGTAGTAAGCTCAACTTTCTGCATGTGTTGCTGAGCTTCCTGTAGGATATGCTGGATCTTGAGCAGGGTGGAGGGTTGGGGAGCAAAGAAGCAGTAAGTGTGGTCCCCATGGTATAAATCATTGCAAACTGGCTTGCTCAGCATATTAATTCAAGCTCTTGACACCCCCTCCTCCACCCATCCATCTCCCCTACAGCAGGGTCACCTTGAGTTTAAAGATGTGCTTGTTAGGGTGTGATGGGATCCAGAAAGCAACAGAGAGAGCCTCCTCTGTGCACATGTGCATGTGAAATCTATAGATCTTGTTGGTGTGCATCTTTGCATCTGCACAGTCTTCAAGGGCTAGCTTTGGGAAGCTGCACTCAAGCAGCTGACATTACTCTTAGCCCCAGAGACACTACCAGGTTTAGGCATCAATCCTCTGTTCCCAGAAAGAAGCAAGCACCTACTGTCTTGCTTTACAGCACTAAGCTCTGCAAGCAGCTGACACAAAGATGTAATTTTTCAATGCGCTGTAGAAAGTTTTGGGTTTTTTCACTTCTATTATCATGTCTCCAAGAGCACCTTTATGCTTAGGCCTTGCTCTCTTTCCTTCTGCACATTTGAGACAAAACTAAATTACCTTCCTTTTTTTTCCTGTGCATTCTGATAAATTCCTTCATCTTTTCATAAATTCTGGCTGAAAAATCATCCATTTCTAACCACATAATGGCATTTAGCATCACAAAGACTTTTAGTACTTTTACCTCCCAATGACTGTATGTCTAAAGCCAGTTTCCTCTTCCAGACTTCTCAAATCTCTCCCTATTCACCATCTGTTCAATCAGATTTCTTGTTAGGCTAAGTACCTGTGTTGGCTTTAATCTTTGATGATGACAGCTCAACTATTGCCCCCCAAGGATGGGCTCAAGGCCAGAAGATGCAAATGTCTGGTTCTTCTCACCCTGATTCTGCTCTAAACAGCTTTCAAATGCGATGCCTACCATTAAGAATGGTCTAAATACAAGTCTCAATCACAAGAAGTGACTTCACTCACTGGGAGTGAAAACTGATGCTGGAGTAGTCTTGGAGGTTCTCAAACTCACCTTCATCAAAATGTCCCATCAGATTACTTTTCTTGTTCGGGAAAAGCTTGGCAATATAGACATACCTGGCAAACATGCTCTGCAGGTCAAGAAATGCAAGTTCTGAGCAGGTGGACGCAGAAAGCAGGTGACAACATTAGGGGCTAATAACTGCAAAGTTTTGTTGTTAGCCTCCTGTTTCCTGACACTGCTTCTGCTCCCATACCTCACTCCGCATTTATCCCCTCCACACAGTTGGCTGGGCTGTAATTCAGAAGTTCTCCTTGCCTTCACTCGTGTTCACATCTGCAAGATCCTTTTACTGGGCTGGGGGAGTGCCCCTAGCAGGGAGAGGTGGTGTATGCTGACACTTGAGGGAGAGTGGCTTGTCAGCTGCTAACGCTTCCCCACAGCTGTGTAAACTCTGGGCACAGGCAGCTGTTCCCCTCCAGATCTGGCGGCGGGAGCTGGGAAGCCTGGCACCCTCAGCTATTCATTACCAGCCCCCAAACTGGGAGGTGGGAGTGTCCCCTAACAGGCTGCAGCACTGCCGTGCCTGACCTTGTGCTGGGAAGGGTGAAGTGCTCTTGCAGCGTGTTCCGAGGGACAATAGTGTCACCCCTCTCTTTGAATGGTTCTGAAGGTCACCTACATCTTTCTACATCTTTGGACTGCCTGCATCCAACACTGCCTCTCCCCTTCTGCCTCTTCCTCATTATTCCCTGGGGGGTGTGGGCAGATGATTCTCCCTCAGGGCCATGCAGTGTAATTCCCTGAGTGCTGGCAAACCGTGAACCTCAGCCAGTGGCAGGCTGCCTCAGGTGATTCCATGTAAAATACAGCACTAATCCTGACCCGCATTCAGGTGCTGCTCTCTCCTGCGCCTGCTCTGATGAAGACAGGTCAGTTCCAAAGGTATAAGTGGAATGCTGAGCGGGGAAAAGCAGTTTCATTTCTGCATTGTCCTTAGCAGGAAACACGCTTGAAGCTAATTTGGACCTGAAATGTTTAGGGCTCTATGTGTTGAAACCAACACTGGTCAGGGACAGTGCATACAATGGTAATGCACCTTTATGAGAGTGAATGAACAAGCAAGCAGCCAGGCATGGTGCTAATCAAACTTTCTGGTTCATGTGAGTATTTGTTGTGGTTATAATTGTGTTTCCTGTAGGGAAAGCTGTAAGGTGGACTCAGAGGAAGCTTCTGCTGCCTTGCAGCATGCTATTCCTCCAGGCTCAGGTTACAGGTTGAGGCTTTTGTGTGCTCACAGACATGCAAGAGGTTGGAGTCTCCTGTCCTGGCTGGAGTCTCCTGTCTTGGCTTCTCTGCAAAGACTCTGGGAACAAGAAGTGACCTGTGAAGAGGCCTTTCCCCTCCTCACTGCTCCACCAGAGAGCCGAGGAAGAAGTTCTTGGCCTGGCAGTGGGAGAAGGCAGCTGCCTCCTCTCCTACATGAGACCCCAATGGCATCCCTGCAGTCCTTCGTAAAAGTGGACCTACAAAAACAGCCGGTGAGTCACGTCCCAGCCCAAAGCCCCCGTGGCATGCCACTGGGAAAAAAGGCAGCTAAAACCCTTTGGGTGGGAGTCTCCTCCCAGAAATTGAGCCCCAAGGGGCCACACACATTTAACAGCCTCCAAGGAGTTTCTTGGAGGCTTTTAAATGTCCCTTTGCACGTGCCTCCTCGCTGAGCATGGAAGGGCCCTGCGCCTGCTGGTGTAAAGCCTTCCCAGTATACCTCCACCACAGCAGCTATAAATAGGCTGGGGTCTTAAAATGGAGGATACCACAGGTCCTGTTTGCAGGAGCTGGAACTTTATAGGGGAGCTTTAAAGCTGTTGGTTTGGCTGACACTGTAGGTCTTAGTGAGGGGAACGCTGTCACTCTGAGGATCTTTTCCCCTTTTTGCTGTACTAAAGCAGGGAGGGTGCTGTCTCTCCTTTCAAATAAAACCCACATGCATTTATGGTGATGGATGTCTGCTGGGAAGAGAAGTTTGTATATCTTCAGTTCTCTGCTAGCTGCAGAGCAGCGGAGTTGTGCTGAGCCTGACAGCCCCTTTTGTGAACCACTGCCTGGCACTACAGATGCTCCTTTATTTATATAAAAGCAGCCAGGGGGAGCTTGTGTGGTCTCTGCACGCAGACCCTGCCCTTCCAGCATGTTTTACAACTACAGGCCTTTGGATGCTACTGCAAGCTGGGGAACTAAAAATAAGGAAGGAGGGAGCGAGCCTCAGGAAGCCAAATCAAATGGCGGTAGCAGCATCTCAGGAAGCTCGCCCAAGGTGGTGGGGTGCAGGGCAGGTGAAGAAGATCACAAGAGTAGGAAATCATGGAAACAGATGTGGCGATGCCAGGCTTTGGGGAGGGAGCTCCTGAGATGCAGGGCCAGCATTCCCATGCGTTCCCATCTGGCAGTGAAGGAAATTATGTAAAGTGGAGGGGCCAAGGGCCCCCTTTCTTTTTTTTTTTTTTTCTTCCAATTCTTTTCTCCTTTCACTTCCCATGATGCAATTAAAGAGCCATTGCTGACATCATCATGTATGCACGCTGAATGCAGGCATTGTGTCTCAGCTGCAGTGCTGTACTATATATAGATTAGTTGCCAATCTCTGCTATGTATCAGCAGGGAAGACACCCAAGGAATTAAGAGAGCAGTTGCACTGAAGGACTCCTGGCTTTTGTCCCATGGCCTCAAGACATGGTGGACTGTACAGTGGAACTAGAAATAATCAAAGGTAAGTTATTTGGTGACCAAGGCAGGAAACTTTTGACTGATTGATTTGCAGCAGCAGTAGAGAACAGTGTTCTAGGTTGTGATGCACAAAGAAGAAAGACAATCTGACCCATGCATGTTGCTAGCTTCTTTTATGTAAAAATTAGTGGTTAGTCAGTAATCTGCTCTCACCAGACCCTATGACAGGCAATATGAGATAGCCTGCTTCCTTGGCCTTGGGTAGATGAAGAAAAAGCATCCACCTGGGAATTGTTTTGGCCTTGTGGGCCCTTGAGAGGACAGAGTCAGTGACCTCCCCTCTGAAAGTGGTAAATGCACCCTGCCATCCCCTGTGCAGAGACCAAGCAGAGCAGCCAGTGCCTGTCCTGCCATTGCCAGTGGCACTCTGAGAGGACCACTGCTCTGTCTGCTGCCACTACATCCCAGGGAACCTCTTCCACAAGGAGCCAGTTCGAGTGACCTTGCCATCTCTGGGTCAGGGAAATTTGTTCTTGTGCATTTCCAGCGGTAGCATTTTATTTTGCAGCCAGACAGCTCCGTCAGCTCCTTCTTCCTCCCACCCAGCCCTTTGGCAGGAGGTGACAGGAGGTGGCTGAGCCGATCTAACAGCTCAACACATCAGAAAGGGGCAAGTCCTGCTCCTTCCCTCCAGCTCCTGCTCCTTGCTGCTCATCAGTGGACACCCCAGGCAGCTGACAGCAGGGTCTGATGAGTGCTCGAGCAGAGGAGGTGATGGGATGGGGAGTTGGGGGACCTTGGAGGTAAGTAAACCTTCCCTGTTCAGCAGTGAGCTGTTAGATTGACTCAGACAACAGACAATTTGAGGGTGTAAATTGACCCTGAAAGGAAAGCTTTGATGTCAGAGTTTTTTTTTTTTTTCTTTCTTGTTGACTTCACTCCAGGCCAAATTCCAGCTAAACTGTGGCCATAGCAGCTTTTTCAATCATTCCATGGAGTCCCATACCAAGGTGATGAGACCGAGTGTTGCTGCAGCCCCAGGCACTCACCCTCCTGCCCTTATACTGCCCATGGGCCAGTCACAGCATCTCTGTTCCTAAAAGACATTCAAGTCTTCGCTGAGTAAACGGTACTTTTTGTCACTCTTCTGGTAGGAATTTGAAAAAAAGTCAGATAAAGATGTTTATTTCTTGTAGCCCCTGTGAGAGTGACTGTTGCATTGGTAGCATGCACAGAAAACATTGCCAGGCTGGTTTTGAAAATCTTCAGGGGTGGAGGTTCCCCAGCCTCTCCTGCTCCTGTATCTGACCCACCCTTCACAACGAAGGTTTTTCCTTTCATCCAGGTGGGATTTTCCTTGCTGCAATTCCTGACTGCTGCCTCTTGTCCTCCCAGTCTTCTCAGGCTAAATTAACCCAGTTCTCTTAGCTTTTCTTTACACATCACACCCCAGTCTTCCAGCCATCTTAGTGCTCCTCTCCAGCACTTTCTTCATCACATTCATAACTCTGTTGCACTGGGAAGCCCAATCAGGACCCAGTAGCACAGGTGCAATTTCACTGCTGCTGAAAAAAGGGAAAGGATCACTTTCCTTCACCTGCTGGTTATGCACTTGCTGAGCAAACCCAGTCTGGAATTAGCCTTCATTCTGCTGTTTCATGTTCAGGCCATTGCTCACAGGGACCCTCAGGTCCTTTTCTGTAGAGCTGCTCCCCAGTAGGTCCCCAGTAATGCAGGGAGTTATTCTCGATGAGGTGCAGGATTTTCCATCCGCCTGTGCTGAACTTCCTGAGGTGCCCAATGCCTCATTTCTCCATCTTGTCTAGGTCCTGAAGAGCAGCCCTGCTCCCCAGGGTATTGACCTCCTCCTGTTTTGACATTGTCTCTCACCTTGTTGAGGAGGTATTATCCTCCAGTGTGTGTGACATTGGTGTAAACCAATCACAGCCTCAGTATTGACCCCAAAACTCGCTTATACTCGCCTGATGGACTCTGAATCTGTGACCACTCTCTCCAGAACCTAAGCATCCAGACAGTTCTTCACCTGCTTGCTAGCCCATCCATGCAGCCCATATCACCTTAGTTTGGCTACAAGGATGCAATGGGAGACCATGGTGGAAACCTTGGTAAAGGTTTCCTTGCTAAAGACAAGGAAAGAGGTGTCCACTGCCCTCCTCATCCCTGCAGATCAGGGCCCATATTCCATCAGCAGGGCAGGCAGGCTGGTCAGGCACAATTTACCTGTGGAGAACCCATGCTGGCTATCCATGGTCACTCTCCTATCCTTCATGAGGTGGACACAGAGTCCCGCAGGACTTGCTTCATAATTTTCCCAGGCACTGAATTGAGTCTGACCATCTAGTCATTCCCCAGATTCTCCTTTCTGCCTTGTTTTTTTTTTTTTTTTTTTTTTTGGGGTTTTTTTTTTTTTTTTTTTTTTGTTTGGTTTTTTGCATCAATTGGCAGATCAAACACAGACCTGGCTGAAGCTGATGGATGTACAAAGCAGCCTTCAAGTATGATAAAAGCACCAAGTGAAGATCTCTGTGCAGAGTGAGAGCTGCTGCAGAAGCCACCACGCTCAGCACCTCAGAGAGCATTGTGCAGCCTGGAAAACACAGCCCCCTGTTGTTTCCTCCTGGGGGACAACGCAGGACAGGCAAAGTTAATAACTGCAATTAAAATTGCAGAACTTTTGCAGTTCGACCAATAAATACTCCATGGTGTTACAGTCTATTTTCAAACAATTGAAAAACTCACTATATTGGGTTCCTCAGGTTGAAGAACTACTACTAGTTAGTCCTCTGAAGTGTTTCCATTTCTGCTGGTACTCGTTAATCCTTTCAATTGCATGTGTATTTCAGAGTTGAACGAGAGGCACAAATTTGGATATGAGAATCTGGTCCAGTTCAAGCCTTTCTGATGTGGCTATTTCAACAGTGAAAACAAAGGCAGTATCAGAGCTGTTGGGGAATACTGTGTCTTTTCTGGAGGTATGAGGGAATTCTTTGTATTTCCTGGATGCAAACAGTATTTCTTCTTGGTAGTGCTGGATCACTTTTCACTCATTTTCTTTTAAATCCCAGACATGAAAAAACTCTATTTTTAAACTGATTTTATATCTTTCTTCACTTAACTGGCTAATTATATTCTGTTTTCAAGAGAGAAATGTTTCAAACCTGCTGTAATATTAAATAGCTCCCTAAGATACTTTGAATATTGACCAAAGGCATGACATGGGGATGATTGGCTCCATGACTGTCAAAACAAAACTTCCAGAACAGAACTAGGAAATTGGGCGTCTCGGGGTGCCTGACAGCAGGAGCTGAGGGCTGAGGCAGCATCTACACTGCCTTGGTTGCCCTTGGGCACCCTGCCATGCTGGCCCTGGCAGGTAGACACTCTGAACCAAAAGTCTTTTAGGATGAAGTTTTGAACTTTTATTCTCTGATCGCACAGAACCCAACATTACTTGAAAAACTGCTAAAACTGTAGCTGCCCACTGGCAAAACAGCAAAGCTTTTACCCTTGTGCAAAGCCTGAAGTGCTGACTCTCTCAGACCTGAGGGTGTCTCCAAAAGCCAGTGAAGAGCTATCTGATCCTGCCAGCAGAGATCTGCAGAGCTATGAAGCCCTCTCTGCTTTTCAGGTTTCTGATGCAAGCGCCTTGCATAACACCGCAGGCTTCCAGGTACAGGGAGCGTGGCCAGCCCACAGAGTGAGTGCCTATCTTAGCCACCTTGAGGCCAAAATAACCTGACCTCTAGATGATCTTAGGAGGATGATGAATAATGTATTGCATCTCCCAGAAGGCTGATTTCTGCCCGTTCAGTAACTGACAGTTTTCCTGACGTGCACCAACTGTGTCAGCTTGTATATTTTCGAAAAGGGTACTGGGGTTATTGAGGGGGAAAACCTGTAAGACAAAGGAAAGATTGCTTCAAAAAGAAGTCAGAAACTATTGGAGTCATCAAATGGGTGTGACTTTTGGAACACACGTTGGGATTCCCCTGAGCACAGTAAAATCCATCCAGGAAGAAATAGCAGGGAACTGAGGGCTAGGAGAGAACTTCCAAGAAGTTAATTAGTGCTGCGTTAGTGTTTGTGGACAAGCAGACACAGTAAGTAAGGACGTACATTTGTGAGGTCGTTTAGAAATTCCCAAAGAAGCTCTCTTTGTTGGCACACACACTACCCTCTATGAGAGATTATTTACATGTCATTCATTATGGAAAAGGCATTACAGGCTAAAGTCCGAGTCCTCTGGTTCAAAGAAATCCCCAGGACTGCTTCAGATTAGCTGCCTGCCATCTACAGCTGTTTCCTACTGGGCTGGGGTTGTTTTTGAGAGCCATTGGATTCCCAGGATCAGCTGGGATCAGGGTAGAATCATCTCCTGGCGAGGGAACTCCCTACAGTGGTCAAGAACCCTCCTATGCAAGGAAAGGCTTGTCTCCCTCTTCTCTCCCTTACCCTGGAGTTGCCATTAAAAAAGTTCAGAAATAGCAGCCTCATGTCATGAGTCACAAAAGTGACTTTTAATTCCCAGAGGGAATTTTAAAGTGATTTAATGCTTAGAAGTTTACACTTGCTTGGGGATAGGCAAAGCTCCTAAGCCCTGTTTTGGTTCTTTTAAAAATGTGCCATGCCAATTACCTGCAGATGTGTTTTCAGGGTAAGAAGGGTGCCACTAGACATTCCCCTGCTTTTTTCAGCTGGAGCATTTCCTGTGAGCAAGCTCTGCAAAATGTCTGAGCTCTCAACCTCATGGATGGCAGGAATGGGCTGCACTACCTTCTGCTGTGGTTTTTGGGCAGTGCTGCCCTTTGCCTTTGTCCTGCTCCTCTTGCCATCCTTTTCCCACTGCTCCACTGGGCTGGATGCTCACTGCAAAGCTGGGGTGTCTTAAACACTTTTAACAGTGGGATGGCCTGCTGTTCTTAAATGAAAAAATATATTTAGGCACAGCAAATGCTCTAGCTTTTGGGGAACAGCTAATTTTCGGGGAACCACATTTTCTGCCAGCATAACTTCAATGAAGTCAATGCAACATCTTTTCCAAGAAAGCCTGTGTGCAGGGGATCACATCCATTATCAGGATTGGAACTGATGCAAATAACAGCACAGACTTCTTTTGAAACATAATAAACAAGAATGCTTCTGTATGGTTTATTATATATTCATTATGCTCAGGCTGACACCACTTGTGCTCCTTATGTGCTTTTCTCAACTACATTCTTGAGCACTTGTATAATTTCAAGCACCTGGAGACCTTGGCTTGCTTTGCTGGATGCTGCTTCTGTTCAGCCTGATGCCAGGGTGTGCTGCAGTGTGTGCTACAGTCTAAACAGGTAAAACTACTGTTTTTGACTTTCAGTTTTGTCTCTTATTGTTCTTGGGGTTTTATCTTCTGAAGTGGTTCTCTGGGCTAAGCACAGCTCCAAGGTCTTCTCCATGCCTTTGGAAGATAACATCCTCCTTGTTGGGACTTGCTGATTAAACGGTGTGGGAATGAAGGGCCATTTGCCTGCCCAGCTGCCTTAGGCCTGCTGTGATCCTTTAACAGCCTGGGTGACCCAGCAGGAGCTGCCACTTCCAGGGTCTGCGCTGCTGCGCAGAGAAGCTGGGTGCTTAACTGGAAGAAAGCAGGGATACGTGAGATGGGAATTGGGTGTCTCAGCACCAAGGGCAGTGGGTAGGAAAGCAGCTCCACAAACTCAACTCTGAATATGGACAATTACTACAGGAGAGGGTGTGTGGCTCCCCCTGTTCCTCTGACCAGCTGGTCGGTGGTCACTCCTCCCTGAGGTCAGGGTAGGCTCCCGTTGTTCTCCCACAGGCTGCACCCACCTGGCTGAGCTCAGGCAGGGGCAAAGCTCACTCCTGGGGAGGGCTGAGGTGGACACAAAACCTTGCTCAGCCTTTTTCCAGCCAGCATCTTCTATCACAAGGAAAGATGACAATTTTTTTTTGTTAAATTATTTAAGATATTACTGACTGGTCATGAATTATTAAAGTGTTTATTACTTACCATTTGGATGGCAACTCAGGGCAGAAAATCACAAGCCTTTCAGGAAACCTGAGGCCAGCCTTTGCGTGCCAGACATGCCGGGGACTCGGGGGTGAGCCGAGGTGGTGGGCGCAGCAGCATCTGGTGTGAGAAAAGGCACGGCTGGAGCCTGGAGCGTGATGCAGCCTGCGCTGCTGCAGATGGCTATGCCACTGGTGCTGCAGTCTCACAACCTCCTGCCACTCCTCCCAGTGCTATTTTGGTTTAATATTTGCATGATTGCCATGCTGGAACCCCTTTATACCACGTGACATAAAACCTACAACAGAGACAATCCTTATCCCGGTAGTTTGCTCCCCCTTACTGCAATTTTCTTACAGATTAAACTGTCTTTAAGTAGGAGAGGACACTATGAAGCAAGAATGTGCTAAGTCTCATCAGCAAATATGTGTTTGTTTATGGTATTGCTCTGTTGAAGATATTTGAATTTTTTTAAACTGGCCTTATTTCCCCCTCCTTTTCAGCCTCCCTCATGTTTAGTGGTTTTTTGTTTGGTTGGTTTTTTTTTTTTTTGGTGGGTTTTTTCTTTTTCTTTTTGTTTTAATTTTGCCATTCCTTGAAACTGTAACCTCGTGCTGATCATTAGGACTTCTGTTCAATGCATACTTATCCTTTGTGGTCAACGTCCACCAGTTGGCGGTTAGTGATCAAAGAAGAGCATGCCTTATCTTCCAGTGTTATTTTGAGGAAGACAAAGCAAGGAGATAAGCATAGTTTGGACATGCAACTCTGCCTAACAGCATTAGACTGCCTCCACATCAGAGTTGAGACAGTCAGGATTGGGCAGTGGTTAAAATACAACCACTTGGAGCAAAAATTCTGCTGGTGGGTTCTGACCAAATAACATGGCTGCTCAAAATTGAGAAGATGCTCACAATTACCCTTTGGGCTGTGAGATGAGTTTGGCTTGCAGGCATAGACATGTAACATCACTCAGGATCCACAGGGTAGCCAGCAATTGCTGGAAATCTCTGAAAGTGTTTGTGAAAACAGTCAGCTGAATATGTTTGTCCTTGAAATGCACTGTTTCTTATTTAGTATCCTGTGCTCATTTTTCCTCCCTTGCAAACATTTCAGTCATTCAGCCCAGGAACTGATTAAACCACCCAGTAAACACAGTACAGATGTCAAAGTGAAAAATTCACAAGCTATTCATAACAAGCCATCTGCTGAAAATAATTTGTCTAAACTATTTGGGGAAAATTTACGAAGTAATGAAAATGCTCAGAGATATTTGGGAAGATTCTGACTACCAAAAATCATGAAAGGGCCTAATGATATGTTTTGGATACAACTGAAACTTTCACAGCTTGCTGCAGGATTTGGGATACTAAATTCTCTTTGGCTGTTCAGTTTGGAAGCACATAAGCCTTTTTCACGTTCACGATTGCCCTGCAAGAACGTGCAGTTTGGGCACAGTCCATGGTCTGATTTATATTCCAAGGGTGATAAATGGCCAAACTCCCACTCAGGCTGTATTTGGACTATATTGGGAGCTCAGCCTTTAGAAATTCAATCCATCCAAACAATACCAAGTCATACCCAACTTCTGCAGACCTAGATGAAAAAAGACATACCTAACCTTCAACCATTTTTCATTCAGGTAAATCGCTGATTTTCCTTGGCTGTTCAAATAATTTCTGTCGTGCGTTATCCTGGTTTTCAGAGCTCGTGCTAAGTTTTAAAGATGGGCTCTTTCGTGTGCCACAGCTCCAGAAGCATGTTTCTCCATTCTCTGCATCTTCTCTTTGCCTTGGTTTACACACTAGTGCTTTGACAGACACCTGAGCTAGCTAGAGTGGGTTTTGTGTGTGAAATGCAGATTTAAGCCACTGGGAAATGTATTTGCTGGTACATCAGAGATCTCAGTTTTGAACCACAAGCAATTTCCTGAAGAAGGCTTAAAGTGAAATAAGAAAGAAGTGGAAAAGATTAGTATCTCCAGGGGACGTTTTCCAGCACATCACTTAAATCCTCCTCCCAGCCTACAGGCTGAGTAAAGGTTAATCCTATAGCAACTAAAATCCCATACAATCCACACTCCCTCAATGTACACATTTCCAGGAGGAATTCCTCTGACTGAGTGTGGTTGGCAGCCTCACAGAAAGGTATCTCAACTTAATGGCCACAAGTCAGTGGATATCTAGATCCATCAATCTCCAATGGATATAAAAGTCACACAGGGACATTGCTGCTGTGCATGTGCAGGATGGGGGCTTCCTTTGTGAGGAAGCCATGTGGACCAAGAAGAAAGACCTCTGTGAAAGCCCACACCCTCTTGGGTTGTCAGACCTTTCACTCTGGGATTAATGGGCCTGGGGTCAAACAGATAGGTAGGTACTTAATGAATTTTTCAGTAGATGTTACATCTGAAGTCTGTGTTTACAGAGTTGTTCCCATGACCTGTTTCTTCTTTTCTTTGGAAACTGTCAGTATAAATATTCTAAATAGACTGAAAAGTCCATAAGTAAAGCTGGTTGCTGAACCTCACCAGTGATGAACACAGGGAAATTTGTTTTATGTTTGTAGTCAGAACTTCCATTTTTAAATGACTTCTGATATTCAAGTCCTAATTAGGTATTTTTAAATAGAAATGAGCTCATGCATTGTCCAGCTGCTCTTGCCACTATCCTGCGCTTGTTGATAGTTGCCCATCTGCTCTTTGCCATCTTAAAAATAAACATCCACTACTAAAATGATGTTCATTTAGAGTATTATCCTCATGCTACACAATCCAGTGTTTTCCATCTAAAAATCATTCTGTTCAACAAAAAACCACCAAAAATATGCAATAGCTTGTGTTACCAGAGGGACAAACTGAACTCGCTTTATGAAAATATGCCATAAAATGCAGTTGCTAAACGAAAAGCTCCAAAACCCGCGTTAGCCTGCTTCCCTCGATCTTTCGCCTTCTAACGCCGCGATCCCCGAAATTGTTTGAGTGTCGGGCTCCCGTTGAGCACGGCGGGAGTGAAGCGCCTGGGTGCTGCCGTAAAACTCTGGTCCGGGGTCTCCAGCCTTGCCCTGCGCGCAGCCCCGATGCAGCTCCGGAGCTCCGGCACGTGCCGCAGGCTGCGCTCCCGATGGGAAACGATGGGAGAACGGGATCCCCTCTGCGGGTCCTTGGCTAGAGCCCCCCCGTCTGTTTCCCCGGCGGTGGGGCTGGCAGACAGCGGCCCCCGCCACGGAACAGGCGATTGCGGGGAGCTCGGGCTCGTTCCGGAGGCAGGAACAGCGGGCACATGGCGCGGTCCCGGCGATGCTCCCGGGCAGCGCCGCTCCCGCCGGGACGCGTCCGGAGACCCTGGGCGCTCCGGGCCGAGGGCAGCGGGGCCGAGGGGAGCGGGGCCGAGGGCTCCCAAGGCGGCGGGGCTGGCGGCGGAGGGGCGGCGGGGCTCGGGGTCCCGGCAGCGGTGGCAGCCGCCCCGGGCTCGGCGGGATCGGCGGGGCGAGAGCGGCACCCAGCGGCACCCGGTGGGACCGGGACAGGGGACAGCGCCGCGGGCTGTGCGGCACCGGGCACGCCGGAGAGACGGGGGCACCGAGCTAGCAGCGCCTGTGGCGATATCGCAGCGGGTGATGGGTGCAAAGCGACGGAGGGACGGCTGGGATTGGATGTATGGGAAAATTAAGGCTTTTTACAGTGAGGGTGGCGAGATGCTGGCACAGGTGGCCCAGAGGGGCAATGGATGTGCCATCCCTGGAAACGTTCATGGTCAGGGTTGGATGGGACTCTGAAAGAGCTGATCTAGCTGAAGACATCCCTGATCATTTCAGGGGGTTTGGAATTAGATGATGATAAAGGTCCCTTCCAACCCAAGCCATTCGATGAATTTATGGTTCTATGACACTGTGAGCCTGTGTTTTGGTGAGTCTGTTGTTCTGTGACTCCCAGCCCTGGGAAGGCCTTGAAAACTGGTGTGGCTTTCTGCTTTTGTTTTTGTTTTAATAAAAATGACACACATGGAGGAGTGGCAGAGGCCTGAGGAAGCCGGGAAGAAGGTCTGGGCTTGCTGCTGCTGTGCTGGGGCAGGAAGGGAAAGGGAGCTGCAGCTTTGGGAGCTTTCTCTTGCTGTTACGAATCTCAGGGAGCATGGTTTCTCTACCCCCCAGCTTTGTCCTGAGGGAATCCTACCAAGAGGGAGCCAGAGGTGCTTCAGGGCTGGATTACATGAGGCAAACCTGACCTTTCTCTGCCAACAGGAGAAATGGAAGAGGAGATGAAAATCTGTCAGACTTAACTGTAATCCCAGCCAGTGACATTTCAGTGGAGCTGCTGTGGGCTGGGAGTACTGCACTTAAGAACAATTTTTTTGGCAAAAAGAACTTAATCCACTGCCTTAGAGTAACAAACGCCACATTAATCACGTCTAGAATGGTCTGCATGCTTGTGTGAACCAGCCACAAAGCCCACAGCCCATCCCTCACCTTCCTCCTCTGGGTCTGATCCAGAAACTGTGCCAGTTCTGCCACGTTTTGCTCCAGCAGAGCTCCTAAGGCAAGTGAATCTTAATCCTACTCCTCTTTAAGGTGTTGAACTTTGCTGTCTTTGTGAGAAGGGACTGTTGATAAGGATGATCCAGCTGTGGGTTTAGAAACATGATAGATAAATAAATAGTGTTCAAATGGCTGCATTTCAATAGGAGTGGTGTTTGGTGGAAAAAATATTTTAGGAAAAAGGCCTGTATTTATTACTGGTTTAAATCTTTTTAGCGTGATTACAGACTGGGCAGACAATCTACTTTTCATGTGGTGTAAAAGAATCCTCCTAAATGAATAAAATGTGGGATATGTTAAGAGCTCAGCTTAAAACCTAGCAAAAAAAGAGGAAAGAAAAAAAGCAGAGAGAACACAGGCAAGTCCCTGTCTCAGCTCTCATTGCCATCTGAGAATTTGTGGTTGGGATCCTATGAAAGAACAACCCCTGGTGGGACAAGAATTAAAATTAGAAGAAGAAGAAAAAAACCCCCCTAAAATACTGAGTGACCCATGAAACCTAGCCTAGAAAGAAGGAGGGCCACCAGAGGAAATGAAGTTAAGGATATGTTTGGAAGGAGTTTGTTTTCTCAAAGCCTTCTGTTTCACTGCAACTGATTTAAAACCAGGGTTGTGTTTCAGCAGCAGCAGTTGTAGGAGTGCAAGAGGGGAGTCTGCCACCTCAGCCTCTGCCAGCATGCCTCACACTCAGTTGTTTCTGGGATTGGGCTCAGAAGCTGTTCATAGGACCAGACCTGGAGGAAAAGCTGCCCTTTCCTTCTGGTGGCCCAAGCGATGCTGCACAGGGGCACAAAAGGTGTCCCTTAGCCTGGCTGCAGACAAACCCAGGAGTCTGTTGCCCAGCAGTTTTCCTCACTTGCAGGAATGGTTAGCAGTGATGGAGGGCTGTGCCCACCAACACAGGGATTTGTGCAGTGCAGGAATTGAAACAGATTTTGCTGAGGAACCAGAGCGATGCCATTAAGATGCCATTGTGGAGCCATCATTCCCCCATCAGCTCAGCTTCTTCCCTCTCACATCAATGGCTTCACAAGTATGCCTACTTACTTATTTTATTTACTTCTTGCCTATGTTGTGCAAACAGCAAATCACAGAATAATATATTTTTGGGGTTTTTTCAGGACAATTTGTCTATTCAGCTTACTTACTGTCTTAAAAACATTGCTGGAGGAGACCTGAGCAAGCAAGTCACAGAGCAGGGCTGAGCCTGAAGTGCTGTGCCAGAAAGTTAGCCCCAAGATGGTGTTCAACACAGCAACTTCCCACAAGCAGATTGGGAATGGATACAGAGCAGAGGAGGGGTTTATTCCAAAGGACACGGGCCCTCAGGGAAGAAAGCCAAGCATGCTGTGTGGTGCTGGTGAGACAGCCTTACTCCTGGTAGTGACTTCAGTGCAGTGAGATTTCCATGTTGTGGCTACACATGGGAATTTCCTCATGGCCAGGTGTTGGTTAAGCAATGCCCTGCTTGCCTGTTGCCTGCCTCTCCTAAACACACTGGGCAGTGGGAGGGGCAGGACAACAAGCCAGGCTGAAAAATAATGTTTTAGCAACTTCAGTGAGAATGTCACTCCTCCTGCAAGTGTACCTGGTTACACAACACACTCCATTCCCCCAGGCTGGCTGTTTTCCAAAGGCTGGGCTGTCACAAACTGCTAACAGCAGTGCTTTTCATCTCACAGTGCTGCTCCAGGTGGGCCACATGTGGGCTGTTCTCCACCTCTGGGCACAGACCTCTTCTCCCTCAGTGCAATCCCACTGCAGCCAGCATAGCCTTGCTCCTCTGCACACTCCCACTGTGACATTCTCCTTAAGCACAAAACGCTTCTCTTCTCTCCCCACACTGGGAAACCCTGTGGGGACCATGGCAAAAACAACTGACCCCTGGGGATTTTGTAGCTCCTTTCTGGGTCAGGATGGTCCTGCAGTGGCAGGTGGTGCCTGCTGTTGCATCTTTCCCAGCTGATGGCAGGCACGTTTCCCAGCTGTGTTTTCCAGGGGCCCAGGTTCCAGCCCTCCTCAGGGGTGTGGTGGGTGTCCGTGATGTCCAGTGATGTCAGCTGGGGGTTGCTGACACCACTGAGCAAACACATTTCAAGGGATGGTTCAAATAAGAGATAAATTATGGGGAAGTTTCTGCTTAGCAAGGATCTTTACACTTGAAATCCTTGTACTAACCACGTCTGAAAGTAGCGGTGCGGACAGGGAAATATAAATTACACAGTCCAAAGCCGAGCTGATGAGTAAAGGCTGCAGCAGGGATCTTTCAAGTTCATTAGCTCTTTACAAAGCCATGTTTATACTGATTTGGATAGAAAAGTATCTCCAGAGAAGGGGTGCAAATCTGCCATCACGGTCCAGGGGCTGAAGAGCCTGGTTGTCCCGTGCCACAGCACGGGTGCCTGGGTGCTGAGCCGCACTTGGGAACACAACATCTCACTGCATGTCATGGCTGAGGACACTTTATTGCTTTCTGTCAACACCCCAGCACTGAGCTAGGAAGTAATATGTGCTTCTAGTGATGTGATCCCTCAGCCAGCATTTTAAATCACGCTTCTGTCTGTGGGGAGGCATGAGAGATCCCGTGACACCATTTTTATTTCAGGAAGAATAAAGGCATTCATGTCTGCAACATTGGATAGATTCACTGCCTTATCCCAATAGGGCATCTTCACATAAACAGCTGAATTAAACTGCAGTCTGGAATAGCAGTCAGGGGTGGGAAACTCAGGCACTAATTTTACATCTTCACTGAAACTATCTGTGTTTTATTGCTCTGAAGGAGGGTAGCCAGCAGTTTGTGCCGTGGCTTCCAAATAATGGCACTGTTTTTCCTCTGAGTCATTTTTGTTTGAATGCTGATAACTGGTGTTTATATTTTCAAGCCCAGTCGTGGACAGGCCTCTGA
Source organism: Serinus canaria (assembly GCF_022539315.1). Taxonomy (NCBI): domain Eukaryota; kingdom Metazoa; phylum Chordata; class Aves; order Passeriformes; family Fringillidae; genus Serinus; species Serinus canaria. Next base: position 41,890,073 of record NC_066315.1, read on the forward strand.
GAAGAAAATCAAAACAAGTTCCAACCTTTATTTTCAAGGAATCTGGCTGACCTGTGGAGGTCAAACTGCAGTTCAAATCTTTAAAATGCAGTTTTAGTTCCAGGACAATTGCTCTAAGACAGCCAAAAGAGGAATGGTGATAACAATTTTAATACCAGTGGGGACAGCTGATTTGAATTAAGCCTTTTTTCTCAAGTGAGAGACAGCAGCCCTTATAAGGACCACAAGTCTGCCATGGTGGAGCTTTTCATGACCATTCATAGTCACAACCTTCCTGAATGTCATGTAAGCTTTGAAAACATTATCCCAGTTTTACACATGTGGGACTGTGGCCCAAGACTTGGCCTGGGACCTCCCCTGAGAGCACTCAGAAATCTTGCAGTTGAGCTGTGACTTGTGAGAACCACTCCCATGCCTTTCTCACTTTCCTTGCCCTACACTGGCATCCTGCAGGCTGGATCTCACCCTCTGCCCCTTGGGCTGATGACAGCCCTTAGATGGATGTCCATGCACTGCCCAGCTGCCTTGAGGGAGGGCAGAAGAACCAGCAAGCTCCTCTGGTCCTTGGACTGATTTCATTCTCTAAGCAGTAGAAAATAAAGCTAATAAATCAGTGTGCAGGGTAGAAAGCAAAGCTGATGAAGGTTAGAGATTTGTATGCTCAACGCAGCCCATGGTGTACTTAAATAACATAGTAAGGATTTAAAAAATCCAATCCTTTCGTTTTAATAGGAAGCACCACTTGTGAATATACAGGTGTGTGAGTTAACAATTTGCTGTTATTTTTAGTTCTTTGATTTGTTTATGCATTTTGAAAGCTGCTTTAGCCTCAGTGGGTCTAACAACCAAAGAGGACAGGAAAATGTAAAGTGCGTTATCCTTCTATCTTTTCTCTGTTTTAGGTTTTGCATCAATCTGATTTTTTTTCATGTCAGTTTCCATTGCATTTGGATCTGAGTGTGTCCATCTCCACATTGTAAAGCTGCAAAGCCACAAATGCACAGAAGGCTGCTGCCTTTTCTCACCTTTTCACAGACCCGGCAATTTTCCTTATCCTTGGCAGCAACTGGGGATAAAATCTGCATGTGAACTGCTTCCAGCAGGACCTGCCCTATCCACCCCGTGGGACAGGATTTCCCTGCCTTCTCTCTGCTTGCCCTTTGCAGAGTTTCCAACAGTGCTCTGGCTCCCAGCAGCTCAGACTATCAGGGTAAGGGGAGAGCTCTGCCCCACGCAACCATTTCTCCCTCCTGCAAGCATTGCTACTGGAGAGACACAGAAATTAACATCTCCCACCTGACACCAGTGTTATTTATGCAACATATTCGCTCTCCTTTTGTCCAGAAAGCTGCATCCCTCTCTCCCCACGACTGGGGTGACTCCTGAGGAGCAGAAATCCAACCCTGGGGCTCCATCCTGCAGAAACTGTACCTTGCTGGGGACAAGGGCTGCAGATTGCTGCAGCTGCTCAAGCCAACTGGGACGGCAGCCGCCGGCCCCCACGCACCAGCCCCGCGGCTCAGGTGTCCTCAGGAAGGAGAGAATTAGTGAGGACTTTAATGCTGGATTAGGCTGCCCCAAGTTTTCCCTTTTTCTCCTACCACCAGCTCAGCCCGTGGAAGCAGGCGGTCTCCGGTGTGGGTTACAGCCTGGGACTGCCCCTCGGAGTGGCCACATCCTCTCCTTGACCCACAGCCCCTCTGCCTCTCAAGCATCTTGAGGTGGCTGATGCCTGGGTGCGTGCCCCAAGGGCACAGGGATGGCAGCTGCTGGAGGCTACAATTTACAATCCCACTCTGTCCTCTGCTGTGCAAAGCCTGGAGCTGAAATGGAGAATTTTGCAAAGAAAAAAGGCTTTTCCCTCTTCACTCTGTCTTTTTCAAAACCCATCCTCCTGAACACATCCATCCTCATGGGTAGAACCTCTTGCACTACACGTTCAAAATGTTCTCCCCTGTGTTTTTAGGCATTCCCTTTTCGATGAAACCCTTGTTATATCCCACCAATCTGCAGAGAAATCTGCAAATCTGCTGTCCTGGCAGACTTTAATGGCCCTTCAGCCCTGGAGCAACCCAAAGCTGTGGCCTTGCTCTTGCTCCGCAGAGGGAGACACGCCATTCCCCCTGTGGTCAGGCCTGCCACCATTAATGGAGCTGCTGGGAAGCTGGAGCTGGGTACATCTGCAGCGGTAGCTGGTGTAGGCTTCTCGGCTGGAAGGCTGCCCTTCCAGAGCAGTCATGTGGAAAGCCACAGAGAAGGTCAGGATATTGCAATAATGCCATTTTTCAGAGTCTTTCTGAAAAGCCAGTTCAGTGGCTGAATGAGTTCATGTGGATTCAGGACAAAAATCTCACAGTCATGCATCACAGAAATAAGAATTATAAAAGGCTTAATGTATGATTTATCCCTGGGACGTAGAGATTTGCCAAAACCACTGTGTGCTGAAATCCAGGAGAACATACAAGGATATCACTTTTACCCCGTTTCTCATCTTTCCTTGAACATCTGCTGCTCGTTGTTGCTAGAGGGAGGTTTGGGATGAGGAGACACACCAGATCTGACCTACTGCCATAATTCTATTACTTTCTGCTATGTGGTATTCACTTTTTAACCCCAGTTGACTTTGAACAACTCAGCAAGGCTTATCTGCCCCCCTCCCTGGGAGCTGCTCCTCACCTTCTGAGAATTGTCCGAGTTTCCTCCTGATAATTCATCAATATTTCCCAAAGGGTAATTAAAAAGCTTTTGTTAACATCTGTCAGGTCTGCCTGCCAAATTGAAGACACCTTGGAGAGTGCTGTCCTCTCATAGAAGGATTAGCAGCAGGATTTACAAGCCTGAAGGAATCCAACTACTTTTTATGGAGATACAGCCTCAGAGAAACCTCTGGCCCTGGGGATTTGCTTTTCATTTTCTGCTCTACAAGTGCAAACAGAGTAGAGAAGCTGCACCCAGGCTGACGGCTCCTGACTCTCTTCCTGCTCAGGATGTGAGGCAGCAGGAGCCTGAAAATCATGGTTGTGACACCACATTAATGAAGTAATTGAATTCCATCTGCCACAGCAAGAGCCATACTCTGTGCACCATCACTTGGCTGCTGGCATATGAAGTTTCTCAAGGACAGCTGAAGCAAAATTTGCACTTTGGGAAGCTGGTGGAGCTTTAGGAGTCCATGCAAAAATGCCGCGAGGAATCAGTGTTTTTTGCAAGAAATGTTTTAAAGCAAGCCCAGTTCTCCTTTAGTCAGTGTGATTATCTCTCAGTATTTTCAAACTTGTCTAAACCAGGCTTCAGGAAGGTTTTACTTCCAACACACATTTTTCTTCATAGGACAAGTGAGAGGAGGTGGGGCAATCTCATGGTACAGACCCTGAGCTGAGCTACAAAGTACAGAGACAATTCATAGCCCAGGCCACAGACCCTGCCTGTGTGTAATTGTGCCACTCAGAGGAGGACCCCAAAGGAGATGAGGCACAAGCATGTTTGCCTTCTGTTGAATGTGTCAGAGGTCTGATGTTTACATCAGATCATGCCATGGGCATGTGCTTTGTGTGCCAGAGCCCAATTCATTGCACATTTCCCATGTCCTTGTTCCCCTGCCATGTGCTCTGCAATGCTGCTGCTGTGGGTAAATGGCCAATGCCAACCAAAGCTTTGGGAAAAACCTCAAGAAAACCATCCAGAACCCAGCTCACCAGCACAACTCTTGTCTGCTTGGAGAGGTCACACTGCACATCACAAGGTTTGGGTCCAGCCTTCTCAGCTCAGCTTGGTTACCCTGTTCAAGCTGCTGAAGGTGCTCAGCTTGGGTGGATACAGGAGCAAGATTTCCTTGCACAAGCAAGTCAGTTTCTGGGAAAAGTTTTCATCAAATTTTAGGAGAAGTTGCAATCTGTGCTAATAAAAATTCACAGATTTTTTGGGCTGACACGGGGTAATCCTGTGACTTCCAGCCCTAACACAGCCCCACGCATTCCAGCAGTCATGTGGCCAACAAGACACAGTTTGGTAGACAACCCCTCACAACTCCAGTGGGAAGAGGGAGCCTTGACAACCTGCACAGCTTGGTAAGAGCAAGGTTTCCATCCCCAAAACAACATTCCTTACTCACCAGCAGCGTGGGGCTGCTGTGCCAGGGTGTTCTAAGCCAGGACATGCAGTGCTCAAGTCCATAAAACCAATTGTCAAAGCCTTTGGGGCACTGCTGTCCCTGGGGTGTCCTGGGAGCCCACAGGTGACTTGGTGACGATGTCCCTGTCAGCTGAGGCACAGTCTGTGTGAGCCCTATGGGAACAGCAGCCCCTGAGCTCCCACATCCTTCCCTGGGGCTGTGTGTGGTCTGGCACTGAGTGCTTTCAGTTCTGATGCCCCAGAGGTCTGGCGGAGTGAGGGAGAGGTGTGTTGGCATCTATAATTGTAGCAAGAATTGGCCAGGATGAGGAATAAAAACAATGATCAATGGACCCCATGTTACAAAATGCAGGTCAGAGGGGCACGAGTGCATTAAACCTGGGGGTCTCACAGCACTGCCTTACCTTTCCTCCAGGGGTCACATAGGGTCTTTTGGAGATGGTGGCCCACAAATATCGTTTTGGACTGTGAGCAGGGGTCACTGCTGCCTGGGGACACCTGACAGGTTTGAAGATACCAATGGCCATGAACTTCCCTGTGCTCAACCGGGAGTGCCAAGGGCTCATGCAACACCCGATGTCTTCAGGTACCACTTGGCACCACTGGCCAGGCTGAGCCAGTCTCCTATGAATACTTTTTCATCAGCTGGCATGAATTCCCATCTGGGTCAAGGAAACTTCCTGCTGGAAGGGCTCGGTTTAAACTTTTTTTTTTTAAAGGAGCTCTTTGATTTATATTCTGAGCTAAAGTTTTCAAGGATCTTGAAACAAATCCCACCTCAGATGGCAGATCTTGGTATTGCAGATGAAGCAAATAACCAGTAGTAAATAACATGACATGCACCAGGTTTTCCACACATCATTATGGAGGAAGCCACGTGCCCAGAAAAGATTTACGACATACAGAAGCAGAAAACTGCAGAAGTAATGAACATTTTAAAGCAGAGATTATGCCTGTTTAATAGATAAATCTTCTTAACTAAAGAAAAGGAGGTATTATTCTGAATATACCCATTCAAAGTTATTTTCTAGTATCAATACTTTGGAGTTTAAAAAACTATCTACTATAGATCCCCATGCATCCATCCAGGATATTAGTTGATGGGTGGAGACAGCTTGTGCAAAGTGTGCACACAGCTCCTGGTGGCTCCTGGAAAAAACTTGTATTCTGTGTGACAGCCACCACCTCCCAGTGTGCCACGGTTATTTTGGGCAAGGTTGGGTGGACTGGTGTAGAGACAACCGGCTTTGAAATCCTCCGCTGTGCTTTGTAAGGCAGGATCCCAGGGATGCAGGATGCGGGAGGAGGGCGGAGGCACAGGCAAGACAGAAGAAACACCAGGAACACGGAGGTGGGAGCTTTAGAGGATAAAAGCAGAAGACAAGGACAAACTGAGGGGACAAATAAAATGCTAAAGACAGAGTGCTACATTGCTGAGTATTTCAGGCAGTTAGAATGACCATTCACACCTCAGAAATGCCATGGTTTATTTGACATGTCATTTTTTGCCCTTTCCCCCCAGCCCTGAAGAGGAGGGAGCAGCTGCATGGCATCGCCAGAAACCCAAATCCTGGCCCCTCTGCCTTCTGCAGAATAAATTTGTTATGGGAACTTTGCTTGCAGTATTGTGCTTTGCCAGCTCCTGCATCTGCAGGTCAGTATCCTGTGTGGATTTTGTCTGCCCCTAGGATGATCTGAGCTGACAGCACCCATGGATTGATTTTGCTGCACTGTTACATTTTCCTGCTGCAACAAAAATTAAACCATTGAGTAAAATATTCCCAGTACGAAACACGAAAATCTGCAAATGGGAAGCACGGGAAAGGGCTTTGTTGCCATGCCAGTCCCATATGCACTGATGAACAATGAAATATAGTGACTTCTGCAACATTCATAAATGCAGTTTGCAAGGGCAGACTTAGGGCTGGCAGAGAATACTCTCTGTGGCTTTTTGGTTGGATCCAGAGGGTGGACTGTGTGCTCTTCACTGCACAAAAAGGAAAGAGAAGGCAGAATGTGAATCCTGACTCATACCTGCACTAAGCACATAGGCACAAAAAAATTGCCAAAGTTTTTCAGATGTTATTTGAGCAGGGAAAAAGCAAAGGATGACGGAGGGATTTCTCACCAGTTAGGAAAAATGACAATGTAATTGCAATATCCTCTACCTTCCCTGCTCCAGGTCTGGAGTTCCCAACATAAAATGTGTTGCTTTATTCTGTTATGATGGGGACAAAATCAAAGAGAAATGTGCAGCCATGCAGGCCAGCCATGGAAAGCCAACACTTGTGGGCTCATAAAAGGAACACCCTGGGTGCCTCCCTGCACCCACCCGGTACAGAGTGGAGCTCAAGCACCCCAAAATCAGTGTGGCTCTGGCAGGTGCTCAAGGGGAGGGGTTGGCCCTGTGAGGTGACTGCAGCAAGGAGACAGGGATGGAGCCCTGGGGGCCCACTGGTGCTTTTTCCCAGGCAAGGAAGGAGCTGGTTGCAGGCGGCAGGAAGGCGGATGGGGAGGGATGAAAAGGAAGAACCCCCCGACCAGAGGCCACAGCTGATGGCCGTGCCCAGGGCGCGCGCCCCGGCTGCTTCTGGTCCGGAAACGCCATCGGGGGGCCCAGCAAGGGCGAGCTGCGCCAGGAGAAAAGCAGCCCCAGAGCATGTCTAAGGTCGTGACACTTGACCTTTCCATTTCTTTTCCTTTTTGAAACCTGATTACATCTATTTTTAGGCCCGTGCTCGGGGAAGGAGGGGGAGCAGGGGTGGGCTGACCCTGCCCGATGGCGCAGCTCCGCTGCGTTCCCTCCTTGTGGCTGCTCCTGTTTGCACATTGCAGCCATGGTCCCATGTGCCCACGCACACTCCAAGTCACTGAGTGAGCCAGGAGTGGTACCACGGTGCTCTCTCCACCCCCGAAACCCCTGCAGACTGAGGTCTGCTTGGCATGTGTGAGGAGCAGGAGCACATGTTACACCTGGTTTGGACAGGGAGTAATGCTCCATAGTGAGCAGATTCCAAGGGGATTCGCTCTGGGTGCTGGGGAAGACACAGTTTGGTGCAAAGGAATGAGGTTGCTGCAGATCTGTTCTGAATTGAGATAACTCTGTGGGTGCTGCTGGTGAGTGAGGGGCTGCCGAGAAGGTACTGGGGTGGAGGAGAGACTTGGGGATGTCAGAGCCAGAAGACAGAAATCGCCAACTTTGAGACTGATATTCCCAAACCAAGTTAGGCTCTGGGTTTTTAGCTTTGGGGCAGGCCAAATCACACTTGAAGCAGAAAGGAATAATCATGGGTGGTGAGAGGAAAGCTGGTTCCCGAGACAACATTGTCTTCATCAAGAATGTCTATTTTATTTTACCATTTTAGCTTGTCTGAGCAATAGAAAATAACAAAAACCTGTCATAACCTTCTGGGAGACTGTTTTGCCAGGCAGACACAGTTTTTCTCCCACTTCAGCTGTCTGACTATCGGGAGTACAAAGGGGGAAAGGCAGGAGCTGTAAAGCCTGCAGTGTAGTGGGGGGTCCCCATGTGGGGCTGAGCTTTCCCTTCTCTCCCCAGGACCTGGTGTTTCTTCACCCAGCATGAGTTTTGCATCCTACCTTTCCCACAGCTCTGGCTAAAAGCCAGCTGGGAACAGCAGTGGTGAAAATAAGGGCTGGGGCTCTCCAATGCTTTGTTCTGTTTTATACACTGGAGTTTGGAAAAAAATAATGCTGAAGGGCGACTTTGGGGATAATGATGGGAGAGGGGTGAACTTGGCTCCTCAGGAATCAGCTCTTGTGATCATCAGCCTTCAGCTTTTCAGGGTATTGCAAGATCATGCCCTAAAGGGACAGTTCCATGGCCAAGCACTGAGAAAGTGCTTCTTGCTCTTTCTGTATGGCAGAATCCCTCTCTTTCTTTTTATTTTAAAGCAAAGGTTATCTTGCCCACCTAAGGCCTGACTTGTTTCACATCACCCATGCAGCAGCATCTCACAAACATTCAGCAACAACAAAAAAAAATTGTATGTCTGTTTTCCAATATGATATTTACATGTTATTTCATATACCAAACACAGACACATACACACACACAAAGCTTTTCGCTTTGTGTTTTTTCTTTAAAAGGCCCAGGGTATGGTCAACCAATTCTCTTGGCTGCTTAGCAACAGGCAATTGAGCCTGCCTATCAATTCTCAGTTTATAATAACCTGAGGCAGACCTAGATTTTTGTTTTCCCTTGAGCTTTTGTCTTCCCTTCCCTCTATAATAAATACCAGAAATGTAGGGGCAGCATGTGTCAGAAATCCCGCAGTGGAATATCTTTCATCGCGCTGGCGCAGCTGCTCCTCTGGCAGGACAGAGCTCTGGGTCCCACACGCCCTACTCTCCCTTGTTAAAACATTTGAGAGATTCATTCTGCAGTAGACCACACCCATCACAGATTTATCACTTAAACAGCCAAGTTAAAATCAGAAATTTTCTTTTTTGTGTGAAAAACACAACCCAAAGATTTCACCTGGACAGAGACTGAACGCAACCCTCAAGATACACAAGTAACCTGGATTTCTCTGTCTTTGAAGGTTATTTAGAGAAGAGACAGAGTATAATTAATTTTACTGGTCAGTGGAGCCCTAAACAGCATGTCCTGCACTGCTGTGACTTAAGGGGCTGCAGCTGAGGGGCCTGGCTGTGTCCCTGGGGGAAATGGCAATGGCAGAGCAGGAATGGGTTGGGAACAGTGTTGTGCCTTAGTGAGTGCTGAGGAACTGCTGCCTTGTGTTGGAGGAGGCAGCACATGGTGATGATGGAGAGGGGGGTATTCAGCCCACCCTGAGAGGTGCCTGATGGGCAGTGGATGGGATGTCTCATGGCCAGCTTTGCTGTAACAGCACACTTCCTCTGGAGCACTCTTTTTCTCCACTGGCAGCACCTTAGGGACACTGCTTGCTACCGTCACTGCCTGTACTCAGGAAGGAAAAGCAACCTGGAGACAAGGCAAACCTCTGGAAGTAAAACACAAGCAAATGGGAGAAGCCTGTTCATCCACCTCTGCCCCATGAGCAGGCCCATTCATAGAGCTGGGGGTGGGGATGGTGTGGTCTTTTTAGATGTGACCCCTCCATACCGGGATGACTACAGTTCTCACAGTTACCCTGAACCAAACCTAAACATTCCCATCATAATGAAGCATTTCCAGGAGGGTGACACACTTTTTACAAGCAGGTGAGCAGGAGTTGACATTTTCCTGGATACACTCTTCCCAGAGATCCTTTATATATTTATGCCCAGCCACCCCACATGTCCTGGATCACTCTAGAAAGAATCAACACCCCTGGTGCTGGTCTGCAGCCCTCAGCCTCAGCACAGCTCTTGTGCTCACACAGCGTGGTGCAAAGCTGCAGCCTGCAGCACTCCTGCCCACAGCCATGCTCTCCCTCCGCATGGAATTCCTTGCACAATCTCCAGGAAGCCTCCAGCTCTCCTGGATGGGCTCCTCACAGAGGAGTAGCGTTTTCCCTCACGTGGGGAGTCATGGTTCCTGGGGAGATGCTTGGCACCACCCAGCCCCTCACCTTACCAAGGTATTGCTGCCCACTGTGGATCCCTGCACTCCCCAGGCATTGCTGGCCTGTGACCCCCAGCAGCAGCAGATGCAATATCAGATGTAGCACCAATTGCTGATAACCAGTGTGACAACAACACAGCGCTGTCCCTCACATCCCTTATGACATCCCAGCCTGTCTGAAGGGGAGCTGCAAACAGCCTGTTGCAAGGAGGACTGAAATGCTCTCCTTTCACTCAGGTCTTTGCAAGTCCTGCCAGCAGACTCAGATCCTTTCCTGGCCTCCACTGTAGGCACATCAGAGGACCAAGAGGTGTTTCTCCCCAGAGCTCATGACCTGAAGGATGGTCAGAAACTGCTGGCAGTGCTTTTGCTTTCTTGATCTTTCTGTGTGCACTAATGGGTTCCTAGAACTCTGGCTCATGCTGATTCTGGAGATGGCAGAGATGATGTGGATGGAGAAACTCAGTAATATGCATGGATCTCCCCTCACAAGCAGCAGACACCAGAATGTTCCTCTTGCAGTGTGAGGGGAGGTCATGCCAGGGAAAGAGACCTGGGGATCCCTGTGGTTCCAGCACAGCTCATGTGCTCACAGCCCTCCCCTCCCCTTCAGCCTGCTGAATTGTTCTGAGCTGCTGGATCACATACAATCACTCAGCTTTTGTTTGCTGGAAATTTAGCAGAGGATCCAGCTTTTCATAAAACAGAATGTCTGGAAATGAAACACAGGCGGGCTATAGAAGAGGACTGGCCTAGGTATTCCCTTCAGTGTAAGTTAATGGAAGCAGCACATCGCTGGAATGCACATGGACAGGACCTTTCTCCCTACAGGAAAGCCACATCCCTCCATGATGAAAATGCAGACAAGTGAATTTGTCAGTGTGAAGCTCGTGGTATGGCTCTCTTCAGAACCTTCTTACAGTGGGAGGGAAATGTCAGGTTGCTTTGTTGAAAGTTCAGTTATAACCATGCTGAAGTATGTAGCAATCTATCTTCTCCTTCAGTTGTGCCCTCCTGTTAGGACAGTAAAATTACAGGACAAAGCAAGCTCTTCCTTTCAAAATAGGATATTAAGGGAAGAAAAACCCAAACAACTTTTCACAAAATCTGTGCATTTGACCTGTTAATAGCAGGAATTAAAAATCTACAAAGAAATCCAGGACACTTGGTGCGGTATTGTTTCAACAGTAATTTCTGGATGCAAAGCATCCACAGGGATTGCAGAAATGCTATGCAATCCTTCAGGAAAGGGGAAATATTATAAAACAGATTAGCTGGCTGTCATGTAAATAAGAAAGAACTTCACTGAAGCCACACAAGGGCTTGTCATCACAAAATTGACAGCAATTAAACTGTACATTTAGCTTACAGTAACTCTGGTGCAATTCCCCACTGGAAACCCACTTCTAGTTAATAAACATTCAAAAGTTCACTTATGGCTAAGAGTATATGTTTAAGAAAATAGAACAACTGAAAAGAAAACAAAACCTCAGAAAATAGTATTTTAGCATCCTGGATTCCACTTTGGCTCTCAGAATGTTGACATTTTCCTGGATACACTCTTCCCAGAGATCCTTGTATATTTATGCACCTGTACATCTGGTGCACAAAGTGGAATGAGACCTTTCCAACACTGAGAATGCAGCACTGCCAGTATTTGAGGAAAACAGCTTTGCTTTACCAAAAAAGAATCAGCAACAACTACAAAGTTCAAACCAGAATAACACTGAAGATAGAATAAATGCAACTGGGAGTGCAAACTGCTGAGAAAATAATTCATTCTGAATCATTGTGTGTCCTCAACTATTTATCATGCTCACACACATGATGATATATTAAAATTATTGTTGGCAAAATGTCCATTGAAAATTAAATGATGCTTTAGCTTCACCATGAGGAATTTTGTTGTACCAAGTCACGTTTATAATAAACTTTATTAAATGCGATAAAATATTACACAGCTCAGACAGAGAAATCCAACAGGGAAATCTTGTCCATTTTTGTTAAACTAAGTGGTAGAGGTTTGTCATTGACATTAGAACAGCTCTGAGCTTTGCTAGAGGTACGTTCTAGAAAATCTCTTAATGAATTATTGAAGACAATATATAACCCAGACGCTTGTTTGCTGCCTCCAGAGCTGGATCCTAGAGGACCATTAAATTAATTTTTAATAACATATGCTATGGTTAAAGTTATAGGACACAAATATTCATTCTAAATATGCTCATCATATAAAGAGTAATCCCAAGGTTATAACCTGGCTAGCAGGAGGTGCACAATGACTAAAAAAGCAGAAAGGGAAACATTAGCACAGCTTACAGCTACTCCAAGTTATTTTTCAGACATCGTCTGTTCATGCCTCTTACCTACCTGTGCCATGACTTTAACAGTGCACCATGGTGTGAATGCTCAAATTTTCCAGGGCAGTTCTCCTTGCTTTTGTGGTCACCTTTTCCCTCCAGAAGCTGGGAACTGATCAGGTCTTTTGAGTGTACGGGGTCTTACCCATCTAAATTATTTATCAGTGAGGAGGCAATTTCTGTTAGTGCCTCAGGGTGATGCTGCAAATGTTTCACAAATTTATTATCCAAGAAAAATTCAGTATAATCAGTTGTCTGCAAAATAAATTTGTGGAAAACAATGTAATCACTTGGAAATCCAGCCCATTTAAAGTAATTGCTAACTGCACCTAGGCCTCCATTAATCACTGCATAATTGAGTTTCACCTCATATTAACTCTGTCCTCAAGAAAGGCTGGTTTATCTTTGGAACAAATGAACATAATAAAAGAAGGGAACAATGAGGGAATGACAAAATCAGCACAAACTTTACACCAAAAAAGAACAGAGGAGTTACCAAGTACCCTGTGCCATGGATGACTCAGTATTTGTATAGAACTTCTACAGTCTACCACCGAGATGAGCAGCATGCAAGAACATATTTGAAGGCAGGTAGACTACATTTTGAGGGGCTGTGATGGAGCTTGAGAGTTTAGGATGCTGTGTCTGTGCCCAGCAAAACTTTTTTTTTTTTTTTATGAAAAGCAGAAAGCAGTTTTGGAAAGCCTGGCTTGCAATTTCTTGTATGCAGATATACCATGCTCCCTAGACAGACTTACACAGCTTCACTTGAAGAGAGAATATATTTTCATTTTGGTATTTGAGAGTATCTTCAAGAGGTTTTTCAAATAAATGCTTGATTAAATGTCAAGGCTTCTAAGAGAGACCCATGAGCTGAGAAGGTCCTTTAGGACTCCTTGAAGACTTCTGAAGATACCTGCAAATGCAGTAAGGTCTCTGTGGCTTTCCCCTGCTACCCAGTTAGGGATATGCTACTAAATCATAATTAGAAATCTCAGCTGCAGTAGGAAGGAGTTGGGTAAAAAGTCATAAGTGCCAAGCTGAAGCAATCCTAAACTTGGTTGTTCTTTTTCCTCATTTTCAGCCCAGAGCATAAATTGTAGATGAACTGTGGCTCCTGCCAGAAGATTGCAGTTATGGTTTTTATATCCAATAAAGAGGAAAAGAACCATTCTGTATATGTATTTTTTTTTTTTTTTTTATCTCCTGACTTTGGCCATGAGGGGTTTGAACCTGCAGGTCCTGTTTTCCCACTCACTTTTCCCCATCTCAAAATGAAGCACAGATTTCTGGCTAAAACCAAGATGCACATATATCCCTCAACTTACAGCACAGCTTATTTTCCCCCCTAAGTCTGTCATGCCAGGGCAACAAAGACCTTAGCAGTGAAGAAAACTTTGCAGCTATATGAGCCTTTAAATTCTTATTTATTAATTTGATTTTATTTTGTTTGTAGTAACACAGAGTGCAAGAGACTGAGCTATTCCAGCCATCACACAAATACTGACCAAGACAAGCTTCCCTTTAACAAAACCTTTGTGAACTGGTTAGTCACATCTAGATTAACACTTTGTGACCTTTTAGAGAAAGGTCTTACAAGCTCAAAGATTAAACAGAGAGGAATTTGCATCTGATCATGCAATACACTAATGGCCCTGTGTTTAAATATCACCTGGCTGGAAGGATTGTGTATTTTGAAGACAACAACATCACCCTCCAGGAATCTTCTCTTATTTGAATTATGCAAAATTGAATCAGAGAATTGATTCAAACCACCATAAGCTGTTAATTCTGTCAGCACTGCTACAAACTCAGGTAGTAATTTAAGAAAGGCCATTCCTCACTTTTATTTCTGTCATTACTTTTATTTTTATTCTTATCTTTATTTTACTTATTTATTTTTCCTTTTTTTTAGACAAGCAGGGCTTCTCAGGTCACTCCACCTGGAAGGTTACTGTGATCATATGTCCTCCCCTGAGGCTGCACAGGTCCTCCTGATGAAGACAACATCAGCTCACCCGTAGTAACTCAGCTTCTCTGAGACATCACCTTCACTGGCCCCTGCTAGCAGGGTGAGCCTTGGTGAGAGAGATCAAACTAAAGTACACCTAGTGCTCCTTGTTCAGTACTTCATGGTGCTTTGAATTGCGTGAAATTGAAGCGCAGTAAGAATGTACCAATGAAGAATGTACCAATCTATCTTCTCCTTCATGTTATGACAGTAAAATTACAGGACAAAGCAGGCTTTTCCTTTCAAAACAGGATATTAAGGGGGAAGGAAAAAACCTTTTCACAAAATCTGTGGATTTATTCTTTTCTTTTTTCCAGTACTGCATGAAAGTTGCAGCTCTGTCTCAAAGGACTGTCTGAAATCAATGCAAGCTGAAAATGGAAGTCACCCATGCCTTTGGATGACAACCTAAGCAGGATTTAAAAACTCAGTCTACAACTACAACCCACTGACTCAATGAACTTGAAACATCCCATTAAAAAAAAAAAAAAAGCCAGCTCTGAATGAGAAGTTCCCAGGAGCATGACAAACCAGTGGGTAAAATAACGTGTGGGCTGGCAAAGGACTATCAAGGAATCGCCTTGATCTTGAACTGTAGCCGCCAGATCACAGAGCAGTCTTGAGGGAGGACATCAGGTTCCCATCCGATTGCTGCTTTTATTAAATGGTCCCAGAATATCCCATTACAGAGAGAGGGTGCACACAGCTAACACAGGCATTAGCTGACTGCTCAACTATGTCCCTGCAACATAAAAAATCAAATGACAAAGGAGATGATGAAAGAGAAACAATCAAAAAGAAATTAAACGTGACTGGTATCTTAATCTACAGTGTATTGCCTTGTGTTATCCTGAATAGCTAGGTAGGGATGTTGGTACTAAATATAAGAAAAAAATTAACCCCGCTCTTTTTATTTAATCTTGATGTTAAGAACCCTTCATGTGGCCATTGCAGCCGTTACATTTGGCACAAACTTGGGCCACTCTCACTTTTCTGAAATCTTATTCCCTGTTAAAATCCAAGAGAACTTCACAAAGAGAATAAGCAGCCCAATTTCAGGCATGTTGGGGGAGTCTGCTGTTAGCACAATTCACAGCATAGACATTTAAACCTCTTTTGGTAAATACATCAGGAAAAGCGAAAGGGTTAAAAATCATTTAAAGTCACTAAAATATGGAGCCACACAATAGCCAAAAGCTATGGAAATGGAAGATCACAGAATCAGAATATAAAAGCTGGCAAGAAAATATTGAATTTCAGCTCTACTAAATAAAATAACCTCTAAAGGTTTTTTGTCTTAAAGAGATTGCTGAGCTCATAATCAATCAGTCTGGCTACTTAGACACAGCACCCCATCGGAGTATTTAGCAAAAATGAAGTACTAAATTATTCAGCATTTAAGCATTTGTGTAAGGAATATGTAGCTGAAAAGGACAAACTACAAAAGAAGATTATTTCCCCATTACATCAGTATATACTGCAGTTTTAACAGGGCTTTCCAGGGAGGTATCTAGACATCTTTCCCATGCACAGAATTGAGCTCTTAATCTTGCATTTTAAAGTCAAATTACTGTAGTATTTATATGTATCTCAAAAGGATCACTGCTCTCTCAAATTCTAAAATTAACAATTTTACTGTATTTACAGCTGTTTTCTCTTTCTCAGTCAGGCTACCTTTCTATAAAATATACCAAACAAAACTTCCTGCCCTTCTCTATTACAAATTTGCATGATGTTAAGCTTATAAAGAAACACGAGGAAAGTCTCATCTTTGTATACATGTACTACACATATACCGTACACGAGCCTGTCCAAGGAGTCATGGAGATAACACTTTTCAAACAAGTATTTTCAGAAAGACAACTGGAAATTACTAAGTGTAAAAATTTCAGTTTCCTCAGAAAGGTTTTTCAAGCAGTCATGTAGACAAACCAGATGAGATTTACATTTTTCCATGAAGAGTTTTGATGAATTTTGGATATGCTTTGATACATCAGCTCTAATCTTCTGGAAGACTTTCCCTTTTTAAGTCTTTCTCCAGATTCATTATCAACCTTTTGTATATCTTACAAAACATGAATACAAGCCTACTAGTGCTGGAGACTGTGTCCCAGCTGTTAATACCCATAAGAACAATGACAAAATGGGCACTATTGCATGCAATTTCATGCAATTTTCATACACAGCTGTTAAAACACAGGCAGGAGTTCTGTAACACTGGAATTCACAAAGAACTGATACTGTAAAATGTTACACCAACACCTGACAAAATGGAAAATGTTGTTTGCCAGTGCCTGCAACTCAAGGTCACAGCATTAAACAGCATCAAAATAACTTGTTAAGGTGATAAATTTTGTCTCAAGCCCCATCTCTTTTATTTTAGCATTGAATTTCCTTCTGGCAGCTGCACTAAAATACTAAACCACTCTGAGGGGCCGAATGACACGATCTGGGCATCACAGTTTATTGACTCATGATGGATAACCAACACACATTTCAATTCTTTGATCAGTGGTAGGGTTTCTTACTTACCTTTCAAATGTATGCTGCAAATTCCTGAACAGTAGAAAAACTCAAATCTAAACCAAACAATAATGATTAAAACAGCAAGACATCAACTCTACCTAATTTAATATTAGGATTTGTTTTTAAAGAGGATGCTTCTTGAAACTTCATACCAAACGTTTTCAGTTATTGGTCACAGAGCAAGCAGGAATGTTATACTGGATAAAACTACAGTAGATGTCAGTACTCATTCAAATATATTATTTCCACAGAGTTGTGACAGCACTGTCTGTTGAACAGAATTTGAGGTGTTCTGCACTATTTAAAAACACAAGAGTTTCAATTCATCATCTGTTTCCATGCTGCCATAGTGACAAAAGATTTTCAGAGTTCCAACTCCTTTTTTCCCCCTGCCTTATATAAAATGTTAGCAATTAAAATGTAATTCTGACAGATTTAGCCCATATACATTTATCTAAATGGATAATTCTGTTACTTTGGTGACAGTCTTCAAAATAAATCAAACATGACCAAATAAATACCTGCAATATGCACCTTTTTTCCCCACTGTTTTTCTAAGTATGTTAAAGAATGTAAAGAGGCCCACGTTTGTAAAGGCAACTTGATCATTCAGCAGCAAAACCAACAGAAAGTGCACTACAAAACACCAGTTACACCCAGACCTTACACTGCTGAATTACTGACCTATACTCACCCTTCATTTTTATATTGCTAATCTTCTGAGCAGTTTTGGAGATTTCATAATGGATCTCCTTCAGACCTCAGGGTAAAAAAAAACCTAAGAGGGAAGGCACACCCCTATGGCATGTGAATCAATCAACCGCTGGTTCCAGGACTGGAACTCTGGTTTATTAGACCAAAGACCCTACCCTGGAGGAACCATCAGGAAAGTAAGCTGCCATGCTGCCCTTTGAGGGCTGACACATTCTGCCAGAGGATTTTGGCTATTTTCCCTTAGAGGGAATGGTGAGAATCTTCAGATGAATCCCAGGCAATTAGAAATGTTTTACAGCAACTGCTTCACTGTTTCTACACTTAAGCTCAGTACTATTCCCTTGTCAAGCCTTGCCTTCTCCAACCCCCATTCCATGTCAGGGTCCCCATTACTTGTGAAAACATCCCATCCCTTTCATAAAGGCCGTTTATGTCTTCTCCTCCAGCCAGTTCCAGTAGTCCATTCTGTGCTGCAAAGAGAAGGTGCAGTCACTGCTTTCAGTGACATTAGTGTCAGTCCTCACAGGATGGCCTCAGGCTCTTGTTTGCATCCACTCACCTTCCCTTAGACCTTTTATCCTCTCCTCTACAGTCAAACTGGACAGCTGCTTCGTCCCTCAAGCTCTATAAGGGGTCATTCAGCTCAAGCAGGAAAAAACCCCCTAGTATAGTCTTTTTATTCCCAAAGACACCCTACTTTCCAAGAGCTGAATGAGGGAATATTGCTGGGCTACAGCTGATGGGACTGGCTCACTTGCTTAGCATAGAGTAGCAGCAGTGCTAGATGGACTGAGGGAGGGCATGTGCCATGGAAGTTAACTACTTGGAAGAAACTGTCAATTGATCTTCAAAACCTCTCCAGGTCTTGCCTGTAAATCCCCTGGATTGATGGCCTTGAGGAAGTACCACTTCTGTCCTGATGTTTTAGAACAGACATTTTTGAGATCACAGTGGGGGTTTTTGCTTTAAGTTTGACATCTTAATAAACAGCTCGATACTGAGCCTTCTAACAGGAGAAAACAGAGAACCCCACCAATTTCCCAGCTCAATACAAATAAAAATACCAGGCAAGTAAGCATTTGACAATTCCTTTTCTTTTTGCCAGTTATGGTTAAATTCAAACCCAGAAATGTTAAGCAGTTGGCCTTTCTCAAATGATATTTTGCTAAGTAGTAATTCAAATACCAAAATGCATCTTGGCATGTATTACAATGAAAAAGTGTTGACATGCATTCACACTTTATTGTTTTTTCAAGGAATATTAAGTACCAGTAAGGATCCACGCACTTGCCCTACTGCAAACTCCTTGTTCTTATTGAGAAGTACTTACTCTTCCAGACAATCCCACACAAATCAGTGCTTCCTTCCCTTTGATGTCACATTAAACTACTCAGGGTTTAAGTGTTGTGTATGGGATTTGCAATCTGTTATAGTGTAAGTAAAGAGGATTGTTGGTATTTATGGAGCAAATGCCAGAAAACAAAGAGAATGACATCTGCTTTAAGGTAACCACAGCCAGTATAACTATATACAAAAATATACAATTTGGAATTCTAAGGCAACAACGCTGGACCAGCATGTGAAATTCTGCTGTAGACTCCAAGTCAAGGTACTGCTGTCTTCTGCAAAGGATAACTCTTCCAATGTTTTTCCCTTGTTTTTTTTCTTTCTAATTCAGTGATAGGTGGTAATATGAATGCCAGCAGATAACTTCTGTACTTCTGCATTCAATAACCCCTTAAGATGACATGTAATGCCTGGCTAGAGTAGTACACTCTTTATTTAAGATGATTTATCTGGTGATATTAATGTATATTAAAAATACACATGCACATTTTTACAGACTTGAAATTTAATTTATTTTTAGAATTCACTACAAAACGTGGTTTCACAACTGTAACCATACACTGGGACTCCTACAGTAGTATGGATAACGTACAGATGTTTTTCCCAGGACTACCAATACTGCGCACTGTACAAATTGTCTAGAACTGCAATCCTTCCTCAGCAGCAGTTGGAAGAAAATTTGTGAGCTGAATACTGATATCAAAATACAGATTTAAATAATTTACTCTTAAAAACATTCATATTTATAACCTCTTACAGAAAATAAAACAATTCATCTGATTATCAGATACATCCCTCAGTTTTTCCAGTTCCAAGGTATACAGAGGTCTCCATCCTGCAGCACAGAGTAGAAATGTGAAACGCAAAGGTGCATGCCTTGTAGGTAGGGTAAGGATTCCTCCAGCAGCCGCTTACAACAATCTATCATCTGTGCACTGGAAACACTGGGCTCCTTATACAGCCGATCCAAAGAAAATCTTTCAGTGGAAGTATTGATTAGCTCCTTCTCTGTAATCATCATCCTAGCAAATGGAGATAACACACAGTGACAAACTTACAACTTCATCTCTTAAAACCCCTGCCTTAAAATAAGCATTTCAATATATATTGAACATATATTAAGACAAGAAATACTGAAATAAGTAGATTAAATGGATGTAAAAAAATGTGTCAATTCACATACAGGTATGGTGGAGCTGAGATTTTTGTCACACGTGACAATATCACAAGTCAGAGTGAACATTCTTCCGTGACTATGGGCACCACATGGCCATGGACTCACATTTCAAAGCCCATGCCCTGACATCTTTTTGCTCACTAAGTAACTGGGATAAACAAAAATAAAAATCCTGTGAGGCTACATTTTTAATGTAAGGAATGAAAATACTTAAATAACATTGAAAGCTTAGGTTTTAAGCATAAGATCATGTTCATAATTACTCTGTCTTAATTAAACCAGTACTCTGTATGTCATCAAAACCAACAACTGATAGTGATGCATATTAAGTGTGTTAGTAACTTTCCAATTGCAAAACGTTGGTGATGTGTTTGGACCCAATGATCTTAAAAGTCTTTTCCAACCTAAATGATTCTATGAATTTTGAATCCAAAGCTTGCAGATGATTTTTTCCTTCACTCCAGAGAAACAAGACACTACATACAAACTCAAACTATTCAGAAAGAAAGTTAATGTGTAGATTTAATTAAGGCACTGGAGCTGTGACTGATCAACTGATGAAGAGACAAGTTCAGGTTCAGGCAGCCCCACTAGCCTGGGCACTATGCCACACGAACACAGTTGCACTTCCAAGCCAGCCTGGCTGCAGATGCAGCTCCACTACTGCCCTACAGCACAGATCCTGTGCTAGACAGGGGAGGAACTACAGAGCAGCACAGACACAGCTACTGAGACCATTTGCCTCAAATGAAAATGCTACTCTAGGCCCTCACCACTACTCCCCAGAGCCCAGCTCACTCTGGCAGTCAGTGATGAGCTGAGCCAGTGAGTTAACTTAGAGCAAGCCTGTCCTCTCTATGGACCACTTCCATCTCACCTTCCTGAGTGCATTCCCAAATAACCTAAGCACCAAGCTTTCCAGTTCTGTGAAATCCTAGTCTCCCTTGAAGGAAATCCAGTTAGCTGGAGAACTGCAGGTTTGTTTTCTGTCGCTTCCACAGGGAGGCTTGCACCTTTATCACCACACAAACCTGATACTTAAAGAAGCATGGGAAGGAGAATCCTGCATTACTAGAAGACTGACATTATCCACACAGATACTAGAACTTTCTAGAGCAGCAGCGTTTGGATCTCCTTGTGCATTCAGGTCAGAATTACAGCTGTGAAAGGCTGTTTACTACATGCAAAACATTCAAGTCCATGTGCAAAGTACAGCCAGTACATCTCAAAGTATTTTCCTTTTTCACAGGGCCTTTTTAATTACCACACAAGGCTAAGGAATATCAGAAGGACATGAGTAAGTCCAAGGAAGCATTAAGTGGAAAAGGAGTTTTCAGCTTCGATAAAAGACAAGTAAGAGGAAATACAAGACAGCTACAAAACAAAAGCAGAGGTGATACAGAATGGCTGTTTTGTATTTCCTGTCACACAAGAACAAAACAACAATTGATATCATCAGCCTGTGGGTATATAAATCACAGAACACCTCCACCCTCTTTCATACACACATGCCCTATGTGATTCAAATATGCAGTTTGCTGCTATTGGATATTTGGAGCCACAAAATGCAAATTGGCTCAAAAAGTAATAAGATAATTAAGACGGGGGGGAAAAAAAAGTCTATTGATTGCTATTAACATGAGATAGTACTTGAAGATGGAAACATTATCTCAAGTGCAGTCAGAAAAACTGGGAAGGAGTATGGAGTAAAAGACCCACCACATTTTTTGCCCGACGCATAAAGCCTCTCCATAAGCTAATGGATGATGGGGACAGATATTGTGACCCAGTATAGTTGTTTACTATTTCATACAAACCAGGGTCATCCAGCACACAAGATATGCATCTTGGCTCTTACAATCTTACAACACAGCTGCTTTTACTCTGAGGGCACAGTTTTCCTGGACTGGTGTCTTTATGAAGTGCGGTAGTGCGAGGTTTTTTGGAGAGTGAGTTACCCAGATGCAAATGCATATATTTGCTACAACATCCCTCCCAAAATCTATAGACAGTACTTTCCCAGCTGTCACATGGGGACAGTTACATAGAGAGCTATTCAGTATTTACAATTTATATGGCAAAAAATTTAGCTTCCAAGCTGGACTAGGGTTGTGGAAAAATTCCAACAAATCATATTTACTGAAGTCCACCTGCAAAACATATCTTTACAAGTAATGAGGTCTCAACAGAGCTAAAACCATAGAGCCTTCAGCAAGACTCATGCCTAAAATACCTTCACAAGAACATATCTGGATCTATACATCATGTATACCGATGACAATGTGATAGTTCAACAACTCATTAAAAACTTTCCAAAGCAGAAAAAAAGACTTGCAGTAAGGACCTCTGAAAGGACAAGTACCACCCACTTACCTGTAACAGTACGTTATTTAAAAACGCCAGTATCTCTACTTCATCCTCAAGGACACATACAGGGTCAAGAAACAAACTCACAGTTCCGATGGATATTACAGACCATGGCCCTAATATTAAGTATGGTGCTGTGACTCCCTATCATAATCACTCTCGTCATCTGTGAGAGAGTACCCACAAGGTGTTTCTCTCATCATTCTTCCCCAATTTTTTTTTCTTTGCCTTGTTAGGTACTAATTAATATTTTTCTCAACTGCCTGATCAACAACTAGAAATAATGATTCTCTAGTTGGTCTCAGTTATTTTGAGTTTAGATTTCACTGCTCTTTGTCCCATTTTAATTAACACTAATAAAAATTGTTCCTTTTCTTATTCATTAAGAAGGTGTTTTCCACCTTTTCTTTAGGGACATAATTGTAAAAAGAATTACGCAATTTTGTCTTGTAAGCAAAGATATTTTACTTCTGAATGATGTACAATTGTCTCTACAAGGTGAAAGAGGGTATTTTCTAATAACTGTTTGCAGTCACTAATGTTGTAATTCTTTACTTAGTAAAGCTGATGGGTAAAGTTCTATTTTAGAAACAAAAGGGTTTTTTTCAGCAAAAGAGTATGAATACATTTTTAAAAATTCTCCTCCTCTCCAAATAAAAAACAGGACATGCAAAGATGTTAAAGAGCTAAGTGTATCAAGTCACATGAACACTTACTCCTCCTTTCTTTTCAAATTCTCTCTTGCTTCCTGTGCTTTGGCAAAAATAAACCATTGAAGAGCTGCTGGATCACAGACTGTTGGGATCATAAAGTGTCCAAGTTCATGTAAGCTTGGTGCATATCTGTCACTAATGAAACACAATGGAAGTAAAGAACAATGTATAATTTTTAATGCAACTATTTATATAAATTACTTTCAGAAAAAAAATCTAGAGATAAAAGAATATAAATTAATTACAATCAGAATAATTGGTAAAAAGTTATCAAGTTTGGTTCATGAGAATGGAGAAATATAGTAAGTTATGCTTTTTTAAAATTACATTTCAAAAGGAGCTGACAATAATACTCAAAAAATATAAACACCATCATGATGGCACAAAACTTTCGATTTAACACTCTAAACTAGACAGAACTGAGTCCAACTTGAATGAAACTAAGCAGGATTTTCTTCAATCTGATTCCTTCTTAACCCATAAAAATGCACTTAAAACCTTCAGAAACAAAAAGACTTTGACACAGTGAAAATCCTAGATTATATCACTTTTCTTCTTAGTGAGAGCAATAAGCAGTGTAACAAAAAAAAAGAGTAAAAGCTCTAAAAGAAATCAACGTTCCCTGCCAACACGTACCTTTCCAGAATCATTTGCAAGCCTCGCAGACTGCGAGGATGAAAAGGTAATCTGCTGTCACGTAGTTTATTATAGAAAGAGTTCAGAGTCTCGAAGTACTCTTCTAGAGTCAACAGAGGTTGCAGTTCTTCAACATATATTACTTGGATGCCTCCCAGAAGTTGGCTTATCCGATCTTCCAAAAGCAGCAGCCTTTTTTGAAGCTTATAATAATTTGGCAGTCTCTCAAAAATCTGTGCATACACATGAATGAACATTTTCTATGTTACAGAGATTAAAAGTTAATTCTAATAAATTTAAAAAAAAACCAAGAAACCATAAAAGAGACACTTAACAACACAAACATGGAACCAGAGGGGAAAAAATTACAATCAAAGAATACCATAGGGGAGAAATATCAAGCATAAATGTTTTGGGACAAGATATAATCAAAAAAGCTTTTAAGTACTTTCTGTATTTATAACATAAAGGTACCAAAAAGACATAAAAACATGGATGAATATCTCTATATATTCAAAAATTAATAGTTTCAGACAACAAAAAATAAATATAATCCGATGCCTATATAAAACATTTATCACCACAGTTAGAGTGGTTGAGCTGTTCCTCATATAGTAGTCACTACCTACCATCTACCCTGTTGATATTATTTTAAAGTAGCTTTTAATACAAAAAAGAAAAAGCTGCTGCTGCAACAAGTCAAGTGATTTCAGAACTATCTCTTTAGAAACTCAGGAGAACAGCAGAATAGACACTAGATAGTTCTGATAGTAGAGTCAGAACAGCTTTTGGCACAATAAAATTTGGTTCAGTTTTGCATTTGTAATAGAGAAAACCAGCAAAAATCCTTTAAATATTGTAGCTCTGACCAAGCATTCTAGAGACTGACTTGGACAGTATTTTACTGCTTCCTTCTTCTAGTAATTAGTAACAAAAAGTAATAGCACTTAGGACTGCTTTCTAAAATGAAGTCAAATGGGACAAATATGCTCTCTAGGAACCAACTCACCAACCTCATCAAGATTTTCACTGAATTTTGTGTAACATTTCACATAATCTTCACTGCATTTCAAAATAAAAAGCCTCTGATTTCAGGTTCAAATATATACCACTCTTTTGTTTTCCCTATAGCATCACTACAACTAACTACACACATTGTTCCACCTGCATGTCATTTTGTGTGGCTTTATGATACCTTTGGAAAAACCTGCAGCAAAGGTTAGAGAGATGAAGCATTTATCTCTTCAAGAAGTCAGTGTTTATTTTAGTGTAATCAGAACACTTTTATTGCAATGACTATCAACACTCTCAAATCTCAGAAAGTTTTCTATTAAATTCTGGTTTCTCAGTATAAGTTCTTAGTAAATTGTTCACACTAACAAGCCATGGTTTGTTTCACCCCCTCAGTGAAACACATATAGGGAAAAATTCAAAGCACCACCAAAAAAAGAAGATCAAGTATTAACTTTTCATATTATTCACTGACTGGAATACAGAAATAGAATATTCTGATATTCTAGCAGGGTGAAATTCCCAACTATGAAATTCCACCAATAATCCCCTTTATGAAGAAATATTTTTTGATAGAATTATCAATAAGGTTTCAGTAACCAAGATTAAAGAAAAATTTCTCAAGTGACATGTTTATATTGCAACATATTTAGTTTTTGGTCCTTTGCATACAATGCTATCATTTAGGATGTCAGAAAGCTTATCAACTCTGAACTTTACACAAGCAGCAGCAGAATTGCCATAGTCACCAAAGACAAAATTCTGCAACATCCACATTAGCTGCCTAAAAGAACAAAATGGAGTGACAGGGTTGGTTAGAGTCATTGACTGAAATAATCACTTCACAACTCCCTTTAAATCTCATATTTACAAAAGATCAGAATAAAATCCATTAACTCTTCATGGGAACAAGCTCTTTATGGCTCACAAAGTATTCTGCCAGGACTCACTGCACAGGCTGGAATAGTGCATAACAAATTAGTTTTCTTTCTCTCTAATCAGAAGTAGTACTGACTAACTAATGAAAGCAAAGATCTAGCAAAGACTGTTGTTAATAACAGCACACACAGAATTAAATTTCAAATGCAGTGTACACCGTTATGCTAAATGCATTAGCTAAGTGTTTGCTTCAAAACACTCATTGGTTATCTGCACCTATTAATAATTTTTGTTTATAGTTTAAAAAAGGATGTCACAACAAGGGGCATTTTCATTGATTTGAAATCTTCTTACTTTGGTCCAGTGATGGTGAACATCCATGGTCCCCAGCATTATGTGACCTGCTGCACTCATACCCGAGCGGTCTGTAAATACCACCGTGCGTCCTAGAGATTGAACAAAGCTCTTTACTAATTTGCCTTACTGCAATCATTCCTACAATTACTGAAGACTTTGACAGGCTGCTAACATGTCACAAGAAATGTATTTCTGCAGCACAAATGCATGTGAATAGGTGCTTCTGTTTTTCTCAAAATTTTGAAAGGTTCTTGAAAAGTCCAGGTTAGGGATTTTTGTCATACAAACCTGACCCAGCATTTGCCTTCTCTCTGTTTGAACTTGATAAATTTTTATTTAATTGGGCTTTTTTCTTATGACTGCTTTTAAAATATGAGAAAATCTCATCAGAGAGGATATTTAAAGAATCTGTATAAATAATGTATAAAGGAGGAAACACATGCTATATACTTGAAGCATATGCAAATTAAAAGTTGGTCAAATAATTATGAATAAGGGCATTCAACTCTATTTCTGAACTCTCAGCAACATGCAAACTGTAAGAAACACTTGCACATTATGGTTTTTTTTTTTTTTTTAAATAGAGACAACATAAAGGGCTAATTCTAGGTGGATTTTTAGGGGGATACATCAGCTTTGAGTGTGAGTATGTTTTTTTAAGTTGAGTTCAAAGATCTTCAACAATTCTTTAGGGTAAAAGCACAGGCAACTATTTATCAAAATAAGCTTCCATAAGTCTTCAGTGTGATGTATCAATCTACAAGACAAGGCTTAAGTAGAAGCTCTTGCTCTTAGAAATCAGTGTTCCGAAATCCCAAAGAAAGAGCAACACTAACTTCAAGGCATCTAATCCATCCTTGTACCCTAAGGCAACATCAACTGTACTTGTATAGTTACTGATAGGTATTTATCTAGTGCATTACTAAATATCTTCAAAAATGCAGACTACATCAGGTTCACAAGACAGACTTCTGTAATGCTTTCTATCTTTAGCTCAGGAAATGAAACTAATTTGAAACCTGATACAATTTAAAACTACTACTCATTGTCCTTCCCACTCTGTGTTTGGCAAAGGATTAGGTGAACCCTCAAGTGAAAGCCACTCAAAACTGAGTATCTACAGACAGGCATAAAACACAGAGTTACAATTAGAGGAAACAGCTACTGCCAAAGGTCAAACAGCTGTATGAGAAGAATGGTAGGTCAGGTTTACAGAATATTTTAGTTTTTCCTGAGAAAATAATGACTTTATTATAGCTATTTTATGAAACTCATGAGAAAAGAAAGCAAGTAGCATTTTAAGGTATTCTAGTAAATCATCGCTAGAGTTAGAGACCTACTCATATTTTTGACTTGAATATACCATGGGTAACAATCTATTGCTAACTCAATCCTTTGAGAGGTTCAGTTTAGATTTTTTACTATCATTGCTAATATTAAGCCTAGTACCTTCAACAGACACTACTTGCATTTATTAAGAAGTAAACTAGAAGCTGAGTGCAGTCAATCAATTCTAAGGAAAGGTCACTGTAAAAAATACCCAGTAGCTTTAAATGTAAATTCTCACCAGCTTTTTAATAAGCCTGACAAGTTTGTTTTTGCAGTTATGAAAAGTATCATTTGTAAAAAGAACTAGAGCTCCGTTGTCACAGAAGACCCATGCTCATTTCTGAATCAATACTATATTAGGATATATGAAATAAGCAACAGAAATACCTTTAACATTCTCTAATATTTCAGGTCGCTGTTGGACCAAGCGACCCAGACTGTGTAGCTGGCTACAGCGGTGAGCAATGCCCCAGCTTCTCTGCCACCTAAATAAAAATGTAATTGAAAGCATTTAATCCTCAATAGTATTTAAAAAAAAAAGTCACAGAAGTTGAGATGCAACTCAAAGCCTTAAAACACAAGCAAAATAGCACCCCAACAGTAATAAAAGCAAAGGCTACCCAAAAGCTGTCCATGTCATATGCTATTTGAACTGATAAAAAGCCCAAAAAAATTTCCAGTCTTTCTTAAAGTGAGTCCCAAAAAACAAAGAAAGAAAACCAAGACCAGGTAAAATAAATATAAAACCAGGTAGACAGAACTTGTAAATCTCTCCCCCAGAAAGAAGAAGGTTAGCAAGAGAACAACATCAGAAGAACAACACCAGACAACCCAGTATTTGGTTTGGTCATGGACCATGCAGTTTGTTTGGACACTGTGTAATGTTTGTCCAGAGGAGCAAATACAGTATGTAAGGACATTGTCTTTTTTTTTTTTTTTTTTTTTGGTTCAAAACATTACCACAATTCCAATGGAAAGTTGCTATGTATTATTCATATTTTACAGTGGAGTAATTTTTGTTAAACCATACAAGAGCCAGGTGTTACCTTGCTGGCTTTAATACACAGAGTTTTGACATTTTTTTCAATCACAGACCGATGAGCTTGATTGCTAAGCAAATTTTAAAAAGCATCTAAATTGTGAAGTCCCAGTGTATTGGAAAAATACACCTTTTTACAGACTTTTAGGTGATATAAAACTGTCTCAAAGTGGAAAATTCCCATTCCTTTATTGTACTATGTCAGTCTGGAATTGAGTAAATTTTCTTCATAACACTCATATTTTGTATTTTATTAATACTGATCACGACACACCAATATTTTGGCTATTGTGCAGTGCTGGCACAGTGTCCAGGTCTTAACTTTTTCTTCCCACTCTGCCCCCCACCATCAGGAAGCAGGCTGAGGTGGACAGGATGCTGGGAGGGGACATGGCCAAGCTGGGTGACTCCTACTAAAACCAAAGCGATATTCCAGACCATTTGTCATGTTCAACAATAAATGCTGATGGAAAAAAGGAAGGGGTACCCTTATGGTTATGGTGTTGGCCTCCTCAAGCAAGCATTAGACATGCTGAGGCCCAACTGCCCATAAGTGGCTAAACACCTGCCCATCAACAGGGAACAGAGTATTAATTTCTCCTTTTGCTTTGCTTGAACTCATAGTTTTGCTTCATTTCAGCTATTAAACTTCTACCTCAATCCACAAATTTTCTTGCTTGGGCTCTTCCTATTCTCTTCATCCCATTCCACTGGGGGTGTATGAATGAGCAAGTGGTTGTGTGGGTATTCAGCTCCTGGCTGAGAACCCACACATTTTCATTTAGGAAAACCTAACTGGCAAAACCTCACTCTTTGGGTTGCAAAGAATGGCACTATGCCACAGCACTTGTGAGGCAATTTAATCAAATACAAGTAATTCAAACAATTCTTTACTGTTACCCAGCAAATACTTTGCTTTCAGCAGCACCAGATGGGAGTAGAAAAAGGTGGCCATTTCTTCATCTGTCCTAAACTTATACATGGAATAATGCCAGTGACCCAGCTATTTTTCAGATCTCTGTGAGCACTAGCACAAGGCTCCAGAATCACAGGTCATAGTGTCCTATTAAGATACTGGCTTGTCAAATTTCCAACACTCACATTCTTTTCTGAATTATAACAATCTAACTCATGGAAGATAAATAACTCTTCATGGAACACAATAATTTTAATGTATTTTAGAAGCACAAGCTATTTAAGAAAATGAATATAAGCCATGAATAAAATCAAACCTACGCGTTTAATACTGACGACTGTTTCAGAATGTTAAAAACCCTCACCACAGCACAGTTACAGAGCATTAGAAATTGTGTTCAAAAAACCTGGCTTCAGCTTAAAAGAAACCAGGGTCTTTTGCAGGGTGAAAGTACAAAAGCATGATTTCAGAAGCTCCAACTCTCTCCTTCCTGGTTAAAAAAAATACAACATAACAGACTAGCCCTTTAAATAATCCCCCAAAGTTTATTCTTCCATTTGTGAATACCTTCATTGACACTTTCCCACCCTGAATATCTCACTTCACAACATTCTCACTCAAATGCATAAAAATTAAAAAAGGATTGCAAATTATTTTCTGAAAATATTATGAAGACTCAAGATCTTCAACTGTACTCAGATCTTTTTAAACAAACAAATCCTGTCCTCCGGAGAGTGAGAAACTAAACACTAAAAGAAAGAACATTTTTATTAAGCATTCACAGGATGTCATTATGTACCATGTGCAAAGTTGCACTTCACTGCTGGTCTAGTTACCTTTGTAGATAGCAACTTGATTTTAGGAAATGCAATTTTAACCAGCAAAACATCCAAACTAACACATACACACCAGTTCTATTTCTGTGTTTGCCTCAACTGCAGCCTATGTTTTCACTTACAAATAGGAGGTCTCTCAGAGGAGATTGTAACTTTTGTCCCAGCAGAACACTTCTAGAAATTTATTCAGTGCAGTAACAGTTCTTCATATATGAAATATAGCTATTTTGCTGAAATAAGTTTTTAAAGTTCATAGCATAGTATTAGACAACACTTTCTTGCTCTGACTGTCTTAATCCAAGTTCAATTGATCTAATTAATTACCTGATATCTGAGAGCTGGAGTTCATGAGAAAGTTCAATTTTTAAACGTTCTAATTCTTTTCTAAGCGGCAAACTCTTTTTCAGCTTTTTTACTGCACTTGCTTCATTATCATCTAGCCAGGACCTGAAAGAGGAGGAAAAATACTTAACAGTAGAAGCATGCTGCTGTATGATTTATCATGTAAGCAGTACAGGTAACTCAATTCTTATTGATAATATGTTTCAAGCCAAATTATCAGGTAAAGGGATTTTTTAAAAATAGAGGACAGAAGATGAAATTGCTAAATGCTTCACCTTAAGATATCTACAAAGGAAACCCTGGCACTTAATATCTTTGGAGGGGCCTAAGAAATCTAACAATCAAAATCACTGACAGTGTTAAAACTGTAAGACTTGGATGTATGTGTAAAAGGCATAAAACAACAGATCACTGTGACTTCAGGGGAGATCTTCAGAACTCTGTGATTTAATTTAAGGAGTTTCCATATATGTGCCTTTAAAAAACCCAAAACAATCCCAAACACACCAAAACCTAACAAAAAACCCCGATCATAGTAGACTATCAAATATGGGAGGTGGTACTAAAGGGCTAAGTTAGGTAACTTTTATGGAGCCGACATGAACATAGACTAAACAGGTCAAAGTTTTATAGTTTTTTTGCCAATAATCACAACCAGACAAACATGACTCTGAGTACATCTAAAATTTTGGTTGGTAATTTTGTTTCTAGGAAAAGGTTACTATTTAAGAGATTTAGCCTTTTTCATAGTATAAACTAATTTTCATATTCTAACTTTTGCAAACAATCAGTTGCATTCTCATTTGTATTTGAAGCAAAAAAATTCAAACTCTAGTAAAAAGGGAGGCCTGATGCCAGCTGTCTATGTATTAAAACAAGACTGTTAATACGTAACTGTCTGTGGCATTCCTTGTAAATGTGTAAAAATCAGTAAAAATATTCTCTAGCATGTTAAATCTCAATCAAGTGCTTTGTAATTGTGTATTTTAGAGTAGTTTTATTTGTGAAGTGGTATGCAGGACAAGGGGCATACTTTGCTCTGAAGATCCTTCCAGCACTGTTCTGCATTCATTTCAAATGGCACTTAAATCTCATTGTTACAAAAAGTTTTTCAAGGCCCCAAAATGTGTACGTGTCCCAAAATGAACATGTACAAATTTTTTTAAACCACCAACTCTACTACAAAACATGCTACATGTAATGCAAGTTCAACATTTATAACTACATTGACTTAAAGATTCAAGTTTTTCTGCTGAACAACAAATGAGAAGCACAACGTTAAGACAGAACGTTAACATGCATATTAAAACCTTTTAACCTTATTTTTCATGTATTATCTTCCACCCTCAACAAAATGTGGCAATGAAATCGGAACCATGAGGTTAACAGCCATAAAGGTTTGTGTTACAGAAGTCCTGTAAAGGTAAGGAGCTAGTTGGATCAAGTGGAGCCCCTGTCTCTTTTTGAATTGCCACCAATATTACACAAATCTGAAAAACTAGATCAAGCAAAACTAGACTGACCAAACATGACTGCTGGGCAAAGAGACAAGAATGCTTCAGCTTTGCTGGCACTATAATTATTCCAGGAGCTCATCTGGACTCTAATTATAACAAGCATGGCAAAATTACATGTTGGACAATAATGGTTTGTATTGTTCAGAATGTTTATTGCCTACCTTTAAAAAAATTCAGCATTAAAATAAGACCAATTTAGGTTTGAAAATTTCAGTTCAATGAAAGCATTACATACAGTAAAGTTGTTTCCACTCTCTGGGCTTGCTCTAGCTCCTCCTCAGGATCCTTGAATCCAGTAAATGAATAATAAGTCTTATCCCATTTGATAGGTCTGTTTACTGTGCTTTTTGTTTCCTTGTGAGGCTGAGAGCTCACATTCAAACTTTGAACATGCTCTGTAGATAGACTGCAGGAGTTGAGAATATCTAGTACTGTGCTCAGGAGATCCCTAGTATGTAACGTAAAACTGACCGCTCGAAACCCTGTGAAAAACAAGTATTATTTAATTAAAATTATTTAAAATGCATTCCCATTTATTTTCTCTTACAGAAGAAGCTAAACAAGGCACAGGTAGTTGCAAATTATGATGACACTGTTATTTCAATACTCACTGCAAAGTTCCCATGCAGTTTAACTATGTCCCATCACTTAGCTACTGCACCCAATTTCCCTAATTAGAAAGTAAGCTTTTGACTCAAGAGCAGAAGACAGGTTCCAGTTCAAATGTTATGTTAAGGAAACCAGACATAACCCCACCATTTTATTGAAAAATAGCAGGATTTTATTTTCTAGCATGAGGGTGCCACACAATTTCCTCAAGTGTTTTGACTGTCAGGATATAGATGTAAAACTCTTCTGCTAGGTAAGGCATATTGGTACTGGAGACAAATTGTAGAGTAATGTTTAATCAATTGCAACATTCCAAATTTGGCAATATTTTTTGTAGTCTCAAAGGTAAGAGACAATGAAGTAAACTGAAACTTCAGATACTATCCAGCTTCTGCTTAGAGAGTAACTTCCTACTGATTCTACAAGTGCCCTGACATTGGGTATTGCACCTGAAGTGCAGTGAGGACAAGGACCCAATTGTTGCTCCAGTTAAACACGGCAATGGTATTAAAAGCAGAAATGTGATCATTTACATCCACCTTTTTTACTTCCTTATACTGTAACGTGACCTCAGGGCTGTACTGTCTCATTCTTTCAAGACTTTTTAAAGCTTAGGATGTTTAATTACTTGGGATGGTCCCCCCTGCCTGATCTTATACAGATTTTCATGGTTTGACAGGATTTTATCCAGTTGAAAAGTCATTATGACTGCACAAGGCTAACCAGTGGTCTGAAGGAATTGAAATACAGGAAGATACATTCTACACAATATAAAAGCACCTGAAGCACTGAAGGATTCCTGAACATTAGAAGAGTTTGGTTCTCTTTCTCTTACATAAAAAGTAAGCTGAGTTGGCTTAAAGGAACGAAATCCTGGTTTCTGTAGGTTCTCCAAGTAGCCATTTAGCCTCTTCAGAGAGTTTTCATTTACTTCCTGTTTTAAAACAAAAACAAACAAAAATTACAGATTATTAATCTGGCCATTTTTCATCTAAACCTTTTTAATCTTACGTGAAGAATTAGGTTTCACAAAATGTTTGCTTTTAACAAGTACTAATAGTTGCTTTTACTAAAAGTTGTTTTTAACAAGTACTAATATGGTTCATATTCTCAGCATTTATAATTACCTTGCATGAATAAATTTGTATAGTGAACATACTTGTATGCTTGTGTACATTGCAAAACCCACTGGCTTTCAAGCTTAAAGAAATTAATTGATTCAAATACAATGTACAGCATTACAAAGGGATAAAATGTATTATAAATTTGCCTGGAAGGATTCAGTATTTTCTTTATAACAATTATAAATATGATTAACAAATAAGGGACTTTCAAGGGACCTATCCCTGCTAAAAATTAAGGAAGTGCATCTTTTTGTTCTCTGGTACCAACCATAATTAAATCTAACATTACTTTTCTCTCTCTGACAGCAGATAAACTAGAAAATTTCCATCCTTGATACATGAAATATTTACAAAGAAAGCATATTAAAGTATTTTTACCCTCTCTTTGGGATGCTGGCCAAAGAAATCTGGATGTACAGCAAAATAGAAAGGTCTGAGAGCATTGATGGCATCAGCGCCTGACAAAGTTCTTGACTGAAGAATGCACTGCAGCAATACCTTGTCCAGACATAACCTAACAAAGTAGTAAAATGTTTATGTATGATGTTACCAATCAAGTGACAAACTGATACAATTACACTAAAATATGATAGAATGGAGTAAACATTTACAGTTGCAAGTATAATAATTTAAAATTGGAGAATTTAAATTAGGAGTCTGAACTCTGGATCGTTCCCCTTGGGATTAACAAAGCGGTGTTTTGACAGTGCCAATCCCATGGGTTTGAGGAATGATGGATGCTAATGGTTGAATAAGACATGTAAATAAGTAGAGAAACTTCTCTCTACTTTCTCAAATATGCCTCAAATAAAAATTCCCAGTCAAGTAGCTCAAACTGGAAATACTAGCTTTAGGGATATTTTTTGTAGACATTGCTGAAACTGCTCTAAAAAGCTAACCTTTACATACCTCTGAACCTCCAAGTTAAAAAGCCAAACCCAGTATTTTTCAAGCAGTGCCAAAAGAATATTACATTTTACCCAGGAATAATCACAACTCAGTGAAAAAAAGTTCTGCATTAGTTTCTGAGCTTCATATTTGTGTCCATTAAAAAAAAAAAACCCACCTACTTTCCTGAACATACTCTTTTATAGAAAACATCAAGTAAAAAGACAATACTTTTTGCACTTTCAACTTCATTGAATTACAAGAAACCAGGACTAAAAGAAATTTAATGGTAGGAGAAAAAGATTTTTTTACCTAAGATCAGAAGGAAAAGTTAAGTTGAAGAAGTTCTAGGAAGTTCAGAGAGTTCAAATTATAGAATGCCTGCAATTATGTAGAAATTAAACAACAGCTCTGTAACGAGGACACTTGTGTTACAGAAGACTGAAATGGAAATAAAAATCAAGTACTGCATTAAAAATCACCAAAATATCCTGCCATAGCTCAAAGGTAATATTCAGGTTTAGTAAACTAAGAAGCAAGAGAATATACACAGAAGCAGCAAGAAAATGTGAATTGGGAGATACACAACAACAGGTTTCTCCTTCAGCCAATTTCACAAGCTAACAAATTGATCAGGCCAATTCTGATAATCAACACTCATTTTAGTTTGCAATCAGAAGGGCAGAGACTCTGCTCTGTCAATGCAGTTTCACTCCTCACAGGATCATTCAAACTGCAACCCCCAAAAAGGAAACAATATCACAGATTACAGACAAAGCTGCTTCCAACTCATATAAACCTAGTAACTTTATTAATAATAGTTCGCAGGACTGTTTTATGGAGATTTATTTATCCAGCATCCTAGACCAAATAATCATCCTGGACACAAACACATGAGACTTTCCCAACTGTATCATTAACTAAAAAAAAAAATAAAATTAAAATCCCCAAATTTGTGCTCAGACAATAAGCAGAATGTTTTATTTTGGAAAATGATAAGTGATAATATTTGAGTTGTCAGGCAGGAGCAGTGACCCTTATTTTACCTTTTTTTCTGTCAACCTTCCCAGCTCTTCAATTAGAAACATGAAAGCAGTGAAGACTTAATTTTTTCTGCCTAAGAGGTGGGCAAATATTTAATTAGCAAATCTTGAAAGTCAGCTTGCTGAAAATAGAGGTTATTGTAGAAAAGTGGGACAAAACCTCATGATGTAAGAAGGCCGATGGAATTCCAAATCTGCTATGACTTAAAAACAATTTTCATGCATGTAGATGAAAGGTAAGATTAAAAAAAAGCTAAAATATATCACTGGCAAACACTTCTACCTCCTTGTTGGCTGCATCTCAGAGACTCTACTAGTCATCACTACAGCCCATGATCCTACTCAAAATAGCAGGAGATGGTGAAGTACCACAGCAATATAATGTTATTAGAGAGAGTGAAAGCTCTTAATGACAAAATCATGCCACAGTTGCCAGTGATGCAGGAAAAACATCTCTACTAGACTAGGCAAGACAGGAAGCAAAGCACTCTGCATGAAAGTCCACTTGGTCATATGCTTTATCAGTTTGGATCTGGAAGCACCAAAATAATTGTCTTGCTGAGAAAAAAAAAAGCTAATTTTTCTCTTTTTTTGGGTAGCAAGTGGACACAAAACAGTACAAGGAAAAATAAATATTTTCAGCAAAGGAAAACAGTAAACTAACCAGTTACCCTTCTGATTGCAGATGACTGACATGCAAGAAATTCACATCCTCCTAGACTAAGGTGCTAGGAGGAAGAGTAGCTCAGTTCTCTGTTCACCTTATTTGTACACCATTTCCCACATCCACTCTCAAGCTACACTGCATGATATTTCCAATAGTTCAGAAAGAAAATACAACATAGCTGGAAACCATTAATCATACTTCTGAGTTTATTAATCATAAAGTTTCATCCGTTAATCTAAATGAAAAATGGCCAAGTATGGCTAACTTTAGTTCCCCCCTTGTTTTGTATCTAAACAACACTGTCATGCTAGAAGGAAGGCTTAGGATTCCAGCCAAAAGTCTATTTTGAACTTGCTTAAAAGAGAAATGCTCAAAGGCCAAAATTAGTCTGCGTGACAGAAGGAAGAATTCATTCACTGAAGGTGAAAGACAGAACTCTGAGGCATCTTTCAACTGGAGTGACAAAGTAAGTGAATTAAAATGGATTTAGAGGGAGAAAATGCAAGAAAGATGTTTATGGCTTCACTCACAAGGAGCAAAGATTGTTCCAAGAGCTTCATTTAGGTCTGAAGTGCAAAGAAAGGCTTCATATTGAAATCAAGGTCACAACCACTTTGAGGGCAGCGTCTCTACTTCACGAAAGACGTGAAATACAATCTCTACTAGAACACATTATGCAATCATACTCCAAGACTGATTTAATTTCTTGGTTTAGTAATTCCCTTCAACTTCCTTTTTCTTCACATCTCTCCAAAGTTCAACTTTTTGGCGTATAGCTTTGGCACTGAAAAGCTCTGTTAAATTAAGTTCATAGTTACAGATGTATTCACAGATTTTGAAGCACTAAGCTTTAATAACTCAATAATGCAGTAATATGTTGGATATCATATTCATATTTCTCATAATTAAGCCATTTAAAAACCCTTGTTTTGTTGAGAGCCTTTTTAATGTCTCACTTGAGGACAGGCATATAGCTTTGGAGGATTTTCAACTGTGGATGCTCTGCTGAAAGCTCCAAGCTGTAAAGATGAGAATGTCAAAGAAATAAGCATGCAACAAAATACCAAACCAGTTTTACAAATATGCAAGTCATAAGCAAACACTGAAACATATGCTAAAGGTAAATTAGGTCAGTAACATGCCATACCTTCTCACGGTTCCCAAGCAGCAAAACATTTCAGCAACTTAATGGTTGAGCCAAATTTCAGCCATCCACTAACTCACTTAAAAAAAAAAGAAAATAAAAAAAACTTTTAGAAATGGATATAGTATTTTCCCCTGTTACTTATCAGTGCACTTTCTAAATTTTTGGTGATAACTTTTAAAGTCACAATAATAATATAAAATTTACCAAGCACACATAAAACCTAAAGCTTTTTATAAGTATTCTTTCAGTTTCCTCTACTAAAAGTGAATCTTGCCAATATAATGAGTTATTACAGTATCTTGATTTGAGAATGAACATTTAAAGGTACTCCAGTTAGGGAAAAAGAACTCCTAAGAATTTGAAAAGCAAATAGAAGCTTTCTTTAAGCACTAACACAAGTAAACTTTTACTAAGTCCTACACCCAAACAAATATTAATATTTTAAAACACAAGTGCCAACTTCTTTATGGGAGGGTAATATAAAATCAGAGTTAAAATCACTGTCATACAGCAATGCCTGGGATTCTTAATCAAAGGTTTGCTGACATTTATGAAAATGAATTAGCAATTCTTACCAGCAACTTATGCACTAGGCAACTGTAGGCTAGAGTTTGCCAACAGCAGACAAACCACTTGGCATGTCAGAGTGCAAATATACTCCTAATTATTAGGGATTATGAGGTAAGCTCCCTATTGGCAATGTTTTCAAGCATTTTTTAAATATGCTTTGCACTTATCAAAATAACATGCCTGTTATATATGCTGTTTTAAAGAACATGAGATGAACAGCTATCAGAGAAACATCAACTGTGTTCCAATACAGAATGACACTTCTTATGCCTACTTTGCAAAACACTTGAAGTTTGAGAAGTGCATATTACTAATACCAATATACTTAATAAAGAGCCTAAATTTTGACTAGAGGCAGAGAGTGGGAGGAAAAAAAATACGTTGAGCTAAAATATCCCCAAAACATTTGGTAATTTTTGTCTTTTGATTTTCAGATAGGTGAGCAAAACAGTATCCATGTCATTTTCACTGTATGTAACAAGAGTACTAATCATAAATTAGGTTAAATACATTAACAAGCTCTCTGGTCATAAAACAGTTTTCCCTCACTGTAATTTCAGCTTCAGGCATTTCGGTAGAGGATGGAAAAAACTCAACAATCTCACTTAATCCGCGGTGACGCTTTATATAACCAGACAAAACCATCATTGTTTCTTGCTTTAAACGCTCTATTAACTACTTGGAAATTGGTACACAGCTTAGCTGAAAAACAAAACCTCTTGGGTTTGGCTGAGCTTCACCTGCACCCCACCTCAAAGACAAACCCAGTGAAACATAAAGAAATACGAATTATGTCTCAGAAGCCTTCGGCACCCCGACGTGTCACATCGCTGCCACCCCCCCGCTCAGCCCGCTGCTGTCTGTCTCAGGTGTTTACCTACACTTGAGGCAGCACGGAGATAACAGCGTGAAAAGCAAGATGACAGCGCTCAGAAAATAAGCTCGGGTGAACGTGACTCGCTCACTGCTCGGAAGGGAATCAGCTGCACTGGTCTGAGCACTAATAATTTAAACCACCGAAAACAGAGCCCTGTTAGAATTCGCTTTAAGATCTGCTAAAGGCAAGGTCTTCCCAGAGGGCGGCAGAGCTATCCACGATCCGGCTCTCGGGCCTCTCGCACCCTCAGGAACAAGACGCGGGATAAGGAGCTGCCGATGCCGGGCCGGGCCGAACCGACCCGAGCTCAGCCGAAACCCGGGGCCGCGCGTGCCCGTGCGCACGTACTACCACGCGCGCGCCAGCGCACGGGGAGCTGCCGGCCCCCACCCCACCGGCGGTCACCGAGCGACGAGGCCCGGCCCGACTTCAAAGCAGACCCCCCCACACATCGCCCGGGCTCGGCCTCGCACCGTCCTCCGGCCGCCGTCCGAGCGGACCCCCCACACAGGTGGGCGGCGGGCCGCGCTGCCTTCGCTCATGCCCTCCCCTCGCGGAGAGGCGCTCCGAGGGCCCCCGCCCGGCCCCGCTTACCGCCGAGGCCGGACGGCGACCGCCGGGGCTCGGCCCCATCGCCCCCGCCGACGGCCCCGGAGGGGGCGGGCCCGGGGGATTCCCGCCGGGGGTGGGGCCGGCGCGCGCCTGCGCTCCCGCCCCCTGGCGGCTCCTCCGCTGAGCGGCCGCTCGGGGCGGGCGGGGCCCCCCGCCCCCTCCGCCCGGGCCCCGCCCCCGGCGCCGGGCGCGCGCCCCGCAGGCCCCGTCCCTCAGGGGCGCCTGAGGGAAGCGACCCCTTCCCAGTGCTGAGAGTACTGTGCCCGTCAGTCCGGCTACACCTGCAGCGGTTCCTCACGGATACAGAATACGGGATAACCCGATACGGGAAAACCCCGACAGAAGGAATGCCTGCCCTTTTGCTGAGGGGAGGGGAGCAGTTGAGCCAAATGCTTGCGCGCGCCTCACGTCGCCTTTTGTTCTGCGGAAAAAAACCCACCAAGTAGGCGAAGAACCAGGCGTGAGCTCTGCAGTCCCGAGGGGAATGCAAGAGCTGCTTTCCTGCAGTTACGCAGAATCAGTTAGGTTGGAAAAGACCTCTGAGATCATCGAGTCCAACCTGTGACCGACCATCACCCGGCCGCTAGACCATGGCACTGGGACCCACGTCCAGTCTTTCCTTAAACACCTCCAGGGACGGTGACTCCACCCCCTCCTTAGACACATTCCAGTGTCTAATCACTCTTTCTGGGAAGAAGCTCCTCCTATTGTCCAACCTAAACCTCCCCTGGCACAGCTTAGACTATGTCCTGCAATAGTAACTCTCGATGTACACATACATTTACACCTCTATTTTTTTTTTTTTTTTTGACACCATGGTAGTTGGTGTCAAAATGCACCTGACAGAGGGACATGGAACCTCGGAACAAAAATGTCTATTGCTGCCAGTGTTCGAGTACAAAGGGAGATTAACTGTTAGGGGTTGCTGTTACTTGCATGCAATCTATTGCATTTCCAGCCAGAACAGGTTAAAAAGAGAACTGTCAAGGTTCAGGAACTATCTGCAGTTCAGTGAAGCTTTAAATCAAGTTAACATTCTCACAGCCCTTGGGGGATTTTAATAATTTTCATAACGTGCAGTGTGTTTTTCACTTCCCAACTGAAGCCAATCAGTTATGTAAGCAAATTGGCTAGACAATTATGTAAATGAAAAAATAAATTTAATTGATTCAACAGAAAAGCATGCTGTTTGTTTCACCTGGAATTTATTTTAACTTGCTGAGGAATGAAATAGATTGGGAGAGGTCACCAGAAAGTGCCAGTGCCAGATACCAGCTCCACTGCTTAGGGTACACATTTTCAAATAGAGCACCCCCATCCTGCCCCAGCTCAGGAATTAATTCCTGCTTTTTATCCAAGTCCCAACATTTATTGCACTGATAGGAGTACTACTGTTGTTTTATCTGGTCACGATATTCCCTATCTACACCCAGGACACATCCCACTAGCTCAGCAAGAGCTGCACAGATTTCTAAATGGAAAGCTTGTTTAATACCAGATAAAATTATCATCTGAAAAAGTTTATTTTGCCATCTTGAGCCCTAACAGAGAATTTTAAAACATTCTTGCTTCTTAGTTCTAAGTTGTTAGAAGTGGCAATTGGAACTGTTTTCTCCTCACTCGTTTGTTTCTGTTTTGGTCCTTGGTCTGTGGAAGGTCAAAATCTAGCATCACTTTCTCCAGTCCTATCACATGCAATGGTCCAGAACTCTGAGACAATCATGTATCATTCTGATACTACACATGATTCTAGTAATTAAAAAAAAAGTTACGCAGGAGTGTAGACTCAAAAATATGGAGCTGGATTTGCAAAAAAACCCTTCTCCAATAAAACCACAAAGGTGCAAGATGTATTTGGAGAATGTGAAAGGACAAGAAATGTGAATAATTCCTTCTACTGTGGCTAAAGTTTATTAAGCTGAGGAGTATGACACTGAGACTTTAGTAATTAAACTTCTACTACTACAGCAGAGATATTTAATTTTACTATTTCTCCTCAACTGAAACTCTTACTAACATCCATTTGACTTCAGTGAACTGAGTACAGCCTGTAACCCTGGCTGCAGCCTCCACTTCCAGTAAAAGCTGGAAGCTGGCCATCTCCACAGCTGGGAGTTTCAGCCCAATTTATTCATGAGCATTTGCTACATTGTGTGCTCTGGTGTAAAGAAGAACTGCATAGTCTGACTGATTTCACACTTTCTTAACCTCCTCATGCGGCATATCATTCTCCAGGCTCTTGTAGTGGTTACAAGATATTAAACTCTCCACCTCTGCTTTGCTGCTTGCCCATCTTGCTGCATATCTTAGAGTGTTCATTACAGGAATCTGAATATAATTAAATAATTTAATGACAATACAGACTCAGATATTTTGAATACTTTATATAAATATTAAAAAACATTTATTAACAACTTAACAACTCCTCCAAAATTCTCCCCCTTCCTCCCCCATTGCCCTTTATAAAACACCATAAAACTATCAAGGTCCTACTTCCAGCTTCTCACCTCTGTCCTGCATCTTGAAACTCTCAAAATTATCAATATTTTGAAATAAAATTGTGGTAAGTCTTCCAAACCACATTATTGTTTTAGTTACAAGAAACTGTCCACACCCAACAAAAATAATCTTTCCAATAGCATAGTGTGTAATCAGTGAAAACTGAAAAAAGATTTTCACAGAGGGAATTTCTCATGCATCCAACAACATACCGAAGGAGCACAGTGTTGTCTACTCCAAGCTACTGAGCACAGCACAGGGTAGTTTTTATTTGCACATTCTTCCTTCTCTCTCTCTGTAAACAGGTAAACACATATTTTATTTCCTATGTGAAAAAATGATACCAAATATATTGTTTAATGTCAAACAGAAGTTCTTTCAGCTTAACTTATACTGAGAGAAAGCAAAAATATGGATATTATCTACTGAGTGGCTGCCTCTGCAAAACTGCATTGCCTCTGCTGTACCTAATGTTATTCTTCAGGATACTTTTTCCATCTTTCCAGGCTCATTTCCATACCACACTGAAGTTTTGTCCTGTTTGGCACATGGAATTTCTCTAACCAAAATACTGAGAATGTTACTGAGAGTGTTACTCTGGCCTTCTGATACACATCAAAACGACGAGACTTGCATTGTATTTCATGTGGACACAGACAGAACAAAAAAGCAAAATACAGGACTAAATAGCAAAGTTGTTTCAATTGCCTACTGGTTTATCATGGTGATAAACGGAGAAACACTATATGGACACAAACACTAGAAGCCTCAGTTGTAACAAAACTTCTGAGCAATGACGTGGGGAGCTTGCTTTGCTTGTTAATATAAAACATGACTGAGATCACATCCTATCAGCTGAAGAGGATACTCAGGAGATGGAGCCAAAACATTACAAATATTTTACACAGTTCCAAGTTAAGCTTGAAGGTCAATGATTAACCTTTGTCTGAAAAATAAAGCAACATTTGGAGTTTTGTGCTGGGGATGATCTAAGTAAGAATTCAAGGCTGCTTATAGACGAAAAAATTCTGCTGTCTCTAGAACATCACAAGTTTTGAAGCCATACAAAGAAAATTTTGTCCTTCTGTGTCTGTCAAACACACTATTAGCCACATTGGGTACCACTCACAGAAATGTGGGATTTAGCTCAGGTTCAGAAAGCCTCTGTCTAATTCCAAGGGAGATTAAGCCACAAAGGATCTTAAGAAGTAATTAGCAAAATTGACT
Organism: Serinus canaria; assembly: GCF_022539315.1. Classification (NCBI taxonomy): domain Eukaryota; kingdom Metazoa; phylum Chordata; class Aves; order Passeriformes; family Fringillidae; genus Serinus; species Serinus canaria. Next base: position 41,933,095 of record NC_066315.1, read on the forward strand.
TTGCTTCTTACTACCAGTTTTAGTTTGTTGGAACCTTTCAAAATTGCTCTTTCCACTAATGCTGGAGTGCCTGCAAGAGCATCAGTTTAGATCCCTCACCTGAAACCTGATTACTTTTTATCCAGTCTTTCAGGTACTGGGAAGCAAAATCAGCAGAATCCAGTTAGATTTGATCAGGTGGATACCCTTACAAATGGCAAAGCTATCTTTGTGAATGTGAAGGGGCAGCACCCAAAGTTGGTTTGGACCAGTGCCAACTGTACTCTTAAGACTGAGGTGAATGGCTTCTACAGAAATGCCATCTGGTACCACTGGTACTGGATCTAGCATTTTTTACAAGGCAGGCAGATGATCCCTACAGAAGAATGATACCCTGTGAAAAAGCAAGAGCCTCTATCCTAGCATTTTTCTGTACAGGTGGCACAGGAGGAAAGTAGCAATCCTGGTGGTCATCAGATTCAATCTTCTCTCTTCCAGTAGCAACTGCCTAACAGACTGGGTGAGAAGTGGTATTGATAAAGTTCAGGACCTGGCCCTCAGGAGGTCAGGAATCCAAAACCTGACAATCAGATTCATGACATCAGATCAATGGCATAAACCACAAGACTGGAATGGCAACCTCCCCCAAAGAGAAAAACCTCTGACACCAAAACCCTCCACACAGCCACCCAGTACTTAGGTCAGGATGGCTTTCATGATTTAGAGCTGCAAAGGACATGTGAAATAATACTGCAGGAACTGGGAACAGACTTTTGCTACTCCAAAGGAGACATTTTTCAAACACTCAGGTCCTGTTCCCCCATCTTAATCTCACTTATGATGGAACAGCCTAAAAATTCATGAACTTCTATACCTAAAAGAACTTAAGTACTCAGAACAAAAGGCTTTAAAGGGGATGGAGAGCAGGACCAAAAGAGCTGTATTATTGGCAAGTTTGTGAAGGTTGGTGCTGAAGATCTAAACTAACAACACTACAAAATTGGTGGGCTCAAAAGCATCAACTTTGACAGAGGCTGTATTGTTTTGCTGTGAGAGGTTTTCTGGTATTAAATGTTTGGTTCTTCTTACTCAGGCTGTAGAATGTGACTTATGTAACTCATGCTTTAAATGTGATTCAGGATTTTCAGGTGGGAAAAAAGCAGAAATCCTGAAGAACCAGGAATGGTGAAACAAGCTTGCTAGAAGTCTCCATCTCATCATGCAGTTGGCAGAACCTAGAAGATGGGCAAAACCACCTCTAAGAGCACAATCAAGGGAGAATGCACGTTTTCCTTTTCAGTGGGAGTATCCATATATACAAATGTGAAACCATACACAAGCTATTATCTACATCAAATAAATATCTAATTAAATTATCAACTAAACCTTCAGTTGTGAGCAACATGTAGGCTCTCAGTTCTGTGAAGAAAGGTATCCTAAATCAGGCATGTCTCAAGTGATTTTGAAGTTATTTTATTCTCAGTGCTTTTTATTGGGCTTTTGGAGCAAAGAAATAAGGATCTAAGGTGCAAACAGTTGGGACAGTGACCTCACAAGTTACTGTGAGGCAGACAAAAGGAAAAAGGTATTATTTCTACAGACTATGAAGGAATGTGGAAAATGTCTCACTCAAGAACAGTAGATGCACTCAACCAAGGCACTTACCTACACTTTTATTTATCCTTATACTACACTTATATGATTACCTGCTGGGAGAAACAAGCTAAGTGCTAATTCTTTGTAAGAATGGAGAATGCAGGTTCTGAGGCTGCAGCTTCCTCATTACCTGGTGATGCCATTGCAAAACATCTATATTAGTCAGTGTGATAGCTAGGGGAAAAAAATTGCTATTTCTGTGCTACTCTCTGCATTACCATCAATATAGTATTTAAAACCACAACTTGAGTTTGAAACCTTGCTGTAAATCAGTAAGGCACAGTCCGAACACAGTGGAAACTGTTTAGTAACTACTGGAACAGTAGTTACTGGAACAGCCAGACCTTCTCAGCCCATTTCATATTCTCCTGAAGCCATTTTAGAGCAGATGAATGCTCCAGCCTGTAAACTTTTTCCATATTAACATTCATTGTCAAATGCTTAAGAAAAAGCTTTGGATCAGATAAATGAGCCGCCTGGATCAGCCTCTCCACTGCCTCTTGATAGGCACTGTTATTCTGAACTGTATCTTCAGATCTGTAAGGGAATTTTAACAAATATAAAATTAGGTACCATACAGGCCTATGTGTCACTAATCTAACACTTTATAATGCAGGAAGATTACAAAAACATTAAAATAATGCCTTGCATTTTTCACCAATAAATATTATGCTAATTTCTAGACAGATTATATAATTGTTCTGAAGAATTAAAAAGTTACAGAAAAAGTATTTTTAACATCTTTAATGGTGATGAAAGGTAGTAAGCTTTAATACCAGTGCAAAGTAGCTCTGCAATATTCACAGCACATTTCATGAAAAAAATGTCTCCGGGCTGGAAGATTCAGTAAATGAATGCAAACCATTTAATGAACTGGAAATAGCAAGAATTCATGTACATGCTTGGATCTATAAGGTTTACTCAGTTTTGGCATGTAATTACTTTTGGAACGAGGTTGTGCCTAAGTGACATGCCTACATTTTTTGCAAGAGCAGAACTTACTATTTAAGAAACAAACAGATATACAGTAGTATACACATGGGAACAAGAGATAAAAAACTTCTCACTTTTCCAAGGAACAAAAGGAAGACATGTATTTTTTGGGAAGGATAAGGAAAACAAGATCTATTACTTACATGATCACACGAATAAATACAATCAAAATGGTACATATCTGAAAACAAACCTTTTCAGTATTATTTGAAAAGTCTGACTAGTAGTCCTTGAACTTTGAATATCACTGGCATTTGAAACAAGAAATATTTCAATGGCCAACAGCATCTCAACTTCAGACAGGTAAGAGGGAATCTTCAGGAATTTGTGATATAAATTTCCCTGCAGCTCTGGGTAGCAACCCAGTGATAAAGCATCTGAGAGTAAATGCAGAAAATGAGGAATTAGGATTACCAATACTAAACACAGATCTCTCTTCTTCTGTGTGACTAAATGTGGAAAAACCCCAACCCTGAAGCCTTAATGGATTTTACTATTTCACCTATGAAATGGCCTGATTGGAGAACACAGTACACAGCATTCACACGTAATATTCACAGTTGTAAAATGCTGGATTTTTTTTTCAATGAGTTTTATCAGCTATGATTAAAAAGCTGTGTCAGAAGTCTGGAGACAGCAAGTCTGTGATAAAGCAAGTACAATTTACGCAGGTAAGACAGAAGCTGTTAATCATGGTCAAAGTGAGAGAACATTTGAACAGCATCTCCCGCTTTGTTCCCCTCTCTTCTGTCAAGTGATCCCAGGAACCCAACATATACAGCATTTCAAGGGGAAAAAAAAAGAGATAAAAAAAACCTCTAAGTCCAATGTTAACAAAACCAAGTATCCATTCCAGAAAGGATGGTCTCTTAAAGCAGTCTGCTAACTGCAACTGACAGAATTAAACAGTAAATAAATAACGTGACCGTATGGAGAGATCCTCTGCAGAGTGGTGCACCCAGTATTATCTTAGCTCAGAAATTGGGAGTTGAAAACAATTACAGACCATTAGCTTTCATTTGAAATGAATTTTCTTATAGGTAGGATAAAATAATTAGCCAGACTTCTCAAATCTTAAATATTAATAATTTTACCACCACAGAGATGCTGGTACACTTCTAGAGAGAAGTATCAGGAAATCTAATTTGCCTAGATGAAAATGTGAATATGATGCACTTTTCAACCATTTCAGAGCTCACATACTAGAAATTCTGGAACAGAATGTAAAAAATTAATTTTATCACAATTACATTTATTTCATGCCAGATAGTATGCACTGATTCTTGTTTTCAACACACCATTTCCTAGTAAGTATTTTTGGTTACAAATAAATTCCTGAGGGTGACACAAAAAGTACTGTTTTAATTTTTACTCATACTGAAATGTTATGAGCACATTATCTAAATAATGTAAGGGGAGGATATTGTTTAAGAAGCAACTTACTTTTGTAATAGGTCCTAGCTTTGGACCATAAAGAACTTCTTCCCAAAGCTGTGATTAATCCTCTAAGTAAAACAAAATCAATAGCAATTTTTTTGGAAAGCATGAAGTCTACTGCAGAAGATGACACTCCAAGGTTCTTGTTCTCAAAACAGGCATTTACCAGCTTATTAAAAAGGCAGCTGTATTGAGAAGCATCTATAATATCTGAAATGAAATTAAAATATTAATATTAACTACTGAATTAATGAAAATGCAAATCTAGTTAAGAATCATTTCTCCATCAGAACCTAAATCAGAACTCTTGCCCCTATCAGCAAGATGGAACAAGGTTGGGATAACATGAATGCTTTATTCATCAGAAGTCTTTTCATACAGTAGTTCATTCACATTGTGAAGGACAAGTGTTAAGGTTCAAGTAACAATTTGCTGCCAAAACCAATAGAATCACATAAAAATACATTCACTTGCTCCAGCCTATAAATACAATCTTCATCTAATCTCTCAGATTTAAGATTTCCCCCAATAAAAACCCCCTTGGTTTTCTGCTTCTGCTCTTACTCTGAACTGTCACCTTTTTGGCAGGACTGAGCAGCCTTGTTGTATTTACCACATAACTCGAAGAACTATGTGGTAAATACAACATAGTATTGTTCTCTCGTAACATACCTAGAAGAATAGTAGACTGAGACCTACACACAGGAATCAGCTGAGGTTTCCTCAATGGAGCCTAAGTAACTACATATCTCATTCTGAAGTACTCATCCGAAATTTGTCAGATAAATAAGGCCTGAAAGAGCACTCGGTTCTTAACATGGTATGTAAGAGACGCTTAGGTTAGCCAGCTCAGTTAAAGAAAAAAATCCCCACCTCATTCACCTGAAATTAAGATGAAATAAAATTAAAGTATTCCTATTTTATCTCTTTTTAAGGATCTGTATATACTGTACAGATCCTTAAAAATTTTGATGAGTCTTTCCTGTTGCCTGTGTAGTAACTGAGCAAAAGAGGACAAGTGAGTGTGCACATCCAAGTGCATGCACAAGTGCAGCAAGAGCTGCAGAGCACAACACGTATTTAACTGACACCATACTCTTTGGAAAACACAAACAGACTTGTTATAAACCTATCATACTTCAACAAATTTTAGCTTCAAAACACTACGAGAACAGCACAGGATCATCTGTTAAATTTTTAGCTCTTTACACAGAATCTTTTTCTTTACTTACCAGAATGATTCTGCAAACCCGGTAAGTTCTGCAGAACTTCAAATGCCTGCCTGTACAAACTCTTCCTCGAGTATTTGTGCACTATTGCACATAACAGATTATGTCGATTGAGGATGTCCATTTTATCACAGGGCCACAATGGTGCATCTGTGATCCACTCTGACTCTGAGGCAAACAACAGTGCAGTGTTATTTCAGGAACTGGAACTTCTGGATGTTGAGACTTAGAGCCATTAAGAATGTACTGTAAACTGTACCATAACACTAACTTCAGAATTGCACAGGAAGTGCAGCTTGACTTACTAATAATTTGTTCCTCATGACCAATACTCCTCAGACTGATTCTCTGAACTGTTATATTTTAAATCACCCCTTTTGTGAAATATCACTGCAGTAAAATGGACTGTCAGTGGCATATATAGATATGTATCTATGTACAGCTGTAAAACCAAACAGCAAATTTACATCTTCAATATCACTTTACAGCATACGTTCTATTCTTTTTACTTCTGAATTTCTTATATTTTCAGCAGATCCGAGTTCCAAAAAGCCATATGTAATAATTGCAGAAATATGGTACTGTCCAAAAGCAATTATATTAAATGAGGATTCTGTGAGGCACAAGGGAACATTCCATGGACCCAAGCCAGAAATTTGACACTGAATGTCCCCTGGTTCAAAGGAAAACTGCACTCCCAGCATGGGACAGCATAATTTTCCAAGCTGCACTCCTCCCTCATTATGGCATATCTTTAGGTAGAATGGCGTTGATAGTAGAATACTGTGAAAACATCTGAAAAAATTAGTTGTAATATTTCTTATACATATAAAGAAGAATATTAACCAGTAAGATGATCATGTTTCCTTTGCTGCCTCAGTATTATTGACTGTATTTAGTAACACAGACCAGCTTGTAACTTTTATTGGAAATCTGTCATAGAAGTGAACTGTTCAAATTTAAGACAAAATTTTAAGACAGGCTTACCTCTCAATACCCTTGTTGCTCCATCCAAATTTCCAGAATAAAGAAAGATTTCTGCAGCTTTATTAACAATCTGACACCTGGATGCTGACCTCCCTGCACCTACAAGTCCTTTCAAGAGTGTAAAATCTATCTGTAGCTCATGCAGTTTATCCAAAACCTTCCTTCCCTGGTACATGAGGGAGAGGGAAAGAGGGAAGGTCAGAGAAAGCAATGGTATCAGTGAACACAGAGTATATTTATATAAAATAGAACAGATCTAATTTGGTGGCACAGATTTATAGGTATCAATGCAGTTATCTGTTCCAAACTGAGTCAGGGGTGACATCTAGTAGAATTTCAAATGAAGAGTTTTAAGTTTTTTTTACTATGTAGACAAAAAAACTCTACCAACCAACTGTCGAAGAGTTCCCAACATTCTCCTCCATAACATTATTTCTACTATATAATGTTCAATACAGTATTTTTAGTATACTTTGTAATAATATTATGTGCTTACTTTGGTTTATTAATACTTTGGTTTATTAATATTTTTAACTTTGATTTCATTCAGTAGTACACAATCTACAAAATTCTAAAAGATCATACAGAGAATTTTAATTTTGCAGCAGAGACGTAATTGTTAAACTGAAATAATTACTCCAGCATAAGTCAAAGAAAACACTGATGATTGTAAGCAGCAGGACAATAAATGGGAAGAAGTTGGGCCTATCTGGCCAACACTGTAACAACCAACAACTTTATCATCAGATTACAGACTGGTATTTAGACTGGTTTTCTACAGAAACTTCATCTTAACAACTTTTTGGCTGTTTGTTTTATGAACCTTCCTTACCTCTTACAAAGAAAATTCTCTTCAGGCCCAACCAGCATACATATTTTACCCCCAAGAGCCACCAAAGCTCTGCAATAAAGGGGCTTGATGTTCTTGAAGGAAAAATGATATGAAAAGCACATTTAGAGTTTCAGGCAGTCCAACTTACTCATAAAACAGCACAGGGCATGTCCTAAAGCCAAAATTAGTTTGGTCAGAGCAGGAAGAGCAAATTCATTACTATCTCACTTTCTGGACTACCTTCTGGGCAAAAAAAGACATGGACCAAGTAGATACTAGCCCATCAGCCCAGGATTATGGATTTATCTGATACATATAATAGAGCAAATCAGGTAGGGAGAGGTAAGAATGACAGCTTCCTGAAGCAGAGATAAATTTGGGATCTGCCAGTTCTGATAAAAATCCTTCAGAGCAGAACCTCATTCACACTCTAATATGGTCAACACAGGTTGTCTACAAATTGTTTGAGGATCTTGGTCAGTAATCTCTTGAGAAGTAGGTTTGATACCTAACACAGCACTCTCAAAGAAATAAAGATCTTTTGCTCAAGACATGAAAGAAATCACAGTACTGTAAGAAGCATTTACTTTTAGCAACTCATGTTGTGAAAGAATAACACTACATGTGCTTCTCACACATTAGGAGAAGAAATTAGGACATGAAGATGAATATCCTTGAAATATCAGGGTTGTGCAGTCCAAGATAAGGCTCTCCCTTAAGATGGATTGGAAAACAGCTAAAATGTCTGAAGGCACACAAACACTATATGCTGAAAAAGACAGCCAAAACCCAAGCCAAACGAAACTCTTCAGTGGGCATGTGAGCAGTACCACTCCTCAATGCCAAGAATTTAGATTCTCTCTTCTGTGGTAAGGAGTATCTTAAGTGTTCTAATTGCTAAGTTTGATGAACAAAAATGCCTAGAGTTCTAGCGCAATATTAGTTAAGTGCTAATGCAAAGACCCTCTCTCCTTCCCTTTACTCCTAAACAGTATCATACTGTGCTGCAGCTTGAAAGGGACCTGTTGAAGACCATTGAACTAATGAAGCCGATGCTGCAAACTTAATGGTTCATCAGCACAGGCATCCTGTCTCTAGACTAAGCACATCTACTATATATCTCCTTGGGTTGACCCTGGAAACAGACTGAGCACTGCACAGGTTTTTTACATAACAGAATTCCTGAAGGTCATCCCTTAGAGACAATTGTACAAAAGACAATTTAATTCCTTGATGTGAACTAGGAAGGGTTCCCTGATGGTAATTTGCAAAGAAAAGCCAAACTTAAAACTTCAAGAGGGAAAAGGGAACTGAGAACATTTCCTTCTGTTCCTAAAAGTGCATGCTAGAAATCATCCTGTACGGGATGAGGAACATCCCTGAGGGCTTGGGGATTGACCAAGACGGGAGAATTCATGGGATGGTACACATCCCAGTACAGCATAATTATTAGCTGAAAGGATCAGGCCCAAGTTCAGAATGTGATCACTGACCAAAACAAAATCTAAAATCACTGGGGGCTTATATTACTTCTTATGCTATCACTTTTCATGTTGCTTTCTATAAGAGATCGAGTTTGGTATGCACTGATTCCTTCCAGGAAGAAAAAGACAAATTTAACATTGCAATGGATTTTACTGCAGTGAAATTATGACCAATACTGCCTGACGCATAAGGAATGTAAAACATCCAGTCAAAAGCCTAGTCTCTTAGCCTTGGCTCTGTGTAATGTTTGACAGCAAAGATATGATTGTAAAGGTATTTCTTTGTGACTCTTTCTTTGGAGTTTTACAAGATTCACGGAACTTAGAAACTTAGATTCAGTGGAAGAAAAGTACTTCAGCAGTTCTGGGGAACAGGCAGATCACCAAGTGCAGACATGCTATACTGCTTTTCTGTCTTCCTGGCCTTATCCATTCTATTTGAAGTCAGATGCAGAAGCACCAGTGCAGAAAATTGCCCAAACTTCTCTAAATATCACTTTAATTGGGAGGTCTCAGAATGCAATGCGATTGCCAGGTGGAAGAAAGTCATGTTTCTGGGAAATAATCCCATCAGCACCTCAGCCCAGAATCTCAGGAACACTTGTCTCAATTCAGACTCAACCTTGGCTCAGAAAAATCACAAAATTAACATGAGCAATCAGTTTCTAGGATGTAAGATCAAATTATGATAGGCTCCATAGAAGACTACTGCTCAGAATGGCACAAGAAATCTGTTGGTCCAGCTGGACAGTTAGGAAGTACTAAGACAGCAAGGAGGCAGGTGGCACACCCAGTCATTCCACTACAGAAACTAGAGTTTAATATCCAGAAGAGAAATTACTAATTCTTTTTCTCTTTTTCTTCCAGTCAGGTTCCTGTAGCACTGCATACCTTTATCCACTGCAGTACTTTGTGATACGAATACATTACGCTTATCCCAGTCCTTCCAATGAACAGTCTGTCTGCTTTATTATGCTGTGAATTTTTCATTACTGGAAAGAAAAAGAATAAGGCTTATTTGTTTATTTATTTAACATGTAAATGCAGTTTTAAAGAAATGACACCTTTCTAAAACACAGTAATTGTGAAAATACTAAATAAATTTTCTGAAATATTTGCCATTGAAAGCAGCAACTTCCTAAGTCTTAACATCAGAAGTAGAGTAAATAACTATAGTTTATTCAGACAGTATTTCAGAGTAGTCCAAGTCATCCATAAAATGATTGGACATGTAATGGCATAATTTAGTAACATCATTATTTGTAAAGTAAGCTTTACATTTTATGGCACTATGAAGAAATTCTGGTAATTGCAGAACTGAGTAATTACAACCTCTTTGGAAAAACTGTTAGAATTTTTGAGCAGTGGTCTCAAAGTAGGATGTGAATACAACAATCTATTCAGCTGTGGGAAGGAAATATTTTTTTGTACTATTAGAAAATAAAAATAAGTAAAATACTTCAAAATATTTGTGTTATTAAACAAACACAAAAGTGTTTGTTTAATATTTATCTTGTATTTGTAATTCCTGTTTTTGTGCACAGTTTATAGATAATTTAATATATTGGTGTAGTAGCACATGTATATAACATAAATAAATTGTGGGTCACTGCTCAAATATTTTTTACTGATGGAGGTCCTATCAGTTGGGAGACCACTGTTCTAGGAAAGATAGACTAAGTTCCAAGCTCCAACAAAATCTTCTCCCTCTGTCACAACTGGAAGCTTTTTTATGATATGAAAGTCTGCGGTCAGAAAGGATATGACACATATCTGGAATAAATATTCACTATGTTTTAGTTGATAATACAGGTTGAAAAATATCTAAGTAATCCTTTGCAAAATGATTTAATATTCCACTGACACCTCACCAAGTCTCAGTAATCTGCAAACTCATTAGGAAGAACGATACAGATATGCAAATGAAGGGGCATAGGGAGGAAAGAGACAAGAAAACCTGCCAGAACTATTAAAACATTGGGTTCTTGAGCACCCAGCCCTTGCAGAAACCATTGATTCTTTGGAGAATAAAATAATTCTAAAAATCCAACTTACTAAAAAAAAAAAAAAAAAAAGGTACAAATTACATACATGATGTAACCTGTTCAATGTGTTTTAAAACACACAAGTATACATATACTTACAGAAGTAAAGCTTATTTATGCTATTAACATGATGTAACATTTTCATGTGACATTTTATATGAAAATACTTAAATACATTTGCCATTGTTCTGAGCATAGGCCATATTTAGTGAAAGATAATGAATTCTGGGTTCTCTTTTTGATTTCACAAAACTCTACTGTTCCTCCTTCACAATCTTCCTTACATGTAAGCATTTTATTTCTACTGGAAAATAGCTTGTACTGAACATTACAGCTGACTGTGTTTATACCTCAAAAGATTCAGAATATTGTAACATAAAATTAACTAACAATCAGAAAACTATATCAATTAATTTTTTATCTCTTTTAAAACCTCTACAAAAAGCACTTCTTGCATCTTAATTTTACCTATATCAGCAAAATCACAAAAAGGGACTCCTGGTCTGTCTGTCTCAGAATCCTTGGTTAGAATTTCAGCAATAGATAAAAACAATTTCTGAAGATCCTCAAAATGTTCACAACCAGTTCTTGCATTAAGATACAAAGCTCCCAGCTTGGTCCAATCCCTTTTTTCCTTGCAGTGCTGTAAAGGAGGCAGAGGATAAATATAAGCAAACCTGCTTCCAGAAAACCAAACAGAAAATATAGTGAAATTTGAGATATGTACCTCGGATAGACTTAAAGGAGAAAAAATGCAGATGAAATGCTACTGCCAAGAACATTCATGGTCATATGGCAGTTACATGTTGCCAAACTTGCATGGACTGCTAATTACTTCTATCCCTCAAGAAATTAAATTCCTTTTTTCATGTCATGACCCCAATTGAGAAAGCTCATAACTTATTCATCCTATTTAGGAACTGGCATTTATTCAGTTTTTTTTTTTTTTTCCCCATGATGCATGCTGACTTTATGGTTATTTTCTATATGAATTCGTCTTTTGCTTGCCAGATCACTTGATGACTTTGGTGTTAAAGGAGTAAAAAAATCAGTACTGTTTTTTCCCTTTTTGTATTTTAATCTCTGGATCTACACTGGATGTGTGATAATATGCAAACTATATTACAATCGTGCATAATGAGTAATCTGACCTTGAATATGAAAGACACAAGTGTCCAAATAAAGAATGTTTTACAATGTTTTCTTATTCTTTAAAATACTGCTCAATGTTGACAATTGCTTTTACGATTGTGTGTTTTTATACCAGATACAAATTCTATCTGCTAAATAATGTATTAAATAAATTTTTTGGTGAGGAATGATGTACCACTACCAGTTACAAGCACAACAAATGTAAGCAGAGGAAATAATTGCTGCAAGTTACAAAATCTTTGAATTTGATGCAAAACGAAGATAAAAAACTACAAGTATATAAATCAAAATACCGACATTACGGAAAGGCCAAAGACAGCTTTCTCCTGCATGTTAACCCTTCCTAAACATGGCTTTGCATAAGCTCCCTATACTTGATAATAAAGCCCACTAATTAAAAAATGTATAGAAATTGCTATTTCATGTAGGTTTTAAAGAAGTCATGAAGAATGCACATACTGTACCTGAATTTCAGCCACTGCCAAGTTGAAGTCAAAAATCCATGCCTTTTCAAAATATCTTTCCTTAATTCTTCCATATGAAAAAAAAAGAATACTTGAATTTTAACACATCACATTGAACAACAAATTATCACATGTGAACATTAAATGGATGTGATTTTTGATCCTATTTGCTTCACATTACACAAACTGCACACTGAAAACGCTCATTTAAAATCTTGCCAAGGGAAGTTAGTGCATGTATTAAACAAATAATTGAACAAAGCTATTTCCACAGATGCTGCATATTTGGTTTCTACTAAAAATCAAAGGTATGTTTATGAATCACAAAGTTAGTTTCTCAGCTTGTGTGTGTATTTGATGCAGATGATCCAAAATGAAAAAGGATCACGTTCAAGAGACGGGGAAGTATTAGCAGTTTTTGAACAGATTTGACATTTGGTCCAGCATATCGCAGCAGTACTCAAAAATGACCCTCCCTAGTAGTGTTGGCACAAACGTTTATGTAGTCACACTATAAATGAAACTAGAAAACTACTTCAGATTATAACTAATCCTAGAAGGGTTGTTTATTGCAGAAGTACCATTTGCTCAAGTGGGTAAAAGATATATTAATATTATAAATTATATATTCAACCATGATGTTTCTAATTTGGCTAGCTATATAAACTTCTGTCACAGCTGCCAGCAAATTGTACAACGATGACTGATATGGAAAAAACTAATAATTGTGGTCAGAACCTAAATTTTGATTTAACAATGCTTGATCTTTAAAACACAGTAGACTGACAGCACTTTAAAATACAATTGGGCATGATACGATAGTATTTTCATCCAACACATCTTTTAAAGATTCCACATAAATTTATAAAAATAGATGCTGAAGAAGGAGCCAAGCAGCTATAATTAGAGAATAGCTCCTTAAAGACATACCTGGATTTTATGTTCAAGACAGTACTCATTTCCCAACTGGAAACTTGCAATTGGCGAAGTAACTTAATAATGTAGTCAAAATGTTCTAGCTCAAGGAACATACCAGCATCAATAAGCTATCAAACAAGGTAAGAAAAGTAAGCATATTAAAAGTTGTGATGACTTAATGCATCTTCAGAGGTAAATGGCAAACAATATTGGGAAAAACACATCACAGTGAATCTCAGTCAAAAATGAAGGAATAAATGAAAATCGATACCACGAATTCAGCTACTCACAATAACACTTTTCATATTATTTCAGTGCTGGTTTTTAAATTGGTATGTTTGAGTTTTCAAACAGGCAATGTATTTCAGAAATTCCAACAAGCAGTAGTAGTACAAATGAAACTCATACCTTACAGAAGGTACTGATTAATGTAGGCACAACATTTCTTATATTCAAAGAAGCCACACGCTCAAAAACTTTCAGAAGAACTTCTACAGCTGGCTAATATAGACAAGAAAAGCACATTCAGTTTTGCAACTCCCTTCAATTAGAAAAAGCGTAGAGATTTTTTAATAGGGTATTCTGAATTACTCCTCTCACCCAAGATTTAAGTACCAGAGTAAAAACAAACCTATTACTATAAACAGTACTGTGGCATAGTACTCAAAAACTAAAATTATGAAACTAAGATTTAAAAAATATCACAAAGTCACCTACCAGTGTCTTGATTTGTACAATTACATTCAATATCTGAAATACTTCCTGCAACAAGCAGTTGTTGAGCAATGAAACAAGAAGATCATTCACCACTTCAGAAGCAAAATCCACACCAGGAGTAACTTCTTTGTAATACTGCACAAATATCTGGACTGAAATAGCAATTAAAATTGAATTTCACTTTGGGGTTAACTGATGCTAACTATTTAAACAAGTTATTTCCTTACATTTTAGACACAGTGTAACAATGCGTAATTGTCCAAGATATTATAGAACAGGGGTAGGAGAAATATGAGTGAAAGGATCCAGTCTGAACACAGTGTTAACCTTACCAGAACCAGACTGACTATTCTGAAATAGGTTGTATCATTGAACCAAGCACTGTAAGCTGTGTAGGTTCCCAGAAAGTTTAACTGATTTGGTGCAGCACAAGAAGAATGCACAAACCCAGATTAGATTTGGTACATGAATCAATGTAATAAGGCCTTTCCAGACAGGAAGCTCTAGGAAGTGGTGTGTTACAGTGGATGGACTTACAACCTGTTCCAGTGCCACCCTTCCTTGACAAACATGTACTGTGGCCTACTGGTATCTAGTGTTATCCACATTAAACCAGTCATGTGCTCAGTATGAGAACACTGCAGCACACAGTGCAACTTAATTCCCCGTTCTCATTCTCCTACACTCTAAGGAGCTTTCAAAAACTTAAGGACTGCTCAGGAGCGCTATAAAAGAAATCACTGTTCAGAGCAAAAACAAAACAAAAGCCCTTTCTGACTGAACTCAAAAGCTCAGATGGCTCTGAATGAACTGCAGTCCCTAAAATGTGTCAATCATAATCCTATGCATATATGGCGTAAGGACTAAACTAAAGCTGTTGAGGGTGGGTGCAGTAGCAACGCTTAATTTCAAGAGCTTCTGTTCTCAGCTTTCTGGGTTTTTGATGTTTGGCCAGGGTGTTCAAAAGCACCTTAATAAGATTTGGGTTCTGTTAAACCTCCTACCTACCCTATTTACATATTTCTACTCCGAAGTCTAGTTACAGTCAGGTATGTTCGTTTTATGTGGAAGTAAGATTTCTAAGAACCTCCTGAGCTAAGTGCTTATCTAAATTTCTAGCCTTACTGGGAAATGGAACCATTAAAACACAGGGACTGAATGTATTCTTTAATTTGAAGAACTTTTTATTCACTGCTGAAGTGGCAACCATTTCTCTTTCGACAGCCTATTTAATTTGCTTTAAATAAGCTAAGTAACAAAGATCATCAACAGCTACTACTATACCATACCTGCACGTTTTAGGAGGCCTGATTTGTTGATACTAATGTATGTCCTAAGAACTGCCATGCAAATCTATAAAAGAAGCGAAAAATTATAGTAAAATGTAACTTCAGTTTATGCTGAACAAAAAACTACTCACGAGCATGAGTTCTATTATATAATGAGCTTTACATTGCTTCCACGTAAGCCATACATACTGAGAAATTATATGAGAAGGCAATGGGGTCTATAGGCAAAGGCTCTGTTAAAAGGCCAGCAAATCAAACAGAAAAATAATGCAGATGCAATGTTAGGGAAAGAGGCTGCTAGGCACCACAAATGTTTGCATGTGTATGTATATACTCACAGCAAACAAAAAAAAAGAAGAAAAAAAAGAAAATTTGAAAATGCAGTTACTTCAGAATTAATAGAAATGTGTGAGACTGTAAACAAAGAAAGGGAAGCAAAAATGTGAAAGTGAAATGTGGTAAGTAAAAATTCCATGTATGTACCAACTAAGAAATCAAAAAATCATCCAGGCATTAAGTTGGTAACACTGATTGTCACAAAGAATCATTCATAATGACACAGAACAAAAAGCTCAGAACTAACTTGATTTAATGAGCCATTTCACCACAGATTGAAGTCACTCAAAAAAAGAAATCCACACCTAGATATTTTAATGTTATTCAGTATTGGAACATTCTTGTCTCAACATCTTAAGCTGTAAGCTTTGTGATACTTACACATTTTGCTCCATCCCTGTAGATGAAGAAATGACGACTACTGATGTTATATCTTAGAATTCTGTTTGGGAAAACCCCCACCCCCCTTTTAGAAATTCTCTGCCACTTCTAGAACACTTACAGTCTTTCTGCACAACAATGTAAACTGGTCATATTTAATACTATTTTGTAAAATAGTTAAACATCAAGAGACAGAAAATGCCATAAATTAGTAGTCATGGTAATAGATAACTGAATCAGGTTTATTTTTACATGCAACTTCAAAATGACACAGGATTTACTCATGAAGTTCATTATGCAGCGAATTAATTATCATCCAAGCAGGAGATACTGGAGATACTTATGGCCAAGACATCTTATTTTAAAGCCATTAACCTATTTAGAGCATCAAGCCAAAGAATACAAAAATGATACATCTAAGTATAAATAAAAAAAAATAAGGTACTGTTTTTATTTGGAAGCAGTATTGCAAAGTTGAGCTATATTCCAAGATATACCTTTCATAAAATCATGTCAAATTTTTGTATCTGTGAAGTGTCACTTGGGAACAGGTTAACTCACTTAATCCAAATCTATACTGCCAGGTGGCTGAAGGCATTTCCAGAATAAACTTTAGTGTACAGTAAGGAAATTAGTTTGCTTTCTTATGGAATCTGTTTTTCTCCTTCTTTGGACTGACTCCCAAAAAAGTGCTCCAAGTATTAGTGAAATTGCTTGGACAACCACTTGTAGTAGTATTCAATCATGGGACACGCTGTATTACATTAATAAAAGAAATTAAAAGTGTTATTCATTTACACCTTCTAAAAGGCTTCAGTTGATTTAGTTGCTCCAATTTTGAAAGGTGTAACTGCACCCACAGACAATGTAAAAATGTCAGAATCTTTAACTTTTGAGTTAGATGTAATAGATTTTGAATGTAGGTACATGAAAGAGATTATTCCTATTTTCAAAAGGCAGTATAAATCACACTATTCTGTCATCTATCAGTTGATTCCATGACTCATTTAACATGACAATTTAATAAAACCATAATTAAGGCCTCTGTATTTTATACAACCAACCAACTCTCCACTAAGAGCATGGCCCTACTACAATAACACAGAGGTGCTTATTTAGAAGAACAAGCACAGGAATTCACCAAATACTTCGGCATCTCCCAGTCAGTTCCTACTCTGTTGTTTAATAAGGAAGAAACCCCCATACTGCAGCCTTTATCTCAGTGAGATCAAAGCCAGGATCCTTCTCACAGGAAGCTGCTGTAAGCTGTGGAAGCTTTGAGAGGCACAATTCCTATTCCATGTGGCTGAAACTGACCAAAGGGTTCAAAGGTCATTTAGTGGTGGTTAGAGACAGTAATAAAAGACAGTGTAGAATCACATTTCTTTAGGAAGCCACATCAAAAAAACAAAACCAAAATCCACCACAACAGAAGCATATATCCAAGGCCCTGAAGTTGTAAGACAACAATAATGAAGGAAGAAATCTTCCTATTTTTTTATTTTTTTTCCTTTTAGGAGGTTCACAGGATGAAGGGAAATGAGAGTATGAAGTCACAGAAAGTAAAAACTTCTTCAATGGATAGGAGTAAAAAAAAAAAATTAATGAGTAAGGTTCACAAACCTAACATAAAATCACGAAGAGAAATACAACTTGCATAACAACGTGCTTTGAAACCAGTTAACCCTGAACTGATTGCCTGTGCTACACTCTGAAATGCCATTTGAACAAAACAATTTACTGTATTAAGCTCACTGTGTCTCACCCTTTCACTGAGGACAATGGAGAAGAGTACAGCATCACCTCCTTTAGCTTCTTCTCCATCACTCATACAGATTGTTAAGACCCACCCTTTCCTTAAATACTCTGGCAAGTATTTGAAACAGTCTTTTGTTTACTTTACCTAATACAGAACAGATGTCACTGCTTGAAAACGAAAGGCATCTTTTAAAAAAACCCCAAAAAACTGATAACTTGTACAACTTGCTGAGCTCAAGAATATGCTGATTTTCAAAACATATGATGTTTTTATGAATTCAAGCACTGCTGTCTTGTGTGATCAACTACAACTGTAAAGTGTTGAATACTAGGAAGTCATGCCTTAAAGCATCAACCAGTTACTTAATGAAAAAGAAAAAATATCATTGTGGGGAAAGGTATTTTTCTTCACTCAGTGACTATTATCACCGAGAACACTGAGCTCTAAGCAAGTGGACTATCAGTCTGCATAACACTTCTCCTGAGGAGATTTACTCCTCCTGCATAAGATCAGACGCCTTTATAGCTTCTTTACCTGTTTTTCTTTGATGTACTTTGGTGCCACCATGAGGTACTTGGCCTATTATCATTTTTAAATGGACAGGTCTAAAAACATAAATACATAGACAAACAAACAAAACTCAGGTACACTTTTAGACTACCAAGAAAGTTTGGCTAGGTTTGGTGGGTAGAAGTTTTAAAGTCTGCTGGAGTGCTGTACTACAAGTAAAATCAAATGGAATGGATTTTTAATACTCTTAGGCAAACAATTCTTTAATGTGCCTGTAATATAATGAAGCACTACAAACCAAAATAATTCAGATAAACTAGCTGAAAATTAGAAATATTCACTACATCCTGCCAAAGATGTATCACACTTGAGAAAAAAGGAAAAATGTTCAATACAAAACTACTCTCAAATTACCCTAGGATTTTTAAAATGTCATATAAATTTTCAAGGGATTTAGAAAGCATTAAAAAAATATAAAGCAGCTTTTTCTGATATATATATACAAAGGAAAAGAGAAAGCATTAAGAAAAATAAACCCCAATTACACTGATGCATTTAAAACAGTATATTTAAGAAATCAGGAAGATGGACAAGCTGCTTTAGGTGTTAATTTTTTTAAGCAACTATGTCTAACAGATTAACTCCAAGTTATTTTTTTACATTTTGATTCTGAAATTTTTTACTTACTGACATCATGACAAACTTGCACTCACGCCAGTAAGATGGTAGGTAAGAAATAAATCTTGTAAGACCTGATGAGGACAAGTTAGGCATTTGCTAGTGGTTACCTGCTTTGATGTTTTTGTTTGCTTCCAGTTAACTTACAAAACTTTCATACAGCAAATTTCAAAATCTTATTATTTGTCAGTACAACTAGCTTGCCTTGCACATTTCTTGGAAGCATTACACTCAAAATGCCTTTGTTAAATGATTTGAAAACACACCTACTTTGCCCATCACTGGAAAATTATTCTTGCTTGCAAATATTATGAGAATTGTTGCTCTATTTAAGGAGATTACAGCAACTTAAAACAAACATGCCTATTGTTGCATAAAATATGCAGAAGGTAATATACCACAGATGACTTTTGGCTTTAACAGTACATACAAAGTCTTTGCAAAGGTTTGCTTCAAATTCTCTGATGCTCAGGATAGAAATGTCTCGGAATCTGCTACTCTGTATTTGTACAGCTTAAATGTTGATGTGTGTTAAAGCATCTACTAGTTTAAAATGACACCATGTTTAAAAAAATACTTTAAAAGACCTTGAGAGGAAGAATTTCTCAACAATTTTTTCATTCATCAATCTCTGATTGATTACTTACTTCCCATATATAAATGAACAAAGGAGACGATGTTTTTGTTTTAAAAAGTGTTCACATTTAGAGTATTTTCCTTACTTTCCTTACTTCAAAAATTTATTTTAAGTATTTTTTTTTACCTTTTCATCCCCTTGTCCTGGAACATGACAGAACCAACATTTTGTTCTTTCACACCCACGTGAAGTCATGAAATAGTATCTGCAGTATTTACGGGGCAAGTTAAGTGCATCAAGGATCTGCTGGACTGAATGAGAAGCCTGGAATAAAATAAAATTACAGCAAGCAGAAAAAGCCAAATAATATTTCTTGAAAGCAAACATGGTATTTGTTTTTTTAAATTTAAAAAGATCTACAAACTATTAAAAAAAATCAGAAAATGTGATCTATAATTCAGCCTCTGAAACAACCCTCACCTCTGTACCGTACTTGAAGCATTTCAAAGGACACAAAGATCAATCCCTTGCCATGTCACGTTACTGCCTAATACAACAAAAGCCTACCCTGAAAACCACAAACAGGGATAATGCAAGAACTGCTAAATGAGATGGACAATGAGTAGAGAGGAAGGAGAAAGGTGACAAGTTCCTGCACAGCTCTGAGTCATCATCTGAGAATTCTGGGGTATCAATTTCCTTAACCCATTCCCAGTGCCCAGCATCATGGACAAAGCAGGCTGTCTTGAACATGTGAAACCTTGTCTGCTTTTCAGTTCTACAAACACCAATAAAGCAAACATCATTATTTGATTTTGCTCAAGCTGAAAACAAAAATCAAGAAAAGTTCACTGTGAATAGCAGCCCCTTCATCACTGATTTTGTTCTCAGAAATTATACTTACTCAGTGATAACATCTTTAAAGGTGTAAAAACATGAACACATACAGATTCACAGTTTCTGACTTGATACATGGGGAACTGTCTGAATAGCCATAAGAAATTTAGTGCCAAAGGCAAAGATTTTACAACTCACACTTGCGTTTTTCTCCATATTCCATGGCTCAAAATCTCCACAATTCTTCAATGGCAGTGAAGTACTTCTTCCTGAAGATTTGTAACCTAAAAATTAGGATGAGGGCACAAATCACATAATAAAAATGAATCATACTGAAACCACTCTCATTTATCTTATTTTCCTTTGTATTTATAGTTCCTTCAAGTCACAGCAATGATTAATGAAAATTTGATTAATGCAGTCTAAAGCCAGTAATTTAAATTACAGTTTTCTTAATTATCCTAAAAGTGAGACTTTACACAAACTTCAAGAGTAAGCACATTTAAATTAAAAACATTACTTTATCTAAAGTCCCTGCTCTAACTTACAGAGATAAGAAAAGGAATAAAAATACCCAGAAGTTTTAATTTCAAAACCTATCCCCTTTATCAGTAATCTTTGCATTACAACATCACTAGCCCTAAATTTAAGCTATTTTTTCTGAACTGATAGAAAAACTTTCATACTCTTATGTTTTATGCAATGCAAGTATAAAGTTTCAGCCCAGTATAAGTTCCTGGTTCCTTAACCATGAAACTTGGTTTTAGAACTTTAATGACAGTTTTCTTTCTTTGAAAAATGAATAATGTTAATGGAAGTTCAAATTTTCAACTCCGTATCTAAAGACAAATGAGAGTTTTTGAATGCCTTGCATTCTAGGATTCCCATCTGGCCCCTTCAAAGAACTGAGTGTTCAAAAGACAGGGTGCTTAGCCCCTTCTAGCAAACTATAGTTACTAAAGAGCATCCAATAATGAATGTTCTTCTAGAGACTGGCACTAGGTACATCGTTCTTAAACTCCATGTCTTCCTAACAGATAGGGCTATCCCATGATAGGAAGGGCAGAGCATAATGTAGAACAATGAGTATTAAATGTCATGTACTGTCACACTGCAAAAACTTCTGAAGTGACAGTGGGCCACTTGATAAGTTCAGGATTGGATACATTTAGTGACAAGAAAAAGACTGAAAAAAGAGCCAACCACTAGCTATAGAAAAATCTCACAGGGAATTTGATCTTTCTTCCAGATTCTTGCCATCCCCAAGCACAAAGTTTTTGACCAGGTCCTTTCAAGAGTTTGTACTCACTCTTGCTGACTGTAGGTCAGACTTGTAGGGAAGAAGGCCCTAAAGCAGAATATCCAATCCTGCCTGCACAGTTCTGGGAATAAAAGGCTGCTTTGCCTTGTCCCAGCACAGAAACTCTTGCTTTGGCAACTTTCAGATAACTCAAAGAAGGAAGACTTTGAAGAACTCTTCAGAAGTTGCATATGCTTTGAAGGCCAAAGACATAAACAGTTTCAAACAAATGGAGTCTGAAGACATATTCAAAACTGCATTTTACAGCATGTGTTTCTTGCACTACCTGAAAATACTGTTAAATGACATGATGATAAAATTGTTCTACAAGCTCAGACTGACAGTATCATTTGAAACTCAACAAGAACCCTGTCACCGATCTTAATTCAAGAAATCCATGTTTATAAATATCCATATTAATCAATAATTCTAAAAACATTGATTTCCAAAGCACCTGTTGCAAAGAAACAGAATGCAGTATCTATCCACAAGTAATCGATTCCTATTTTTCTCTATCTTGTATGCCAAATAAACCATGCATTTATGCAAGGCTAAATGTCAGATTTGTTGTGTGCAGGGACTGCAGTTCCGTTATGATTTCTCTGGTGGCCACAGATATCTGTTCCATGTGTGAAATATACTGGGTCAACAAGAAGTGCTACTTATTAAATCCATATAATTATTTGATCCAGTCTAGTGAATGCCTCAAAACCATTTGAATTGGCATAAACAACAAAGTTCTGACCTTCAGCAAGGTGGGCAAACCACTTTAGCAAGTCTTATTAAGAACAATCAACCAACTAAATCTGCAGTCACATTCTCTGACCACAAATAAAGGAAAACAAGTTACTTGCTAATAACACATGTCAAACACAATGTGTCAGACTACTAAGAATGCATGCACTCCAGTACCATTAAAGTATCTGAGAGGCATAAATACCAGATAAAATTATTTCTGCCAAAAACCCAACCCCAAACCTCTCACTAACCTACCATATGAGATCTTGCTTATCATATGAGTTTTGCTTTTATATATGCAAAGTAAAATTCCAGTCAATATCTTTAGGAACTGAAGATAGTCCTTAAGATTTGATTGGCAAATAAAGCACAAAAAAAAAAAAAAATTCTGAAGGGCTCATCAACACAGCATTCAATACCATTTGTCCAGGATCTCATCTCTGTAGTTCCACTGAAGAGATTTACTTTTTGGTCATTCAATGGCAATCCTGATAGCAATTCACAGTTCACTTTGTATTCACAGTCACTGTTGAATATCAAAAACCAAAATTTTGTTAAAATTAGTTTGTTTAACCAAACTTCACAAGGGTTTCTTTCATGTACTGCATGCCTAAAAAGAGGGATTAAGTGTATAAAAGATAAGAATTTCTTCAACACTTTATGCAACACTTCAAAACTTGCCATAAATTTAAATAGCTAGCAGTCTCAACAATTTTACTTTCATTACTCTCATTTGCCTGGTCCAATCTGATTATGATTTTAGCTGAGATTATTCTGCCCTAAAACATAACCATAAAAAATTCAATAAATAAGTAAAAAAGGTGCCTGTGAACCACTCCCCCTGCCCCCCATGCTGACAATAAGATTGAAATTATTTCTGTCACCTCTGAAAAAGCATCTACATATTACTTTGTAATATGTGCCAAAGGAGTAAACCCCAAGGCTTTTCAAATTACATTTAAGGAGTCAACTGTTTTCTTTCCTAAAAACTTACTACTCAACAGAAGATTTGGGTGATTTCAAAGAGAACCCAAATTAAAGATTGTTCTGCTTTTATTCCCAAATATGTACATCCCAGAGAATTAAACTACTAAAATGTAGTGTTTTCAAAAATAAGCTAAAAATATTGCTAGCAAAATACTTGGTAAGCTTTTTCATATTTCTAAACAAAGCCACAGGAAAAATATCACGAGATCTTGCTCCCCTTCCCTCTTTCATTAAGAATCGCGGTTCAGTACAATCCTGGTTTTAACTTGCTTGCTCCTCTGAAGACAGAAACAGAGTTGCCACCTCCTATAAGGGATTCAGGATATTTAATAGTTCTCATAACCAAGATAATTCAAATATTTCCTAAACTTTATGATGTTTTCAATACAATTTGAAATAAAAATGCTACTGTAGAGAGGAAGAAATTCCAGGTAACAAACCCAAAGTTTTCAAGATGAATCTTTATTCTCATCAATGCATTTGGGTTAGTTTCCAGAGGAAACAAAAAATCTGCAGTTTTAGTTACTCAGAAATTTCAAATTACCACATAAAATCTAATGCTTCCTCATGATGCCAGCCTCAGTTCTGACATAACAGGATTTTCATAGCAGTTTCCCTTCAGATTTCTTTAATCTAAACACGAAATTACACACGATTTTGCCAGGAACTGTAAACTATATACATCTATAAGCATTTTCCTCAGTAACAGCATCACTAGAAGAGGAGTTTGCTAAATAAGAACAGCAACTATATTTTCATCTAGATAAAACTTCACAATGGTAACATTTTTCAGTAAAACTAGAGAAAATAGTTCAACAACAAAGGAAGGCCTTTTCTCAACCACAGAGAGTACTGCACTGCACAAACATATTTTGTTTATCACAATCTACTTATTTTGTAATATAAAGAACTATTTATGCTACTAAGGCAAATTTAAATGGATATTTTATAGCAGAAGGAGGAGCTTGGAGCTCTCTAGTGGATTAACAAAAAGATGCAGTATTCACTGAGAGACTTCTGGCAGACAAGTCTGTCACAGAAATGTGAGCGTGATTGGAAAAAAAACAGTGCCCTCTTCTATGTCAGCTAAGGTTTCTTGGTTATTTTGAAAATTGCTATGTCCTAGTTCCAGCCAGGACAGGGTTAATTTTTGCAGTAGCTAATTGGTGATTACTGCTCCTAAACCACAACACTCTAAAATAAGTTATTTCTCTCCAAATTACTTAAGAATTTCATCTTACGTATACCTTTCCTACAAAAACAAATTCTCTGTCATTTCTGGATTGCTGATGAATGAATTTCTCAGTCTGACAGTAATTCAGGCTCGGACAATCACCCACCGTATGAAGTTCAACAAGCGAGAGTGATGGATTCTGCATCTGGAATGGGGCAACCTTGGAAGTACAGAGAGACTGGGGAACGAGAGGCTGGAGAGAAGCACTGTGGAAAGGGACTTGGAGGCCCTGGTTGATGGCAAGTTGAATGGCAGTCAACAATGCCTTGGCAGCCAGGAGGGCCAACATGGGTCCTGTGACCTTGGGGGCATCAGGGATAGCATCTCCAGCTGGCCAAGGGATGGGACTGTCCTGCTCTGCTCTACACTGGTGTGGCCTCACACAGGGGAGACCTCACTGCAATCTGCTACTTCCTTGTGAGGGGAAGAGGAGGGGCAGGCACTGATCTCTCCTTTCTGATGACAGGACCCGAGGGAATGGCCTAAAGATGTGTCAGGGAAGGCTTAGGCTGAATATTAGAAAAAGGTTCCTCACCCAGAGGGTGATCAGGCACTGAACCTGCTCTCCAGGAAGTAGTCACAGCACCGGCCTGACAGAGTTCAAGAAGCATTTGGACAACGCTCTCAGGCACATGGTGTGACTCTTGGGAATAGCGCTATGGTGGGCCAGGAGTAGGACTTGATCCTTATGGATCCCTTCCCACTCAGCTTACTCAGTGATTCTGTGATTCTGTAAATCAGACTAAGAAATGTGTACAATAAACACCGCAAACACAGCGTGAAGCTAGAAGAACAGTAAAGCATGTCCTTAACTGCATGTTTTTAAGCACCTTTTTCTACTGCTGTACAAATATTTGTCAGCCTGAATTTGAATGAGATCTTTCAATTCTTTCATAAGCAGAAAAGAAAAAGGAAAGCTTCATGACTTATTTATTACTACTTTTTGGTTTTGTTAAGTTCTGGTAAGTGCTATTGTGGCAAGAAATGCATCTTATGCTACACTCACTTGAGATGCAAAAGTGAGACACTGTCATGAAGTTAATATATTTTGTCACCAGTCAAAAGTCAAACTAAGCCCTATTGTCCTATCAGGCTATGACTACATTTGTTCTGTACTTTGTGGAGTGAAATTATATTATTTCATGTATTTATTTTCTTCATCACAAAGTTACATTAACATGGAAAACTGAATTAAATACTGGTGATCTTCAGGTAACAACATCACGTTTTATTTGTATAGTAACTATGGAATACCACAGGTTATATGAAGGACACACTATATGTACCTTTTTCCAGCTTCACTCTTATTTTCTTCTTCAACATCAAGCACTCCATCTGCAAGCTTGAACTGTGAAGATATTCAAAAGTCATTTTCAGGTACAACAAAGCACTACTAAGCCTATTATGATTTACTCTACAGACTTAAAACTGTTAGTGATCATTGAAAGGTGTGGTAAGACAGTCTTAGCTGTACAAACTGTTATTTGGTGTGTAGGATTATTTTTACAACATCTTTGTTAATGGATATACTGCCTTTATACACTGTTCTCTTTAAAATAGTTCTCTTTTTATACACTGTTCTCTTTAATCTCTTTAAACTGCTAATTGGAAAAAAAGACAATGTGACTGTCTTCACTTCTCTTTGCTCCCATGATAATCTCAGCAATTTTTACACCTACTGCCCAACTTTAACTGTTTAGCCTGACAGATGTGTGGAACACCACAAAAGTTATTTCATCAAGTTTAATCAAATTTAAAACTGCACTGAGGAAGACTTTAAGCCTTCTGCTCAGCTCTACACTTGTGGATAGTTAAAAAATCCCCAATGATATGGAGAAAAAATACAGCACAAAACATATTTGGAGGAGAGAATCTGAAAATACTAATACAGAATGAAGTCAGAGAATCCCGTCTTTGTTTCGTCCATTATTCATGAAGTAACTTAGGACTTCATATTCTATCACAAATTGATTATAGCCAGAGAATTAGAGATGCAAATGCTCTCACTGGATTTCCAAAATTTTTTTTACCAGTTCCTGAATAGTTGTAGCATTTTCTCCATGCGTAGTTTTTGCCCTTCTCACAGGATTACTAATTGGAAAAACTATCAAAAAAGCATAACCTGAAAATCTCCCCAGGTGGTAGAGTACCTGCAATACATGTTCTGCCATGGCATTTCCCCTGCAGGTGTGCACTGCTACTTTCTATCCACATACAGAACAGGTTTAGGCAGGGATTAGTATGCATTTTGTGGTTTGAGTTTGGGTTAGGTGAGATTATTTGTACATAACTTCTACTGTCTAACACAGCACAGAAAAGCAAGCACTAGGACACTGATTTTATAAAGCCACTAAGCTATGAAACAACCCAAATGGGACTGACCTGGTAATACCGCAACAAGTACTCCACCTTCTGTACTCAAAGTACTCAAACCTTACAGTTTGACAGACCCTTTTTGTCTCTCCAAAAGATGAGCAAACAAAATGGCCCTGTTAACTTTGTGAATTGCATGTTAGCCTCCCCAATTCCATTTGCTGAAGGAAATGTTTCTCTTCTTTTAAAAAATTTTGAAAGGGAAACCAATTCTCTGCTGTTTAACTTCTCAATTACTTACCAATTTTTAACCCTGTGAATTTTACAGTTTAAGTTATCCAGTTAAAACCACTAGCCACTCCTGAAGTAGTGGAAAACACTAAATGCTATCAGCAATTAAGTATGAGGGGCAAAGAGATGTAAATCCCAATACATTTCTCAAAGAAGCAAATAGTATAAAACTTCAGCAAATCTTAAAAGACCTAGACTTACTATCTAGAAGAGGGAAGACAGAGAAAGGTCAGATAAAGTCAGTAAGCATGATTCCCTCTGAACAGCCAGAAATCTGTATGTTAAAGGCCTTTTTGCCCAAGCAATGAAGCCCAGAATGATTCTTCTTTGATGCACGATGGATGTGCAGCTCCCCAGCTTTCCAAAGCTGCCCCATCCTTCTGATACCGACAGGCATTTAACAGCAACATTTAAAATTAGGTATGTTATGCAAAAATGTCATACATGCAAAGCAGTACTCATAGGAGTACACTGGAACAGTAATTTTCATACCATTGGGAATACATTACTGCAACAACTGATGTAAGAATATCCTGTTTCACTTCCAATTTGAAGCTTAATTGTTGGTGACCAAAAAAAATCAAGTTCTGTTAAGTGAAGATTACATTGCCAATACACAGTCATCTATGAACTGCTAATATTCTTTTTATTTCAGGAAATTTAAGATTTTGTTGATAAAACAGCATTAGTAATTAAAATTATCCAATTATGTGGATTGTAATTTCTTAAACTATTTTAGGAGAAAAAGCATAATTTCTCAGTACCTTTTCATCCACGTCCAAACTTGTCAAAAGTTCATCTAGTTGGCTCTGTTGCCTATCTTTAAGAAAGTCTTCACTAACATCTCCTGAAGGACTGCTTCCTCTGGAGGAGTTGTGGGTCTTCATATCTTCAGCTGAAAACGTATAAACGCATTGCTTTATCTGTTTCCCATGCTACAAGATAACAAAGCTTTTATTTCCTAAATATTACAAAGGCTTAGAACTAATGACATTTAAGAATTCCTAGGACCTCCTAAATGTGAAATTTATATGGAAAAATATTTCACGCTCAAGGCAGGAACCATTTAAAATAAATATTAGGCTGAATCTGCAATTAAAATTCTATCCAAGCTGTATGTTCTTTAATGGTCTATGTAGAAGAGTACAACACATTTACTTATAGAATATTGAATTCAATATTTTAGAAATAAATTCAGTTAAGCTTTTTTATTAAAACACAGCCAAAGATATGTGTGGTAATTTGCTAAGCAAAAAGGCTTAGTCTTTGTTAGAAAAGGGCATAAGTTAATCACAATGACATGATGCAACCCTGAACTAAATATAGAAAGCTCTGAGAAACTCCAAATTCCAGTAATATAGTAAACTCAGTAGGAAATCAGTGTCAGGAAATTTCAGCACCTTTTGCAGATGCCACAGGAAATGAACAATACACCTGGCTGCAACTTTCTGAAAGGGCTGTTTATGTAGAACAGAAGAGTTCTGCATAGAAAAGAAATTCAGTACTGGATCACACAAATGACTTCCAACTGCACTGTGTCGTCCAGACACAGGATGAAACAATCAGATCAGTATTGAAAAGGCTTTTCTCATATAGTCACTGGTCTCTTATGATCATCAAGTACAAGACACATCTGGCTAAAGACAACATACACAAGATTTCCACTTGAAAGGTGAAGAGGACTGATGTCATCCAGAATATTTTAACTGCAGTACTTTTTCCCCTTCTTAAATGGTGAAGCCACTAAGGCAAGGAGCCATGACTTCACTAACTTAACACAGGACACCAAAGCAGTAACACCTATTTCTAAATAAATACATAAATAGACAGTAATTAGCAAAACCAGGCACCCTTCTTTTGTTCTGTGCAGGTCTTTTCTAAAAGTCACGTATTAAACAGTAAGTTACTGGATGCATGTTCAGCTAAGATTATGATGGGATCCTGCTTCTCAGATCTGGGAAGAAGGACTTTAGGCACCACAAATGCAAAGACTTTCAGCCTCAAAGTTTGCTAGAACATGAAGTAAAACAACAAAGAACATACAGAAGTTACTGAATAGTACAAAACTTATTGCCAGGTTTGGTTACAATCACCTCAGCATTGCAGATTCCATGGCACAGGTCTCCATCTCTTTACATGACCAGAGGCAAAACTGTGCACATCCTCTCGACTCCTCCTCAGGGAACTTGTGTCTATTTCTTGGTATCTGAGCTCTTAAAACCTCATTACCTTTTATTTTTCCTTCTAATACCTGAAGCCTGAAATCCTCTCTTCCCCCAATAGTCTCTATTCACTCCTTTCCAGGAGGCACTATCTGCCGAAATCACTCTTTGTACGTGAGCACAACACATTAATGTGGAAAACCAGCAACAACGGGTCACAGACACCTTTCAAGCCTGAAGCAAAATCAACATGTAATGTCAGAATGACAGATTAACAACAAGCTGACAAACTGATACCAAAAGGGAAACACCATGAACCTCCAAAACCAGTCTCAGCACTCTGTACATTCACCACTGTCAGTAAAGGGCTTCTATTCAAAGTCAAAATCCTGTTCTTCCAACCTATCTAGGAGAAACTTCTACATTAGGTATACCCTAGTATACCAGCAGGTCTGGCATGCAAGCTGTAGAAAACAAATCACATTCATGTGCTGCCTAGCTGGACTGTTCTGCTTTAAATAGGAAGAAAAACCCCACTAAATCAGAAGTAACCTTATTTCATTAAAAAAAGGCATCCTTTAAAACCAAAACACTGTCTCAGTGGAACGGGCATAGCATCTACAAAAAAACCCCGAAAGGACAACCTGGAAATAAACCTGACTACAAAATTCTGTGTGCTGATGAACACAACAGAAAATCGCCTCTAACTCTGACCTAAACTCCACAGCACCATTACAGGACTCAGAGTCTTACTATGATCTCAACAACTAACAGAATTCTTTGCCTAAAGATGTCAGAGAAACGTCAAAAAACCCCAGAACCAAAACCAAATTTAAAAACCCCACTCCAACCCACTAGTCCTACCAACAGACAAGTAATACAGAGAAGTACATGCTCCCTGTATGACTCAGGCTTGTGTCATTTTAAAAGATGTTGACTCAAAATGCATTAGGAAACAAACTGTTGTACCAATAAAAAGGTAATACAAAACCAGACAAGTAGACAAGTTTTTTGTTTGTTTGTTTTTTTCTTTTGATTATATACCCAAAATTTCTAGAGACCCTTACCTTTTAACACCAAATTATAGGAATTTTCAGTATCACTTGACTTTCCAGATTCTTGCATGCATCTGTTTTGAACAAAAAGTGTACTTAAGATTTCCATCTTGCACAAAAGCAAAAATAATCTATCAGTTATATAAAATCAATAGTTCTCAGTAATACTTTTAGCCATGGACAGAACACTTACAACCAACACGCTGTTTTAAGACACTCTTTAACTTTCTCTTTTGGCTTTCTTACGTTCATACCTTCAGATGTACAGCTAAACATGTTAAGTAAAATCAAGACATTTCAAAACCCAAAATTTTCAGTAAAAGCTCATGATCTCATTTCCCTTCCCAGTATTTTTTTCCTAAAATACTGGGAAGGGAAATTTTTTCTGTATAGCAAATCAAGAAAATACTGTGCTCATTAATGAGCCAATTCATCCATTTCTAAAAAATGTGATTTATAGTAATTTTATATTCAAGATCATTTGCTTAACCACGAATCTCAAAGAGAGTAACAAAAACAACTGTCTTAGGAAGATACTTCACCTATTTCAAAGATAAGTTAGGACAAAATAAATACATCTTCTTAGAAAAGCTCAGGAGGGACAAATACATATCTTAAATGTTACAGATAGAATATATAAAACATGATCGTGATCATCACACATTTTAGAAGCTTGTACCTGGTGAATGCCACCAAGTGTTATTATAGCAAGCTGTCCAGTCAAGTCAACAGAAAATGGCAAACAAAAGCATATATGAAAAATTAATTTTACTGCCCTTCAGGCTTCAGGCCAGAAGGTTTTCCTTATGCCTGGAAGTGACCAGCACTCTTCTCTATGTAAAAAGCAAACACCAGAGAAATAACCTGCTGAAGTCCCAGTTGTATTTGGTAAAACTCAAAAAACCCTCAAAAAAAACCCCACCAAAAAAAAGAACTGGCCATGATCTGCTGTTATGTGGTAATATCATAAGCTACCCGATAAAACTGTGGTAAGGTCTATTGCCTTATTTCAATATTCTCATATTGAATGATAATATTAATATAATTCACATATATTAATATATTCTCATATTGAATTATAATATTAGTATGTTCCTGACTGCTACCAACTATGTTTAATTACAATCTAATAATCTTTTCATCAAATTACAGAAGGTAAAAAGCAAAACAAGAAATTTTGCCTGTTTCTTTAGCAAATCCAGGGGAAATTCTAAGAAAGAAGAACCATGCATTTTTATTTCCCTTGGCTAATGGCAAACAAATTCAACAGGTATCAGAAAGAAATGAATACTCCTAATAAATTTACTATGCTACAGCCTAGCTGCTTCTCAAGAAGTTGGATGCTCCTATTACAGACTTGCTCTGTTTTCTAGAGGCTTGTTTTGGCAGAAATTTTATTCATCTGAAAGTTTTATATTCTCATGTTCAAAAAAGTGCTCAGCACCTCAAAGAAGATTCCCTTCCTCTTTTGCACATGGGTTTAATGAAAAAGAAAGGATAAGGAGAGCAGTGAGTAAAAAAAAAAAGAATGCAGTTATAAGGTGGTACAATCCTGAAAATAACTGAAGTGTTACTTAAAATATAGGTAATATAAAGCCACCTAGAAAGACCACACAAAGAAAATTAAAACACTCATCCCAATAAAAAAATTCATCTTTGGAGGAAAATCTTGCATTATTTCTATCTTTTTTTTTTTTAATGAAAAACTTAAACAGTTCTTAAACTGAACACAAGTGTCAAAGCTTAAGAGAGAAAACAGACTAAACAATAGATGAGTTCATTCCATGAAGAACTGCTACCTCATTTACAAAAGTTAGGTTCTACTTTAAATTCTTTTCCTCTTCCTGTGCCTTTTATTATCATCTCAAAACCCAGTAAAACATTAACACCGAGTGATTTACACCAGGAACTTGCTGAATGAAGATGCAGGATGATAAACCTCTGTAACACCTTAGCCAAATCACACATCTGAAAAATATTCCCATGTCTGGGGATAGGAGAAAAAGGGGGAAGAGAGGCGGAACAGAACACTACTGTAGAAACAACCATTTACTCTTACAGACTCAAGAGGAGAATAAACGACACCTAAAAGGTAAAAACATTTTTAAGTATTATGCCACTTTACAATTAAGAAAACTGCCTTCATAGGGATATCTGCTATGTCAAATCAAGAGTATTATTTTTAATTGTCTTTGTTTCTATTTTCATATTTTACTTCATTTAAACAAGCCCTTTAGGACTACCTTGTCCTACAATTCAGTTTATCCCAGCTCTTATGAAGAACAAATTAATTTATCTGCATTCAGATTACTGTCATAGTTCAATCAAACTTAGACACTCAAAATCAAATAAAGAAATAATTTCAAAGCATATGGATATGACATAGAAGTACTTGGGAATATTGTGATAAAAAAAGAATTATATGCATACCTAAAACTACTCTCTACTGAATATGTCTTTTCTGAGGTAACAGGAGACTCAGGCTTAATATACACCTTTGTGTCTTTAATGCAGTTTGCAGAGGATGCTTTCACTGGACAATTTTCACAGCGTGCAGGCACAAGCTCCTCTTCATTACTGGTTCCAAAAAGGTCAGGGTCATCCTGAATCACATCAATGACAAGAACATCTTGGTTGTAAGCTTCAAGGACATCTGGTAAATTTTGACTTTTGACTTTTTGTGAAAAATTCCCTCTTGATTTTCTATCACCATTTATTTCTAATCCAACAAGGTGGTCGACTGCATTCCAAGAATGATCAGGAAAACCAGATTTAAGCACGCATTCAGTACCATAGATATCAGGCACAGATGGCTCTGGCTGTCCATCAAGAAGAGGATGTGGATATGCAGACATCTCATCAGAGAGGCTGACAGAACCATTGTGCTGGAAGTCCTTACTATCAATCTCATCTTCTTTTTTCTGTACGGAAGCTGGAGATGCAGCATCACTCATGTCAGGAAGAGGACGCTGCTCAGATTTTACCAAGAAAGTCTTTTCACCTGTCTTCTGCCTTCCTGGACTAGTGCTTTCAAGAAGCTCTAGTGGACTACAAGTTCTGCTTTGAAATGAATGGACAGATTCCCATTTCTTGGATTTAGGTTTGTTTCTGCATAAAGGAATTTTGAATTTTGTCAGGTTTCCAGAGGTTAATGGTTTAATTAGGTTTAAATCAGAAAATGTCTGATTCACTACTGATACTTCAGGGCTGAAGTTTCTGCTGTTTGTGTTACTTGCAGAAGTACCACTCTGGACTGTCACAGACAAGTTTCTGTTTGTCACATCTCCTTCATTTTCATCCTTTTGTTTTGTTATACCATTCTGGACTACCGCAGGCAGGTTTCTGTTTGTCACATCTCTTTCATTTTCTTCCTTTTGTTTTGCTGTACCATTCTGGACTGTCACAGACAGGTTTCTGTTTGTCACCTCTCCTTTACTTTTATCCTTTTCTTTTGCTGTGCCATTCTGGACTGTCACAGACAGGTCTCTATTTGTCACAACTCCTTCATCTTTATCTTCTTGTTTTATTGTACCATTCTGGACTGTCACAGACATGTTTCTTTCTGTTACATCTCCTTCATCTTTTTGTTTTGCTGTAAAATTCAAGGTTGCTTTAACTTTTTGCACATCATCATGGTTAAAAGCCACAGCACTTTTATCTGTATTAACTGGTGATTCCCCGTTTTCATTGTTCACTGTCAAAGTCTCATAAATATCCACAGAAGAGGATTCCACTGTTTCATGTGAAGCCTGACAGTCAATATTTGGATCGATCTTTTTATGTGTAATTTCTTTTGTAATTTCTGCTAATGACGTATGCAAATCCAGCTGTCTCACATTCCCAGTCACTGCACTATGTTCCACAGCTTTAACACTGCTTTTATCAGAGGAAACCTCAAAAGCAGCCTTTAAAAGTCTTTTTCCTTCTGAGATGAACCTATGACTTTTAAGAAACCATTCAGAAGTCCTGGCACAAGATTCAACAGGCCAAACTTTTTTACCAGTCACGGGTATTGTTCTCTGACAGGTGAACTGCTGCAATTTCTTAGTAACTTTGTTCAAATTTCTTCTTGTCTTGCTTTTGTGACCATCAGAAACATCATGGATCTGAGCTAATGCTCCAAGGCTATCTGAGGCAGCTGCATAAAGTGCCACACTGCTTGAATTTTCTCCTTTTACTACTGCAGAGAGCTTAGACGTCTTCTTAAAGCCAGTTTCAAATTCAAATAGTTTGGTACTATTCCTTCTCCAGGCTGATACAGTTTTTACTTCTTTAGTATTTTTTTCTGTATCAAAATCTGATGTATGATCACATGAAGTTGAGAGAGTATGATTTAGTCCTGAAACTGAAAATGAGCTTAACATGGCAACTGATGGTTCTGTCTGTAACTCACACCTGCATTTACTAGCCATGTCTGCAGATTCCTCTGTGATTTTCATCTTTTTTCTAGGCTTTCTACCAATATTCCACTTTTTTCCCCTTAAACACTTACTGCTTTCACTCAGGCAGCATGAAACAAAGCCTTCTTCATTTTCACTCTTTTCTTTCTTAGGTGATAAACCACCTTTTATGAGTGATCTCTCATTTTGCATTCTACTAGTGCTGCAAATTCTATCATTCAGGTCTCCAGTACCATGGGTTACATGGAAGAATCCATTTAATTTATAACTGCTGGTAGTTCCACTAGCTGAAGGCTTCACTAATGTGTTGATGTAACTACAGTCCTCTAATACCACAAATGGATTCTTTTCGGCTGCACAGAGCAGGCCACTACAACGGTTTAGGGCATTACTGCCACGTTCAGCACCACATTTTGCAGATGTGTTCATCACTTCTTCAGCTGCAGTCACACTTAAACTTTGCAACTGCTTGATTTTAACAGATCTGTCTCGCCTTTTTCTACACTGCACACTGGGCTCTTCTGTTACAGCATGGCATAGAAAGCTCTTGCTTTCAGTGCCACCTGAAGTAGAAACCGTAGATTTAAAATAGTGAGATTCCTTTTCCTTAGAATCTTCTACCCTGTTTTGCTTTGTCTTAACCTTCTTTACAGCCTGTGAAGTACCAGAGTCTTGCTCAATTGCTTTCAACTGTTCCTCTGCTGATTAAAAAACCAAAGAAGTGTCATTAAAGAAAACTCTAAGAGAAAAAGACAACCCTATTTTATAAAGAGAACCAAAACCTCCAAACATTAAAGGCTGCTAAAGAACATGACACTATATAAGGCTAAAATATTTCAGTGAAGTTTTATGACTTTTTTTTTTTAAATGAACACTATTGGGACACTTAAGAGTAAAAAGGATGTATTACCTTCAGGAGCAAATGCAAAGAGGAGTAGAACTGTACAGTGTCATAAGGACTGGAAGCTGTGCATTTGTTGTGTATTCCACATAAGCAGAAAACAAGAGCAAATCTGGCCAAGAAAATGCAGATGCTGTTTGCACGCTCAGCCTTAAAATCTTTTGTTTGCACAGCAGGTTCTCTGTAGTAGGAACACTTACTAATATCCTTCAGAGACACAGTCCAACCAAATGCATCTGACTGATCAAGAAGATCCAGATAAACTGAAGGACTTGCATTTTTAGAGACTACTACTTTTTATTTAAAAGCAAATACAGATTATGTAAAAAACTGTATATCTGAAAATCTAAGACTACAGAATGGACTCAAGAGCATACTAGTATAATGCTCTTTTTTTTAGACGTTTGTTTTCAAGGTAAAACACAATGTTAATACCTCAGTCTTTCAGAATGTGTTTTTTAGATAAAATATTAATACTCTACAGTAAGTATATATCATTTGAATGTATTCACTTCAAAAGTAATGTTTTTAGACAATCATCCTGAAAAAAAAGAGACCTTAAAATCTCCTCTTTCAGTATTGTTCCAGTTTGACTCAATGGTCTCTTAAAACATCAAAACACAATCATTGCTTCTACATATTTTGGGAATTTTCAAAAAATAGCAACTAAAAAGTTCTGAGAGCAAACCCCAGCACCCTATGAAGGCAAACACTGTAACAAGACAGCATCATACATAATCAAAAATAAACAGATAATAAACAGATGAATGAGGAATTAACTGTCTTTTATTCTGGCATTGCTGAAACTACTGCCCCCTTTCTTGCTTGAGGCTGACCGCCTCTGAAGAAATGGGGAATGCTTTTGAGAGAAACAAACTCCCAGCACTCCCTACCAATGGCATGCCTGTTTCTATCTATAACCTCTCTCCCTTCCTCCCTGCCTTTCTCTACCCCCTTGAAAGGCTAATTAGTCTCCTCTCCTCGGTGTTAAACAGGTGTTCTTTTCTTCTTCATGAAAAGCCTTTCCTCTTTCTGAAAATCTGTCTTCTTCTAAGACTGGTGGAATTCACAGTATTGTGAAGCACACCCTAGCTTGTCTCAAACTAATGCAGCAGCCAGTTTTTAATGGGGTCTTACTGCAGGACCAATTTGGGAGCCCAAATTCTGTACCTGTACTTCTACAATGGAGCTACCAGTGCTTACCACTTTCCCCTGGGCTGTGTGGTCGCTTCTGAGGGCTCGAGCTCTGCTGCTCTTCTTTCATGCAACACTTCTGAATCTTTCTTTTGGTCGTTGGTTGCTCTTGTCCATGCAGGTCCTGCAGCTGCTGTGACAGCAAGGCATTTCTGTTCCTCATACTCAGAGCTCCTTTCCTGGACTCTGGACACTGTGTATGCTGTTTTAGCAAGGCAGAATTACCCCTCTCCTTAGGACCATGTACTTTTGGTTTCCCCACTGATCTCCTGCCTTTCTTGCCCAAGCATCTCCCTTCTTTCTCCTGTGTCCCTAGTGTTCTTGATCCAACTAATGGACACCCATTCAACTTCTCTAGTATATCAACCTTCTCCTGAGGTTTTGGTTCAGGGACAACTTCCTGAGCACCCAAATTCTTCCTAAAATCTGGGATTCGCATATTCTGCGTCTTTGTAGAGTCACTCCATTTCACTTCAGTACTCCATGTGACCTTTTTGGGTCGAAGAACTTCTGGTTCTGGAAAACATGATATTCCATGTCTTTCTGTACTCTCAATTTCCCTCTTCAAGTTTGGGACTTGTAATTTTACTTCCATACAGGAATGTTTGCCTTCTGTTCCTGAGCTACCTGAACCCTTGCAGAAACCTGAGAAGTTCAGGTCTTCTGAGTAATGTTCATTCCTTTCAATCCCTGCTGAGAACTTTTTCTGCAAAGTAGTTCCTGAGAAAAACAGCTGTTGACTTTGACCTGTCCCACTTAGAGTCTCTTCCCAGCACATTGCTGCAGCCGTGGCTTGCCAACCTTCACACTCAGCTGTGTCTGAAATTAGTGAAGCTACACCCTTGCTTCTTCGGGGAGACTTCCTCTGCTGGATTCCCTTGGTTTTTCTACCTGGGAATTTCTGTCTGTTCTCACCTTGCTCCTTATGCATAGGCACAGGAAGAGCAAAACACTTGAAGGAAGTGAGAGAGAGCACGTCAGGTTGTGGAAAGGAAGGTAAGGGCTGCTCAGGCTTTTTCTTTGGTGCCAGGCGACGACTCCTCTTGACTACCAGCTTCCCCTCTGGCTCACACCCTGCCCGCGGAGAGCCGGGTCTGCTGACCTCAGGGTCAACCGGCTTCACCTCGCCGGCTCTCACCACTTTCCCTGACCTCAACTGCGGCATCTCGGTGGCGCAGGGACAGCAACAGAGCCCACAACACCCGCTTGCCAGCGCACCTTTCGCTGCAGCCTCACTAGCCCGGCACCCACGATGGCTGCAGGCCCGACCTGGGAGCGGGGGACAGCCCCTCCCAGGCTGCCGCCTCCGGGGACACCCGGGGGAGCCCAGACCGACGGAAAAGAAGCCCAGGCCGCCCAGCAAAAACCACGGCCACCGAGAAGTCCTTCCTGACACTCTCACTGCCCCGGCCCACAAACACACACCCGGAGCGACCTCTCACAGACCAGGGCGCTGAAGGAAGCGGCCCCGCACCTCTCCGGACTCAAGAAGGCCGCTGCCTGTAGCCTCCCGCGCCGCTTTCCCACTTTCTCCTTTACTCTCTGCCCTCGTCTACCGATCCGTTCCCCTCGTCCAATCGCCGCCTGCCCGCCCAAAGAGCCGAGCTGCCGCCGCGCCGGCGGGCAAAGGTGATGCGGTGGCGTGAGGGCGGCTCGGCGGCGCGGCGGGGGGCGGCGGGAACACCCGCCTGCCTGCGCTCGCTCTCTCGGGATCAGCGGCGCCGCCTGCGCCGTCAAACCCCAGCGATGGGGGCGGCGAGCGCGGCTCCTCCGGGCGGCCGTGCTCCCGTGACGGCAGCCCCCGGCCAGGCGGGAGTGCCTTGGTTTGCGCTGCGCAGCCGTCGTGCTGCCCTCATGGTGCCCGAAGCGCCGTGCGGGGCTATGGGCCCCGCCACGGGCACGCCGCGGGCTCACGGCCGCCCAAGGTACCGGGCTACGGTGTGGAGCTGCCAGAGCCTGGGAACAAACGCCCAGCTCTCCCCGAGCTCGGAGTCGCGTGGGTAAAAACCCAGGCTCGCCCATTTCGTTGGGTGTTCCATTTCCCTCAGTGATTCCTTCTTCGAGCACAGCGCTTCAGAAGCTCGCCAACACTGAGGGGCCATGAGGTTGTTCACAGAATGGGTCAGGTTCGGAGGGACCGCAGTGGGGTCGCCTCGTCCGACCTCCCTGCTCAAGCAGGGCCATCCCAGAGCACATGGCACAGGATTGTGTCCAGGCACTTCTTGAATATCTCCAGTGAGGGAGGCTCCACACCCTCTCTGAGCAACCTGTTCCAGTGCTTGGTTATCTGTGTAGTAAAGATGTTCTTCCTCTCATTCCAGCAGAGCTTCCTGTGCATCAGTTTCTGGCTGTTGCTTCTTGTCTTGTCGCTGGGCACCACCAAGAAGAGCCTGGCTCCTTTGGCACCCCCCCTTTAGATACTGGCAGGCATTGATGAGGTCCTCTCAGCCATCTCTTCTGGAGGCTGAACAGGCCCAGCTCTTTCAGCTTTTCCTTGAATGTTCCAGTTCTATGATCAACTTTAAAGCTCTCCACTGGACCTGCTCTAAGATCTCCATGTGTTTCTTGTTCTGAGGACATCAACTTTGTCTTTCAAATAACACAGCTTCTTAGGACTTGAGTTAGGGGGAGAAAATCACTCAAAAAGATCATATAGTCAGAAAACAATAGAATTTGGTGCTTGGGCTTTGAAAGGGATGATAGTTTCAAGACAGGTGGAGAACACCAAAGCTTCAGAATGATCCACTGCATGATAATGTGAACATGTAGAAGTTAGCTTAAAAAAATTGTTGCACAAAGACTGAATCTAGGTGGCAGGTGTTATGAAAATCCTGAATTAGTAAATTTAATAAAGTGGTACTCTAATGCCAATAATGCCGTCAGCAAAATTGCACATGGTTGGTAAATGACCGTGTCCTACAAGCAATCTCCTTGTGTTTGCCTCAGCTGGTCTCTGAGAGGTGAAATACCTTCTCAAATTCATTTAATTATGGCTTAGTGCATTCTGGTGTTCACATTTCATACATCCTAGTTTGAGATCCATGCAAAGAAATAAGGCGCTTTATATCACAACTTGCTAGAAGTGCAGTCCTGTGAAATTAAAAGAGTAGTTGGAAATGTGTGTTTTACTGATTCGCCTTGGCTCACTATATGACTTCAGCCCACTCTGAACTCACTCCATCTCTGTTTCTCCTTCCAGAGGTAGAGATAATACATTTCAGTCCAAATAAAGACAGAGAATGTTGCATTTTTGCTAAAATCTCTCCACAGATGAAGAAAGAATTACAGGGAGGCTGGGAAATTGTTAACTTTAATTTTCTTATGGTCTTTTTAGATTGCACATATATGCTTAAGTACAAAAAGTCAGCAAATGGTTAACTAAAGCTAATCAAAGCAGAAAATGCAGATTTCTTAGGCATTTTCTCCCATGGCTCAGTATTGTGCTTCTGGTCCTTGGGACAGAAAGGACCCAATAAAAGGGAGTTAACTGCACAATATTTATCATTGCCAGTGTTCTGCAAGGCTGGTATTACATAAAACATTCAGCTCTGGTGAAATTTAGCCATTTAACCTTTCATTTCAAACCTTCTTCAGTGTGTAACAGAGTCTTTTAAGTTTTATAGCAAGATGAAGACATGCTGAAAAGCAGTACTAAAGGAAATCTGGGAAAATGGCATATGAATTACCTTACTGCTAGCTCTAATTTTTAGGTTGTTAGTATTTAGTCAGTTATTGGCCATGATGAGAACTCTTCTCAGACCAGATTTTTATGAAATGAATAAAAATCTACTTGAAATGAATACTAATTAAAGGCATTCTTCATTAAAGTACTTTGAAAAAAGGACTAGAGCTTCAGAAAGGACATTTTTAAGCAGCTGTGGATTATGTTAAAAAACAGCTTGCATTCAGTTTACAATACTGCTGAAAAGAGGTAGTATAAACATTGTCTTGCAAAGTGGATCAATTTAACCATCTTTTAAAAATACTTGAAAGATAAGAGAACTTTAATATATAGGCATATTTAAAGAAATCCCGTGTCAAGTGTTCATTAAAACTGTAGGTTATTAAAGCGGAAAAAACTTTGAAAAAATCATATAAACAGCTTAAGGATGAAAAATTAGTTATTTTCACATTCCAACAACATTTGAATTACTAATATTGCAAGGAAATGTTTCAACTTTATTTTAAAATTATATCTTGTTTAGAAATAACGATAAATGCTTGTTTTTCTTGAGTTTTATAGTTATCTATCTTAATGCCATATCTAAATTTTAGAACTAATTCAACTTTTGCGCATCCCTTGCTTTGTTTCACTGATTTCTTGTTCATTCTAGACGCTTCAAGACAGTAATAAAAAGATGAGGTCCCAGGTGTCTGAAAGTAAAAAGGCAATTGTGGCGCCCAAAACATTTTTTTCCCCCAGAATTACCAGTATACTCAGAGATGCCTGGCAATTTTCAAGTGGAAAAAAGGAGCTTGTGTGACTACGTTTATGTAAAACCCATAAAATTTTTTCTTTTTTTTTTTTTCCTCAGAGGAGTGTGTGCACTTATCTCTCTAGCTGATGTAATTTACATTGCTGCTGTGGAGAAATTGTGGCTGCAGATCTAACAATGATACATTTCAGCAATCTTCCAGAAGTTTTTGAAAGATTGAAATTTATAAACACATAATCCAGCTACATAGGTGAGATGATCATATAAATTTTTTATTGGGCTGTATTTTAGACTTTGCTAATATACTCACCTAGCAACAGGAATTAAGCTGTCTTTTTTTTAGCTAGGGAACTGGAAAGAATTAACTTGAAAATGAACCTTTTTTTAGTGAAGCAATGTGAAAAATGTCCCCTTGGACCACTTCTTTTACACTGCTTGCATCTTTATGCTTGGCTGAGGGATAGAGTTGTTATCTCTAGCAAACCATGGTGAAAAGAGTTTGGCTGTGCTGCAATAGCTGAGGCTGAACTCAGAAGAGTATGCCTAGTCTATTACAGTCTTAAAACACACCAAATTAAGCCCTTTAGTGATACAACTAAAAAGAAAAATAATTTCAGTCTAGTATGTCTAAGAAACTCTTAGATTTATTAACAGTTCTGAGCTATTGGTTTTGCAAAATTAGAACCCAAAGATAGTAAATATTGATATGATTTTTAAGTAACTTCTTTATCCCTTGTTTTCTGTTCAAATACATGGGTGCCTTGGAAATAGGTGTATTGCTAATCTGTTGAAGTAAGAAGTTGCTTTTTCTTTCAAGCCATTCATGTATATCTCTCTAAAATTGCTTTTGCTTTTCACTTCCAGGCTCTTGAGTCAGGAGCCAGCTTTGGTATGGCATCTCCTGAGAATGCTGCTAACTACCCATGTACTGGGTTTGAGGTACAATGTTGATGGTCAACTCATGTCCCTGGTATCTCCCCTGTGTCGGTGTTGACCCAGTTCATACTGACAGCTGTTTCCTTGTCTGCCCTGACACTGAACTCCATTAGATGAGGGCCAGTAGGGTGGTGAGAGTAAAGATACCTTGGTGGAAATACGTGATCTGTTTTGTGAAACTGCTGAGTGATTACACTGCATGGCAGACTAGGTGAATCCAGTGAGTAGCTGGATACCTCAACCTTTATTTTCATGTCTGTTTTTATTATAGAGCTGTACAGGGCAGATTAAAGTAACTTAATTTTCCACCAGTTTAAAATGAGTCATTGGAGGAAAAAGGACAGCTGCTATATTTTCTAATGAACCATCTGGCATTTCTTGGTAGATCCTCTGATTCCTAATTTGCTACTGAATTGTGACAGCATGAAAATCAAAATTATTGATTGTATGAATCAGTATTTCCCTCTGGCAATTCTGTTTCTGTCAAAGGATAGTCGTAGGAGGGATAAGGACCTCTCACACTGGGTTTTGCAAGCCTTGAAAGTCATCTGTATAATTTGCCTTTTTTATGGTAATTATGCTGCTTTACATTTTTCCTGGAAGACTGACTTTCCAGATGATCACATCTGATCTGAACCTTACAGAAGGTGGCAGTAATCGGTTTTCAGGTTCCACAAGGGAACTCCTGTGTAAAGTTTGTGTTCTGTTTTACTCCCTTTCATTCACGTATCTTTAGAAGTTTAAGAATAAACTAGGTAGCTTTCTGGAGTTAGAAATTAAAAAAATACACAAGCTATAAAGGGTTAACTAGTCAAGTAGAGGACTACACATTTCGTCTCAATTTATTTTTTAAATTCTCTAAATAAAACTTATATTTGCTTTCACATAGATAATACATACCATGTACCTACCACTAAACCTGCCTTTAGAATCAACACATTCTAGTGGCTGGATGAAAAAGATGGAGTTAGGAGGAAAGCACCTGCACACCAGCAAGTACGTGACACCTCCATCTTCCTGACAAAGAAAGATTATAAAAAGTGATTTCTAGATGAAAAAGTTAAAAAAGAAAGGAAAAGAGGAAATTAAAGTTGAGTAAATCAGAGCTAGAAAAGGCATAGGATTAGAAATGGTAGTGGTGCAGTAAGGTATAGATAGAATGCTGTAAACCAGTAAATAATCAGGGAAGACAGTGCTAGACAGAACACAGACCAAAAAAAAAACCCCAAATAGCTTCAGGAAATCACTCTTTAAAAGCAGAAGGGAGTGGTGAAGACTAAATAGAAAACTTTACTGTGGTTTAGACTGACTGAAGAAACAGTGGGAGATTGTTTATAGCAGTGCTCCTAAGAAAAGTAAAGAGAGCCTGAACTTTGAAAAGAGACAATGATCAATCACAAACTGGGACCCTAATCTGAAACCTAATTCATCTTGCTGTTAGGCATTAAAAGTGACTGGCTCCTACATTCAGTTTCTTGTGCCATGGTCATCCATTAAGGATGAGCTTACATCTTTGTCTGCTTAGCAGTGTCAAGGTGGCTGACATACTGAGTGTGAAGCCTCAGAACAACCTGCTGTGTCTTTTTTAGAGCTGCAGATTTAGGAAATGTCTGCTACTTACATATTTATTATTTTTTTGAGGCAGTATTGGAAGTACCTTCTATAGTTGATGAAACCATGCTGACTGTTGTGCAGTGCACTAATTGTATAGCTTCCCCTAACCAAAGCAGCATGCAACCATTTTGGAATGAATACTGACTTTACCACTGCACATTTTCCCATTGACATATCCAGGGTAATCTATGGGAGGAGTTGCATGAAAGCTGACATTATTGGTTCACATATACAAGAATGCAACGGCTTGCTGTGTAGGAAAGAGCAGAATAGATCAGAGATTTACCTATATTTGCATTCATCTGCTTACTTCTTCACATGTTATTAATTATGCCATTTGAAAACAACAGAAAATGATCTTCAAATAAACCAGGTACATACTAGGTGCTGTAGTGAGGGTTGGAGATAAAAAAATTTGTTGATGCTATGGCAAACCAAGGCAAACTCCATTCAACATGGAGTTGCATCCATCATAGATTATTTGCTTAATATTGACATCACTTGCATGTCTTCATACTTTGGTGAGCTGAGTGGTTGGGTCATAATCTCTGAGTGGCATCTCAGCTATTTGCATTCCGTATATGAGAAGACAGTTTCATTTAAAATCTAAATACTCCTTTTCTGTGTGTCCTATGGCATTTGGGGACAGACAATTTCTTTTTCACCTTTTCACCTAGATAAATATTTTTCTAATCAGCATGAGGATTGTTGGTGTGTTTGTGATGGCACAAGTTCCATGCTGTACTAACTGCAAGAGCGTCCACTCTTTGGCTTGGCTGTCATTCGGTGGGTCAGACTGAGTACATCAGTAATTGTGGAAAGTAGAAAGTATGATTTCTGGAGTCATTGCCCTGTAAGCATCTACTCTGTTTCTGTGGAGAGCTGATCAGAATGTCACTGTGCTTGCTGGTGTAGACAAATATGTAATTACTGAAAAAATTAGATG
Source organism: Serinus canaria (assembly GCF_022539315.1). Lineage (NCBI taxonomy): Eukaryota > Metazoa > Chordata > Aves > Passeriformes > Fringillidae > Serinus > Serinus canaria. Next base: position 41,977,862 of record NC_066315.1, read on the forward strand.
GTTCACTGTGATAGAAGGAATTATTTGCTGGATTGCCCTTCAGTCTTGCCACTTTCTAGAGCAATTTCTTTCACTCAACATAGAGAAAACATTATTTAATAATATAACACAACAGCTCTGAAATCCCATTATGAGTCACAACTCCACTGAAGGTTTTCTGCATAATATTCCTGTTACTATTACTATTATGTTGGTAGAATTCTTAAGTGAATAGTTATACTCCTGGCCCCCAAGTCAGTCAGCTGAGGACAACTGAATGAGCCATCTCAAGTACTAGTTTCATGAAGATATGAAGACTTTCTGAGCAGAGGCTGTACACGGATGGTTTAAAGACTTTAATTCATGATGGTAATTAAAACTGTAGTTTCCCATTCACAACATTTAGCATGTTGGTCGAGATGAAAACTGGGGTGTTTTGCGTTAATCATGAGGAAATGAGGTTATGTATTCATACAGAACAGGGTACAGCAAGGAAGGAGAGTAGGTCTTCTCTGATGTTACAGTATCTATGGAGAAATACCTTCCTTGCACCTCAGGAGCCTTTCTTTCAAATGCTGTAATTTGAAATTTCACCTGTAAGAAGGCTGGCAATAAGTGATAATTCTCAATGAATAGCAATGTTGTTGTCACCGTCCAACACAAGTCAGAACTGCAAGGCAATTTCCTTTTTGGCTGCAGCAATTGTGTTACGTTCATTATTTATGTGCCTGCTTATGTCAGTCATTCCTTCCTGGTCTCTGAGTAAGTATTGGGGAATTTTGTCTAAATTTGACTGTCATGGAATAGAGATCAGGGCTATTAAGTTCCTGCATATTTCAGGAAGATGGACATACATGTAGATGAGAAATCATCCATGGAAAAAAAGGCTCACCCTTTATTAAATATGAGTAAAAAGAGAGATGTCAGATGTCAGGTCTTGTCCCACTGTTTACAAAGCTACAGATTATAGTACCTTGAACAGGATTTCAGGCAAGACTGGATGGCAGGGGGCGTCTTCCTTGTGAGGGGAGAGAGCTTCCACAGGAGCTCTCTGTTGGCAGAGCTTTATGACCAGAAGGCCCTAAATGTTGTCCCTAAGGGAACAACTTCCTAAAGTTGGGGCACAGAAGCTGTAAATCAGTATTAATCCCTCTGTGGAATAACATGTTTCCTTACATGGCACATCTGAATGTTTTTCAGGACTGTTCCTTGGTCCATGGGAATTTAAAGGAAAAATAATTTATATATGTAGTTTATGTTGTGTAGCGAAATTTCAAATAAATGTAAACAAAATATTTATTTACATTAGACTGATATAAGTTGCTTTTGTAGACATGTAAATAGGTATTTATCTTTTCAGCTTATGTTTGAGTTTCCTACTCTGTTTTGAACCATGAAAGAAGCCAGGTATTTGTATTCATTTCACATGCTCAACAGTCTGAAAAGAGACAACTGAAATCAGTCAGTTGCCTTATGTGGGCTAAGAATGATGCTGGCAGAGATTCAGGTGATCAGGGCTGGGTGAATGCTGATCCTCTGCCTGTGCTGCAGGATACGCTTAGTACCGTGTGTTTTCCCCATTCACCCATAACATTTACACTTCAGGTAGTGGTGGTTTGTCACATAAATCTGCATTGTGGTCTTTGTGGGGGCTGTTAGCTTGTTTTTCCTGTCTGCTGAGGAAATTAGTATGTATAGCCAAAGACAAAGAGTTATTTCCAATCAGGAATCTGTTTGGATGTTTTTAACTAACATTTTTATCTTTAGAGTAGTTACAGGCTTCTGTGAATACAATATGTTTCCTTACTTTACAGGCTGTATTTATTAAAACAGGAAGGTGAATTAACAAATTGCTGCCTCATTAAAAAAGTGAGGCACTATATACAGCATTTGCTTTTTCAGAGACCTGTTTTCTGATACTCTCATCCTCCTCTTCTCTCTCTCTAAATAAATGTTTTCTGTGGAGCGGGATGGGAAAGTTACTGTAAGCAGTTCAGTGGCTGCACCGAGTCCTTACATTCACTTTGGCATTTGTTGGTGCAGCTGAACCTACTGCATTGCCAGGAGGCAGCCCATGGGGTTGTGTAGAGCTCTGTGATGGGTTTTCTTGGTCTTACCCTTTAATGTGTGAGTGGATGCTAAGGACACACTCCAATGTGAGTGAGAACTGGAATTCAAACAAGAAATCTCTCCATGCTATAACCTCACCTTTTCCATGTTTGAACACTCAGCTTGGGTTTTGTGTCTGTTTTTCACTTTTAGGGTGACAGATAAACCTGCTTGACCAGCATGTGCTGGCCCCATCAGCTGGAGAGTGTGCTCTGCCCCCTACAGCCAGGCTTCACACATGTACACACCTCTGCATTTTGGGAGAAGAAGAAACAGCAGAAGCAGGAGACTACAGATAGGGAAATCCTGGCATGCTCTGTGAGTACGCTACCATTTCTTTTCCCTTGTCTACTTGCTGCTCCACCATGCATGAAGGCTTCAAGCCGTATAATATGAATTAGTACATAACCTATAAAAAGGCTATAGTATATAGCCTGGTTTTGCTATAAAATCCAAACGAAACCAGCACGCCTCATTAGTCAAATGGAGATGCAGAGGTACTGTTCTGAAAAGGAATTATATACACTGCAATAGTATTCACTAGGACACGCAACCTATAAATTTTTATTATCCCCTTCCTGCTAACCCTTCATGTGATCCTTTTGGGGAGGCTTGCCATTTAAATTGTAGGCTTTTGCATCAGGGACAATTATTTTGGGTGTTGTTGATACTTGGAGTGAGGCATCAGCTGATGGAGAGTGCAAGTTGCTGCTGTGCCCTGTACGTGTGAGATAACAGTGGTAACATTCGCAGGGGCAACTGAACAAAGAATTTTGTTGTATATGGCCTTTAAATATTGACTAATTGATTTAACATTTGAGAATTATTTGGGGCTTGTGGATTTGTCTACTGAAACTGTACATAGCTGCTGTGAGCAGTCTCCAGCTGGATTCAGAGAATGCTGCTGGTCAGAGTGACCTTCCCTCCTGTTCATTTTTTGTTACTAAAAATAGTTGGAAAATAAATTAATCAGGACTGTCAGGACTGTGAATTTGGATAATCCACATTATTCATTTGGATAATTCAATAATCCAAACTCTGTTAATTCCTATGTTAAAATGTACCTTTTGTGAAATGAAACCATTTTTATAAGAAGGAAACGAAACTATGTTGAATTAAAATGCCAGAGATTGTTACTAGTTAGGTATTTATATAGATTTATACACTTAATGTTCCCTGCTATTTTATGAAATCCTCATGATAGAAATTGTTTTCCAGATTTATAAAATGTTTTAGGAGAAATATAAGCTGTGGCTAGTAGATTGGATTTTTCAGGAATGCAGGCTGCCATGTTTGCAATTCAGCCATGGAGCAAATGACCTGGTGGTGTAGTGAATTTGCAAATCTGAGGGCAGGTAGTGATGAAAACCTAGTAGTATTTGGATTCATTGATAAACAGGGAGCATTTATTTGAAAAACATGATGGATGACCCTTTCTTGATTGCTAATCCATGACAACATTCTCAGTGAATAAAAAGTTAATTCTCACTAAAAGTCTGAACGTACAAGCAGACTTGTCTGTGCTAACTCAGTCCACGGGGTTACCAAAAGAAGTGGAAGAGTTTTTTAAACAAACTAGATGAATTGGCTCTCCAAGTGCCTCTGGTCTTTAAATCTGATATATTTTGCCACTTTACAGCATGCATAACTGGTTAGCTGATACTGAGTAATGCCTGCCATTCCACTGAGAATTCCTGGACGTCTTTCCTCTCTTTTACTCAGTGTAAAGTTTATACCTTAAGATGATACCATTTAGTTCAACTCACTCTAAGCTACATCATAGTAAGGAATCCTTGGCTTTTGGAGGTTTTGGGTCACTTTTGAAGGAGATCCAAGAACTAAGGTTTTGCCAAAAATGTCCTACCCTACAACTGTAGAACCTCCAGGAGTATCACTCTCTATTTCCTTCTGTAAGGAAAAAGTTTGGACATATTTCATTAATGTCCTTCTGGCCATGCCTGTGCCACTCAACAAGATGGGATGAGGAGATTCCGGAGGAAGGGCAAATGGAGGTATTCCCCACAACAGCAGCAGTATGGTTGTCTCAGTGTGTTGCCTATACCGTTAGCCAGCCCTTCTGAAGTTGCAGAAATTCTGTCCTGCAATATCTTTTTGGGATAAAAGTTTTCTGATTTCTGTCAAAGGTTCAGACTCCTCCAATGGATGCTTTTCTGAGAGAAAATTAAAAGCCTGCCAAAATTTTCCAGCTGGCTCTTGTTGTTAATGTAGGGAGGACGCATGGTGTTTTTCATAGCTAATAAAGATGTTGATGTCCTACTTTATAATGAAGCTTAGTTTTGACTGTGGAAATGTGACTGATTTTCCCACAGATTTAACAGTGACATAATAACTCAGCAAGTGCTATGCTCACAAGCTTAGATCTCTCACCTAGTAGTTCCTTTAGCTGAATTAACCCTTACCTTTTCTGTCTCACTTTTGAATGTCTGAAGCCAGTCTCCTTGCAAGGGTTGGACACCGAAAAACATTGCTCAGTCAACAGGGCCTTGCCTCCTGTTCCTGGCTTCATTTTGGCATAACTAACCTGAAACTGTATTGAAATTACTTCTTCAACAGGACCTTAAAATGACAGCTTTCTGTGTATGCTGTTGCTTTCTGCAGAGTCCTCTGAGCTGCCAAGTGCTCAAGTAATAGTCTGATTAGCCTGTGGTGGTTAATCACTTCATATTTGCTGAAAAGAGGGGCAGAAAAGCAGGGAGGTGGACATTTTCTGTGTGTGTCGTGTTTAGGACAGGTGGGGACAAACGCTGGTGCTGGAAGGATTTGTCCAAAGTGTCTGTGTTCCCAGCAGATGGTGCTGCACTGGTGGCCACGAGCGAGGGATGTGTCCAGGACGGGCAGCTGCCTGTTCCAGTACCATCCCTCCTCCAGCCCTTTGTGAGATGCAACTCGAGATGCAAAGTTTATTGAGGGAAAGCAATCCAGAGGTCACTGGAAGTCACCACTGTGCAGTGTGGAAGTGGCCTGTGTACCCATAGGTGCTGTGCAATCTGAATTTCCCTTTGTGGTGTTTTGTTATGTTTTTCTTAATCTTTAGCTCATTTGCACTTTTGGCTTTGTATTGTATTCCCTCAAGGTTTGCATAATTTGTGTAAATATACAACTTACTTCTGGGGCTAGAAATTATGTGCACCTTCATTTTGTCAGTACTCTTAGACGGATCAGGGCAGTGCCCCTCTTTCATTCTTCACTCAGGAATTATAGAACCTTTTGATAAAGAAAGAAAAAAAATCATTGTCTCACTTCCTTCTCTCTATTTTGGAGTGATTTGTAAATGTGAAAAGCACTTAGCAAGTTGGTAAGTAAAACTGCAATTTTTATAGTTTGCATTATAAAAATACCATTTTTGCCACTGTAACCACAAGCACTCAGGAATCAGGAACTAACACTAAAAAAGGTGAGTTTTCACTGGCTAGTGAAACTAGCACTGGCTAATGCTTCCTGAACAGGAAGAGACTGGCAATGGTCAGAAATTAATTTGGAGATATCTTCCTGCCATATGGAGGACCATTAGGTCACAGAGCCACATGGCCTGTGACCCATGTAGTGACTAATAGGGAGTCAAAGGTCCTGAGCAGTGGGGAAAGGACCTCATAAGTGATCTCATGGCTGATAAGACCAGCCCTAGCAGAAGGAGCTTTTTAATATTAAAGTTTTCTTACAGCTTTTGTCTAATGGTCTGAACATAGGACAGCCTCCATATGATTGGCATCTTTTGTGCCTCATCTAAATATGCTTAAATGCTGTGTTTGAAATATGTGGGAGGAACAAAAAGCATGTGCAAAAAACCTGTGAGTTGCCCTGTGCTTTGGAATACAACTTGATTTTTAAAGACCTTACTACAAAGATCATAGTAACAATCTATTAGAACCCCTAGTGCTTTTTTAGTAGTAATTTTTCATCAGTCCTGGAGTCAAAAAACCTGATTGTCAGTGTTGAATGTAATCAGGTAGAATGAGCATATAAGAAATCTTTACAAGTAACAAAACAAACCAGCTCAAATGTTTTTTTCCTTGCAAGGCCATGGCCTTTTCCTCACATTGATCACGTAGCTATAGCAGGGCTTGCAGTATTTTTTTCTTTGCCTTTGTGATTATCACTAAGCAACTGGCCCCTCACTGTTGCTGTGCTCAGATCTGTTTTAGAGAGATTTGCCTAATTTTGAACTTTTTCTCTTTTAGAAACTGCATCAGGAATTAATGGACTAAAAGGAAAGTGCCTGGGATGAGTGACATTTCTTTATTGAAGAATTAGAAATTACATTATCTTCTCCAGCCGTCTATGGAGAGAACATGAAAAGTGTCTCTGCCACCCCCACAGCATCCTACTGCTGTTGAAATTTTGCAGGTTTGGAGAAGGTGAGTTTTGGAGGTGCCCACAAACAATATAGCAAATCTATGTGCTTGCGCATAAATTCCCTAGTTCAGCAGTTTAGTAAATCATATGCTGTCAGTGCAGTTCAGATGGTTTGCTACACTGCAGCACAAGACACAAGATACTTCTAGACACAAGATACTTCTATGCAGAAATCCAATTTATATAACCTGTTTTCCCCTGAGGATGAAATCTACTGAAACAAACAAAAAAAAAAAATCTTTCTTTACTGTTTCTTTTAGGTCATTTCCTAGGAGGGGGGAGATCTTTATAATCACAGTTTGAAGTGCACTTGTGCATAGAATCATAGTCTCTTGGAATGTTAAAGGCTTGGAATGGGCCTTAAAGGCCATCTAGTCCCAGTGCCCCTGCTATAGCCAATAAACTTTCTGTCCCACTTTAACCATCACACATTAGCTATGGGAGAAATAATTTTTAGATGTATGCCAGATTTTCTTTCTGAACACTGGGCATAAAAATGAGTGCAACAAGAAGTGTGTGTCCTACACAAGCTCCATTCCATGCTCACTGAATCTGCTTAAAAAGAGGGGTAGCTTTTTCCAGAGATGCTAAGTTCTTATGTACTACATCACAAATTTTTCAGGGTATCAGCTGAGTAAAGCCTTTTGTTAGCCTCTATTTAGTATCAACAAAGAGAGATAAAAGAAAAGGATGTCCTGGAGATTTTCCTAGGGCAGACTTCATCCCTTTTTATTCCATCACAAAGTGAAGAGACATCCCTGAAGGTACCACACATTTATGAAACAGGAAGCACAGAGATGCTTTGTAGTAAAGCAGCAAGATGCAAAAAATGATGTGCAACCCCATCATAAGAAATGGCATACATGTCATGTTTGTAAAATGGCTGTTGCTGACATGAGTTACGTGGTTAGTACCTGGGTGAAGCTGACCACCTTCAGTGTCAAATATCTTCAGGGAGTGAAGGAAAATCAAGTGACTCTCAGCTCCTTCTTTTTTTTTTTTTTTTTTTTTTTTTGCTTTAATCCACTTTTAAATGTCATGGAAATATGGGTTGCTGTGTAGAAAAAAAATCTGTATTTTTAATTCAAGTTTTAATTCCATAAATGATCATGTTCTTCAGTTCATCCTTATATCAGACTTTCATTAATAAGTAGTAGGAAATTACCTGAGAAACTTCATTGCTTGATACAGATGACTGTGGCAAGTTAATTGCTGGTTCAAAATTCCCTCCTTATGATTAAAGTTTCAGAGAGCCCCCTGACACAGTTATGGGACACTGCTTTTCTTTGAGATTAGTTGTCTTTAATGAAAGACTAGTTTTACAGCTTCTGGTATCGGGGATTTCATTTGAAGAAACCTCATTTTTTTCCAAGCAGATAAGAGCCATCCTTCTCTCTCTGGTGAGACTGAATTAAAGGGGGCTTGTGAAGATGGTATGAAAAATCCCATTTCTGGATGATAGGCATAATAGGAAATGCCATTCCCACATTCCACAGACACACAAGGGAAAGCATGCTTTGGCCCCAGACAATCAAACCATTAATTGTAAAGCTAATGCTGATTTATTGCAGACTACAGTGTTTTGGTTTTTTTCCTTGGCACTTAGAATAGCCAGGTCTCTCCCGTTTCCCTTGTGCCATTCCCCGTGAATGGCATACGCCATGGACTAAGGTAGCTGTGCTCATGCCCGGAGCCGCAAAACTTCCCCTTACAGCAGCACAGCAAGCTACCATTTATTTTTAATTGCTCCCCACCGTGTAGGCCAATTAAGGATGAAGCCAGCAGGGCAAGGATCACTGGCAAAGCCTTTGAAGGGAGCAGACCCAGCATTTGCTTCGCCGGAAGGCTGCCATTCACACATTTGTGCAAGAATGCAAACAATTGGGCTCACTCAGTGGGATCAAGTGCTATCTAGTTCAGTCTGAACCACTTTCTAGTGCAGATGGCAGTGAGAGTGGCAGAACCACTGAATATTATCCTCGGGGTTCGAAACTTTCCAAATGAGATTTCCATTTGTGACCCTCCCCATTTCAGCAGGAAGCACCTGCTACAGCAGCTTTAGGAAATGCCTCTCATTAGCAGCTTCTGTTTGAGCTCAGGTTTTCCTAGCCATCCGAGTTCAGCAGGCTTAAGAACTTGATCTTTTGATAATATGAAAGAGAAAATATTAGAGGATGGTGGGTACAGCCAACATTTTTGGCTCATGTTTTCTACCACCTTAGTTATTCCTTTAAAATCCTTGTTTGACATATTTATTTTTCCTAGCTTTTGAACCTCCTAGAAAAGAAGATTGCTGGGCATCCTAAACCACTTGGCCATTTCCAAGAAATCCTGGATGAAGGACTGGAATTAGCAACCCAGTATTTTTAATGGTTTGGGAAAAGAATGAGTCTGCAAATTTGGTCATGAGTGTTGTGAGCAGTCTGTGCTTTCCCACTTCTGCAGAAGAGACCCAGGACTTATGTGCAGGGAAATACCAACCAGAATGCACAAACCCAAAAATCACTGCAAAAAAGTAGGAAACTCTATTTTATCCTGGGAAAAGTTTTCAGGAGGGCTTGCTGTTCCTTGCAGCGGGCTTTTACAAGCTGTCAGTTGTGGCTCACATGTCAGCAAGGTTGTGTCTGCTCAGTGTTAGGGACGCACAAATGCTGGGCTCGGGAGGGGTTTGGTGTCCCTTCACGTCTGAATGCAGGACGTGCAGGTAAATGTTAGTCAAAATAAGCCCAAATTCTTTGTTCTTCTGTTCATTGCATGAGGAACCTGCTGGTGTCTCCATGAGCTGGTTTCCCTGGGAAGCTTTCCAGTTACCCACTGGTCAGAATGGTGGAAGCAGTGGGTGCAGCCAGTGCTTCTGGCTAATAACAATGACCTGCCCTGCTGATCGTTGGCACATCTCAGTGATGCCAACTCCACAATGTTCAACCTTAAAAAAAAATTAATTTATAAATGCCTTTGTGTTTTCCAGTGGAGGAGAACCTGTATGAGAGATCTTAGATTATTAGCAACCAGCCTATTAAGAAGCACTTAAAATCCTGGCCAAAGCTAATATATATTCATAGGGGTCTTTTATAGATGAAGATAGCCTTCAAAGTGCTCATTAAACCTTTTACCTGGGTGATTGTTTAGTCATCTGTCTGGGGAAGCCCTGTATGACTGAAAGGGCTGATGTCAGGTTTTAAATGCTAATCTTTATAGAACAGCAATGGAAAATGACTCAGCTGAACTGAGACTGCAGTTCTGTCATGAGTAGGCAGGTTTCATTTCACATGTATGCCATGCAGCCTGGTTTTGCATGTCGTAGAAAACAGCCACTCCCTGTTTTGTCTCTATGTTGGATTTCCCGACAGAAACTCCCACAAACACCTGAGGAAGAAGGCCAGTGTGGCTTGGGTTATTTCCAGCTGCTTCCCACCTCCCCAGGCCCCTGCAGCACATCGCCCTCCTCCCTTCCCTGAGCTGCTCCCAGTACCAGTGCAGCCACTGCAGCCCAGCCAGCAGAAAAGAGGAGGAATTTCCTGACACACGCTGAGCCCCAGGAGCATCAGCTCCCCGGGCTGCTGGGCTCTCACTGACATGGCATTGGTGCTGAAGATGAGAGGACAGGCATGTCTCTAGGGCTGGAAAATAAATGGAGGTTCTGCAATTACTTCTGTTCTGATCCTAGTTTCTCTTTGTGTGATTGATTTTTAAGATTTCCCTGCATGTAGACTTCTGGGGATACTGCAGCTTTCAGTGCTGCATGAAGTCATTGTGAGGATCACTTACTGATGGCTGTTAAAGCAAGCCTGCTATTAACATTGCTATTTTGTTGTTACAATAAATGTACTTCAGCAGTAATGTAAGATTTAAATTAAATTTCAGAGTCTTTCATGACACCAAAAAAACGTTGTTTTACAAGTTGTTCACATATCTGATGGGTGTAACTTCATCCTAAATTTAAAAAGCTAATAATTATATACAAAATATGTATAAAATGAATTGCTGCATTTATATATATATATATATATATTTCCTTTCGATACCCATAATATTACTATGTTATAAGGATGGAAATTCTCAAACATTCTTTTCTGGAAAGAAATTCAGCTTCTTAAAACTGTATAAATAATAACTAAAAGAAGATAATTTTGTGCTTTGCTGATAATGGAGTAATATGGTGCCTCTGTACACTTTAATCTTGCATTTGGTGATTGTACAGCACAGTGATCTAACAGTCTTCAGATTTCAGAGCCTGGATTCAGCAGCACATGCAGAATTGTTTTCAGCATGGTAGAGAATTGTAGACAGAGAAGAGACAAAGCTGTTCGGTGTTGGACAAGGGTTTATCACACCTATTGTCAGTAGTGTATGTTTTGTAAGTTAGGATATGACTGAATGTCTATTTACATGGCTGTTATAGAAATATATGTGTGTGTGTGTGTTTGGAATGTGATTTTTCAAAAGCAAGCTGGATGTTCCCTCCTGAATGTAGTTAATAATTTTGCTATGATGCTTATATCATGAAAGCTCAATAATTGTGTTACAACCCCCCCAATATTACCGTGGTTTGTCTTGTTTTCTCCACAATTGATAAGTTCTAGGTTACATCCATACATCAAAAGCAAGTTTATATACTAAAACAGGAACCTGTCATTTCAGAGAAAAAAACCCTGTTAGATAAAAGTAAACTGCTAACTTATATTCATGAGCACCTATCAGCTTTTAATAAAATAGCATCGAGTTCACACCAAATGCCATATCCTGCCTTGTGTTGACAATGCTATCTCAGCCTGGGGATTTGACTTGTTATATTTGCTTTCCATGTTTTTCTAGACAGAAAGTCTTTGAAAGAAAACTTTTGTTCTGATTTCTTCTGAGATGAGAATCACATTTCCGTCAACAGGGAGTGGCTGGGTCTGCAGGTGCTGCTGTAATTTTGGGTATTTTTTTGTGCCTGTGGTCTGGAAAATGCTCTCTTGCATCTCCAGAGCCTTGATATGTGTTAGGGCAGCTGAGATGAGAAGACAGAGAGTCAGCCTACCATGACTGTCCATGCTGCTGAAACGGAGTGTAGGAAACATAGCAGGTGTTGGAGGATTTAGGTATCACACCCATTGCCACCGAGTCCTGGCATGCTGAGGAGGGAAGATGGCCATGGAGTACAAGCAGGGATGGCCGGGGAGAGAGGATGGCCAAGCTGCAGGAAAGCAAGTACAGATGGAAAGAACAGTCACACTTTGGAAACAAGAGATGGGAAGAAAAGCTGGCTTTGGCTGTAATTGTGAGTGAGACCCCCAGGACCTGGGTTTACTATTTACTTTGGCCAGGGCTCCCTGTGTCATAGTGGGCAAAATAAATGCAGTATTTCTGTCTTTCAGTCGCCCATGAGCACCCAAGGAGTTTCTCAAGGCTTAAGATGATCATAATGTAGAAAACCTTCTGGTCAGCAAGCTCCAAACACCTTAGTAGTGTTTTTTGTAGGAATTTTCTTGCTGGGGTTCTGTACAGTTCAAGCCTCTACTGCTTTTCCCAGGAGCTGTCTGTTGCTGTCAAAAGACAGGTTTGTCCTATCTGGGTACAAATATTTGCCTTTCAGTTTTCATCTGATTTCAGCAGATGGGCAACACCCACTATTCAAGAAATGTATGATTTCTCTTGCTAGAGGGATTGCTTTTCTTTCCCCTCTTGACACCAATCACAGTATCAAATGTGTTCCTGAACCCTTGCTCAGGTCACGGAACTGTAAAACCAGCACTGCAAAGGAGCTAGCATGAACCTAAGCCCATGCTGGCTCAAAAAAAAAAAAAACAAAAAAAAAACCCACTCTCCAACCTCCCTTTTTACATGCACAGTGAGGGGAGAGAGCACAAAACTGGAACTACTGCATGTCAGCAAGTATCTGGAATAGAACAAATGAGGATGTGTGTTTCAAAGAGGAACTGAACATCTAAATCTCCATTTTGTTTAAGATTTATTGATCTTTTGTGGTCATACTGAGAAGCAGTCATACAGGGAATGGTCAGTGGTATGCCACAAGAACAGTCCAATAAGACTTTTTTTATCTGTGTATTTCAAATCCCCACTTTTATCACAGAAACGCTAAAATTAGAAATGTCTTCTCAAAAATCATTATGCCTAAAACGTTAGCAAAAATTATTTTTGCTAACAGCGGTGCATTTAATTCTCCTAGTGCAGCCCAGCATCTATCTTACTAGCCCAAATTTGCATTTGATGTAACTGCATGCCATGGATTTTGTCACCAATTATCATTCTTTTCAAGGCAGGATGTTTGTGATTTGGGCTGAAATATGCTAATTACTGAAAACCACCGACACGTGAAGAACTCAGTATTTCAGGCTGCTCCCGATAGCAGCGAGAGCGGTGAATGTGAAATACCACCTGTCAAGCACTTGCAGCAGATACAGCACACATTCTGCAGTGTCCTACGGGGCAAGAAATGTGGGAAATAAAACTGCTGGAGGGGGCGATGCTGTTGCCTGCATCTACGATCTGTGCACGGAGCAGCCCGGCAGCGTGGCATGTCAGGAATTCCTCCGCTGAGTGGGAAAGGCAGCACTGCAGCGAGCTGCTGAGCTCGGCAATGCTTCCCGTTCCAAAGGGGGAAAAGTTTGCATGGGGAATTTTTTTTGGTTTCTTTAAAAATCCATACTTGCAAACCAGCGACTTACACACAAGAGTAACACCGAGGATTATTTTGATAGTGCTTTAAAAAGATTGCAAGAGAAGGGGACTGCTGATTGTTCAGAGCCACGCAAAGCTGTTGCTGCCTATTCATTTCATTCATCCATATACCCAGTCGCAGTTTAATTCCTAGATGTACTGTATGCCCTTTCGTGTATAATCAGCCTAATTTGTCTTCAGCTGCAAGCTAGTGAACCAAGATTCATTTAGCTAAGCAAGCTAAGCAAAAACATTCTTTGCTCACAGATGGGTAAGCCAGCCGATATCTTAAGATAAATGAAAGGGAATTTTGTTTTCTTTTCTTAGTTACTGTAAGGACTCCTACGGACGGAAGAATGACAAAACAAATTTTGTCCCTCCATGTTTTTAATTAGTTAAGCAGGGAAAGACTAATAGATCTCATCCTGGAATCTGGAATCCTAATTTGCAATATTGGATGTTGTTTTGACTTCAACTGGCACTTTTAACAAATAGACTTTTCACTAGAGGTTTTCAGAAAGACCGCATGTAATATTAGATGAGAGGTACTTAATTAATGTAGGAAAGCGCCAACAAACTATCAGCCAGCACTGACTTGTCTTGGATTTGAAATAAAAGGTATTTGCTCTGTGCTGCCTGCCTAGCAATTACCATTAAATGTGTGTGGATTTAGGCCAATTCTTAATGAAAAAGGGGCCAGCTCACAATAAATGTCACCCGTGTTGTCTTGGGTTACCCTGATAGCATGGTGAATGAATCAAACAAAATGCAAACATTAATCTGGCTGACCCCAGGGCAACCAGTGGGAAGCAGAGATCAGCCATGACCCCCCTTATCCCTTTGCCCTGTCTGAGGGCACAAGGCAAGAGCCAAATCTGCCCATCATACCTCCCATGTGAAGAGCATAAACATTTGCAGAATAACTTCAATAGGACATCATGTTGTCAAAAGAGTGTATACAGAGGAAAGTGCTGGGAATTGAAACACTTTAAATCCCAATGATCAATTTGCATATTAGCAGGACTTCCTACTAAGAGAACTGTGCAACCATTTTTCAGCCATATCCTTCCTCCTGACTGTATGCAGGTAGGGACTGGAGAAAAGCAGGTAAAAGCAGGTGAGGAGGGGAGAAAAGTGCACCTTTCCAGGCACTGGCATTTTTTTGGTAGAGGAGCGAATTCCAGGACAGTTTGGAATTGTCTCAGCCCTTCATCTCGGTGTCGCATCCTCACAGGGTCAGAGAATAAGTGAGCCTGAACAGCTCTTTCTGCTCATCTCTGTCTTCCTGGGAGAAATTCTAGAAGGTGCAGGAGCAAGGGAGGACATATCCTGTTCTGCCCCCTGGAACAAAGGAGCCCCTCTAACTTGGGATGGAGGGGAAAAGGAACAGTTTGATCTAGAGTTGATGGAGAAGGAGGCTTTGCAGTGAAGAGTTTAGTTTAGGAAAAAGGAGACAGTATCTCCCCAAGACTATAGAGGGAACCCAAAGATTGTGAAAACTGCAGAAATCCTGAGAGCTCTTGTTGAAAGGATTTTGCTTGCTAAAGAGCAGGGTGCTTGCCTAGGGACCAGCAAGAAACTATGGAGCTGGATACCCTTTTCTGTCTTCCCCTCCCTGTGGTTATGAATGGCCACCATGAAGGTCCACTCCCTGATTTCTCACCTGTCTTCACCCAATGGGCAGCAGGGAGCAGGTTAGCAGCTCCCTCGAGCTTCAACATACAGCAGAGGTAAAAAATATGCTTAATATGCTGGGTAAAAACTCCCCAGCAAAAGTCTCATGTCATCATCATTACCTTTCTTCTCTTCTTTTTGAACAGTTTGCAAATAGCAGTTTAAGGTAAAGATTTTCTTTGTCACTGTCCTCTCCCTCTCTTCACATGCTCCTGGCCAATCTCTACATTAGGCACTACAAGAGACACTTCTTGTGTGAGAATGTTTTTCTAATTTCAGCACTGCAAAAGGGAGTTCAGCCCTGCCTGGGGCCAGGTCTCTGCATGCCCTGCTGCTGCATAGAGCCTCTTCTCCATTTCAAGCTCCTTCAGGTCTTTCAGCTCCTCCTGGAGCAAGCATGACCTGTGTATTGCTCCCCCTGGCAAACACGGGCTCATCCTGAAGCAGGTCAAGGTAATTACTTGGAAAATAAATCCCGTTTAGAGAAGTTGTTGTTTCTTCAGGTTAGTCAGGCACAGCAGTCAAATGGGGATTTTCTGCATAGTCTTCAGGTCAGAACTATGGGATGCACTGCAGTTATCTGGGAAGGTATGGTTGTATTTTGCACTGGGCACTCACTGGTGTAATCACGCCTTCAGTCTCACAGTCTCAGCTTTTCTGTGGTAGTGATGCTCAACAAGCCTTTCTCTTCTGAGCCAGCTTCAGGTGCACCAAAGGAGCAACCTTTGGTATCCACCTGCAGCCCCGATTGCCTCCCATTAATTCCCTTTGGCCCCCTGCCATTTGGATGAGTTCTTTCTGTTATTGCCTTTTTTTTTTTTAAATCTCAAAAAGCAATCAGATTAGTAATAAATTGAATTACTTTTTCAGTTACCTGGTTGTTTGTGTAATTGAAGGAAGTGGTTAATTTTTGAGCTCAGTGGATTATTCACAGCACTAAAATTAGTTTTTCTTTTGTTAGATCAGAGATACACAGTTAAGGCACAAACCATTATTTAGATGAGAGGTGAGAAATGAAAAATGCATTGATTGACCAAAACCTTCTGTGCCACTGAACACTGTGCAGTGATCTAACTAGCGGTGAAACAAATAACGTATCACAGCATTGGAATTATATTCACGTATTGGGAAATTCTCTTTTTTTTTGTTCACAAAAGGACTTGATCACATGCCATTATTCAGAGACTAGCTGAAATCTCTGCAGGCCTTTGCTCTGTAATCTAAAAAGCCCTTTGCTTTTACTATGGTAGGCTTTGGCAGCTACAAGAAAATGCAAAATGATGGCTGTGCTTGTATTGATTATCATCCTAATTCTGCTCTCAGTGAAGTCCATCACAAACCTGCCACAGCCTCCCGTGGGAGTGACTGCAGGCTGTGTATAATTGCAGTTACTTTAATACAAATTTACTTACTTGACACTTGAAATTCTGCATTCTTGCTGCAGTAATGCTGTGAGCAGCATTAAATGAACCGTCTCCCCAAAACAGGCTGAGACTGCTCATACTCACCTATGGTCCTGTTTTCCTCACCTATAGTTCTATTTTCTGCTGGAGGAGTGACAACCCCTTGCCTGGAGCAAGTCCTGTAGCAGTGCAGGGCTTTCTTCTGCTCCCCCATGTCACCTGTGAGATCCCTGTGGCATACTATGTCTTTGTGATGGATGCACTGCCCACTAGCGATTGCTCATTTTGATGCTCTGCATGATGTCTCTGCTTCATGTCTGGTCCTTATCTCCTTATTTATTTTATGACCTCTCTACCCATTCTGATCTTCAGTCACTCCAAGTTCTCTTTGTTGCCTACTTCTCCTGTTTGGTTTGCTCAGTTAGTAGCCTGCATCTGGTTTTTGGGTCACGGGGAATGAACAGGCTCTGGTTGAATGCCTCCTTCTTCAGGTGGGAGGTATCTATAGTTTTAAAGCTGTTCAGTGCCTTTTATGAGTTCTTTGCATTGTCCAAACACAGTATGTATAGACATTGAGCTTTGCCAATACAGCACCTTCAATTATATCTTTAATTCAATCTGCACAACAGGGGGTCATGAGGCTGTGGCTCTTTGCAGAGTCTATTTTAGGTTTGTGGGTTGGGCAGAATAATAGAAATTGGGCAGTTTCTACCATCTCTTTACATGGTACAGTGTAAACCTGAACAGCCCTGATGCTGTGTTGCACTGGGGAGGAATTACCTGCTCACAGCTGCTGCCTAAGTGTGTCACTGGAGCAAAGCCTCCTGACAATAATCCATGAATACCCTGCTTCTGCTGTGTGCAAGTGCAAGGTCAGGACCTGGTTTTAACCTCATATTAGATCTCAGGTGCCTCTGTGTACCCCCTTTTTGCATACAAGAATCAGCAATTTAAAAACTGGCTGTTCTTACTGCCTGCAGTTCACCAGCTGCCTGTCAGTGCAATATCCAGGTTGTACAGAGCTGCTGAGGGAGGAGACAGAGCAGTGTATCACAGCCTATTTGGTTTGCCTTTCAGAGAAATCCCTCTGCCCTAAAAGATCTGAAATACCTCAAAACATCATTTGCAAATGTTAATATGGAGAGTGCTGGGTACCCAGAGGGTACAGGCATCCAGGTAAGCCTTTAGAAAATGTCTGTCCCAAAGCTCAAGAAATCTTACATTTTGTTCCCTATTGAAATTATGACCTTTTGCAAAGAAATAAATACTTTAAAGATCTCCAGCTTGTCCTGGTTTCAGCAGAGTTCATTTTCTTCTTAGTAGCTTGTACAGTGCTGTGTTTTGAACTCAGTATGAGAATAAAGTTGATAACACGCTGATGTTTGGGTTGGTGCTGAGCAGTGCTTACAGTAAGTCAAGGACTTTTCAGTTGTCCATTCTCTGCTGCTGAGGAGGTGCACAAGAAGCTGGGAAGGAGCACAGCCTGGACTATTGCTCAGAAGTGGACAGAGGGATATTCCATACCACAAAACATCATGCCCAGTATATAAACTGGGGGAAGCTGGCCAAGAGGTAGCAATTTCTGCTCAGTGAGGGGCTGGATATCAGTTGGTGGGTGTTGAACAACTGTAGTGTATCAAACATAACTTGTTTTACTTGGGATTTATTTTTCTTGGGGTTGTTTTTCTACTTTCATTAAATAGTAACAATAATAAAAACAAACAACAACATCACCACCACTATTATTATTATTGTTATTATATATTGTTGTTGTTGTTATATTTTGCTTTGTTTCAATTCTTATTAATTTCAATTACTATCTCAACACATGAGTTTTTACTTTTTTCCAATTCTCTTCCCTATCCCACTGGGACTGAGGACATGAGTGAAGGGCTAGGTGGTGCTTGGTTGCCATCTGGGGTTAAACTATGACACAACTAACTATCAGCAAATTCTGTCTATCCCTGCAAAATCTTAGGGACTCCATGACTACTTTGGGGGAGGACTTTGCAAGCACAGCTGGTAAGAGTGTTCAAAACTGTGACCTTGGGACAGGCCTCTGGTTCCCTGGGTGAAGTCCATACTCCACAGACTTGGTGGATGTACCCAAAGATGAGAATGGTTCATGCAGCTGATCCTTTCATGGCACACATATGAGTGGACCTGATCCCAT
This sequence comes from Serinus canaria, assembly GCF_022539315.1. NCBI lineage: Eukaryota > Metazoa > Chordata > Aves > Passeriformes > Fringillidae > Serinus > Serinus canaria. The sequence continues at coordinate 41,996,237 of NC_066315.1, forward strand.
ATATCCAAGCTCCACAGGTCCTCTCCACAGAGATCCTCCATACTCTCACAGCAATGGGATGTGGCTGTACTCCGTATAATGATTTTTTTTATTTGATGAAGAATTGAATTGGAGCTGAGGTGATCACATTGCCTCCTGGGAGCTTCCAGGGTGACTGGAGCAAAGAGAAAGCCTTAGGAAGAGTTTAGCAATTATGTTTGCATGGAGAGTTTACTTCACCACATCTCCTCCACCCTGGGAGCAAAGACCACTGGTTAGTCTGGAGACAGCTATGTAGTAGGGATTGTGATAAAATACAGTTTAAACAGGGAGACTACAGTGCATAATTTGCACTAAACCATTTTTATATCTTAATGTCACAGAATGGGTAAGGTTTGAAGGAACCACTGCAGGTCACCAGGTCTGGCTTCCCTGCTCAAGCATGTCAGGCTCATCAAGCTCAACTTGTCCTACAGTCTAGGCTCAATTATCTTGCAAAACAGAGCTTCAAACTTTTCAGGTTTAGAGGCAGAGCCCCAGGCAGACCCTGAGCACAGCTGGTTTGCACCCTGGACTGGTGCTGCTGTGACTTACACCAGCGCACACTGACAAGCACTTCATGGTAGTCAATCAAAAACTAATTTAGAGGTGCCTCTTCCTTCCTATCCCCATATTTTCCCCTTGAGGTGATCAAATACACAAACATTAATTTGACAAGACACTTAAATTTGACAGGAGGGGAGAGAGCTTGAGAGTGGGTACCAGCCTTACTGGGTCTAAATTGCAGGCACCTTCTGGCCTGTAGCTGAGCTCTGGAGATGCAGGAGGGTAATGGCAACATGTTACAGGGCTCTGTCCCTGCAGACAACCAGGAAAATAAGAGGCATATGCACATGTGTGCATGAGACTCAGTGCCTCCATAATCAGACTGGACAGATTTTCATGTCAGGCTGAGAAGCTGTGCTGAATCCATCCATGCTTCCTTCTGTTGCAAATGAGTGATATTTCAAAGCCCTTGGTGAAATATAAGCCATGATGATTCCTCTCCCCCCCAGCTCCCCATAATCAAATAAGATTAAGGGAATAGCAGAAGACATCAGATGAAATAGGGAAGGGATTCCATCAGGGATTCCCCATCAGAGAAGGAGCCATGGGCTTGTATGAGCCCAGATCTCTGGTTCCTATTCAGCTGAAATGTCTACAAGCTCGCTGAACACTGTAGAAACTATGGGTACCTCTCTGGTGGTTCAAAAGGCAGCATGTTTTATTCCACTTCAAAGTGGCCTACAGAACTCATTTTACCTGGCAGTTGCACATAGACAAGAAATTTAATTTGAGATTATTAGCTTCCCGTTTCAAGTTTCCCACCCTTCCCAAAGAAGCATGCTTGAGGACCAGTGTCCCAGCCAGTCACTGACTCACCTGCAGAGGCTGAGGCTGAAGGCACAGTTGATCATCTGTTGAAGCTGAAGAAACTTTTTCTGGTTGAGACTTTTGGTTTTTGTTCAGCTGACAAACAGGAATTATTGGAAACTCATTTGCATTGCAAGTGTGCATTAAAATGCATGAGGCGTGTAAGGCTGGGACTGGTAGAAGAAAAATGTGTGCAATTTGTGGAAACTGTGGATTGTTATGACTCCTGAATTGGCATATTTATATGCTTCATTGTTCTTAGATTTGGGATTTTTGGTTTGTCAAATCTAGTGTGTGTGTGTGACATTCATACCATGACAGACTTTTTGCTGTTTTTTCTTTCATGGAAGACCTTCCAGCACGACGAAGGCCATAGCATAGCCATCACGACTGGGCAGCAGGCTAGATGACCCAGGAGAGATTCTGTCCAGCTTAAATCATTCTTTTTCAGGAATACAGTTGCCAAGCTATGATAGTTCTTGAGAATTCATCATACTACAAATCACAGTTGGGGAATGAATACAAATCCTGTGTGATGTCTCCAACTGAGACAGTATTTTTAATCTTCCTTTCTCGGTTGTCTAAAGGCAGTAAAATTGAAGGCAAGATTAAGATCTGCTAAGCACAGGATCAAAAAATGTTTTTTTTGAGGCATAACATTAAGAGGTGCTTTTTGATTTGGGGTTCCCAAAAGTAGAGTTGCTTTGGAAAGGTAATATATGCAGACATGTACTGACAAATGACAAGCTCATTTATCTTAGTCCTCTTTTGCAGAACACTTGGAGGAGCTTTATAGATCCTGAAAAACTTCAGATTCTTGCAGGTAGAAAAATCACTGATGCAAAGAGGACAGATTTTAAATTTTTAACCACTTCTCATATGCTGTTCTATGGGACTAAGAAGTCATATAATGCCATAGCATGTAAAACATTATATCACTAATTATATAAATTTTATTTCTTCTGGTCTCCAAAATACATGAGTAAAATTTATGAGACTGTATCACAAGTTGGATATTGCCACATAAACATGATAGATACTGCTTTTTCATTAAATGCATTCAGCATTCCTCTCAGAGAACAGATTTATTGGATAAGGTCTTTTTCATCCCCAGAATGATGCAGGGCAGCCTCACCATTACCTCCAGGAGCTCTGCAGACTTCCATGGGACCAGCTGCAAGCTCCTGGTCCCTGTAATGCCTCAAACCATGGGGCTGTAAGGTGGGTTACAGCACACATCTCCAGTGCCCGACAGAGAATGAGCTTATTGGCAGCATGGGGAAAGCGTCAGCTGAAAAGGAAAAAGAAATTTAATATCTCGCAGTTTTTATCATACAGGCAGCAGGACAAGCTGCCAAAGAAAAGAATTATTAACTACTGCTGGTGCTATCTAATGCCGGACTTAGATTTCAGGAGCTGGGAATATGGCAGGTGTGTGGGAACTGTGAATGGATGAGGAGAAGAAGGAGCCAGGGAGGTTCTTTTTGTTCAGAGCTACTGTGAGGGAGGGGCCATAAAATTGGCATTCTCCTGTGTGACAGAGGTGGTGACAGAAACACCCCAGTTCTCCTGAGGGATAATAAAAAGGGAAGTTGTATAGCTTCAGGCAAGAACAAGTTATCCCTTAAAAACACAGAAAAAATTACAGTATATTTAATGTTTGTGTGGCACTTTTAAGCTACAAATTGTTATGAACACTAAATATTATATTCTCTAATGTGTGTAACGGTGACTAATACTATTACATTCTGTCATACAAGAGCCCTTGGGATGCAAATTCAGAGAGACACAATAAATAACTGTAAAAAAAAAAAAAAAAAAAAAGGGAAGGAAGGAAAACAGAACTCCATTTCTATTTCTCATTTCAGTGGGAATGTGCTGATTGATACCAGACTCATGGAGACATTTCTCCTCCCTGCTTGGGCTGCAGAGGACACACCCTGTTCAGGGAGAAGAGCAGCTGTGGATGGGCACTGCCTGACTGCAGGAACCCCCTGTGTGTGCAGAACCCATGGTTCTGGATCAGACTCTTCCCCTCATCTATTTCAAACCAGTGAACACAAGTGGCAATGCTGCCCAAGCCTTTCACTTCCAAGCTGTTAAAGTAAAGCTCTTGGTGGGTTTTTGAGAGCCCAGCAGCAGTTTTTCCTACAATAGCTCTGTTTGAAAACTGCTGCTTGTGTAAAGCAGCATCTCACTGCCACCCACTCTCCTGACTCCTGCTGGACACTGCCAGTGCTCTGGAGTGAGGGATACAGCCTTCCTTCCTCCTACACTGTGTCTGCATTCATTTTTCTTTGCAGAGTTTTCACATAATTTGTATGTGCTGTTGTCAAATGAAATTGCTGCAGGCTGGGGGAAGAGTGACTGGAAAGTAGCCCAGTGGAAAAGTACCTGGGTGTGCTGGTTGACAGCCAGCTGAACATGAGCCAGCATGTGCTCAAGTGGCCAAGAAGGCCAGTGGCATCCTGGCTTCCATTAAAAATAGTGTGGCCAGCAGGAGCAGGGCAGTGACTGTCCTTCTGCACTTGGCACTGGTGAGGCCACACCTCAGATCCTGTGTCCAGTTCTGAGCCCCTCACAACAAGAAAGACATTGAGGTGCAGGAGTGAGTCCAGAGAAGGGCAATGGAGCTGGGCAAGGGTCTGGAGCAGGAGTCCTGTGAGAAGCAGCTGAGGGAGCTGGGATTGTTTATCCTGGACAAGAGAAGGATCAGGTGAGACCTTATTGCTCCCTAGAATTACCTGAAAGGAGGTTGTAGCAAGGTGGAGGTTGGCCTCTTACTCTCAGGTCACAAGCAACAGGACAAGGTAAAATGCCCTCAAGCTGTGCCAGGGGAGGTTAGGTTGGACATCAGAAAAAAAATTCTTCACAGAAAAAGTGGTTAAACATTGGAATAGACTGCCCAGGGAAGTGGTGGAGGAGTCACCATCCCTGGAAGTGTTCAAGAAACAGCTGGGTGTGGCACTTAGTGCTATGGTTTAGTGGACATGGTGGTGTTCCACCAAAGGTTGGACTCAGTCTTGGAGTTCTTTCCCAGCCTTAGTGACTCTGTGATTCCATGAGTGGTTTGCAATCACGGAATCATAGATTTGGGGGGAAGCAGGATTGTGCCTGACCAGATCACTTGCTGTGTTGAGATGACCACCTTGGTCTCTAGGCAGTGTGGGATGGTGGTGAATGCCATTTGTCCCTGCTGTAGCATGATTTTGCCCCAATAGCCCACCCCACCCTTGTAGCCAAACAGGTGAGATGTGGTTAGGGGGTCATTTCTGGGGCTGCTGCCATTTGATGTTCCTACTGGTGAGCTGGGTAAGGGGGCAGAGCACACCCATGACAAGCCCCTGATGGCACTCTGGCAGGTGTCAGTTCTTACAGGCAGGGATGGCCCTGACTCAGGTGACAGCCTGGTCAAAGCCCCACACAGGTCACAGCTGGGGATGTCCTGCAAGTCCTGCTGGTTGCTGCTGCTGGCTCTGCAGAGGGGCAGGGTTCTGGAGGCAATGTGCAGTGGGAAAACCCAATCCAGAAAGAGAGCAAAAAAGTAATGGGATTGTTTCCCTAAACCCAGATATAATGAGCAGAGCTTGATGAAATGTGCTGTGTGAGTTCGTTTCGCGTGTGGCTGTTTCTACGGGAGTAATTTTTTTCATTTTGCTTTTAATTAGCCAGGCTTAAATTAGCAGCATCTACTGTTGATATTCCTCCTTGAACAGCCAGAACACTTTCAATCAGGAGACTTATTAATATGCAAAAAAGTGATTTGTTTTGATTTGAGTCTGGAAGGGTTTCCCCCCCCCCCACCCAAGTTTCCGTTTCAGTATCTTCTGTTCTAAATGAAGGTGAAATTGCTGTGGCCATGTAGGAGAACTTGGGTTATCTGGGGAAAGAGGAAAGTCTTGATGGAGAGTTTCAGAAACTCCCATGTGAGGGGCTGGTATTTGTTCTGCTGTATTTTACTATGCTGAAACAACACTGTGCCATGGGATAGCAGGAGCCTCACCCAGGCTGCTATGCTCCCTCACAGGGTAATTGAAATGAACACCATACAAATATTTTTGCTTCCCAAAGGTACTCAGCTATCTCCTCCTCTCCCAACCCACAGTTTTGGATGGGAGGGAGGTATAAGTTTCCTCACTCCATAGGTCCTGAATCACTTCACTGATATGTTTACATCACTGTATTTACACTGCAGACAACTGATGCTGATCTGCACACAAAAAGACAACCCAGCAAGCCTCACACATGGTGGGCAGCTTCACTGGGTCTTGCTAGGAATGTCAGGTCCAAGCACCATTTCCTTGCTGTGAGTTTTTTGGGGTGATGTGGCAGCAAAATTCATTTGTTTATTTCTCTAATCTGGGAGTCTTTGGAGAGGTGTAGGCATCAAGAGTTAAACTGGGCCAAAATGCTGAAGCAGGTGGCTGAGGGGCAGTTTTGGGCTGTAGAGCATCATAGGTCTCCTCCCCAGCTTGCAGTGGTGGGACTTGGTCAGCCTCTCTGTAGGCTCTGTCCTGTCTGTAGCACACTATTGAAAGACCACAGGTCTTTAAATCCATTTCTGTGAGACACCCAGATGGGGATGGCCTGGGCTTTTTATTATCACTTGTGTGAGTGTTTAAAAACACCCTGCTGTGGGTCATAACCCTGCTGTGTTTTGTGCGATGCGCACACAGAGAAAGCTGGGGAAATGCTGAAAGGAAATCTGAGAGGGGACAAATTTCTTGGCTTTTTCAGCTCCCTTGGCAGCAGGAGTGGCAGGAGAGACCCATGCCTGCCCACCCTGCTCCCTCGTGGAGGTGACTGGGGGCACCCAGACCCTTGCCACCGCACTGCAGAGCAAGGTCAGCGTGGGCAAAAGTTTTGCTCTCTGCCTAAATGCTTATTTTTGTCAGAAAAGTGTAATTTAGAAATGGTTTGGATTTTTATTTTCCTCTAAGAAAATCCTAGAGCCTGTCACTGTTAATCTGGGTTTTATTCAATAACAGAATGTCTGACTTTTTCTATCAAACTGTTTCCAAATATAGATTTTTTTTGCTTCTATAAACATATGGGGAAAAGTACTTTTTTTTTCCTTGACCAAATGTAGCTGTGAGACTTGGTGGACACCAGTCATGTGCTTAAATTCAGAGACTTAATTCTTCAGATGCAGAGTCAGATTTGTCTTGGGTTTGGACCAAACAGATTGTGAAAAACAGTGATTTACACAGTGTGCATCATCTGGTCTGGCACTATTTGCCTTAGGCTGGTTGTGTAATGACAAGTGCTGAGCTACAGAAAGTTACCTGATCTTCATACCCCCTCCCCAGCCAGGTACACCACCCAGCTGGAGATGTGGGGACACAAACTCAAGAAGAGAAAAGAGGCTACCCCATAACAGAGCCAGAAGAGAACCTCACTGCAGGGTAAAGTGCCCGTGCTCCTCTTCAGCTGGGGACCTGCCTGCGAGCCACGAGCAAGCCAGAGGAACAGCCACTGAAATGGGGCTTTGAGTAACCTGGTGACAGAACTGATGGGACAGACTGATGGACAGAAGGACAGAGGCTGTGGGTCCAGCGAGTAGCAAGTGTGCCAGGGTGCTACAGCCCTGGCCGCTGTCTGTGCCCAGGGGCCATTTAATATTCAAAAAGCCCGTGAAGAAAGAGACTTGGACTGCCAAAGCATTGCCTTCAAAAGAAGAGTTTGTGATTGAGAGGCATAACAGCAATGCCCCTAGGTGACATTTGCTGTGGAGGATTGGAAGGACAGACTTCCAATGTGCTTTCAGTGTGCCTTTCTTCAATTGCAATTCCTCCTGACTCCAGGGAATTGGAGCCCTGTGTGTCCCTGGAAATTAAAACAAAAACTGGCTTCAGTGATATTTCCTGAAATGCGTTTTCATCTCATTGAATCTGTCCTAAGAGCAGCCCCAAAGCATCCAAGATTTCATTTTCATCTAGTAGTGATCAAAAACAACATCAGCAAGGAATAAATAGACAAAGCCATGCTGCGGGGATATTAATTCACATGACAAGGCAGAGCAGTTTGCTTTATTAAAAAAGAAAGCTCATGTGAGGGTTTTCTTGGTCACTGAGTATTTCAGTCACTATAAACATCTGTATTTTGCAATCTGGTATTTTTTGGGGTCTTGTTTTGGAAACAATAAATCTTCAGCTCCTTGTGAATGAAGCTGTAGCCCTGTGAAGGTGCCTGAATTTGTGATGTGCCTGGGACACAGGCAGGCAAGGACAGGGACTGAGGGGGAAGCTCAGCTTCATCATGATGGAGAGGCATCAGTGCTAATGGTATTTGGCCATTGGGAATCTGCTTACTCATCCTGGCAGGGACAGGAGGGCTTTTTGGTGAATGTCTCCCTTTTCCCCAGCACAAATTTAACTCCTAAAGGAAAAACCAACCCCAACCATGTGGGTTGTCTTTCACACGATTTAAGACAAGCCAGCTCCACCCAAGGACTGAGCCACTGTGGCTGCCCTGGCCCTGGGGCATGCACCACTTCCCACAGAGGCAGCTGCCTGCATGCTCGCTGCTGCATTGCTGTGGGGCAGAGAGGATTTCTACATTTCTTTTTCCTGACAGCAGACACATCTCCCCCATGGCAGGATGAGTGATGCTGTTCCCTCTGCATGTGCTGTTGGGAGCAGTCACCAGCTCTGCTTCCCTTACCTTGTCATTAAGCAGCAGAGACATTGCCATTTTGAATTCAAGGCTAGAAGCCAGTATGATTTTAATTCGAGTGATAAAACTAGAAGGGCTCTTACAGCAACACAGCTTCCAGAATGTGATTCAATACTTTTGGGTTTAGACTAGCAGAAAGTGGGAAGAGATCAAAACCCATTCCTGGAGGAAAAGAGCTGCTGCTTCTCACCAGAGACTTATCACACACTGCAGCTGACATGGGAGATGCTGTCATTGTGTGACAGGTCTCTCTGGAGGTCCCCACAGTTGAACAACAAGCTTATCTGGAACAATAAAATAGTAAACTAGATGTGTTGAAATCCAGCAAAGGGAGAGGTTATGGAGTGCAGGAGTACTTTCCTGGTAACACTCTGTGCATGTGCAGTGGTTCCCCAGGCATCTGGGGATTTTTAATCTCCAAGAGTCTTCCTCAACATATCTTCCGAGTTGGGGTATGTGCTGACCCACATGGCTGTAACTATGGGAACCATTATTCTAACACAGTAAAAAATAGTCATGTAAACCCCCTAAAAAAGGCTTAAGCTTTTTGCTATTTATCAAGGAATAGGACTGCCAGGTGTATGGGGATACAGCAGCACCTTTTCCAGAAGACTGTCCTGCTTGGTATCAGCTGAGGGTGGTGGGCACCTACAAAACCCAGCAGAAAGCTCTGCCTCCTCAGACCTCCACCGGGTCTCGCATCTGCAGCAGTGAGATTCAGCCGGAGATTTGGAAGTGAAACACCATTTGCAGAGTTTGCAGCTGCTTCAGTCCACGGCTGCTATTCACAGAGAGAGGCTGCTGGCTTTCCTGAAGAGCCCAGGGACACATGCTACCACAGCTACACATCCCCAGTGGCAGAGAGACCAGGGTACAAAGAGTTCAGGGCATGACACCCCTGTGCAAGGGAAGGAATTAAGGTTTTGTTATCTTAATAACCACGTCACTAAAGGCATTTGGCAGGCAACGTTTTGCGATGTTGAGTTTTTGACATATGCCAGAATTCTCTAAAATTGAGCTTTTCTTCCCAAACTGCCAAAATTTTTAGCTGAATCATGGAGATGCCATACACTCAGAGTTCTAACATAGACCTCAGACATCCTCCCAGCTCTGCCTTTTTTGTGCTATTCCAGACCTGGAATGAACCAGACCATCCCATGCCCTTGCCCTTGCCCCAGACTTTGCAGACAGGGACAAAGCTGCAGTGGTACAAGGGTGGCCACCTGGTGCCAGCCTCCCTCCTGACACCCAGACCACATCCCTGGGAGGAGTTTTCCTGGCATGAAGTGGGTATCAGAGTGCAGCTGGCTGGACTGCTTTGCACATCATCTTTTCCAAAATGGTCTTTGACAGCAAGAGCTGTGTGCATTAAGCTTGCATGCGTGGGCAGCGCTTTCCTGCTAATGCATGGTTGGAGAACTAGGTCTAATCAAATGCAATGTTAAAAACTCATCTATTGAGGCACAGGTAGTTAGTCTTGTTAAGGAAGGAGGCAACTGTTTGTCAAAGAAGGATCATAATTTTTGGAATTTCCCATATACATAAAGACAAGGAGTATGACACAGCAAAGTCTCTGCTGCTTTGGCTTTTAAGTAGAGAGAATGTCCTTAGAGGATAGGTTATAAAACTTCTCCAAGTAGTTTATGTGATCTTCAGAGACTGCTTGCTCCCTTTTGTTGTTTACTTCAACCTTTGAGTGAAAGTTATTTAGCCTTGATTATTTAGCCTGGTGATTTTTATGCTCTTTGTGGTGCCACTTCACTGCACAATGGGGATGTTTCTGACCCTTTTATGAGCACATCTGAGGCCTGACTATATACTGTGAAGACTCTTGATTTTTCTAAAAATACCTATCTAATATACCTAATATGCTGTGTTTAAAACAGTAGCTGTGAACAAGCCTCTTCTCCTCCTCCCTCATGTCACCTCTTGCTCACCATGTTAAGATGCCTGAAGACTGTTTCTGTATTTTTCCCCTCCCGTTGTGAAGCTTTTATAGCTGAAACTGAAATAAAACCTGACTTAGGTTTGTGGGTACCAAAATTCAGCCCCACCTACTGTTTGCTTTGCAATGCTGCCTGAAATATCATTTTAATTTCACATTAGTTGCTTGCCAAAGAGGAAGCCCAATTAAAGAGATGAAGAAGAAATCTGTTAATGGCACTTTTCATGAGGAACACCACAGTAACAAAGCAGCGTGCAAGCGAACACAGAAAGTGAGAGATGGTGAGCCCTACTGTGCCTGTCAGCTTGGCTGTTGTATGCAGGGAAAAAGAGGACAAAATTTACAAGGCTGCTGCTCTCTGAAGTGGTATATGAGCTGCTGGTGAGTCCGGGAAGGAAACAAAAAATCCATTCAAAACAATTGAAGAACAGTGTGGATGTGTTGGGAAAAACCTCATCACATTGAAATTTCAAAGGGTTCAAGGGTGAAATTAAATACTATTTGCTTAGATATAAGAACCACTTTTGGAATAACAACCCTACAAAAAATATCCCACAAGAGACTACAACCCAGCATTTCAGGTTTGATAGACTTTACTCTTTTCTCTACTCCTCATTGCTGAGCACAATGTTTTATTAAGGTTATAAAATCAAGCCTTTCAACAATTCTAATGCGGTATTTTTGCAGGGTAAACTTCCACCTTTTTTTTTATGATAATACACAAGTAGCAGAAAGGATCTGTAACGCACCAGAATACTCTCTGAGTGTACCCACACTGCAGGGGCCTGCCTGTCTTTTGGGGGGCTGTCCAGAAACCTGGTGAGCACCTATTTTTCCATCTCAGCATCCAGGACTGGGATTGACATGAAGATGAACTGTAGGTGCTAATTAAGAATACCACTCCACAAATTTAAAACCTATACCGAACTATTTATTTTGTGCATTCACCTTTCACTGCAGCACGTGCCAGCTGCTGAAGGGAGCAAACAGAAATTGGTTCCATCATCTGAAGCTGACAGTCAGGTTTTCTACCAGCAATCCTCCTTGTGAGATGACATGATCAGGCTGCTTGATGACAAGCAGGAGTGCTTGATTTTCAGTAGCAGAGCTGCATTATGGCCTGCATTAATTTGCTAGGAAATCACTTCAGAAGAGCATAAAGGGTGATGCAGTTGAGTTAGAGTTGTAGTACAATAAATGCCCCAAAGGTACCACTGAAGTGGGCTTTTCCATGAAATTCTTTAACAAAAGGAGCTGAAAATGACCTGTCTCTATATATCATAGTTGGAGAAGTATGGAGAGAGTCTATCAGGTCACCTGACAGCAGATACTAAGTGTTAATGTCTTTCAAATGTTATGTGTATTTACTGACAGAAACTGAATAGGTCAAACACGTTTCTAGCTCACAATAAAAGATGAAATGGTGTTTAGGTCCATATATGAATAGCTGCTCACATAAATCAGTGTGTGCAAGGGTTGTTGGGACTATTTCCTTGATGCCTCCTGTTTCTAAAGAATTTTGTGCATTGTCCCAAGAAGCAAACTCTGTAGAGAAAAGTTTCAAGCTTTAAAACAAGGTTATAACAAACAATGAGATTACCACACAGAGCAAACAGTTTGTGTTAGCAGAGAACAAGTTTATTAAACAGTGTTCTTGCATGTTGGATTCACAAATTCATAATGCATGAATGAGAAACACGATCTAGCTTTTCCTCTCATCAATGACAAAAACCCACAGGTTGCCCTCCTAATGTACGAATGAGCCTTCCATACACCTCTTACATTGTTCAAGGTATTTGACTTTTTGCTATAAGAGGAATTCAGGGTTACTTGTGCAGGGAGTCCACCTGAACAGAAGGATTAGATGGGTCCAGTGAAACCACCATTGTCACCTTGCATTTGCATTTCCAGGCTGGCCCTTACTATTTCAGATCTTGTGCATATCCTGACTCTCCCCTATGTCTACCTCCCTGCCAGCAGTAATACATCCAGGGTGGAATTTAAATAATTTTTACTGCCATCTTCAGTCAGATGAGTTAGGATAAAGAAGAAAACTTTCACAAAAACCCTCATTGGTTCTATGTTACCTGAATAATTTCTCTCTGCACTTCTCCACTCTTTGCTTTAGACATACCTGGTGGTTTATGTCATACAAGGGAATAGCCAGACACACCTGAGAGCACAGAGCCACCCTGAGGGGTGGGAGGAAGGGGAAACCCACCAAAGAAAACCCCATCCTGAGACCAAGACCACATGACTGCTTTCTGAGATCAAAACTGAACAGCATTTCAGTTTGACTTAAAGGATTGTATAGCCCAGCCATCAGGTGTGTGCCAACCTCCATGTACATGACCCAGATTTGGATGGAAAGCACTCTTCTGTAACCCACTCCTCTCAAACAAACATCACCCTGGGTGATGTTAGGATGCTTTTATCCCCATTCCTGTGTGCTGTTTATGCTTGATATTATGTTCTGTGCCTTCAAGACTGGCTCTGCAGAGTGAAAGTTTTGTTTTGGTCTCTTATCAGCTACTCCCCCACAGCTGGTGGGACATACAGACGGGACAGTACATAGTGCTGCTTTTGCTTTTGGCCCTGCTTTTTGCTTTGCTCTCGCTCTTGCTTCTGCTTTGCTCTTGCCTTTTTTGCTTCTGTTCATTATTTAGTTTAGCTAAACAGTCCAAATTTCCTCCTGGACTGTTTCTCCTTTTCCTGTTTGGACCTACTCGAACCTGCTCCGGACTGGGACCTGGGAACACTGAGAGTTTGCACCTTATGGCCTGCAGCAGCAGCGCCAGTGCCAGAGGGACTGATAACAGCGACCACCCCAGGAGAGACTTTCTGATTTTGTCATCTTTTTCAGACTGGTGAACGAGGGGTGTCATCCGGTATTGTTCATTTTGTGTGCTGGGGGGTGCTGTGCCTGTTAAATAAACAGGTTCTTTCCACTTCTCTCCGAGGAATTCTTCCCGAACTGGTTGGGGGAAGGGGCCGTGTGGGTTTGCTTTCTGGAGGGGCCCCCTTTTTGGGGATTCTCTCCCAAATTTGCCCTAAACCAGGACAGTGGTACAAAGGAGGAGGCAGAGAAGAGCCTGTTTTTAAAATCTGAAATGCACAACACATGTTACATGCAGGGTCACTCACTGTCCCTCTACACCTAGGAATTTATGAGGCACCGCTTTAGCAACGTTTTCTCTACTTTAAGGACCGCAGTTGTTGGTACCACTTCTGGATGACGCCACCCTTTATTTTTTCATTCATCACAACACACCTAGGGCTGCTTTAGATAGAGGCACATTGGCAGAGGCTGACCAGGTTTAGTATCATAGCAAGGAGCCCAACTTTTTCCTGGTATGTACACGACCTTTTACAGAAACTACGCGGTTGGGTGTCGAGGTAGGGAAGGGATCAGAACAAGTCACAGGCAAGGACCACAGATGCCACCGTCAGGGAGAACCACATGTGGAGCATGCAGAGGGGTTTTTTTTACTGTTGTCCACAGCTTAATAAAAGCTTCCTGATCCTTAACATTCATGTGGCATGTGAACGGGCAGCTACCATGCTGCTGACAGTGCTGCCCTGTGCCTGCTGAAGCTCTGCACTGCACAGCGACGCAGGGTTTCGGGGCCAGACCCACAGAGATATTTAGGGGCCTAACTTCTATTTCAGACTTCAGTGGGAGGCTGGTGCCTAAATAGGAGTTGAGCACCTGATTACCTTTGCAGGTCTGGGCTTGTGTGGAAGCAGCCAGAAGGTGCTCCACGTCCCTTGCCTGCCCACAGGAAATGCTGCTCTTCTCCAGCCGGCGGTGGAAGCGTGGTGCGGTGCGACCCTGGTGTTGTGAAGTAGCCGTTCTCCGACTGGTGACGGCCTGATTCACAACACCAGCTGCTGCACAGCACCTGAGGGGGCCCCTGGCCAGGCTCCCTGCTCCTGGGCTCCTCTGTGCTCTGTCCTTCTCCTCCGCAGTCCATCTTCTACGCCAGCGAGTGCTGGAAAGCAAAGTGACAGGGTTAGATCCATCGACCCCACCAGTTATATACCCCTGTCTGTTTGAAATACAAACGTGTCAAGGGTGAATGCCTCCAAGAAAAAAAAAAAAATAAGAAATAGAAGTGGCAGACTGGCTTGGCACTCAGGATCTAAGGCTTCGCAGAGGTGGCCATTGCAGCACAGTACTGCAAACGTGTACAGCTGCACTCCTGCAACTCATTCCCTGCGCTCATCTCATGAGAGCCGGAGGCTGGAAGGCGGAGGAAGCAACCTAGAAACTCAGCCAAGCCCTCAGAGACATGGGAGAAGCAGGCTGCTTTTTCACAGATCCCAGGATGTTGTTGAAAGGAGAGCAGGGCCCGAGGGACTCCTTCGCTTCCCGAGTGCACCGTGGCCATGAACCTTCATGCCTGCATCCTGCCTGCTCCTCTGAGGTGGGTGAGACACCAGGACGTGTGTGGTCCATTCCCAGAAGCTTCCCACCACACTGGCATTCAGGAAGCTGCTCTTCCCCCCACAAATGTCCCAGCCTGCAGGCCCTTCATTCCCCTGCAAGGCACCCATCCCTCAGCAGCTCTCAGAAGCTGAGGGACACAACCCACTGCTGACCAGGAAAAAAGAGCTTCTTGTAAAATCACAAGGGGAGTTATGGATTCTGGGACTCAAGGGAGAAGGAAATCTCCCCTCCTGTGCAGGACTGACACTGGTGAGCATGCCAGCCATGACAGCATGCACACAGCATGTCTCTCAAGCAGCACAAGGGCTCAGGGCTGCAATGATGCATCACTGCAGAACTGGGGAGAGCACAGCTCCAGGTGGTCCTGCAGCTTTTCAAGCTGACAAAAAGAGGTGGAAACAGACATGTGGTTTTTCCTGATCCCCCTCCAAATGCTGCACTGGTGGTACAATGACTCACTTGTCAGGACTGGGTCATTCTTAAGGGGTTACCAACAACTCCTTATTGGGTTAACTAATCTAGGCACTTGTGAAAAATAAGCAAATAATAAACTTGATCTTTTGTATTGGAGACCTTCCTCAGCAACCAGCCTCCAGAAGAAGGCAGAATTTCTGTGAGTTAGTTTAGGACTAACCCTGGGATGAGGACTTAGTGAGAAGTCCTTAAGCACATTGGGTAGAAATTAAGTTATATACAGCCTAGCACACCTCCAAGAAGTGCTGTTTTTTAATAGTTCTCCTGAAATGGGTTGGATTTGGAGGCATAGGAAGCATCCCCCCCTCCATGCCCACTGCCCAATTTAATCCAAGGGAAACTTCAAGCCCCTGCAGAGAAGGGAGATGTGTATAGTCCCTGGGCAGAGAAGCAAGTAACATATGCCGTAGCAAAAAATATTCCAGAGAGACAGGTTATGCAATCTAGTTGTTGTAGGAAATGGAAATAAATTTCTTGACACTTGTGCATGTGTGCACACTTGTAAAGTCCCAGTAATGTTGTATTAAACGAGCTTTTATTTAAAGAGCAGTTTTCAAAATTTTAACATGTTGAAACAAACAAAGAAAGAAGTATTTACATTTTATGTGTATCTAATATTCCCACCAACCTTCAACTCTGAAAGGAAGAACAGAAAGCTGAACTTGTGTTGTGGCTGGTGCTGATCAAGTGACATGCTAATGCTGGATGAAGGGGAATCATGTCACCAGAGCAGATCTTTCACTGTCTGTGGTGGCACTGAGCACACTCAGTGAACCACACTGTGTCACACACAGAGCAATGCCAAATACTTTGAGTACATTCTCTGTTCCCTGGGAACACTAAAGTCTGCCACTAGTACTGTGGGTGGAAAAAAAGGGAAAGCAAATGATATGAGCATTTTTCAAGGTTGCTGAAATCCTTCTGAGTCCTTGAATACAATCTGCGCTGAAGCATATCAGATTACTTTTAAAAAGCACACTACCATATATGTATTGTTTGTAGTCTAGAAGAAACAAATTTAAAGGCCTTTTCAAGTGAAAAACCAGAATGATATGTTGTAGAAATGAGAAATGAACGCTTAATCTACTTTCTCTCCCCTTAACACACCAGGGATGGAGGTTGGTTTTCTGCTTCTTTATCCCCTTGGTCAAATAGTCCAACGTAATCTTTGTGTACATCTAAAATTTTTAAATTTTAATATTCCCCCATTTTTACTGAATATGATTTTATTAGTCATCTACTGGCAATAGCATTCAGGTTCTTTGGCACTATGTGGTCTGAAAGCTTTTTTTACGATTTCAGCTCGGTTGCATGCAGGGAAGTGTAGAGTCTCCTGAACAGCTGAGTAACACACAGCGAGGGAACCACATTCCCCCATGGACAGCTGGGTCCACAAGCCCTGAGGAGAACCACCAAACCCAAATATTTATTTTAGGATAACACTAGTGCATTAGGAGAAGAAAATCATCTCCTATAAATAGGAAAATAAACTTCTCAGTTTGGGGGGGGGGGTTGGAAAAAAAATCCACCACCACAAACCCACCCGGTAACACAGACAATCCTGCTTAGGAATCAGCATTTGTGTATGTGTGTGTATACATTTATATATAGATATTTAGAAACAGGAAAGAGTAATAAGTAGCTGTGCCAACGAGCTGGTTTTTGTACACTGAGTTGCAGGCGGTGAGCAGGACTTGGGCATGGGGTCAGCCCTAGACTCGGGGCATTAACTGCAACCCCACCCTGAAAGGTTATTATCGCCCCTAATATCCCATGCAAATAGATTTTCTTGCTTTGGTCACAGCAGTCTATTAATTCAGCCCTCTTGTCTGGTACATCTTTATCCTCTGCAGGTTAATCCTGCCAAATTCCCTTGCTGTAGTACATGTCACACAGCATATAATATCCAACAATGCAATTTTGCTAATCCTGTTTTATCAGCTTTGTTGCCTTGTCTGGTCAATCCAATAGCGAAAAACTGCACATAAGGTTTTTGCCAAGATCTCCCTCTCTTTTGCCCCTCCACCTCCCTCCCCTTTTGTATGGTTTCAATTAAATAGTTTGAGAGCAGAACATAGCATTTGGATATCTGCCAATGTCCTTCAGAAGCAGAATGTCAAGGCACTTAATTATATAGGTCTCCCAATTCTTTCAGGCGCCCCACCTACCCAGTCAGCTGAATTTACTAAATGCAAGTGTAAAAAATCAGCTCAAATCTCCTTTTAAAACACTCCCCATGCATTAAGGACTTGAAGATGGCTGAATAGCGACATATTTATCGCCCATTATCTTAGTAAAAGATTAAACAAATGAGTAAAGACTGTCTCATTAACAGTTCTTTGTTGTCTTGTTTACTGTTTAGTGGACTCATTAACATTAATTATTAGAAGAGGAACATCAATTATTGCAGTAACCTTTGTCAAGCCAAGCAAAGCTGACTGCTAAACAGCAAACAGATTCTCGTTTACCAGTCAGGATTTGCATGGACAGAAAGAAGAAAAAGAAAAGAACCCCATAAAATCCTCAACATCGCTGTAAAGCAGGAGAGATCCAGTGTGGCTTGCTAAGTCTGGCATCAGCAGCACGTCCTGCTCGAGACCTCTAGACAGAGAATAAAAGCGCGAGTAAATTCTGAGGTTAACTCCACAAGACTCGCTTACCCAGCTCTAAGTGGCGAGATGTGAACAAAGGGATCCCTACTTCCTCTGGCGCTTGCCAGGCTGTATTTATTACACTAATTATTTTAACGCAGGGAACAGCCCTTTCTCTCCCTCGTCATCAGCGCAGTGCATATGCTTGTACAAATATAACGCAGACTGCAGCATCGATTTCAGGATTCTCCATCACCACGCTGCTAGAGCTGACTGCTTCACTGCCTCAGGTGAAGGGCATTCTCACAGTTACAAGATATTTTGGCTCAGGCTTTTTCCTCCTCCCTTCCCCTCTTCCTCAAATTTCTTTTTCCTTTTGAGAAAACCAATCCCAGGTGGAGATCTCCTCCCCTGCCTGAGCAGAGATTCGATGTTGTAGCAGTATTTTAAAGACACCATATATTTCAGCAGCTCTGGCAGGAGTTAAATGCCAGCAGTAGCACATCCATTATTTAAAATACTCTGAGGAAGAAAGCTGAGTCACACTAAGCTGGATCTGTCACCTCTGACACTGCTTCTCAGCCTAAATACAAGTGCTAGCCTGTGCCCAAGAACAGAACGAACCTTTGCAGAAGTACCCTGAGCCAAATGCAGAGGTTTAAGATTACATTTACATACAAGTAGAAACAAGGGCAGCAGAGTGCCGCACTTTCTGCAGATGCTCCCACAGCTACACGCGGTGAGCGAATACGCAGCTCTGTCCTTACACCAGCCAGCTTTTAGACAACAGTCCCTTGCAGTTTCTGAGCAGCTGCCCTGTGACAGCTGCCCCATGCTCGGTGTCACCAGGAGCCTTCCTCCTCAGCCCCGGCCCCAGCAGTGAGGTTCACCAACGCCTTCCCCTTGCTGCCCCTCGCAGTACATTGACTGGGTGTGGATCTCCCCACTAATTAAAACGTGAAACAATTAAGCTGTTTGCTAAATGAATGATTCTGGCCCTACAGCCTCCTGGCCAGAGAGAGAGGTCCACAGAGACAGCATAGCCTGTTACCTCGGCATGAATTTGTGCTGACAGGACAGTCCATCCGTCTTCACATCTTTGGACAGCTGTGCTTACCTAGCAGAATGCAAACATCTCTGAACTTTGCTTACTGGATAAAAGGAAGCATTAGTTTCCTATTGCATTTCCTCCTACAAGATCAATCATACACACACGGGCCAGACACAGCATCCCTGTGTTTGTAATTAATCTCGTGAAGGAAGAACATCTCCTCTCAATCGATTGTTATATTTGTATGCAGCCTTCCTGCAAGGGAGGGAGTGGAAGAAAATAAAAGCCAGTAGCAGAATAATAATCAGCTTATTTCTCATAAAGGCTGGTACATGCTACATATGCACAGCAAGATGCTTTTTTAGGTGAGCTGATTCTCTGCTGGAAAAATCACCTTGGAATCAATGTTGATCTTTAACATTGAGGACTGCAGGATTGCCTCTGGATGTCCTCATGGCGGGACTCAGTTTGATCACAACAAAATTCAAAAGGATTTTCTGGCTTTTTTTCTGATGTTTTCACTGAATCAATACATGTGTGCTTCAAAATAATCTTCCAGATGCTTTATTGTCTCTTGCTAAGCATTACTGATTGCAGATAACCAAACTGAACACCACACGGTCACTGTGTTCACTGCCTGGTTATAGGAGACTCCTTCCCACCAACACATCTGGTCACGAACGATGTCTCGTTCACATTTTTCTTACTGTGTATGGGGACGTTTAAAATCCAGACTAAGGAAATATTTATTAAGAAACCAACAAACACCCCCACAGCACAACCTGCTAGATCATCCTCTTCATTAAGAATGATTTCCTGCCCTCTCAGAGAAAGAGGTCTTTGCAAAGTTACTGCCCTTCTAAGGCTGACTAGGACTCAAGTAAGTGGGCAGAGGGAATCAAATGCACAATGTTTAAAAAAAAAAAAAGGGTAAGTGCTTTTCCGCAGTTCTAAGGACCCAGGCCTGCCTCTTTCTACTGTTTTAGATCTGTCTGTTTCATTGCACGAAGTGCACTGAGCTCACTGACATTTACACTGGGCCAGAATATTCTTTATAATGAGAAAATAAATACTCTCCAAGACATGTTCAGATGAAGCGTACACTTCTGATAGGCACCATACTAGTCTAGGGTGCTGCTGCCCCTTTTGATTTAAAGGAATAATATGAAGATATGCTTGCTGAATACAATATTGAGACAAGTCAGCACCCTCTTCCCCATTAGACAAACAGCAGCAGGACAGAACTGCTACCATTCATGACACAGCTCACTCCGTGGTACTTCACACAAGCTGCTTCACAGGGTCTAATGCTTACATGATCAAATATTCAGAAATATTGAATTGTACGCATCTGAGAAAAAAAACATCCATATATTTTAAGAAACTGATTTACAGCAATAGAGAACAGCATCAGTATAATCACACTTTAAAATAAAATGCAGGTGTGGTATTATCTCCCTGACTTCCAACACTGCAGCCTCATCTGCAAGGTCTGTAAAGATCTGGAAGCATCCTTCTTCCCATCAGCATCCCACCATTGCATCAGGTAACAATGCAGTCCTTGATAAATGCTCTGCTGTGGTACAGCCCCTTTCAGGACAGAGGCTGATCATTTTTATTTTGTACTGCTCCTTTCTAATTTAAACTTCCTTTATCTCCACAAAAAAGGAAGCTCTGCCTCAAAGGAAAAGATACCTCAAACATCCACAAAAGTGTACCATTTTCTTTCAGTGGACTCAAATTATGCACTTCACTTGGATATATATATATATATATGATTTTAATAAAGATTTGGATGCCAACACATCCATTTTAGAATTTCTTTATTGGAAAATACATCTATGTGGTAACAAGCCGGCTTTCATCTGGGAAATCTATAGCCCGTTACCAGATTCCCGTTCACTGTTTATAGGAACAGCCAGCAAAACCAAGTTACAAATTGTTGCTCTGAACCTCCCACCTCTATTTGTCTGCTCCCTACATGACAGAGGGACAGCCCTTGGACCTGGGGTGCTGGCATCTAACCTGAAATGATGGACACTTTGGAAAGAGCGTTTTAGTGGCCAGTGCCTCGACTCTGCCTCCCTCCCAGCTGCAGCAAAGGGCATCTTCCCTCACTACCAGCAAGATTTCCACAGCTGTGAGGTGAGCAGAGGCTCAGACACACGAGTGACTCTTAGGATGTCTCCTCTCTGCCCCTCCTTTACCAAAAAAATCTGGATGAAAAGTGTGAAGATGCAGTTTGCAAACACTGATCACTATAATTAAGGCACTGTTCAAACCTGCACCGTTTGATAAGGTGTAAAGAAGATACAGGCTGGTCACAACTCACTGGCAATGTAAAGTACAAAAGTGGTACATTCTCGACTAAAGGACACTTGGTGAGCCCAGGGCTGGGTAGTGAGTGTTAACCTCTGCCTTCTCTGTGTGCCTGTTTAACAGGAGACTTCATACACTTGGCTGACTTGGAAGTTTTGATGCTTTGCCAGTTGCCTTGAGGCTGCAATTCTTAGATGAGATTTTCCAGTGGCGTTTGACTTTTCTGCCTGAAGCCCAGAGAGCTGAGGGGCAGATAGAATACAGGTGAAAGTAACCCCCTACAAATGATAATTCACTGCATGTTCTAAATAAAGCTTACATGGAGCGCAAAAGGAAGGGAATTTTCCTATTCCAATTTCCTCCATATCTGTATGACCATCACGGTCTTTTGTCCCTACATATACTGCTCTCAGGTCTGGAAGATCAGTAAATGCAAATCATTCTTCAGGAAAAGAAGATCCCAAACTCCTTTAAATTCTATCTGCTGTTTGTTTCTCTTTTTTTCACAACTGGCTACCCTTCTGTTGCCAGACCTAGAGAGGTTGGAGACACACATTTCTCAAAGCCGGCAGGAAGACAATAACAATTAACAGAATTATTCAGTTCTGTTGAAGCCAGATAAAAACCACAATCTGCATAAGAATTCCAAATTATATCCCTAATGAAATTTAGTTTCTGATCCCAAATATTTTTTTCCTAAATAAAGCCCCCAAACAAACAACCAAACAAAACCAGCTAACCAAACCCCAACCCCCCCCACCAAAAACCCTCAAAAATATCCCCAAACAAACAAATGAACAAACAGAACAGCCTAAAGTAACTCCTAAGAATAAGTAAGCAGAAGTTTCCCTTTCCTTAGCAGAATCACAATACAACCTACGTTAGTGCAAGCCAGCTGCACAAAGCCAACCCCTCCTTTTGTTATCGAACCAGTGAGAAAATATGAATCAAAGTGGAAATACTTCAGAGATTTCCCATTAAAGCTGCAAACTTGACAGAGAATCACATATGGTCAGTTGTACCACACACACAAAGTCACAGTCCTAAATCCAGCTGGTCTCCTTCATCAGAACAGGATGCGTCTGTCTAGCAGTAGTCACTGAAAGAGTGAAGCAAGCTAGGATCTGGAAGAGAGCAAGCTGGAAGGAGGCGTGTTTGAGGATTTCCGTTTAATTAATAGCAATAGATTTTATTATCTTCTGCCTCCAGTTTTGCTCTTAGTTCTTTTCATATTTGCTCTCTATTAATGAACAAAATATATTCAGGAAAATTAAGCATAAAGGAGTTTAATTAGGCTTTTTTTTTTTTTTTTTGGCGGGGGGGAGAGGGGTTGGAAGCCCAAACAAACCAGACCTGCAACAACAAAAAAAGCAGAACCACCATGTATTTCAGATTTTTACTAAACAATATTCATGTCTCCATGGGGGTGGGTGTTATTATGGCACTAATTTGTTTAACACAAACAAGCATAAGCAGCTGAAGATGAAAACCTGTACCTAAAGACATGGCTGACAAAACATACTCATATGTGCAAATAGGATGCTTGGGAATAAAGCTAAGCTGGAGTTATTTGCACAAATAAGAGCTTTTTTTTTCCCTTCCCCAGCAGAGCTGACAATAAAAGTACTCCTGTCATCACCACAGCCTCCTGCAATGCTAACATTAAATTTTTCTGTGTGTGCATGTGTGCAGGCAGCTTTTGTTAGCATTTGTCTATAAAATCATAATAGGTGTCTTTCCTTGTGCACTGGCTTGTGTGATAGCGGTTTAAGAGACAAAACCAAGCCCTGTCTTTAATACAGTGTTATCAGAGGCATCTCCCTTGGGGAGGGGTTATGGCCATCTAGCAGACACCTAGATGAGATATGTGCTTCTTTGGAGAGATATTGCTACAAAGCATTTGAGAGAAAGAATGGATGCTTAGTTAATAGATGCGCATAATTACTAATCTGCGATGCTCCTTAATGGGAGATTTTGACAGGCAGTTTTGAGAGGTACCATAAAGACATGCAATGGTGCTGCTGAGTTTGTAACTCATTCCCCGAATCTTCCAAGCTTAACTTTTATTAGCTGTAATTTATTTTTTTCCCACCTCCAATGATTATTTGGAGAACCCAGCCCATTGCTGCCCTTCCCTCTCAAGGAAGCGTGTTAGAACATGCATCCAGCTTTCCCTCATCTGCACATGCTGGGCACAGGCACTGCATCACAGCTGAGCAGGATTGGTTCTAGTGGAGGAGAACTCTGCTCCTGTTATGAGAGAGGTTAATGTGAAGAAACTGCTACAGAAACGAAAAGGAGTTAAGGTGAAAAAATCTAGGGTGAGATGGGGTGTTAACACAGCAACACATCTTGGGAGGCCAATCACCTTAATTCAGGCTGAAAGTATATGGGGGACCATGTTGCTCTCACTCCTGGGAGCTGCAGAACCATGTACAGCAGCTGGGTGTAAGGGAAAAGACCATCAAACTCAGAGGCAAGTAACTGGCTGTATTTCCCTATGCCTTCCTCTGCATCCCTGCATGCCAGCACAGCTGAGGGCAAGATTTCTGATTCTTGCTATTCCTGTCCTGGAGAGGCAGGGTGGCCTGATTCACCGCTCAGCTGGTTTTGCTCCTGTGATTTCAGGGGATGGCCTAGATGTGCTGAAAGGAATTAACCCCTCACCCTCCTTCCTGCACATGCCATTTTCTTGTGAAGTGTAATATCGAAAGAAACCACTACGACAACAACATGTCTCGCTGTGCGTGAGAATGATCGGCACAAAGCACAAAAAGCCCAAGCCCTACTTGCAGACTGTTTTGAGGACTTTAAAGAAGCCTACATTTGGCTTTTGTCCTCGTCCTTCCTTTGGATATCTATTGTACCTGGGCATCCTGGCAGGAGGAGGCGATCATTCTTGCTCAAATCCCCTCATTTGCCTCACTGTCCATCCAACATCAAAGCACACCAATGCTTTCAGCAAGCAACCCAGAAGCTCCCAGATTAACAGAGCAAAATGTGGCTGAAAATGCTGGTGAGATCACGTGTGTGACAGGTTAATGTGGACTTTTTTTGAAGGCGAAACGGAGGTGCTGAGGTCCAAGGGCAGCAAGTGGCACGCTCCCAGCCGCGGCTCATGATGAAACCGGCCACCGGGTGTCTGCGGCTTTTCAGAAGCCCTGTCATGCATTGCAAACATATTTTGAAAGGTTTTATAAACAAATCCAAAGGAGGTTATTAAATTCATCATTCTGTGTGCAGAAGGCATGAAAAAATTGTTGTGAATCGGGTAAGTAAATAGAAGTCTAACAGCAAATAATAAAATGACATAAATAATACAAGAATGATGACTAGATTGCTGTATTTTGAGCGGATTTCAGACAGATGTGAAACAGGTGGTAATTATTTGCTACAGAGTAACTGCAATTTACTTGAATTAACGCCATAATATATTTTGGCCAGAAATCCTGGTATGAAGGCAATGTTTTCTGAACTTCTTTAGGGAAAAACATCAGTTGTGTATCAAGTTGCATTTCACCACAGTGCTCGTATTTTTTTTTATTGTCAATAAAATACAAACATTAAAGCAGATCTCTAAGGTCATTCAAGCAGACAGGGCAGCAATGAGCAAGAGCTCTCAGCAGAAAATGGACACTGGCTCCATGCAAGAACTCCTTTCCTGTGGATTTCATCCCAGATTTCAACAGAGGAGCACACCACGTCTTCTGCTGCCCTGCTCAGAAATTTCCCTCTGGGCAGCTCCATGGGCCAAGCAACGGGCTTGCAGGGTAACTCCTGTGGCTCTGCCTC
This sequence comes from Serinus canaria, assembly GCF_022539315.1. NCBI lineage: Eukaryota > Metazoa > Chordata > Aves > Passeriformes > Fringillidae > Serinus > Serinus canaria. The sequence continues at coordinate 42,020,926 of NC_066315.1, forward strand.
CATCACGGACATACCTACTGCATCTCTCCTTGTAAACCAATTAGAATGATGTTCCAGAGGAAACTTCCTCTTGGATCAGGCACACAATTCTTTCACTACACGATGATGAACAATCTTAATTTCCTTCAGACAATCCCGTCAGCTGTTTTAATAAATTAAACCACCAAAAATAAAAATAGCAGTGTCTGAAACTCCACTGGCAAAAAAAAAAAAAAAAAAAAAAGGAGAAAAAAGCATTGAGAAAAAAGTATTAAAACTACCGTGCAAGGCACGTATTTGCTGTATTTAGCTTTTTTACCCTACAAGATGATAATCCTAAAGTGGAAGGAAAAATGTGCTGAATCACTACATCTAAAAAAAGGTATTCTTCTTCGAGCAAAATGTACCAGCCATGTAACACTGAATCTGAGTGCTTTTCACCCTACATTAAAATACTTATTGAACTGAGGGAGATTAAGGAAAACCTGAGACCTTCCCAAATGAATGCTTCAGAGGAGCAGGGAATTAAATCAGAATTCACGTAGCTGGAAGTTGGTATGCAAATTGTTCTGTGAAAGGAGCGCTCTATCTGTTTTGATAACCCCAAAGCTCCATGACCGCTGCAGGACACAGGCATTACACGAACATCAGATCCCAAACTCCTTCAGGAAGAAGGGCAAGAGACCCAACCTGGACGATGCTATTCACACACGTTATAATCTGGTCCTGCAGATCCTTCATCCGGTGGCGAGGCTGATAAAAATGTGGGGGAAAAAAATGCAGATCTTCGCCGTAATTTGCAAAAGTCTGGTGTAGGAAACTTGTCAAACGCACGGGCAATGTGCATGAACAGAGCAAGCCTCTAAAAGTGTAGGCAAATGCTGAATTTTTGAAGATGTATTTTAAAATAGGAGTCATATTTTGTCAGCTAAAACATAATTTTAGAGAAACTGTTCCTACCTTGCTTGAATACGCTATGGTGCCATATGGCAATTTCCACCAATGGTGGTAATAATATCGTTTTATAAAAATAATATCCTTTTTCCTCTCAACAAGCTTTACAGATGAGTATAGGAAAAAAACCACACTTGAATTAAGCAGATGCTTAAGACATTCCTCCTGGCCATATAATGTGATTTATTGAGTTATACTGCGGTCTTCGGCTTTTTAACCAGATTAAGGCTGAAAAAGAAGCCAGCAACTAAAACATTTTTCCTTTTTTATTTGTATTATATTTAGTTATGTTGTATTTTTAGTTAAATAAAGTTGTGGAAGAGTACAGAAGCTACAGGACCTAATGGCCCGGATATGTAATGAATCAGATTTGAAAAGCAAGGACCATCTATCTACATAAAACAAATAGAATCTACCCTATTAAGATAACCCATTCAAATCACAAACCTGGCTGCTGCTGGTGAGAATATTTTGCTTGGCAAAGGTCCTAAAGGTTCTAAAATTATGTATGCTATTTTTATTTCCTCCTTGGATTGGATTAGTTACTAAGCAACTGAAGTGTTCAGTTCTCTTGGTTAACAGACATACTGTATTTCAAAAAATTGGTTACTGTATAGGACCTAAATGCCTGTGAAGAAAAGATAGAATCGTGGTTTTTGGGGACTATTTGAATGGTTTTGTGTGATGGACTGTCCCAGCTTACCTTTCAAATGTACATAATTACTATCTGGGTTGCAAGTTTTTTAGACGTTTTATGTCTAGGTTAGATTTTTAAGAAAAGAGGAATCTCCAAGTCAGTGTCCTACTTGACAAGGGAATTTGATCACTTTTTTCATTTCCTGAAGATGCCGCTAAGGAATTGGAGGTATATCATCAGTGTAATGCTCTTTGGTGCATGAAACAGAAATAGGACACAGCTTAATAAAAAAGGAAAAAAAAGGGAAAAACCAGCAGGGAATATAAAGAAGATGCCCTGAAATAGCTCTCCTTTGGAGTGAGAAAGGAGAAGAATTCTGTCTTTGATGGTATCAGTTGTAAGTATGTATGTTCTTCACACATACTAGGGTGGAAAAAGTACTTCAGGCCTCCCAGGACTATGAAGCATGCTGCTTACTGATGCTGAAGCCCTATAAAAGCTCCATGGTGCACCAAGCTGTTCAACTTCACAAACTATCTCCCTAGTGCCCCTTGAACAGCATAAAATGTGGAGCTGATGGTGGTTTGATGGTTGATCCCTGTGTTCTTGCTTGTTTGCTTGACCCCAGATGAAACCTCTGGCACCTAGAAGAAGTGATATGCTAGCTTTTACATAAAGTTACTTTAAAACAGTCCTTGGGAAAATGTGTACCACCAGACACACCCTGGAACCTTTTCTGAAATTAAAGACCGTGCTAGACAAGTGAGCCTCCTCTCTTTCTGAGCCAGCTGATTGCCATGTTTCCATTAGATTGCCATGTTTCCATTAGATTGCCATGTTTCCACACTGATGGTGTGGGGTGGCTGTGGATCCCAAAGGTGCTCAGACACGCCTCAGATAGGCAGACCCCACAGATGCTTCTGGGTCAGACATGAAGAACACACACTTGTGTGCCCAGCTGCCACAGCAAAGATCTTCCCTGCTCTTCTGCAGCTTGGTCAGGTGAGCTGCCTTTCTTTGCAACCTCCAAGAAAAAAACCTTGTTAAAGCTGGCAAAACATTTCTGAGCTCAGAGTGCACTGAGTACCTACCTTGGCTTGCTTAGTTGAGGTGCAGTGAGGAAAAGCCAAGCTCATATGAAGGGGCTGCCAAGCAGGGCATCTCTTCCCTCTGTAAAGCCCTAGGGAATACCTGGTGAGTCGAGGTGCTGGAGTGTTTATCAGTCTCACAGCTGCCTATGCCATCAGTTTGTTCTGGGCAATGTGTTTAAGCTCATACACATCAATAGACTCTACTAGATGATGCTAGAAGTAATTTGAAATGCTTAAGGCAGCTACTCCATAAATCATTTGCATTCACTGGGTTCCACCTGGGCCCTCGCTGTACTCTCCTTCCTCTGCTTGGCTTGACAGGCAGAGCACAAAATGGGGCACTTTCAGTTCCCTTGAATATTTTATCACTAAAAAGGGAAAAGCAAAAGGTCAGCGTTCAAAGGGATTCCTTGTCCACATCTCTGTGCAACTTCAGCAATCTGGGTAATCTCAGGACCAGACCCTTCAAGATGCACACAAGACCTCTGACAAAATCACTGCCCTCAAATCACAGTGCTGTCCCCCACGAGGCTCCTTGCTGTCTCAAGGTTAATATGCACACACACACAAAAATCTACTTGTGGGTACTAAGGCTGACCTGCAGCGTGTACTGCACTATTCTGGAAAGTAGTTCAGGCAGTTCAGTGCCTTCTTTCAACTGCAGGCTATTCTTTAAGCATCACTCTTTTACAAGTTTTAAAACAACACTTAAAAAGATCCATTAGTGATGCCTGTGTGGGTACCACTGGACTGCAAGCCAAGGAATGAACCCACCTTCTGCAGCACGTCTGCACTCAAACCTGCTTGCTTAAGGACCTTTGCACAAGCCAAGATCCTTGCCTGAAATCTGACAAATGAGCTATTTCAGAATCAAAGGGAAGGGAAGAAAAATCCATAGCGGTGACGACTCCCACCGCTGTTCTCTGGCCAGCTGCAGGGAGATTGGAATTTCGATCACTTCTGTGGTCCTATTTAAGCCCAAAGCAGGCAGAGCTTTACCAGTGAGAGCCAACAGTACAAATGCCATCAGGAACACAGTGATGCTTTTTTTCAACCAGATACTGCACCACAAGACAGGCTGCTGCATGACTCAAAATAAATGTACTTTACGTACATTTGGGTGCAAAGCACATTTCATTTAAATTCTAGGAATGTCTCAGCTTTTCCCTCAGGAATTCCTGGGGTATCATCCTGAGTCAGCCGTGAGGAGGACAGCAGATGCAGAGGATCCTACGGGGCTGATGCTGGGGAAGATGGAGGAGGGTGAGCAGTGTCTCAGCCCCTACCAAACCCAGCCCCTACCAAACCCAGCCCCTACCAAACCAGTGGTGTCATTTTAAATGATGTTTAAAGACCAGTGTTGAAGAGTGACACGAACGAAATGCGCAGGAAAACACGAAACATTTAAAAATCAGTGGGGAGGTATGAGATGCTGATCTGCAGTTCCAGTAAAGGACAGTCAGCAGTGCCGGTACCCACGCTGCGCTGTGGAAGCACATCAGGACCCTAACACAAAGCAAAGCACGAAGCCACTCCTTTAGTTAGCTTTTTTAGGGTCAGCTTCTCGTGTTTCACCGACCCTTTGCCTTAACGTGCAGTGACACAGCAGTTCCACCCAGAGCATAACGGCTAAGAAAAGCTAACACGATTTCAGGTGTAGGCAAGAAAAAGTATCAGAACCAATGTTTCAACGCCAGAATTGCCATTCTGCAAACTACCTGTCATAACATTTCTTATAATGCCACAAGTGCACAACTAGAAAATTCTTTGGACATCCCTTTTATCAGATGCAATCCTGCAAAATCTTGGAGCAAAGCTGCTAAGAGGTCTTCATTTTTGACATGTGCATGGTCCTCCTGACTTCAGCAGGGCTGCTCACTTCTAGGTCTACCTAATCTACAGCTGAGCTTTCAAAACACTCCTTATTTTGAAGTAAAGAAATGAAGCAAGGAAGTTGAACCTTACAAAGGAAGGAATTCTAATAGAAATGCCTCACCAAGCATGAACTTTTATACCTTCAATTTATTTTCCAATACAAGCCTATACTCCTGCAGCTTGCTCCTGTGGGGTGCGATGCACCAGTGACTTCTAGGACTTCCCTGCAGCAGGGGATTGTCATCATCTGCTTCACCCTTGCAGCTTGAGCTCTGACTGCCCACCAGGGGTAATATCCAAACTACACTTCACAGGAGCTCAAACTGTACTCTTTCCACTTCCCAAACCACAACCATACAAGCCGGGCTGCTGATTTAAATGGGAATACTTGCAAGTTTGCAAAACCAGGTCACAGGGAGGGGGAAAAAAAAATCCTGTTTTGTAATGCCTGGAGAAGGTACATGTGGGAGAGATGGGGTTTCTTTTCTAGGAAAAGAAATACACAGGGAAACTCAAGTACAGGAAAATGAAGCCTCGCTTCTGAATCGGGACAAACGGCTGTCTTCCTGGCACAAGTAAATTAAAGGTGAAAGCTTTGTCAGGAGCTGTGCTCTGTAGAAGACAGCTAGAGAAGAAGAATTTAAGATTTCTGGGACAGGAAGAGTCACAAGAGATGAACATTGTATGATTTAATTATCCAACTGGAGGGATAAATTAAGCTTTTGACTTGGAGTTGCATATAAAGAGAGCAATTAGACTTCTCTTTAAGAAAATTAGCATACGGTTTAAGAAGGGAGTAGTAATTTAAAATGCTAGTATGAAATTGTTACTTATATGCAATGGTAATAGATCTGCATGCCAGACAGACTGAACTAGGTGCTCCATTGTTTTATATCAGTATTCCTTTCCAAAGCCAGCAGACCTGGAGCTGGTTTTTACTGCTAGAAGATGTGCCCCAGTAAGTCCATTTTCAGTGTGGACACAGCCTCCACCAAAACTCACAGAAGTTTTTTCCATTTCCAAACCCACACTGCTGCTGTTTATCTTGGATACGTATTATTCATAGATTATTAATCCACTCAAAATAGGTCTGTGCTGTGAATCTGCTCTTGAAATGAGCTTTACATATATGTACATATGCTTAGCTTGGATTCAAGTTTTCATGATAGACTTCTGTATAATAGTAGCCTCCATTAATCCACTATTCTTATAAGGATGCCTGTGTGTTTGCATATATCTGTACATATGCACCTTTACTCTCCAGGCTCTGCTGGCACTGCATTAAACAATTCCAGTAAGATGAACTTGTTTCAAATAAAAAAAATGCCCAAACATCTCCATCGAGATTCAGATTTCCCAAGTGGGTTCATCAGTACGAGTCCTCTGACCAAAACCAAACCCTACCAATCTATTCTAGCTACGGAACAAACGCTAAATAATTGTAAAAATACTTAGTAATTTATTCATAGTTTAAATTAAGTTATGATGTGGAAAACCACATCAGAAGGATGTGGAATATAGCTTACACTGTGTGTCAACTTGCAATAAACTATGCTCTCTGTTTGGAAACCTACCAAAAATTGTTGAGAGAGATTTCATCAGTACAGGGACGAGCACTTTTGACCCCGTGTAAGATTCTGCTATGGTATTCCTATTTGAACAAGTAACAATTCTGAGGAAGTCAATGTTTGCTCTGCTATCGTATTTCTATCTAGTAGCACTTTCCGGAGCGAAGAAATTGCTCTATCATGCGTGCAGGAGCACTTGGCTTGCACATAAAAAGTCCCCGGAGGGTTAAAAAAACAACAACCCACCACTTTTTGAAACCCTATCAACATGCACACAAATTGCAAAGCAAAGAACTGGCTAGTGTAAATATGAATGCATTTAATACCAAAGTGAGGAGCAAGACAGTAACTCAGAAGCAACAATCCATCCTTTTTGGGTACCTTACTGTCAAACAAAATGCTTAAAAGAGGATTAATTTTCTATTTATGATCTTTCACCAAGCACTTTTACGCTCAGATAATTAACTTCTCTAATAATAAAGAAAAAAAAGAAAATGTATCAGTGCAGGTTTTAATGCATTTAAATAAGCATATATTAGTTTAATTTTCATGTTTGAAGCACTGGGATCTCAATAGTGAAAACCTAATGTGATTTGACCTCTTTTATACAGAAAATAGGTCAATGAAAAGAAGATATAACATCTGCAGCTCTACACATTTCCTACATTCACCAAGTTTTTATTTCTAGTAGTACTGGAGGGGAAAACATCAAGACTAAACATACACATGAAAGGTCTCACTGTGTTAGTCACCAGTTAGGAACTCCATTGTGTACATAACTTCTCACTATAATACACCACCAGAAATGACTGGGATGAACATTTACAGTGAAAAATAGCAGCTCTGCCTTTTATAAATCAGATGGCATGACTTTGAGCTGAATTTCAGCTGTGAACATTTTGGGGAGTGTAAGAGCAGGAAGCTTTGTGATGACTGAGGCTGCTGTGGGAAAGCTTCCTTGGTTGGATGTCATCTGCTGGGGTGGCACTGGCATTAATTGATGCTGATGTGGTCCTCATCTGCTCCCAGGGGACAGTTCAGTCAGGAGTAAATGCGTGTTCAGGCTGCAGCTCTCAGGAGCACACCCCAAAGCCTTGTGCCAGCAGGAACAGACCTGTTCATACACACACACACACACTGCACTGGTGTTCCCCCCAGAACAGACCTCCCACTGATGGGCAGGAGCAAGTCTCTAGGAAAAGGAATATTTGTGCTTTTCTGTTCCTATGCTGACACGTGCTTCTTGGATAAACATTCAGGTGCTTGTTTATTTTTTCCTTTATCTGTGCAAATCCTTGAAAACACTGCCCTTTGGGAGCAGGTTTTTGGAACAGCTGCCCAAGATGACAGGTGAATATTTATCTCTCTGTGTGGTTTAGTATGTAACTACCCTTGTCTCCTTGTCTCCCACTCTGTAAGTTCATATGGTCCAGGCAGCACTTCTGAGGAAGCTGTAAAGAAATGTAGGGAGTTGGCTGGGGCTGCCAGATGGCCACATTATCTATCATCTATCTATCTATCTATCTATCTATCTATCTATCTATCTATCTATCTATCTATCTATCTATCTATCTATCTATCTATCTATCTATCTATCTATCTATCTATCTATCTATCTATCCATCTAGCTATCCATCTATCTCCCAGTCCATCTATCCATCCCCATCATGCACAGTTGATGAACTGTGAGGTCCAGTGGGAAATTAATTCTCTCCCCTGCTTCTTCCAACTCAGGGAAGTTGCCACTCACCATTTTATGTTTGCATCACCAAGCAAGCCCCAAAAAAGGGGAAGACATCCAGACTGATGTTAAATCTCTTGCTCAAGGTCAAATGGCAGCCCGCAGCAGAACTGGAAATATAAGCCTGGGTTCCACATGGTGCAGACTGTAGCTATGTTTGCTAGTTTAAAGTTTGGCATACACTTCTGAAAATGAGTGCATGGTGAGGAATACACTGGAGTATTCAGCGCCTTGTGTTTTCTTCTAACAACACCACCAGCAGCCCATACAGAAGTCTACTCAGACTTAACTGCTTTGAAAAGGCAAAAGATCACCTTATTCCCAGGTGAAACCAAAATTACTCCCCCACCCCTTTCTACATTCAGGCAAACTGAGTACAAAGTATCACGGATATAATTTAGCAAATACAGGTTGTGCTTGACTTTTTATAACACACTGGCCCAAGCCTTTCTTTGTATAACATTGTGGGATGCCACGGTCTTACAGGGAGACTTGTCTCCCTGTCAATCCTCTACCTTGCTGTACATAGGAACAATATGTCTGAATTACTGCTAGCATGGGTGTGAAATATGTTAATGCAGATCTTACAAAGACTAGTTTTGGAGGTTTATAAAAACCTGTATATTCTGTTGAACAATTAGTTCTGGCAGCAAGGCCTTTAATCCAATAAACCCTCATTATGTCAATAACAGACCCCATGCAACATGCAAATCATACAGCTTTAGTGTCAACTCCCTGCCTGGTCAATGTTAATGAGAAGGGCTGAGGGAGGATTTTCAGGGGTTTGGACACTGCTTTGCTTCAAATGCAATTTTGTTTGATTTCCCTTTTTTTGGCAGCAGCCCTTAAAAGCCAAAGAGCCCCATGGCATCCCAGAGCACATTGGGACCATTTGTGTGCAATGTGTGCTCCAAAAGAGGTCAGAGTCAAGACCAGTGCAGCGGCCACTGCTTCTGGTTGTTCTCTTGAATTTTAACACATCCAAAGCAGGACAAGACCCCTTCCCTTTTGCTTTCCAGTAGCTTCCCTCTCACCCCAGGATCACTAGCCTCTCCCCTCATTGCATCAGTCTCAGCCACACAGAGATAAAGACTCTGATTTGTTTTTTAGGAGCTAGGGAGAGAGGTGGGAAAAAAAAAGCAAAAAGGAAAAAAAAAAGGACAAAAGCACAAGTTATGGAGGAATTCAGTGTTTTCATCACCTCTGCCTCCCATCCCCAGCTTTAAGCATAAGCTCCAGTCAATTCCACCCAGACAATAAAGTCATTTGTCACTCAAGGACCCGCACAGGTTCAATACCTGATGTAAAGCAGATGATTGCTTCCATTGATTCAGATGAAATATCCAAGCCGAGCCGCAGCCGGCCGTGCCTAGAGCGCATGCACCATTTGTGACGGTTTAATAAATAAACCATTGATTATAAAATGGAGCCTGATAAATCCTGACGGGGCAGATCTGCAGCTGTACCTCTCCTCTGACTCCTATAATTAATGGCTTAGCGCTGTGCTGCTGTTAAGTGAGGACCCGCTCATCTGGAAGCAATGGCAATGTTAGCGGCATTCATGCAAATGAGCGTAATTACCGCACCCGGCCTGACTGACAAGGTCACTCCTTGCCTTGGCCAGGATTTTCTTGGTGGAGACCATCAGTGTTGGCTGGGGATGCCTTGCCACAAGACAGACCATTTCTTCAGCTGCCTGAGAACACAGCAGGATGTCGGGAGGGCAGGAGATGAATCCCACAGCAAACGGGGATAGGGGCCCTCCAATCAAGCAACCATCAGAAGATGCTGAGTGAGAGATGTAGGAGCTGACTGGGCTTTGGATGGTCTGCAGGCTGGGAGAGGGACCAACCCACTCCTGGGCACAGGTTGAAAAAAAGCTAGACGCAAGATGCCCCTTGACAAATGACATCACACAAGCCTGAAAAAGAGATCTGGGCAATTGTAGACAGATCCTTCTCCTAAGGAACAAAACAACTGCCTTGTGGTGAACAGTTGTTTAAATTACTTATGTTTCTGTTGAACAAGTACTGGATTTAGAAGGACACAGCCAGGAAATACTCTTCCCACCACTGTGATGCACAACCCTGAGCTCAGCCACGACTCAGAGGCCTTCAGCCACAGTCCCCAGCCTTGCCAGCTTTTGCCTCAATCTGCATGGATGACATCAGGAGAGAAATATTATGTCTCTCTGTAAAGGATATGTATGTTTTTCCAATAATGTATTTCTGTATCAAGACAGGCTAATACATGTGCAATTAGCAGCGGAATTGCTTCACTATTTACCAACCTATTAGACACTCCAGTCAAAGGACGATTCCAATATCAGACAAATCTCATACAATAGCTAACCATTTATATGAGACTCATTTAATTTCATAGTATTTTAGCAACGTTGGAACTTCCTCATGACATTCTTCTACAATTTCAAGGCAAATCACCACATCCTTAAAAAGTAAATATATCGCAGAGGAGAATGGCAGAGAGAGGCAAGGAAGAATGGATTTGTCTTAAATTTTTTTTTGACTCCTTTTTCCCTTATTGGAGATGGGAACAGACACATGATTTTAAAAAAACCAACCCAACACACATACATTTGATTTTAACATAGTGAATTCTTGTAATGTAAAGGGGTGACTTTGCCCATTTCAGTTTAAATGGGAAATGAGCTTTCTTTGCATACATTTATGTGTAGATCTACAAAATCCATTAAATAACATGGGGGGATTACTGAGTAGTGTCCATCAGAAAGTATTCATCTGAGTTAATTCTGTTTCCAAAATGAAATAAAGTGCAACAATAAATAACAGTTATTGTGTAATTCAATGTAAAGTCAGGATCAATCCTTTCTTTCATTAGACTTGGTACAGTATGCATTTTTAATACCTTTAAATAATTTAGGAGAAATCATGCAGAATAAGACTGACAGGAAATAGTCTAAGCTCCTAATTTTAGGAAACAGCCTATAAATTAAATTCCAGGAGGACACAACTTCTTGATTAAAGGTAAATTGTTGTTGTCACACCCAGAAAAAAATGCAGCATTGCATCTTATTACTCTAATCTATTACATTTGCTACTTTAATTTAGGAGAGTACCACAAAGCTGACAACCACAAGAACCACAGCCTGCGACCTCAGTGTGCTACATTCTGCCCAACCACTGCAGAATGAAGAGCAGCAATCTAGAATTTGGAATCTTAAAGCAAAAAATGGCTTCTTTTATAGGAATGCATCAGCTTCTGATTTTTGGCAGCCACAGCAAATGCATTTCTGACTCTTTCTATTTTCTTGCTGGCTGGTTGGTAACCGTCTCTCCCTCCTCTCCACCTGTCAGTCCTGACCCTTATTTCCTGCACGGTTTTCTGTCCTTCCCTTGGATCTGATGCGCTGATAAAGCAGGCATGCAGGATGCTGATTAGCGCTGCCGGCTTTAAAGTTTCCCTAACCCATTTCTCAGGAAATCTCGCTCAAGCGCCTATCTCCAGCCAGCACATGTGGCAGGGACGCAGTGGCTCACCTCTTATTTCAGAAACACCTGCAGTAAATCAGAGAAAAGCTCTTAGCCCAGGTGTTGAAAGGGAAGAGCATAACAGCCTGGTTGAAGCTGGAGCTGGAACCCCAATCCCGCTGTGTGCTTGTACTCTCCCCTACAAGTTCATCGGCGGTAGCGGGTCCGTGCAGGGAAAATAAAAGGCAAAGCGTAATGCACGGAGTCAGGCAAACAGCATTGCAAATGAATAACTCTACTCACACAAGCAGTCTCCAAAAATCCCAAATCATGTTTGTGTTCAAATACTCCCTCCCACGGCTGCAAAATGTGTGAAGAGGCTGAGAAAGAGTCACCCATAACTACAAGGATTCACACCTCTTAAAGCTGTCCTTATTAAAAACAAACTGTATTTACCAAAACAGTACACAAGCAAACTCAGCTGTCTCCCTTCCTTCAGTCATCGCAGGGAGAGCTCCAGCTCCTGCAGAGCAGACCAAGAAGGAAATGCTTTTCCATACCCCTCCCAAGCCAAGGGGATTGAAACAGCTTCCACTTCGACTTGGGGGATTCATTGCAGAAACTGCCCAGTTTAAATCACATTTTAGAGCTTGTGCCACACCGACGAAATAATTCAACAGCCTCTTTAGGCTTTAAAATCTACCTACCTTTTGCATCACAGGTGGTAAATCTTTTTGCCAAGAGAAGGGTAAGCTTGGCCACCATAAACAGGCCTTTTTAAAACCAGTCAACCACAGCCCCACATAAGCCAGCATGAGAGAAATTTGTCATTGTGAAAAAGATGAGTTTTGATAAAATCTCAGAGCCTGCAACTTTTGATGAGTTTGTACTAAGCTCTAAAAGACTGTGTAAAACAATGCTTCTTGCCATAAAACACTATTATATTTGAATAGAAATTGTATTTAACGAGGAACAGAGTATGAACTCAGTTAACTCTACTATAAGCTAAAAATACCCAGTTTAGCACAGTGTTTCAGAAACTGAACCCTAAACATGTAAAATCCAGCCATCACACAGCATCCTGCCCCGCAGGTTCAGCCCAAAAAAACCAAAGAAAGGAAATGCTGCATGCTGTTCCACTCAGTCCAAAGGGAACTAGAACAATTATAAAAGCCTAACTGCACTCAAAGTCCACTTAGAGGATTTACATGGCAGCTAGTTATAAATGAAGGAATGGATTTCATGATTTCCACTTGACAATGTATTTAAGCAGGACGACTTGTGTGCACAAAGACAGAAATTTAGCTGTCTGTCCTTTACATTTAGAATAAGTGCCCGATACGTTATTCTCCCCCAAACTGATGTTTGCACATGACAACTCTGCTGAGAAGCCCGTGTCTCTGAAGGGGAAGTGCTGAGCCACAGACCCACATTTCACAGCCCAAACAGCAGCTCTGAAGCCTCCTGGACTTTTCTCTCAAAGACAAGCTGCCCAAGGCATTTTTTCCACACAGAAATGGACACAAGACTTGGAGATTATCATTGAGAAAAATACCTTCTGATCTCTGAGGAGCTGTGCAATATTGGGATGTGCAGTGCTTGGTCCTGGTTAGGTCCCAAGCACAGCACTTTCAGCATATACAGATCTTCAAAGCACTTGTATCTTGGAAAAGTTTTCTCTGCCTGGTAGCTGCTGCTGTTATAAAGGAAAAAAAAACCCAACAAAACAAAGACCAGGGGAAATGTTTTCTGTCCTCAGGAGAAGAAGCCCAGTGTATTCCCTTTAAAGGACAGGAAATTCAGTAAAGCATAGAACAAATGTCTTCCTCAGTTTTCAAACGGCAAACACACTTCTGGTTTTCTTCTGCACATGCAACACCTCTCTACCTGACATTGATCTAATATTTTGAATTTCTCAGCAGTTTCAAACCTAATTAAAAAAAAACCTACTTAGCAGAAAGATGTTTTCCTCTTTTTTACTGCCAAATCTTTCCACCTCGTTACTGGCTCCAGATGTAAAGTGTGCAATGCCCAGGGAACAAGTGACAGATTTAAGAGCTAGCCCCTGATGCCCATGCAGCGTTTCAGACTAGCACTTTGGGACCAATGTGACGAACTGGGAGGTTCACAGTTTTCCAAATGAACACAGCATAACAGCTTTTCCTTTCTCATCTGGACCCAGCAGCAGAAGGCATCCAACTTCTGGGGAGCAGTAATTTAAGCGCTCCCAAACAGCAGTAGCGGATGTTTTAAAACAGCTTTTCTACAAAGTCATGCACTGCATAGAGCCAAATAGATCGAGTTCTTTTAGCCCTCACATAAAGTGACCTGCCTAACTTAAAAAAGCAGCTTTATTACCTAATAAAACCTTCCATCACACTGAATCACCCCGTGCGTTCACACACAGAGAAATAAAACGAGTGTGTGTGTGTGTGTGTGTGTGTGTGTGTGTGTGTGTGTGCACACGCAGCCCTATCACGTATCCTCGCGTTTCGCCATCTGGCATCCTTCTAGGGATTAATAAAAGAAAAATAAAATTAGGTTTAAAACACCACATATGCACCCAGGGAATGAGAACTCTTACAGAAGGTTTTAACAACCTGCATGGAGGCGCCACAGGACGGACAAGGCAAGCCAGCTAAGGCTGCGAGCGTGTGTCAGGAGCAGCAAATGCACATTTATCAAATCAGCGGGCACAAAAAGTTACAACTAGCTGAGTTTTATGTAGCATAAGGAAGCTGCAGACCAGCACGACTGATCAAAGCTTGCTCGAGTCCGGAGGAATTGAAATATGACAAATGGTAATGTGACAGAGAAATGTCAAAATAGATGAGGAATTACACATGCCAGCGATTGAACAAAAACTAGCTGAGATTAAGTCAGAGACAAAGATGAAATGCCAGATTGCCTAAAGCTAATTATCTGGACAATTAATGGAATGCCTGCAACTCGTTTTGATTATTAAGAGCACAGTCAGTCGGAGAGAGGACAAAGCTATTTGCAAGAGTCCGCGCTGGTTTCCTCAGAAGAGGATGCTGGCAATGAAGTGGAAGAAATCTGTACCCTGGAGATCACTAAGCCAGCTGCTAAGCTATGGTACAGCCATGTCACCTGGTACCAAAAGGATACCAGTCCTTTCCTTGCACTCTCCCTGGTGTCAAAATTCAATGCACATCTGATTCCCAAGCCAATAATTTAACTGGCATACTAGATAAGGAAAAATATTTGTGTGTCTTTGATGCTGCAAAACAAGACACATACAAGTAAGTAATTCTGTGCCCTGATCTGCCAGAAATTAAAACTGAACTTCCTCCTGATCTCCCTTAATTTCTTCATGCACCAGTTTTCAGGAAATTCATACATTCTTCTATATTTATCAACTCAAGAGCTAAATGTGGTTCCCAGATAAATTCTTTATGTGATGACACTTCTTAAACTGGCCCCAGACCAGCCAGATGCAAATACCTACTCACTCAGCTAATGTAAGGGAATATCAAGATGTTTAATAAAAATATTCTCTTGCTTTAAAATAATTTAACAGGAAAAAAAAAAAAAAAAGAAGTTAGAATAGGGTCTAATACCAAATACAGAGAGACTCTGTGAAGAGTTATCTGAGCCTTTTTCTGTTACTGGTACAGGACTACCTTAGTATCTGGGATGAGAAATACCTGGCAGGTTTCCCTTCTAAGCCCACATCAGTAAAAAGCACAGAGGCCACATTCTTTTGAAGACACAGTACTACATTTTAGCTATTTTCCCCCCTCC
Organism: Serinus canaria; assembly: GCF_022539315.1. Lineage (NCBI taxonomy): Eukaryota > Metazoa > Chordata > Aves > Passeriformes > Fringillidae > Serinus > Serinus canaria. The sequence continues at coordinate 42,035,985 of NC_066315.1, forward strand.
AGTGAGAACCTGGGAAATATGTATGCATCCACCACTGCCATTAAGCATCACATCCATCAGTCGAGAGCCACTTTACGCTGCACAGCTGAGAGTAGAAATAGATGTGACCCAGCCCTGGTGTTTCTCTGAAGGGCTTTCCCACAGACAGTGCCTTCAAATATCAGCTGTAACTCAGAGCCCACATCTCTCTTGGCTGAGCAAGGCCTGTAGTGCAGACTCCCAAGCCCCAGCTCTGCCAGACCCGTGAGGGTGAGCGGCATGGCCACAGCAAGACCTGCTCGTCAGCCAGCTCAGATCCTCCAGGAAGAATCCAGGGCCTGGATTTATTCACTTGGGCTCTGGCATTGACTGACACAGTTATGCTGGTTTCAGCACATCAGTAATTCTTTTGCACACATGTATATTCATTTTGGAGCTTTTGACATCATTTAACTGCTCAAGATGTAGGAATTTCCAGAGCTGCCTTGATCCTGAAATGAGGATGTCTTTCAGCATAGGGATCAAAAAGCCAAGCTGTTCCTGCTTCGTGTTTAAGCTCAGCTTTGTTGCCTTAAAAAGCGAGAGCCTAGAAAACAGCACGTGCTAGAGAATGAACTACAATCTGCTGTGCTTCTTGGGACAGACCCTTCCTGAGGTTAACAGCAGTTTAACACCCCATGCAGAGATTAAAACTGGTTTTACAAACTCAGTTCCTGAGTAGGCACTGTATTTTAGCTGAGGGGAAGGCAGCCAGCTTTGCAGCAGGAAAACCAACTTCAAACAGAGGTAATAGAAGGGAGCCAATGCCTTCAAACACACTTCATCCATCCTTGGATGATGGAGATAAGATGTTGCACTGGGGAACTGCACTTCCTATTTTATTCTCTGCACAAGAGGGGCTGAGGAAGGGACCAACATTTAGGGTTTTAGAATTTATGTACCACCTCAGCAAAAAGCTGTCTGGTGAAAAAACACAGCTCTGCTGACTGGTGGGTGAAATGGCACTGGGCAGCAATCTCAACACCAGAATAAAGCAATTTTGGTAAAATCCCCAATGAGGTTTGCAAATGCAAAGAACACTTTGCACACTACCCAAGAACAACTGCCTTTGTCCGTGCTCCCTGTGAAACCCCAACTCCCAAACTCATCCCAAACTCATCGGTGATAGCAATCGGGAGAGGAACTCCAAGTAGGATGGATGTCCACCTCCCTTCATCTCAAACTATTGCTAGAACTCAGCCCACACTCAATTACCACCTGAAGGCAGTCACAAGCAGAAAATATTTCAAATCCACAGGCTTAAAAGGCATTTTTTCCATCAAAAGCGAAAAAGTACCCTAAGTGCTCTTGGTCATTTGTTAAATATTAGGAAGCTTTTCAAATTATTTTATCTTGCTAACAGTTAGGGGTTTTCCAAATCCTAAAAAAAAAAAAAAAAAAAAAAAAATTAAAAAAAATCAGTATTTCATCCTTCAGATAGGCCAAATCTCTTTTTTGCCATTTTAACTGATTTACACTTTTGGGATGGCGATTAACATCCTGGTCAGAGATATCAGAATAAACAAAAGCTCTCAGCATATCAGGTCCTACCACTATTTGAAGAAAGGGCTTTTACTGTTCTCAGCTTTTATTTTGGTTTGCCAAAACAAAGAAATCAGCTGTTTCCCAGGGGAGACATGACAGACACACTGATTTTCAAAACACAAATGTGATGGAAGCTGGTGCAAAATGAGACACACTCAAGGAATCCACAGCACCCCCTCCTGCAGACTGAAGTTGGGGCAATGAAGTGGGGAACAAAGCACACTGCAATGTTTTGAGGGGCTCAAAAACCTGAGACATCTGTGTCTGCCACTGGAGTAATTTTTTTCTGATCTTTGCTCACAAAAGATGAATTAAGGATCTGAATGATTTTTTTTTTCCTCTCAAAATAGCATGTCAGAATAATACATGCTTCTGCTGGCCCCATGGGAAACATGGGAACTGTGCCAATCCATCACACTGATACCACAGTCCACCCAGTATCTACCATGCCTGTGCATTAAAAAGATTAAAAAAACCCTCTAGGTTTTGTGATAGGATATTTTTTCCTATATCCCAGTCTTAAAAATAGTGGGAAAATTATACAATCTGTTGGAGAGGCAATGCAAGGGGAAAAAGCATCATTGCTGTACCCCAGATTTCTGCACAGGTTTGACAAACCCTGAGCCATTGGGAAGCAGGAGTGATCAGGGGCTTAGTGCTGCCCTGTGCTTTGGTTCAGCTCGTACCAAACAGAGCTAAAGAGACTACAGAAATAAGTATTGCAGGCTCCTGTACTACAATACATCCATCTCAAACACAGACGTGAAAGATCTTGCAAGAGTGAGGCTTTGGTAAAGTGACAACTCTGTATTTAAATGATGATTTGTTTGGACAAGGTTTTCAGGAGGAATCCTGCACAGCAGCTGTTCCCAAGGAGCTCAGCACGAGCCAGAGTGCTCATTTTATCCTACCTTTTCATAGCCTTAAAAAACATGGTAGCATTCTCTAATTGACTACTCTTTTCATATCTCAGGAGAGGGTTTTTTTCCATTACAAAATGTAACTTGTATTCTGAATCTCACAGATCTTTCCTAGAGGAAGAGACAATACACAAGCAGAGATGTCTCCTTTTCCAAAATTCTGCCAGAGTGGACTTAAGAAAACACGAACATTTTTAGACACTTAAAATCTCCAAATATGGGAAAATCAAGAAAGCTTAAAAAAAAAAAATACACGCATGCATATGCCTGATTTAAATGGTGAAATCCTACTCATGAAAATGAATCTGGTATCTACATAAGAGGTGACCCATATGATAGCCCTGTGGTCCCATTAATGGCATTTATTCCAAAAGTCTAATAAGGTTATCTCTGGCCCCAGCTTCAGCATGCTGTAATTTAACACAAGCACCTTTCCTCAGCATGTGAATCAGGTACTGACACTGCCTCTATCAACCCCTTTTGTGCTCCTAAATTAGAAAACCCAAATGTCGTTTTTCTTCAGATATGAAACACAGTCAGCTTTGCTGTAAAATAAAAGAGCAATTAATTTTGCAAGAAAACTGCTGTGCAGGAGTGAAATACAGTACTTGAAAAAGTGGCTAAAATCTAAAACTCTTCCTACAAATGATATCCCTTAATCAGGCTAAAATGACAGAGCATGGCTTCAGATACTCCTGAAAATTAAAGCAAAAATATAAAAATTAAACTAGTGGAAGATATTCCTCCCACACACTAATTTGCTTGCTGGGCTTTCACTCCTGCACTGTAAGAAGTCTTGTTGATTTGGTAGTTGGAAAACTGGCTCTGTCTCCCTGCCATCTTCCCTCTCCCCAAATGAGCCCTAAACAGCTAATAAATATTAGCACAGAATTTCTCATGGTTTCCTTTATCACTCAAATGACAAAAGAAGTTTTATGAATTCTCTGAATAAGATTCAGGCTGGAGCTGCCCTAGCTGAATAGACAAAAAGAAAGCTAACATTAAGGACTTGAAGTTGATAAGTATTTTAAAATACAAAATTATCTTGGCTTTGACCCTTCTCTAAAATCAGCCGAGATTTTATAACTTGGTAAAATTAAATGCCTTATCAACACACAACTGACTGCTACCCAGCAAAGATAAATTATCTCATTAGTGCCATAGAAATCAGATGAGGCGTGCATAGTAAGTGACATATTAAATGCAATTAGAAAACCCTACTGAAGTGATGTTAGTGACCTGACACATGACAAAGAGCCCCAGCGAGGCAATGCAGAATCCAGGCTGGAAGATGCACTGGTATTATTTCTATGCAGCAGACATCAGATACAAAACCACTCCTTGGCCACCAGTAAAAATCCCAAAATTGATAGGTTTGGAAAGGTTTAAGAAATTATTTATATGCAAAGAAGGGGATATCTCTGAGAGGAGCAGAGCTACCCACTAATGCAGCAGTCTGCAATGGCTGCAATGGGATGAGCAGCCTGGGAGAGTGCTTCCCTCACTGCTCTCCTCCATGCTCACATAGTGCCCATCAGGTGCCAGACATAAGGCAGGTCCCCAGTTTTCATGGCTGCAGTGGTAATTTTCCAGTGCTAACTTCCATAAAATGGGAATGAGGGAAACACATGGCTCAAAGAAACCTCCTCCCATCTCCTGCCAGCAGTTCCAGTGAACTAAACCCTTCCTGACCAGCATTTATCCAGCTCTCCTCAAACTCCCCTGGTGCAGGAATGCTGCAAACAGACTCCCTGGTGCTGCAAAGTTTTTCACTAAAATCTGACCTACATTTTCCTTGCTGCAACTTACTGCTCTTTAACCAACTCACAGCAGACAGATCACAGGCCACTCCTTCTCTCCAGCAGTCATTTACACCTTCCAGGGTCACACAGCCCAGGCAAGAGACCCAATGACAGCTTCCATTATTTCAACTTGCTGTCCCACACCCTATTTCCTAAATATGTTGTTGTTCTTGTTTAACCTTTGCCCTTCCCTATATTTTCCTTGAAGGGTTGTGCCCCACAGCAGACACACAAATGCCCAGCTGAGTCCTTCTCAGGACCAGCTACCTTAGAAGATTAATCCATGTATTGTACATGCAACTCTGTTCACGTCCAGCAAGCTGTCATCTTGCTGAAGTATGTCACTGTCAACTACCACCTAGTTTTCAGACTACAGAAAGACACCCCTCAGGAGTCATCCCCTGCTTGGACAGTGAATTGGGCAGCCTGAACACTTGCCTCGTGGAGTTTCACCCTCCACAAGAGCATGGTCTGCCAGTGGACCACAGAAAGACTGGTATAGCCACCTCTCCCACAGGGACTGCTCTGAAGAAGGGCTGAACTCCACCTTTCACCATCAGCCTCTCACACCATCCTTGGTGCCCATCTGCAAGCACAGCTGGAAGGCAAACCACAACTCCTGAGCCCAGATACTGATAGGAAACAACCCAGCCAATGTCCACAGCAGCACCTGCCTCCCATCAAACAGCTCAGCATCTCTCCAGGAACCTGAAAATGACACCTCTGCGATTTGGTCTCTGCTTGAGGAAGAAGCTCTGTGGAGGACTTAGGGATAGCTCTTCCCAAAACACCATCTTGATGGCTGGCAAAAAGGATTTTTCTTTTTTCTGGGTTGTGGGTTTTTCTTTCCCTCCCCACTTCTGACTTGCATTAGATTTTTACAGTGAATTTGGAATGCAAACTCTTCTCCGGGCCACAGAGCCGAGGGAATCTCCTCTGGCTGGAGCCTGTGGCAACAGAGACAGCCCTCTGCTGCACCTCCTATCTGAAACAGCATTGCTGAACAGCACTTGAGTAACATGACATGCTAGAAAAATAATCAAAAATTCTGTTTAGTTTTATGAAATCAGGTTAAAGCAACATACACCTGTACGTGGTACAAACACGCATTTTACAGTTTTTACACTTTTGGGGATTATTATATCAGTGATGGAGAGCCTCATTTCTACAGGGAAAAAGACAAGAGGCAGACTGCAGCCTCTTGTCTCCTTGCAGTCTGAATGACAGGGGCCTTGCTACGGAGCTGCCTGCTCTTTTCCATCACTCACCAACCCCATTAAATAAAAGAGGAGGGGAAAGGTTTGAAAAAAAACCCCTGGTACCTCTGCTTCATGTTGCTAGCAAAGGAAAACCACAAACATGTACTTTTTACATGCCATTGTCAGATGATGCAGCAATTTTGTTCACCTATTGAAAGGAGTCAGCTTGAAATGCTTTCCTTAGTGCAACTTTTAGCTGCCCTTAGCACTTTTGTGAGGGGCACTACTGGTGTCAGATGTGGAACAATCATGTCAGAGAGAGAAGCAGCCATTTTCCAAGCATGTTGTTTCATTCCACAATAAAACAAGTTCTGCTGTTCACAGAATGACTTTTTATCCATTACTTTACTCAGCAAGACAGGCCAATACAATTTCTGTCCTTCTTCTTTCTCTGTACAGTTCATTTTTGTTCCTCCTGGATGTTAGGAAGCAAATTACAAATTGACTGGTTTGAATCATCAACACACAGAGGTGTAACACTGCTTAACTGTAGGTATGTTGCTGGAATGCCATACTCTATTTTAATACATTTATTTTACCCACAAAATTAATTATTGGTGACAGTAGTAAACAGAAATAACCCATAGACATCACTGCATTTTTGTTTAAGTGAATGATAACATGGAAAAATTACATAAAGCAAAAAAATTTCAGCATGTTTAGTTCTGTTTGTGGGCAGTGTTCAGATACCTGGGTTTTAAAATTTAAAGGCTAAAAAGTTTAATAGGACTAACTTGGTGGTCTACATTATCCAGTAGGGATATTTTGAGGCATTACAGAATGTCTCTTGTGTTGCCCGAGACACAAGCCAATGAAATCGAGATGAGGGTTTGTTATTGACCAGAACCAATTATTTCTACTGGAAGAAAAGATCAATTTGTGATAAGAATTATAAAGAAATAACAGGGATAAGAATTTGAGACATTTTGACCTTAGTGTAAGTTAATATTTCCTTGGAAAGATTTAAATACAGGAAACTAATAATTTTTAAAAAGGCAATTTTCATCACCTTGATGAACAGACAACACAAATAAATTAATATTCTCTCTTCTGGATGCCTTAAAACAGAGCAGGGTTTGAACTCATCTGCCCATGTGTACATAAGAATGCCAAATACTCTTTCCTCAGTTTACAGAGAGTCTTGCATGCCACAAATCCTGCTGGAAGAGAGCTCCTGCAGAAGTGCTGGTGCTTCTGCCCATCCACCCACAGGCTCACCTTAAACTGCCCTGGGAAAGAGATCTGTCAAGAGACTCACATTCGAACTCCATTAACCCTTCTGCCTCAAAGAGTGTTCCTTACTGGCTTCTACTCTTCCCTGCTTTTGTTCCACGTGGCAAAAGCCATCATCTTTTTCTAGAGAACAACATCTAGGTGCTAGTTCAGTGATGCTCAGAGCTGTTTTTAGCAAAGATTGCTGGTTTCTCAGGTTCACAGCCCTCCTGCACCATGTGATTCCTGCATGCCAAAGCAGCAAACCATGTTTGGATTCACACGTAGCACGGATCCAGCCCACAAAGACAGCTTGGTTACTGCCTGTGAGACCCCACTGGACTCAGAACATGCAGCATTTCCTCAGCTCAATCACCCACAAGTTTCAATGAGATTTTAGCTTCAGTCAGTGTCAAGTTAGTCTGATCTTTAGTCTCACATTCTCTTTGCAGTGGTTCTGCCCTGTTTTCCAGCCTATTCAGCTCACTGTCTCCTTGCTTGCTCCCCTTTATCTTCCCTGCTCTCTTGAGAGAGTCTCCACGGCAGAACCTCCTCCAGCAAGGGCTGGGACAAACCCTGCCCTGCTAAACTGGGGGACAGGTAACAGAGTTTATGGGTGGCCACAGGGGTGGGTCAACCTTCATTGCTGCAACTCTAAAAAATGTAATACGAATATATGCCTTCTGACTGTGTGCTAAGATAACAGGAGATGAGAACTGGATGCAAAGGGGCATTTCATCTCCAGCTGCATTTCAGCTTTGGAGAGTGATGGCAGAGTGGGATACCGTTTGCAATATCCCTGGTGGATTTAAGATAGTGAGTTTATTATAATTTTAAACATGTTTTAATTAACAAATTCTTTTGTAAGCCACCGTCAGCAGCGGTTTCCATGGTTGCTGCTATCGGATATTGCAGAGCACAAAGTGGGGCTGCAGCAGCAGGGGGAGGCCACACACTGTGCTGATGGGGAAAGGGATCACTGCTGCCCACCAGGACCTTGGCTGAAGGGGCAGGAACTGGTTTTGTGGCCCTCTCCCCTCGGCAGGGATCTTCTCCCAGGAAGGCATCAGGAGAATGGCGCCTCCTCCATCCACCCACTGCTAGCCCCACTGGGTCCTCCTGGCGTGAGATCAGCTCTACACTTCCTGTGGGAGAGCAGCCACATTCCATCCTGTCCCACACCCCAGGAATGCCCCCACAGTTCTTTCATACCAGAATGAGTACAGCCTTTAATTTGCTCATCTCCAGCGTTCAATCGAACAATCTACAGTAGGTCGACTTTCTGATGGGAACTAAAGGCAATTCTTTAATTAGATTTAAGAACTGCAACACTTGAAGTTAAATCACGCTTAGAAAGATGAAAATTGAAAAATGATAACTAATGGGATTTACAGATGATTTCCTTTAAAAGTAAAAAATTATTATTACACACATGTACCCCAAGGACCTTTCAATAGCTGTTAAAAATACTCCTCTTAACAGGAGACAATGAGGATATATCCACTTATATGGAAAGATGAACAACAAAGCTTCCGCTAAGACATTTTTTAATAAAAGTAAAGATTCCCAATTATAGACTACAGCCTGCAGTAGTCTATAACTGCCTCCCTTCCACCTCCTCCTGCATTTCAGAGTCTGTATTTCTTTACCAACTGAAAAATTATGTCACACCTAGGTAATATTGGGGCCACACATCTGGGTTCTGACCTAAGTGACATTGATGAGGCTGGTTGGAAAACGGGACATTGAATCCTACCTCAGCAACATGTAACTAAAGTAAAAACAAGATTTGAAATATTTATCTTAGTGCAAAGTAGTATTTCAACCCAAATTTAAAGCCATCTAAAGAATTTAGGACCACAGCACATACTACAAAGAAGCCAGGTATCATACTTTTAGGTAACCACTGCATCATTGGGGATTTCTTCAGCAGTGACAATAATGGAGAGAAACTACTGCTCATGGTTTAGCTGTAGGGATAATGCTAATGTCAAGGTTTTCCCCCTGTAAACCCAGGCACTCTCTTTGGCATCACATTCATCTCTTCTGACACAGCCCCCAAGGCCAATCGACTTCAACAGGAGTGGATACAGACTCGGAATCTGCTTCATGGGAAAGATCCGTTTGCTTAATTAAGTGTATCAAATATTGCACTGGTAAAGATATTCTAGCTGCAATCAAACGCTGACTGGTGCACAAGGCTTCTTGTGCCATTTGTTCCCCACCTCTGGGTTGTGGAAGTCCACTGCCGCGGCAAGTGCTAAACCACACAGTCAAACAAAGCTATGGAGTGTCAGCATCTACACTGGTGACAGAACTTGCAAACACACCTGGAAACTGCAGGGGATGTGATGAACCAGGTAGGAATTCTTCAATAATGCACTTTACCAGCAATTTGAATAACATCTTTGTATATCTGTACAAAATACTATGTCTTTTAGAGGGGTTCTGAAAGTGCTCTGAAAGGAAGTATTTTAAGTTTTCCTTCAAGTGTTCATAGATAACAATGTTTATTGTGAATTTTGTGGTCTTACTTGTACAATAAAGGAATTAGGAGGAAATCCAAAAAGACACAGACCAAAATGAAAATGATGATCATGTTTCATTATATAATGATATAATAAATACACTTGCATAAGACAGAAGGACAAAAGCTATTGGCTTTCACACAGATTATGTTAAAAAGAGTCATACAGAATTGGTAAAAGAAAAAACACATGATGACAGCTTAGCATCTTTTACCTAGCAAGGCACAATTCTTGCACAATTATGAACCCAGGAGTCACTAGTACACACCAGCTCTTTGGTGTTTCTTTCTATGCAGCAGGATGATTACTGCACTTGCAGGGGTTAGGTGCCCTGCCCTTAAAACCAGTGGCAACCTTGGCAGGGAAGCCAAAACCTGCTTGTTTGAATCCTTGTCCCCTCAGTCTCTTTAGAGCATGACAAGCTAGCAGAAGCTGGCATGGCTTCCCTGCCTCCTCAGTAGGGGAGGATACCAAAATCCTGCTACTGCTCTCTGGCAGGCACCTTTTTCCAGTGCTGCATTTATATCCAAGGAGAAGCTATAAATTTGATGTTGCAGCACTGGAACAAACAGTTTGTTCTAGACAGGGTTTGCCAGGCAGGAAAAGTTGGGTATTTCAGCAGCTTGGTGTTCCTGGGCCAGCTGGTAGAAGGAAAACCACTGGCTCAGGAGCCACAGAACCCTGTCACAGCTCTCCTTTCACAGAGTGCATCATTAGAAAAGGTTTTGCTTGACTAGGTAAGGCAATACTTGAAGACTCTGGAGAAGAAATTATTTGAAAGTTAGAATACATATAATCATGAGAGGCAGCATTGTGATACACAATGTGATTTACAAACTGATTTAGTGCCACTGCTACTTCAGGCCCAGGAGGAATGCCTTGGTAAGTTATCTGGCTATGAGAAAAGCTTGTCAATTTACTCTCCTGAAAACCCAACAATCTGCTGTGTGTCAGGGACTCTCTTGGGGTGCACCCTCTTCATTTGCAGAACTCTGATAGGGATGCTCTATCAGTACTTTTAACTTCATCCCAAATTATGAATGCTTTCAAATCTGAACAGCATTAAGAAGCTTTCTTGCTTTTCCTAGCAGTCTGCAGTGCAAAAGTGTTAACTCAGGAGTTTATTCTACAATGGATAATAAATGACATTTAGTGACATGATGGATACATCCTGGCTTTGCAGTACATAGAAGATCTCAGAATACAAGCCAGATCAGTGTTGTCAGCAGTCTGTCTTCAGTATTTTGATTAATAATGTTAACGTGGTGTTCTAAATTGAGTTATTTTTCACATTTCTGATCTTATTTTTGTTAATAGTGGGGTTCTTTTTCTTTTTAATTTAAACTTTTATGAAACCATTATTTTGTGACTAGCAGGTTTACTTTCATAGGCCTTCTTTTTTCAAGATGAAGGCAAGATTATCAGAATCAAAAATCACTTAATTTCTTCTTTAACTGAAAAAATATCTTTTAGAGATTATTTTAAATCTTACTCTATTCTCCAGTTCACATGTCTGTAGTGAGGTTTTTCTTAGAACATACAAGAAAGAAGTCACTGAACTCTCCTGTTGACATGAGGTCAGAGGATACATGGATTTCCTATTGTATTTGCAGGGTTCCCAACGGGCGGAATGATAAATCTGACTCCATGTTCTTAGAAGGCTAATTTATTATTTTATGATGCTATATCATATAAAAGAATGCAAAACTAAACTATAGTAAAGAATACTAAAAGAATACTTACAGAAGGCTAAAGGATAATAAAGAAGACTCATGACTCTTTCCAGAGCCTCAACACAGCTTGGCACTGACTGGCCAATGAGTGATAACAATTCACATGAAACCAATGAAACAACCACCTGTTAGTAAACAATCTCCAAACACATTCCAAAGCAGCAAAACACAGGAGAAGCAAATCAGATAATTATTGTCTTCCTTTCTCTGAGGCTTCTCATCTTCCCAGAAGAAGAATCCTGGGCAAAGAGATTTTTCAGAAAATATGACAGTGACGATTTCCCAACCAAGAGCTAGTTCAGTTTTGGAGTTCTTGTTTTGCAATATGCTTCAAATTAAGCACTTCCAGACTAATGGCACCTCATGACCCATCAGCATGCCTGGTAACCAACATGTTCTCACTCAATGCCAACGATGTGGCATTTGAAGATGGTAACTCTCAGCCTTCACGAACAAACAGGATTACAGGCACAAGTCAAGACAGACTTCATAGGAGTTCAATATGGAGACTAAAATAAGAAAACACTGAAAATCTGTTTGAGATGGGTGTATCTAACATTAAGCATCAAAGAAGCCCTAACAAGACCACACTGGTAGTATCCACAGTCCCTCTTAACCAGAGAACTGGCACTTGCCATCAGACTGCAGTCTTCGTAAGGCCACAGCAAGGGCAGGATTATTTTCTATGCTCACTAATTGCAGAAATTTGCTCTCCAGCTTCAGGCATCTGAAGGGCATGATTCACAGTGTCAGCAGGAAATGACGGGGCTGTCATGCTCCTCCTGGCAGCAGGAGGAAAGATGATGCAAAAGTGAGTGAGAAGACCGAGGGCCGTGGGGATGACTCGACCATGAGGCTTTGGCACATCAAAGACAAGCCATGTTTTTATACATGCAGACAGGAACAGGAAGTTCCACCCCTCACCAGCCAACATCTAAAACTGTCAAGTGCCTTAGCTGTCTCACTGAGAAAGAAAGAGAAAAATGAATTTCGGAGCTGATTTTAATAATAGTTTTGCAAATCTACTTTTTTTTTGTTTCTTCAGTCCTTAGGAACAGAACTTTTCTGGAGGGCTGCAGACCCAGGATGAACATGTGTGGAAAACCTGACATTTTTCCTCAAACACACAAAAAGGAAAGAATGTAGAAATTGTATGAAAACCAGTCCCACTTTCTTCTCCCACTGAGCAGCAACCAACCACTCAAATCACTAAAAAAAAACAATCTGCAATTTTCCTCCAGATGAAGAGCACAGTGGCTTTTGATACATATGCACCTAACTGTGGCTTTCTGTGAGCACAATTAATATCTCTAGTGCAGCTAACAAAAGCAAAGCTTTTTAAAGAAACAAAGCTGAAAAAAGGGATCTAAGGCTGAGTGAGCAGAGAGAGGAACAAAACACAAAAGCAGCTCCAATGCTTAAGGCAACCTACACGCACACCATCCATAGATGAGTCTCTTGCTATGAAATGCATTTATATGGATCATTATCTTCACATGATACCTAAGCATTCCAGAAGCATTCAAGTGACCACATTATGCAGGGCTCAGCACACCGCTTACGTATGCTCGTGGGTGGCTTTAAAGAATCCTGAAATTATGTCAATATGATGGGGAAACAGGGGGTTTCCCATTGAAGGAGAGAAAGAACAGGAGAGAGTGCATGCAGAGGGCGGGGCCCATCCTATCCATTGTGCTGGACATAAAAAGCAAGACTCGTAGATGAAGTTAAAAACATAATTTTAACTCAATGCAGGACAATGCCGAAAACATCAATCCTGCCCATGTGCAAAGGATTTCATAACCACCTTTGCTGTGAGGCTCAGTTCGTACAGGGAGAAGCTGGGAGAAGGCAGCAAGAAGGAAACATTTTTTAAAACTTTTGTGTAGGTGTGGGAAGGGGGAGATGGCTGTACAAGCAAATTGCTTTGAAAAATCAGCTGGCGATGGGTTAGGGCTGAAACAGGCATTTCTGTCAACTCTGCAGTGCAGCAAAATCTGGGAACCACAGCCAAAAAAAAGACAGGTGGACTTCTCTAGAAGTTGCCCAGTTGTGTCCCTGTGCAGCTTCCTCGTGGAGCTGCCACCTGGCCCAAGAGCCAGCTAGACCTCCTTTCCACTGCCAGGCACCATATGATGGTCAGTCAGGCGGCATTTTGCTACTCTAGCTAATTAAGAAATCCTAGAACTAACCTCAAAAAGCACTCTCAACTCCCATCTTACCAACCTCTGCCTCTCCAGTGTTTTTAAACTCTGTTTAATGGAAACCCTTTAGACAGGCTCCTACAGCCTGTGCCTGCATGGCACACGTCTGGGGACAGGGACTGTCTCCGTGCTGTCAAAGGGAACTCGTTCCTGCTTCCTGCTGATAAGGAAACACACTATACATTAATCTCCTTTTACAATATCCTATAAAACCCTAATTACAACCTCATGCCTCCACAACAAACGCATCACACATTTAATTCATGCAGAAATGTCAGCCCTCAACAATTTTTTTTAATGTGGTTGAGTTTGTAATTAAGGGTTTGCTTTGTTCGGCAAGGGAGGTATTAGGGTGTGACCGTGGAGCCCAGCTCTACCACTATTTCCTGCAGGCTTTTCTCAGATATAAGCAAAACCAGGACAACTGATCAGAAACATTAAGAAGATCATCTGCATGGTCAGAGGTCTTACAGACCTACTTCTGGGACAGAAAACCTTTTGTGAGGCCTGATCAATAGAAATAACTCTACAAGGACTTCATTTGAACACCTAGCAGACGTTCCAGTCCAGATAACCATTAATCCATGTGCGTCTCCCTCTCTTTCTTTGCGTCATTTCAAAGAGAAACGGACCTATCTTTCTTCTTTTTATATATAGCTAAAAAACCCCAAAGAAACAGTTAAGCAGGATCTTTGGTGGTAGTGCTTAAAAGAGATTTTTAAATTGGGTAAAAGGGACACATAGTACAGAGCTTACATCCATCGGTCACTCAGCCAGCAACAGCCTTTCACTATCCTGACACAGATCAGTCCTGAAAATAGGAACTCGTATCTTATTCAGAATTCACAAGAGTCTTCTTCTGGCTTGGTAGTCACCTCTAGGTGCTCCGACAATCCAACACATGAGCTATTACCTAATGATCTTTGCTGGGAACACAAACAGAGCCGTGTGCAAAGACCTGTAAGATGTCAAATGACAAACATACCACGTCTACCTAACAACACCCAACTAAACTAAACACTCATGACCCACTGTGGTGTTAAACCCCATGAAAACCTTCTTGTTCTTGGTTCTTCTTGCATGAACTGCATTCCCTTGACATCAGGATATCAGACAGAATTACAGGAATTAGCAAATAAGAACAATCTTTCCAGTTGTAATGATGTTCCAGGCTTCTCAATTCTGTGTTGGAAACTGGAGAGAAGAGTCTTACATTAGCATATGGAATAAATTCACTGATTAGGCAAGAAAAACATTTCAAATAAAGCAGGACACAGAGCACAGCTGCGTTTCACCTGTACACAGCCATGGAACAATTTTGAAATTACAAAGTTATCTCAGTAAGTTGTCATCTGGAACATCATGCAGCAGAAATGGACAGACTTCACATCACACTCAAGCAGACCGACCGTGACTGTGACTCTTGGATAATCAGCCTTTGAGCTGTAACACGTGAGATGAATGAAGAGAATGTCAGTGGAGAGGCACACAACAACACATACTGCCCTTGTTAATCACAAGAGATTCCACCCTGTCATATCCAAAGCACTGAGGATAAGGCCTTTGGAATGCTTATATGGAAAATATTAAATTATGAATAAAACACTTTGCCATCAGCAATGGCAGTGAAGGAGGCAATGTTTTATGTCAGAATTTAAGACCAGAAAACCCAAGAAATTTAAAAAAGCCTAATTTTTATAAACCATCTAATTAGATTAAACCAAGTATGTAGTAAATATATCTTTAATAGATTGTATCTCATGTAATCATGAGAACGACAGACAAGAATCTCTGATTTTTGAAGTGACAGACTTAGCACAGGCTTAATTTCAAGGAGCCCACTGGAAAATAAATACAACAGGAACATAAAGAAAAAAAATATTAGTTTGTAAATGTTCTTCGTGTAAAATATATCAAGCAAGAAAGTGTATTTAAGATCTGGATATGAAGCAAAGTTATTGCATGCATGGCTGGGTGCACTAAGAAAAGTTGGATCTGTGCTGTACTGCAGCACAGGTTCTGCACAGATAGCTGCACTCCTTCAAGCTGTATGGGAGATATTGGATAAAAGTCCAATCAATGACTGTAAGAAGGGAAGAAGCAAAAGGGAAGCACAGGCAGATTTAATTAGGTTCCTAGCCAGGCTTATGACGTATATTACAGCAGAATTTATTGGCCAAACTGACCAAGGCTCCATTGTCCAGGAAACGGACTGAAAAAGTGCAAGCCTGTATCTCAAAGGCCTTTTAAGTTAAGAGTTATTAGGCGAAAAGAACAGAGTAATAAAACAGTGCATGCGGCTATTTCTAGTCAATCAGAAGAGACAATGACAGTCCTCAATCTGCTTATCCACAATCCATGTTGCACTTCCTACAGAACAAACCAACCAGAGAGTCTGCATTGAATCCTTTGGGAAACAGCCACCAAAATCACAGAAATCCACCAAGACTGGAAGTTAGTCAAACCATCTTTTTCATTATTAGAATTATTCTGCATCTATCATCTTCCACATGATTATAAATGTAGGTGAAGCAATGATTACAAAAAAATCAAATTTCACTGGAATTATTGTTCTTTTCCTTCAATAAAGACATTGCCTACAGTCACTGGGTCGTGATTAGGGGACAGACACTTTTAGATGTTGCTTTCTTAGACTGTTGGGATATAAGCCTGCCAGGACATAAACTCAAAGAATAGTATTGGCCCATACGTTTGAGGCTAACCCAAGCTACAAGATTGAAAGCAGGGCTTAGCAAAGGCAGAGAAGGTCACTCTCTATATCTGGTATCAACCTGGGAACCGGAGCACCAGAACCAAGGATCTAGACAGTGGTGAAAACTGCCCCTCTCTAGATGCCAAGTACTTGGAACTGTTACCCTCAGAAAGCTACAACAGAACCAATAACGTGGAGTCTACTGACCAGGAGGAAAAAGAAAGGATGCTGCAGTCTTGATGCTCTTTTATCACGTGCTCAGATTGCTGAAGCCATTGCCTCATAGGCTTTGCCATTAACAAAGGTGGTCTTTTTCTTCTTCCTTGCCTCAGTAAAGATTACTGGTAACGAATCAAAAAATGTTTCTCGAGAAATCTTTTCATTCTGAATATGGCTAGAAAACCATATCCATGGTTTCCTCTTGACACAAATGCATATTGTCAGTGCAGGAACCCTACTGAGCAGCAGCAAGGCTCGCTGTCCACACCCCTGACACCAGAGAAAAGGGACATGTCACGCTTGCCAGAAATATGTTGGTCTATGAGCATTATGCCACAGTGACAATTGAAAAAGCCACGATCAACATTCTCCCTAAAAATAAGGCAATTCAAAAATGTCACTTCTGTTGTCACAGTTGATGTCACTTAAGTGTCACTTAGAGTTAATATTAGACTAATCGAGCCAATTATAGAGTACTTATAGTATTTAATAGCCTCTTGGATGCGACTTTTGATACAAAAATCTGCATATTCCTTGATGTTTTATGAATTTAAACCAGTTTGAAGCTCAACTCCCAACAGAGCGAGGAGCATGCAAGGTGTTGAGAAAAACCTGTCCACTGTTCCAGCAGAAAATGATGCATCACTTTACCAGGCACATTGGACTGTCAGCAGTGACTCAACATGAACAGGTCTCTCACCACACCCTGAGCCCTTCCAGCCCCTCTGCTGGGGGCCGTGGTCTCCTGAAGGATTGGCTTCTGCTGCTTCGTTTCAGAAGTGGCAAAGGCTCAGGGACAAAGCGATGCAGATGGATGGAAATGCTCAGGGACAGAGGCACCTCCCTCACTCAATAGGTGCCCCAGCTACTTGTTCAGCCACACAAGCAGGACCACCTGGTAGCACACTGCAGTCCCTGTCTACATTCCCACACTGCAGTTCATCTATCCCTGGGGATGAGGTTTGCCTGGAAACCTGCACACTGCCGCTCCAGAGTCAGAAGAGGTACTTCAACACTCCCACTCATCTGCTGAGGAAGCAGCACTGGGCAGAAATTTTTCTGTGACATCTATTTTCTCCTTTCTTTAGTACGGAGGCTAATGAAGAGTTTCATGTACACCTAATTGTCATGCACAGCAGTTTAATCTCCCTACGCGGTGTTCATGGTCTAAACACACAAAGAAGATACATTGATTCCCAGGAAAATTAATTGTTGGGGCATAAAAAAGACAGGAGGGAGGGACAGAGATGTTATTTCCTCAAGGAAGAAAACCTCTGTGGCATGGTGCCCTTGGTGTCCTTGGGGGAAGGTCAGAGCAAAAGCAGCTAGGGTCAGGAAAGTGACTTTGCCTTTTAATAAAATGCAATTTTGTAAATGCAGACACGAAAGGCAAGCTGGTGCAAAGTCACATTTTCTTAATTCCTTCAACCCCAAAAGGCAGCGCTCCCCTTCCTGTTAGAGCACCAAGAGCAGAGGCCTTGGAAAGAATGGACTCCAGAGGCTCTACCCAAAGCACTGTCTCCAACCCTTTCTCACACAGAGCCCAGTGCTCGTTCCTCCTGCAGAGGCTGTGCCCCACAGCCAGCCTGGAGGTCCCTGCTCCCACTCCTTCAGGTCAGGCTGCTTACAACATGCCAATCATGTCCAAACTTTTTATGAGCAACAAACAAGAGAATTCATTATTTCAATGAGGAGAAACAAAAAACTCACTACGTTGGCCGGTTTTATTTTAAAAGGGGTGGGTGTTTTGAATATTTGCAGCAGTCCTCAGGGAGACAAATGGGTTGTCCATTTGTGGATAAAGTGGACAAGGGTGTACGGTACAGACATTTATCACGCGCACATTTATAAGCTATGCGTGCTTTACAGCATAATTAATCAGTAGTTGTCTCCTATTCTGTACACAAATGCAGCCTCCCATCTTCTCAGGCACGCTCGATAACTGATTTCCCTCCTTCTGCAATCCAAATAACCTTATCCCCATGGAAGAACCTGGGTGAAGTAATTCAAATTCCCACGCGTGGAAATCCAAAAGGGACATTGGAAGCGCTGTCCTTGCGCATCCTTGGTACCTGCACGTTGAATCCCTGCAGACTCCAAGGTGCATCCACTGCCACTCTGCCACGTGTACACACAGAAATACATCTAAGACTGTGTATATCTGACTTGAGCAAAAGCAAAAGAAAAACAAGGGGAAAATTGTATCCTCAGGGAATCACTGCTGCTCTTCAACTCTCACCACCAATCCTGCCTCTTTTTGTACCTGGTCCTGAGTCTCAGGAGTAGGAAATGAGTCACAATCCAGAGAACAAGCAGCCTTCCTTCTGAGGTCACTCAATTAGAAGCCAGGAGACACAAAACATGCAATTACAAAAAATACAACAGACAAATCTGGGGATTTTCCCCGTGAAAAAAAATCTCACTTCTTTCATACATGGAAAAAAAAGTATTCAGCGTGATGTAAGTGCCCTCTTTGTAATTATAACTTGCCACATTTTCACGATTTCTTACTCTGTATTTACTATTCTGTTTTGCTGCTGCAGAGTTTCCTCTATTGCAATCAGTGTGGGTGTCTGGAGTGTGAGCTGTTAGGATTTCTGCTCCTCCCCTCACATCAATATGCTGGCAGTTATCATAAGCAGCTACAGTACAGATCCTGGTTAGAGATTTGCAAGATCTCACACAAAAATGTAAGGGTTGCTTGATGGAGGAATTATTTTTCCCAGTAACAGAAAGTTTAAGGAACATGGTACATACGATTCACTGGTAATAAATCACAAAAAAAAAGGTGGGTTTATAAAATTCTTTGTGGGTTTATAAGCCTTATGTAAGCAAGACAAAGTAGTGAAGCATCCACTGAAACATCATTTTTTAAAATTAATTTAGAGGAGAACTCAATGGACTTGGAAAAAGCAAAGAATATGTGTTATGTGGAAGTGCTACACCCACGTAAAGTAAAGGAAAAAATATCCCTCACATTTTGGATATACGTCCTTTCCCTTAACATGTAAATTAAAAAGGAAAACCAAGACAATTTTCAAAGAAAGAGATCTATATATTTTTATATATTTGTATATACTCCTCTATATCAACCCATGATTGACCTTGCTTTGTAGACAGTCACTTACAAAAGGGTAAATTCTCAAGAAATTAAGAGGGCTCAGACAAAAATAACACGATATTTTTTCAGCAGAGGCCAAATCACAGCTTGTGATGTAAAGCAGCCCCCTATTACCTTCTACTTTGTTCCCTTCTTGTGGATGCCTCACAAAGCACTTCCATTTTACACAAGGGCGCACCCAAAGTTCAGATAAAGAGGAATCCTGCAATTGTTCTTCTTTATTTAGAAGGCATGAAACATGCATCAACACAAGATAAAATTTCTATCTTTTTAAGGAGCATTAAAGAGGAGCAATGCCAGCAGCTTATGTACTTTTACATGTATTTTAACTGCAAAATACCAGCACACAGGCATTCCTCAAAGAACTTGCATGAATTTTATCAATGGATCATTTCCAGTCCCTCCAACATTTCATCTCTGCCTTCAGCAACTAATGAGTTAAAGATGATAAATACCATTAACAAAGGAAAGAGGATCTTTCCTTTGTTTCCCAAAGAATGCGGAAGCCTGAATTCTGGCAATGTATTTTTATATTCAGCGAAGTTCCCTAAGAGGACAGTTTTGCTTCCAGCTTTGTTTATTATTCTACCTTAAAAAAAAATTAAAAACTATGCATTGATTATCCAGACAGCAATCCTACCATAAAAGCAATAAAAATTTTTATTTCCTATTACTGATTGTATCTGTGTGTATATTTTCCCCTTGTAGAAAAATAAGAGGAAAATGTACACCAACACATCAAAATCCATATAGTCTGACTTAGTTTCATGGAGAAAGTCTTACCAGGGCAAAGGAGAATTATATATAAACTCAATCTTAATCAGTCATTGAATATTAAGCCACCAAATATGCATCTGAACAGCATTTCAGATGTTACATTTGCCACTGCTAATCCAAAAGGGGCCCAAATATACCACCCATGCCACAAACAAAAAAAAAAAAGGTTTTAGGTTTGTTGGTTTTGTGTATAAATTATAAAACACAAAGCTTGGTCCTACCATCTCTCTTTATGCTGGTTAATGTTTAGGTGTTCAATTAATCCTGAAGGGATTGTTTCACAGAGTGAGGAGAAAAGGTTTCACTGAGCACTAACAGCAGTCATAGCTTCACACACCAATTTCACAAAGAAAGGTCTCAATGATACAAATATTGGATACGTTCATAACAGAATTTACTGAACAGACTATAAGTTAGCAAAATATCAATAGAAACCATTGACTCGAGTATCTGATTAAAAACACAGAGCATTTTATTGTTCTTTTTGAACCTGTCAGTTATGAGCCTTATTGACCTTTTCTGTAATAAGGGGGCAAATGTTCTGTGTTATTCAGCAAACAAAATTACCAGAAGTAACAGACAGCAAATTTCCCCATGAAAAATGGCTCTGTTTTTAAAAGTTATTTGCAAATGTGCTCACATTTTAAAATTAAACCAATTTGGCTAATAAAATCTGCGCATTTACATTTGAAGTCTAAATGATACTAACATTACACTGCAATTCTATCAGAAAGATAAGAAGAACAATCAATATATTAAAAAAAAAAAAGACAACTATCTGCAAGTATAGCCTGGACTAACAAAAGGGAAAAAACCTGAAGTTTTATATAAAAGTGCAGTTTTCCCTGTAAATTGACTCAAAGTCTCACATACATTTAAAAAATAACTTAATTTCTACCTCTTAGCTTTGGACACTATTAGAGAAAGAAAACATTTGAGGAACAAATGTTATAAATATTTATGCTTTTAAATGATAGTTAAGTTATTAGCACGTCCATTCACACCCCAGTTTAACACGGGTCTGGTGGAAACCACGGGGCACCACTTCAAGTCAGGCACTGGTCTGTCAGTGCACCTTGCCAAGGACAGTGCCTCAGTATGGAGGAGAGAAGAAAGCAACACAGCAAGGGGTTTTAAAGCATGGGATAAATCAGGGGAAAATTGTATTTTAAGTTTTCAGTCAATGTGGGGGAAGAGTAAGGTCCATCCGTCCTACTCAGAAGGCTGCCTGCTGAAATCCCATGAACTGGCTTACGTAGGACTTCGAAAAACAACCTGCACACACCTCTGCTGTTTCCTTCTACCTGATGTACCCTTGTCTTGCTGAAAAAACAGGTGCAACCTGATTCTCAGCTGAGGGGCTTGCTGTAGTGTATACAGCAGACATCATGCTTCCCTATATAATAGGGTGTTCCTCGCAGTCAGATGCTGTTGGTCATTTGCATATATAGTAATGGAAGAATAAAAAAGGCAGGGAAGTAACTGCTCTGTCTCTTTCTTTCCAAGGAGTTACACTACCTTTCTGCGCATTTCTAAACTTTCAACTGGAATAATGCAGAGGGTGGAAGCAGCTGAAAAGGATCTGGATCCAATACCAGGATTTTTCCTCCCCACACATCTGTGACAAGCTAGCAAAAGTGCATACCTCTACATTTAAATACAAATAGGAAGACTGCATTGCAAAGGAAGTGCACACAAGGACAGATGTTCACATCTCACACTGGACTGGAGGCAAACCTGAATCTTTATGGTAGGAACACATCTGATACAGAACCAATTGTAAAGACTTTTTGCCATACACTGTGACCACTAATATTTTATCACTACTTTTGCAGAGTGATCTGCAATTAAAGAGACAGCATAAAGAATGAAATATTTTTGAGTCCTTCTGGTATAACCCACCCCCAGAGTTAAATGCTGACAGCTAGAGAAAGAACACGCAGAGCTATCTATTCAGAGGCAGCACCGTGAATGCATTCAATTAAAACTGCGAAGCATCATCTTGAAAAAGGGGATACGGCAACTGCATTTCCCACCAGGAGCCAGACCTCACCTCAAGTGATACACTACATGCTCTTGCAAGGTGGAAGCTTTCTTCCTCCCCATGACAAAAAAAAAAATCTGCAGAGGAGGAAACACTTACCTTAATTTCTTTTTGGAGAAAAATATTAATACTAACAATAAAAAATACCAACAAAAGAGCCCGGCTCCAGCACCTTGAACAGCAGACGCATGTGAGAAGACGCTGGCAGAGCGAGTGGAGCGGTGAGGCGGCAGCGAGCGAGGCAGGGGCGGCTGTGGCCGTGCCCCCTTTCCCAGCAGCAGGCATGACAATGCGCGAACACCCCCGCCACGGCACAGCAGGCAACTGTAGCCAGGAGACAGAGGTGCTTAAATTAGAAAACCGCTGCCAGAGGAAATAAACGGGAACCACAGCGACCCCCTCGACCCCAGCCGCTATCAAATCCGGGAAGATATAGTGCACATCTGTTTTACGAGGCCCCCAGGGAGCTCCAACTCCAGCTACTTACCCTGTCTGCATTATTAATAGATGTTAATGGCGCCATTATATCGAAAAAAAGCCTCTTCCTCTTTATATTATGGAAAATCCTAAATTCCAAGTAAGGTTTGTTTGTGGTTTTTTTAATTTAAAAAAAAAAAAAAAGAAGCAAAAAACCCTGCACACCATGAGGCAGCAAAGAGCTTCTTGGTCCTGCAAACTGCAGAGCTGCACCCTCTCCCTTCACCCTGCCTTTCCCAGTCATCCTCAATATACTGATTTGGTAGACAAAATCGATTCAAAGCAGCAAACAACTGCAATAAAGCAAACAGGCAGACAAAGACTTCCTGCCATAAGGCAACTCCTGAATGCACAATTTTCTTTTTAATAAGGTTCTGAAATTTTTCAGCTAGAGCACATACATTTATTCCCATGCAAATGATGCAGTATAAAGAAAAGCATAATCCCACACCATTCAGATTTTTCTTACCAAAACACCTAGTTTATTTCTTCAGCAGAAGTTATCTGTCACCTCAAAAAGTATTATTTAGACTGACTCGACGATAAAGTATCTTCTGTCAAGCTTTTGATGTAGTTGATGAATAAAGGAATGTGATCCTAAAGTATCCCTAGGCTGTGTTTTGTTAATGCCTGGATTTCCTCCGGGTCCATTCATCCTCAAGGTAGGTGTACTGCAGTCATGCACCAAAGTGTCAAAAGACCTTCAACAAAAGATATTGACCTATTTTAATCTGATCCATGTATAAATGCAATGGAGCTACCACTGGGAATAAAGTGAACCAAAGATGTATTTTTAACCCCTTTATAGCACCGTACGCAGGAGGAACAAATGCACATCAAGAACGAACATACCCTCAAAGACTGCATGAGAATGCAGTTTGCTTTAACTGGATCTCTTCCACTGGTGTTAAGAGTCGTGTGAAATGCTACTGCTTCTCAGAGAGCCAGGCACATCTCTGCACTTTAGCATTGCTGTCAGATAATTTTGAACAGCTTAAAAAAAAAAAAAAAAAAAAAAAAAAGGAAAAACCAAAAAACTAAAAATCCAGAAATGCCAAAACAGTAGGCTTCCCCAAGACGGCTTTTACTCCGCTACACAAGATACCTATTTTAACTCAAATAGAAAAAATCCCCCTCAATGCCTCAAACTGCAGAGGAAAAGCAAAAGCCGTCCTTAAGGATGGAAATACCCCAGCATTAATTGCACGATGAAATTTTTCGCCTCTGTGGGGGCAGGCTGGGGAGAGCGAACGTGTCAAGAATCACCTTCTTGTGCTGCAGATGCATGCTGCAGCTGTTTGCTGGCTTCCCACAAATGAATGAAAAGTGCCACTAATTCTTCCAAGACAAATGTAACCGATTGGCTTTGTTGCCTGCTCGCCTCTGTGGCTTTTGAGACCACGCAAGTACGCTGCAGACGCAAAATCACAGGGTCTGCCTGTATTAACTGAATTACAGACAGCGCTGATGTGATCATCTTCATCTCACTCTCGCGGTCTCTAATTATTTATCCAGATCAAGCCTGACTGCTGGAAAATTAGCTCTCTACAGGAGGTAACCGAGCTGAAAGGTTCTTTTTACCAAGAAATGATGGGCTGGCCTCTAGCAGTACATATGCCAGCATGCAGTTGTAAGGAAATGTCACAAGATGTAAATCTGCAAGTAGATTTCTCATCCTCCCAGAAAAAGAAATAAGACATTTTTAGAATATATAAATATATATATATATATATATATTTATACAGACACAGAAAATAAGTAACCGCCCAAATTCCTGACCCCAAAGTTAGAAGAATTTATTTAAAATTGAAAGAGAGAAGATGTATATTGGTCACATCTTCTTTTCATTGCTTTACACTGTCAGTCCCACTTGCCTGTGTATGAACAAGTTCATACAGTATTTCACTTGCACAAGATTTTCACTTCTCGCCAGCAACTGCAATGAGACCCCAAGTTCTAGTCCCGATGCTTAGGGGGAGAAAAGACAGCAGCATTTTAGTTACTGAATCAAACCAACCCACAGCAGAATGAACAAAGCATAAAAAACCAGGATAGTAGGTTTTTTTTTTTTTAGCTCAAGGTACTGTTTTAGCCCGTAGCAATCTAAAAGCAACTGTGAATGTAATTTTTCTTTTTAGTTATATAAATGGAAAATAAAAAGTGTTAAACCTTCGAGACAAACAAGGGTAGTTTAAAAGGAATAGCTTTGAAATTATTTTCCAATTAGCGAGACTGTCATTACAAGTCAATTTGCTGTACTGCACGCGTATATGGATGTACACGCTTTTAATACACTTTAATGCACACTTTGGTCCAATTCTAGTCACATGTAGGCCAGTATAAATTTTAGTGCTAGAGAGCTTTAACTTACCATTTGAAGCATTAAACACACAAAACGTGGACATTAAAACAATGCAGCAGTATGAAACAAACACACTGATTTTGATAGCGACAACCCTCGGAACTTAATTGTTTGGAAAGCAAAAAAAAGAAGCGGATTCCAGGCTGAATCTCTCTGCTTACTGCACTTGCAGCAGTTTCAGCACGTCAAGCCTTCCTCGATCTTTTAATTGCATTGGGTGTTATGCATGCCAGGGATGGGTGAGAATAGTTGTCAACCCACCTGACTGCAGAACAAAGAGCATTTTTTCTTCCAGCGTTTGTTACTGATGCTTGAGCCACACCCTGCGTCCTTACAGAACACATTCTTTCTCATGTTTTCCTTTTTCCTTCCCACACAGAAAGATGATTTCTTCCCAATAATAAAATAATAGCCATTCTCTAGAATTACTGCTCTGGGTTTCACCATTTTTTGAATCCCCTGTGGGTTTACTTTGAAGGGACCAAGGAGGATTGCAGGTGCTGCTGCGTTTTCCAAGGTGTGGGGAATCCCTGAGCATCCCACAACCTGTGTCCCCTTGTCCTGCTTGGGATGGTGCTGGCAGATGAGGGGCCTCACCCTGCTAACCCTGTCACAGGAGAGAGAGGGCATAGCATCCAGAGCATTTGAGGGCAGAAAAATAAAAAAAAAAAACCAAACCAACCAACAAACCCTAAAACCTAATGCTACAGCAAGAGGGAAATCCCTTGCCTGGCCCCCCTATCCACCAGCCCCAGGAACCTGCCTGTGAGGTTGAAATGCTCTGGGTGGCATTAACCCCTAATAGCTTTTTGCCAAATCATGTGCTCCCTATCACACCTCTTCAAATCCTCCAACAGCTGGCAGTTCGCAAGGTTGAACTTCTCCTGGTCTGGCTGGTCCGTTGCTCTGCACAAAGACCCTTCTGCCTTTCATTTTTTGCCTACATGCCCATTAGCACTGCAAATCACACACACTGGTCTCTCCAGAATCAGATGCAAGAATAAAATCCCTTGTAGGCTGGCTACACAACACACAAAAACCCATCATGTTTTTAGCAGATTTGTATAAACAAGCATATTCCTGACTGGATCTATTTATAAAATGACCAAGCAACATAAAGCTAGATGCAGACAATGCAAAAACTGGTACCCACGAAACAACTCACATGCCTTTTCCTGCCTGTCTGAAAAAAATCTCCTCCATCACCTCAATTATCTCTTCCAAAAAGTCTGGAGGCAATCAAACACCACAGCTTCTAACATTGCCCTCACCAACCATGAGGTGTAGCAGCAACTTGGCTGTGGTTTTGATGGCTCCATATGAGCGGGTAGGTCCTGAGCATCTTTAGAGTGTACAATGCAGCCCTGTCCCTCTGCATCCCCTGAGGCACCGAATTTACACTTCCTGACCTAATAGAAGTAGCAGGAATGGTGGCTTTCACCAAGTTTCAGGGCAGGTGGAGGTAAGGAATGGTATGATTTAGCCTGGATTATTTTTGCAAGCAGGAGTAGAGGGATTATTTATTTTTTCCTGTTTCCTTGACCCAGCACATGCATCCAGTGTGCTTCCCAATCCTAGCCCAGTTGTCCAAAACAGCTTAACGAGCAATGCTATGGCCTCTGTGAGGTCTGGTGTAGGGCTTTTTTTGTTTGTTTTAAAAAGAGCTTTTGTTCAGCTGTTCCTTGGTATTTGATATGTTATCATCCACCAGCCACGCACCGCTGAAGGGAAGCCGCGGTGCTCTTGGGCTGTGGCTGAATCCTGCGTCAGACAGAAAACCGATTGACGCAGAATCAAAGAAACTGTTGCCACTTGAACCTTTGAGATGCAGAAAAATAAAAACCCTTTTAACTTTTGATCACATGACTGTTGAATAACCACCAAAGACAGCTTTTAAAAAAAAAAAAAAAAACAACCAATCTGTATATCCCTGGACATATTAGACTGCCAACTGCTGAATGTTCTCGTTACTATTTTGAAATAGAGTGTGGGTGGAGGTACCTACTGAAGCTTTCTACTGCTACTGCCACCATTGCTGCTAATGGGGTAGGTGTTTCCAGAAATCCCTGCTCCTACGGAGAAGCCTGAACTTGCATCTGTGCCTCTGCTGGGACACGCTGAAGACAGGAGCTTCTTGCACCATCTGTTATTTGCATCACCGCTGCATGGGGATGCCAGCCTGTGACAGCACCCAGACCTGCTACAGGCACAGCGGCAGCCAGGGAAGAACCAGATGAGCCAAGGGAGGTCACCAAGACTGGAATGGCCACTGAGAAACAGGCAGGCAGCAGAGTAGGTGACACTGACATGACTGGGCAGGATCTGGCAGTCACCACGAAAAACCCCACTTTCCACAAGAGAGCAGATAAGCGGCTTTTAAGGCACCTTGCTGGTGAAGGCATCACAGTGTGGGAGTATGGGAGGAGGAACTCTCACCCTAACTCCAGGGGCTTGCTCCACTGTGAGTTGCTATACTGTTCACTCGAGCCTCACTCCTCAGGCAGTGGACACACACGGCACAAAATCAGCAGCTTCTCTCCCCCCACCTGTTGGCAGGGACCAGAGGTCCTGCCTATATCTCTGGGGCAGTACAGCCACCAGACAGCAGCAGAACTTTGCTGGTGCACTCATCTGCACAGCACACTGCACCCTGCTAGGTGCCCACTCAGACGGAAGTGCCTGCTGAATTTTCATGGAACCTTTAACTCGTTTTCCTAACACTGTTGGATTATCTTCTAAACTGATCAGCCCTGCTCAGGACGTAGGCAAATGGGTTTTATACAGTCACTGTTATGTCACTGAAAACATGTCTGAAGGAAAACCAGGAGGCCTCCAGAGTACTGACAATGCATGAATAGATAACAAGCCCTAAAATAAAAAAAGCAGTACAGAGCACCACAGCTCTCAATATATAGGTATGTGAATACTCAGCACCTTTCCTAGAGATGCTCATGTTGAACTCGGGCAGTTTATCCACTTTTTGGCATAGTAGCTGTACCTGCTGAGACCAAAAGAAAACCAGGAGATTTTAATTTTACTAACAAGTACCAGGATTTATTAGTTTTTGGATTACAAGTGTGCTGATAATCCCATTACCATTCCGCCTCTGCACCCCTCAAACAGGCTATTTGTTGCCCACCTGGACACCAGCCTCCTGGCACATGGACAGCAAGAAGATGCTCCCAGGTTCCCTGTATCTGGTCCACTCACAACCCTTGATGAATCCCCTGCAGCACCTGGGTGATCCCCCAGTTCCCTTTTCTGACATATGCTGCATCTTCCCTCCCAGAGAACTCACCTCCCACCAGCTTTCCCTGGAAGGAATCCTAATCCTTCTGACATTTCTGAATACAAGTCCTTCTGGTCTTTATTTTCTTAAATAATCCCTATCTCCAGTTCTGGCCAGGCACACTTATTTTTTCCAATTTCCATTCTTCACGCAGATTTCAACCCTCTTTGGAAAGTTGTAAAGTTGTTGCTGTAGGTCTTTGGGAGTCTTTACCTCTCTCCCAACCTCCCATACTTCCTCTGAAATCACTTTTAGTTAGAAAAGCCTGCAAGCTGTTTCTCGACCATACCCAATCCTCCCATCACTTTGTCAGGAGCGCTGGACTGTCTTTTACAGTCGGAGACAGTGATGATAAATGACAGCCTCCATAATCCAGCAAGTGCTGCTGTCCAGGGGCGAAAGTCACAGGCAGATGTGGAGCCTTCCCACTGAGAACACCACAGAGTGAAGAGAGCACATCACTCACAGCAGTAAATCCCATCCTCACTCTGGCTGCTCAGCTCCAAGCAGTGTCAAAGCCCTCTTTGCAGGCTACAGAGCACACTGTGCTTCAGAGTCTTCTCTTGCCAGCAGACTTTGTTTTCACTTAAAACACAAAACAAGGAAAAAAGCATCTTCTGTTATCCAAAAGAAGACTGCATGCAGCACTCCCCACTCCAGCAGCTCTGATATAGACAGCCAGCTGGATAATGCATTGAAGCACTCTGGGGATCAAACCCTTTATCCAGGAAATCTGTCCCTGTTTGCTAAAGGAGCCTCTGGTGAGTAGGAGGAGTGGAGATTCAAACCATGCTTCCCACCTCACTCCTAACCAAAGTGGGTTAGGAAGCAGGAGTGCCAGCCAGAAGCAGACTGCCCTTCTTCCCAAAGAACCACAAACATCTTTACAAATATTAGACCTCACAGCATGCTTGGAAGACATCAATAAACATCATTTCTGCCACCTCAACCAAGTCTTTGCTGAAAAAGCAATGCTAGAGGGAAGTTTATCTGTGTGTCCAAGGTCAGGCTGAGCATCTGTGACAGACTGAGCCATCTGAAGTCCCTGCACACCCAGCCTTCAATCCTAGAATTAGATATGAGGCAGTGCCTTTAACTTTTAAAGAAGAAGCATTGAAATAAAAGAAAAAACTTTTACAGCTTAGCTGGAATCCCACTGGAAGACCTGAAGAGGCTGTACTTCTGAAATCAGCTGCAACACCATCCTCCCTTTTGGGGGCAAGCTTTTCCCTGCTAGTACCAGCTCCAAGCTCCTCAGGCTGTGCCCATCCTCAATATCTCCCAGAACTGGTAACATACCAGATTGGGTGTCTGGTCTTTTCTTAGCTGCCTTGCACCCACACATCAGCCAAGAGCAGAGCTGTAAAGATACAGCCACCAGCATCTTCACCAATACCATACGTACCACATCGTGCCAAAAGCACTTCCACTGCCTTCCAATGGATCTGCAAGCCCTCAATGGTGACTTGCAAGCAGAGCTAGTGTGAAAGCAAGCACTGGTACCTGCTCTGGCACAGCAAGGATGATGCCACACTTGTGGCATCAGTCACTGAGGGTTAGATTTTTCTTTCTTTAGCTAGACTACCCTGTCCTGGCAAGCTGGCTAACTCTGAATTGGAAAGCAGGTGGTAAGAGACTCTTTCCTGGTGCCTTTTGCAGACCCTCCTCTCTCGCTGTGCCGGGGGAAGGGGATGCACAGCCACGATGTGGCCACCAGCAGGGAACGCCTCAGCTCAACTGCAGTCAATAGCACCATTCCCCTGGCAGTGCTTTTGGTCCCTGCCTCGCTAATATTTGCTTTAAGAAGTCTTGATGAGTCAAGCTGCTCAGGATGAAAGTCCACAGCCTGCCGGCAATGTGAGTGAGAGCACGGAGCCTGTGCTAACAGAGGATGCCAGGAGTGCAAGGTGCACCTCAGCTGAGCTAGTGGGACTACGAGCCAGCAGCGATGACTTGGGGCAGAGCTCACTGCTGTAAGCCCAGCCAAGAAAAACGAAGGCAGCCATTTTCCTGCAGTGTGCTCCAAACTGTCTGCAGCATCCTTGCCTTGAAAGTTAAACCAAAATAATAATTTACAATCTTTTTTTCCCCCCAGTCGTAGTTTAAATCTAAACTAGATCTGTTTTCAGAAGCATTCTAATTTAGCTTCACACTTTAGTAAATCCTTAAAATTAATGGTTTCTTATCTGTCAGCCTCCAAGACAAACACAGGTTTTCAGGAGAACCAAGAACGGCCAAAAAAACTCAGCCAAAGCTATCCATCCCAGGTGAGGTCCACAGGGGAAAGTGTGACCCATCAGAATGCCAAGGAACTTAAGCCCAGCTTTGCAACTTCCTGCACATAAAGGCTGCACGTTCCTTCAGGATTTATATCCTTCACATAAATAAGACAGTGAAATTAAATCTATTCAGCAGGGAAAACAGTCTTTCACAAAGAGAAAATCCACATTTTTTCCTCATCCCTACCTCCCTGCTCAGATTTGTCTCTTTTTTGTGTCAAGAAAAATTAAATTCCAAATTTGCAAGAATTAACAGCATATTGCTGCATTACAGAGGACCACAATCACTACAGAGGATGAACAGCACCAGTCCACAAGGGCAGCTGTGGCTTTATATCAGCTAAAGCGGTCACCATTTATTTTTCTTTATCTTGAAATTGATGGGTTTGCTTTTAAAGTTCAAAAGTATTAAAATGGGATCAGACCCTTCAGTGGAAATAAAACAACAAAATCCAAGTCTCTCGGTTTGTTTAGAAAGGCCAGCCTTCTTCCAAAACACTCTTAATTTTAATTGATTTATATGCTGGACAAACAGTTAAAAAGAAAAAGGAGCGGACTCCCAGCCATTTTTGCACCCAGTAAGACCCACTGAGCAAACAAACTCGTATTCATTATTTACCTTGGGGCAGGACCCCGACTCCTTAACCAGGTTAAGGGCCCCATTGTGTTAATCTTTACATTAGTCCAGCACAACGTGCCTCATAATTAAACAAAGTGATGTCAATCCCTCTTTAGTAAGGGGGCTGGGACAAATGCCACCAACCCCCTCCTCCCCACGCAGGCACTGTGGTATAATCTGCCACCTCCTATAAATGCTGCCATTTGTCTTTTCTTTAGATGCATTGCAGGAGTATTTCCATATAAGCCTTATTATAATAAAAACGCCAGTGTGACAAACAGCTTTGCAAATAGGTCTGCTGCTCCAACAAAGCACAGACACAACACGCTGATTTGTAGCAATACCCCGCAAAATTCACAAGTGCTACTAGTTGATTTGAAATCCAGTAAATTTAGGTGGTTGCTTTATCTTCTTCATCACGACACCTATTTCCTTGACAAAGCTGAAGAAGTAGAACATGTGCTCAATGCCTGCAACTGTTCCCCCAATCCTTTCCTTCTCCTCCCCTCCAATTTACATTGATTACAGGTTTCAAAGTCTTAGAGATTCATTTTTAAGTTCTGTTTAAAATGCTGATTTTTACTTGTTTTCTTTTCATCTAGATCAATAATGCTCAGATGATAAATATGTACCATTTACCATTTATACTTTTTCATCTTATTGAATATTCTACAGCAAGCCTAAGAAAAATCATTTCCTGGATAGCACTTACATTCCCCCTCTCCAGCCTATTCCCTGTTTTATCTATAACACAATACATGAGCCCGAGTGTGTTCTATTAACGCAGACACCCGTTATAACACTCAGACATTAAGTGCAGCAGAAAGGAACTGCATCCTAAAACGTTCACTGCTCATTAAAAAGTTTGTCTAATTTTATGATGACAGTTCAGCGCATACATTATTCTCTGCGAAACAGTGCCCCGGTGTTAAGACATCACCACGTCAGTTTTCTATTCAGTCTTCACCGAGAGATGAAGAAGCCACCATTTTCTTTTTGATACATGCAAATTAAATTGTTTGTCTCTACAGAAAGTGTAAACCACGGAGAATTCTGCATTTCAGTGGCGATACTGTCACCTAGCATTAAAAACAAGTATTAATTTGTAAATCAACCTCTTCAATCGTGTTCAAAGGAAGTAATTAAGCATTTAATGTACTAACAAACCAGCACAAATATTAGTTCTGTTTCCAAGGTATCTCACAACCGTATAAAATTCCCCTCACGCTGATGATCTGCATCAGAACAGATTCTTCTACACCATTTTCAATAGATGCAGGCTTACCAGAGTCTTGCACAAGCTACACAATTTATACTGTTTCAAATTTAGCAACACATAAATAGCTGCTTACACATATCTGGGACTATTAGACTTGATTTTACATTCTAGAGCATTAAAAAACAACAGCGTCTTGTCAGTATCCTGCTTACGAAATGCTACAAATTCTTCAATAGTCATGCAGTATATTCAGC
This sequence comes from Serinus canaria, assembly GCF_022539315.1. NCBI lineage: Eukaryota > Metazoa > Chordata > Aves > Passeriformes > Fringillidae > Serinus > Serinus canaria. Next base: position 42,068,579 of record NC_066315.1, read on the forward strand.
ATTTAAAAAAAAAAAAAAAGCTCGAAATCATTTTTCTACCAAGAGCATTCAGGAATGCCTTACCTCATTAAAATAAAGTTTTAAACAATGTCTACATTTAACTTACATAATGCACCGGGTTTGCTGTAATTATCTAGTAATTCCAACTATTCAGTAATACAGGAGACTTAAAGCACAGCTTAGGAACAGGAAGATTTGTGTTTTCCAGCAGCCCTGTGAAACTCTGGTGAAGTTAGTTCATTGCACTGACAAGAAAAGAAACCTCAAAACCCGTCAGGCAAAGTAGTTTAGCAGCTGTATACAGGGCTTTCTTTCGCTTGAGGCTTTAATAATTTCAACAGGCACAATTTCACAAATCATCTTTCAAACTCTGAATAGCCATGCTGCGATAAGAACCAAAGCTGCCAGACTCGTAATGCACAAAAATCCCGATATACAGGGTGGCGTCTGAAAGATACATTCATTAACTTTGTTTTCCTGGTTTTAAAAAGGTCAAGTGGGATGCTGACTGCCAGTCAACCACTTTGTTTCAGGCATTTTTATTAGACAAAAGGCTTACAGTTAGCACTGCATTGTGCCCCACCCAGCTGGCTTAGAATTGTCATCTTCTCACTCCATTAGGCTCTAGGGCTGTATCACAATTTCCTAATTAAGCATTCCCTCCGATACATGTGTCTACCTTATAAACACACTCTGTTCTTTCCCTCCCCTCCTAAATAATCTTTTGGCAGGTCAGACACGAGGAGGAAAAAAAACCAAAAAAAACCCCAAACTCATGAATGAAACAATGAAGGATAGTACTGACCTTTTCTTGTAATAACGTCTTGCATCTCTCCCTCCCTTGCTGGTTTCTTAAACTAGGAAACCACTTCTTTAAAAATTAATTACCGGAAGGAAAAAACCCAACCCTTCTTCAAAGCACCCACTCCTCCCCAAAACCAGGCAAGCCTATATTGGTCAATTTTTTTATTCTAAATATATTTCAAGAACGGGGATTTTTCCACGCACACATCCTGCATCAACCTCACCCTATCTGCAGTTGACATATCAAATGCAATGGGTGCAATAAGATGAAGTAAATAGTGCTCTTTTCTCTCCTTGCACCATGCATATATATTGACACTATGCAAATGCACAGCATGTGAAAAGAATGTAAAAAACTTAATGCTTGTGAAATTATGAGATTTTCAATAAACACATGAATTTAACCATTCATAAGAACAGTAAATGGCAAGTTTATCATGAAAGAATGTCACATTTACTTAACCCCTATTTATGTGATTTGAGGCACATACCTTATCATGAAATACCAAGTACAGACTGTGAGAGAATGTTGAAGACACTGCTAGAGTACAGAAAACAATTTCTGTTTTCAAAACAATTAAAAGTAACAGAACATTCTCCCAGGTTTATGTACTCTCAGTTTAACTAAACCCCTCATCTATCTTTTAAAACACAAGGCTCTCTAACAGTGGCCAAAACCAATATTACGCTAATACAAGTCAAAATGGAACATCTCTTGGCTTGATGGATTAAAGGGGAAATAGTCAGGTAAGACACAGTTTTTCATGAGAAGGCCCAATTCTTCCCTTCCTTCTGTTTTTAAAACTGATCTTACGAGCACCCATTATTTTTCCTCTCCACAGCATCATTTAAAAACCGCTCTCACATAGCCAGACAGCCATCATGCCTATATGCAGCAGCCAGAGTTTTCAGAAATGTGGACTTCTTTTCAAGGTAAAATGCAGACATATTGTGAAGAAACCTTACTTCTTGAACTAATATTCCTCAGGATGTATTTGACAGAGTGCTATGAACCCACAATTACTTAACCTGTGGTGAAATGCGGCCAACTCTTCCCTTCTGAACGTGCATTTAATACGCCAATGTTTCGTGCTGGTAAAACAGCTTAAATTCTGTTTACATTAAAACAACTATTTCCACAATAAATAAGTTGAATTTGTTACAATACCTTACTTTTGCTTTTCAGTTTTCATCTGTTCCTTGACTGTTGAGTGGTATAAATGGAATCCTTGGAGTACCTACCTTCCAACATTTTAATGGTTCAAGCAAGGCCATAACATTGTCACAAATAATTTGAAATACATCTCATTCTTTAACAGGGGATAGGTGCTGATAATGCAAGCACTGGAAACACAGGTAAATTCTTCCCTAGTTACTTTTTTTTTTTTTTTTGGTCTGAAAAGCAGAGCCTTTCAGATATTACCCATGATGCCCCAGAACCAAAAACATCTGCAATATGCTATGTTCCCCGTTTGTCGCAATCAACCCACCTATTTAAAGCGGGGGGAAGAGACCATTAATCTACTAAAATACACACACACACACAAAATTCATAGAAAGATCTCTTGTACTTACACCTTGCACTGAGCCTCATGCAGGAAGGTAGTAGCTGTGTCAGTGCCAGCCATGTTGAAGACCTGCAAGACCCAGGTATTTGTGGAGATGTTATTTGATGGCTTTGTGACTTTCAACCATAAAATATCCCCTGCTTCCCCAGAGCCACCTACAATTTTGCTAATGATGTTCTAATTTTAAACGTGGTGTGTGAGACACAGGGTAAGGAGAACCGTTCTAGGTATTTTAACCTCTTGATGCTACAGCTGTAATGCAAGAATATTTAAGAAACACCTGGAATGTCCCTTCATTAGTAACTATTTCTTTCCGGCTGAAGCAGAAAGGGGGTGGGGGGGGGGTTGGGGTGGGAGAGAAGCAAGCCCTTGAGCCATGCAGTTCACACCTTCAGAGCTAACGACCCTGCTTAGTTAGGACAACCGGTAGGACATACAAGGTGACATTTAAAATCAAGGTCTCCTTCTCAAACACTTTTTTCCCTCTTCTCCCTCCAAGTAGGTCACCCCTCTCAGCTGATTTTGTGTAATTGGTCTAGTTTGTTAAAAAGCAAAAAGAACCCATCCTGCAGCATATGCTACCAGGAGAGCTAGTGCCCTACTGCAGAGGGAGAGGGCTTGCTAAAAGGGAGCATCACCCACCATGGCAATTTTAGACTTCTTCCAGGTTGTGGCAACCTGGATTTCTCAAAACCACGTCGGTACAGCAGCACAGCAAAGGCGTTTCCCGGTGGCTCCCCGCTAATGACTGCACTGAGCACCAGCCTGGCCAACAAACCACGACTGCACGAGGGCAGCCGAGCTCTCCTCATCCCAAACTCGCAGCGCTCAAGCTTTACCTTGGCATCCCCCCTCCCGGGTGACAGGAGATGCGCTGTGTCGGTGCGGAAGCCTGATTGCTCATTCCCCTCGCGCAGTCCCTAGGAAGAGGTGGGTGCTCTGGGGCACTCCCTTGCCCGGGGAACAGGCGGCACCCGCTGTTCTGGAACCTTCCTGCGCATGCCAGCCAGTGCCTGCATCCCAAAATCTGCCTGGCAAAAGCGCGCTCCTGGAAAGCGGCTGCTCTTCCCGACACACCAGCAATCGGAAGAGGGCTTTTTCATGTACTGTATTTCCCAACGAAACCTTAAAATAATTAATTGTGCTTTTGCTTGCTCCTTATGGGGTACATAGTGGCATGAATGTGATGCCCCCTAAGTTTGGAGGAATTTTATCTAAAAAAACCCCGCAAAATCCAAAACCCAACCGAGACCAGAAAAACACACCCCGACAACCGAGGTACAGCAGTAGAGTACCCTTTTCCCCGCAGCTGTTCTCAGGGACGCGTGTCCTGCAACCCCTAATCGTATAGCCCCAACTGCGCCGCGCCCGCAGCAGGCTCCGCATCGCCCCGCACCGCAGCTGGCCGAGGCAGGGCAGGTCGCCAAGGCGAGCATCCTCACCGGGCGGCGGCGGCGCGGCAGCCCGGCCCCCGGGATCGGCGTTTTGCTAATACCACTTCCCATCTTAAGGAGTTCTAGAAACTTTCCGGGAAGCGCCCGGGGCGAGCCAGGACTGCGCCCCCGGGCTGCCGTAGTGCAGGTGCCCGGCCGCGGCCGAACATCCGCCCGCACCGACACCGCGACCCCGGGGCGGGCAGGACGAGACGCTCCGCTCCGCATCTCGGCCGGCCGGACCGCTGGGGGTCCGCGGGGCTGCACCCACGGGCGCGGCGGAGCCACGGGGCTGTACCACCGCCCCCCACGAAGTCCGCACCCCCGCCGCCGCCCACGCCCCCGGCCCCCCGAGTCCCGCAACAGGTACGCCCCGGGCGACCCCCGCGGCCGCCGCCCCCGGCACCTTCCCACGGCGGCGGTGGCGGTAGCGGCGCCGCTCCCCCGCCCCCCACGGAGAGGGGAGGGGATGGGATGGGGGGGCCGGAGCCCCGCGCCCGCCGCCCGCGCACTCACCCCGCAGCAGCCCCGGCTCGGCACGGCTCGCCCACCTGCCGGGGCCCGGCCCGGCGCGGCGGCGGCGGCGGCGGCAGCGGCTCGCAGCCTCCCGTACTGCAGGAGGCAGGCAGGGGCGGGGGCGGCGGGGCCGTATATACCAGGCACCCCCGCCCCCGTTCGCGGGGAGGTGGGGGGGGGGACGGTCGGTGCCGGGGGGGGCGGTGCGGTGAGCGCGCGCGCGCGGCGACGGCGACGATCAGGTGACGGGGCAGCCCCCGACACTGCGGAGCCGGGCGGGACCCGCCGGGCGGCGGCCGTGGGGGGCGGCGGGGGGAGCACCGCGCCACGCCGTGCCACGCCGCGGGCGGGACGTGCGGGGCTCTGGAATGCCGCGGGAAGGGGCCAGGGGCGGATCGGGAGCGTTCTGGCGCGCCGGGTCCCTGACACCCCTTCCCCACGCCCGTCCATCCCGACGCGCGCCCGGCCGGCCGGGAACCCCGTGCGGCACCGGCCGGCCCGCACCGTCGGAGGTGCCGCTCCCGCGGGGGCCCTGCCCTGCCCTGCCTCCCCCCGGGGGTCGGTACCGATCGCTGGGTAGCGCCGCCGCAGTGAGTTCCCTGGTGGCGAAGGTAGCGGCGGCTCGGGCGAGCGGGGGGAGCAGGAGCCAGCGTGCCCAGGCCGTTCCGAAGTGGGCAGAGGGTTGTGCGGGAGGAGCCGCCTGTGTCCCCGCTCCGCGCGCTCTGCTGGCGTGGGGACAGTGCCTGCGGTCCACGCCTATGGTGGGATGAGTTTCATTAAACACATTGACCCCGGGGTTTTCTCTTGAAAAAGCAGGATCGAGAAGGCTGCACGTTCTCATTGAAAGGGACTGTCAGGTTGCAGTAAGGGTGAGCTGACGGCTCGCTTTTACAGCGTGATGCTGGTGAACCTGCGCTTCTGAAGATGAGTGTTTGGTGCAGCCTTCTGCGGGGAACACCCGCCCTGCCAGGGTCCTTGTCTCCTGCATGCTGCCCACGCCGAGAGCTGGAGAAGCAGCCGGCTTGGCTGGCACGTGACCCCCCCACTGCTCCCCACTTCTGAAATCTGGTGCCTGAGAACGCCGAGTTACTTAATTCAGGCACCTGACCCCTCTTCTGGGCAACGGGGCTGCTGCTCTCCAGTGTGGCATCTCACCACCCCCACCCCTCTGGAGAATACACCCGCACATTTCACCTTGCTGTGTCTGTGCCTGCATCCCGATTTTGTGTCCAACGAGACTTTCGGACAGACGAGAGCTGGGACGAACTTCTGGGAGCTCCCAGCTGCATCAGCGGGCACTGAAGCACATACAGCTGCGGGCTGAGCGACACGTTCACGACCCTCTGCTTCCAGGGGAAATTTTGTATGTAAGGCAGTAAAAAAACCCCGTGACTCCCCAACTGTACTCCCCTCTCCAAAAAAACCCCAATCACCAAACCCATCCAAGCACACTGTTTGCTCCTGTTTGCCATACCAAGTAGTAGATGCCCCTACCCTGCTGACATCTAGTCCTAGGTTTTTTTGGGGTCCACTGATGCCGGGGGGCAGGGGACAAGTCCCAAGTGAAGCCCCAGCTCTGCATTTGCCTGTTCCGTTCCCAGTGTTGCAGAGCCGTACCCACCCCACTTCCCTGGTTCCTCTTGCCTGTCTGCACCGCACAGCAGGGCTGGTGGGCAGCCCCCCACCCTGGGCAGGCACACCCCAGCCCCTCTGCTGCAATTTCCATATCTCTGCAATTACTGTTAGCTGTAGAGCTTTATGTGCTCCCCATCTTTGCAGGGTTTGATTGTCATGTGGCTCCTCCCTGCAAGTGGCACGTTTTTAGGTGGTTCTCGTGGAGGGAAGTGCACTGGTGCAGCGCTGCCACTCCTGTGTAGGATTATATCCTCCTTGGGATCAAGGCCCTTTTGGTGGCATGAAATATGTCTAGACTGACGTGTATTCTTCAGATCAAATCCTTAGATCAAAATGTGTCTACTTCCATGGATGTTTTAAATTTTTGTGGAAATATTTTTCTAATGTTTATATTTTATTAATTTCATTGCTGCAACCTTTACACATTTGTGCAGTCTCTGACAGAGAGGAAGCAGAGGCGTATGCTAGTTTGCACCACCTTTTTTCCCTGATGGACTAGGTACCCTTCACATTAGTGCATTAGCATCTTTTTCTCCCAGAAAACTGTTGGAGCTTTAACCTTGCAGCTTCCTGCCATGTAATCAAAAAGCTGTGTTTTTCCTGCTAGAAATTTCTCATAGGAACTTGTCTTTCTGACATGATCCACTTACTGTTTTTTCCTTGTCAAGTGCAGGCTTGTTTTTCAATAAAAATAAAAGCAAAGAGCTAATTCTGAAATCCTTAGTCAGACAAAGCTTGCACTGAAATCAAGGGGAGTCTTGTCTTGGTGTAAAGATTGCAGGTTGAGGATCAAAATCATTATAATAAAACATTGTCGCAGGAGCAACATCTCCCACTTCAAAAATAAACATCTTTGCTCCAGTTAGCTATTTATGTAGCTGCAGGAGACTATTGATTTAGGAAAGCTTTCTGGTGCACAGATGCTCTAAACCCTTAGCACTACTAAGAAGCAGCAAAGCTCGGGAGGAGCAGGTTACAAAAGAAGTATGATATAAAACTCTGCTTTGTTCCGCTCCTAACAGTACTCAGGTTGAGCCTCTGGCTCACCTTCACCTGAATCACCCCTTTGCCACATCTTTGCCTCATCCTATGCTCAGATGTTCCCAGCCAGACTGCACAGCCAGTGGAATTAAACATTTGCCCATGGTGAGGACATGGGGCTTCAGAGCCCAGCGAAGGCCCTGAAGAGCAAGGGATGTGTCCCTGCTTGAGTATGAGACACCTGTGGCTTCTCCCTCCTGCCTAGGAGACTCTTACAAGTGGGACTACAGAAGTTTTGGTAATTGTTCCAAAATAAGAACCAATCTACTAATCCATCCCTAGCACAGATCAAGGGGCGGGGCAGGCAGAGAGAGAGGGGGAAAACATGCCCAAGGAGCCTGAATCAAACAGAGAATTTGTCATCATATTTGTATAAATTTCCCAAATTTCCGCAGTAATGTAATCATCCCATTATACTTAGGGTAGAAGAATACTTTCAGAGTCACTTTTGAATACATTAGGTTACATTACACAAAACAGAAAATTGCAAGTCTTTAAACAGTGCTATGAAGTGTTTCCAAAGAGTCTGCCTCTAATGTCAATGAATAGCAAAGCTGCAAATAGCAGGAGGAGTTGATTACTTTTGAGTCTTGCAACTTACCATATATAAAATTGCTTTTAAGGTACATTTCTAGGAATTAGGCTGGTGACTTAAGTGGGAAAAGAATTGGGCTGAAAATCTGCTAAAATTATTTTTCTGGGAGAAGATGGAGTCTTTTCTCACTGCTTCTGCCATAGACTTTTACTTGCCAGGTGTGTAAAGAATTAAGTGCTTTGTTGAGTAATGGCCACCAGGAACCAGCCTCTTTGGCCCCACCCCAGTAGACACTGCTACTCTAACAAGAAGTAGATAAACTTGAGTCCACAAGCACATTTTTTTCTCAAGGGAAGGCAAGAATGGCATTTCCGCCCTAATGCAAACAGATGTTAACATAAAAGAAGCTGAAACAACAAATCACTCAGAGAAAATCTAAGTTGCTCAGCCTTTAATCTATTTAACATAAATAACTTCCATAACTACAGTGAATAGGGCAGTTGATCAGAAGTCCTAGTATGGAGGCTTGGAAGTCATGGTATGAAATCTATTCATCTTACATCCCACGTCTCAAAAAATGGCAATATCCGTGTCTGATGTTCTGAGAAGTGCCAATACCACGTAACTCCATTTAGTGGCCTGTTTACAGAGATCCCAGCTCTCTGCTGGAATGAAAATACTGTTTTGGCATAGTTGGAGGATACAAAAGTAAGTTGCATGCGCTGGATCTGTACATCATCATTTAGCATCCTTTTAGGGGCAGGCAGATGTGGTAGTTCAACCATCAGGCAAATCTCACGACATGTTCAGAGCTGTCTTCTGATTACCCAGACACTTCAAGCTCCTCTCCAAAAAGCAGCAGGTGAAGCCTGATTTATTTGCAGTGCATCAGAACAGGGTAGGTGCCGTATTACCCCTGTCAGAAGATGGCAAACCCCATTTACCCATTACAGTCCTGTGGGCTCTTCTCTCTGAGCAGCAGAGCTTGACTTGAAAAGACAAAGGGTGAGCTTGTGGTTGTGTTGGGGGCACACTTTGTAGATCTGGTTTTATTCTTGCCCTGAGCTGTGGGTACCTATGCCTTACTCTCCTGTCAGCTGCCAGCCCTTTTCCCTGCAATAGAGAGATAATATTGCTTTGCTTTGCCATGTCTATTTAGGACCTAGACACCAGTGACCACAAAATAATCATATACAAAAAGGGGCCCTGAACTCATCTGAGAGATCAAGGCACTGCAAAAGTGATTTGCCCATCTAGTACCCACATGGGGCCACACTTGCCGTAACAGAAGTGCTAAAAGCAGGAGACTGCAGCTCAGACCTTCAGAGGCTTGCCAGTTTCCCATGGGGCTTGGGGAAGAGACAGCCCTCTGCTTCCCTCCCTCTGCTCCAGAAAGGACCTTTTTTGGAGCCTTCTGCAGCACATGTGGGCCTGGCAACCCTCTATGGGACAGGACCTAGGGAATCCTGGGGGAGATTTCCCCATATGGCTACAAAGCTGCAGAGTGGCCCAGGGGACATCCCTTGTCGAGTCCTTAGTCCTTCATCAGGGAATGATGGAGCCGGGCAATAGCAGAAGGCCTAAAGAAATTAATTTATTACTGAAAGATGTCTGAGTTGAATTGACTGAATCTGGGGGGTCAATGTTCATCATTTTCAATGGGCCTGCCAAATTCATGTAACAGCAGAAAATGACCGGGGAGGGATCACGATTGTCACCATCACCTTGTAACCTTTCAACCTTATAAAACTTCGGTTTAACAAATAGATTGCTTCCTGTGCTTTCTCAAACAGTTTCACTTATGGTGTTTGTAAGAAAGAGTCCTTTGTATGCCACCTGCCCTCCAAAATGCAAATCCCCCACTTAAGATGAGAGCAGTGGGCAGCCTGCAGACTACAGGTGACATAAACCGGAGTTCAGGAGCTCATGATGTCATAAAATGGAACACAGGCTGCAATGTTTGCATTTAAATTGAGCTCTCTGAACCAATGCTTTGGAACTGTTCATAAACAAGGGGTTCCAGTAAAAATGTGACTAATGCTGTTAGTCATCAGAAGTGGACCTTCCGCATTGCCACAGCCACCAGTGGCAGAGCTCCCGTTACCTTCAGCAGGAGCAGGTTATGTTTCTAGGAGATTTACTGCCCTTACCTAGCACGTCAAAACTGTCAAGGTCCACAGTATGTGAAATGTAATGCTTAATAGCAGAAGAAAAGACTGTTTTGGAATACGAGGAAACTGATGTGAAAGTGGCAATAAAAGAGTGCATTAAATGATGATGCCTCTTTTGAAAGGAAATAGGAAATTCACAGGCATCTGGGGCCATTACCTTTCATATCCCAGCAATCAGGAAATTAACCTTTAACCCTTCTCTGTTGACCTACTCTCCTTTCTCTTTTTCTGTCAATTATTCTTTTTTCCTAATGACTGGAGAAGATAGATACAGTCTATGATTTATGCTTCCAAAGGCAACAATCTGCCTCCTTCCTGTACCTTCCCAAGCACTTCAATGTCTGTGTTCACTCAACTCTAGAAAGAGTCAAAGCTTCACTCAGATTTACTTCCATGTCATACTTATCAACACCTGAATTGTTTATGCTTCATTTATTCCAAACCCCATGGTACCTAATTACCCCTGACCTAGGAATAAATCTTACTTCCATCTTTGCTGTCACCTGGAGGCAGGCAAAGCACTGGAGGTGTTGGGAGCCCTCTGCTTCAAGGACAGGTTGGACTCTTTGGACTTGCACAGGGTGATGCTGCAGAGGGAGAACACAGAAATACACCACGGCCCTGTTACAAAACCAAAATCAGGAGTAGGAGTCGCCTCTAGCATCTCATCCCGAGGGAGAGGAATGACAGAATGAATGACTGTTTCACCCTCTGATCCCAGGAAGACCTGGCAGATACAGCATCAGATAATAGGTTTCAGAAAAAGTGTGACAACATCACTTTTAAGAACAGAAATGGTGACTGTAAAGCCAACAAACAATGGTTACAGCACTTCAGGGCTATGATGACTGCATACAAAATCTCTGAAATGCTGTGAGTTAGCTTTATCAGGAAAAGAACTAGGAGAGTGAGACATGGCCTCTTGTCATGGAAAATGGAAATTCTGTCTAAGTTCAGAGCAGCCTTTTCAGAGCAACTGAAAGCCCTGAGTCATCACACTGAATTGTAAACTGCTGGCTGCAAATCCAGCTCTGAATTCCCACCTATGTTCTTTGCATGTATTGGAAAACAAGTTTTGCTGACATAGCTGCACTTCACTGCATGCCAAAATGTGAATATCTCCTATGTTTTTGCTCTCCTTGGAGGTTTCCCCTCCCTGCCTTGGGTCCTGCCTCTTACTGAAAGCTAAGTCTGGCATAACTAGTCCTCAGACCATTGTGCTCAGACATGTGGTGACTTGCTGCTTGCCCACACACCTGATTTTTCAACTTTTTTACCTGAAGAAAACAAAGGTCCTTCCCTTTAAGCCCTGCTAAGGTCACTCTGGAGTCACACTGAAGTTGTGTGCCGATTTAGCCTTGAGGGATGGCTTTTCCTCCAGAGCCATCTAAGTTCTTGCCCAGAGAAATGATGACTGTGTGGGCACCGCCTGCAGTTCCTGATGGCTGGCCCAGCTTTGCAGGGAAGATATATTAATTGGGAAGAGGTGATTTTTTTCAGGTTACTGGATAGCATGATGGAGGGTAGGAGTCTGCTTCCCCGCCAGAGCTGCACCACCACTGCTTGTCCCCTGTTCTTGTGCAGACCCTGTCAGCTCACAAGGCACCATTCAGTTTATTTCCTCTGGGCCCTGTCAGAGGATTTGCTGCTATTTGCAGAGAGCTGCTCTGAAGCTTTTGGGCAGGTGTAGTTTTAGCGGGTGTGTTTGCCAGCCGCACGAGGTGACTGTCTCCTCCCCTGGCGGTGGCAGCCCCAGCACGCTTTGCTTTTTGCTGGGTGCTCCCGTCCCTGCAGGAACTGCAGCACGTATGTGTGGGACAAAGGAGTGCCTCCTGCACCGTCTGGGACCAGGAGTGCTCGAGGACAGCGTGTCAAGAAGCTGGCAATAGAAATAAATGAAGGAGAACCCCCCTCCTATTGTCCACAGAGGCTATTTTTGGTGCAACTATTTTAAGGGTTGTTCTCCTGGCATTCCACATCCTGACATTTCAGCACATTTGCCTCACCTACTCTCTGCATTACTGGGTTTTCAGCTACAGATCATCCCTATCAAGCCACTGCAGTGATTTTTTTTATGCCCTATCTGTGTTGCACACACACAGTGTCATCAGCACCTTATATTTGTGAAACAATAACTCCAGGAATAGAAGGGGCGTATCCACTCTCCCCCTGCCCCCAGCACTTACGAGCCTCAGCATCATTTTAATATTCAATGTACTATGCCTTAGTTGAGCAAACCCACACTTTGTGCAGGAGCTGTTTAATAAAATAAAAACACTCCAAAGTGACCCACATGGCAGGGGTAATTTAGTATGCTGCTCTTTGTGCTTTCCGTCTTACTTTTGCTGTTTACAGATTTTTTTTTTCTCATCTGTTTGCACAGGGAATAGATGCTGACATTGTCTTTTTCATGAATAAATCTCTTTTTAGCATGTTGGCCAGCACAATAAAAAAATTATCAAACAAATTAGAGCCCGAACCTGCAACCTTTCCTGATGAAAAGAAAACCTGTTTGTGGGCCAGCTCCCTGGCTTACAAGGGACTTTTTCTGGAGGAAGAGCTGCTCACGTGAGCTACATGTACAAGGTCTCAGAATTTTTGTGCTGCAGAGCTTGACTGTCAGCCAAAGCTGGAGGCGGCTCAGCAAAGGGAATGAAGGTGGTTGTCAGAGATGAGTCTCAATTTCCTCTTCCTCTGCCACCTGCTGAGTTGGAAGGACCAAAGGTTGCTGTAATTTATACCACGGCTTAAAGTCCTGGTGGAATGGTTTGCCTCCAAAGCAAGAGTTATGTCTGTGGTAGCTTTTGCAGCAGCAGAAATTTTTAATGGTGCCTCCAAAATGACATGGATTGCAAAGCAGATTGATGGGAAGAAGTCTCCACAAAGGCTGTTAAATGTGAAGGCAGCAGCTGAGCCTCAGGTACCCTCAGAGCTCTCAGTGTCTGGCTGAGTGACTAAAGGAGAGGCACTTCCCTACATTTCTCTTCTGCCATTAGCCATGGGGACCTTCCTGTGACCTGTTGTGTCTGTCCTTGTGTTCAGAGCCAACACCAGCAATTCCCAGCTCCAAGTTACAGAATTTTCGTTTGGCTAGATCCCAGAAAGCAAAGGACATGGCATATACCCCAAGCACTATACATTAAGCTTCCCTCCTGCCTTCAGTGGGAGAGGACTTGTACTCATCCTTGTGCAGGTGTTGAGGGACTAGCACAATGCAAATACTTATGACCTGCATCCTCACCAGCTCAGCTGGAAGTGGATGCCCTGGCTGGAGCAGTTTGTCTGGCTCAGAAATGCCACACAGCTTCACCAGGGGATTTTGTGTATGGATCAGGAGGTTTTACAGGACAACATCTGAGAAACAGCAGAGCTCTGCAGCTGAGGTCGTCCCCAGCACATGTCAGCTTCCCAGGCAGTGCAAGGGTCCCCACGTGAGCTTGCAGGATGAGCAAACCATCTCTTCCTGTGCAAGAGAGATGCCTTTTCAGGGGTTTTATCCCAGAGAGCATCCATGGATTGTCTGCTGCCTTGGGCTCCCCCACCCTGGCACACCTTTTCCCAGGCTCCTCCTCTGCATGATGAGGAACAGCTTCAGCTTTCTCAGCCTTTTAAAAGAGGAAAACTGTGTTCCCAGAGACGATTCCCAGTTCACAGTGTTGTGTACACTAACTGCCCAAAGGTGGAAATAACGGGATAGGAAGTGTGTGTACAAAGAACTATTTTTATCAATGGATGAATTGTAGTAGGAGCAATAATAAAAAAAATAAAAACTGGTATGAATAACCCAGGATCTCAGCAGCTCTGGCTCCCACTGTGCTGAAAATGGTATCAGCCTAAGTCTTTTATGAGCTGAAGACTACCAGGTAAGCAAAACTCTGCTTGGTATCTTCCCTTGGCTCCAGAAAGAATAGTCAATAAGGCCTTTGTGTTGTGCCTGGCAAGGAAACGACAGAAATAACTGCATCTTCAGCCAAGAAAATCCCTGCAAGGGTAAAGATGATAGGGTTTCAACTAAGCAGCAGAAATGCACTTTGGTATGAATAACTCTATAGGCTAATATGCCAATGCATGCAGGAAATGTGGTTCTGCCAGCTACTGTTGGTTGAGTGTATCCAACAGCAGCCGGCAGCCTGTGGACAGCAGTTTTGACACATGTTGGTGGTTAGGAGAGTTTTAAAGGGAAACCAAGAAAATGCCAGCAAAATCCAATGAAGCAATGCTAGTTTTACAGAACCAGATATGCAAGAGGGATTATTTAGTTGGAAAAAAAAAAAGGAAATAAGATCCAGAAGGCAATAATTCAATCACTGACAGCTGACTGGACGTATGTCAGAAGGGAAGGCTAATTGATGAGACATTTCTGCAAATACCAAGACGCAAACAAAACCAATATTCTCCTGCCTTGTGCAGTGCTGCTAAAGGTCTTCAGGCACAGAAGTCCAGGAGCAGAGACATCAGAGTCCCCCTGTATAAGAAATAAACAGGCCCCCAGAACTGACCACTGCCACCCAGAAAAATCTGTCTTTCTCCTCTGAAGGCACATCAGGGCCCCTAAGAGCATGAAGGAGGTTAGTCATGGTGGTTGTGTCCAAGGCCAGAAGGCTACTCTCATTTCTTCTTGCTTCCTCTGCCCCTCGGTGTAACACATTTAATCTCCATATGAAGCACAGGATGTTCATGTTTGCCTGCAGCGTGTATTTCAGAAGGACTTTAATAATTCATTGAAATAATTAAGGGTGAGGAAATCCATAACTTTCTGTGGCAGTTTGCTCCCACTGCCCATCAACCCTAGTGCTAAAAATGTGTGCCATATTTCCAATTAAACAGGTCTGATCTCACCTTCCAGTCTTTGATATTTACTGTCCTTTTCCTCCAGGGGGTTAAAAGAGCTCCTATATGCCCAATATTTTTCCTTCCTTAGAGTGGAAAAAGCTGCTGTCTATCAAATCATTCCTCAGTCATCTTTCTGATGAGCTAGACAGATTGAACTCCCAGCCTTCCACCAGAGAATTGTTCCCTTGTTGTCCAGTTGGTTGGAGCTCTCTTCTTTACATCTTTGCTGACTTTTTCCAAAGACTTCTGGTAACATGGATGTCAGAAATACACTCAGTGTTCCCAGTTTAGTTTCATCAGTGCTGCATACAGATGTGATTTTTTTTTTTTTTTAATAGATGACTGTTTCATCCTTGGCTTTGTGGTCCCTGGATTTCTCTGAAGGACCCATCTCAGCTGTAGACATTTTTCTAAAAGCATCGAGCATTTGCACTGCTTGTCCCCACAGCCACCATTTCTTTTTCAGGATACAGATCCCTCCCCATCCTGTTTTGGAGCTGGCTCACCTGTTCTTTGCTGAGAGTCCCATTCAGTCAGTTGTCCTCGCACATGCTTAATCTTGGCCCTTTATTTTTTGGTGTCTGTCACATTGTGAGAGCAAAGGGATTCTAGGGGCATGGATTAACAGCTTTTATTGATTCCCTTTCTCATACGCACAAGACTAACCCGCAAACATGAAGTGCAGAAATAGCCAGAGAGAAAATGAGCGCAGACAGCATTGTACCATGTCCACATCACCCAGGGAAGGATCTCTTTGAACAAACACGGTTTCCCAGAAATCTAGAGGGACTTTGCAGGACTTGTGAAATCAGAGACAGTTTAGGTCTTTGGGTCTCTGGGGGAAAAAAAATGGGAGTGTGGTTTGGGATCAGAGCTGGGAAGCACAGCTCTTTTCAAGAAAAGAGGAATAGTTTGCTTTGTGGATAACCACAAGAGATAATGAGGGAACAAGTTTTGAGGAATTTTATGCTGAAAGTTTTTTGAATTTCAGTAACTGACACCAAGACATTTCTTCCAATATGCAGGAGACAATTTGTGTGAATATATTTGTGATTCCATGATCAGTGAAGGCTGTACATGAAGCAAAATCTTTGCCAATGTTGTTAGATATAATGGCATTAGGGAGAAATCCCAAGCAGGGATAATTACTCCGTGTTTAGTAGGCCTGGTTATGCAAGCAGCCAAAAAAGCAGTGAATGTGAATACCTCCAAGGAAGGACTTTTCTTAATGATGATTTTTTTGTATCACCATCAGGCATTTGTTTGCTTGCAAAGGTGGGGTGTGTGCTGTTTATTTCTCTCCACTGATGTACAAAAGGAATAAATAAAGCTTGGCGAGCTGAAGTGAGGAAAGATGGGCAAGTCAATAAATCACAAAGTCATTAAGAGCAGGGAGCAGGTTTTTTATTGCATTGTGAAATGCACAGGAAGCACACAGGCATGAGTCCAGTTGCATGCATATTAAGAGATGAGCCATTGCATTTTGAAGATTAATATTTAGTGAGCAGGCATCATAAAAGAAGACTTTACAGGAGTCAAAATTAGAGGCTCTGAAGAGGTAATTGCTTGCTGTGACCACAGGTTTCACAGTGAAGCTGGTTTCCACATGCAGTGCAGTTTGTTGTCTGATTCATTGTTGGGCCATGGTGGTGTGGAGCTGTGGAGGAGCAGGACAGCACTGCAGGGCAGCATTGGTCACTTCACTTGCTTTGGCTGAGTGAGACAAGGTGATGGAGAAGAGGGCAAGAGGAATTCATTCCCACCTCCAAAAAAAAGAGTCCTTCACTCCCCAAAGTCCATACCAGATGGATTAAAGGAGGGCAGGTAAATAAGAAACAGAGTCTTCTCCTTTCTTCCCTGCCCTCCTGCCAAGGACTACAAGCACAGCAGAGCAAAGGAGAAGTGTGGAGGGATAGAATGTAAGAAAATAAAGATAGTGCAGAAGGTAGTCTCACAGCTGAGGAGTTGCAGCTGTACTAATCACCAAAGATTAGGAACAGGCCTGCCCTTAATAGGCCACAGCTCTGTCCGATAAGACGAGTGGTACAAAAGAGAGGGTTAGCTGGTTGAGGAGAGAGTTGGGGTTTATTGGTTGTGCTATGATGAGAGCTGTAGTTTATTGGCTGAGCTGTGAAGGAGTTGGTGCTGTGAGGAGCTGCCCATGAGAAATCACTGAGAGGGTATGAGAACTTTGCAGTAAGATGACAACAGAGAAGGCCAGTGGGAAGTGGAGGTACCCATCCTCAGACTGTTAAGCAGATAGGTAGGTTTCCATATCTGCTCAAGGTGTCCACCAGGTGCAGCAGCAATGCAGTCTGTAGGGCAGCTGGGTGCTCAAAAGGAGCTGGTGATGTGCAGCTTGTTAGAAGAGAACAAGCAACAGCCAGGAGGGTAAAATGTTTGCAGGTTCTCTCAAAAGGCACCTTACTACCCAGTTATAGTAATGGTATTTCCAGTTATCAGAAACTGTTTTAAAAGGAAATTAAAAAAGGCAGAAGTGAAGTGGCTGGATAGACTGTCAAAGATGTCCTTAAGAAGCGATGGTTGTGTCCACACCAGGGAAAGCAGAAGAGCAAACAGGTGGAAACCATAGTAAAAGCAGCCATAATGGATTTTTGTGGAATAATTTCATTGTTGGGCATAAACCAAACAACAAAACCATTTTCAGCTACATCAGGCAGAGGCTACTTGCCAGCCAACACATAGGGCCTAGAAAGGACTGTGGGGTAATGGGAGCACTTAAAGATGACAGGACCATAATAGCAAAGGCAGACAAGATCTCTGTGCTGGTGTTTGCTGGAGAGGAGCCTCGAGAGACCTCCCATACCACAGCCTTTTCCAGCTGGAGATGAGCAAGAAACAGCCTCAGATTGAACTGTCAGAAGAGGAGGTTTTAGAACAAGTTGATGAAATGAATAGCAGCAAATCATTGGGTCCAGCTGGGGTTCAGCCTGGGCTCCCGAGGAGACTCAATTACAAGACTGCCAAACTACTGACTACGATGTGTAACCCCTGCCTTCCATCAGTCATGTGCCAGGAAATGGAGGTGGTAAATAGGATACTCTCTTTAAAAAAAAAAAGGAACATTGGGAAACCACAGTCTTGTCTGTCTGCCTTCCAAGCAAATTGTCAGGCAGTGTGATGAAAAAAAGACCAGACAGACAGGTTGAATTGATACCAAAGATCTGTAACAGCCCTTCAGAAGAGCTGGTAGGTCTGTGGATGACTCTCTGGTCACAGTTTATTTGGCTTCCCCAAAAGGTGATGACAGGTCTGTCGCCCAGGTGTCTGCTTATCTTTTGGGAAAGCACACAGATGTCTCTGGGGGTGTTGATGATATGCACTGAGTTTTGCTCTCACCCTTGTGTGTGAGCTGGACTGAGCTCTGCAGGGCCTGAGGAAGAGGAGAGTCACCTGCCCTGTGGCTCATGCCCCACTTGGACAAACCTCACTATGTACTGGAGCTCATCATCCTCATCCCCACAGCCTTCCTGCAGCACTGCTGCCTGACCACCCTTTTACTTGTACAGTGCATTATTCCTATCTTGTTCTTGTATTTATTGGGTCGTGTCTGCTGCTGGAGAAAAGATCCCAGGTTTTCCAAGCTGGTTTTGAATGCTAATCTTAACCTGCAGCCTGCTCGTAAACATATTTAGTTTGATCTTATCTGCAAGTAAGACAAATATCTAAGCTATTCAAAGAAATCTGAGAATTATTTCTGAGCTGACAGTCTGATTCCTGTGCCCTGGAATGGTTTTTCTTTTTTGGGATTTGTTTGGTCCTGTTAGGCTAATTAGAGAGAAGGACCATTGCTCGAAGTTATAGAATCAGCTGATAACCTTGTTTGTGGGTTTAAAAGATTAAATCAAACAAGGGAGCTTCTGGATGTGCATTTAAAAATACATTTCTGGTTTTGCCTTTGAACAGTAGTGGTATATGATGTGATGATTAAAATGGAGGATGAGGAAAGCTGTTGCTTTGAACGATTTAATCAGTTATTTCCATAGGAGCATGTCAGGGAATCAAGGACACTTGATTTCCCTTCATTGTTCTGCATAACTGAATATATTTAGGTCATTATATCTGAATAAACAAAATAACATTCTTAAAAACAGTAACAAAAAGAAGAATTGTGATAGAAGCAGCAGGTTAAGCGTGGAAAATCAGATTTAACAATTTTCAGAGTCCCTTTTTCCCATTGATGAACTGGGGATTTACATGACTAATGTCTATTAAAACACTTAAATACCCTTTGCCTCAATGGGAGCTGACACTGGGAAAATAAATCCTGCCTGCAGCCCATTCTGTCATATGAATCGAGCCTATGAGTGGTACGGTTTCTTGGTGGGGTATTGGCTGGGGTGGAAAGCACAGCCAATGTTCATATAATAGGTTTTCATCTCTGAAGGCAAATGTCAACATCATTTACCTCTGGGATAAGTGAGACCTCCTGAGGGATCTCAGCCCTGTGTGGAGGGGTCAGAGCACGAATCCAATGCCCACATTGTAGCAGATGTGAGTTCAGGCTCACAGCCACAAAGGGGAAGGCTGAGGAATGTTGTGAGAGCGGGATATGGTCCAAATCAGGATATTTTTTGAATGTATAAGAAGGAGGACCAGTGATCAGAAATCAATTTTTCTGTCCTGAGCACCAGGGGACAGTTGTAAATAAGTTTCAGTAGCTGTTTTCTCTGTTAATAAAACAAAGCATGTAAACATCCTAGACAGCCATCCATCAGAGGCATTTTGCATCACATAGGTTTTATGAATATTAGAAATGGAGGAATGTAACAAATAGCCATTTTTGTCTCCCTCTTGAATACCAAATAACGGTTATTAGTATCTGTCAAATAAATAATGTGAATAATTTAACAAGACATCACTATTGTGCAAGAAATGATACCCCATTCTATTAAGCTTTGGAGTCAGTTATTGTGCAAAGATAATAAATACATGCAGTAGCTACAGCAATTATGCCCTAGAAATCTACTTCAAGTGTTGCACTGCTTTAAGAAAAGGAAACCATTCGCACACCACGCAAATTATGTGCCAAATCTTCTGTTCCTGTCAACTGGCGTGGCTCCAGCTGTTCCAGCTGTGCTCTGTATACAGCACCCTTCTCTGACCATGTATGCACACACCTTCCTAACTCCAGCTCCTTCATAAAAGTGCTTTTGACCTTATCATATCAATTTGCCCTCTCTGCTTAACTTTTGAACCTTTCCCAGCAAAATCTGCTGGAGGTTTTGCAGGTAGGTTCCACAAACCTGCATAAAAGTAGGGGACCAGGAAGGGAAGACAGATCATGCCGTGGAAGCCAGTATCTGTCCATGCCATGCATCTACAGGAAATCTATCCTAATGCTGTTGGTCAGAGAGCCACAGGCATAAAGAAAGATGTAACATGAAATATTAGATTAACAGAATTTCAGGGATCACTTGGAGGTGATGCTTCTGGAAGGCATTGGCCTCTCCATCCCAAACAGGGCCTCACTCACCTGCTCACAGGCTCAGGATTGCATATCAAATAGATTACAACTATTTCAATGATCTTTCTGGATTCCTGCTTGTTGCTTGTAATTTATACAATCATAATAACTTGGGAAATATTATGATTTAAAACTACTATTTAGGAGTGTAGAAGTTATTCTACTTACAGAAGACATTGAGGCCATTACCTTTTGCTGGTATTTTATGTGCTAAAACATTTCTTTCTGTACATAGACAAGTGTTTGCATTATTTTATTATTACAGATTTGCATATTGTTTTCTGTGCTGGATGTTTATTGCTCATTTTTTTCTCAGAAAGAAACTACATCTCTCAGCTGAATTTTGAAAGCTTCACAATGAGGGCTGACAAATTTTTTGCAGCTAAGCCCTTGTGTCAGGACATGCTTTTTACCATCCCCATCCCAGACTTGTTTAAAATACAAAAATATGAAAAACCCTCTCTATTGTGGGATGCATCTGCTTATTAACTACTTATCCTGCTGACCATATGGATGTTATCTGATGCTAAACCATGGGATTAATTTTTTAATATCTTTCTCAGAAAAAGGATGCAGAAGACTGCATGAAAAAGTAACTGTCTTAAAGCTAATAATGGAAATGTCTCAAATATTGAAAGCTGCCAGAGCTAAGACAGCCTGGACCACTGTCATTTGGTTGTGGTACATCTGCAGTATCTTAGGGCCAAACTGAGGTCTCTAAAGGACCACTGGGCTGTGGAGTGCAACAGATCAGCACTGTGTAGACCAAGACTTTGCTTCTGGAATTGATCAGAGCTGCAAAACCAGTTTTGTGGTTCTCTGTATCTCATTTCTCACAGCAGCAGAACATGGGTTGCACATGGCAATGCACTGTGGGCAGACAAGGGCCTGTTCTATGGCACAGTTGAATCCTCACCTGGAATCTCAGCCTAGCCTTGTTTTCTGCCACAGAATCCCTTTGTGATGGTGGAAAGACACATGAACCAAGCTATTCAGAGATGGCAATTTTCCTGTTGTGGTACCCAGCTTGAAATCTCAGGATTGGTCTTGCAGGAGTACTTGGCATGCACAGTTGCATCTGAAATCAATAGAAGCTGTTTTCTGAGCCTATAAAATGCTGTAGAAAATATGATATACTATGAAATGATAAGCCTTAGGCATTTCAAACCCTCCATCCTGACTTAGTGGGTAGTTTGGAGTGTTTGCTCAGTGTGTCTTGGCTCTCTATGCATAACCATCTCCACTGATAATTCATCTCACCAGAAGCACCATAAGAGTCAGTTCAATGTTTGTGAAATGCTGCTTTCAGAGCAGGGTGTGAAAAATGTGCAATAAATAAGACAGTCATGCACTGATGATGAGGGCAGGCACGATTTTGAGGAGCAATTAGTGAGGGAGGGGTCAAGTGGGAAAAAACCTCAGTCGTATAGTGAAGTAATTAAAGATGTTTTGTAACCCATGTGCCCATAGGAAGTGGTAACAATTGCTCAGACAACCATGCAAAATTAAACATTCATTTAGGAGGTCTTGTGTTATACCATTCACCAGTTGCTTTGGTATTTGCAGAAGTGAGGTCTGAGTACATCCCTTGGTCTAAGAAAATAGGTTTGCATCTGTATCGATATTTTTATACCAGATGAAAAACTGGCACTTGTGTTTCAAGGAGCATCAAGGCACAAATTCCACCTCTGCTGGCAGTGTTAGATGGCCTCCTGCAACTGCTATTTCATATGAATTTTAATGATGTGGAAATGGGGGAAACCCAAAAACACGCTGTAAAAAAAACCTCACCAAAACTCTGTGGAAGTTGTTGCTGTGCTATAGAGATGCTGTCTGCCTACAGGTGATTTCATTGTTCAGCTCCTTTTCTTTTCCTCTAACAACCTGGACTTTCATTAAATGAAAGAGACAAAAAAGAAAAAAATAAAGAGAAAAAGAACAAAAAGGAGCACTGTATGGATGTCTTTACTGAGATATGGTGGGGCTGAGAAGCTGTCCTTCACAGCAAGAGTTTCTGGTGGATTTGCCCGCTCTTTCGGGAACATGAAAAATCAGGCACATTTACAAGCCCCATCCAAATGAACATTTTCAGCTCAGTTTTCAGGGGATTAAAGTTGTTGCCAGATAAAGTTCTGCTTACAGTAAGAATTTATTGCATCTAGTAAAGGAGGATACAAGCTTGGTGAGGCTGCTGAGACTGCTGATTTCCATTGTTGTATCAGCTCTTGCCCCAAGTAGTGGCACGTTGTAAAAAATGTTATTTGAGAAAATTACAATAATGTTTTCTGATATCTGCTCCAAATACACAAAATGCAAATTGTTTTGAAAGAGATGAATAGTGTGTGGTGTAGCACCATGCAATTAAATAATTGGTTGTGAACATCTTTTCTCATTAAAATGAAGCAATTGTAAATAACAGAATGATATTTAAATGAAACGGTATGTAAGGCCAGTAAGAAAGATTTGCAAGAAACATTTGTAATTGCATTATCTCTAAGTAGAAAATTTATAAATTATAATGAATTATACAAATGTATCCTGACATGAAAGGGAAATGTTCGATCAAGAGGCTGAATATGTAAGGATTAAGTTCTTTTTATTGAGGAAGTTTCTCCTGCCTGTATGCAATATTCATAAAATGTGTTACAAGTTTATAAACAGAATAGATATTGGTTAAAATACGAATTTAGTATGGAAGGTATATTTTAAATGTTTAATGAAACAATTATGCCGTATTAACACTATGTTCTTTATGTCTTGGATTAAAAATTCACAGGGATTTTTATCCCTCACATCTTTATTGTCATTGACTTTATTAGAGTTATTCTCCATACGTTTTCTGAATCAGCTGAGTACTAATAATTTTCACATACCTTTTAGAGTAGCTGTACTTTGTTCTTCCAATGTATTATAATATATAAGAAAGTGGACTCCAAGCCTGTCTCAATGCAGAACTCCTGTTTGCCTTTGAGGCAGTTAATTGAGCTTTGCTTTGGCAAATGGGGAGTGGGATGAAGACTTGATCCCAGATATCTTCCCTGGCTGAACTTCCAGGTGCTGCCCAAGCTGAATCAGTGGTGAGGAGATCCTGAAGTGAAGTTTCTCACCACAGAAGCCACCCAGGAAGCCACTGCACCTTTCTGTAGTACAGACACTGCTTGAAGCAAAGGGCACTACCAGCAGGTCCTGCACCCTCTTAACCAGCTAACTGGATTCCAGTTGAACCAGCGAGTGAAGAACAGCAATCCATGCACAGGCACAGAGGTACAGTCATGAAACAGAAAAGGAATGGTCACAAATTCCTGGCTGCTTACAGCTTGGAGAATGGAATGCTGTTCTGACTGCTAATGGCTGCTGATCAGAGCTGAAGCACCTCTTCTACAAAGACAGAGAGCTGTTGTTGCTCAGCCTGGAGAAGAGAAGGCTCCAGGGAGACCTTAGAGCCTCTTCCAGCACCTAAAGGGGCTGCAGAAGAGATGTAGAGGAATTTCTTACAAGGGCATGTAGCAACAGGACAAGGGGGAATAGCTTCAAACTCAGAGAGGGTAGAGTTAGATTATTAGGAAGAAATCCTTCTCTGCGAGCTTAGTGAGGCACTGGCATAGGTGGCCCATAAAAGCTGTGGATGCCCCATCCCTGGAACTGTTCAAGGCCAGGTTAGATGGGGCTCTGAGCAACCTGGTCTACTGGGAGATGTCCCTGACCATGGCAAGGGAACTGGAACTGGTGATCTTTAAGGTTGCTTCCAACCCAAATCATTCTATGATTTTATGACCTCTTTTAACTTGCTGAAATTTAGGTTGGAGACTAATGAAGGGCAAGGATTGATACTAACAGGCCTAGCATCTTTGTGGCTTTTTCACCAATGTCTCAGCAATGCTATCAAAGAAGTTAGAAACTCAGAACTACGGTGACATCCTTGCAAAGAAGCTTTTAGAAAAGGATTTAACACAACACCAGCCAGGACAAGAATTACTGGCAAACTTCACATAGGATTTATCCAAAGGTGGTTAAAACATCCTGTGAAACAGAGACAGAACTCAGTGTTCCAAGGTCAAATTTACTGATAACTGCACAAAGATGTTTCTACATTTTGCTTTGCCCAAGATATCAGTGTAATACTTGCAAGGAAACTGTTTTGGAAAATGGCTCTCTGGAGTGCTACTATGCTGCTCTGCGCTCTGGAGTGTAACAAGGCAGAACTCACATCTCATTTCAGGCAGTGTTTTTCTCATAAGAGAACTGATCCCAGATTAGCTCGGAAGACAACAAAATGCTACCTGTAGCCATTTTATTTTTATATGCTGTAGAATAAAAAGAAGATAAACTAAGTGGTTTAATTGATGCAAGACCCACTGTTCAAACAGCAGGTTTTATTGCATGATCAATTTAAATACAAAGGAAGACAATCCTGCTGTAGCAGACCCTAACCTGGGTACAGATAGAGCACTGTCAGCATTTGCAGTAAAGGCCTCTGTGTCTGACAACTGAATTTATTAGAAAGAAGGATCTGGGCTCCAATGGATTCAGTCTTCATGAAAAATTCATGGATTTATATGTCTCCTTTGAGCTTTTTGAAACATTAAAACCTATTTTTATTTGTATTACCTTGATTTTAATGATTGTTCTCTTATTTGCGCACTGTGCACAAATACTTGCCAGATGTCTGCTCCCTCCACTGCTGGAAGGACCCTGGCAGCTCCCTGTACTCTGCATCCTCTGCTGGGCTCAGAAAGGGTGTCTAGCTGATGTGGCTGTATTTTTGCTCCATTCATACAATTCGTTTGAGAATATATTTATAGAATAATTATCTGAACGTAGTGTAACTTGATGGAGGAGTGCTTTCTAAAATCAGATGAGTTGAGCAAGAAATGTCATTTGTGCTAATCTGTCTGAAACTGGGTAAGTGTGAAATGTGCTGTAGGGAGGAATTATCTCTTCTGTAACATTATTGGCCAGGAAAAAGAAAATCTGTTTATTGCACAAAATATAATGTATTTTAAACAAAATTTTAACTTATTCTCACTCATTTCTGTCCAAGTTAATGCGTTATTAATTGTGCATTTTTGGATATAATTTGAGGGGGGTAGGACAAATTATCTCTAGCACTGCAGCCACTTAACGGTAACAATCACATTTTCTTTTTAATAGAGTAAGTTAATTTTTAAAGTGATCTACAGAGGAACAGATGGGGGAACGAATTCTCTGTGGGTATCTCCTGCTACACCAACACTCAGAGCACAGAGCAGTGCCTGGTGCCAGGCACATCTACCTTGCAGCTCTTCCTTCCCTTGTTCTCCTGTTATCTTGAGTCAGATGACCAGAAATGGAAAAGCAGCCTCTGAAGGTAAAAATTCCTCTGGTGTTTGAGCAATCTGCTTCACAAACAAATTCCTTGCTGGGCTGCAGCATCCAGCAGCAGGGTCCCATCTTAGGGTTTTGTCTGCCTGTCTGTAAGCATGACAGGCCTCCAGCAGCAAGGGAGGAAAGTGGCTGCAAAAGGGAAGATAGGAGGGGAGTCCAGTGGAAAACACAAGAATAATTAACTGCTTCCTCATCTTCTATTTTGTCTCCCTCTGACCTGTGGACTCCTGCTATGCAGGAAGCAAAAACCCCACTGGTTTCAGTTAAAGTGGGATTTTGCTCCAGATTTCACCATGCTATTTTCCCATGAATTATTGCTCCAGTAATTTATTTGTAGAAAAAGAGAGCAGCAACACAACAGCCATAAAGCAAAGCCACACTGTGGGTTTTTCCTGTCCTGTGATTTTTGAAGGAGGTCTTGGACAAGGGGGACTTGGAGACTGGAAATTGCTCTACTGGGTGGTCTGAGCAGCTCCCCATGCTCCTGCAGTGTACCCTGTCCTCTCTTCCCCATGCACACACCCTGATGCCAGCAAAGGGGCTGGATAAGAAAACCTGATAGTTTTAATCCAAATTTTTAAATAGAAAGTGTGCCTCAGGTTACCAGCAGGAGCATGGTGTCAGTTCAAGCACCTGGTTCAGAGCTGCTGCAGGGAATAACAATCCCACTACTGCAGGAGGAGCAGCCATGGGTGTTCCTCAGCTCAGGCTCCTTCAGGGTGCCAGATCTGCACTAGATAAAAAAAGGAGAATCCTACAACATGTAGTTAAGAAATCTCTAATAACAGTAATTACAGCAGAGCAAGTAGGACAGAAACTGATAAAACCCTTACCCTTCTTATTGACTTATATTTTTCTATAAAAATGTTGCCTCTGCCTGCTACCAACCTCTGAGTCTCAGAGAGTGTGAAAAGCTGAACATTGGTGTGTGAGAGAAATGCACCCCAGCCCATACAGCATGATGGTGTGAAGCATTTTTAACCCCTCTATTAAAGTGATTTACATAATAGGTAGTGCTGATTTTGAGAGGTCTGTATTTAGACATGTAAGAGATTGAGAGGGGAAAAAAATCATCTTAGTAAAAGCTGGTGCCTTTTCATTTTCAAGAAGTGAAATCATTGTTGTATTCATTACTGATGACAATAATGTTGTGTTTATCTGACAAATTTAGTTCCAGGCCTTCAAAACGAGCAGTGAGGTGCCCCAGAACTGTGCTGTAATAGCACTGGATCTGCCTGAGCTCAGGCAAGGACAGGGAGTGCTGAGAGCTGCTGGGAATCACCAGCACACCCAAGAAGGAGGTGTCTGCTGCCTGGAGAAATGCCTCCTGTGGTACCTGGAGAGCACATGGACACACATCATCCCCCTGCTACTTGACAGGGGTTTGCAACCGTAGATCCCAGATGAGAGATGGCAGGATGCTGTGGGGCATCAGTGACATTTCTGGGAAGATGTCTCAGGAGACAAGAATTGGTGTGACAGCTACTGCTGTGCCCCACCCCTGCTGCCGGGGATGCCCAGTAACACAGGTAGCCTGCAGGGCATCTCCTGGCTAGGATGCCAGCCATGCTCCTGGCTCCCTGGGCTCCCACAGGAGTTTTGCCACAAGCTGCAGCATTTCTCCATGTGATCAGGCCCATCCCAGGCCACCGAGAGCCACTGCTGGTGCTTCACAATGAGATGTGCAAGCTAAGAGGGTATATTTACATGTCTGGCCCTTTAGGACTGAAATTTGGGGATGAGTTGAAGCCTCAGCTTTAAATTAGATGCTCCAAAGGCACCTGTTTCTGTAGGGCTTGATTGAAATGTGTTTCCTTTCCCCTGGTGAAAAAAGATCCATAATGTCTGTTTTGACTCTGAAACCACAAAGTTTAAGCAAAAATAAAACAACCTCTCTGGAAAAAATGCCGTTATCTGAGCATTTTAGAGTTGTGATAAGAATTTTAGACTCGTGCTGGGAGTTTTTCGATTTCAATTGAACCTACCCACTCCTATCAATCACCCTCCATCCTAAACAGACACCTATGACCTCATGCAAGTTTGATTTTGTAGAATCACAGAATATCCTGAGCAGGAGGGAACCCTCAAGGATCATCTTTTCCAACTTTCCTGCCCTGTGCAGGATAACCTGAGAATCACACCAACTGCCCAAGAGCATTGTCCAAACCCTTCTGGTACTCTGTCGGGCTTGGTGCTGTGACCACTTCCCTAGGGAGCCTGCTCCAGGGCCTAGGCACTCTCTGGGTGAAGCACCTTTTCCTAATATCCAGTCTAAACCTCCCCTGACAGCTTTATACCATTCCCACAGGCTGAACAAACCAAGAGACCTCAGCCACTGCTGATGTGGCACCCCCACCTCAGTTGTTCCTCGTGTGGCTTCCCCAGCATGTTATTTCACAGCGTGTTATCCATCTGGATGGCCCAGAAATGGTTGGGCCAGATTTCCAAATACTTGGGATGAGCTCACCTCAAAAAATAGAGTTATATTTGAGGAGATGGAGATTTAAAAGCCCAGGTTTACTCCTAGCTTTCTGGGCTCCCTGGGCCTCCAGCAGAGCTGGTTTGCCTTTTGGCCAAGCTGAGGAGCACTCTTAAAGGCAAAACACTCTAAGTGGCCTGTGTCTGTGTGGATTAGAAATGAATCACTCTGTCAGAAAAGCATTCTTTGAAACAATTGCAAATCGCTTAGGTGGCTATTGCATTAGATTGTGCATTATATGTGACCAATCAATATGTTTGTGTTTATAAGTATGTAAAGCTGCATCAGTTCCTAGCAAATGCAATATTCATGTAGGTGGGGTGTCATGGGCCTCTCTCCCCATTTCACAACAGCCAGAGAAAAGTCTGCAGTAAGTGCAGGACTGGCAATCTCATATCTTGGCTGCTCAGCAAGTGAGGATCCAAGAACAGCACAGGAAAAGACTGATACATTCAAATTCTGATGGCTTTGCAGAAAAAGAAAAGAAGGTATCTGTCCCAGCTACAATGGTGGTCTGACTCCTATATGAGAGCTTTCTCCAGGTTTGCCAGTGGTAGCCTTTAGCAATGGCAAAAGGAGGCTTCTCAAGGAAGGGTTAAGCTCTCAGAATGAATCCAGGATAACTGTGGACAAGTTGGGCTTAGTCATGGACTTTACCTCCCTTTTGACCCAAAACTATTAGTTCTTCCAGCATGAGTTAAGGAATGTCAATTTACACCCCAAGACTGATGTGCACAGAGGTAAATAAGAAATAATATGCACTCCATCAGGATTTTTCCCTCCATCAATCAAATTTCTGATAGTGTCATGTCATGACTCTCATGACATGAAGGAAGTTCTAGGGGTTTTTTCACCACCTTGGACCACTCCTCCAATGTATCAGGAAACCATTTTTAAAATGCAATTTAGTTGGCCTACTTCCCTAATTCCAGCCCCTACCAGTTGCATCTTACATATCCTTTAGGAACCAGCCAAGGGGCTTAAAGAGCCAACCCATGTTATGGGTGCCAAACCTCTTAGTTTATCATTAAGTTGATAATACACTTCAATCTCATTATTATTCTATCATTAGGATCTGAGTGGTTTGAGTGTTTGACTAAGTGGTTTTTTTTCTCCTCAGAGGTATATGAAATGCTGCCTCTCAGCAAGGTGTCCTGAAAACCTTTTCTTAATGAACAAGTGATTAAAAGGCTTAAGTGCAAGCAAGCATCCAAAACACAAGCTGCATTATCACAGAATGAGCCAGAAACAGGCTAACCCTCATTGCTGCTGACAGCACTGAGGTCCTTCACTCAGATGCTCTCCACGCTCTCTTGCTCTCTCTCAGTGGTAGCTGCTGGGCACTGTCCCATGGGCAGGCTGTGCTGTGGTCCAGGTCCACTGTGGATGTCTGGCTTTGCCTCTGCCATGCACAGCAAAGCCACCCCAGGGCAGAGTTGGCTTTTCCCTTGTTCCCATGCATGTCTCTGTTTCTGGCCCCAGGCAGCTCAGGAACATGCCTGAGCATCCTGTTCCTACCCAGGCTACACCTTCTTTGAGCTGGCTGCCAGGACTAGCACAGACAAGGAGTTAGACAGAATCCTCAGTAGTTTGTACTTCTGTGCTATCTTTCACAACATCAGATTTTAGTATTCTGTTTATTTAGTGTTTCATGTGGAGGTACAGTGAGATAGCACCTGGACTTCAGCATCCCTTCTAAAGGCGTGGAGATGACTGTCAAAGGAACACAGATGCAAGGAGTGTCAGCCAAGGAAATGCAACTTTCCCAGAGTGGAACCCTGGTCCTGCAGAAATCAGGGGAAGTTAGCCAATAGTTGCAGCAGAGATCAAATGTCTCTTCATTTTCTTCACCAGATGTGAGTGTTGTGCAGGCATACCAAGGGTACTGCTTCTCTGAGGGATCCCTGGGTGCTGCCAAGGCAGCCTGTGCTTGGTATCTGCTTGCTCCCCAGTTAGGTATGAGAGGAAGAGGAAGGCTCTGGGAAAACAATGGTGGGTGTTTAACACACCATGCCAAGACCTCTAGGACCTCAGCATAGAACCAGGCCAATGATGTGTATCTGGACAGGATCCTTCTGGTGCCACACGCTGCTTATTATCTGAACGAGGAAAGGTGGAGAGATAAAAATAAACCTTCTCCCTGACCTTTTTTAGAAATTTCTCTTCCATTTGTTTCTATTTCTGCCCTTTCCTCATTTTTTCCCAGTAACTGAAACAGCAGCATGAGCTGACACTATCTGTCATTACCCACATCATTTTCTGTGACACTGGTTCAATTAACTGCCCTCACAGATGTCTTCATGTTCCTGAGGAAAAAAGTTCCATTTCCCTGGCCCCAGAGAACCTATCTGTAGGAATGTGGCCAACTTTGCTGCATTTGCTGCCCCATGGAGTTGTCTGGCTGATGTGTTCTGTGGTGGCTTCATCATTTTCTATTTCTTGCTGACCCCAGAAGATGTGGGTCCCAGGTGCCTGCACCATCCCCAGTATCATGTCTGAATTTCACAACTACTGAGCAAATTAAGCCTCTGACCTGGCCTTCCCAGCAGCCAGTGGGTAACAACCAGCCAGTAAAACAGCCCTGTGGCTCTTTTACTCTTGTTAAGCGATTGTGATAAGCCCAGAAGTGGTTTTAAGGGGCTGCCTGAGCAGGGATCCTCTCTGATGGCTGGGTCTGCCCAGGGCAGGCATAGTGGCTGACCTGAGGAAGAGCCATTCTGCTCTCTGTACCACAACTGGAGAAGAGGTGCTCAATGTGCCTGTTTCTCTGCTGGCCAGTCCATTCTGGATCATCTTTCTTTTTGTAATTCTTTGTAGTAACCTGAAAGTAGCACCGCTGGCTCTGATTTAGCTTGTGGTTTCTATATAGATAGCATCTAGGCACTTACAGCTTCCTTGTAGGTTGTCATTAAGGACTATGTATTAATTTCCAGCACAGCCTTTTTTCTTCCAGAGGCATCTCTTCTTCTTCTAGTCATTTGAGATACTGGCAGAAAAGGAACATTTTGCAATTGCAGACAGAGGGTTATGACCTTGCTTCAACTGAAGAAGACTTTTGACAGAGAAGTCAGTACAATCCAGGTTGTAATAGACTTATCTGGTTCCAGACCTTGGTTAACATCTCATTCCTCTTCTGAAGAGAAAAGGCAGTACAACTCATCTAATATACCTCGCCCAGGGCTGTGAGCAGAGTGCTGATTCACTGGAGAGCAGGGAATCCAGGAGAAATACTTTATTAACTTCTCACCCCGCTGGTAGTCAAGGTGGAGAGGGGAGTGAAATGGAGGCTTAGAATTAAAAGTCTGATAATTTGCCAGGGACATGATGACAAAAATCAAAAGGGAAAGCACATTTTATTTGCAAAGTTCAAGGAGGGTATTACAATCAAGAAGAGGAAAGCAAATTGAAGCATTAAAAATAAAGCACTTGATAGAAGCTTTTTGAAAGGGTGGCTAAGAAGTGTTTCACTCAAACTCTCTCACGACACCCCCACATTCCCTTGTTCTCTCCATTTCCCCCCCAAGTCACATCCATTAATTGGATTACAGCTGCTTGTGACATCAGCCTGGCTGCAGCCATGGTGTGGCTAAGCACATGCAGTTTCAGGCTGTGCAGGAAGGAGCTGCTCTGGGTAACTCTGACCTCTGATCCCCACAACCAGCCTTGCAGTCCTTGACCCTGTGCTGGGCTGGGTGTTGCCATGAGGTTTATGTCACAAGACAGGATGATTAGGTCACTAGGAAAGTCCCACTGAGTATTGAATTTTAATGCCCTGATCTGTAAGGAGTTGAGAACTTTGTCTCTTTCCTTGTCTTACAGGATGGGCTGACCCAAACCAGCAGTGATGGGCAGGGGCTAGTCAGACCCTCTGCTTAGTCTGGCAAGATGATGGGGAGTCGGCAGAGAAAAGTACAACTTTAGCTAAAGCCTGGCTTTCATGCTCACTGCTATTCACTTGTGTGTGCAGGGAACCCAGGGATGCTCCATCAGAGGCAGGGAGCAGAGCTGCAGCTACTGCTGCCACCATCATCACCACCATTCCCTTTCTGAAGATCCTTCCCAGCCCAGGATCTTCTCTGAAAGCTTTAACTGGTGACATTGCAGGGGTTTCTGCTTAAAACCTGAAAACTATTTTATCAGCTTCAAAGGACAGGGTGAGTGACCTGTGAGAAAGGTGGGGTCTCTCTCTAGCATGAATCATCCCACTATCCTTTGAAGAAGATTGCAGTACCCACATTATATATATATGTGTGTGTGTGTGTGTGTGTGTGTGTGTGTGTGTGTGTGTGTGTGTGTGTGTGTGTGTGTGTGTGTATGTATGTATGCTTCTTTCCAATCCACCAGGCTGCTTCTTAGGCACCACTCATGTGTGCAGCTGTCATGACAGTACCAACACAAGGCAGAAGTGAGCTGCCTGGTACCGTTTTACCATAGTATTCCAGCCTCATCTGTGATTTAGTTGCTGAACCTGAAAGACCCGAGGACACGGATGCCAAGCCAGGCCAGCTTCTGTTTAGCTTGGAGTGAAGAACAGGAGAGGGTGTAGGAAAGAGGTGGGAACGGGGTGTGCCCTGCTGCTGCTCTCCCATGGCCACAAATCCATCTACGCACTTCACCATCAGAGACTTTCCACGGAGACTGCCATCCCTGAAACTCATCCTTTTCCACAGCAGGAAGTCAAAGAAAATCCAGGACATTAAATAGTCAGAAAAAAACCTCAGGCAGACCAGTTCTTAAATGGAAGCTGCTTTTCTTCAAAAGCATAGCATAAATATTTCAGCAATTCTTCTGATATTAGAATTACCCAGATGGGCTGAGAAAAAAAAAAAACTAAAAAACTCAAACAAACACAATACATCAAATTGCATTGTATCAAATTGCCCCCGCTTGCAGAGTATGCCCTAGAACTGCGGGAATGGCAGGTGGGATTGCACAGGCGGGTCAAGTTCTTGTGTTGTACTAAACATTCCCATTGATTTCAAAGGGCTATTAATTGTTTTAGTGATGCAAAGGGAGCTGTTGACTTAATTCCCCAGTAGTGTGGGGAATGCAGAAGCTGGGAGCAGGGAAGACAGAGATGGTTTGTAGTCAGAAGAGAAAGTTAGGTACTTCCCTTTGGGGTCTTCAGTCTTGTGGAATGGGCAGTCTGGGACATATCTGATAGGGGAATGGGGAAAGGGGAACAACACTTCTCTCAGCCTACCACCAAAACAAACACCTAAAAAAAAAAGGCACTCCTGACCTTCTTGCACAACAGAAAAAAACGTGTGAGTAAAGCAAAGCCCGTGCCCAGCAGACACTTCTGTGGAAGCATGGGCACACTGTCCTGCTGTGCAGGCTCCTGTCCTTGCCACAATGCTTGTATGCCAGGGCTTTGCTGAAGTGAAGGTAAATACAATGCATGGGATTTGGGAGAGAGCTGGCACAGGAAACTGACAGCAAAGCAAGGGGAAGGATTTGGTACAGTGTGAGATAAAATGAAGAATGGAAGGGCTGTGGGGTGGCAGCAGCCTTATCGTGTTTTTAAGCCTCAATCTAATTAAAAGAGATACATAATTAAAATGAAGTAATTAACCGTTTTGTAATTAAATACAAAAATAATTAAGCTGAAATTGAGCACGATAACATCCAATTGTCAGGACAGGATTTATTAGTACTTTAATCTGATGAGTTATTTTCATTGTTCTATTGATTGCGTTCCTGTGGAAAGAAATCTGTCGTTTCTGTACGAAGGGACACAAGTTGGTTTTCCATGTCCTTTGGGCTTCTTGAAACATGAACAATGATACAATGAGTATGTAGACCATGATTCCATGTTTCCACAGAAAGGGCTGCATTTTTGTCAGTGCCCCAAGAATTTCGTATTATAGTCAACATTTTCCATCATACTTGTTTGCAGCTATTTGGTCTGTGTAAAATGAAAAACACTTGGCTTAAAAACTTGACTTTATTGCTGCATAAATGGTGATGTTCTGTATTGAATTTCAGATCAGAAGAAATACATACATAGACATGAAGTACATTACAGGGTAGCAAGTGAAGGAAAAAAATTACAACCACATTTTGAGAAGCAGACCCTGAGCTATCAATGTTTATCAACCTCCTTCTCTTTCTGTGTGCTCATGCATAAGCTGTTTATGTGCTTTGCTAGATAAGGGTAACAAAAAGTGGTGTTGCAAATACCCAGAGTAAGCATAGGCCACTTATTCTGATGCCTTTGAACAGATTTGACTACATGGCTTTAGACTTCCCACCTTGAGCAGAGGATCAAAAAAGTCTTTTCTTCTTCCTCTGTGCCAAGTGACAACTCAGTATCGCTCATCTCAGAACAAGGGCATGTCTTGGTGCCTTGCTTGTCTTCCAGAGAGCTGCAGTGATTTATGAAATAACTGAAGTCATCTGGGCAAAACACAACAAAGAACAGTTAGAAATACTGTAAGGATGGAGATCCATCTTTCATTTGGACATTTTCAGCTGACAAATTTCTTACTGGTGTGGGGATTTAGGACATTGGTAGTGTCCTTCATTGCTCTTTACTTGAAGCATATTGCTATTTGTGTAGCTTTTGGTCTTCTGTGCTACAAGTCCTGGGCTTGCAACAGTGAAGGAGTGAGCCATGTCCTGTGTGAATATATATTAGAGGCTTGCTGGACTCTTCCAGACTAAGCATCTATTTCAAGCTATTACAGCTGCCTGTAACTGAGGAGAATGGTGACCCATGGACCTTTTTGCAGTCTCAGTTCTGCACTTGGAAAAAAAATAATGGAAGTGTGTATTTATCTGTGAAAAGAGTCATCTCAGTTAAGATCACAGGAACTGCCAAATTGTTCAGCCTTGTTGGAGATGGGATACTAGGCAAGGCTGGCTTTAGTCACCTCAAAGAAAGACATAGGAAAACCAAGATGAGCAGATGTCTAATGATCCTTTGCTCACATAGTTCTATAATATTTAGACTGGTGTAATGCACAAAAACACAAGTTAGGACCTGTTCCAGAACCTGTTGTCCAATTTAAGGAGTGAAGTCAGTGGTGGTGGGTAATTAATGGGAAATCTGTACTGCAAAGAGAAACCCAGCTGTGATAAGTGATATAAAAATATGGTAGTGGTGAGTTGTATAGCCTAGAAAATACCTACCCTATAGTAAATGTCATCTGATTGTTCAAGAAAATTATGGTCCTCCCCCACAAGGCTGAAAATATGATGCTAAATTCCCTTCTAGATGCCTCAATAATACTGGAAAGATAGCAGAGAGGGAAAAAGTCTTAAATGAGAAACAGAGAGAAAGTTGAACAAGCTGATTTATGGGGAAAGATTAAAGTAACTAAATGCACATCACTCAGATAAATGACATCTCAGGGGAACATAATTGTCTGCTCCAAGGACTTGAAGGATTGGGCACCTAGGAATGAGAAGATTCCCCAGGGCCAGGCAAGGCTGGGAGCTATATAATGGGGAGAAATGGGTGAAACTGCACAAATGAAATTCAGGTGGAGGCCTGAGAAATGGTTCCTTATGGAGACATTTCATGAACTATGAAATCCTCTCCTAAGGGGACCAGTAAAATCTTGGGTTATTTAGCACTAGGCTAGAAAAGCACTCAAAAATGTACCAAAAGGCACAAAACTGCATCTGCAGTGGGTTCACTGGGTAAGTTATAACCATTTTCTGTATCTCTGTACTGTTTATTTGTTTGTTTGTTTGTTTGTAACAAAGCTGGGCTATTTGTCTCTCTTCTATGGCATCTGCCTGCAACCCTTTGTTCCTCTGCCCTCAGCATCTTTGGTGGCCCAAGCCGTGTTGAGTCCATGTTGTGATGCAGCAGATCCTCTGAGCTGAGTCATGCCTCGAGGGGAGTCAGAGCCACACCGTGACGAGACTTCTCTGCTTTGTACCCTGCCAGAAGGATTGTCACTTGCTAATTGTATAGCTTCTCTTGATTTCCACGTAGCTCTGCTGGCAGCAGCAGCAGCAGAGGTAGTGTTCTGCTGGCACACACTGGTGGAGCCAGCCCTGGGTCACAGCCAGTCACACATATGCAGCAGCAGGAACAAAACTCTTGACCTTCACTTCCAAAGACATGGAAGGACCCACCCAGCTAGCTGGTCCACAGTATTTTGAGGAGTTAATGCATGCAATTCAGTAATGGATAGCAGAGTGAATAAATAAGTTTTATTACCTGTGACACCAGATTGCAGAGTCATTTTAAGTACATTGTAATACTCAGAACACAAATTGATCCAGGACATAAAGTTTTCCAGGAGGCAATGGATTAAAATCTTTCAAAGTAAAAACAGAACAAGGATATCAAGACTGCCTTTTGCATCAGAGAACAAATACAGGGGCCCAGACTTTACCCCACTATTGCTCTGCTTCTTTGATGGCAGCTAAGCAGAGCTCAACTGGTCATCCTTCTCCCAAGCAAGTTGAGATGGTGCAGAGCCAGCTCCACAGCTGATACCTGAGGAACAGCCACTTCCCAAGCTCACCACATGTTCCACTAGCTGGGGGCAGGAGCTGGGGAAAGGGTTACTCTGACAAGTTAGATTGTGCCCACACTGAGAGCCATCCCAGCTCTCCCTCTGGGGCTGTGCTTTCTGGTACAGGTCAGGCCAGCCCCTACTTTGTGATGGTGACAAGGATAGGGACAAGATGTGCCATCAGACTAAGACAGGCAGAGGCAGCTCACTGCTCTAACTGTTCTGTGGGTAGAAACTGTTCATTGCCTTAATCTGTGCTAGGCAATGAAGAACAGCCAGACAGAGATTTTTTACCTCTTTGCCCTTTCTGTCTGGTTTTCCTGCTTCTAAGTTTTTTACATGAAAAAGAGGAGATGAGGCAGAATGGAAACGATGTCAGCATCAAAAGGGTGATAGTCTCTGCATGGATGTCCACATTTTTCATTCTTACAGGGCGGTGCTTGCATCAGTCGGTGTTTGCAGTGCCCAAGAGTGCCTGTTACCAGCAGCCAAGATCCTCTTGACTGGCTGGGAAGAAAGCAGCAGTATAAACGTGTCAATAGAGCACCAGCAATTTGTCAAGCAGTTACAATGCACTAATCAGGGGGGTGGAGGGGAGAAAACCCTGCCAAGACTCAGCCAGCTCAAAGGGAGCTGCTGCTTGTGCACAGCGCTGGGGCTCTTTCCTTTGTGGGCAAGCCCAGTAACTTCCCAGGAGCTGATCAGTCCTGGGACTGAGAAGGTAGCCTTGGCTCCCTGGCTTCCAAGGCTGGCTCACGGTTTCTCTGCCTCCCTGGCTCCCACACAGCTGCCCTGTACTGACGAGCAATGCCATGACCCCTGGGTGCCCCAACAGCAGGAGATGGTGGCACTGAGCATCAGGACAGCACTCTAAGCTGCCCACAGTTGTCCTCTGCCTGTCTGGGATCAGCTCAGAGACCCAACACTGTCACCTCCTTGAAGGTCAAGAGTTTGGCCCATTTAGAGACAAGTTATTTGCCATGAAGTACCACTTAACACCTGATTTACTGAGCTTGCCAGACATAAGAAAAAACATTCCAGTCCTTATGTGGTACTCTCCTTATTTTTTTGTTAATGCAGCAGATTTCAATCAAAAAAGTATTTGAACAGCACTGTCAGGCACAAATAAAAATATAACCATGCAGACAGGTAGCAAGGCAAGAAGTGCTGCAGTCTTGTGGAAAACTGGGGGATATTTCTTCAAACCAGCCCCCATGGTCCTTAAAGATGCTTAAACCTCTCATGGGATCGCAAAGAAACCTTTGGAAAAAGAGATCTCCCTGCATCCAGCATTGTCTACATTCCTCTCCTCCGCGGTCAGAGCAGATAGGCGTAGTATTGATTCATTGCTTCAGGATTTTTGTGGGTGGAGAGGAGGCTGTATTGCGTATTCCCTGTGCTGTCTTATCACTAATGCATTAAGGAGCTGAACAAGCAATAAGGGCAAATGGACTTCAAAACAGAGGGAACTGTCTCCACAAGGCTCAGGCTGATTTACAGCAATTACATCTTGGCAGCATCGCCAGAGCCCATTAAGCCCCGCACCTGCCTGTAACTTGAACATCTCCAGTTCCGAGGGGGCACTCACCATTAGTCACCCTGGCACTGCCACGAACCCTCCTTGTCCCTGATGCAAGGCAAGATGTAAAACAATGTGGGGAGGATTAACAAAAAGTTAATAGGCTGCAGAGCGCAAATTGATCTGAACTTCAGCATCGGATACTGTTTCAGATACCGGGATGCTCTGCTGGCCTCCTTCCAAGGTCTGAGGGGAAGGGATTGGAGACAGAGCTTGGAGCCATTGCATTTGACTCAGGTTTTCCCTGTCTCTCCACTTTGTGTTTCATTACCAGGGGTGGATTGGCTGCTCAACAATTAATTTTCTTTACCCTGTTTTTGAATTTTTTTCTTGCTTTTAAAAGGGTGTTTCTTTGTGACACCATTACTTTGCGGGGTAGCTGTGTACAAATCACCAAGTGAAAGTGTAGCCCTGCTGGAACCAAGGGGACAGCTTGTATCAACTCCAATGAGGGATGATGCTGCTTGCTTTGAGGGCTGGGGTGCAGGAAAGCTGGGTTTGCCATGTGCCTGCCTGCTGTTTCCACCATGGAGGGAAACCAATAGTGGAGAATATCACACCAAAAATACAAAAAGGGAGATGCTTCCAAGCATTGGTGCACTGAGGGTGCATGAGAAGTCTCACAGCAGATCGCAGTGCGCAAAGGTATGAGGATGGATGAGGTTTGGGGGGAAAAGGCAGAGAAACATTTCATTCCAGATACCACCAGCACAAAAGACCTTCAGAGGAGTTAAAATTTACTCAG
This sequence comes from Serinus canaria, assembly GCF_022539315.1. NCBI lineage: Eukaryota > Metazoa > Chordata > Aves > Passeriformes > Fringillidae > Serinus > Serinus canaria. Next base: position 42,107,247 of record NC_066315.1, read on the forward strand.
CGATCCAGAAGTGTTTATGGCCCACGTAAAATTTACCGGAAAAATGTCAGATGTCAGTGGATTGTATTAAATGTAAATATTACACAACTCGCAGCCTCCGTTTCTTATTGCAGCTTGGCACGTAGCTCTCGTGGATCTCCTGTTTGAAGGGGAGTCTCTGGAGGTGCTTCTGCTTGGCAGCAGGTCTGGAAAGATTTCATCGTGAGCTGTGCTAACCTGTACATCCCCTTGTCCCCGTGAGACACTGCCAGGCTGACTAACTGGCAACTCTTATGGTGGCAAACGTGCCTGGTTCAACAGAGAAGCCCACCCTGATGTGTCTGTGACAGACACTGCTGTGACACTGATGTTCATCACCCCCAAAATGGACGTGCAGTCTAGCTGCACCCTGGCAGAGGGAGGAGAGGGCAGCAGAGGATGCTCTCCTGGGTACACTGTTTCTGCCTCCAGCCCCAGGAGGGACTGAGGTGGGCACTGGCTCTGGGCAGTGTCTCCTGCAGGTGATTCAGGAAGAGAGGAGAGAGCATATGGGCATTGTTCCCTGCTTGGAAGATGCTCAAGAGCACAGTGGCAGTGGGATCATGCAATTGTTAAATGCCAAGTGCATTTGAAAATGGGGAGGACACTTTGTTGAAGCTGTCCTTGGCCTTAGGCAAGTCCCACCAAGCCTGAGTGCAGGCACAATGCAGCTTGCTCCAACTTGTCTCCATCAAGTTTGAGAGACATCTGGCTTGCTTACAGTACTGCTGGACCTCTATTCTGTTTTACTGGCTATTTGTTCATTTAACAAATCACTTCTTCTTTGGCCTGGCCTGTGGATCTCAGATGATGTGTTGTGTGCAGGATGTGACTCAGGGCTTGGGCTGTCCTTTCTGTGTTGAGACCCCTTGAGAAGTTGTGATGCTAAGTCACATCAAGTATTTCTGCATCCAGGCCAAGCTGAGGGAAATAAGCCAGTGTAGGGCATTGCAGCTCATATCCACAGATGCTGGGAAAGGACTCCATGCCCTGGAAATGCTGTTTTGTTTTGCCCTGTTGCTCACCATGCATGTTACTGTCATGGTACCATCTCTTACAAAAAAACCCCAAAAAACAAAAACTACACTGAAGGATTTTTTTGTTGCTTTCTCCTCAGAATGTGAGAAGGAAAAAAAGAACAAACCTGAACACTTGTGTTACAACTTATGCCATTTAAAGCTGCAGTGGATTTCAGTGTACTTTTCCCCCTAAAGGATTAACTTTGACAATACTGTTCCTGAAAATCTCTCTCCTGCAGTCTCTGGGAAGCTCACTGACACAGCATACGCACACAAAACACAGGATGCTGGCCCATTCCTGCTGCAAGATAAAGGAGATTCAGAGTCATATTTCTACTATAATAAACATAAGTACAACAGGATTGAGGAGGATCTCATGACAACTTTAGGAAAGTTTCTGGCATCTGTTTTACAGATAGAAAGATTTTTACCCTGTGCTTTAAGCAGTGAGTTGGCTATTTTTAAGTCAGGAGAATGTACACTAGTATTATCTGGAAATAGTTTCTGGAAAGCAATTTCAGCTCCTGCAGGCATGTAAACAGAGATGATCCCCAAATACAATTTATATCATGTTTTTCTAACACAAGAGCCAAGACCTATTAACAGCTCATTCATGTGTTTTTCAGGAAGCTGAGGAATCCTGTTGATATTTGGAGGAGGGAGAAATTTCCTGAATGAGCAAAATCTTTCTCTCCAGTCATTACTGCAGAACCACGTTGCAGATTTGGCTTTGAGAACAGATACTTCTTGTGCAGACCAAAGAAACAAACTCGCTAAAACCGTAAAATGAGATAAGCACGTGCAATTTCTGCTGATATTCATAACAAGTCGAGTCGCCATGTGCTTATCGGAGACCTTGGCCTTCCTGAGAACAGCAAAATGTTTAGTCATCTCCTCACTGCTGAGGAGCTGAACGATGCCCCAGCAGCTCACTGCTCCTCCTGGCAGGCTTAGGCTCAAGCACAGGCTGCAGTTCTGCACTTTGACTTCCAGAAGAGTATTCAGAAAAAAAATGCAGATGTTTCCTGCTCAAGAATCCCAACTCAGGCAAAAGTCATTAAAATAATTTGAGGTATTATTCAGATGTTTTGACCTGGCTGTGTTTAAGTGTGATTGCTTCTCCCCCAGTAAGGACATCTGGGCATGCGCAGGAAAGTTTCACACAGGGTTTAGGGCTTTCAGTCTTAGAGTTATGAGGAATATGCTGGGAGCCCCCATGGACGCTTTCACTTTCCTGACAGAGAAAGAGCATGTTTTTTCCTGTCTTATTTGACATATGCACTAAGAACACTTTGCTTTCAATCTGTTAAAGCAAGCAATTGCGGCAGAGGTGAGAAGATTTCCTTGGATGGGCACAGTTGAAAGGTTAGCAGTGTTTATTGATTTAATAACTCTCATTCTTTCTCAACAGATTATCTTTCCAGAGACATTAGCAGAGGTAGAGCCCAGAAGTGCAGAAGAACATTTCTGATATGTTAGGAAGGCAAAGGACAGAGAGGAAAGGTGATGAATTGCTCTGGTCCAGACCTATTAAGCCCCAGGCACAGATTGGAAGATAGAATAGGAAGTCCATGCACATATTTTCTAAAGGGAACATTTATGAGGATGGTATTTATGTTGACCTTTCACACTGAGGGTATCCACCACTTCTTGTTACATGCTGGGTAGCTGATCACTGGTGCAGAGAGCAGGTAGGGAGAGATCTTGGCTCAGAACTTCCTTCCTCTGCGAGCTGATGAGCTCATGGTGACCAGGGAGGAATCTGAGTCATGGTAAAGTGCTTTTCTAGAGGCAGAAGTGTGGTATTGAAGCCCCAGAGTGTGTTGGTCCTGAGCAGTAGTAACAATCAGATGCCTGCAAAGGTACTGTGGACTTTGCCAAACCAGGCTCACTCAGCACACTGCAGGGATGAACTGCCCAGCCCTACTACCCTGTTTTCCACTGCCATCTGGTTACCATTTTTGCTCTTTTTCAGAGCATCAGAGGAAATGAATGACAGCTCTTCATGTTCCCTTTGGCTCCTTACAGCAAAAAAAGGGTTGGAAGGAAGGGCTGTTCAGCTCCCATACACCTGGGAGCTGAACAGCCTTGTTTGGAGCAGGCTGAATGCCCAAACGAGAAGTATATCCCACCTCTCAGGCAGTGCCTGGGACCTTGTATTCTCACCGCTGAGATCAGTCCAAATCAATGTGCAGTTTCTGTGATCTCACTGTGTGTACTGAATACTCCTTTTCTGAGCACCGACCCCTCCTCTTGATGGAGGTTTCTTGTTCTGCACAACAGACTGTATCCTGTGGGTCTCCTGCATGAATTCTGGAGTCAAAGTGAACCAGCTCCTGAGTTGCACTCTGTTCCCCCACAGACATGGGCATGCTGAGACCTTTAATGGGTTGCTAATTGCTCTGATTACAAGTCAAGACCGAAGAGGAATTGTTGGATGATGAGCTCCCTGGCAGAAAAGAAGATACCAGTGGAACATTTTTGATGAATAATTCAGTAAGCAGGGATGGGAAATGAACAAGTCTTCTGTCTGCTAAAGGGAGGAAAAAAAGACCAAAGAAAAAAAGAAGAAAAGGCATGTCCTGCCTGAGCAAGGCAGACCACTCTGAGCCTGGGTTTCAGCTCACGAAGGGCAGCACAGCCTGACTTTCTAGGTGGCAGCCGAGCCTTTGCAGGATTGCACCGCAGCTGGTTACAAAACCCTTTGCACAGTGGAATCCAGCCCACCTCCCTGCAGTGATTGCTGCAACCAAGGGCGAGCTCTCAGGATCAGGTTCTCATGTGGTGTAAATCTCCCAAAGTCTATTCATGAAGGAATGTATACTAGTCACAAGATGGCAAGCCATGGAAGCCTGGATGGAGTTTTTATTTGGGGGAGGGCATAACAGGTTTTTTTGGCAGGTGTTTTTAGCTTTCTGTTAGTAACATTGGAAGGTCTGAGAACAAATTTATTTCTCCAATATGGAGAGGAACTTTCTTCAAGTGTGGATCTTGTTTTTAGACCAAAGGATAATGTATATATACAAGCCTTAGTGCAGGACAGGAGCATTCACAGTGAGGGCTGCTTTTATTTCATGCATCTAATTCAATGTGACAATAGCGTGTGACAATAGCAGTGCAGCAATTTCTCCCGCATTTGCGATGCTAGAGTTGTGATCTCTTTTTTTCTCTCTTTATAGTTTCCAATTACTCCTCTCACTTGCATTCTGCAGATACAAAATAACTTAATCTCTTTGCTATCGAAGATCTGCTCTCTTAATCCAATGGTGGCAACAGCAGCAAACATTTCAATTAAAACTGTGTTCCACAAAATAGATGTATTCATTATATTGTCTCCCTTCCTTTGCAAGAGAAGAACTAATTGGGAACAGACATGTGAAGGACTTGCATCCAGAAGTCTGCAAATAGAAATACACTGGTTACTCTTCCAGTGAGGAGAGACAATGGCTTGAGCTATCAAAGCAAACCGCCAGGGTGGAAACCAGTGTGCCAGGAGTAAAAAGCTTCTGTCCAGTTTCCTCTACCATCCCTGGACCCATCCCAGATAATTTTCCCACCCTTCTGGGAGGTTACAGTGCTCCAGAATGTGGAAGAGATTATTTACTGGGTTGGTACAAAGTTGTCTTGGGTAGGTGGGTCCGTAAGGACCATCTTGGATCCTTGCTTTGGCACCCTAGCCTCAGGTCACTTTCCAGGGTCTGCTGCTACAGGACGCCACAAGTAGGAGCAAGGAAGAAACTTATGGGTTGACCTACATTTTCTTTACCTGTTCATGTGCATAACTTAGGCACCTTCTGCAGTTTGCTTCCTACCTTGGAGTCAAATTCAGGTGTTGGTTCATTTGTACTAAACCAATATGATCTCATTTGAGACTTGAGTTATTAAACCCAGGACACATGACTTTGCATCCAACTATCATTTCTTTTTTAGGGGAAGTAGCTCATGCGAAGGGATTATACTAAACTCCATGGAATTCTTCTCGCAAGAAAGTGTAAAAATAATTCCACAGCTATATGCAGAGAAGTCAAAAGCTTGCCAAGATGAACACCAGACACCTCCCTCCCCATCAAAGAAAGACTCATTTTATTTGGGAGCCTATTGAATCAGTGAATCAGACGATGAAGTCTTTTGTACTGAAAATCAGCCATGTTCACCAGGGATTGCTCTCTTACCAGAAAACAAATGAATGGCTGCAGCAAGATGTGGTCAGTCATTCTTCTTGAGCAGAGCAGGTGGCACAGATCCCCACCCATATGCCTTGCAGCAGTGTAAAGCATGAACACAGGCATAGCTTGCAATGTGCAGTCATGGGATTTCTTTCTCTGCTCCCCTTATCCAGAGGCAGATAGGCATCACAAACACCCTGAAAAGCTGTGGCTCAATCTACTTTCTCTTTCCAGTTAGTTTTAAGCAGGCTTTTTTAAGACGGTGGTGGATTAGCTGGTAAATGTGTGCAGCTCTTGGTAGAGCTCACCTCTGATTATGTCTGGTGGGATCTAAGAAGCAACAATGAGGAGCAGATTAAAGTCCAAAGTTTCAGTGTCCACCTGCAGTAAACCAGAGTTATTAGGTGATGAAGGACTCTTACATCTGTCTTTCACCGCACCAAGCACTTGGACTGTCACCCGCTTTCCTTCTTGCACATTTCCTTCTCTGGTTATTTGTCATTCAAGCTGCTGTGCTGTACTCAAAGGCTCTCCTGAGCCCAGTCCCCACAGCTTGAGCCCTGTGTGCTTAGCAATTTGTCCATTGTGGAAGAATATGACACTTATGAGAGCAAACTTTGCAGCATGGAGGTCTTGGATGCACATCCTTGGCTACTCCAGTATTACTCAGGACCCTCATTCTGCTGATGCAACCTGAGAAGGATGGAATCAGCAAAGTGTTGCAGTGTGGACTTGAAATCTGCTTTCAGATTCTTCTTCATGGTCTTTATCTCCACAATCATAGACTCCATAACACTTTTATTCTTGTCAAATCTAATTTCAGTATCTTAATCAGGAAATATTGTTGGTTTTTTTCAGTGGAAACAATAGAAACACCCCCCCACCCCCTTTCAAATGAGGTGGGACTCAAGTTTCATGCCCCAGTTTTGCTGAAGGTTTAAGAAAGTTTTGCATAAAAGTTCCCTCATTAATAGATCCTGCAGGATATGGCTCTAGAGCTATATGTGACAGTCACAGATCCTGACTTCAGTCCCTTAAACATACAATCTTTCTTTATTGTAGTTGCATCATCTTTCAGTAGGTCTGAATTCAGTCTCTTTGAAAAGTGTGTCTGTGAGTATGGGAGCACAAAGATGATTGTAAAGTAACAAAATATTAAGGAGGAGGCTTATGTAAAATCTGGGAGATGCCAAAGTATTCATAATGCAAATGAGCTTGCAAACACAACACATCTGCTCCACTTCAATACTTTCCTGACAATTCAGTGAGATATTTATTTTGTTAAATAATTTTCTGACCTTCCTCTTGCCCTCCTTCCCCAAGGAAATAACCCTGACCATTTTTTTTTTGCTGGGAAATCCTTAAGAGTGGCTTCTAAATTAAAACACATTGGAATAAGAGCAAACACCAAACATGCTATAAATGAAAGCAATTCCAGATCAAGAGGTGCCAAAATCTTGCTAAGTATGACAAAGAGCACTTCTCCTCCTTAGAGAAAAGGGAGACTTTATTCTTGCAGGTGATGCAAACAGTAGTATGAAGGATTTAGTAACAGGCTGTGCTGGTTTTGGCTGGGGTAGAGCTAATTTTCGTCACAAATAGGTGCTATGGGACTTTGTTTTGGATTTGTGTTGAGCACAGAGTTGATAATTCAGGGATGTTTTTGTTATTGCTGAGCAGTGCTTGCACAGAGTCAAGGCCTTTCTGCTTCTCACACCAGTGAGTGGGCTGGAAGTGCATAAGAAGCTGAGAGGGAACACAGCTGGGATAGCTGACCCCCACTGACCAAAAGATATTCCATACCATATGGAGTAATGCTCAGCATATAAAGTAGGGGAAGAAGAAGCAAATGGAGCATTTTTGGAGTGACGACATTTGTCCCCCCAACTCACTGTCAGATGTGATGGAAACCTGTTTTCCTGGATGTGGCTGAACACCTATTTGCCCATGGGAAGCAGTAAACTCATTGTTTGTTTTGCTTTACTTTTTCTTTACAGAGTAAACTGGCTTTATCTCAACTGACAAGGTTTTCCTTTTCTTTCCAATTCCTTCCCCAACCCCGCTGGTAGGGATTGAATGCCTGTGTGGTGCTTAGCTGCTGGCCAGGGGTAAACCATAACATAGTGGTAAAATAATATCTGGTTTCAGGCAATTTCCCCCAAATCTCTGATGGGATTTTTGTGCTAAATCAACCCAGCCACAGCAGAAATGATCCCTGAGTTGCACTAGGTAGTGAGGTAACTACTCTGTGCCCCAGTTCAGGCACATCCCACGGCTGGAAGCTCCGAGCACTGCGAGCAGCAGGGCCACATGTGCCCTCTCAGCAAGGCAAGAGACAGCCGTGGCAATGCTTAGCTTTCACAATGGAGGTGAGGGAAGACTTCACCACTCAAGTGGAAACATTTTCAGAATCAAGAGTATAAAAATAAAAGGGAAAAAAAAAACCAACCAAACTTTTAGAAGTCTCACAGCTGCTATTGCCGATCATGTGTGTGACTCAGAGGGTAGACTGCATGCTATAAATGGAAATGGGTTACTTATAATTTGACTGATAATGTCTTAGTTTTTGTAAGAAAAAGGTCTTTTGAAGAAATACTATAGTGGGGTGGCAAGCTGTACCATATGTTCTTTGCTGCAGCTGACTTTATAATACATCTCAGCTACACTTTAAACTGTATAGCACTGATTGCATTGTAACTCCTATGTCCTCTGCAGATAAAGTTATGGAAATATAATGACTGTGCTTCAGATACATGCCAATGCTGTCTATACTATTTCAAATCAGCAGACAAGAGAAGGACACCTGCTTGCCTAGGCTTTCCCTGCTTGTTTACCGCCTTCTGTACGACAGTGAGGGAGGCTTGCGGGTCCCCTAGGGAGAGTAAGCACCAAAAATAAAAATTCATGCTTGCTGGAGCCATGCTTTGACTATGTAGTTCTTCATGGCAAAGTGTGGATGCCTTGTGCCCTCACATAGGGAAAAATTAATAACTATAGATTCCTGAGCCCTCAGAGGGCTAAGTGGGGAGTGGACAGCCAGGAGAAAATCTGGAGGTTTCCCTTTTTGACCCTGAAAGAAAATAGGTCTGGAAATGATGGTCATTGCATCCCAAATTCACCTCAAAATGTTGGGAAATTCCTTGGACAATCTTCTGCTGTACCTCCGGGAAATGCTGATACCGTTTGCCAGCGCTGTGGTCTGGCCAGCACTCTGTGATTATTGGCCTATTACAATTTGGTAATACAAGAAGGCTGAAGCCACCCAAGATGCTGCGGTGTGGCCTCCCGGCACTGCCTGGCTGGGTCAGACCTAGCAGAGCCCTGCCTTTCTCTGCAAGATGTCTATCTGCACTTGCAGCCTGGCTGTGTGTAGACACTTGCAGGGAAAACAATTTGTTACTGTAAAGTGTCTGTGTGAGGGGAGCTGTAGAAAACAGTTGAAAAGAAACTTTCTCTCTGATGAGTTTGATGCAATGTCTCTGGTTGTGATTTTACCAGCAGGCCACCTTCACCACTGCCTTACTTAAGATATTTTAATGCGGGGCTGAGCCAAATAGTTGTCATGCCAGAAAATCTGCCTGCACCACACAGCTGGTCAGTCCTGGGCTGTTCAGTTGCTTCAAGGGCTTTGCCATGCCTTATGGCAGGAAAATGGGATAAAGTCATGGGGGAGCAGCAGGCAACATCCCATAAGGAGTCCCTAAGTCGCTGTGCCTTACCCTTTGCACAGGTAAAGGTAAGGCACAGCCTTCTGCCCTCACTGACGCTGCTCTACCACACTTAATGGTCCAGATCTTGGCAGAGCCTTTCCCCTGGCTACCTCCATCCTATTTCCCTGCCTTCCTGCAATACCTTTTTTTTTTTCATAACACTGCAGCTTAGGTACTGGGTTAACCTAAGCCAGCCAGGAGTGACCAAAGTCCCAGGCAAGGCAAGTGCTCAGGCTACATTTTTCCAGCAGTGGACAAGGCAGGTTTTCCTAATTCCCCATCTGCCTCCAGCCAGGTACTAGAGTAATGTCCTCTGCATGATTAGGTACAATGGCATTAAGCACATATTACTCCAGGACTTCAAAAGGGACCATTACAAGGCAGAGGGCTTGATCCTTCTGCACCCTTCTCAGCAAGGTTGCCTTGAAAGGTTATCATTTAACCCACATGGTGATTCCAAATCATTTTATATAAGGCCACTGGTGAAAAAAGCAGGAAAAAATGCAGTGAGACATGGCAAGAGGTGATGGTTTATGCATTGCAACATTGCACCCCTCCTTCATATACAAATGCATATATATATATATCTGCCTGAATGCACTGTATCTACTGAATGCTTTATGGGATAAGGAATGCACCGGCTAAAGGTTGAAAGGAAAATTTAATATCAGATTTAAATGGCGACTCAGTGACTTGCAGAGAAATTTTTGATATGCTGGATGGGTCAGCACTAGAGTGGGAGTAAGTGTGACTCAGAGGTGTGGGGAAGGGTGGTGAGGTGCAGGGAAGGGGCCAAGGCTGGGAGAGAGGGTCTTTGAGGGCAGCAGGGTGGGAGGAGCCCTTGGAAAGCTCTGTGGGCTGGAAGAATACTGTGGGAAGGAGCTGAAGGGTAGGTGAATGCCAGCAGCCATGGCAGTGGGTGATGAGCAGATGTCCTTAATTGGTATAAGTTCTCATGAGATCCTAAAATTCAGGAGAATGACTTTAGGAGCCGAGCAGAAATGAAGTGTGTGTGGGAAGAGTGCTGGTCTGCGGAAGGAGACTCAAAAAAAAATTCCCCATCAAAAGGTATTGTGGCTTGGTTGCATGAACATGATGTATGGGTGGAAATGCCACATGGTGGGAGAAGCAGGACAGGAACAAGGGCACCAGAGCCGTGGATGCCTGCAGCCTCACAGTGGGGCATCTCTTGAACAGTGCAATGGCACCACTACAGCTCACTGCCTTGCCAGCGGTTTGCAGTGACAGTGATTTGGGGTGGGGAAGGTGATGCCCTTACAGGGTTGGACCTCTGTGGACCACAGTGTCCTGAGCACCGTCTGGGTGCTGTCATAAAATGTCACATTGGGAATAAGAAAAAAGGAATGCAGGAGAGAATCCAGATCTTGACATGCCCTTACATATCCTGTGAAGTCAGTGCCTGATCTCAAAATAAAAATTTCAGGGAAGTTGACTTAGGGATGGGAGTCTATCAGCAGCAAGAAGTGAGAGGCTGATTGGTCCCAAATACTGCTAAAAGTTGATGCCTTATCTAGCTCAGCCACTCAAGGTTTTCCCAGAAGGCAGATTGGAGACAGACAGGAGATGATCTGCACAGTGACAACCCTGAGGGGGTATCTACACTGCTATCAGCCATGGGGAGATATGGACTCAGGGGAATCAGTGAAGGGAAATGCCTCTATAGAATGGAAAGAGATCTGGAAGGAAACTGAGCAACCATCCCTCAAATGCTCACATGGTCCTTGCATGGCATGGAAAGGAGCGAGTGGGTGGAAATGATGCCGAGGCGGAGGCTTCTGCTGCTGGGAACACAGGAAGCACGAGTGCCAAGAGGAACCAGACCTCTCAGCAGTGGCCAGGAGTGAGCCATGAGGCTGCTTTTCGAGGAGAGCTTGTATACCTATCCTAATTTCTTTGCCAGGCACAGAGGAAATAGACTGGGAAAAGAAATCCCACATGACTATCAAGCCAGATACCAATGCTTTTCCAGACTGCCATTATTACCCAAATACAATTTTTCTCTTTCAGCTTGGTGCCAGAACTGGTGTTGATGGAGCAGCCTATGGAAAGGACTGGTTCAGGTCAGCAGAGAGGTTTTGTAAACATGCTGGCAGTGGTGTTTTCCCTCCTCCTCATGCACAAAACCACAGCTGAGTCTCTAATTGACTCTTTTTGTTGTGAGCATCATCTTATAGCTACCCAGCAAATCCAGGTAGAAGCCCCCCATTGTTACCCTGGCCTATGAGCTGATCCCTTGCAAGTCCTGCTGTCCTGTGTCAACAGAGCAACAGGCAGAGGCATGTTTGTTCCCTTCTCTCCCATCACTGAGATATCATTTACTATTAAGATACAGAGGACCAGAGACCCCAAAGGCAGCAAGGGAAGATTTACAGCACAGTGGCTGTCAGTTGCTTTGGTCTAATTAAATGGTTCCTGCCTCCTTGACTCAGTTCCAGCACAGCGGAGCTTGACTTGTTAAGTGTTAGGGAAGTGTCCTGGCTACTCACTGTTACTAGTGCCTCAGCTCCAAAGTGTGGTTGTTTGGCTGAAATAAGCTATAAAATCCTGACACTGCCTTCCCACTCTTCTTTGCAGGCAGCTGGATGTCCCTGCAGGGGGTGCCTGCCCTTGGGAAGACAGCAGCAGAGCACATGGAGTATGGGGCAACACAAATGGGCAGCTGGACAAAGGGCCATGGAATCACTGCTGCCCTTGAACCCTCTTTGGAGGTGTAGGCACTTTTCATCTTCTCTGCTTGTTTTTCAGAGGGGCAGTGGGAAGCTGGCAGTAGAGGAGCACTCTGAAGGTGAGGACCAACCTCAGTGGTGTCCCGTGAGGTCCTCTCCATATGACCCCAAGACTCTCAGGCAGGTGCTCTTCCCCTCCTTGCCCAGAGTCACCGTGCCTCTCTTGGGGCACTTCCCATTCTGCCCTGCCATTCTACAAATTTCTAAATATCTGGAAACCAAGCTGACTGAGTCCTTCACCCAATACCCTCAGCCCATTCTTTTCATGCCAGTGAAGTAAAGAACAGGTCACAGTTCAAGTAAGTGTGTTTATTCACCTCAGTCACTTTGAATTATTTTAGATTACAGATTATTATTTGTGTCTCGTTAACAAATTGGCTGGTGTTAATCATCAGAGCACATGCTACCCAATTGGCTCTCCACATCATACGTTTCTCCCTCCCTTCCCTGATTGGATGAATCAAATTGTATTAAACAGCAGCCTTCTTTCTCCCTTGCTTGCAGATGATGCATGAGTATTTGTAGCTACTTGGCAATTCTGTTGTGAGACAATAAAAGAGCTTTTCAAAATGCCAGGAGAGGAAATACAGTGTGAATACTCTTGCAAATATTTACTTGTACTCTTATTTGCAATATTTTATTGTGTAATGGATTTAATGATGCTATTTATCAAATAATGATGATTGCTGTCTTTAATGAATTCAAATTTAGCTAAGCAATTTCCAGAAATATCTGACAAAATTAAGAGAAAATTCCAGTGCACTAAATACAAGAGATAGGGGGAACCAATAAAAATAATTACAGCTGTACGATGCTTAGATATTGCACAAATGTGTGTTTCACAAGCACCTTAGAGGGAAAACAAGCAGAGAGTTACCTCAGATGCAATTCCAAATTAGCAAATGCTATGTCCTCACCTCTTCAATTTGGCAGCACCCAGTCAGGACACAGTGGACTGGCCTTGTCACTGCAAGCAGGGCTGAGCAAAGACAACCACATCCAAGGGTCTGTCACTTCAAGACAGAGCTCTGATAGAAGCTGTAGTTTAGAAACCTGGAATGTTTTCAGGCTTTGGGGTGGTTTCACGAGCAGGGCTGCTTCATTCCAGCACCCTTCCCACCTCTTCTCTAGCCCCAATGCCACCCTTTTCTGCCTCATGGGAAAAGAGGAAAGAGGTTCCAGCAGTAATAGGGATGACTAAGAGTCCCTGAGGCTTAGTGCATTGGCCAGTCAATGGTCTTGAAGTTGTGGCTGATGTTTATTCTGTCCAGACCAAGGAATTAGATGTGGAGACATTCTTTGCCACTTCTTTCCTGCTGTGCATTATATCTCTGAAGCTTCCAGCACCCACACAGATAATTTCTTGCCATCTGACATATCTTAATTAGAAAACAAGAACTACAGAAAATGTTGAATTTCAGGATGATTAAAGAAAACACTGAAGAATGTAGTGAGACCTTCCTGAGGTGGGCATCAGCTGTGCTTTTCATGCTTTTCTTTGAAGGATCTTCAAGTATACGTTCCTAAAATACTGAAGACAAGGTCAGTCTCCAAGTCCAGTCCCTTTCCCTGGAAGCTGAGGGCTGGACATCTTCCTGTGGCAAAGACTTGAAAGGCTCTATCTATATGTCTATCGAGTCATTAAGCTGAAAGTGGTGAGGTGCAAAAGTCCCTCAAAATCTATGGGATCTAGCTAGGCATATGAAAAAGGAGGAACGAGGACACATTGTTAGCCCAGTCTGAAGGAACTCTAGGGAGTGACAGAGAATGGGACCATCTCCAAAACACCCAAGTTTCACTGAAATCAAGCACTTTTCTCATCTTATTAAAATGAAGGCACTGCCTTTTTTCACATTGCTATTTTGACTTGTTTGAATATGCAACAGCAGCTTCTATTTCCAAGAAATGCAGTAAATACAGATTCTTGGAGATCCAAAATCCTCTTTACTAGTTTTGAAGCACCCAAATCTTCAAAGCAAGAAATATTTCCTCCAGCTGTCCATGCACGAAGTTGATTTATAAGTAGTTTTCTGTTCAAACCACTGTAATTTTGTGAAATGATAGCAGTATTGATTCCAGCAAGAGTTTCACTTTGCTGAAACTACCAGGCCAGAGGGACTAAATGGAGCCTTGAAGTGAATAATATAGCTTTCCACTTTATCAATTTCATCTGTTTTGCTCTCCACCTTCACTTAACAACCTACATCTCTTCTTTGCTTCCTTCTTTTCCCTTTAAGGCACTGGTCTTTTGCTCTGGTTCACAGCTATAAATGATTGAATGTATTTTCTTACCTGGGAACTCTGAGCAGCATCAAAATACAATCTGAGCAATGAATAGACTGCTTGACATCTCCAAGTGGTTCATGTTGCTGTATGGGAAGCTGAATTCTGGCTCCGAAATACACTGAATTCTGGAGGTGAAAGGAGAAAATTGTTTTTCAATATTTTTCAGTGGAAGAAAATATTTCTAGTTCAGTTTTTATTAAAATAAAAAGCAATAAAATATTTAGGAGAAAAATGAAATCCCTCAGTCTGGGCTAGATTCTACTGTCAGATATATTGAGATGAGTGAAAATAAACTTTACTGGAGACAATGAAAATATCTGGGTGTAAAACTGGTCTGAAGACCAGTTCCACAGAAAGACAAATCCTCACCTATAGGATTCTCTCTTCCTCTCTGTAGGAGAGAAGGGGAGTTGGATGATATTTCTGGATCTGCAGCATCAACAATGATCTAATTTAGAGAATAGGGAAAAATTGCAGATGAATTCCATATACATTCCATCCACACTCCCTGTGTGCAGGTGTGGCTGTGCTTCCATTTCTAATGTCAGAGGGAAAAAACCCAGAAAATACAAATGCTTCGGTGGCACTATTAATTCAGCCATAGGCACAGCGTATATGTCAGCATAAATCTTCAGTAGCCTTGCCAGCTCCTGAAACTGCTGCTTCTGCATTTGCTTTCTCTGTACTCACTGACTTAAAGAAAGAAATTTCAGAAAACCAGAGGGCTTTAAAGGTGTTAGGAACAAATGCCACTTAGAAAAACTAAGAAAGAGATAAATATTCTATTTTTCTTGGCATGCATACAACATAGATTTATTTTTACAAATGGACCATCCAAGGCTCTGTAAGTTTGAAGATTTCTGAGGCAATTATTCAGGAAAAAAACCCAGAAAACAATGTAAACAGGTTCTAGCATGATCAAATAACGCTTTGGATTCTATCACAAGAAACAAGGTTTAAAGCAAAGCTGAGGCACTCTGAATTTCTCCCAGACATTTTACACAGTGGTGTGGCTCCAGCATGGGGTTGCCACCAGTCAGCACAAGGGGTCAGGTTTGGAGGTGGAGGTGGGTTGCTGCCTCCATGCTGGTGCTAAACAGCCACATGGCATAAAAACCTTCTGTCTGCAGCCCATCCCCATGGCCCCAGGGAGAGGAAATGGCTCAGCAGCTCCTGATGTGGAGAAAAAAGTGCAGAAGGGAGAATGCTCCTGCTCGAGAACCAAGCCAAGCATGAAATTAATATTTTCTTTATCATTAAAAAAAAAAAAAAAAAAAAAAGAAAAAGAAAAAAAGAAAAAAGAAAGCCTGTAACATAGGAATAATTGTAAACTTGAAAGCCTGGGGACTGGCTTTGAATCTCCTTGTGGGAAGGAGAATGCTTTGGCTGGTTTACTTCTCTCCCTGTTGAGCAACACGGAGCTGAAGAGATCTGGGATGTGCCACACAGTAAGACAGTGATACCCAACCTGCTGCCCAGGTGAAATCCCTGTAGGTCTTGTATTCTCAGTCCCCTTGGGAAAACTCCACCCCTGAGGCACAGACAGGGCCTGTGCAAGACCTCAAACCCCCAGGAATGGATTAGGATTGGAGACTTGCTGGATCACCATCAGCCAAAAAACACTGCAGAAAGGTGGTGGAGCTTCAGAGGGGTTTTCCACTGGAGTAAATGGAAAACAGTCTTGTGCAGGGCTGTGCATCAATGGTTATTCTTGCTTCCATGGTGGGATTTCATTAAATGCATTACATTTTTTCATCTCTCCACTTCCTTTAAGGGAATCCTCCAAAGGGTCTCATATTTGGAACCACTGGCACCAGGACTGATCAAAACTGGGGTGTGAAACTAAAGCCTGGACAACCCAAGAGGTATGGGATTTAATGAAAACTGCATCCTAATTTTCCCAGAAGAAAATTGCTCAGGATTTTTTTTTTAATTGGTATTTTTGCTCACCCTCCTTTTTTTTATGACAACCACATCTCAGCACTGCCTTACCCTTCCCTCCTGTCCAGAGTTTCCTAAAGAGGAGCTCTACATGCCCTGAGCCCAGCACAGTGTGGCTGGTGCATTTCTCCTGGATGGCTTGGCACAGAACTCTGAAGATTTCTGGTCAGGGCAAACTCTCAGTATTGCTATCACCACCACTTTTGCTTGAAGCAAAGCAAATGAGCAGCAGGGACTGGCAAATACCCTGGCTGGCAAGCAGAAGCACAGCCTCCCCCTGTGAGGAAGAGTCACATCCACTTGGAATAGGCAAATTTTGGAGGGTGCTGGAGTGGGTGGTGGGCAGGTAAATACCCAGTATGTCATGCACTTACAGCCTTGACTCCCTGTAAGGTGTGAGATGAAGGAGGAGAGATGGCTGTTATGCATTGAAAAAAAATGACCCATTCTTGCCCATTCTGTTGTGGACACAACATATGACAACCTAAAGGGAGGTTGTGATGAGGTGGATGTCAGTCTCTTCTTTCACGTAACAAGGGATAGGACAAGAGGAAATGGCCTCAAGTTGCACCACAGAGGTTTACATTGGATGTGAGGAAAAACTTCCTCACCAGAAGGGTTGTCAAGGCTTGGAACAGGTTGCCCAGGGAAGTGGCTGAGTCACCATCCCTGGAGGTATTTAAAAGCTGTGTAGATGTGGCGCTTAGGGACATGGATTAGTGACGGACTTGGCAATGTCTGGTTAAGAGTTGGACTCAATGGTCTTAAACACCTCTTCCAACCTCAAGAATTCTATGAAAAAGAGCAAAATTATGGAAAAGGTAGCAAACTTTGCAGCACAAAGCAAAAGGCTAAATAAATTCCTATAGCTTTCTGGTTTCAAAAAGCCTCTCTTTGGGAAATCTTGAAATTAGGCTTTACCTGCTCCTTTCTCCTGCTCTGGCTGGCTTGAGCTGTCACTGTTTCACAAGGTCTGACATGCAGCAATGTTACTGCTCAGTGCATTGTCTTTTTCCTTGGACATACATCCAAGTTTTTGGTCACTTCAACATAGTGAAGTGCAGCTCTGCTTTGAAAAGCCACAATCTCCTCCTAAGTCATCAAGTTGCTCCTCCTCTCAGCTAAAAACTCAACATGCCTTTTGAAAAAGCAAAATAATTTCCTTTTTCCCCCTGCAATTGCTATTTCAGAGACAGCCTGGCCAGTGCAGCAGATGAGTCTGGTGGGCCTGCAGCACCTACTCTTCCAAAGGAAAAGGGTTTGACAGGAGAAAACAGCTGCTGTAAGGATCACTTGGCATCCTTGGGATCCCACCACGCTTTGGGCCTTTTCCCTGGCAGGCTGCTGCCCTCCTCCTGCCCTTGGTGCACCCACAGGCCTTTAAATTTCACGAGAGCACTTTGGTTCTGGAGAAAATAATAATTAGAAAGGAAAAAAAAAGAAAAACCAGAGGTTGGGGGGAAAAAAAAATTCCTCCTTGATTGCTGAGGCGCTGATGGCAGGAGCCCTCCTTCCCTGCTGAACCACTTAATCAGGCCCCACCGGGGCGGTCTGGGGAAATCTCCTCATCACTGCCAAATGGCCCTGATGATGGCTCTGCAGGGGCCCTGCAGGCCGGCTCTTAGCAGCTCACCGGAGCTTCTCCGGCGCTGCTGGAGCTTCCCATCCTTCTCCAATGCTGGAAGCAGGGAGGCAGCTCCATGCCTTCCCTGGAGGGCTCCCTCGGGCTCCGGCTCTGCTGCTCTGCTCTGCCTTGAGTCCTCGAGGTGCTGGCAGGGACAGCACAGCCCCATGTGGTCAGCTCTGAGACAGAGGACTTAGAGCTCCTTGGGGGGAAAATGGGATTTCTGAGGAAAGGTGGCATCAGGGGGACACCTGTGACACAGACTGGCTTGACTGACCGCTTTCCTGGCATTGCACCTTTTTGCTTACAGCCACATGTCTGTAAGCCAGACAGGCACTCTCTGCTCATCCTCTGGGAAGTTGTGCCTTCATGTGTGGTACCCATATGGGGCCTAATTCCAAATCTGATCCAATGTGTCTGTATTACAGAAGAAAGCACAGTTTTGGCATGACCTTAGTGCTTTTCCCTTGGCTTCTGTGCCTACCATGAATACCAATGCCTTCCCGTGACCCACAGCCCTGTGCCCTGGGCATTAGCAGTGTGATGTGGCTGCCCTACCAACTTCACTGGAGGTGACATGATTACAGCCCCTGTCTCCTCTGGATAAATGTCTTCAGTTGCTCAGCAACCTCCACACCAGGATTAAATTAACTTTGATTACAATTACAGACAGCACAAATCAGCCTGCGCCATCAGAAGAAAGCAGAGCATGGGTTGTTTTTTTTTTTTTTTTTTCTGGAGGATTTTCTTCTCAAATGCTGGTGTTGGGGGGAGGATAGAATTGCATTTCACCTCTTTCCCTCCCTTGCTTTGTGTTGAGCATGGATGCATCCCAATCCTGATGCTTTAAATGCACAGTGGGATTAAGCACAAAAGAGTTAGTTCATTAACATGCCTGAAAATATTTGCCTGCTTGGGAAAGAAAAGCAGAGAGGAGGCCCAGATGCTGAAGGCAGCTTTGCTCTTATGTCAAGGCCCCAAAACTTCCTCTGGTGAAACTGATAGGCTTAAATACAGCTACTCATCACCTCCATAAGGCCTTTGCTGTCACCTCCTCCAGGTGCTCGAGTTAATAATAGCAACATGCAGTTATTATATATGGCTTCACGGCTCCCTGGAGCAAACTTCCTGTCTGGGAGGTGCAGCTCCATAAAACCCCCAGGTGATGAGGATTGCAGGCAACCAGCCCCACAGGGATCAGGCCTGTGGCACACAAGAGTGGGAAGATTAATCACCTCTATCTGCTGCTCATGGTCTTCTGTGTCTGCACCTGGAGGAGACTTGCCAGGCTGGCAAGATGCTTTCATGATGCCCAGCATCTTGCTGTGTGGGCTGCAGTGGGGTGACCTGGACTGGCAGGAAAGCCTTTGCCTGCCTGGGGTCTAGGAAACTGGATGTTGCTTGAAGCACTGCTCATGTACTCCTGGCCTTGGGAAGGTCAGACTGTTCTGTTCCCTGTTCTTACACCTCTTCTCTTCACCACCTCCTTTTAGCCAAAACCTCTCCATGGTTTCCCCACTTTCCCAGCCTGTGGCTCTGGAGAGCTGAGTGAGCTGGCTACCACCAGCCTGCAGGAGTCCTGCTGGCATTGCTCTCAAGGAACTACTGACCTGTGTTTCTTTGGGGAAGAACCTCCCTCAGGTAGATGGAGAGGAAAATGGTGCAGAGTGGTGAACCAGTGTGGGAACCGGGACTGGCAGCACCACTGAGAGTCACAGATAGCTTGGGTGTAGACAAAATTAATGTTTGCTTTTTAGATGCCTTAATAGAGGGACATTGCTTCTTTTCTCCCTGGGCAAAGAGGGAGAAGGAGAAACAGTGCAAGCAAGGCAGCAGTTTTTGCTCCTCTCTGTGGTTCTCTGGCCAGGAGACTTCTGCCAATGCAGTAGGTAAGGACATTGGCTGCTACAGGAATTGGCCAGCAACAAATCACTGTTCCCATGTGGGAGTGGGGAAG
Source organism: Serinus canaria (assembly GCF_022539315.1). Taxonomy (NCBI): domain Eukaryota; kingdom Metazoa; phylum Chordata; class Aves; order Passeriformes; family Fringillidae; genus Serinus; species Serinus canaria. The sequence continues at coordinate 42,126,715 of NC_066315.1, forward strand.
GAAGTGTGGAGGCTCATTACATTTAATATAATTACTCTGGACTTAGAGCAGGGTTAGTGACAAAGAAATTTGGCCAAAATTTGGCCTTCTCTTTTTTTCCTCCCTCCCTCCCTCCCTCCCTCCCTCTCTCAATATTCAATAAGAGTCTGGTCATGCCAGTTTGTGATCCAAAGAGGCTCTTTGCAGTTCTCCTTAAACAGGGACCCTCCTGGCCTTGAACAGGTAGAAGTAAAAGAACAGAACAGTAACAGGCAGAACAAGTTCTAAGTAGGCCTAGAATTTGGTCAAGGCTGCTGCAGTGCAGATATCTGATGCAGGTGCTTTGCCCTGGCATTCTTTACCTGCTGCCCTCTCTGCTCCTCCAGAGAAGAGTCAAAGCTGCTCCTTGCTCTTCTGCCCATTTCCTGCATGGGAGACGTTGGCCAACAGTGAGTTCCCTTTGCCTGGGACTCACCACTACACCTGCACTGCCTGCAAAACAGATAGCTGGGAAACATTGACCAGGATGGCCCAGAGGTGGGTGGGATATGGGGCTTTGATCCACCCACTCCACCCTCCTCAGCTCTCACTTTTTCCTTCCTTGTTTAATGCTGGGGGAGATGGAGATGGCCCAAAAGCTGTGGCAGTGCCATCCTGCTCCCTCAGGAATGCACCTCTCCTCATCTCACTGGGATTGCACTCCCATCCTGGCATAGACCCCCTGGCTCCCAAGGCTTGTCCATGCAAGCCAGGCTGGGGCCATCTCCTGCTGGATCCTTCATAGGTTACTCAGGCAGGTACCCAGGCTGTGGCAGTGGGTGGCTACCTGCACTCTGGGAAAGCTCCTAATCATGCTCTGTCACTGCTCACAGCTGTCCTTCAGTGTCTGCTTTCTCTCTCTCATGAGTGTCCTGATGTTTCCTGACATTTTTACTTTCCTCTTCCTTGTGCCCACCCAGGGGAAAGTGCCTTTGACTCACGCTCCCATTTCACTGTGACGCATTTCAGCCCTGCTCTGACCATTGCTAGAGCACAGCACATCAGACACGCCAGAGGTTGCCAGGATTTGTCTTTCCAAACCACATTTCTGATGAGGAAGGTTTGCATTGACCAAGTCCAGCTTTCACAGACTTGGTCAAAAAGACACTTTGATGTTGAGATCATCTCAGAGTGGCAGGTTCACGCTCACATTTTCCTAGTCAGGCTGGACTTTCAAACAACCTAAATGTGGCTCACAATTCTGTGTCTGTCTCTTGCTGTGAAAGGACAGCTTGAGCTATTGCTTTGGTATCTTCATCTCAAGGGCTCCTGTGATACCCTCGAGTAGTGGCAGTTGTGGCATTGAGTGTTTTTAGAATCAGTGTTTCCTTTTGTAACTCAATAATGGTTCGGTCCTCGGCTCTCCCCCATGTACTTCCCTCACAATGGTTTCTCCCTATTAGAGCTGCCCCCCCTCTCCTGCCTGTCCTGGTAACCACCCCCCTTATCTCGAGAATTCTCTGTGTCAGTCATTCCTTAATTTGATGTATGATTTGCCCCTGGGGTTTTTCCCCTCCCCTGTGTGATCCTCAGTGGCTTAGCTGTAACCCACGCTCCTCCCTGGGTCCTTGCTATTGGTAAGCTTTGTGTCTCCTCCTATCACACCCACTCCCTTTAACAGCATCCCCCCAGGACCATGTCTTTGTCGCCTGTTCCTGAACCCACCGGGAATGATTAAAAGATCTTTGGTACCCATACAGGCGTCCCTCCTCCTTCCTTTGCTTTGGTACCTCGTAGCTAAGATCCCCGCCTGCGCCCCTCACGCCGCAGACGGTAACCACTGCCAGGGTTCCGGAGGGAATCCGGGAGTGGCACTTGGTGTGGCCATCTTCGGCCGGGCCGCGGGCACCCAGCCGGGCACCCGCACAGCCCCAGAGGCCGCGGCAGAGAGGCTACAGCAGTGGTGATGGAGGCATCCAAAACTACGTGCCCAGGTGTTCTCACTGCCCCTACCGCTCTTCTCAACACCGTTCCTGGCCATGGAACCCCCACATGGCAACCTAGAGCCTCTGACAAAGGTGCTCTCTGTCCTCTATTTCCCTTTCAGGAACAAGTGTCCACAGCATCCATTTCTCCTATGCAGATAAACCCAAGTTTCAGAATATGAAGAATTTTAGGTCCGTTTAAATACTTATTTGCTAACACAAAAGCAAGTGCCCCCATAATTTAATATGCTTCTGGAAGTAATTGGATAGAAGTCCTTTGTTTCTTTTCCTCCTGTCATCTTGCGTTTGTTTAATTTGGCTGTTGTGACATGAAGTGACAGATCCCATGCTCCATTTTTACAGATAGCAAAACTCCGGGATTCTTCTTTCTGCACTGCTAGAAATTTATGTATTCTCCCCATTCACTCGTACATCACTGTTGTGTCAGATTACTGACCCCCTTAAGAATAAATGCATTTTAATACAGCTGACCCAGAAACCTCCCAAAGGGGAGATAAACGTAGCTCTGAGAACCAGCTGAATTTGCTGTAACTTAGAGAGGACTCAGAGAAGGGTCCAAAGTGGCTCCGTGCCATGGTTATTTCCCATTAACATGTTCACATTTCCTGCTGCTTGCAGCATTCTGGTCCCAGGGCTGCCTCCATTCCTCCAGCTAGGAAGGAGTTACTCACACAAAGTTTTCAGCAATGTTTATCCAGAGAGAGACACAGTTTCAAGCGGAAATCAGGCTTTATTCCTGTGCAGAGAAGGCAACAGGGTTGTTCCAGAGATGGGACAGGGAATCCTGATGCCAGGCACAGCAGGCACCGAGAGCAGCAACATCCAAGGACAGGTATTACTCAGGCACAAGCCCTGCAAGGGCGAGAAGGCAGGGGACACAGCTGTCTGCAGGGGCTGGGGAGGAGCATTACAAGTAACGCCTCGCAGTACACTTGCCTGGCTGGCAACGTTCCTGGCACTTCTCTTTAAAAATATTTATCAGAAGAAAGGAGAAACAGCAGGAAATTGCAGATTCCACCTTGTATGTAAATGCAATGCTGCAGAGTGCAGGAGAGGAAAATATCTTTCTAGAAGTTTTTATACATTTTTTCTCAAATTTCATGCCGTGAATCTTGCTTCCTGTCCATTTTAGCAAGATATTTTTAATAATTTCTGTAAAATGCATTTAAAGCCTGAAGGACATGCTCAGTTTTGAAGACCACAGGCCTTCAAAACTGAGCTTGCTTTGAGGTTTCTGAATCAAGTGCTTGGGTCCCTGTGGGGGTCTTCAGTTCAAAGGAAATGTCTTCAGATTATAGCCATGGCAAATTGTTGGGTGGGAATTTTTATCACCTTGGATGACTCCAGTTACCCATCATATTATTCTAACACCTTCCTCAAGCACCACAGGCCTCAGGTGCTTAATGCCTGTGCCAGAACCTAACAGTGGGCAAATACAGACCTTTGTGGCAAAATTTATTTTTATTTATGAGCTGCATGCTGCCTGTTACCCTCAAGCAGCTTATAAAGCCAGCAACGTGTTTTGTACCCTCCCTCGGAAGGACCAAACCCTCCCATTTCCCACACACACAGAAGGAATGAGCCTTTCTGCTGCTTTATTACCGATGTTCGGGAGTGTCAGGATGAATCACAAAGTGGCTAAATTCATTTGCTTAATCTTTCAGGGTAGCAAAGATTGGGTAGACTCTTCTAATCCTTGTTTCCCTTCACTGAGAGGAGTATAAAAGCCAGGAGGAGAAAACAGCTGAGGTTTCATATCTCAGGTTGATTTTGCAGCACAGACAAAAAAAGAAAGCGAGCTACTCCTCTTGTTTGGAGCTGAGGAACATTTGCTCTGGAAGCCCGTGAAAGAAAATAAACACTGTGCAATATGGTGTTGTTTGTACAATTGGTTTTCTGTGAAAAACTTCACTTTAAATAGTTACAAAGATCTGGATAGTGGTGATCATGTATGTGAATTTAGGGAGTATGCAGTAGCCAGGGTAATATTTCTACAAATGCCTAATTAGAGAACAAAGCAGGTGACACAGAAAGATGCATTTCTGAGAGTTGCTCTCCTTCTTTCCAATACAGACTCACACACATGCACACACACACACACACACACACCATATATATATATATGATACATATACACACACAAGAGTTTATTTAGATCTAAGGCCCATTTAACAACCTGGCTTTAAGACTCATGATAAGATTAATTTGGTGTGGTAATTGTATGTGCCTAAAAACTTCTTAGCAATTATACTTGAAGTTACCAAGAAATTCTGTGATGAATTACCTTAGGATTTTAATTCTGAGAGAGGTAAGGACAAGGTTAACAGGGGTCTAGTTTGAAGAGAGTTCAAACTAGAGCACCAGATAATTATCCTGCAGTGCTGTCTATTTACAGCATGTACTGTTGCCATGAATCTTCAGACCTGTTGCAACGTAATTATTTCTATTTTTCCATAATACGATAATAATTCTGCACCATGGGTTGAGGTTTCCTTCTCAAATCCATGGGTATTTTTTGTCTGTGGTCCAGAGAAAGGATCTGGCTGTGCCTTAAGTCACTGCAGGTGACTTATCACACTCTCCTTTCCCTACACGCCAAGACATGGATTAAGGTGCCGGATGTCAGACACCTATTTTGGAAATTTTTCATGGAAAAGGATTTTAAAAGTTTGTTTTCAGGAACCAAAGCATTTAAATTCTTAAAAAATACAGAGTAAGGGGCTGTTGCCCTCCTCTGTCAGCTGAACTGAGGGGAGGATGGAGGATTGGCACACAGAAGCACACATTCTTCCATCTATAAATATCTACTCTGTGCATTAAAACCAAAGGAGCTGTAAATTTACTTTACTCTCCTCAACCCCCTCAGGGTGTACGAGGCTGTGGTCCTGACAGGAGCTGGATGGGGCAGGGGTCTCAGCCCTACAGGGAGCTGGGGGATGGTTTCAGCAGCCAGGCTTGTCAGGCTGGGTCTGCAGTGGCTGAGTGGGTGTCCCCAGGCAGTGTCAGTCCCCTGGTGAGCAGGCAGGGCAAGCACCCTCCTCACAGCAAATGACAAACAGGGCTTGGCTTGTCTCTGCAGTATCACTGGGTCTTCAACCCAGCTGCCTGAGTTGCACAGGCAAAGGGGTTTCATCTCCAGTACCCAGGCAGTGGGAGTGAGTGGAGGAGAGGTGAGGTCGAATGAAATCTCTACAGCACTTAAGTTCACAAGTAAATATCTAATTAGAGAAATGTTTGACTTCAATAATAAATGAGCAGAATATCAAGAGACATGAATACTGGCAAAGTACATCTACGGCAAAGTCTTTACAATGGGGGCATTTTTTGGCCTGCCCTCCCAAGGTCCCCATGTAAGTGGAAAAACCATGTGTGCAGCTGCTAAGGGTAGGGCACGACTTTCCTTGCTCTTGCTCTAACAATTTGGAGGCACCCATCGGCAAACCCACCCTCATCAATTCTGCATCTTCCTGAAAATGTACTTTTAAGCACCTTAATTGCATTTCAGAGATAACCCTGCAGGCAAAGTGACAGGAAGAGAAACCATATGGAGCAGTTTGGCGGTCAGGCTCTTTGTTTTAAATCAATCAAACATCTGCGGCTAATGTAGCTTTGGGCTGCTCCTCAGGAAACATTAGCCCTATTAGTCTGGGCTGGCAGGAACACAAAATAATATATTTATGGACAAAGCACATGTGCATTACTGTTGGAGAGTGAGTGGAGGAGGAGGAGGAGAAGATCTGTGGTCAGCACTTTGCCTTCTCAGGAGGTCAGCTCCAACAAGAAAAGAGAGGGAGCAGGGGGTCCTGGCTCCTAGCACCAGCCCCATGCCACCCACCTCCCTGCCTGGGAACAGCCTCGAGACCTGCTGCCACAGTACCAGATGGGAAAGACCACAAAAGAACCACCTGCATGGATTCTACATCAAGGGAATGTGAGGTGGGACGGTGGAGTGGGATGTGTTATAGTCTGCAGGGACAGTGATGGGAGGGAAGCACCAGGTGGTGGGGCTGGCCATGGGGCTGTCTGCCTCCCCACAACACCACATCCCCACAGTGCAGGTGGAAAACAGCAGGGATAGGATGGGTATCTCATCTCAGTCCCCACAAGGACCATATGCAAGGGAGCTGGCTGTTACCAGGCTGAAACCACCATTTCACACCAAGGGCTACAACACACAGAGGCGGGCTGGTTCACTGTCTAGCATTCCTTTTCCATCTAGACAGACAGTTCATCCCATTTTCATCTCATGTAGTGTCAATGTGCGCTTAGGTAACAGAAGCAGTCCCAAGGAGGAGGTGGGAGGCGGAAAGAGAAACAAGGCTTTTTCATTTACATTGTCATGCAGACAAATACAGATGCATTTGCACGTGCATCAATAAGTGAGAGGCTCTAGGACACACGTCCACCTGACAGTACCTCTCTAGTCTGTCCATCCATACCTCAGTTGCCTGGGAAATGTGAACCATGACTGAGAGTGTGAAGAACAAGAACTTTGGGACTGCTTCATAGCCAGTCATTGCCCCTGTATGCCAAGGAATTTGCACTAAAGAAACCTTAAAAGGTGTGAAAAAGCTGTATATACCCTTAATCAACTCCCTAAACCCACTTTTAGGCTTCTTTGTTTCTTTTCGCTGTAGGGAAAACCAAAAGCCTGTGGCATTGACAGGGTTAAGTTAAAGCAGCCATATTTAGGGAAAAGTGCATCACTGACTTGTTTTGATTCTGCCAAAACAAAACATTGTGAATCCTGAAAGCACAAACAATTGTTAAATTCAAGAGAAAACACAAACTTATTCAGAATAAGGGTTTGTATATTTGTTAGGCTGAGGCAAACCTTAATGACTGAGACCTGCTCCCTAGTGACACTGTGAAATAATTGCGCAACTATGACAGTTCAATTTAGTTTTCATTCCAGCACTAGATGAACCTGTCTTCTAAAATACAGTCTAATTAATCCTCTTCTATTTTTTCTGATACTAACACCACTGGACAGAGTCGGGGATTTTGGGATGTCTCAACTGTGACTTTCCAGATTTTTAGATGTTTTATTCCAAATTTGCCTCCCTACAGACTAAAATGGCAGGGGCTGTGGAGAGGAGGACAGCAGAGTATATGATATGGATTTTTTTCTTAAATCATGCATCCATGTATGTATTTATTGTTAGTGTGTATGTATCTGTTTGAGGAGCTTCCACTGGTACAGTGACTGTGAATTGCAAAGAGAACATTTTCACATTCAGGAAATGTAATGACTTAAATCTGGAGAATACCAGCCCTATTTCCATATCTAGGTTTTCATGAGCATGTTCATTTGTAAGCTCTGGCTTTCCTGCAGGGATGCAGAGGAACAAAGCTGGTTTTGTGAAGCAGAGCTGATGAAGCAGGTAACTGCAAACCCTGCAGACCTCCCTCCTGCCTCTGCAGCTCGAGCCCCTCACATGCCCCTCATTGCCCTTGTGTCCACATCCTCTCCACATATCCCACAGCCCTTGTGCTTTTCCAAAATGTGTCAGCTCCCAGTGTTTTCATCTGTACTAAGACCATTCCTGCTCCCTTCCCTACTTATAAGCAGATAACCTACTTCCACCTTTCTTTTCTCTAAAGGGGTGTATGAATTGTGCTAACTCATCCAGCACCATTCTCCCAAAAGGGAGCTCCATCTCCTATGAAATGGAACAATCCCTGGAACAGCCACTGTTGCCTTTTCCTTTCCCAAAGAGCGACAAAATTTCTGTGCTCAAAGGCAGGAGAAGGACTCACCTCACCTTTTTTTGAGAGCCCATGAAAGCAACACGTGTGAAACACTTTGTCCCTAAGGGAAGGCTAGAGAAACGTCTAGGCATTTCCTCCAGCGCATTCATGAGAAGGCACAAGTCTGAAAACTGCTGCTAAATTTGTCAAAGGATGTATTTTACAGAGTACTTGTAACTCAGGCAGATTTTCCAATTTATTTGCAAATTATTTGAAAATCCACCTCTACTCAAAAGAGTAAGTGCTGTAACTGTGCCAGGGACCCGCTGCATCTGCACCAGTCACTTACGACCTTCTCTGAGTGCCAAAATACATCATAATTCTCAGTAGCAGCCCCATCATGCATAACACACCAGGTTGGTTTGAATTTTCTAAGCATCACAAGCAAAATGTTTCCTTGAGTCGTCCAGAGCTGAGGGACTTCAGGAGGAAACCAAGGTGTGGCTCAGAGAAACTGCTGCTGGTGGAGCTTCTCAGTGTGGCCAGGGTTCTTCTGGGAGGGAGGGTAGAATAAGTAGCAGCTCTTTCTGGGAGGGCAAAATGGTAGAGGGGAGTTTGCTTTGAAAATATTGTGTACCTCCACCTGAAAGCAGCGTATCATGGCAGGGGAAGTGCAGGAGGTAGCTGAGGTCTTGAAGCAGACTTTTGAGCTGCATTGGCTACCCCACAGTGCCCTCAGTGGCTCAGCAGGGCAGGAATCTGTGTTTTGTGGGTCACAGAGCAGGATGGGGCCCCAGGCAGCACGTGGGGTTCAATGGACTGAATTTCCACAGCTTCCACAAAGGATATAACAATTAGGAGTCATCCTAGTCCACTCAGCCCAAGGCAGTCATCATAATAATATATTTATAATCATCAACTACAATGGGAAAGTTTTCCTTTCTTGAGCCATACCTCATGAAAATTTCTTATCCAGTGAAAGGGTGTGGGAGTCTCCCATCAGAAATGACAGGAATTCAAAGAAAGGGTGACAGTCCTTCCCTGTGCAACTGAAGGTCTTTTGTGACCCCAAAGAGGTGATACTGCAAGAAAGGATTCAGAGAAGAGTCAGTGTATTTCCAAGTGTACTTTGTGCTGTCTTTCGCCAGCTGCTTGAAAGATTTTAGTGCTGGACCAGTGTTTGAAGTGAAGGACATGGAAAGATAATGCTGCAGGGGAAAATGAAGTTCTTTGCCATGAATGTGGCTGTGGGGAGATGGAGGCTGTGGCCACCCTTGTGAGGAGTGTGCCTCAAAATTAAAAGATGTGAGAAACAATGTGGTGACCACATATGGGTCTGATAAACACTGATTTGTGTACAGGAACAGATACAAGGGCAGGATGTGACCTCGTGGGAGTTGTCCCACTGCCTTCAAATCCCTTTGGATGAGATCTATGGTATCCTCACTCCCAAGGAAAAAGGATGTGAGGGGCTGTAACAGAACCATAGCAGTTATAAAATGGTTTGGGTTGGAAAGGACTTTTAGAGATCATCTAGTCCAAGGTCCCTGCAATGAGCCAGGACATCTTCAACTAGGTCATGTTGCTCAGAACCCTTTCCAGCCTGATCGTCAATCTTTCCAGGGATGGGGCATGCACAACCTCTCTGGGTAACCTGTTCCAGCATTTTACCACCCTCACTGTGAAAACTTCTTCCTCATAACTTATGTAAACCAACTCTCCTCTAATTAAAAGCCATTCCACCTTGTCCTATCACTACAGCCCCTTGTAAAAAGTTCCTATCCAGCTCTCTTGCACGTTCCTTTTAGGTACTGGAAGGCTGGAAGTTCTTCCCAGAGCCTTCTCTTCTTCCTGCTGAACAATCCCAGCTCTCTCCATAGGAGAGGTGCTCCAGACCATCACCTTCATGGCCTCCTCTGCACTCACTCCAGCAGGTTCATGTCCTTCCTGAGCTGAGGACCCCAGAGTGAGATACAGCATTTCAGGTGGGGTCTCATCAGAGTGAAGTAAAGGGACAGAATAATCTCCTCAGCCTGCTGATAATGCTGCTTTTGATGCAGCCCAAGATGTAGTTGGTTTTCTGAGTTTTTGAGCACATGTTGTCAGGTCATGTCCAGCCTTTCATCCACCAGCACCATCAAGTTCTCCTCACCACTATCTTTGTTCACGCCCAAGCCTGTATTGGCAGCGGAGTTTGCCCCAGCCCAGGTGCAGGGTACCAAGTGATCTTTGGCCTGTGGCCTCCAGGCTGGGCTCCTTTTGCCTTTTTACCCATATTTTATTTGTTCTTTGAGGAGGCTGTACTCAGGTGGGCTGCAGCAGCACTTTACAAACAGGCAGTGAGGAGCCTTGCCCAGCCCATGCAGGGCCTTACCAGATAAGGTGGGCTGATAATGAATCTTTGCATCTTCACCCTGACCAGCACCGCCTCTGTGAGCTTTGCAAGACCCATTGTCCAAGAGCCATAACCTGTCCCTAATCTTCCCTCTAAGTTCCACAAACCAATCAATGTTTGTTTTCTTTTGCTTTCAGCAGATTCTCTAATTATTAACTGTGCAGAGGACTTGTGGTTTAGTGCTTGGGTTACTTCCTCGCACTGGGGGAAGGTGCTCTGCACAAGCCAGGGGCTTGTTTGCTCCTTGGTGTTCCTGAAAGATAAGAAAGGCATTGAACAATGGGAACCCAATCATCTTCCTTTTTCCCCCATAACCATTAGTTTGATTCATGGTACTTATTGTTTGTCACTGATGAGTAATGAGCTATTCCATCTTCACTCTAGATCTATGCAGAAATGATAGGTGCACATCACACAATGTAAAAGACATGAGGATTTAACCCTTCAGCCAACAATGTGCTGCTAACAACTTGTGCCTTGAAAATAGTGTTGTGGTAGCAGAGGGGAAGAGTGTTTTTTTTTTTTTTTTTTAGATCTACCTTTGATTAGGAACATACATTTCTGGAGTGACAGCCTGCCAGAAATACAGTGTTACACAAGCTCTCATCATCTGAACCAGCATCCTGGAGTTGCTAGTTTTTCTCTCTCAAGGTCATACTGTTATTATGCAATTGCACAAGCAAGGCAGGGTCTAAAGGTGTAAGTAGACAAAGAAGGTTTTGACTCACTCCCATGAGCTCAGGGCCTTTAGGACTGCCCATTTAGGTACATATATCTGAAATATTTCCCATGTTTTCTCTTAATTTGGCCCTTTTTTGGGACAGCGCCTATACAGTCTGGGGCTGAGGATTGCCACACCCATCCCTGTGTGCTGGGTGTCTTGGGGCTCCACTCTCCCTGTGCCAGGCTGAAGCTGGGCAATGAGGGTGCTGTGCCAACATCCCAACCACCTTCCCACCCATCTGGGAGCATGAGGCATGTGCTTCAGTGCCACTGTGAGCAGCCACAGCCAGAAACCCCCGTGCCAGCTCAGCCTGGTGGTCCCTTGAGACCAACCCCCTGCCTCCAGCAGTGCAGTACAGGCTCAGTGCCTTTGGGACCTCTATGGGTTAGGGGCGGTGGCACCGCAGCTGGTGGGCAGCCCTTGCTCATGTCCCCCTGACTCACTTCAAGTGCCACCAGGAGAATCTGTGTGCAGGTTAATAGCAGTGCTGAAATGGCGATGGTTTCCCAGAGCCCGCCTGAGCTGACTCATAGAACACAGCTTTGCCAGAGATGGCAGGGGGATAGAAATCAGGGACCTGATGAGCTTCTCCTTCAATTATTTATTTATTTTGTGCATCATCTTCTCCTTCTGCCTGTTGGCAATGAGAGGAATTCAGAAATGATGGTAATAAATGCGGAATGACAGCTAATCTTAATTGACCAAAGCTTCCCTCAAAAGACTGGGTCATGCTGGATGTAACATGCTCTAAATGTAAAAATACAAGCCAGGAAATTACACTGGTGGTTTTACATGTCTTTAATGGAATGGGTTTTATGCTGCCAAGCAACAAAATCAAGGTGGGATCCATCTGTGAGGGGGATATTTTTTCCCCAAAAGAGGAACTCTGCAGTTCAGTGGCCTTTCATTGCTGCTCCATCCTGCCGCCTCTGCTTCCCAAATAAGCTAATTTGGGCTCCAAAGTGGCATCACTCAGCGGGGTTTTATTTTCTTCTGCCTAATCTATCTTCACCTTTCTGGGCATTCACCACATGCTCAGTGCAGCCACTGTGCTGCGACACCACCGAGATGGTGGGTCCCTGATGGGACACCCTGAATTTTGCTGGTGACATTTTACCTTGGTGGGTTACTTATTTTCTCTCCAAATATAATGCACAATGTACTGCTATTTTTTCCAGAAAACATTTTTTCCTCCCAGGAAGTGGGTATTGATAGCAAGATGTCCCCTTATATTCCATCAACTCCAGCACATTTCTCTCGGAAACTAGTGTGGGAATACCTGGGGGATCTTTAGGGCTAGGGGGATCTTTAGGGCTAGGGGGAAAGAGGAGGAGGCAGGCACAGCTATATCCCCTCAGGACAGGGAAGCAGAGCTTGGAGAAGCCCTGGCAGACCTCTCCCCCAGTCATAGGGTATCTATTATTTTCCAGTGATCCAGGGAACCAGGGTTGCAGTGGCTCCCTGGCTGCCACTCCTGCCTTGGGCTTGCAGCACCATCTCACTCCCCAAATTCCTTCTCTGCATGGAGGTGTCTGGAGCACTGGGGCTGGGACACGTGAAGGATGAGGGCCAAAGGAGAGGGGAAGGTTAGGAAGGAAACCTGAAGACAACAGCATTTTTGCATCCTGCCAGGATGCTCCTGCTTGGGGTTTCTTTCCGCACTTCCCGTCTTGGGTAGGTCCCCTCCCCTCCTGTCATGCCAGCTCAGCTGGGCTCGTACTGCGGCACTTTCCTGAGAACATCCCAGAGACTTCAAAACCTCCTCCTCGTCCTGGCAGAATGACTTGCAGCTTTTCCGAAAACTGGCAAGCAGCCTCAGTGCTTACCATGGGAAGAAGGTTAACTCCTTCCCTCCTTTTCTCCTTCCCTCCCCTTCCCCCCAGCCCGGCGCAGCATCCTGCTGGTTTGCCTAGGAACTGGCTGTCAGGAACGACGGAGGAGGAAATAGTTTCTTTTTAAGAGCATTTAGCCCTCACAGCTCCTTGGCTCGGGGTGTCGGGAGCGCAGCCTTGTCCCGACAGCCAGAGGTTTCATCTATCTGAGGTCACGAGATAAAATCCTTTGTGCGTGATTTGTGGAAATGGCAATTATTGAGGGATTGGGGGTCTGCTGTTTGCGGGGTGTGGAACATTGAGAAGTGAGGATAAAAGCTTTATCCTTTAGGCACTGCAGGGAAGAGCTGGCAGCGGCTCAAAGGGTGCCCAGCCCTGAAGGAATATTTTAAAGTTTTCCTATTTTTTAGCTCTGCATAAGAGCAACCTGCAGCAACCGCGCAGCAGGACTCCTGCCTCCTTTTCCCAGCTTTGCCTTGGGCTTGCAGCGTCACCTTCTTCAAGAATACCTGTTTTCCTGGTTAATTTTCAAAAACATTACTTCTCCCACCCCACCCCCACAGGAGGCTCTGCAGGTACAAAAACCATTGGAGTTCAATGCACTGCAGCTGCAAACCCAGCTAAGCACCTGGCTCCCTGCTCTGCACCCTGGTAAAGCAGGACCCTGGGGTGCTGCCTCCATCCCCCTCTGTTCATGGGCTCCTCTGTTCCCCCACTCTACCGGGCATCCCTGGTCCTGGACCCTGCTTGGATGGGAATAACCATCCTTTGCCACTGTCAGGATGGTCAGGGTACACATTGTGGGACAGGTGAGAGATGAGGAGAAGGAAGACCAAGACACTGCCACAGCAAAGGGGCCCAGCCCAGTAAGATGGACCTTAAACTTTTTCCCCTCTTTCAGATTTGATTCTCGCTCCTGCGATGTCAAGATTTCAGATTATTGAGAGACAAATTTAGAATAGATCTGAAAAGTAATTTAGAAACCTAAAAATAGCCTGGGAGTCTGTCTATCCAGTGACTGTAAAACCAGAAGGGAGGAAGAAGAAGGAGAAAAATGACTGGGAGGCGAGGGGCAAAAAGGAATAAACCATTATATGAGTGGGTAGCCATGACAGAGAGAAATCTCTCTTGCAAGTGCTCCCGTTCACTGGGATCTGGAGCTGGACAGGAAGCTATCTCTGCACACATTGAGAAAATGTGGCCAGCTATTTTGATATTAAAATTGAGAGATGCCATTTCATGTCACAGTGGATAGCCCTGTGTGCCTGCTCACTGCTTCACCCTCTGCACCCTGTCCCAGCTGGGGCACCTCCAGTACCTGGGCCCAGCAGGATATGATACCTGTTCTTTCTTTCTTTCCCTGATAATGTCGTGGGAAACACCATTTGCCCTGAATGATTAACCAGATGTGGAGCTGGTGGGAATCAAATAGCATAGGGGAGTTAGTTTTCTTCACAGTTTTGGGAAACTGAATAAACACAACTTGGTCAGTGATGGGAGTTTGCTATAGCAGGGTCAGACCTGGAGATCATGGACAGCCCCTGGCATGGTGAGCCAGGACCAGAGTGCCACCAGGAAATCCAGCCAAGAGCAGAAGCAGATGAGATTGAAGATAAGCAGCAATGTTTAAGTGAGGTGTCTGTGCTGAGGGGAAGCCACCCACAGCACAGGACTACAGACCTGCAGGAAGGACCAGAGGCAGACAGCATAACTCAGGCAGGGCTGGCTGCCCCAGGCAGAGCTGGAACAGGCTTCCTGGTCCCCCATGAGAAAGCAGCCCAGTGGGACCTGTGTACTCGACTGCCATCACAGCACCAGAGCCCCCAGGGGAGTGTGGCAGCCTAGGAGGGCATGAGGAGGGGGCAGTGAGGGCTGCAGATGTTTCCTGCTTGCTGAACATGAGCTGCAGAGAGGATATAAGTGTTGGTGCTGTGAGCTAAGCCTCGCCTCATATCACGCCTTGCTTTTATAACCTCTTCTTTTTAATATCCTGTTGAGACAGACAGCCTGTGCAAGTGTGCTGGGGGGATCTGCCAAGCAGCTGAGCATTTTAGAGGGTTTCAATCTGAAAGGTGCTCTAAGAAATTTCGTATTGCAGGAAGTGCTTGGCTGCTAAATTGTTCCTGTCCCAACATTGACTCCCTCAGGAGCAACAGAGATAATATGTGACCTGGCCACGGGGTCTGGGCCAGGTACTTGGGTTCAGTGGTAACAGACCACGGAGAGCAGATTGCAGCAGGACAGGGAGATGATATGACAAGTGCTGAGATGGTTGGTCCAAGGAGTCACAGGGTGCCATGGACATCTCCGAGGTGATCTCCTCAAATGCCAGTGGGACACTATAGTGCTTTTGTCTACCTGCAGCTGGCACACATGGTGATGAATGTAGGCATTGGGTAGATCAAACATGGCTTTGCATATGGTGACACTGCTGCCCACCATGTGCCCGTGTAATCAGTGCACTCCTGGCTGCAGCAATGTCACCTCTCTTTCTGTATTTCCCATCAAACAAAGAGGTCATGTTGCTGCAGGTGTTTTTCCTTCCCCTCTCAGCATATCCCTGCTTCTAGAGAGTGTTGTTAGATGTTCAGAAGCACATGGGGCTGAGGGCCACAAAGGGCAAGAGCCTCTGCTTTACTTACAGCCATGTCCCCTGATGACTGAGGCCTGGCACAGTTTTACCCTTGAACAATGAGTGAATCATGCCCTGTTTCTGTAGCAGGTGCTTCTGAGGCAGACACATGATCATCCCTCATGCAGTCTCCACCTCCAACTGGAAATAGAAATGCAGACAAGGGGAATGGCATGGGCCAAGGTGTCACCTCTTCTTGCACCATCAACACCCAGACTGGGAAGGCAGGTGCCCAGTAGCACAGTGCCTATATGGGCTCTGCCACAGCTGTGGCCATAAATCCTCTAAACCATGGGGTGAACTTTCAGCCTCACAGGTTTGCCCCAAGCACCCCTTGGCATCCCGGCCAGCCCCATGATCCTGCCGTAGTAAGGCCAAATCCTGCTCCCTGCTATGGGTTGATCACCATCCTGAGTGGGGCAGCTGATGGAAGGAATCTCACCCTGCCCCAGCTCCCATGGTCCCCCACCCTACCGTTAAGGTCTGGTGAAATATCCCTTCCCCTCAGCAAGAGCTGATGCAACCCCAATTGCCCCAGTGAGGAACTGGGCTGACTGGGAATAACCAGTGGGAAGGGCACTTCCTACTCCATTCTCTCCAGTTATCCACACCAGGTTCTGCCTGTCCCAGAAAAAGCCCTACTCTTTTAATGAAGCATAATTCAGACTACTCATTTCTGTCACTTCAGTGACAACCCATTTTTGCAGGGCACAGCTGCATTCACCACGGGGCAACGGGCCCTGGGTGCTGGATTCCCACAGCCCATCTCCACAGGGCGGTGCCACCCGGGGGATAGCAGGGTCTGTCCCCACCAGAGCTGCACAGACCTCAGTCTGGGTCGCTCTGTCCTAACAGTGACATGCAGTGGCGGCAGGCTGCAATGGAGGCTGGCGGTTCCCTTGTGCTGGTGCCAGCCCCTGACAGGCTTCTGTAGCCGTACCTGCAGTGTTTTTCACTAAAGGGCTTTCCCAGGGCACGGCCAGCCATGTGCTGCAGCTCTCCCGGAGCGAGAGGCAAGGTGGGGTCCGTGCCCCGTGTCCCATTTCTCAGCCCATTTCTGGGGGTCCCAACACCTGCCCGTGGCGGAATGGCTGGCAGGAGGGAGCTTCTCCCCCGCCCTCCATCCCTCTCCGCGGGGCAGGGGGAGAACCCGCCCGGCCCTGGCACATACCCCTGCACTGCTCACCTGCTGCTGCTTGCAGATGAAGTATCTAATGTCTAAGCAGTCCCATTTAAACCCACAATCAAATTACAGGAACAAAATTAGAAGCCAGACTGGAGCCACTTTAAAAGTTGCCCCTTATTTAATAATTCTGTCGCAGCTATTTTTTCCTCTTATCACCATTTATTCTCATTCTGGGGCTCGTCTGTAATAATAGAGGAGGTTCATTTGTGCTCCCCCTCCTATTTCCAACGTCTAGTCTTTCTTTGCGGATTTAATTTCTGCCTTGTGAAAAAGCATTAGAATGAATAAAACAAAGATGCGGTACTACAGGCATCTACATTAATGGGAGGGCACCACACTCACCCCTTCCACAACCTGCCCTTTCCCATATGACAGGCGTGAATCAAACGGCTGGAATGCCTATTTCAGCCTTGCCCCTTGCCTTTAGGTATCCATCTATCAAGCGTGGAAGAAGAAATTGCAGCGCGGCTCTTTCGTTAAAAGCAGCGCCGTGCAGAAGCCGGAGCCCGGAGGAAGTGCCGGGGCGGTTTGGGAGTGCCGTGTCCCCTCTAGCGGGGTCTGCGGAGAACTGATGGAGCAAAGGAGTAAAGAACCTCAGCTTCCCAGCAGATGGGGGAAAGCAGGGGACAGTGTCCCCCACCCTCCCTGCTCCTGCCATCCCTGCTCCACGAGGCCAACAGTGCAGGCACGGAGATACTGCGGCGGTAGGGATGCGCAGCCCCAGCTGGGAGCTGGCTTGCACTGAAGGAGCCGGGGGAGATACCGTTGTTATAATTTGCCTATCAATTAAAGATGTGACTTGATGAGAGGTTGGATTCACTTACCTGGCTGGATTTTCATCTGTTTCCAGATATTGCTGGGATAAAAATAAATGCATTCATTTTCTCACTAACCCTCCAGCATTTTAGCAAAAACTATTTTTAGAACCCTCATAAAACAAATCTATAGCCATTCTACAACAGGCAAACACTACTGTGTGCTTAGCAGCTGCTGTCCCCAAACTGCTGCTGAAATCTGCCTGTATTCAAAAAACCTCCAAACCAGTTTATGCATCATTTTCATGACACACCTGAATTCTTGTTTTGTGTGAACAAAGCATGGCCCTAACTAATGTACACAGGCAGGCTTTGCTGCCAGGAACTATGGCAGGCGTCACACAGCCTAGAAGCTGCTTCAGGGTGATGCACAAACTCCCAGTGCAGCCCAGTCCTGCCTGTGCAGAAGAGTTATCCATTGGCATGAGGCACTCCAAGAAGGTAATTCAGGTTGGATGCAGTTTTCAAGGTTTAGGAAATCTTATAAGTTTACTACAACCCAACCCATTCTGTGATTCTACAACTTTTGGCCAGGAAGAGGCATTCCTGACTGGGAACCTCCTGCTTGGCTAGGCCTCTTGCTAAGTACAGGGAGGGGCTGAAAGCTAGGAAAGAGTCAGTGCCAGGGGATGAGCCAGCTGGCTTTTCACTTTTCTCTGTGCCTTACCTGCACCCACTGTTGCTCTGCCAAGTTCCTTTGCAGAAACAGCCAGAGTGTCTTCAGCTGTGAGCAGGCTCACTGCTGGTGGAATGCTTGGACAGAGGTGCTGAAGGGGCTCAAATGCTTCATCCTGCAGCTCAGGGAGCTGGACATGGGGAAATAAATTGTGAGCTGGGCATGTGCAGCAAGCAAATCCGACAGCAGCATGGTGCTCAGGCCTTGCAAACTGAAACAAACCAGGGTCAAGTGCTGGATGGGGCTCACCATCCCACCACTCTCAGGAATCACCATGTGCTGGTCTTTCTTCCCCCACGCATGACCCCAGTACCAGAGTCTTTCTTCTACTGTTGCTTGCATGTTATTTTCCTAAACTCTGTACTCACCAAAGCATCTACTGGGGTTAGTCATGAGGCAGAACTGGCCATGGCACATGATTGAACACAGGGGTGCAGTGTCCAGCAGGACAAGCAGTCTCACTCCTGGCAGGCACCAAGAAGAACAGCAAACCTTGGGTAGATGTGAGTAATAATCTCCTTTTCAGAGGGGGTCTCTAGCTGGGGGATTTGCATGGATTGAGCTCTTTAGCCTCCATTTTAGGTTTGAGCTCTGAGTGAGTGTGAGAATCCTTAAATAAAGTCAAAGCAGAAAGGCAGGTGGGTATCAGGCAAGCATTTAACTATCACAACACTACAAAGGAAGTGACAGCCGCACCTCGCTCCATTCACAGCTCCAGTCATTTACACATCAAGTAGGTGAATTCGACAGTGCAGAAATAGACCTGTAAATATATGGAGATCCTGCTTTTGCAGTAGTTCATTTTCAAAGCACATCTACTCCTTAGCATGCATTTGGGGTCACACTCCGTTTTACAGCCCTGCCCCACTTCCCAAAACTAACAGTTTCAGTTTGCGAGCTCTGCAAGTGAAGCATAAAATGCAAGCAAACACCTAACTTGCAGTGTTGTCACTGCTTTCATCTTGCTGCTAATTACTAATGCAAATTATGTACATATCTAAAAATGTCTTCAGTACATTCCTGCTACTTGTGCTTCTTATTTTTAAAGATATGTGGCAAGTATTTCCATATTTTATACTTCTACATTCTACTACCCACACCCGAACCTTAATGTAGGATATCCCTGTGATCAAAAGCGACAAGGCAAACTGGAACAGAGCCACTCCTCTTGTAAAAGATGAATTTATGATCTTTAGTGACAAGTCTTGTTGTACATCTTGATTTTTCTTCTTACCTCAGGGTGTCCAGTGACCCCCTATCACATGCTTTGCCTTATCACAGCTCACTTCTGATTTGTGAAATTCAGTTTCTCATGATTTCTTGAGTGCTGCACGAAGAGGTATATCTTTTAAGGTTCCTGTCCAAATACCAGTCTGAAGGAATGGTGCCCAGCTTGGGAAAAAGCACTTGCATTCCAAGGACAAGCTTTAGTCAAAGGAAGGATACCAAAACTTTAAAGTGCCCCATATAGTGTAGATCCAAGCTTTCCAACCAGACTTCCCTCCAGCTGGCACTGCAGGTAAGCTGCTTACCTTGGTAAGCTGTGCTACTGCACACTAGACACCCCAAACCTTTCCCTCACCATTTCCCTTATCCTTCTCCAGAGCTGACCAGCTCTTGAATGTTCCCACCCCAAAGCTCTTCAGCTGAATTTTGCTATTTCCAACTGCCTCACTTTTTTCTAGCTCTTACTGCTCCTTGTGCTGTAGGCTGTCATTCCAGCCACTTGCCTCTGCTCTCCATACTGGTCTGCCCATCACCTGCCTGCAAACCTGAAGGCTCCTTCCATTTCCTCCTGCTGTCATTAACACCAGAAAGCTGTTCCTGCACACACCTGTGTCCTGTTCTGATCTTGCCAGTCCCAATAAAACGTGTCTCTCTTCAGCTCCTCTAGTGCCTCAATTTTTCATAAGTTTCATTTGTGCTCCCTATAAAACATAAATCCCTTGATGAAGGCTTCAAGGCATCATGCCTGTGCTGCCATGCTCAAAGACTGCAGGATGGGTTGATCGTCAAAGGGCCAAAAGAACCCAAAAAAATTACAGACATGCCAAGAAGCCCCAAGAAATTACCCATTTGAAAGCACTTGACTGTGAGCCTATGATTCTGCAGGCTCACATTTCAATGAATGCTAACAAAACAGGCATTCCTGAAAATGTCTGCCCATACATTAATTCCAGATGTTTTTATTGCATTTAGTCTTGTTTTCATCCCACTGAAAAAGCTGAGTAACTGTGATCTGGAAGGGCTGGGAATTTGAGGAACCACAATGACCACAGAAAGCATTTCAGGCAGAGACTGGCACACCAGTTCAGCACAAACAGTTGCAGCAACCATAAAAAGCTAACTTTTAAAAAGAAAGGCCAGCATTGGTTTAATCCAAGGGAAACCAGATGATGACATTTCTCTTGCTTGGACCCATTTTTCCAAGATCAACACAATATGAATTCACATTTTCCATTTTCATTTCACAATCAGATACAAGCAGGGACTTCCTTGTGATGGTTGCAAATATTTTATTATAGAGTCTTATCAACAAGTTCTCCAAAAATCATTTTTCAGAACTAAAATCTAATCTGTCAGGGTTCAATAAGTAACAAGATGAACTCAGCCATGGCAAACAAAATATTACTAAGTTACTTTAAATAAATTTTATCACAACAACCTCAGGAAGAGTGTGTCCAGGAGATTTAGGCAGTTTATCTTGGATTTTTATTAATATTTTGGATTCTTTTTATAGAAGCTCTAGCTTCTGGTACACATCTGTCTTCATTTTGATGTTAGAATGGGATAAATCTTTGGCCTCTATGCCTGCTATTCTTGTCTTATTTTATAGTGCTGTAATAAAAACAGCATCATCAGCATTCAGTGCTCACACAGTACATTTAAGCAACTGGTCACTGCACTGAAACAGAACTTATGGACAAACTGAGATTATTTCCAGGCACTAATTGCTCACAAAAGGTCTAGCTCCCAAGTCTTCTCAGCCATTCATCTTCTGTTCAGCACCTCCTATGACATTTATTAAAGTAATTTGATCAGATTATGTTGCACACAGTAGGACATTCAGAATTCCATCTTGACCTTCACAGTAGCATCTAATACTTCCTGGAGGATAACACAGAATCCTTTTCCTTATACATACAAACAACATTCTCAGCTTGCAGCTGCTTGTTGACAAACACTCACTAGCTTCAGTTAAATTCAAGGAAAACTAAGAACATTGAGACATTTGAAAATAAGCATTAATGTATTTTTAATGTATTTTGGATCATTTACCTCAACTTACTAATAACTCTTGATTTCCAGGGCTTAATTGCACATAGATTTTTTAAAAAAGCAATATAATGTCTTAACATTAATAAAATATAACATTAAAGAATTTTTTTTATTGTGCAAAACATAAGCAATAAGTCTTATTAGTACAATAAGCTGAAAAAGCAAGGTATATTTAAAACAATATTCACATCCAGTGTGCAATTTTTATCCCTACTTCCAACTTTTGATGTGGAATCTACAATTCCCATCAGTAAGTGCTATCTGAAAATTCCAATAATTTGTTTCACCTTTTATTATTTGGAGGAGACTCAAAATTTATTTTTGCATTAGGTTTGTATGCACAACTAAAACAGCTGTTTAAGTTGAGAAATACAAAATAAGACACTGAAAAGGATGAAAAATAACCAACATGCTGAAGGCATCCACCAAAATGGTGGCATGACTGATAATTTATATCTTATATTAAAAAATGGAATTGACAATTGATAATTCTGATTTTCCATATTCAAGATTTTAGCAAATAATCCAAATTTTTGTTTTACAGCTCTGGCATCTGCTAATTGCAAAAGTAATTAAATGCAATACTTATTTTTAATTAAAATATTTCTCTTGCTAGATATGAAGTGCTACCAGTCAAGGCAGTCACAAAAACTGATGTTTACATAGCACCGTATCGATAAATATCTCCTTCAGTAAGAAAGACTATGTTCTGCTGGGGAACATAATCACATTATCTCCTGAATATTTTAGGTATCTTTGCCTTCCACATCATAAATATGTGCAGTGATTACCTAATTTGATAAAAAAATGCACATAATTCAAGCTTTAAGACGGTGCTATCATTAATTCAAATTTTCTTTGTATAAAAGTATCAAGAACTCTTCAGTAGTCAATTGAATATTCAAAAACAGATCAACAGTTTTAAGTAAACTTGATAAAAAACAAACCACCACATTATTTGGCTTTAAAGTGACAAAGTATTTTTCTTAATATAATTTACTAGGCATGTGAAGTACTAACATGGAACTATAATTCAAAAAGTAGCAGAGAGTGGACTATCTCTGATATTGAAATACTCAATTAAAATATATAAAGAATCTCCAAAACATGTAATTATAACTCATTACAGTGGTATTGTTCATTCCAATAATAATCCTTCCTATAAGGAGGCTGAATGTTAAATAAAATACATTAAGCTGTTGTAGTTCCCAATTAGAGAACATCAATATTCTGCCTCTGCCTCTCCTTCAGCTTAAATTCACTAAAATATGGACCAGGCTTTCTACTGAAAGAAAAAGGGAAATAGGCTCACTATCCAGGTGGATATCTCCTAGCCCTAATCGAAATCTTATCAGCTTACCCACAACTGTTAGATTTAGACTAGTAACAAATCTTGCAGTAAAGTGTTAAAAATAGGTGGAGTAACTAACAAGCCATCTTCTGTATTTCAAATCACAGAAATCTGCACATCAAAATATTTATGGAGGCATGAGTGCTGGTGACATCATCGACTCTTAGAAACTGAGTCTTCCGTAAAAGTTGCACAGATGGAAAAGGATGCCTTGAGATAAATGGAAATAAAATCCAACAGAAGATGCACTTCCCAATATTGAGCCTCAATTTCTTATAAACTAACAAACATATTTCAGTGACAGACATTGCTCATTATTTTGGCCCCATCCCTTTCCCAAAATGAGTTTCATAAGCTGTTACCACTCCAATTAAAATACAAATCCTCTTAAAATATTGTATATGGAGTTGTGGGTTCCAAAAATAAAATACATATGCAGTTTCATATTCTTGCTATGAAACATCAGCTAAAAAGTACAAATGTTCATAAAGAAACCAAATTGCATTTTGTACATTGTATCTCTATTGATACAGTTCTCCACCTTGGAGAATTCAGTATTTTTAGAGAGTTCAACATGGGCAAAGTTCAATCAAATTTTGAAGAAAATTCCAGTTTCAAAAGTTACACGTAATTTTGTATCTGACAGGACAATTTAAAAAAAAAAAAAAAAAAAAAAAGCTGTACAAAGTTAGCTTCAAACCTCTTCATTCCCCCCCAAAACAGGCACTCAGTGGTTTAAGTGTGCAAATGGCTTCTTAGAAGAAACAGTGTGCAAGCAGAGCCTGTTCCATTAGCTCTGCATTCTTTAGTGATTTCCTAGAGAGTATTGCCATTAAATGCTATCTATGGTATGACTCTAAAGAAGAGAGGACATTCAGTCCACAGAGTCACAGATGTCTTTCACTTTCTCATTGAAGTCTTCAGGCTGATCAGCGTACACGTAATGACCTGCACCGAGGATAGCCTGGAGGATAAAGGTGAAGAAGCACATCAATATCACAAAAATACAATAAACAAATAAATACTGGCACAGTTGAAGAACCTGGCTTTTACACATTACATAAGACACAACCTAAAAAACACTCTAAACATAAGGAATACCAAAATATTCTTTCCTTGTAAAGAAACACAGGAAAAGAAAGTAAAACTACTGCTTATTCAGCTGCTCACCTTGTTGAAAAAAAATCCCACCACTGAAGCACGAACAAGTCACTGCACAACAAATTTAGTAGATATATACACCTTGCATATCAAATTTCTGATGCATCTTGATTCCCTTCACTCTCCACTCAAACAGCCTACTTCTAGAATTTGTTATTCTCTATAAAAATGCTACAAAGTAAACTGTCACCACAGCATACAGTAAACATACTTGGCCTGTTTTCTATTTTGCAGTCAGTCCAAGACTAATCTTTAAAAACACCTATTTTCCCCTCCCCTCCTTAAAATACCTTCTCTTAAGTCTCTAACCAAATCTCCTACAAGTATAGCTATGTTATTGTGTTAAAAACTCCCAGAAATTCCTAAATAATAAAAATTATTTAGGAATAAAGGCATGTAACAAAACCACAGAATTTCTGTGCATTTTACCAAGCATGGCACTGCCAGTCCACATCTTGGTCTCATTAGAGCCCTTGCCCTCCAATTTTTAAGCATGCCTGCAATTTTACCACTCCAATTTACCTTTTAGAATCTGTATGTGGTTTGGCAAAATTTAATTTGGAATATAATACCATTTTCCACAGTTTCTTCTAAAGTCCCTAACCAGAATGGAAAAAATCTCCCTGAATGGTATAAGCTTATCCTAGCAATATATTGTACATTTTTTAACAGTGACTTTCTGTTACAACTTCCTCTCTCTGGTTAAGCAGTTAGGCAACAATTTCAGTCTGGATGTCAACATTTGTGAAATGTATCTGTGCTCTTTAGCACACTTAAAACAGTTGGACAACTATGTCTGTTCTCTGAGTTCCAGCTCTAAATTCAGCTGTATCAAGCCATAAAATTTTATTTGGGTGACTTGTTATAGTATTCGATCAACATTACATACTGTACACTTCTGTCCAGATAGTTCCAGACATCAGTAACAACACAGCTGGTGTGTTCAAACATTTTATCACCTCACAGCATTTTAATATGTATGCACATTCAATTATCACAGCTGACTGATGTGAAAATGTGTGAAGAATACTTTTGAATTAGTTTGTTTTTATAGAAACCAACGACAAAAAATGCAGTGTGCACGTTCACCTCAAGCTGCAAGTATGCACATTTTAAATTACAACAGCATACTTCTAAACAAAAACATCTCAGGTAGTAAGACAACACTAACTAATTTTTTAATGACTTAAAGAAAAATGCTCATCAGATCCTAAGCACCAGGTACAAACTGCTCTCTTATCAGAGGAACAAATGCATTATACAGATGAAGAGAGCCTCCCCACTATCTTATATATACATAGAAATAGTAGGACTGGTGTGCTTTGAAACACAGTGACCACAACACCTACTTCTATTAGCACATTGTAGAAAAAAATAAAGAATCACCATGGCTTCTACTAGTGTTACAGCAAGTTTTGTTCTTAGCCTGGGGACTCAACACTTTTGTCTAGGTTTTCTCTGATGTAATGTTTGTTTTCTCTCTCTCTGTTACAGAAAACAGAACTTATTACCCCAGGCTTTAAATCAAAAGTGATACCATTTCCACAGCTGGTATGAAAAAGGAGAGTCATAGAATAGTTTGGGCTGGAAAGGACCTTAAAGCTCATCTAGTTCTAACCCCCCAGCCATGGGCAGGGACACCGCCACACAGACCAGGTTGCTCAGGGCCCCATCCAACCTGGCCGCATAGGTATGACAAACAAATCCACACAAAACCCAAACAACTGCTTTAGAAGTCAAACTTACTACTGTCTTCACATAAGAATTTGGTCTCAGAGACTGGATAGTGCTGCCAGAATTGCCATCTATACACGAACGTGCTCCATAGACCACTGTGATAGGAATGTCTTGATCCATTTGTGAAATCCGTTGCAGCATTGGCCTTTTTGCCCATCCATAAGGAATCGTCATGTTCTTGAAAGCTGTTTCACCACTTCAAGGCATTCAAAAGGGTAAAAACAATTTCAATTGCCATTGGACCTGCTTTTCATCTAAAATGGAGTATCTGTGCCTTTTGGTAGCATGAGGTTGGAATTTTTTACAATTAAGAAAATTAAGTTTTCAAGGTTTACATATAATTTTCAAGAGGAAGAGCCCAGGTTTTTGCATGACTGAGTGGTAGCCCTTCAGAGAATGAAATTACTTGTTTTTAAAGTTTTTAAAGAAATTCTTTACACAATAAAAATCTCCAACAATTATTTAAGTGAAATGCCCAAACTCACACAGAATTAACATAAATTGAGAATAAATATAGAATTAGGATACTTCTTATATTTATCAGTATCTGGAATTCAAAAAAAGTGCATTGGTACCTTTTTCTTCAATATAATAAATTACACAATTAAAAAAAACAAACCAGCATGCACACTGCTGCCATGGCCATTGGAGGGAGTAGCAGGCACTCATTAAATGAACAACAGACTCCAAAACATACAGTTTTCATTCATACTCACCTGGGTGACTGTACATTGCAGTGATAGATGTATTCAGCCACAGTGTTATCATCAAACATTGATGAATATTTTCGCTTGAAATCTGGTCTCAAACGCTGAACAAGGCTTAATCCTGTTAAAACAGGAAACACTGTTAGAGGGGGAATGTGTATAAATTATTTTACCAGATTGCCTAATGCTTTTCATTAGAGCCCTGAGAACACATGCCCTTGAAACTTGTGGCTTCTAAAACTGTATTTGGTTTTACCACTTGCATGTCTTAGGGAAACATGATGGAATTACACTTAACAGGAATTAAATGTAAATACAGTAAAGAATTTTATGCTGTT
The DNA here is from genome assembly GCF_022539315.1 of Serinus canaria. NCBI lineage: Eukaryota > Metazoa > Chordata > Aves > Passeriformes > Fringillidae > Serinus > Serinus canaria. The sequence goes on from NC_066315.1 coordinate 42,153,203, forward strand.
CCCCCACCGAATACATATGGGGAATGTTTGAGTAGGGTCACTACAGCAATAGAAGAAACCTACAATTGGGACCAGCAAAAGGGCTAAGCAGTGCCTTTCTGTCACCAGTTTAGTCTTGCATGATACCAATACGTTCTTCTTGCTCTGGCAGCACTGGGTAGGTAAAATGCACTACACCTTTCAGGACCAGAAGGCACTGCTGAAAAAGCTGGGGTGTTTTCTTGCTCAAGTCTGTCTTCTCCTCTTACAGAACAGTCTGCTTCTGAAGCTAGTTCATCTAACTAGTGTGTGGTGGAAAGAAGAGAAGTCTATGATGAAAAACAGGCGTAGAAATCTTAACATAAGGCACAACTACTGGTATAAATAAAGTGACTTAATGCTGAAAACCACTGTCCTTATGCTCTCCTAACAAGCCACTGGAGAAGTGGATCTTTGCAGGGGCCAGTTCAGGCCTCCTAAACTTAAGAGTCTTTTCTGAATAGCTTCTCTAAGGAAGAAGCCTCTTCTACATTGACCTGATGAATCTTTGGGACAAGAGCCTCACCACAAGGCTAATCTTAGTTTAAGAGTATTAGTCATCCCTAATATCTGATTTAAACTTTTCTGTTTAAAGTCATTACCCCTGTCCCATCACTCCCTTGTAAAAAGTTGCTCTCCAGCTCTCTTGTAGGCATCCTGTAGGTACTGGAAGGCTCCTACAAAGTGTCCCCAAAGCCTTCTCTTATGAATTTCAACTCTTTCAGCTTGTCTTCAAAGGAGAGGCGCTCCAAACCTCTGATAAACCTTCATGTCCCTCCTCTTGACTATCTCCAAGGGGAATGTCTCCAACATTCCTATACCAGAGCCCCAGAGTTGGATGCAGTATTCCACATGGGGTTTCATGAGAGCAGAGCAGAGGGGGACAATCACCTCCCTCAGTCTGCTGGCCCTGCTGCTTTTGATGCAGCCCAGGATGTAGTTGGCTTTCTGGGCTGCAAGTACAAATTGCTGGATAATTTTGGGCTTCTCATCAACCAACATCCCAGGTCTTTCTCCTCAGGGCTGCTCTCCATCTATTATCTGTTCAGAGGTGGTCAGGATGATTGCTCTGACCCAGGTTCAGAACCTTGCACTCAGCCTTGCTGAACTTCACAAGGTTGGCATGGGCCCACCTCTCAAGCCTGTCCACGTCCCTCTGGCTGGCATCCCTCCCCTACAGCTTGTTGTCCACTCAGCTTGGTGCCATCAGCAGACTTGCTGAGGGTGCACTCGTTCCCACTGTTTGTGCTGCTGACAAAGGTGCGGAACAGCCGATCCCAACAGGGATCTGTGAGGAACCATACTCATCACTGCTCTCCATGTGGACGCTGAGCTGACTGAGTGTGACTATGCATGGTTGTGTTTCCCCTTTCCCAGACAGTAGGGACTTCATGCTGTTGTTAATCTGTGCAATTATCATGATGTCACTTCTTCCCACCCAGTCCTGGGCAAAGGCCTGGTATTATTTATGTAGACCTTGTCACAGTGATCTATGCTTTCGTAACCTGGAGATTATTGCAACACGCCCTTATGCATGCTTTAAGCAGATTTAGAAAATGAATACAGTGCAAGAGAAAATAATTCCCTTATGAAACAGTGATTTAACTCCCAAAGCAATGAAGATTTTGTAAAAATCTGGCAATTGGCTTTGCTCTATTCTCCCTACATAGAGTACAATTGCTGGACTTCTTTTTCTGTGTATTTGGGTTTTTTGAACACAAGTGAACACAGCTGGCTTGGAATAAGAGTACTTAGAAAAAAGAGACTAATTCTGTGCCTTGCCCTGCTATCAGCATAGAGGCCATGGCATGAAGTGTAACCAAATTTTAGAATTCACTTTCTGTTTTGGTAAGAAGTGCTTTGTCTGTGGGTCTGATTCCAAAACCTTTTTCCCCTGGGAATTTAAAGGGGAGAATGAAACAAAGATTCAAGGCAACTTGGAAAAAATTTCAGAATGAAATCAGACTGTAAATCATTGTTGCAATATTTAGTGAAGAAAATCTCAATTGTCTGGCTGATGTTTTCCACAGTGCCTATGAAAATACTGTAAGAAATTCTAACACTGAAGACACAGATTTCCACAAAAAGGGTGTGGTCACACTGACATGTCTGTTATGAGGAGTTTTCAGGCATCCAGCTCTAGGAATGGAATTCAGAAATCCAACCTAAGCACCAAACCCCCACCAAACTGTGAAACTCTTGGGTGACTGTTCCAGTTAAGTGAATGAAAACATGCAAATCAACTACCTGGAAACCACTCAAAGAAAAAATATCTCTGGATTCTGTCTCTCTTCCAGTTTTAAGAATTTGCCTGTGGCACTGATTAAATATCCATGTGATACTATTGTGATATCCCAATAAATGTGGCTCACATTTGAACTGACACCTTTGAATAAGAGCAATTGGCTTTAGAGTGAAGTTCAAACAACCAGGTTTGCCCATCAGCTTAAACACATCTGCATGAGGAAGGAAACTGGGGATCAGTTCAGCACCTTCATCAGGTTAGGTCTGATGTCTACCTGCAGGACAGTGTTTAAACCTACCCTTCTCTCTAAGAACTAGGTTTCACCTGTCAAGAACTTAAGTTGGTGATGGAAAACTTTTTTACCAGTGCAGTGAGAAACAGATGAAAAATTTTTTCAAGGCACTGCCCTCCACGGCAACCTATAAGTGAGGCTAGGTGTGGGGGCACCTTGCCAGGACAGAGTCTGCTTCTTCACTTATTGCTATGGAAGACAATTTCAGCTTTGAATTTTCCCATATGGACTGATTTATGCATGCTCTTGTTATTGGATAGAACACATTAAATCAGTGCATATCACTCAATATTTTCCAGGTCGTTTTGTTAACCAAATTAGCATTTTACTTAAAAAAAAAAAAATCTGTTTGTACAAAACATGTTGCTTGTCTGAAAAATGAAATTTGTCACACTATTGAAAAGAAACAAACAAATCAGCATATGCAGCATATTGAAATATATATTCTATAGAAATAGATTTAGGAAACAGATGTGGTTTAAATGTAAACAATGCCTAGAAATCTCACGAGTTTATCTTCAGACTGAATACCAAAAATGATGAAAAGGTTAATTATATTGGTGAGGGATCTTAAGGATATATTTTTCCAAAACTCTGCAGAAGATAATTCAGTAGCACAGAGAGTAACAGACCGATAACCTCTTTCTCCTCTAGAAGGAATAGCTATGATGACTTTTAGATTTTATTACACTCTTCTCCCCATTCCCCAGATTAACTAAAACCAGTATTTTTGGTCAGCACTACCTAGCCCTAGTATTAGGGTATAGACACTTTATCTATTCCATTAGTGCTATGGAAGAAATGGAAATATGAACTGCCACCATAATGCAGGACACCAATGAGGCCCACAAGATTTCCTAAGTAGTAAGAAAACAGCTAATGCAAAGAACCCAGTTTCAACTTCTCTAAACTCAGGCCAATTCTTGCATTTATGACAGACTGCCTTCGAATGTAAAGGGAATTTGGAAATCCCATTTGCTCATCAAACTGGAATTAGAAGGGAATCTAAATGGACTGTGACCAGAGGCAACCAGAAAAAACCCTTTCACACTCACACCTCTTTGTCAGGCTTCCCCAACAGACACCTGCATAATCCAACTCACTATAACTAAGGCCTGTACAGATCATGCAGAGTAGCTTGCTGTAGACTATCGTACTAGTACTTCTAATAGGAAGAGTTTGCCTTCTCTCCTAAAGAGTTCAAACCTTTTTCAACTCTCCCACTTTCTCCTCCAACTCTTTCCTTCGTGGCTGATACAGACTTGCAAAAAAACTTATCATAATGCCTTGTCTGCTCCATGTTTATGTTTAACCAAAAGAGAAATGGTATTTAAGAGTAGCTAAAACTCACCAAAGGGTCCTGCTATTCTTAGCCCAGCTAATGGATTAAATGGACTCAATATAGCTCCTAGTGCTTTGATCCAGATTGGAATTGGTCTTTCGTGCTCAGCATTGTCAGGCCTCTCTGGAAAACCCCATGGCTCCACTAAGATAAGATGCTTGACCCTGTTGGCAAAAAAGGTTCATCGGTTTAAAGTACAGTAGCTTTTCTTTAACTGAGCATGATGAAAACGTGCTGTTTTACAGATACATGCATACAGCCTACTTTAGTCACTTCTAACACAGAGGCTTATTACCCTAGTTTCTGATTCATCAACCATTTTGATTTCAGTTACTAATTAAAGAGCGAATTGCACCTAATCATATGTATGAACCAGAAACATGGAAGCATGTGTCACAAAGAGAAACTCAGTATATTACAGATACCCACCGTCACAAACATTTGAGAGAAAGGACAGTCTTGTTTCTATTTTTAAAAATAGCCTAATCTAAATGCTCAGTCAATATTATTTGCAAGAGCAGTTTAATTTGACAGAAAAGAGGATAATTGCATCTGTTTCATTAAAGTGAAGTTTCTAGAAGTCTAAGATCTCTGTTCAAAGAAGAGAAACAATTTAACTGAAAAACCATCAAAGTAAAATTTGAACTGAAAAAGGCAGAGTAAAACTAGCAGTAGTCTTCCAAATTTATTGATTTTAGGTCATGAAAGAAAACATCAGAGAGGCAATTTGTAAAATTATTATTCAAAGGAATATCAGTACAGAAAGCACTGTAGGAGTCTCCAGCACACACGCAACTATTGATCACTTCATGCTGTGGGTCCCCCTCAAGCAAAATTCTAATTCATCCTGGTAGATTAGAATTGTCCCTTTCCCTTTAATTGTCCCTTTTCCATTTAATCCCATAATAACACCTACTCTTACATGTCCTACATAGTGCTGATTTCTGGGAAAAAGTGACTCTTAACTATAGTTTTCTATTTTAAGATGATTTTCCATTTCAGCTTCCTCATTATTGTTCTCTACAACTACCTGCCAGGAGGTTGTAGCAACATGGGGGTTGGTCTCTTGTCCCAAGTAGCAAGCAATAGGACATGAGGAAACACCTTCAAGGAGGTTTCGATTGGATATTAGGAAAAATTTATTTACTGAAAGGGTGTCAGGCATTGGAAGAGGCTGTCTTGTTCTATCTGGTCTAGTGGGATTTGTCCTTGCCCATGGCAGGGGGGTTGGAACCAGATAATCCCTTAGGTCCCTTCCCACCTATAACATTTTATGATGCTATGACCAAGGAAATGATTGAGTACCCATCTTTGGAGGTATTTAGATGTGTGACTGCAGTGCTTAAGGACATGGGTTAGTGGTGCACTTGGAAATGCTGGGTGAACAGTTGGACTAGATCCTAAAAGTCTTATCTAACCTAAATCCATCTATGATTTTTATATTTTCATCTTTAACTTTTTACCTTTTTATCTTTACTTTTTCCTTCATTATTTCCTTCCCTGTTAAAGCCATGAGATTATATATTAACACAGAAGAGTTCACAGTGCCTAAAATGATGCCAGAAGTGATCCCAAAAGTTATTTCCGGGTTATGATCAGTTGGGAAACCAAAACCCTGTGCTTGGAATGAAGGGTTGGAAAGGATTAACATCACAAAGACATTTCTTGGTGGTCAGCTCAGCTATGAGCATACTTACACCCTGCAGCAAACAGCGACAGGGTGTAAGTATGCTCAGGTAAGAGAGGACAGGGTAGAATCTAACTGTACAAACCAAGCCGGGGAGATCAGAGGCACAGCAGAGCAAGCCATGAGGAGCCATTCAAGACAGCCACACACACCATGCATAAACTATGGCATTAAGTATAATATATGGCAAACAAATTAACACAAATAAAGTAACCTTTGCTTCATGTTTCCTTTCTTAATACTTTCCTTCCTGTTTGGCATTTCTCCTTTTGGTAAACAAGCCTAAAACATAACCCAGGATAATGGGAATTTGACCATGAGATTCACTTCCAAAGTAAAGGTCCAGAAATTTCACTATTTGAAAATCATGGCCCACTTCAAGTTAGCAATATGCTAAATGGGAATCTTTTTGGATTAGTAGCCTTGGATTTTTCATGGACTCTGGTACAGTGTAGCAAATTAAAGGATCATCTATGTTTGGAGAAACAAATGTACTTTCCTACCAATATGTATCCAGAATCCCTTAAGCCTCTAATGAATTGTTAGATAACCTGACTGAAAGCTGTGCTATATTTATCACTTGATTCAATGCTCTTTTAGGACCCTAAGAGTCAATTTGTTATTTTGGTGGTCTTAGTTTAATTTCAGAGACACATCAGTAACGTGAGAGCACAAACTGAAACATCTCCAAATTAATTAACCCAAACTTAAGCACAGTGAGGCATAAAAATAAAGCAGCACTTTTGATGTAAATCAGTAGTGGGCAAAATCAGTATCCCATCCCATAGGGACGGGATAGTGCCATTTATACATCCTTTGGAAAAAGAGGTAAGGAAATGATAAGTGATCCCTACAAAAAGCTAACTACAGTTAGCTAGAAGTTGGTTTATAACTAAAAGGCTAATAGGTTTATATCTTTATTACAATTCTGGGTTTAGAACACATCTACTTTCACACATCATTTCCAGCCACTTGTGCTAATTGTTGTCCATTGAGAAAGAAAAAGGCAAAGTGTTTTAGGGGAAAATGATGCTTGAAATTACTTCAAATATATCCAAGTGAGAAACAAAGAAACAGTAAAACTTGACACAAACAGAAAAGAATAAGATATGTTTAGTAAAATACAGAATTTGCCATATGATGTGCAGAGTTAAGCTTACATTCAGTTTTTCATAGGAGACTACTAAGTATCCCAACAAAAGCATTGCCATTTTTTGATACAGAATTGCCTCAGTAGGTAAGATCCTAGCTCAGCAGGGGATATATAACCAGACTTAAAACCAGAAATATAAAATAAATTACTACTTTAAGGGGAAAAAAAATGTATTAACAGTTGGGACAAAACATGGTGCAGAAAATGATGAAATACAATTAGAGAACTACTGCAGATGGATTACCTTACAAAGAAATATGAAGCGGCATACAGACAATTTAAATCAAAGGGTCACTAAAATAATTTTTACATAATTCTTCTGGCACCAGGCTGACTGCTACGATATAGGCATAAATTGCCTAGGGGAATTACATTCAGAAGTTTCAATGTTATCCATAAGAGCGAGAAGTTTTGCAGAAACAGGCCTATTTTCCCTTCACAAAACCATCTTTGAGACAAAACATTCATCCATAAATATATTCACTGCTATTTCACCTTATAACATGGCAAGGGGGTACCGAACTGAGGAGGTACAGAAAAGTATACAGAAAATAATGTTTACCATATCTACCGCTTTCCTTCACCTGGAAACAAACCACACAATTTGGTCTTAGAATTCTGAATAATTTCTTTAAATCATCACAGTCATCTCCATAAAGATTAACTATAAAGAGCCTGATGAAAGAAAATCTATATTAAAATCAATAGTCAAAGAGAAGGAATCCCTTTATTCCTTTATTTTCACATACCTTGATGGATATTTTAGGGAGTAAGCAGCAGCCAGGAATCCCCCTAGGTTGTGTCCAAGCAAAATCATTTTTTCCAGCCCCACCTCCTTTCTCCATTCTTCTATGGATTCCACAAACTGATTTTCTGCTTCCCGAGCATCAGTGTCAAAGTGTGGCCTACTGCTACGCCCAAATCCCAAGAGGTCGAAAGCATGAACGGTCCTGTTCTCACAGAGATCTTCAAAGTTGAGAGCCCACAGTCCAACACCTCCTCCAAACCCATGCAGGAGAACAAGTGGAGTTTTATTTGAATGGTCTGGAGAGAACGTCAGTGTCCATATTTTATTTCCATTAGATATATACACGTATCGTTTATTGTATACGCTTGTGATACCTGGAGAAAAAAGGGGGAAAAAATTGTGTTGCTAAACACACCGGACAAAATATAAAGTCTACACTCCACTCAAACCACTGTTTCTAATAGGAGCTCCTTTCAAAGGACATAGCTTCTAATCAAATAGCTACATAAGTGAAAAATGAAAATGTAATTTTAAATCCATTTACTTCACCACACTGTAAAAGACATACTGAAAAGTATGTCTTCTCTCATTATATTTAATGTTAATTTATAAAAAATCTAGTTATATTTATGAAACTTATTAAAAACCAAAGACTTACATTTTAGCATTTTATCCTCAGCCTCTTTAAGGTGTAGCAGTGATGTGGGACACCAGGCAGGAAGCCAGCTGAATAACCATCCGAACCTACAACAGCAATACAGAATAAAAATATCTTGAGCAGCACGGTAATTTTTGGCACTGATGCTTTAAAGACATTTCTTTTGCTGCTCCTCATAAGAGAGCCCATGTTAAGCACACAGTGTGAAGAACACTATTTTTGCACTGGGAGGGAATTAATTTTTTCCTGACTTTTTATAAAGTGGCATCCTGACTTTTTATAAAGTGGCATCACAAACAGGGGCATTCTTCAAAGGGTGAGCAGTTTTTCCACCGTGTCCTCCTATCGCAGCATACTGATCTGGAGACATGAAGCCTCACATCAACCCAACAAGCTTGGCAGGATATGTAACAACCACTAGAGTTGCCAGACTCCTCTCAGGTTCCTTTGGAAGTCTGCCTGCATAACCTTGCATGAACCTATAATTTCCAAAAAAGCAAAAAGCTCTGCCTTCACCGGCCTAAACCTGATTATTACTCTAAATTTAAGAAGTGAAAAATAAGCAGATTTAATCTGCCAAGCAAAAACCTAGAACCTTAATTATGAACTTAGAAACAAAGTCCCAGAGGAAAACAAACCAACAATTCCCTCTACAGAAGCTGCTTTTCCAGTTGTCAGTTACTATCTTGGTACTGTCAGCTTGACCATGAGAGCTGGGGGAATGACTCAGCTGGCAGCATTGCTTAGCCCAGTGCTGCAAAGGATATGGCAATTTGGTACAGCTCTTCCTGGGTGCTAATTTACCCCTTGTTTTTAAGACAGAATCTTATTTTTCCATCTCTCACCTGTTTTTGAAGTGGCTTAGACTACCAGTGCAAAGCTACAGGACCATTCCTCACAGGGAAGAGGATGTCAGTCACCAAATCAACCTTCTCTAGCACTCTTTTTCTACACTGAACTGTTTTCCAGCTAGTCACATGCAGAATTTTCAGGACTGAACACTGAGAGTATTAGTTATACAACAACTAATGCTGAAAGACTATTAGGTTACTAATGTCCAGTTTTTCAGTGTGCACGACACATCAGTAATAAAGATCAGGCCTCACAAGTTCTTTACCCAAAGGATCTTCTCCACACATTCTAAGGGGCTGACCTACTACAGCTGCAAAACTCCTTAAGTTTATAATAAGATATGGAAGGTTTTGTGGGAATGCACAATGCAACAGCAAGCACCATTTTTCAGATTCACAGAAACCTGTGACAGGACATTTAAAAAAAAAAAGCCCCAAACCATATCTGAACAGAACAGATTAATCATCCAATCACACAGGCTCACTGCTATTCAGTATTCTTTACTCCTCTACACTGATATCTGGCTGTTCTGTAAATAACCTTCCTGACCCACCAGATCACTGGAATTATAAGGAGGGACCATGGGAATTGTTATCATCATTTTAACTGAGGAGCTGGGAACAAGTGGTTGTATGTCCTTCCATGCCATGTGCTCATGCAATCTAAGAAATAAAGGAACTTAGCACCTTATAGGAAAGTGGGAATTCAAGTATTCTGCTTCCACATTAAACTATGCATTTATTTAAAAGTAAGATCTTTAAGAAGTTAAAGCTGGGACAAGCCAAAAGTAATTTCACCTGCAAGTAACCGTGAAATCTGAGTTTAACAATAACACTAATTGTGTCCAGTGCTATGAATTACTCTGGTAAATTATTAAACAACAGCTAGGTCACCACTCTTCTGAGTCAAGCTTTCTGCTAGTTACATGCTCAACTAGGCATTTTCATTCTTAACTCTTGGGTTGGAAACAAAACCAGCCACTATTTCCCCTAAGCTGAAACTCTATGTACTGTTTCTTCTCAGAAAAACCACTAACTCTGTGAAGAAAATACTTTAAAGATCTTATTTATTTATTCACAGAAATGTAAAGCTGCAACACTCAACAAGAAAACCCTGCAGGGATATGGCCACAATGAAACAGAAGTGACATCTATAGATCACAGTCCCAGAATTTTATTTCCTAGTCCTAGGGAAGCACCTGGATACTTATGAAAATTATTTAGGAAAATGTATCAAAATGGTAAAGTTGGCCATTCCTTCTTTTGTTACTTAGAAGAACTGTTTACAAATACTTAAATTTTGATTCAGAAGAGGCATTGCATACGGGTATGGTTTGATAAATACAGTTAGCAAGCTGAAGCTTTTAAAATTATAACTATGTTTGCAATTCTGTCCTGTTGTACTTGCTGAACTAAAAGAGTAAGTGGTGAAGGCTTTCAGGCAAAAAAAAGTGAGCATTTTCTAGAATTACTATTTTAGGAAGAAAATATTTAGTTACCTATAGTCAAGACTTAATCCTTTGTTTGCCTCCTTCCAGAAAAGATTTACCACATTGCTAGATGTTTTTCACACATGGAGGATAAACATTTATTTAATCTATAGGAATTGTTTTTCTGATCACTTTGGAAGGCTATAGCTGTATCATTTCTTTTGTACATCTGTGCTAAATGTGTCTTCTAAATGCATACAGGAATGTCCATTGCTTACATGGTCTATCATTTTTATTTCTGTGATATAAAGCTGTAAGTGCTACATAATGTCAAAAATGAAGCAATGGACCTTTCAAAACAGTGTGCACACCAGCAATGGAGATGAGTTATGAAAGAAAACAAAAGATTCCAGCAGTAGTTCCACTTTGTAAGTGAGCTACCCACTGCTGGGAGAGGCAGACCCCACACTGCTCTCATCACCCACCACTTCCTTTACACTCTGTTCCCACCTGTCTTTTTGTAAAAAGTCAAGAGCAGACTCTTGTATTTTGTGAGGTTAGGAGGTCCACTGGCCTCAGCTGCTTGCTATTTCAGAAAGTGGGAAATAAATCTGGCAACTGACAGCTCAAATTTTTGTAATTTTTTACCAAATGTACTTACAGGTGTTACACATCAAATTACCAAGGCACATAACCAGTGGAATTTACCCTGTGTATTTGTGGCTATGTAGTAACATAAATCACTGTGCACACTAAAGTAATCAATAACCAGCAGTAGGGCAAAGCATTGCATAGAGTGATTCCTTGCATCTTCAATTTGGGGTTAGTTACATTCTTCACATCCATCTGAAAACATCTGGAATAACAGAGGCTGGAAAAATCAGAGGCTAGCAGGCAGGGTGGGGGGTGCTGCTGGACTGCCAGGCATTCAAAGAAGTCACTCTCTCTGCTGACAGACCTCCACACACACTTCCACACTTCTTCTAACACACCTAGGGAAGGAGACCAGAAGGTAAAGGAAAGCCCTGGAGACACCCACTGAATGACCTTAGTGAAAGTCAAGGTGATTAGTGTCAGACTAGGAGATTAGTGGGGACCATCAGTAGCCTATGTTGATGATTAAATACTGTAATAAATAATGCAAACCAAAGGGACACATGCACAAACATCTGACTAAGTGGAGCTGCAACCACCATGTGCAGGGGCCAAGCCACCAGGCAGGATCTAACACACTGGCTGGTTGGAGCAAGTGTTCTGAGACCCTCATGCTTGCAAGCATAAGAAAGGATAAAAAAAATAATTATTACTACATTTTGGCCCTTAATGAGTGAATAAACATTGTGTTAAATGTAGCTCAGGATAATACTGCTTGTCCTAAGCTGCTTGAATGTTAATTTGAATCAAGATCTTACTGTCAGTACTGCTTGAATTTGCCTGAGGGTAACTTTCAAAAGAACTGAGAATCAAGTAGAGGCAGAGGTACAGTGAGCCTGACCCACCCATTCACCTCCACTACTCAGATCGAACCAAATGAAGAATGTGGCTATTTGGTTGTACCACCCATTTTGGAGCTTTCTGTCAGCTCCATTAACCCTATTCAGCTTGGTGAGAGTTGAATCCCTGTAAGACAATTAATGGATCTGCACCCAGTCACAAATTTGACATACTCACAAAAAAGTTTGTGAAAACTTAGATACTGCTGAAGGATTGAAAACATATATTCTAACAATGAAGTATGTACTGAAACAGCTGAACAGTCTATTTGATTTCTGGCTTGTAGTGTGGATTTAAAAAATGGAAGCTCTACCACATAAAAGTATTCAGCAAAAGCTATCCAGGAGATAATAAATGTACAGAAATGGAGCTCATTCTCTCCTTTTTCAATCTTTCAGTTTACCTACATTAGAATTATAGGAATGCATGGCTTACAAGATGTACTAAGCTTGAAATCATTCAATGGAGGCATCCCCCACATACACCAGCACTGCAGACCTAGCTGCCATGACCCATGGAAAGTCTGTGTGGTAGAACACCTAGCCAAAAAACCTGGGGTTTGCAAACAGGCTGCAAAAAGGTAACAGAACTCCACCAAAGCAGAGTAAACAAATGCAATACCATTTGCTACATGATCACCTGTCAAAAATTTCTGACCCACCAAGACAGCACATGCAAAAACTTTTCTAAAGTGTTGAATATAAAATCAGCTTTTCACCAAGAATTTTGAAGTTAGTATGGTAATCAAAACTCCCAGTACAGACCAAAAACCATGCAGCAGTGACAGGAGTGTGGAGAACAGATTTTCCTGTCACAAAGAGTTATTTGGACTTTAAAATTACATCAGTAAGGAAGCCAGTGCTCAGGTTATACAACAAATACACAGTAACTTGCAAAGGAAGGATTATCGGAAAGTAACTGAATGCACAAGCAAGAGAGCTGCATCTGTTTGTCTTCCTCTCAGGAAACAAATGTATTTAATATTTTTAATTGAACTTCTGCAGACAATTTGCAAACTACCAAGATTTTAGCTAGGGAGCAAACTCAAAAACTTTAAAAGCTGAAACACTGAGTGAAGTCACTGGTAAACTACTTCAAGCTTTACCCTTTACCCTTAAATCTTAGAATAAAGTTGATCTCTGAAAAACTCTAACCCCCACCTCTCCTGACTCTCAGAATTAATTTCAGCCATTCAGAAGTAAGTAAGGAAAGAAAAACAAATGAATGCAGAGAATTTGGTACTGTTTCTGCCCAGCACCAAGAGGAATGGCATTGGGATTCTCAGGGTCTTTCAGCTGACAATGCAGCTATAAGCACCCAGCAAGTCGAGCTAGCTCCAATTTATGAGACTCTTACACTGTAACAGAAAAAACCAAAGGTAAACTATCGGAAAGGCAGCTCAGATTCTACCCTCTTGTTTATGCATAAAGTACTTTTGCAGTACTGGGCTAGCAAAGGAATTAAAAATTCCCAATATATTGAAATCTAAATTTAAGCAACAAAGGGTTCACTCTTCTAAGGTCTTACATAAACCTCATCCCCTAAAAACACAATGTTACTTCTCACAACTCATTCAGCCCTTTCAGTTGTTATAGAAATATTAAGAATGGGCAAAAAAGGAGAAGTGAAAAGAAGCATCAGGTATTCATAACTGATAAAGAGGTCAGCATATCAAATTTATGGCAAAGTGCCAATTTTAAAAATAAAACTGTCTTACGATAATGCTCTATAAACACTTTAGAGCTAATACAGGATGGATGCTTAAGTGAAGTAACTACAGATACCCTTTTATCATTTTCATTATCTCCTTTTTTCTGGATGCTTTCTGCATTTTCCTCAGCATCAGCAGTAATCTACACAAAGCTTAAGAGTACACAGGATAGTTTCTTCCACCATCAACACCACTAAGTTTTCAGAGCAAATTCTGTATTTGGCTACTAAATTTCAAGATTATGGATAATAACCTGAAACAATAAAAAGCTAAAGAAACAGTCAAGTACGACACAATCAAATAGAACTTTCTGTGTCAAAATGTCAGAGAAAAGTAGCAGGTTTACATCTAGCTCATTTCTATTCATGACAGAACTGAGTTATAATAAACTTTTCCTTTCCCATTTCATTAATTCAATAGCCTGCAATATGAGAATATTGGGTTCTGTACATGACTGATTATGGCAAGAATTGATCCTTCTTTGTTAAGAGTTACCAGCAACACCACCACGGTAAAAACCCCTAATATGCAAAGAAAAATATTTTAGTAATCACTATCTCCAAGGTCCATCTTAGTGGCTGTTCTTTGTGCCAGATCTGTGAAATTCAGGCATGAAAAAGGCACTAGATTTTAAATCAGATAATTATGGTTTAACACAGCTACAGAAAAGCCAGAAAGTTGACCAGCAGACCTGTGAACTATCAAGGTGGAAAGAAAGACTGTGAGTCAAGGTGGAGGACATCAGGCTTTTAAGTCAGATCTGCCACTGACAGACAGTAACATATAATCATGACATCAAGTCTACATTTAACTAGGCAGGGATGTTTCTGCAACAAGGCTCAGGATATGATTTCATGAGAACCTTAAGAGCATAAGCAATTTTAGGAGTCCTTGAAGTCCTTCATTCCTGTCCCTAAAGTGCAGCATGTTCTTTCATGCTTATGTCTTCTGAGAGCAGTGACTACAGTCAGAATCATTCAGGCATACACAGTAGCTGTTGTTGTGAAGGCTGTATATCCAGGGACAAAGCTTCTGCATGTACAATAGAAGTCAGATGTAGCAACCGCAACAATTTGAATGAGATGTTCCTAGGACAAAACACTCTGGCAGCTGCAGACAAAAATCAAGAGAAGAAATACATTCCATGTTTCACTTTCATTGCATGAACAGACTAAAAATCCTCAGGGAAAGACCTTGAAGTGCATACTAAAGAGGCAAGACCCAGAAGCAAATATCAGGAATACGGTATGAGAACAAAAAAAACCTCCTTGCTTTAAGAAATGTCTGTTTCATATTTTCACAAGGAGACAAAAAATGGATGAAATCATTGTCAACAGATTAAAAAAGGGTAACGATTTTTTTTTCCCAGATGACATTATAACCCTGCCCATAAAGTTCTGTTTAGAGGAGTTTTGAGCCAAGATGTTCCATGCAATTAGATGTTGTGAAACTCTTGGATACTTCAGTAACGTTAAAACAGAATGTTTTGAAAACCTCTGCATAATATTTCTAGGAAGTGTAACATACATCAGCCCCATTCCAGCACAAAACCCATGATAGGTTATTGCAGAATATTGCTCTGCATTAGGGCAGAGGTGAAAACAATGCATTCCTCATGTATTTACTGCATCTTGAACTCTGTGTTCAGAACATTCAACATCAGAATTAATATAAAAATTCAGAAGCAAGTTTTATTATGGTTTTAATCAAAATTAACTATCACTTATCAAAATTACCTTGGAAATGTACCTCAAGAATGTGAACCCATAACCCATGAGATTTTTCTGGATATTTTAGAGATATTAAAGTTAACTGTGACTATTTTAAGTCACTTGAGCAACCTGAGCACTCAAGAAGCAGAGGGGACCCATAATTCTGCTCCCTCCCATATTGGACCTCAGACATAGGTATATCTTGCAGTATAACATGCACCATTGCAGCCCCCTCCCCCTTTCTTCAGTCTCTCAGGACTGCATTTTCTTTTTTAAAACATACATATCCTTTTATCTATGTTTTTATAATTTCTCCCATCCTTATTTTAGCTATACCCAAAGGTGTCCATTTCAGGGTGAGTGCTTTTTCAGTATGTACTACAAGAATGAAGCTTCCCCATGGAGTGCTACCCAAGCCTGCAACCTGAAATCCTCATACTGCTTACATAGAAACTGTGCTAGCACCCAACTCAGATTCATGTTCTTATTTAAAAGTTAAAAAAAAAATCCAAAGAAAAAACATATTAGCAACTACATACCAAGTATGGAATAACACAGAATACAGAGAAAAAGATGCAGAGGAGAAGCAAGGGGGAAGCTGCACAGCTCTACTAAAGCTCCTCAAGTTTGTGACAGAGACCATGGGTTAGGTACCACAGATGTCCTACCTCTGCCCCCTCCCCAGTAAACTCATGTCTGATAGAACTTGGCAATGCCACCCATTTCATGTGCTTTTACAAACACCACACTGCACATTGCAGTAAGAATTTGTGAAGAAAAACATAAACAAATTAAGGATATGAAAATTTCCTCTTGGTGTCCCTCAGATGTTATTCAACTTTGTACTGCTTTTATTTTATTCATACATCAACTGATGTACTCCTGCTGCCCTTCAGATATTGCATGACTTCAACCTTGCTTAATCCTTGTCAGCCTTCTCATACCTACCATGCCAGTAGCCCACATTTCAGCCTGTTCCCAAATTCCATCAAACTGGACAAGAGCAAAGCACACGTGCAACAGGCACCCCTCACTAACCTGCACCATTGCCCATCCACACCCTACCCTGCTTCTCTTTTGGTAAAATTCCATTGTATATCGTGCACAATTTAGATCACAACATTAGGAGGTGAAGATTTTCATTCTTCCATAAGGGCCCATTTAAGTACACAGAGTTAAGACTTTCCAAAGCATATGATCACTTCCCTCTGCTCCCAACATGCTATACACAAACCCCACTTGTACACAAGTATGAACACACACTGAGGGTTGTTTCATTGCAACTCATTAGGAGCAGCTTCTATGATGTGTTCCTTTATCACAGTCACCTAAGGTGACAAAGAGCTACCTATGTCAAAAGGCAACAACTGGTATTCAACATTTTGGACTACCTTTCCCATTTCATTTGCTGGAAAACCTAAGAAGTGTACAACCCTTTTGACAGCAGGCTATTTTCTCTACATGCTTACACTACAAATGCTTTAGATGTCAAGGAAGTGCAAGTAGTCTTAAAAATAGTTAAGAAATTAAATGGATCTAAAAAGTCATTACATCAAAAGTCCCCTTATGGAAAGGTAAAGATGTAATTAAGAAGCTTTTGGTGTCCGTATGACACCAAATTACTAAATGCAACCAAGAAAAAAATTCTACAATGGTCTTTTAGAGCTTTAACCCACCCCACTTCTGTATTTTGCCGTTTGCCACACCCTTCTCTCTCACTTCAATACATGGGCAGACTTCCTCAATGGCA
This sequence comes from Serinus canaria, assembly GCF_022539315.1. Taxonomy (NCBI): domain Eukaryota; kingdom Metazoa; phylum Chordata; class Aves; order Passeriformes; family Fringillidae; genus Serinus; species Serinus canaria. The sequence goes on from NC_066315.1 coordinate 42,170,294, forward strand.
ACAGGCACTCTTATATCTTCTTTTAGAGAATGCATTTTTTTAATGCTCGTGGCTTCCCCGCCTTTCTGTAGTCTCCTATCATCTTGAGTTTTCTAGTACAACACACTCAGAGCACCTTCCTTCTCTGCCATTCCTCACCATGTGTTCTTGCTGCCATGTAAAAACCTCGTTCTACCCTCTTAACCTTATTACAGATCGACCTCATTCCCTTACACAGCTTTACTGACTCACAAATCTCTCTTCTCCACTGACCTCTCTCCTGCTGCTCAGCTTCTCATCTGGATCTTTCTGAGCCAATATAAATGCAGACACTCACCTTTCCTCTCATGCCCTCTTCTCCCTGGCTGTCAATGCAAACCATGTACAAAAAACTATCCCAAAAGAATGCCAGAATTGCAAGTAAATACTCAGAAGTTATGAAACACAAGCATCAAAATTTCCTCAGCAAGAAATCTTAATAAACCACTATATAAAAGAAGAGACATTTTAATAGTTTTTCAGCTGGAGAGTTGTTCAGAGTCTACCATCGAAGTTCAGAACAGTCAGAGAACCCCCAGCACATAGACACTGTCCCTTTCAAAGAGGTAGATCTCTGACTGGGCCTATCAGCCCCCAGCAGGCTCTAAAACAACTTTTCATATACCCAAATACATGCAATACTGGCTAAAAATTGTGTTCTCCAATGACCCATGGTCACCAGCACTATAGTGCCACAGGTAGTTGTCCTTCTGGGTTTATAGATTCACTGTCATTTGCACTGCAGCGACCCCCTCCTTAATTCTACTTTTGCAGCTTCTGAATAAGTGTCTTTGTTTGATACTTGGAAAGTGGGGTTATGAGCATCTTTCTTCTGCTACCAGAATGAGAAGATAGCCCCTGTTACATTTTGCCATTTTCCCCTCTCTCCCTTTAGTCTGCATAAGAAGAAATGAGAGATCTTGATGAATGCAGACCCCTTCCCTACTCAAATTCATACAAGCACCAGAAACCATTAGAAATAATCCCATAAATGCCTGAAAACCTGTTCATACAAATACCTTCTGATGAGCTCATCCATGTAACACAAAAGGCTTTAAGTACTGAAGCTGTGACTGACACAACCCTGCCAACCAAAAAGACAAAATCAGAAAAGAGGAAGGAAACCTCTTAACCTTTTTCCACATCTGCTTTCCACACTGCACTTATGTCTCACTTGGTTTTTAAAAATGCAAGTTGTAGCTACCAAACCTGCGTTCGGTCACCTGCACTACAGGAAAGAAGAAAAGGGAAGCATGACCCTGCTTTCAGCAGCCTACCCAGTCAGTTTGCTGTAAAACCTAGATCATGTAACCAGCAAAAATTTCAGGCAAAAATTCTGAATTGAGAGTGTCCATTCATGCTGTAACACTGTGAACCATCCTACCAAGGAGAAGACACAGGCTCTATCAAGCCTAATAAACTATTCCTCTTTTATTGATCAAACAGCTCACTTCAAAATTCAGTTCTGTAATACAAACAAGCTTGAAGGATAACACAAAAATAGTTGTGAATGCTGGTGTTAGAGTGTAGGCCTTTACCTTTACTCCAAGCCACTATTTTGTGAGACTAAAGGCCAATTACAAGGAATTTGATGTGGGCTTGTAACTGCAGATGTCCTAAAGTTTTGTTTTAAAGAAAACTATTCCACTTATCTCAGAGAGGGGGGGAAAAAACCTCAGTATTGCAGTTTGGGGATCTTTTTCTGCATGCATACACACATTTAGTAGCTGTTCTTCCTAGTTATATTACAAGCCATAAGCAGTCCTGCTGCATCCAGAGTGAATAAGTGAATTCAATACAAGGCTCACACGAGGCTGCCTGCCTCACAGGCAGAAGTCTCCATCTAAAACCTACACAGAGGAGGTCCAAGGCTGTAAACAGGTTTGGAAATCACTAGCAGGTGACATGTTAACCAAGCAATCACTGTCACTGTGACTACTAAACATTTGTTTAGATAATCTTCTAATTCAAAGTTAGGACAGGGCTATAAATAGCTTTCATGAGTATTTTTCAGCTGAGATGTTCCAGAAAGTAACTGAACCACTATTATTCTGTTTTCACCATGCTTTGCACAGTTACCAAATTGTAACAAAGCAAGTGTGTTGTGTAGCAAGTTGAGTCACACTATTGTTTTCAAAGCAGATAAACTTTGCATTTATTCTTTGTGTGCACCTGTCACTAGTAATTTATTCTAGGGGTTTGACAGTATATTGTAACTTCCTAGCACTGCCACGGCCTTCTAAATGAAAAATCATTTAACGGATTTCTCTTGTTTATAAACTTCCCCTGGGTACTGAGTGTTGCTTGACTTCATGAACAAATGAACAATGAAAACGTGAACAAACGCTAATTTTAATTATTGCTAGAAACTGACCAATAAAAGCACTAACATTTCAACACAAATGCACTTTTTGACTTCATGGAAAAGGACGATGATATTTTGTTCTTAGAAGTTTTTAGTGAATTGGGAGGCTTACTCTGAAAAACACCGCATCAACGTCTAATCGTTCAGAAGTCCAAAAAACCAACACCCCTTTAAAACCACCCAGCTGCGTAAACCACACGGGAAACTTGCAGTAATCCTCTTGAAAATTCAGCCTAACCCTATGTCCAGATCAATGTGTGTTACGATCCTGCAATCCTGAAAGGCAACTGGAGTTGAGGGCGCTTGGCACCGTCTCAGCAGCACTCAGCACTCTGTGTGATCAAACCAGACAGCTAATGCAGTTCAGGCTAATGCGCTGAATGAACACACAAACAAAACAGGCTGAGGCAGAGCTATTTTAAGACTTGTACTTAGAAAACCTGTAAACCAGTAGGAAGAAGCTTTACAAAGTACTTGTATTTAAGACTGTGAAGGGGTCAGAAAGAACACAGAACCAAGAAGGGTTTCACTTGTAGTTTTCAGGTGGGTAATGTTGCAGAGGTTGTGTGGAGGTGAAGATTTTGGAAAGCTATTTTAAGTATGAGGAAAGGAGGAGAGTGCAGAGTTACAGAGTAGACAAAACTGCATAGTGCTTTGAAAGGGAAGCTTTTGGAGTTTGCATTTGAAATGAGAATGCTGTGTACATATGGTGACGATGGCATAAGAGGGAATTTGGAAAAGATGGATAGTCCAGATCTGGTCAGATTGAGCTGGCAGAGCAGGAAAGTAGGTAAGATGAAATACCAAAATACCAAGCTGGAAAAAGGACTAAAAAAAGAACAAAACTGAGGATTAAGGTAGTTTTGGAAGGTAAAAAACCAGACACATAACATGACAACATGCAAATGGCAATATACTTAAGAAGTCATGAATGCATATAGCTGAAGAATATTTTCATGCAAATAGCTGAAGAATTTTAAGTCTATTTCTCAAAATAGCACAAGACTTAGTTATGCAACAAGAGAGATGTAGAAGAAAAGGCAAGAAATTAGTTTTTGAGGACTAGGCAATCAGTGATGGGATGTACTACCTAATATTTAAAGCACAGAGAAAGAGGAAAAAAATTAATGTAAACAATGCCTATAAAGCATATTTACACATCTGACAGAAGGAATAAAGCACATGTATGACTAAAGCAGAGCTAGATATATTCTGATAGAGCACTGTTTGGATTAGAACCATAAAAATATGATGGAACAAACTGTGAGATAAGTGACCAGCAGATATATTAAGTATGTTTAGTAAACAAACTCAGAGACAGGATGACTGCATTATTCTACAGGGGCAGACAACATATCTGGGGGCAATTGAGGGTATAAAAATAGGTCTGCAATGGAAGCTTAAGTCTAACAAGAAATAAACCATACACTAAGAAGGCATACTTGAGTAAAGAACATGTGAATTGAAGAATAGACCATTGATTAGTAAGTTATATACAAGCATTTGAAGGTACACACACAAAAGATATAGTGAGGAACTATGTAATTCCAGGCAGAAGAATGATTATTAGCTACAATAAAAGTCATATGTCAAGGGTGTAAGTGGTTACAAACAGGTATTAGAGATACGTGTCAAGAACAGGGTCAGGGTTACTTATGCCATAGGAGTTATTTCAGTAGATATTAATGCCCTGGGACAGTAAAATGAAAGAAAAAGTTAGCAGGGATAGCATACAGTACTGGAAAAGTTAGGGCAACAGTGTATGCTTGTAATTTATAGATGTGCTCTCATCTTCTACTTATATAAAGTACAGAATGATGACACAGAGAGGCTGACAAGTGTACTGTCTGCTCTATATCAAAATGAACGTATAGAACGAGAAGATGGGGTATCTGTAGGCACAGATAAAGCCGCAGAGGCACACAGGAGCACCGGCCAGCACTGTACGCAGCCGTGTGACCTCTGGGGCGCAATGGGAAGTGTGGATGACAGTCGGAGTGCGTACATACGCCAAAGCAAAGGCGCAGGGACACGCCTGCAGGCAGGTGTGCAATGACAACAGCTGGCCAGCCACGGCAGAGCTCCGGTGCAGAAGGGGAAGCAGAGGGGACACGGGGCTCGCAGGGAGCCGGCGGCAAACCCTGCCGGGAGCCTGCCCGTGCCAGAAGGCGGGAAGCCATGGCAGGAAGGCGGGCTGTGCGACAGCAAAACATGGCAGGCAGCGTGCCCACACGCCGGGGAGCGTCCGAGCGGCGATGCCGGAGCGCGGCGGGGCCGGGGCGGAGCGCGGAGCCCGGCGGGCGCTCGGGGAGGCGGGAGCCCACGCAGACCCCAGCACAGGGACCGGCCGCCGCCGCCCGCAGCCCGTAGGCACCGGGAGCAGACGGACCGGCGGCGGGAGGAGGCGGGCGAGCAGCACCCGTGGCGGCGCGGCACGGCACGGCACGGCACGGCACGGGCGCTCCGAAAGGCTTCCTGCTGCCGTCCAGAACACCCGCGGAGAGGACGGGGGTCACCCCGCAGCCGCTCCACTCACCCTTCGCTAGGAGCCTCCTCCTCGGCCATGGCGGCGGCGCGGTGGTCGGCAGCTGACAGCGGCGGAGGGGCGGCGGTGGCGGTAGCCGGCAGCGCAGCGAGGGACAGCGCGACGGCGGCGGCACCGGCCATCACGGGCTCCTCCCTCTCTTACTCCCTCCCTCCTGCCCGCCCGCCGTCTGCGTCATCCCCGCGGGGCCACCCACACCCCCGAGCGCCGCCGTGCGCGGCCCGGCAGCGCCCGGAGCGCCGCGGGCTGGCCCGGGGGTGTGAGTGGGCGTCGGGCGGGCCCTGGGCACATGGGTGCCCCACAAACGGGAGCGGTTCCCGGGCGCTCCCCAGCCGCCCGCCAGCCGCATGGCTGGAGCAAGGCTCTCGTTGGTTGGCTCCTGATCCCGGGATGGCGGCGCAGATGACGCCCGTGCAGAAGGGCCGCGGCTTCCCGGGCCTCGCTGCCCCGTGGGCGCGGGGCCCACGGTGTGTGTGTGTTTATGTAGCCTGTACTGTGCGCACTGTACAGACATAATTGTGTACACAGCCTACACACCGGGCGTACTGAGCATATCTACCCCCCTGTTTTCCCACCGAGTGGCGCACAGGGGTGACACAACACCGGGCAGTGGGGTTGGAGAGGTGGCAACGCCCCCGTGGCAGCACACAGCTGGCAAGTAAAGCAGGAGAGGGAGCAGAGCCCAAACTAAAGCGTCAGCTCCCCCACAGACATTGCTTTGGCCAGCTCGCTCAGCAAGGCTGCAAAGAGGGCAGCAGGGCTAGCCGGCACTAAGTGTTCCAGGTGGTAATGTTTTGTTTTTATGTACAAGAAGCAAATTAGGAGTTCTGGATGCAACTTAAGTATTAGTTGTCCCTAAGACGATTCCAAGTAGAATACCTATTGCGATTGTATTTTTCAAGTGTTTTGATAGACTTAAATGCAGCCATGCCTGTGGAGAGGAGAATGCTGGGGTGTGCTTGTTTTAGACAGCATTTGGTCTCATAATATTGGTTGTGTTATTGTTCAGCTGCATAAGAACTGCACTTGTATTGGGCAATCAACAGACCTTAATTGAAGCATAGCAGCAAAGTGCAGCAAGTGGAAGGAGTGGCAAGAAGATTTTAAGTCTTGCATTTCTTCTGAATTTTGTCACTGACCTCTAAAGCTGTTTTTAGAAAAACAAATGGAATGGTGATTACTGTTTCTTTTCGTTTCTGAAATCCTTTGATAAAAAGCATAAGGTGAATTTGGTAATGGCTGAAATAATTCTCAGCTAAAACCATTCTGCAATATACCAACAGTGATTGTTGAGATTACACAATCTCAGCTAAAGTTTGTTTGGCTGTGTCACAATGGTTTGGCAATCTGATATTTTTCTCAGGAGAGTGTATTTATTTTTATTATTGCTCTGAAAAATTTTCTTTACAAGAAAAGTGACTATCGGTATGTGTCACCGATAGTCACTTTAGATAGAACTATACAATCGCTGGCAAAGGTTTGCAAAGATGGTCATTAGAATTTGCAAACAGCCTGAATCAATAGTTCTGAATGCTAGGGTTTTATTTCTTTCTCATTTCAATGGAATAGTAAGTTAAAAACCTCATAAATGAGATTTACATCCTACATGGAATGTGCAATTGTTCAGACAAAATTATCTCTGTGATTTTAATTCAGTGGTGCTCTCCCGAACAGTAATAGGTTACACTTGTTTAAGGGTATACTTGTACAAGCAGCCTGCTCCCACTTAGCAGCCCTTCTTTCTCTTACTGAGGAATGACTCAGTTTCTTCAGAGCTGATTTGATTATGTGGATAAATCAGCTGTATTTCTGTGCATGAAGAAATGACTGTGATAATGCTGGTAAAAGAAAGAGAGTTGTGCATCAGTTGGCTAATGTTGCAGTGGAGTGTCAATGAATAAAGGACAGCTGTATTATTATGAGAAGCAAATAGTTCAGATGAATTTTTCCAATTTTGTATTTCAAAAAAATTCTGGACACTGAAAATGTCTCAAAGGAAGTGGTCCCTGCTACTGTTTAATCTTTCACTTTTCTGCATTGATGTTTAGTGGGGCTTGTATCTGGCCCTCATTAATGAATTAGTTGATTACCCTTCTCTTTCATAAGTTACCCATGAGTAAGCTGCTTCTCCAAACTGCAGCAGTTTCAGTTTGCAGCTTCCTAAAATCAGTCTGAGCAACAAACTGCAGAGGGGGTTGACTTGGCCAAGTATTACAAAGACAGTTTAAGCATGTTTGTATGAAAGTAAGGACATTTATTATGCCTGCTCTTATTTTGACATTTTATGGGGCCTCAGAATAGCAGGGAGAAAGCAGAATAAAATGGATTGGTTTCTGTAAATGAACCTGTTGGTGATGGCAAGAGGACCTTGGAGCTCTGGGAGAATTCCCTGGGATCTTGTGTCCATGTTTTGCTGTCACTGGAGGTCTGACTCCCTCTGCTGTGCTCCTTCAGGACCAAAGGCTGTTTGTCAGCTGCCTCAGGAACTGGAGGTGCAGGAGTTAGAGTAAGCTGTGGCTAAGCCTTAGCAAAAGCCCAAACAGCACTGGAAGATGTAAATGAGGAACTCTTCCCCGAGTCCTGTTGGCTGTGTTTCTCTGGGGAGGGCTCTTGGTGTTACTGAGGTGTGGGAGGAATTCTGGCATTAACTGAGCTTCTGCCTGATTCTGGACTTCAGTACTATGGCAGCAGGATGTTTCAGCCTTGGCTAAGTTATTGAAGAAACAAAAAGTCCTAACTGTGTCCGTTTTCAGTGGAGGCTGGAGACCCATAGTGTTGAGTCCTCTCAGACCCCAGTTTTCTACAGGGCCATGGCAGCCCTGGGCAGCTTGTTCAACTTCTGATCTGTTGTACTCCTCTGTGGGCTCTGTCTCCATGCTCCCCTCCAAACTGGGGTGGCACTTTGAGACCAGTGGCAACCTGCTTGTTGTGTTCCAACTGTGTCTGCTCCATGTTATCCTGTTTCCTGGACATATGTGGGCTTAGGCAGAGTTCTGAATGAGTACAGGTTGACCAAGAATTGTTCAAATACTTGGAGATCCTCCTTCACATTCACTTTGCCAACATCTTCCAACTGACATGTCTGCCTATGGTGAGCATAAGGAGGCTATTTGTACAGATTCCCAAACTCCTGGAAGCTTTGAGGGATGTTGGTGACATTGGAGGCCCTCCATGAAGCGAGACTAGTGCTTCACTATGTTCCTTATTCCCCAGGCCTGCCCTGAATGGGAAGGCAGCCTGTCTCAGCCTCTTGTCTTTTCACATCCTTGTTGTACAGGAGGGCAAGCTTTCTTGTGTCCCTTCCAGGACTCATGTCTGATCCCACTTTGGGAGCAGGCTGTCTGTGAACCAGGAAATCGATGACATGGTAGCCACAACTGTAAGAGGATAGTCCTGGATTGAATGCTTGGGGCAAACCAGAGTCTTTGTGAATTTGGCACTTGAACAAAAGAGGTGTAGTTGAAGAGAATAGTAAGAAAAGTTTTGCTGGTTTCTTCACCATGATCATGTGATGAGAGTAAAGAACAGAGCAGTCCTGACTGAGCTGCTGTTCACACCATCTCAGAGTGGGTTTGCATTCATAGCCTCTATCTGCCCTATAGGCAACGTTTTGAAAACGTGCCCATGGCAGTTGCAGTAGATAGTTGAGTAACTGTGTGCAAGAGTCAGCTCCGAGAAGGCCAGGAGAAGTTTAAGTGTTCAAGGAGTGAGTGAACTGCAAAGAAGGGGCCTAGATGCATATTTATTAATATATCAGCATATTCAGCAGCTGAGGCTGTGACAGGCTGTGTTCTTAGGGAGAACTTCCATCTTGTCATGCTTGGCTATTCCAGAGTTTATGACTCACAAGTGACTAACCTAAAATTCCCTCCTAGACACAGGAGTGGCTGGGGAGAGACAAGGTCTCATGTTTTCAGGTGGGTGAAAAGGTGCTGTGACTGTGTCTGTCTGGGTCATACATGGTCCCTGTGAAGAACTCATGATGATGAGATATTTACTGCATGAGACAGGGTGTGTAATTTAGGCAGTGTCACAACCTTCTTGTTTCCTCTCCCTCACCTGTCAATGAGACAACTCAGCCTTCCAGATTTTCTGGAGAAGTCTGCACAGAGCAGTAAGGCTATTCTAGTTTTGATTACAGCCAGAAAGAAGCAAGTAGCTGAAAAGGTCAGGGTAAGTGTTACTGGAGACTGTACATGACATGGTGGAGTGATGAGAGATTAGTGATCTGCAGGACCAGAACAAGGAGTATGATCAACATGAACCCCACAGGAGTCAGGAAGGCAGTTTTCAATGAACTTGGAGTTAAGAAACCAGCTCGGCTAAATCACTCAAAGTGGAGAGACAAACTTATAGGAAAGGAAAAAGTAAGTTAGCTTTTATATTGGTTGTTAGGACTAAGAATAAAAGTTCAACAGAAGCATGTGAGAACAAAATCAGAAAGACAAGCATGAGATGAAATGCAACTAGCAAGCAAAATAAAGCCCCCACATCACTCCAGAAGCTCATTAATTGTGTGAAATAGTAAGTGTACTCTAATTGTGAAGTGAGAAGTCTAAAAGGTGTCAGGAATGCAGTACCTTCTAGATTTCACTATCTAAGGTAATAAAATAATGAAACTAATGCATTAGTGAGGTGCATTTTTAGTTAAGAAAAGGGTAGAATGTATAAGCCACATATTTTCAAATTGACCTGAATTCTCTCTTTAACTATGTCCCAGATTATTTAAAGCTCTTGCTAACAGAATCTCAGTGTCAGTAATCAACATATTCGAGAAGTTATGGATGCTAGGTGGCATAGAGGGAGGCTGTAAAGTAACAAGCCTGGTGGAGAGAGGAAGGAGAAAAAAAAGTATGACATTACTAAGCAAATTAATTTTTTTAGAAAAATAGTGAAAAATATATTTGTACATTCCTGAAAAATAATATAGGGATGAGTAACTGGCAACAAGAACTCACACCTCGAAAATCTAATTGGCCTTACAACCACATAACATACCTTATGAATACAGAAGAGCTCTAGATTCAGTATGTCTTGATTTTCAGGGAACTTTTTATGTGGTGCCCATATAGAATGTGTGTTCCATGTTGGTTAATGATGTGTGTTCCATGCTGGTCTGCAGCTAGGTGTGTGCAACACTTGTTGGAAAACCGGAGTTACAGAGTGGTTTTCTATCAAAATGGAAATGTGTATCAAGTTGGATTGCACAGATTCAGAATCTGGTGACATGGATGCATTCTTATAAAAGGGAAAATGCTTATCCAATTCACATATGTGTCAGGCTAGGAGGGAATAGGTATGCTGGAGGGCAGGGACAAAATAAAAAATTATCTTCAGTCAGAAATATGAAAAAAATGGAAAGTTATTCAGCCAAAACAGATGCAGCCCTAGGCAGGAATAATCAGCTGGCAGGGCAAACTGATTAGGTATAAATTCTGTACAATAGTAACTCAGGCTTTGAGTGGTCACAGACTGGGTGTGAGTCAACCGTGACTTGTTATTGCAAAAAAAAAGATAAGCATTCTGCTAGGATGTATTATGAGGATTAGAGTTTGCAAGACCAGGCAAGGAATTCTGCTTTGCTTAAGAGTTGTAAAGCTGGTTTTGAATGCTGCATCTGAAAAATTATGTGGACCACCTAAAGAGCAACCAGAATGTCAAGGGACCTAGAGATAGTAGCAAATTATTTCAGACTGGTTAATTAGAGAAGAGTAAGAGTAGGAGAAGGACAACAGTCAGCAAGTATATGAGAAGTTACTGATGAAATGGGAAGAACTTCCTTTCTATGCCCACCAGGAGCAGAAATTGCAACCAGGATATTTTAGGTTAAACATTAGGAAAAATGTTTTTGAAGGGTAGAATACTGGAAAAAAGTTGCCAGTGGTATGATCATAGTCTGTCATTGTCACTCTAAGTACAGGCTGTGTGCATCTCCTTCATAATCAGAAATTTTGTAAGTATAGTGAGGCTGTTAACATGACTTTCTGAGGACCCTTCAGTCCTCTGTTTTGATTGTTTTTAGTGTCATAGAATCATAGAATCACTGAAGGGTTTGGGTTGGAAGGGAGCTTAAAAGTTGTCTAGTCCAATCCCACTGCAGTGAGCAGGGACACCTTCCACTAGACCAGGAAGTTACTCAAAGCCCTATCAACCTGGACTTGAGCATCCCTAGAGATTGGGCATCCTCAGTTTCTCTGGGCAGCCTGTTCCAGTATCTCACTACTCTCATCATAAGAAAGTTCATGCTTATACCAACTATAAATCTTCTGGTTTAAAGTTTGAAAATGTTGCCCCTTTTCCTGTCACTACAGGCTTTGGTAAGAAGTGGATCCTGTCCACCAGTACACCCATTGTCCCATCTCATGGCCTGGAGCCCATGCTACTCCATTTGATACTAGTGGAAGATTTCAAACCAAAAAGTCCTCCTCACAATCCTGCTCCTACTTAAATTAATTTACCTATGAAACACAGCACAACTTCTCTGGTGTAATCTTGATCTCATCTTCACCCTGTTGGTTGTAAATAAAAACTTGTGCAATGTTTTGGAGTTTTCTTTGTACATAAAACCACATCTCTTTTTTTTTTCTTTTGTTTTATTTTGATCCCTAAAGCATATGTTGCAATATTAAACTGGTCAACAATCTCCAAGCATCTGCCATGAGTAAATACAGGAAGCGTCCTATGGGTATTGTACTTGGTATCTGGTAAACTCTGAACCTGAGAATTTCCAATCATTTCTCTTGTGAAATAAGTTCTTATTGCAGGCTTTTTTGTTAAAATTACTATTTTGATACCTCTGCACTTGAAATACAGTAAGTGTTTTCAAACAGATTAATCAAAATAGCTCAGAGTTTTTCATCCCTGTTAGGTCCCAGTTATTTATGTATACAACATGAATAAAGAATAATTACTTTTACTAGTAAAATCTTCTGCTTTGTTTGTGTGAAGAGAACACTGAAAGCAATATTTAAAGTCAGTCAACATATTTTGTTGTAATTCTTCTTTTGAGAGAAAATGTCCCTTTTTTATTGTTCTTTTTTGATAATAAATTATTAGGGTTCAATAAGGCAAAAAAATAAATAGTTGTTATTATTGTTGTACTCATTCTAGCTCGTAGAAATGGCAATAGTAAGTAATAGTAGAGTAGAAAATACTTCTCTCCTTGGAGTTTGGCTTTTTCAACATAAAGATCACTTTTGTAAGGCAATGTCAAGGTGAGTAACTGCTTAACCTCAGTTTAAAGTACTTTCCCCTCTCCCACTTTGCAGCCTCTGTTGCTGGCCAGATGAGTTTTAAAAAAAAATTAGGGAGTGCTGTGACAGAGAACCCAGTTATTTCTGTGGTGCACTGTTTTAATTTACAAAAAAAGTCCTATTTCCTTGGAAAAAGAAAAAGTCAAACTACATAAAGCATAACCTCTGCTTACAGTTTGTTCTTTCAGCTTTCTTTTGGAGGCATGTAAACGGCTGCTTCTCTTGCTCTCCATGGCTTTTTTACTGTTTGTGTACTGGGTGCTGATGACAGACAGATAGGCACTGTCCTTCCTAAATATACTCAACCTTTGCATTCACATTCAAACCACAGTGCTACCCTTTATACCACATATCTTAGTTCCCACCCCAGACTTGCCATGTTTGTCTGGCTTTCAGCCAGTAATTTTTTGCTATGTCTGTTACTGATAAATAAAGGCAAATTTAGCATCATTAGATAATCCTGTTCTGCCCACTATTTTCAGCAGTGCCCTCAGAGCAAAGTCAATGGCTACTCCCAGAGACAGTAAATCGACAGGATGAATTTTTATTAATAATGAAATATGTATTTCTGTTATCATAATGTTCAAAATGCTGCAGTATATAGCAGTATATATGCTGCATTTTCTTGTGGGTTTTTAAACCTTCTGAGTGAAAATATGCTATCATTTCTGAGAGAAGTGTACTCTTTCTCTCACTGGTATTTCCCACAGGACTTCAGGAGAGGGCTGGCTTTGAAACTGCTGCTTCCCACAGCAGCAGAATGGTGCTGAACTATTGCTGTGGGAAGCAAGCACCCCCAGAGCACACTGTCTGCTGAGTCTTGAGCTAAGTAGGAGGAAAGGACAAGTGGCTCTGCTGCTCATGAGTCAGCCCTTTACTTTCCTGGATGCTGTAAGTTTCTTCCTGAGGTCCTAATTTAGCTGTCCTGCAGTTACTATCACAGCTGCACGGTCTACCTTTGTGTTGGGCAGGGAGTTCCCATGGAGTTCAGACCTTATCCAAAGCTGAGAAAACCTGCAATTTAGGAGTGGAAGAAAAGCTCTTGTGAGTGGCTAAGCTGGTGTGTCTGAAGTGGCAGAAACTCCCCTGTTACAAAAAATGCCTCCATGAGTGTTCAAGGATTTAACAAGACAGTCTCTGAAATGGAGTAGAAATCCTTCAGGGAAGAAAAGAGTACTTTTTTGGGTTTTTTGGTGGAACAGAGTGATTCTTCCAGTGTTACCACATCTGTGGCTCCAGACAGCTAGCTGTCACACCTCCAGGTAAGCTCCTTGGTGAGCAAGTTCTTCAGCTGAACTGACTGGGCTCAGATGGGATGCCAACAGCACCTGTGGTCACACCTTTTCATTAAGTCCTGTGTGTGATTCTGTGTAATGGAAGAGAGCTCTGTCACCGACCCAATTACAATGAAAAGCAAACAGTAGTGGCTGCCTGCAAGACCCTGTGATAGCTGTAAAAGTTTTACCATTCTACTTTTGTACCAGCTTAACATAGCATGACTTCAATCTGCTTGTGCAGAGACCCAATGAACTAGAGCTCTTATCAAGCTTCTGGGGAAAAACAGACCGAAAATAAAATACTGTTCCAAAATCTGCTCTGAGTTATTTCATGTTTCGTACAAATTTAACTCAGCTAACTATCATGGAATTTCTTTTCAGTAGCACAGTTGCAACCAAGTGCACATCTTTTGTCTTATGTGTCTCCCAGCTTCAGAAATCTCTTAATTTCTTTTGTTTTTCTTTAGGTTATTTCACTAAAGCTTCTTTATCTTTTCTGCTGAATATATATTTGATTACTAAATTTAGTGCTTCTCTTCACATGACCTATTTCTTTTGAGTCTTAGTGTTGTTGCTTGGATACGCTTTACTCTTCTACATGAGATACTTGGTTTAATCTTGCTTTTTTTCTGTGCTTTGGGCAACACAAATGGATTGTTATTGAATATTTTTCGGGGTTTTAAATGTAGTAATTGGTTTGCCTGGCACCTTGGTTTCAGCAGAACTTTTGTACTTGATTGCAGATCTGTGGGTTTAGGTATAATGTACCCTCTGTAACAGCTTACTATTACATTTCTTTACAGTCAGTTCCAAAATGGCACAATTATGCCAAGTAAAGGCCAATCACAGTGTAACTTATGAGAATACTAATATTTAGAAATAAACAGAGAGAGATTATATTTTATTTTTGTAGTGCTGTGGCTGCAAGTTATTTCTTGGAACACCTTACATGAATTCTTCTGTTTTAGTCATAGTATAGGGAAAGTAAGTATACAGAAGGAATAAATCAAGCATTTTAATTGGGACTGAAGTATTCTTACTCCTCTCTGGAGTTTTGCTTATGCCACTGTGAAAAAGGTTTAGTAGCCTAGAACAAGAGGAAGTTGAAGGAAGGGTGGAAGAGACTTTCAGAGTTAAAGAATAACTACTGTGTTATTCTCTCATGTGTGGAGAAGTTTAATAGTTTAGAATTCTTGGCCTAGAAGAGTGATGATGGAAAGCAGTACAAGAACAACCTTTAAAGCAATGGATCGTGTGGAAAGGAAAACAAGAAGCAAGCATTCACAAAACTCACAATACAAGAATTAGGAGGATCCTGTGAATCATGGTATAGATGAAAAAAAATCATCAGGAAGTACTTTTTCATGTGACAGAAATAATGGAATGTGGTGCTGCTGAAGACTGAGGTGACAGAACTGTAGATAAGGGAGTAGGCAATGGGAGATGCCTCTTGACTGGCATTGAAGTTAGTGGCTAGAGACAAATCACATCTCAATCCTTTGGTCACTGATTGCTGGAAGCCTAAGAAAACAACAAGAAGGTTCAGAGCATATTGCTAGATTTTTGTATGGCTTGTATTCTGATTTATATAAAGTATAAATGTATATAATGTCTGGCCTATGCTGCTGCATCTGCACTGCTTCTTGTAACTAGGCTAATTGGATTAAACAGCACACATTTACCTCCCTGTGCTACAGGCATATCTTGATTTTGTTGTGTAGGGTGTTTGGTCATGTAGAGCAATTCCGAGAAGAAAGGGGAAACTTTTAAAGTTTACTCTTGTCAAAACGTTCCGTGTGCTTACTGGTGTGTGGCTAAGTAATCATACTGATGTGAGTGTTTATTTAATACTGTGTATTTTCTTTGTGGGTACACCCAAAGTTTCATTATGGTTTGTACTGCTGGAGAAATAATAGATGTATGTATGAAGGTGTTACTGTAGGCTGTGCAAAAGAAAAAATAATGCTTATGCTTGCTAATCAACATGAGAAAAAGGTATGCAGTCATGTCCTTTAAGGGTAATTTCTTGTGTGGAGAACTGTTGGCTTTTGAGGCTGATGCAGAAGTCTCTTGAGAAGGCAGATAAAATGCCCACCTAGTTAGAGAAGCAACAACCTAAATAAGCTGCTCAAGCATATCTGTCTAGTACCATTTTCACTGCTGTGTGGTGTATCTCCTGTACTCCCACTGTTGCTCCAGAGCAGTGCAGGTCTGTCTTCAGCCCTGTGGTGTCTGCCAGCCCTCTGCAGATCTCTTTGATACCCAAGGGTGTGTCAAGTGGTGCTAGATCATGCAGATAATCTCTGTGAGTGGCAGCTGGAAGGTCACCTGGGGAGCTTCGGCTGACACTCCTTCAGGTAACAGCAGTGTGGGGGAACCTATCTGGGGAACCAATTCCTCACCTAGATGTGTCAGAGCACTGATGTGCAGCCCTGAAAATATGAACAGTCATTCTTCAGTTACATGGGTTGAACTTAGCGGAGTCAAGCCAAATAAATCACATTAAAAAATCATGCATGTGTGAGTTATGTAAGAGCGGACTCCACACTGTACAGAGTACAGTACTGGATACATTACCTGGATTCCATTTTTATTTGATTTTGGTGTCTAGTATGGAAGAAGCTTTAGTAAAGGTCAGTTAAAGGCTAAGGTATTGTTTCTTCTGGTCTTTTGAGGAACTATAATTTTTTTTACAATTTTCCTGCTTATTCAAATATTTTCAAATGATGATGAATTTGTGCGATACCAAACATGGACATTTAAAATAACAAATAAATGTTTATGGCTTTTGAAATTAAAACCCCCCAAATTGGGGAAGCACCTTTATTACCCACTGTATCCCTCAGAAAATGAATGATGTCACAGTGAATAAAAAAGTAATTGAATGTAATCATTCCATGACAAACAAATTAAAAAAAAAAAAAAGAAAACAACAATTGCACAGAGTCACAGAGGGATGTATATTTGATTACTTTGCTAAGGCTCAAGGAAAAAAATCTAATATATCTGGTAACTCAGTATTGCTTATTAACAGGTGCCTAATCAAAGGAGATGCAAAATCCAAGTATATTCGCAAGATGTCTTTCTTCTGGATAGATGATGCTGATATCTCTAGTATTCCAGCATGCTAGGTCAGTGCTGCCAAGTGGACCGTGACCTTGAGTGTGGGATACTGTTACTGACACCATCTAATATTGCCAATACCCATCTAAATTCTGCCATCTACCAATGACCCTGCTTCTAAGAATATTAATTGCCCAGAATGTTTTAGATGCTTCAAACCTAGGGTAGTGTGACTTTCCAACTTCCCTGAATTGCTAAAGCACTGCAGTTGCACAAATTCTTATTCATTTCCGAGTACACAACCATATTAAAATGAAACTGGCCCAGAACAGCCTGTCCTACCAGTTGTTGCACAGATCCACATTTCCAGACATACAGAGATCCTCAATTCTGCAGGTCCTGGCTATCTGACATGTGGAAAACCATCTCTCTGAACATATTGTTAAATACCACTAAGGGCAGCTTTTCAACCCTTACCGCCAGTTCTTTATAAGTGCATGAGGGGGTGCCTGAGGGATTGCACGTGTTACTTGTGCACTTACACTGGCATGGTGACTGTTGTGGACACCTGAAACCACCTCACTTAGTCTGGAGGTGGAATTTCAGTTCAGACAAGCTGGTTCAGCTGTGGTCAGAACCAACCCTGCTTCCTTCTCTTACTTCTGTTAGCAAGATGTCAGCTTCCGAGTGACAACATAAATGGGTGCTGACAGTCACTCAGTATTTCCCCACATTTCCAGAGCATCTGGAAGAGCAGTCAGGTTCTCTCAAAATTAAGTGAGAAAGAATCATGCTGCTGCAGGTGTAGATTTCATAAAGCAGTGGATGAATCCTCCCACACCTCCACAGTGGCCTTCACCATGTTGTTCCCTGTGGAAGTGCAGGGAACTGGCGTCTCTCAGAGCCACCAGTCCCAGGCACCAGGGGAGAAGCTGTGGCTGTCTCTAAGAAAGGTCCATCTCTGCCTGCACTGCTGCTTCACACGTTGTGTGTGCCTGCCTGGGGGCCCAGCCTACCTTATGAGCCTCCAGGGCAGTGTGTTCTTGCCACACAGCTCAGTGTGGCCAGGGTGTGCACCTGCAATGCATGACCCTGCACAGAAGAGGGAAGTCTTCCTCTGCTGACTTTGTGTAGAGCTTCCATGCACCCCACTACTGCAGTAACATATAAAGCTTTATATGAGTTCCCATGAGTTCTAGGGCCTTACATGCAGTACCAGTGAGACTTGCTGTGACTCACATACGGCTTTAAATACACCCACTCACACCTAGGCTGGAGCGGCTGAGATTGTCTGTACCCAGACACCTGACACCCTCATTAAATCTGAAGTGCACACAGACTCCTGGTTATATAACATAATGCCAAAGGAAAACATTATTTTTCCTGAAAAAGGAAAAAAACCCAAATGGAACTTGCATTGCATTCTCAGGTTTTAGTACATTACTTCAGATCCCCCAGGCAAAAGATTTTTAAGGGCAACATTAATTGTTAATCTTTTTTTGACTTGTACTTGACATTTGACATTATGAAGGAAAATTCTTTAATTTAATGTTTTGCTTAGATTATTTCACTGTAGTGCCCTGAAGAAGGGAGCACTCCCTTCTGCAACTTTAAACAGGGCAAATACTACACTCTTCTGCCATTCCCTCTTGGCAAACACTTAACATCTGCTTCAGAAGGAACTGAGAATAGAAATAGAATTTCTGTTTTCTACTACATTGCATTTCTAATTGCTGATTGGAGATGATTTTTACTAAAATAAATTCTTCCTAAAATTAGCTTCAAATCGGATTATAGAATTACAGAAATAAAAGAGAAATTCAAAGACCTTGATAAAATCAAGGTTTTTCTGTACAGACTCATAGTACTAGATTTTAAGTGAAACACTTGATACTAAGAAAAATAATATACTAGTCTCTATTAAGTTGGAATTTTTATAAAATACATTTAACATTAGAAATATTTTGTGTCTGGTGTTTTTGAATGTATGACTACAGCAGACAAGTCAGGTTAAACATTTTTTCAGATTCACTTTGAGTGCCTTGTGTTCCCTTGAACTGCCAGAAGATATCATAAATCTTTATTACCCTGTGCTCTGAACATTTGATGACAGCACTGGGACCCACGTGAATGCAGCTGTTGAAAAACTGTACCTGACTTTGCATTCAAGGAACTAGCTGGATACCAAAAGTACATGCTGAACTAGATCAGCACATGCAGTCAGTTAACAATAGCATATGCTCACCTCCTAGTTCTGTCAGTACTTTTCTTGTCAGTATGCTGTAGAAGAGATCACAGCAAAAGGCTTTCTCTTTTGACTCATCCCATTTTTCTTTAATAGCTAGTCTTCAGTGATTGCTAAAATGTTTCACTGAATATTTCAAATGGTGCTATTTTCATTCGTTCAATATTCTTTTCTTGGTGTTGTTGGTTTCTAAGGGGGCAAGGGCCATAATTTTGTGAAGTCCAATGATTACATTTATATTTTGATAAAAAAATTAAGATTGATTTATTCGAGGCCTGCAATTTTTATTTCTGTTTTAAAGTCTTTGATGTGTATGCATGAAATTGGGGTCACCTGAAAATGAAAGTGAAGATATGAATCTGAGTATGTAGATGTAGTATGTAAAACCAGACTGACATCAGTAATGATGACAAATTTGGGCCGTTAGAAATAGCAATTAATAGCAGTAGGATATCTGTAGTTTTGTATTTTTACAGTTTTATCATTTTCCAAGCAATGGTGAGAACAGTGAAATAAACAGGTGTACAATTCATACTAGGGGATATCAGTTAAACAAAGAAATTATATACAGGCTTGGAAAATTATCTTACAGTGCAACACATACATTGCTAGAAAGGAAAACAGATCTCAGTGTCTTTAGATTCAAAACTGTTGGACAGCTGTCAAATCTACAATCGCTTTGCCAGCAGTCTGCCAGTGCCACAGCCCTTGCCTAACTATATAAGTGAATGTATTTCCCTAGAGAAATCAGTTTATGACACTGTGAAGAATCAGCTAGAAAACCTACAAAGCTCATCTTTTAATAATCAAGAGCTCCATACAAGACCAGTTCCCAAGTTATGCTTCAAGTTACTTAAAAATTAGAGTTAAATGGATTATATAGAGGTGTGGCATTTACAAACAATATTGATAACCTCATGAAGTTGTCTGTAAGAACACATTAAATAGTTCACAAAGCATGATAAAAACCACCATGTACATATCTGATGCCATTTGGAATGGCTGATGGTGTTCCTTCTCTCTAATTTTGGTTTGCCTTAAAGCCTCATGCTGTGGTTGTCCAGCAGCTGAATTCAGGCACAAGAAGTGAAAGACAACTGGAATCATTAACTTCTTCAGCCCTCTTACAGCAATTCCCATTCATAATCCAGAGCCCTCAGCATAGGACTGGAAGGAGACTTATCATGTTGTTATCTTCAGTGAGTATTACTTTGAAGGTAACACAGTGGCTGGAAGGACTTTTGCTGAATAACAAATCCCTGAACTTGATGTGCCCAAACCTTGTTCAAGCTCTTTCAGCTTTTTAGAATAATCTTCATTCAGTTCCTAAATCCAGGCAGAAATATTATTAAAACAGGTATTTGAAAAACACAAAAAGCTGCAAGGATGCATCAGATAGTATAGTCAGGGACTGCCTCTTTGAGGCTCAGCCCCAGGCATGTCATCACGGCTACCAATGAATCCAGACTGCACATTTTGTAAGAATGTGTTAAAATAGGTTATCCAGTAGATCATAGTAATTAACCAATTGTCTGTGCAGTACTGCTTCTAGCCATGCACTAACAGATAA
This sequence comes from Serinus canaria, assembly GCF_022539315.1. NCBI lineage: Eukaryota > Metazoa > Chordata > Aves > Passeriformes > Fringillidae > Serinus > Serinus canaria. The sequence continues at coordinate 42,190,630 of NC_066315.1, forward strand.
ACCAAGTATGTTCTGCCCCGGTGGAATGACAGACACCGTTCTCTATAATACAAAATATGCAAAAAAAAAAAAATTACCTTCAAATTGAAATATACAAAATGCACACCTTTTTATTTTTTCCCCTGTTTTTGTAGGTCATGCTAAATGCAGCCTTTACAATTGATGAAGTCTCCAGATGAGAGAAAAAAAAAAAGGTGTTGTATGCTAGTCAGGTGTTGTATCTCTATTCAGTAATGGAGGCAGTCCAACTGAATGTACTGAAAATTCCAGTGATAAGTTAATTCCGAATAGATCAGTGATCCTAGGATATACCACAGCAGGTGGATGGTGAAGTCTAGTAAACTACATTCTTTTAGGAATAAGGGATAGCTAGTAGAAACAGAAGGCCATATAGATTAATCAGAAGCACTATAACCTCAGTTACCTCATGTCTGCTTTTGTCTAAATGCAGCAAAATTCTACCTTTTTGCTCCTGACACTATCACAATGATGTTAACTGAACCTCAGTGGTTAATTGTGAAGGTTTTACATGAATTCATATATTATTTTCACAAATTCAGGGAGACTCTCTGAGCCAAGAATCTAGTTATTTGGGGCATCCTAAACACTGACACATGCATCTCAAAAGAAAATCAGAAAGGATAAAAGTTCTGTGATGAAATTTTGAAGCACTTCTTCATGTACAGTAAAATTACTGACTTTATTCACTTCCCCAAAACATAAAGATCACTTGGCTTGCTGGATCTCCCTTATCATTGCCCAGCTGTGCAGGCTACTCTAATAGTGAGGCAATAAAGATAGAATCATTTCGGTTGGAAAGCACCTCTGAGATCATTGGGTCCAATTGTTAACCCAGCAATGCAAAGTCCATCACTAAGCCATGTCCCCAAGTGCCACATCTACCTCTGGGGATGGTGACTCAACCACTTCCCTGGGCAGCCTGTTCCAAGCCTTGACAACCCTTTCAGTGGATAAATTTTTCCTCATACCCAATCTGAACCTTCCCTGGTGCAACTTGAGGCCATTTACTCTTGTCCTACTGGTTGCCTGGGAGAAAAGGCCAACCTCCACCTTGCTACACACTCCTTTCAGGTGGCTGCAGAGAGTGATAATGTCTCCTCTCAGTCTCCTTTTCTCCAGGCTAAACAATCCCTGATCCCTCAGCTGCTCCTCATGGCACTTGTGATCTTTTCCTTGTACCAGCTTCATTGCCATTCTCTGGACTTCTCCAGCATCTCAATCTCTTCCTTGGAGCCAGTGGCTTAGAACTGGACACAGGACTTGAGGTGCAGTCTGACCAGTGCAAAGTGCAGGGGGAGACTGCTGTACTATTCCTGCTAGTCACAGTATTTCTGATACAGGCCAGGATGCTGTTTGCCTAACTTTAAATTTATTCTTCTTCACATTTAAATGATGAATAACATCTTATGCATGTTTTATCTTTTACTTGCTCCTCCTTGGTAATAATTTGAGAATGGTTTCTCTCACTTCTTCCTGGCTTAGGCAGGCTGATCCCCCTCTTTTTATGTTGTTTCCATTTTGTTGGACAGGGCTTTTTGTTCCCTGATGATCTTATTTGGAAATAGATACCTAAGTTAAATCTAAATGTTTCTAATCTGATGGACACAATGTGAAATGGAAGAGATGTGTCTTCCTTGTATCTTACAGATTACAATCAATCAGCTTTGTTGCTCAGAGTTTATGAATCAAAGCTTTCATAGTTTGACACAAACAGTGCTTGTACTGCCTGAACACACTTATATTAAAATTCCTATCAGAATGTAAAAATTGTGCCAAGTGTGACTCAAAAAATAACTTACCCTCCATTTGCAGGAATGCAATTTAATAATGTTTATTACACTTTTGGAAAGATCCTGTATAATCTGACTAAAAATGTCATTGAAAATTGGTAAAATGTCACTGTATTTTACTCTGACAAACACATGAATTGAAATTTAATTACTAAAATTTTAATGCAATTGTTATTAATAACATAATAAGGTAATTTAATGTTTGCCTTAAACTTTAGGAATCACATAATCCATTTTACACTCAAACTGATATGTCATTAGCTTGTGAATTGAAAGGATATTTTGCTGTTAGTTGCTCCTTAATTTTATGATAACACAGTGTTCCAGTATGGCTCAAAACCATAAAGATAAATCTTACGAGAATGATTGCTATTATATATGACTTCAGATAAGAGTCAATATTAATCTCATTATGTGACTATGTGAAGTATGGTTGTCATGCTGTACATACATCTACATGCATTTGAATTAATGAGGATTGCTGTATGGAAAGGTGCTTTCCTTGTGCCAGCTCTTTAACCTTTATCTGTTTATTTAAATTGCAGAGAGAGAACTAAGCAAAACAAACCAAAAGTGGGTGGTTTTCTATGGAGCTGGTAAATTGAATGGACTCAGAGCTGGATCTGGTGAATACCAGTGTTGGCTTAAGTGTGGAGCAAAGCCTTAGGTCTGACAAAGTCTCACATCTCTTCAATTTCACATTGTGTCCATCTGATTAGAAACATTTAGTTTTAACTTAGGCATCAATTTCCAAATAAGATTGTCAGGGGACAAAAAGCCCTGTCCTGTCTAACAGGGAAAAGGAAAAGATAATGGTGGACTGGGAGTGAGATCTCACCCTTTTAGTGGCAGTGAGATGCTGCTAGTCATTGAACTATATGCAAAAAATGGTCAAAGTTTCAACCAGGTGTAAAAGCCAGTTTCACTCCACAGTAAATTAATGGGTTCTTACTTTGGTTAAGTACTGTGGTAGTCATTACTCCAGGGAGAAGAGAGTTAACCACAGAATAAAAATAAATCCTCTGCTCTTGAAATTTTCATGGAGTCTTTTTTTGTCTCTCCCTTTTCCCCCTTTTTCTTCCTGCCTTACCACAGCTCATCCATTCTACAATGTCTGCAGTCTGCATGGTGCCTGACAGAGCCAGACCATGAAAATGCTAAAATCAGCTAGCAGAATCACAAGGTTGGACTACAGTCACTAACAGATACAAGCTTGGGATTTATATTTAGCTATAGTGCTAGTGCAGTTTGCAATTTAGGATGGGCATACCTGATTCATCTTTAAATTAGCTAATCCTCTTAAGAGCAAATTCCTAGCCTCTACAACACTGTCATTGGCACAAAGTAATTTACTTTTTGCCATCATGGTGAGACTGTTTCCACTTATGAATCCTATTTTTCTTCTGTGAATACAGCATTATGTGCTAACTGTTATGCATGGCTAGCAAAATGTGAACTTTCTAGAGAGAAACTGAGTGTGACTGTAAAGAATTCATTGCATAGCAAGAATGTGACACCTAGTGGATACACGGCACTGAGGAAATGTGACAGTCTCATCAAGCAAAATTGCCATAAGATGACCTTGTCCAATTGAAAAATTAATTTGATAGCAGAAAGGAGATTGATTTGGAATGACTATTTGCATGGGCCCAAGTAAGTGGATAATGTCAAGTCCCCACTGAAAATTCATAAACGTAGGAGGTGTCAGAGATAGTTTTAAAATAATTGTTTGTAAACTACTAGAAGACTGAAGATGTCAGGTCAAGGAGGCCAGAGGCCCAAGGCCCATGAAGACATTGTGGATATTTGTCAGATGCATCATAACTGGAGACATCCAACATTCAAAACACAAGGAAAAGGTCTAAAGCCCCCTATTTGTTAAACCCACCTTTCTGTTACTGCCATGCTACTTCTTCAGGAAGTGAGAGCTTTCACAGTAGGTGATGCTCAGAGATTAGTAACTATATGGTGAGGCCACTAGAAGCTGGAGAAGACTGAAACACAGTTTAAGAAGTCTGATATTCTGCCCAAACTATCTGATACAGACGGTGTGTGTCTTCTACTCACCACTGCAGTCTCTAGTACCTAAATTTCAAGTATTTGCATATCCCATTCTCCATGGGGCCCTAGACCCTCACTGCCTCATTGGCTATGAATACTAGAAAAATTCATCTCCAAAAGCTAGTATTTTCACTTGCTACCAAACACAAATCAAAATTTCATCACAAAACTTACATACAAATATCTCTATTTATTTCAAAATATGCTGAAAAGTCTTCTCCAAGCCCTGCAGGGGAACGTGCTTTGCTGGCAATGTCCTTTGCCTGCCACCACTGCTTTACAATCACACTTCTCACTTCCTAGCTACAAAGAGATGCTTGGAACTATATTGTCTACAAAAGTCTTAGCATCAAAATGCAAAACAGTTCTCTTTTCCTGTACAAAATAACGTTTGGAAAAGTAACTGACCCAGCTGAAGTGCAGGATGTTTATAACTCAAGCTCCAGGAGGAGGTTTGGGCCATGTCCAGAGAAGGTCATGAGCCAGCAGTGTGCCCAGGTGGCGAGGAAGGCCAGTGGCATCCTGACATCTGTCAGGAATAGAGTGGCCAGCAGGAGTGGGGAACTGATTGTCCCCCTGTACTTAACACAGGTGAAGCCACACCTTGAGTGCTGCATGCAGTTCTGGACCCCTCAATTCAGGAAGGGCATTGAGGTGCTGGAGTGAGTCCAGAGAAGGCAATGGAGTTGGTGAAGGATCTGGAACATGAGTCCTATGAGGAGTGGCTGAGGGAGCTGGGATTGTTTAGCCTGGACAAGAAGAGGCTCAAGGGTGACCTTATCGCTCTCTACAACCACCGGAGGGTATAGCAAATTGAGGGTTGGTTTCTCGTGCCAGGAAACCAGCCCCGGACAAGAGGAACATAGTCTCAAGCTGCACCAGGGGAGGTTTAGGTTGGACATCAGGAGGAATTTCTTCACAGAAAGGGTGAATAAATATTGGAATCGACTGTCCAAGGAGGTGGTGGGGTCAGCATCCCTGGTGTTTAAGGAAAGACTGGACATGTCAGTGCCATGGGCTGGTTGACAGTGCTGTCCAGTCATAGGTTGGACTTGATGGTCTCAGAAGACTTTTCCAACCTAATTGATACTGTGTTTCTGGAACAGGAGGCAGCACAGGCAGCAAAAGGTGGAAATAAACAAGAGGATGAAGTGAGAGCTGGCGGTGCATGCGAGCGTTGCTGAAACACGGGCACTGGAGCATTTTTAGAACGCTGACATTGGAGCATTTTGAAAGGCCGCAGAAGGGGCGGACAGGCCGGACTGGGCCGGGCCGGGCCGGGCCGGGCAGGGCCGCGGCGCGGGGCGTGGCCGCCGGCAGCGGCGGGCGGTGTCACGCTGGGCCGGCCCGGAGCCCGTGCTGGCGGCGCCCAGTGCCTTCGGCCGCCACCCGCCTCAGCCCCTCCCTGCCCTGCGGATGTGGAGCCGGCACCGGCGGTGAGTGGGGAGTGGGCGGTCGGCGCTCCGCGGCCAGGGGCTCTCCTGCCTGCGCCGCCGCCAGGGGAGGAGCCTCCGCCCTTCCCGCCCACCCCGCCGCGGCGCGGAGCCAGTGCCGAGCCTGGGCGGCCGTGACGCCCCCGGCGCTTCCCCCGCCGCCCCGGCAGCGTTCGGCCTGGTGCTCGCGGCCGCGGTGGGCTGCAGGCGGCAGCGGGAGCGGCCCAGGGCGGCGGCCGCTGGCGAGCGCGCCGGGCCGGGGGCAGGCAGTGAGTCACCGGCCGTGCTGGCGGTGGGGCCGGCCGGGCTGCTCTCCTCCCCGGTATTTGCGTTCCTAAAAAAGGAGAGCGAGGAGCAGCCTGGCGGTGGGAAGGAGCCGTGCTGAACCGCCTTAGAGCGGGCACGGCCCGGACGCGGCGGCTCCCGGGGCCGCCGAGCGGGTGGAGGCTGGGCGGGGAGCCTGGCTCTGACCCGCTCTGCACCCACACGCCCTGGAAAAGGGCTGTAGCTCCCTCTGCCCTGAGCTGACATCGTGGTCCTCGCTCATGAGTTGGAGTCGATGGTCCCAGAGGTCTTTTCTGACCTAATTAGTTATGACCGCCACCCAGCCACTCCGTGAGAGCGGGAGCTCGGGGGTTCGAGGGCCTTCTTGGGGTGTTCCCTATGCTTCTGAGTCTGTCACTGGTTGCACAGTGTGTAGGATGAAAGAAGAGGCCAAATTAACTCCCAAATTACCTCCCGTAGGGTCTGTCCTGGGTGTTGGACAACCTGTTAGGAAAATAATTTTGGAAATCACACAGACACAATTTGGAAGAGTACTTCAGCTCTGTTGTAGTTTTCAGTAGTAATAAACCTGAAAATAACAAACTGAAAGAGAGTAGTTTTGGGTTAGATATTATGAAGAAGTTCTCTACTGTGAGAGTGTTGAGGCCCTGAACAGGTTGCCCAGAGAAGCTGTGGATGCCCCATCCCTGGCATTGTTCAAGGCCGAGTTGAATGTGGCTCTGAGCAACCTTGTCTAGTGGAAGATGTTCATTCCCATGGCAAGGGAATTGGAACTAGGTCATCGTTAAAGTACATCCAAACCAAACCATTCTTTGATGCTGTGATGATTCTGTGATTCTTACACAGTCATCATGCCGAGGACGATGATTTTGAATAAATGATAAGAGCCAAGTTCACTGAGTAGCACACTGTTTATTAAAAAGGCTGTTTAGACCAGCAGACTGTTTATTAAAAAGGCTGTTTTCAAGAGATAACTGTTCTGCAAAGCAATATTCCTAACCAGTAGGTAATATTTAATACTTATCTGGTGCTTTTCATTCTTTGAATTCTTTATAAATGGTGACATCCACAATGCGTCAGGCATAATTTTAGCAAACCCTTGCAAACCCCTGATTATGGATAGTGATGCATTAAGTTGCAGTGACTTGTCAAGACAGTGTAGTTAGTCACTGACAAGCTCAGTTACAGAGCCTAATCCCTGGTTATGTTTTTCTCTGGTTCATTCTGTTTGTACCGATACACACCTGAATTTTTAAAAAATACTTTATTAATCCAGTGCATTTTTTAAAAAGACATGAATACTTGGGTTCAGAGCTGTAAATCTGTATGTTGCAGAATTGTGTGCCTGTGAAAAGGCAAGCAATACTAACCAAAAGCCCCATTGAAATTTGCCTTGAAAGCTTTTTTCTGTGAGTTGAAATTGACAAGTTGAATATATTGTTTATTATGATATGCATATGTTTACAGTATCACTGTATTTTGTAGGATAATTTATATGAAATACTGGAGACTGATTTGTCCTTGAATCACAGAAGTATAATAGTCATAAAAGCTGAACTGCATCCTTAAAGCAACTTCCTTAGAAATTAAGTATTTTAACAGGAGTGGGGAAACTGCTTAAAGGCAGTGTGTAAATTCCCTTCTTCAGTCAAGTTAATATTAAAAAAAAAATACCCCAAGCCCACAAACCAAAATCACCAAACCTTCCCCTCACTTTTATTTAGTAAATTAAATCTGTCATAGATTTTTTTTTTATCAGAGTAGGTTAGTTAACAGATTTGTTTTATATCAACATCTCTAAGTTGCTTTATGAAGCATGATACAATGATCTCTGTAGAATAAATTGTACAAAATTTGTTAATAAGACAAAACACAAGTGCCTGGGGTTGTTCAGCCTGAAGAAAAGAAAGCTCAGAGGAGACCTTATCACTCCCTACAGCTACCTGGAAAGAGGTTGTTGCAAGGTTGGGGTCTGTCAAGTAACAAGTGATAAAACAAGAGAAAATGGCTTCAAGCTGTGCCATTAAAATTCTGTGAAAAATTTCATCATGGAAAGGGTTGCCAGGCATTGAAAGAGGCTGGCCAGGGAAATGGTTGAGTCACCATCCCTGAGGATATTTAAAAGCTCTGTAGATGTGGCTCTCAGGGACATTGTTTAGTGGTGGACTTGGAACTTCTGCATTAATGGCTGGACTCAATCTTGAAGGCCTTTTCCAGCCTAAATGAGTCTGTGAGTCTGTAAAGGCCTGCTTAGATCGTTTGGAGTATTTACACATAAAGTTGTGCTGTCAGTGCTTTACAGCTGGACTTTGTCGCAGACGGCTTGGTATGTAGGTTCAGAAAAGTCATTTAAGTACTTTGAGTGGCCTGTCAGTATGATAGGTGTCTTAATCACCTGCCCAAGATAGTTATAAATTTCCTTAGTACAATTGAAGCTTCACAAGATTAACTGAGAAGGTTCTTCCTTACAATGTGTTTGCATACTCATACCACAAGAAGCTTATTGATTTTTAAATACCTGTTTGACTAAGTTTCTGTTAATGTTTTTATTTGCTGTCAAATACACTGTCAGAAGTAGCAGGCTGTTGTTTTTGAGCATAGTTTCACCTTATTGATTTGTTTTAATTTATTTATTTGCTTTCCTCTCCTCTCAGTATTGCTTTGCTATACATAGCAACAGCAGTTTTCCTACATAGAGAGTAGAACTTAAATGCCATGGGAGATCAGTACCAACTTGAGAACTGCAGAGGTTACTCAACTTGGTAGTATTAAGTGCATTAAAGTGCACACCTATGCCTTTGATAAGCACAGAGTTGTGTAACTCACTACAGTAAAGTTTTGTGGGTTTAGGTTTGTGGGTTTTAGATTTAGACCAGCTATTGTTTAGCATTTGCATTTTGTTTTGGTTTTGTACTTAGCAAGCTCTCACGAGATGGCAGGAAAAATGAAAGAGATGGTGGAAAGCTGGTCTTTCTTGGATACTGCTGAGTCTAACTTCAGGCCCTTGGTAGTAATTGAACTTGCAAAAGGCACCAAAGAAGAAACCATAGAATGGTTCACTAAACGAATCGTGGACAAAAAGGCAAATGGAGGTGAGTACAGTATGATCTTCTGTAGCACTTTGAAATCAAATTGGCTGTCACCATAATATGAAGACATACAGAAAATTAGTTTTCAGGGAATTTGTGGTATAATGATTGCTTGCCAGTCTTGTTTTGCATTTTTTTAAACCCTCTTAACCCTGTTATTAATGAAAGCATTGGCTTAAGGTCAAATATCAGTTGAACTCTAGAATACTTCAATTTTTTGCACTGAAGCCCTGATAACCTATGTTTCAATGTAGTGTTGATTTCAGTTTTTATAGCAGTTATCGAGAGGTGTTTCTCCTGTTGCTTGCAGAAACGTAGGAAGTCTTGCCTAAATGAAGATGCTTCACATCCTGTCCATAAGCCTTTGTACCATGTTGTAGAACAAAATTAAGTTAGCAGAAAGCAATTTAATCTTGATAACTTCATGTTGTGTTTTCCTTATATTTTTTGTTAGCATGAAGGGTCTTAAAAAGGCAATGTTTCATTACTCATTTTGGTATGTGTCTGGCAATTGAATTTAGTCTAATTTATTTGTAATTCCTTGGACTTTTTTAAAAACTTTTTTTAAAAAAGTCATTATTTGTGGCTGTTGTAGCTTATAGTTTATGGTCAGTAATATTTCTGTGGCTGATGGATTTGTGACTACAAACTTGCTTTCAGGCCTCTTTTAGGTAAGTTAGGGATGTTACTGCTTTAAAAACCTAGTCTCCTTAAAACCAATTGAACTGTTTGTAGAATCACTTCTTGCTTTTATGGTGTGAACCTTAGGGAAATAGATCCAAACAGTCCCCATTGTTCCAGTTCATTGTTGAGAGTGCTTCAACAGAAACAGGGCTAAATCAGAGGTTGACCCTGAAAGATTCTGAAGAACCTATGTCAAGTACTGTTGAAACCTTAACTCTTTGTGCCCTTAAGAAGAGACATTTTCAGCAGTCCTGTTAGCTAGGGCTTATACATTGGATGCTAAAATGCTAGGGCTTTTAAACATACTTTTAATGTATTTTCTTTCTTATTTTACTCCTGTTTACTTTAAAGGTGCACAACTACTAATTAAACCACTGGTTACGGAAAATGGAGTTGAAAATATTTATTTAGTTGGAGCTTCCCACTTAAGGCTGTTGCTGGGAGCTGAAGCTGTAGGTTTGGTGAAGGAATGCAGTGATAACTCAATGAGAACTTTTACATACAGCAGTAGAAAAACTTTCAAACATTTTGCAGGTAAGAAATTGTAGGAATCTTTGTCATTGCAAAGTGGTGGCTAAAGATTATAAGCAATTAGGCCACTAAACGTTTTACAGTCTTTCTATTTCTTGGAATGGTAACTGTGAACAGCAAGTGGAAAACCAAGCCAAGAAAAAAAAATACTTGTTTTTACTATGGAAATTCAGATCAAATAACGAATTTTGGTTTCTTTCACATGGCTTTAATTTTTTGCTTGTCTTCTCTTTCATGCTTTTCTATGCTTCAAATAGTCTCTTACTTGTATGAAAGATTTTCTTGGAAAAAAAGACAAGAAAAAGAGTTGATAAACGTGATTTTATGATTATCAATCCATGTTATGAATTAATGTAGATATTTAATTTATGTGAGCCAGTTTTGAGGCTTATGATCTTAAAATAAGCTGGAAAAAATAGAAACATTTTTTTCTCTGTTACATGTACACATCAAACAAACAATAATTAACTCTGCAGATGCATTTGGTGGGTTTTGGGCATGATTAGTGGAATAGTTCCTTTTTACTCTTTCATTTTGTGAGGATGCCAACACAGGAACATTTCCTTTTAAATGTGCTGCTTGTAAGGTCTTTAATGCCCTTACAGTGGCAGAACTCATTTTTTGCTCTGCAGGTAAATATTTGAGTTCCAACTTAGTATTTCTAATACTTTTAATGTGCCTGTTTGAGTGATGCCTTTCACCACATTTTGCAATGTAAAGGTTCTTGGGTCTGTCTGAAACAATTTTTAAGTTTTGTTGTTCAGTGGCAGTTTTTCTCAACACCACTGCTGTGCAGTAACTGTTGCAGTGCCTTCAGTTTTGTGACCTTGCTTTCCTGAAATTAGGAAGCCTTCAAAAGAGTTGTCAGTTGCAAAAGTGCCACTTCCATTTCTTTCATGCCTTTACGTTATTAATGCAAATCTGTCACAAATTCCACTGCTAACAGAATCTCTAGGATTAGTTGGATTTCCAACTGCTGTAAACATATTTTTGGCTGTATCTCCTGGTATTTTTTCTTTTTAAAAACACAAGTGTAATTTTAGTTTTGTCCAGGTGCAATCAGAGAAATTGTCACCTAGAAAAGAAACCCTGCAGTCTGTGTTGTCTTGGTAGCATTTCTGGTTGCAGTTAAACTATAATATACTGTTATTCTTTGTATTAGAGTTTTGTTGATATTTTAGCTTTTTTTTTACTTAGTATATTTAGGGAAATCCCTTCAGTTTCTTATTCTTAACATGGGGAAAAAATTGGTTTTATTTCAAGAAAATCTAACTCTTGTGTCCATGATGATAAATTGATGGGGTTGACATAGGTTTGTTGCTGTAATATTTTTTTTTCCTGATTCTGGTAATTTTTTGTAGTTGTTTGCTGCCAGGGTTGTATCCATGCGCTAAACATTTCATACAGCCTTCCTTTTATTTTAGATGACAATCACAATTTCCTTACAATGGCAGAATGTCAGTACATCATCAAACATGAACTTGAAAATTTGAGAGCCAAAGATGAAAAAATGATCCCTGGATATCCTCAGGCAAAACTGTACCCAGGAAAATCAATTGGTAAGTAATGTAATTTGTTGTCTCTAACCACTGAGTTGATGTAGAATAGTGTTCATTATGGGGAAAAAAAAAAAATCCTGTAATGAAGAGAAATCCTTCAGATGCTCAAGTCCCACTATTTTTAACAAAATTTGTTTTTTCACTGCTTCAGTAATAGGACAGAAGGCAGTGGACGCTCAATAGACAAGAGAAATTCTGAATAGGTATCAAGAAAGTATTTTTTTCAACAGGATAATCAAACATTTGATCAGGGCTTTAAAGAGATTGTTGGTAACTGTCCTGAGAGACTTTTAAATCCTCCCTAGACAGGGCCCTGAGCTGCCCTATTTAAGCCACACCTACCTTGAGCAGGAAGGTGGAACTGATTACTTCCAGTGGGCTGTCCACCCTGAGTTGTTCTGTGAGGCTGAGGCTCTGGCTTTATGTTATCTTCAGCTGGGTACCTTTTGCACATGTTTGTGTTATCAATTATTTTTAATTAGTACCAAAAGTATTTATTATTTAAGTTACATGATTGTATATTTGGATTCTCTCTATATAAAAATGCTGGAATGGGTACCAGTGCTCCAGAGTTACAAATTTCATAACAGGAAGGAAGTTTTATTAATTTATTTGGTTTCCCTGATCTTCCTCTTTGCTTCAAGAGCTTTTCCTTTTCATGGGAGAAAAAAGCAATGAGAGCTGGTGCTATTTTTATGGTAGCTGAAAGCAGTTTGTTGGCAGATGCTACAGAGTCTTAGGAGAATGGATCTTAATAATTATATGTCCTTTTATTAACATTATCTTTATTCTTTAGTGTTGATCATCAGAGAAGGAGATCTGTGTTCAAAAAACCTAAATAAATGTAGATGTCAGATGAGTTTACACTGGTAATTTTTTATATAGCCAAGGTATTTTTCTAGTTGTGTGAATGAGATGATGATGAAAAATAGTAAAATACTGTCACACTTCAGTGGCTCCCTGTTTTTTAATACATTTTTTTTCTATGGTTGTCATTTCAGAGCAGTAATTGTTTATCCACACACGTAGTATTGCTTTCCATAACAAAGCTAAATACAAATTGTGGAATATGTAGTTTGTTTACAATGAAGATGTGATGCAATTTATGAATTAGTGTAAACTGGTAATTCAAAGAAAACTACATGTGGCATTTCAGTCCTGACCTGTAGCACTTTTTGCTATTGATGCTGCATTTGGCTATATTGCAAAGCTGTGGAGTAGTTATTATATGTAAAAAGGTTGCTCTTTGTCTTCCAGTGGTTAGCACAGTATTTGCAGGAATAGGTATAACTGCTCTCAATTTTTTAATTAACATGAGACAATTTTTTCAAGATTTGAGTGCTTCAAGATCTATTTCAGAGGAACTTTAGGCTTGGTAAATACACAACAGAACCTGTTTACTTATGTCAACTTCACTGTCACATGAAAGAGCGCCAGGTATCTATTTTTTTTTTCTCTTCTAGTGAGAAGATTATTGACCAGTGGTGTTCTTGTTCAAATTTTCCCTCTGCATGATAGAGAAGAGTTGAAAAAGCTTTCTCACAGCTGGTATGGCCGAGTGAAAATTGGTTATCAACCTTTAGGTATGTGAACAGCCTTTGCATTGTGGTCATGGAGTGGAGTCGTGAAATCAGACCACTGCTCTTTTACCATTTGGACAAGTTTTTCCTCTGTTAGTGTTTCCTGTGTGAACTGCTAAAATTATTCTAGACTTGCAAAATAGGTGATTTAAAAGTCTGTAGTCTGTGAGTTTCTGTGTAACAGCATTCTGCACATCACAAATTTACCCACCTATCAGTAAAGCAGGAATGGTCCAAGCCAAGAATATACTCTTTGACAAGCTCCCATGCTTCTAGAACTCCCAAAGCTTTTTTGTGTTGTAGGTGTGTCAAAAGTGTATTTACAACTGTTTGTTTTAAATTCAGTGTCTGACTGAAGACTGTATGTTGTTGCATGCTAGCATCACTTGAGTATATTTTAGACTCTGAATAATCATAAAATTAATATAATTTTTAGTCAGGCAATGTGGAAAGGTGAGTTTATTTAAAAATAAGAAAATAAGAATTTGGGAGCTTGCCCAATTACAAGTCTCTGGTTCTTGGAGTTGTTTGAGGTTCTTTCCTGAGCTGCAGGAAGTTAAAGATCTGGCTCGATAATGCCTGCCTCCAGAGTATTGTGTTAGGAGCCTTATTGTGTGCTGGTCTTTATGTAAGAAAGTTTTTTTTTTTTTTTTTTGGACTGACACTGAATCCATACAAAACTTTGAAGCAAATCCCAGGAGCCTGTTAAGTATGTACTAATTTAGGGATATCTTTCATGTTGGAGTGTGAAATGGTGCTAATGACCTAATCTTGAATGTATTTGTTAATGAATTTCTGATTGACAGGGATGTTATAGTGCTGATCCTTCTGTCCGTTTACCCTTTCCTTCTTGCTTTCAGAGACTTTATCTGGTTGGCCATTGTGAACTTCTGCTGTAGTGTTTTGTAAGCCATAAGGATATTCTGGTATTGCATGTGGGGTTTTTTTGTGGAAGTGTATTTCAGAGGTAATGCACTGTAGTGGTGTATTTACAGTGTCAATCCAGAGGCCGTGCTTCTATGGCTGTCTTTAAGCTAGTAAATGCAAAACAGTGGCATACAAGCAATCTGGTTGTTCATGCAGGCAAAGACAAGAGATTTCAGCATTCTAAGCTGTTTGACAGGCATTTCTGTATCTAATAACTTCTAGAATATATGAATAATAATCCTATATTTTTTATTAGTAAGATAAATTATATGTCTTCTTGGAGGTAATACATCTGTCATGAAGTGTATCCATTGTTAGTGCACTTTTTAAGTCTCTGTAGCACCTGAGCAGACAAACTTAGTGAGTATGTATTTCATGTATCAGTTGTCTGCTGAAGAGATTTTCTCAACCTGAGTACTCTATATGATGTGTTTAAGATTTAAGATTTTGATACACCCTGTCCATCTCTTCCTTTTGCTCCTTGAGGACTCTCAAAGCACAGCTAGCCCTTTTTGTCTCTGAGCAAGCTGAAACAAATTCGTTTCCCAGGAGTACACATGCCAGTGGGAATTTTCAGAAGCTGTGTGTCATTTGCTGTTGAAGTGGCTTTTATTACATCAGATATCTTCCATGCCATTCATTGATCAATTCTGTCTGCAAGAATGATAGTGTTTTCTCTTCAGTTGGGTTTTTTCCTTTTTTTCCACCCCCCCCTTTCTCTGGATATCTGTTTGACTTCCTTTCCATCTGAATAGTATGTTTATGTGGGTATATATGTAACATTAAAAAAAAGTAATTCAGATAACCATCTGACTTTTTGTAATAAGGGTGTAGGAAGAAAGAAAAAACAATGATATTTATTGTGTTATTTAGAAAAAAATTCTGGCCAATGAAAAACTGTAAGTTCATGTGAGCTGAAGTTTGATATTGTACTGACATTTCTGTTAAGTAGAGTCTTAGTTGGTTCATTTCTTTCTGCAGATGACATACGCTGCTACTTTGGCGAAACCATTGCTCTCTACTTTGGCTTCTTAGAATACTTCACATTTGCTTTGATTCCAATGGCTGTCATTGGGATTCCCTATTACATGTTTGCGTGGGAAGACTACGACAAATACGTGATGTTTGCCACGTTCAATCTGCTGTGGTCCACTGTGATACTGGAGGTCTGGAAGCGGATGTGCGCCATCCTGACGTACCGCTGGGGCACGCTGCTGATGAAACGACAGTTTGAGGAGCCAAGACCAGGCTTCCACGGTGTGCTGGGGATCAATCCTGTCACTGGGAGGGAGGAGCCGATGTACTCAAGTATTAAGAGACAATTACGGATTTACCTGGTGTCCTTACCATTTGTGTGCCTTTGCCTCTACTTCTCACTGTACGTGATGATGATTTACTTTGACTTGGAGCAGTGGGCTCTGGATTATCACAAAGAGAACGAGTCTAACTTCAGCAGCTTGATGCTGTACGTGCCCAGTATCATCTATGCTGTTGTGATTGAAATTATGAACCTAATCTATCGGTATGCCGCTGAATTCTTAACATCTTGGGGTAAGAAAGTTGTTCACTCTTCTTCTTTCAAATTAAAGTCCCACGTACATAGAATTTGTTTCTTTGTAGAATCCATTACTGTGAGCTCTTGTTCAACAGAATTCTAAAGAGATTTCCTAAAGTAGGTTCTTGCTGTGGGGTAAAAGAGATGGCCATTTTAACTTCTTATACTTTGAGTGTTCTGAGATTGCAGTTTCATGTTTGGTTTAATTTGGTCTGTCTGACATTCCATCAGAAGGGGTGATCCTCAGCATCCCTCTGCCTTTGGTGCAGAAGTTTCCCTTCCATGATTTAGCTCTTTGTCTGTCTCAGCCATAGTGCTGGCAAAAGGGTGGGGCTAGAGCATGAGGATAAGAGCTCAGAGGTGCATGGGTGGCAGGAAGGATTGTCCTGGCAAGTTGCACCCACAGCCTGGGTTTGCTTAGTGTGCTTTAGTCTACTGCACATCAGTGCAGAGGGCAGAGACACTGAGATAACAGAATCAAATCTAAGCCCACTCTGAATGTCACATGAGAGTGTTTATGTATGCTACATATATAATAAAGGCTGGGATTGCCCATCCCAATCAAAATGTGTTTCTCTGGGCACTCTCAGAAGAGGAGGAATGTTATAATAGATTACCTTTTTTTTCCCCCGTGCGTGTGATTTATTTAACAGATTGGGCCTTGTGTTTTGCAACCTAACATAAGGACAGTGAAATGCTGGTGTTTATTTTGAATTTTAGCACTTCTACAGACATGTGAAGTCACTTTCAGACAAAGTTAATAGGTTAAGCTAATGGAGAATTAACTGCTTCATGTAGCTCCATATGGCATTGATTTGCAGGACAGAATCCAGATTACTAAAGCTGGAAACCCAGAAAATTAACAGAAAAAAGATAAAGCAAAGGGGAGGTTGATGCAGAAGACAGAATAAAAAGAGGTGTTAAAGTGGGGTTGGTTATGCTTGCCAAAATTATTTGCTCAGCAAATTCAACTTGACATCTGTGATAGTAAAAGCAAGCAATTTCTTTGTTTATGACTGTTCAAGGTTTTTATTTAAATAATGATTTTAAAATTCCTATCTAGGGCTCAGTTGGCTGTTTTGTTTCTTTGTTTTTACTGTACTGCAAAAAAAGGCATTTCTGTAAAATAGCCAGTTATGTTGATTTGATAGACTAAAATGTCTTTAACAGGCAACTCAAGGTTTTTTTTAATCCAGACTTTTTTGGGTTTAAGCTGGTGTTTCATATTCAGCAGAGGCAGTATTTATATAACCTGCTACACTGACAGCTTGTGCCTTTTCTGTGCTATCCAATATGTTTCTGTTGCCATGCTCTGAATAGGCTGAAAAACTCATCTGGCTCTCCTATCTTCTCTCCCACCTGGCATATTTTCAGATAATATCTGACTTCAACACCTAAAGTGACGAAGCATGGGAAACAATCTGGGGTATTTTAAGTACCCCTCTTGCACCCATTTATCATGAAAGCTGATTATGTAGTGAAAGCTAAAAGTAAAAATTATGGTCACTTGAGTACATTTTCATGTGTCAGGCCTAACTTGATGCTCCTGCAGAGCAGAGCTCTGCTGGTTTGTCCTGAGCAAGGTCCGTAGGTGATGGTGTCCCCTTTCAGTCTTGTTGACACAACACATGCTGGTGTGCTGCCTTCCCAGTTAGTGCTTACCCAGGGCTTTAAAGGTTCAATCTAACAAAATAGCAGAAAGAAATTGAAAATATCCCATCCACTTCCCTTTTCTCCCCTCTGGTAAAACAGTCTTCCTGAAACATCAGGTTCTGACAGTTTATCTTCAGTGAACTGAAAAATCTCAATTTAGAATGAGTAATGCATCTGTTGAACTTCACATACTCTAGTCTTAGTTTAGAGTGTAGGGTCTTATCTAAATTCCTTGGAGAGAGATGGGAATATTTCTGTGAGCATTTACTGGTTTAAAAATCAAATTTGGTATTTTTACTTTTCATTATGTATTCCCATTAGTTTTCAGCCAAAGAGCAATCAATAACTAGACACATTTTGTAAAGTTTTAAGAGCAACAGATGTTTTTTCTTCTATAAAGTAGCTGTTCAGGGTAAGAAATAGATTAAAAAAAAAACTTTTGTGGTAGAAAAAATACTGGAGTTGTAGTCAAAAATATGGGTGATTAATACTGTGGATCAGATTAGCTTCATAGATTAAGTGAGGTATTGGTATAGTATAAATTCTTTCTATCATGAAGTGTTGGAGTAATAGAAACTATTAGATAAGTAATTTTCATGTGGGCTGAAGGTGCCTGTTCACACTTTGGATAGCAATGTGTAGTACATGGTAGGAGATTCTGCTGTTTACTAATTAATAATTTTATTGGAATTTTAGAAAACCACAGGCTGGAATCTTCATATCAGAATCATTTAATTCTGAAGGTTTTAGTGGTAAGTATGTCGTAAGATTATTAAAAAGACAGCTTGTGCTGTATTTTATTAATGCTTTCATAGCATTACCACAGTGACCTGCAGTTTTGCTCAAGGCCAAATAGTACCACAAATATCAGAGTAAACAAGATTTCTGTTATGGTTGCAGTAATGCTAGACTATTTTAGATGCCTCTTTTATAGTGGAGGGTTGGCTTTTTTTTTTATCAAATTGTTCATTCATTGAATGCTGTATATATAAGTTTCTCTTAATAAGTGTGGTCCTGCCTCCAACTGAAAACTATTTTTTTGCACAATATTGTGGTAAACCATATTTTGAAAGTTCATGTATTAACTTCCACCTATATTAACATTCAGACAACCTGTCAGAGGAACCTGAAAATACCTGTCTGTCAGTCTGCTCCTCTGTAGTTCATAGCATATGGAGATCTATTTCATTTATCGAATCTTGTTTCCTTTTTGAAAAGATCATTTAGGTTTCTTCCTTTTTTATTTCCTCAATTTCCTTAGAGTTCCTTCTTTATTTCGTTCACCATATTTTTGTATGTGTGTGTGCATTTATTTGGGGTTTGTTTGTTTTGTTTTGGGGCTTTCTTTGTGTTAAATCTTGCTGTTACCCATCTGTTACTGGTAACCTCTGGATCTAAAATTCTTGTAGCTGTCACTTAAACTTTGTCTCCTCCTGTAGCCTTTCTCATAAAACTTAGGACCATTTCTTTTCCCCCATAGAGTATTTATACAAAATGATTAAAAAAATTATGCACTCTCAAGTGTAAGTTTCCCCCAGTTTTCATTCTCAGTCTGTGAATGGCTTTCTGCACTCCCAATATTATCTGTATTGGCCAAAAGCTCCAAAACAGGAGCTGCAGCACTTACAGCAATAAAGGACTGTTTTTAGAGATTGAGAGACGTATGAGCCAACACGTATATTTTGACAAAGTAGCTCTTTAAAAATAAGCCACTGCTCTAAATAAAGATCAATATATCCCCTTTCTAATGTTATCTGGAGAAATTGCCAAAAAAATTACAGTTAAGTAAAAGGTGATGTGTTTTTAATGTCCACCTTTTGTAATTCAGTTGTAGCTGTCTTTGTTCACTTTGCTTTAGGAGAGCATTAAGCTTGTTAAGTAAAAAACTGAGTAAGAACAATATTGAAAATGTGTTTCTTCTGACTTAAGGTTTAAAAATGGTAAAGAAAATTTTGATGGGCAGTTTTCATCTTCATGGAAGCCATTTAGTTAGGGTAGCTGTTAAGTTAGTTGATATTCTGCATCTGAACTTTTGCTCAAGTACTAAAACCAAATTTTTTATTTGCAGTTCAACTTCTTAAATTGCTTTGCATCTCTATTCTACATTGCCTTTGTGATGTTTGATATGAAGCTTTTGAGGCAGGTGAGTTCCAAGAACATCTTAAGACTGTTGGTGAATCTAGGAAAATAAAGGATTGATTAAAACAGACTTCAATATTAATTCTAAAACATAAACTTGGCAATTAATATATTTCACCTATATTTTCTTAGAAATCCAGATTCCATGTTTCAGTTCCCCTAACATTATTGCAGAATCATAGCAGAGTAGAGTAATTCTTTCTCTCTGTATAAATGAGGAACTGTTTTCAAATAAATTTGATTATTCTCTCACACAGATGAGGCTGGGAAATTTTCATTTCCTCTCTATTTCCTTTTATGTTAGAAGATGTTCTTCTCTGTAGTGTTCTTAATGAGAGTCTCTTGAGGATAAGGTTGTGATTAAGTTTGACTACAGTGAGGATCTGAGAAGAAATAAAGGCAAAAATTATTTGTAGTGGGTATTTTAAATCAACTTTCACACTCAAATCCATGACAATTTGGTGTAAGGAAAATATTTTTGCTCTAAACATAATGAGCAGTACAACAAGAACTTCAGCTCAAGACCTCTGTTACCCTGAATAGATCTCTAGCAAAACACTTTACATACCTGTACCAGAGATAACATTTGTGACATTTTCTCTACTTTCTGGTAAAATCAAGAAATGAAAAGCATAGAAAAAAATTCTATCTTTAGTTCTGTGTCATTGGCATATATTAAATATGCATTGCCCTTCATTGTACTTGGTGTTCTGTTTTCAAGATACAGCCAGATACACAAAATATTTAGACTGCTAACTCCTAATTAGTCCTTTTCAGCACAACAGCAAAGGATGGGAACTAGATCATCTACAATTTTCATATGCTATTCCTAGGTTCATTAGGCTGGCCTGTTTTTCATAGTACAGTAACTTAAAGTGTTACTCGAGCTCACAGAATTGCAAATGATCATAGTTTCATCACAATTATATTAATTTTTATTTCTTTTTTTTTTTTAACTTAAGAGCTTGGCCACTTTGCTGATAACTTCCCAGATCCTCAACCAATTTGCAGAATCCTTGCTTCCTTACTGGCTCCAGAAGAGATACAACAGGAGGATGAAGAAACGCATGTGCTCCAAGAAAACCGATATGGACCTGTCATTAGCTGATCAGGTCAACATGGAGAAAGAAATGGGAACTTATTTGGTATGTTAAGAGTTTAAGAGTTAAAACTTTTCTGGGCTGTAGTTCACAGAGGCATCAGCCAAGGCAAACAAGAATATTTTTGGCTTTCTGGTGTGGCAGCTTATTTCCAGCTTCATCAGCTTTGCTGGTAGCTGTTTATGCAGCTGTGTGTTATCCTGGATTAGGAAGTGGATACAGTGCAGGATCCTAGTAACACCAGAATGAAGGGGGAGGAATGAACAGCTCTATCTGGAGCTACCTAACTCCGTATCACTGGAAAAAAGTATTTTTGTAACATGCCCTTAATCCCCAAGGGTAACCCAAAGACTACCAGGATGAGTAGGCTGGCACAGGGAAGAGGGAAATTATTTGTGTTTTGGTTTGATTTATAGTGGTACTAGTTTAAATGGTCAGTTAAACTAGAGCCTGAGAGAGAGACCTTACATCTGGATGGGGCCAGAAATGGAGGACAGAAGAAACCAGCTCATCAAAACAATATTCCTGCTGGATGCTCTTGCCTCTTGAAACCACAGCTTTGGTATTCCCTGTCTTCTTGGTTCTGTTCTTGACCACCTCCTGCCCAGTAAAATTTTTATTGTATTTAGCAAATTTCATGCAATTCATTATTTTAAATTCTTAAGGAATTTACACAGTTGATGTCAGTGTCTATGTTAAGGCCTCACAAACTGGCTGACAACTTGATCAGATGCTGCAAGCACAGTCACAAGTCTTAGTACTGTATGATTATTGCTTTTACAGAATAAGAAGTACATGTAGATAGTGTATGTTTCATGTAAAAGACAGACTTTAGCAGTTTGAAATTTGGTAGTAACACCGTATCCGATTCTTCCTGCATGAAGCGCCATGACATGGGAAAAGGAGAAAGAACAATCACCTTTACGATTTAGGAACACATTTGTACAGTTTTTATGTGAAGGTTGGAGGGAGTTAGCCTGTATTGCAGTGCAGGACACAGCAGAAGTCCCTGTGTTAGTGTCTGAGCTGGTAAATCAGCACAGTCCAGCATGCACCTGCATATTGGCCAGCATGGCTCCCAGAGTTATGTGTCAGCATCAAGCCTGACCAAATAAGCTCTGCTTCTTAGACTGGAGCTGACTCCTGATTTTCAGCTGTCACTGAGCCAGTGACAAAGCCAGTGTGGTGTCTGAGTCACGTTGCCCAGTGCTTCTTGTGCAGAGCTGGATCAAATGAATCTGCACCTGTTGTACTGTTGTACCCTGAATAGTTTTTCACGAGTACCCAAGAGGTCAATTGCAGAGAGTTAGGACTTTGCCTTGGATGTGTCCACTGCTAGCCTCAGTTCCAGTTCTAAATACTGTGTGCTCAAAGCCTTAATTTCATACTCAGTCTAAAGATTATTGTTTTGCTGTGCTTGTGAATAAACAATATTAGACCACTGATTTGTTTGCAAGCAGTGAGCTGTCAGCAGGCAAGAATATTTCTAAAATTAAAACTGTCACAAGGGGGAAGCATTCGACTGTTTAGTAACTGCGGAGTCTTGACAGAATTCTGTGTTTCAGGCTCTTTTGTTTTGATTCCTTCTTTGGCATTCTCTTCAGCATTTAATTCTCTGTTCTTTTTGTCCTCATTCTCGCTTGCTTTTCAATTATCCAGTCCTTAACCCTGTTTTAGATGTAAAAACATCCTACAATAATTTCTTAATTATTATTTTTCTAATTTCTGCTTCACTCCTCTAGTTAATTTTCTGCCTTCATTTATTCCTTGCTTGTGTTTCCTTGATGTCGTAGCTGATGTCACGGCTGCCGATGGCACAGTTACGAATTTCTTTAACATTGTCTCAGACTCCTGTTTTCCTACAGAGAGTTTCATAAATTGAGTAGGAGAAAAAGAAATGCTTATTTACTTCATGCTCTGCTGTTTTAAAAGCCAGTAGGTAATGGGCAAGGAAATGAGAAGCGTGAGGAAGCAGTGGGAATACTGTGCAGTTACCAGAAGGAGGAGCACATAGGAAAGCTCTCTCTCTGCCTGCAGTGCTTGTCTGAGAAAATGATAGCAGTAGCAGATGTGGGGCTGCCATTCCAGTGGACGTTCCTGCAATTGTCCCTAAAGAAGACCTTAGTAAAATTTACAGCTTGTACAAAATGTTTCTGAGGAAAAAGTCTTAATGTCTTTAAAAGTTAGGTAGCTGTTCATAGTCTGGCCTGCAAACTGGTTTGTGAGACTGAACTATACTGTGGAACTTCAAAACAAGCTCAAGTGAGAAATAAATTAATGACTACCCCATGTTGATTTGTGAGCTTGCAGACTTCTACTGTCTCTCTCTGTTTCCAAGGAGAAAAAAGCACTAGGTGCTGGAGAGGGCAATCAGTTTAACAGCTATGATCTACAAAACGAGTAGATAACCATGAGTCTGATGCATGGAGCCAAAACCAGTTTCGTGTGGTTCTTGCAATAATTTCAGTCACTGTCAAGTCTTCATAATTTCAGTTTTGAGAGAGAGGAAAATACAAGTATCTGTGTAAGTACAAGATACCTAGATCCTACTTTAACTTCTTAGTGGTATTTCATCATCCTTTGTTTATGAACACTTTTTCTTTAAAAGGGGTTGGTTTGGTTCTTTCGAAAAAAAATTGCTGCAATCATAGCAAACCGTTACTAATACTACAAAACTAATATGCAGATATATATATGGTCACCTACATGTGAGTACTTAATCAGCATTTAAGTACCCACATTCTTGGTTCAAAGATCAGGGGATAAACCTACTGGGATTTGTTCAGTAGAGTTTTTTGTTTGCACTAATTGCTCCTTTCAGATGTCAATGCTGCCTTGTGGATTTCAATCTTCAAGTGGTCCACTAACTCTGTCCTGCCCATTTTGAAATAAACAAGCAGAAATACCAGAAAAGATGTGCCTATCTACCAGCCTACCATTCTGGTTAGATCTTTCATGGACAGTCTGAAATGCTAGGACATTTATTGCCACAGTGCTCTCAGGAGGATGTTTTGCCAGTTTAAATGCATGGTGCTGTTTGTCTATTCCTCACTGTTCATTCTGTTACTGTTTAACTGAGTTGCTCAGAAACCTGCATAGGTTGAATGTGTTTATGTAGTTACTTCATGTAATAAGAATAGGAAGTGTGACTTGCATAAAATGCATTAGGCAGAAGGAAAAACCTGGGTCTCCCCTTATGAGAAGTCTTTAATGATTGAATAATTCCAAATAATTGGATTTTAAAAAATTTTTCTTGTCTGTTATCAGCAGTCATTTCCAAACAGCTGATTTGAGATGAGAAAACATGTTTACAACTGTAGTGCTATTTCTGTGTTTTGTCGTAGTTTTTTGTTGGTTAAAGTTGTTCTTATATTTCTTCTGTTTTTTAGGGTACTTTTGATGATTACCTGGAATTGTTCCTACAGTTTGGCTATGTGAGTCTTTTCTCATGTGTTTATCCACTGGCAGCTGTTTTTGCAGTGTTAAACAACATCACAGAGATATACTCTGATGCCTTAAAGATGTGCAGAGTTTACAAGCGTCCATTTGCAGAACCCACAGCGAATATTGGTGTTTGGCAGGTAATTTTTGTGTCTTTTTTTTTTTTTTTCCTAGTAATTTGTCTAAAAGAGGTTTCAGCACCAGTATGAAAGCTTTGTGTTTGTCCCATGAGCCACTTCAAAGTTCAGTAGGTACTTTGTTCTCTTCAATGCCGTGGAATATCATCTGTGCAACTGTATATCCCAGTGATATTTTTGGTGTGGTTTTTGACCACATGCCTTTTAGCTGCCTTGGAAAAAAAAGCAGATTTTTTCTTTAGTTCTTGTGTATGTATTGTACTTCTGTTGCAACTTCAACAAAGCAAAGCTTCCAGCTACTGCCCAGTATTCTTTATAGGCAGTGTATTTTAGAAATGGTAGCTTCTGATGCTATCTCAGAACTGGAGCGCAGCAGGGGTTTTCAAAAGAAATGGAAGAATAGCTAAGTAGTTGGATTCCTAAGCCAGGCTTGTGGCCTATGCACCCATGGTTACTGGTGCTCAAGCTGACTAATTTGAAAATAACCTGGATCTGTGAGCAGGAGCTGGAACTTTCTGCACAGCCTGAACACTGTAGTCTATCTAAACAATAGCATGGTAATAATACTGGGTTCAGCATTTCCTGTCCTCACTTGTTTGTCCATGCAGTCATGCTGGCACCAGCTGTTTTGGGGCCTACTGAGTGTGCTGCATCAGTGAACTGATCCTGACTGGAGTTTTCTGGAGTGACTAAATTGCACCCAGAAACTTTAGCATTCCATAATAGCAGTGCTTGATAAGGGAATGTGATGAGGTTGGGGGACCTTTCTAGGAGATGATTCATATTCTAGTTTTATTTAACAGGTTTTCTAATGTTATGTAATGGAGATAAAGGGCACAGTGAGCTAATGGATTATTCAGTTTGGAGGGGTTATAAATGTTATCAAATGAAGCAAGTGAGAGGTGAGAAATGAAATCCTGAAGCCTCCAGTAAAACATACAGTAAAAACATGCAAAGCAAGGATTCTGAGAAGTGTTCATTTTAAACACATACATAGATATTCATGAAGGGGATTTAGAGATGAAGTCTTTTAATAATATGCCATTAAAATGTGTGAATTATAATCTGATTGCATTTTAACATGAGATGTACTTTCTCAGTCCAGATCTATGCTGCTAACATCTTAACAGCATAGCTGCATTGACCAATTGTGTAACCACCATTGTGTAACCACCAGAATAATCAGGCTGTGGTCATAAGACACAAGTATCGCTGCAGATGTATTAATAGCATTTTTCCTTTTGCTAGGATAATTTGTTTCAATCAAGGAAGTAGGCTGAAAAATTATAACATTACTACAGTACTGTAATTTTGTTTTATGGTGTAATTTTTTCAACTAGTGGCAGAAATGAATGTGCTTTGTGAATTAAAAATAACAACTAACTTTTCAAGTCATTAATTTCATATGAGGAATAGGAGCATTTGCTGAAAGATTTCTGTTGAAGGAATACTAGAATTATTTTATCAGGTGAGCTGAGTCACTAGCTTCTTGTCAAGGAGAAAGTTATTTCTGCTAATTCATTTGTGACAGTCACTACAATTCTGTGCCAGTCTTTCTCATTGCAGACAGGACCTGGGAATAAGTAACCATTATATTGCAATGTAATTGTTAAACTGTATTATTATTTTCACACATTTTGTGGGAGCTCTGTAGGCAAGAGCTTCTTAGCTCTTGTGCTATTGCACGTGTTTAAATGTAAATCTGTCAACAAATCTCAAGTGGTTGTGATTTTAAAAAGGAATTCTGAACCTTTTCCTCTTAACATTCAGACAAAACCTCCAAAGCCAGTGTTAGGACTACCAGTTCCTCTTGGAATTTTGCTCTTTTTCCTTTATCCTGAAATAAGTTTGTTTGGGAGTACAGCTGTCAATGAGTGCTCTTTCATGTGTTCAGGTTACAACCTTGTGGTCTTGTCAAGCTGATGAGGTCTGGACTGCTTGCAAAACAAGTCCTGTGCCAGAGAATTCAGAAGATAACAGAAAATAAGTTAAACTAATAGGTCTTCTGAGGCTTTAATGAAGAGAGAGGTATCATGCAGGGCAGTTTGGGGACTAGTAAGCTAGAGGTAATGGTCATAACTGTAAATATATTTTTGTTTTATTTCAGTTGGCCTTTGAAACTATGAGTGTAATATCAGTTGTTACTAATTGTATACTGATTGGAATGTCTCCAGAAGTGGATGCCCTTTTCCCAGACTCAAAAATGGACCTTGTTCTGACTGTGGCACTGGTAGAGGTAAGTCTGCCTTCAAAAAATGCATGTTGTAGCAAATAACCAAACACCAGTGGAAATGATAGCAGGAATTAGACTTTACCTCACATCTTGTATTAGAAGGAAATTAAGATTTCCCTATCAAAGAGGTGTTTCAAATTCTTTCTTTTTGATTTCTTTCTCTTCTGTGTTTTCATGTACTATGAATGCTGTTGCCATACTTTCCCAAGCATTCCCAAGATACCGAGCATTTGTTGCTTCATGTACTTCAAGTTTTTAGTAGTGCTATTTCAAGAAGCAGAATAATCACGTTTTTGTGAACTGTTTATTTCTCTGCTTGGGTTGTGACCCCAGCATATCTTAAAAAGACTTCCTAGATAATCTTTATGGATGCATCCTGTAGGGCTTATCTGAAACAACTATGTGTCATGACTGTAAATATTTGTGATTGTAACAGCATTTGGGTTTAATCTTTTCCTAATTCCATGTAGTAAGCACATCAGTGTCATTCCTTTTCAGACATGGAGGGATGACTGTGGGTATTTTACAGAACTGATATTGCAGGACTTTGCCCTTATAAAACTTTCCTTCAGGGCTTTCTTGTATTGCATTACCTTGACTTTTCCCGTTATTCTATTTTAGCTTTTAGAAACTGCATTACTTTTCTCATGGCAAAAGGTCTGGATTTTCTATGTGTAGTTACTAAAGTGCATCACCTTACAGAAGTGCATCAGGAGCATATATTTCTTATTTGTTCATTTTACAGGTATTAAGTATAATGCAATGAATTATGAGCTTTCTTTGAGTTTTATTTTCCAAGCCTTAAGGTTTGCAGAGTTAGCTGTAAATATCAGCTGGTTTGCTGGAATTTGCATCTACAGGCAGCCTGATGCACTCTTCTATTTTGCACACATGGACATTTACATTAACCTCAGTGAGATGTAGTTTTAGTATAAAACTAATTTAGCATGTCAAATGTAATGATATAGCTCATTACTGGTCAACATATCTAGAGAGGTGATATATTGAAAACTGGATGAGTAAATGTAAGCAGTATGGATTTCTGACAGCTCAGAGATGGGGCTGTTTTTGCCTAAGCTTGCTGTGTGTTAGACTTTTATCCGTTTAAATGTGAAGCTGGCTATTTGATCTCTAGGCAGACCTCTGTTTCTTGGTAGACCAAAGGATAATACCAGCATTTTTGTCTAAATTTAAATTCTGTTTATGTGCAGTCCTTTAGGGAACATGAATTGCAGCACAATAATTAGGTAGCTCTTGGAACTCCTTAACATTGTATCTCAAATTATCTATAAAGACTGTGGAAAGGCAGATTCAGTAAACATAGGGAGAAAGTTTGGATGGAAAAAGTAAATTAGTACTGAGGGGAGGAGAGGGGAAAATGTTGTCTTATATAGAGAAGCAGCTTTAGTGAAGACCACCAATCTATAATTATCATTGTATGAAGGGACTGTTGGAGGCTAATGCTGGATGAGCCAGAGGAAATTAAATGTATTAATTTGGTTAAAGAAAAGTCAAGTTTTCTCTAATTACTCTGCTTAATTAAAAAAACCCAAAACAACCAAACAGCAAAACAACAAGCCATAATGCAGTGGTCAGAAAAGATCTATTAAAAAAGTTTTAATCAAAAGTATCCACTTGATGATTTTTTTTTCTGGATGGTTGTTTTTCTGTTACTACCAGCTATGTATGGTCTGAGAAAATAGAGATCCAAAACCCACATGTGAGTCTTACAATATGTTTCTGGAGCATAATGAGCTTTGTGATTTTTTTGGAATGTTGTTGGTTGGTTATAAATAGTTTCAAAACTACTCAATGTGAAATGTAAGACTTTTGCTGTCTCCCTAAGGACATTCTTTCTGTACATTTTATTTAACATCTTCACAGGTGTGGGATTTGGGGTTTTTTTTGTTGGTTTGTTTTAGTTTTTAAAAGAGATCTCTTTTTTTTAAAGAGAGCTCAAGTCATACATACTCAATGTGAAATGTAAGACTTTTGCTGTCTCCCTAAGGACATTCTTTCTGTACATTTTATTTAACATCTTCACAGGTGTGGGATTTGGGGTTTTTTTTGTTGGTTTGTTTTAGTTTTTAAAAGAGATCTCTTTTTTTTAAAGAGAGCTCAAGTCATACAATATTGCAAAAAGTTTCATAACACCAATTTTGAACTTTCTAGAGCCAAAAAAAGTTCTCCAAAGTGAAACACATTTTATACAGAAATTTAATTAAAAAAAACCTATATGAAAATGAGCACAGCAAACATGAGTTTTATTTATGTTGAAAATCGTTTCAATTGTGTTGACAGTTCAACATGTTCTTAGTTAGAGAATTATTTTTTTTATCAGAAGTTCTGTTGTACATATTTTAGGTTAAAACATTGCCTACAAAAGTTCAAAGAAAGGAGGATTTTTGGATGCTGTGGGGCTATGAATAGCAGCAGTATAGATTTATGCCATCATCAAGAGACGAGGATGTTTTTCCTTTTGCTTCCTGTGTATTTACACCCATCTTAACTGTTGCACTGAGACTTTCTTTGACCTGGTGCTGATGAAACAGATCAGGGAATTGGTGTGGGAGAAGCTGTCTGACCCCATTCGCTAGGGAGCAGGGCAGGAGCAGTGTGGGAGACACACAGCAGTGCTCTGGTAGGTTTGTGCTGGATTAAATTTGCAGGACTTCTGCACCACTGAGCCTTTCTACTTTAGGTATCACTTAATCTACAGAAAGATCTCTGAACTATGAAAGGAGCACAAATCTCATGTATTGGCAGTATTCCCATGCACCTTTACTCTATTTATGATTAAACTCTGCATTTCAGTTGTAAAGAAATATTCAGGAACAGAATATATTACATTAAACTTCCAGGACAAACCTGATGCATCTAAAATATGTCAATTTCAAGGTAAAAAACAATCAGATGTGTCATAGTGTTGATAGAAAAGTGTTTTAGATCACCTAGCAGAGATTCAGAAAAACATTATACAGGTGAGTTATTTTATTTTCTGATGTTTACTGCAGGTGAAGATGAACGTTTCACTGTATGTTTTCACTATTTTGACAGCATCTTGGCAGGCAGTTTGAAAATGTTAAGAGAGAAATTTCTTTGAGTTTGCTATGTGTATTTTCACATGTTCTATTGATGGGGTAACCTACTTAAATCTTAGCTGTCTTTAAGTATTTTAATAAGTCTATAGTAACTGAGACTCCAGTTGAGTATTTATATATATGTTTGATGCAAAACTAAACAGAAAAGCATTCTTGCTGTCAAAGCCATGCACAGGTATTAGTGATGTCCTGATTTTTTTTGTTCTTTCAAAAAAAAAAATGCTAGTGATTTTTAGTAGTACCAATATTCTTCAAATGGAAACAGCTTATATGGCAACATTTAACACCACACTACTGAAGTAACAAAGAATTGTATGTGTGATATTCTTGTAAGCATTCAGTACCCAGCCCCTCCTGATTTATGCAAAATATTTTTTCCCATTAACAACTCTTTACTCTGATGCTATTTACATTTTTTGTGGGAATATTGTATTGTGTGAGAAAAGTAAATGCTAATTAGAATACCACAAGATAAAATATTACCAATTTCAAAATAATGGCAAGCATTAAAATAATAAAATATAATAATA
Organism: Serinus canaria; assembly: GCF_022539315.1. Classification (NCBI taxonomy): domain Eukaryota; kingdom Metazoa; phylum Chordata; class Aves; order Passeriformes; family Fringillidae; genus Serinus; species Serinus canaria. The sequence goes on from NC_066315.1 coordinate 42,220,479, forward strand.
ATTTTTAAAGTATTAAACCAGTCATTTTTTTGAACAGTTGACCTATTTTCATCAATTCAACATCTGCTTCCATGGCAACGTGATTTGAACCAGGAGCAGAGTGATGAACTCCCCTCTTTTTCTTAGGGATGGATGCTGAGTGCAGCCAGTGCAGTTTTCAAACAAAAAGAAGTAGCTGAATGCCCTTAAAGCAGAAAACAATAAATCCTTATTAACATAATTTTAAAACAGTTGTATCACATTGTGTGTTTAGTTTTTCAGACTTCATCATAGACACATAATTCTGGTGTGAATTCAGGTGCAAAGTAGGACATTCCAAGCACGTGTCTGTGCTGGTGTGAAACTGTTCCACATCACTTCTGACTGCCTACACTGATTTGAATCACAAAAAAAGGAAATAACTCTGAAGAAACTTGGTGCATAATTTGTTAGGGAAGTAGGTTAAAACAAGTGTAACTTTAATTCTGCAGTGTTTTTTAAATTTTTTCTTGTAAAAATTGTTGGCAAAGAGTTTTGTTCCTGATGACTGTTTCTTTTTAATGTTGACTCTGGTAAATTTAAGGAATGCGAATTAAATTCGTTTTGGGACTACTCTTAAGAGTTGAGTTCAAGAAATCAGTTCCACTCTTAAGTACAACTCCTAAGCAGTCATTGTTCCTTCTAACAGTACATCAGTAGTGGTGTTTTGAAGCAGTAGCTGTGAAGTACAACTCCTCATGAATGTGTCCTAGCCTTGAATAGCAACTTGTGTATCCAGCCTTGCAGTGTTGTAAATGAATGGAAAGCTTTTTTGCAGAAGTGCACTTAGCCTGTTCTATGTCACATGAGGGATTTGGCAATTAGCTTGGAAATACTAAGTAGTAATGAAGGTCCTTCTTGATAATGGTAATATAAAATCTGACATTACCATCTAGAAACGATTTTGATTGATTTTGAGAAGAATGTAATCAGCTGTGCTGTAGATGAAAATGATGACCTTTGCATAGGGACATGGGTGGTGTATTTGTAGTAAACATAGCTTAAGCAGTTGGTCTGTGTTGATTTAATTTCATGGTGTCCTCATAAGGACATAGATCTTTATCAGCATCATAGAAAAACCTGTATTGAAAAGTTGGTTTGGTAAGAAGTACGGAGTAGAATAAAGGAAGTAGTCCTTTCTTAAGCTTTGGTTTTTCTGAGGGAGAAGGATGCTGGAAAGGAGGAATCATAGTGTGTCAATAAAGCTAATCGAAAGTCAAAGTGATTGAGAGTTGCCTGGTATACAGCTTTTCTTTAGAATTCCATTTTATTAAGTGTATTTTTTCATCAAAGGCCTCTTCATATAGATTAGAAGCTTTTTGAGCTTCCGCTGAACAATCTTGATGTAGTAGTCTCAACACTCAGTCAGCTCAACAGTAAGCTTGACAGTTGTTTGTGAAATGGTGTGCCAGAGAAACTGGGAAAAACTACCAGAGTCAAACAGTTTGAATTCTAGTAGATGACAAGGTATATTTATCATCTAATTCTAGGCATAATTGTACTTTTCATTCTCCACAAACTTGAAAATCAGTAAACATTGCATCCTGAGTGCAGTTGAAGGTCTGTTGAATCCACTTTCTGAGCAAAAGCAAATTTAGGTGAATAGTGATGTCAAAAATAAAGTATTTCCGTTTTGTTTTTTTTTAACTTTAAAATTTCTTAAATGTTTTGCAACAAATTTCAGTGCAATCTGTTTTCTTCTGGTAAAGCTGGGTAATCCTGTTTTTTACCAATCAGTTCTGGTTGAATTATTTCCTGGCAGTAATGTACACAACTCCATTCTAGCCAGGTGGAAGTGAGGCATGGTCCTGCATGGTGTAGTGTGCTGCATGTGTGGAGCAAACAGCTTTACTCATGTAGAACTCATGATTTTGGGATTTAGAACATATGCTAAATACACATTTATGTAAGGGCAACTTTAGTAGAAAAGGGACTGGGAAAAAATGTAGAAAAACAGGCTGCATCAGCATACACACATGCATGAATCCTTTGATACTGGTGGAATTACAGAAGCTCAAAGGTTGAAGCATAACTGCTGTCTATAAAGTGGTGTTTTTGCTAAATTGTTACTGTATTATTGCCAGATACTAACATAGGATATAGAAGCTGCAGAGTTTCACATGGGGAATTAAAGACCAGTAAAGGTGGAAGGGACCCCTGGAGATTATTTGCCCAAACCTTCTGCAGAACCCTTGATTAAGTTCTCAGTGTCCTTATCAAGATAAGCTAAGACTTGAACACTGCCAGTGGGGGAAAGTCAATCACTTCTCTGGGCAGCCTGGTCCACTGTTTAATTGTTGTCGTGGCAAATAATACGGGTTTTTTTTTTTCTTATGGGAAGCAAAAAATTTCTCTGGTACAACTCGGTAGCTCATGACCTCTTGTTCTTCCACTGTGCAACTTTTGAAAACTACTTGTTAGGTAGTCTTTTTGAAAACTACCTGTTAGGCACTGGAAGAATGTGCTTAGATCTTACCCACCCACCCAAGCCTTCTTTTATCTAAATGTAACAAACTGAGTTAGTTTCTTCAACCTGTGCTTATATGTCAACCCTGTATATGGCTCTCCAACAGGCCCCCTCCAAATTATCAGTCTTTGCTTTCCAAGTTGTCAGTGTCACTTAAAAAAAAAAAAAATACATTTTAATTCATGCTTATCCCCTTATGTCTTTCTGCTAATTGCAGTTAGTATTCTTTCTTTGTCTTCAACGTTTTTGCTCTTTAATCAGAGAAAATTTCTGGGAGCATTAGGCAACTCTTTTAACTTTCTTACTGCTGAATGGCAACGGTCTTGAGGTATCTCTCTTTCCATGTGTTAATTATTTTTTGTGGTAATGTGTTTTTTCCATACTGGCTTGTATGCATATATAGTACATTTATAACCTAAGTAGTTTGTCAGTTTTCAGATATAACTGTTAGGTAGAGTACGTAGTGGTAAATATTTGATGTGTGGTTTCATTTTCTTCCTAATAGTGAAGTGTATTTGGAAAAATACTTGATTATTTACTTATAATGAGAAAATATTAATTAGGGAGTTAAATATAAATCTATTTTTCAAAAATGTTTCATGGTAAGGTGAAAACCTTACTGACAGCTTTATGGTTCGTTTTTTGGAAAATACTTGGCAATTTAATTCCTCAAGTATTTTATTTCAGTGAAACAGACTTCCTAGCCAAGACTTATCTATGCTTGGACATGGTGAAAATGGGAAAACATAGGAAAATGGAACAATGCAGCATTACTGATGCTGAATATTGAAAAAGGTTAATATAAAGCACTCGTGATTTCAATTAACATATTGTTCTGTTCTAGAATACCCCTACCTCAGCTGCAAACATTTACTTTTTATATATATAATAAATCATATCTGAAAGCCCTCCTTTCAAAATTGAATATGTATGATTTTATTTTTAATACAATGCAAAATAGTGATTTGATTTTTTTGTTCTCTGCTAGACAGGTAAACCACTGCAGTTTATACCTAGAATTGAAATTGTGAGACTTAAAAATAGTTGGATATTTTAGCCTCAAGCTGAAACCCTGGCAAAGATTTCCGGTAGTTGCTGAATAGCCTCAGTGTGAGACTTAATGAAAGCTTCTAAAGCTGTAAAGACTTATATAAAGACTATGTCTAAAGACTCAACAAATTCTGCTGGTTGTTTTTTTTACTGTTTGGCAATATTTTAAGAGTAAAAATGAAGCCAGATGCCAAAGCATTTGATATTAATATTAGTTTGCAAAAGATTCTTGAAATCATAGGTTTAGTTTTAATATAAAGTGAAGAAATACTTTAGATAAGTTATTCTTCTGTGTTACAGGAACAGATTGTTCTCAGGGGTTTTTTTTCTCACCTTCAGATGTGGGGAAAGATTAATGGATTTGTCTGTATAAAATTTTATAAATGTTAGCTGCTTCAAGAAGCCTCCTGGAACCGTATCAATGAAGCTAAAAAAATTTCAGTTTTTCTCTTTGTACTACAGATTATATTTATTTGCAGAATCAGAGTTTATCACAGATCTTTTTATTGCCATCTACTGGTTCTTTTGAGATATTCATTCTGATTTAGTGTTGATTTTTTGGTCATTCTGAATAATAAAGCTTAATGCCAGAAGTGTGTCAGAATGAAAACAAGCACTAAAAAATTTGAAGATCTGAATAAGTTCTGTTCCATAGCTTTCTGCAAGTATAGAAATGAAAGTGCATGTCAGCATCTATGCTTAAATAGTCCAACAGATTTTTGAAAGTCTCAGAGCTTAAAACATTATTTTCCTATTTGTGACTAATTTTCTTTTGTTTGTCCTTATTTTCTGTTCTTCACTCAAACCCTTCCATTTTCAGGTTCTCAATTTGCTATGTTTGAAATTGAAAAAAATAATCACAATGAACTGTGCTATTCAAACTGTATACAAGCACTGAAATGTGTTGAATAAATGGACACATAAAGTAATGTATAGGACAGCAAGAAATCAAGATAGTGCATCAGGTTTTTCAACCCTGATAGCTGGAATGTGTTAATGTATTTTACTACTGTGCCTGCCCCAACTGGAGAATTTTGACAGTAATGTTCATTCTTTGCTGACACAATTCAGAATGTGATTTTTATCTTTAAAGAAGACAGTGTACAAAGGATGGCTAAGCTAGAACAGGTCAGGGGTCTTTATAGGCCAGGATCCTTTCTGCAGCAGAGGCCAAGGGAAGAGTAAATTAGTACAGCCTACTATGTAGTCATGCTCTTTCAAAATTAATTTCCAGAATCTGGTGATTTCCAGTGTAACCTGTCTAATAACTGAAAATAATCTGGCCAGAGCTGCCTAGGAAAGTGTGCAATGCTTTTATACAATGGTGTACCTACTTTTTCAAAATAATTGGAATTATACTCTAGTAAAATGCTGCTTAAGCAGCTAATGTTGATGTACTTTTGACATCTTAAGTAATTACCCTATGTATTGGTTCTGCCCTGGATTTTCATAGGTTTTCTCTGTGCTTTTTTTTCAATCGTCTTTTCTGTCTGAGAAGCATTTTTAATTCTTAAGTTGGATTCTGTGGGTGTGGTTGTGAAGGTTATAGTGAAGATTAAGAGCGCAGGAAGCCTTCTCACTGTGAGAAGACCTTGTAGATGTCTTAGTAGAAACAATGATAGCAAAATGGTAATACTCTCTTCTTGCTGTCATCTGGGAGATGGTAGAAACAGGGAGCCACAAAGGTGTCAGGTGCTAGTTAGCTAAAAGATCTGAACTTTCCAGAAGGATACTTCAGTGTTCCTTCAGTAGGAATCAGAAATGGATGTGTCTGAGATGGTGCTATTCCTCATGAATTACCATTATCTGGTACATACTGCTGTATTCCTATTAGGAAGGTTGGATGGGGGAGATACTGTAGGAAGAGAGCACATTTCTTCACTGTGTTAATAAGGGGCTCAGAAGTGTCAGCCTGGAAGAACAGCAGGAGAAGACAGAATAGGGATATTTTTTCCTGTTTCTTCTGGGATTGTGCAAGGATGCCAGAATGACAAAACTTCAAAAGGGAGGATGAATAGAGAACAGATCTTTGCAGACAATTACAAGACATTTTAGAGAACTCTCTAAGAATCAGGCATTCAGATCTCTTTAAAACCCACTTAGTTTAATATTTCCCACAAAGAAGTTTCCTTTAATGTGTAAATATTTCCAGCTCAAGCCTGAATATGCTGAGTACACTTTCTTGCTGGCACTGGAACTTGAACGTCCAGACAAAAGCCAAGTTAATACCTATTAATATTAATTGTTTACTTTCCCCTTGATTAGGGTTAGTAATTGTTTAATGACAAGACAGAGTATGAACATTCAAAGCCTTCTTGCTTAGCCACCATTTCAAGACTAGCTTAGCATTTCGTGAAGCTGAATTATTTTGTTTTGTAAATAATGTATTAGTTTATTCTCTTCAATTATTTAAATAATTCTCAGCAAATGTGCTACCCATAGCTGCCAGCACAAGTCTGAATAATGGCTTTTCCTAGGAATCTGTGAACAGGTTAGATCTATAGGGCTCCACTGTATATCCATTTATCTCTGATGCAGTTTGCAGCAATATTACTTTGTATTGTTCTTACTAGGAGCGTTCCTTTTTAGGGACTGCAATGTTTTCCTGTGTCCAGGAAAAGATTTTTTTATAATTTCTTTGTTTAACATGCTATGTTTTGTCTGGTTTGTTTTTATTTTAACTGTGTGCAGTGTTAGACAATAAATGCACTTTGTCATTTGTGTCCTCTGGTGATTAGGAGTGAAAATTAGTGGCTCTGAGGAGGTAGGGTAGAAAATGTGGGGTTTGCAGCTGCAGCTGGAAAAGACATGGAGAATAGGAAATCAGTAAAACTGACTAAATAGCAGGAGAAAGCCAGTCAAACCTATTGGAGCCTCTGAATTGTTGATTAGATATAAATGCCTCTTTACAGAAAGAGTCTTAATAATGTAGTATTGTTGCTCACATGTTTCCTAGTTAGAGAATTGCATAAAAATTTACCTTTCTTGTAAAAAAATTCTAAAATTCTTGTACTAAAATTCTTTGCAATAACTTCTGACATTCTTATTTGGAGTGTTAAACCTTCTGGATCAACTTTGGTACTCATGTTGTTGACTTTTTTACATACCCTCTCAGTGTTGTAAACATAATTAATAGTCAATTATTGGAAGCTTGCAGCATGATTTCTATAGTGTTTTATTTTAAAATGAGTGAAATTTGTTGCTATAGTTTTTACCCTCCCAACCCTTTTAAAAAAAAGAGCTCGGAAGCATCATGTGCTGGATTCATGAAAAAAAAAAATTCCACTTGCTTTGTTTTGTTTTTTAAATGCTACCCAGCACACTTAGATGAAAACTGATTTTGGAGCTCAAATTGTGCGAGAAAATGAAGCACTGGATTGAAAGGCTATAGCAGAGAGTTTGTTGGGGGTTTTTAATTGTCTTTCTGAAAACGTTTTATTAAATGCAAGCTGAAGATGGTCATGAGTCATGCTAGAAAGTAAATGGCAAAAGAACTGGGCCTTAATTACTTTATTTGTCCACTGAATTTTTGTCTTACAGTGGAAGAAAGTGTCAATTCAGATTTTCACTCTTCTGATCAGAAGGAATTAGTGGAATGATTTGATAATTTTCAAAAGGATTTTTCATGTGTTTTGGCAATGTATAAGCTATGAGGTGTGTCCTCCTTTTTTCATGCCTCAAGCAGTCCTTTTGAAATCAAGGGAGATTCCTCATGCTTGCCTATAATCGACTAAATCTCTACAATGAATTACACAAAGGAGATACAGATAGATGCTGCTGAGAATTCATAAACCATAATATGTTTGATCAAGGTTAGTTTTAGTCAGAGGATTTGTTGCATGATGAAAAGTGTGTGTGTATGTGCCTGGTATATGGATTATGGATAAACCAATGTCAAATATTAGGGTATCTTTTATTAAACTTGGAATATCGTTTGTGATACTGAAGTAAATCTGCATCTCTGCATATTTTGTATTTTTCAGAAGTTCATAACTACTGAAAAATCTGAGACAAACTTGTTTTAGAATCTAGTGAAATGAGAAGAAACAGTTTCTTATAGGAAATTTTTAGATTTTTACTCTTATAGCTTAGCAAATTGCTATTGAATGAAAATATATTTTTTTATTCTTCTAGCTTCTAACAGTCTTTGCTTAAGAAAAATTATATACCAAGAATGGTTTGTAACAAAAAAATTATTACTACATCTTGAATTATAGTATGTTGAAAACACATGGAAGTATCAGTCCACACTAACATTGGTTCCATTTGGCAGTCCTGCTTCACTTTCTGTGTAATTTTAGTAATTTCAGGATGAAGTAGGAGAAATGGGATGGGTATTAGTGTGACATCTTTCCAGAAGTCTTGATACCAGTTTAACAAACTAATTCTGTAGATTTTTTTTTTTTTTTAACATAAAATGCATATGTAAGCATGATTAGAGGGTGAACTCTTCCTCCTTACATGTGGACAAAGGAGTCCACAAAACAGAATATAGAGTCTTCCTGTCAGTCCTCCTGTTTCTGTTTCACTGCCTGTAATTAGAATAGACTGTAATGACTTCTAAATTCTGTCTGCCGCCTGTCCTTTAAGAGTCAAGAGCACAGCTGGAAGTGAGAATGGGATGTAGCCATATTCCTCCCCAAGGAGACAGCAGGTGGAAAAGGGATACTGGTACTATTATGCTAATGGCTTCATGAACTGGTCTGCCATAAAATTGAAAGGTCCTGTCACAGCCAAATAAAACTGACTCTGGATATGTCAGTAGGAATGAGTGGATCTGCCTCTTTTGGATTTGTAGTTATTTTGGTGCTTTTCTTGGCAGTTACATGTAGCACAAAACATACTGGTAATTTCCTGGGTAGTAGTGAGACTGCAGTTCTTTGCCAACTGGATGATATTGTAATGGTGTGGCTGGAATTGAAGGTTCTGAATTTGCTGAGTATGGGTAGAGCCTTGTATCATTTTGTTGTTCTGTTTTTATGAGTTTTGCAAATTGATTAGGCTTTCTAAGCAACCTCAGGTGTTGTGATGGTTACACCAAGACCTCAGCTTGCCAGAGAAGTTAATAGTAATGCTGAAGAAGAAATATTAGGAGTACACCTCCTCATAGGGATGCTCTGTTACAGTATTTTAATAATTTTATTCTGGTTTAAATCTTTAAAATAAGAAGTTTCAAATGCACTGAGTTTTAATCCTGTTTTTCATGTCCCCTCTCCTCTCTTCCTAACTGTTCCTGAAGGTAGGGTGCTAGCAGTGCTGGCATATTGCTCTTCCTTTCTATCCTCCATGTAGATTAAACTCCGAGATTGATAGTATCTACAGTCACGCAATTTAAGTACAAAAGAATTTCTGCAGCAAGGGACCAAAAGCTGTGTGTTGTAAAATGTATTCTGAAGCTGAAGTGTAGAAGTATATGCAGCTCCAGAATATATATACAGCTGTATGATATATTTTATTTTACACTCAAATTTTAACTAGGGAGGCTAAATGTAAGACTTGCCTTTCTACATGAAACTGAACAAAAAGGAGAAGGGAATCAAGTTTCCTTTGCAATGTCACATTGCATTAACAATGGCACCTGCATCTTGATTTGCTCAGCTTCCCTTTGAAGACATCTGAACTGCAGAGATCTAGTGAATGATGGGATATCTTCTTGGAAGCCATAGAAAGGGACAGATGCTTCTTTTTATCCCACAGAGTAATTGTAGCTAATATGTTAAAAAAAAAAAAGTTGTATTATGGATTTTTTTAAGAGTTTGGGGGAAGACTTAAAACTTTGTTGACTCTGTTTCAAACAAAAGATGCCTTCTCTCTTGTAGTTTTCTCTTAGTGCATTGCCTCAAGGCACTGCCCTCTTACAATTATACTGATGGATTCTGCTGGTTCAAAAGTGTCCTTATGCATGTGTATGCATTGTATAACACAATGGTAGCTTCAATATTTTGGTAAAAAAGTCAAGACTTAGAGATACATTTGTGATAAATGTTTAGATTCCTTAGGCCTACAGCCATCTGTAGCTATAAACTGCACCTTTACCATGGGTACCTTTCTGATGTTCTTTATATTACAGGATTTAGCTACATTTGGAAAACCCGTGTCAAAATCATTCAGGGCCCGAGAGGGCTACCTAGTGTTTCGGTGTGTGACTCAGAAAGTTTCACTTTGGCAGGACAGGGCTCAGGTGTGCATCATTCTCCCTCTGCTTCTTTTTACCCCTTTTTTCATCAGGAGAAATTGAGGGTGGCTGTTTGAAGATGGAGGAGCTGCATTACCATGTAACAGCTTTACCAGTCTGGCTGATTGGGGAATGAAGGTTCAAATAGTTTGGTAGACCCTGCCTTAAGTTCAGTGTATCTAACTTTTCTTCGGTTGCTCTGAACCCAGATCATGCAATCTTGACCAGACCTGCAATGTGTGAGGTTGCTGACATAAGGGCTTTGAGCCTTGCAAAGTAAGCTATTTATGAGCTTTCTCTTCTTGTGATTCACAAATTTTTAACACAAATCTCCCAAGTACAAGTTAAGCTGGTTAATACTTTTAGCATAGGAAAGTTTTTAGTCACTGCTCCTTTCATGATTGCTTTCCAGCTGCTGTTTTCTGAATCACATGAACTTATGTCTTTAAGCTTCTCCTCACAGATCAATTATTTCGAAGTACTTGATTTTGTTCTCACCAGGGTTGTCTCTGCTTTTAAAATGATGATACCTGAAATAAGCTACAAGTGCACATATTTCTGAATATAAAAAAGGTTCAGGTACTGTGTTGTATGTGATGCTCTTTTTAGCATGTCAAAAGGTTTTTTATGTTCTCTGCAGCTACCTTGTACTGAATATTTCTTTTTTTCCTGAATTAGTGCTGCGCATCTTCTAATGTCTAGCTACGTTGTCTTGTTCCTTGGGACTGTTTCCTCCATTTTTCTCTTTAGTAGGACTGTCTTTTCAGTTTTTTCAGGATTGCTGAATTCTAATCATGCTAATCAGAGCACTTGGATTTCTCCTTGCTTGGTATCATATATGCAGTTCTCAAGTGAATTTTCCTGTTTAGTCACTAAAATTTTCAGTGAAACTGTTGAACTGGAATCCAATCCATTGCAGATCTTTGTAGGCCCCCACAGAATAGACATTACAGCCTAAAAGTTGCCAACGGTTACTAGTGGAGGGCTTTTCCTTCCAGTCATCTGTGTGTTTTCCTATTCAGTTATTTGGAGTATTTTGAAAGTGATACAACTACTGTAAATCTTCTCAGAGTAGTTACATTTACTTTTATTGTTGCTTCTGAACCTACTTTTCAAGTTTATGTATTTTTGCACTCTAGCTTTATTTGTGAATGGTTTTGCAAGGAATTTTCCGAGAAAATATATATTAATACTGAGTTTCTAGCTGTCAAGTTGCAGCAGAACACATGGTTCATCCTCTGCCACTGTTCTCTGAATTATAGCCATTTACTGTTACATCAGGGCATGTGCATGATAGGAATAAATGACACAAGAAATGTTTAAATGAGGCCAAAATATTAATTTGTTGTTGTGTTGATAGAGTTTTGTTGGCACTTGCACTTCCAAAGAAGTTTTCCATTTGAATTCTACCTGGTAGGCTTTAGGCTTGTCAAGTTAGAAATGATAGGGGTCAGTTCTGTGAACTGATGGTGCACCATGATTCCCTAAGCTCAGAACAGAAAGGAGGTCTGAGGTGTTCTTAAGCAGGCAGTGTTTTGAAGGTGATTAGTGACCTCTCCCAGCAGAGTCTCCTTCATTATCCCTGCAGTTGCAAACACACCATGGTACTGTCACTGAGCTCTTGAGTCATTAAAAACATAGTGCAAGCTCTGATCTGGCCAGACAGATAATTCTGTTTCATTAGTACTGCTGAATATGTGGAAATATGTGCCAGTACAGAATCACTGTTCCTTTAGCCTCCTTTTCGTGTAATAACAATTTGTTGCATTGCTGTGGTAAAGTAAGAGAAGTATGTGGAGGAGAGATTTTTGCCCATGCTTGCTAATATAAAATATAACTGTTTTATTTTAAAACTAGATAGCATGTTAGTCTTCTGTTATGAAATGTTAGCATAATATTTAGGAATTTTTGACAGTGTTAGGTCTGGCAGTGTGTGAAGCTGAGTTGCTTCAGATAAAGTATCTGATGCATTGGCAATGTTTGGCCAGTTATAATGCAAATCACTACCACAAACATAGGTCAGCATATGTGTTATCAGGTCACTGACTAGTATTTAGGACTAGAGAATAATTATTCCTAGGGAAGGGAAAGGAAATGCTGTAGCTTAGAATGAAAATAAAACAAGCATTCACTCATGATTTTGGTAATCAAAGGGCTTAGTTAAGTGCTAGTGTGTAGTGGAGTTCGTTATCTCTGTATTGGCATACTTCTTAATCATAAAATCTGGGGAGTTCTGTGACATTATGCTAAATTTGTTCTGTACCTTTGACAGTCTATTCTTTGTTGATAATGTTTTTTTTTATCTCTGGATTCAGTAACAAAGCCACCACTCACGCCCAAGATAAAGTTTGTCATCTTCAGTGAATAGCTTTCAAAAGAGGTTATAGATAGACTATTAGTGGCTCACCTTTAGTTAGGAGGTATCATGAGAGTAAGATTTTTATCCTGGAGAGGGGGTGCACAGAAACTCTGAATATGGTGGGTGTCACAGTGGTTTTACCACTAGAGGGCTTATTTGTATAACAGTGAAGATTGTTCTGGAGAAGGAAGGGTGCCTTGAGACAGCTTTCTGATGCTTCATATGGTCCAAGAAAAACAGATGGAAGTGTGACATTCAGGGGCTGGATATCAGACTACAAAGTCAAGAATATAATGAACTAGCTAGTTCTAAACTCAGAAAATGAAATAAGAGATAGTATTTCAATCTGCAACTAAACACAGAGGCTGATTAGAATCAAGAATCGATTGGAGAAAATAAATTCAAATATCCTGTCAAATTGTGTGTTTTAAGAGCTTTGCTCTTCATTTGACTTCTGCTTAAAGCACCTCAAGAGAACTATGCATTTTCTGGACATAAGTTGCATTGTCTTTTTTTCTACTTTTCTTTTGATTTTCATCACAGCTGAACATTTCTTGATTTTTGCAGTCCGTGCTAGCATGTGTGTTTCCTTGGGAATCTGCTTAGTACGGAATGTGCCTGATTCACAGTGCCAATGAGAATCCCAGTACAAGTGTCCTCTCTTTCCTTTTCATAGAGCGTGAGTTGTAATGGCAGAATATAACATCTCTTTTGGCACTTTCCAAGAGTCTCTCTTTTGTTTTGAAACATTGCTTGGCAGTCGCTTGGCTTGTCAGTACAGAATCTGTGGAGACAGCTTTCCCAAAAACTGCCACTAGCTTTGGATTTTTGCCTGCATATGCACTTAAATTAATTTTTGCAAAACTAGAGTTCTTGGTCTGAGTCTCTCCTTTTGTTTAGATACTGCAAATTCTATTTAATGATTCTTGAAATGTGCACTTGTCATTCCAAGTTTTATGTCTGTCATTAGATAGTATGGAATCGCTAATAAAGACAGTGCAGTTTCATATTTTCTCAGTAATCTCTAGATTAACTATGGTGAGTTTTTTTTGTTGCGTTTTTTTTAAATAAAAGGTACATACAACTTGGCAACAAAACAATTGATCATATATATTGGAGCTCTTGCTGGTGCTGGAAGTAGTTACACAATGGAGAGTTTAAAGGAAAATTTGGCAGATTATCCCCCTTAAAAAAAAAATAAGGCAAAATTTTGTATTTTGAAACACACAAAAAGGAGTAGTTGTCTAGTCTTTACGTCCATCTTGTTCACTAATGTTTCTTTTCCAAAAGAAAAATCTCTTTGCAAGTCTAATGTTCCACATCACTACAAAACAGTATTTCTGTGCAGATAATGCCTTTCTCATTGGGGTAGTGGTTTGGTATCACAAATGCTGTGACCACAGAACAAGTGGTGGCATGCATCGCATTTCCGCTCTAGCTTGGCTCGTAATAGTTGTAGGTAGATTTGTTTTTTTCTTTTTCCTCTTCCTGTTCCCCAACTGTTTTCAAAATCTGTAGACAACAGTGACTTCTCTCATTAGTATCCCTGACAGCTGTAAGACCCAGATGCCAAGTTCTGGCTCTCAAGCCTTGACCTGCTTTTGGGCTTCTTTTCTAGTCTTTTGGCTGGCTCTTCTGCTTGTTGCTGGGGCAGCTGCAGAATCGTCTCTGGAGCCGATCGATGCAGGGCTGGCTCATTCTCAGTGTGATTCATTGTTGTTGATGCCACTTCTCTTAGACTTAGCTCAGGGAGAATTATGTTTATAATATATTCTAAGAGCAGGAATTCTTAAAATTCTCAAGTTACTGTGGTTAAAAATACTGACTTTTAAATTTTCTGACTGAAAATAGGAAGTTTAATTCTGCTTTTCTTAGAAGGAAAAACAGTCTGAATATTAGTACAAGGCATAAGAACGTAATCCTCCATCCTTTCATGTTTTTGTAGGCACTAGCTTTCTGGATAGAAAGAGTGACAGTATTTTCATTGTATGAAATATTTCAGTGACTTTGTAAAGAGCAAGTTTGTCTGAGAGGTGTTCCAAATGTCTTAAAAGGAATGTGCTTATAATTTGAGGACCAGAATATATTGAATGTATTATGTATTCATGGATTCAGTATCAGTAGCTATGCATGAAGAGTGTCTAATCTGGTTTGGAAGAGGCTCTGTAGATTATTAAAGGAAGGAGGAGAAGCAAGTGTGTCAATACAGGGTGCAGGGCCAGGTGATATGTTTAAACCTTGTTTTAGACAACTGGAATTTATGAAAAACAAACAATTGATTTTTTAAAAAAAAATCTCAGGAAAATGTGAAGTTTTAATGCCCAGCAAAACTACTGAAATTAAGTATTATTGAATTCCATCTTAGAGTAAGAAAATACAAGTAAATGACCATTGACATTCGAGGTGAAGCACTACCCATGTCTTTAGAAAAACTAAAAAGCAGGACCGAAATCAGCCCTTCAATGAGGATTACATGGCTGCACATTGGCAGAGGGTGTGCAGGGTTTTAAGAAAAGCTGCTGTAACTAGATAAACATATGGAGAGGTTATCTCAATGCCTGTGGTTGTATTTCAGAGCAGGAGACAAATGCAAATTGAAGTTACAAAAAAGAGATACTAACTTTTTAAATATCTCCAGAAATATACACTGTAATTTACACAACTAATTCCATGCTGTAGGTAGTTTTTAATTTTTTGCTACTTCTAGTATAAACATTAGTAACAAAAAAATATAATAAACTCAATATTGTAAATGCAAATGCCAAGATTTTATTCTAAGTGTAATTCAGAGCTGGTTTAGTGCTAGTGATTTTTGTCTCTTAGTGAGTATACAGTTTTGCAAGACCTTGAGTGTTGAAACTTACCACACTGACAGTTTTCTTTCTTTTAGCCAATTGAAAGTATATGTTCCCAAACTGAAATTCTGTCCAGACCTACCTTCAGTTCTGAGATGTTCCCTTAATAGTGTAAGCCTTCATCCTCTGCCTTCTGAAAATCTTTGAACGTGGTTTCAGATTTTGAATCTCTGTGTTGGTGCATATTTGAATCTGGGTTTCAGCTCTGTCTACGAAGACATGTAGCAGAACACTGCCTTTGTTTTGCACAGGAGAAGCCTTTTTACCATTGGATGCCATGAATGCTGGGTATTATTTGAAAACTTTGTGTCTGAGATATGAGGGGTATGTTCCTTTGTTTAAAGTGGCTTTTTTTTTTTTTTTGTGCTTTTTCATCCCAGTGTTACTGCTTTCTGCTGCCTACCAAAGAGCATTGGCAGCCATTTCCAAATGTGTGCTTTCCTAACTTTATATGAACTTTTCTGCCACTTTATCTAAACTTTTCTGTGTGTGTGTGTGTGCTTTTTTGAGGGTTTTTTTAGTCAATGCACATTCAAGCCCCCAGTGAGCTTGAAGCCATCCTGGCTGTGTGCAGATTTTTACCTGATAATTGGTTTTCCTGCTTGAAGGATTCACACATTGTAAATGAAGGTACTGATTTGCCTGGTCCCTGCATGATGTTTTTATTTCCTGGTGAATTGCCCTGTTGCTTGATGAAACTGGTTTATTTTAGAGTATTAGCTGGAAATAGCTCAAAGCTACTAGAGTGTATCTGAAAGAGAAAAAAATTAAACTTTTGTGATAGGGTAATCACAAAGTTTGATAATTAATTGCAATCTGCTTCCTTGTGTGCTTGCAGAGGAGAATGTTCACTGTAAGGGCACCTGTTTTTTATACAAAAAAAAAAATCAATTGATACATGATAATGTATTCTTAAAATTGGTTTAAACCAAAATTAAATTTCAGTATTTGCAAGTTAGGAAACAGAAATTGAGGGATGAGTTTGCTTTTACTAGAGCTAAGCAATAGTCCATGTATTGATGGAAGGAGAATGAGAAATTGAAATTCCTTATTTATGTAACTTAGAACGAGTATAAATGTCTCATCTGAGATGTGGTCACTTTTCTTCAGCTAAAAGCTGTCTTCTTCCATAGAACAGAACTCCTGCCCAGTTTGATCGACATTATTGACTTGTAGCTCTGGCTCTCTTCCCCCAGAAATAAGTCTGTAGGCAGATTTCAGTTTTTCTGGATCTCACTGAATGTTTCCTCTCATGTTTTTCCACTCCTTTGTCAGAGGCAACTTCCCTGCTAATCTGTTGTGAGAGCACTCCTATATCTGTATCAGTCAAAAGGAGTCATTGTAAGTCATGTGTACTTGCATATCTAATTTGAAATGGATCAGTGACCTTCAAATTCTGTAAAGGTTGTCTTTCAATGTATTTCCATGTATTGTTAGAAAGCTGCCATTAGAAAAAGTTGGAGAAAGTTAGAATGCCTAAATGCATAGGAAATGTATAGTTACCATCCAGTGAGGCAAATGCAGTGCATGGTCCAGGTAATTTGCATGATGTTAATGACTGGGAGTAGCTGGGCATAAGAAGGATAGTGAATTTGATGTGTCTTCTAGATTAATCCTTAGAGTTGAAGTTTGCTGCTGCATGGAAATAATTTATTGCAATACCTTTTCATATGTACTGATATTTTGTAACTTTGCATCAGATCTTCGTATGTGGCACTTTGACAATGTATTTATTAAAGATGCAGTTTGATCATAGGTTTGAATTGAAACTTCCATGTGTTCAATGCAAATACTTGAAATATTGGGTCAAATGAATACACAGTCACTAAAGCATTCTGGAGTTCCAGTTTCAGTACCAGGATGATACTGATCAGTAGAAATGTGTGTGTTAAAGATCCTATGCAGATAGGTCGTGTTTGTGGAGAAAAAAGAGGGAAAAATGTTTGTACAGTTCTGTATAAAAATGGTTTTTCAACCTGTTTTTCCCAGACTGATAATCTTCAACTTCCTATTTAAAATTGCATGCAATGTAATTGAGCATTATGTTAAAACTCTTAATTCAGTTGCATAGCTATGATATTATTCCAAAGTAGCGTACTAATGTTAGTTTAAATAAAGTGCAGAAAAAAAAATCTGTAAGACAGATGTGTATATTTCCAAGCTGATGGTTAATTAGGCAGGTTAATAAAAAGGAGAGGTAGTATGTTTACAGCCTGTTAGCAGAATGAAAATATAGCAAGTGGGATTAAAGAGCCACTTTATGGGACAGAGCTAATTATGAAAATGGAATTTATAATGGGAAAGATAATTGTATAGTCCATGTGTGAGTTATCTCCCTAAAATATTAGCTGGAAGGATTTTTTTAAATTTTATCGTATCTTTCATTTAAAAAATTTTTTATGAATGTTTACTCATTAGATTTTTTATGTTAAAATTTTGTAAGTGAACAATGCACATCCATTACTGTGGTTGTTCTGAATGGCGTTTGCCTCTACAGATACAGAACATCTTCTCAACAACAGGGTTGAAAGAAAAAGTTTATGCATTGTCATCGAAGCATGTTCTTTTTGAGGGTACTAAAGATAATTCAAGTGAAGCTAACAAGCTTTTGAAGCTTTTGTCTGTTATTTCATATACTAATTTCCAATGTGTTCTAATATGAAACATTAAATAAAACAAGACTTTTTTATTTTCATGTATATTAATTTGTTGTAGCAATTGTTCTTCAACTATTTCTCCTGAATGAGTATCTCTGACTCCTTCCTGGAATACCTTTGGAAATTCCTAATTAAGTGTATATACTTATAACTGTGGTCCACATCAGATAGCTGGAACAATATGTATCAACAAGATAGTGACTTGGGTTTATGTTACACATTGTACATCCAGGAATACAACATAATTATCTTTGCTCATGGTGTTACACTGCACACGATTGTTCGTTATCTTTGCTCAATAGAGAGTTATTTTTTCTTGTTTGAGAGTTACCTCATAGCTCTTTCTGCAAAAATAACTTGGAAATGCAAGATGTGTAAGAATACATAGTTAAGTGAAAGCAGTTTGTAGGATTAGGTTTGTTACCATGCTTCTTTTTAAATAGCTAGAATAAATCAAAGTATTACATGTATCTCTACCTCTGAGAAAAGTATTGAAGAAAGAGAGAGAAAATTTTACTAGACAACTGCCACTACCTCAAAACTTGAGACAACTGTCTTCTTTTTATTTTAGATGACGTGTTCAGGTTTTTTGGTGGTTTTTTTTTTTTTTTTTTTTTTTTTTTGTTTTGTGAGGGTGTTTTTTTGTTTAAGGTTTGGGGGCTTTTGTGTGTGTTGTTGGGGTTTTTTTAGTTGCTTGTTTGCTTTTGTTTAGGATTTTTTGGGATTTTTTAGTTGTGTTTGAGTTTCAGCCTAAAGGAAGTCAAAATGGTACAAAATTATTTGTTTGATATAATTCTATCATTATGCTACATGAACTAAAATTCTAGCAGGCCTTCAAAGCAACCTGATCTGTTCTTGTATTAGAAATAAAAACATTGGCTAAGAATTATGCTGAAGTAACCCTAGTAATATGAATGTGTATGTTATCTCATTGTTGTCACTTCTGGATTAGGCAGGCTCTAAACATTTATAAGATGCATTCCATTGTTTTGGAAATTGACCCTTCTCCCTGCTGATCTACCAAGGTACCGAGAACTCAAAACAGTTTCTGCTTGTTTATCATAGAGCTTTAAATTCTGTCTGTGGTAGCATTTTAAAAGTATTCTGGAGCTTGATGGGCTTTAGAAGTTCCTTGGTATTGTTTGGGAGATGGGGATTTTAGACCAGATCAGCATTCAGTTGTTAACTGTATTTGAATTTTGATAACTTTTGGAGGGTTTTATGGAACACACTAGAAGGAGAAAATAATGGCATGAAACAACAACCCCAGACTGTTTCGGTCTAGCAGAACTGTGAAATCAGTTTTCAGAAATGCTTTATCTGTAGAATTTTTGAAAAACAAAGGCAGATTATTACACTTTTTCCTTTTCTGCCTCCTTAGATATAATAGATAATTTGCATTCCTGCCCACAGATGTTTCCCCAGTGACAGGATGTTTGGGCTGTGGGAAATAAACTCAATGAAAGTTGACTTAAAATAGCTTTAACAGCTCTTTAGCATCAGTGACAACATAGGTGTGATGCCAGAATAAGCAAAATAATGATTTTTCTCGACGGAGAAGAATGAGTCTATAATGACTTGAAGTAAGAGTCATCTGAGAACTTAAACAGTTCTCAATCAATACTGACAACATTTTAAATACTACACGCAGAAAAAGACCCGTTTCACTGTTACAAAGGCACACTGGCTTGCAATACAGTAAAACTAAGTGGCTGATCCTGTGAGCCAGTAATACATTTTAAGTGAAGAAAAATGTTTTAAACTCGGGTTGAGGTATGTAGTGATCCTGCACACATTGTGGTATTATATCAGCAGTTGGGGAAATTGCCTAAGCCTAAATAAATGGTCTGACAAAGACCAGTGTTCTGTTTCATTTTCCATTTCCAGGCATGTTTTCTCCTTTTCAGTTAAAGTATGTGGGAAAATGTGTAATGATGGTTTTAGAATTTGGTACAGGGTAATTAATTTATTTCTTCTAATTATCTATTACATACTCATCTTGTGGTAAACAATAAAGTTCTTGCGAACTTGTAATACTCTGCGTTTATAATGCAGCTAAGATACTATTTTAAATCCCAACTGTGGGAAGCAAACTTTGGAAAAAAAATTACATAAGCAGACAGGATGTCATTTGCTCTCCTTTTCCTTTGCTTGACACTGAACTGGCTCTGCAAGTCTCCTGTGTATACTCAGGAGTATTTTGAGCCAAATGTTTCAATATTTATATCACATGCAAGCAAACAAAAAACTGGCAAAACAACAGAGATGGGAACCCCAGTGGGGTTAATTTAGCTTCCTCTGCAGTTCAGATTTAGTGTATTTATTTATTAAAACACGGTTTGCTCTTCTTATCTTGACATCTAGAAGATACTTTCAGAACAAAATCATGGTTGTGCAAGTCCATCTATTTTTAAAGGAACCTTATGATGAAACGAGAGTTGCTAGCATCAGTGCTGTCAAAGTTCTTTAGAAGTAGTTGCTAATAGTTGTTACTATTTTTTGGGTTTTTAAGATGCTGTTAGGATGAATACCTCAATCAGGGATACACTTCATGTATACAGCAAATTTTAGGGTTAAAAAACCATTTTGATGTAAACAGTTTATTTGGTCAGTTTCCTTCTAGTAGTGATGCACAGTGATCAGGCTGCAAGGAATTACTGATGTGTTTTCAATTAAGTTTTTCAAAATGTTTAATTAATGGAAAGACTAAGCCTAAGATACAGACACAACCTCTGGAATGAGTGGTTCTGAAGAAGCAGTTTGCTTAGAGGAATGCCATGGGAAATTACCATTATCCACATCTTTTCTTCTGCACCTCCTTCCAGAGACAGGATGTTGGATGTTTCTACACTCTGTTATCAGTACCACAGTAGGATTTATTTTCATAACCTTCTAAAAGCACCTTTCATCTTTTTTGGTTTTGAAACCACTATCAAAGGGGCAGAGTAAGGGAAGAAGAGCTAGTCCGAGGAGACCCAGAAGTTGAGGGCAAAGATACAGCTTCTCGCCCAGATGTTTTCTGGATGATGTGCAGTCTGACATGGTTGTCAGCATTAACTTCTTCAGTGTGTATTGTCCTAGGCAGGTGGGATTTTTTCATGGAGAGTTGTGCAGACAGAACAAAAGAAATTGCACCTGTTTCAGTGAGCAGAAGCAGTCAAAAGAGAAACAAACTTGGAGGAAAGGATGAGAAGCCAGGGGAATCACCACTGTGCTGCTGCAGGAGCAGCTGTCTTTCCCCAGACTGTTGCATTGAGCAAAAACTGAGCACTATGGGTTTGAGAATCCTAAGCATTAGTGCAAAGTGCCTCATGACAAGGGAAGAAGCATAACATGCACTGTGAGATGCATCTGAGTACAGAAGAGAATTTAGGCTCTCTGGGGAAAGGCTGAGGTTGCTTGGAGATGGTAAGATCTGAGTAGGATGCTGTGCAGAAGCATTGGGTAGGAAATCTTTCTGAAAAGTTGTAGAGTTTGCATTTCTTATATTTAGCTCTGAATTCCTCAAAATGTGTGAGGCTTCTCCTGAGATCTCAAAAAACACTTCCAAGCCATTTTCTCAGTCTCTGGTGTCTTCTTCTTGACTTTTGAACTTTGTTGGCGTGGCTCTGTTCCTATTTCTTGTCAATGACAAACTTGGCAGTTGTTGTCCACTGTGTCCATGAAGTCAAAGGTGCTGGTTCAGGAATAGGTTGTCACAAAAGCTGCACAAAGTGCTTAGAGCAGTTGCTCAAAAGCAACTACATTGTTATGTGAATAGGACTATGCAGAGACTGCTTCTTTTAGTATGTTTATGTGCATAAGGGAATGGATGCTAAAAATTTTTTTTAAAGTATGCAAATAGTGATTTGAACAGTTACAAATTACTGTTTAGAATACCTCTGGTGGTGTTTCTACTTGTCTATCTGAAGGAATATTCAGCAACAAAACCCCCAAAAAATTATAGGTACATGTGATACCATAATTCCCTTGTACATCTTGGAGTTTTTATTTAAAAAGAAATGACTGATGTAAAAAAAAAGCATTTGAAAGCATTAAATTGTGCTAAATAGTGTCAGATGTCTACCTAACAGTATATATTTCTCCTCTAGTTTGACAATGATCTTAGGGAAGGAGAAACTTCCAAAAATAGTAGCTAAGATTAAGAAAACCTGACCTAAACAGAGTGGACAGATGCTTACTGTGGCCATGTTTGGTAGCTTCTATCTGAAAGGACATGGAAGGAGATGATAAGTATTACAGTGGAGTTGTTAATCTTCAATTATTACTCTCTAATATGTTATGTCCCTGCAATTTTCTCTTGCTACTTCTAGCAGCATAAACCATATGAGTTAATGAGGAGTTTTGGCTTGGTTTTTAAAGGAAAAATCCACATGTAAATAGTATTAGAAACAATGAACTGCCTTTTAGAATGCTTGGTCATTTCCCCTGTACCTGATCTTGCAGTCTCTGTAGTGTGTAGTGCAGGGTAAGGATTGGAAAATACACATGGCTTTCTTGGGCATGCAGTGAAGAGAGAGGTGTGTGCTAAGGTTTTGCTCAGGCTGAAAAGAGTGCTATAAAATATTATTTAGCCAGAAATATGATGACCTACTGCAAAGCCTGAAAGTTGACTGATACTGCTAAAACTTGCACTCATAGAAATACACAGATATTAATTCCAGAAGAAATCTTTGACCTCTTATTCAGCTGCCTAAAGTACATTTTTTTTTTAGGTTAGGTAAAAATGTTCCATAGAAATTTATGGTGCTTTCATATATAAACTGAAAGTTTCTGACTGAAAAATTGTTCCCTACCTTACAAACAACCTAAAATTAATTTCATGCTTCTGTTCTTACCAAAACTCTATTTACAATAATTGCTTCCTCTAATGTTATTTCATGATGTTTTTGAAATTCTGTGTTCTCTTCTTCCTTTCATGGTGGAGTTGGATTTCAAGCCCCGCATTACTTCCCTTCCTCCCTAGTTTTCCAAGGGACTGCTGCCTTTGTTTTTGTGGCTGTTTCTCTGCATTTACATGTCTTAGCCTTCAGACTTTATCTGAATTTATTCAAAGGGACAAAACTCTCTCCTTCAAATTAAACAGTGTTTTCCCAGGCTGTTGGAATAAATGCTTCATGCCTTTCTGTTCCTTCTCAGTGTCCAGAAAGGCCAAAGTCCCTTGCCTTCATTAAATCCACAGAGACAGATTTTATATACTGCTTTCCTAGCATTTAATTCTTCTGGTTACACTTGCTCTACTCTGCATAGGAGTGTCCAGTGAGGGACATGGTAGTTATGTGGCTGAGTGTCTAGTGAAAACTAAAGGAGAATGAGCTTTTGGAGTTGTAGTTTATGCTGTTTATGGTGAATAGTGAAAATAAACAAGGCCTTACAGTGTGGCATCACCTACTTTTTTTTTTTTGACAAATATTCTATTGTACAGACTTTCCACCTGATGTATTTACAAGTGTGACATAATTCAGACTACTCATATGTACTTCTTAAAAGCTCAACTTCATACATGCATGACTTTTTCAGATGATTTTTGTTCCAGAACCTTATTGGATGATTTTTAAATTTTTTTAAAATTTATTTTGCTTGAGAACTGTACTGCCTTTTTCCCCTTGGAATCTAAACCTTAAGATCTGAATGATACATTCATGACATTTGTTGCTGAAGCAAACATGGGCAGGATGTCCGGCAAGACTCTTATGTAATATTTAGAGGAACAGAGAACAAAATGAATTGTTTGGAGTCTATTATGTGAACAATTGGAGGGGAAGGTCTCTTAAAATCACTCACTCTACAGGCTACCTGTCAAATAGTAGTAGTTTTCAGAAGTGAAAAATTGCAAATTTGTTAGTTCATTGTTACTTTCCTCTCTAAATAGAACAATAGCATTTTAATTTCCATATTTGGGGTTTTGTTTTGAAAAAGAACCAGCCAGAGAGGAAGTTGAACAATATTAAAAATACTTGATTATTTTAAGTTGTGGAAGTGTTTATATGCTTCTTACGTAACACAGCCTGCGCTGTCAGCCTGGAACTTTTCTACCTCTATTATATATTTGGTTGATTTCAACTACTAGGCAACTGCTGAACTGACAGATGAGAATTTTTTTAGTTTAACTTTTTTACCAAAACAGCAGTAAAACTTGAGTCTCAGTAATGACATACATAGTTTAAACCTCATTTTGTATGTTGGAATGATGCTTTGATGGACTTACCTGAGTTTTGTCTTCACTGTTTGCTTTAACTGCCTGTGCATTAATTCAAGAGAAAAATTATTGCAAGATGTGTATCTATGGCTTTAGGTCAAAAGATTCAATGTTCTTATCTAAATACCCCACAGTACTTATTAAAATACAAAATAATTTGGCATAAGAGCTAACTTATGCCTTATTAACAGCAGCATAGTTATTTTACAGTTAAATATGATTGCTCCATCCTGTTTAATAAGTTTATCTTCTTCTTGTTTTTAAAACTCTATCACCTCTCCTGGCTAAAGATAGAAGGAGGACAATTTAAATTTCTGATTATACTGTAAGGCTGTGTGAGAGCTTAGTAGAAATTTAGATTATATTAATAAAAAGTCAATAGAATCAAGTGCATTTACCCACTTTAATATTAATCCTTTACCAAAATGATAATTTACAAATGGATGTTATTTTGGTAGGAAAAAGTGACTAATGGATGTGACAAGAGCTTCATGGATTTTTTTTTTAATGGATCGTGCTCTGCTTTCAAAAGTAGATCAACCTTGAGCCTGTCAGACTTTGCAAAGATCCAAGTATCTCTGTCCCATGAACACAAAAATAGACTTTTAAAATCTGAATTATTATCATTAGCAGCTGAAAAATTAACTTTTAAATAGCTTTTCCCATTCTAAATGTATCAACTTCTAGGGATTAAAATGAGTGCACTGAGGGAACATGCATGGATATCCCTGTTCATGTGTTGCTGTACCTAGGGCTTGTGCCTGAGAGTGGTAATCATTGTATCACCCAGAATTGCAGTAGAAATTACATATACTCAGCATTTCTGCATGCTGCTGCTTATAGTGAGTTCATACCTATTTCAATCTAAAAAAAGTTCGTGCTATAGTTAAACAGGATGTTTAAAAATAGATCATAGGTGAGAAGTTTGGAAAAGGAAAATTTGTAAATCAAGATTACGTCAGGCATCTGTTTGTGTTACTGTTTATTTATTGTTACCCATGAATTTAAGGAAGTTACCCATAAGAAGATTCAGCTAAAGTTTTGTGGGAAGTTTTAACAAAGAGAGTGTGGACAAATGTATAGATTATCCTACATGAAAGCAGGATCTTTCAAGAGAAAAAAAGGGCCTAGTTTGATTTCACAAATACAGATTAGACTGTTGAGATGTACACATTTTAATTTCAGTACAACTCTGCAGTGCTAAGTGGCATTTAAAGTACAGCTGAATAGCTAAATTAAATACCCTTGCATATATTCTCCTTTCTTGTAGACTTTGGTAGCTAGTTAGTAGAATATAATAGGTTATTTTGGTTGCAGGGAATGCTGAAAGGCAAAAATTCCTTTTTAAATTTTCCCTAGGAAATCCATACATAAGTTCATGGCTGAAAAGAGAAGATAAATAGTTAGTAGAAAGCCCAGGTCTGGACCAAGATGGCCCACAGATGCACAACAGTGCAGACAGTAGTTGAATTAGCCAAGAGAAAATAATTAATAAAAACTCCTTGCTTATCTAAACACGAGCAATTCCACATCCACATTTGCAGATTGCTGGTTTCTTGAAAGGAAATAGAACAGAAAATACCAGAGGGTCTTAATGTTTTGTGGCTTCAGAGCATCTTTATGATCCAGGTAGTCCTGGCTAAACTGTTTGGAATCTGCAACAAGTAATTTATGCATGCAAAAAGTAATTTATGCATTAATTTCCTGCATTGCTAATAGTTACATTTTATGAAATTGTAATAATACAACCTAAAATTGTTCAAGGATATAATTAATGAATAAATGGGAAATACTTGCAAGAAAAAAAATTAGAGTTTCTGCATCATTTTTAGCTGTATAAGTAAATGAAGACTGAGTTCTAATCCATATGGACAGGGAATGCTGCTAGTCCATTTAAACAGTGCTTAATGGTTACATGGGCCAAGCTCTGGAATTGTGCAATAAAAGTATCTCCTGGGGTTGAACTGTTCCAGATGCTAAATCATCTAGCATGTGT
Source organism: Serinus canaria (assembly GCF_022539315.1). Classification (NCBI taxonomy): domain Eukaryota; kingdom Metazoa; phylum Chordata; class Aves; order Passeriformes; family Fringillidae; genus Serinus; species Serinus canaria. The sequence continues at coordinate 42,246,255 of NC_066315.1, forward strand.
CTCGTTTTACAATGTTATTTCTGTGACTGTTTTATTCCATGAAACTGTTCTTGAGTTCTGAGTAAAGAATGGGTAAAGACTAGCACAGAATACCATGAACCTGAAGATGCAGCAGTCCGTGGTGCCCAGGGTGAGAGACTTACCTCTGTGGCTAAATTCTCTGGGCAATCATCTCTTCTTACCTTACCTTACCAGGGATACTGTGGCACTTCATGCATCAAATACTTTTATGCTGTTTGAATTATTCTTCTTTCACTAAACCAAGAAGAATGGAAGAGAAAGGCTAAAACTTTTTTTGTGTTAATTATTTACTCCCATGAAGGCTCTTGCTTGTTACTTTCTTGTTTTCAAAATAGATATGGCAATCCTTTTAGAGCTGTGTAATGCCATTTTCAATATAGACCCGAATTAATTATTCAAAGTTATCCCCCACTTCCAAAAGGAGAAGATAGCTCAATTTCTCATAGGCATTTTAAGGAGGCTCCTTGATGGCTTTATGCAAATTCCAAGTCTTTCATAAAAAATTTATGTCTACAAAAGAAGTTGTTCATGGAAGCAGCAGATTCCATGAACATTCCATGAACCATTTTCATTCACATGAACTTTATTTCCTGTTTTTGATTGCTGTCAGAATCTTCCCTTCATCTGTGAAAATGGAGTCAGGTTACTAGAGTTAAAAATAAAATAACTTCACAAATTGTAGCTGCTTGGAATACCACCTGAATTCTTGTAGGGAGTTCCTTTTAACTTTTGTTTTCTTCCATTCTGATTGCATATTGAAACACATTTGTGTGTGTTTCATGAGTTCTTCTCATTCCAAAGTAGGAAAATAGTAGTAAAATTTCCATTATGTTGCTTCTCAGGTCTCCTAGTCAGCTAGCTTGATCTGTTTTCAAGTTAATTCTAGAATGGGAGTATAAAATATCTCATAATTTGGGAACTGGCAAAAGAAAGGATGTGGTGCTCATGCCTTTTAGAGCATCACAGGTGCATATCCACATTAGAGGTGCCTATCCACTCACATTTTCCTCCTTCTTGAAAAGTTCCTTTATCCCATATTTTACTAACTGAAGTTCAGAAGAATGTTAAGAAATGCTGAATCCCTTGGCTTGTTAAAATTACTTCAGGGTGCAACTCAATATTTATTATACAGCAGCCAATTAACGGTGTAAAGCTATATGATAAATTAATTCTTTTCTTGTGTTAACCCCCTTAAATCCCATATCAGCAATCCTTCATTTATTTATTTTTTTAAATGCATATTAATGGTATGAACTTGTAGAATTTTAATTTAGGCCATTTTCTCAGTCCCTCCAAGGTAACTGCTTTTTCCAAGGGCTGTATATCTGCTGGAGATTGACCAAATCTTGAATGGTTTGATCAATTTGTCTTCCTTTGTTGCTTTGTCTTTGCACTTAGCCCTTGAAGCGAAGGTGGGCTGCCTGTACTTGAGTTCACAGATCATTATAGGAAGTGTTTTATCTTCTGTGTGAGTGTTCTCTGCAGATTTGATGTCCTTTCTTTGAAGTTTTCCTTTTCTAATACCTTGAAAAGCTTGGTTCCTTTTTAGAAGGTGATAAGGAGAAGCAAAAATGGACAACAATAAAATCCCACCACTTCCATTACTCAGGAGCTACCTATTTCAAAATAAATATTTCGCCTTACAGTATTTTAGAGATTTGGCTGAAAATGCTGTTCTTGTGAAGAACTGACTTTTCCCAAATTGATGCAGCACAGGGTCAGCTGCTTTACTTCTCTGAACAGCAAATAAAATTCTGCATCATCAGGCTTCTTTTGTGATAACAGGATTTCTAGGTTCTGTATCTTACTGAAAAATTGATATAAAATATAAGTGAAATGCCAAACTTATTTTGGGAGTAATTTAGGAGGAGAGCCTTTGAATTCTTGGCCTGATTGTTCATTCTGTTCTTATCCCAGTGGTTCATTTCTGCTGCTATATTTTTCAGTCTGTTCTCACTGCTCATATCAGAGAAAAGACAATTTATTTCAGTGTTAATTAGGTGATTTATGTCTTTTGAAACATAAGCAGTCTGATTTCTAAGAGTTTATTATGTTATTATTCTTATATCTTGCCTCTTGTTTTTATTCTTCACTTTGAAGTAAAGAGAACACAGACTTTATACATTTGGTGATTCTTCAGTTAGTACCAATGTGCTGATCTGTTGAGGCACTTTCAGCTCATCAGATGAAAGAACATTCCTTAGCTATTACAGTAAAACTACAAAGATTGCCAAATGACATTTGCACTTGTGAAAGTACTGCACATAAGTTTTGAAAAGGGGTATTTTGCATAGAACACTTTATGCACAGAAAAAAGTATTGTTCGGGTAATACTTTATTTGTATTGAACATTTCTAAACATTTCAGGTTTTAAAACCAGAAAACCTCAAGTTTTCTTAACATTGACATGAATTCCATTATGTTTTCAGTTCTTGTCTGTTAAAAATTTGAACTGGTAGCACATTCTCTTTAAAAAAAAAACCCAAAACCTCCAAAACAATTGATGAAAATTGTGCTTTCATAAGTTGCAAAAATGCTTATCCTTAGTATCTTCTTTCAAACATAAATTGTGCCATTTAAGAAAAGAAAAATCACCTATTTTACATTTGACCATCTTCAGTTTCTTGTCCTTCATTGCCTCCCTAAATTTTGGACCCTTCTATTCCCTTTGATGTCTCGCTTGTATACTTTATTCAAATTACCCTTTAATTTTCTTCTTGGTAAATAGAGGCTTCCATACTCCGTCACTGTGATTCTTCAGTCAAGAAACCCCAGTATGTTGGGGTTTTTTTCTGTGAGCATTTTCCATTTTTACAACATTGGTCTTGAGGTTGGGAATCCTACATTTCCTTTGCTTATACTAGTCTCATCAGTATCAGAGGCAAAGTAATTTTGCTTTCTCTCTTCATCAGATTTCTTTTGTTGACCACATTTAGTACAATACTTCCATGCTGTCCAAGGAATAATATCCACATTATTATTAGTCAATATCCAGATAACTTATTTTGAGTTACTGCTTCTGAGGACAGTAACTCTCCCATTCTGTCACCTGACCCTTGTAGCCATTTGTAGGTACAGCCTGTCGGTTGTTATGAAAGTTTGTCTTTGGTTGTATGGGGTCAATGAAGAGATGTGGTACCTCTGTGTCAGCACCTTGGTCTCTTCAGAATTTATTGTTGCTTAGGCACCACAGGAGTTTTTTTCTGAAATGATTTTATTTTTCTTCCAAATCATCAAGATCTGAATATTTGATCAACAAGTACTGTGTTTTGAGATGGATTATGTGCCACTGCAGAAAAGGAACAACCATTCTAAGATGGTACCCTTGAGCTCTATCATACATCTCATTTTTAAGCCTTTTTAATTTATATGATGCTGTTTAATGAAAACTTTATGTAATTCAAGTCACATGTTTTCAGGTGCTCTAAGTATTCTTCATCAAAACTGTTATCAACCAAGTTTTATAGTATTCTCAGGAAACAATTTTATACTGATGCAAGTTGATTGGCATTAATTGTTGGTTGTTAGTGGTGACAAGAACCTTTGACTGAGGCATAAACCAGGTGGGGATGGTGTAAACCTTCTGTGTTGTGCTCTTTTTCTGTATATCAAATTCTTCTTGGGGTACTTCTGTTTATATACACATTCTTTCCTAGTTAGCACAGTGTGTCATGAAAACAATCACGCTACTCAGGAATGAAGATATTCAGGAAACTTAGTTGTAGTTATAAATACATGAAAGAAAAGGTTTCTGTTGCAGAAACAAGACCTGGCCTAATAATAGAGAACACCATAATAGAAACAGTCTTCTTATTGTTCCTTTTGGCATTCAGGAACTTGCAGGCAAGGGGGCTCTGAGACTGTCTGGGATTCTTTGTTACCTCTAGTTACATGTTATTGTGATGGCCATACCAAGTTTACTATTCTAAGTATAATATAACCATGCTCTCCAATGGGGATAGGACTCTTCCAAACTTTTGATGTCATTATTGCATGTGGTGTACAGTTGACAAGTCCTTGATTTCACTTCAAATAGTTCAGCCTCCTCTAATTGTATAAGCTATAGCATTTTTAGTTTTGTAATTTTGTGCTTTTTGTTAACTTGGAAAGATGCTAAAAAGAAGACTGCATTGGTATTGAAGTGGATTATTAGAAAGACTATAGAAATATAGCAAAACCTGAAGTGGCTGGAAATTGTGAGCTTATCTCCATCCATCATGGAGATCCTTTTATTTTCTTAAGAGCAATTGAAACAATTGTATTGGGATGTAAGGCAGGGAAAACTTACCCTGAAGCTCCAGAAAGGAATCAAAAAGGCCAAACCATTCTAGTTTTTATCACTGTCTAACTGCCAGAATGGTGCATTGATGCTGTGAACATACTTTTGATACTCTGTTTCTATTTCAGTTACATGCTTAATTTTTTTTCAGCTTAGTTCATTGTCAACACAACAGAAGAATATGTTCCTTATGGACATGAAACCATGTCCTTTGGGTATGGATTAAATAAGTGATTTGGTAATACACGGGTTTAATTGGAGATTGACTTTGAATTGTGTTTAATAGAAGGGAAAAAAAGAATTTTTTTCCCCTTTCTCTTACATAGCTTAAACCCTTTTCCTTTGTTGCATGACAGGGTAGCTGGTATATGTATCAACATAGCCAAATGCCTGTTACATTTCAGCATTGTTAAGACGCTCTTATATAGTATTTTAGAGCTAATGTTCAGCCTCTCAAGGAAGTTACTCTTTATCTATTGTATGGTAGTTATGTTTTCTCTTTCACTACATTTTTTCACTAGGATTTCTTGTTAAAAAGACAACAAATATCACATTGTCAGTAGTTCAGTTTATTCTGTGCACACAAAGCAGGTCTGTCTGGAGGTAACTATTCAGCATCCCAGTAGGCTCAGGAACCTTGAACTAGTCTCTTCTGTGACATTGAGATCAATGCTGCTCCTGAAGCTGTGGAGTGTGTTCAGGCTGTAGTAATGTCTGCACCATTATCTACCAATAGAGTTCCAGAGGCACATTGTATGAGGCATTTGGTAAGGCTGTACATTTGGTGGGTTGCTGGGCTTAAGGAAAGGGACAAGCACTTACTAAATGAAATGTCTAGACTCCTGTCTGCAGGAATCCGTGGTCTCTCACCTATTTGTGTATTCATAACACATATCTCTAGCATCATCATTTTCCTCAGCTGTCACTTCACAGCAACAAAGCAGCAGCAGCAGTGCCTGATATGTGGCATTTATAACTACTGGAGCAGCAGAACAAAATAGGCAGTCATTCCCAATGGTACCAGGCTTCTTTTGTCTTTATGAAGGTACAGAGGGGTATTCAGCGTCCTAAATGTTTTTCCAAGATTAAAGTATGTCGGTGTTTCTGTTCTCCTAGCTGTGATTTTGAACACACCTCCCTTGCTTTGTTGTTTTCAAACCTGCACTGCATTATCTTTTAAATACAAAGGCAGTCCACACTGTTTGGTTATGCAGCTGTTTTCATGACCTGTACAGCTGCTAGTCAGACTTGATTGACAGTATTTCCTCTTAGACATGCTAGACAGGGATGCACAGGAGGCACTCTTAAAATTTATAGTACTTTCTGATGCCAGCCTAAAGCATTTTGAAAAGAAAAAACAAGTCCCCATAGTATTAATACTGTTCATGGGAAGGGAAGTAAAACTGAAACAGTGTTTTGAAATATGAACTTCTAAAATAGTTGCAGGTGGCTGACACCTGTATACGCAAATAAATTCCAAAAGAACTCTTTAGATATATCCCATACATGCATTTCTGTAGTGGTTTGTTCTGCCCTCTTTAATGTTGTAAGACTTGTGTCATGAAGCATCTGTAACTCTTAGTATATAACATGTACTAAATATATAGCATTATGTGGTGTAACAACATATATAACATTAATCTCATAATTAATAGAGACTGTTTTCTGTTAATAGCATGTCAAGGATTTATTTTCATAAAATCCTAGTATGTGTATTTACCTCTCCACCACACAAAATGAAGTAAAAGGAGACTGTAGATGCTAATTCTTGTGAGGAGTATTTTGGTTTTCTGGTAAGCATGTGATAATTATTCTAATGTAATTCTCCAGTGGAATAAAAATTCCTTTTTCTGTGTCTTCTCTGAATAAATCCCAACCCCTTTTTCCACCCAATGCTATTCCAGTAGATTGTGTCATTAGCTTTTGAATTGGTTTAAAATAATAATATCTTATATAAAGAGAGTGTAATACTTTTATGGCCCCAATAATCCATTTGTATGATTTAACTTCCATGAAAATCTATGAATTTGAACTTGATTTTGTCAAAGAGAAAGGTTTTCATTCTCCTACCAAAAATATCAGGGGACTGCTGCGTACATACAGATATTACTGATTTCAAAGATCAAGTGTGACACAAAGTCTTCAGATGTGGTTTGGGACTACGTCTCAAACACAATACAATGGAAGGATGAGTATATGTGTGTTAACATAAGGTATTTTTATACTTAGGACCAAGACACCTTAGAAAGACTATTTCTTTGGGTTTTTTTTTAACCTTCTTTCCTGTCTTTGAAATACAGAACTTCTTAGTTAATGAACTGGAAAGTGGATGTGTCCGGCAGGGCAGTGTTTTACCTGAGAGGGCTGGTGAGCAGTCAGTGGTGTTTGGAGTATGAATTAAGCATTTCCCACGCTTAATCAGAGCACCTGATCTCCTGAGTGCTGGCCATGAGTCCCTGGTCCCTGACTTTAGATTCATCAGTGCTTCCCTTCTCTGAAGATTTTGAAAAAGTATTGTTAAATTTAAAAAAAATCTAATTTCCCCCATTGATGGACTATTCATTTTTGTATGGCTTTGCTAACCTGTGTTTTTTGTGATATAGAAAAAATAAGTGATGATAATATGTATCATGTCTAGTAGAGATTATACTTTCAGTTTCTGCTGCAGTGAAATACTGACAGTTTAAATAGCCTGAGACAAGCAATGATTTATTTCTGAGCTTCCAGGCCAGGGAAGACAGTGACTTCTTGAGAGGAAAAGGAGGCAAAGCTGGTAAGGCATCTTACCTAACACAAAGAAGCAAAAAGTGCTGCCATTTCTTCAGAAGAGGCCCTGTTCTAGGCTTTAATTAATCCTGTACCAGAAGAGGAAGCAATGAGATTGGAAACAAGTTACAAAAAATAGCATGCAAAATAATTAGGCGTTTGTTCTTCACATCTGTCCATGTTGATTTGCCATATTAGGCAGCCTTTGGAGCTAGGATTCCTGTCTTTCTTGATGATTATCCATTTCCTGGAAAGTGCCACTGGTATGAATTCGCTCACTGCCCCAGTTCCTTGCACTGAAAGGTGTAGACAGTGGTTGCAAACCAGCTGAATCAGTACCTGTGGATGGCAGGTACCTCATTGGTGCACTGTGAGTTTGTGCTGTAATGACTTCTCACTAACTCCTGAAAAGGTTTAAAGATGAATCTCTGGTCTTCGCTTAATTCAGATGAGCCTGTTCATTTTATCCTAAATTATCAAAAACTTCTTTGTTTTCCATGTTACCTTACCTTCTTTGTTTTCCAAGGATGTTACCTTGGATGGAATTGCTGGAGCACAGAGAAGTTTTTATTTGTTTTTATTTCCTCTAGTGAACACAAGGTCAAAGGGATTGATGCCTGAAGCCATAGCTTCTGGCTGTGTTATGTAGTTCTGACTTGTGTGATATTCTTTAAAAGAGTTTGCTTTTGTGGCTTTTCTTTTGGTGATAAATCAGATCATAAACACCTGCACTTTCTAAAATAAGTAGTTGTCCTGGTTTAGGGCAAATTTGGGAGAAAACATCTAAAGGGGTTCCTCTAGAAAACAGATTCAAGTGGCCCCTCCCCCAAGTGGTTCAGGAAAATATTTCCTTGGAGAAGAGTGGAAAAAAACTGTTTATTTAACAGGCAAAACATTCACCAGCACAAAAAAAATGAACAATATTAAACAGTAAAACCTCTTGCCAATCTGAAGAGATGACCAACCCAGAAAGTCCCCTGCATGGGCTGTAGCTCAGCTCACCCAGTCTGTTATCAGTCCCTTCGGCACTGGAAATGCCACGGTCCAGGCCCAGCCCAGAGGGCCACTGGGGCAAGTTGCTGGTGCTCTTCTGGGTGTTCAGTCCAGAGCGGGTTTAACCAGGACCAAGAACAAGAAAAGCACAGTCCAGGGAACTTCTCTGCCTCAGCTAGCTAAGAACTAACTAAAAAGCAAAGGGAAGCTCTCTCCTGCTGTCTGTCTGTCCACAGAACAACAGAGTCCAGGAGAGGATGCAGGGGAGCAAGTGCAGTTTCTGAAAACAAACTCCACACTTCTTCTCCCCCCCTTCGCTCTCAGAACCAGTCTTAATGGTGCAAAACTTATTTCTGGGCTAAACTGACAAATGGGGATACAAGCATCATAAAGTCACCCCAGGACAGTAGGGAAAAAAAAAGCCTCTGTTATCAGGTCCTGTAGAGAAGGATGTCTTTAGATAGGCAAAATTTATATAGGGAAAATCCTTTAACCAAAAAGCATTAATTTTACTAGAGGAATAACGCAGCATTACAATGAGCAATAGACAAAATTATTCATTCTGTAATACACAGTCAAATAACCTGAGTAAAATATACTCTTCCACCCCCCTGACATCTTTTTTTTTTTTTTTGAGGAAGAGAAAAAAGATTAGACTTTGTAAATGCTGTGATAACCATGTTACAGTGACTTGTATAGCTAGGTTAAGAAGTTTCCTCAGTGTCCTAATGTTCTTTTTTTGATTAAGAATTGTTGCTACTGAGGGAACATGTTTAGCTTTATCATTAAAGGGGATGTACCACGTAACAAAATCTTCTAGCTTCTTGTTTACCATCAAACACTGACAGTGTCTCAACAACTTGGATATAATTAAGTCTTATAGCTGTATCCAAGTGTCTAGTTAATGCTTCAAATATTTTGTGAGTGAAAGCTTAGAAGAGTTTTATCAAAGAAATAAAATATTATGGTCTAGTTCTGTATACTGGGTATGTTTGATTTTTTTTTTTCCAAAGTTTTTGCCATACTGCTGCAGTATGAGAGAGTTGGTTTCTTTCAGATTTTACAATAACTTCAATCTGGGAAAACTGAATTTTTTTAAAATGGTGATAATGTGATGGGTGCATTATTACTAAAGCCTGATAAATTTTGTCACAGACAGGTTCTTCATCTGCTCATCAACATTGTCTTAGAATTTTAATAAGTAAAGGACCTTTTAGATCAAACAGTTCAGTATTGAAATCTCATAAGCATCATTGAATTTAAAAGTAAAGTATTTTCTATTGGTTGTTTTTTTTTACTTCATGAAACCATTATATTAAAATACTTCATAAGCAGCACAGCGAATAAGACAGAATGTTGCACATTACTATAATTCTGGTAAACCAGAAAGATTGTTAAATCTCCACAGTGTCAGTCTGCATTTGTGTATACTCAGATTATTTACTTTTTTTTAGCCTTCAGTAGTGTTTGCTCAAAATTACGTAAGTGTGATGGATAAAAACAAAATTATTTTTCAAGGTTTGTATGTTAGAAACCTGGTATGTAAGCAGTTGTGAGTTTAGACTGGAGAAAAGCTTTTGTTTACAAAATGGGAACATTCTGCCTTGATTCTACAGGAGGGCTGATGTTAGTAATTTGTTTTGCATCATCTTCTTTTCTGTCAAAATAATCACATTTATCTTTTCAGAATTAGGTGTCATACTGAGTGAAGAGGAGAGCCTAGAATTACTGATCGGTGTTTATTGTAGAGATTAGGAAAGACAGAAAAGTGTTTACTCATTAGAAGAGTGTGATGGTTCACTGAGCTCCTTCTATCTCATAGGAGTTCAGTCACACTTGGATAAAGCCATGGTTTGATTCATGTATAGTCACTGTGAACAGCATTACAGCTCTAGATTTTATCATCACCTGATGCTGTGTGCATGTTCCTCTGAGAGACAAACTGAATATGCAGCCACAGTGAAGTGCAAGATTTTAAGGTGGCTTTGTACTTTTTCAGAAGCTATGCCTTCTGATAGTTCTATCCTTTAAGCTTGTACTGCAGTCTTGGTGGAGCTGTTTCTATGTGGGTGTGACATGGGTAAGGTTACATCTGGTTTTCATATGGTAGGGCATGTAGATCTAAATTATTTATCTGTTGGGGACAGTGCATATGTGAGAAAATGAGAGGTTTACTTCACTAAGCTTTACTTTGTTTTGTTTTTTTTTCCTGTTGCTGTAATTAAAAATAAAATATTTTTATTAGCTCTTTTTTTCCCATCATACTAAAAACACATACTGAAGTTTTAACTAGAATTTATTTCTTCATTCGTTAAAAACTGCAAAGTTTTTTTTTCTCATGATTTAGTGCAGAATTGCAGATTTTTTTCCTTAAATTCTTCTGACCAATGAAATCTTTAGATTTTTTTTCCTCTTATTTGTAAATTTTCTTCACCATAAATCTTACATTGTAAATGATGAATAACTTTGTCATATAATACAAACTAGCTTAAGAGCTTTTGTTATGGAAGCCAAGTATGCATAATATTTCCAGATCTTGTGGAGATGGAAAAGTGGGCCTGAGCCCAGACTATTTCTCCTTTGTCTGTAAGATGCTTCTTTTCCTCTTTCATCGTAGTATCTACCACCAGAGCACCTGCCTGGAACTACTCAAAAGGAATTTGTTCTCCGCATTGTGCTTCAATGTAGGACACATTTTCAACTGTTACTTTCATTCTGTTCTCCTGTATTTCTTTTCATATTTTTAGATATATTGTTTGAGCTCTAATATGACACTTTACTGTAGGAAAGGTCTTAACTGTTGCCTCGAATCCAGCATTCATGACCTCAGTCATCAGTAAGTGAGCTGTGACGGGAAAAAAATTTGGCCTAAACACACAGTCAAAATACTTGCATAAGAAAGTAATTAAATGAGAGAATAAAATACACCTATTTAAACCTGGTTTACTCTTTGTATAATGAGCTTTCTGTTTTTAATTTTGCCATGAAAATGAATTTATTTCTAAATTCTGATTTTTCTGTTCTGCAAACAATAAGACAGCAGTGTAGGTAGGAGCTTAATTTTCCAGCTGAATCTGTGTTCAGAGTTTTATTTGCATAAAATCTCCTAGAACACAATGAACTTTTTTTTTTAAATGGGATCTGTGGTGTTAGGTAAGACAAAGAGGATGAAAGGAGTAATTTAATATTTCTGAAGTTATTGGAAGTTATTCTGAAGTTATTGGTAAAACCTCATGAGAAATCCTGGCCTAATTTACAAGAGTGCAGTAGTATTGGCTTATTGACCTGAAGCACTTGAAATAACTGTCTTAAACATCTCATGCAGAAGCTGGATTCTCCAGCTGAGCTATCTGGGCATGAAGTAATAATGTTATAGCTAATAATATACAAATGTTAAAAAATAAAAAAGTCATTTGCAGCCTCAAGAACAAGAATAATCCTAGAATTTTTAGGACATTAGACTGATGTGCTGGGGTAGCTGTGCATCGAGGTTGTTGAAAAGATAATATAGAATTGTTATTAAATGGGTAGCTATAGATTTCTGCATCTTAGTGTACCCTGCTCTTCTGATTCACTGCACAGCACTGGGGAAGCAGATTAACCTCGATCTTTTCTTCAGCAGGGAAAACAATCCCGTCTTTTATAACAGATGGTATGAATAGTTCAGTTTATGATGCAAGTTCTAAGTGATTTTATAATACTGTAATCCCTCTTCCAGCTTAAGAGATGGAGTAGTATGTAACAGCCCAGTAGGTAATCAAGAAACTGGCATTTGGGATTGCTGAAGACTAATGAAGCTTAAAATGTTTGCATTTGACTTGTTGATGGGAAATACTAAAATGGAAATACTAATGGCTAGAGGGCTTTACCAGTAAATTGACCTAAGTTTTCTAAAAAGGTATGAGACTCCTAATTTAATGTGTCACTTAAAAGCACATTTGACTGCATTAATCTGCACTGGGAATCCATAGATAGTTAGAAGTGTGTGGGGGTACTACAAGTTACCTATTTTGATCTGGAATTCCTGGACTACATCTGACAAAAAAATTATCTATGAACACCCACTTTAGAATTTCAGAATGCTGCTTTTACCCCAATTATCTTTGTTTGTTCATTGTTTTTAATTAGAATTAATTTCTTGTTATCTGGGTCTTGTTCCTGGAAGGTGGGCTTTTCTTTGTGTGTTTGTTTCTCTGTAATTTAAGTGAGTTTTGTTCAGCCATGTAAATGAGGGGCTGCTGCACCAGTAAAACCAAGGTTAAATGTATTTTTGATGAGAGACAGGCTGGTGTGATGAAAGTTCACTTTTCAGCAAGAAAAGAAAAGAAACTGTTGGGAATATGGTCAACAGCAGTTAGCATGAGCCAGTCTGTGCCCAGCTGGCCAAGAAGGCCAGTGGCATGCTGGCCTGTAACAGCAGTAGTTGGCCAGCAGGACCAGGGCAGGGATTGTTCCTCTGTACTGGTGAAGCTGCACCTCAAATCCTGTGGTCAGTTTTGGGACAGAAAGAACATTGAGGTGTTGCAGTGAGTCCAAGGAAGGGCAACGAAGCTGGTGAAGGGTCTGGAACATGAGTTGAGTGAGGACTATGTGAGGAATCCCTGTGGAGCTGGGATTGTTTAGCCTGGAGAAAAGGAGGCTCAGAGGTAACCTTCTTACTCTCTACAAGTGCCTGAAAGGGGCTTGTAGCAAGGTGGGAGTGTCTTCTCCCCAGTAACAAGCAGTAGAACAAGAGAAAATGGCCTCAAGTTGCTCCAGGGGAGGTTTAGATTGGATATGAGAAAAAATTTCTTCATTGAAAGGGTGTTAAGCATTGGAACAGGCTGCCCAGGGAAGTGGTTGAATCACCATCCTTGGAGGTATTTAAAAGACCTGTAGATGTGATGTGTAGGGCACGATTTAGTGATGAACTTTGCTGGGCTGGGTTAACAGTTGGACTTGATCTTAGAGATCTTCTCCAAACAAAACAATTCTATGTTTATTTCCTCAGCACTAGAGAAACCTGCACAGCTGGATGATGATGAGAAAGACCCAGAAAGCTGAAGTGATCTTTATGTTTTGGGAAAGAAAATTAATGCAGTAATTTTACTGTACATTAAGTGTATTATAATTTCATTCCAGAAGCTTGAAAACAGTGCATCCTTTCTAATATTCTTTTGATGTACATGTACAAATGTTTGGGATGTCCAAGATGATAAGTTAGTGAAGGTGTAGCTTTGTGTGTGTGGGTTTTATTCCAGCAGAAGTCATAAATTTAGAAAAATGTTTAACTCCTGATAATTCAGTGTAAGCACAATACAGTAATTTTTAAATAGTTGAGACTGAACACATCAAAGCATATACAAGACATTTACAAAAATTCTCCAGTATTGTAGTCTCAGCATCCTTTACCTATGTAAAAATAGTTCACAAAATTTTCTCTAATATTCTGTATTTCATATGTAGGTTAAAGGTTTTCTGAAGTCTTTCTTTTTCTTATTAAAATACTGAACTTATTACCGTTAACACTGTATGGAAGCCCTAGAGAGATCAGCCTAGTAAAATGTGAGACCTCTGCCTGCACCCATTCATGTAAATGAACCTATTAAGTACACACTTCTCAACCTAAGCAAGATAACTGCTTTAGTAGTTAGCTTCAGTAATCACAACAGACTAGGAACAACCTCCTATTTAATAAGTTACACTGTTTTTAATATTTCAAAGTGACTTTTCTGCATTAAAAGTTTTGGGAGTATTTCTTTTACTCAAGCACTGTTGTGCTTAATTCCCTCTGAGTTCAACTGATGCGGTTTTCATGGCATTTACTCTTAAGATCATACAAATTGGAAAGTCTCCCCTAACCTTTAACAACATGAAAGCTAGTATCTGTCTGAAGCCAGTTGCCTAGACTACTGTCTGGGCAAGGGGAATGTAGAGACACCTGCAGAGAGTCATTCCTGCCTTCATTTGGAATGGAGCAATGTACCATCTGGGGAAATGGAACCTACTAGCTTTGGTTACACTTGATTTATTAGATAATTAAACTTAGATGAAAGAAAATCTCATACGTGGTTTTAATTTACTTTTGCTCAACAAAAAAGTCTTGATCCAACTTTGCGTGTCTAGTCTTTAATTTCAGGGTAATTATTATTAGTGCTTGTCCGTTCCAGTGATTCAAGTTCTTGGACAAACCATAAATATTGTATTGTAAGACAGAACTTATAAAATACAGGTGTCTGATTTCAAGCATCTGCATGTAGGTACAAAAGTAGCATTGACCTGATTATCAGAACTAGAGCACTGCTGGTTATGGCAACAAAAATAGAGCATGCTGACACTTTCTGAGAAACTGATTTTCAGCATGTGATATCCAAACTCGTGCTCTGAGGTATGTGGTGATAGGGGATTGCTTTTCATATTTCATTTCCAGAGCTATTATTTGGCTTAATAATATTTGTTACTCAAATCTGTGCAGGAAGACATGTTTGTTCCACTTTTAGTCTTGCTGTACCTCTCTGATACGAGGTGTACAGGGCTTTTTGTCATGTGAGCTTCATAGCTAAATGAGTTTTGCAGGAAAAAGGAAAAGCTGCTATTAGTGTTCAATTTTTAAGAAGGAGCCAGTAAGATGAGCTTGTGCTTCACCATTCAGCACTAATCTTTCCTTTTTAATCTTAAATCTGTGCCTTCTTGCTTCTTTTGTCATTGATCAAAACTGTGGTGTTTGGAGCAGGAGCTCAGACTGAGTCATCAGTGCACATGGAGTGTGTGGGACTGAGGAATATGCAGGTATCTAGCTGGACTGAATTAAAATGACCTCACCCAGAACCTGATTACAAATTTTATCTCAGTCATGCTGCCTTTATGCGCCCACCCATCCTTATGCAGCACATAGCCCACCCCTGCCTGCTGTGTGTGCTGAAGGCTGCTGCACCCAGCTGGCTTTCCTCTGCACTGAGGGAATGCTTTGCTGATGGACTACAAACAAAATAGCAAAATACAAAATAGCAAGGCTATTTGCACTATTTAAGCTTAAGCAGAGTAAGTGAACAAGGGAAGGCAAGTCTACTCCCTCATGATTGGAAGCTGTGTTGGCAATCATTCAAGATAAAAACAAAGTTAGTGTTCTTGAAAATGCTTTTAGTCAATTTAAAAACCTTGTTTTCATGATGGAGCGTTCTCAGTTGTAAGCACTTTCAGATAAAGGGTTTACTTTGCAGGTGAATATATAAAAGCAAAATTCATAAAGTAACTTTACTTTGTGTAAAGTAGATCTATTATTCAGAAGATTGTAACAGAAGTTCATACAGGTATTGAAGAATAGATTGTCCACTGGGAAGCATCTAAGTGCATACAAGAAAGAAATATGATGCACTACAGAGGGAGTGCACATCTGTTTTGTCATCTCTCCTGGACCTATTATTGACTGAGAGTTACAGCATGTGCATTTTAGATAGCAGACCTAGTTGGCATTTCTAACATGTTAGTTGTGAGCTGTTGAATATAAGTCTCATAGCAAGGGAAAAGAAAGAACATTAAAACAAGCCCAAAGCCTTGATTAGCATTGTACTTTTTAATAATTTCTATTCAGTTGTAAGTTTTTATTGGCAAAATTGGATTTTGCAACTCCTTATTGCCTTATGGAGAAATGCAAGAGATCCCTGATCTTAATACCAGTTTTTTTTCCCAGTGACGCAGTCTAACCAGACTTACTTTCAAAAACTGTATGTAAGTGTTTTATGGCAAGAAAATGTGTGTTATATTTGAAGCAAATAATGGCTATATCTATTGCTCTTCTGCATTTAAGAGAGACACGTATGCATTCTGAAAAACAGCTCTATGTGTAATGTTACAAGCAGCATTATATATTCAGAAAACCATATAGTTTTAAATGAATCTTTTTTTTAAATGCTGTTGCTATACAAATATCTAGAAAGAGAAGACACATAACACTTGAAAACAACATGTGAGCCATCACTGTAGGTTTTCTATTTATAGCAGTTCCTTAATGATTGAATCTCTACCATTCTTGCAGTAAACCTAAATACCAAACTGTTACGATACCCTGTTTGGAATGGGCCAGGATTGCTGTGTTGGATGCAAACTATGGGTCCTGTGCATCAGTCTTTGGATTACACAGGAGTGGCATGTTAATTGTGTGATGGTTATATCCTCACTGTTAATACCAGATACAGAACTGAGGGCTCCTGAGGCATAGCACCTCAGGAGCTTTGGGCCACAAGAAGAGTATTAGAGTACATTTCTAAAGGGAATATGTTGAGAAATGAGTGAATTATAGATTGACCAGGGAAGCCCAGTAATTCGTCCTATTAAACTTATCCTGCTGCTGATGGGGCAAAAAAAGACGACTTTTACTGTGCCACAGCAAGTTCACTTGCAGATAAAAGGTTTGACAACATTCTGAAAGTATGAAGGAGAATTTAAATTAAAATAAAGGTCAGCCATATATATTTAAGCTTTAAAAAAAAAAAGGACAAAAAAATTGAATTGGCTGTGTGAAGATAAGATTGCTGGCATGGTTGGGAATGAAAAGAAGGGAAAGAAATGGAGACACGAACTTTTAACCCAACCAAAATAAATTAAATCTGTGTCCCTCAAAAGCAGAGCATTGTCAGAAAAATTACCCTTACTAACAACCAAGCATGTCCTTAATGAGATCAAGGACTTAACAGAACAGGGTACAAAGCACCTTTCCAATCAATACAACTGTATCTTGTCTCTCTTTCAGTGTAACAGGATAATGAAGTAAACCTTTTCCACAATTCTTTCCTTTGGAAATGATATTTTAGAATTCTAAAGCGTGTTTTATATTCACTTCAGGAAAGGCAATTTGACAAAAATACTCTTGCCATTTACCTGGTTTCAAAGTCTGAGTAATCATCTTGGAAGAGTAATGATTGAGAAGAATGGCTTGTATCTTAAGAAGTATCCAGGACATTAATGATCCTCAAATGTTTTTGTTTTGAACTGTATTACCTAATGCTTTTTGTCTGTGGGAGAGGAGTTGAGCAAAAATGACTAAATGCAACATGGAAAGATGCAAAATTATGTATAATAAAATAATCTCTTCCCCGCAAAGCAACAATAGAAAACACAAATTTCTAAAAGTCTGGGCCAGGATAAAATAGGGTAGTGTTTGAAACATAGTAACTAATGTTTAAAGATCAGGTATGCAGAAAAAAAAATTAAACAAATTTCAAAATTTAAACAAAAATCATTGCCTTCATGGTCACATAAAACAAAAGCAGAAGCAGTATGGTGTTTGAACTTTTCAGTTCAAACGGTCAGTTTACATCTGACATCCCTGTAAATTCTGAAAACAATCTAGGTACTTTTCAGATATGAGAGTAATATGCTTGTTCCCATTGAAAGTGAACAAGTCTAGTGAACTAGTCTTCTGACTAGTAAAGATACTATTTCTGGCTTGAGAGAACTTGGTATCTGTGGTGCTTAGGTGGGTCATCATTAAAATGGATTTTAAATTGCTATATACAGTCAAGTCATTTTATCTTACCCAAAACCATTCAGTGTTATCAAAGGATGGTAATGTTCCCCTGGTTTGAAGGAAAAATAGGCTCAATTTTATTCTCATAATGATTTTTGTCATGTTGGAAGGTCTTATTTTCAAATACTGCTTGACTGAGACATATTTCTTCTCTGAGTAAAAATGCTGGATAAGATGTTAGAAAAAAAAATGTAGCCAGTCAAACTGATTTATGAGCCTGTGTGTTATCTGACATGACTTTAACCTTTTGCTTTGTGTAACAATTTACTGAGTTAGAAGATAATTCCTTAATTGTTATGCCACAAAACCCCATTTATTAAGTACTGCCAGATCTTTCAAGCATTCCTAGACAAGTTCTCCCGTCATATTTTTCTTAACTTTTTTGAGAATAATGGGAAGACTTCTTTTGTACACAAGGATGTGTATGTTTAGATTAACAAACAACACTTGGTCAAGGATATTAAAAAGGGGAAAAAAAAGATAAAATCTAGGCCAGGAGGTTTTAGAGATTTCTACTCGCAAGTATCAGCTCTTAAAGAACTTCTAAGGGAAAAAGGCAGGGTCTCAACAAAGTGAAAATTTGTTTATGTTTTGACAGTTCACAGTGCTGTTGTTTTGTTTGTAGTTCAGATTCATGTGCTGTTGAGAGAGTCTGTTTGGATGAAAGATTTGAAATGTTGTGATCCTTCAGTGTTTTCACTTCCATAAACGTGTTTCCTTTGAAGACATTAATTGCACTAATTTACCAGGACTGCCTATTTTTAGAGGTGAGCACCTGTCTCTGCATCCCAGGAGTCATCTTGTCCCTTTTGGAGCCAGCAGGGTGTGGAGATGATAAACTGGCTTACATTGCTGTTTGGGGGCAGTGAAGCTGGCAGAGTGCTGGGGCATCACAGTCCATTCCAAGGCATGCTCTGTTTGCAGCAGGTCTTGCCCTGATGCACCAGCTTTGCTCAGTCCCGTACATTCATGTACAGGAGTGTACTTTCACATTTCTTGTACATCCTTTTGCCTTTTTCTGTATGCTTCTCTCATTTGTCCTGAAGAACTCTCCTTACCCACACTTAGCACAAAAAAGGAGCGGTAACTTGCTTCATCTACAAGCAGAGGGAAAGGCACTGTAGAATACTTTCATTTCCAGCATTTTCTTAACTCAAGAGAAGAAAGTATTACTTTTCAGTCTGGTCATAAGGCAAATCAGTAAGTACAAATGGTCCCCAGATTCAGGAAATAAATACATGCTTTTCATCTGTCTCTGTGTGCAGACCCAGGACTGGTTCAAAACTCAGAGTCTGTTACAGACTTCTGTAACACCATTGTCCTGGTTCACAGCAAGCCCAAGTCACTGCTGCCAGAAGTTACTCTTGTAGTGAGGTAATGCCTCTTCACAGGTTTCTCTCATTCCCAGAATGAGTTTTGAAGCTGAGATGCAGTTCTTTCTGGTATCATGTTACCTCTTTGAATTATTAGTAGCAGACCTTCTAAAGTCACAGGTAGAGGTGATATCTTCCCTTAGTCCCTGGACTCTTCAGAATCTCAAGACAGCCTGGGTCAGTTCTGTTGAGATTCGTAAGTGAAATGTCTCAGTTTTCCACCTGTCTGTGCTTGCATGCATTGTTACAATAACACAACGACCTGTTCAGATTTAGTTACTAAGGTCCAGGATCTTGTCTGACATCTCAGTGTTAGCAGTTTGAGACTCCTGAGGTATATTTCAGAGCCATGTTCAAAATCACTACTTACTTTATTTTAAATTGAAAGTGTCCTTCTCAGCTGAGATAATTTCTGCCATGGAACGAGTCTGCTGCAGGTTTTTATGGCTGATTATTTCTGTATGATAATGTTTCATAGCAACAAAGTGATGCTGAGCCCTTGCTGCAAGTTGGTCTTTCTCCAAATGGTCTTAAAATTCTAATTACATCTGTAAATAGAGTTCTTTTAGAGCTTTTAAGTTTTTTTTTTTTTTTTTTTTGCTTTCAACCTTGCTATTTGTAGGGAGATGAGAAGTTGTGCTCGCTACATGTTGTCAAAGCTCTTACACCACTGAGATTAAACTGTTGGTTTTCTGTTCTGACTGTAGTTCCAAAGGCCAAACTACCAAGTCTCAGAAAAAAATTCTTAAATGAGTAAGTAAAGGCATTTGTTGATATATTATGATATTTGCTGGTATTAGTTTCTCCATATACATCAGAGTTCCATTGACAACCTCTTCTGTTTCAAATGTGAATTTTTTGAGATGTCACAAATGCCCACTGAATTTGTCAAGCTGTAAGTGTTGGGTTATGTTGATATTTTTGGAGAACAGTACTGCACTGATGGAGCTATGTGTATCCCAAGGTAGAGGAATTACTGCTTTGTAATCTTCGTGCTGGGATTCACATTCTGACTCACATTCTCAGCTGACAGAAGGACTTGATAGAATCACTGAATGCCACTGTGTAGAGCATGGCTTGTTCTTCCTCTCTTGTGAAGAATACATCTTTCCAAGGGCTCTGCATTCCTTAAAGACATAAGCTGTTCTGGAAGTGTTTCATAGGCTGTGATTTCATTATGTGAGTGCATAAAGTTAGGAGGTGTGTTATTGCTGCAAAACTCCATTACTTGCATATGACACAAAGAGTTCAGCATTAACTGCAGGATTTTGTCTCAAAAGTGAATTTGGCACACAGTTAAAGATTCTCTTTTTGTCAGCTTGAACAAACCAATTATATTCCCAAGAAGCTGAAGCAAGTTAGCAGCTAAGGCTAAACTCTGGCCTGCGCTCTGTTGCAGGGATCTGCCATGGCCATAAAAGCTGATGTGAGAATTGCATGACTAGCTTCCAACAGCTTTGATGAAGAACTTTTTATAGCTAGGGCAGGTAATGGTGTTCCAAACGAGAGAAAATGGCGTGTAATTTTGTGAATACCCATCCAGAGAAAAGACAGATAAAGAGGGCTTGAGGAGGATGTATAGGTCTTTAATTTTTTTAAGATACCATTTTAATGAAAGCTTTTTAGGAGTTGGCAGCATATCCAAACACCTGCTGCAATGTTTAATAAAATACTCCAGCTGAATGGAAAGTCTTCATCCTGACCTTTATATAAAAGCAAAGGATTATTTGACTTTGCATAGTTCTGACAAAAAAACCCTCTTAGTTTTTACAGGTAGAAATGCAGGTGATGAGTTACCAATATGAAAAATAGTCAGTTGTGATTTTTTCCCTCCACAATTGTTTCAGATTAGCTAGTTTACTGGACCCTTTTCAATTAATTGGCTTTGATTAAAAGTTGCACAGGAATAGAGATGACAATTAATCTGCAGATTAGAGTGTGATATATTGCAATAGTGTTGGTTTATTCTCTGATGACTCATGCCTGTGACATTTTGTTTATTATTTAACATTGCATGAGTCACCTTTTGGTCCAGATTAAAAAATGTGCCATGTCCTACAGAATTTACTGACAACTTCAAACAGAAGCAGAGCAAAGCAAACCACTTAGAACAGGGTGAATGCAATACAGTAGGAAGAAAGCTGTGCATTCCACTAAAATCTTGATTCATTCAGTGAAGATGCATTGGCAGTGTGGTGAAACACTATGTTTTGTTTAAAATGTGTTTATTCAGTTATGGTTCTTTATTTATCTTGGTGTTGTGAGGCAAAGAGATTTTTCACTAGGATGAATGTTCTTGTGAATCAGTTTTGAAAGCATCCTAAGACTAAAGCCAGGGAGTTGTGAGAGAAATAAGCAAATGGTTGTAAATATAATGCAGTGCATCTAGTTGGAGAACTTGTTATTCACAGTTAAAGTTAAAAGATAAAGTGTGTATCATCTTGAAGAATGACTGGCTGAGACTTCGCTTTTTAAACACCAGTTACCATTTTTGTTTCTTGCTGTCAAGGTGACAGAACATAAATTTCAATGTTTAAAATAGTTTAAATTCTAATGTTGATGCAACATCACCTTTTCCATCACCATTTTATCACCAGTTTTCAAACTGGAAAAAAAAAAAAAAGTCAGGTAAGTCTAACTGTCTTTCAGTCTCTAGAACCACCCCACAGTTTTGGGAAAACCATCTGTAAGGCTGGTTGAAGTATAGTGGATTGCTTTCATATGTGTACATTTTGGTGAATCTGTCCACAGCTCAGTTGGAGCTGTGTTCATTTCAGCTTGGACTAGGATAACTGAGGTTTGGTTGAGACAGGAACAAAGAGTTCCTAAAATCTGTGATATTTGCAGTAGGTGACAAATTCTGTTTATCACTCAACTAACAGTAGTTTTAAAACCCTGGCAGAAATGTTGCTTCATATCTCCTTACT
Source organism: Serinus canaria (assembly GCF_022539315.1). Classification (NCBI taxonomy): domain Eukaryota; kingdom Metazoa; phylum Chordata; class Aves; order Passeriformes; family Fringillidae; genus Serinus; species Serinus canaria. The sequence goes on from NC_066315.1 coordinate 42,268,119, forward strand.
AATCACAGGTCACCTAGTCTGGTAACCAAGGAGGAATTTCTGAGCCGTGGTGAATAGAATTCCTTACAATGTATAAGTACAGTGACTCATGCCATAATTTCCTTGTATCTCTTTTCACAGAGAAAAATGTGTGATTTAAATGTGGAAAGAAGTATAAGTTTTGCAGATGATTAGAAAATGGCATTTCCCCCCCCACCCTTTCTTTGATGTGGAGCATTAGGGCATTTTGACAGTAAACTGTACCTGTCAGTATGGAAGCCAATATATAACATTAGCAATCAGCTAAGAGGCACCTTCATATGGCTTGTATTAATCATACTGTCAATTTTAATTCCATGGGCATCCTTCTTTCCACTTTTCACTTAGAATTTATTTCAGAGCATGATCAAAGCTCTGCTGTTCATTACATTCAGCACTAGCTAATTTGGCTTTTGTCAACTCTCATCCCAGTTCCTATTAAATGCAGACCATAAATTGAGATAAGCATTGTGCCAAAACATTGCAGGATTACCTAATGGTAACATAGAGAGGGGTGTATTATCATGCTAGTTTGATGACTGTTGGGTTACTGTAAAATTAACCATTAGCAGATACTTACAACCTCCAAGACAAATTTACACCTACAGTGACTTTTTTTTCATGTCTTCTGAATTGACTACAGGATTAAATGAATGTGAGAAAAATCCTGTTCCTGTAACATGTCTGAAACACTCATTTGTGTATGCTAGAGTTTTATAGAGGCTTTTCTTTTATACAGACAGTTTTGCAAGTGTGCTGTATCATAAAATATTTTGTGTCACAGAATGTGCTGTGTTTATACAACAAGATTATTAGGTCAACTGTTTTTTCCCAAGCTGTAGTCTTCTGTGTGGAAGACTGGTACCAGAAGATCTTTTATTTAGAATTTTTTCTTTCAGCAGGTTTTTCTAGAACATGCTGAATCCTTAATTTGTAGTGATACAAGAAAATGGCAATTTCCCTGGAGAGAGGGGGAAATGCTGCTTGGGTATGTATGTATGGTTTGGTATAAAACACCCTCTCTACCACAACTTGGCCCTCTTTTTTTTGTACATCAGTCTTGATGGTAGGCTTAAAATCCCAGTGTAAAAAAATCTCTAAAAGCCTCAAACAGATATGTAAATGGTGAGAAGTAATGAACTAGTGGGTTTTTTCCAGTGCCAGGTGAGTTGGTGACAAAATTTCTACAGATTTTGGGCTGCCCTCCATCTTAATTGTTGTTTTTGGAGAAAATTACAGAGAACAGTTGTGCTTCTAAATCTTTTCCAAAAGTCTAATAAAACCAGATAATGCTTTAGTTCATTACTGGCTGAATATGATATGTAACAGCTGTGGTTTAAACACTAGCAAAAATAAGTTATAAACAATTAGAAAATTTGTTTCTTAAAAAAATACTGAATTACTAGAAAGCATGATGGTGCCATAAGACAGAAAAATAGTCACAGTTATGTAACTGACCAGATTATTTGTGCTTTCGAGTTTATTAGCATATCTCTGGATTGAATATTTATTTATTTGACTTCCCCTGATTTAATAAATATTTGTTTATGTAATTGACATGTTTTAATTTATATCTTTTTATCTATATATATTATATAATTTATGTACTATAATTTAAATACTTTCTAGGGCTTTCCAAGAGCAGGACTAAATTTCAGAAATAGGACTGCCTTGCTATGCTTGCTTTCCAAGCAGTCTTGTAGAGTTCTTGAAAACAGAAGGAGAGTACAAAAATATGTAAGGGCAGAAAAGACCAGTTTCCTTACCAGGAGATGATGTTTGCAGTATTTTATTTTTTGCTTTGCTTAACTCACTGCTTCTGCAGTTGCTTCCTGGAAACATGAGCACAGAATCTGTTTCCTTAGAGATTATCTTAACTTTTTCTTTTTTTGTTTACTTAAAAAAAAACATTTCTTGTTGTCTTATATGTGAGTCTCTTTCTCAGCAGTACTGGTCTGGAAATGTCTTCTTTTTTTTTCCCCCCCATTTTGATAGTATTCAGAATAAATTTGCTTCTTCTGAGAGAAACCAATTAATTGGTTTTAAGGCATAAGACAGACTTATCTGGAAAGAGGTGTGTTTCAGTGCTTCTAGAGGCCAGAGCTGGTAAAATGAACCTGGATTCTTACGATGCATTTTAATACTTTTTACTTTGAAATGTACCTCAGAACTGCATGTTAAACCTGGCATCTTTTTCAGCATAGATTTCTACTTGGGATGTTTTACAGTGGATTGGTAGTAAAAACACAGACCAGGATTTCTGCACTACCTAAAACAGTTTCTGAAGTGTAAATGCAAGGAGACACCATGCAAGCTGGCATTTTTCCTTTCAAATTCATTAATTTAATACATGTTGCATTCAGCCACCTCCAGGAAAAAAAAATAAAGCACTGTGATTCGCCGTTCAATTTTAAGATCCAGATTCAGCAAATGACTTGGGCATTTTCAGGCTTAAATGTTTTTCTGAACCTAAATATATTCATAGATACGCTTAAAACTAAACATAAGCTTAAGTACTCCGTTGAGAGGGTCCAGGTTTCAAATGTGCTGATACGGTCACCAGAAGGTGGGTGATCTGCTCCTGCCCTTCTGACAGCCTGTGAAACCTTCTGGCAAAAATGGAGCTGCCAGGTTTCCTTGGGCAGCCTCTGTGTGTGTGTGTGTGCGTGTGTGTGTGCTCAGGATGTGAGGGGAGGAAATGGATGTTCTGTTACAGATGATAAATGGGCTGGATAATGCCGTCTGCTCACGCTGCCCGACACGCTTTGTAATAAGCTTCTGCTCCCTTGCATCTACTTCAGCCACACTTTAATGGGACAGGTTGAAACTCTCCCTGCTGGACAGGTTCTTTTAAGTTTGGAGTTTTGAGGTTTTGTATTTTAAATAAATGCCTTCTACCTTTTGTGAAAGTTGAAGATCTATAGGTAAAGAAATAAAGATAGGCAATTTATAAATATACAAAAATTAGATTATTGTTTTGTTGAGGCATTGTATTGGTGCTCTGATGTAGCAGTGTGCAGGCTGACAGAAGTTTCACTCTGATCTAAAGAAGGTGATTTGGGATGCTCCTATTAGAAAACTGTCCCAACTTGGCAAAGATCAAGCTTCTGAAACATCTCTGGTTTATGTGCTTTGTTAAGTCTTAAAGAAGAACATTAGGTGTAGGCACATGAATTTTTCACCTGTACTGAGCATATTCCAATTGAGAACTGAGACACGTTTCACTGTGCTGGAGTGGCAAGAGGCATTGGATCTGAGGCAGGAAGGCTGCACTTCAGTCCTAGTGTTTCCCTGGAGTTTCTGCAGGGAGAAGGCTGAAATAAGGGAGAAATGGGCTATGCTGCTTTGGGAATAAATAAATAAATAGGGTAGATGGAGCTTAGAGATTGTGGCAGGTGTTAGGATTGTGAGGGTGTGCATGTTGATGTTTGTGGAAGAGAAGATTAATGGGAGAGGTGACAAAGCCATGAAATAGACCCAACATGTAATAACCTTTTTGTCATTTTTCCCCCCTGCTCCCCCAGGATTTTGAAAGAAAATTTCCATAATATATGGATTTAAAAATTCCATATTATTCCATTTTATTCCATAAAATTCCATAAAAATAATATGTGATTTTAAAATCAGCATTTATCGAGGTAACAGAAGAAAGGCTCTTTTTAAAGTCCCTCAGCTGTGATAATTCTGTCTAATTAGCAACACTCTCTATTGGAGCCAGTTTGGTCCACAGGAGGGAAGGAAGGTTTGGTCGTGCTCTATTCTTATGTGTATTGCAGAAATATTTGCTCATGAATTTATTGATATCCAATAAAGACAGTTTAATTTAATTGAACTTCCTGAGCTTCATGAAAATTTTTATTTGCCTATGTTGCTCCCTTGACAGAATTACTTTTCACTTTCCTCCTGCTTTTTTTTTGCCCCTCTCAGAAACATGCAATACCCACAAAACTAAAAACTGTTGCCCCTAAAAGATAGAATTTGGTTTGGGGTTTTTTTGGGGTTTTTTTTTGGTTGGGTTTTTGTTTTGTTTTATTTTGTTATGTCTGTTCTTAGTGTTTGAACTTAGCTTATTTTAATGTCAGAATTCTGTGATCTGGAGTCCTAGCAAGGAAAACTAATGATCTCCCTGCCTTCTGCTCTGACAACATGATTTTGCTTTGGCAAAGGCCAGCAGAGGACAGAGGTTCAAGTGAAGAGCCATTCTCAGGTGTTGGCTTCTTCACTTGTACAGTTGGCAACCAGAGACCACCTTGCTTCAGAGTATAGACTGATTCTAGGCTAGTCTAGGTCCAGATTTCTGATTTTAATTGAAAGTTTCTATAAGTAGTAGATTATAAAATAGGCTTTTGATGCAAATTTTTATTAATGTCTCCCCAAGCTGATGTTTGGAATGCACTTTATCAGCTAACCAGCAGCGCAGCTACTGCTTGTTTCTTTTGTTTCTTTTTTTTCTTCAATTGACTAGATTTTGTCAGGAATTGCTGTGGTAAATCTACTATAGAAATCAAATTACTGTTCATAATTTCAGGAATTTAACCCTAATTGGCAATTTTTGTTTTAGAAGAGGTGAGGTTGGGGACCCACTGCTGCAAAACACAGCTGCTGCTTCTGCGCTTGTCGGTGGCTTTGCAGAGCAGAAGAGTTCTTCTGGCTCGCCAAGCACCTGGCACAGGAGCACAAGAGTTTGATGGCACTGCATTTGTCAGGGGGAAGAGGTTCAGTGCTGTTTCTGGGTTCACTTGGCACACTGCAAAATAAGAGGGGACTTTGCTGTTGGCATTGGAGAACTTGCAGCTTGTGGGAATTTCACCCTGGGTTTTGCTCGCAGTGGAATAGTTCTCTTGTAATCATGAAAGGCATGTTCTTGCCTTTCACTGCTTTTTAATGGTTGCAGATAGAAATAAGGGTTGGGTTTGTAACCTGGTTTCAGAAAAAAAAAAATCAAAAATAAAAATAACCCATACCAAAAGCCAGCTCTATTAAGATATTTTTAATATTGAGCAAATACATTTATGCTAGTGTAGAAAATTATGATAAACTTTAGTATTTTGGTTTTATAACATGTTCATACTAGTGTTAATGTAATGAAAGTAAATCTTGTCTTCTGGTGATTTATACTATACTCCTTAGACATTTTTTTCTTGAAAGCAGATGTCTGCTTTTGTGGATCTGACTTCCAGGAGTTACACTAAACAAGATTAAGAAATCAGTATGGGAATGTGACTGAAATAATGAACTTAACTACTCGACTCCCTAGTTTCTCCTTCAATTTCTCTTGAATGACTACTTACATTTCCTTTGTCAAGTTACAATTTCAAAATGAAATATAAATTGTTGATAAAATAGATCCTTGTATTTTCAAGAGGTTTTATGCATCACATGACCCAGATTCATAATTTCTGCCTTGACAGCTTTATTAATACTGTTCTAAATTTGCAGATATGAACAGCTGGAAAAGTTATCCAGGGGAGGCTGTTTATCTGATGGCTCTTTTCAGGTTCATGGGAGTTATGAGGTTGGCTTGAGCTCAATTCAGTTTGTTAAGTCCAATGTGTTTTCTGAAGTCACAGGTCTTGGAACTTTGTGACTATCCCTCATAGTCTGGGCACTTTATGACTAATAAAGCTTTGTTTTCTTGGGAGAGAAAAGAACATAAAAAAGCCATTCAGAGGAGTAAATCAAAGGTCTACCTAACCCTGTAATTTTAATTTTTTTTTTTTTTAACAATGGCCTTTAGTGGATGCCTAGGAAAGACATGACAGTGGGGCAGGCAATAGTAATGGCTTCCCACATCTGTACTCCAACTTCTGATCCCTCTCTGGCTTGAAGATGAGTCAGAGGTTCTGCCTTCTTGTTTAGGCTGTATCCCTGTGTTTGTTGGCTGAGTAGTGCTGGCATGAAAACTAATTTCTGGCAAGCAGTTAGTTAGTTACACCTGCAATAAAAGCCATTTCATAGTGAAGCAATTTAAAATATGTTGCTCTTCTAAATTTATTTGAAAAGATACAATGTTTTCCAAGATTAACTGCAGTGTTTTTGTTGGGTTTTGCTCCGGTTTCCCTAGATGTCTCTTCCTCATCTGTATTAAAAATGGGAAAAACTTAGGCAGTCTCTACCATCCGTGATATTATTTACATTTCCTTGAAATTATTTGTTGTATTTTCTTAAAAGCTGTTTGAATTTGGAACTGCTTTGAAGTCTCTGTGTAAAGTTACTCGGGTCATGTTTTTAAAATTCCTCAAGAGGCAGTGCTTGAATAATTACAGTGGCAAACTTTGATTTTCACTCCTAAATACAATTTCAAAAATACTTTTTTTTTTTTGGTTGAGTAACGTGAGAGGAACCCCAGTGCAATGGACTTCAGGCATCTAGAAGTGACATTGTGTGATACTGAGTCTCTTTTTAACTGTTCATTGTAACTTTTCAGATAAATACCCTTCTCCAAATACCTCAATTTTTGTTAGTTCTGCCTTAAGCATAAGATTTTAGCTCAATTCTCTTATTTAGTTTTGAGTAATTCCCAATTTGATCTCTTTATTTCTACATTTACATACCAAAATGTTATCTGTGGGTTAGTTACTCCCCTTCAACCTGTGACTACTTATGACTTCTGCATAGAAGTATTGTTTGTCTTGTTCAGTTGTTGTTTTCAGCGTTTTACCTTTTTTCCGTTTTAAGAGATTCCTCCAAAGCTGACTCTGATACATGTTTTATTGCTGTGTGTTTTTAACATAAAACAACATGATTTGCTATCTTTTTTTGGGGGGGAGAAAAGTTTCTTAGTAGAAGACTGTATTAACTAGAGGGGGAAAAGAAAATCTAAATGAGGGAGAGAATGTTGTGCTGTTGATATAATTTTTTTAATAATGTGGTATTAATCATTGCATTACACAGCAATCAATGCCAGTTGATTCATTAAACTTTTAGTCTTTGTTGTTCATTGTATCAATTTTCAGCCTTCCTTTCACCTCTTTAAAGAAGGTGTTACTCCTTGTAATGTTAGTTTTTTAGACCTACTATGTTTCTGCAATACATTTTAAGAAATATTTTAACATATGGCTCTTTGTCATTGTTTTCTTGCTACCATCATCCTACTTTTTACTTTAACTGTTACATATTAGCCTGTTTAGAGTTTCATGATAACTCCTGTGAAGTTTGTAGTATTTTCATTAGCTTTTTACCTATGTAATAGCAGAATCTGAGGGATTTTTGGTCTCTTATGTTGTTATTTGTGTACCCAAGTCCATCAAGATCATACACTTCAGCAAAATGGTATTTCAGGGAGGAGCACTGCTCTGCTTCATTTTATATTTAAAAATTAGGGGGAATTTGGGAAGTAGTTTGGATGTGCTACCTAAATTTAAGCACCTCCATGAGTATCATCATGGCAGTGTAAGCATGTGCTTGAAGTTAAGCACATATAACATGTGAGGCACATTTGAGTGTTGCTTTATCTTTCTCAGCTGGGAGCAAGTTCCTGCTTACAAATAAGCAGCCTATTGTCAGCTCAGGCCTTGATAGAAGAAGATTTATTATTTAGATTGTAGTTGACATAAATGAAGAAACAAAACTACTGACTTGACAGTTTGAAATTTGTGTTTTGTGAGATAGTGCATATTTAAGTGAAATTTAGAGACTACTCAGTCTCTAATTTTGCAATAAATTATGACTAATTTGACATCTTTTACATGGAATGTTTCTCCATTTCCTGAAAAGTTTCTGTTCATGAGTGTGCCAGTTCTATAAGGACTATATTTGTGTGTGTGTGTGTGTATATATATATATATATATATATACACACATACATGTAAAAATTCACTCTGAAAAAAAAATTCACTGCATAGTATATACTATATTCAATTCCTATACACCAATAATACATTTTAAGAGCTATTATTTTATCTGGAATCGCAAATACAACATTCAGTTAGAATGTTATAGTATGAAAAATAGGATTACTGTGGAAATAAGGCAGACTGTCTGTGTTTAGATTCAAATTATGAATGACTGCAAACAAAAAAAATATGGAGTAGCTGAGGCTTAATGTGGTTATAGTGAGCTGTGCTGTACATGTCACAAGAAATCATTGTTTATACCTCTATTACTAAAATTTAGGATTATTGTGCTGTTTTCTTTATGATTCAAACTCCATAAAAAACCATTTTTCTTCTTCCTTTTTTTTCACAGCACTTGCTACTAGCAGTAAAGTTTATCATGGCATTTGTAATTCCTGATAAACCAAGAGATATCCAGATGAAACTCGCTAAATTGGAATTTGAATCTTTAGAGGCTCTCAAACAACAGGTAAGAGCATTTCAGACGCAGCTTCATTTTCTCTTAATCCATCATTACTTAAGAAGTGGAGCAGAGAGCTTTGATGTATTTGTCTGTCCTTCCAACCCACCAATGTTTGCAAATCCACAGCAGGAGAATGATGTGCCCTTTCAGACAGCTTGAAATTCCTGGTGTGACTGGTAATGTGGCACCTTATAATGTCTGTTTTCCTTGTGTGTGCAAATATACTTCATTTATATTGTGCCTTTTAAAGGACATTAGTCTCTGTGAAACCTCATGTCATCTCCTGGAGTTGTTTGTTATTACAACATTAGAATTTCTTTCATTTCTGAAATACCTTCTCAAGTAAACAGTTAGCTTGGCTCTAGTAGTAATCAGAAATTGTAAACAGTCGGAACATGTTTGAAATAATTGTGTTGAGAAGTATATACACGTGAGGAAATAGCAGTGTTGCCTTATTTTACTGTTCCTACAGTAGACTCATTTTATTGTGCAAAAATGTATATTCTACAATATACTTTACAAACATTCCAAAGCAATTTCGGAAAATAAGGAACTCGACTGTTTTACTGAAAATTTCTGCTTTAACCAATGATTCTGTAGAGTCAGTGGTGGGGATCACAGGAGATGAAGAGTTGCATGGGATTAGCTTCAGTAGGATACAGAGATCCTACAGAGCTGGTTTTGCAATGGTGGCAATTTTTAGGAGTTTCTGATGTATAATGCTAGGTGGGATTTCTAAGCTATCTTACATATCAGAAAACAAGCTAAGAATAAAAACTCCAGCATTGAGCTGCAGTGACTGGTTTCCCTATTTGTTGTTATTTCGGATATTTTCACGCTTCAGATGGTGGTTTTACATGAACATGTTCTTTGTGTGCTTGACATGCACATGTGTAAACTCCTCTATACTATTTCTTATGTGTTTAAAATGGAAGGTCACTTTTTAAAGCATCTACTGTAGCTGCATTTGACAAAATGATCTCTTGATTCTGAACAGAGTCTATAAACAATCCACTGCCTTTTGTAGTTAAAATCCCACAGTTTTGTGTGATACTAGAATATCACTATTGAGGTTGGCACTGTCTTTCTTAATCAGCCATAACCAAAAAAATCCAAATTACAGTCGTAGCTAATGCCTGATATTTTTGTTTTGCTTTGCTCTACTAGGTCAATATGAAGTTACCAGGAGCTGGCCAGGATCTCATGGGGTTTTTAGATAATATTAAAAGGAACAGGACTACATTTCTATTTCAGCTGTTCTTTCTATGGTTTCATTTTGTAGACAGGCAAAACTAGGTCACCCACTGGAACGTTAAGGTCAAGTGAATATAGTCACCTTTGGTCACAATGTTCCAGCTGGAATATATGCAGAGACTTTAAATGTGAGTGTGCATGTCAGCAGTTAGGTCTTCATCTCCTATCCTAGCATCTGTGCATTGCCACAATGATATATGCCTGATTCCCAGTTTTTCAGGGTTGCTTCATTAATTCAGTAGCAAAAAGTTAGTCTGAATTTCAGCAAAACCCTGGCCTAGTTCTCACCTATGCTTTCAGACTTCCTAAAGGATCTAGGAAGAGTATTGGCTGAGTTTCAAGTGCCTTGATAGGTAGTTTAAATGCAAGTGTACGCCATCACCTTTTTAGATTTCCTCTGATTGATACTGTGCTATGTATGCCACAGACATGTAGATATTTGGACTTTCTTCCTTGTTCTTTAGTGGTTTTTTGAGTGAAAAAGATCTGCATTTAAAAATAGTACATTGGCGCTGCAAAAAGATACCAAAGCATTTCATTCAGAAGCACATTTTCTATTTCTTCCTCTTGTTACTGCGAGTCAGCATGGTAGTTTATGCTGTATATCTTACTTTGAAGCAAAAAATAAGAACAACAAAATCCCCCAAAACATGTATTTAAAACAACAGGCATAAATATCTGGGTAAATATGTTGTGGGATCAAGTGTTATGGAGAAACTGGTTTGTATACTTTTGTGCAAGTATGCATCACATTCCTTTCTTGATGCTATCCAGACATGCATTCCATTGTGTTTTACCATATAATCTTTTGGAGTACTGCTGTCTTGGGATGTAGCTATTAGAAGGGTATTAACAATACCACACTGTAAGCCTCTGAGATGCCAAAACAGATTATTGGGCTCTGTATACAGTGCATGGAGAGAAGATCTCCTAATACAGCTGCTTTGAACAGTTGTATTGATTATGTTTGGGATCTTTAACTTTAGGCAGTGGGAGTACTTTTACATTTTCATTAATGCTAAGCTAATTGCTTTTTAACATGGTGCAGTGGGACTGTAGCTATTCTGTATTCAAATCCATTTGGAGACTTGAGTGTCTATTTGAAAGGGATTTTAGAGACTCGAGTGTCTCAGGTCTCTAAAGATGAATAGTCATAATTAGAGCTTGGTAAAAAACCCCTTCTTTAAGGGTGAAAAATGTCATTAAAAAAAAATCTTTTTATGTTGGAACATCAGTCTTGTTTTGAAGTTCTCAAACTTTAGGAAAGGTTTTTAGAAACTCCTGAAATGTTTATTTGAAACATTTCTTTACATAGTTTGTGTTAAGACTGTTGAAAAGGGGTAGACTGTTGAATGGGTTGAAAAATGTGATTTATTTTGAGAAATACTTTGTTATGATACAATTCTAGTATCATAACAAAGTTTGTTAATGCAACTCAAGACAAAGTATGTTAATCTTTCTGAATCCAGACTGGGGGATGTGCTACAGCTGTAGATTTTGCTTCAAATTTCCCTGGTATCCTTCAATGTAAAGAATGATAGAGAAGGCTGGTCATCCTCTGTTTTTGGGGGAAGCTGGGCCAGAAAATACATTAATGTGAACTTTATTGTAGAGGAGTAAAGAGATTATGGATCAAGATTCTTGGAAGAGGAGCAGGAGCGACTCCGTTCACACTCCCTAAAGTTATGTCAGGTTCTTTGTTGCCTGGAAGGAAGCCTAGATAATGGACAACTAGAAATGGGTATTGCCACAGTGATGGGCCCATCAGGATCCTTCCTGGGGAAGTAGCCACTTGGTAAAGTGGAGTGAGGTGCCTGAGACTCTCCTTGCATCTTTGCAGTACTTTGCTCTGATGCCTGTACTTGCTACAAGCACAGAAGCATGCCATGCTCTTTGGTCTAGTTCCTATTTTAGGGAAGCCTAAGTATAGATGTGCCTGCAGGCAGCATGGGAACAGTCAGTAAATTCTCCAGTGGTTCAGGAATTACCACTGCATACATTGTACATGGAAATAATGATGGCAAACTTGTATGAGGTCACTATCTAGCATTTTCAGGGCAGTGACAGTAGAAGTTCCACTAGTAAATACTTCAGCTTCTGAAAAGATCAAAGCTTAATGAATAGACTAAAAATCCTTGTGGTTGGAGTTGGGTCAGCCATATATCATTATAAGAGGTCTGAGTTCCAGAAACACAAGACAACCACAGATGAAACAGCATACTTTTCATTTTATGGACTAGATTACAGTCATGTTTTCAGATATTAGGAGATCTCCCCAGTATTACCTTCTGCCAGTTGAGGCAAACATCAAGTCTATATCTTTTTTTCTGCACTGAAACTAGACCCAGGCAAAAGATAGCCCAGTTGGGAAATAATAATTATTCATACAATTATTTTCTGATCCTGAAGTACAGATAGTACCAACTCCAAGATAATGTATAGCTAGTTAATATCAAGGAAGGATAGTGTGTTAACACTGAATGACATTGATGGGAATGCCTGTCTTTTCACAAAGTGCAACTACTTGCACAGCATCAATACCAGGTCTGAAAACACAAGCTTGTTGATATGAAAATGCTCATTTTTTGTGGTACTTTTGCATTAAAACATCTGAATTACATAAATTGGCTAAAGATGTTTTTTCCTTATGGTATCTCCTGCACCAGTCTCTGAGCAAGATAAGCATAGCCCTGATGGCAACAATAGAGAAATATATTTTCATCTAAGAATTGGCTTTTTCAGAGTAACTATAGAGGACAAAAACTACCCGTAAGCTGGAGCAGAAGTGCAGATACAGAGGATTTTTTGCTCTGTGCATCCCTTTCCAGTTTCATCCCTATCCCTTACCTCCAAGGGGACCTAATCTATAAATAACCTGTCATCCCTGTGCTCTTGACTCCTTCCTTAGTGTTTTAGCCATCAGTGGGCAGTATCTTTTAACAGGAATGCCTTTTCCTTCTGATATGTGAAGCCTTTCAGTGCTTCCTCTGAAAAAGCGAGTCCATCTGTTAGGTATCTGGTGTCCATCTGTAAATATGCCACCAGAAAGCGACTCCAGACAGATAACAGGCTCATGAGTGAAGGGCCCAGTCAGCTGATTGACAGCTGTCACCCTTCCTCAACTGGCAGTAATGAAAAGGGTCAGGCTTAGTGAACACCAGCCATGAAAAGATACCTCCTTTATCCTCCCTGGTGTATTTCTGTTCAGAGAGTGATAAAGCAATGCAGTTAAGACCTTTTGCTCTTTCATACAGTATCTCCCTTGGCAGTTGTACCATCCATATGCAATTGCTTAATGGCAGTGCTATGGTCTGGATATCCATAAACAATTGCTTCAGTTGCTTTAGTGTGATGTCCAGGTGTTTGTGAGTCAGTTCTGTTCCTTGCTAATGATTTCCAGCAGAATAACAAGTTTTTTAAAAGCAACAGTCAGTACAACTTTCACTAGGATTTCTCTGGCAATGTCAACCTTTTCCTGAAAATGGGTCTTGTGTCTCAGCTCCCTCTCAAGGAAATGCAGGAATTAGGAATGCTGTAACTGATCTCTGCATCATCATCATCACTGACCAGAGGCTTCTTCAAAACCTGACAGTGCGTTTACAAACTTCTTTTTGAAAAGGATAGTGAGACAATGACAGAAAGAAACAGGTGTCTGTTTACCTAGGTGCAGTCAGTTTAAACCCTTTGTCCCTCCCTCTGCAGGTATTTTGGTATGTGAAAGTTGCTGTTCTCTCAGTGAAAACCTTCTGATTCAAGTAATTTCAGTGCCTTATCATTGCAATTCGCTACACTGCAGCAGCTTCAGTAATTGCAAAGCTTTTTGGTTTCTGACTGCAGTTGCTGAACCTTGCCATTTCCCCTGGGAACAGTATCCACCAGCACTAATCACATCCTTTCCAGCAGGAATACATTGTGCTGGCCTGTTAGAGTGTGTAGCCTCTCTGAGAACAGCTTCCTTTAGCTCAGATCAAAACAGAAGTATTGCTAGCTTTAGGGTCTTCTGTACTGTGTGACATTTGTGCATTCTCCTTGCACCTCTTCAAGCTGTTTGTGTTGCAGAGATTTTCTAGGTACTAGCATATCACGTGTCTCAAAATATGACTGTGGAGGTGATGGGCCAAGAGCTCTTTGACTTATCAGTGAGCCTCAGAAAGGACCCTTCTCTTTTTGTGGGGGAAGGAAGAGAACAGGATCTTTGTTTTTAACTGTCTAACATTGGAGGAGTGTAAGTCATTAGTTCTTAACATCCTGTTTATGTGTGATGCAAAATGGGAAGTGAAGACAGTTTTTTTGTGAGTCTGAAGCAAACTCTGTGGCTTTCTGCCTAATTTGATGCTGTAATTACCAGAACTTAGAGGGACCTGTAGTTTCAGGACTGCCCTCAAAACACTGCTGAAGCTTGTTGCATGCTTGCTGGCAATGCTGAACAAACACAAGACTTCAGTCAGACAGTAGGAAGGGCAAGTAGCTGACATGAAAAGATTTCATTCAAATAATCTAAGATTTGCAAAACAGCCTGTAGGAAAGACTGAAGAAGCTTGAGCTCAAACCTTGAATTTAGGTTAAAACAGAATACAAGTAGATAAACCACTTGCTTTATGTTTTGGCACCACCCTCCCACCAAAAAATCCTTGAAAATAGCATTGTTTCTAAAGAAAAAAAAAAATAAAAGCCTCATTTCTTTCTGAAGAAATACGTGGCTGCACTTTTTTCTTTGGCTCTACAGGTTTGTGTAATCAGATATAACTCACAGCTGATGTTAAAATACAACCATTGCAAATCATTGTTGGTTTCTGTAGGTTTTTTTAAGAGGGCAAACCTGTTACTTGAACTTCACAAATTCAGGTTTTTTCCTGTTGAATAGGAAGAGCACTTTCAGACATGTCATTTGCATATGTTTGGTAGCAGCAGGATATAATGCAAGTAAGATTCATTATATTTTCATAACAGTTTTTAAGCATAGAAAGACTTGCACCCAGTCATAGAACAGACTGTGCTCAAACATAGTTTTGACAGGGTATTTTAAACATTAATTCCTTTAATCCTGGAGCTCGCTTGAGAGCATGTTAATGAAAATTGATTTCGATGGAAAAGTGTTAGCAAAACAAAAATAAATTGTGCTCCTTGAAGAAAAGAAAAGTAAATTCAGGTTTGGGAAGGAGATTTGTGTCTCCCCATTTGCTACTTTTCAGCTGAAGGTGAGATGACAACCAGTCTATCTGGTTGGGAATAATTTAAACATTTTACTATGGGACCCTTGAGAGCTAACAGTATAAATATAAACTTTTTAATAGGCCTAATGAGATGGTAGATGGTACTTTTGCAAGCTCTTAATGGGAACAGAAACAAATAATGCACCAGCTTTCCAACAGGTGTAACTTTCTTTTTCAGCAACCCATTTGTTCTCTGTGGCTGTTGCTAGGGGTAAAATTGTGCATCACGTTATGTTTCCATAACAGCTGAGTCTCTCTGGAAAGATAAACCATTTTACCTTTTTTTCAAATCCTGACCTAGAGCCTGGTGGTGGAATGAACATCAGTCAGTTCAGTACTCTCGTTTTGCCTGATGTCCCAAGTCACAAGATGTGATCTCAACAAGGAAACCTAGAATAAGGGGATAGGATTAAAACTAGGTTAAAATTGTTCTTACATAAGACTGCTGCAGCTACATGAGGCTTTCATAGTTTCAGAACCCAGTGGGTATCCCTATTATATGTGTACTAGTCTGAATGCAAGGCAAGAGGCTCTTCCACTTCCCACACAAATGAGGGTAAAGTGTACAGTGAGATTTGGTCTCAGGAACTCTGGTAACAGCCTCTGACAGGGCATTCATGTGTCTGTAGTTACAGACTTCTAAATGTGGTTGTACCTTTTACTGAGAAGGTGAAGAACTACAGTGAGAAGTAAGAATTAAATCTCTTCTCATGGTAAAATTCCTTCAAAAGAAAAGAATCCCACCTGGTTATGCTTTGATAATGGAATTGTCTTTATAGAACTGGATAAAATTTGATGGTAAAAATACAGTGTTTCTTACAAGCAGCTGTGGACTCGTACACACCTATTGCATTTTAAATATCCTTTTCCCTGTGCCACCTCAAAAGATCCCAGTGAGAACAATGGCCTTTAAGAGAAAATGCTAGTTTATTTGAAATAATTAAACTTGACTCTGGAAGACTTTCTCTGTGTGCAGGAAGACAGTAAGTAGGATACGTCTCAACATTTTGGAGATGATGATTTCAGGCAAATTTTAGGTGTTTAACTATTACTGATTATACCACTACCACCCCTCCTCCCAAAAAGATCTGTCATGCTGTCTACAGGAAGGTGTAACTGGAGACCAAAGAGGTGTAACTGGAGACCAAAGAGCAGAAACCCACCGAATTCCTGAAAAAGAGGAAAAAGTTTAGAAGTGGGTTCATGTCTGCATGTTGCTCATGATGACACCTGTACCACAATTGAGTCTTTGCACATGCTGCACAGTCTGATTATGATGATTCTAAGAAGTCTTCATTAGGATATGTTGCCTACACAGCCACTGGACTTTTGTTCATTTCTGATTTTGAAAAAATCTTCTGGTGCTGCCTTGAATACTCACACTCCTGTGGTATGAGAAATAGCACTCTGATATATATTTGCTATTTCAGTAAAACTCATGGCTAATAGTCAAGTTCTTGCCATATTGTTTAACTTTTATTTCAAAATAAGATGTTAATTGCTTGTCTGGATAACATAAAAAGAAAAAAATGTAGCTAATGTGTGTACATTTTGTTTAAATTAATTACTGTGTATTAATATTTTGTGTTGTATATACATAACTGTGGCACATGCTTTTGGTGTGTTAGAGTAGTCCTTGTGCAAATGTTTTTCACACTTTCATCACAGAGAACTTTGTGAAGGTGATTTCATGGACTGCTACTTCTGGCCCTTTCAAATATCTAATTCTGTACCTTCTCCCAGCATCTAAAGAGCTGATATAGTTGAAAATGTATTGAGAGGGTGATTTTAAAAAGCTAAAAATTGATACTTGTCTCCATTGTGTATTATTTTCTCCATTTTTCAATCTGTGGTGTTGATCTGAACCTGTAAGTTAGAGGCATTATTTTAATGGGCAGCCCAAGGTTATTTTATAAACACAGGTATGTACAGGCAAACCAGGTATAAACAATGTCACCAGTGGATATAAATACAGAACATTTTACCTTCATTCAGAAGAGACAGCAAAATCCCTTGGTACAGTCAAGGACTGTGTTGTAAAGTAGGAGAGGAGAAGCTACTGACACTTTGATCTGACCTTTACTGAATCCATGCTCAGCACCATCTTTCCTTATTCTTTCTGCTACAGCTATGGCTTGAGCTTTAATCTCATCAGGGATCTCTTCTGCAAAGACCACTCCTTTGACTGTCACAGAGTGAACCCTATCCTGCATGGCTTGGATTCTTGTCATACAAGCAGTGACAATTTGTGCAGTATGTCTCCTGAATACTGCTCTGTACCAGTAATATCCACTAAAATGATTTGGTTTTTTCTACAAACCTGCCTTTAAAGCATTAACTTTCCTCTCCCTCATGCTCTCATCTGGTTGAAGTTCAGGATGGATGGAATGGTTGCTCTTCCTTCTCCGAAACTTGGCAAAGACTGCACTGCAGGAGGTTTCAGTCTTTGAATACCTCTGTCTCTTGAGATGTTTGTCTGGGGACACCTGCCTGGCATGTAGTGCAAGTGATTAACTCTTAGTCAAATTACCATTCCCTAGGAGTCACTGAGTTCCCAATATATGGCAACATTTGAATTTTGGCTTGGGGTTTTTCTGCCACTCATAATTTCCTAGAACAAATTATCAATTCATATTTCATTTATAGTCTTGTAATTTATGCGTATTATTTGGCAACCCAGTTTTGTCTACTTGTCCTATTTGCTGCTTCTCAAAATTTGTGATAATTTAACAATTTGAACGTAGTCAAATTTGTGCTGAGGAAAACCTTCCAAGTGAACAGACGGATGTGAAGCAGCTTGGTCCAACAAAGGTGGTTTTATTTGTTTTAACTCCATTGTATTTGAAGGCTTCTGCAAACTCTACATATGCTCATCCATGTCAGCTGAAAAATAATTATGTCTGATGGTATCTCTGTTGTATCAGAGAATAGACATCACCCACTTGCTCATAGATAATGAGCAGTTGTGTGTTCTGTGTCAGTACCTGTTTTCTAAGATTTGCTGTATCCATGATATAAGGAATTTTGCTATAATGTCTTAAATAATTTTGCCCTTTACCAGTATCCAGACTGACACCTAAACTGTATTTAAACATGTTCTTTAAGAGTTTGTGATTTCACAGAATTATAGACTGGTGCAGTTTTGAAGGGACAGCTAGAGTCATCCCACATCCCCATGTTGAGCTAATTGGTATAACTGAAGCTCCTTGTGGACAAGGAAAGGTCATACTTTTAAAATAAACACTTCCTGCAGAGTGACATTTTGTCAGAGAGGTTTTTGGAGTTTTCTCCTATTTGCTTTGGATGATTAAAATAAAATCCATATTTCTTCTTTCTGGAACACTTTGAACTGTATGAGAGATTTGCTTTGTAAAAAGGTGCATGTGTCACAACAAAAAAGCCCAACATCTGTCACTAGTAGAGATGTAAGCACACTAACTCCAACTTAATTGTATATGTGTGGCAGAACAGCACCAGCAAAATTTAGTATATGTGTTTCACAGATATGGTGAGGAAAGTAATATTTTCACTAATGATTGTGTAATTGTGGTGGAGATACACTGTTCAGTGTTGTACACTGCTTGATTGAAATAAAACTGGTAAATGATGAGGAACTACAGAAAATTTGATCCATTTGCAGGGCATGACAGGATGTTCAGTGTTGAGGAAGATGCAGAGGGTCTGTGCATGAAGGGGAAGGGAAATGCAGAGTCCCTTTTTCTCCTTGTGCCACCTCAGGCAACAAAACCAGGACCATGTGTTGAGTTACTTTGCTAGAAGCAGGTGTGAAGTATCAACCAGAAAGAAGTTCTAACTTGCTTTTTTCTTCATTTCCTGCTACTGACTAGCTTCCTTATGAGGAGACTGGTAGCACTTGTATTATCAAAGGAACTTGGTTTTGGCGTTTCTTAATGGGCCCGTATCATTAGGGAATCAGAAAGGAGCTGTGATGCCGTACAAGCATGGAGGAGATGATGATGATGATGATGATGATGATGAGAAAGTCTGCAGAGATTAAGCTCTGATACTTTTTCCAGCTAATGCACATTTAAGATGCGTGTGAGAAGTCTCTGTCTCAGTATCAGCAGTTCTTTTTAATACATGTACAAGTGATTCTCATAAATTATGTGACAGCCTGAACCAGCAGTTTGTAACTTTTGCTGCCATAATACAGGAGGAATTATTTAGGGACAATTTATTTAGCTTGTCAAGAAAAGGGTGAAAGATGTCGTTATGTAAGTTATGAAGGTATGTATTTGCTAGTGCATGGAAGTGTAGGGGGAGACCTTTTTGACTTCTTGATGAAAAGGTCACGTTGCCCAGTGTCTGAAATCAGACATTAGATAAAGGAGGCATGATTTTGTATCTGTGAAAATAGGTGGATGTTGGTCCAGACTAGAAAACAAGAGTATCAGGGACAAAAAGAACTTTCATCAAAGATAGCATGCCAGCTCTACCAGCATCCACAAACAAATGTCTGGAAAAGAGCAGGAAAATGTGGCAACTAGGTGGTGTGCTTCCTCCTAAGACTTTCCCAATTTCCAGTAATTTCTAGCTCTTGATTTTTCTAAGACAGATGCAGTATATTTGTATTTAGTAATCTTCGGTTATTCTTTCTTCTGTGGTAGCACTCTGTTCCCTTTTGAACCATTTTTGGCTTTAGGGTCTACAGTATCCGTGACGAAGCAATGCCACAACTCATTATTCTTGGTGCCAAGGATATAGGATGATTATTTGCAGATGTTTTAATATATTTCAATTGAGTTTGGAGGGAAAAAATCTTTAGCTTTTATATATGGGAAGAGATATTTGGCCAAATTGTCATGTAGGTCCTTTTGCCTTCTGTAATACATGATTTTGAGTTTCTGTAACTTTATTTTATGGGCTTTGTGGAAAATAAGATCGCCTGATGTACTTGTAGCTTGTTAATGATGCTTGCAAACTTGCTTTAGGATAATTAGTATAATCAAGTCACGAACTTCAGGGCTTTAGCTGACTCCTTTTCCCCTCTGTTTGTGTTTTATAGATGGTCAAATAATGTGCATTGGTACAAATAGTCCTCTTTCTCAGAGACTAGGTTAACATTTTGCTAACACAATGAAAGCCAGACAGATTACCAAATTTGGGGAAGTCCAAGTTGGCAAGATTCCTGTAGTTTCTTTTGTTCTACCTGATTACAATACCTGAATTGATTTACCTGATCTGTTTCTTGCCACCAGAGTGGGGATAATATGTACTAAGGGTAACTTTCCTGTTCATTTTTTCATGGAAAATTGCTTCATCTGCCAACCCATGGAAAGTCTGGAGCACTGCCAGTTTGGTAGTTGTCATTAGACAAGGTATCACAACTTGGTTGATCTCATGGCCTGTTGTGTTTTTGAAGTATGCTTGGCAGTTACACCACAACATAACAGTGCCATGATATTGTTTATTTTCTTAAAATAGCTAGGGTCATTTCGGTGACTTTGGACTGGGACACTTAAAAGTCCAGTCTTTCAAACTTTGTTAACTTTATGGGAGAAGAAAATACTGCACTGATGAGGAATATGTATGTATTCATGAATATATTGGGTTATTTACATATGTGACTCTAATATAAAGTTGTATTGTGCATCTGAATTTTTAATTTAGTTATAAATTAAACATTCCATTAGTAATTAGCTTTCTTATGAGAGGCACTTATGTGCAGAAGGATTTGTTTCATGCAAGGAGTACTTCAAAAAGCAGAGGTTGAATCTTTCTGCTGTTTGGGATCTCCTGTAGTTCTAGGAGGACATTTTGCTTAGGGAGCTCTGGCCAGCATCTCCATAATGTGTAGCTGAATTCCAGCAGCCCCTGCTTTCTGCCTACCACTTGAGTTGCATCTTTCCTTTGTAACTACTGATTTACTTTATTTATTTTCTTAAAGGCATCTTTATAGTCGCAATAAGCAGGTTTTGAAAAGTTCAGCTGACTGTAGGGAACTGCTTTCCCTGGAGGATATGCATTTAAAAGTTACTGTCTTTCTACTTAGGTATTGTGTGTGCATAATATTTTCCAGCAAACATTAATCGTACTGGGTAGCTTTGAGGGCAAAACTGTTGCGCTAAGATAAACATTTGAGAGTCTGCTGTAATGCCCAAAGCCTCTTAGCTTTTTTAGGTCAAATTATCTTGTATCCTCTGACTGTGTTTCTAAGCTTGCTACTGCTAAATGCTACTTCTTAAATTCAGATTCTGCGTTCCATTTTTGTTGGCAAGGTTAAAGAGAGGGTATCTCAATATTAAGGTCCCAACTTCAATGGCAAGAAAACCATAGCAGTTCTACTTCCTTAGAGCTGGCACTTAAGAAGTAAGATGGTTGTTTCATACTTGCAATAGCATCTCTGCTTTTTGTATTCTGCCAGTGTCGTTATTCTACTTGTCCTAAATGAGCCTGTTAGGCTACAACAATGTGCTAGGAGTTAAACTTTTTGTTGACAAAGAATGTAGGAGTTCATTATTTATGCCTAGAGTTTCTGGAAAGACTTTATTTCACAAATGTTTTCTTCAAGCTATAAATTATTATAAACAAACATATTAAAAAATGCATTATGTATTGTGTAACTATGCTAGAAAAGGCAAATAGAGGTAATTTTCTTAAAAATGCCTTCTTATTTGCATTTATATCAGCAGAGATCTCAGATACCACTTGGTAAGAACTATTTTTTCACAGAATATGTTCAAAAGTTGTAGCTTTGTTAAATACTTGAGTTAAATACTAATTACTACTCAAAAAATTTTCTTTCCCTTCCTCCTCAGTGAATGCCCTTGATTAATATTTGCCATGCGCTCAGCTAGAGATTAAATTACTGGGGACTGAGAAGAAAAAGCTCTTGTAAAAACACAGGTTTCTCCTGCTGGGAAACCATGGCTGTAGTGTGCAAAATGTGATTTTTCTAAAGTTAGGTTTACTGGCAGGGGATATATGTGAAAATGTCCAAAAAGCAGAGACCTCATCTGTTCCTGCTGGTAGTTAGCATGATGCCATTAGTGTCTGTAACTGGGGAGCTCGGCGGGCGGGGGAAGTGAGGGAGGATTGTTTAAAAAGCCAGATAGTGAGAGAGTTAGAGAGGGAGAGCTGTCAGATAGTCAAATATCTGGGAGATGGTTTGGCTGTCACAGTATATGAAAGTTATGTAAGGTGTATAAGCATGTTACATAAGAGCTCCCCTATGCTCCAGGTCACCGGCTGCTCTTCCAAAACTCACTGCCACCCGCCTGAAACCAGCCTGGAAACACACACAGCACTCTTGGAAAATGGGCTTCTCTGTTATTTCTGCAGCAGTGGCAGCATGGTTGCATGAGACACACATATTAAAATATTCAAAAGTTAAACAATGATTTTTGAGAAGAAGAGAATCGAGTGTCCATGAGAATTTTTTTTTTTTTAAACTGAGCGTCAGTATAAAAGAGGCAATCACATACAGCAACTTGTATTGCAGTGGAACGTGTTTCAGTACTATGAAGTGGTGGGGAGTTCTTAGGGCCAGCAGAAAGGGCCTGTTCTTTATATGCAGTCTGAATAAGCATTTCTTTGCATTTACAAAAAGGAATTGCAGCTCAGCATTTTTTGTTTTTTTTTTGCTATTTATTTTGTATTGCTGGTAAAATCTTCTGCAGATTTAACTTCAGTTCTCCTGCAAATAGAAGCATGGATGTTTCTCATGGGGGAATATCTGCTGAGGCTTCTTTAATCCATTGCAGTTTAAGATCAAAATTGAAAGGTGCTTGATGATGAGCCTTTTCCACCCTCTGCAGCACATTTTAATGGTAGCAGTAAGAGCTCAATTCTTCATGCTTCGGTCAGATAGCTACAGCTCCTTCCTGACAGTATGCCAGATTTAATTTATATTACAGGTTAAATGGTTGAAATCACTGTAGTAACTGTAACAGATAACAGATGAGAACTCCATAAGACATTCTCTTCTTAAGTTATTGGGAAATTGAATTCAGCTTTCCAAAGGAGTATTCTTTTTCATCCTTCAGTCTCCTCTCAAAAACTTGCTTGGAGGTGGGAAAGGCAGCACAATGCCTTCGTGCAGATGGCATGGAGTATTTGCAAGGAGCTTGTTCTCATCCAGATGTTGTGGAACACAGATCACGTGTCGAGAGCCAAATGCTGACAGAGTGCTGTAATGGTCACTGTTCAAACAAAACAGGAGCAGTATTAGTTTCACTCTGTCCAGAAGCAGTTTGCTTTGGTTGTGGGTCAGCATGAAGGTGAAGCCTCTGTACCTGACCAACCCTGCGCTAAATGGAACACATTTTTCATTAGAGACTGCTAATACCTAAGTCCAGGCTGTAGCCCAGTTACCTGTTCTGCCTGATGGTGCTTCTCAGAACTGCAATTGGGTTTTGTGTTCATACCCAGTATTGCTGCCTCTGGCGTGTTACGGTGCTGTTGGTGCAATTCACTGCCAGAGTGAGGGGCAGTTCAGCTGTATGTCAGACCTTCCTCCGCAGCCTCCTGCAGAAAGCTTTCTGCTATTTCAGTCTCTTGGCTGGTCCGACAGTAATCTCAGCTTTCTGTGAACTCTACAAAGAGACATTTGGCAGAAGTTACTGTAGCCTGTTTTCCTTCTTCAGTGCCATGAAACACATTTTGTCACCTCACGGTTGCTGGGATCCCAATGTTTAGTTTGTGAATAAGTGCTTTTTGCATTGTTAGTACAAACTGAGTTTTGTGTTTTTTCCTTGAGGAAGTTCTCTGTCCTTATTTCCCATGTCTAGGAGGATTGCCCCGTGAAGCCATACTGCATTTCCTGTTCTGTTTAAGTAGAACATTTTACACAAACATCCTGTCCACTTGCAAGTCACTAGTCACTGGGAGCAAGATCTCTGCAGGCAGTTTTTATGTAATGAAATTATATAATACAATTATTTACATGTGGAGATATGTATATGCAGTATGTATAGCCTGTGTTGATCATGCTGCGCTGTATTTTTTGCCAGAGCAGAGTTTATATCTTACTGGTTTCTTATCTATAAAGAAATGGGGAGCTGGTTATTTCTTCTCCAGTTGGGATTTTTGGACTGGCTGTCCACAACAATCATGTGTGTCAAGTGTATCAGCAGCAAATCCATACAATATAACTTAAAGAACCACTTAAAGTAAAATAGTGGTTTTTTAGCATTGAGTCTTTATGTAAAAAAAGGGCAAACAAGTTAGCTCATTGCTCTTGGAACAAGTTAGTTCTGTACATCAATCTGCAGCTGGATGGTTATTGTTATCTCACAAAGTGTCCCTGAGTATGAAATAAATGTGGTTTACAGAATTGTTTGGTATAAAAATAGTCTCCTCCTCTTCCTCTCTCAAATTTATTCCCTCAAATTTTGTACCTGCTTTTTGTATTCTGTTCATTGTGTTTTGTTCTGAAAGAGTTTTTGTCTTTACTCATCTTGGTGTGTAGACTCTTCTAATCTTCCCAGTTTTGCATTTCTCTGTTTTACTTATCTTAGTATTTCTTGTCTCCATGGGAGAGATTGTTAGGTTGTCATGCCATGAGTTTCCTGAACCTGATTTCATAACTACACTCCTTGCCTCATTGCAGTTCACCCTGGACTCTAATCAGCTATTAAGCATTTTAAAGTCCCTGTACAGTGGGTATTTTGTAAACACCATTTATTTGCCACTATGAGTGTTCCACAGCTCTACACAAAGTGACAATGGAATTAATCCAGGAAAAGAAACGAGCTGAAAAAAGTCGTTTTAAGTACCCATGGCAGCCTTGCTCTGCTAGGCAGTTTGTTTACATTGATTTTATAAGGGCACAAAGAAAGAACTACAGAAGAAAAGAATCTATTCTGCATTGTTTAGTTCACTCATCACGATATTCAGTATTTGAACAATATCTCCCAGCCTCTCAAATAGATTAAATGGCATTTAATTTACCCTCATTGTGCACACATTTTTGTTATAACACTGAAAATACTCAGTTCTTGAAGGCCTTCATTTCAGTGATAACAGAATGTGATGGTTTCCAAAGAAAGCCTGGTGCAAAAAAACTGAATACTGAAACCTGAAATTGAAAGTTGAGGAAGGTGGAGGAGTGACAGGAAAGGTAGTTGCACATGGCATATTTAGAAGATCTTGTTCCTTCATTTGCTTTTTAGCTTTGCATTGAAACCAAAATCAAGCAATTTCATTGTCTCCACAGCAGAAAAAGTAATGAGCAATTCCTGCCTTCATTATCATGTTGAAATGTATGTTAACTGGGAGTTCTCCTTTTCTATTAGAAGTACATTTTTATTTTCCTAATACACTCCTGAACATATATACACATGTTTATACACCTGCATTTGTCTCTGAGTCTGTACATAGCCATATACCCTTACAACTGTGTTTTGGTAATACTGAATCAACTTGTCCATGGCAATTTTTAAATCCTGAATCATTCAGTAGCTGCTTTGTTTAATAAATTTTATTTATTATTTCAGGGATTTTTTAAGTTTTGGGGATTTTTTTCCCCCTTTGGGTATATGTGCTGCCTATGGCCCCTATACTGCATATGCTTATATGAAAATAATTTTTTTTCTGTATGAACTGTTCTTTCTCTTGTAAAATGAGTTCCATTTTCATCAGTCTTTTAGACAGGGGTTCTGCAGTTTGATTAGAAAGGCAAGGCTAGTCATGAGAATTTTTAGATATAATAAATCCTGAAATACGGCACTAAAGTGTGGTTGAATTTCACCAGCAGGAATGGAGAATGCAGATAGAACGTGGGCAAGTGAGTGATTCTTTTACAGCTGAGTGGAAACAATAGTTTCTGCAAACTGGATTGATGAATGAATGCTCTGGGGATGTGCTTTGTAACTTTCTGACAATGGGAGATAATAGAAGTTAAGGGGTCTCTGCATGTAAGAAAGAAAAAATATTTTTAACAGCATTAAACCCCTATAGCTGATTAGAGGTATTTATGTAATACTGGCATTTTGCTGTCTTAGCTAGGACTACTAAATTACCTGCACTGAATAGTATATATACTGGGAAAAATTGCTTTAGATATGCCAGTCTCCTGCATATCTTGAAGAAAACAGAGAAAGAGCTTCCTCTGAAGAGGAATCTCAGTTTATGAAGGAACCTACCCCTCTCTGTTAACTTTATGTAAACAGAGAGGGGACAAGTCTCCTTCAGGGTGAAATGTCAATATTTTCATGGGTAGAAACCAGCTAAGAACTTGGCTCGTAATTTAAATCCTGTTTGAAAATTGAATGTTTTATATGTTGACCAAGTAAGGAACAAAATTAGATATGTCATGATTTACTTGAGGGTGAATAATGGGGCCCATTAATACAAGACTGGATGTGAGCTTCAGAAAATATGAGTGTCATTCCCTATCAGAGGTCCTGCTTGGTAGTGTCTCTTCCTGTCCTTTTTTTGTGCTTCATTTAAACAAAGTGGCTTCACTGAAATGATGAATGGAATGTCTTTTTAAATGTTAGTCCTCAGTTTTACAAATACTTTATCTAAACATAGATACATTAAAAAAAAAAGAATGTATCCATAGAAGTAGAGCATTGGGTGGTTTTTTGCTTGTTTTCCTGGTTTTTATCTATAAATATCCTAGATCAGTTTAAGGAACACAAGGACCAAATTATACATTGTTTGTTTATGCCTGAAGGTTTTTGCATTTTTACTTTCAGGTTTGTTTCCTCCATTATCATAATCACCTTCTTATGCAGAGGGACAATATATAATTGAGTTTCCTGGAGAGTGTTATGCAAGAATATCCTCATTTCCCAAGGGCAGTGCAAAATAAATAAATAAATATACACTGTTGTCAGGGAACAGCATTGCAAACCATTTTTGTTCTGATCTTAAAAACTTTTGCACCTGCACTGTCTATAAAATTAGCAGTTGGAAATTTGACTTCAAATTGACTGAATCCATTGAAATGAACACACTAGAGCAGTCTTTGTTTCCAAGGCAACAGTCAGCCCTGTTCCTAAGGACTCAAAAGGTGTTTAAATGACAAGGTTGCCTTCAGAACACATCTTACTAAACTTATATTTTACATTCATTCAGAATATCTGGAACTATAAAACTTTCCTAATATGAAGTACAGCTCTCATTGTCTTTACTCAGTCATAAAAAGAACTCTCTCCTACAAAATATATTCCCTTCCCAATACTATACTCTAAATATGTTACAGATCATGCTGTATTTCCAGTTTCTCACTAACTATTATGGGAGTCAAGTAGTGATATCTATAGCTAAGATTAGATAATACTTTCTATTACATTAAACTACAATGTTAGTACTATAGCAAAAATAGGTTCTGGAGGACATGGTAAAAAAAACCCAATCAGGTATTTTGGCAGATTTAATCAGATCTAATGAAGAGCTCTTAGCCCTCCAAGGAAAACATGTTCATGATAAATGACTAATAAGTGCCTGATCAGAGTTCTTTGAACTGTTCTTTATACATTAAAATTGATTTTAGGATACTTTTTCTCAATGTTCATAGAAAGCTTTTCCATACCTGTGTGGCCTCATGAATGAACAATGATATTGAGGGAGAAGCCTGCTAGCAAGGAATTACTTTTTTGCAAAGCCATGAGAAGAGTTAAATTCTCTGTGTCAGAAGGGAGCAAGTGGATGCAGAATAGATGATAAAACTTCCAAAAGTCAGAAGAATTAAGTTTCATGTGAAGGAACAGTAGGCTGAAAAAATGGTGAAAATTTAAAGGCACAGATCAGAAAGATAATTGTAACTGTGGCATTTGTGGTTGAGGTTTTTTATGGAAGAGAGGGAGGGAAGAGTTCAGACATAAAGCCTCAGATTCAGCTGACAAGGAGACAGAGAAATTTGGTTTTGGGATAGGTTCATATCTGCAAATGATTCTTTGCTCTCTGGTTACATATTTTCTTTCATGAATTGCAAATTCAAATTCTTACCACATTTTGTAGATTTGTCTAGCTTGTTTTGAAAAATAATGATCTTGAGGCAGTAGTATTGGGGAGAAGTAATTTACTCCATCATGTAAATACTTCTGCAAATCCTTTGAGACAATTTTCAAATTATGTTTCTAATTCCTTGGAAATATGTCGACTTGAAATTGTAACACATTTATTTCTATTTATACAGGAAAGATTTGTTTTGGAGGTTTGTTAATCAACAGATGTGCTTCTGGGAGAGGTATCATTATACTGGTTTGCAAAGCCTCAACTGTTTTCTAAAATACAGGTATTAAAACCTGTGTAGCTTTCCTGTAGAGTTTAAATGGTGAAAGGTACTAATCTGTGTCACTTCATTGCTTTTTAAAAGAGTCAAGAAACATGAAAGTCTTTATCTGGAATAATCAGCCCAACTCCATTAGGTTTGAGAGCCTCTTACTCTCAAGCCCAGAGGGATTTTTTTTTTGTGATGTTTGAATGCTTAAAATGCCTAATGTTTTTAAAGACCTTCTACAACTTATAACAGCATTAATTATCAGTACTAAAGTGAGGACTGAAGGTTTGTCAATGATATAATAATTGTAAAATGGGACTGAAGTGAGAAGAAGTAAATTGAAGGGAACTTGGCAAACGACAGCTTTGCTCCTTGTGCTCTGGATTTTTATTCCACTCAAAGTTCTTAGCTCTCCTGTAACTCAGTCTAAGTTACAGGATGTTCAGTGAGCAAGGTTGCTTCACCTAAATTTTTTTTTATTTTCACTGTTTAATGGCAAGGTAAATACTTATTTTTCTCTGCTTAGAACCTAACTGCTGTTCCTTGATTTACATGGTGCTTATTATTCAGGATACTCAGTTCCTCCACACACAGTACAGAGTACAAAATAAGTGATGTAGATTCAGAATTCTCATTTGCAAATAAATGGTAGCTCTACATAAGTCTTGGATCTTCAAAACTGTAATTACACTCACAACTTTTTTGTTTTTCTTGTTGCCTGCCTAATGTATTCCTACTTGTAAAGAAGATAGGGTTTTTTCAGAAATAATGTATGATAATGTAATCAAAGCCAAAGTGAGATTTTCAGAAATGCTGATGGATTAAGAGTCTAATTTCCACTGTCTATCACTACAAATTATGTGGCCTTTAGAAATTATTTGAAAAGTTCACCTTTCATTCATTGCAGTTGCCAGATACAAAGCTGAATCAAAGCTATTTATAATCTTCAGTCTCAAGTAGCTCTCATCAGACTGGCTAAGATTACTTTTTGGGTGTGCATCCTCCAGAACAGTTTGTGCAAGCCAGGTGTTACTCATAACTGCAAACAACTGGAAAGCTCTTCATTTAATCCAGCAGGTGAAGTACTTCATCTTTAGCATTACTGGGCTGCAGAGAAGAGTTTTCAGTAGCCTCAGAAGAGAAAATACATAATTTCCTCTTTCCTAAGAGTAACTGAATGGCTCTTCTCTCCTGCAATCATTTATAAATGTGCTTGCACTCTAGATCTTGTTTCACTCCGAGTTTCTTCCGTTTTTTCTGTTGTACAGTGTGATTGAATGCGGTGTAAGGAAATCAGTAAAAAAAAATTCCAAATCACTTTTGTCCTGGGAGGAAAGATTCCATAGTAATTTAGATTCTGATGAAACAGGTAGAGGTTTAACACACTCTTCCAAAACATGTTCTATAAGACACTTGCTTTCATTGAGCTGTCTGGTGCTCATCAGGTGCTGCATTTGCTGAAAAATATGGTTTTATATATATATATAAATAGGAAGACAGAATTATTTATTGAGGTATGTCATCTTTTGAATTTACTTTAAGTTCAAAACAGCGTGAAATGCACAACAAAGACGATAATGCTCGCTTACGAGGCAGACTTTCTGCAGTCCATTTACATACCAGACTGTAAATTCTGTAGTATCTTTAATGCTTTTACATGTCTCAGAAATTTCAAAGTTTCATAGTAAAAAGGCTTTACAGTACTTCTAAATATAAATAAGCTTAAAAATAAATCCTGCAAAACTGCAACGATCCATTTAATAAAATGCCCATTTTTATAAATGCCCTGAAATGAGTGGGTGAAAAATAGTGTGACACATCATGTGGGCTTAATCTGTTTCATATAAATTTGCTGTGAAAGCTCTAGTTCAATATAGATAATGTGCAATCTGTTCTAAACATCCAGTTGTACAATAAGGGTAATTTGTGGGAGACAGTTATGGATCTCAAGAGCCCTTTCATCATGTAGAGTATTGAATTAATCTCCTCCTAAATGCTCATTCAGAAAGTGCCAGAAGACTGCTCTGTTTGGTTGCCATGGCAGATATTATTCTCCTGGCTCCTTTGAGAGGTACATTTCTATAAACTATGAGTGTTTTCAGGTTTATCAAAGCAGTAAGTTGTAGTTATTCTGATTTTTGTTGCAGTTGACAGTTTCCTTCTGTCATGCTTGCATTAATTTTATTCTTTAAAAATGTTATAAAATTTCTTTTTACCTGCTTGCTCTCTCAAATAGAACAATAACTTTCATTTAGAGATAGAAAAAGGCTAAAAGGTATTTTGGACACAGAGTCTTAGTCTTTTTTAGATTAAAGTAAAAATAAATCTAAAAATTGAGTACCTGTGTGCTGAGAGACTAGTGAAAATGGCAGAATTCTGATAAATGCAGGTTGTAAACAGGGAAGGGAATGAAAGTCAAGACTGTATTTATCAAGACTGTACAGGGACAGATACTGTGAAGGAGATTGGACTGATTTCTTATGCAATAAACTTTTCCATTTGCATGTTCTCCCATTGCAATTTCCTTATAGGCAGCAGAACTAATGAAGCCTGATTTCCTCAGGATTTATGTCCTGTCTTTCCTGAGCCTATAGGCAGCTGTGCACATCTTCATTAAACCAGTGGCAGTTACTCTGAGCTGCAATTCTGTTTTCAGTGATAGGCTATAGGTTTGGATTTCCCTTCATACACAGCTACTGATTTTCATAAGGTAAAGAGACACTTGGCATCCTTGAGACCTCAAGGTTATGACTTCTGTTGAAATTGACTGGTGGCCAATTTCACTAGAAAGGTGGAAAGTTACTTTGTGGTATCTTGCTCCATGGCCCTGGCCCTTTAGGCATCTGACTCAGGTGGTTTTAAAGAGACATACTGTCACTGTGAAAACTGCAGATTTTAGGAGGCAGTTGTTGGCCACCACTGAAATTCAGAGACTTGCTTGAATTTTAGAGTTATTATTTAATAATTATTCTGTAGTAATGCATGCTGTCATTTCAAGGTATGTGATTATGTTACTTGCTTGTCCTGTTACAATTTGGATGACCATGTATTTTGAACATTTCAGCCTCAGATTTTTTTTTTATATTTAACTCTGATGTTTTGGTCACTCAAAATAATTATGCTCAATATAAGCCTGTCATTAAGGAGTCTAACAGGGTAACAAGTCATCAGAGTTTGCCGTGAGATACTTGGAATTAGCGGTGAGCTCGCAGGAAATTCTGTACTCCTGACGTCCAAAAAGTAACCCCCTTGTTTGCTACCCTGTTACCAAACTCTGCCCTTTTCTAGAGACATCCAGAAGCAAAGCTGTTCTTGGCGGTCCTGTGTCAGCTGCGCAGCTGAAAGACTCTCTAATCTAACTCCTAATCAACTGTGAATATGTGGGAGGATACTGCTTTGAATCACAGACAGTGTGAATGATCATGTGGACAGGCATTGAAGGGAAAAAGGGAAGCTACCCATTAATAGCTGGATTTGTCAGAAGTGTTTTGTTGATATGCAAATCTATCATTTACCTACTTCCAAGTCCTTTAGTTTAGCATAAGGGGACACGGCATACATAAACTCTTCAGGTACTGGATAAGCAACAAAGTATTCATTCTGCACTTTGTTATCATATGCACCCACAGGAGGAAACTGTGTGTGGACAGCATGTGTTAGTCTTCCTGGGAGAGGAGATGTAGTGTGTGCACAAAACCTCAGGGGAAGGCAGATATTTAGAGAATTGAGAAACTCTGAGTGGGATTATACGTCTTAGAGCACTGGAAATTGATTCATTACGATTGCATTTTCTCCTTAAATCAAATTTGTTTCTTGCACAAGATTGTGGAAAATGCCATTCTGGCCAGAACCTACATGTAGTTCAGACTGCCAACAAATCTGTTAGAGACCATCCCATTGAAGCAACAGCTGAACTATGAAATGGTTGAATTATGAAGTGATTGAACAGAGAAAAATTAATAAAAGAAAGTTAGTCACAGTAACATGAGGGGATTTTCAATATGCAAGCAAAATAGGGAGTACATAAAGTGGGGAAAATAAGGCCTGATATGCTTACGAAGGATGTAGGGGGTTTAAACCTAAATGTCTGTACCAGCCAACAAGCATTGCCTGTTCTTTCATTGTTCTGCAGAGCATCATAAAGACAGGATTTCTGCTGCATTTGGAGGCTCATACACTTCTGTGGAAAAGCAGCAAGGCTTGACATTTGAGAAATTTGAGAGGTTTTGTGTTCAAAGAAAGCTGGTTGGGGTCAAAGAGCATGTCAGTCTTTAAGTAGCATTCAGCATCCTTTTAAGTTAGCATGGTGAATATTTTAGATTCTAATTACCTAGTGTGTAATTAATTCATTATGCACCATGCTGTAAAAACTGAAATACTTATTTTGACAAGCAGAAAATAACACTTTTTTATTATTCATATAGAGAGTAGGATATTAAATGTTGTGTGTAACAGATTATAAAGTACTAACATGTATTCTGGGATCATTTAGCAAGCAGACAAGAATGGAGTTCCTTTAACCTTCTCTTCCTGAAATAAGTATTAAACTGAGGTGACTGAGTTGTTACATTTTTGTCAGCTCAGTATAACATTCTGCTAAGAACTTTCTGAAATCATAGGGCACGTACTGCAGCTTTCTATAGACAAGCATCTATACATCATTGCATGTGTATCAGTCTCAGGGTTGCTCTCTTATAGAAGCAATATAGCTCTGTGTTTATTCAATAAGAGACTGAAGTCTCCAATATTCTGAGGGAATTTACATAAAACCCAAATTCATTTATGTACATGGAAAGCAACACACTATGATATAAATAGCTGTGTGCTTAACCAAAAGAGAAAGTTTTCCTGTATGTGCTCTCAGGATTGGTTCTCTTTGGTGTGCAGCTCTATGAATAACAAGTAACAGGGCATGGGGTGGCAGGTAGCTCGTGTGCAAAAGAGAACACTGTTTAGAGCAGGTCTTTTGGGGAAATAATGTCTTTTTTGCTTCTGAGAAGCAAGCTGTCAGGGGGGTTCAGCAGTACTGTTAGGCTCTGCATACTAAAGCATGCTTTTTAAGATGCCAGCTCATATAAAACGGATTAGAGAAGCCAGGAGGAAAATATCTGCCAAAAGAACTGAATTCAGACAGATACTTTTAAGTTTTATTGTATTTTAAAGTTTTAGTAAAATAAAGGAAAACTAAATGGAAAAGCAGGATTGAATAAAATAGAACATTTTATAAGTTAAGGTATTGTAATACTATTTTTCTTTCTTTTTCCTCTCTTTTCTATTGACAACAAGTAAAACTTCAGCTATCATTTCAGAGCAATTGTGCCTCTGTCATTTGCTAGGTTATTCACTCTATTGTAGGAGCAATGTGCACTACTTATGGCTGTATATCCTCTGAAATAAAATTGAAAACAGAAAGATTTACTTTTCTGGGAACCATTTGGAAAATCTGAAGTTTATTAGTTTAGTTGCCTTGTTTGGTTTTTGATTGATTAGTTGGTTTCTCTTCCTCATTTACCAGCACCGCTGACCTTTTTTTTTCTTTTTAAAGAGTGCTTTAGTTCTTGAGTCTTTGTTAAGCTGTGTAGCCAATCTATGATTTTTTTGTCTGATTACCTTCTTTTCATAGGAGAATTTTTTTTTCTTTTTATCTGTTTCCTCTGATGATAATAGTATTATTCATAGTCCAAGGGGTTTTTTTTCTCTACTGTCTCAGTTTTTGTTTCATGGGGAATAAATTACAAAACTTCCAAAAGTCAAAAGAATGTGGAATGTGTGTAGAGAAATGAGCCATAGCCTGGTCTATCTACCCTGTTATCTCAGAGCACAGCTGTCCCAGAGCAATATACACTGCAATAGTGCACTTCTCAACTCAAGAGTCTGCTGCCTTTCTGTGACCTCTCCTTGGTCCCTCCGAGCAGAGGAGGCAACATTTAAAACATGTCTTGTTAGGCCAGAAATTGTTGTCTTGTCAGACACTGAATGGTAGGGTATTGGCTTATTGCAAAAGAAAAATACAAGCCAAAAGGGACCATCTCCCAGATAAAACTCTGGAATTAATTAATGGGGCAGCTGAGCAGAAATGATGGAGAGGTGAGGAGACTAATTATCTCTTTTTAAGAGGAAAAAAAAGGAAGGAGAAAGCTAACAACTCTAAAACCCCAGGAAAAAGCAACAAAGGTGTTCAGCATGATAAAGCAATAACTTTTCAAACCAGTTTTTGATACCTGAGCAAGTGCTATTTTCATCCTGGAAAAAAAGAAGGCTCTGGATGGCTTAATTGTGGCCTTCCAGTACCTGAAGGGAGCCTAAAGGGAAGATGGAGTGAGACTGTTTACATGGGCATGTAGTGATAGGACAAGAGGTAGTAGTTTCAAACTGGAAGAGAGTAGGTTTAAATTACATAGTAGGAAGAAATTCTGCACTGTGAGGATGGTGAGGCACTGGAACAGATTGCCCAGAGAAATTGTGAATGTCCCATCCCTGAAAGTAAAGGCCAGGTTGGATGGGGCCCTAAGCAACCTGGTCTAATGAAAGATGTCCCTGCCCTT
Source organism: Serinus canaria (assembly GCF_022539315.1). NCBI lineage: Eukaryota > Metazoa > Chordata > Aves > Passeriformes > Fringillidae > Serinus > Serinus canaria. The sequence goes on from NC_066315.1 coordinate 42,302,639, forward strand.
GGCAGGGGGATTGGAACTAGTTGATGTTTAAGGCTCTTTCCATTTTGAGCAATATTGTTCTCATGTTCAGATTGGGTAATCAAACTTTCAGGATCTGACCAATTTGAATTCCTTGAAAGACATGTTAAAAGTTTAAATTTCAATGCAGACAAAATATTTTGCAGGTTTAGCAGACATGTGCAGGCATAGTGACTCCATAGCTTTTGATAGGAACTAAATAGGAAAAAGTGGAAGGATTTTAAAGGTTTTTGTAATTATTTTGGTAACCTTCATGCAGGATAGGATACATCTGCCAGAATGGATCACCAAACCCGGGTTTTTATTATTCAGGTCAGACTCTGAGACAAAAGAAGTGTGTGTGAGGTAATTTATTCTGCAAAGTTTATTTAGTTGTAGCACTTAGAAGGCTTAAACACATTAAGACTTCTGTTGCCTTAACTCTCTATAAAAATGCACAAATGTTAAGTTCCTGCCCCAGAGGGCTTTTTGAGTGTCTGTGCTGCAGGTACAGGTCACCATCTGCTTGCCCATGCAAGTTTCAAAAGCTTTCTACAATTCTACCTTGTGCGTTGCTTTTGGTTACCTAGGAAGGAAAAAAAGAGTTGAAAAAGTTCAGGCAGCAACACAGCCTTAGATATTTAAGGACAATGTTACATGCTGTTGAAAGAGCAGGACTGCCCATAACACAGCAGGGATTGTTGGACATTTGTTGAAGAGAAGTTCTGTGTTTGAATAGTTTGAAATAAATTGAATAACTGAGGAGGTCTGTTTCTATGAAAGGGGTGGGGGTTGTTATCAGCATCTTCTTGAGCTGGTGGATTTTTTCAAAAGGTAAGGTTACTTTTTATATCTAAAAGAGTAGTAAATCTGCTGAGTAGATGAGGTTCTTGTGACTCTTGGTCCTTCCTGTTTCTGACTGGAGAAATTCTATCAAATTAATCAGCCTGTCTTTTTCCACTTTGGAGAGATGGAAAGGTCTCCTCCTAACACATTCTAGCTAACATTTGGTAACCAGTCGTGAAATAAATTCCTGATGAAATGCAAGACAGATTGGTGTGGGTTGGTAGAAGTACTGTTGAGTAAACCTGGAATTTAACTGGTCTGCCAGTTGAGAAACTCTTAAGTGGCTAAATTAGACTCACATGTGGCAAGAAGACACCTTTCTTCTGCAGGTGGGACACACCCAGAGCTTCCCTTACTTGTTTTTAACATGGTGATGTTGACATTACCAGACCAAATCATTAATTAGTTTATCCCGTAGCTTCTTCTCTGGGAATGATCTGTCCTGTTGTTTCCATGTTAAGTATATGAAAGTGTTTGGAGCAACAGTTAGTGGGAGCAGTTCCTTACTTGCTGTATCAATTAGTTTTAAGCTTATCTCATCAATGGGGAGGATTTTCATATCTGCTTCACAAATGAGATTATTTTTAATGCCACTGTGAATCTTCCAGTGTGTTGCATAAGCATTGAATATAAGAGCATTTATAAGGATCATAGTGATTCCGAGCTGTATTTTCCCTTCTGTTTTTTCACTGATCAGCAGAAATCATGAAAGGAGATTCAGCCATTCACGAACACAGGACAAAACCCTCTTTTCTTCTTTTTAGTCAAACCCCTGCAGATTTCAGAAGAGAGAAAACTTACTTAAGGTGTTATTTATATATTCTTTTCCCGATAGTATTGGTGATTATTCCCATGACACAGAAAGATGAAACAAAGTCAAGAAGCAAGTTCAGCAGCTGGCAATTTCAATGGGATATGTTTGTTTGATCAAAAGTTAATAGGAAGGCAAAATTCTAATATAACTACTTGAAGTTCAGTTATATGAGATTCATTCCAAGTCATACAGAGTAACATATATAATACATATTTTAAATTAGTGCTCAATGCTAATTAGTGTTTAGTATATACTGCCTGCTGAAAAACTCCTTTCTGAACTGAAGTGTGAATTCCCTATAACGTTATGGTAGCAATATTGGCCAGTTCCCAAATTTCACTGTTACAAGTGAGGAAGGCATTGGGAGGAGAATTTTCAGGGTAGCAAAAACCAACACATGGAAACCAAAACCTAACAGCTTCCCATTAATATTGTGGATAATGCCCCTTTAAATGCAAACTGTTAAAGTCTTCTTTATGAATGCATTGTCTCTATTTTTTAGATAGATAAATAGATTCAGTATACAGGTACAGAGAGAGAAAATGAGAATCTGGGTGTGTGGATTCTGTTCAGGTCCTTGGGAGATGCATTCTTACACTGCTTTACTGTAAACCACAGCCTTTGCTGTATTTCTTTACACCACTAATAATTATTGTCATTTCCTATTAGTAGGGGAAATTGTGTTGCTGTCATTTTAATACAGAAGAGGTATTTGTTTTAGTTTATTGAAGAAATCTTTTGCTGTGGTTGTGAAACGTTACTGTTTTCCAGAAGGGTGTAACTAATGGCCATGGTTCCTGCAGTTCTGTTGGTTCTATAATGGTGTCTTTACTTTCTGATTGTTTCCAGTGCCAAGAATGAAGCAGGAGCGTGTGAGCACTGACATATCATCAAGCACAAAGTGCAGAAAATGGATTTCTGCAGCTTGTTAATATTTTGCAATTATTTGTCCTGCCCTAGCTTGTATATTTGATTTGCCCTGAAGGATCTCTGGAAATGTGTGTTCACCTTCCATCTTATACCATCACAGAAATTTGCTGTGAATTAGCTAGGTGACTCACTGGATAATATTGACTCACTTTACTGATGCAAAATCATATGATGTTTTCAGCATTTATTTAGAGTCTTTTCACGGGACTTGCTGGCATGTTTTTTAAAATACGGTTGGTTTGACAGATGTAACAACTTATTTTATAAAGGTCTTACTATAAAATTTACAAGACAACATATTTTCTCACAAATGGTAGTGTTGTACAGTGTTTCTATAGCAGTCAGACCCTTTTGATGTGCTACATCTGATACGCTGAAGAGAAATTACTTCAGATGTTTGTGTTGCGTGCTAGATAATATATTTTTTGTGACAGATTAAAGTTGAGGGATAGGAGTGTGTTGGTACTGTTGACCCAGGGTATACAGTAAAAGCACTTTGCAATGTATAAAAAACATTCCAAAGCCAAGCCTTGAGGTCTGATAGAATTAAATTAGTGTGGCAATTTAACATGAATCACAATAGTTAATCCCCCAGTGCATGCTGAAGCTGGCACCATTAACTCTGATTTCCATTGGAGCAAAAGAAGGAGGTCAGTCTAGAACAGCAGCTGGACTGGAGCTGCATGTATCTTTTCCACACATTCATTTCTAGGCTGCAGTTTATTGTCAGGCTTTATCCAGCCCCTCAGAGCAGAGCCCCCAAAGCAGGGCTCTGCTGGCAGTACTTTGTCCTTCCTTTGGTTCCCACTGCTCCTGAAAGGCAGAGCAGGACAATAGGAGTGGGAGGAGGAGCGGGGCTCTCTTCCCACCAGGAAGCTGCCAGCCTCCAGGGTCAGTCTTCTCGGCAGCTTTTCTGCCAGCAAATCTGACCCTTAGCCACCTGTGAATTTAGAAGCAGAAGGGAAAGATTTCTCATTTTGAAGGAATTGAAAGTTAAAAAAAAAGGGAGAGGGTACAGCTAGGACAGTAGAACAGCGGGGAATCCACAAGGAGTAAATAAGGAAAGGAAGTAAAATGCTTTAATAAAGTGAAAATACTTTAAGTAAATTAAAAAGCAGAAAAAATAAGGAGGAGTGTTACCAAGACATATGAAAATTGACTTACTCTGTGCATGGAAAGCCTGCATAGACACAAGGTTCATGTTGACAGAGTAGAAGAATAATTGCCATATGCATGACCTTTTTGGTAATCATCCAGGCTTTGTTTAGAAGGTAAAAATTTTAACACTAAGTTCAAAACTTACAACCCACAATATTATTAAAAGAAATTCTTGCAAATGTAGGTGTATTTTATATAATACGTGTACTCTGCCTTTATATATTGTACTGCACAAAATTTAAATTAACAGAAAGGAACTGGGACTATAGGCTTGGCAAGGCATGAAAATAATAAAATTAAATAGTCAGAAATCATTCATCCATTTTTTTTCAATTTAAACATCATCCCAAAATCTTTTTCTGTAGTTTCTCAGTTACGTAGCATAGGATGTTCAAAGGCACTAAAGGAGATCTCAGAAAGAGAATAAACGTTAATACTCAACAAATCTACAGGTCGGTGTTTGTCTTTATATTACAGAGCTGCTTAAAATATCATCTCTCTTCAGATTGAAAATAGTAGCTCTTATACAGCTTTAATTTGCTCCTTATTGCAAAAGAATTTCATAAAGCTTTGCAAAGAAATTGCGGTGGTATTAGAGACAGAGAGGCACAGAATTTTGTGAGGGGCTCTGATACAGTGGAGGTAGCTTTGTACAGGAAGCTGTGGAGGCAGAGCACTTCATCAATTCAAAACAAAGGTGAGCATCAAAGAGGTTTTCTTCCTGCTAATGTGTTGGAAAAAAGGAAAAAGTATTTTGTTCACTCCTAACACAGGAAGCATATAAGGAGAAAGTCTGGTTTCACTGAAGTAAAAGAGAACTTTGCAATTGCCTTCATAAAAACCAGACCTTTACCCTTTGCTAAGTTGTTCAGAATTGCAACAGGCTTAGCAGGGCAATTCATAAAGATTATAAATCTGTAAATATTGCCATACCTATAATTTAGGACTATGTCAGCTGTTACCACTTAACTCATTTTGAAGAATTGCAGTTACAAACTACCAAACCAACCTTTTACTCTCCTACCTTCTTATTGGACAGTCTTTTATAGTACAGTGGGAGTCATGCTCTGTGTCCAGATGTGCCCCTTCAATGAAAATGGCACATTTTCAGCTGTGTCCTTCTTGTATGTGTTTATTTGCATACTGGTACCAAAACCTCCAAAGTGGCAACATGCAGATGTCTAGGATGGGGTGAAAAAGCAGGAATAACATTTTTCTCCCCATCCTCTGCCTGTGCTTAGTTCAAGAACTTCCTGAGCCAGATCAAACCGTAAATCCACCGTAACTAATTTGAGTAACTGACTTTATCTGATCAGACACATACCAACTTAAATATAGATTAAAGAGCAAATCAATGGCCTGTAATCAGTTGATACTTCTGTTTGAAACAGTATTTAAGGGAAAACTATTTATTTCTTTTAATGAGTGCATAGTCTTCCCAAAGAGCTGGGAATTTGCCTTTTCACAGGTATGTCTGGTGAAGGAAGAAATTCTGTCAGTGGGGCCACTGCCATTTTGTGTTGAAAGACCTTTTTAACACACTTTACCATTCGTAGAGTTGATTGCTTCAGAATATTTATAAAATTACTGTAACTAGAAATTGTTCACTGGCTCTGTGTTGTGATTGTTTTTTACAAGGCTGTAACTAGGCAATTGCAGAGCCTTCACAGGAAGTAGAAGAAAACCTGTCTTTGAAGAGAAAAGCAAGAATGAAAATATTACTCAAAATTATATTGTAATAACATGTGCTTGGGTCAGGAGAACTTCTGCAGGAGAGGAAAACAAATAAGATTGCCTGGCAGGTCCCTTCATTGCTGGCCTTGGATTCCTTGCCTGATAAACTCTTGAGCAGAATTGAGAATAGTTCTTCACCAAATAATCTAAACATAGACCAGTTTTTCCTACCAAACTATTTTAAATATTTTTTAAACATTCTGGTGACAGTTACTTTAGAATTAAACTTAACTTTTCATGCTGATACAACGGATAAACAAAGAGGCAAATTTCCTCTTACAAAAAACTCCCTTCACAGGAGTGGTTACTTTTCCTATGTGTCTGCCCAGCATTGAAGTCTGATTTCTTAACATGTAGCTTTTACTTCAGATACACTATAAAATTTTCTACTTACATTTTTCAGACATTTTTTGATGTATTTGTGAGGCTGAAGTTTCTTGTCTGCCACAAATAAATGGAAATTTTGTACTTGCAGCCTTGTGGTTGATGTGTGATAGCAGGACAGAGGACAGCCATGCCTCCTGCAAATCTTTCTGCTTATTTATGTCAGATTTATATCACAGAGATATGGTAATTTCCAAAGATAGTGCCTGAAGTTGGATTCTTAGTTTCATATCTGGAGGCTGATCTAGATTACCCAGTGAATGTCCTGCATAGAGCAGTAAACTTCTTATCTTCTTACTTGTTTTATTTGAAACCAAGTTGGGCTCTTGATGACTCCACAAATTAGGAAATTTGGAGAGAAATGTGAGCCCAGGGTAAAACTGAGACCAGCTGGGCTTGGGCTGGGGCTAGCCGTGCCTTTGTGTCCACAGGCAGAGCAGGGGGTGGGCAGGACTTTAGTAGTGCTTAGATGTTGGGGTTTATGTGCCTGGGGTCCAGGGATGACTAAATTTGTGTCCAGAAAGTAGTGGAATATATTTTTTTTGTCTTCTGAGGGTTGCGCATAATTCATTTTGAGAGACTGTCTGTTTTTCACACAGTCTGTTCCCTGCTGTTTGCATGGATTACAGGGAAACACGTTCATGCTCTTTGAGTTTTTCCTCTGCTCATTTTGTGGCATTAAATAGTTTAAACTGCTCTCTTGCCTTTTGTACAATAGATTTGCTAAAGGATGTTGGCAAGAGCTGTGGGTTTTGGCCTGTGCAACACCGGAATTGATGCTGTGTGGTCTCCCCTGGCTAAAGCTCTGTGACGTGGGTTTATGCACTCGAGGGAGGCTTGTGTCTGTGACCCAGCAGGTTCCTTCCAGCTTTAAGCTGGAAAAAATGGAAGCACAGAGTTAGTCTGAAACATGTCTTCTGCAGAAGCTGTAGTGAGCTGTGTATTTTTTCCATCACCCAAGCAGTTGGCCACTTAAGCAGTGTGAGGAGGGAGGACTCTCACTGTGCCCTGCAGTGCCAGCTTCAAGCCCTTTGCCACCACTGCTGGTGCTGCTCCAGAGGCTGGCTGGCTGCTTTCAGCTGTGCCTCCTCAGTCATGAAGCAGAGTGAGTGCAATGCATTGAGCTTCAGTGGTAAATCAGGGCAGATTGAGCAGCCTGCTTGTTAGCCAGGCTTTTACTGCTGTCACAGAACACAGAATGGGTCAGCTGGAGGAAACCTCTGGGATCAGCTAGTCCAACCTCCCTGCTCTAGCAGGGACCCCAGAGCATGCTGCTTAGGACTCTGTCCAGATGGCTTTTGAGTATCTCCAGGGAAGGAGATTACAGTTGGTATAAAGCTATGTCTGCAGTTAAGCTTCAGTGTCAGCCATATCCATATATTAGGAATTGGTGTCCAGAAGGCTCATTAAACTCTCCAGGTGCTGAGTATTTCTCTTCCAAAGGGGATGTGACTGCTCAGGGACACCTTGCTTAGTGAAAAAGCTTGTTAAACTTCAGAGAGGCAGAATAGTTTGGTTTACTCATTTTCTCTTGATGGTAGCTAGTAATAAGAAGCAGGTAATTACATCCTCCAAAACCCCTGAGAAAAGGAATTGTATCATTGCTCACCCTGAAACCATTAAAGCATCGTTGATGTGCTGTTAACCTAGGGGCCAACTGCACCTTCAAACCATAGTGATGGCTGCGTGACCCAGGGCACAGAACTAAAGAAATGAGTGTGGGACTGCACAGGCCATCCCTCCCCTTTGAGATGTCACCAAGGTCATGTCACATTGCACATTTTTGCATCATTGCTTTCATAGCCAGTCGATAGTTTCTGACTCCAAAATCTATTGACCAGTTGCTGATTGGGTGAGAGGTAATTGCATAAGCTAAAGGGAGAGCATCCTTTGGACTGGGCTGGCATCCTGGGAGGGTGGTTTTGGCACACACTCTTCATCAGGCAATCACATGTTGTTTAACATTGTATTTATCTGTCACTTGGCAACTATTTGGTTAGTTCTGGTGAAAAAAGTTATGAAATATGAGCTACATGAGGAGAAAAATAATGTAAATTGTTTTGAGGGGCAAAATACATACGCTATATTCTGAGGAAAATACTATGAGACTGTCTTATGTGACTTGCACTATTCTTCATTTTTGTACTGTCTACTGAACTAAAATAAGGTTCAGCAAAGGGTGACTAATACTGTAAGAATATTGTAATGAGTATTAATTAATACTTTGCAATTTAAATCAGAGACAATCTGAAGCAGATCAGGAAAAAATCTTGGGAAAAAAAATGTACTACAAATGGGGTTGCTTTGACTGCTATTCCTCACAGTGCTATTAATCAGGTGCAATACTCCAAGGCACAAATTATGTGATTCTGCAAGTTTTCCTGACTCTGCACTTACTAATTTTGCAGACCTTTTGTTTCATTAACACTGGCTTTGTACTTGGTGTTCTGTCTTGAATTAGGCACACAATAAAGGAAAGAAGAGGATATTTTTTTTTTCCTCTTTCCCATTACTTTCTAATTCTTGTAACAGATCCCACTCTGGGTCTGTGGAGTCCAGGCAAACTTTCTGTCACAATTCCTGTAGAAGCAACTATAAAAATCTCTCAGCCTGGGAGAGGGGCCTTAGAAGGTCAGTAGTACTACTTCCTGCTCAGGATAGGATTGGTACCAAATTTAGACCCCAGGGCTGTGGAAGGGTGGGGTTTCCTGTCAGGTGCTTTGAGGACAGAGACAAAACCTCCCTGGGCCCCTGCTGCAGTGCTTAGTTGTCCTTGTAATGTAATGTTTTCTGCAGGGGCTTTCTTGGCTTATTTTTTAATAACAACTTCATTTTTTTGTTCTCTGGTTGTGCACCCTGGCCAAGACCCAGATTCCATCCTCTTGCTGACCTCCTTGTAGATATTGGCAGTTATCTCAGGGCATGTGCATCACCTCCCTGCCCGTCTTGGATTCCACAGATAGGTTTGGCAGAGTTGATCAGTATTCTTCTTACACTGCAGGGCCCAAAACTAGATACAATCTTTCAGGTGTAACCTAAAAGTAGGGAGATTAGTAAATATTCCCCAAAAATTTAAATTACTGTAATTGCTCACAGTTCTTGTGAGAGTGACAATTCAGGATTTGTTTCTTTGTTATCTTCAGCTTAAAATTCTTCTTGCTTTTTTATAAAAAAATCTGCATTTGACTGTTGAATTCTCATGTGTGGCTTTCCTTTAAAGAGGGTTGTTTCCACTGGGTTGCAGCATCACAGGGCCATTGGTCTTGGCCCTGGGAAATGAGGAAGTTGTGAAACTGTTCCTACAAGTCTTTTATCATACTACTGAAGTAGGGGAGAAACTGTATTTTGGAAATCAATAGCTTTCAAGAAGAATGAGAGGTTGTGCAGGATGACTTAACTGAAAATAAGCATTCAGTGCTGCATTGTGGCTGTGTGGTCCTGGGATTTATAAAGAGGAGTGTTCTAGTACAGGGACTGGTTATTACTGCTGTCAAGAAGCATCAGTTACCATCTCCAGCTAAGGAAACAAACATGTTGCTGGAAAAGTGGTCAGAGTCAGAAATGCAGCTTAAAAGTAACCCCAAGCCCAGAGGTCTGAAGCACCATTCCCTGCAGAGTGTTCAGTGCCAGAGACAAAATCCTTGAGGGACGATTTGTCACTCTAGGTATGAAGTTACCATAACCTTACACCATTATAATCAGTGAGAACAAATTTCCATTAAATAAGCTTTTGAACCTTTACACAAAATAAAATACTACATGTGGAAGAGGCTTACTGAGTTTTGAAGAGGGTGTTAATTTACCTCTTCTATAACTGGTTGGTACTTATAGATTAAGCTGATGCAGTTCTTGAGAGAGCTCAAGAGCCAAGAAACTACTGTTGTTGTGATTGAACACCATTACAAAAGAAGAATTTAATATATATCTGTCATGTTTTCATATTATAATTAATGCTAGAAGGTGGGAAAGATACCATGTACCACTTCTCTTTCTAACTGCATATGAGCTGTTCCACATGGTGTATACAGGAAAACCAGAAGATGGGGTTGCTGATAAAAACATCTGCTTTCATGTATTCTTATATTTAATATAAACTATTTACATATCTGTTCTTCATATATACAAACTTATGTGTACATTGAGTATGTACACATGAGTATTTACCTGTGGAAAAGCACCAGTCCAGTGAGTCAATAGATCCTGGTTTCTTTGGTTTTCACTTTTATATGCTTTCTGTGTTTTAAACTGTTTTCCTCAGGTTGTGGTTGATTTGTCAGTTGGCATTAACACACACAGTGATAAAATTAAGAGTAGTTAGAGGCTGACTTACCAGGTCTGGGCATAACTGGAAAATAACAGTGTTGTAAGCATCTGGCAGAGAGCTCAGCAAGGGCAGTAAATCAACTTTAAACCAGCAAAGTCTGTTAGTGTCTGTTGAATGCTGGCTGTCCCACAGAAACCATAAAGGAAAGGTGAGAGTGTTTGATTAGACTATGAGTATGTGCAGAACCAGCACTGGGGCAGCAGGGATGCTGGGTTCCCTCTGTTGTCCTCTGGTGCAGAAGGAGGGTCAGAGAGATGGATTGGCAAGCTGGGGGTGTGAGAGGCAGCTCCTGCTTCTCAGGCCAGGGCAGAAGGAAGCCACGTGCTGGGACCTGGCCCCAAGCAGCCCTGCTGTGCAGAACAAGGGCAGAGCAGCTTCTTTGCCCTGGGCACAGGGCTTGGAAGACAAGGTGGGCCAGGGTCCTCCTAGTGCCATGCAGAAACATCCTGCATTTCCAGTGAACCTGTGGCTTGAGCCAAGCCCTGGCACTGCTCTGGTAAATCCTTTGGCAGCTCCTGGGGTTTTGCTGTAGTTGAGGTCTCTGGTGCTGCTGCTGTGTATTTCTGTTGTTTCATGGTTTTAGCGATTTAATTTTATATTTTGGTATTGTTGGCAGCACTAAATCACATGTTTAGGCTTCCATAGCCCCTCTAACTGGAGAACTACCACAGAACTACCCAGAAATTGTACACTGAAATTGGTGTTTCTGGAGCCCACAATGGAAGTAGCCTGATTTCCATGCTTGGTATACAGCTCTGTTTGTGGTGTGAAAGGATCTGCTCCGTTTTAATAAAGCCCTTTCAGAAAATTTAATGTTGAAATGTAGGAAAATCTAAGTAATTGGCAAAGCCTATTTGTAAACCACATTAAGGGTTTTTGCTATTTCTCCTGGAAGTACTGTCTAATTATATTACATGTGCTTTACAAGGAAATTTAAACTTAATAAAATGGAAATAGCAAATCAATTAAATTACAGCAGATAAATATTTAGAGCATTTCCTAATAGTAGAATTTTAAGATAAACAACACTGCAGCCCCACTAAAATTAATACCAGTTTAAACATGTTTCACTCATGTATTGCATGCATAGGCTGCTGTTGCTAAGGGTGCTGCATAAAACAGAGCATTAAGCATAAACCTTTCACTAGTAACTCTCAGCTGAAAATAAATGAAGAATGGCTTCTTGAGCCAACTCATTTCTGAGCTGTGCCTCTGATTAGTTCACAGAGGCTTTTAATACCCCTCAAATGAGTGGGGTTTGTCATTATGTATCTAATAAGTTTAACAAGTAGATCAAGACATTTTTAATATCTCTCTCCCATATTTTTGAAATACTTCTTAAAGCTTACAAAGAAATGTCTTTTTGAGGGAACAGCAGTTAACTCAGCCCCACAGGTTCCCCAGTGAACCTGTTGGAGCTGTCTGAGGAAAAGGGATCTTAAAAGGTACCTCATCAATGACCTTTCTCATCAATAAAAATTTAAAAATACACTCCCTTTCCCATATGTTGCCTTAGAGAAATATTTTCCCATTGAGCAGGAACACTTACTTTCACAGTAAAAAAGAAAGAAAATTTTAAAATTCTTCAGCCTGAACTTGGCAAGGAATTTCTCTGTTTAAAGGTGCCACCACATGTTGCTTGCCCAAGTGGTAGCTCTTGGGGGAGCCTGCTGCTGCCAGGTACTGCCAAATACATTTTGGTATTAAAAACTATAAAGAAGAAATTAAATACACAGCTCTTGGTGTTCTCACGTGGCTTATGATTCATTTCCTGAAATATGTGTATGACTGCATTTGGACTGATTTTGGCCAGCCCTTGTGTGCCATGGCAGCATGTGAAGCTATTTTAAGAGGTTTTTCTATTCACTGGCCCGCTCAAGAAGCTGGGATATTTGTTTGTTCATATCATGTATTTTAAATATGATAGCATAAGATTGCCAGCAGAAGACAATCCTGGTTTAAGATTAGCTCAGTTAAAATTAGGAGGGCCTTCAAAACTAAATGAGAGTGGTCCAGCTTGTACAGATTTTTTGGACAGATTACATTTAGTCATCATTAGCACTCGTGCTTGGTTTTTTTCCAGACTTTGGCAAGCCCTGCAGAGATCAGAGAATAAAAATACCTTTCCAGTCTTCTGCATTCCTCATCAATCCCCATACAATTACACCAGTACTCAGAATTTATGAAAATCATTCTAAAATAAGAGAATGTTTGTATTTGATGGATCAGGAACTGAATGAAGGTGCTGTCTTCTGTGTCTATGTTTCTGTAATAGGAGGAAAAGAGACTTTAATTAAAGATGCTCTAGTTTTATTCAGACATTTATTTAAATAAGTGAATCAGAATGTAGAAGAGGAATCTATCTGTATTCCAGCCTTTAGCTGTGGCTTTTTTTCCTGCACTGTTGCTATGGCGAAGCATATAAATATTTGTATCACAAACTAATTTTACTTCACTTATAGATGGCATGGAAATACAGATAAAAATGGTAAAGAAAAGTTGCTGTAGGTGTGTTTTAGCATGCAGAGTAGTGTTTTGGAAAGATTCAGACCCAGACTAGCAGCAAAGAAGAGGTAGAAGGTGCCCTCTTGAAGCATCTGACATCTTTGTATCCCATGTTGTGGGAAAGAAACTGATAGTGTACACTTTATTTGCAGCTTTGTCTTTTCCAATTTTGTTATAACATTTTTAGATACTTCTCTTTCTAATAGCTCGTATGTCATGGGCCATTTCTATGAGATCAAATACAAATGCAAGAGAAACAACTTCAGCTCAGTAGCACATGTCCATCCTCCACTGGGGGAATGACACAGAAGCCACACAGCAGCTCAGGAGTTAAAAGTTGCATAAATTGTTTCTTTTTATGATCACTCACATTTTTTCATGTCCAGCCTTTTCCTTTCCTTGCCTGCCAAATTGCCTCCAAGGAGGCAGTGGTGCTGGGCATGAGTGAATTCCAGCAGTGCTGTGCATCTCCTTGCCTCTGCTCCTCAGCCTGTCCTTTGGGCTGGTCTCCGTCTCCTTCTTGAGACTGTTGTGTCTGTCTTTTTTCTTCGGGGCACTTCAGTCACTCTGACTATTTCTTGGTCTATCAGGGTGGTTCCAGCTTTCCAGACATTGCCAGGCCCTTGGCTGACAACCCCCCCCGGTGATGTGTGAGAAATGCCTTCAGCACAGTTTGAACTCTTTCTTGTTGCCTCTCTAAGTTTTGTGTTATGAAACATTGTCTTTAACAAGAAGCTTCACAGAGCAGCTCTGTTTTCTTTTACTCAGCAGATATTTTCATCACCTGGGATTGTTATCCTGGTTTCATATGGTGACATGTCTCTGGTGACATCCTAGGATAATGAAAACAAAAGTGGTTATCAGCAGCATAGGCAATAGCATGTATCACCAGAGCAGTCTGCTACCTCCTTCTTATATCACAGGATGTTTGCATTCAATTCCACAACAACAATCACAGAAACACTGAATAACAGTTAACAGATTGTTGCAATGGGAAGTGGGGGCAGCAGTTTGTCAGTTCATTGACCTTTTTAGATCAGCTTAAAAGCCTAAATATTTAGGGCTAAATGACTTTCACATAAGGCATTATTCATCACAAAAATAATTATTTAACATGCAAATTGCATTGCCATTTGATGAGTGTTTTGGTGGACAAAAGCAATGCCTCTGTTAAAATAATGGATTTTGTAAAAATCAGGCACGACGGACTGCTGGTTTTTGTTTTTAAATGTTCAAGCTCATTTTTTGGTGTAGTTTTATTAGTCAGCTGGATTCTGGAGTGTCCTGGGCTCTAGCTGCTTTGGTGATTCCTCCTGCTGCCGCTGTACTCAGCGTCTCTCTCCGTTCTTCTCTCCTGGCAGCAAATGAAGCTGGCGGCGGAGTCGCTGCAGGAGTAAACACGGAGGAATGAGGATGACTCAGGCGGTCACAAGTGAGGCGGAGCCAGCGTTTGTGGTCGTGTGCGGCGCTCGGAGCGCACCCTCCACCATCTACTGAGTAGGTGGCACCTGCCTATATGAAACTTGGTAAATAATCTTTGCCTGACAGTGTAAAAAAACTGTATTTTCTCCTGCTCTCTCTGTTTCTCATACGTAATTGCTTGTGAAGGTAACACCAAATAAAGCACTCCAGCTTATGCCAGGTCTGGATAAAATCTGCCAGACTCCCTGTGCTTTGAGTGATTGAAAACAGATCCGGTGAGGAAGCATCCAGAAGCTCAGTAGAATTTTCAGCAGCAACTTTCTAAAGGGAAAAAAAAAGCTGACTATTATTTAATTTACTCTCCCTTTATGGTTATTGCCCCTTTTGTTCCTTCATTACAATAGCTAATCAATCCTCTATTATTTCAAAGATTTGCTTATTGGCTACTGCTTGTCCACAGCAAATTAATTTAAGTATGTTATACATTTCATAGGGAACAACAATGTATTTCATTATGTGATCTGAGAAATTGTTGAACATAAATATTTGCAGAGTATGTATTATACAGTCCTGTTTGCTAGTTCTCTAAATAGGTCCTAGCTAAAATCTTTTCAAAAGCTAGGTAAAAAAAAATTAGTAGGAAACAGATTGCTGATCAGTGTCTTATGAAGCATATTTATTTTGTAATTTATATTGGATTTTGGTATTACTCCCCTGGATTCTGAATTGCAGTATTGTATGAATGGATCTTCTGGTTAAATGAACTAACAGCAAACAGATCAATTAAAGTTGATACTTGATAAACCAGTACTTGTGTTGGTAGTGAATATCTGATTTGGTTTTCCTTGCATTTCACAAAAAGATATCTGTCCTAATGTTTCTTTGTTTCCTGACAGTAATAGGACAAAATCTACAGTGTTTGCTCCTGTGACCTTGAGACAGTTTATTTTTGGCTGTTGTGATGTTCAGTTTCACTAGATGTAACTGTATGTGGTACTTGCTGGAATTTTGGTCACAAAAATCTGCTGCTGCCATAATTAAGGTGTTTGCCTACTTTGCACATTTCAGAATTCTGCCACAGGACTCCCACAGCAGAGTAATATAACTAAGCTAAAATAATATATTTTGTCTGGAGCTAAAAATTAGGATTTCTCAGGCTCTGCAGGTGTGACCCAGTAAGAAATGATTGTTCTCCTGGGAAGAGGAGCAAACCTGTGCTGTGGCTTCTCTGTTCTTGCTTCTCCCACTGATATCCCCCACGCTGCTGCTATTTCAGGGGTATCTCATGGGCTGCTGCTTTCACAGCCTGTTCGTGAAGCAGTGGCAGGGCTGGGGCTGCACAAGCTCTGCCCTGAGGATCTCTGAGGGAAGCCTGTCACCCTTCCTGTAGGGCTGTAGAGATGCCAAAACCAAATGGTTTTTTAGGAGGCAGTCAGTGTGTTCTCCATGAAAACTCCCCATCTTTGCAGTCTCCTGCCCACTTTGGTCTGAAGTAGCTCATGTTTCTTCAAGTTTTAACTGCCTGGTTGGTGGTTTTGAGTGAGTGGTTCCAGAGAAGAAAAATCCATGGGATGAGTTCCTGTTGGAGCATGTTCTTGTGACCTTGCAGCCATTTTAAAGGGATTCTGCTGGTCTGCTAATTGATGGTGGTCTGGGAGCATGAAGTTGGTGTGTTTTGCTGATGGCAGCTGTATCAGGTGTCTGGAATAACTTTCTAAGATGGGTTAGAAAAGGAATCGTGTATCAACTGTGATCATGTGAAACAAGTAACTCACCTTCTGCAAAACTGACTTGGTGGTTTTCCTTGTGGGATCCATTTCTTTTGTTTTTTGTGGATTAACAGAAAAATCTCTAGTGAGGTGTAAGTACCCAGTGACTTCAGTAACGTTGGCTGTTGCCTTTGCCTTGGGCAAATCCCTTCACTTCTGCTTAGTTTCCTTATCTAGAAACAGGGATAATACTGTTCTTAGGTGGAGAAGGCACTAAAAGTGAGGAGGTATGGAGGAGTTCTGACCCTCCGTGGTGTGAGAAGTATGGGACTCCTTTATTTTATAGGGATTAAAGTTTGTTCCACATACTGGGAGAGCTCTTGTTTTAGCATCACAGATGCTACATGGTCACGAGAGAGACTGTTTCTGTCCTAAAACACACACTTTAACCTGCTGAGAAATGTTCCCTCATAATGCCAAGTGGTATTTTGCCACTGAACTGAAATTTAGCTCCTATTCCTCTGTATGCAGCTCTTTGTCCTTTCACTGGGGAGGGGTTCCTGTGTTTCATACTGTCTGGTGTACTGGGTTTTGTCTTTTGGGTTTTTTATACATTGGTGGTGGCATCTATTTTCATTTCTCATTTGAGAGAGAAAACTCTGTCTGTGCTCCTCTGAATGTGTTGTTTCCTTTCTGCCACAGGTGCACCTCTAGAAATTGTGGGATGCCAGGGATGAAACTCACTGACCAAAATCAGTTGTCAGGTGACAGTGTCAGAAAGAGTAAGATATTTATCATGAGCTTCCATTCACAAGGTATGGAATCTGAGTGTCTGTTCCCAGGTCCAGGCAGGGTCTCTTAGCCAGCTGAGAGAGCCTCACACCTCTAGACAGCCACGGCTCTGGGCCCTGCAGGAGTGCAGCCCACCAGACAGGGGGGTGTGGCAGTTCTGCCAGTGCCAGAGTCTAAGCCATAAAATAAGTTTATCTCTGGTCTCAAGCTTCAGGGAAAAACCAAGCATGAGGCTGGAGCCACGCTGTTTGGGAAGATGACTGTGTGGGAGAAGCCTGTATCTGTCTGTTAAGACTTGGATTTTACAAATCGCCTTAGCAGCAGCAATAACAATCCAAGAAAGCTGTTCTTAAGATGGGCACTCATAAACCACTTGCTGGTGACACAAGAGTTCTCTCATCAGGTACCTTGTGAGTGCAGGTCTAATTGTTTGGCCCAGAGGGATCTGCTGACTCAAGGTATCTACTGAGGAGAACAGAAGAGGAGAACACTCATTACATGGAAAGGTTCCTCTGTAAGCAGGCAAGCAGTTATGGATATTTTAGCCTACCTGGGCCTGAGGGAATTGATCTTGAATCTCATTCATAGAAATTTGAATTACTTCCTTATTCATGTAAGCAAAGCCCCTGGGAACAGTGCCTACTGCTGTGATGTGCTTTCTTCAGGACAGCTCTGCCATGCCTCACCCAGGAGCTGGAGGGGCGAGTGCCAGTGCCAGGCCAGCAGCCCTGGTGACTCAGTGCCAGCTCTGGAGGCTGGTGCTGAGAGAGGAGGCTCTCTCTGCACCCCAGTGCTTGATACAAAGCACTGTGGTGATGGCCTCTGTCACCACTGGCATCATGAGAGCAATACTGGGCCTGTCCCAGGCCGAGGGCATGTGGCACCCAAATGCCCAGAGAGAAAACCAGATCCTGCCTCCCCTGCTCAGTATTTCTCAAGAGAGAGCGGTGAGAGGGAGGAAAGAGGAAGATGTTACACAAGGGCCTGCTGAAATGAATTCCTGAGATGAATCATCTGAGAGCCTGATGAAGTCTCTGTTACCTCTCTGTGCTTCTCAGGCCCTATACTTGCATTTTTCTTACAACATAATTCTTCCATCACATCTGAAAATAGAGGGCATCTCATTCTTTACCCCTATGTAATAAGACTACTCTGTCTCTAATACAGGGTTCTTGACTTGCAGAAATTGATGTCATTTTTAATACAGGCAGATAGGTCAAACTGATTCATCTGACAATCACAATTTAAAAAAATAAATAGCCAGAGCCTGTGGTTCAAGAAGGGAGCAGGCTAAGACAACGGCAGAGACACTGTTCTGGAGAAGGGCAATGCAGCAGTCCCTCTAAACACAGTATGGATGTGAGGGAGCCTGGCCGGCTGCATGCAGTCAGCAACTCAACAAGTGAGTCATTGCTACACTTTCCCAAGTACAGTCACATCAAGGTGTTACTGCTCAAACACCTTTTATTGAAAGCAAGTCATCATTTGGAATCAATGACAAATCAGTTCTGATTTATTCAAATAAGCTTAATCATGGGAAAGGCTAACAGAGCAGCTGGGCTGTCTCTGATGTCTGGGGACATTCCAGTTTGCCCCTATGCCCTGTTTATTGCTAGCCAGCTTATTTGGGATTCCCCTTTATTTGCTAATGAAAAAAATCCTTAAATCTGACATGAAAAGTATCTGACCTGCACCTACCAGCTACTGAGATGTTCCTGCTTGGCCTTGCACTACACGGTGTGCTACACCTTTCCTGTCTCAGTCACAGTCACAGCCCAGCAAATTCCTTGACCACTCCTTTCCTGCTACTGCCTCCACCCTGTTCTGCAATGACCAGACCTGGGAAGCTCCTCAGGCAGGGCAAGGTCCCAGCTGCACAAGCCCGCAGATGCAGCTCTGCACAAGTGCCCCGGCCTCGAGCAGTGGTCACTTAACACCACGTATTCACAGAACCTGTTCCGTGCCCTTGCTCCCTGTGTCCCTACGTGCCCTGGCTGGTTACACTTTGTGCTCCAGGAGCAGTTCAATCACTGCAGTGTCATGCTGAGCTGCTCCAACCACAGGCCACCACCAGACACCTCTGAGGGACAAGATGCCAGAAGCCAGCCTGCTCCTCGCTGTAGCACTGGTGGGGCAAAGTGGGCTGGCACTGCTGTCCCCCCTCTATTGTTACTATTACCTGCTTTACCTTATAAAGAACCATGGTCTGGAGTTCTGCCTGAGGAACAGCTCCCTCAACCTTGAGACAAAAAACTCAGCAGATGATGACTGTGACAGCTGTTAAGCCCAAATGAACGCATTTGATCACTGCAGGAGAGTAACTGGCAGCTCACCAAGGGCTGTCCCTCCACACACCAAGCCGGGCTCTCCCAAGGCAAGGCCTCGCTGTTTCCATGTGCTGCAGCGCAGGGAGCGGCCTGGAGCCTGTGCAGCCCTCTCACCCCAGCGCCAGCAGACACAAACCCCAGCCACGTGCAAGTCACCGCTTATGCATCAATCAGGATATCACTTTTATTAACTGGATTTTCCATTTCTGTCGCACACCATGAATGTTTGTACAATGAAAAAGCCAAACATTGCCAGAAGCAATAAGATCAGTTGATATTTCTGTACCCTCTTAACACACATGGATTCTTTCTTGGTGAGAAATTTTTATACTTCTGTCATGAATTCTGCTTATTTAGACTGCTACTCTTAAAATTCTGTGTCAAGATTGTCACATCTTAAATACATATTAAGTTGCTAGAGGTACATTATTTTTTATATATTTTTATATACACGCATACAGAAAAATACAAGACTAACTGTTTTTCCACAATATTTACTTTATACACTACTGTAACTATATGCAACTCTTAAAGACACGTTAAGGGGTACAAGAAACTGTTTACTTGCTCTAAATAGTTTGGTCCAATATTATCTTAATGTAGTGGTTATTCTCGCCCTTCCTTTTACGTGACGACATAACACGACATACACCACATGCACAATCATTCACCTATCAACAGAGGGGGAGAGGACAGCACTCAGACTAACACATCTGTACACATCTGTACACCCAGAGGTCCAATCAGCCACACACAACTATAAGGCTATAATACAACTATGCAGCATAAATGGTCAACACTGCTGTTCTAAAGTGAGCACCATATATACAGTCGTATATAAAAACATTGGAAACAAAATACACCCGGGGTTAGTTAAAAGGTGCCATTCCAAGGCTGTACATATCAGGAAAGAATATTTACAATACTTGGAAAAAAGCTGCAACAAATAAAGTTTATTGCCAATGCCCTTTATAAACTCGTCTCCTACGTGGATGTTACGCTCACTGTCTGTGAACCACACATCTCGTTTCTGGCCCTTGGTAAGATCCCTGCTCAAAAAATTCAAGCAATTATGTTCTATGGCTTCACCCACACATCTACACTCGTAGCTTTTAACTAAACTGCAACTAGAGATTAAAAATTAAAGAAGCACAACACTTCTCCTTTGCCTTGTTCCAGAAGCAGAGCCCCTGGCTCACCAGGAAGGACACCCCATGCACTTCAGACTCTCTGCAGTCTTGCAGGAATCACAAGAGCTGTTGTGAGCTGTGGCCATCCTGACCCAGCCGCTCTTTGGTGCTCTGCTCCCTCCACAGCAGACACAAAACTTGCTGTATTGACCATTCTGAAAGTGTTACAAGATGCTCAACAGTGTCAGACTCCTCTGGGACACCCAGGGTCTGCCCAGGGCGCTGCTACATAGTACCCCCAGTTTCACTAGCATTGCTTAGAAGACCCAGTGCACAGCATGAAAAAATAAAACATTCTTGCCCTTCCCAAAACTAGGAATCTGCAATATATTTATTCTAGATAATAAAATCCCACAAAGTTAATTCATCTGGTCAAAAGTATCCTTTTGTACAGAAATACTCAAAATCAAGACCTTGCCATGGCAATGGGAAATCTGACAGGAAGGCTCAGAGCTGTGAAAGAAACACTTTCCTACAGGCTGTTTTAAATGGACTTTATGAACAAGTGTATAACTGAGGGAAAATAAGTGATGTACATGTGGGGAACAGCAGTATTTTAAGTCCTAAAAAGAGTAATAGTAACAAAACTGTAAATGACAATTTCAATGCAAGTCCAATTACCTAAAGGTTTTCCATCCCTTATTGCCTTCTGGAATCTCAGGGAGGGGAGGCGAGAACAGCAGAGAGGGTTCACAAGGTAGAAACCTAAAATAATAAGTGTCATGATATACTACTAAGAAAAGTAATTCATACAAATACTTTATTTTCAGTTAGCATGTAAAAACTCAGAAGTAGACTTAATAATTTACCTTTGTTATATTAAAAAAGATTGTCTGCTTGTAATATTAACATATTTCTATGGGAGAAAGCTGCCTTACAAATCTACTTGCCTCTTTTTTTTTTTTTTTTTTAAAAGAAAACTGCCTCTAGCAAAACAAGATCTTTTCAGTTTGATTTTTGAGCCACAACTTCATCTATATCATAGCTTAAGACAAATAGGTGTGGGTTTAAAATCATATGTCAAGATCACTAATTTTCAGTGCATCTTTGCTTTGTACAAGCCTTGGAACATCTGAAAGCTCCCTGAAGAGTTTTCAGCATCAAAACATTATTGCTTTGGTTCTGTTTCAGACACATAGAAGTATGCCACATATCACATATTTTAGTTTTCACAGAAGGTCAGAACAAGAATTAACATTTCATAAGCAAACAAAAGCTTCTCTTTCTAGTTTAAGTGCAGAACATGAAACTACTAAGTGCTTCATTTACATCAGGATCCAGATCTTTATTTTAATTTAATCCAGATCTTCCATAGTAAAATTATAAATGTAAAAATTACACAATAAAATATTCTGTTGTGTTGAAAAAGAAAAACATATCTGCTAGCAGCATGCAAAGACCATGCATTGTCATACCATCAAGCAAACACAAAATTAAAGTATAATAAATAACTGCTTGAAGCCCACTTAAAAATCTTAAGACAACAAAAGGGGGTCAGTGACAAGGTGTTCACAGCTCTGACCAGGAAGAATGACTCTGTCAAGCAAATCGAGCTGTTCGAGTCAGGTCATTGTCAAATGACGTGACAGCAACTGGTTTGACTGGAGGTACACAGCAGCCCCTCCTTTGGGTTCCGCTGAATATTCACAGATATCTTTTCACAGAGAGGTAGTTGTAGCACATTGTTTTTCAAGTTCCTGTTCTTTAGCCGTTCCAATTCATTTGTTGTGTCTGACATTTGGTCAGAAAAAAATTTTAGGCTGCCCAGTGATGAAGCCTGGTTTGCACTTCCGCTGGAGCTTATGCACATTTTCCACGTTGATTTCTCCTGTACTTTTACACTGGAAAAGGACAGATTGTTTTGAGGATCAATAATGTATTTCGTGCTGCCGTGAATCTGTGAACCTAGACAAAGGCTCATTAGCTTCAGGCTTTCAACCAGTTCCCCTGCACTTCGGGATGACAGCTGCATGGAGTTTCCAGATCCAGCGCATCTCCGAGTGGAACCCGAGGTGGTGTTGGTGCTCCCCCCAGAGCTACCAGAGGGACTCCCCCCACCTTTGCTGTTATCACCTGGGCTCGTTTTGTCCACCCCTCCGTTCCCATTGCTGGGTTTGCTTTGCCCACCACCGTCTCCCTGGCTGCCAGGTGGCCCTTCGCTACTATCCCGTCTGTGCCAGGAGTAAGTGAACCCGCTGTCCTTGTCCAAACGCCTCCGACTTTCCGAGTCGTCATCGCTGGTTTCGGAGCTGCTGCAGCTGGAGCCCCGGCCCTGGCTTTTCCTCCGGTGGTAGCGTTTGTGCACGGTGCTGGGCGAGGCGATGTTCATCTTTAACCTGCTGAGCTTTGGGGGCAAGTTCTCGTCCATGTCAAACTCATCATCTGATTCGCCCTCCTCGAAGATCTGGTTGAGGACTGGCGCGCTCTTTCTCGATGTAAGACGATTTGTAACCGAAGGCTTACGACGCAGAACAACTTGAGTAGAAAGGGAAATAGGTTTTTTATCTTCCTCATCCTCCTCTTCATCTTCTTCAACTCTAAACAAGCACTTCCGGCCACTGGTAGTGGGTTTTAAGCTCACTGATGGAACTGCCGAAAGTGCTGGCCCGGCCAGTTCAGGGATCTCTTCCTTCTTTGTGGAATCCCCAAGGGCCTTGCTCCTGTGCCCGTTGAGAACATTCTCAGCTGTGCGAGCCGGGGAGGACTGAGGAACAGTGGCGTGGGAGAGAGGGGTTGCTGTAAGGTCATCCTCCAGGTCCTGGGGCACATCAATTTTTGTCGGCCACGACTGCCTGCATAAAAAATTGAAGATAAACAGGAAGTTACATCACGGCAAGCATTTCAGAACTTACAACGAAGTGTAAGATCTGCACCAGAGAAGCACAAGTACTGACACACAAATTGGGCTGCTGAGTGGCATGTCTGTAAACAACAGTACTGAGGGACTGAGCACAAGGAAGTGTTCTGAGAATGTGCATTCCTTTGGAAATGCTATTTGAAAGGAACCATCTATACAAGAACACAGTTTATAAATTATATTGGTTACTGTCAAATCAAAATTTAGGTTTTCACTGCTCTCAGAAAATGATTTAAACAATAAAAAACTTGAAATAATTGTGTTTCAAAAAATTATCTGAGATTGGTACAGAACCACCAATACTTAGAGGAAGGTACAAGCCTATTCAAGAACAACTTAAGAAAGATTGTATTGCAAACTACTTCTAATCTGAAGCTTCTGGGATTTTTCCCCCAATATTCTTAATATAAAAATTAGGTTAGAATTAACATGAGTGAGACTGAAAAGGTGAGTCAGATGAAACAGTCTCATTCTCACCAAGCTCTATTCTACAAAGTTCCCTTAAATTCTAAACACTCACAAACTGAGATCATATATTTATTTGTCCTTAACTGAGAATCTGGAATGATACAACTACATGAACTGAGAACTCAAGCTGCCTAAGACTATGACACTTGAATAAACTGTAAATCCAAGTTGAAAATGTATCACTCTGTAATAGCATTAGCTCAAATCAAAAGGAAAGTAACATGAGTGTCCATCAGTTTTACAAGTGGGCAGCTGATGTCTTATCTCCAGTATCTTAAGCTACTCTCTAATGATTTTCATTTCTTTAAATCCTAACATATATTGTAATATTCCAATAATGCACACAGAATAAACTAAAGAATAAAGGCTGTCAGTCTTTACTCTTGCTATTTTAAAAGCCTAATCCAAAAAACCAACATCTACAGACCAACATGTTAACACTGAACAATTCTTCAACTTCTTCACTCATCATAAGCCCCACATTTCTTGTCTTCGTTTCAAACCGTTTGCCAATCTCTTAACTTTACATAACAAAAATACTCTTGCTACTGCATGAAAAGCTGTTGTAAAGACCTCTGTTCACATATGGACAGCATATTACAAGACATTCCCAACCATACTTTTGTGTGTGCCAGAAGAAAGGGCAGCATGCCTTCATGGCCCAGTTTAGAAGCAAGAGGAGGAGGACAGCAAAGACCATTTCACACCAAGTGTGACCCCAAGTATCTGCCTGACGGGCTGCATACAAAGACACACATCAGTTTCCTGCTCTCTGCCATGTCAGAAGGTCAAGATGAAGGAAGAGGGAAGGCTCAGACACACCTTTGCTGTGGCAGGACTGCATTTGCTGAACGCTGCACAGAAAAGGACCCTGAGTGTGTACTGGTCTACACCAGGTTGTCTCCTGACAACTCTCTCCCCAGTTGTACAAACTTTGAGGAGGAGGCTGGACTAAAACCAGCAATAAACTCACCCAGCCTTGCTGCAGACTTAGCTTTGAAGCACCTGAATTTCTTATGCTCAACCAGCAGTGCCAGAAACCTCCAGCCCAGGACCCTCTAACAGTGGGACCTGGCTGCCCACACGCTGCCTAAGCCTGTGTGGAGCATTCCCTGCGTGGAGCCATGCAGGCTCCTGCCTGTCTCACTGGGAGCTGCTGGTGGCCCTCACCTGCCTCTCTCCAGTGGGGAGCTCTACCTGGAGGGAAGCAACAAAACCAGCAGCGCCAAGCCAAGCTGCACAGACAAGAAGTGAAGCCTGTGCTGTGGTCTTCTTTAGTTTGATGCTGGCACCCTCCCTTAGGTCCCAGCTGTCTCCAGAAATGCTGGGAAACACTGACCCAGTTTGCTGATGACTTGTGCTCTGCTGTGTATTTTAAACACAATTGCCTGTAATTAACAAACAGGACTTAAATACGCTAGAAACATAACTACAAACATGACAGAAAATGAAGATCTCAATCTTACAGGAACTTGCCATGCTAAAAGAACAGACTGGTTTGTCAGCAAAAATAGGAAGAGTTCTGTAGTTGCCAAAATAAAGAGCAAATATAGTATCTTACAGTACTGTAGTTGCCAGGCAATAAACCTCCTCACTACAGTATGTTTATCTCTCATAGCAGCCCATGTTTGCCTCCCTTCCCTTCTGCCTCGCCCTTTATTCCCAGGCCTGAGGGGAGAGAGGGACAGAAAACAAGCTCCAGGTTGGAAGTAAGTTAATTTTTTTTTTTTTAATATTTTGAGGTCTCAAAATCAAAGTAATGCACTACTGTGTTGTCTTTTCTGTAAGGTCATTCTGTAGAAACACTTGGAATTTAGAACCATCATGGAGGCAAAGAACAGCTACTGAGACCATAAGAGCAAGGGTTCCAGAATTCGTGCAGATGTCTTTGTTTCAAAAATTCATACTCATAAGGCAGGCTACAGTTACTGCAACTTTACAAATTCATATAAAAATTTAGATTCATTGAACTTTTTGTTCCAGTTTCTTATTTAACTAGAGCTGCTCTTTACTGAAAGAGTGACACTGAGGTAAAAAAACCCCAAACAATTCAAAGGCCAACTTTATAGTTTTAGAATTTCCATTTGAAGGTGAACTCCAGGTCTTCTTCTAGAGTAATTTGTTTTATAAGTAATACTCAGTATTAGGCATATTTGATGGGATTTCTTTTTTCAAAAAAGCTGACAAACATGAGGGGACAATGCATCATGAGAGAACTGCTGAGTCAAAGTTACAGAGATGAGCTCTCTAACACCAAGCTCCAGACTATTTATGTCCGCAGACCCTTAGATGCCTGCAACAGTAACTCTTCTCAAGTACCTGCAACCACCTAAGATTAAATTTCCTACATCAGTGATCACTGACTGAATGATGATTAAGTGTCTTTGTGATTACTGAGTGAATCAGTGATCACTACATTAGTGATCACTGAGTGAATGATGAATAAGTGTCTTTGTCACCCCCAGGTGGGACTGCACCCTGCACTGTGAAGGGTGCAGTCCTACCTGGGGATGACAAAGACACTAAAAACACTGAAAACACTGCAACATTCACGGGGCATCAACTCATAATTCAGGGAGACAGAATGGCATTCAGAAGAGATGCCTCTAAAATCTCAAGCTTAAATCCAAGGTGACAACCACTGGAGATTTTAACCTATTTCCCCAAGTGTCCTTACTCTGTAACAAGTGTTCTTTTTTTTTTTTACATTGAACTTGAGGTAGTAGTGCCTTACTTTTATCAATGAGGCCAAGGAAAACTATGACTGTGCACCAGAAGGAAATCCCAGCATTTATTCCTATTAAATGATTTCACATATGACTTTGTATGAAAGTTGCAGAGAGAAGCTTTTGGAATGAACAAGTTACTGTGTCTTTTTCTCTAAATCATACAGATAAACAACACTGAAGGTGTTGCTGGAGTTAGCAGTGCTAAACATCAGCACAGACACTTAGTATTCTTTTCTCATTAATAGATTATCTACTAACAATTGTTATTATTGCTAGTAGCAATTGCCAGTATTTTACCTAAATAGGCAACTTTCGAAAAACTGGAGGTTACAGGATCAAAGTTAATGAAAATGCCTCAGTACCTCCTCCATCTTCACTGGAACAATTGTCAAGATGGGGCAACAAATATTTTAATCAATACCAGCAGATCCCTTAACTTAAACCACAATGTTTAAGAAAAAGAACTGCTCAAAACTTGTATCCTCCAATATCTATGCACAAGTGGAAACCATACTATTTGCCTTTTGGGTTGGATATTTTGGTTGGTTGGTTTTGGTGTTCTTTTTTTGGTTGGTTGGTTTTTTTAAAGCATATTCTGCTGTAACTGAGAATGTGGGATGCTTTGGTAACTGGTTGCAGAGCAAATGAACTGGCTGAACATAGCAATACCAACTAGATGCCAGAAGCCTAATTCTCTCCTTTTACTGTGTCACAAGCTGAAGCTCGTAAAATCTCAGGAACCCTTACTATTAGGTTTTTTTAATTCATGTTTTTGTCAAACAAAACCAATCTATTGCCGTATATTTAAGTGACTGATTGAAATGGTACCTTCAATAATTTTTCTTAGACAACAGGCACAGCAACTGACATGAAAAAGAACATAACCTACAGGTCAAATTTAGAGTGATTTCTCATTTATAACTAATTCCATATCAGCAGGTTTATGGATTATGCAACTAATTTTTCTCCAGGGATATTACATAACACAATTTGTATGAGGAGTTGAAGGTCAATGAACAAGCCCTTTTCTAGGAGGTGTGAAAACTTGCCTCTTTAGGTACCCACTTTAAATTGCCTTGTCATTTCCTGAGAAGGGTAGGAATTGAAAATATTATGTGCAACTGATTTCTGAACAGTTTCTGAAGTGTCTACAGCCCTTGGAAGACATTTAAAATTTGCAATGAGTATTTTACTGTTTTCAAGAAAGTAGTACTTGAGAAATTTAATATTCTCATTAAGACAATTTAAAAAACAAAAAAACACCAACCCCCTCCCAGCCATTTAGATTCCTAAATTCTCACCTGAACTGAGCTTTGATGTTGCTAGGGCTTGCAGATCTGGTCTGAATTTCCTTCTCTTGTTTTTCTCGCAGGATCCTTTCAGCTAATAAGAAGTAAGTAGCAGTGATGTGATTGTATTTGTTAGTCTCCAATGCCCTGAGGAAAGTACAAAAGATGAAATAACCCATCCATCAGTGTTTTCTAACAATTGGACATGCATCTTGCAGCTTGCAGTGCTTCCCGTAGAAGGAAGAGTGCCTGAAAGCAAGACTGCCCATTTCTGATCTTTTGATGAGCATGCCTTAATTTTATCAAAAATAAAGGGCCAACAAGTCCAGCAATTTCAACTATAGTTGGAAGGAGACATCCTTAGAATATCATCCATCAAAAGTAAGAAATTATTTTTTATTTCACATTCTTTAAAAGATAACTTTTTTATTAATGTTCTGCACTAATGATGGGCTCTCCCATTTGCACATGCGACCACAAAATACTAATATTCAGTTATGCAAAAAATGGAAGAAAACTTTCATTATTTTAGGGCTGCCACATTGAGTTTATAGTAAAAATAAGTTCATAAGCCAGTAAGCGTCACTCAGACATGGTAACAGAAAGGCTGCCCCTGTTAAACAGCTAAAAGCTTAGGAAGCAAGACTTCTTTCCCTTCCCCATCAACAGTTTTTAACAGTTGAACACATTAAAAAAGGAACAAATATTTAAGACCTCTTTCAATTTGGAGAATATTTCAGAAATTTGGCAGTTTTATTCTATTAGAAGCATCTATGTAGTTTTCTAGCAAGCTCCCTCAGTGACAGTGACTATTATGCATAACATAGATAAAAGGAATAATATTTTAAATTAACAACGATTCAGATACACTGGAAACGTGCTAAGGAAAAAATGCTAGAATCTCTCCCTTTCAAATATGCATGAAAGATGAAGAACAAGCATGGATTCCAAAGCATTTAAGTTTACTCAAGACAGCTACTGCAGGAATAAAAATACCGTTCCAATACATTTTTTTGAAGTTATTCCAAAATTTGAGTATGCTTAAGTACTTCTGATCCCACAATATCCTATAAAAGAGCAAGACTGCAATACTTTTTTATTAACTGAATGCCCTGATATTTAAACACCAAAGTGCCCATGGTTCTCATGATGTTCTTGAATCAAAAACAAGAGGTGCACAAAGCAAAGTGCATCTAGAACACTGCCGACTTACTCCACTATGGTGTCTCTATCTGCGATGTCCCCAAGAACCATGCGCTGTATTATACTGTTGTGCTCCTCCTCAGACAGATTTTTGTATGATACAAGAGGAATATTATACTTGGTTGCAGGAGATGGATCAACTCCTTGGAGCCACGCATGGTTTTCAATCTCTTCCAAAGATGCCCTTCGCTTTGGGTCTCTCTGCAACATCCGTGTAATCAGACTGTGAATAAAAAATAAATCTAAACAAAAATGCACACGTGTGTTTAAAAAAGCAGCTGTTGTAAGAGCAACATTAGGAAGACATTTTCTGCTGTCAGGTCACACAGATCTTCTGAAGTCTCACACTAAACAATGTGATGGAAAACTGTTTAGTCTGAAAGACATTACAAATACTGCTAAACTAAAACAATTTATTAAAACTATAAATACCATAAACTACAGTTTTCATTTACTATACTTAGATAATTAATCTGATTTTTCTCATTTATTTGATTTTAGTAAGTTTTTTAGGGCAATTACAAGTCACAGGTGGCCTATCAGCTAGTCGGTAAAGTAATAGAAATGTGATTTTTTTATTATTGCTGCTGTGAACAAGTATATGGCATGGCAAGATAAACAAATATTTTATTCTGAAGTAACTATCAGAAATTTGAGTCTTCAGCATTCTTGAAAAAACTCTGATTTGTTCTACCCACATATAAAAAAACCTAAACAGACCAATGCGCTCTCTGGCATGATGTAGGGACAAATCTACTAATGAGTTGATATTGAGATTTTACAAATGCTGGAAAGAAAGTGGATGAATTCCCCAAGTAAACAGAGAAAGAAGACTTCATTAGCACAGCACATCTCTGTTCACTTACTATACAGTGGAGGATTCTTGGGGGAGGTATTTTTGACTTTGTTCAGCAAATATGGGTATATGGTTTTGTTGCCAAGGTTACATAGAAACTCTATTGCTCCAACATGTTCTCCAGTTCTCATATAGTGCTTTTTCTTCCACTAAATATACTATACCATGCAACTTCTCATTGCAAGGCCACACACAAGGCACAAAGTTAATCACAATTTTTAATGGGTTTTTTTTGGTTTGCTTTTTTTTTCCTGTTTGAGATGATGTACGGATTTAGGAAGTAGAGGTTAATCCAGCCTTCTTAAAAAATTCTATAGTAAAAAAAAAGTCATGTTTCTTTTTATTAGCTGTGGTCTCTACCCTTACAGAGACGAAAGGCAGGGTGAGACATGGGAGCCTTGAGTTTCTTTGCTTTTGTTAATATTATGACAGAATGAGAACAAACTCCATATTTAATTTGACTTTTTTTAAACTACACCTGTAGTAAAATGGCACAAATGCAGCACATGTGCCTCCTGATTGAAGCTTGTTTATGCATCTCAACCCACAAAGGCTTTCACTCCAAGCTGGAAATTTAAGCATTCCCAGAGTCTTTTCCCTAAGAAAACCTAACCTATAAAGGACCTGGGTAACTGGCTGTAGATTGTTCATGCTTTGCACAGAGAAAGCAGATCTGCATATGTAAGCAAATCAATGTTAGCAAGTATATTAAGCAAAAGGCTGCAAAAGATAAGGTTCCTGGCTTCACCATGCAGCATCTCAAGAGATTGATTCGATGCAATTCACTGATAAGAGGTCCCTCTTAAACCTCTTCCTCTATTGTACTTTAAACCTCTTCCTGTATGTGAAGCTCTTCAGGCTCAGAGCAGCTTTTCCATGTTACTGGAGGGTGCTAATGACAGGACAAGAACACCAGCTATGGCACAGAATTACAGAATCATTAAGGTTGGAGAAGACTACTGAGAGCATCAGGTCCAGCCACTAAAATGGCACCAACATGCTCACCACTAAACCATCTTAAGTGCCACATCTGCACTTATTTTGAATTATCATCACTTCCAGGCACAGTGATTCTACCACTTCCCTGGGCAGCCTGTTCTAAGACTTGACAAGAAATTTTTCCTAATATCCAATCTTAACTTTGAGCTCATTTCCTCATCTTATTGCTTATTACCTAGAAGAAGAGACTGACCCCACCTGGCTACAACCTCTTTTCAGGTGGTTTTAGAGAGCAGTAAGGTGTCCCCTGAGCCTCCTCTTCTCCAGGCTAAACAACCCCAGCTCCCTCAGCTGCTCCCCAGCTTCACTGCCCTTCTCTGGACACAATCCATGACCT
Source organism: Serinus canaria (assembly GCF_022539315.1). Taxonomy (NCBI): domain Eukaryota; kingdom Metazoa; phylum Chordata; class Aves; order Passeriformes; family Fringillidae; genus Serinus; species Serinus canaria. Next base: position 42,333,509 of record NC_066315.1, read on the forward strand.
CAGTGTCTTTCTCAAGAGCTCAAAAACCGAACACAGGGCTCAGGATGTGCCTTCACCAGGGCTGAGCACAGGGGATCACTGTCCTGGTCCTGATGGCCACATGGTTGCTGATGCAGGCCAGGATGCTGTTCACCATGTTATGCATTACACTCCTGGACTGCACAGATGACAGGTAAAGAAAGGAATGGTCATCATGACCACAGTTGTAACAAACTTCATTCTTTGGCAAGTAACAAAATTCTAGATGCTGCTCTAGTTTTTTTGACTGAACCAAATGCATTTTTCAAGCATTTATAAAGGCATCTGGTTTTCAGTACTGAAAATTAAAAGATACTCTACTGCAGATTCAAGAACCCCAACAAACATTTTAAAATAGTCTAAATAATGCAACTGGGATATATATTTAAAGGCCTGAAGGTCATTACCCATAGGGAAGCATGGGAAATACTGGAACATATCAATAAAAAGACTCCAGTGAACACTGCAGAAAAACACATCAAAAGGAATCGTGACTCCTAAATGGATATGGTATTTCCAGACCAAATATTTTTCTCCCTTGATAGCCTAGGATGTTAATTTGGAGTTGCAATTTCAGTAGGAAATGAGCAAACCTTGCTGTGTGACAGGTTTTGGTAACTTGTTGTTTGGACAGAAATTGATAAGCAGCAGTATCTTCCTGTGTGACAGAATAATCTCAACACCACCTGGTAACTTGTCCAACTAAAGAGTGGGCCAGAGCCAATCAGTACTGAGTAATTTCTTAACTTCTTTATAAAATGCATGACAATTGAGAGATATAAAGGAAGAGTATCAGTATAGGGAACTCCCAAAAGTAAGGCAAATCCACTTCTGTGAATGCTTCCAAGTTGTTTAGCACTCTACTTACTCTTTACATTCTTTGGACACATGAGGTGGCACTGTGTATTTGCAGTCCATTATCATAGTCAGAGTTTCACTGTCATTTGCTTCTTGGAATGGTGGTTGTCCACAGACTAACATGAAGAGGATGACCCCCAAACTCCATATATCTACAAATATAAAGTACATATTTAAAAAAACCAAACTGTTGAGGATACAGACATAATTACAATCCAACCCATGAAATATTCTTAAAATGCATATTGGGATGATTATTGCATTCTCCATTATGAGCATTACTTATGGAAATTGCAATTTCACTGAGTACAAAATACAGTAATTCTATTGCTTGACAGCTTTTACAGTTTTTGAAGGGGAAAAAACCCAAAATTCATTACTTCAAGGATGCATAAAAGTTTGAGATGCATTAACACTTTTGACAGCAGTGTTAGATAAAGCTGAAAATAATCTGGTCACTTAGAAGCAAGAATTCATTACCCTTTTGATAGCAAGTAGGCACAGGTTATTCAAGAGATTTGAATTCAAAGCGCATTCCTTTCCCAAGGACTTGCATCAACTGTTTTCTGTATTGTTTACATGGTACTCAGAATCACACTATCACTGGGCTGGAAGAGACCTTCAAGATCATTAAGTCCAACCCAATCCCTGACACCTCAACTAAACCATGGCACCAAGTGCCACATCCAGTCTTTTCCTAAACACATCCAGGGATGGTGACTCCACCACCTCCCCTGGCAGACCATTCCAATACTTTATCACTCTTAAAACTGTGTCCTCTCGTTCTGTCAGTTGCTGCCTGGAGAAAGAGACCAACCCCCACCTGACTCAATGAGGTAAGAAATTACAAAGAAAGTCACTTATTTCACTAAGACTGATTTTGCTTTGTTTTTCCTTCAGTGATGTTGTGTTGCTTTAAAACTTGGCACTTCCAATAGTAACTAAATTAGCTCATGTAAAACCAGCTTCTTATACCAATGGTACCACAAAGTGAGGAGTAGTGGGTTTGGGTGCTGAGGTTTTTTAAAAAATATCCAAACATAACAATTAACAGTGATTTCTACTACACTCTGGGACTCTTCTTGTTTCCTTCTAATTCCTGCTTGTGTAAAATAAACATTTAACAACTTTCTTGCTCCTCAGTGGAATAGCATACCAAAAGATGAAAAAGAAGCACTTTGGGGCATGAAGCCTTGTAGTTGGTATCTACTTAGTGTAATAGCTAATATTTAGTTCAAATCTTTATTAAGAGCCTGCCTAAGAGAAAATATTTCATGAGTGTCACTGCACTCAATAAAGGAAGCATAAATATTAAGAAATGCATCATACAGCAGAAAAATAAATAGCTTGCTCCAATATGTACTTAATAAAATCTCCATGATCTTAAACCTCAGCTACGACTCCATGCTCTGGGAATTTCAGCAGCAGTTTTGGGTCTTAAAACCTTAACACGTTACAGATCTGTACCCAGTAAAACCAAACAGCTGAGAAATGACTGGGCAGGCACCTCCCAAGGGAAGAAGGGAGTGCAGCCAGCAGTGATCTGGGACACAGAGCACACCAGCTTTTTCCTGGAAAGACCTGCAGGAGGGATCCACATAAGCTGCATCTTGTCCATTCGATATACTCAATGTGCATTTCATGCTGAAGCATGGCTACAATTTTACTTAATTAAGTAAATCACACAGATTCATCCCTAGAACAATTACTCATTTTGCTAGTTATGACCTATTCTTCTTATGGTTTAGCTGAAAGGGGAAGAGGAACACTACATGGTAATTTTCTTTAGAGTTCTAATTTGTTCTAAGTGTATACTATTAAACTCAGACAATTATTGGATTTCTGCTACGCTCACTCGAGCCTCAATCCTGTAGGTACTCAGCATTTTGAGGCTGGTGCACCATATCATTCATACCTGCAAATTCAGCATGACCATCACCATGTTTACAGATTCAATAAGTACTTTAGTAACTTGGATAACTTGATGCCAGAAAGGCAATGTTTAGGAATGCAGGACTTTAAAAGCCCTCACAAAACAGGGAGGTAGTTTCACCTAAAAGGTCCACCTTTAATTTTGTAAAGTTACTTGTTGTCTTCTGCTTGTTTAGTTTCCATGCAGCCAGAAAGTTTTGGTGTATTATCTATCTCCCATCACACAATAGATTACGTGAAGTTTTTGCAAGCACAAAAGACAGGTGAATTTATGCTTCTCTATGACCAGTCATCTTTTGGCTACCAATATCCTTCCTAGATTTTTAACTTGCCCAAGATCTATGTTGTGATTTGATCTATCCTAGTATTCTGTTCAATACTTCCCCACAACAGAATAGAATGATTCATGTGTCCTTTTAGCATGAAGTATTTTACAAGAGTTCACATAGTATTTATTAATACACACATTTGCTATAATAAAGCAATACATACTGGCTAAATATAAGCCAAGAGAAAAAGTTTTGATGAGGGGAGCAATCTAATTGAACTGCTAGTTAAAAATAAGCATAAAGAAAGTTTATACAGAAGGAAAAATATAGCAGTGTAAGAAATCAAGCTTAAAAACAGTAAAACAGTCCTGAGAAAAGGACAGCAATCAGAAAAAAGAAAAGAATTAAAGTTCCATGATATTGCCATATACCAAACTCTACCAGACCTCGAAGTTTCAACTGCATGGAGCAGATACTGAACGTATCTTTAAGTATTTTCCATTACAAGGTAGCCTCCTAATTTATTTTCTATTTTACACACATGGCTTCTTCTCTGAGCTATGCACTTTGATGCATTTCAATTTGAAAGGATACGTGTAATAACAGGTACTGTTTTAGTTTTCCAAAAGTTATTTAGATAAACATGTATGCACACTTACTTCATAAAAATAAAAAATAAAAAGCACTTTTTAGAAGGAAAATCCAACTGATTTTCTAAATTCAAAGAAAACCCCCAAACCACTATTGCTTGCCATTATGCTATGTCCATTAGACATCAACCTTTATGTTTTTACAAATAAAACAGTAATTACTGATTAGTCAGCACATAACAGAGAATTTTGGGTATTTTTTTTCCACTAGTTACTATATTTTGTAGTCTGTACCCATAGGTCTTTCCAGATAAGAAGAGCTGCAAATAGTAAAATGAGATCATTTTAACACAGCTGTATTAAAACAGAATAAAAACTCTGGTTAATAATGAAATATACATCATGCACTGAACTGCTACTGTATTTCATTATATCACTAATTCTGTTTAATATACAAATATACACAAAATATATAATAAAAGGGCATACTGTGTATGCAGAAAAAGTTTTTTAGAAACTAAAAATAGTGCTAAATACCATTTAACTGTGGCATATTATGTAGATATTCTTAGCCTCTCAGTGAAGAGCACTACAGCAGAAACAACTACACTTTACCTCACTCTTATAAACTACAGGCAAAGCTTCCTATTACACTTTTCTGATAAATGTGTACTTAGTGACCCTGCCAGCATAGCAGATGTTTATTCTTATGTGAGCAAGAAATAACACTGGACAGAAACAATTACATGGCTTTTCTTCTTAGCCTATTTTTACAGCTGTAGCTGTGAAAAGATAACTTCATTGCACCTACAGCCAAGGTGACTAAAATGACTCAGCTTGCAGTGTCATGGACAAAGCTGAGCAGCCTCAGCAAAACTTAAAAGTCTACTAATAACCAGGAAGCAAGAAAAGAGTGTGCCTGAGAAATCTAATCCACATATGACACTGAAAAATCACTGGGAGGCTTAGTGCAGACCTTGTTATGTCACAAGACAGATGTCATCTTAGCCACATCTTCACAAGCCCTGCAATACCGTATTATAGCAAGCCTCTCATTTCTGGAAGCAGAGCCATTTGGATGTCTGCAGGTGTACTAAGAGAACACATACAAGAGTTCTATCCTGCCCCTTCATATGCAAACTCTGCAAACAAGGGGTTGGTTCCTTGTCCCTCTTCTGTGCCACAGCTTAACCAGACCACATAAATTCTTTGCAACTCCTCATGCAATTAAAACCAACCAACCAGATGACTGATACAACACCACCTTTAACAAGGCTCTTGTTAACACAGCTGCACATCTTCCAGTCAAATTCAAAATTCAAAAATTTGAAAACATACTGCAAGAACTCTCAAATATATAGCTTTGTTCTCTAAATATACATCTTTTGTTCACCCATTTAATGTAATAATCACAGTTCATTTTGGAGAATTCTTCTATTCCAGAATAGTGTAATCTGGCTGAAAGATGCAGGATCTTTAAGCAGGGTTATCTTAGAGAAGTCAGTAAAGGATAATGAGAGGTTACTTTATTATAATGTATATTTGCCAAATTTTATTATTTCCCCAAGCAATACACAAAGTCATACACAACAGTATTCATTACCAGAGCTTTGTCCTGTCACAATCAGTGTCAGTGCCAGTTCTAGATTTGAGACCCTTAATTAAAGGAACACAAGGAAGAGAAGGGTTACAGAGCCCACCTTTAAAATGCAGATTCAAACAATAATTTATTTTTCACAATTTCAAGTTCTTTTCCTACTCTTAGTAACTAGCAATTAGCAGATGAAGGCTTTTTGGAAACTGCTTATTTCTGTCTTTCAAGGGTCATCTAATTTGCACTCTTTACAAAACTGATGAAAAAGCAGAAATTAGGCCCAACATGCTGCATGCATTTAGCATTCTTAATCACCTGCTAAACTTTAAGTTATTATAGTAAAGGAGGGCACAGTTCTATTCTGCAGTAACCAAAATCAACGTCTCTCAAAAGTCCTGTGAAGATCTCAAGACACAATTTAGCCTTTAAACTGGCTAACTTGAAATTGTCATTTCTATGACAAAGAATAAAATAGGAATAAAAGCAGTAGTAACTAGCTGCAGTAGAAAATATACTTTTTTTTGTTTTCCAAGTCATTAAATAATCAGAAAAGGATCATGAACCATGACAACCAGGGCTGTGTATATGCAACTTCCTTACATAATATGAAGTCACTGCCATAGAAACCAAATTACAACATTAGCTGTCTGTGCTACAGTTGTCTTGAACACAGGGTGGTCAAACATCTGTCACGTTCAAGTTTGCACACTGCACAAAGGAAATCCATATTCATGTGCTTCCCCATTTCATTGGTCACTGCTTCCTGAAGTTTGTGATTTATTCCTAAAATAAGTACTTAGGATTTCAGCAAGTTACAACTTAAGTGACACCTTCATACCTTCATATTCCCTCAAATTTCTACTGTTCCTCACAAGTCAGACATTTGTTACACTTTATATATGCTATATGAACTTGTGATTTTAAGCAATGAAAAATCCATACTCATTTTGGAAAAGACATACTTGCATTTACATACATAATGTAAATTGAGTCTACTTACTGAAGTTGTTTATTTCAGACCTTGATGGGAAAAGGGTTGATTTTTTTCCCTCCTAACTTAAATTTAGAACTGCTTAACAGTTGACAGTGTATATTGCTCAGCTGATAAGATGTATGTTTCTACAGAAAGTCTCCTTCTTCAAAAGTGACTAGTAATATTGTGTAAATTTAGCCAGGTTTTATAAATTTCTCTTCACATGATTTACTATAGCAGCTGAACATCATAGTTATTTTCTACCAGGAGCCACTTAAGCTAAAAGGAAACAAACCCACTTTTATGGAGATGACAGAAGTGTTTACATGTTTATTTTGCCCTTACAGAGGTATCAACAAACAGACAGTGGATAAATGAAGGGTGGAAATGGACCCCAATTTCCAGGATTATGGGCAGTTACTCTAACCACTGTGTTAAGGCACTGAAGAATGTTCCCCCTGCTGCAGCTACCTCTTCAGAGCAGATTTCATTAAGAAAGCCCAATCCATAGAAACCTGCTGAATACAAGCCTTAGAAGAGATTCAATACACCAGCACTTCAATACCTAGTTCTTGTATGCAAAGCTAAATAGGAAAAAAATCTATGTAAGATCATCAGTATCTCTGCACTCTGGGCATGCTCAGGGCTAGAGAGCAACTGGAGACCTGCAGACTGCTCTTTTGAGCTCAAGACACAAAAGCCCTGTTGTGAACTGCTTCATGTGGATTGAAGGGTGGAACGGTGATGGGTTCAGGAGAAGGTACAGGATAAGTGGCAAGCATGCTTGTTACAAGTTAGGATTCAAGAACCTGTTCACAGAATAGGCTGAGGGAAACTGAATGAACACTCAAACTATAGCACAGCTTCACATAATTGTCTGAAGAACCAAAACACAATTTAAGAGTAAAAATTCAAATTACAGGTGAAACACTGTAGAAAATGAGACTTCTACTAAAAATAGTGATAAAACATTATATACCACAGTACAAAAGATAAAAGCTGGTATCATACCACTGAATCATTTGAATGGTGCTTGTTGATATACTTGTGCTTCTAAAAGAGAGTAAGAGAAGTATTTCCACTCCTGTATAAGCTAAAAAGCTGCATCCCTTGCATAAAGTCAGTAGTGAGAAGGTAGAGAATAATTGTGAAAAAAGATTTCAGCATTTCTATATATCACAAGTATTTCTACACTGCCATGTGCAAAGACTACTGAAAAGTCTGGAATATGCTCAAACTGGACCAGTAAAATTTCAAGTGTAAGAGTAAAGAATAAGGATTACTTTTTCATAGATATTCAGTTTTTAGCTGATTTAACTATTCATGCATGCTTTAATTTTTAATGAAAAAGGCTTTGAATAAACTCCTATATTGACCTCTCCAGTTTTTGGAGATGCTACCATCTGTTAACCCAACTTCTTTTGTCTTTGTAAAATGGCACTTATTTTTCCCTTGCTGAAGGCTGCAGAAGAAAACATCCACAATCATGGCTAACATTTTTTAAATTAACATGCAGAACAGGTGTTTTTCTTTGTTTTAAAACACTAAAAATCCCATCAATATTATTATTAGTACACAGAGCAGACAAGAGAATGAAGGGAAATCTTTTCCTTTCCCTTCCTGTCCCTCCAAAAAAGAGCATAAATAGCAAATGGCATTTAGCAAATTATTTCCCTAATTAGCTTATCTGTCTGGTGAAACAGTCTGTTCTAAGTTATTTCACTTGACTAAGACACAATCATCAGTAACTAAGTCTTATCTTCAGAAGTGATTCCTATTTTCATTCAATCTGGCAACTAGTACTCATACTCTGGAAGCCCCAACATAAGGAGGACATGGAGCTGCTACAGTGAGTCCAGAGAAGGCCATGAAGATGATCAGAGGGCTGGAGCACCTCTCCTGTGGAGACAGGCTGAGAGAGTTGGGGTAGCTTAGCATGGGAAAGAGAAGGTTCTGGGGAGACAAGAGAGCTGGAGAGGGACTTTTCACATGGGCATGGAGTGACAGGACAAAGGCTGATGATGGCTTTAAACAGAGAGGGCAAGTTTACATTGGATATTTGGAAGAAATCCATCAAGGTGGTGAGGCACAGGCTGTCCAGAGAAGTTATGGATGCCCCATTCACTGTCAGTGCTCAAGGGCAGGTTGGATGGGGCTCTGAGCAACCTGGTCTAGTGAGAGATTCCCTGCCTACAGCAAAGGGTTGGGAATACATGTCCTTAAGGTTCCTTCCAACTCAAACCATTCTATGATTTCATGATTTTTCCCTGAAGTCCATAGCATGGGTTTTGCTGGTTGAGTAAAACCACTAAAATAAAAACAACTGGTTTTTGTTAGTTACTAATACATCTCAAGTTTCAGTAAGAGTATTTTAACAGAAAACACCACCATTGAAAGGTCTTACTGAACACATGTCTTCCTTTATTCCAAAACAGCCTGTTTTACTCCAAATCATCAGTTCTGCATTTAAAAATACATTCTATCTCCTTTGATGTATGTTGCTTAGCCACAAAAAGTTACTGAATCTATATTAAAAAAAACAAACTAAACTAACATTTTCTGCATGAATTCCAATACTACTGCTCCAGAAAATAATTAGCCAGAATAAAACCCAATATTAATTAGTTAAAAATAAAAGAAAGTTTCCTTCTTTATAAAATATGTTCTCAAAATCATTGGACATATCAAAGTCTATACACATGTTATTGCTATTGCACATGTTTCACTGCAATGACTGGGTTTTTGAAGTATATAATTTATATTATCTTTATATAGATAAAGATAATTTAAAGATAATTTTTAAAGATAATAAATTATCTTTAGTATATAAAGATAATTTGCTTCTGGTATCTTAAAAATTCTTCTTGATTTTGGATGGACTATCTTTTCATACATTTTAGCTATATAATGCATAACTTGCACTTTATTTAGAAAAAATTAACATCTGAATACAGCTTTACACATGAATGCAAAACTTGGGTGTCTGGTTTATAACTAGGTAGTACACCACTGATTTTGGTCCCACCAGATCTGTGTTGCCAAATTAGTCAGCCATGGGCTGGAAATAATTAATCTGAGTACTTGTTGGAAAGATACATGAAATTAAGCTTCCTGGCTGTGGAGATGTATTCATCATAACGAAACCTTGCGGCACAACAGCAGCTTGAAATACTATGAAACCAGTTCTCTCATGAACACAGCAACATGACTGTATCCCTGTATTTAAATTACAGTTTAGCTGATATAGCAGTAACTGAAGCCTATCTTGACAGCTTCTCTGTAGTTTCACTTGGATAAATTATTCTTTGCTTCACTCAGCAGTTTACTGGTGAATGCATGGAAACTTCTGCATAAAGTAATCCAGAACAGAACATAAATTATACTTCATAAATATTAGCTTCTCAGATTTACTGAGAAGTTATCAAGGATCACAGATTCCTATTGTTCAGTGCAGCCCCATCACAACAAAGCTTCACTTCTGAATGCAAGGCTCCAATACTTGCTATGTAACATCCTCAATTTTAAGCACTAAAAATAGTTTCTGGTCAGTACAGTAATTAGATTGATGGGAAAAAAAAAAAAAGAACCAAAGGATAGCATACTGCATGAAAACTGAACTCCCATTTCATTAAAAATAAACTTCACTGTTTGCATGCAATTTGACACAGAACAGAAACAGTTTGTTATCCTCAAGACTCCGACTTTCTGAAAGTGTTCTACAACCAATTCTTTCATTTGCCCTTTCTAAAAAGTATAAAAAGTTAATTTCTGATTTGACTCAGTTTTTTCAGCAGCATGAGATACAAAGCAAAGTGAAGGCAGAAAAGCCTGGCCACTAACTGTCTTCTCAGTACACTAGAGAAGACAGCAGGACAAAATACACCTAGTACTCACATCAATTCCTTCTGTTTTGCTTCAAAAAACATTTGAAGCCAAGAACTAGTGTACAATTCTCCTAAAAATAGACTGGCAATGATGATGAATTTCAGTCAAAATAGTTTCTCTTACACAGAAGGTGGAAAGTAATTGAGCCAGGCAGAGCTGATATTACCTGAACTTGCTAACTCAAGAGACAGATCCTACCACTCTCCCCCAGAGCTCTACTCCAAGCTCCATATTTCTTCACTTCCTGTGCACCACCTTTTCCACTCAATCCTAAGGGAACAAACAGCTCTGCTAACCTGGCAAAAGTTAAGCCTGCAGAGAGCAGCTTTTCTGTCAGTTTTTGGCTTTCTAACAGTTTTCTATCAAGTTTGCTGATAAAAGTCAGTTCATCAAAGGGCCAGCCATGCAGCAGAGTGCAGCAGAGGAGAAGGGGTAGCTCTGCACTGATGCAAGCAAAACAAAAGGGGAGGCACACCTTATACCAGAAGCAGCCAAGTATTACACTTTCAGCACCCTTCCAGCCTCAAGCTCATTCCATAGCGTCTCTAAGTATAAATGGTCTGAAGTGCTGAAATACAACAATAAAAAGGGAGCTTTTCTAAACCAAACAAGCAGAGAAATGCTTCTAATTTCTGAGAACTTGCCTATAATCTGATTTTGAGCATACTGAAACTCCAAAATGCTGCCAGGTATGCTCAGTTATTCAATATTGTTTGTTATCTGCAAATATCTTAGAACCTTATTTTTTTAATACCAGTCAGTCAAATCTTATATTCAGTGGTTTTTTTTAGTTCAAAAGGTTACTGTATATAGCCACTGGGCACAGGTTGACATTAGTCATTCAGTTTGACTGAACATCCAGGAACATCCAAACCAGCTCCACACAGGCCAGACAGGGTCACTGGGGCTAGCTGGCTATGCTCAAGCACCCTGTGAACGTGGCTGAAGCTTTGAAACACTAACCACACTCCAGCAACACTATGATAAAGTAAAAAGCCCTTGCAAATGCTTGATGCAAAAAGGAAAAAAAAGAATTTGGGTTCATTCCAACAGACACAAAGTGGATCTAAAAGCAGTGTATCACCATCTCAAGAAAGCAGAGTGTATGTATAACAAGGCCCCTGTTTCCTTCTGTAATCAAACATATATGACTAGGTAATGAATACGTAGTTTTACCATACTGACAGAAGATATCCAGGTCTGAGTTGTGCAAGCCCCTATCCAACTACTAAACCAGCAGAAGTTATCTGCAACTTCAGGGCAGCAGCAAGTTGCATTTGGACTACAAAGTATCAGTTGAGTAGCACTGAGCTACAGTAGCCAAAATATTCTTGTTAGTCATGTCTTTTATGAGGAACATCTTGCCACCATTCTCTTTGTGTTCCTGTGATGACAAGCTGCAATGCTAAGTAACTGTGATGGTAACTACAATGTTATCTGTGCATTACAGTACTTTTCTAAAGGCCAGTGCTCAACTGTTCTAAATATACAAAATCTCAATGCTACAATCTGAATTTGCCCATCTTTGATCCCCAGAAGAATGAATTTACTCTGCAAATGTTTCCATGCATTTGTAAAATACCCAGCTACAATAACATGAACTTATCACAAATGTCTGTGTCTTACCGTAGCCTACACAGCTCTTCACACTTTGCAGAGATGCCAAGCAGTTAAAATAGAACCTGCCCTCCTCTGAAAGAATCAACTAATCTAAAAAATTCCAACTAAATTTTATCACCTAGGAAAGAGGCAATTTCTATTTATTAATGATCCAATATCTGTTGATGCTGGTAGAGCAAAAGGAAGAGTACTACCAGAAGCACACTGTTCTTTCTCATCTTTAGTTATCAACTTTTAAGTACTGATGGAGCTCATGGTATCACACCACTGCTCTAGACAGAACTCTGATCTAAAGTAGCACGTCCATTGATTTAGGAAATGAACTTTATGCCCAGCAACAGTCCTCTCACTTTCCTCTGATTGGAACAAATTTTAATTAAGTATGAAAAAAACACAGGAAATTAGAAGCAACAGAACTTCACATTATCTAACTCACTCAGCTTTTTGACAAGCCCTGGGAACATATGATCATTGCCCAATATTCCTCTTGCATCATTATAACTACAGCTTTAAACACAAAAAGAAATGAGAGGCCTAAATTAACTAGGCTCTTTTCAAGTGTGCAAACTTTTAAGTGACATCACAAAGGGCAGATTAATCCCTCAACTTGCTGAAAGAGTTGTTTTCAAAAATCAAGCTTTTCTATTCTTTTTATTAAGCATATAACTTAATAAAGACTTGCCCTAAATATTTCAGTTGTTTTTTGAAAGAAAATGTAAATTATCTTCCTTTATAAACTCATTCTAATATTATTCATATGAGATCCAAAAGCCACATTTGAGGCAAACTCTCTGGCCAAAAAAACCCATCATACACTCTGATCAGTTTTTCTTCCAATAATTTTTGCAACAATTTTGCATAAATAAAAACAGGCGTGGGGTTTTAAAAACACAATGAAGGCAAAGGTCCTTTAATATGCACAGAGTGTAAGCAGGGGAATCCATTTCAATTTATCATTTTAGTAAATTGAGTTGGATTTCAAGTGGTCAGATGCTCACAAGGGGGCATGACCATGTCACTGCACTGGGGAAAGCATGACCTCCTTTTTACTAAGGAATAAGTTTTTAGATTAGTTCAGCTGTAATGTAATTTCATCCTAAGTGGTGGAAGGATCTTTGCCATTGTCAGTCACTATTATTGCAATATTAATAGCCCCATTCAGCTGACAGCTGAATGAGTTCACAGCACTCCATCACTATTTCAAGCCATATATACACACCTTGCACATTACTCGCATCACAATGTAACTGATGAAATTTCTTTCTTGAAAATTTCTTTCTTGAAAATTTCTACTTTTGAATTTATACAAGCTCATCTTAGCATGCAAGTTTATCTTTCAAGTTTGAGAAAGCTTTGCAGAAGCTCATTTCTCAGTTACATAATTACAATTTTAGTGGTAGATTTCCTAAACTTACATTTAAGATTTCTTTTTGGGGAAAAGGGGCTTCAAAGAAGGCCCTATATTCCCCCCGCAATGATCTTTGTATTTAAAATACATAAATCATATTTAGAAAATTTGTATAGTGTATCTTACCTTTTTACCCATAGTTAGAAAAGGAAAATCCAGACCCTTCAAGGTCATCATCTTACTGGAATCTTATAGTAAATTTTGTTATTTTTACTCTGGTAAGTGACAGTACTTCAGAAAGATTTTGTAGTGCATTACAAAGTGATGAAAAATATGCTACTACAATGTTAGAATATAAGCACTGCAATTGCTCAACTAGGATAGAAGTTTTAAGTATCCAGTAGCTGTGACAGCATATTGGGGAAATAACTATTTAAATATTCTCAGAACTAGAAGATAATTGGCATCTTTTGACACTAGTTAAAAGAATTTACATTTTTCCTAATTTTTCTACTGTTCACATCAATCATGTTAATGTGATACACACCATATTAACCAGACCTTCCCCTCTCTGAATCCATTCAAAAATCTTCTTTTAGCACTACTCAGAAGTTTACCTCCCTAATTGTTTACAAAGTCCTCTAACAAACATTTTTACATTTATCATTAAGAGGTCCAAAGCATGATTTGTTAACTATATAATTCAATTTGGACCATCTGGTCATAGTGCTCCAAATTCCCCTTCCCCCATTAATCTCCACACACCTCCTTTTCCCCAAGCATCTTCAACTGGGCAGCAATATCAAAACCTAATTTTTTGCTTATCCTCCAAAATTTGACTACTACTCCATTTTTCAAGAAATAATTCAGAGAAGGCATTGTACAGAATAATTAACAAATGCACTTTTCCATCTAGTTTTGAAGGCCACTGCTGTCAGTTATACTCATGCTGCAGGAAATTCTCAAAAGGAGGTAAGAGAACATAGAAAAACTCAGGAGTTAGGAGCTCTAGTTTGCCACTAATAAAACCAGAACCAACTCATCTGAATCATCTGACTCCGAACAGAAATAATTTTGTAAAGTATCACTGTAGCATCAATTTGCAAACTCAGAAGTAACAAAGATCCAAAATTCCTAATTATAGCACACTTGGGAAAGTACTTCAAGTCTGGAAAGCCCAGAGTACAATACCTATTCAAAGACAGAAGCCACAAAGTGTTATTCAAATGTTTAGGCAAAGAACCAAAATATTTTACCTAATAGCTAAAAATATTTATGTTTAAAAATAATACAAGAATTGTAGTTCAACAGTGTGCCTGTCAGCACACAAAATTAGCTGATTGTTCACCTCAAGTAAATTAGCAAAAGCCTGGACAACTCTGCCTTAATTTAAACCATCACTACAGCCACTACTATAAAACACAACAAAACACACAGAGCCATGTACAGTCATAATGGGTGCTACAACACCCATGAAAGTATCAGATACTGATAAAAACAAGAGGCATGTTGACTATCAAAAGCTATTCTTCACGCACCATTTGCAATTATATGTGCCTTCACCTGTTGGGGAAGTGAGTTGTACCTCAACTAACAGCCATCTGTATGACTACAGGAGAATATTCAGTGACCCCATCAATGTTTACAGCTATTCTAAAAAGACTAAATTACTTCTACTACAATAAGCAGTAGACCTAAGAGAGACAGTAAGAAATTTACATGTAGCAATCCACCCTGCACACTCCACTTTGCAGCTAGAAACATGAAGACTCATTTACACATTACTATTTCTTTTACCTTTTACACAATCAAGAGCAACTGGGAACTCATCCACTACTTTTGGTTCTCAGACACTGAAAGGGCAGAGGTGGGATAGAGGGAGTTCAAGCTTTCTTTACCTTAACTCCCTGTCTCCTCCTTTGATAGCTGAGTTAGTACTTGGTACACATGGCTTCCCACCACCTTGCAGCAGAACATGTAAGCAGCCTGGGCTCACAATGCTATTCTTACATGGCTAAATTGAGCAAAGTCACTCGTGGTTGGGTGCAAGGGAGTGTGGGGAGTCTTGCTAAAAATAAATTTGGAACAGGCAACTCTTCAGAAAAGAAGATGGGTTCTCTCTGAGTATTTAGAAATATACCCATTGCATCCACATTATTATTAATTTTTAAAAAATTACAATGTATACAATTGCATCATTTCATACAAAAAGAACTTTTAAGCATTTTTGAGAATGTTTGAGTATCTCCTTCAAAGAGAGCTGCTCCAGCATGACCTCATCCACAGCTCTTCCAGGTTATACTACTTCTTGCCAATTAGCTGCCTTCCATATTAGACATTATCTTGAAACAGAACAGAGGTACAAGATCATGGTATTTAAGTTTATAGATTACATGCTGAATTCAAAGCAGACATACATACCCACTGCTGGTGCATCATATTCATCCCCAAGTAAAATTTCAGGAGCAGAATAGGCAAGAGATCCACAGCTTGTGGTGAGCTTCTTTCCAGGCTGAAATTTGTTGCTGAAGCCAAAATCAGTCAATTTCACAAGTCCTTGTTTTTCAAAGAAAACCACATTCTCTGGTTTTAAGTCTCTATGAACTACATGCAGTTTATGGCAGTAGGATATAGCATGAACTATTTGAGCAAAGTATTTTTTTGCCAAATCCTCATTGAGACCTTCCTCATGTTTCATGATGTAATCAAACATATCTCCGCCATCCCCTAGCTCTAAGATGAGATAAAGCTTTGTCTGGGTGTCAATCACTTCATACAGCCGCACAATGTTGGGGTGCTGCACTAATTTCATGCACCTGACTTCTTGAAAAAGATGTCCAGTGGCAAGAGTGTCCAGTTTGGTCTTGTCAATGACTTTTACTGCTACTTTTTCACCTGTAAAGACATGCCGAGCAAGTTTGACCACAGCAAAATGGCCTCTGCCCAAAGTTTTATCCAAGTCATACAATCCTGCAATTTTTCCATCATATCCTCGTTTGAAGCCTGCCATTCTGTTTCAGAAGATGAAATAATATTTAAGCTCTTTGGAAATGTGGTATTTTCATATAAGAGTATCTGATGCAAATAAATAGTCCATAATCACTGCCAAGCATACCTAAAAACAAAGAGACAAGATTATATACTTGTATAAAAGCAAGCAAAATTATTATCCTGTAATTACCCCAAGTTACATTAGCACATTACTACAGATTATTTATGAAATAATCTTCAGAAATCTTTGCAAAGGATTTAATAAGGCAGGTTGTGCTAACTTGCAGATTTCTGACATCACATTATCAGTATGCTTGAAGAGAGTTTTAACACTTCAATAATGAAAATTTATCACAAATTCAGTGGCCTTCATTGTCTTGAGTCAGAAATCTTTCAAGCAGCACTTGAAATCGGTGTTATAAAGACTGTTAAAACTGGCAAAGCTGAAATCTGTAACTTTTCCAGATATGCTATAAAACAGCTGGGCAGCACAGAATATCATCAAGAGGAACATACCTAACACATCCTTTTTTGGCACACCCCTTCGTATTGTGCATCAAACAGCTCTAATACAGAGTTCTGATGGCATGACTTGGGACTTCTACCTCCCCCTTTTCAACAGCTTTCTCTTTAGTAAAGCACAGAGCAACATAAAATACTTAATTTGTTACTCTAATTAGCTTGAGCATTATCAATCAATACTGTAATTACAGCAAGTGAACAAAGCTTTGAAGGCTGAAATGAAACATTTGGGTTGGATGCCCTCAGTGGTAAATAAAATTTTTTGTTAAATATTTTGACTGAAGTTATACAAACTGGTGATAAAAAGTTTAGAGGTAGGCTGCATATGTTCATCAGACCTGGGAATAAGTGAGGAGAAGGGGGAGAGAGTAGGAAAGAAGCAGAGAAGACTCAAGAGTTCAGCTTTTGTGTAGTGAATTCCTGCTTACCAGGTATTTGGCACTTAAGCAAACAAGACCCAACATACAAAATATTCATATTCAAAATTGATTTTGAAGGTCTTATGTCCCATTGTCATTTTTTTTTTCCACACACAAAACCTACCAGAACTTTTTCCTGCATTGTTAACTTAGACTGAGGTTTAAATAAAAAACAGTAGCTATCAAAACGCTAACCATTTCTCCAACTTTGAGTACAAAGTAGTTAGAAATAGGAAAATTAGATGGCTCATCGCCAAGTCTAAAATACAGAAAAAACAGCTCTTTAGAATATATTTTCAGTTTCAAAACTGAGCTTCAAAAAGAAAAACTTTGAAAAGGAAGCTGGCAACCAAACAACCCCTTACATTAGTTATTCTCAAGTTGAAATGTAAGCATTAGATTAAAAACACTCCCTGCTAAACAAGTTATTTCACAGACAGTGAAACTAATGAACCTGGTTTTGTATGAATTCAATTACAAGGTTGGGGGTCCTATGAGGATTCTGTGATGTTTAACAAGCTCACCTTACTGCTTCTCTCAGCTGGAGCCATGGTATAACCTCTTTGCTATCCAGCTGTCTGCTTCCACAAAAGCCATAGAATTCAGTTTGAGACTTCCACACCTGTAAAATTTGAATGAAATCAATTAACTTCCAAAACTTCATAACCTAGACAAGGAACAGGGTTAAGTACAACAAGCATTAATACAATAATAGACAATACAAACACTGAGGTTTGGGGTTTTGTGTTTCTTTAAAGATAGTCATCAAGCTTCAACAAACTTCACTGGGTTTTGTGTTGCTGAATGCACCCTTTTATTCTGCTACTAAGCACTACGCTTCATATGCTCTTCCAAAAACCACTCCACTAGAAGATGGTTGGCATATCTGCTTCCCAACACTTCACAAACTGCTCATCTTACAGAGCTTCCCCTACCATTCCCATGTAACAACATCCCATCCCTATTCAAAAAAGCACAAACTGAATTGAAGCATGCTACATTAAACTAAATGCCCACTCTCCTACCTGGTAGAAACTATTACAGAATGCATAGGGAACAACATAATACAATGACAAATACAACAATAAACAATAAAACTCTCCTTATCTTTCAGAGACTCAAAAACTTCTTTACATCTGAGAGCAGTGGGTTTCTGTTTAATAGCACTTGATGGATTCTACCCCACCCCTCCTTGTGAAACTGGGCAGGTGCTTTATTAAAGCATGTGAATTTTTAGCATCAAGAACATACTGCAGCAGAGCTGAATAACTTAAATATGTGCTGTGAGAAGAACCACTTCCTCTTGTTTGTTTTTAATCTCTTGATAATTTGTGCATCTTCTCATTCACAGTCTGTTCCAAAACAAGAACCATCATACTCCATTTACCTTGCCTCAAGCAACTCACAGAATTAGTTTCCTCGCTTCCTAGCTTCAACTCAATTTTGTTCTAATCCTAGTCTATAAATCCTTTTGCAGAGGTTATTCCACAGGCTTTAGCACTCCTCTCACCCATCTCTACTCATTTTCTGGTTTGTTCTATTCTATTTTTTTAGGCCAATTTGAGGGTTCTTTCACTACTACTGCACACTAACAATGTTTTCAAGCAATACTTGACTTTGCAGTTATGTAATGTTCCATCATACTGACCTAACCCCAAAATGAAGACTAATGAAAAACAGTCCATGCACATACACAAACCACCTAATCTTAGCTGGTATGAAGCAGGAGGGGATATATTAATCAGCTGTGCCCCATATGGTCATGCAACTCCAGAGTCTCACTCCTAAAGAGATTGCCAGCATTTAAAAAAACCCAACAACAATAACAAAACCCCCCACACAGACATGCTTTTTAGTACTGCTGTCTCCACAGCATCTTAATCTGACTCCTAACTGCTTCTAGATTAAAGAAGTTAAAGGGAAACTGGAACACACAAATTAAAGACAGCTTGTCTGAATTTAACTGCAACACTCAGCAGTAAGGAAAGATTTATGTTCATTACTTTGTTCACTTGGCACATTCTCAACCATCATTGTACAAGCTCAACAAGTGATTTAACTTTAAATCACAGAATACACATAAAAAGCAACCTGTCAACAGAATTCCAGCAAAAACCAGTTATGTTTAAGCAATGAAGAAATATATCAGAGAGTAATCAATAGGATAAGAGCTTACAGAAGCAGAAGATAAACTATGTTTACTAATGTTGTGGCCCCATTAGCTGTAACAAAATTAATTCAAATTCATTTACAGTTTAAGTTAAAGTCTCCACAGTAACAGACCAACTAACCTTAACTCTGTGGTTTTAAAATAAATCTGCATAGATGAAGCACCCACCGCTAAATACAGGGATCTCAGATACAACACATGGTTGGAAAGTACAAAAGTTTCGAATTGTTCAGTAGTAGGAAGTGGATGCAAAAATGTCATGGTGTATATAGATACAAGCCTTGGTTACAATTTAAATATGCTATCTAAAGGAGCGCAGTTGCCATACCAATACATTTCAGAACAGTTTCTTTTTCTCAATTTCTCTTAAGAGTAAGAAAGTCGAATTTTGACAGTACTTAAGGATCCTCTATTTCAAGCTGGAACCTCTTTGAGACCCTTTGCTGTTGCCTCCTTAGTTACACCAGTACTGTGGCTGACTTTAGATGAAACCACACAAGCCTCTAGTTTTGCCATGACCCTCCGAAACAGGATTACTTTTAATGATGGATCATTTTGGTGATCCAGTTTACAATGTGACCACTTGAACATTTCCCCAAGTGAAGGAACAGACTAAAGCAGACAACAATCAAAATCTTCACCAGCCACATGTTAGCAGCAAGCCAAATGACAGCCTGAGAAAAAGCATTTAAGAGACAGTCATATCACAGAAAATGTTTACCTTATGTTAAACATTATGTGTTAATGTTTAACATTCACATTATGTTAAACCCCTGATAAGTTCATTTTTCAGCATTAGAGTTTGGTTTTTCTAGTTGGTGAGTTAACTAACCATTAGCAGCGTTTAATTCATGCAGCTAATTATGGTTCTAAAAATTTTTCCCTAATTATACCAGAACTCAGCTACACCCCCAATTCTTATTTTATGCAATGTAGACATTTACCAGTAAATAAATTCAGAACAGATCCTTCTTTCCACAGAAGCTCATATACCTACCTCACAAAACACAGCAAACAGCCCCTAATGGAGATCTGCAGGAGCTGTTTTGTAATATCATATGCATCCTATTAAAAAGCTTAGCAACAGTATTGTGATTCAACCATCTTTAAAAGATGGATGAATAGATCTGTTTAGAAAAAGAAGCATGTTTCAGAGACACTAGTTTTTCTTTAAGCAATTCACTCTATTCAAAAAGTTTCATTAGATTACACACTGCATGTAAGACCAGCCTAGTTCATCTTACCCTAATGTGTGTATTAGCTTACTTTAGAAAATGAACCTTCATGGTCCCATTTAAACAAAATGTTGAAAAACTATCAATGCAAAGACTTCCCTGCATCATCAGTCTAACAGATGTAAGAGCTGAAGTAATCTTCACTGGGACTTGTTGCTCCACAGACAGCTAACCATTCCCGTCTCCCTTCACGATAAATGGAGATTCAGTCAACACAGATAAGAGTCTGTGATAAAACAAATTGCACCCTAAAGCAGATAGCCTAAGAGATCAGATGAATCATTTTGTAAAAGCACACGCTTCCATTTTCTGTAACAGGAGTTTAG
The DNA here is from genome assembly GCF_022539315.1 of Serinus canaria. Classification (NCBI taxonomy): domain Eukaryota; kingdom Metazoa; phylum Chordata; class Aves; order Passeriformes; family Fringillidae; genus Serinus; species Serinus canaria. Next base: position 42,354,259 of record NC_066315.1, read on the forward strand.
AATGAATAGCTCAGTGGATGCACACATTATACACATCCACCAGACAAATTAAAGTTTTACCCTGCTTCTCCTTTTGCTCTCTTTTGTCTCAGATAAGTAACAGCATCTATACCAATTATTTATTTACTACATAATTGTATGTTGACAGTAAGACTTATCTTGATTGTGTTCCTAGAAACACTAAATCCAAAATCTGACATACACAGAATATGGACATTCAGAAGCAATTTTTTTTCACTCTGAAAAGAATTTGTACAAATCATCAGAATCTGAGAGCAAACTGAAGAACATATTAACTCAGTAAAATAAACTCCAAATATAATTTCTTATATTTTTTCCAATATTTCCTCCCAATTTTTATCTGCCATCCTAACGTAAGGTATCTTTACAGGGTAATCTATGAACCTTTAAAAACAGTCTGTCTTGTTACTATATGACCCACTACTTGCACTGTTACACCTTCACTTATGTGTCAACCTGCTTTCCCCCAGAGGAACTTTTTATCACCTTTCTTTTGGTATAAGGGAGCACCAACACACTAGAAGCAGGTAAAAGGCATTGCAAGAGCGATATGTGAAAAACACACACACACTCAATGCATATCACATGGCCTGAAAACTTATCATTATGCAACTCCTCCAGCGTATTTCAAACTTCTTAAGCTCCTAGTATCCATTATTTCATGAATATTCAAGACTCAGTATGGGAGTCAGTATCCCAGGAAAGTGTCTTCTTCTGTTTGCATACAGGCATCATGATCCAGCAGAGCCCTTCTTCCTCCACCTTCCTATGGCCTTTACAACTACCACTCAAAGGTACTCAAAGAAACCATGGCAATCTACACTCACCCTACAGCCAAACATTTTGTACATGCAGCATTTTTGGGGGGCAGAGGAAAACAATTCACAGAGGCAGCAGTGTTACAACTCAGCCGTTATATATGCAATGCCCTCTTAAAGCTTTATTTTCCACTTTATGTGACTGCACCACAGCATACACACATATCTTCCCTTTCACTGATGACAAACCCTATAAACTCTCCTGTTCCCAGTGAGTTCCAGGATAAAACACTACAGGAGATTTTTTTCAAGGTGTACATGCACTTCTTTCATTTTCCTGTTAGGCATTAGTGTCCATATCCAGCCCACACTGTGTTACTGAAATGTCAAGATATATCAGCAAACCTCTCTACTATTGAGCTCTGACTACCTCTAAAATGATGAAGAGTTATCAAGTAATGCTGTGTTACAAAAATAAAAAGAAGAATTAACCTGCAAAACTTAACTGTACTCACTAGTTTTAAACAGTCTGTAGAATTTTGCTCTGAAAATATACGAGAGGCACCAATTACTGATGAAGTTTTGCCATTCTAAACATTTGGGAAATCTATAATGAAATGTGTTTTGTCATTTTAGAATGTATTGCAGGCATTAGAGCTACTGATGTCTAGCCTTAACTCTTCTTAGTTTTGAAGCAAAAGCAAAATGCCAACAAGAATTCTCAAATTCTAAGGTCCATTATTCAATGTACAGCCAGCAACAGAAATATTTGGCAGGTCAATAAACTTGGTAAAACATTGCTCCTGGACCAACAAAATGTTGGAGGATGGGAAGGGCAGCACTATTATAGATATGAGAAGAAAAAAGTTAGCAACAGCACTTCATAACAAAAAATGATGAGAGCCTGCATGATCTGACTTCTAAGAGCAAGACACTTTGAGGTAGATCCAATGCATGAGAAAAAGAAAATGTAAAAGATACAAAGCATGATTCTGGATATCATCAATTAAAGAACACATTTATTTCTTAGATAAGGAATTCCCAAACTTTCAGACCTACAGATTGCTGTCTACCATCTATTTTCTTGAAGACTAATGCAGTAACATCAAGCATCAAGACAATTTAAGCTTTCCTATTTCACACAGTTAAGCTGTGGTAAGTGATCTTCAGAACACTAGAAAAAAGCAAACTAAAATTTGAGAACTCTGTTGTAGAAACTCCACCTAATAGTTGATATCTGTTTGAGAATCACCCTCCATACAAAAAACTTAAAGAAACCACTGAATCTGAATTGGTCCTTCAAGGCCTCTCCTTTAAAAGTCAAGAATCTCTATTTCCTCTTTCTTTCCAAGCAGGTGAATGAGAAAAAATAGAGACTACGCTGATGTAGACTCCAAAGCAATAGTAAGACAGTAGAGTAACAGCTGGATGATGATTATACACTGGACTCCAAAGCTATTAAGAGGACACATGCACTAAGACTGATGGAACTATGAGCCACTGACAAACCCATCACCGGCAGTTACTGGCACTGGTTCCAATTGTGAAATATGTTAAAAGCCCAAAGTACTTTCACAACCTTGCTGATAATTCGCTGCAGTTCACAAGGTACTTTCCATTTCTAAGAGGAGGTATTACACAAGACAAATACAAGTTGCCCTACAGATTTAAAAACTCAGCAAGAGCTTTACACCATTTAAAGTCCTCACACAAGCCACAGCTCCGAAAGCAATTAATCTCATGTTGTATCTGTTTTCCTCTTATGCCTTCTCTCAAAGGCCAGCCTGTGGCCTTTCATTTTTAAAGAAAAAAAGCAAGAGAGACACTACCATTTTTACATACCAGAAGCTTCAGCAATACAGCACTTAAGCTCTGAAGCTCCTCCTTAAGTATTATTGTATAGAAAAATACCAGATCTTCCTGAATAGCCACATCTCATAAATTATCTTCTGCACAGTAGTATGTGATAATGTCTTTTAAAAGTACTTACTCCAAGTTTTGTTATATCTGCTAGTACTTTCTTTCTGTATCTGTAAATCAGTTATAAAACTTTATTCAGACCCTGTGATGTTATAATATATAAAAAATTAGTTTCAGCTGATAATCTCATGTTTTGCAGTTCCCACTAACAGAAGAATTTTTCATCAACTACAGAAAATTTGCACGGATATCTTAGTTACAGACATTCGTACATTTAAGCAATCCAGATCTGGTATTTCGGCCAACAACTGCATAAGCAACAGAGATAACTCATAGTAGTTGGACTCCCTAGCCCAAAATTATACTTTTCCAAGCTTGATAAACAGCATCCAAGTAGATTTTTGAAGATTTTTAATATTCTAAATCCCATAATATTTTCTTTTTTTTATTCTTTTTTCTTCCCCCAAAATAGCTAGGAACATTAACTGATGAAGAAATATTTTGCATATCAGGTGATTCATGATGGTATCACCATCTTTTAGTCAGCATGCTAAATCTTTATATCTAGGAAACTTACTGCAGAAACTTTGCAGAAAGCAAGTAACTCGATTTCTCCACCAAACTAAACTCCATCAGAGAAGCTGCTTCATCTACTCCATATTCATGAACTCTCAGAATCATTTTACCTTTTTCCAATGCCTATTTATTAACATTACCACATAATTTTGTCATGCCAGGCAGTGCAGCTAAGACCATTAAAAGGAGCTCTAAACATTCTGCCATTAATCAGTGAACACTTCAGTGTGGCATAACATTTCAATGTTAGCCCTGTTTTAACACCTACATCTTTGTTGTCTAAATTCAGAACCACAAGCATGATTTTCTTCCCATATCAAGGGAGGTGAAAGCATCACATGCCATCTCAAACACAAGCGTTCAGATGCAAATACATGTGCATACCCTTAGTATCTATTACAAACAATAATAATTTCTATTAAATTTCTTAATATATTCAAGGTTAAATATCATATAGTTTCATTTGATTAGCAATAAATCTGGTAACACAAAATTCAAGTACTGAATTGACTTAAGTTGCCACTATGAGACTGGTGTTTTCCATCTAGGATACAAACTGCTTAAAGACAAATAGATTGACTGCAACCAACAGTTACTCAGTTTCAATACCTTATTCTTATTTATAGCATCCTAAATTAGTCAGGAACAGCCAGACACCTGAAATTTGCCAGGCTTTAACATGAACTAAAATTATAATAAAGCCTAGGCTATCATCTCTCAAGTAAAGTCCAGTCAGTAACTAGATAGTAGTCAGTAACTAATTTTTCTGCAACTTTCTGCTGCAGAAAACCCCACAATGATACATAAAGAAAAGTCTGTCAAATACAGTGTAACATTTGTGTCCCATCGCAGTTGTAGAAGATCACTGTAACAGAGGGATTCAGCTTTTCAGAAAGTGAACATGCACTGTTTTATACTTTGCAAGTATAATTATTTCTCATTAAGTTCTTAACATTGGTGACTCAATCAACTTATGTGTACTAGAACTCTGCCAGGGCGAGTTATCCTAGAGTTGTAAGGGAATATATGTTTTTTCAAATCCTCTTAAGCGCTTACATAATACTGTTATGTGTATTAAAACAAAAGGTATTTTACATTATTATAGCAGCAGCAGCATTTCAGTTAAGTGTTTGAAAATAAGGTGACACAGAAGATGGGCAGAACCTCAGAGGCTACTAAAGTGAAGAGCTTATAGAATTTAATATTACTATATTCATCATAAACTGCAGCTCAGCTCTATATCCCTGATCTGAACCACGTTCCATTGGTTTCTTATTTTAAGACACAATCATAAACGCAATTCAGTAGGAATGGGCAGAGGTTCACCAATAAGTTTTACAGCTACAGCATTTCAGTGAAAATTTGAGAATCCAAAAAAGGAAGTGCATTATTTCACAAGAGACACATTGTGAGGAAAAATACCTAGCTGCACCAGGATACTGTGCCCTTGAAAGCAAGGCAGGCCAGGCAAGACAAAGGTGCTACTTTGGCATTAGAGTTGCCAGCAGGATAAAAGGCACGATGATAGAGTGAAGGTGTAGACTGCAAAAGAATTATTCAAGTATTATTCAAAGGCAGTTCGAAGAGACCAGGTTGGCCAAGATGCCTACTGCACAGGATGACTACTGCAAGTAAAAGAATATCTGCAGTATCATATTATTATGCACACCCTTAGCATGTTATTTCTTTAAAATAATCAGAAAGTAGACTATTTATTACAGTGCAACCACCCACACCACATGGCAGTATCAGTTCTCATAGCACAATGATTCAAGGAACAGCAGTAACCTGTAGGGTGTCCAGCATTCAAACTGTACTTTCTTGCTTCTCAATTGCATAGAATGAAAGCAAAAACCATAACACAGTAAGTACATTTAAGATGCAACTCTCCCTTTTCCCTGCTTTTTATGAAAGCCTCAAGTGTGGATCATAAAGATCCTCTCAAAAGAGCCAGATGAATGTGCTGTCTTAGATGCCACCTTGCCTACCAGGCAAAGCTCCAGCAGTCAGGTTAGCTTCCCTTTCCTATCACTTGAAAAACACATGTCATCATTCTACCACTTTTTTGGTCATTCAGGGCATTCAGAAAAATTTAAAAGACTGGACTTTCTCCTCCTCAGTTTTTATTATTAAGTCCTCTAATCTGGATGTTGTATGCACTAGAAGTCAAAGGGGCAGACATTAGTCTAAGTAAACATTTTGACCTATTTCACAAGGTAAAATTTGATTGCATTGTTTGGCAATGATTGTTAGTTCTTATTTGTTTCAGATTCCTTTGAAAGATCAGCAATAGTACAAAAACACCCACGAGCTAATTTCCCACTTTCTGTGGGAAAAAAGTCCCAGGATTCCTTAATCCACTTCCTAATGGTGCATGCCTTGAAAGAAATGCTTAACTGTAACACAATAAACATTTGCTAATAAACACTTCTATACAGATTACACTTTCAGAGATTTGTTAAACTGGTCCTTCCCTAGAGCCTGAAGATCCAAATATATCCATAATAAACAACTCCAAAAAAGCAGCAGTTATGACTAAGTAGCGACTGCACTACAGAGGGCAGGCGTAAGCATATTTGTATGCACTTCATTCATGCTAGATGGCTGAAAATCATACAATACGCTTCAGTTGCTCCAGGAACTGTAATGGTAACACCAAAGAAACAACTGCTTTGCCCTCATCTACTCATAACAAGGTCTTGGAAGTGAGATGATCAATAGGAAACTATTTATGAATAATCAAAAACCCAAAGCGTGTATCCCACATAAAGGTTTCTCCTTCACAGGTATACTAGCATCTCCTACCAATAAAAATATCCAATCTGAAAATAGGTCACTTTTGTCACCAACCATCCTCTGGCCAATATAGTAGGGGGTTTTGCCCGAGTGGATGTTCTCCAACACTTTACTCAGTCTACTTACTAAAAAAAAAAAAAATTTAAAAATACAAGGAAAAAAAAACCAAACCAAAACAAATAAACCCAACCCCACTTATTCGCCCTTCAATTATTACTAAAACTGCACATCAACTATTTTTAAAAGTCATCTTCCACTAATTAAGACACCTGGGTGCCAAAACTCACCTGACAATAAGCACAAAGACCTCTATGCAGGACCTTGCTAGTTATTCTACCAATTTCTATACTAATCTCTAGGCAGCGAATTCAACGTAGTAAGTGTGCTGACAGCAGCACGGCACGTACTGACAAAGAACGAGGGATACTTCCAGCCTCTGTCAGGAGGGGCACGCTCCAGCCCTGGGCACAAGGAGATCAAGGCAAACCTGTTGGCTACGCACCGGATTCCGAGGGGCGAGATGCACCGTCATTCCCCTAAAACGCACCAGCGGCCGGACCGCGGGGCTCTCGCCTCACTTGTTTATTTTTTTTTTCCCCCCCCTTCCCGGCAAGAGAACACAGGCGGCGGAGCCGGCGCGGGCAGCAGCAGCGGGGGAGTGGCGGAGGGACCGGTGTCACTCCGGTCACACGCGCGGGGCCGTGTGTCACCGCGGTCACACGGGGCCGTGCCGCACGGACACTCCGCCGCGCCGGGGGCACGGCAGGCTCCCGGCAGCCCGCCGTCCCTGCAGGAACACCTGCATCCCGGGAGCCCGCTGTCCCCGCAGGAACACCCGCGTCCGGGGAGCCCATCGTCCCCGCAGGAACACCGCATTCCGGGACGCCTCCGATCCCGCATGAACACCCGCATCCCGGGAGTCCGCCGTGCCCGCAGAAACAACCGCTTCTCCGCTCCCTTCCCCAAGCCCTCCCCTCCAGCCCCGCCGGCACCGACACACCGACCTTCGGTGGCGGCCGGGAAACGTCCCCTCAACCGCCTCCTCCTCCCCCTGGGCCGAGGCCGCCATTGGGCTCGGCCGGCTCCGGGAGGGGGAGGAAGGAACCCACCACACCCCACCGGCCCAGCCCGAGCCGAACGCGGCCCAACCCCGCCGGCAACTTACTGCCCGCAACGGCGGCAGCGGCGGCGTCTCCTCGGGGCGCCGCGCCCCGCGCCGCCCCCTGCATGGGCAGCGCCCGCTGCAACTGCCCTCGGGAGCGGCGGCAGGGACGGGGAGCTCAGCGGAGAGGGAAGGAGGGACAGAGAAGGATACGAAGAGGGTCCGAGAGCCCAGCGGGGAAGGTCGGCGGGGCTGCGGCGGGTGGCGCCCCTCGCCCGCGCTGCGCTCGGACGGGACCCGGCGCTGCGGCCGCTCCCGCTGCGCCTCCGAGCCGCGACTGACAACAACGGCCGCGGCTCGCGCGGGGCCGCGAGGGGCGGGGCGGGGCCAACGCTCGCCCGCGCGCAGCCGCGCCTGCGCCGCGCGGCGGGAGGGGACGGGAGGGGAGGCCGCGAGCCAAGCGCAGTCGCGGCGGGGGCCAATGGCGGCGGCGGTGGGGGCGTGCAGGGGATGGGGTATCTGAGGGGAGTGGAGCGGAGGGCAGCGGAACCGTTCGGTTCGGTCCGCCCTGGGTTTCAAGGAGGTCCTGAGCAATTTCCCTTAGACATGGGAAAAAGACGGGAGGCTAAGTGCTGAAGGTCTGAGGTAGATGGTGAAGAAGCCCGTGCGTCTGCCACCTGCGTGGAGGCGAGTTGGCGGCGCCCTGTCCCTCTGGAGGGGACGCTGGGCTGGAGGGCTGCTCAAAGTCGTGAAAGGACCACGCCTGTGATTCCTGGGTAGAAATAATAGAGTATAAATGAGACTACAGCGACCACAGAATCAATTAGGTTGGAAGAGACTTCTGAGATCATCGAGTCCGACTCGTGACGGAACACCACAGTGTTAACCGGACCATGGCACTGAGTGCCACGTCCAGTGCTTCCTCAAACACCTCCAGGAACGGTGACTCCACCACCTCCCCGAGCAGGCCTTGGTCTGCTTGTGCGCTGGGTAGCGATGGTGTGAGGGCAGCGAGGCAGGCTGCTGTTGGATTCCCCTGTGGTGAGCAGGGTGAGCGTGCGATGGATGGTGGGGGTCATCTGGAAGCAGGGAGAGTGCGAGGAAAGGATGGCACTGAAGATAGTAGGAGAAAACAGGGCGAAGAATGAGCCTGGCAGGGGCTTCAGAGTTTCCCTGAGCACGTACACGGCTGTTCGGGTAGTGAAGGCGAGGGAAACACCTCCAGTGGTTGCGTTCGGGCTGAGTAGGTGCTAAGAAGGGAAGAGCGAAGCGGTTGCTCGGAGCATCAGAAATAGAGCAAGAGTTTGCTCTGAAGATCAAGGAAGGAAGGTCTTCGAATATCCAGGGAATTAAAAGAGTTGAGAGTGTCACTGTGAAAAGTGCCCTGGTGTTTTTCTTTTCAAATAGAAATAGCCAATCAAGATACATGGAGAGAGAATACAAAACCTCATTATATAGCGAAGCCTAATTTTAAGAAAATCTTTGATAAATGCTTTTCATTTTTTCCCCATGCTTTTACAAAATTGAGATATCATTTTCTTGTTAATAGCTTATTTATGGCAGAGGCTATTGAATTAACCTGGAATTTCTTACCTTGAAACCAATCTTTGTGAATACACTAAGCCAGAAAATACAGTTCAGGAAATAACTAAAGTGAAATAGTGTGATCATCTGAGATGAAAAGGACATAATGATTCTGTATTTTTAAAGTTTCAAAAGGGAAATAAAGTAAAAAATACATCAAGGTTTCAAGATATGTTTATTCTGAGCACTGCCGGCTACAAGAATGAGAGTTTCATTATTTGGTCATAATTTAGACCACTCCATGGTCTAAGTTCTCTGCTCTCCAATCAGGCTTGATTCTCCACTCTTGCACCATTCAGGCACTAATAAAACACATTGCTGAATTGCTGAATTTATGAGATGGATTTGATGTAGGAGATTACAGTAACCAGCCCATCTCCTGTGTCTGCCTGATTATCAATGATTTCTCTAGTCTGAGTTTGCACAAGTGTGTGATATGCACCCCTTGGATTTCTGAGCCTGCTGTGATCAGGTGGTGCCTCATGCTTATTTTGTTGTAAAACTTAAATCTAGATTCCATCACTCGTTAATAATAATTATGTATTGCCAATTGGTTTTCATTGGCATGTTGAAGAAGGCACATCTCACAAAGAACAAATGATGATTCAGTTCAGTGCCACTAAGTCTTCCTTAGCAAAATACTTTGGCATAAAGGACTTTTTTTTTATCAGCTAGAAATCACATTATCATCTATTGCACTGCCACACAGGATGTTGCACTCAGGTGTACTCAACTTTTCTGTATGTTTGCTTATGTGGGAGAACAGGTGGGTGGAAAAGGATACATTTACAGGGCAGAAAAAAGAAAATTCTCACCTGCAACATAGCTATTTTGAGATACTGTGCTTAGGGTCACTTGTGCAACACAACAGCTCATTTACTCAATAGGATGAGTCTTTGTAGATGAGTATGTGTGAGACCAAGAACAGGGTCAAGAATACACACTGTGCTCAAGTGGAGACAGCAGGGGCTGGAAGGAGTCTGACAGTCTGTAGTGGGATGGAATTGCCTGTTTTCAGGCAGCTTTATCACTGTTTACACTAGATCACATCACATACTTCTGGGCTAAGACCAATACCATTCCCCCAACAAGGTAATGTAAATCTCCTGTCACATATACAGTCACTTACACTGGGCTTTGTCTTCAGAGGCACAGAGTCTTGTTTTGATTTTGTGAGAGGTTTTTTACAGTGAAAACGTAATGAATGTGATAGCTACATGCCTGCAAAATCACACAAGCTGCAGTGAGGTTGCTGGGGAAGGTTGACCCTGTGCTGCTGCTTTTGGTTGGCCTCACCTGGTTTGCCCTGCAATAAAAGTGCCATGCCTCGGTCCCCACGTCAGTTATAAAACAGGACAGCTAATACATGATAGCTGTGCCATAGCAAAACACACCTCACCTGTCAGTCATCAGCCTGAATGTATTTGTCTAGGGAAGGTGACAGCAACAGCCTCACGCATCTGTCTGAGGGATTGCTCATGGCATACATGCATCCAGATCAGACCAGACGACATTGCTCCTTGCTAAATCCAATCCATAATCTACTACAGGAAGAAAATAGTAGATAATATTGGTTTTTACAGAATACCTACTGACTGACATTAGAAATAACCTTGTTTTAGATAGGATACAAAAAGTGTAAGCCATCTGTCAAAAGTCTGGAGTGTATAAACACGTGTGAAATTGCTGGTCTTCAGGATTTGAGAAGGGATGTGTTCTTTAAAAGATGAATCATTACGGTTCACCTGTTTCAAAAATTAGGCTAATACTCAATGTAAATTATTTTGCACCTTTCCAATGAGACGTGTTTGAAATGCAAAGTAGTGCAAGAAAATGTTGGGATGTTTCAAAATGCTTGAGGCTTGAATAATGACCTTGGACCAGCCTTTGTGAGTATGTCCATTCTCTCTCCCTAGTAATTTCCAAACCAACTGGTCAAATCTGAATTAAAGGGGTAGATATTTCCAGAATTACATGTTTTCATAAGTGTCATGAAACTAGGCCTGTGCAGCGAACAGCAGCCTTACCTGTACTCCCTGTATAGCAAAAGCTGCAGTGTGAGCTCACCCTTCATTAGTCACAGGAGAATCCGCATGGATGAGAGTGGCTTTTTCCCCTCAGGGTGGAAAAAGCTTCAGTCAAAATTCACACTTCATTAGATACTGGATAATCAGAGCATGAGGCTCAAATCCATAGGCCTCATTAGTTCCCTTTCATTATTAAATTATTAACAGCTTCCCTGACAAAGCAGAACAAAGCAGCTGCCTTTGGACAGATATAGAAGAGTACAATTTATACTGCAGCTCATGGAGGACATTCAGATCCGTACATTTCCATGATCAGGGGAGGTAACTCAGGTTTCTGGGCTGATGCAGAAACTGCTGGAAATATCCAAAGAAATCAAATCTTTTCTAAGGTCAAAGCTGTATTTAAGATTTGCAAATGATCCCAAAGGCAACAAGAAGAGCTTCTGCCACAACTCCAAGAGTAAAAGACTGAAAACAGGAGTGGTTTTGTTCCTGAGTGAGGCAAGTCGTCTGGTAGTGGAAACAGATGAGGTTGTGGCACTCAGAGCCACTGTTGCCTCAAGCGTATCATCAAAGTCTCCAAAGTCTCTGCTTAGAATTCATGGAAGACAGCTGCCAGCAATCGGTGAGGATCAATTCAGGGATTGCATGGGAGAATTTGACCCATAAACATTCATGGGATCAACAGAACTGTGTCCAAGCTGTTGAGGGAGCTGTCTGGTTTCACTGCAAGACTGTGCTTTTGTCTTTGAAAGATAGTGGAGACTGGGGTCTCCACAACCATTGGAGTGTTCTCCAATGACTCTTGAATAAAAAGCCCAAAGGAAAACTGTTAGCTGATCAGCCTCACTGCAGTTCATGTTGAAATTCATGTCCTCTTGGAACACTTTTCTGAACGCAGGAAGGAGGAGATAATTTGGAACAGCCAGTGTGTCTCACCAACCCAATTGCCTTCTATAGCAAAATGACTGGATTTGTAGATGAGGAAGAGCAGAGGATGTTATGTACCTTGACTTTTGCAATGCTTTTGGCACCGTCAACTGTCTTGTATCCAAATTAACACATTGTGGGCTTGATAGATGGACAACCACATGGGTAAAAACTGGATGATAGGACACAGAGGCCAGCAGTTAAAGGACTGCACTCTCTCTGGAGGCCAGTAAGAAGTCAAGTATTGTAGGGATCTGTCCTGGGACCTGACCTGTTTAATGTCTGTAGGAATGCCTAGAGGAGGTGACAGAGTGCCCTTTCATCAGGTTTGTGGATGACAGCAAATTAGTAGGAGAGCCAATATGGTCAAGGGTAGAGCTGCCACTCAGAGGGACTCAGGCTGAAGGAATGGTATGACAAGAACCTCATGAAATTCAAGCAGGACAAACAGTATCTGGGACATACTAACTCCATGCAGGGTATGGCTCTGCAGAGAAGGGCCTGGAGTCCTGGGGGACAGCTGGGGTAAGCCCCAGCCAGTGATGAAGTTAACAGCACTCTGGGCTATGTCAGCTGGAGCACGGCCAGGAGAAGGAGGGGGGGAAGCAATTACCATCCTCCATTTGGTACCCAGACTGCATCTGGAATACTGTGCTTTTCCACCACCACATAGTTGCTCTACAATGCTGCTGCAGGCCCTTACAAAAGGTTTCTCCCTCCTTCTCTTAGGAAGGAAGAGGGGCACAAACACCCACCCACAGCCTGTACTACAGAGGAGGAAACACAAAGCAAGGCCATGGGTGCTCTAATGCTGCAGAGGAAGTAGGTGTGTGCTTCCTGCCATGAGTGGAGAGAAGTGTTTCCCACTGGTGCCAAGGACAATTAGAGTTGCTGCCTGCTGTGAAGGAAGCACATTTTGTATCCTCTAACTCCTCATTTGCTTTTTAGTCAAAGCAACTAATCCCTCCTGGTGACACAAATAGCAGGGATGGTGATACGGGGGACCCTTGGACTGACAGGAAAACTGGGTTGTGGCCCAAGTTGACTTAGGCAAGGAGGACAAAAATATCAGGCTGAGACTCAGCATGCAGCCTCTCTGGGTCCTGACTAGCACAGAAGCAGTGCAGAAACTTTGCCCTTCCTATGATACCTTTGTCCCACATCTCGTTCTGGTGAGCTGATGACACAGTTCAAAAGCTTCTGCTTCACTCAGAAAGGAACAGGACATTAGAAGAACATCAGGCATAGAAATGATGAATGAAGTAAGGTATGACATGGATTTATAATGCCTTATTCTGAAAGGATAAAAATATGTCAGTCTGGAAGGAAAAATAGAGACACAAAGTCTGTGGACATGCCATTAATGTTCTAAGTGATAAACTAATTAAACACAGTAAAGTTAGGAGTGGTTCTAGGGCTGGTGCCTTACATACTTTTTCACTTATGGTTTTGGGCTCGGCCCAAGTTGTTTAGGGATTCCTAGTAACTCTTCTAGGAGAGCCAGGATAGGAAGAAGTGAGTCAGTTGTAGAAAACAAAATCCCTTAGTGCCAACATGTTTCTTTATAGTAGTCAGGAGCCTAACTCAGGAGTACTCCCTGTCCTTCTCTGTTCTGGGAAAGGTTGGGAGGCCTTTGTGTGGGACAAAGTGCTAGGTTTCCTTGTGCAGGTGTCACGCTGGCTGGGAAAGACTTTGTCTGAACTGGATTCCCAAAACCCCTTATCACCTTGCCAGGGTAGAATAATAAAGAAAGCAGCATTGACCTGGGATGAGGAAGGACAGGTATGAATGGCAGAAAAAAATCTTTCAAATTCTCTATGAAGTACGGGGCTTGAATACTCTAAATGTAGTAGAAAGTATAGAAAAGCAGCCATATGTGCTCTGCTACAGGGAAAAAGCACACAATTATTGCATTAAAATCAAAATTAGAATTCTGATCATGTGACAGATTACTTAACCCCAGTTGTTTGCTACTGAAGCGTAAGTGCTAATGGCTAGGATATGACCTATATTCCACCCTGCCTCTTTAATGGATGAAACAGGACCATCATGTCCTAAAAAGCAAATCTTTTAAAGCTTTTTGCAGTATTATAATTGTTGCTTACTTTCAGCTATGTTTAAATGCACATTACCTACAGAAGGGTCCTTAGTAGTACATACCCCTGATTTAAACTTAATTGCATCCAGTGCACTGTAAGAAAGAGCAAGATGCTATGTGAAGACTTGCAGCTGAAGACCTGTACAACCACGTAATGCCATGGATTTAAAAATAAGCCATTTCTTGCAAGGGAAGCTTGAGAATTGCACCTTCGAGGGCAATTGTAGTCATGGAACAGCAGTAATAATGTTTTACACAGCAAAATGTGTTTCTTTGGAATAACTGATGTTCATCTAAAAGGATAGTGTTGCCATTTTCACAAGTACAACATTTTCATTTTGAAATGAAACATTTCAAAAATTCATGTCAACAAAGGGTTTGGGGTTAGAGAGTTTTGTTTGATTTATTTTTTAAATTCTGACGAATTCTGTACTAAATACTTCCATATCTGCTCTCAGCACTCAACAAATGTAGTCAAAATTACCTCTGCCAGCACAGTAAAGGCCAATGGTTAAAGCTGTGGGGTTAAACTCACACCCTGGAATGAAGACTGAAGGGCAGAGCAGCTTTCCAGGTTTAGCAGACTGAAGCCCTACATTCCCAAAGAATTCACAGCTCCAGCCTTGGCCTGGGCTTTGCTACCGGATCTGGAGAAATTGTATCCACCTACACCTCAGCTTCACTTTGGCCAATGCCTTAGAGCTCAGCAAGCACTCCTTTTATTTTTCTTGTGTTTTTTTAAAACTTTTGCTCATTCTTCCTTTCTCTTCTTAGTCTTCCTTTTCTCTAGGTGGTCTGAGAAGAATGCTGTGTGTTTAATTTATCATATCTGTGATTTACAAAGTTTCTGGCAAATGTTTAGAACTTCTCAATTCAGGCTGAAAACGAAAAAAATAAAACCCCAAAGAGTTTTCTTGTAATGACTTTGCTTCTGACACTGAATAGGTGCACAAATTGAGGTCTCTGGGAGAGATAAAGAGCCGTTTTCACTAAAAAAAAAAAGGAAAGCGAAGGAATAGAAATGAGACTTCAGAAACTTCTGGTTTGTAGGAGCTGTCACATAATGTCGTGGTTAGAACCACAACACAAAATAACCATGCTCATACAATGCATGATTATTTGAACAACTAGGAGATTTACTGTGTTTTAGACAATTTTCATGCTGTTAAAGGCAGCTTGGATGTGTTCATTAACATTCTTCCCATTTTACAAAGAGAAACAATATTGGACCACATTTTAAAAAATCTTCAGGTCTAGCTCCAAATGAAAAGCAGCCCCAAACATAATTAAATGCAGAACTTGAAATTCCATTTCCATGTTTAAACAATGACATTCTCTTGCTTAATCACTGGTAAATAACATTTGTTGTCCATTTACAACTAGGGTATTAAGAAAAGAAATAGGATGTCATGATTCCTAATTAGAACATTCACGTGGAAGATTTGCCAGACTTCATGATAAATGCATGTATTTCTCTGGGTTCCCACAGTAACTGTTTTATAGCTGAGTTGGATTTGTCGCTGAGATCTCTGAAACTGTGTCAACGTTCTCTTGAAGTCCTACCCAGCCCTTTCCTGCCTCCATCTGACTGAGAATTTAAAGGACCATATTCTTTGAGGACTGAAACTGAGCAAGTTGTGTCATGAAGCCACTGTTGTTCTTGTTCTCTGTTCAAGAGGAAGACCAGGATTAGCTTTTCTTTAGACCCACAACAGGAACATGTATGCTGTTTCAACTCCCTCCGCCAGTCTTAGGACTGGAAACAGAAGGAGAAAGAAAACCCAGGGTTAATATTTTTTCTGTCTGTTTGATCACTGCCTGTGAAGCAGAATTTGTCCCATGGCATTATAATCACATTCATTGCAGAACTATTTTAGAAAATGATCAAGACTATTTATTTAATACTCCTGTAATATATAAATGAGTCTGTATTACTCATAGTGAACATATGCTTTGCTGTATTTTACTCTCATGTCAATGCAACCCCATCATTATAAATCAAGCAGAGGATTTGACAGACTACTTCATTCATGTCTTGCTCACTGCTCCCACTGTTCCCTGAAACACACACAATGGGCCATTTGTAAAAGGAACAAATTCCAACAGCTGATTTTACTTCATTTAACAGCCGAGTGCATCTCGGTGTAACCCCAAAGATGTTTTAGCTTATTTGTTTTGACTAGCAAACTTGTTAGCTAGCTCATGTAATACTTGTGAAATTATGGTGGGCTGTTAGAAATGTGTTTAGAACAGTTAAAAGTCACTGATATTCGAGCTCTTCAAAAGGCACTGTGCAATATTATCAGCAAGAACTAAATATTCTACTTGAGAAATAAGAGGCACATTCCTTATCTGTTGTTTGAACAAAGAAAAGGGTGGGAACATTTCTCAAGCAATCACCCATTCAAAATATTTCCAGATCGAATCATACCTTTCACACTGAAGAGTATAAATGACTCTAAGTGAAGTATATTTCATAATGGAACAAAACAAAACATATTTCATAATGGAACAAAAAGCTACTTAAATGTTAGTTTTTGTGACCAGCAATACATTTTGTCATCGTATCATTCACATTGATACAGTATAACTGGGGCAGAGCTTGGAGAAGATTTCTTAAAGACACAATTTCTTAACATTTGTTTTAAATTTCTCTTTGCATTTTTTAGTTTTTTTGACTGCTTGTTCTAAAATTACTGATCTGTTTGTTTTATCAGGTTTCAAGGAAACACAAGCATGTACATGTAATAAAACTGTTATGATACTTGTTTGTGCACTTCGCATGCTAGCTGACTAGGCAAGCAATTATGCTAATCTAGCTGCTAAATGTATTTATTACTCGTGCTGGAGTTACAGCCACACCTGTCTCCTCTATCTCACACCAGGACAGGGGAGCTGGGGAACAACAGTGCTCCTTCAATCCATGGAAGGCTTTGTAAGAATGTTTATGTGTGGCAGACCCTTTCCACTCCAAATGTCCCAATCCTCAAATATCTGATATTAAGGATATTTGATCCACAGTTCATTAGGAAGGACTAGCTGATTTGGAAATCTCTGTGATTGCTTTCCAACCTTTGGTAGATACAGGGGCTTGTTCTAAGAGAGTCAGAGAAATGCAACTGGAAAGGAATTCAGTCATGTCATGACTTCCATAGCAGTTTGAGAAACTCCACTGTTCTGTCCTTGTAAAAAGGTCTTCTAGTGGTAAGAGACGAAGGATCTGCAAAGCATTAGGAGTCATCTGGCCAAGGAGGGCAAAAATTTTTAGCTTTTTCTCTTCTCTTCATATTCCCCCTGTGGGTCACCTGTACATATGGCCTTAACTCTTTTCTGAGCAAACCCAATGAGGAATTGGAGGTGCTGCGATGCAGAAAGAGAACAAAACTTAGGAGAGGTGCTATACTGTATTTCCCAAGAGATGCTAAATTGATATTTTGTCTAGAAGTTGGAAGAGGCAAGGTCAAGAATTGGGTGGGCAAACATCTTCCCTCATAAAAACCTTGGAGGTACATTGAATCCCCATGGAATCCCAGTTTTGCCAGGACTAGATTCCACATAAATCTGAGTACTTAGAGTTGAGCACTGGTGGCTCTGGGATCTAAGCCTTACTCACATCTCTGGAATAAATATTCTGAAGCCTTTGGGGTCCCAGCCAATAGAAAACCATAGGCACAAGGATTTAGGTGGAATTTAGGCCAGCAGAGTCTGGGACTAAGATCAATATTTAGATTAATTGAAGGTGTTATTCACCCTTCTCTCCCCCTCATTTTGGATAGCTAGCAATCAGCCTTTTCTTTCTTTTAGAGGTCTGAATATTTATGCAACCAGGAATAAATCTATCCCGACCTCCTCTAGGCTTTCCACAATTAGTCCTTCAAACTACACTCCAGAGTTGAATCACATACCTTCTAGCAGTGATGTTCAGAGCACAACTGGGTGACTGTCAGCTGGCCAAACTTGCACATGCTTTGGAGTGCATCTCTGGTTTCCTAGGGAACCTCGCCTGTGTCCTCCTGTGGTGTTCAGAGGCACCCAGGAGATATTTCATATTTCATTACTGTCACTGTTCATGGTTTTGTAAGTAATCCCTAAGTAATCAACACATGAAAGGTGCATTTGCATTTTTTATTATTAATTTTCTAAAGCAGTAAGATGAATTGCTGACCATACAAAGCTGTTGTACTTCTGACTGTAAAACTCAAGAGCCTTGCCTAGAAGTTTGAAGTTGAAGCTGTACCTTATTCATCTCACCTACACTGCCAGTGTGGGCTAATGACCAGCTCTGACTGGCAGGCCACTCTTCATCCAAGCATCCATCTTGTGACTTTGTTCTGATTTATTTGTCTCCTATTGTTCAGAACCAGTTATTCTTCAAAGATCCAAATCTGTCTCACAGCCCAAATATATAGTGTCATCCTGCAACCATTAACAGCTTACCTCTTAGCATTCACAGTAGGCGAGCAGACTGAACTTTCTCCAGCAAGTCTTTAAAGCATACAAGGTATCTTGGCCCAAGAGTAAACTATTTATTTCTTAAAAGAAGTGTGTGTGTGTCTGTGTGTGTGTGTGTATGTGTATAAGCACTGGATATTGAGGATGTTGGCCAAACCTTTCTTTCAATAAAAGAAAATACTCCATAGAGAGCAAATGCTTTTGGGGAAAGCAAAGGTTTAATTAGGAGATTTTCAGTCAGTCATCAGATGTGCTCATTCATCTATCTCTAGAGACTCTGAGACCCCTGTCACAGATGTAGTCTTGATATGCACCTTATCTTCTCTTCTTTACACATACTGGTCACAGATGTCTGAATGCTACATTTTCCATGGCAGGCTGAGGATTTAATGCTTTCCCCTAGAGGAGAGATAAGAGCAAGAACATGTGTAGGCAGCAGTACATTTTCATTTGTAATCAGTGATGTATAGAATTTGTAAAAGTTTGTTGACACTCATATGATATATTCTATCTCCATTAAGGGGTAGTGGACAGAGTTACATGGTCAGATACCATTTTGTTTGAAAAGAACTTTCTCCTTTTACCAATTCAGAAACATTCTCCATTGCTTCTGTCTCATGTAAAGAAATACACAGCCTTATCGGTTTCCAGCTTTATTACTCTTTCTTATCATTCATATTTAATGTATTTCTACCTTCTGTGTTGTAGCCATTTACATTTTATTGATCCTTGGATGCAGTTTACAAGTCAATGATTTATTATCTTTCACTTCTCTTTGTGCTGACAGGGAACATTGCTAAATTGCTAATTCTGGTGTAATGTGAGGTAAATATATTTGTGTCCAAACCCTGTGAAAATGTACAGTATGCATTTAAGCTGTGCTAATTGTTATTACACAGATTTTTAGAAGAGGAGAGAAGAAAATTCATGGTTAAGGCTGACATCCTATTTTCTGTTCATGAAACTTGGTATTGAAGTACATGCAAGTCGTTCATTATCTGTCACTGTTTAGGGGGCTGTGCAATGTCTGGCAAAAGAGAGGACACAAAACATTCAGGCCAGAGCTTTTAAACTGAGGTGCCAGATGGTGGGTATCCAAAACTTTTGAGTTAAGGATGGATTAAGAGCCTCTAAAATTAAAAATGGAATGCAATGCTATGTGTGCATAAAAATAAATAAAATTTTTAACAAAAACTGCTGAAAAGTGAGCCACAATATCTCGTGCATAGGGTAAAGTCTGGGGCAGCACTACAATGTGTATCACTTTCCAAGAGCTGCAACATGAACAAAGCCAGGGGACACACATAGCATGGGACAGGGACCAGCCACAGCTGCAGGGCACTGCTCAGTCCCCTGATGTTGGTGGCAGCTGGGAGATCTGCCCTGAGACATTTGCCACTCCTTCCTCACCAGGCATTTCCAGAGCAAGGATCAGATCCCCTGTGTACAGTGGTATTTGTCCTGCCCTCTGCTCCTCTCTGCTTTGTAAATTATTTTTTGTGAGGGACAGAGTAAGGAAAATAGGCCGTGGAAGTTCAGCTGTGTTGGCAATAAACCAGTCCCTTTTCTCTGGCTCACCTGACAATAAAGCTGGTGAGGTGTTGAAAACCTCACAGATTATTGCTGGAGGACCGAGTTCATGATGAAATGGCTTGGCAAAAATTAGCACCTGGCAAAAGAGAGTTCTTTGCCTAGGAAAAATAGTCATTTCCTCCTCATGGAACATGTGTGCCTGCCATTCCTTGGTTTGCACACGGAGGCTCTAGCTGGGTTCCTCTTGCACATCACAATCAGCCTTTTCTAGGAAGTTTCTCGTTTTTGTCTGGCTGGGATGTTGTTCCAGTGTGTTTTTTACCCATACTAGACCTTGCCTATTGTAAGTCAGTTACTTGTTGCTTCACAGCTAAATTGCTGCAACTCTCTCATCTTTGGGCTACATCTACAGTCAACACAGGAGCTGAATGCAGCTGCTCTCTTATTAAGCAAGGTATTTTACCAGGAGCAGCAATTTTACAAGATCATCTGCTGGTTTGGATGTGAACAGCTTGCACAGGATTTACTGCATCCCCTTTCTGCTGTCAGGGAAGAGGATAGAGCACAGATTGCAGCTCAGGATAATGGAAGGACGCTTTCTGTGAGGAGCTCTCAGTTCTGGCATTTGCTAGAGGCTGTTTGGGGGCTGTGGGGAGGGGGGTGTTAATGATCAGGACAGGCTGTGAGTCTCCTCTGTTTTTCCAGGATTTCAGAAAGGATGGGGCTAGACCTGACAGCATTCCCCAAATCTGTTGTGTTTGTAAAGATTTTTAAAAATATGACTGAAATACAATCCTGTGATCTCCAGCTGCTTGCCACAAACACTAGCATGGCTGTCACCAGGGTTTTACACCTTGGCCCCACTACACTGAGCCTACAGGAGGTTCCTCAGGTGCTCTACACAGAAGCACATCCCAGCACCTGACTGTTCCTCAGTCTCTCTCACACACTGCTTGACCATAGGCTCTCTCTGTCTTCCCACTAAAAGAATTGGGACTCTGTGTGGAAACCACGTGTCCCAGCCCCACAGCTGCGCTCCTTGTGCTGTTCAGCAGCTTAAGCAAGCTCCTGCCCTGAGCCCCAGAGCTGCAAGTGCTCTTGGGGTTCTCATCTCACCTTTTCAGCCACCAGGGAGAGAGGAAACAGGCAGGGTTTGTGACAATTCCTAAATAAAATGAACATGCTTGCCTGGATGGTGTTTCCTAGTGCCATGATCAGGGACAGAATATGAGTCTGGGCAAGAAATTTATTGTGTTCTTAGGTCTTATATCTGGCAAAAGAAATATACTGCTCTTGGACAAAAAAAAAAAAAAACAACAAACAAAAACAAACAAACAAAAAAAAAAACCACCAAAAAAAACCCCCAAACCCTGCATAATGGCAATAAGCAACTCTATATATTTCCTTGTTTAAATTTTGTCACTGCTTTAAGGTGTTCTTTGGGGTTAAGTCTAAGGTTCCCTGAGTACACAAGATCCTCCTCTCTCACTCCTGCCCTCAGAGTTCTTCTTATCCCTTTCTCAGCTGGCTCAGCAGCTAAACCCAACCACTCTACTCTTCCTCTTCTTTGTCATGTTTCCCTGTGTCTGTAAATCTCCCTAAGTCTCTCAAGCCTTGCTGTATTTAAGATCCCAGGTTAATACCTAATCTCTTTGTCCTGCTTCTAGTGAAAGTCTCTTCTTCCAAACATTCTCCCTGAAAACTAACTTTGGAGGAGTAGTTTTCCCAAGCCTTACTGTGGCCTCTAGCTTGAGGACTAGATCAAAGGAAAAGAAAGCTACAGATGGATGAATTGTCATTTTACCTGACCTGGAAATCTGAAATTGTACTGTCAGTGCCGAATGCATAAAGAGTGAAAAAGAAGACAAAAAAGGAGGTTTTTTGAGTTGGCCAGAACAGTCACTGAGAAAGAACAAACAGAACTCGCTAAAAACTGGAATATGTATGGATCATATGCAATTATCAAAAAAAAAAAAAGTACATAAGTACATCCTGGTGCAGTAGCCCAAATCCTGCTATTGATTTCTTGCTCTGAGCTGGCAGCTGTTGAAAGTCAATATTGGACTAATTCTAGAAAGAGACTTTTGGTCACTCAACAACACCCATTTCTATCCAATACATCGAGCTACAAACACTTTCAATAGGTCTGTTTGCTGGGATCCTCTTGAAGAGCATGAAAAATGTAGATTTTTCAGACAGATGGGGGAAAACAGAAGATTCCTTAAGGCATCTCAAGATGGGAGAAAAAAAAACAAAAGAAGAAAATAAATTCAAGGCACTGCTTTGTTGCTGAATGAGGCCACACTTCACCCTGTGTGTGGATAGAAGACAAGACAATTTCCCACTTCCCATTTCTGTTCTGTATTGCCAGGTTAATTGTTGTCATTGTATTCCCCACAAGAGAAGCTTCATCAGTGGTGCCAAATAAACCAGATTAGTGTTCAGGGGCATTTGCTGGAAGTGATGCCAAATCCATTCTTGATCCTAATTATATGAAATATGCTCCAATAATTTTCCACAAGGTGCATAAAAATAATGCCAGAACTGCCACTTTCACTGAAGCTCAATTAGGAGGTATTCACTAGTCCCAAGACATATCATAGCTGCTTCTGTGCAATTGTATTCTCTGTTTTATAAACTGATGTTTACCTAGAGAAGATGAATATCCTAATTCCTGGCACTAATACAAGAGTGATATTGGGAGAGGGAGAAAAACATAGAGAAGGCCTGGCCCACATCCCAACATTAGGCAAACTGACCTTTGGTTTCGATCTCCACAGGCAAGCTGTTGCATCTCTGCAGTTTCAAGTGGCACACACAGGAGATACGCTCTCCAATACAGTGTTCATTCCCAAATCTAAAAGGAGAAGTCAAAAGTCACTTCATTTTGAAAATAAATTCAGATTTTAAAAATGATCCCTTGTTAGTCACGGAACATTGCCTGCAGTGTACAGTATCTTGTTCCGCAATGAATTTCAGGTTTCCATGATGACTGGTTTGCACCAGCTGACTAAGAAAGAGGTATGTGTCAAAAACAAACAGTCACTTCAGACAGTTGCAAATTCAGACTTTTGTTCTAACTATGGGAAATTCAGAAAAACTGCGAGGATTATGTGCTATTCCGCTAGCATACGAGTAAAATGAAATATGTGTTGGTTGCCTTTTAAAAATTCTTTTTCAGCTAGAGTTATAAGAGGACAGGCAAACATGTTTACTGAAATAATAAAATAACAAATTATACTCATAGTCTGTAGTTGGTTTATATAGCAGTATCATCTCTCAGGATTCTCAAAGCACAGAATATCTTTATTTTCTATTTCTCAAGAAAACCCTCTTTCTGAGTTTAGAGGATTTTACTTCTATGTAACCTACCTGTTTTCCTTCATGCCTTTTTTTTTTTGGGGGGGGGCAAGTCTCACATAAAACAAAGCTAATATTAAAGAAACAGATGTTATGTTTCATTACTTCATTTACCCTCTTGCCATTTTTGAAGGTTCCCCTACTTCTAAAATTGCTGGGGAGAACCTGTTTATTGATTGTCTGATACAGAATAATAGAGTCATAGGATGTCTCAAGCTGGATGGGATCCATAAGGATCATAGAGCCCACCTCCCTGTTCCTCACAGTACCACTAAAGCTAAACTACATGACTGAGAGCATCATTCAGACACTCCCTGAACTCTGGGAGGCTTGGTGCCCTGGGAAGTTTATTCCAGTGACAGACCACCCTCTGGGTGAAGAACCTTTTCTTGATATTCCAGGTGCACCTTCATACCACACATGTTTTCTAGCCCAAGCTCTGACTAGTTTGTGGGATCATATAATTGTTGGTGTCCAACAGAGTGAAACCTGACATTTAAAGAGAACAAGAAAATTTTTGAGGTGAGTTGGTGACTTCAGGGTTGATGCATTCATTCATGACATTCTCTGTGCTGCTGTCAGAACTGATCTCTTAACTTCAGCTGATAGTTGCAGTGGTATCACCATAGCTCCATCCTCACCAGTGGGATAATAAAGTATGTTGGGATTAAGGAAAAAGAAGATATGCATCTTTCTTCTCAGCACATACACTGAATTCTGATCATGCACCCCCAGCCCTCTCACAGGATTTGGCTAAGCAGAGGAAACACAATAACTCACACCTCAAGCTGAAGTTCTCAAGCAGCCTATTGTTTTCCTCTTGGCAAAAATTCAAAAGAGATTTCATCAGCGATTGCTGATGAGGAATAGGGACAGGAAATTGTGCATCTACTTGGAGGCTGATCCCTAAAATCTGAGATGACAGGCAAGCCCTAATGCATACACTGAGGGGTTTTCAGCTGCAGTGTCTCCTCCCAAATGGGAAGACTTTTTGGATTGCTGCTGCTGCTGCTGGATGGCATAATGGGTTTTGTTCCATTGACTACATTATCTCTGAATGCAAACTAGTACCCTTTCTTCCAGGAGCACTGGCAACTTGCCAGTGACTCTGCAATGTTAAAGAGGTGATAAAAGAGGGTTTAAAAAGTCTCCTGGGTGAAGTCTGGAGGAGATGCACAAGAAAGCTAAAGCATGAGGGTACCCCTTGAGCTGCCTCTTTGCCTTTCTTGCCACAAGGACTTCTGAAGTGAGACACAATTAGATGGAGGGAAGCTGCATTTCAGAAAGGGCTTGGGGTTTGGGGAGCTCTCTTGTTTGCTTTTAATGAGCTGCTTTAGGATGCTGTATTGCTGTGTTGCTGAATTTCCTCAGGTTTTCTCACAAAATCCTAACTGGAACATGGGAGATTTGGGATATTTTTAATCTCTGGGCTGAGTCTCAGGAATCAATACTAGATCTTGAGGGAAATGCAGGTTTCAGGGAGGAAGCTGACAGAGAGAGTGTTTGGAGGGGAGGCTGTATGATCAACAGGTTGTACCTCACTCCTATTTGGGGGATTCCCAGTGGGAATTCACTGCAGGGACTCCTGAATTGTAGTAGCCCAGTGCATCTCTAGGGCAGGTATGTTCCTAGGCCCTGTTTTGATGTGTGGGTACAAGACATCAGCATACAGAAACAGGACGTAGAAAAGTAACCTTGGAAACAGGTGCATGGCAATCCAGCAGTAAGCTCCCACCAGGGTGGCATTTGTTGAGAAATGTTCACCATAGCTTGCATACTCTGTTTAACTGGTTAAGGATTGTAAAGCCATTCCTGTTATCTGGAAAACACACATGCATAAAAAGCAGTATCAGTATGCTGCATGATGATATTGATGGAGCTGGCCAAGCAGCATGGTTAAACGCCTCTGTGAACTTCGTGAAGAAATTTGCCTGCACTGAGGAGTTTCCTGGAGGCTATGCAGGAGTCAGGGCATGGAAATGTATGCAGGCATGAACCAAAGGACTTGCAGTAAGCACATTCTCCATTGGAACAAACACAGGTGATTAATGGAGCTGTAAAGCGACTTGGGATGAGGAGACTTGTCTCTTTCTAGTGCCAAGAACAAACATTTTCTACTGCTGAGATAGGGTGTGTATGTCAATTAATTACCATTTTTTCAATTAATTGTTCCTGCGATACACCTTTCCCTAAAGAAATTATTGAGCAATACAAGCAGAACTCAAACTAAATCTGTCACAGCTGAGAGGGTAACTGACTCTGAATTGCATTTACAATTCCTGCTCCCCAGATGTCCCACGTTTCTTCAAGTAATAGGCAGAAGCACAAAAAAAGGTAATTCAAGATAGATATCTCTGCTCCCAGGTCTCATTGACTGGCACTCAGCTTTCTTCTTATTTTTTCAAATTTGCTCAGTGTGATGCTGGTGATTTTGTTAGCCAGCAGTTAGAGTGGATCTTGAAAAAAACCCAAATGTTTGCAAGGACTGTGTATTTGCAGTGTGATGGGAATGAATGGAGGCTTTCTTTACAGTCTTCAGTGGTCACTGGTGGTGACTGAAGCCCTCCTGATGAGCAGCTCCTGCAGGCCCATTGGAGAAATGGCCTGCCAAGACAAAGCCTCTTTATCATGAATTGCATCTTGGATGTTCTGTCATGGAAACACGATATTAATAATTGCCATAAAGACACTTTCTCCCCTGTACTTTTTGAGCTACAAATGCACCCTGTGAGGGAAAATCATGCTCTCTTATTGTATTTGCTGGGAATGTCCCGACGAAGGCATGAATAATTAATCTGACTTCATGTTCTCGGAAGGCTAATCTACTACTTTATAATACTATACTATATTTAAGATTACTATACTATACTAAAGAATACAGAAAGGGTATTTACTAAATAAAGATAATAAAAAAAACTCATGACTCTTTCCAGAGTCTCGACACAGCCTGGCCCTGATTGGCCAAAGAGTTAAAACATCTCACACCAGAGTTCAATGAAACAATCACCTGTGGGTAAACAATCTCCAAATACATTCCAGATGAGCAAAACATAGGAGAAGCAAATGAGATAAGAATTTGGTTTCCTTTTTCTCTGAGGCTTCTCATCTTCCCAGGAGAAAAATCCTGGGTGAAGGGTTTTTTTGAGAGAATGTGAATGCTACACTCTCTTATTGTGTCATGTCCACATATTCTCAGCACCAGAATTTACCTGGTTGAGGGAGGTGATTGTCCTGCTCTGCTCTGCAGTGGTGTGGCCTCACCTCGAATATTGTGTGCAAGTTTTGGGCACTGCAATATGAAAAAGATATGAAGCTATTACAGAGTGTCCAAAGTAGAGCTACAGAGATGGTGAAGGACCTAGAGAAGATGTATGAGAAGTGGATGAGGGCACTTGGTTTGTTCAGCCTGGAGGAGACTGAGGGGAGACCTCATTGCAGTTACAATTTCCTTGTGAGGGGAAGAGAAGGGGCAGGCAGTGATCTCTTCTCTGTCGTGACCAGTGGCATGAAGTTGTGTCAGAGGAGGGTTTAGATTGAATATTAAAAAAAAGTTTTTCTCCCAGAGGGTGGCTGGGCACTGGAATAAGCTCCCCACAGAAGTGGTCACAAGAGGTGAGCAGGTCACAGATCAAGCCTTACAGAGCAGAAGAAGGATTTGGACAGGCACGTGGTGACTCTTGGGGTGTCCTGTGCAGGGCCAGCAGCTGGACTCAATGATTTTTATGGGTCCTGTACCACTCAGGATGTTTTATGATTAGCTTTCTGTATCTTATTCTATTCACCTGAGCACCCATCCAAAGAGTGGGAGCCAATAACTAATAGACTGAATTTTCTTGCAGGATACCTGGTAGAAATAGTATCTACTTTCTTCTAATAAGCCACAGAAGTTGTTGGAAGAAAATTAAAGCCTGAAGCACCCTTGGTTTTGTTGTGCTGTTTCAAACTATTTTTGAATCTCCACTAACCTAGGAAGATTTCTGAGATAAATGATGGCCTAAATTAGAATTTCTGATTCACATGAAATATTGGGAAATGAGAGGAAGGGTTATATTAGCTATTTCATTAGAACTAATTCTCAGGGTCTGTATCCCAGCCTGCAGCAGAAATGTCAAGAGGAGCAGCTGCTACAGCACACAAGCCAGCAGAACATTTCCATCCCTGAATAAGGCAAAGGGGAGTGGGGGAAGCTGAGTGAATTGCATAAGACCTGAACATTGTAAAATAGTGATGGACTGTATGTCTGTAGAGATTTTGCTGAACCTTTTTATCTGTCCATTTTTAGAGATTAAAAGCTGTTTTCTTTGTGAAACATGCAGACTTTGATAGTGTCAACATGCCTTGTTTTTGAGCTTCAGTGTGGTTCTAGAAGAGTATACTGTACACCTCAGCCCTTTGTAATACTAGCTGTTATTATCAGGGCTTTTCTTTTTTAACCTCTTTATCTTCACTAGATGCCAAATAAGCAAACCTCTTGCTGTATTATGCTGCTTTGTGTTATCAAACAACACTTGCCAGCATAAAAGCAGAGCAAATTGACTAAAAGGAGCAAAGAGGATGGTCTTTCATGGGCTGTTGCTTGCACTTGAGTCCTACAACTCCTCCCTGACTAGGTGGGCCATCAGCAATGTTATTAGGATTTACCATTTATTTCTTTGCCTGCATAAAGTCAGAATCCAGGTCTTCCTGGGAACTATTTTGCCTAGTATTTCTTCAAATATTGCTTAACACTAACACATTGTGCTCGTAAAGTATGTGAAAGGGCTGGGTTGTTGCTATGCCTTGTTAGTTGATGTCAGCATGTTGGACTAGAGTCTCACTGTAAGGCTGTCATGGTAGTGTGCCAGGCTTTGAAGAAAAAAAATATTAAGAAGAAAAACATTGGCACTTAAAAAGTCAGGCAAGCATATAGCAAACTGTGGTGCTTATTCGCTGCCAGTTCGTACTTTGTTTCATCCCAGTGTCTTTCCCCCAGGCTTGTAGAAATATTTGTTAAAAAAAAACATCCAGAGAGGGGAAAGTAGAGCAGTATGTGGCTTTGGGTATTTTCACATATTTCTATGTGACAGAGCTACAGTTTTTTTGACAACCTGGGTTGTGGGTGCATGTCTTCTTTTGGTTGGCTTAAGAGGTCACTGTCTGTGGCTTCTTGTTACTCCCCAGATCCTCTCTACACAGCTACTCTGCGTGCTCAGTTGGTTCTCTGGGCACTTTACAACTTCTTTGGGACCATTTAAACTGATCAGTCTTGTGCCTTTAGTGGGGGAGCTTGGCAACACCACACCTGGAGATGTGAGGGAACAGTGGATGCCAGCAGGGAGGCTGTGTCAGAGCTGGGGCTGGTCATTTTGTCCTTCAGCTCAGCAGGGTTAGTAAGAGTCGGCATGGGTACAGTCTTGCTTCTGATCTGAGCCATGCTCAGCCCCTAGAACACTGCAGCTGAGAAGCAGAACAATACTGGAGAGCTGTAATTAATAATAAACATGGGCTAAAGCTGTGCTTTTACCAGAGCTCATGGGACTTGATCACAATCAGATGACCTTACTGCTTTTTGTTTCCTATTGGGTCTTGATCAGCTCTCTAGGTACTTTAACTGCTGTTTGTACCATTTATATCAAATAGCCTTAGTGAGCCCTCTCAAGTGTGCAAGAGCAGCACCGTGTCAGAACTTCCCATTTTACAGAGTGAATTTGCTTAGACTGAGAATTCATATCACAATTCAGACTTGCTGTACCATATCCAGCATTACAGAGAGCCTTCATGCAGCGTGTGGCTATCACTCTGGGTAAAGTCCTGGTGATTCATGGTTGGGTAGCTGTAGAAAGGCCTTT
Organism: Serinus canaria; assembly: GCF_022539315.1. NCBI lineage: Eukaryota > Metazoa > Chordata > Aves > Passeriformes > Fringillidae > Serinus > Serinus canaria. The sequence continues at coordinate 42,383,244 of NC_066315.1, forward strand.
ACTTTTTATCTAAATTTGGGATACCTGTAATCTTTGACTCTGGTTCCAAAAAGTCTTGGGCAACCAGGTGATAGACATTTATGGCCCAGAGAAGTCCACAGAATACTTCCTTTTCCTATTCATTATCTGCCTTTTGCATAGATCTAATTGTTTGTTATTGCAAAATGACTACCTAAATAGATATTAAGGCTTAGAAATTACAATCATTTAGTTTGACTTCTTCATAATGCTCATCCTAATACTCATTCCTGCAGTGGAGGAAATTAATCTTTGCTATTAATTTTGTCTATTAAAGCCAGAATTCAGATCGGTACATTTGCAGTCCTTATTAAATAAGGACCCCTGCTGGCCCTTATTAGATAGATGAAGGACCAGAGTGAAGTTCCTTGTTACTTAAATGAAACCCATGTTTAGCAAAGCTGTTAAATCACAGCTGAAGGCAGACATCTTGATGAATAAATCAGCATTCATGAATAAATAATTGACATGAGTGTTAAAATGGGATTTTCATTTTCACGCTGTTTCTGTTCTTGGCCAAAAATTGAGACAGTCTGTGTGAGTGGCAGTGGTGGCCCTTGTGGCAGAGACAAGTAAGGTCAGGTTTCCAAAGGCGTAGATACATTTCTGGTAGGACTAACAGAAGCATCTCAGTTTGCTGGGGGCTGCAGCTCCTTCAGTTTCAATGATTCTGATGAGTTAAGGAGCTGGAATGAGCCTTACCAGCACGTTTCCCATAGGACATCAAATAACGTGAGTCAGTGCTGCTCTGGGACACATTTGCACTTTGATCTAGCAGTTAAAGGCTCAGTGTCCCATTAACAGTTTGTTCAAGACAGCTGCCTTTCCCTGTAATTGTGCTGGTTATTCACACCAGTGGAACTTTCATCAGCCAGCCGCTTCCTGGGGACAACTATTTCCCACTCTGCATCACCAACCTTAAATAGGTTATGAGTCTTGCAGCATTTTGTGTACAAGGCCATGAAAAGTTTCAAGAGCAACGTTTCTGGAAAAGTCTCCAGGTTTCTGTTAGCCTGGTGGCTGTATCCTGCCAGAGACAGAGGAAGAATCACATCCAAAACTCATCTTTCATAGAGCCAACTCTGGGATTTTTTTCTCTCTTGCCTAAGTGCTACGCAGGACCCATAAGAACCATCCCAGCGTGCCATTTTGTTTTGCTAAATTTTTTAAATACCTGTGGTTGTGGGGAAATCTGCCAGTTCTGAGATCTGCCACTTTAATAATACAAGTGGTTTTCAGATGCCGGGGATAAGGATGCAGCTGCTCCAAGAGCCCAAAATGCTGGTATTCTTAAGAACTGCAGCCAGGCACTTACAATGCCCCTGTGTCTTAAAGCCACAGCAAAGGGCAGGAACCGGTGCCACCCGGGAATCAAAGGCTGCCGTTCGTGCCCACACAAAGCGGGCAGGCAGAGCCTCTGGAACACTCCCGGTATCCAAAGCAAGGCTCAGATGAGACTAAAGCAGTGCCAAAGTTCTTGCTCTGGTGGTTTCCCTCTCACCTCCCTTAATGCATGTGATAAACATCAGTGCCCCTTGCTGTATGCGAAGGGCCAGCACGTGGTATAACATGCAGTCGTCTGCAGGGATGCAGTGCTAGCACACCAGAAGAGAGAGAAAGCAGGATGGTGTCTTATTACAGGCCATTTGGGGGCTATGTCTCCAGTTACAAGAGCTCCTCACCTAGAATAAATTGAGCCAGCTCCATCTGACTCAGAGGAGCTGCACTGATTTACACATGCTGGAGCTCTGCTTTGGGTTTCTGTAGTGTACAGCCATCCACTCTCTAATTTCACTGGCTCATAACTTCACCAAGTTACAAAACCAGCTAACAGATATTTGAATATTATAAAAGCAACAGGTATGTCCTGGAAACAGGCGTTCCTGGAGTCCTGGGACATGCATTTCCTGAGCACGTAGCAGGATAATTGCACAAGGCATGGAAAAGCCACTCGCTATCATCAGACACTGTGAAAGACATTAAATAGCTCTCTTGGTAGCGTGGCATGCAAAAGGAGCAGGTAAAAGCAGCATCAACATCATGAAGAGGAAGAGAAGTTGCAAGAAGTTTATAAGGAAATTTCCAAAAATCCAGAATTTGGGTGAGATGGGAAGCTACAAATTTGGACCCTGACCCCGACTGCTGAAGTTAGCAGTGACCTTGCTCAATGGCCTCTGTTGTCCTACAGCCTCTTCCTCTCCACTGCTGCTGCAGCAGCAGAATTTCCCTTGACAGCTTCTGTTTCCCCACCAAATCTTGTTGTTTTCTGCCAAGTGTCTCTGTTTTATTTTGGGCATGGAGCACCTCCCCAGGATAGAACCTGTTATTTGGTAGTCACAGCATGTATCTAGGACACATATATTCCTACTCTCTTAGGAGAGGAAATTATGCCTGGGATTCCCACATTGTGGATGAAGCTTCTTGCTGTATAAAGCAGAAGATGCAGAGTAAGTAAATTGCTCTACCTATTTCACAATTTTGGGCAGAATGGACTGGCCACATGTGTGGTGAGAGCACTTCCCAGGTGAGGTTTAATGGATGTCAGGGGTAAAGGAGCTCCTAATTTTGGACTTTGTAAGCCCTTCTGTCCTTAGCCATGCAGCACCATGAAAACTGTACTGTACAGAGATAACCACCTGACAGCACAGTCTGGGAGGTGCTTGGGGGCTGGCTTTTCCCACCTCCTTTTGCACACAGCAGCTCCCCAAGCCAGATTATGAGAATCCAAACATATCTATGGTGAGCAGAAGCAATGTGCAGAAGGACATGCTGGGCCATAAGTCTTTTTACAGATGAGCTCAGTCTTCCCTAGGGATGCTGTCCTACAGATCTTCCCATCCAAGATATGCTCTGGCAGTAGATAAGCTAAATCAAACAACACCCATGCGGGCAGCATGCAGGCAGGAATGGGGCCTGGATCACCTCTGACTTTGCTCTTTCAACACAGAAGTGACTAAATATTGAAACTGGGGCATCTGCACAGGAAATTTGGTGCTACAGATGCTTCATGGGGAACCCATGGGCAACTGTATCAATTTCTTCTTTTATATATCCTCAGTCATGGATCTGTTGTAGATGACACTAAAATACATGTGGATGTGGGATCACTGGAAAATGTTTGGCTTGATGATGCTCTGTTGCCAAGAGATGCTAAAACTGGCTTCAGGCTTGCCAGATCCTTTCAGCTGAGAGGCCTCTGCCAGCTGTGCAAGGCTCAGCAAAGCTTGGTAAAAGCCTTTTTCAACCTTGAGAATCCAAGTTTACTGGAGAAATCTTTCTAACACCTACAAATGCTCCTGGTCAGCATTTTATTTTACTTTGTGACTTGGTTACCTAAGCTGGAAAAGCTGTTGTTTTGGAGTTGCTCATAGGACTTCTTATTACTCACTTCAGTGGCTACAGGACTTTGAAGTTGTGGTGCATCTTTTTTGCTCATCCATTTATCACCCTGAATTTTTCTGGTCATGTGTTGCTCTGTACGTGTGTCCCCTTCATGTATGTGTGTCCCCTTCTGTATCTCTGACCTATAGACCAGACATTCTAGGCTCTTGTAGAACAGATTTCAAGGGGGTTGTAAAACTTGGCAAAAGCTGAAAGAGAAAAGACAGAAAATATATTGACATTGACGCACTCATACACAAAAAAATGCCAATATTTTGCAGTGGAGTCCCAGAGGGAGAGGATGCCCTTCCAAAAATTCTTGTAGGAAACGCTGTTGTTTCTCAGCAAACTTCAAAAGTGAGAAAAATCTCCCTGCTTTTATTGATGAAAACACCTGCTGGTTTTTCAGTGATTGGTAACAACAAATAATGAAGTTGGAAATGGCATTTATTTAACAGAAAGACAGACTGAAGTGGAATTGGAGTTTACCTGAGTCAGCTATGCAAAACTGCCTCTGACCCAGTTCAGAGGCTGACATGCTGGAGGAGCACAAGGTGCTGTGCATGGCAGGCAAGATGCTGTGCTCAGGTAATCTCTGCCCTGAGCATTTCCACAAGCACATGTCCACAGTTCATTTCAGGATCTACTGCTTGGATAGGTTTTTCTTTGAAATGTTTAAAAATATTTTTGAAAAATTTTTACATGTTCTAACGTTTTAGCATTCTCTCATCAAAACTGGGCTTTTGTAAAAAATTTTCAATGCTTTATTCCCCAAAATTTCCATTGACTGCAGCAGGCTTTGGCATGGACTCTAACTGTACAAAGCCTAGGACTATAAATATAGATTCCCAAGGACTTGACTGGAGGGAGTGACAGATGCATAGCTTGACTCCATGATCTGCCAGGGCAACATTTTCCAGAAGCAAAAAATGAGAATCATCTGTGTTAAATTTATCCACACTTGGACTTCTCTGGTACGTGCAGGAGGAAATCGCTAGGGAGCAGATGACTTTTTAATCTGCCAGTAGTGTAAAGTTCCTGCACAGTCTTCCAGGCAATGCTGTTTATTACATTCCTTGGGTAAATTTTACCTCTGATGCAAAATATATAAAACATCATCACAAGGTAAAAGGGAGGATCAAAAGCATATGGTGAATAACACTCTCTTCTCCATCTCCTGCCTGGAGTGTTGCTGTGTGCTCTTATGACATGGTTTAGATCTTGGATCCAGACACCCAGTCATGCTGTTGATGTGCTTCCCAAGGACCTCACCTGCACCCCACCAAAAACCTCCTCTTCACCTCAGTTGCTTTGGAACCAGGCTGAAATGCACTGATCTCCCACTGATACCCCACTGTCTACTAGAAACCTTCTTCCTCTTTGTACTGGAGAGGGACATTTTGTTCGGTCTGGCTAACAACTTGAGAGCGGGGTTACATTTTGTCCTCCATTTCTGGTGACCTTTGGGGCTGGAAGCATGTTTTGGACGTGAGCTCTTGGGTAGCAGAGTTCTGTGTTTGCTCCTGCCGCGGCGGGGACGGAAACGTGTGTTTAGAGGGAAGTTCTGATTAAGATCATCAAAGCGTTTCTTTTCTTCAATTCAAACAGACCCGCACAATGCAAGCTCTGTAAGCCAAAACCATGATTCAATGCTTTAATCATTATGAGAGGTGATGGGGATAGAAAGGAGTCACTCATTTTTCAATGGGAAGGAGATGCTCTGTACCAGTCTTGTTGGCAAAGCCTTTCTGTCAGTGTCCAGCCAAGCCCTTCATCAGAGATGGGATGCAGAGGAAGATGGGGCCTTGGCCTGACCCAGAACTGATGCACTGATGCTTTTATAAGTGGTTTGCAGCAGAGAGGCCCAGAGGCAGTTTGAGCTGACTGGCTGGAGCACAGGACTGAGTAATTCAGGCACTCACAGCCCAGGTTAGCAGGAAGGCCCTGGGCAGCTCTGGTCATTGCACCTCCTCTCATTTTTCTCATCTGTCAGAAGGAATAACACTGACTCTGCCTGCCTTGTGATGGTACCCTTGCAGGGCCTGAGTCATTTGGGAGGGGGACAGGCTCTGCATGGTGCCACTGGTCCCATCACAGCCGCCTGGTGGTTCCTGAGAGGAGACCACAGCCAGCGGATGGTAAAGAGCTTTAAAGATGCAAAGAGCTGGCATTAAATCACAGGGGCCGACACGCCTTCACAAAAACTGTATTTTACTGTCTCCTGATGAGCAAGAGAAAATAATGCCTCTCTGGAAAGTCCGAGCTCAATTCCCTCCTCCCTCGTCCCCAAACCAGCTCTTTCTTCTGCACTTATGGGAAGGAGAGGCTGGAGGCTGGAGGCCGGCTGGCTGGGAGTTGTTCCAGCAGCAGGGAGCACTCATCTGGCAGCATGCTGACAGTCTGGAACTGGAGGACTGTCCCCCAGGGACCCCTGCCAGATGGCTGGGATTAGAGTATCCCTCAGGCAGTTTCAGCCCCCGCTGGAGCAGTGGAGGGACATGGGACTGGAGCTGAGCAGGACAAAGATGTTTTCCACTGGTTTAGCTGGGCGGGCTTCAGGACAGAGGAGAACATCACCAGCTGTATTCCTGTGGCTATTAGACAGGCTGAGACAAGGGAATAGCAGCATAGAGAGGGAGAGGAGCGTTGGTGCTGGGTCCTGTGTGAATACCAGTGTTCAACTCCTGTGTGTGCAAATGTTAGTCTTGGATTGATGATGTCTAGCCCTGGAATGTGTCGCCACAAAGCGATTTCTGAAGGGACTGGAGGTTCATTTACCAAAGGCAAGGGTGTTCTAATGAAAAGGCATGTACTGAAATATCCCCTCCACCAGCCTCCACTGCACTGCTATTGGTGGTTTGACATGGAGGGAGAAGCTGCTGTGCTGCTCTGCACCCCTTCAGTGCTGAGAGCTGGCCTTGGTTCAGCTGGACCTTTGAGAGAGGAGGGCAGTGGCACTGCCTGCATGGCCAGTCAGGCCCTCAGCCCTGCCTCTCCTCTGCTCTGGCCTCGTAGGCTCTGGGCTCCAGCATGGCTTCATTGCTCCTATGTTCAAAAGCCACTTCTCACCTCTTCTTGTACAACGCAGCCTGCAGACATTCTCTCTGGAGAGGAAGGAAGGAAGGGGCTGGTTTTGGGACTGGGGCCCTGGGTTGGCATTCAGAAATTGTTCTGCTGCAGCACCACTCCATAGTGTCAAGCATGCTGTTTACTTGCTGAGCTTCCTCTGCCCATCTGCTTTGGCACAGGGGGTGGAGAATGAGAAATCTGCTGTAGAAACCCTGGGCCTCCTGCAGTGGGTCACAGTTTCCAGATATACACGTGATGTGGTGATGAGTATGGACCTGCTAGTGGAGGGAGGAAGGGCAACTAACAGGGTTGAAGCCTTACCCTTCCTGATGCTGCATGTGTGTTTCTGAATCCCATGGCACCCTCACAGCCATCTGGTTTGTGACAGCTCAGGCACAGCTATGACCACCGTGTTGGGGACTATAAAGTTTCTGGATAGATAGAGACAAGAAGATGGGCTTAAGGAAAATGTCACAGCTCTTGGAAAAATACCGTGACCTTTTATAGCCAACGCTGATGTGGTGAGTGAAGAAATTGCTTCACTGGACAAATATGAGTTTAAGGGAGGGGTGTAGGAGGGCAGTCTGAAGGAACCTTACACATAGGATGAAAACAAGGCTCCCAGATGCAAAAGGCACAAAGAATGAAGTGGGACCATGAAGGGATGTAGGGGCTGGGTGAGGAGAGCTTGAGGTGCTGGGAAGGTGGATGGGTTGAAGAGGACAACTTACTCCCCTCAGGTTGTGTTCAGACCCTGCTGTAGGGCCTCATACTCATAGTCAAGGTATCAGTGTTCCAAGGGCTTGTAGCTACTCAGAGAAAATAATTCTGCATAAATGTAGGATCATTATTCACTCAGCATGTCGACTTGTTTAAATTTTTGTGAGGAGAGCAAGTATATTACAGTATTGTTATCCTATGTGGAGAGTTGTTCATGTTTAATTATAGTTCATGAGAAATACAGACTCTTACAATGCCTCGTCTGTTCAAACAGATATATACATCTGAGGGGAAAATATAATAGTGCCATTATGCTGCTCTTATAAAGTGCTAGAACAAAGCACACATGCACGTCTCCTCATATCCAGCAATAAAATAAATGTAGATGACTAAACATAGGAATGTATCCTACAAATATGTGTAGCAGCTCACTGTGAGTCAACGGGACTGATCTGTGAAAATTCCTCAGGTACCTCTACGTAAACAGATGCCCCCACACCCCAAGGGTGACATTCTTGGCAAAAGGAATGTCTTGTATTTCCTGATTTGCTTCCTTGCTCTTTAGAAATCACTAATCTTGCACTTGGCGATAGACAATTTAGGGATAAACTGTGAGCCAAAAATCCAATGTGGCTCAGGGGGGCTCTTCCTGCCCACTGTGGATGTTATTCACATCACCTCACTCCTAACTGCTGAGAACTGCAGAAAACAAAGTGTTGCCACCATCCTTTGTCCTGCAGGCAGCAATTTTCTGCCTGCCTGTGGGAAATAATCCTCTTTTAATTTAATTATTCATTTTTCAATTATTGAATGCAGTACTCTGGGATAGCAGCAAGGCTTCTGGTTAGTTTTCAAATTGCTGCCACCTCAGACAGCAGAGCACTGGGATCCAGCTCCTTGGGAGAAGGGATTTGTTGTCTTTGAGCCACTGCTTTCATTAGGAGGGATATGCTGTCACCTTTCCCTGGCACATCTCTCAGGAAGTTTCCATGTGTTTTGCCAACCTCCTTAGGTCCCACGGAGGTTTGGTCATGCCTGGCCAAAGTCAATGGCTCCAGACAAGGACAGCTGAATGGGCCACCATTCAGGAGTCCCTCAGTGTTTCTTCCTGGAGGGCCCCGTGAGCCCCCTCCCTGATGCCAGTGAGTGTGCTGTGCTGTGCTTTAATATTTCCTAGTGTAGGAAAAGCAAATGCTGGCCCTCTGTGGTGGCACTTTACAGTGCTCTGTGCTGGCCCAAGGATTGCTTCCCATATTGCGTGGGCCTCCACCAAGGCTGATTTTCTGCTCTGAGCTGTATCCATGTTAGTTCCTGAATGGCATTAGCTCTGATGTGGGGGGCAGGGGTCAGCTCTAAAAGATTACTGCATCAAATATAAAGGATGTTCATACAGTATTGAGCAGGAAGGAGTTTAAAAGAAAAGAGGTCAGTTCTGCTGCCCCTTGTGTAGTTTTTGATAGATGTAACTCCATTCATTTCTGTGTAGCTAATTTTGTTTTATGCCAGCACAAGTGAGAGCAGACTCAGGCCTTCCTCCTGCAGCAGCTAAAGTGAAAAACGTTTCTATTTTTAAAGCTGAAAGCATTTCTTATTTCTGTTTATCAGAAGTCACTTTCCTGGCAGTGATGGTGTAAATGGCACAGAAAAATTAAATAAACAATTTATGGGCACTGCTTATGACCCCATCATGACAGCTACCAGGCATTGCTGGGCAGCAGAACCTAGGAAGCCTCAGTGCCTGGGCAAAGACAAGGATGATGGTGTTCACCTTTTCTACACTAAAATTGCTAAAAGGGTGTTTCTGTTCTTTATGGACTCTGGTTTTGCACTGCTTCTGGATGTTTAACACCTCTAAGCTCCCTAGACCTCTGTAAAATTCTATTTCCACAGTAAATGTGACTTAAACAAGGGGGCAGATCTTCAGTGGACAATCTGCAGGACACCTCCTCATGGCTGACCTGCCTCCCTGCATCCTTGGAGTGGCAGTAGACCCTTCCCAGGTGAATTTGAAGGCTTTTTGGAACACAAGATGAGACTTCTTCCCCTCTGTGGCATACTAAGTCCACTGGTTAGGTGTCTCACAGAGACATTTTCTTCCTTCTTGCAGGAAGAAATTTCCCTCCAGCTAGGAAATTTATTCCCTGTAAAATTGAACAGGAGAATAAGATTTCCAGAGAGAGCCTGTGGCTGTAATAAGGGATTATTGCCAATTTCTTTGGCTGTGCACACAGATCTTGGCACTCAGGTAGAAAATTTCGTGCGTCCAAAACTCCGCAGCTGGGTGAACACGAATGCCAGGGTGCAAAGCCCTCCCTGAGCAATGACCAGAGGTTTCAGGGATGCTCATCCCCAGAGGAAGATTTCCTTAGAGGCCCTGTGAGGCTCTGCCATGCAGGCTAATGGAGCAGGTCAGTGTCACAATGCCAACCCCAGCCCCCAGTGCTTTGCCCAAATTCCCCATGCCAGACAGCTCAGCTCCACATGTGCAAGGCAGAGAGAGGGACCCTCCTCGGTCCCTTTCACAGAGAGGTTGTTGTGCTGATTGCACTAAAGACTGCAGCACACCCCGAGTGCTAAGGGAGCCATGCCACTACCACGGGCTGGGATAAATATAAAATACTATAATTTAAAGGGCCTTGTCTTTCAGTGGCTAATGGCTTAATTAAACAATAACATTTAACAGATGTGCTTTTTCTCCTCCAGTAATTCACTCCATCTGTGTCAACATAACTAGGCCCAAATTAGTGCATCAAAATGTAGATGTTAATGCCTTATTTCAGTTTTTATGTATCAATGTACATTTACATACATATTGTTTCATCTTGTGATGAGATGATTGCCTCCTTAGAAGGAGATATTGCACACTATGGAGTTTAAAGAGCCTCTCTTAGTTCACAGAGTAAGAACAAAAAAAGCAAAAATCCAAAGACAAATGCTATACAAATACTTTGAAATTAAAAGAGAATTAGGCACATGTTATATTAGGGGTGTTACATACTGAACTGCAGGATAACCATGGCTCTGTGCTTTTTAGGGTAGGGAATATTTTGTGACCCTTTGTTTCTGAAGCAATTTCTCTCCTAACTTCACATGATGGGAAAAAGAAGCTTGCGTGTTGCATGTGAAAGCAGATAACCATCTGAATTCCTGGAGGATGTGCTGGGGGAGTGGATAACGTAGATATATCTGTGGAGAGATTTGTTGTTTTATGAAATAGCTTTAATAGCAAGAGAGATGAACGTAGCACACTTGATCCTTATTACTCTTACTTTAAAACACCCTTCCCTGTACTAAGTGCTTTCTCCAAAGTGCTTGGGGGCGGTTGCAGACCTTGCAAACCTCCCGTGCCGTGGATGCTGAGTGTGGAAGAGGTCAGGCTGCTGGGGCAGCCACGGATGAAGAAGGCGAGGATCCCTGCTGGCTCCGCGCTGCCCTGCATCCCAACAGGCACACGCTGAGCTCCCAGCCCTCGGGACGGGACGGGACGGGACGGGACAGGACGCTGCAGGGCAGGGCTTGTGACCTCCTGCAGGGGCGTGTGACAGGTCCCACCGCCAGGTCCTCCCAGCCACGCTGTCCCCTGGGAAGTCCGCAGGCTGTCCCAGAGCCAGCTGGGTGTACTGCAGGGCTGATGAGCAGGCACGGCGTGTTCCTGGCTGCTCCTGAGACTGGTTTTACAAGCCGTGCAAACTCCTCAACCTAATCCATCCGGGTGATGCCTAGGCAAGAACATTCTTGGGTCCTGATCCTTTGTTTCCTTACAGTCTGAACTGCTTCTTTTTAATACTTTTCCTATGAATTCTTATGAACTGACTAGGTTACTTTACTTTCCCCTAATTTAATTTGGATTAATTTAATTTTAATCAGTCTGTCTTCTCAGCATCCTATTAACCTTCTAATGAACCCTTCCTATAAGGGGATTGGTGAAGGAGGCAAGTCTACATCTGTTAAAATACTAGCTTGCTCTTTGGGCTGCAAATCATTAGACATCAGAAAAGGGTTTTTTTGGCACAGCACATGGTCAGAGGGGATGGTGATTGATGATCCAGCCTTATCCTCACTGAAGACCCCAGCAAAACCAGTGTAGCACTTCCTCAGATCTGCTTGGCCCAGTTTATCCTGGCAGTAATATGGAAAGCATCTAAGACTATAAGCCTCTGGATTCAGAGCAGCAGACTTTGGTGGTTCTGCCCTCGCCATTCTGAATCCAAGGGGACATTGCAGACCCAGAGACACAGGTGGTCTCCAGTAGATATAACGTCTATAACAAGATTAGAGTTGTATCTGCCTGGCTTTTCCTCCTGTTGTACTGCCCGGTTTGCCATCTGCTTAAAAATTCATTAGACTCCTAACCAAAATCAATTCCACATATATACACACAATAAATTGTCCTCAGTGTTAACACCTGCCCAGGTAAATTTTGCTGACAATCAAGCATGAAATATTCACAGCATTTTCTCAAAAAAAGAGAGCTAAACTGTGCCAAGGTGGCAGCAGGACTCTCATCTGAGCCACCTCCATTTTCTTTTTATCCAAATTAAGGGAGGTTGGTAATAAGGAAGTTTAGCTGAGAAAAGTCTGGGGAGAATATAATTATTTTGTATTTTTTGTGATCAGTGGGCAATTCCTCATTCATCACCAGGAAGAAAACAAAGTGTCTAACTGAGGGTCTTCAGCACCACAGGAGTCAATTGTTGCAGCTTTTGCCACATTTTGACATGGAAAAAAATCCCCAGCGACTGCATCCAAGTTTTGTCTGCTCAGGACTGACGTGTTGGTCATATAAGTTATTCAGAATCTATTTCATCTTGTTAAAAATAGGTACCTAATGAACCTGTCCATCAGCTATTAAAAGAATAGATATTTCTGAAAACCAGTGGGGCTCTGCCAGTGTTCTGTGGAAAACTTTTGTGCCATGTGGCTTACGTAAATTTGCGTTCAGCCTTGCCAGGATTTCTCTCCAGAATAAGCAGCTGGTGCATTTGCCACCAGGGCTGTTACACAGCCATGAACAAGAGGAAAAGGGCTTTGGATTATCACAAATAGGATGGAGAGTCCTTTGTGAGACAGCCCTTTTACTGGGATGCAGTCTGCAATTTGAAATGGGGCATGGAGAGATGGGTGTCTGATACCTGACAGTGCCATGGCTCCATGCATTGAGCTGTGGAAGCCTCAGCACAGGCCCCCAGAAGGTAAGGACTTGTCCCCAAGGGGCTCTGCATGGGGTCCTCAGCCTGAGCCATCGGCTCAGCAGGACCAAAGCACCAGGACACACCATGTGATGAAGAGAGCCGCTGTGTGAGGTCTGCCAGGCTTGTCCCATGCCCACCTTACAGCCAGGGCTCAAACACCCAGCTGCAGGCACCTGCCCTCACCACAGGGCCAGCCTTAATCTCAAGAGCAAATTCTCCCTCTGCTCAGTAAGGACAGCCAGCTCTGATCCTGCTAACACCCGGGTGGGCTCTGGTGGCACCAGCACTGGGGCCGAGGGTGTCACAACCCTCTTGTTTCCCCATACCAGAGTACTCCCAAGCTTGACCAGGCAATGTGCAAGGGCAAGTCCTTAACCCACTGCCAGTAATGCTGGCAAAACATGCAGCTCATGACATCCCCCCCTGGAGTCACTCCAGGCTCTAGCAGTATTTTGCCCACAAGTGGGCATTTTCAGGACAGTGGCGTGGGGAAAGCAGCGAAGGCACTGCGCAAGGACAGCCACCCCTTCTGCTAATGCCTCCTCAGAATGCTTGCTCCAGCTCTCCCTCCCTTTGTGGTTTCTGTACTGGTTTGTGTGTAGAGATCTCCAACAGGCATCAACTGGCACTGCACTGCTCTTGAAGGATTAAAATTTGGTCAAGAAAACGGCAGTGGCAGAGCAACATCACAAAGTCAGGCCCCCGGAAATTAGGAGCTGTTAAGAAGGACACAGGTAGAGCAATTTTAATTGAACAGTCCCTACAATACACAGACTTTAATTACTAATGTAATTGAGTGCATGTTAATCAAAATCTATTTTTTCTACGGGATTCTTGCCACCCTGGGTGCATAGGATAGAAATTCTATTTGATAGCCACTACTGAATATAGTATTTTCATTTTTCCCGTCTTGTCTCTCCCTTATCTTTCAGTTCAATTTCATTCTTTTCTGCTCAAGCAATCCCAATTCTCATTCAATTCCTCATTAATTTTCCTTCCATCACTGTGTGCCTGTCACCTGCAACCTCTATAGTCACTCCTGGTGTTGGTGGCTGTGACAAGCTTTCCTGGGTCCCTTAGGGATCAGGTGTGCCCATATCAATCTGCTCCAGATGGACTGATCTGCCTGCTTGCACTTGGTCACTTGGTGACTCTTCTTCCATGCACTGACCTGCCTCATCCTAACTCCCAGTGTGGCCTGTGCAGGTCAGAGCAAGGCCACGCAGTGCCAGGGAAAAACAGGCTGGAGCCTGTAGGAATGCAGGACCTCAAAGCTCATCCTCTGCTTCAAAATTGCCTTCTCCTAAAACAAGTTTGTGTAAATTAGGAGTAAAAAAAGCACTGGTTTGCTGTCTGTGGAAACGTCCTTCACTCAGGCAAGAGTCATCAAACCACCTTCTGTCACTGCTCGCCCCTCCGGTTCAGTGAGGCAGATATTCCACGGCTCAAAGCCACTCTTACCAGTCCAGCCAGAAAACAGTGTCAGGACAACAATTTCTCAGAGGCTTATTTAAACTACAAGCAAATGACTAATCTATTGTGAAGCCAAACATTCTCTTCCTTGTGGTGGCTACGCAGTCAGATCTCAGTCAGACTGAGACCTTCCCTCCACATGGCTGTGAGCGTGACACCCCCGCGTAACTGGGATCACATACGTGCATGCCAGAGATTAATGCATGCAGCTTACACACAGCTTTTGTGTCTGAAAGCACACTCAGGGGCACATCCTCCTTCTCCAAGCAGGAATGGGTTGGAGAGGTCATCCACTGGCTCTGCCTTTTGCAGCATGTGGTGACTCAGGACCACCTTGATCCACCATCTGCTCCATGTCCTTGTCCCTTCATGTGGTTGCTCTGAGCATCCTTTCAGCCTGTGTTTGTTAGCAGGGTGAGAACACAGAGTTCTGACAAAGTTCAGCCCCCAGCTTTCCACCCCAGTATTCATAGTGGGCCCTGGGGATATCCAGGTGGAGACCCTAGAGCCAAACAGGGGCACTGAGTAGGAAAGTAGCATGAGACTTGGGGAGGGTGAAATTATGGGGGAATTCCTCTGAATTGCTCAAGTTCTTACATGCCTCTGAACCGTATTCTTAACATATGGTCTTGTTTTCCAAAGGCTTATACCTAGCCCAAATTTGAGAAGATTTTCACAGGAACAGCAGAAGGCACACTCCAAAGGTCTCTTGCACCTGCCAAATTTCACAACTCTGCTCCAAACCATGGAAAAATAGAGCTTGTAAAGGTCACTGTTATTTTTAGCCTACTTCGTAAGGAAATACAGCTATGCAATCACTTGCTTGCTCCTTTTGCATTCCCTGCCATTACACTGGAACTGTTGGCTGCCCTCAGACAAACCTGTCAGAGGAACAAAAGGCACGAAGATATTAAGTTCCCACAAGTTTCATGAAAATGGGAGCTGAGCATAGCAGAGATCCCAATAAAAGCAGCATACAGAGGGAAGCAGCAGGCGCTCAACCTTTACTGGACAACAGATTAAATAGCCTTCCTCTGCTTTGGCAATTGCTTCCCTTGAGGATATAGGGGATATATTTTGGTTGGAACATGTTTTAGAACCTTGTAGCCTCTGGGGCCAGAGCTGATGTGGCTCATGGGGAAGGATCCACATCTCTCTGTTTCGCCTGTGAGAGGCAGCAGCTGTGAGAGTCCCTGTAGCAGTGTCTTCAGTGCAGCTCTGCAGGTGGTATTGGGGTCATCTCTCCTCTGGTGTTGGTGTTACCCCAGTGCAGTCATATATTTGGGAGCTTGTTGTAAATTAAGCATCTTCTGTGATCTCTATAACCTGAGGATTCTACTAGAATATTAGCCAATATTTTAAAAGGCATGCCTGATATTTGAATAACGTAATTTATTTGCATCCCTCTCCGTAAGTGTGGGCTAATTAGTTTCTCACTTCAACTTTAATGACCTCTCATGTTTTATGTGGCATATAACATCCTCAGAGACATAAAAGATGGCACCAAATGTGAGGCTATTAAGGCAAAGATTTATTTGTCATGTTTGAAAGAAGGATGTTTTGAGCCTGTAAGCAAGTCCTCCAGAGATTCCAGGTCAGCAGCAGTCCAGAGGCCCTCAGGGAAGAGCCAAGCAAGGGACAGTGTCCCTTGTCCCCGAGGGCCAGGCTGAATGCAGGAAGCCTTCTGGGAGTCAGGGTGGAATGTAATTGCAGCCCCACCTCTGCAGGGAGTGCAGTGCCTCAAAACCAGGACTAAAGAGAGCAAGACAACTACAAGGAGCCTTTAACAGAGTAACAGGCAAATCAACAAACAGCAGGAGCAAGTCAACAACTCAGGAGGCATCCAAATGTTGAGGTGGTCAAGGCTAGCTGATATATCTGCCTGTGGGGCTCTGGCAGGATCTTCTGGGATATTAAATTGTAATAGGGCTCTTACTGGAGTAGTTCAGCCCACAAGCTGGATGTGGGCATGGGTCACCGGCCTCAACAACATCTTCTGGCCCTCAGATTTATGGGTTTATGTTTGGCTCTGCTCAGCTGAGTGTTTTTTGCTCAGGTTGAGGTGATGCTGATCTGTGCTACCCTTTCTTTGGTATTGCTGTTATCCCCCAAGGTCTGTGTCACCCACAAGCATCATCAGTGGTGGTGAAGTTTTCTTCTAAGTCGTTATCAAAAATATTAGCTGTATTGGGCACAAAATACATGATACCCACAGTGGCCTGCACAGAATGCACACAAGGTGATTCCTATTTACAATTTACTTCATGATGTGGACATTAAGCAGCTTTTAGTTGCTTAATTTCATTTAATATTGACACATTGATTTCATGCCATCCTGGTTTCTAAGCCAATGTCACGCAGTACCAAGTCCAAGGCATTTTATTGCTTTCAGCAAAATTTATCATCTCATCAAAGGAGGCCGGTGGGTTTGACAAAGTACATTTTATAAAAACCACTGTGAGCTGGCATCGTTTTTAGTGACCTCCTTCAGTTCTTAGAGCACTGTGCCAGCTGTTGCGTTATTTGGCCTGTATATTGGCCTCACTTTGTTAGTTTGAATTTAACCCAGTCCTGCAATAAAACCCTGAAGCAGTTAATGTGAGAGTCATCAGTTAATACAAAAATTACCAGGATGGTTTCTGTTCCTGCAGTTTTCTGATTTTATTCCACTCCTAATCCCAAAGCAAATGACAAATTTTAAAATATGTCCTGAAATTAAAATTCACTTTTTAACTGGCTTTTGGGTTAACTGAAAGGTTTTCAATAACACGATGGATCTGGGATGTTTTAATAATATCAGCACACTTTGCTTAAACAAAGAAAATTGTAATTTTATCAAAATCAGTAAATGGGGTGTGTGGTCAGTGTAGGGAAACATCAATGTTTCTGTCTAAAAGGGAAGTGGGTAAAGAGAATGACTTGGTTTTCCTGTGTTGACTTCAGTTTGTAACACCATTTTTTACAGCCCCAGAAGAAAGAAATCCACGTTTTAATTGGAGCTGCAGCAGTTTATACATCTGTGTCTGGCAGTGGACGCTCAGCCCTGCCACGTTGCCTGCGAGGGCAGCAGCAATATGGGCTCAGTGGAGGTGCTGACATCTCAGAGCAGTGAAGAGATCTCAGCAGAGCAATGCCTGCCCTCAGATATCAGCTATTCCACAAGGGAAAATAATGCTTTGGGGATCCCTGTTTTACCCTCCTTTGACAAAGGGTAACATGCTCACTCTGCCCCTGTGGAAGTGGAGTTGGAAGATTTTTGAGGCGCGCCCCTGGACCTGAAGTGGTACCCCTTGCCCCAAGTCCTGATGACCTTTTGCTCAGCTTGTGGTTTACGCCTGTCACTGCCACGTCCTCAGCCAGCAGGGATTACCTTTTGCAATCAGATGTTATAAATGGAGCGTACTTAATCAGGCTTTTTTTGTGGCTGTTGCCCTTATGATAGAGGAAAATATCCTCCCATCATGTATTTATTAGCATTCTGTATG
This sequence comes from Serinus canaria, assembly GCF_022539315.1. Taxonomy (NCBI): domain Eukaryota; kingdom Metazoa; phylum Chordata; class Aves; order Passeriformes; family Fringillidae; genus Serinus; species Serinus canaria. Next base: position 42,400,582 of record NC_066315.1, read on the forward strand.
TAAGTAGCACGTCTCAGTGTGCATCTTCGTTAGAGCCAAAAGCAAACCCTGTCCTCTGTACTGCATAAATGAGACCTCTTAAGCAAGGGAGGCAAAATCCCCTGAAGATTTCTGATTACTTTTTCTTGAAAGCTGCATTTCACTGAATGTCCATCATATTATGGCCCGGCCTGATAATCTGGATACTTTGTCTCCTTGACGACAGACAACATCCAGAGCAGAGTCTCCCTCTGTTACCAGATGCTGTGGGAATCTCGGGAATCTCGGGCAGGAGGGCTCAGCCTGGAGTGGGAGGTGAGGGCCCTGTTAGCAGGGTGCCTGCAAGGGCAGGGAGGCAGCCAGCCTGTCTTCCTCCCTGCTCTGCTCTGCCCCAGGTAATTCTCAAAAGCCACGAACCACAACAAAATTAACTTTTCTGCTTTTCAGAAATGTAAAAACTCAGTGTGATGGAATAATTAATGCAGCTGATTAAAGGGGAAGATTACACATTAACAGAGGAAGATAAGCACTTAATTTCCAGCCTTATTGCATTTCAAACTTGAATATATTGGTTCCAAAGGTGGCTGCAGACTTATTTGCCTTTCTCTATATGTAAGTACGTAATATACATATGTATGATTACAATCTCCTGCCCTGCTTTAATAATATACTTAATTGCTTTCTGGCCCCACCTCAAGCTGCCTAAATTCGTTTTTCAGGGAAAAGATTATTTGCTGTTGGCCTTTAGCAAGTAAATTGCCTGCCATCCTTAATCTGGGTAATAAAAGGTACTGCATCAGGCTGCTGGCAGCTCTGCTCGTTGTGTCTGCTGCCACACAAAGTATTACTGACAGCTATTTTCCTCGTGCCATCCCAGCAAATGGAGTGAGGATGTAATGTGAAATGTAAACCCCACAGACCTGCTGAGAGTCAGATTCCTTGTCTTCTGTTGCTCTCGCTGTGACACTAAGTAAATTATTTGCATATGACATTTGCATTACATATTACATCTACTGTGCCATCCTTTTTAATGCCATGCATTATGATAAATGATAAATACTCAGGGGCAATACTCTGATCAGCTCACATATTGGCATATGTGCATATTTACACACAAAAGCAGGCAGGCTCACAGCTCTACAGCCACATATCTGCAAGCACAGAAACCTTGGCTGTGGCTCACACTGGTCCTGTCCATAGGCCTTTCCACCAAAGTGCCATGCAACAGGTCACAAATTGAGATTAAAAGGGGAAAAGATGCCTAACAGACAAAGAGGGGCAGGGTTTTTCCACCCAAGAAGGTGTTGCTGATGTGCTATTTTTCATTACAGGAGAACACCAGCAGGCAGGACTGACCAAGGACAGGGGAACATGTCTCCACTCTTCTCATTTTCCCATGGGGGACTGTGGGGTATAAAAGGCCCATGGTGGTAAAAACATGGCCAGGCAATTCCCAGAACATCAAGTGTGAGGCTGCAAAGACTAGAATCACGTGGCATCATTTAGAAGTAATCCAGCATGAGGAAGAATCTCCTGAAGGGTAATCTCCTTGGGATTCACGCTGTGCATCTGTACTTAAGCATTTAGGCATCTCTGACTGTGTTTGGTGGAAGAACATAGGCCTCTTAAAAGCTTCCAGACTGCCTTTCTATTTTTTTAATATATATCAGGAGGAAAAGAAGGGATGTGACTTTTTTTCTCTGATAAATATCAGACACATTCTACATTCAAGTTGCCAGAAAACCAGAATAATGCCAGCAAATGTCCATGCAAATTTTGCCATAGCCTCCTTTTGTACAGGTTTTGTTCAGCTCCCCATCAAGTGAACAGCCAGAAAGGGCATGAAATCACGAGAGGTGGGACTCGGGCCTGGAACACAACCTGCAGCAGAGAAAACTGAACAAGGTTGGTCCCTAACACTGGCAGACACGGAGGGATGTTGGATAGATTGTGAATGGGTTTGGTCCTCAATGCACCTCACAGTTGGTCCATAGTGAAAGCCAGGCAGATATGAAAACATATGGGATATTGCCAGCCTGCCTGGTTTAATGATGGCAAAATATCATTCCTCACTCAAGCAGGGGGTGGGAGGGCAGCTTCTCAAAGGCAGGAGGTAAAGGCAGTAATTAAAGAAAATTGCAAGATGCACACGAGCTCAGGAACAGCAAGGCAAAAGGGGAAAGGGGTTGCCCAGCAGGAGAGTTCTCCCTCTGCTCCTCCTGAGAGAGAAGAGATGCATCCACCCCCTCCAGCCTGTTTTATCTGCCTGAGAGAGGCATTCTTTGCTCAGGATGTGAAGTAACACATTTCCTCCGTGGTTGTTCCTGAGCCTCCCTCTAGTGTGGGATCTGTGTTTGCTTTCTGGGTACTCTGTGGCAACAACTGAAAAACCGAGGCAGTCATGCTGTTCCTTCTTCACTTGTGCTGCTTTCCAAGGTGGACCAAGTGATCCCTGCCATCATTCAGTCATGCCAGCAGCTGAACTTGAACAGTCTGGAGCTGCCAGTGTACTCACAGCCATGTCCAGCAGCATCATCCCCGTGGCTGAGCACGCATCCAGGGGACAATGGTGAAATTTCCCATGTAAAAGGCAATGCTGTGCATGACATGATGACCTCAGACAGATGATCCCAGTGATGTGGCTCTTCTACCTGTACCTCCATTGATTCATTGTGAGATGCCTCAGGTAGATCAACATGGCTAATGCTGCACTGCTGGGGGGGAAAAGGCAGCCAGAAATACAGAACAGTTTCTGTGGGAGGATGGGCTGGATAGACTGGAAGTGAGATGGCTGCAGGACAAGGGTGAGCATGCAGGAGGTCCATGAAGGAAAGGGAAACAGAAAGAAATTTCCATTCCTTCTCATCAGGCCTGAAATCACAATGTAAATTTATTAGGCAGCACTTTTAAAAGAAGGGTTTCAGCACTTCACTGCCATTTGAGGTTGTTGGCACAGGATGGTGTAGGTGCTGGGAGCTTTGTCAAAGGTCAGAAAGCGGCTTTACACGTTTCAGTAACTAAAGTCCTTCAAGGACCACTGAACTCAAGGACATCATCTCAAGCAGGTGATGTCTGTGAGGCACTGTATGGAATTTCCATGGGACAGATTCAGTGTACGCTTGTGCTTTCCTCATGCCCTCCCTGGAGATCTCCTCTGGCTGCCGGGCAGGGGCTGGCAGGGGCTGGCTGCCAGGGATGGCTGCTTTCTCTCCTTGCAGCCTGATGTGCTCTACTGGCATTCCTGCTGAGTGAATCACCTCAGCCAGCTTTCCCTCTTGGAATTAGACATGGAAAGGGCAGGAGCTGAAGGGACCCAGAGCACCCAGCCCAGTGGGAAAGGTCTCCTGTGAGCTACACACTTCAGGGAGCCCTGAATGTATCTCCATCCATGCTGCACATGGAGGCTGCAGCCTTCCAATGATATTCCAGAATATTCTGCACACATTTGTCACAGGGCTCCTGACTTGCTCTCACCCCTTTTTTCCCACTTCAGGAGTACGGTAGCCTCAGTTTTGCAAAAAAATATTTTGCTCCTTGTGAATATCATGAGCAGTGATTAATGGTGGATTTTAAAAGACCCAACCACACACCAAATTAAATGCAAATTTCAGAGTTCCTCATCTGGCACCTTTCAATGCCATTTAATTGTGCGTCTTGATGACACATTAAAAATCTTTCATAAAAATTTTCTGGCATTGCCACAGCTCCCCATTCCTGTAGCTCTGGGCTAAGGAACACCAGGGCTACAAGGAGCCCTGAGCTTGGCTAAGCTCATTGGGACAGAAAAATAGAAAATTTTGTGGCTTGGTGTTCAGACCGGCTGCCCCCTAACAGCAAGGAGCCTTGTTTTAATTTTAGAGGTGCAAATTAAACCATATGGGAACACACTGTGAACAAAAACTAAACCACACAGGTGAAAATCCTGAAAATTAAAGCGTTAGGAAAGGCAAGGCAAGGCAGGCTGTACTGCGTGGGAAGAGGCTACCCAGAGAGTTTGCTGCAAGAGCCCCTGGAGCTGCTCCCTGGGGGAGCTCCCTAAGGGTGATTGCTTGGGGACCAGTTGGCTCATCAGGTTCCCAGTGGCTTTAATTGTGCTTCATCTTGGATTTCCATCCTTCCTCCCCCTCTTTCTCACAAAGCAAGTCCCACAGGACACACGAGGGGTCACAAGGAGAGGCACTGCCTTGGCAAGCCCTCGGGGAGCCCTGTGGAGCAGAGCCAGAGCAGGGAATCTCTGGGCTTTACCCTTTATCTTTCCAGGTACAGCAGCTGTGTCTGGCCAAGGGCTGGCTGAGCTCACCATCTCAAGATCCCTCTGCAGAGGTAAAGGTGCAGCACCGCATAGCCCTTGCCCAGGGCTTGGCTGTCTGCTCCAGCTGCTGGCTCCGTGTCCAGGCTGGCAGAGCCAGGGGCAGTGGGAGCTGCTGGAGGGGCCATGCACACTCCCAGCAAGCAGAGGAGGCCCAAAGGGTGCTTATTCCTCCTCCTCAGTACGCAGGGGAGGTGGGCTGAGGTGTGCTCCTGTGTCCCACCATCCCTGCTGTCACGCTCGTCCTTGACTCGGACCCCTTGGAACTTCCCCTGGGAGGGGGCTGGGAATGCTGCGCTCATCACTGGCCAACCCATTCTGGATAACTGGACTAGTCCTGCACAGAGGCCATGGCCAAAGGGGAGGTGAAAGGGGACAGGTTTGTCCTTACCAACTTCACTGAGCACATGGGAGGCTTGGGGGCTGCTGGCAAAGCAGCTGTGCTTGAAGCATGACAAGAGGTTCTTGTCAAGAGGTCCAGCTTTGAAGGGAGGAACACCTGCACCACAGGCCTCAGCTTCAACTTTAAATCTTAACATCTAAGAAAGAATCTTTTCCTTTGGTTTCTGTGTGGGCTCAGACTGAAGCGCTGGGTGCACACTCCCTCTCAAATTAGATATGAAATGCAAGTCTGGAGTTCCCAGGCTTCAGCATTACCTGGGACTGCAGCAGCATCCCAGACTCAGGCATCAACAATGCTGGGAGTGCCTGGAGCTGGAGAGCTGCTTGCATCTTGGGTCTCTTTACTTAATTTATTCTTAATGAGAGCTGGAGTTGCCTGTGTATGTAAATCACTCTGTTTATCATAGTTTTACTACAGCACCATCTGTTTTCATGGGATTTTGTGGACATAAAGATAGTTGTTGTCATGAGAGACAGAGAGAGAGAGAGAGGGAGAATGTGTGTGTGTGTGTGTGTGTGTGTGTGTGTGTGTGTGTGTGTGTGTGTGTGTGTGCGTGCAGGGGTCAGGGATCTGCAGCTCTCTGCAGGCAGCAACCCCATTGTAGACAATATAATGATCTAAGAAATTCTGAATTTGGAGGTAATGCACATTCACAGGTGAGCAGAGCAGGTGACAGACCCAATTTTTTTACAAGACAGTGACTGGAGTGCTTGTTAAAAGGAATATCTGTTTCCAGACATCCTTTGCTCATAATGAAAACACCTTCTGCAGCATCTGTAGCCTGGTGATGGGGATTTTTCTGCTCCGAAAGCCTTCTATTTTAATGCCTTTTAAAGTCACTAACATAAAAGAAGGAATGGTTCAGAAGAGCCTATTCTTTTTGCTGCAGCCCAAGCAAGCAGGTTTCTTTTCCTGAAATGGGCATCTGAAACAGGGTTGGAGCAGCAGCAGGCAATGGGCAAAAACATTGGGTGCACTCAGCTGAGCAAAGCATGGCAGTATCAGCCCTGGTGAGTGAGCTCTGGACTCTGGAGACAAAGCACAAAACCTGCTGCTGGAGACAAGCTTGAGAGGAGTGAAGAAGTAAATCTGTTAGAAGAGGTTTTGTATATCCAACAGAAATAACATTTTAGACCTGCAATAACACATAGCTTTAAACTGAGCTGAGTGTTCAAGCTGCTAATATATCTTGTTGTCATGTTTGCTTTGTGCTGAAGGGATGCTGTCAGAGGGCCTGAGCCAGAATCTTCAGGTTTATAAAACAAATGGGCCCTTTAATTTATTTTTTTTATCATTTCAATAAAAAATATGTCCATTGCTTGGTTAAACATTGCTTGTGTATTCCCTGGCTAGTCTTGGGAAGAGAAACAAAGCAGAGCTCTCTGACGCAGAAGGAGCAGAGAACATCAATGACAAATCCATGTCCTTGTCCCAGTCAAGCACGAGGCCACTGCCTGAGTCCTGGAATGTGCTCGAATAAAAGCACTCCCAGGCCTGAAGGTCAGCTCAGGTGACAAGAGAAAAGGAATTAAGGGGCTTTCATCTCCTCCACAATTGTAGCAGGAGGTCCCAGTGCTCGATAACATTCTACATCAGTCAAAATACAGCTGCCCTGTTGAAGAAGTCCAGGGTTATTTTTAGGTCTTTGGGATTGTTTTTTTTGTACCCAAAAGTTCTCTCCAGGACTACAAAAAGGCGGCCAACTGGAAAGCTTGGGGTTTAAGTTTGTTTTGGATGTCCAGCACTTCCTGGAGAGCTATGGAGGGTTTGCCCCAGCCCCTGGTCCCCCAGCAGGGCTGTGGCACCAGCAGCAGGGGTGTTGGCTGTGCAGGCACCCCACATTGCAGGACTTGGCTCCAGGTTTGGAGAGGGAGCCTTGGAGCGCTGTACCACAAGTACCTGCCTGGCAGCCCCACCAGCTGGGCTGTGATTTCAGATGGTGAGCTGCTGCTTTCCCCCTTCCCAAAAGGACCAGGATGGAAACATCCTGATCTCATTTTCTAGGGGGGGTTGCTGTTTTCTTTATGTTCCACACCAGTGCTATGTTGGAGGTGTGTAGCCTCCCATGGAGGCTGGAGTGTATCCACTGTGCACTCAGCCTGCCATGCCCTGTGTCAGGAGGGGGGGATAGAAAGATGTGTTTCCCATCTGTACAAGTCACAGGGAGTATTAATAGCCTTTTGAAGAGATTCCAAATAATTTTGTAATGATGTTCAAGGTCTTTGAATCAGGTCTGGACCTCTGAAAAGCCAGGTGCTACCTCTGGCAGAGCTTGTGATCTCAGTGCAGAAATCACTGGGTGAAGATTTACAGCCTAGTTGTGAGAAGATAAAACCAGATCATGGTGATGGTCTCTTCTGGCCTGAACATGCATGAGTCAGTAAGGGAGCAAGACAGAGCCTGGTTTGGTAAAACCAGAGCATTGGGAAGGCTGTGCTGCCCTGCAAGGTAGCAACAAGGCTGTCCCTAAATCAGTACCCCCTCCTGAAGACCCTCCATCAGTTCTGGCATCCAGATGGGGATTTGCAGAGGACACTGGACACAGGAGCTGCAGGGTGCCATGCAGTGTGGCCCTCCTTTGCAATCCTCCTTGGCTGAGCTCAGAGACATGCTTTGCCTGGCCTGCTTGACCAGGCTGGGTCATGCAAGGAGACGGGTGGGAGGGAGGAGCTCCAGAAGTTCCCAGTTTGGAGTGGCCCCACTTTTCCAGCCAATTAATAATGAACCACATTTGAGCAGGCTGCAAACCAAAGGTTAAAGCTTTGCTAGAGGAGGAAAACCCAGCAGGAGCAGGTGGCAGGAGAGCTGACTCCAGGTACTCTCAGCTATGCTGGCCCACAAGCAGATGGTACAGAAAAACAAAGGCTCTAAATTGATGAATTCTGGGTTTATTTAAAGTAGGAGACAAAAAATCACTATGAAAAATTGACCTGCGGTGCATGCCCAGAGCTGGGATTTTCCCCTGTGTGTGTCTGTGGGGCTGCTCTAGGTTGTCACCTCCAGTGTGATGCAGGTTCCAGCTCTATGTTTACCACGCAGCAAGATGAGTCCTGTCCTGCTTGTGTGTTAGACCTCCTGCTTCGTGGCTACCACCTGCCAAAGACAAGTGGGGTGTTTGCTGTAGAAAAGAACCATTTTTAGACTCAGAGGCCAACTGCTGGCCACCTCCCTGTTATCTCTGGAGACACAGGCAGACGAACACTGAACCTTTCCCCAACACCCTCAGCAGACGGTGGGAAGGCAAAGAGGACTTTTCACCCTCTTGAAAAAAACCTTTTCCATGGAGCGTGCCCAGGTGACTTGCAGCAGTGAAAGCCATTCCCAGCATGGGATGGTTGAGGATTGCCATATCCCAGCAATGCTGGAAAATGGCGACATTCCAGCATTGCTGCCCAGCAGCCCATAGCTGGAATAGCTTGGCCATGTGGGGAGCTTGCTGCTCCAGCCCCAGCTCCTGCAGCGGGCACACTGCCCTGTGCTCCTCCTCACAGCTTCTGTTTTGTCTACAGGCTAATATTTTCCATTCGGTGCATCCAAAAAAAATGCAGCTCAGCTGGGCTGGAGAATCCTCTGAACCCTGACACCCTGGGGCTGCAAACATCCCCCCTCCAGCAGAGACCTACAGCCAGGGCTCTGCACTCCCCAGCACCCCAAGAGATCCCACAGCTGGTGGTGGTGTTTTTGCTGCCTGTCCCGCCTAATGCTGGCTCCTCTGAGTGGCTGGATGCTGGGAAGAAAGGGTTGTGCTTTGCCTGTGCCCAGGTTTATGGCTGAGATCTGGGATGATGCCCCAGCCAACCATGGAGCTGACAGGTCTCTGCATTGGCATCCAGGGAAGGCAGCAAAGGATGCAGTTGCCATCCATCCCATGTGTTAAGATACAAACCACCTGACTGGGGTTCTGTGCCTCTCTTTAAAATGGTTGGTGGACAGGGAAGACATAATATGAGGCTGGCTCCAGGCTGTTTTCCCTCCTCAGGGCTCTGTCCCATGGTATATTTTCAGCAAGCATGGTTTGGCACACAGGAAGGTTTCCCAAAATGTTCCCCCCTACCTCTCCCTCAGGTGGGAGGAATGGGTCGAGGTGGCAGTGGTGACCTTGCCAAGTGGGAATGCTGCAGAGCACAGCAGGAAGTTTAATGAGTTACTTGTCCCTTACAGCGAGCTCAGGAGCAGCTCCCCAAAACGGGCAGGCAGGGGGAAGCATGGGGTGCAGAGTGCAGAACCCCATGGCACATCTGCCTTGGGGCTGCTGCATGAAGGCATTGTGCTTGTGCTGACCCAGCAGCAGGGCTGGTGACCAGCCACAGGAAAAGGCTGGGAAACTCATGGCCCCACAATGTTCTGAGAAGAAGAGAGGAGGAAGAAAAATGAACATTTGCCAGGGAAGCAAAAACTGCAGTGGGGAGGCATGTTTGTATACATAAAACTAATTGCCCGGCCTGGCAGTGACTCTGGTTTTGCTGTTTATATTTTTTCTTTCCAGGTTCTGCCTATCCCAGGTTGCAGGTGCAGCACAGCTTCCTGCAAAAAGCCACAGAGCAGAACAACAGCAATAGAAGAAACTTCTCCAAATGCCTCTCCCATGCCTCTGGAAGAGTTGCATGGCACAACCTTGACACAGGCAGCAAAGACGTTGCAGCACAGCTGGGAAGCTGGCAAGCACAGCGGCAGCACCTGCTCCTCCCCAAAGGCTCATGTAGAAATTCCAGCCCTGATTGTGCCCAGGATGTGAGGGATCCTGACTAACACACCTTGCATAACCCTGACTGGGAAATCACCCCATCCCGCCAGGGAAAGCACAGCAAAAAACAGACATGGAGGCTGACAGGAAGGAGCTGGGATCATTTTCCCAGCTAGCTGTAGGAGTGACTGGCAAATTTGTCCGGAAGGCCGGTGGTGTTTAACGCATGCCTTAATGATCTGGAAAAGAGGTGAGCAGTGAGGTGGCAAATGTGCAGATGGCCCCAAATTGTCACAGTTGCTTGGGATGAGACTGCAAAGAGCATTTTTATAGCAAGTCCCCTGCCCGGGACCTTGACCCCTCATTTGGGGTGGGACTGAAGGGGTCCCAGCCATTTGAGGCTCACTGCTGGCACCCTCTGTATCCTGGCTACAGCACACGAGGTAGCAGGGCTTCAAATCTTCACAGACAGTCCATGTCCTTCAGATGGCTCCCAAAGTAAAGCCTGTGAAAGCAAATTTTGGAGTCTCCTACCAGCCAGAGAGCGTGCACCGTCTGTGGGGGCAGTGCAAGCAGTGTGACAGGCAGCTGTGCAGGCAGACAGGGAACAGGGAAGGAAGAGATGGGGAAGGTTTTCCTGAGGCACAGCCTCTCCAACTGAGGTCTGAACGAGAGGGGCTCCCATTCTCTTCTCTCCTTAATTCTGTCCAAATAAATCTGCCCCTCACTCAACCAAACCATAAAACACTGCTGCTCTATTTTTCTTAAAAAAAAAAAAAAAGGGAAAGTTAAAGGAGGGGAGGGGAAGGGAAGGGAAGAAGGGAAGGGAAGGGAAGGGAAGGGAAGGGAAGGGAAGGGAAGGGAAGGGAAGGGAAGGGAAGGGAAGGGAAGGGAAGGGAAGGGAAGGGAAGGGAAGGGAAGGGAAGGGAAGGGAAGGGAAGGGAAGGGAAGGGAAGGGAAGGGAAGGGAAGGGAAGGGAAGGGAAGGGAAGGGAAGGGAAGGGAAGGGAAGGGAAGGGAAGGGAAGGGAAGGGAAGGGAAGGGAAGGGAAGGGAAGGGAAGGGAAGGGAAGGGAAGGGAAGGGAAGGGAAGGGAAGGGAAGATGACAAAATAAGCCACTTCCTTCTTGAAGCAGAAAACAATAGCTTTGTGCTGAGCCTCTATTGCATCCATGAACAAGCTTAAACAAGCTACACAGAACAAGACACCAATATCCCCACACTTCCTAAAGATCTTGGTCAACCTGCCCTAAATTTAGGATCTGACTGACTTGAAATATGGGGATTTTACCAACTGAAATCCCAATTTCAATGGGCTTAAACATGGCCTCAGCAGCACATGAGCCTGATGGACCAGGGTGTTTTACACCTCAGTCTGGACAGCTGTGGAAAACACTATGACTGGGTCTCATTGCACTTTCAACTTGCTTGAAGATGTTAGTGTGTGAGCTAAGAAGCTGTGCTGAATCAAACCTGAGAAAAGCAGGCTGTAATGCCATGGTCAGTGTGTTAGACAGTGTTATCTTGTACATGGTGGGGAGCTGTCAAAACTCAGGAAGATGAATTGTGTCTAACTTCAAGAAGCATGCCTCACCTTCACATTTTCACATATATAATAGTGTTGTGGCAGCAGCAGTGAAGTGATAAAGCCAAGTCTCAAGGTAGCTCAGCAGGAATGAATAAATCTTCATAATTGACAGGCTGTAATAATAATAAATACTTGAACAGTTTATTTCTCCCTCTATCCAGTTAGAAAATGACTACATGGGAATCCTTGCCAGCAGTTGGGGCTCTTCTAAATAATTACCAAGTCAATTCACAACCTCTGCCAGCTCCAGCATCTCAATAATTAAAAAGGTACCACTTGTAGCTAATGGTAAAGAGAACAGATGTTTCCCCTCAGAAGATTTTTCCTTCTTCTTCCCATCATTTCCACTGCCTGAAGCCATCCTGTATCTCCCAGTTATGCTGGCACATCCATTCCAGCAGGTTGCAGAGGCAAAGTCCTGCACCCCAGAGTATGTGAGGGACATATCTGCAGAAGCAAAGCTGGTTTTGTCACACTGAAGGTGATTGCTCTTGCTGGCTGCAGGGTGAAGCAGAGCCTTATTCTCAGGAAGCTGGCTTAATTGCCCTTATGTATTTTCCTGCTGGCACCTACACTTGGATGCCAGGCAGGATGAAACACACAGCCACATGCCCAGGCTGGCCAGGGCAGGAGTCTTCAAGGCTTTCCCCACCTCAGTGTGGAGGCAGCTCATATACAAAATGGTGATTTGCTGTCTGCTAAAGGTTTGTACCCTACCCTTAGCCCTGGCACTGGACTGGACTGTGCACAGCCTCCATGTTCTCCAGGTGTGAATTCTGAGAGTTGTTCTGCCAGGCTTGAAATCATCTGCTCAATGGTGCTGTTGTGCTTTCCTCTGACATTACAGCTCTTCTGTGGCCCAGTTTGCTTTGCTTGCTACTACAATCACACAGTATGATATGAGCACTCAATAAATGCTTCAGTCATCTTGAGGTGAGCTGTGAAAAAGGAAAGCCTAATTTTTTTTCTGTTTGGGGCTTAAAAGTTGCTTAATCTAGAACAGCAACATTTTTCTGCTTAACAGTTGTGGTTTATTCTGCGAAATTGTATTGTTGCTGTTTGCTAGCATGTATTTGATGTAGTAAACATGACCTACATCTGGAATGCTGCAGGTCATTAAAGGATGTTACCCACAAAACTGCAAGCATTTGCCACCTTCAGAAGGTTTCTTTCCACCCAAAGTTTAAAATTTGGTAGGTTAAAATTAAGATAACCAGTAGTATTCTGGATTTGCACGGAAGATAAACAGAGTTGCTGGGTTTGGTGTCTGCAAAGCTTGGTCCTCATGCATCTGACAGACAGCAGCATGGTAGTTCCATGGACAGTTTTGTACTTGGTTGAACTCTTGGTGCCTCTGATCTCTCCATTCCTGCATAGCTCATAGAATAGAAGTGGGTAATCTGCTCTCCTTCCAGGTGCAAATATAAGCAGGTTCAAATTTAAGCTGTCCTTAATCTTGAGCTGGAGTAGTTAAGGCATCTAGGGAGATGGTGTGGCTAACATGAACTTCAACAACTTTTCACTCCACATCCCAGACATGCAGAAAGGCAGACAAGGGAGGTGAAGGCACAAATGAAGCACAGCACATAAAAGCCCATAAAACCAGACCCATAAAGCCTGTCATGAACCCCTCTGTACAAATACTGCAGTCTGTAGGATTTCACCCAGACAAAGACCCCTTCCAAAGTAGGCAGCTACAGCCAAAATGGTATGCTATGCTGCTCTGAGCACACAATTGCTCAAGGTCCTCTTGGGGTGGACAGTGATCAAAGGGACAGCAATGGCAGCCAGTGACACACCTCAGGCCGCAAGGGGTGACCAGACATGGAATGAGATCTGGCAGAGATTACAGCGGAAAGACAGTCACTGGCAATGTGCAGGGGATGGAAGGAGACAAGGGGCCCAAGGAGCCAAAAGGGGGGCACAGCAGCCTCTCCCCCCATGGTGACTGGCCACCAGCTCCACAGACAGTCAGCAGTGCCCACGTTGGGCTGTCTGGCTGTGTGGCATGAGGGGTACCAGAGCTGGGAAGCAACCCCACTGCCTGGCCCCAGCCTATGGCAGAGGAGCACCAAGTGGCCCCAGGACCCTCATACTCAGCTTGTGAAACCTGACCACTTAGCTGGGCTTCCCTCCACAGACCCTGGCCTGATCAGGCCCTGTTTGACCTCCAGGTAAAGCTGTACAGACATTTGCATCCTTCCTAAAGTAATCAGGGCTGGGTGAGGCAGGAATATCCTCATTTCCCTTTCATTGTCCAAATATCCTTTGGCCTGGAGGGGTTGCACAACTTCTGCCTGCTGGGACAGCTGGACAATATCCATCAGTCTGCCTTGGCTGTACTGCAAGAAGTATTTCTAAAAGCAGACGTGTGACATAGGTGCTCATATCATCTTGCAAGTCGAGAGGACTTGTGCTCCTTTGAAGACTTTCAGTCCACATAAGCAAAGAACTTTCAATATTTTGAAAGCCACTGGAGAGACACATCAATATTTGCTTAGGGTCCATCGTATTTTAGACAAATAAAACTACCTACAGGAACCCTCAAAGATGCTCACATCACGCCAAGGATCATGGTGGGGCTGATGTCTCCTCCGAAGGTTGCTTGTTTGATCTGTTCCCTGTTCTCATCTCTCTTCCCTCCTACTCTTTGGCTCCTGCAGAGAAAAGTGGTGACATGATTTATAGATGTATTCTGAAGCATTTGAATACCTTGTTCCTGCAACCTGCTCTGACAACTGCTGTGCCAAGGGCTCCCAGAACAAAGGCTCGGGACGAATGAATCCTTGTCTTCACTCACAAGAAAAGTTTAAAAAAGAATCACCTCCTTCTTCTATTATTTCCTTGTCTTGTTATTTTAATTTTTTCCCCTGTGCAGACAGCAACATTAAGCCCACTGAAGAATGAATGAATATCAATGAGACAGGGCAAAGATGGAATATGCAGCAGTTCTCTCCCAAACTTATAATGAAAATGCCTACAGGGAGGCGGTATTGCAGCAGATAACACACACACTCTCACACCCACTGGTTTTGGGAAACATCCACAGTTACTGGAAAATTTCTTCTAAGTGGGCAAGTTTCCAATTGTCAAGTTCATGGTGCACCCACTCTTCCAGCAATTTCATATAGGAATTGCCTCCTTTCAATTACGAATGGATGTGCAGCCAGAGCCCAGAGATGAAACAGGCTGGGAACACTAGAAAGTTAGATGCAGACTTTGCTGTAAATTCCCACATCAGGGATTGTTTCTAATCATAAATTATGTTGGTCAGGAATTAAATTAATTGATTCCTTGCTGGCAGGGGAAAAAAGATGTGCTTCTAACAGAAAACAGAGAGTTAGAGACAGTGTCTGTAAACACTGCACCAGCTAAATCCTTCCTTCAAAACTCCCTGAGTCCAGCCCTTTGCCCAGGGTGCCATTCAGCAGCATCCCCTCCTGCTGCAGCTGTGGGGATGCCCTCACTGCTCTCTGGTCTTATTAAAACTCAGGAGGGAACAGAGATTTTAGTGGGAAAGGGATTCAAGTCCAAAGATGGTTCACAAAATTACTGTCTGCAGCAGGAGCTGGTGGCTCCCCAGATGATTTCTCAGTACCCCAAGATCCTTCCTTTCCACAGGCCCACAAAACAGGCGAACAGCAGCTGGGTGTTACAGGACATGTTTCCCTGACAAGGCTGCCCAGGTAGTATCTAGTTCTGGTGACTTTCATGGTCTTGGGCAGAGGAGAAGCAGCAAAGGCCTGGCAAGGGGCAGACCAGAAAGCAGCATTTTCCATGAAGCTGTGAGCAAACAACCCCAACCCTGCCCTCCCTTTGCCAAAACAGTCTCAAAAAACAGCCAGCTTTAAAAGGAAATTTTAGTTACAAGCCAGCTGATAGCACAGTTTTTTGAAAACTGAGAGTGACAAGCTTTTCTTCTTTCTGAACTGCGCAATCACTGGAGAGCCGAGAAGTGTTTTGTTGGGGTTTTATTTTATACGATAAAAAACTCAATGCTGCCCTCTGTCAGAAATGCAGCAGTACTGGTCTTCAGCTGCTTGTCCTGAATTAACAAGTACTGTGTGTTCTTTCCGTGGCACAGCTTTCGATCATAAATCCCGCTCATCCCATCCGGGCGAGAAGGTGATCCCACGGCTGCCTGCTGCTGGGGTTGGTGTGCTAAACATCTGACGGTGATAAATAATGCACCTCAGCAGCTCAGCTATTTACAGAGATGGCTCAGCTAAGGATGACTTCATGAAAAGCAGATCTATTACTGCCCAGGTAGAAAAAAGAAATAGTGCAGTTTCTGCTTGTGTTTAGTGCAGTTTAAGTGGAAGAATACACGGGTGCTCTGTTAAATGCTGATTAATCTGCGGTGTAAGGTGACTTTGCAGTTCATGAAGGCCAAGTTGAAGAAAAACTCCCCAGGTACACTGGGAGAGAAACACCCCTAGAGTCAGGCACTGTCCCTCCCCAGCTGCTCAGTCCCATGCTGTGTGGCTGTAAAACCTGTGTATGGTCTGTGTCTGCACCCGGGCTGCAGGGCTTCTGCTGCCTGGACCTCTGCCCTGGGGTGGCTTTAACACACCTGGAGAAGTGACGGCTCAAAAGGGATAAATTACAGCTCTTAGCAATGTACCTTGTCAAATAAAAGACTAAACCCAGAGCTGTTTGGTCCCAGCACACTGTGCTGTATCAGAACAATCTAAAAGATTGCAGTGACAGGGGACATTGCCTGGCTAAGCCCCCTCTCAGCATGGGCTGGTGAGATTTACACACTGCAGACTTACAGACTTCTGCCTGTAGCTCCCTGTGAGTGGGATATGTGAGCTGGGCAGCCCACAGATTCCCCCCCTGAACACCAAGACAGCTTTTCTATGGCACCATGTCCCACAGGCCCATGAATCTATCTCCAGAGTGCCTGACAGCTGTGGAGGGGACCAAATGGCCAAGGGGGTGATGAGAGCCTCCCTTGTCCTTACACCCCACCATGTGTCACCTTTGCACTTCTTCTGGAGTCACCACCATGCAGTCCTTGTACATCCCTGAGAGGAGATGTTACCGTGGAGCCCACCCTGAGCTCAGCCAGCCTGCAGCCAAAGCAGGGCTGCCCTCAGAGGCCTCTTTGGACAGGACAGCCATGCTCTCCAGTGTGATTTGGCAAGGCCAGCAGCTGAGGAAAGGAAATCTGCACTCGTAAAATGTTGTGTTTGCTCAGTAACCACAAGCACAAAGCACCAGGTTGCATTGCTTTTCAGACAAGTGCTGTCCTTGAGAAGGTGCAGAGGTCTGGGATGAATTTTCCTGCCTGAAGACAGCAAAGATATCACTTGGTTTCACAATGAGTCACTGAAACTCGAGAAAGGCAATTCACCAGGGAAATCAGAAGGAGTAATTAAGAGAACATGGTAATTAAAAATGTATCCTAAGAGATGCTGTACGTGACATCCGCAGCAGATGGAGAAGCATGCCTTTATCCACCCCAGGTTACACCAAGTCTGGGGAAAGCTGCAGCCACAAAGTCACCATGGTTACAGATGCACAGAACTGAGAGTGATGAGATGTCCTGCTCTGACACAGCCACAGTGTTCATCTTCAAGCTGCAACTATTTAAGTGACCCTGGACTGTGCATTTGAGAAAGAACCATAGAAAGTCCTAATATATTCACGCATATGAAAGTAGACAGATTAGAGATTTTAATATATGCACACTGCTCAGGGTGTGCAGAGGAATATATAATATGTTATTGGACTGTAAATTGAGGCATTCATTATGCAGCCCTCATTCTGTGTCCAAAACTTCTGCTTAGATTTGTTTATATCACCTTCTGTCCTAGAGATGCCTGCATTTAACACACTGATGTATTATGTGTCTATTTGCATGCATGCATACTAAGATGTAGTTGTAATACATCATAAGCCCTGCGTACTAATTATCACATGCTAATGTAGCAAATTAACCATGCATTAGTTTCCATCAAAAGCAGATTTCCTTTGCATGCAAGGTGCCAGATACAACTTCATGTGGCCTGATCAGAGTGGTGCATAATAACCACTTGAATACACTTTCCATGCTATTTTGCTGACATAAATCCAGTGATAAAAGCTTAAGAAGCCACCGAGGTTTTTAACTTCACAGTGTTTACTGCACATGACTGGATTTCACTGTCTGAATGTATTCCCAAGGGCAGACAAATACACAGTGGTTTTTGGGTAGTGTAATAGTAAAATCCAACCTCACTTTTCAGATTTCTTAGGGTGTCTTGTTATTTTTGCAAATGCTGTCTTCGTCTGATGCTGACAGGCTGCCACAGCAAACTTAGCAGCAAGTTACCTTGACTCCCCAAGCAAGTCTGTGGGCAGGAAGAAGCTCTTTGGAAACACGGGCTGTGTTTACAGTGGGAAGTAACTCACCTAAGGGTAGCATCAGAGCCAGTCCCTGTCTCTTGCCCTGAGGCTCCCAGTTCACAGGACTATATGACTGAAATGCCTCGCCCTGATCAGCAGAGAGCAAAAAGCTTTTCTGTGGCTGAGGAGGGTGTTCTTCCCCCTAGACCACAGATACACGTGTGACAAGCAAGTGACATATTCATCCTTGTATTTTTTGCATGGATGTGGCTCCCAGGATGATTTAAGACTTGCTGAAGGTGTGTGGATGGAAGTACAGCAACTTCCACTGAGCCACAGTCGATGGCACCTCACAGGAATTTTACAGAGTGCTCTTCCAAGCCAAGGCTGGCTCTCAGTGGATGTAACAGAATGGCTGCCTTTGTTCCTGGGAAGATGACATACTAAGCAGCAGCCTTTTTGCTGAAATATCTGAGCTTTATCTTAATTTTAAAAATTCAAGTTTGTACCTCCTTGGCTATGGATACTCAGTATAAAATATAAAATGTTTTTCCTCTGAAGCACAGGAAACACCTGCTCCACATAAAATAATGGAACATAAAGCAGAGCAACCCAAGTTTCAACACCAAATTTCAGTAAAGCTGTTATAAGTACTGGTTCATAGGCAAAGAAATTGCTGTCAGCATTTGGCTGTAAAGAATGATAACTGCTGGGCTGGTAAGAGGACTCAGGCATTACAGAAACCCTAATTAGAAAGCAAGTAATTTGCCTACCTGTACATGCTTACACCTGCAGTGATGTCACTACCATCTTGTCTCAGTTTCCCCCCAGGTGAGGTGACCATGGTCTGTAATACTGACCTTGAGTGGGTCTGCAAACGTCTTGGTGTGAGCTGTGCTCATGGTGCTCCTGCAGCTCCCAAGCAGCCCAAGCCCACAGTTCCCTTGGCCTGGATGAGACAGTTGAGACAGTTCTTGGGCTTCTTCTTTCTTTGGCAGCTGAAATGCTAAATTTTAACTTTTAGCAACTGAGGCTCCTTTCCCCTAAAATACAAGATCTTCAAAGCAGCCTTTTCTCAAAATATGATTTTTTGCTGAGCAGTTACTTTCCTCTGTGCTATGCATTTAATTGTCTGGAGCTTCAAGCTGTCTATCTGCTCTCCTCACATGCATTCTTGCTGCTTTTATCAGCCTTGCTGCCATTGCCAGCTCTCTGAGACATCTCTTTCCCCTGGAATTGTTCAAATATCAGTAGGGGGCATTATTGTCTGAGGCTGCCTGGTCTCAGACTGCTGCCTGTGGTTCCTTATTCCATTCCTTATTCTGCATGAAGACTGTCCTTGAGCAGATTGTATGTTGTTAGAGAACTAAGACCACTTTGGTGGGTAATCCTACAGGATTTAATGATCCTAGAACCAAAGCCGCAGCTGAAAGGCTTGGACTATAACTATCACAGTCACACATTACATCTGCTATCTGTTTGAAGAAAAGTTATGCAGCATAAATTTGTCCATAAGAGTCCCATCAGCAGAATCAGATGTTTACAGTTCAGAGGAGTTTGCATGGACCTTCTTCACGAGGCAGAATATCACTATGTCTTGTAAAAGGAAACAGAAGAGGAATACAGTCTACAGGTTAGATTCAAAGTTGAAAACATGCCTTGAGGTTTCCATGCAGAACAGTGGTATTTTGCAGTTTTACTTTTAGAACACTTTATTAAAAGACTCCAGATCCCTTTCACCTCTAAATTTTCAGAATGTGTCAGCACTCCTCTGGTCAGATTTTCTTTTAATCTTTTATTTTGGAACTGGTAAAATTGTCTTCAATCATGCCTACAGCAGTGCTCTGACATGAGCTTGTGCTCGTGCTCTGGATCCAATTCATTCACGTACAGAGGAACCAGCAGAGGGATCTCTGTGCTGCTAACACCCTGACAATAGGACTTACAGAGTCTCTGTGCATACTTCGGCCTTGAGACCGCTAAAGGGAGTGAATTTCAGCTCAAAATTGGTCTTCATCTTCAAGCTACAATGTGATTTTCACGCCTGGGCTTTGCTTACTAAAGATTTCTATTACAGCCCTAGGACAAAAATGCTAATCCAATAGCTTTCATCTTTCCAGAGTCTCTGACCCATCTCACTCCCCAGCCACATTCTGGAGTATGATCTGGATAGAAGGATGTGCTGCGAGGAAGGCTGAACAGATAGCCTGGTGCTTCTTTAAACAGCTGTGTATTTAGTCAGTAGCCACTATGAAAGAGTTGGATTAATTTTCATTGTGTAGCCTTCTCTGTGGAATAGCTCAGTCATTTGCCCAAAGAAAGAGCAAAAGCTCCTCCTTTCTTCCATTCCCAGTCCAGTACTCAGGTGAGACCCATCAGATCTGAGCTGTACACAGTGGAAAAATGCAGAGGATTATTCTGTCCCCTGAACTGAATGTAACTGGGCATGCAGCTGCACTGAGTTAGCACAGGAACTGCCATCAGGAGTAGCCCCTCGGACCATCTGATCCAGTGTTCTTCACAAGAGAGTGCCAGCACCATCTGACTTGGAAAAAGAAGCAAGAAAACCTAATAGTGCTGCTACAAAGGTTAGCTTTGGTCTATGACCATGAGGATTGGCAGCTTTAATTGCTTTGAATAGTGCATTGCTGGTGAATATAACTCTTGGCTGCTCCAGCTCTCCATATGGCAGCAGCTTCTTTCAGACCTGTAATAAAGAAAGACAATGGTAAAGACTAGGAAATACTGGAAAGCTGCAAGGAATTCACACATTTAAATCAAGCTTAAGTGTAAGACACAATTTCCAAAGTATTGGTTTGCATATTTACTGTATTGTCTGCAACCCATACCAAGAATTACTCATTCCTGGCAGCATTTTTGTCTGTGAAACAGTATTTGCAATTACACTTCCTAAAAAAGTCCAGCACTTTACCTTAAACAGCCCAATCCCTTTTGCCAAACTCACCTGCATGGAAATACTTTTGATGAAATGCTTGAGAAGTCACAACAGACATCAGGTCTGACTTCAGTGTAAGCATCCCTTCCCGTGACCCATCACTTTTGTGCGTGGAAAAAAAGATAAAAGCCCTTTCACCACTGGGTGCTACTCAACAAGCTAATCACTACGCTAATGTGCAGATGTTCTTTTGATACAACCTTTTTCATACTCCACACAGCGGGCTGTTTAGGATTTCTGTGAAGAAAATGGAAAGAGACCCAGTGGGTGATTGGAGTACTGCATGTTTGTTATTATCCACCTCACTCATCATAACATCATATGAGACGATGTGCCTGTGATTTCTTTTTTTTTTCCAACATCTAATGCAGTCACTAGGAGCTGCTGCTGCAGTGGCGCTGCCTGTGGAAAATTAAAGGATGGAGTAGGGAGGACAGATTTAAAATCTACAATTTAAATCCAAGTGGCACAAGAGGAAGAGCTTAATTTTCTCTGTCATTTCAGGCGTGAAGCAGAAGGTGACCCCGTGGAAATAATTTTAATAATATAAATGAGATGGGATGTGTCATATGTAAGGGAGGGAGCAGGGGGAAGGCAGCCACAGCTCACAGGGGGCTGGAGCTGCAGGGAGATGGAGCAGCTTCAGATGGAGATGATTTTTCTGTCAACACAAAGCACATGAGGGGAGAGCTGGGGCATGCTCACACACAGTGGTGCTTTGAAAGAGCAGGGAAATGATCCTGAGAGATGCTCTGTCTTGCTGTGACATGAATGGAAGGAGCCAAACTCCCTGCTCAAATACACAGGCAAATGCTATATTTTTTCCACTACAAGAAAAGAAAAAAAGAAAAGGAAAATTAAAAAAAAACAATGGAAGGGAAGGGAAGGGAAGGGAAGGGAAGGGAAGGGAAGGGAAGGGAAGGGAAGGGAAGGAAGGGAAGGGAAGGGAAGGGAAGGGAAGGGAAGGGACAGGGAAGGGAAGGGAAGGGAAGGGAAGGGAAGGGACGGGACAGGGAAGGGAAGGGAAGGGAAGGGAAGGGAAGGGAAGGGAAGGGAAGGGAAGGGAAGGGAAGGGAAGGGAAGGGAAGGGAAGGGAAGGGAAGGGAAGGGAAGGGAAGGGAAGGGAAGGGAAGGATACCTGTGTTGCTCTTACCCTGGAGAGTCCTTTTCCATCCTCTTTATGAATTCTCCAGCAAACAGATGCTGAATTCATGTTACATCCTTGAGGCCCTGTGTTTCCAGAGAAGTGGAGCATTGTTCTTTAACTTGGTTTCATTTAACTTGCTATGCTAGGTAAAAATTGAGCTCATAGGAACATACTTCCTGGGGCAGACAGAATCCAACAAGGGAGCCAGATTTATTACCTGGCCTGGCTCTCCCAATTCACTTCTGTGGTACCTAGGGCTGCTGTCAAGGAGGGCAAGGTTCTAGCTCAGTTGTGGGAAAGTTCACTGAGACCAAACTTTCCCACTTGAAAACAATGCCACACAACGATTGGGAGGTGGTTGGCATTGCCTTCTGGCTGGCCTGGAGCAGGATCATCCTGAAAAGCAGGACAACCAGTTTCCACTCTCTGTCACTCAGAGGAAAATATAAAGAGAGCATTTGCTCTCACTGAGAAGAAAGAGCTGAACCTTTTTAGCCAGGAGTCAGCTAGTCCAGACTCCTCTGCCAGTGGGAGAAGGGTGGAATGATGACCACTTCCCCAGGTAGTGGGCAGTGGGGTTTATGGAGCAGAGGAATCGTTTCTCATCCCCACTCAGATTCGGAACCATAATGGTTGTGCATGCATGCAAAACCAAATTGCTCAAAATGAAAGTAACTGTCCCAAAGGAAGACTGGGCTGCAAAGCAAGGATTTCTTAGCATTAGGCTTGATGTTTCCCATTGTTTTGCAGGATGGACACGGCTCTCAAGCTGCAGTCTTGGGAGGAGGTATAATGCCTCCTTGTTTCATATCTGTGTGTCATTAAATGAACGTGACAAAAGTTAGGCTAAGCTACACTGGGGCAAAGCTCACATCTTACAAAAAGCAGATATTCTAGAGAACAAGAGGCTGGACTGTTCAACCATCAAGTAAAGCAGGGATAGTTATCTTCTATGTCCCAACCTCACACTTTTCCTATGGAGGTGCAACACATAAAACTGATTCCTTTCCTGTAAAATAACTTCCTAAAAATAGGATATGCACTGCCAAAACCTTACATGAACGAAGGGCATCATATCTCATTAGAGGTGCAGAAGGGATCCAGGAAGTGAAGATGATCTGTGTGAATTCCTTGCAGCTTTCCAGTATTTCCTAGTCTTTACCATTGTCTTTCTTTATTACAGGTCTGAAAGAAGCTGCTGCCATATGGAGAGCTGGAGCAGCCAACAGTTATATTCACCAGCAAAATTGTCTCCTGTGTGATGGCTCAGTACCAATGTTAATAATCTCTCAGGATTTCAGCGGGGTGACCTGGAAGAGATGGCTGAAGAGAGGGTCTCCAAAGGACTGCTCATCTTGGTGAATTTCAGGTGTCAGTTTAAACTTCAGCTAACCAGTGATAAACTAGGCATCCCAGAATATATTCTAGACGCAAGCTACCAGATATTTTTCAGAGAGTTACAGATGGATACTTGGGAGCCACAACACATGTATAAAAAAATGGAAAGCAAATATTCTGCTAAACACAAGTTGGCAGAAAGAGCTGTTAAAAATCCTGTCCCTGAAGAGCTCATGAATAAAGGAAAGAAGCTCTTTGAAAAGAGAGACAGAGCATGTGAAAGTTGAGGTGAACCACATCTTTATTTGTTATCACCAGCCTGAAGAGTTAAACGCTCTTTTATTTTGGTACAAACACTTACATGTAGAAAAAAGGAAAGTACTCCTCTCTGAAGACTTTGTTTTGTTATTTTATTAAAGAACAAATTCTTTTTCATGTTACCATTTGCTGGTGTTAGTTTTGTTTCTCAAACAGAAGCAGGGAAGCCCTGTGGTACTGAAACCCAGCTGATACTAGGTAGTTTTAGCAGTAACATGTAAATGGTTTTTTATTTAATTTACAAAATCAGGTGCTTAAGGCTTTGCAAAGGCAGATCTGCAGCTTTAATGCATCCCCTTGTGACAACGGGCTGGAATCAGCCTTTATACAGACATAGTTTACAGGAAGAGGCAGAAGAAATAGATGGGGCATATAAATTAAAAACAATGAAGTGAATTGATAAATTATACCTTATGGTATACAAAAAGGAAGGTAAGACCAGGTATATCAAACCAAGTCAAAGAACAAATTTTATGTAGTTACAGTTTAGTGAACACAGAGACACACTGCACATTTTCAGTCATGTCTCTTACCAACAGTAATTCTCATGGAAGCAGGACACAGCTCTCTTAGAGAAATTCCTGCCAGGAAGGGTGGGCAGAGGAAAGAAGTTGTAGTGATAGAAGGCCCTCTTTATGCAGAACAGCAGGTGTGAGAGGGTAGGTTAGAGCATACAGGGCTGGGAAAGCAAGAGGCATAAACATCATCAAATATAGGAGTCAGTCTCAATGAACAGGGATGCCAGGCACTGAAGTTGGACAACTTGTAATGACAAGACATGGCTAGCAGGTCTCATAAACATCCTGTATGGAAGAAGAGTGATTAAATGGATTGCATTCCCTCTGCATCTGGAGCCCTCTCATGCCCTGCCACAGTGGCAACAGCCAGCATTGCTCCCGCCACTTCCAAAATTGCCTCTGGGTGGGACATTGCTCAGTGCAGAAGGGAACTGGTCTCTTGCAACCTATCTAATGTTTCTCATGGATTCAGGGCCCATGCTCTACTACTTTC
The DNA here is from genome assembly GCF_022539315.1 of Serinus canaria. NCBI lineage: Eukaryota > Metazoa > Chordata > Aves > Passeriformes > Fringillidae > Serinus > Serinus canaria. The sequence goes on from NC_066315.1 coordinate 42,424,646, forward strand.
TGCTGGACAGCTCTTCACCTCAGCAGTTAAATACGTGACAGTGCTGTCACCTTAAACAGGCAGACTACACAGAGAGAACACCACAGATAGCAGAGCACCATCAATTCAGTCACCGAGTGACACGAAGTACTAAAGAGTGATGAATCTTTCCTACACGGACAAGAAATGATTGATTTGAATAATCACCCGAGAATATTCACACGACACTTGAACAGTTGCTGTCACGATTACCAATGTCTCTCTTCCTCACAGCAAGTCTATAATTGGCAGGAGTGTCTTAGATAATTTATACAGCAACAAGATTTTCACACTTTCCCAGTTTTGGATAGTTGCTAATATTTCATGAGACAGTCATTTTGTCATACAAGGGAGCTTTTGGCACATCTGTTGATGCCGACTGCCATTGGATTTCTCCATTTTCCTGTCCTTTTATTCATTGTCACTAGTAACCACTTATTCCATTTTTGCATTGTGGAGATTTACATTTAGTTTCATTTAGTTTAGTGCAAGTCTTTTTCTGTATTTAACAAAAACATCTACTTCAAGTAGATTAATGGATTTACTATTATAAGGAAAAATTCTTTTTTGCTTAATAATGCTTAAAGCCTGTACCATGTTGTTAAATAAGTGAATGGCTAAATAAATCAGGTGTTTGCTTATCTAACTGTCCTTCATTCCTAACCAAGCAGACTACTCCGAAAACCAAGCAGAAGCTGTCACCACTCCAGAAGGAGCTAGGAAAGAGCTACTCTCTCCATTGCTTTGCTGTCATGCTAGTGTGAATTGCCACATGCTACTCACTTCTGTGCTCCGTGGGATCCCACTGCCAGCAGCAGAAGCAGGGGTTGGTGCCCTGCTAGTGGGACTGGGAAGTCTTCTTGTTCTCCTAGCATCACCATGAAACTGGTGAATAGTTTTAACTGTCATCCTTAGAAGTCCTTTTTGATCTCTCTTTGTATAGAACAGTCATGTTTGCTCCCCTGTTAAACAGCGCATGTGCTCATTTCACCTCATTTTACCTGCAACAAGATAAACAAAACCTTAACCCTCTTTGGCAACACCAGCAATTACCCAGACCTTGGGCTTAAGGAGAGAAACACTGGGATCAGAGCTGTGCTTTCAGAACACCCAGTGTCCTCACCACCCTGTAGGAACAAGTCATTTCAGTGGCAGCATTGCTCAGCAGCAGATTTATTTCTTTTTTTACTCCTGCATGTGTTCAACATCAGTGTGTGAAAAATTGCTACTAGAGGGCATATACTGATCATGATACAGCTATTACTGGCTGCCAGGTACTGCAGAGATTGGGGTCACTGCTTGCTTTTTCCAAAAGAGAGACAGTTTAATGAAATCTTGCTCTTTGGAGGCAAGAAAGCATTTATCCCCTCCAAACAAATTCATAGTCCTGAGGTAAAATGACATGAATATGTATAATTTCTTTAGTGAATTACATGAATTTGTAAAAGAGGTTTGAGGCATACAGCACTTTCAAAGTCCCTCTTAGCATATGCTGAGCGGATGTGCAGAGAGCTCCATGGTGCCTTCCGTCCCAAATGGCTTCACTTATGATTTTGGCTGAAACAGTTTTCCTTGGCAGGATGATTAGGCAGCAGTACACTCCACGGATGTTGCTTATTACCTCTTAGAAGACTGGAATCACTGGTGCTCATCCAGTTTTACGTACTGGCTGGTTGGCCCACAGGCTCTGCTGGGCTGTGGTTATACCCCAGGCAGACTGCTACACCCCTTGGGGTTGTGTGTCCCACTAACCCCACCAAATGTGTTTCACAAAGCTGACATTTAAAAATATCTGAGTGGCTAAATCCCAGCAAGATCCCAGTAGATCCTTCTCTCCGGCCTGCTGAGGAAAGGATAAGAGCACAAGTGCCCACAATTTGTGCAGCACACAGAGGCAGTGAAAAGCAAGGGAGAGTAGAGGCATTAGGTAAATGGCCAAAAAAGCTGAGGCAGCCTCACACAGAGACACACAACAAAGAAGCCAGTGGATCTAGTTGACTTCAGCTGAGCAAGGCTTGGAGTGCTGCAGTCCCATGTGTTGATGCTCATGAGCAGGCACATCAGTGACTCTGCTGGGTGGAGTCAACTTCCAGGACCCAACCCTCTGGTATTTTATCATTCAAAGAGTGTCCATGAGAGCTATAGCACAGATATAGAAGGTGATGGGAGGAGAGGAAGTATGGGGAAACATTCCAATGTTTGCTTCTGGCTGGAGATACAATTCTGCCCATTGAACTGTAAAAGCTAAGTTCTAGCTCCCAGTTGGGAGCCCATCCTCTGCCTGTTTCTGCAAAAGCTGATTTATTCCCTGAATGGTCACATCAGAAGTGATTTGGGCAATGTAACTGTGTGACACTATGTTGAAGCTCAAGTTCAGGCCAGGCAATGTCTTCTTATACATCCCGTTGCATCTACCAGCCTTGTGCAGATGTCTTGGGCAACCTAAACAGTCCAAAATTGCTCTAGGCACCTGTGCTTGGGCACCTGAAGGGGCTGTCTCGGCCATTAGCATGTTCACACTGCTTCCAATAGGTATCCCTTGTAAAACCTTGCATTAAGGAAAACACATCCCTACCCTGTACAGACGATGTGCTTAAACAGATCTGGGTCCACAAAGTTCTTACTCCAGGAATAATGAATGAACTGTTCTGCATGAAAAGTTTATCAGATTATGCTCTTTTTCCCATTGCAGGTTATTCTGAAGCAGACATGACAATAAATCACCACAACCCTATGAATATTTCATAGAAACACATCTCAGCTTATGGGTGTTCTTTTTTTCTTGAACGATTATGTCTGTGTCTTTAGCCATTCATCGTCTGCGATACGTGACTGGCCACTTGATTCAAATTACTGTAGTGTCTGGCTTTTGACTGGTTCATTAAATATTTCATAGCAAGGAGGAAAAGTAGCACTGCAGATAACATTTACGTGAATATGCAAGCAGGTATTTGTGAAATCTTAGTCAGGATTTCTACTCACAAACGCTTTGGGAAGATTAATAGATATCTCTAAACATTGTTGAAATGGTGACTTTTTATTCCAGTGAAAATTCCAATGAAATAATGAAAATTATGATGATAATGATTATTTGGTACTGTTGCTCTAGTTAAAGGGATGTGGGCCCAGCATTCTGAAGTCTATCCAAGACTGGGCTATAACTAAGGAACTTAATGAGAAGCAGGAGTAGATGGTATCTCTTGCAATGGAGCTCATTAGTGTAGTAGTTCTTGAACAAACTGAAAACCAAATCTCAGAAGCCTGACATTTGCCTTGTCAGTCCACGGGAGCTCAACACTAGAATTCACAGAGACTGTAACAAAATTAAATTTTAAGTAGCAACAAGCATTCCTGAAAACCCTCAGTTCTTGTGTGTATCTCTTGTAACACAAGTTATTTCTTCAGATTATTAGCTGCAAAATCTGTAAGGCTGAAAAAAGAGGCTGGAGGAAGGAACACTAAGCTTTTAAATTTGATTTCCCCTAAATGATTATCAGCTTTTCAGGAGCAAACTTTTCAATGGTTAAACTTTTATATAAAATTCCTGCATGCATGTTTAGCAGTCCTGTCACTCTGGGAGCATTTAGCTATGCATACAAACACCAGCAAATGTGAAAGATGCTACCAAACCTCTGTCTGTCCTTCCCACTGAGTGAGAGCTCTCTATGGGTTTGGAAATGGGAGCTCCCATGAGCCTCAGTGAAGTGGATGACAAAAGCCCAGTGACTTTGGGAGAGGCTGGGAGCAGAGGTGCTGTTACACACACATGTCCACCTGTTCAGGTGATCCAACCTCCTGTTGCAGGCTCAGCATGCTCTCAGTGATTTTTTCAAGCTGTAATGGTCTCTGGGTTGCTCTGGTGAAGCCTTACCACAGCAAACACTACTATGTGAATGTGACCTGCCACCGCTGTCACAATTTCCCTGGTGGGAAGGAACCTTCCTCCACCAAGGATGCAGGTGCCTGAGATCTGTCTGGTTTTCCTGGTGGATTTGAAGGTGTGTACTCATCTTAAGGATGGTCGCCTTCTGCTTTACCACCTCTTTCTGAGTGGAAGAGGGCAAGGAGTGTGGGCAGCAAGGAAGAAGCCTGTTGGGCAGGGGGAGCAGAGGGTGAGAAAGGGACCCAGAGGGACAGAGGTAGGACAGTGTAGGGAGGTGATGGGAGGTACAGCCTACGAGGAGGCTCAGAGGAGACTTCATTGCCCTCTACAACCACCTCAAGGAAGGTGCAGTGAGGTAGTGGCAGGTCTCTTCTGCCATGCCTAGCATGAGACGATTAAAGGAAATGGCCTTGAGCTGGGACCAGGGAGAGTCATATAAGCTATTAGAAACAAATTTTTCCCTGTTAGGGTGGTCAGGCATTGGAACAGGTTGCCCAGGGGTGTGTTGAAGCAACCATCTCTGGAAGAGTTCAAGAGACACTTGGACCTGGTGCTGGGTGAAGTGGTTTAGGGGTTACAGCGGTAGTGCTGGGTGGACACTTGGACTGAATGATCTGAAAGGTCTCTCCCAGCCTTGATGATTCGATGATTCTGTGGAGGCTGAAGGGGATTTGGGAGAAAGACGAGAAGCTGAATGTGGGCAACGCAGAGGGCTGGGAAAAGCAGAGGGCTCCAGGAACTCGATCAGCCGAGGAGGCAAGGGCTGAGCGGGCAGGGAAGAGAGCCGGGAAGGGAACCCACCGGGCTGCGGTGGGAACAGGAGTGGGAGCTGGCACCGGGCGCAGGGTGGGCGCGGAACAGCCCTGAGCGGGGCCAGGAGCAGGGTGTGCGCTGACCGCGGGGACAGGAGCGGGGACAGGACAGGGTGTGCGCTGACCGCGGGGACAGGAGCGGGGACAGGACAGGGTGTGCGCTGACCGCTGACCGCGGGGACAGGATGCGCGCTGAGCGCCCCAGCAGGACGCCGGCCCTCAGTCCCCCGCGAACTGCAGCCTCCACAATGCCCTTGGCCTGCATCGGGCATGCGCGGCCGCCGCCTGCCAGGCCTGCCCGCCCCGTTCCCGCCCGCCGCCGGGCGGGGACACCGTGAGCAAGGAGGCGGCCGGGGCGGCGGGGCCGGGCCGGGCCGGGCCGAGGGGCGGTCGCTGCCGCGGGCGGCAGGTGAGGCGGCGCGGGGCGGGGGCCGGCCCCGGCCCGAGCTCCCGCAGGGGGCGATTCGTGGGGGGTGGCGGTGGCGGCTTTCGCCTTCTTCCCGAAGGGAGAGCGGGTGATGGGGGAGCGGGGCCATGTCCCTGGTGGTCGGCGGCGACCCCCCGGGCGGGGAGGCGGAGGAGCCGGGGAGCCTTCCCGGAGCGGGGCTGGCGCCGCGGCCGTGGGCACCTCTGCACGGGCGGGCAGCGAGAGCGCTCCGGGCCGGCAGCCCGCGGTGAGGGTGAGCGGAGCAGGCAGCTGTTCAGTTCCAACTCTGATAACCTCCCCAGAGGTCAAAGGCGCTGCAGGTTTAAAGGCTGCTGGGGCAGATAAAGATGTAATTATGCTCTCCTGACAGTTTTCCTTGGTGGCTGAGTGCCTTGGGACACCATCCCCCTAGCTCCCCGACAGCTGTCTTCGGCTTTGAAAGCTTAGCGATGAATTTGCGAGTTTGGCCCCAATGGCTAGGGATGCCGGGTTTATCACACCCTGCACCTTTTAAATTATTGCGTGCTGACTAAGCATGGTGGAAAAGTTTCTCTTGGCTGTGTCAGCTCTGGATGCATTTTACATGCATGTTCCGAGGGTGGGCTCACCAGCGTCTGCTGGGTCCCCTTGCTCCCTTCCAGCCCCCCTCAATTAACCCGGTGTTTAAATGGGCTATGAAGATAACGGCTTCATGTTTGGAAAAATAAATAAATTGGAGAGGCACACTCTCCTCTGGTGATGAGAATAAGGACTGTATCTGAACAACTGCTCAAGCCAAGAGAACGCATCAGTGTTTTCACACCAGTGCCATAGTTGGGTAACTATTGACAAATGCTGACTGTTAAACGGTGACTGCTGACTTTGGTAATAAAACAGAAACGGCTCCTTTTAAGAGCAATCTCAAAACGCTTGAACTGATTGATTGGCTTGTTAGCTCAAGCCTTGACTTAGCTGGGAACCAGAAGAGCTCTTATTCTCTGCAAGGACGTTCTCCCTGAAACAAATCTGACTTATGCTAAACACATCAGCTCTAAGACAGGGTGTTTATTTTGCAATGTCATTTTCAAAACCGTGGTAGATACCAAATGTGTGAACTAGATACAGGAAAGCTGCCTTGCAGTCTGCTTTTCTGCCAGAGTGCATTTTGAACGGTTTATGATTGCAAGGTGGCAGTTTTACTTGGAGTCTCACTTTTGTGTTTTAATTAGCTGTCATCAAAGCTGGAGTTCAGCTTCCAACACTTGTGAAGTATGCCATGAACATGCACTCTAGATGCCTGGGTAATGTTTTGGAACTAGTTACTTAGAGCCCACTCTCTGTTAAGCAATGTGCAAAATGGATTGACTATATGGAAATCTCTTTACAGCTAAATTTGCCATCTCCTCAGTTGCATCTCGTTGTGAACTTACTGAGGTTTGCTTCAATCATCTGGAAATTGAATATTCTCGTTCCCCTTTTTCTCACCCCCTTTCTCTTAAAAGTTGTTGCTTTAAAATGTTCCATAAGTGCTGTGGGTTTAAATGGCTCCCTATGACATTAACCCACATTCAGTTGCTGCTTCCCAGAGTTTTTAATGTGTCTGGCCTGTGCTTTAACTCAGCAAGGTCTTTAGGAGGTGTTTTAAAACATAGAGACTAGGGATCTTCCACAAGTAAAACTATCAAGTGATCAGAGCCATAGATGAGTTTTCTCAGCAGAAGAAAAACTGCTTTCTGTTTAAAATGGCTTTTCCGGTCAGGGTGTATCTAGGCTATGAGGGAGTGGATTTTTCTAGGAAGTAGTGGGAGGCAGGAAGAATCATGAAAAAGAAGGTGGCGCAAAGGAGAGCAGTAAACCACAGAGCCAGAACCAGATCAGAGATCCTCAGCTATGCAGATAAAATTTCTTCAAGAGGACAAAGAGTCTTCTCACACTGTGGGAGAGTATTTTCTTAGGTTGTGTTCCAGGGTTGTTGCAGAATTCAGTGTTGAAGTTTACATTGAGAGGTAGAGTAGGTCTGTGGGTCCACAAAGGTCAGGGAAGAGTGGGCTAGGAGGGGTCAGTGGAGTTTTGGGGAAGATGAGTGATGCTCCCCTCTTTTGCTGCCTGCCCTCCTGGGGAAGCCAGTGGCTGTCCCTAAGGGACTTTGCAGCATTGTCACAGAGCACTGACTGAGGGTTCGCATTTGTTGGTGGTTCTGCTGTGCTGGATGAAGGCATGACATGGGACCCTCTTCCTTCTCCTTTTAGGTCTTACCCCCCTCTCCTTCACCTTCTGTGGTAGAACGTGTTCCCTTCTCCATCAGCACACCACCTGCTCTGACACCACTCTGCCACCTTTCCCACAGAACTGTGTCTCCCTGTCCTGGAAGCCAGCTGGTAGGTGTGAGGGGCTGGAAGAAAGCAGGTTTCTTTCTTTGCCTTCCAAGTATGCAGATTCTGGAAGGGCAGGGCAGGGGAGAGAGGGCCAGGCACACCTGGTCGTGCCAGAGAGCGGACAGCTCTGCCTGTGTTTGGCACGAGCTGTGAGCAGGCATTGAGCTCAGCACGGGGGAGGCTCAGCTGGGAGTGTTCAAAGCCAATTACTGGACGCAGTCTGTGTATGACAAGCTTCAGTTTCATTAGCTGCCTCCCAGGAGTATCGAGCTGTGCGGCTCACCTTTGCAGAGATCAGAGTCTCCTCTGTGATGTTATTAGGTGTTTTTAAAAATAGCTTCATCAATCCACTTTAAAAGAGCTGGTCTGCTCTGATAACAGTGCCTGCTGGTGCTTTTCCAGATAAGGAACTTGTCACTTTTCCTGCTGTCATACATGCAGCTTCTGCCCTATTTAGAATGCAGTATAAAAAAAGACTACAAAATAACCACCAGTCTTGAGTAAAGATTTCTGTGTTTAGTTTAGTAACAACTGAGCACTCCTTATTTAACTGCTTTGGACAGTATTGGTTTATGAGGAAGTTAGTATCAAGCTAAATGCAGAGTTGAAGATAATAAATTCACATACTAGTGTCTTGAGGAAATTTTCATGATAATATCTCTTACATAACAAAATGACAACAGGCCAAAGATATCTTTTTTTTTTTTCCTTTCTGTCCTAATTAGAAATTCATTAGCTTTAAAAATAATCTGCAACACTATGTTGTTCATATATGTGTATCATCTATACAATGGTGGGAAGGAGCCAGATGAAATAGCGTAAAACCAATTTCAGTCTCTTTTGGGGGTCTGAAAAGAAGTTCCCAGCAGTATCATGAGGAAACTGCAATTGCAGGACATACCTAGTAATTCAGTCTATAATGGTGTATGCAGGAGCGGTGTTCTAATTTACACATTTCTTTGATGTTTTGTGAGCAGATGGCATTTTTAAAAAGGTCTATTAATTCTGTGGGAATTTGGTAATGCCTAATTGCTGGGGGATCAGAATAGAGTAAGAGTCAAAGTGAAGCTCCTGACTTCTCTCAAAAGAGAGACAGCCCTCTGCAGCCTCATTTTTAAGCTACTATCCTTTTAGAAATCCTTCCTTAAGAATATTCACCAGTGCCCTCAGCATAAATTTGGAACTTGCTGATTGGTCTTCATTAATTGGACTGTTCTCCATCAACCAGACACTTGTTATTACAGGTAAAAAGTACTGGGGTGATCATGGCTTATTGTGAGACACAGTGCATTGTGGATCTTCCTAAGAAAGCCCTTTACTCTTTCCCTCTTTCCCTTTTTCTCGCTTGTTTCATGGTTCCTTTCCTTTTATTTTTCCTTTCTCTGTTTCTGTCTCTTTCATTGCCCCTTTGACTTGGTTGGTGTACTTCAGGCATGTGCCTAAAGTGTTTGCAGCGAAGGCCCTAAGTACCTATTTGCTCTATGACATCAAAGGATCACATTTTGAAATTACAACTTTTTCTTTGAACAGGAAGAAGAAAAGGTTCCTGGTTGCTATGGTGATGAGCACTATATAATGCCTATAAATAAATAAACAGCTGATTCATGAACTTTGATTTGCACTATTTTTTGCTATTCTAATGAGATATAATTAAATATCAGAATAGGAGGAAGTGACTTTCTATTCATTTTATTAAATATATGTTATGCCTTCTCTTTTACAGTATTTCAACTGAGAACTGTTAAATAGTAAGATGTGTATTTTTCTCTCTGTAGGAAGTCGATGGTTTGAAAAATCATAGTCTAGTATTTATAGAAAAAACTTTTAGATGCCAAAAGGCAGTGCAGTAAAAAGATGGTGTCCATTTTCAGTTTAATCAGAACGTACATTTTGAGCTAAATGCCTATTTTTTTTTATTTCTAAGAGACTATTATAGCTGTTGCAACATTTAAGTTCCAGTCAAAAGTATCTATAAATGTAATTATGTTCTTCTGCAGTATTTGAAACCTTACCGGTGCACAACAACAAAACTTGAAAGTGTCACTGACTTTTTCTTTTATGTCAAAATGACAAAGGCACAGTGAAAAATCATATATTCCTTGTTGAAATTCAAGGAGGAGGGGAGAATTGGCTTTTTCATAAGCTTTTTGTTCTCAGGGCTGTGATGTAAAAGTAGCTTTCTCTCTGTGCTGAAGGTGATAATTGTAAAATGGATTGGATGGAGACAATAAACAGCACTCTGGAGTAATCCTACACTCAGGTGTTTCTTTTAGGAAACGGGTTCACTTTGATTAACAGCAAAGGAGAGTCTATAATGGAAGGAGCTGTCCTTAGGGGAAGGAAATGAGGTTTGTGTGATATACAGAACTACTCCATGGTTATAGGATCAGTCTGGTTTCTTGGTGGAAACTGATTTTGCCACACTGGCCTGAAGAGAGATTATCTCAGCCCTGAGCTGTGGAGTGCAGCTTGTGCACTGACAGGGAGTAGATCTATTTTCTACCACAGTCACAGCTTTGTATTCAAAGCAACTGTCAGATTTCCAAAGGACTTGGAGCACTATCCTGTCCTATTAAACAATGATGAAGTAACACCACATCCTTCACTGTCTTCCTTCCCTCTGTGCATTCAGATTCATGTCTGTTTGCTTTACCAATTAAAAATATATTTGACTAAATACCTTTTACTTCCAAGCGTGGGTAATTGGGAGGACAAGGACATGTGGTAGTTTTTTGCAGTTACACACAACTTCACCTCACAGAGCAAAACATGTATCTGCACACATCTGAAGGCAGGGGCAGAACAGGAGCAAGGAATGGTGTCCCTGAGGGTCTCACTCGAGCAGTGACAGCCTGCTCCAGTTTGATTTACGTTTCATAGGCCTGTTGCTTTTGTCACATCTGAGCTGTTGCTGTGGCCAGGCTGGTGGTGCTCACCTGAGGAACAGTGACAGCATCAGTGAAATAGCTAGAGAGCTGCTTCTGAACCTGGAGTTTTCTGCCATGGGACTGTGCTCATCTCTCAGAGGGTGGCACAGTGTCCTGACCCTGACCCTGTCCCTGCCACAGCACTGTTTCATGTGGGCCTGAGACTGGAGCACGTTGTGCCTGCTGGAATGTGATTTGTACTCCACATATATCAAAGGCAGTTTTACCTGGATTGAGGGTAGGTTTGGACAGTCAGTGTTTGACCTGTGTGACTGACAGTGGACGAGGCAAACCAAGGTCTCTCCTAAAAGAGTTGCTGCAGAGGCTGATGAGGTTTGTAGTCAGCCTGAACCCAAACAGAGTCTGCTGCCTGCCAGAGCAACAGGGAGATGGGAAAGGTGGCAAACAGGGAATCTTGAATGTGCTTCAAGTTTGCAGCTACTCCCAGGGCTAACCACATGATTTGGTGTTCCTGGAGACCAGGCTGGTACTAGAGCAAGACCAGGCTCCAGAGTCATTGACAGAATTTTCTCAATTGAAAAACAGTATTGTTAGTAGTACATACTGCCTTTAAGGGAGAGGCATCTTTATTTAGAAGTCTTCTTTGGAAAGGAGGATGAAATATACATATAGATATTAATGAGAGGACAAACTGTTGAGGACAAGCTGGAGCTGTTGTGTATCTCCTTTTCTGGCATGGTTAGGACAAAGGGTGAAACAGTGCATATACCAGATTTTTTTTTTCCATTCCTCAGAAGCATTGCTTATGTGTGGTTAGAATTTTTTTTCTGTCAGAATTTTTTTAATAGATAGATATGATCCAGGACCATCTGGTGGAATTTGCTGTTGTCACATCTAGGTTTTCTGATGTATTGCCTGTCAAGTTATGTTGTATGTTCAGATGAATTTCTCATATGATCTGCTGACAGCTACTGACAGTCCTGATATGGGAAGTTGGAAGCCTGGGGGGAAGAACAGAGGGGCAGAGCTAGCTTTTAAAATGTAGCTTTGATTGCTTTTGATTGGTGAGCTTTTATTTCTGGTATTTATGGGTGACTTTTTTAGTGAAGAAATGTGAATGAGTGAACTTTAAACCTAGTGCACCTAAACTACTGTAATTTTACTTGGAAGGTCTTGGAAGTCTGCCTGTAGTTTTGTTGTTGGTTTTATTTTTTTCTTTGACATGGGCTCCTTAGTTGTTCTCTATCCTTAACTCTCCATCTGTAGACACCTTCTTCAATTGCAGCCTTTTCTTCCTCCTTTACTCCTCAGTCCTTAACCAGTCCCTTTTTAGAAAGATCTCAAAATATTTTTGTATTTGTTAGGATACCATTAGGAATCCTAATAGTCATAGTATGCTAATCCTAAACCCTAATGCCATAATAATTCTGTAGTCAAATGAACTTAGATTTTTGACAAATTCATATTAACCTTTGCAGACAGATCACATGTATAAAAACAATAAGCAAATCTGAAATAACTACAGTAATTCTTTTCTTGCTGGTATAATACTCAAATAATTAATTAAAGTAGATGGTTTTTGATGTAGAGATCCACAGTGCAATTGCATTTCCTCACACACTGACGAAGACAATGCTCTGCTTTGTAAACCAGAATCCAAATAAGCCATAAGCACTTCAGTTTTGTTCTTTTTTTTTTTCTGCCATAATTTGAAGCTCCAAGTAGCAATTACAGGCTGGTGACAAGATAAATTTCACAACCTGTTGTCATTCATCATTTTTCAATTGGCTAGACCAGAAAATAAGTGATTTTTGTTTGAACTTTAAAGGTTTTTACTTTGTATAGTACTGGTAGAAAGCATAGGACAGGTATTTCTGAATGGGTTGGGAGGAAGCCTGTTTGTAGGCAGAGGTGGGATTGCCCAGCAAAGGCACATCCAGGTGTGGCTCTGGCCCTTCTCTCTCGAAGCTGGTCTGGTTATACTGAGCCTCATAGTTGGAAGTCACCCTTGAAAAGGAAAAAGCTTTCTTCCATGGAAATCTGGGTCTTAAGATGACTGTCCCCAAGCTCAGGGGACTCTTGATGAGGAAGAAGCTGGAAAGCATTTACTTGCCTCTGGTTACTCCTGTGAGTCCTTGATGCTGCTTCCTGGACTGGGGACTGCGAGTGCCCTTCTGTGGCAGTTGAGAGAGGGAGATCATATTAAGCTGACCAGGCCTGTAGAACCTGAATATAGGGACCACTGTTGTATACTCCAGTCTTCTTCAATACTTTTGAAGTATCAGATAAGGAGACTTGGAAGTGATCCCACTCCTGTGATAGGGGAGGGATTGAATATGCAAGGGTCAGTGTAAAGATGCAGCAGCTCTCCATGGTGGTCATGATCTGTGTCGGATGGAGCACTATTCTCATACTGCTCAAGCACCAGCTCAGCTATTTTCAGAAGAAGTGGACTTTGAAGGAAACCCCATAGATGGAATATGGCCAAATCCTCTGCCTGTAACATGTTTGATAGCACTGCAGGGTGGCAAAGCTGGTCTTCAGTCCTTAAATGCATTAAATTAACTCCAGGCAAGCTTGCTGAGAAAAGGGTAATGAAGCGGGTCCAAAATGGGCCGTGTGCGCTCAAGCACACACAGTGGGCTTAGTGCTCTAGGCAGCACTCCCACAGGCATGTGGCTCTGGAGCAGCCAGGTCATGGAGCACACTGTGCTGTTTGTTAAATGTATTGCAGACCACAGGTGCAGCCAAAATCACTTAGCCAGGCATCAAAGAGAAAGGCAGGCAGGAGAGCAATCCCATCAGGAGAAACTTGTGAGAGGAGCTGGATGCAGTCTGGCATAATGCTGGCTTGTTGAGGATGTGTTCCAGTCAGCACCCTCTCAGGACCTGCCTAGCCCACTGTAGCAAAAATTTCAGCTTCTGATATTTGAGAGGAGTATCTCAACACATGGATTGTGTAGTTTCAGGTAGAGGCAGCATCTGAACAGGTCTGCAGCATGACTGATGTTGTGCAGTCTTCATCTTTACCTCTTGTGATGAAGAGGTGGGGGGGGGTGGAGATCACTTGGAGCACCTGGATAGAAGCAAAACATAATTTTTCAGAGTTCCTTTGCCTGAAGGAGTACACAGCCCATATATAATTCAGAAACATATTAAAAAATAGGGAGCTGTTGTCTTTAAAAATCAGTGAGCACCCAAGTGTGTTGGTTTAAAATCTTGCGATATGTCTAAAATGAACCAAGAAAATATGTACAAAAAGTACTGATCAAACTAAGGTCTTCATAAACTCAGAATAATGTGTATTTTCCGTGTTTAGGCTGAAATACCTGGAGCTGCACGTGGATTTATCCTTGTCAGTTTTTCTGAAATCACACTTAATAGGGATGTTCTTTTCAGATGTGATCTGTAAACAGATTTGTTTGTTTCTTTTGTAGTAAATCTTGCTTCCCCTACTTTTTTCTTTTTTTTGCTTCTTCAAGCTTTTCTTTCTTCTTCTGATTTAAACCTGATGATGTTATGCTATAGTTAAATTATCAGAGAGGGAGAGTGATATCGGTGTCTTCCACCTTGTAGTAAAAAAAAAAATCTATATTTTTGTTTTCTGCAGTATATTGAGAGCAAGATAAACGAGCAGGGTGTTGCCATCCTTTATCACAGTCGGAATGATAAATGCCATGTCCTGGAAAGCTTAAAGATGTGTAAGAATGCAAATCCTTGGCCCACAAGGAGATGTCTGTGAAAGTGCAGATGCAGCCAGGAGTTAAGCACATCCTTAAATCTAAGCAGAAGCATTGCTTCCATTGGGTGTATATATCTGGCACCATGCTGTGTGGGGTAAGCAAAGCTCATTCTGTGAAAGGAGATCTGACTTATTTTAGTGGCTTGGAGTGGGATAAGAAAATGAGTCTTTTCCTGTCCCCTTGAAGAGCAGTCTGAGGGTAGTACAGGTTTAGCTGTTCTGTGTTACTGTCACACAGCAGTGTGAACTGATGTAATGGAAATGCTGATTGTTTGGTACCTTACAGTGTATCCCTCCACTTCTCCTCACTTTTCACCCTCTGCCTGTGTCTGCTAATCATGAGCAGTGAGCCATGTTTGTAGCAGGCAATACAGCACCTCAGCACCTCAGCTTGGAAGGTGGAAGCACTGGAAGAGACTGAGGATGTTACATGAGAGTGCAGGACTTTTCCTCCCTAGTAAACAGGGAAATATGTAGAAATTTTCAATAATTCACAAGTCAACCCAGAAGGCCAGTGACTTCCTGGGGATGCATCAGGGACAGCATCACCAGCTGGGCAAGGCAGGGGACTGTCCTGCTCTGCTCTGCACTGGGGTGGCCTCACTCCAGTGCTGGGGGCAGTTTTGGAAGCCACAATGTAAAGAAGGCATTTAACTATTAGAGAGTGTCGAGAGGATGGCAACAAGGATGGTGAAGGGTCTGGAAGGGAAGCCTGGTGAGGAGTGGATGAGCCACTGGAGCCTGGAGGAGTCTGAGGGGACACCTCACTGTGGTCTTTAAAATCCTCACAAGGGAAAAGGAGGGGCAGGTACTGATCTCTTCACTCTCATGACCAGTGACAGGACCCGAGGAAATGGCGTGAAGCTGAGTCAGAGAATGTTTCATTTGGATATCAGGAAAAAGTTTTTCACCCGAACAGTGGCTGAACACTGGAAGAGGCTCCCCAGGGAAGTGGTCACAGCACCAAGTCTGACAGAGTTCAAGGAGCATTTGGACAATGCTCTGGGACATATGGTGATTCTTGAGGTGTTCTATATGGGACCAGGAGTTGGACTTGATCCTGATGCGTCTCTTCCAACTTAGTGTATCCTATGATTCTCTGATCTTTTCTCTATCTAGTTCTTTTTCTGGTTGTCCTTTAATGGAAGTACTCTTTTTGGCTCTGTTTTCTTTCCTCCCCTGTAGTTCATTTTCCTGCCATGTTTCTTGCTTCTTTGTATTTGATGTCATGTGTGCTTTCTGAGGATGCAGTGTATTCTCTGCTCTGGTTGCTGTCCACATATTCCTGGTAATGTGAAGTCATCTATGTCTTTCCTCATGGATTTGAGCTAGTTTTCTAACAGGGAGGTAATATATCATTTTTGTGTACAGGTGGAAATGTTTTGGTTTGTTGGTTTTTTTTTTGGTACTGAATTAGATGTCATCCCTCTTGCATCCTTGAGACTAAAAGAGAGAGGGAGGCTGAGTTTTCCTGATGCACTGATTTTACAGCATCAGTTTCACAGAATTACCTCCAGCTGATCCAATAGCATTGCAGCTGGCACTGACATTCCCACATTCTTCTCCTGTGTTTTAAGTGATTTTGTTTACTTCATACAGTGCGGTGAGGTCTCGAGCTCATGACTGGAAATTTCTTGGTGTTTTATTGATAAATACAGATAAAAAAGTTAATCTTCTTTTTTTTTTTTTTTTTCCCTAGAGCAGTCTTTGAAGGCTGCACCTTCCTCTGGGGTACATCCTTTGTCCAAGTGTGTCTTTATTTTTGTTGTCTATTCCCCTCCTACTTGTTTCTTCTCTTCCTTTATTTTAGTCCTAGGTCTTCTTTATTCTTTTGGGTTGTTTTGTTTATGTTTGAGAAGAGACACACCTGAGTGTGTCTCTTCTCAAGTACAGTTGGCTATTTGGAGTTAACTTGGAAGTTTTCCTTACAACTACCATGTAAGCAAAGAGCTCAGCAATTCGCCCCTTCATCTCTTCGAGATTTTTCCAGTGTCAACTGAAAAGTTGCACAAACTTTTGACATCCTGCGTCCAGCTTTCATTGCCTTTTGACCATCTTGTGCTCCAAAGCTGCTTTGTCATACCTGTGAGAGCCTGTGCTGCACAATTCTCACATCCAAACCTACTGATGTTTCCCTTTTCCATTGTAAAGCGTTTCACCTTTTCCTTTCAAAACACATGCAAGTGTTCTTCTCTCCTCTGGCCTTTGACTCTGCCTTATAAAACTGCAGCAGAGATCTAGGTACTCACTAGCAGCTGGACTTCTCTGCTCAGTTGCATCCAGGAGCCCCCTCTTCAGCTGCTAGGTGTTCTGAGGGCCACATGTATATAAAAAGGGGACAAGGGCTCATTTTGATATTGAATAAGGATTTTCTGGTTCTTGTGTGGAGGTGGCATATATGGATCTTGGGATTAAAGATGAGAGGAATAAGAGTTTGTTTGATAGCAGAAGGGGTTTCTCGTATTTATGAAACAATGGCTTTTGTACCACGCAGCTTACTTGCCAAAGTTCAGCTGAGAAAATGTTATTCTCAGTGAAAACAGATCATGTGTTTTCAGCTGCAAAGATTTCTTTGTATATGGTGTTAATTGCCTTTCCACATTTTTCCTGTTTTACCTTAACAATTTCATTATGCGTGTATTTTTGCTCTTGAGAGACAGTGGGTGTGAAACAATCTCTGTTTTAAACATTCTCATGTAATTAGCAGGGAAAGATGTCTCTAAAGTCTGATCTGCTGGCTTCTTTGCTGCTCAAGAAGCAAAGAGCAACTGAATTATGGGATTTGAGTCCTTGAACGGAAGTCCTTGTTGTGTAAATTTGGCATAGGCTACTTCTGTTTCAGAGAACTAACTCTTTCTTCAGCTCAGAGTTGTGCATTAGGACCACGCTTTAATGACATCAAGAAATTGTGATGGGTTTCCTGGTTATGCTCTATGTACCCCTTGTATGAAGAGGGCTTGCACACAGATCTTTCTTATGCATCTAATTATGTTCTCTGATTGTAAACCATATAGGTTTTTAAAGATCCCTCTTGTGAAGTCTTATAGCTAATACTGAAAAGTAATCTTTGCTCTCCCTTCTCAGAGCTTCTAAACCAGACTGGGATGTTTCTGCTACATTCTTCTCAAAGCTATGCTGTGAGTTTTTTAATGTCTTTTGGTACTAAAAATTCACCCATTCTATTTTAGGGATCAATTTTGGATACTCTTCGCTGAATAACACTCTTGGCAGTTCAGTTCTCTTCACTGGTGTGCTAATGTGAATGTTTTGTTCTAGGAGTGGTACTCAGCTGAGAGTTCAGACCTTGGTTTCTTTAAGCTCAGAGACTCATCTGCAGTTTTAAGCTGAATGTGATTTTTGAATCACAGGTGACCAATGAAACACTTTAGCACAGCCTATGTAGTATATCTTGGAAATGCCTTGAAAGAATTTGAAATCAACTGCCTCTGTGCCTTCTGTCCCAGGAAAAAAAACTCTTCTGAGTTTGTGTGTAGGGACTGCACTCCCCCTGTGCAGTCAGTGGTTCCCTGATGTGATGGGGTTTTGCATGTGCTTCTGGCAAGCAAGCAGTCAGATGTAGTTACAGAGTGACCACAGTCACACAGACTGGTACACCTTTGATGCATTGGAAATGAGTGATTTGTGAATTGCTTCGTGTCTTGCTTTGCTGTTGTTTTCCCCTCACCCAGCTGGCCACATGTAACGTAAATTGAGTGGGATGGTGGCGGATTGTGAATTGAAATCCCTTTGCACTGGAAAATTAGTTTCCCTGAGCAGATGAGGCTTTCATCTGTAGTTATATGGACAAAAAGCTCTCTCCAGAAAGGTGTGTGACAGCACTTTCATGACCTCTTTTTTTGCCCTGACTCAACCGTATCATAAACTCACTTTTGTGAGCCAAACCAGACTCAGGCTGTTCCTGCTGTTGTCATTTATTTCAGTTTTAATTTCAGTATATTCCTGCTTACCTTTCACAATGGCTAGGAGGAGTGGTGGGAGGGAAGAGGAGGAGCAGTGAAAAATAAAAAGGTTCACAAAGATTAATTCGCTGTGTAATTTTCTCCTTTAAAAGGAAGGAGAGACACACCTGGGAAAATAGGCTATCAGACCTCTAAGCACACAGATGAAATACTGTCCTTTCTAGCAGACACTGTGGTGTTGCACTGAGGCAGTTCACTTACTCAGCACTAAAACTATACTACCAGATTCATTTTGAGGAGGTATGATGAGGTTTCCTCTGTGTGTCTGCATTTTTACTGCCTTTAGCTAAGTTAGGACCCTTGGTGCTTATCACTTTTTAATGATTTGTTCTTACCTCTGCTCCTTGCTTCTGGCTGTTTGTTCTTTACTACTTAGGTTGTTATTCATGTTCATGTAGAGACCTGAGAGTTAATAGAAAATGAAGGTTGGAGTTGCTCTCACCTTCCCTTCTCCTGTAAGGTTGCCTGGGACAGTTCCACAGACATTTATATAAGGCTTTGCAGCATCTTGGCTTCTGACTCTATTATGATTGTGTCAAAGTATAAAGCTAAAGCTAGGAAGCCAGCAGCTCACTGAAATTAACTTCTTTGGATTTATATAATCATTGATTAATCATCTTTTAATGTGGGTATAAACATAGAAGAAATACGTAGTCTCTGTCTTAATTGTAATCTTTTATATTAATTTTGAAATAGTCATACATATGTATTATATACAAATATATATATACTTAGCACAGAGGTCACAAGACAAGCTATTATATACAAAGTTCTCTAGTCCTTTCTTAATTTATGTGCATGTATTGTCCCACTGGAACACAGGACTCTTGCATACATGCTTATTTTTAAGCTTAAGTATATTAAATGAGACAAGAAGGGTTTTATTTCAGTGTATTTTGGGGGTTAGTTTGGTTCACCACCTCGATGGTAAAGAAATGGTGGTTATTTTGTGTAATTATAAGTCACTCAGCTCGATGGTTGTTTCCTAGTCAGTCCTCAATTCCCTGACTTCCGTGCTTTCTCATTTTACATACTTGCTGCAGTAACACAGGTGCAGGTTTGGGTCTTCATAGTTGCAAGAGAAGCTTTTTGTGCTGTAGCTTTAATCTCTTTGCCTAGAAGGAAGGGTTGGCTATCTCAGCAGATTGTTCCTGTCAGCCTCCAGGTTAGATTATAAGCACATCATTCTGCCACAGAAGGGCTGAATGAAGCAGGATGAGCCAAGGCAGGAAGGTTGTAAATGTCCTCTATCTCTGACCTCTCCACACTTTGGATAGGATTCACTGCCTATAGCCAATGCATATGTATATTTTAGTCTTGTCAAGGTCGCCAGACCTTCCTCTTTGAGGCTGCAGGGTGTGGCAGCACTTACTTCGTTACTGTGGCTCATCTTGGGAATGCTTCGCTACTGAGAGGGCTCAGCCCTGTTCCAGCCCTCCCTGTGCTTGGTGGCTTCTCTGGGGATGGCTGTGTCAATGCCACCAGAAGCATAGAGATGGAAAAGCACATCCTGATGTAGGAAGCTGTCTGGAGAGCCCTTGATGTCTTGAAATACTCTGTAAAGTAGCTGAAAGACCACTCTATTCTTAGCTTTGCAAATACCAGCACATGGATCCAGAGCTGTACAAAATGAATGAGGGCAGATGTTTTTAACTGGAGCTGCCTTGAACAGCAGTTGCTTTATTGGGCTGATGTTGCTCCTCTCTCAGTAACAGTCAGGTTACACTTCAGTTACTTGAAGAGATTCTCATTGCCAAAGACTTGACTCAGTATTTGATGAAACAGAGGCAGCAGATATTGCTGGAAGGAAGGAGGGGAACAGAAATGAGCTGGTGTGGCAGAGTTGGGTAGGGAATCTCCCATCATGGAAGGGCCACAGGTAAATAGCAACTGTGTCAGTAGTTTAGCAGGTGTTCCTCTTTCAACAGATACTTCCTGCTTTTTCTCTGAAACTTTCACCTTCTTGTGTATATTGAGTGTCATATTGTTTATTTATGGGAGTGTTAAAAACTGCACACAAGTGGGTCACAAGGAGACCCGCTTTTCATTGTAACTTTGATTTATTGATGGAAAGAAGTGGGGCAAAAATTAACCGCCTTGGTTTTTATTACTATTCAGATAAACACAGCAGCAAGTCTAATACAAAAATTTTCTATCAGGTCAGGCTTGGACTTCTTCCTCTTGCTGCTGTGCCCTTGATAAATATGCCTAAATTCAATAGTCTTTCTCTGAATTTTCAAGCTGCTGAGGGCATGAAGAAGCTCTTTTTAGGTATTGAACTGTAAATGGTTGCATATGACACCTGGAGGAGTTGAAATAGGCTTTTACAATTAATTCAGTGTATTCATCACACTTTCCCTGTTGTGTGCAGCGGTTCATGTTGAAGCTGAGAAAGATGATTCATTTGCTTTCTTCTCCCTCCTGTCAGTAGCAGCAGTAGCCCTCAGAGCAACGGAAAATGCCTGGCCTGCAGCCATGTGTTAGTACTTCTCTTCTGGGCCTTCTGATGATACTGTAATCAGATGAGGGATGAGGTAAGAATTCTTTTCCCTGGGGGAAATCAGACCGAGATTTTTAAGTATTAATCAAAACCCAGTTGTTAGGATATATTTTAATTAGCCAGCAGATATTTTTCATTTGTATGGCTTATGGTGTCAGGAAACATGGGTTTGATTTTTTTTACCTCCTGTATAAGTTATTTTATGATTTGTGAGACCTAATGCTTAGTTCTGAAATTTCATGTGACTGTCAGCACCCCTGGGATATGCCCCCCACTCAGAACATAGATGTTTTGTACTCCCTTAGCATGAGTCCAACAGGTTACACTACAGGGAGGGTATCCTGTGACACTGTGCTCCTACCTGTTGTTAATATTACACTGCTGACCTAGGAATAGGGTTGGGTTGTATGCTGGCTGCATCCTTTAAAATGTGAGGAGGATGTATTGTACAGGTGTGGCTGAAGGGGGCGTTGGAGGCAAAACAATCAGTTTGCAATTATGGGACTCAAAATGGCAGTAAACCTTTTTATTTCCCCTGATTTGATTTAGATTCTCCTTTAGCTTGGCTCTGAACTATTTTCCTGTCATGCTGCTGTTCTGGCTACTTCCAGGCATTTGTCAGAGACTGGCTAATTGAAGCACATGCTCCAGCTTGGATCGAAACTGCTGTTTTTTGATCCAGACCGTAGATGCTGTTACTGCTTCCTTGTGGAGTTATTTCCATGAAGTACTAGGACTTTGGTTTGTAGGTTTGGATTCTCAAGGTTTTTAAGAAAGCACAAAGGCTCTAAACATAGAAAAAGGGGAAGGTTAGAACAAAGGCAGCTTCAGGCAACAGTCCTATCATAGAATATTCTGAGTTGGAAGGCACCCATGTTGACCGTCCAAGTCCTCCTGTAATCCCCCTTGTGAACCAAGATGTCCTCATCAGTTCTGGAACAGCTGCAGCCCACTTGCAAACCAGATGCTTAATCCAGTGAAGGCAGTTAAATTCTTGGACATCTTAAGCCCTGTCCTTTGAATACTTCCACACAGTTGTTATCTGTTCACCCCTATAGATCTGTTTAATTGCCTGTTGGTGTTTTGTATTTCTATTATGTGTCTTCCATAACTTGGCACCTCTATTATGTTCACATTCAGGGGTGTTTTTTCTTTCAATAACTGTATTTTGTTGTGTTATTAACATGTTAATTTCTTAAGACATCTGGGAGACTTGATGGTTATGACTACCCTGTTTGTTTCAATAGACAGGAGAAGAGGCTCTCTTCCTTTTCCTCCAAAATTCCCAGGACAAGTAATTCTGACATGGCCTCCAACTTGAAGCTAAGTTGTGGGTCCAGGAGAGGTTTTCCAGGTATGCAGGAGGCTCCTGGACCTTCTGCACAGCAAATGCAGTGGGAAAAGAAAATGGGAGGAAGGTGTGTGGGGAGCAGGGTGTGTCAGGCTTGTGGCTACTCCTCCATCAGCTCTTTGAGAACAACAGTGACAGAGCTGGTAGCTTATTCCTCTTTGTCCTTTACCATGTTTACTCTGTCACCTGTGGTCATAGAGGCCACAGATTCTGTCATGAGCCCTGAAGCCCATTAATACAACCTTGGAATACACAAGAGGTTTTGATTGTTGGTAGATTTTTGACAGGACGAAGCTGCTCCCATATTAATGGATGCTGGTGTGGTGCATCCCACCCAGATCCCATTGACAGGCTCAGTCTTTTTGTCTGTAAAATGGGAGATGTGTTTCTTCAGGTGAGGTTGTGGCTGAATATTGAAGTGTCATCTGATCTTTCTGCTGCCTGGGCAAGCAAAACCAGTTAACAAATAGCAACTGTGGGAAGCACCAGGGTGAGGCTGTACCCAGGGATCTCACAGGCAATGTTTTACCCTTGGTTTCTCATGTCAGTCTTGCTGAACATCATTGACTTACCAAACTGCTCTTATGAGCATGAATTATCTCAGATTCCCTTGCAGACACATTGGCACTAATTACATTTGCAGGTGTGCAGTTGGCAAAGCTGTAGGAGAGGGACTTGATTTATTTCTGTCACCCTGCTGACCTGTCATTACTGATGGCCAAATGGGAACTTGAAAGAGCACAAGTGGCACCTAACTTGAATCAGAACTGCTACCAAAGCCATCTCCTGCTTTGGGAACTGGCAGGAGACTCTCCCACACCTTTCTTCCCCACATGCACTGCATACATCTGCAGGAGCAGGCCAGTGTGTCCCTGCAATGCTGCTAGGGTGGTTCCTAATAGGGATGGAGGGGTTTATTAGAGTGAGTAGTTTAGCATATGACAAGTTCAGACAGCAGGCAAGTATATGTTTTATATGTATAAAACATGCTCATATCTGCAGAGGAGAATAAATATCTATGAATTTGTCTGGTTGATGTCAACACATGTAACCTCAATGTGTGTGTGTGTGCATGTACAATATGTTTGATCATACTTCAATATTTTTAAACCTAATATTTGTGTAAAACTTGCATCCTGCATCTCTTAAGCCTGGGAGCATGTCATTCTTGAAGCACTTGAGCAAAGGGTGGTTTGGCCTCTGAGATATTCTTCAGAAAAATATCTTTTACCATATCAAAGTATATTCTTGCTCAGGAATTTTCAATATTTGGCTGAAGTCCTAGTCCTTTTGGCATGAGTTTTAATTTTAGCTTCTTGAGAATCAAAATGTCATCCTCTCTGTATGAAGTCCCAATCTTGGTGTCCAGAAACCAAATGCTTCCTTTGTGTTCTTTTTGTATTTGTCAGTATAAAGACTTTTTTTGTTAGTCCAGGCTTTTTTTTTTTTTTTTTTTTTTTTGTGCTCTCAAACTGAAATGCACTTTTGGTTCAAAAGCACTGCAAGAGGAATAATTTCTTACAGAGAGTCCTTCTGGGACTATAAATAATAAATGCTGTGACTCAGAGTAATGCAGGCACCCCTGCAACATATATGTGCACTGAAAAGATTCAGTAAATAATGATTTACCTGCTCTTTGTCAGCCCTAAACCAAGAGGGATCTATTCAGACTTTCTTGCTAGCTTGATGAGTTTTGTCTGTGCTGTACTGCTTTTTAGGAGTTCTAAAATGTGGTGCTGTTTTTGAAGGCAACTTTATGAGGGCTATTAAATATTCATCAAATCCTTAGTTCTGAGCCAAGATCTCCTATTCAAACCTTATCAGCTTGTAGTAGGTGCTGACTGTGGAGAGCTTGGGACTGCCACACTTAGTGCCTTATGCTGAAATTGTAATGGACAGTTATTATTTCACAGTTGCTGGATTTATTAGATGATGGTTCCTCCCCCACCCCTTAATGATGGAGTTTTGCACTTTGTGGTGTGGCAGGTTGACCCTCTTCAGGACTGGGGTTAAACTCTCTAACTCTATGCATTGTGATAAATTGTACCTAAGAAATCCATTAATATAACTCATTCCAGGGGTGGAAAAGAAGCTTATTTATAAATAGAAGACCAGTCTGTATATGTTGTCCTTTCTTCTCCAATAAAATAAAAGCTTGTTTAAGAGAAAGAGACCAACATGGTGTGTCTGGGTTATCAGGGATCCGTCTCACTGATAAAGTCGCTAGCTAAGATCTGTGGGGTCAGTGGAAAGACTCCTGTTAGCATCAGTGGGAGGTAGGTCACGCTGTGGAGCTTTCTGAAGTGCAGAAAGCACAAAGTCAAGATGTGTTTTCTCAAGTGAAGTCAGCTCCAAATCTAACTCCACTCCTAGAGTTACAAAATTCAAAGGAAAAATATCGGACTTGTTCTGCAAAAGGCAAGATCTTTGTATTCAGAGGCACAACGGGACAATGAGATGGTCTTAGAAAGAGAAGGGTGACTTTGGATTTCCTTAGTCCCAAAAGGACAGGCTGAGGGCACTGGATGGGCTCACTTCTCTTTGCCCTTTTCAATTATTTATTTCCCCCAGGCAGATGTGATTGAGCAGTGTCTCTCTGAGATCCTCTCAGGACAGGCATAGGCTCTTGCTGTAGTTTGAAGTGCACCTTGAGCATGTGGGAGGAGTTGTTAGAGAACTTTTCTTCTTTTTCATCCTTCTTATTTTACCTGTTAGGTCTCAAAGGGAAAATCCTCACAGACAGATATTGAACAAGATATGTCCTGCAAGTATACAATCAACAGGTTTGCAGAGCCTGCTGTGTTTCATTGTCTGCCTGCAGGAGTGCCCTGCAGGGCTGGGGTCTCACTCCTGTGTTTAATGGTGTGACTTGGTGCCATGAGCCTTGTGGAGGGCTATGATCTGCATGTGAATCCCATTGTGGGATAAGAACTGGAAGTGTTCCCAATCAGTTCTATCTAGTTTGCCATCTTCATGAAGCTGCTCAGCCCCCACAGGTTCAAGCTCTGCTGTGAAGGTTTGTGTAAGGCCCTCACCTCCGTGAGCTTGTGCGCAGTAGGAGATTCTCTTAAAAGCTCCTGGATAATTTCTGTGCCTTTGTGCTTACGAATTACTTGTTTCCACCATTAAAAAAATAACTTTTGTATGAAAATACTGTTCTCTGGATCTCTGAAGGAGGGCAATCATAGCCCTGTTCAATTCTAAGCCATTTGCTGACCGTCACAGCTGGGAAATTGCTTTCCTGGTGCCAAGGGAATTACTAGAAAGCACGACAAAAGGCTTTCACGTCTTCAAGCAAGGGGCATTTTTTTTCCCTTTCTCTCCTATTGTTTTCTTCTTTTGTGTGAAGTGTTTGGAGTAGCAGTGGCGTTAATAATCCTCAAAAGCAGGATTTCTAAAATGCATGTGTCCCCCCTCCCCAGAGCAGTTCGCCGCCCATCTCCCAAGACATGCTCAGCTCCGTGAAACAGCACGGTGGTGTTTGTTTCAGTGTGGCCGCCCGTCGGGGATTTGCAGGAATACTGCAGCAAATCATCCTGCATGCAAGGCTGACCTCTGGGAGGCTAACAAATTGAGGTGAGCCAGCTGGAGCGATAGGACACTGCCGGCACACAGAGCATGCTCAGACCTGGGGGAGAAAGGTAGCTCAGGCTGCCGATGGTGCACGGGTTACGGTGCCGACAGCTCTTAGGTGGGATTTTTGCTGTTTCTTTGTGGTGGTGAGGAAAGAAGAGGACTAGAGAGTGCTCGTTCCCCTGCACAGCATAGCTTTAAGGTGTCTTCTTTTTTCTTTCTCCTGTGAAAGAGGCACCGGATAGCATTTCCTGTTATTTAGCAACACCAGGTATGCGTGCATGTTCTGAAACACTGATCTACCAGTGACAGTACTTCCAAGACTAAAAAGGTTGCAGATGCTCTGAATTACTGTATTTCTTTGCTGGGTGTCATTGTAACTGTGCTGTGTTTGCTGTGCTGATCACATACGGCTCTGAATTCAGTTTTGTTGGCAGTCCTGGTTGCAGTGTACTGAGGAGAGGGGGGAGGTTGGCATGTTTTCGATGGTATCTCCTCGCTCCCCCCTTCCATGCAAGTTCACACTGAATCCCTCCTCTGTGTATGCACATGTGGGAAGAGAGTCAGTACTTCATTTGTAATCCCATGTGTTTGTAGTCCCTCTTTGTTTGACCAGGGGTTTGCTTTATCATTTTTAAACAAAAGTCTCATGGGAAAAACACCTCTGATATGGACTAAATTCTGTAGGTTTGCAGAAATGTATTTCTTGCTCAACACGTGCTGCTATGGCATTACTTTCTTTTTTTTTTTTTTTTTTTACCTTCCCCTAAAAACATGCTAATGTGGAGCTTGTGGTAACCAAGGAGGGATCGTCGCTGTTCTTATTGGCTGCGCTGTGCTCCGAACAATTTTGGCTCCTGCTTAGGATTTGCAGCACACAGGAGCGGTCCTGGGCACCGTGCTGATGGAGAGCAGGGAGGGCTCAGGCTGTGAGTGCTGCTGAGCACCAGTCCCAGTACCCGAATAACACAGGTACTCTGCCTGCTGGAGAGCACAGAAGGAAAGGATAGATAAAATACAGAGAGTAACAAATGGCAGCTAAAGCCCAGAGGCACAGTTGGAGTGGCTGAAGATCGTCTTGTTCAGTACTTTGGGATTTCACATCATATTCTTTTGACATCAGTTTAGCAGCATTAGTAAATTTTCCCTTCAGCCACCCCCACTCCATCTTTGCTTTAGGCAGACCACTGAAGTAAGGTAAACCTGCTGCTCTCTTGACACTTTTTGTTCTGACAAAGGTATCTGGTTTACAGACTAAAACAAGGGACCAGGCCAAGGGAGAGATTTTTTTACTCCTGTGACAGGGCTGTTAATGACAATGTAGCCAGATAGGTTTCAGTGGGATACTCGGGTCAACAAAGATCAACTGGAATGAACTCTGCCTGTTAAGCTTTCACCTCTGTCTAGCCATGATTATTTTGAGTAACTTAGGTTTTCATCTTTAGGCTTGGGACTCTCAGAAGGTGAATGAGACTTGAAGGACTGAAAGAAATACCTTTTGTTTTTTCTTTTTCTTTATCTTTTTAGCTCATTTTCCTTACATCTCTCACCTCAAGCTTGTTTTCAAAAATGCATCTTTTTTTAGGGGAGTTTTTTTGAGATCTGGGATTTTGTATGGGGAAAGAATTTCATAGTCCATTATGGATGGAAACTTGGAAATGCAGATCTTAAAAGCCCAAGAAGTATTCTTTTTAGATTTATACTTCTAGTTCAGCTTTGTGGCTTGCTTCTATGCATTGACTGCTTAGTGTTGAAATTTTTCTTAACCTGGTATTTTGGAGATCAAAACAGGAAGTATCAATGAATATTAAATCAATGGCTGCTAGTCATTGTGAAAGTCAGGTTGGATTTCTTCCTGTCCTAGCTCTCACAGACTTGGAATTTAAATTGAAGAAAACTTAGGTTTTCTATCCATAAGTGCTGCTGGGAGGTGTCCTGTAGCCACCAGTCTTCTCCTGTTCATATGGAAGGTACTTTTGCAGTAGGGACCATTGCACAGAGCCTGAGTCTCCTTTGTTGCAGTCTTGTATAAAAAGATTTACCGTTTTGCTTTCTATTCTTCACTTAAGCTGAACCATAAAAACTGAAGATGGACCTAATTTTGATCACAGCTATCTATAGATAAGGTTTTTATAAGACAGGGATTTTTAAAATATATTGTTATATTTTGATTTTTTTTCCCAAATAAAGCTTTATTTTAAAAATTCTTCTTGAGACTACATAGTCAAGATATTCTTGTTTTTCATGTCCCCTCTTTGTATCATGCTTCAATAATGATATTTTTATCTTTAACTGCTGGGCTTACTCCCTCTACAAGAATCTGCTCTTTTCCTGTTTAAAAAGTCAGCACTTCTACAGTTGGCTGCTTTTTACAAAGAAAATGTTCCAGTATATCAATCATTCAGTGTACCATCCTTTCTTTAATGTGCTATGTACTGTGAAAGATATATGTATCTCATTAAATAAATAGAGTGAATAAGATGATAACAGCTTTTTGGGCTATGGGGATTGACTTGCTTGTGGTTCTGTGGGAATCTGTGACAGAAATGAGAATAAAAGCAAATTCTTGGCTGCCGAATCCCAACTCCCCCTCTTTCCAATTGGGAAAGTTGCCTTCTAGCAACTGCTGCTTTGAGGATGAATGAAGTAGGTATTTAAAACTGCATGTGTTGCATACACTGAATCCTTAGCTAAGCCTCTTGCATCAGGGATGGGAGAAAGGACAGAAGACATTTTGCAGGGGCAGTACAAAATGCCATGTTTGCATGCTTTTTTCCTGCACTGGTCCTGGAAAGCCAGTCCAGCAAGAGATGGATCCAGGGGTAGGGAGTGCTGATGGGGAACATAACCTTGAGGAGGGATTATGTACTCCTGCCCTTCCCACAGTGTTACCCTAACAAGAAGCCCATTTCCTGCAACTCTGCCCTAACTCCTTCACTGTCCTGTGGCAAGAGCAGCCCCAGCCCACTTCCAGTCGTGTTGCATTTCTGGGAACTGTGGACATGATTCTGTTTGGACACGCTGCCACTACTGGCAGGCTGTGCACAGGAGCTTGGCCAATACCAAGTTGGCCTCCATGAGGAGGCATTTCCTCTGTGCACAGAGAGGTGATGCTTTCTGGAAATGTGTCTCCTTCATGCTTTTTGGTTTTCCATTTGATGAGGCCTTTTAGCCTGCTATAGCTGTTGAAAGCTGAACATTGACCTGGAAAATGTTGGGCAGTTGGAAACAGAAGTTCATCAAGGTCTAAATAGACAAACCCAGCACTTCTCATTTTGTTAATACCTGCAGGAATCGGTGACCCCTCCTTAGGCATGCTGGTTACCCTGTTCACCCTGTTCTCCCTAATCAAGCTCTTGGTTTTTTCCCCTTGGAAATCTTAGTAGTGTATGTTTGTCATTTTTTGTAGTTGGGATTTTTTTATGTGGATTTTGTAGCTTTTCTCCCTATTTCTCACCTAGATCTCAGATTTTAAAATGGAGAGGAGATTTGGAACACTGTCCATCATATTAATAGCTTTAGTGATTCATCCTACTGTAGCTTCACAATTAAAAAAAGAACAACAGAACTCATCTCCTAAATGAATCCAAACAGTTCTTCATGCCAACTGCCTATTAGTGGAAATTCCTCTCTCATCCCGCCCACTCTGATCTCCTAGGCATGTTAACAGGAGATGGAGAACAGTGTCTCCATCTATGCTTCCTGTGTCCTTACCACTTCCTGAGGATGTTTAATACATCAGATAACCTGTAGCTAACAGGCAGAAGGTGCTGCTGTGTCCAAACTTGCATGAGTGTTATGGATCTGCAAGACACTGGCGGGCTCTGCCAGAAGTGCCTGCTGAGCAAACCAGATGAATATTCCTGAAGACTTCACCTGCTCACCAGCAGCCAGTGCTAGTTAGAGGAGAAGTAGCCAAGCTGTGAGAATGAAACTGTGATGCTTTTGCTAAGTGAATGGGGGTGGAGGAAGAAAATGGGGTAAGCTCTTCATGCCTGTGAACTCTTGGAAAAAGAGTAAAGATGAGCTGACCAAAAATAGAGTGCCTCCCACAGGCTCTTAGCTGCTGGAGCAGCATCCATTGTGGCTGAGCTGCAAGCTTCAGGATATGCTGTTAATTCCACTGCACAGTCTTGAGCTGCCCCCACACCAGTGTTTTTTGTTGAACTCCCCTTGTCTGGCTCTAAGACTGCTGCCTCCTGCCCTGTCAGCATCACTGCCAGGGAAATCTGCCTCTTCTACCTCCCTCTCTCACTCCTGCTGCCCCCCTGCAGCCCATTCCTCTCAGGAGTCCTCAAGGGTGCATCCCATGCCCTCCCGTGGGACATTGCCCTGTGGCAGCTTGGCAGCAAGAAGCTCTGTGCAGCTTTTACATGCACGTCTCTTCTGCCTTGACTCTGCTCTATCAGTTGCCTTGTCTCCTGGTGCTGAAGGATGGTGCTTTAGCATTTCAAAGCAGAGAGTGAAAAAATGTCAGTCCAATCGATTTCTTTGGTAACTGGGGCATATTACTCACGTGGAACAGAGCCCTGGGTATCCCAGTGTCACTGGGAAGCAAGAGGGTGGATGAATGTGGTAGGGATGGGGAGGAGGGAGTCTGTGGGCAGCTTGGGGGTCACTGGCCTAGGGGCTGCCCTCTAGGTAGAAAGAAGCAGCACAGAACACTCTGCTGTTAAGAAAAGTAGCAGTATGTCTGGCCTGCCACTTCTGCAAATGCCTTTCAGTTCTTAGGATATTTGATGACACTGTGGGAGTGGCAGCTCTAGACCCATTTAGTGAGGGAGATTTAGTAATGAAAGTTTCTTTTATTGTGAAGCAGCTCTCTTCAGGTGGAAAAATAAATGCTTTCACCTTTTTCAGTGTTACACTCTGCCTCCTGGGAAAGTTTCTTATCCCAGGTCTACTGCTGCTGACAGCACTTTATGACTGATCTCAGCTTGGGGTACTGAGGAACCAGGGGACATGGAGAGTGGTTGCCTGCCTTTACTCCCTCGGTGCAGCCTCTCTTGGGTATGTAAAAGCAAACAGTGTTTGTTACTATTTATGCTCTACCGTTCCCTGAGAGACCAAAAATTAAGTTCCTGAAGGTCTGTTTTCACTGAAGGTGTCAGATTGGAAAAAAAAGTGGATGATAAAATGTGGGAAAACCAGGCAAAGAATTAAGACAGTTCTCTGAGTACCTGTGAAATTCTCCTTTCATTTCTGCCTGCAACACCCCTTCCTGTCCACATCCCGTTGTTCAGTTCCATCAAAAGCAGCTTTCTCCCAAGCAGCATGAACCAGGATTTAGGAACTGGCAACGAGGAACAGAAATGAAGATGGATTACTTTAGCATTGCTAACATTTAACATACATTCCTGACACCTGGTTAGCTAAAGCACATACACTCGCTTCAGCTAAGTGCAGGGGAGTGAAAGAGCTGCAGTGAGGGAAGAGGTAGAAGAGGACCTTGCAGGTGATTTTTGCTAAAAAGCTGAGTTGTTCATTCCTAGCCATTTAGCAGGTATGGCTGTGGCAGAGTCTGAAATGAGAATTGCTAACCTCTGAACATTGGCCGCATCTCTGAATTGCCTCTTATGCCCTTCCCTTGGGGCTGGAGGGGAGAGAACAAATCAGTCAGGGCTGAAACTTTTGAACAGGCTGTTTTCAAGGAGACCTATTTGGCTCAAGGGGTTTGTAATGGTCAGCAGAGCTCTCCACCACCAAAATGCCCATGAAATGCAGGTGGCATCAGTGGTGGTTTTATGGACTGTGGGCTTCTCATGGCTTTGAAACACCCACACATACACACTCATCTTGCCATAATGGAGTAATAAAGAAGCCATGTGGTTTTCCTTCCTCTGCCAAGTTGTTGCAACTTGCATTGACTCCATTGAACTTGTATGTGCTTTGTTCTTCTGACCCACGGAAGTTAAGTTTCATGATGCCTGCGGGCTGGCCTTCCTTTAAGGCTGTGCTTGCAGAAGAGTACCTGCTTGTTAAAGGTCTCCTCCATGAACTGATTATCAAGCTTTGCACATAGCTGCTGGGGCTTGATCCTTTCCTTGCTGTAAAGTCACTTAAAGCTGTGCTCACAGATGAGAGGTTTGTAGTGGAGAGGTTATGTACAGAATTGGGTGATATCATTAAACATTTTTCAAAAACAGTGAAGAAATAAAATAAAGCTTTGAAAGCTGATACCAATAAAATAAGTCAGGATCTGCCTGCATGAAAATTTTCTCTTCCTGAAAACTTATTTGATTGCATTAGCAGAACCTGAGTGATGTACTGCTTTCCCAGTGGGTTTCTATTCCAGGCTGTCTGTGGAATAGCCATAATTGAGAGTTGCACAGCCATGAGGAGGAGAGGCCCCTGTTGACAGAGGAGGAAAGATTGAGATGTGATGTGACGACCATCATTTTTCTGTGCAGGATATCTGTGGCACCTGGGACAAGATCCAGTTAAAATTGCTGTGGTGGAAGCAAAGGCTAAGTGTTAGAAAGAGTTTATCACAGTCCTTCACGCCTCTCTCAACAGAGGCTGGCTGAAGAGATGAATGAGTACTAAGAATGAGATAGAGAATCATCTTTGGGGCATGGTTTATGGAGAATTGATCCTGCCCTGATACTCAGAAGATCACTCTAGGTCCCTTTCCTTTTTTCCATGGTTGAAATCAAAACAACACATTTTTAATTTGCTGCTTGCTTTTAGGGAGTTTCTAAATGAAGCAGTTTTTCAGACCACTTGCCAAAGGAGGTGGACTTCATTTCTCTTTCATTTAAGTTGCTAGAAATTGAACTGAATTTGTTGCTCAGATCCCTAGAGATCACCTCTTGAGTTTGTGTGGCTTACAGCTACCACTTGTTTCTTCGGCATTATTCAGACTCTCAGAACCTTCAGTTCTTCCTAAGATAGATTCCCCCAGGCTGTTAGGATCTCACGAGGTGTAGGAATCCCTTCTGACTTCATTGAGTTCCATGATTCTCCATTTAATTCCAAGTTGCAGGATAAGCTTTTAAGTTGCAGTAGCTCTTTTCAAAGGAACTCCTTTGGCAGTAGAGGAGGTGTTTGCTTTGGTCCCAAGTATGCCTGGCTAACTTCCTCTACATTGCCATGTAAGAAGTGTCTCTTGGTTAAAATGTTAAAGGATGCTTGGGATGTCAGAATATGTGCTTGAGACATTTCTTTTTTCCCCCATGGCAAACTTGCACCAAAAGAAATTTAAAATTGCTGCCTTTGAAAATGGCAGCTAGAAACAATCTAGTGAGGTAAATACTAATCAGAAATTTCCCTTCCTGAAGTTCCCCATGAGTCATGGATGCAATTATTTACAGCCTGGCTAGCAGTGAATCTTGATGCATAATGAAAATTGAAGCCCATAAATTCTGTAGGTGAATCAATACCTCAATTGAAGTTCACAGTTGAAGTTATAATCAATACAATCATATGAGCCAGTAGTGTGTCTGCATAGAAGGAAAACAGTAGCAGGCTCTAACAGAAAAAAAATCTGGGAGGCTTTGGAGCAGCACAGAAGAGGTTCTCAGGTTGGAATGGTAAAATGCCAACCGTGAAACCCTTTAAATGCATTAGCTCATCATTGGTATAAGGGCTGGCTGTGCTGTGCGAGGCAGACTCTCACTAAATGAATGTCTGATTGCTTTAATGACACATCAGTTCCTCTCATAAAGAGCAGAGCTCTCCCCTCTTCCATGGCAGCATTTCTTTTGGAAGATGATGGCAGTTCCTAGCCTTTGATCCTGGATTGCAGCCAGAGCAACACCCAAGTGACTCAGGATTTTCCCTCAGGGCAGTCCATAGACCCACAAGTCCTTCCCCCAGCCCTGGCTAAAATGAAATTGAATGTGATGTTCACTAGTTCACATTGCACACTGGAGCGTAGCGAAGTCTGTCCTGGCAATACTCCTCGAGCTGTTGCTACCGCACAGTGAAGGTGAGGGCACTGCTGAGTGCTCTCAGCCATACAGAGTGGGAGGAGGAGCTGGGGCTGAGTCCTCTGCAGGTGGCCCCGTGATTGCACTGCTCTATTTCCTCTCACTGTGGGAGTGGTCTGCAAAAAGCAGTGATCTAGAGTCACAGAGAATGTACTTTTCTTTCTATCAGATCTTCGTAGCTTATCCTCAAAAGTCTTTTATATTTTCTTCTTCAAAAGCAGAGAAAGAAAATTAGAGAGGAGCCTTCCTGTAAAGCAGCTCCCAATTCTGTTAGGTTTATATTTTTTTACAGTTTTGGGGAGAGCTTTGTCACTATTTTTCTTCTTTCCCCTCATTCCCTGCAAGGGGAAAAAATTACTGAAAAAGCCTAAACTCTCTTGAATAGTCCATAATATATGATTTATGATGGAGCTGTAAACCTGATCTTTAAAGGTTCCTCTCTTGTTTTATTTTCCACAGGTCTTTGCCCTCACCATGTCAAAGAGTGTTAATGATGTGTTCCCTCTCCATTGCATTCCCCACCTGCCATCCTGCTAGGATCTAACTACAGAATGAACATAGCAGCTGTGTTCAATGCCCTGCTCGTGTCCGTCCTCGCTGCCGTGCTGTGGAAGTACATCAAACTGTGCGATCATGCTGCCATGGTGGAGGAGGAGCTGGTCCTCATGCGCCAGTCTCAGGAGCTTTCTGAGGCTCAGATTGACTACCATGCAGCTCTGCAGGCCCTGGTGGAGAATGGTACCAGGATGGTGTGCACTGGCAGGATGCACACCGACCGCATCTGCCGCTTCGAGTCCCTCTGCTACTCCACCGAGGCTGAGGAGTTTGTCTACTTTCACAGCAACTCCTCCGTCATGCTGCCCAACCTGGGCTCCCGGAGGTTCCAGCCAGCTCTGCTCGACCTCTCCTCTGTGGAAGATCACAACACCCAGTACTTCAACTTTGTGGAGCTGCCAGCTGCTGCACTGAAGTTTATGCCAAAGCCGGTCTTCGTGCCTGATGTGGCGCTGATCGCCAACAGGTTCAACCCAGACAACCTGATGCACGTCTTTCACGACGACCTCCTCCCCATCTATTACACCATGCAGCAGTTCTCCGACTTAGATCTGGAGGCACGACTCTTCTTCATGGAAGGGTGGAGTGAAGGTGTTCACTTTGACCTCTACAAGTTACTGAGTAACAAGCAGCCGCTCCTCAGGGAGGAGCTTAAAACCCTGGGCAGGCTCCTGTGCTTTACCAAATCCTATGTGGGACTATCCAAAATCACCACCTGGTACCAGTACGGATTTGTCCAGCCACAAGGGCCAAAGGCTAACATCTTGGTTTCTGGTAACGAGATCAGGCAGTTCACCAAATTCATGATGCAGAAACTGAACATCAGCTTGGAGGAAAGCTCCAGTGAGGAGTACATCGTAGTGTTCAGTCGGACAATCAACAGACTTATCCTAAATGAGGCAGAACTAATCCTGGCTCTTGCTCAGGAGTTTCAGATGAAAACCATTTCCGTCTCTCTGGAGGAGCATTCATTTTCTGACATCGTCCGGTTGATCAGCAATGCGTCCATGCTGGTCAGCATGCACGGGGCCCAATTAGTCATGTCCCTCTTCCTGCCAAGAGGGGCTACCGTGGTGGAGCTCTTCCCATATGCTATCAACCCTGAACACTACACCCCCTACAAAACCCTGGCAACCCTTCCTGGCATGGACCTGCACTACATTGCCTGGCAGAACACTGCCAGGGAAGACACCGTGACCTACCCGGACAGACCCTGGGATCAGGGCGGGATTGCTCACCTGGACAAAGCTGAGCAGGAGCGCATCATTAAGAGCACGGAGGTGCCGCGGCACCTCTGCTGCCGCAACCCCGAGTGGCTGTTCCGTGCCTACCAGGACACAAAGGTGAACATCCCATCTCTCATACACGTCATTAGGCAGACTGTGAAGTCCAAGCCCGGACCCAAGAAGCAGAAGTGGTCTGGTAGCCTCTATCCTGGCAAAGTGAGGGATGCCAAGTGCCAGGCCTCTGTCCAGGGCACGAGTGAAGCTAAACTAGCTGTGTCCTGGCAGATCCCCTGGAATCTGAGGTATCTCAAGGTCAGAGAAGTAAAATACGAAGTGTGGATACAAGAGCAAGGGGAAAATACTTACATGCCTTATATATTGTCCCATCAGAATCACACCTTCTCAGAAAACATTAAGCCCTTCACGATATACCTGGTGTGGATACGCTGCATCTTCAACAAAAATCTTCTGGGACCTTTTGCGGATGTGCTCTTGTGTAGTACATAACCCGCTGCACTACCTGTACAGCTCTAACCTGCTCTCCACTCCATCTGTGGTTTAAAACTTCTCATCTTGTAGCTTGTAGAGGGCTGAAGAGGACTAGACTGTACCAGTGCCTAAGTGTCCATGTTATTGCACTCCACATGTATTCTTTCAATGGTATTTATTTCCCGTGAGTGTTTGAGGAAAAAAAAAAAAAGAGAAACCTCTGTGTTCTTCAGAGTAACTTCCAGAGGTTAAATTACATGCTGAATACATGTAATTGAAAACAGAATGGAAGCGAATTGTGTGTACCTTGGTCGTGATTTAAATTTGTTCCTATTGTGTGGTGACTATTTAAGCACAGCGTTAAAGCGCAGTTAATTCCATGGCTAAGTGGGCAATTCTCATCTGCTTTTTCACTGTGAGTTTTATTTTTCCGTAACTCTTGACTGTAACTTTGAGTTCAAGATTTTGTACGAGAGCCTTCATTAAAGTGCTGTAAACCTCCTCAACACTTTTTTACCTTTTATTATTTGTCAAAAGCATTACTGTGATAGATTTATCCATTGCTGTGATAAAATGTGTATCTGTAGCTTCCTCTGTTTATATTTGACTGAAGAGAATGACTACAGACTACAGCTTCGTGTTTAAAATGAGATTTTAATGCCCGCCTATTACAAAAGGTTGTAGGAACAGGTAAGAGGTAGAAGGGACAGAGTAAATGAAATAATTTACTGTGTTTTAGGAGTTTTTATTTTGTGAGTTACATACAGGTGTGTGAGAAAGGAGTGGATGGGGAAGAGATTGCATTAACAGCAATCTGCTCAAGAAAATCCTTTTTTGTGTGTGTTTAATCAGAATAATCGATAATAGCTACTAATAAGTACATGCTTTGCCATGGAATAGGCAGGTGGTAGCAAAGGGAAGCTTTCTGTGCACTGGTGTTCCTGGATGTTGGTGAAGAGTCAGGCAGGAGACAGGTAGGTGTGCCAGGGAATTGGGCTGGCCAGAGCACGTGGCAGGGATCAGGCTGATGACACTCACACCTCTGTTACTCCAGTGGGGGGGGAATAGTTTAGTTTAGACTTAAATTCATTTTCCCTGAGATCAGAATCTGGCTTCATTGCCAGGGTAACACACTGACTACTTTGGAGCTGATCCTGCTCAGATCTGCTTTACCTGGAGACCCTAAATGGCACTGTCTTTGAAAAATGGCTCTGAGTCACAAGTGCAGTTCTTTAGGAGGGGAAAAGGAAAGGGGCAGGAGTGTGAGATGTTTCCCTGATAGATATCAGCATCCTCTATAGTTTATAACCAGCGTTGAAGCAAAAGGGAAAGTGTTTTCCTTTCCCCTCCCAGTCCACACCTTCCTCCCAAGGTCTGGATGGACATTAGAAGAATAGGATAAGTGTCTTGCTTTCTGGGTTGATAGATGAGCATCTCAAGGCAGGATTATAAATATGGGTTCTAAGGAGAGGGGGAGTACAAATGGCTGTATTAATTTGGACAAGAAACAGAAGGATTGAAAAATGAGCAAAACACAGCACAACATTGGACCTTTGGGCAAGTGCTGCTTCTGTAAATTCATTTTCATTATGTCTTGCTTTGTTTTCAAACATGTTTATGATTTAAAGGAGGGGAAGAAACAGAACATGAGTCCCAAAGTCTGCATTTGCTTTGCATTTGTAACCTTGCCAACTAATGGTTTTTGCCTTGATATTTTGAAGGGGCACAGGAATATTCCCATTGTTGTTTTCTTGGGACAAAATGGGCTGCTTGCTGAAGTGAGTATTTGAGCTGCGCCCCAAAGTCTCCATGTGGCTGCACATCCCACGCCATATAATGCCAGAGCTGAGGTGAGAAAAATGTCCTAAAAGATGGCAGTGAAATCAAGTTGTTCAGGGAAGCCTCCAGGACCTGTGGCTCCCCAGGAACTTGCTGGCCATGAGCCCCCACTCACAAAAGGGTTTGGCAGCAGTCCTGCATCCTCACATACATTCTAGCTGTGGCAAGTGGCCATCCTGCTGGCTCTTGCAAAGGTGGTATTGTTGGTATCCTATTTGGTAGTGAATGAGTCTGCAGACATCTGAAATTTAGTCTGCATTCATTTTCTATCAGCTCTCAAAAAATAATTTTCTTGGAGTGTGTGTTCTCCTAACCATTGTTCATCTTCAGCAGGATATTGATCTGCTTGTTGCCTTCCTGCCTGCTTTTCTCTGTGCCTTTTGTAGTAATCCTATGCCTGTAATTTGTAGATCATCCCATTTCACTTAAAATTAGTTCCATATGATTGCAGATTTTATAACATTTGCAGATTGGTTACAGCACACTAACTATTTTTTTCTTGTATCCTAATGACTAATCAACAAAATTGGCTACAGAGCAATGAAGTATCATATATGTGGGTTTCTGTGCTCTTTACTCTGCCATGAAACAATCTCTCGTGTTCAGAGAGACTCATTTTTTCCAGAAGATAATCAAATGTGCTTTCCAAAAATGTGCATTCAGGTTCTGTCTTCCTCATCAGTGCTATGAGTACTTTATGAGGTGGGAAAAAAAAAAAAAAAAAAAAAAAGGGCTTTTTCCTTTTTTTCCTTTTCAGATTCTCAAATAGCTGAAGTTGTGCTGGTGATGTTGCCATTTGCCTCCAACACCTGCTCAGTGTAAAAGTGTCTGTGCTGGCACCTCACTGCTATACCTGAATTTCCCCTCTGCCAGAGCACACAGCAGTGAGAGCCCCTGGTGCAGCCTGTGTCTGTCATAAATTGGGCACGCTAATGTTATGCTGATTTATGCTACCTCAAGAACTGCTCTGGAGTGCTGGCATCTTTCCATAGTAAATTTTCTTTCTTTTAATAACTTTGCCATCAGTGCTTTGCAGGTTCATTCCATTTCTTAGGCCCAGACCTCCCCTGTCCCATGGGCTCTTTGTTTCCCTTGCTCCTCTCTGTCAATGCCACTTCTTGGTGGATCAGGAATGTTTGCCTGGCATCATTTAAAGTTCTGTCTTTAGTGGATGCAGACTCTCTGTTAACAGGGCTGAGGCTGCATCTCTCTCATGTGCAGGAAGGCAGGACTGGAGCTGGATTAGTCAATTTTTTTCATTGGGTGAGCTTGTGGGGCTCCTTTTGACAAGTTGCTTTGTGCAAGAGACTTGGAACTTCTACTGCTGCATCATTTGTTTCCCTTCCCAAAGGAAATACATTATGCTCTCCAGTGCTGTCTGTCCACGCTCTCCTGGAAGAAGAGCTGGGATTAAATAGTAGATTAAAATTAAATTGTAGCTGGGATTAAATCCAGAACCCTTTGGGGGCAGTGCAGGATGCTGGTCTTGAACTCACTGCTCCTGGGCTTGTCCATGCTTGCAGAGATGGATCATCCAGGAGGATTTCCTTTGGATGCAGTTTCATATCTCCTTCTAAATAGCCCAAGTGTAAGCACCAGCCA
The DNA here is from genome assembly GCF_022539315.1 of Serinus canaria. Lineage (NCBI taxonomy): Eukaryota > Metazoa > Chordata > Aves > Passeriformes > Fringillidae > Serinus > Serinus canaria. The sequence goes on from NC_066315.1 coordinate 42,463,816, forward strand.
GCGGCTGTGGGAGGGCTCTTACTGACATGTGTGAGGATGAAGAGGAGCTGAATGGAGGGCTTGGACCTGTGAGGTTGGAGCAGGAGCTGCAGGTTGGTGGTACTGCCTCCATGGGTGGTAGGGGCAGGCACTGATGGGCTGGTTGCAGCCCAGGTTGGTCACCTAGGATGGGTTTTACAGCTCCAGAAGGTGACTGGAGATAGTTAATCAAAATACTTGGGTCTGCACAGTTCAATTTGAGATGTTTCTGTCTCCTTCCTCTCCCCTCTCCTGATTCTTTTTTGACAGATCCTTTTCTTAAGGAAATGATAACTCTTAAGAGCAGTAATTTGGGACTTTGCAAAGTACCTTTTTTGGCTTTATCACCTCAGTCTCTAAGAGCTAAATACATTATTCAAGGTAAATGTGTGACAGGATTATTTGTTAAAGCTGTCTGTTAATTTTTAAAATTTTTATTCTTTCTTCCATTTCAAGCCACTTTTTTGCCTCCATCTCTTAGCGCTTTGCATGTCCTGCGCTCTGGGACCTGTGGATGTCTCTTGTCCCAAGACACCAACACCTCACAGGACCCAAATTAAGTGAAGACATTTAGTATATTACCCATCTCAACACCCTGTAGGTTGTTGGTGTGGATGGCTCTGAGGCAGAGGCACATTTGCTGCAGGTGGACTGGCAAGGGCCCTGACACAAGCCTTTAGCCTCCTCAGGGCAGGGGTTGGTCCAAGTCCACAGCAAGGAGGTTGTTGCTCTCTGGGACCCCTGGGTTGAAAGGAGCTCTAAAAGCACACCATCATTTAATTTTCATTGAACAAAACAGTGACTTCAGCATCTTTATTGCTGTATCTCTTCTGCTGAGCTGTATAAATAGCAGACTTATTTCTGTAATATTTTTGCTTCTGGTGTCTATGCTGGAGTAAGGTAGGATTGGTTTAGTGGATAAAAGAGCACTTAATTTTCCCCTGCTGGACTTGGGGTAGGCACACTCTTGGAATGGCTTTCAATGTGATGACTGACAGTCCATCTGTGCTGTGGGTGGTATGAGAAGCATCACCATCTGCACGTGTGTGAGGCACATCACCGTCCTTATGTAAGAGAAGTCACCTCCCCCAGCGTGTCCCTCTTGAGGGGCTTTCAGCCAAACCCTCTGCTGGCGTGGGGCTGGCTGCAACATAGAGAGCCATGTGAATTTACACTGATTGGGGGCCTAGCCCTGCTTGTCACCCTCTCAAGTTGGCCCTTCAGAACATGCTGATTACTAAATTAATTGTTGGCACGTCCAGACAGATGCATGGAATAGCCTCCTGTTTGCTCAAAATAACTTGGCAACGATTGCCACCTTTAAATGCTGCTTAGTCCTGCCATTTTCAAATGTGCTGCCTTTAAAATTTCATTGAGTTTGCCTTTGTTGGGTGTGCATTCAAACAGCTCGCTCCAATTGCCTGATTTCCCTTCTGGGTTAGCCGTGTCCCTGGATGCATAATGTAGCATCCACGACAGATCCACTCAGGGTAACATCTCTGTTCCCTGCCCTAGGGATTCCCTGCTCCTTTGTCTCTCCTTGCTTTAGTGTTATCCTGGCCTCTAGCAATAGCCAGCCAGCATGTGGGTGAGGTGGATGGAGGTGGAACAGTCTGCAGGCATTCCAAGCCCAGCAGCACTGCTGTTTTCCCGCTGTAGGTTTCCAGCAGTGTTATCCTGTGGATGTTCCTAGCAGTGTGATGTTTCTGTGATGTGTCAATTCCTCCTGCTTCTTCAGCCCGCCCAGCAAAGACCTGCCAGGGCCCTGTGGCTATCCACAAATAGGTACTGGGGCAGCAGCTGCTCTCTGGGCTCCCATGGATCTCCTGCTTTGGGGTGATTTCACCCCAACAGAGCTGGGTACTGGCCTTTTTCCACCTGCCAGCCCCAGGGCCAGGTCTCCTTGTGGGGGTGGCAAGGTGTGACAGACCTGGGTGAGGAGACACAGGCTCCGGCTGCTGCTCAAGCTGCCTAGGGGGGTAGAGGCACTGGTGGCCATCTGGCTGAGGTTTTCATGAAATGTGTCTGTTTTTTTGTGGGATTCTCACTCCAAGAAACATGGAGGAGAGGGAGGGGGCATGTGGGGGAGTATGCTGGAGTGAATTACTGGGAGATCTCCTCTATTTTTTAGGTGAGACACCAGCGGAGGACTGTAGATCAAAGCCTTTTGTTTTAGCATGGGACTCCAAGACTTGCTGTTTGTACAAGTCCTCATCCCAGTCCTGCTCCTCTGTCTCAAGGATTTATATAATTCTCCATTACTTTGTCCTTTTTATTTGCTCTTCTCTAGATTCTGTCTTCTGTTTTGCCATTAGAAAATGAAAAATTTGAGCTGGGCTTTATGCAGAGGGGAGCAGGGAGAGAGCTCCATGAGAAAGCCCCTGTGTGTCTCCAGCTGTGGCCAGGAAGCCTCTGGCAGCAGCGCTTCTGCAGGACAATGGAAGATGAGTGCTGCCCTCCATATTTCATAAGTATTGTATTTCATCTCTTTCCTTCTGACAGAGAAAGGTGCTTTCCTCCACACATTAATACTTGTCAGTTTCAGAGCCAGACAGCTGTGAAAAATCTCTTTCTTCTTCCTCCAAATTCCTTCCTTAGGATGGTGATGGTGCTTCAGAGGAGGAATTAGAAATGCTGTTTGCTTAGGGGAAGAATGGGATTTGATTGTCTGGGAGTGAGAGCTTCAGATGCTTTGGATTCTTGCTCTTTTCCCACTTCTCACTTGCTAAATTTTGGGCAGGGGGTGACTCTGTAGGACATCCTCTGGTTATTGCTGATGCCTGGAAGATGCTTGTCCTTGGAGAAGGTGGACAAAGAGACATTGCTGCTGCAGCTCCAAGGGGCCAAACACCACAGTTGCATGTCCCAGCTGCTTTTGTGAGAAACATTTTGTTTCTCTGACAACTTTTCCTTCCTCCACAAAAAACAAACAAACAAAAAAAACAACCAAAAACTCAACAAAAAAACCCCACAAAAAAAAAAAAAAAAAAAAACCACAACCATAAAACAACACCACCAAAAAATAAAACAAGCAAAAAAAAAAAAATCAAACTTCTATTAGGGAGAATTTTTGTGAAATATGTGAATTCCAGAGCTATCTTTCCACTCAAAACAGGTTTTGAAACAATTTTCAACAATTAATTAGGGTCTAGAGGGGGGGTCTGATTAAACAGTGGTTTGTTTATGCCATTTTCCTTTTCCTAAGCTAGAGGAAGGGCTGGGAAATTGGTGGGGCTGACCTGATAGTGCCTGTCTGCAGTGCAGAATTTGCAGTGGAAATCTCAGGGCAGCCTTTTCCTCCCAAAACTATCCTGCAAAGCTGGTAGGCAGGAAGAAAACTACCAAAGAGAAATTAGCTTCATTCTATACATTGCACATTTCCCTTCTAAGTGTCATCACCTTTCTGAGCAAGGTTTGAGTGTTCTCTTCAGGAAAAAAAAACAAACAACCCGTATTTCTTAGAGCCCAGGTTTGGGAAAACTCTGACCAGCAGGGCACACTGCCTACAGCAGTGGTGTAGGGAAGGGTGGCAGGTGTGTAACACCAGGCTGTGATGGACACAGCTTCTGATGTTGTTTTTCCCGAGGTAAGCACCACTGCTCTTACCCTGCTCCTGCTGAGTTAATCCTTATCCAGTTTGATGCATCCTCACCAGGATCTTGGATGAGGGTCACCTAGGTAAGCAGCACACACAAATAAGCTGCACAATTCCAGGGTTTTGGCTCTGCTTTCTCAGCTCTGTTTCAAAGCAGTAACATTTCAGGGGAAGCCAAGACCCACAAAATGACCCATGTGGAGCAGTAGTGCACCTTGGTTTGTGCTGCTCCAGACCACACAAGCCATTTACCTGGAAACCCTCTCTTCTTGGTGGATTTAAAGAGTGTCTTACAGCCAATCCCACATGATCTGTAGGAAGATCAGATCACCATTATCTCAGGTTTCTGTGGTTGACATGACTGCCAAGGTATTAGAAAGTTCTTTTTTCCCAGCTCTGCGACCAAAGAAGAAGTCAAGATTCATTGGTTGTGCTTTTCAAGGTTGTTCATTTTTTCTTATCTATTACATTCTTTCTCTGACCTGCTGAGATCTGTCCAGCAGGTCGGGTTGTGGCACAGTGACTGCTCTTGGGGTGGTGTTAACTTTTTATACTACAAACTACGTGTACTTTATTTACAATAATTTTCCAATACCTATCACCTATGTTAGGCAGTCTGTCTGTACTCTAAACCAATCAAAAGTGTCAGCATCCCAGCAGAAGATGGAGGATGAAAAGGAGGACAGAACATGCCCAGATTCTTTCATCCTGCTTCTTGAACCCCCATTCTAAAAACCCCAAATTCTAATTTTTCACCCTGTGACAAATTAACTATCATTCTACTCAAACTCTTGTGGCTTGTAAATCTTCACACAAAGTTGGTAATTGTTTTCATGGGTTAAAATTGAAGGCACAGGTGTTTTTGACTCCGTACCAAGGTCTCTGAGCCCCTTGCTAGAGAGTTGAATCACCCAGGGCAGCCAGAGAATGTCCTGGGTCCCGACACCATTAGGTGATCAACAGCTTCAGGAACAAGCAAACATGCCTGAACACAGCCAGGTGCAGTCAGTGCATCCAGCTGCAGCTGCATGGAGCTTTTCCCTTTTTTATCCCTCTTCTGGTCTGATAGCTTTTTTCATACCCTTTGCCTATTAAACAACCACACGGGTTGCAGCAGAATAAACAAAAATCAGGCCCTTGAATGTCATTGCTTCCCAGGAAAGGGACCAATGTGGAGCTCCATGCAGCCCATGTGCAGCCCTGCAGGCACAGCCACCTTTGCTGGGGCTCTGCCTTAGTGGGGGCTGCAGCCACCTGCACTGCCTGGGGAGCCTGCTTGCCTTTGCATGGATATACAGCAGCTGGGGAAGTCTGACTGTCACTGTAAAAGGGATCCATTTATTGTTTAACTCTGAAGCTGCCTGACTCACAGGGGAGCCTGTTCCTCTCCATGGAATCTGAACAGACTGGAAATCTATGTTTTTAGGCTGGAGCGTTTTGAAACGCTTTAAAAATGTAAACTATCCATAAATGCAAACTGATTGCAAACCTGCAGCTTGAAGCAGAGGCAACAAGAAGCAAAACCCCAGTGCAATTTATTTTAAAACATTTTGTCTGTTTCAATTTAAAGCATTTAAATAACCACACTGGTACCTCAACACCCACCTGCTGTGCACCTGCTGCTACCCCAGCCCAGCTCTCCAGCTGCCAAGAGCTCCAAATATTTCAGACCTCAATGTAGAGTGTTAATTTCAACATCCTGCCTACTGGAAGCCATGGTCCTACAGCACACCAAGTGATGAGGCTCTGGACTGCTTCACTGAGCTTGGTTTAGTTGCTTGAGACCAGGCATCACCAAGACCAAGTTGCCATTGTTCACTTGGAGGTGTGGCTCAGGGTAAATAATTCCCAGTTTAGCTAAGAAGGCAGCTCGAACTCTGCCAGAGTGGGATCCCACATGTGATGGCAGGGCTTCAAAAGAAAATGCTGCTGACAGTGGGCTCACTCTGTTTTCCCATTATCCAAGCTGCATCCGTGGTGACACCAGGGTGATGCTTCAGGGCTGAGGCTGGGAAAGAGCAAGGGTTGGCACATGGTGGTGGTTTTCATCTGGTGTCCCCTGCCAAGCCCACCAGGTCACCCTGTCCCTGAGCTGTGAGCCATTTTCTCCTCAGTTAACTCACTCTGACAGTTCCAGCTGGTCCCAAGCCATCCTAATTAATGCCACATCTTTCCCGTTTCTCTCCAGCTTTCAAACACGTGCCCAGGCTCCTGCCAGCTCTCATCAGCCACTCCCCTGGTGCCAGCAGAGTAGCAGCAAGCCAGAGAAAGGACCAACTGGTCTTGCACCAATGGTGCAAGGCCAGGCTTTGCCAGGTCTGGATGGGACTGGTGTGTCACCTCCCACCTCAGAAGTTTGCTCTTGGACTCTTTGCAAAAGTGGGATTAAAGCCTCTCTGCATTGGTGGCAGCTTTCCTGTCCTCTTCCACTGTTTCCGGGGCAAGTCAAAGGACCATGGAGAACCTGTGGGTGTACTGGCCTTGCTCTCCATCATTTATCAGAGCTGTTTCAAGCTCTCTACCCAGAGAGAGGACCTCTGCCATGCAAGAGGGTTGCCTCAGTGCAGCCACTTATGTTCCCCTTTATTCTCCAAATTTACTTTCTTTCCTCCCATCCTCAGAAACAGTACAATGAATAAAAAAAGACACCTTATTTGAGGGAACTGCAAAAAGAAATTTTGGAGTATAGCCTGTTTTGCTCTGTTTTGCTAAAATGGACATAAAAGTCTGTCCAAACTCATTCTACATCTGGAGCTGAGAACTGCTTGAGGACTTCTCTGCAGGCATTCAAAGACCTAATTTATGACTACCAGGTTTTAGGTGAAATATTTTGTTCTACCTGATAGCAAATGTGAAAGATTAAGCCCTTCAAACTCTGTCTCTTCCCAGGCACATTGAGGAAATGGACATATTCCTCTCCCAATTGGGGGGCTGACATTTCAACGTCGAGTTCAGGGCTTGGGTTTAAGGATTTCTTTGGCATCTGGCTGGGATTTTATTGGGGTTGAAAGACAGAGCTTGTGAGTGTTTTATTAACTGTTCCTTTACCTATGAAAGGAACGTCTATTGTTTATTAGTTTAAGAGAAGTACAAATGATACATTGACTTCTTGTTTCATAACTTCCCCCAGTGCACCACCAACACAATGGTGATCTCAGTGTAGGCTGCTCTCTGCAGCTGGAGAAGATTCCAAAACCATGGGGGAAAAAACCCATGTAAACCTCCATCCCCTTGGGCAGCGGAAGCCTGTGACAGAGATGTGGCAGAAGAGCTGTGGACACTAGTGGAGGGATCTTGCAGAGCGTCAAATAATTTTGACTAATAGCTGAATATGTTAAAAAAAAAAATCTGGATCTCCTCATGGATAATTCACAAGCACTGTTTTGCTGGAAACATCTTGCCTTGGACTTTTTGCCACATGTATCTTGTGTATGTTGCCACCTGGAAGTGTAATTGTGTGCATGTGTTTGGGGCCGACATCTCTATAAAATCCAAGGAAAATAAGCTGTGAAGAGCCAGAGAGCTTTCAAAATAGGAATGCTTTACAGAGGAAAAAAATACAGCACTGAAAAGACATGCAGCAGTTACTTCTTCTCTTGGGCTAGTTATGGTTTAAAGATTTATTTGTTATGGGAGTAGTGAAGTTGGACCCAAGCTATTAATTCAAATCAGAGGGAGAGTGTTCAGCTGAGAAATATTTTCCTACCTGCCAAACTTCCCCCAACATGTAGAAAATCTGTTTCCCTGCTCGTGCAGTTGGGTTTAGCTGTATTTGTGTCTCAAAGGACCTACGATTTTTTAATTTCTCAGTGGGATTTAATATTTAAATTCTCTTCCTTTGCAGAGGAAGAAAGAAAGGAGAAATCATGGTGCTTGTGAGAAGGACCACAAGTGCAGGATCTCTTGGAGGGATGTAGGACAAAGCCAGCCTTGGTGAGGACTCCCTGGACTCCAGGGGGGTGATGAACCACCAGTAATGTGATGGTTCCAACATCCTCTGGACAACACAGTCTCACCTGGAAATAGGTGTGACCCCCTTAGTCCCAGCATCCTCATGACTGAGACTGGGCTGAGCATCTGGGTCAGGAATAAGGATTTGGAGGGAAGATTAGGGAATAGGAAAAAAACAGGACTTCAATGGAAATATTTGTTTTGCCCAATGATTTTAATTTATTTGATTCACCTGGAAAAGCTACAGCAGGCTCATTAGAAACCAGCTCAAGAATTTGTTTAATCTGCAGTCTCCTTTGCTCTTCTGGAAAGGGGCTGTTCCACCTCCTCCCCACTCCAGCCTAGTTCCCCAAACACTACCTACACAACAGAGATGGGGGTGTTTTTTAATGTTTAAGTTAACTGTTTTTAAAATATTTATTCATTACATGTCTGTTGGTGCCTCATTAGGGTGTTGGCTGAATGAATTATTTAATCTTTAATGAAAAAAGATGGGGAATATTTTCTCTTCCTATCTAAATGCTGAATAAAATGAATCCCAGCACTGTGGGGGGGCTTATGCAGTGGAGCCTGGGCTCTCCCCATTAGCTGGGTACCACACAACCCCTTATTAGCCCATTTTCACAAATAAGCTTTGATGCCCTCAGTTCCAGAATTTGCTCATCACACACTTCATACCAGCCTCATGAGCCCTGCCCAAACCTTTAGAGAGCTCCAGCCAAAGTACCTCCATGGATTTCATACAGAATGACTCCCTGGGGTTTGTAAGGGGCAGGAAGGTGGGAGACAAGGGGGCATTTCCTTTACTGATTCCCCATTGAATGGTTTTCACACAAGCCATGCTGCCTTTGTGCCCTCACCCCATCCAGTTCATCAATGTGTGGCCCAGCTGCAATCTCCACTGCACTGCAGAGGTGGGGGAAAAAAGATTTTGTGCAAAATGAATGATGGCTGCCCCAACTCGTGTGAAGCAAGGAGGCAGGTTTGCTTCTGCACCATGTCAGAAGATGCTGACAGGAGGCACCTTTCTTCTCCTGCAGCCTTGCAAGAGCTTAAACTCTAATGGCATCACATTAAAAAAATTAATGGTAGCATCATTATAAACATTAGATTTGGGGTTTGATGGGCTGACAGGACTTGGCTTCATCCCAGGATATGACTGCTGGAACCACCCTCTTGTGATGTGGTGACACACAGCCTGGGAGGATGAACTTCTTCTGTGTAAAATGGCAGAGATGAGTGACCTGGGACAGCTGTGAGGAACCATCCTGCCTGGCAAATCCCCTTTTTGAGGGTGGAGGAGAAGGGGCAGAGATTTGTTTCAAAACGTCCAGCAGGTAATGCTGGGCTCCATCTGCTCTGCCCCTGTAAGTTCCTCAGGGTCAAAACTTGGCAATGCCAACTAATAAATAACCATGTTTTTAGAGGCTTTGCTAAGTTCTATTTTGTACAATAAGTCCACCGAGGCTGTGCACAAAAGAGCTGTATCTCCCCAAGGACAGGCTGTGATCAGCCTTGCCATTTGTGCTTTGAGAGTATTGCCTTTTTAATAAACCAACATGATTTTATGGTATTGTTTTCATATAAGGAAGAAGAAAACAAATTATTGATTCTTTACTCACAAAGAGGTTGCTTTGCTGCCTCCCTGTAATACCTGCAATGATTTTGCAATATATAATGAGTTGAAAAAAGGGACAAGGACAGTCCACCTGTGCTTGTGACCATCCTCAGCAGTGCACTTTTATTGTTGCAGGAACACACAGTTTGCCTTGCAGACCTGTGTAAGGGCTGTACAAGACCAGACAGAGTCAGAGCTTGTGCCATTTCCCTCCCTGGCTCTCTCCCTCACTGCCCACTGCAACCTAGTGCAGCAGCCCTTGGAACAAACAGGTTATCCACCAGGCAAGCCTGTAGCTGCTGGAATCAGGCACTGCTGGAGGAGACAGCAACTCCAACACCAGCACCTCTGCAATCTGTGGCTTCAGTTTTCATGGAGCAAAACTGGATCATGGATCTCTTGGTCCTGACTCAGGGGTGTGCTTCATTATGGGAGCCTCTCTGCCCACTCTGGATGCAGATATGCTGCAGAGTCAGCGTGCTGGGGATGGAGGTCAGCTGGGAGCTGAGAAACAGACCTGCACTTACCTGATCAATTCATGGCCTAAGCTATTTTCCACCCACAGCCAGGAAATCTGTGAGAGGGGAAGAAATTGGATTTCAGCCTCCCTGGTATGAAGCTGGAGCTCTAATCACTAACCTATCTCAGAAATGTAAATTTTGCAGAGTTACTCCTGCAGACCTGGTTTGCAGCACTCAGCTGGAGACAGAGCTCTCCCTGAGATGATTAAAGTCTGATTTACAAGGCACGGTGGACAGATGGCATCTGTTTTCTGCAGTCAGTGGTCCCTACAGAATAAAAGAGGCAAACTTCAAGGCCATAGCTCTGCAAAGACAGAGAAATTATTGTCCATATCCATGCAGGTGCCTGCACTGACACATCTGCTCCCACCAAGCCAGCAAGGTACCTGCTTACCCTCCTTCCCCTGCCTCTCAGCATCCAAATGTTCCCTGTTTCCAAGCCCTTCCCCTGCTCCACATCCCCTAAAGCTACTGTCAGGGCAAGCCAGGAGGTGGGCAAAAGCAGAGGACAGTGCCTGGCTGCTTTGTGGAGTGTGCAAGAGGCAGCTCCAGCAGGCAGGGGCAGGGAAGGGATAACGCTGCAGGAAAAGAAGGCAATGTCTACCTAAAGCAATCAAAATGCCCCAGGAAGATGAGATCTTTTAGAAGGGTGAGTGCAAAAGCATCACCAGGAGGGAGAGGCAGGGAAGGACTGAGCAGGCTGGAGCAGAACCCCAGGATATGAAGCCACATTGCCCACCCAGGGGCTATCACCATAGAAGCACGGCTGTGCCTTTTTGGAGCTTTTTTCCTCCACCTCTTGGACTGTGATCAGGCTTGAAAAGGCCATGCCCAGCTGAAGTAGAGATACTTCCCACACGTTGGTTGTTTCCTGTTTCTGGAGGAGGAGTAAAACTAAAGGCAAGGAAGAGGCTGCAGGTGATTTGATCCCCCCCGCACGGGCACTTAACCCTCCAGTTAAGCTCCTCAGCAAATTGCTTTGGCCTTTGGTGGAAGCCTCTGATCTCTCTGCCCTTTTAGTTTACAGCTTTGACTCAAATGGGCAGGATGAACTCTTCCTGAACACCTAATTATGGCTCTTTCCATGTGATGCAATGTTTCATGCTCAGGCAATAAAGTGTCTGACCTAACCTGTCCAGTCTGTGCATAGATGTTGTGCCACTTCTCCCCCACACTCCAAATCAAGTAAAACCATGCTGAATTGCCTTAAATGTAATATAATCACCAATTCCCTGCTTCCAGACTATTTACTGTTGGCAAGGAACAGGGCTGTCAGACCCTGGTGAACAGAACAAAAGCCATTAAAAAAGATTTGTCCCATTTGTGGCAAATCTCAGCCTCCTGGTATCTTGTTGGCACCTAGATGTGCTTTCTAGAAGCCCAAATCTGCAGCTCAGCTTATTAGATCCCTTTTTCTCCCCAAGATTTAACTCAGAGGAGCCAAGACCTTGTTTCAGGGAAGGTCAAGGCAATAAACCTCCAGTTGTTTATGTACATAAAGAGCCCTGGGATGTAACACACTTTGCTTACTCCAAGCTTTCCCAGATGCCCAGAATGGGAAATTAAAAACAAATACATGCAAAAATACAGCAACATTTACAGTGTAGCCTGAACCACTCTATCCACTCACCTCATCCTCAATAAAAACTGCATCCCTGCTTAGATACGGCCAAATATTAAATCCAAGGGAGCAAAATTCACTCAAAAAGCAGGACTGGAAGAGGTGGTACCACACCTGCTCAAGCTGAAAGCCTGGCCAGCAGCACCATGGAGTCAGCATCTCTAGTGATGCTGGGTGTGGCCCAAGGGAATGAAAACTGGCTCAGCTCAAAAGAGGAGGAAACGTGAGGCAGGTCCTTCAGTCAGGAGTGAAGCAAAAACCCAGGGAAATTCCCAAGGACCCCATGGTGATAGTGTGGGGGTAGAAAATTACTCCTTTTTGGAAGAGGTTGTTCCCATCTTTGACTTGCCTTGGTTACAAACCAGTGCATTTCAAAGACCCAGAGCCAGGCTGGATTTGTGCTATATGCCAGTTGGATACACACAGCTCTAGGAGATGCATCCTTTTAAAATCCACCCTAGGGAGAGCTGCAGGGCCCATTCAAAATGTCCTGAACTTTACAAGTTCTCTGGAACAGAGACAATCCTACCAAAGCAGCAGCTATCCAAAATAACTCTAGGGAAAATCTCCTGGACTTGACCACCATTTGAGATCTTCAGCCCAAAAATCCTGTGGCTGCTGTGCACCTGGGTCCACATTTGGGTGCACACTAGGGTGGGAAGAGCCCTGGGTGCTGGGGCATTTCGTTCTTCAAGCAGCCGCTCGCTCTGTCTTGCTCACAACATAACTCTGCTTCCCTAAATCTAGATTTTTGTAGGAAAGAGAGAAATGGGGGGAGTAAAGGTGGTGCTGCTGAAGAGATATAATGTCCAGCTGGGCAGATTAGGCTGCAAAGGAATTAGGGACTTAATGATGCTTTAGCAGCCTGAAATCTGCCAGTCCAGAGATGAAACTTGTAAGATGCTCTTGGCAAGCCCTGGGAAAAGACAGCCTGTTGAGCCAATGCCACATGCTGGAGACAGCACTTGGACACCAAGATTCATGGCACCAGTTAAACTCACAGTTTTTAGTCATCAATGCACCCAGAATCCCTCTTCTGAAGCTTGAAAACCTGTGCCCATGTCTTGCAGGGCAGAGACCTCGGGAACCCAAAGCACAGCCCCTCTGCCATCCCCAGGAATGTTTAGTTTCTACCAGGTTCCCTGTCTCCTTTCTTCCATTTGCCTTATCTGGCAGGTAATTATCCTTGCAGTGGTAATTGCTGCAGGAGCCATATGGGATCCATAAGTTGCTAATGCTGGGGGATTTTTTACAAATAATCATAAGACCTGTACATCATTGTTGCTGATATTAAAATGATTATCCCTGGTGTAAAAAGCAGCCAAAATTGCCAAAAATTAGCTGCAGAAATGGTTGTATCAGCACAGACATGAAGAAAAAGTTATCATTTCTGAAATCTTAAGAGGGTTTAATTGAGAGGAAATTGTATGAGTGAGTTACAGAATAAACCCAAACCTAAAGGGAGGGAAGGAGGAGGGAGGTGAAGTGTGGACACCACCCCACTGGGATTTGGGAAGCAGCTGCTGACAATGCAGCAGATCCGGGGGGGCTCAGCACTTCCCTGTGTGTGTACATGGTGCTTATCTAATAAGCCATTTCTTGAGCTCCAGTGATACTGCTACTTATATCATAAATTCAATGATCTTCACTTTACTGGCCATTAATCTGCTCCTTTTCCTGACAATTTTATACTCTTTTGATAAACTGTTAGTCTAACCGCATGGAAGAAACAATGTCAAGAGCTGTACCTTAGGCGTTCGCCCAGCTAATGAAGAAAATCCATCACAAGGAGAGTTTATCTATTGCTTTTCTGGGTGTAAATAAAACATCAGGCTAATTTACTTCCATTAATCTCAAAGACCATTGCTACAACAATAATCCTATGTCAGAGCAGACTTTTTTTCCCCTTTTTCGCATAAATATTTAAGTAAGTACTGAAAGAATAAATAAATTGCTTTCTAAAAGCTAGATTATTTTTATATACAGAGATTTAACAATGAATTTGGATTTACTTGCTAGCTCGTGCCTGTCAGGCAGAAGTCAGCCCACGCTTCCCCTGTGCAGCACGAGGATGCTTGGGTGGGTTTTGCAGAGCACCCTGTGGGGACTCTGAGTGTCACCTGTGACAACCCACCCTTAAGGGAAAGGAAACACAAGAGTGGGTCATCATCTCACCCCCAAGTCCACCCCACTGGTGTCACCCCTAGCCACGGGATGGGTTCAGTGAGTGCTGGGGCTGCTCTGTGAGGTCCACACAGGGCTGCAGAATAGACTACTTAGTGTCCTGTGTCCAGCTCAAGGAATGGCCCTTAAGTGCAGCAAATGGGCATTTAGTTTATGGAGGGTGAGGCCAGCAAAGCACTGGAGCAGGCTGCTGGAGGTGCCAGGGATCACCAGCTTTGGGGGCTAAGGTCAGGCTGAACAGGAGCAGTGACACTGTGTGTGTCTGCACGTGTGAGTGTGTGTCCTCGGCAGGTTGGGGTCAATCTGGCCCTGCCTTCCCACTCCCAGCCCTATTTCCTGCCAGCTGAAAGGCTGTGCACAGCCAGAGAGCTGTGAAACATGGCTCGTGTCGCTCGAATCACTGCGGGATGAAGCTGTTCCCTCCCAGTGGAACTCCGTGCCCGTGCTCCCAAAAGCTGTTCCAAGCACATTCCAAGGTGCCAAGGGTGAGCAGGAGGGTGCTGCATGGATCCCCCCTGTCAAGGAGCTCTTGTCTCTCCACTGGTTTTTCCCTTGCTTAGCTGTTGCTGCCTTCCTAAAGACAAAGCCATCCTACAGCCAGCTTGGGCCACCTTTTTTTGTGACCACACCCCAACACGATCTATGATGATGTGCAGTAAAATTTGGTGAAACAGCATCCCTGCTCAGATGAAATCTAGTTGGTCAAGCATGGCCCCACAGGAATATTTCCAGCTATAAAGTAGTTACAACCACAACAGTAAGTTTGTCACAGGAAATACGACACGCTGATAGCTGGAGCAAACTGAACCCAACAGGACAGGGTAAAGGCTGACACAAGCAGGGCACAGGATCCCTCTGAACAGCCATGACTGCAGTTCAGAGCCTGTGCTGGTTACATAGGCAAGCCCATGGAAAAATGGACTAATTAAAGAAGACTAATGATCAGTCTCAGCAAGATCTTGGCTTTTGCTTCTCTCATTTATCCATACATGGCTCTTTGTTAAATCATGAGGGATTTTTATTCACATGTATAACTGCTTACAGATGCTCCCACATGTGTTTAGCCAGCAAACTCACATTACAGCTAAAGAAATGCAAAAAAACCTCACTACCTTGTGCAATGTTAAGGTAGAGCAGATGCAATTAGAGGCAAGGCAAAAGCTACTGGTCCAGCTCAGCAATGTCCACAGCTTTGGCCACTGTGCAGAGCCCCACCTGTCTCTTGATTCTTGCTGAGAACTTGGCTTACATGGATGAAAACCTCTCCTTTGATGAAATTTCTCACTTCAATGAGATAAAGCAAGACTCTGACTGATGCTGTACGTCGTAACTAATGCTCTTGTTACCTCACTTTTTTTCCCAGCATATTTTTTGAATTTAATTTTGTTACATTTAGTATCCTGTACTCCTACACAGCCATGCCCGGGTATGGCTTTTCATAGGACCCAGGATGAGTTATTTTGCTCTCTTTCAAGCTCACAAGCTAAGCTCACCTCCCAGTAATAAATCCTCATGATTCAGGCTTTAGCAGGGTTTCCATGACTGTCATCCATCTCATGGCACAGCAAATAGGGTGATAATTCACAGGGTGGAGAGAGTGCTGGGGGAAAGGCCCTCCCTGACTAATTGGAGGGCAGGACTCCAGGAACAAGCTGATGGCACTTTGCATGCTGCTGTGCCTGTGATGCTGAGTGCTGATGCTTCCTGAGAGCACTTGTGCTTGCTTGTTGATTCATGTCACCCACGTCTCGCTTCACCCTCTCTTCAGCAGAGGGAAAAGGGGAAAAAAGGCAATTGCCTGCGCTTATCAGCATTTGTGTTAAAGCATCTCCTCAAACTGACATAGAGCTGGGAAAGATGGAGCAGGGAAGGTATCCACACCCAGCTTTTCCTCTCCCACTGCATGGGTGGCCGTGTTCTCCAAACCTATTGCAATGGGGCAGCTGTACCATGGTGCAGCTGGGTACCTATGCCAGTCTCACTGAGACTTGCCAAAGGCACAAGTGAATTGGAGTGCCTGAAGCAATGGATGGTCTGCCTGTAGCACTGGAGAAATGGAGGCCTTTAAAAAGCCTTCTGGTGGCAAACCATAAACCCACAGGCCAGGAACTGACTGCTCCAGGCAAACACTGACTGCATGCCTCAGCTGGGAAACACACTGCAGGGACTGATGGAGCCCATCCCTGCATCTCTTTTCCTCCTGTTCATTTTGATTTTGAATTTTCTCTCAGCCCTGACGCTTGAGGACCTGCCTAGCTGGGATGCTGCTGTGCTTCATCAGAATGGGCTTCTGGGAAAGAACCTGAGGGGTGACAGGAACAGGATGGGCTCTGCCGGAGGTGCCAGCATGCTCAGAAAGCATTTTGCAC
Source organism: Serinus canaria (assembly GCF_022539315.1). Classification (NCBI taxonomy): domain Eukaryota; kingdom Metazoa; phylum Chordata; class Aves; order Passeriformes; family Fringillidae; genus Serinus; species Serinus canaria. Next base: position 42,479,693 of record NC_066315.1, read on the forward strand.
TCGACTGCCTTCTGCTAAAATAGCTTGGCATTTTTGTTAAAACATATTTCTGCAAGCCTGGGGAAGAGTTACATGCAGTCATGCCCAGGAGAGCAGCCAGGAGTGTTTTTTAGAAGTGGGGTAGTTTTGCCTTTAATCCCCTGACAGTGAAGACAAAGAGTGAACAAGATATTTAAATCTTCAAATCCGACATTGAAAGCATTGGCAGCAGCCCAGGCCCACCAGGGCACGTGCATGGACTATGGCACATGGCACACAGCACGTGGGTCTCCCTGGGGATAGTACCACAGGCTATGTGAGGGCAGCTGCTGTCCAGTGCTGCTGAGCTTCAAGGTCCTGCCTTGTCTCAGCTCCAGGCAGTGGCTCACACTCACTTCCAGGCACATATCACTCTTCTGCAGAGAGAAAGGCAGAGCTCAGCTCTAGTGTCTTGTCTTTGTTTAATCCACTTAGAGCTCCCTTCTGCTTTCCCCCTGCCTCTCTGTCCAGGATGTTTTGGAAATAGCAAAGGCCTCATCAAAAAGCCCAGTACAAGCCATGGAAAGGCTGCCTGTGACTTCTTCCGCAGCTTCTTTAACTCTTTCTAGGGTCCCTGTCAGCTGTCCAACTGTTCAAGACTCCAGTTTTCATAGTTGCTGTTTGTGCGTTTCTGTGTGTGTGAGTAAAGGCACCCAAAAAACCTCAGGGATGTGCCCTCCCTTTGAAAATCCATGCTGAGACCATAACTTGATGACTGTTGCCTTTCTCAAGCAGTCATGGGTTGTCTTAGGAGACATCTCCTCCCCATCCTTCCTGCTCCCTGTGGTTCCATCTGCTTCTCCAGGTCATCCTACAAGGTGAGGGGAAACACCTTGTGGAGAGCCAAGCATCAGCGTGGAGCCTCATGATGTCCATGCCAAGGGCATGAGGCACATCCACAGCTGCTGGGATGTGCAGGACGGGCACTGTGAGCCAGCCCGAGGGCGGCTCAGCGCGGTGAGTCCTCGAACACTGTCAGGTTGTGCTCCTGGATGTGGCGCAGCAGGATCTGTGCCCGCCTGTCAATGGTCTGGAGCAGGGGTCTCAGCCCCTCGGCGCCCCCCTGGCTCTCCCAGAGCTCCCGGTCCAGGCGCAGGGACTGCAGCAGCAGGCTCTGCAATCTGCCCGACCGCAGCGTGGCCACCGCCGCCGCTGGGAAGCTGCAGGGAGGAGCAGAGACAGGGAGAGAAGGGGTTATCCAGGGAAGGCTGAGAAGCAGAGCACTGGAGCAACGATGCTTCAAGAGGAAATGCTCATGCAGGACAAGCCTTCTGCCTAACTCTACCCATGGTGAGCATGCAGGATAGCTCCATCAGACCCAAACAAATTCCAAATCAAGAGGCCCCTAGCATGCCAAAATGCCTCATGGGCAATGGTGCAAGAAATGTTGAAATACCTGATTATTCATTATTTTTGTGCAGCTGCTGATTAAAGAGGGGAAATAGGGTTTGGAGCCTGCCATCAGCCACCCAGAGCAGAACAAAGAGTTAGTTTCAGGGCAGGAGCATGTGGAATGTTTTTGAGAGCCTAGCCACCCACCCTGCTCTGGGGACATCCAGAACATCCATCCCCATTCGGAGGGATGCCACATCAGGGAGGCCAGAAGCAGCAAGAAGGTGAGCACAAAGGGCTGCTGGACATGCCCTGTGTGCAAGCTCAGCCCTTGCTCAGCACGTGCACAATCCTACCTGTCTATGCCTTGCAGGAGCCTGAAGTTGAGCTTCTCCTCAGGGTGCTGTGGCCTGCCCGCGTTGTCGATGAACACCAGGCGGGACGGTGCACTCCTCCGGACCTGCCAGCAGGATGACAAGGAGAAGTTCACCCACTGCAGAGTCACCAGTGTGGAGGTTTAGGCTGCTTTTTAATGCAGTGAGAAAGCCTGAGAGTATTTGGGGAAAAGCAGATGCCAATGTCTATATCCCTCCACACCTGGCCATACCTCCCAGCAGGGACCCAGCATCACCATGGGACCTACATTCCCTTTGCTACCACCTCAGCCCTGCAAGTGCCTCCCAAGCACCTCCATGTTAGCCCCAGAGCAGCTCTTAGACAGCAGGGAGACAAACCAGGATGTGGACCAGGAGCAGCTCTGCTGGATTTCGGCACTTCTCATGGAGCATCTCCTCCATGCAGGGCTCAGAGGGATCAGGCTGAAACCCACAGCAGTAGCGGTCCAGGCGGTCATGAACCTGCAGGAGATTTTGGGGGACCTTAACAGGGACATGTGCCTGGGATGGGGAGGTCCTGTTGTGAGTTGTTCTTTTACAGAGGAAAATGAAACATTTCTAGGGATCCTCAGGAGACGTGCAATGGAAAAGCTGCACACAGTGGTGAGTGAGAGGAATGGAAGCACACATGCCAAACCCCTTTGTCATGAAGAAGGTGATGAAAAAGGTGATGGTGACAGGCTTTTCTGATTGAGTTCAGACATCTGGTACCTCCACATTCTGTACCTGCACAGACTGAAGGGGCTGTGCTTCCAGCTGAAATGAAGACATACACGATGACGAATGAATTAAGAAACCAACAAAGCACCCAAGGAAACCTAGAGTCTGTAACCTCAAAAATAATTTATTTTTCCAAGTCCTGGTGCCCCGTATGACGGTTTCATCTGGTTCCTGTCACATATGCAACCTTTCATCCATCCCTAAGGTAACCTGAGCAGCTCTCAATGGAAAGATGAATGGAAAAGTATCGGCAAGGGAAAAAGCCGTCTGTACATACAGAGCAGAGCATGCCTGACATTTAAGTTGGGCCACAGTGACTTGTTTCAACTACATTTGTGTTTAATCATTTGCAGGTGCTGCTAAGGCTCCATGTTGTCCAGGCTGTCAAACCTCTTGCTTCCCATCCCAGTTCTCTGCAGAAACCCTGGAGCTGCCTGACAACTTCCAGTGTTTCAACCACACCCTTGGAGGAATGAAGGGCTTTTAAAATACATAAATACTGAGGCCAGACCTGGCCTCAGTATTTATGGAGCTTCCTCAGCTTTGTCAGAAGCAGCTGGTACATCCTCTGGGGTGATTTGTGGGGCAGACAGGACCTTGGCTGTCAACAGACCTCCCCATGGCTGTGTGTTGACATGACCCTGTAGGGGAGCTGCCTCACCTCCTCCCGATCCCAAGGCCTGTTTACAAAAAAACCCCATGTATATATATGCTCCTTTAAATATATATGAGATATATAAAAATATGTATAAAGTACAAAATAAATGTATTTTCTTTTTGCAGCATGAAAATGCCCGACTCACTGATTTGCTCAGCATTGCTGGTGCCAGCCCAGGAGGCAGGGCTCGGGGTGCAGAGAGGCTCCTGGAGCCACTGGGAGGGCTGGAGCAGGTCTCAGGTGATCCAGAAGGGATCTACAGGTGACAATGAGACAGAAGCCAAGGGACCCACAGAGACTGCCTATTCCCTTCGCCCTGGTAATTAGCACAAGTTACCAATTACAGGCTGTGCTTTGACATAGAGTTCAGTCTGAACTCAAACACTGACCAAGAACTGGAAAAGATGCTGCAGGGAAACACAAATTGTGATCTCCATGGCCATTCCATTCATAACCCTTTGAAAAGAAGGATTAGTCACACACTGGAGCCTCTCAAACCACTCTGTTTTCTTAGGTTTAATGAAGAACTCAGGTCAGTATTTCTCCACTGGGAGACACTTTGGTGAAAAAGTGCTCGAGCCTCTTGTCACAGAACACATGGAAACAGAAGAAATATCACATTTCCTCCTCGCATCTCCTCGGTCTGCCTGCTGGAGAGCTCAGCACACCAGTTTCTCTCACCTGCTCTGTTGTTTTGCAGGCTGCACAGAAGGTGAAGACAACCTGAGAGAACTTACAGAGACATTAAATAGGCTCAGCACTCCCCTCACCCACCCACGAGCACCTGTGAAACCAAGGTGGGCTGGTGCTGAACTCGTGATTGGTGCTGAGGTGTGAGGTGGAGCCAGATCTGGTGTCCAAGTGGAGCCCCAGGAGAGGGACCAGATGGCTGTGGAGATGCTGAGAATGCCCTGACATGCTGACAAGCCCTCCCTCCCATGGCCCTCCCCTGATTTTTTGGTATTAATTTTTTCTTTCCAGAGCCTAAACAGCTCTAATTCATGTGAATTTTGGTATTATTGCTAGGACACAAATACGTGAGCCACACCTTCTTCCAGCCAAGCTCAAACACTACCAGAAGCTCACCTTCAGCCCCTCTTATGCCCATCCTGGGGCATCCCCTTGATGCCCACGTTTTTCCAGTTATGATTCAGCCTGGGATGGCTTCCCCTATGGAAATTTTCCTTGCTCTCCCCCTGGCTGGGAAGAGGGTGTCCCAGGGCAGGAATGTGGCTGCAGAGTTGATTTGGATTTGGCTGTCTTTAAGTGCAGAACAAAGCCATCAGCAGCTGCCCCTTTTCCACCAGGCTTGGCATTTTGCCCCAGTAAAACTTTGCACACAATGCGGGGTTCCCTTATGGCAAATACCAAGAGAAATTAACACAGAAGAAGCCAAATCATGAGAGAAATTGAAGAAAACTACCAAGATTTCAGTGCCAATGTACAACAGGGCTCAAATCTCACCAACTTCTCTGTCCCCAGCAAGGGTGGAAGATGCTAAAGCCATTTCTGAAAGATGCTACTCCACTTCTATAATGCCCTCTTTACCTTTATGCGACTTGCTCTGCATGGGAGGAATTCCTTAGAATTAGTAAGGAGAACCTGTGGATTGCTCTTGAAAATATCATTGCACTGATTCAGCCCTTGAGGAGGAACTCTCCTTAGAACGAGATACTTTCTCCTGCAGTCTCAGCCTTTCCACTGCACTCATCAGTCTTTTGCAAGGGAAGGGGATTGGTTAATCTTCTCATTTCTCTTGATGTTTCAGCTAAAATATTTTCAAGTCCAGCCAGAACAGTTCCACCTCTGCCAGCCATAATTGTAAAAAAAGAGAAACAATAAGGAAAATATATTTTAGTAGTTTTGGTTTTTTTTTCTTTCTTCCCTTTTTTATTTGTATTAATACTTGTCCTTTCAGGAAGTTTTGTCTGATAACCAGCCCCCAGGTGCCTAAACAGGCTTTCTTTTTCTCCACAGAAATCACTTTTGCCTCCTCACAGCTGCTCTCCAAGACCTGATAACTCTCTGGGATACTGTTGTAATCCCTCGTAGCAGCAGGGTATGATTTTCCAGACAGAAGATTAAGTGCTATTAACGCTGAGGAGGAGGAAGGCAGTGCTGTCCAAAGCATGGCTCCTTATTTCCAATGCCTGCAGCACATCCCTGAGTTTGGATGCGATGGGGCTGGTGACAGACATGCTGCTTATCCCTAGGGATGCCCTAGGGATGTCCCTTGGGATGTCTCAAGCCTCTGCCAGCACAAAATAAAAAGCAGTAAGCTCTCCCACGTGAGGACAGACTCACCACAACCTGCCTGGCAAGTGCCAAACATGGGCCATACTCAGGCCAAAGTGCTTCTGCACCAAGTTCTGCTGCTCCCCATCAGCTGAAGAGTGAAAATACATCCCAAGAAACCACACCTGATGTGACCCTGCAGAACAGGAGACCATGGTCAGACAATAGAGGTGCAGGTGCAGGGTGACCCGGGTGCCACAGCTGATGGGACAGGTGGCCTCAACCACCACAGCCCTACCTGGAGAAGAAAGTCAAAGAGGGCCAGGCGGCTCCACTCGCTGTGTGGGATGCTGGAGCAGGGAGCGTCCCTGGACACAGGCATCGGTCTGTGGGGCTGCAGCATCTCCTGGTACTGCAGCCATCCCAGGGCACAGGAGTTCTGGTCATTGTTGGCATCCTCCAGGTGCTGCAGGTCAGGAGCCCACCAGATGATGGGCCGCAGGGTGCCATCGGTGTAGCTGTAGGGCAGGAGGCGGCTGCTGAAGCGCCGGGCCACGGCGGGCAGGCTGCGGTTCAGCCCCAGCACCCTGTCCAGGTGGAAGGCCAGCACCTCGTACAGATCCCCGGGGCGCTTGATGAGCCCACAGCGCCCATCCTGGCAGTCTCCTTCCGGGCTGCCAGGCAAGACATCCCCCTCGGCATCTCCCTTGGCATCCCCCACGGCGCGCAGCCTCACTCGCATGATTTGCCCGTGGGCGGGGACGCGGGTTTTGGAGACCACCTGCCCGCTGGACAGCAGCCACATCTTCTGGAGGTCGTCAGCAGAGAGCCAAGGGGCAGCGTCCCTCTCCAGCCCCCGCCGCCTTCTGCCCCGGCCAGGGCCCTGCTCCTGCTGCAGGCGAGCGCGGGGCATGGCGGCCCTTCTTCTGTGGGCTTGTCCTCCAGAGAGGGGGGCAGCCACCTCCCTCGGGGGCCCTGGGGGGGCCGAGGCCGGCAGCGGGAGCAGGGAGTGCTCCGGGGGTGGGGGCAGGTGGATGAGAGCCAGCAGGGCCAGGGCCAGCAGAGCCCCGACAGCCGCTGGGGCTGGGGGCTTCATCCCCGTCCTTCGCCAGGGTCGCTGGGCCTGCGGGGACAGAAAGGGGACAGAATGGCGCTGGAGTGTCACTGCAGGCAGAGCCCTCGATAGGGCTTGCTCTGGAGAAGCAGCCCCTCTGCTTGTGTGATCCCTGCAAGAGGTGTTCCACTGTGGCAGCAGGGTGCCTTGACTTGTGCCAGAAATTAGCTGCAGTCCCTTCAGAAGCAAATCAGAGCAGGGGCTCACTCCCCACCCAGAGGCTGCCATATCTGCAGCACTGAGGTACAGGATGGCTTTATGGGCAATGAATTTGTCATGGTCAATAATTTTCGTTCCAAAGACCCCAGAAATGAAGAGGAAAAAAAAAAAAAAAACAAAAAAAAACCAAAACACTAGAGCAAATTCCTCTCTAGATGTGAACATTTTCCAGTTCCTAAGAGGTTTTATTTTTCAGACCTTACTCTGGGCACTGCCGGTGGTTCCTATTCTGGTTGCACGCTGAACCCATAAGGTGGATATCTCAATGTGTGCTGAGACAAGGCCTCTGGAGCTCTGCCCATCACTGTATCCAGCAATAGCACGGCAGCTCCAAGTGTCAGTCAGGACCTGTGACTGGCTATGTTTAAAAGGGTGCAAACTCCTGGTGGGCTGGAACATCTCTCCAGGAAGACAGGCTGAGAGAACCAGGGTTATTCAGACTGGAGAAGAGAAGGCTCTGGGAAGAACTTACAGCACCTTTCTGTGCCTAAAGGAGCCCACAAGAGAGCTGGAGAGGAATTTTTTACGAGGATGTGGAGTGACAGAACAAGGGAGAAGGACTTTGAAAGAGAGGTTTGGATTAGATATTAGGAAAAAATTCTCCCCTGTGAGAGTGTTGAGGCATTGGAACAGGTTGCTCAGATAAGCTGTGGAGGCCCCATTCCTGGCAGATGGCAAACATTCTCCAAGCCAATCCAGTCCCTGGACCATGCTGCACCCATGCCTCCTTCACTCGGGTTTGGGCAGCCTCACACACTTCAGGAGGCAGGAGCCACAAAAAGCACCTTGGCACCATTTCTCTGCTTTCAACAGGCATTTCCAAGCAGCTCAAACCCACATTGGAAGTCAAGGAGATGGTCAAGTGGATACATTTTTTTCCAATTATTTATTTTGGAAGCACGAGCCTATCCATGGCAAACACAGCAGGACAATATATTGCCAAAGAAGGGATAAGAGACTGTTTATAAGAGGAAAAGCTTGAAAAAAAGAGCTAAAAAGATGGGGAGGTGAGAGCCAGCAGCCAAAATTACTTCCAGAAAGCAGCTGGGCAAGCAAAAGCATTTCCAGCTGTGAAGCTTTTAGGACCACAGGCTCCCAGTGACCACAGGGACGCACCACCAGCACAACTCCTGCCCCAGGCAACTCCAGTGCATGAGCATATGAGCTGACACAGCACTGACCTAAAATTCATCAGGTTTCATGTCCTCAGCTTGGGGAGACTGCTTCAGGCAGCCCCCTGGTGAGAGCCACATCCCTTGCAAAGACACTGCATCAGCTGAGGTGGGTAAGAGGAGCCACTGGCTCACCTGCCCCAACCAAAGGGGTGTTCCTTCCATGCCTCCCTTTCAAGGACTGAGCAGATTTAATGCAGTTTATAAGAGCTATTGATGGTGCACTTGGAGTGATTCAGCTTTATAGCTCCCACTTAATTGCTTCTCTCCCAGAAACACAATGTAGTGCAGCAAAATATATCTGCTGGGCTGAATGCTCTTTTTCAGACAGGATTTATACCACTCTCTGCCAGGAACCTGGGGCTGCCTGGTACAGGTCTTTGGGCCCTGCCAGGGGACCTCTGCTTTATCTCTTCCCAGAGTGGAAAGGACCTAGTCCAGGGTGAGACTGTCCAGAGAGGGATGTCCTGTCCTAGATCACCAGCAGGGTTATTCAAGTCTTGGCATTAACTGTCCCAGGCATCAAACTACATGGCTAAATCATAGTCTTAGGTGCCTCTCTGGTGGGGGGATGAGCATGAGCACCCCTAAGCACCCTGAGGGGCAGCAGGACTTCAGTCAAGAGGCTGGTCATGATCCCAGCTCTCTCCCACTTGAATGGGATAATGATTTGATGTGGAACCACAGCCAACACCAAGTGACACAGGCAGCACCCAAGCTCAGCTATTCAAAACCTTCATGCCCCGGATTTCAAGCAAGTTCTGCAGAGTGCAGATGCATATTCTTTCCCAAACACCTGCAATCCATGTCTGGCCTTCCAAGCAAGAGTTTAGGGGAGGTGCAATGTCGAAATCCTAGTTTAACTACAGTAAAGTAACTCTGTGGCATATAAAGGGCTGATGCTGGTATCCTGATACCCACACTCCTTTCTAATCATCACTGTAAGTGCCTCACAGTCTGTTCCTCTGGCCTCAAAGTATGCTGAATTAACAGCAGTGATATCTATGGCATCAATCCCAAAGGATAGGGCTAACTGTAAATCTCAGTATTCCTATCTGCATCGAGCCAAGTACTATCCCAATCTGTGCTTTCTTGGGCATGTTTTCCCAGTACCTCTCCTGTCCCACCCTTCTGGAGAAACACAGCCCATCCCACTCGCACCAAAACCCCTGTAACCCTTTTCTTTAGCACAGAGGATTTTCAGGGGAATTGTTTTTGTTATCCAGCTGATAATAATCCTCTGGTAGCTTATACCTTCTCTGGGTATCTAAAAAGCCTGTCTGCCAAAACTTCCAGTATCCTGGGGAAGAATGCATGTGGGAGCCACATGGAGAATCTTCAAAGCACTGCAGGAAAAATCCTTTTTAACCCACAGCCAGAGAACAGAGTATGCCAAATGGATGGCAATGATTGCTGGGTTTTTAATGTCAAGTGAGTTTACAGTCCAAGTGGTTAAGGAATCATTATTGTCCAAACCCACTTTGTCTTCCTCGTCAGTGAACTTGGGTTTGGGCATCACAAGTTGGAGCCCCATTGCTTTCCCACCCTGAACTCCAAACCCTCGGCTGTGAAGTTGGGCAAGGGCCAGCGCAGACTCCCTTCCCCAGCGCCATTTCCCTGCCACATCAACAACAAAAAGAAACAAAAAAGGTGCAAGTACAGTTTCTTTGTTATTTCTGGTAGTTGAGAATGCAAATTTAATAATAACCTAGGTGATAAAACATTGCAGAAATAATACTTGTATTTACAAGCCCTGGGTAAATACTGTTCCAAAGAGTCTTTCTCTGAGCCTATGCTGTAAAAAAATGCTGCAGTTTAAGCTGTGGCTTCGATTCAGCTTGAAATGCAAACCATACGTACAGCTCTGCTTTGCCAGGCTGACATACTGACAGTACAGCATGTCTTTGCCAGAAATAAGGTCCTTTTCCCAGCAGACTAAATCCATAAAAAGGCTTAAGAGAGGTACTACTTGTTCCAGGATGCCATAAGTAAATAATATATATTCTCACTCATCAGAGGGACATACAGCACAGCCCAGGCTCTGAAGGCACAGCAGAGAGTTGTGCAGCTTTGATGCTAGGAGATAAAATTTTCTAAGTCTAGTTGGGGGTGAGGTGGGGGAGGGCTATCCTTGACATTGTATTCCCAGGACACTTGAACCTTGGCAGAATTTGAAGCAGAGAAGCCTGTTTTCAATTTATTTTCAAAGTGCGTCAAATTGGCTTTGTTGAGCTTGAAAGAAAAGAAAAACAAACCCCAAACTTCATTATCCAAGAATGCAAGAAACAGCCCTGAGACTAGAAAGACGACACGGAAATACGTGGCTGTTGAAAACTGGATTGATTCCTTCTTTCCTCTGGCATGCAAAAGAGTCCTCCTGCCCCTGCACTGGCACTGCAAGACACCTTCAGCAGTGAATCCCACTGTCCCAAAGAGGTGCCCAAAGGAGCCCGGATGGCTCAGCCATGGCCATGTCACTCTTGGCCACCTGCCTGCCCTAGACTCCCAGGCTCAGAGGACTTTGCCAAAGGCAAAAGCATGTTAAAGGCAGGCCCGTGCATTTCTCTGGGTGCACACTGAGCGGGGTGCACTCTGCACAGGGGGTGCAGCACACAGGGCTCTGCTCACCCTCCCAGCCCCGCGCTCGCTGCCCGCCCAATGAACCGCAAAACCGCCTGGGCAGCAGGAGGTGCAGCCTGCCGTGACCAGCTTTAACAAAGACTGCTTGAAAAACAAGTGGGAAACCTCCTCTGCCTGCCCCCCATCTCTGGGAATGTCTCCAGAGCCTTGCACCCACACGTGGTGCTCACAGCAGCCCCTGGTGCAATGGGAGAGCGGGCACATCCATCAGACCTGGGATTGGATCAGCCTCTTCCTCTTCTTATTGTGCAGGAGGTTTTCTTTCTTTGTTAAGGGCATGGCATGTGGGCTAGAGACCTCTAAGCATGCAGAGGACATGGAAGGAGACAAAACCTTTTCATCCCCAGAGTGACTCTGGGCAAGTCTGAGCAGAAGGAAATGCTTGGCAGCATCCATGGCCCATCATTCAAGTGCATAAATGCCTTCCTATATTATCCTGCTCAGGGAAGATAGATGGCTGGCAGAGTGGGAATTTAAAGACTGCTATTAAATGATGATTGCCAGTCCCAAAGGTAGTTCTGGCTCAGAGTGGCTCCTCAGGAGGGCAGGTCTGCTGTGGTCCCCTAGCACATGGGGACAGCTCCACCAACACTCGCCTGCACCCACATGGCCATGGGGCATGAAGAATAAGACAGCCCTTCATTTGTCCTCATGATCCATCAAAAGGGCTGCAATTCCTAGCAGACCCACATCAGCTTTGTATCTGGGTTTTTCCCCCCAGAGATGAAGGCTTTTTCCCTCAAAAATGCCCTTCCAGGGGGAAGAACCATGCCCCACTGCATTTCTGCAGACACCCTGAAGACCATCCTGCTTGGCTCCAGGACAGGGATGTGGCAGGTAGGCCATGCCCGTCTGCTCAAGGTGCTCCTCCAGCCCCACTTCCACACAAGTCGCTTGGGAAGCTCAAGCCAGGCACTGAGAAGGTGGGAAGGGGGACTGCTCCCATAAAGCCTATGAAACAGAGTCACAGCAAACACTGGGTCAGCTGAAGGTGGGGAGCTGGAAATGTGACACATCACCACATGGTGCTGGGTCCTTCCCTGCAGAGTCAGCAAAGTCCTCAGAGCTGACACACAAACCTCCCCACCAACATGTCCAAAACCAAACCAGAAAATGACCAAGTTAAATTGCCTGGGATGAAATCTTAAAACATGCTGTACTTCACTAAATTTTGGACAGTCTGCAAAGTTTCTGGGATCATTTATAGTCTAAGTGCAAGACAAGCGAGCTTTGCACTAGCAGAGGACAGCACTCTGGCAGCAGCATAAATGGATCAAACAGTGTTGGCCCTGTTCAGTCTGAGCACAGACTTCAAAGGGATGGTGCCAACACACCACCTTTAACTTCTCAAATAATGTTGCCTTCACAGCTCTTCCCAGTTATCACTATGGCCTTGGGGCAGCAAATTACAAAAACCTGGAAACCTTCAAGCTCCACAGCCTCTCTCTACTAATAACCTGCTGTGTCCTTGGCTCCAGGCCCTGCATCAGCTCCTCAACCTTTTTGCTTCCCAGGATGAAATGTCCTGTTTCTTGCTCTAAACCTCTCACCCAGAGTGACTACTTCCAGTTTTTGGGAGGCTCCTTGCCCTGGAGGTTCTTCTCTGCTCAGCCATAGGCTAAGCACAGCCCCTTCTCACACATCCACCATCCAAAGGACCATTTTGAACAAAATCTTCAGCCAGAGCTGCAAAGTGCTCTGTTTAACAATGCTATTCCCATTGCACTGTCTGCTCCCAGTTGAGATATGCACCAAAGAAGTACAGCAGAAACATAGGCTTGTAAACTCCTTGACCTCTCCAGAAGCAACTTACAAGAGTGGCAAGATTCCCAGCATCCCAAATGTCCTGCTCAGTATCTCTGAAGAAGGAAGAGCTGAAGCAGGAGACAGAGGACACACCTTGAAGGAAACATGGCCAGCACCTGGCTGGAGGACACCACACCATGGGGTGCAGCTGATGCACTCAAGGTCAGGGCTGTTGCTTGGGGGGACTCAGAGGGGACACACCTCGTCCTGCACCTGGTGTGGACTAAAGCTCTGCAGGGTAACAGCAGGGACTTGCTTGTCCTGTGATGACATTGTCCTTACCCCCAAATAATGTGATTTTTACTGAGCAAAAGGAAAGATTCATAATTCTCCTCACTCCCACTGTGTAAATCTCAGCTTGCAGACAGTTAATACTCAGTTCTGTGCGGGATGGACAGGGAGTTTTTCATCCTGGTGCTATGTACAGCTCAGGACCACTCTGGTTTAATCCCAGAAGTCACCACAAAGCACCACAAAAATAAACAGTCTCCAGGATGCCACACTTCTTCTGCTCAAAGTAAGCAAACTAAAAGCTTTCAGATGCCTTATCTTTCTCCTATATAAGTTCAGAGTTAAGACTTTTACTGCAGACTCTCGCACTTATCTGGATCTTCTACTTCTTGGAGACACATCTCCCAAGAGATTGATGGAAGTCTTTCAGAACACATCACTGAGATGCACAGGTCTGCTGTCATTTGCATGTGCAAACATCTCCCTTACTTTTCACCACTGAAAGTGATATCAACCTGCACCCAAATCATGCAGATCACTGAGGACCTGAAACAGCATCCCATGTTCACAGGGGACAGTGAGGACCTGGGCAGCCCTGAATGCATGACTGTCCTACTATCCTCAGGGGACAAGGGAGGTCCTCCTCATCTTCCCTCCTCTCTCTCTGCTCATTCCTCTAACCCTCACACTTACATGAGAGCAGCACAACCTAGAAATTCCTGGCAGGGACATCAAGGAGGGAAAGTAGCAGTTTTGGGAGGCTGTTGCTCCCTCCCTCCACCACTGCCGTGCAGGCTCCTGCCGGGTTTCCCTTTTCCCCCTCCCCTCGTCCCAGTTTCCCAGCCAGCATGCTGCACTCAGCTCTGTAAGTTTTCAGAGCAGTTTTCCCATCTGCCTGCTGAAGCAGCAAGCAGGGGGCCCCTTCCCCAGTGAAACAGATGTGGCTTGCCTTTGTGCAACATCTGTGCCTCATGCCCCACTCATTTTGAACAGTCTTGCCTTTGTTTCTGAGGACTTGGATGGGGGATGCTCTGGAGGAGGGCAGCAGCCCCTGGCCCATGGGCTGGACTCCTTCCCTTCAAGTCCCACACACAAACTGCCTCCAGCCCTGAGTTTCTTCTGGGGAAGAAGAATGTGCTTTGTTCCTGCGGCATTCTGGAGCTGATGGTCCTGCTCCTCAGCAGGTTCCAGCCACAGACCATACTTAGGAGCTGACTCTTTTGGGATGTCCAAACCCAGGGACGTAAGAACTGGAATCTGGGAGCCATGGATTCCCTTCCTCATGATTCCCCTCACCCTTCTCTTGCTGCACCTCTGGGCTGCTCACCAGCTCTGTTTGGCATCCCCAGAGGGGCTGTGCTGCTGCAGCTCCTCTGCACATATCAGAGGCAAAGGGCAGAGGTGCTGCAAAGCCATGTCTGTCTTGCAACGTGTTCTGGGCTGTATTTAATATGGGGAGGAATACATTACAATAAAATCACATTTATTTCCTCCTCCTCCTCCTCCTCTTGATGAGTTTGCTAATCCTGCTTGTGACTGCCTGGAATGCTGCTAAAACTGTCCCACATTTTGGCATTTGGTTCGGTTTTATTTTTTTTATCAGGGGTCATGTTTTTCCTGTATTTTGAGAAGGAGGGATTTTGATCCACTTATTTTCAGTTTTCTTTTCTAACTGGTGGACCAGCACCAGGGAACAGGAAATCTTGCTTGGTGCCCAATGGGGGCTCACAAAACCCTCTTTGGGGTGTTGGCAAGGAGTAGCACTGGATTCCCTCGTTGGAGTTTCAGTGGAGGTTGCCCAAGTCAGACAGTTGGGTTTCCCTGAGCTGACTGTCAGGTTTTTCCCCTTCCTGGAGAGCAGAAAAGTGCATTCGTGGGATTCCAAAGGGGAGGGAGCAGGAGGAGGACAGCGGGGCCTTTCAGCCCTGTGGGCTTTCTTCAAAACAGAATTGTTCATACCAGCCCCGGCCTCAGCTGCAGAGAGGCAACCCTATTTTCCTCCTGTTAAGCCATTACAGTTAAAAGAGAAAAAAAGGGAAAGAAAACTGCTTGCCACTTGGCTCTGAATGCTGCCTGTGTCCTGCAGACCCCATCCTGGGCAAAGGCTGCTGGCAGCCACTCCCAGCCTGCTTCTTCTCCTAGCAAAACCCATGGGGTGAGCAACCAGAGCAAATGCAGTGTAAGTGTTGGTGCAGCCAGGCTCACAGAAAAGGGCTTTTCCTTCAGGGCAGGGCAGGTAGCTGCAGGTGGGTTGGAGTTACTGACCATTGCAAAATAAGGGGTAATTGAGGCATTTGGAATCTATGCCAGAGGATTAGCACAGTGTAATCAGCCCCTCGTATTTAGAGTGCCTCATACTAGGCAAACAGCAGCAACTGGAAACTACTCTCTGGCAGATTTTGAAGCCAGAAGAAAGAAGATGTTTCTGTAGTGCAGTCATCCCCCAGCCCTCTCTGCTGCGGCAGGTCGGGCGTGAGCGGCGGCCGGATCCAACAAGAGCAAGCCTGCTCTCCATACCAACACAGAGCTCACAGCTGCCATCCCTCTGGCTTTCTGCAAGGGGGCACCCTCCTGGCGGTTTTGAAAGGAGTCAAAAACCATCTCGAGCATTTTGTTTGGGGTTTTGCCGCAAACGAAGTAACGAGGTGATCAGCTGGGGGCATAGCCTGGATTTATTCCTCATGACCACCACTGCCCTGCTTGCAGGTGCCCAGAGCAAACCCAGATTACAGGTAAAATCAAAGCAGTCAGTGCAGGAGCTCACAAAGGGGAAAGGACTGCAGAAGCAGACCTTCCTTTGCCAAGGCAAAATGGAAATCTTGGCAAAAAGTGAATACCCCACTCTCACATGGGAGACCACACCACGTACCTGGCTTTGAAAAGCTGTACAGGCGGCTTCACAGTGAAGGCTTGTACAGAAAAATGTTAGTGCAGACAAAAGGCTGGTATGGGGACAGTTGCCTTGCTTTTCCCTTTCACAGGGAGGAGTTATCTCCAAACCCAAAATGGGTGACATGAGCCCCAGCCTTGCAATTTTTTCCTGCTGCTGAAGTTCATTAATTAAGAAACCCAAAGCAGCCTATGCAAACTGCAGGATGGAAAGTGTAAAGCATGGCACTAGTGATCCCTGTACACAAACACACTCCAGTGAAGGCTGGCACAGCAGCACTGTCCCCAGAGATGCTCTGACTCATCAGCACACTCTCGAGGACATAAAAATGCCTCAGTGACACAAATGACCAGTTTCTGGCAGCAGCACCAAGCATCTCCTCAGCTCATCCATCACAGGTTTGCAATCCCTGCCCAACACAAGCTTGGCAAGGGCTGAGCTGATGAAGCAGGGACAGAGCGCTCTGCCCCAGTGCAAACTCCCTGGCATGAGTTTGCATGAGTTTCCCCCAGTGCAAACTCCCTGGTAGGGCAGGGGTAATGGGGCATGAGGGACCATCCCAGCTCAGCTGACTTGTGCTTGCTCAGATGGGTCTGCCAAGGGAGGTTCCAAACTAGAGCACTAAAAGTAGATGACATGGTTTGGAGCATGCTACAGATGTGGATAAATCTTCTTATGCTGGGGAAGCACAGCATTTCTTGGGAGGGAGGTGAAGTTTTCCCATGCCAAACTGGCCGATTTCGTGGCTTTTTGATGGAAGTGCTGTGCTTTGTCAGGACCAAGCAGAAAGCACAGAGTGGCTCGCCGTGATCCCTGTCTGCCCTCGGCTGCTGCTCCCCACGCTGCTGGCTGCCTGAAGCGGTGCCACCTGGCCGCTCAAAAGAGGATGGTTTTGGCTGAGGGAGTGAAATCACCTCCCTGGCTGACAGCAGGGCTTTAGCTACAGCAGCCCCAGGCACTGCCCTCAGGAGCATCCTGACAATCTGCTCTGCCCATCCCTAGAGCATTCCTGCAATCTGCTCGGTCCATCCCAATGCTTTTAAGGACAGAGCAGTGCTACGGCCGCTCTCCGCCTTGCTTGGCTCACCGCGCTCTGACCCTCCGAGCGCTCCGGCACAAGAGACATCCAGGATACCTCACATCCCATGGGGCAAACCCAGCGTTGCTTCCCACCATCAGCTCAGCAAGGAGACCCCTAAATCCTACCATGTCTCACAGCAGCAGCAGCCGACGCGCTCCTCCTCATGTGCTTCTCTGGGCGACACGGCACACGGTCCTGAGCCGGGTGCCGGCCGCCTGTGGCACTTCCATACCACACCAGGAACCCACACAGAACACACAAAAAAAAAATTTAAAAAAAAAAAAAAAACTTTTATAAAAAATTATCCAGCAACTAATGAGCCTGCTTCCTCTCCCCAGGTCATCAATCCCAGGCGGGGGCTGTCACCCAGGGGTGCCCCTCCGGGCTGCCCACAGTCCCTGCTGCCCAGCCCCGCATTGCAGGGGCTGCAGGGCTCCTGTCACCACTCCCCAGCGGGTGCCGCCGCTCCCCCCTGGGCGGGAGGACACCCTTCAAAGTTCAGCTGTGAGTTTTCAAACTCTGCCTCATCCCAGACCCACCTCCCTGTGAGGAGGGGAGTGGAGAGGCTGGGAAGGGGGGAACAGGCATTTGAAAAGTCTCTTTTTCACAATAAAAGCCCTTCTTGCTGCTTTTCTGCAGGCTTTTTTTTTTTTTTTTTTCAATAGCAAGGGCAAATTTGAGCCAGAAGGAGATGAAGATGCACATGCTCCTCCCAAGCCCGTTTGTTCCCAGTGACTCCAGTGCCAGCCAAATAGAGGGACCAGTGGAGCCCCAGGGGCCACAGAGACCCCAGAGCCAGGAAAGCAAACCAGAGGTCTGCACATGAGTGGTCAAGAAAATGCTCTTTGCAGGTCTTTTTTAACATTTCTTTGCCTCTCAGGAATGGTCCAGCAAAAAGTTGTGCCACATCAGTGCCTGGAGTGGACACAGACCTGGGAGAAGATTTCTTATCTGCTTAAAAGGCATTAATGCATTAAACCCATGTTTAGGGTGCTCAGGCCCCTGTTTTTCTGGGGCACACAGTGCTTTGCAGGCAGCCAGGAGAGGGGCACAGGGGAAGAGGACCCTCAGCACCCCCAGCTGTGCAGACTGCTGCTTGCTGAGCCCTGGAGTGCCCAGTGCAGCTCCCTCATCCAGCACCTGGTGTAGGATGAATCCTAGGAGCCATTTTCTCAGGGCCCTGGGAGAAGAGGCTCTGGAGGCATTGCTTTGGAAAGCAGTGTGTTCCAAGCGCACTCCATGGCCAGGCAGGATACACAGACAGCTGCCAGGCTGAAAAGCATTTCTTTTTCATAAAACTTTCCCCTTCCAGCTCTGGCCTGTGGCCAAGCAAAACCCATCAGTGCCTCACCATGGCAGGTGACACTGCTGACTCCTGCAGCCCCTCCCCAGCTTCAGCCCCAACCAGCCCAGCTTGGGGACAGGAGGAAACCCTCTGTCTCAGGTGTGGGGGCTTTCCAGCTCCCTGACATGTGCAGCTACCTCCTCCAGAAAACCATTAAAAAAAACCAGATTGATCAGGATTGTTCTTTACTGATATTTGTATTTTTTAAAAATCTGAATAAAGGCGCAGTACAGGCTGTTGTCAGCTATAATGAAGATATGGGGGTCTAAAAAGAGAAGAGGATGAGGCTGAGAGGACTGGGCCAAGTCACTTGACCAAGGCAGCACAGGAGGGTAGTGGCAGACCCAGGATAAGGTTCCTGTGTCCCCAAGCCCCATTCTACCTCACTGGCCCTCCACAGTCCATAGTGACATTTCACAAGGTGCTGCAACACGGTGGGTATAAACAATGATGGCAACTCAGTGCCCCTGCTCAGTGTGTTCTTGTGCCAGTCCCAGTGCCACAGGGCCTTCATATCCTCTCAGTTCACTGAGTGCATCTTATTTTAATATGGTACATCTCCCTACCCCTTCCACTGCTACTCAAAAGTATAGCTAAGAAAAGAAGTGCTTTGAAGGTTACACACCAAAGCAGCGTGCCTGCTTTTGGCTTCAGCACACCCCACTCCATGCCATCCTTGGGCATGAGGAAGGGGTGCAGAAACCAAGCCCTGCATCCCCTCCTTGCTGCCACCACCAACCTCATTGACCCCCGCCTGTCCTGGACACTGCAGCATTGAACATCTCAAAACACCTCCCTTGAGGCCAGTT
This sequence comes from Serinus canaria, assembly GCF_022539315.1. NCBI lineage: Eukaryota > Metazoa > Chordata > Aves > Passeriformes > Fringillidae > Serinus > Serinus canaria. The sequence continues at coordinate 42,498,358 of NC_066315.1, forward strand.
CTGTGGGGGCAGATAATAACCTAACACTTCTAATACAATTAGCAATATGAAGTAATTAGCAATAACCTACTGTTGGCCTTGGCACAAGGATGGTCTGTCCGAAGAGGGAGCGAGTGCCAGGGAAGGGATCTGCAGGGCTCTGGAGGCTGAGCCCTGTGCATCACCACTCATCCGTGCCACCTCATTTCAGAAGCTCTTGCTTTCATCTCCCTTCCTTAATTTTGAAATGATTCCATTTAGATGCAATTTTCTGTCAAAATGATTCCTGTTGCTGCGGCAGCACCGCAAACCTTGACTGACAGGCCGAGCGCTCCGGCTGGTCCCTCTGGATTGCCTCTCCCCACAAATAACCCTTCAAAATGCACGCCTGACAGCTGAGGAATTTGACATCAGAAACAGGCTGGGATGGCTGCTGTGGCAGACAGAATTAGGTGATCAGTGGCCAGAGCAGTAAGGTAAGTCTAGGGGGCCTTGAAACAAACATTATGATATTTCTAAAAATTTGTTTCCCCCCTCCTTCCCCTGCTTCTTAATGACATTCACTATGGAAAAATCACATTTAAAAAGCAGACCTAAGTAGAAAGTGCATTGTAAACCAGTTTCCTGAGGAGGACTCCCCAAATCCATAGGACTGTGACTACCTTGTACCTGGGCTGGGTAATGCTAAGCCCACCAGCACAGCCCCAGATCCCATAAGTAGCATCCCTGCTACCGCATACTGGAAAATTAGTGAATACATGAACACTGGAAGTTGCTTTCCTTCTCTTCTTTTTCTTTTCTATCCCATGACCACCTCTCAGGGGATTCACATTCTCACAGACATTCTTACTCACCCGAAGATTTCCCTGACTTTAGCTGAGGCCAATCCTTCCATCAGACAGACACCACCTCTGCAGGGTGAGAGACAATCCCCTCTCCAAGAAACTCCCAAGAGATGTAGGCAGCAAAGGGAGATGGAGGAGAGCAGGGAGGTGGGACTGCACCCAGCTTGCAGGCAAAATGTGTGGCCCCAAAACAACCACAACTCTCTCCAGATGCTCAGACCTACAATTTCCAATACCAAAGATCTTCTGAGCCTGATCCCTCTCACCTTGTTCTTAGGCAGAAGGAAAAGCTGTTCTGTCTCTGTTGCAAGGCCCAGGACAGCGTATGGGAGCTCTGTTTGCTGGTATCTCCTGGCAGATCCAGCTTAGCCAGGAGCAAGCAACAGGACAGGAGAGCTGAGACCTTTCCCTAGGGTTCTCTGAGCAGGCCAAAATCCAAGGAAACCAATGGAGAACAAAGAAGGCCTTGGGTGCTATAGCACCCACAGCAGGTCCCCCAAATGACTCTACTGTAGGCACTAGAAAATCTCCTGCTATAACCCTGACTCTATTTCATAGACCCTGACTTGCCTTTCCACTTGCTTGTCCTCATAAAGAAATGCCTGCTGCAGAAGGATGAAAATAGGCTGATTGTTTTTCTTCTTTCCCAGAAATACTTTTTTCTTTCCCTTTCTGTCCCAGTGGACCTGCATTCATTTCTCCCTTGGGAACTAAAGACAGGCAGTGGAAAGGGGACACATTTCAAGAGCTGTCAAGGAACAGAAAGCTATTCTGCCTCCCTGAATGTAAAGCTGAAGGGTTTTTTCTTCCTTTTAGAAAAGTATGAGGCTCTAATGGGTTTGAGGGGCTATGAATATGACTTTTCACATCTGCCAAGATAATTATAAGCTTGAATGAATTTCTGAGACCCAAACCCTGCCCAGATAAATCATACCTATCAAGCACTGATTAAAAACATGCTATTCAGAAAGCCTTCAAATTTATCTTCCCTTCCCACCCCACTATCTCCTGTAACTGTTGGTAATGGGTCTCAATGCTTTACTAAGGAGCTGTAGAGGAAATCCTGGTACTTCAACTTTTCTTTGCAGGAGGTATGAAAGAGATGGGAAATTAAGGCAATAGGGATCAAGCAGAATGAAGAGAGGTTTGGGCTCAGACTGGGTCTGACACTGGGACACAAAAGATGCTGAGAAGCAGGTAAGGTGCAAAACTGAGTTTTGCATCTGGTTTCAAAGTGTGACATGCACCCATGACCCACTTGCCAAATCAGTATCCCAACAGGGGACAAGCAGCAATCCCTACCTCTGAGAAAAACCCAGATGTGGGTGATTTCTTTCAGTTCACTGTGTGTGGGAGCTACTCGTGCATCCCAGGTTTTCCTCATTGTTCACATGGAAATAAGCCCACCCCAGTCATTTATAGAATGCACTGAATTTTCATAAATATGCTGAAGAAGTTGCACACCCCCAATGCAGCAATTAGAGTAAATTAATGCTGCTGGGATGCCTTTGTCACTGTTTGTCTGACTCAAACAAACGGCAGAGAGGTCACATCCTGAAGGGAGAGTAATCCTTTATAAGCAGTGTTTAAGATGCCAGAGGAAACAATAACATCTGCAGAGGAACCACACGTTCCCTGAGTGCACAGGCTTTATACTTCCCACAAATACCTATTGTATCCTTCTTGTTGTCATGACTCAAACACAAGCATATGGAGGAAGGGACAAAGAGTTATTAAGTCCTTCAGAGGTAATTACTCATTCTCCAATTTAGCATTTTAGATAAACACTACAAACTCTGAATTGCTTGTCAGAACAAAGTATTGTTTTTACAGAACATGAGCTGAGTCAAATGAGTTAGGGTTCTCTTTCCATTTTTTAATTTCTAAGGGCTATTTTTAAAGCTCTCCCATGTTCAGCCAGAAAAAAAGTCTTACCACCTGTGTTCTGTGTCCAAGACATTTGCTGTGTTATTAGAGAAGGAACTGTTTCCTAGCCTGCTCCTCCAAGAAAAGCCGACCCCTCTGCATCACCAAGGGGCTCAGCCTCTATCCCCCACCAGCTTTTGGAAACAATTGAACTTCAGCCCCATGTGAAAACAGTCACTGACAGTCCAGCCGTGTTGTGGCACCCCAAGTCCATGGGAGAGGGTGAACCTTCCAGGTGGCACAATATGGGTGCCCCAACAGGCACCCATATTGTGCCACCTGGCAGGTTCACCAGGGATCCCCCCCTGGTGAAGGCAGGGATCCCCCCCTTTTTAAAGCCTTACCTTTTCTTCCTCTCACTTTCTCCTTTCTAGATACAAACCCCATCACTCCAATGAATCTGAAACACCTTTTTGTTTTTTGACTGTCACCGTGTAAATCAGGAGATTCAGATCTCAATTATTTAGCATCCCACTAACCCTGCACCATCTGCAATCTTCACTAGCAAAGAGATGTGTGTGTGTCTGTGTATCCTTAACTTGATCACTGTTTGAAAATACAGGATGTTGGATGAAGAACAATTCCACCCCATGGCATATAAAAGCTTTAGCACTGATCTCTCATTTTGAGATCTGTAGCTGAGACAGTTTCTCATCGAATACGTAAAGCAGTCCCTGTAAATGATACTGTTAGCAAAATAAAAAAGGGCATTTGGTGCTGCATCCATTGCTTTGGAGATGCCCAAATGTGCTCTGCCAGCACAGATGCCATTTGACTGACATTAGCTGGCAATTGTTACACTCATAACTCCTCACTTCTTCTTAACAAAGGCTTTGCCTAGCCATCCACTTGTGCTGATGCCTTGAGAGGCTGCCTAGAACAGAGATTAGACAGTGTTAAAGGAATAAAGAAGACGTTTATTAAAAAGGCTTTCAAAGGATACAACTTGGGCAGTACAAGAGCCACTCAAGATGAACAACAGGCCATGAGTTTTTTACACTTCTATGAGCTTTCATCTATTTACATATTTGGGTTAATTGTCCAATTACAGCTTCAGGTTATGAAGTCAAATCCTCACTGTTTGCTCTCCTCAATTCACCCTTGTTTATACTTTTTGGGTCTGAAGCTGCAATGGTTTCCTTGGTTCTTGGGCTGGAAAAGCATTGGTTTGTCTAACGAAACTGTGAGGAGAACTTGCTAACACTTTCTATGAAGTTCAGAGTTACATACTAATGCAGTACAGAATCTGGATAATACGAAAGCTAAAACTTAGGGCATCAGTGGCCTTATGGAAGGTGGCCAGGAAAAGTCACTGGAAAATCTGTATCATTACAAAAAAAAATTCTTGAGGAGTTAGTGCACAAATTACTTGGGCTTAGAAGGGCTAAGAGTTAGTATTGGGGGTTCAGAGAGCTTCATGGCTGAATCCCTTGGCCTCCTGAGCAGGAGTTGTCCAAGCTCATCTTGCTGTGGAGGCACTTGGGGAGAGAAAAGGGGGTGTGGTGGGGCTCTGCAGGGAGCAGCTCAGCTCATCCCTACCTGCCCTTACACCTCACAGACAGGGCCAGGGTGAACACAAGTTCTCCTGCACCATCCAGAACTCTCTGCATGGCTTAAAACTGCAGGCAGCTTCCAGGAAGTCTGGAAGGGAGCACAGACAATGCCAGGTGGGAGCAGAGAGCATTGCTGCCACGTTAGTGGCTCCTGGTGCTGCATGCCCTGCCTCCCCGCTGAGTGTGACTGTGTCTCTCCAAGACCTTGCCACAGGTCCATTCCTATGTCTGCATGTGAACAGGCCAGATCCTGGGGCCAGAGTCTGTCCTCCTGGGTTTGCTGTGTGCCAGCAACAGGAGCCCAGGGCACATCAAGCTTAGCAGCGGACTTCGTTTTCCTCAGAGCATCTCAGCAAGCCTCCAGCTCTAACCTGCAGGATCACACAGAAATAAGGGGAAAATGAACACAGACTGATGCATGGAACATTTCCACTCCACCCCACCTCCCCCCCCCAAAAAAAAAAAAAAAAAAAAAAAAGAGAGAGAAAGTAAGACAGAAGCAATCTGTTTTATTTCCTGGAAGGAGTTATTGGCATATGCCTGAGTTGGGACCACAAAGACATCCTGCTGGCTGTGTACATACCTTTGCACCAGGGAAAGTCCTCTGTCACTGTGATGCCAGGATGGGGGAAGTGTATGCATTAACACATGGAGCAATCAGGCAGAATTTAATCTGAGAGCTTTGAATTGTGGCTGCTGAAAACAGGGTCTGGCCAACATATGGGCTCATGAATCTTTCCTGACAGCCCTACAGTTATGGAAGCAAGAAGTGGAGCCTCCTGGTTATAAATTGGTCATGAATAAATGTGGGTTGACAATTAGAAGGTTTCTAATAATCAGAGGATTAGGTTCTGGGAACCTTCAGACAGGAGTGGACTGTGAACCTTTGTCACTCCCAGTAGAGCAGCATAGGAGAAGAGAGGAGAGAACTAAATAGCATGGAGATTTTATCCTGTCCATGCCCCCAGGGATGCCTTTGTATCACCTGCTAATGGTACAAAGCAATAGCCCTGGAGCCGAATTTTGAATTTCTTAAAAGTTTTGAGTAGAGTGGCCAGAAAGAAATGTCAGATTGTCAGGGTCTAGCTTGCTGGGCATGTTCTCCCACCATAAGGACACCAAATTTCCCGTCTGAGCAGTGACCACCCAGGGTTGTTGGCAGTGCCTGTGACCCTGAGCCCTCTCATCCTGTGCCATGGCACTGGGACATCCTTCAGTCCACAATCCCAAATTTTCTATAGGATGCTAGAAATTATTTTGCACCATGGATTGTGTGGATGCTTTTAAGTCTCCTGTTGGAATAATTGTTTTGTGGCACAACTGCCTGCACTGACATTTAAATGCAACTCTCCCTCCCACTCTAGACCTGCTGCGCTGCCAGCAGAGACCTGGCATATCCAGTATGAACATCCTTCCTTCCAAGGTCACAATCAGGTGTCTAGGAGGTGAGGAAGCCTGCTCATATCTGGGATGAGGATCCGCATGCAACACCAACAGCAGCAGCTTGTCAGCCTCTCCCTGGGACCTTGAAAAATGCTTCAAGCAACCGGAGCAAAAACGATGCCACTTTCAGCTAGTCAGACTTCATTTATTTCATTAGGCCATGAACTCTGATTTTTTGCATTATCCACAGAGACTTCTAGGATGAGCTAAGACTCACATGTGCAATATGAATGAGACAAGCAGTAGAAATAAAGGATAAACAAGGAAGAAACCCCTCCCTGTAAAGTTATTCAGGGATCCGGAGAGGAAGAGAAGGAAGAAGGAAAAAGCCCTCATGCCTATTTTCCATCTCTTCTTTAGAACATTTTTACATAGCACCTGACTGTGACAATAACACAGCTAGCAATAGCCCCTTCCTTTGTAAACAGGAGGCTCAAACAGTGGCAATAAGTATTGACTGGTGAGTTATTGTGAAAAATATTCACATGCTGTGCTCTCTCACTGTGTGTCTGTAGGTAAAGCTCCAGCAGATCTCAAAGATAATATTCTTTCATGCTATTTAAATATGCACACCACTCCTTTTTTGAAGTATCTCTCATTTTCATTAGAGCAGAGTTTCCTCTTAAGATCCTGCCACAAGAACCTTTATCAGGGCTCTGAAACACCACCTGCACTCCACCAGCAGCCCAAAAAGGATGCAAGGGAAGAGCTCAGCTCTGCTGAGGGCCATGATGAGCAGGTCAGGGCCTCTCCTCACTACGTGTGAGGAACAGTTACTGAACTAAATAACCCTGAAAAATACCCTCTAACCAGGCATCAGCAGGGAAATGTTATAAAGTACTTCCTCTTTAACAAGAACTGGGTCAATGCACTTTAGGAAGGAGGGAGTGGCTCTGTGCTGGTGACAATGACATAATTTTTATGTTGGTAACCAGCACAAATAGCTGACTGCAGGTGGAAGACTTCTCTAATTTGGATGCATACAGTGGTCTGAAAGCTTATGGGGGAGGTGGAGAGTTTACCAGTTTACTTGCCTGGAGCCCCCTCAGTTTTATCATCACTGAAAGGGAGGTGAGGAAAAGATTACCAACTCTTCATTTATCTAAAGATATATATAAATAAAGAATATAATACAGGGACAGCTGCACAAAGTGAAGGTTGGGTCACATTCCCACTTAAGGGCACCATGAACTGAAAGTTGCACTGCCCCCAGGAATGAAGCTTGTGCAGGGAAAAGGGAGTGGGTACACCACCAGTACCCACAGGGACTGTGTCAAGGTAGGGACAAGGACTGCAGGACAACCAGAGGCTCATGTTTAAACTGGTTAAAGCTGATCTTTCTGCTTTAGTGAGGGAAATCCCAGTACAAACTCAAAAGTACCTGAGTGTGACAATAGTACGTGCAACTTCAAACTCAAAACAATGTTAAAAACTCCCAAATTAAACCCCCAAACAAACCAACCCAGCCCCCCTCCATCCCCCCAGAATTATAGAATAACAAAAAGCTGAAGACCTGAAATGAGTAGACCACACAGCCATCCCTGTAATTTGCTCCACTTACCACTTCCTTGCAAGCTGTATTTACTCATATACCAATAATGCTGTGAATAGAAATTAGCACCCCTTCATGTTGATAAAAGGCAGGCACGTGGAGCTTTCAGAGACACTTTAGCAGTGTGCACAGGAGAAAAGCAAAGAAACCTTATGGGGCTGGAAACATTTAAGAGGCACTATAATTGAAGCAAGACAAAATAAATAGAGCTGTAAATTAGACCAGATTTGTCACAAGTAATCAGTAAATGCAGAGATTTCTCTTTCAGGTCTATTGCATCTCAATGAAAAAAATTGAAACACATTCAGATGCCAAACACAGTAACAGACATGCTAGTCAAGAAACAAAAGCATGCAAATACAGCATTTTTCAAGAAGAAGAAATATGCATCACCAGCAAATCAGCTGGCACAGAACTGTGGCTGGTTCATGGTAATAACAGATTTTACACAATCCTACTCCAGGAATTGCTCGTGTCTCCCAGACTTTGCAGCACAGAGATTAGGACTGGGTTTGCCAAGTACTGGTATTGGTTTAGGAAATACAGCAATTACCTGCTGATCTCAGGGATGGGGTAGATGCCCTGCTCTGCCCCCAGCAAGCCCACTACATATTCTGCAAGAAATGATACGAGAAAACAAACACAGGGACTTCACTTCAAGCTCTTTCTAAACAGCAGACCCCATTTCTCTATGCTCAGCTCCACAAAGTAAAATAAGAAGCATATCCATAGTCCAGCAAAGTACACCTCGGTCAACTATAAAGGCAAAGAGAAGAACTGGCTAAGCATGTCCCGTGCCCTCAAGTGTTTGTGCCATCCTTTTTGTTTGGCACCACTCCTTGCACGGGAAGGCAGCACAATTGCCTGGCCTCGCAACAACCTTATGAAGAGCTAATGTTGCCATCGTGTGGTAACCTTCAGAAATAAAGTGCACTCTGGTAGTTCTCCGTCTCCCCTGTAGCTTTACAAAAAGGAAGAACTAGCCTTGAGGGCTGGACAATGCCCCTGGACTGGAAGGAGGGTGGCTTGCCCACAATACAGATTTCAGAGAGGTTTCATGAGTTCTGAAAGGAGTACCAGATGCTGCTCACGTGGAACACTCAGTCAGTAACACACAGTGCAGGAACCGAAATCTCATCTATTGTGTTATTGCTCTTTTCCCCTTTTGGCCAAATTGCAAAAAACAGTTGTTAGACAGAAGTTCTGCTGGTCAGGTGTGGCGTTACAGAGCCCAGCTTTAAGGCACAGAATGCTCTCCCCCCAGTAGTGCCTAAATCTTTAATGCCCCACTCTTGTGGCAGTGCTAGTGCAGACACAACCTTTTATATGTTTCATACCACCACCAGGTCGCTCTCCAGGACAATCCCAGATCCCAAGGATTACTGTACACCTTGTATATCCTGGAAACGTTTCAGCTGCCTCAGCAGCTGCCGAGTCATAGGAATGAAAGCACTGGATAAATTGCAATCATAGGCAAAGATGTTCTGGGGAAGACAGTACCTTTAAAAACTAGTAAATGCTGTAGAAGCAGCATTTCTGAGCTCCTTATGATTGAAGGCACATCTATTTTCTGTACAGGCACTTTTACCATTTTTTCCCCTCAGTCTTATATAACCAAGCTAAACAGTAGTACATAAAAAAATCAAGAACCCTAAGGGACAAATCTTTCACCTTAAAGGACCTCCAGGTTGATAGAACTTTGAAGTTACTTTGAAGTTAAGAGTTTCAGAGTAGGTGGATTTAATCACTTCAAAATCCACTTTAAAATCAAGGTCTCCAGACACTTGAACATGGCTTTTAGTCACAATTTGCATATTTTTTTTTTCCTTAGCAGTTATAACCCTATCAACCATGTGCTTGAACTCTATTTCCAAGGGTATATAAATAGCTCAAGACAACACTAAGTGTTTGGGTATGCCTAATGCTGGCTGAAATAAAGCAGCACTAACCATATAAATAGTTAAAGCACACATTTTTAGCAATATATGCTTATCAGTGTATTTCAGAACATGTATTTGAGTATGTATATGACAATACAAAGGTCTCACAACCTTCATTGTTTAAAATATACTTCTTCCTTCAAATTATATTTGACTGAAAAAGTAATCTGCTTTTAAATTACCAGATACCTCAGACTTGATAAGATTTCTCCAACCCATTTGAAGAAAATCTAACTCCTGCCAAGAATCTACAGGAGGAAACACAGGAAATTACATGGATGCTGACACTGAGATTTGTAAACATTATTTTCCAATGCAAAGACTAAACTGAGCAGTTCAGTTTCAGATTAACTAATTTTTAGGTCATGCTCCCTTTTACTTGATGGTTTTGATTAAAGAGTGGAAATTATATGCTGCATAGTTTAAGGAACTGGAGTTAGTTAATCTCAGGTCTTGACACAAAAAACTTACCCTTAAACATTTCAAAAAACAAGCATACTAAAATACATGCCAACAATTTCCATCCTGTTAGTACATCACAAATTGCTGCTCACAGGGCAACTATGGTGTTTGACATCTGAAGCAGTCAAGTATTCCAGGTCACAACTTAAAAAATTGTGGAAGTTTATTAGAAAATAATTCAGTGTTTGAACAGCCCCTTGTCAAGTCTTTTCAAATACTGACATTCTGTGTTCTAACCAGAACACATCTTTCCAGCATATGCCTGAATTTATACAGAACTATTATGTGATTATTTTCATGTATTCTGCACTCAAGACTTTGCAAGTAACATTGTATATTCCCAACCACTTCCAATAGCAGACTGCTTTTAAATGTCAGGATCTGACCTACTTCAAATAATTGGAAATGCAATTATTTCCACTGGCATTGTGTACAGAGTTCTGGCCACAGCATGGCAAAAACATTTCTGCATGTTCCTGGGGAATACTAGAATCTAACACTTGGACATTAAAAATGAGACAGACAACCACTCTTGGTCAGAAATAAAAACAAATGTATGATTAAAATTTAAATCAAATGTTTGTAATTTTAAAATTAGAACAAGGACACAGAATTATACATAATGAGAAGGTAATTTTATTTCTGTGCCTTCTGTGCCTTCGGTGCTGGTGCCTTCTCTGGCTTCTTAGCCTTGGGTGCCTTCTCTGGCTTTTTGCCCTTTGATGCCTTCTCTGGCTTCCCTGGCTTCCCAGGCTTCTTGCCTTTTTTAGCAGCGATCCTCTGGAGCTTCTTCATTTCATGCTTGATGATTCTGTTTCTCTGTTAAAAAAAAAAAAAAAGAAAATGTTTACACTTCATCAGCATGAAAAGAGCAAGAGTTCAAATACTGTGCCTTAATTCAAATTCTAAGCTTTCAGATTCTGCCTCTTTTCATCATCACCCTTTATCATGCATTGTATCTGAAATGTCAAATTCCACCTAAAACTGTTCTAATCTACCAACTGGACATTATCATTCTGGCTGGTAGCTCAGGCATCTCAATATTTCATGTGTAATGATTTTCATTAGAGGGTGAAATACTAACAGCTACCCATCCAGAATATTTGATTTTATCAGCTGACAATTCCATCCTCAGCTGTAACTGGGGAGGACTGACACATGGATTATACAAGTTCAAGTCTGACCAACTACAGAAGAGAAAGTGGTAACATACTAAAATGCATGGAAAATTCAAGGCATTCACACCCACAGTGTCATCCCATAACCCAAGCTAGCTGTGTAAGTAAGCTACTAACACTGGATGTGACTCTGAAGTGAAAGCTACAAGCATTAACCCCATGAAGCAGCATTCAAACACTTACCATTTTCTTCGCTTTCATCACCTTGTAGCGATCAAAGTCAGTCATTTTGGCTTTCTGTGTGAAAACAATCAGTCATGAAATTCTGATATATGCAAGTAGTACAATTCAGCATTCCAAAAGTAACTGATCATCTCTGAATGAGGTTTAGCTGCAATTCTGGAACTAGCTCAAAATTTAAGGCGTTTGCACCATCCCAGGATGCAGGAAAAAGAGGCTGTTATAGAAATAACTGAACAAAACCATATGCACTGTTAAAATACAGGAAGTTTAAGCTGGTAAATTAAAAACCTGTGTCTTGTCTACCTTTAATCCAAGCTTACTAGTGAAAATATGCAGCCTCTAGACTGCACCTAATTTTACAAAGCAGAAGCAGTACATGTACTCCTCATTCAGTGAAACACTGTTACCTTTTCTCGGGCCTCAATCTTCTTTGCCCATCTTGTTGCTGACCATTTCTCATTTATGTTTTCCTTCTCCCAGGCAAGTCGCACACACTTCTGACGAGCGCTGCATGGAACATTCACACAATCATATTCACAGTCTTCATTAAAAAGAAAGTTCTCCCTGATGTTGGCCTCCCAAATTTCATTCAAGGGAAGATGACTCCACTACATTACTTCAGACACCTTATTTCAAGTCAATGTCACATGCATCTCAGTGGCCTAATTAACATTCTGTTGAGTAAGTGCTGTGCTAGAACTGACAGAATCACAGAAAGGGTCAGGCTGGAAGGAACCACAGCGGGGTCAAGAACTCAAACTGCCCTGCTCAAGCAGGGCCACCCCAGAGCATATGGCACAGGATTGTGTCCAGGTGGTTCTTGAGTATCTCCAGTGAGGGAGACTCCACAACCTCTATGGGCAACCTGTTCCAGTGCTCAGTCACCTGAGCTCCAGGAGATCACATCTCTCTTGTGCTGAGGAGCCCAGAACTGGACACAGCACTCCAGGTGTGGCCTCACCAGAGCAGGATCACCTCCTTCACCCTGCTAGCTGCACTCCTCCTAACGGCCCCAGGACACCATTGGCCCTCTTGGCCACAAGGACACTGCTGGCTCAGGGACAGCTTGTCCACCACAACCCTCAGGTCCTTCTCTGCAGAGCTCTTTCCAGCAAGTTGGCCTCAAACCTGTACAAGTGCTTGGGACTATTGTTCCCTGGCTGTGGGACCCTTCACCTTGTCCTTGCTGAACTTTCAAAGTTTTCTCTCAGTTCATCTCTCCAACCTGTTGAGATACTTGTTTGAATAGCAGCACAGCACTCTGGGATATTAGCCACTCCTCCCAGCTTTGTGTCATCAATGAACTTGCTGAGGAGGCATCTGCCCCTTCATCCAAGTTCCTGATGAGTAAGTTAAACAATACTGGGCCCAGTATTAAACTTTGGGGGACACCACAGGTGACAGGCCACCAACAAGACCCTGTGCCACTGACCATGGACCTCTGGGACCCACTCCCAAGCCACCTTACTGTTCAAATGAGCAGCTGCTCCTAGCACTGCTTGAGGATCAGAAGCACTGCCCTTTCCTGAGTCTAAATCACAGAAATTCTTATATCAACTGAGCCAAAAGAACAGAATGAGTTCAGTCTCCTGCAATTCCAGTGGAGTTCTGTAGGCAGAGAGCCTATTTAATGCCTGAAGGTGACTTAAACTGTAGCATAAGCAAAGCTGCAGCAGCACTAACACTGCTGTCCCCCACACCATCCACCACAGAACTAGCTGTGAGATTTCCTTTGCTCCTGAACAGCAGCTATCAGCCAGCACTGGCACTGAAAACCTAAATATATTTAACAATGACACCAGAGCATGCAAAAATTTTACTGTTAATCCACTACAGTTTGAACCTTTTAGATTTAGCAAGGATCAGCCATCAAGTGACAGCATGGGGTTTTTTAGACAAGTCAAGAAAGATGCCAGCTCACCTGTGTGGGAACTTCAGGACAAAGTCAGTCAGCTGCATGCACTTGAAGGGCATGGCCTGTCTCCTGACACCACTGCAGGGGCCATCCACCAGTGCCTGAGAAAGGGAAACAAATGTGGGGGGTCTGCAGCAGTTTTCTCACTGCACTTGATTTAAACAGCTGCTTCCTAATAACGTAGGAACAGTATCTTGACAACACTCATCCCAAACCGAAACTCGTATTATGCAGACAAAAGTGGAGATGGTTATATCTTGCCTGCACAACCCAACCTTTACAGAAAGAATTTTAAAGGCCTGCCTTTGACAAAAAAAACAAAACAAAAAAAACCACCAAAACCTGAATTAAAAAAAGAATGCAGACAAAACTAAGATGTGCACAAGAAGAGTCCCCTAGCATAACTATTCACTTTCCACATACATTAATGACATTTAATTGATAAGTTTAGATTCCAACTGACATCCCTTGTCCCCTTCTACACCAAGGAAACACAGCAGAGAGGGGGCTGTATCACTTGCTGGCAGGCAAAAGCGTGCTCCTAAAGGTATCAAATACAACAGCTATTAAATCCTACTATTCTGTCAATTGCTTATTTGAAAGCAGAATTTCTATTGAAGTCAATACACACAGCCTTAGCATACAAGCCTCTGTTAAGGCAGAAAAGAGGAAATACAGGGGCAGCACTCACAACTTACCCTGTTTTGGTCAATGACATCCACGATGGCCACCAGCTTGCCAGCGTGTGGCCCGAAGGAGATGAAGGCAACTCTGCCAATCTCCACGAAGCGCTTAAACACCTGGGAGGGTAGAAATGCACAGTTAGGTGAGAACACACCCAAGGCCATTTTCAGATTCAAGGCTCTGAGAACCTTTAAAAGAGCTCCCAAAAAACTCACAGAATGGTTGGACAGAGACCTTAAAGATCACCTAGTCCCAACCCCCTGCCGTGGGCAGGAACATCCTCCATTTCACCAGGTTGCTCAGAACTCTCCCACAGTAAAGAATCTTTTCCTACTATCTGATCTAAACCTACTCTCTTTTGATTTGAAGCCATTCCCCGCTGCCCCATCACCACATGCTCCTGTACGCAGTCCTACCCCATCCTTCCATTAAGTTCCCTTCAGCTCCTGGAAAGCTTTCGGACTGCACGAAACCCCCACGCCAGAGCACAGCGGCCGCGCTCCCGCCGCGCTCCGAGCCCGGCCCTGCCCGAGCCCGTACAACACGCGGAGCGCGGCCCCGGCCTAGCGCGGCTGAGACGGCCGCGGGCTCCCGGCCGACGCCGCGGGTGCCGGCGCAGGGAAGCACGGGCGAGAGCGCTGGGGCAGCAGGCGGGAAGCGGCGGGAGCGCGGCGGAGAACAGCGGGAAGCGGCGGGGCCGGCGGAGCGGAGCATGGTCGCACGTACCATGATGGCGGCGGCAGCAGAGAGGGCGGGGCGGCCCCGCCGGCGCCCGGAAGCCGCCGAGGCGTCGCCGCTGCGCCTGCGCGGGGCGGGACGGGGCGGCCGCGGGGAAGCGCGCTCCGCGTGGCCGTGGCTCGGCCGCGCGCATGCGCTGTGGCGTCCTGGCGCCTGTCGCTTCCCGTTCCTGTCCCAGGTCATCGATCCCTCTGTCCGTCTGTCGGCCTGCACGGCGGCAGGAGGTTCTTTCCTGAAGAATCAGTTCTTCTCTCACCGCCTGCAGGTCCCGCCCTCCTCTATAGGCACTGCGTTAAACTGTGCCTCTCTGGGGTGCTCCGCCGCCCAGCAGGAGCGCAGCCTACGCTGCCAAGTGGGGGATACACCGAGAGTGTCTAAAGTCAGAATGCTCTTGGTGTGAGGGCTTGTACACTTCGTGCCGCTTTCGGCTGGTGGAGTTACCTTCTTCACAGTGGCCTGCATGGAGCTTTGTTTTGGAGTTGTGCTGACCACAGGGTTGATAATATGGAGATGTGTTTGTTGTTGCTGAGCAGGGCTTGTACAGAGCCAAGGCCTTTTCTGCTTCCCATACTGCCACACTGGCTGGGAATTTGGGAGTGCAGTTTGGGAGGCTGAGAGGAGACACAGCTGGGACAGATGACCCAGGCTCACCAAAGGGTCATTCCAGACCTTAGGGCATCATGCTCAGTTTATAACGTAGGGGGAGAAGGAGGAAGCGGGAGACATTTGGAGTGATGGCATTTGTGTCCCCAAGTCACCACCATATATGATGGAGCCCTGCTCTCCTGGAGGTGGCTGAACAGCAGCCTGCCCATGAGGAACAATGAATTAATTATTTGTTTTTATTTATTTGTGTGTGTGGTTTTTACTTCCCCTATTAAACTGTCTTTGTCTCAGCTCTTGAGTTTTCCAGCTCTTTACCCTTCCATTCTCACCCTGATCCTGCTGGTGGGGGAGTGAGCGAGCAGCTGACTGGGCCTTCGTTGCTGGTTGGGGGGAAACGACCACAACTTTCAAGCCTAATCAGCAGGAAAGAAGATCTTATCAATGAAACAGGCAGCTTTTATCTATCTATCTATCTATCTATCTATCTATCTATCTATCTATCTATCTATCTATCTATCTATCTATCTATCTATCTATCTATCTATCTATCTATCTATCTATCTATCTATCTATCTACATAAAAGAATAGTGTCTTCCTTTTAACCATCAGGATTTTGCTGAGAACATGGCATTCAGGAGATAATGAGTCCTGTCCACTTCAGTATCTGGATCAGTTTTGCAGCTTGCAAATTTCCACCCCCTAGAACAGCATTTCTTCCCTCTATTAACCATAGCTTTTCTACCAGCATAGAAATACTCGTAAAGGGTGTGCTACCCTCTAAGACACGCTAAAAATAAAAAGTACACTTGGCTTAATTTTTCACAATTTTATTAATCTTCACAAGCAGGCACTGAAGAGTGTAAAAAGATAAATAACTTCTGGTTTGTACACATTCCCAAGCGTTGTCAACTTCCCTGTCTCTCCCAGAGATCCTTTCAGTTCTAGACAGCAGGACAGGGATCTGGCCTGTTGATTTGGTTCCAGCTCACACCTGGGGGGGGAGTTGGCTGTGGTCACTGAAGCTGCTTGGCTGGAAGTTCAACACCCTCAGCTTTCCCATCTGAAACTGCCAGGAGAGGTACAAGGGGGCAGGCAGGTATCCTGGTGACACTGAGGGAGACTATACATAAGGACAAGAGGGAACTATTAAAAAAGCAGTGATTCACAGGGGGAATTTGATTCTTAGAACAGATACTGGGCCTATCCAAGTACATCTGGAAGTCCAAATGGTTTTTGAACAAATTTACTTGTTCTTTAGCTGCCAGCTCTACAGAGACCAACTTCCAAGTGTGTTCCATTTGTGTAAAACCACATCTGAATGGCCCTGCCACTCAAAAGAAAATGTTTTGTTGGGCAAGTAAATATTCCAGAATAAAATTTTCCACTGAAAATTGGCAACAAAAGAAAACATTTCAGTTCTCTCATCCAGCTGTCTGGGTTTTTTTTCACCCATAACTGCAGTTACAGATCGATCATACAAAATATCTCATGCTAGCCTCTGTAGTGTCCATGCACTCTGAAGTCAATTTTACACTTTTTCAGATATAACTTTGATGTCACAGAGCTCTTCATCATCTTATAATACCTTTTGCCTTATTGCTGCTCCAGTAAGACTGACAAGACTTAGCAGTATATCAATAGAGAAGGGACAAAGCCCTATTGATCTGCCTGAAAAATCACTTTTTTCTTTTTTTCATTTACAAAGATATTTAGCTCCCTTCAAATCATCTGTCAGCTTATGAAAAAAGCACAAAAAGAAAACAAAACCCCAACACCACAACCAAACATAAGTAAGAAGGTGACATAGAAACAAAAGACTGAAATTAAAAACATTTTTAATGGGTAAAAATACTGGCCACTGTTCTCCTATCTGTCCCCTGATCAATACTGGGAATAGATGGAGCTGAGATTGTCCTATGATTTAAGGGAGTGTGAGGTTTGGTGAAGAAAGGCTGGGTTTTCAAGGAAGGCAGCTGTTTGCTGCATGAAGGCAGCAGCACTTGCAGGAAAGCTCAGGAGTCAGAAAGTTGGACAGCAGCACCTGCCAGGGGCATCCCAGCGCTGCTGAAGGACACTGCAGAGGCTGACCAAGGCACTAGAGCCATGACTGCAGCTCCAGCAGTATGTTCCTGAACCCACACAGAAAAAGGTGTTTTGCTGGCTGGGAGACTGACTCCAGTTCCTCTTGGCCATGAAAGAAGGGCTTAACATGTTAATGGAATGTTCAGATCTGAGACTGTCCAGACCCCTGACATAATACATACGTGTCAAATCAGTACGGACTGCCACTGTCTGAGACCAACAATATGTGGGGTATGCAGGTCAGGGTTTTGGTAGGAAGAACTACAAAAAGCATTTCTGTGAAAGTTAGAAAAGAATACTGAAAACTCCAGTGTCTTCTGGGGGCAACTATGAGATATCTAAATCTAAGTTCAGTTACTAAAGTGATAAAGCATTTTGGTCCACCTCCAAAGCCAATCTTTTGTACCAGACCAGAGGCGTTTTGGGGTCTCTATGGTACCAAAAGATATAGCTCTGTTTATAGACAGACTCAAAAGTCCTGAGAGGTGTTGACAGTTTATTACACCTTCTTGTGATGGGGATCAATCCATTTGGAACAGCAATAAAAATTCTATCACAACTCTTCCTTTCAGTTCTTGTCATTATCCAGTGCTTGTTCCAGTTTCAGAAATCTGATTACTTCAGGGCTTTTAGTGTCAGCACTGCACACAAGGACAGCTACCATGTTCCACCTCCCATCATTGCTTGTTTAATTTTATCTTAAACAATTGCCACTGTGATCAAATCCACCACTACTTGAGCTCCAGTATGCACAGAGTTAATGATTAAAAAAAAATACATACCTGTCAGGAAAATGCAAGTAATCCCTTATAAAGCAAAGTGACAAATCTGCCCATGTTTCTCTGCTGCACACTGGACAAATTAAGTTTACAGAAACAATTACCAAAATATTTCAAAAGCACTGCAATTCACCATATCACAGATTCCTTTGTGTCCCTTCTCTATTTATGCTTCTGCTCCAGAAGTCACTTTTGCTGTCTTTATTTTTGAAAAATGGGCAGCAAAATAAAGTTCTGTTTAGTAGTACTGTAACATTTTTGGTTTGTCTCCAGGCAGGTTCATTCATTCTGGAATAAATACATGTTCCACGCGAGGGACGTTCTTCCGCTGATGTGACACCACGCACAGGTAGACGAGGAAGAGGAGGCACAGCAGTGCCGTAGCTGTGAGGAAGACGAGGAGCCCAGCAAACAGAGAAGGTTTCAGAGGTAGCTGGATCAGCTTCCCTTCTGCTGGAATCATGTTTGTGAGGCTTAACATGTAACCAAGTGACCACGCTATGCTGCTGTTGCCAACCTGAAATGAAGACAGAAGAAAATTCCCATGGAATTTTCACTCAAAGAGAATAGACTCCAAGAGCTCAACTGCTGCTAATGGCAACTGTCCTTTAAATTAGCAAGGAGAAACCTTTAGTGGAATATGCAAAGATACAGAACCATTTTAAATTACCCTTTTTCTGTAGTTCCAGAGGATGGTAATAAAATTGTTCACTGGGCTAAAGAAGCGAGACACAGGTATTGGAGGGGTACAGAGACTTGTGGTGTATATGCAGGGAGCCAGTTATGCAATTTTAAACAAACAAATAGAAAACCCCATGACTACTATGCCAATTCCTAAAATTAGCCCCTCACCTTAGCCAAATCCCGGGATGTCATTTGAGTTCAAGCAAACAAAAAAGACCCACAAGGAGTCTCACATGGACAGAGAGGAAGCAAGGATTAAGTCCCCAGAGCAGGAACTCTATTTATCCTCTTTTGTTCCATGTTTGGTTTCGTGCCTGCAAATGAACCAAAACTGGGCTCTTCTGTTTAAAAAATAAACATAAATTAAAAACTACTTCAAAATGGATGAAATAACAGCCAAGAGAGTATGTTTGTATTTGCTCCATGGTCTTCCTGCTTTGCTGTCTTTCCCCACGTCTAGTTTGAGCAACAGAGTTTACCAGTTTTCCACTGTCCTTTTCATTAATTCATCATCCTGCCACTTGATAAGCAAAGGATCAAAAGGTAAAGTGTCCTCTGTCTTCCTCTCATCATGAGGTTTAAAACTTATAATTTTTGCAAATCATCTAGCTCTGGATCTGACCCAGATCTTAGCATTAGGCTAAGGTTGTTTTCATTGGTTCTGTTCACTAATTAAAAGGAAATACATACTCCTAGCATAGACAAAAAGCCTACCCTCCAGTCATAGTAAGGTTGTGCTCTTATCTTCAGGGTAGCTTAGCTGATCAGCCAACATTAGATCTTACTATTTTAGTAGGGGCAGATCTAATAAAGAGGATGTAGTTTTGCCTTTTGGAGTTTCATGATTACCCTAGAGTAAAATCTAGGCAACAAAGGTACTAATTTTAAATAAGCCATTTGGGGTTTTGTTTTCCTCAGTATTTTTATAGTCTTGGCTAAATACAAGAAAATGTTGTTTTTTCTGGCTGCTCCCATCTGCTGGGGACAATACAACATGTATTTAAATATTAAGACAAATCCACAACCCACCCCCTGCCCAGTGGAGATTAAGATCTCAAAGTAAGCTCTATGCTGTTTTCCTGGTGGAACAGCTCAGCTTTGGACACTCCTCCAGAGCTGTTAATGATTGTCCACCAGAGGTCAAAATAAGGCAAGAAAATGCTATGTGATTCCTTAGTGCACGAGTAATAGATATGACTATTCAGAAAACATTGCTTTTGATTTCTCATTCACAGCCTGCTTGCATCCCCTGCATCTAAGGGGATTTAAGCATGCACCATGAAGATCTACAACCTATTCTTTTGTTGGCTTTGCATGCAAGTGCTGAAGCATTTCCAAACTATATGGACATTAGGAGACAGTCTGGGATAGGATTTTAGAGTAAGGCTTTGTGCAGCAGCAGAGAGGAAAATAAATGCATCAATGACACAGATATTGTAAGCCTTCTCCCTCAGTCAACTGAAAGGCAATACCCCATTAGAATACATTCTTATTCCAGAGAGACAGATTATGGCACAGATGGATGAGCTGGGTGATGATGAAAACTGTCCTCTTTGCTTCATCACCACTCACTGACTCCAAACCTCTTTGCCAGTTCCTCCAAGGCTCTGCCAGGAGACAGCAAAACAGAGTTCTGCTCTCCAGCTCAGCAGGGTTAGCTAGAACTGACCTTGACTGGTGAGGTCTTTTAGGCAGATCACTGCCTGGGGCAAAATACTGTGGAAATGTTTAAAACACAAGTGTGTGATCTTTGCTTAAAGCTCTTTAAAAGAATCTATGTAGCATCTCCAAATAACCCCCAAAAGCAGGCTGAGATTGCTCCTGAGGTTTGAAAAGTGGCTTTGTCTTATGCCAAACATTTGACAGTCATTTACCAAGGCTGTCTACAACCATTCTGTTTTTGCAGGCTGCTGCATCCTCTGTCTCCTCCTCAAGCTCATTGGATTAAAATGACAGTAATAGAAAATTATTATTACTCACCTCCTTTTGAAAATGTATCTGTGGCCAAGTTTCTGCACTGAAGTTATAACCATGTACAAGCAAGTAATAAATGAAATTGGCTGAGAAACAGTAGGATCTAGCATATATTTCTTCAAATTTAGGCAACATTGACTGGAGCTGGAAGCAAAATGATTTTTTTTTTTAAAGATATGTTAATCATGGGAAAAGCAAATGCTTTGGGTTTTGTAACTAGAAAATATTTGGGTTCTTATTAGAAGTAAGTAACATTTTTCAGAAAGACAAATAAAGATGTAGACAACTAGATACAGGGATTCAGAAAGACTCTAAAAGTGACATAGTTTATGTAGTAAACAATGAAAATAAACTTAAAACTGCACATTGAAGATTGAGGATGTTGTGGTTTCTAAAATTTCCATGTCATCTCTACAGTGTGGCTAGAACTTGAAATGAAATTTTGAAACCTATTCCAAGTGTTAAGCATGACAGAAATACTATGTGGTTTGAAGCACAGTGGAAAAACAAATGCTGGGTTTATACACACCTTCTGAAAGGTTCTGAACACATAGCTGGTCCATATTATTTTTATATCCCTCTTTTAGAGGTTTAAAGTGGGAAAGAAAAATCCCAACAACACCAAAAACCAACCAACCCACTTACCTGTGCCCAGCTCTGTGAACAGAAAAACCACATACTTGAATTGAAGTCATCTAGGGAAAACTGCCCAGATAAATTCAAAGCATTAATTGTATAGTAGAATCCAGAGAAAGCCTACAGAAAAGGAATGAATGACAGGTTATTTTCAGAACTACAGAAATCAAGAGCAAGCAAGCTCAGAAAGAAGGGCACTGTTTGCAAACCTACCACAAAATTCCCTTTAACTTTTGGCTGATGTATTCCATTAAATGGACAGTCCTCTCTGTCTCTGCAAGCAGTGAGGTTAAACAATAAAGAAACCATCTCCTGGCACAGACCTGGGTCTCCTGTTCCATGGAAATTCACATGCTGGTTTGGGTAGTAATTTGCTGGTCTCAGAGACTGTGTACAAAGGCTGCCAAAGAAGTCCTTCATGGTTAATGCTGTGTTGTAGTTTTTAGGGTAGCAGGGATTATTCACATTGGCACTGGCACTTGATTTCTGGGGGGGGGAAAGAATCAAACAAAACAAGCAAGAAAATCCAAACAATAAATACTAGTTAAAAGCAAGAAAGACCTAATTTGGCATGAGCTACAGGAATATTTTTAAACTGAAGATACTTGTATTTTTGTTCACTAACGTGTCTGGTCAGTACAACACTGCGGATCACTATAATTCATAGAAACTCCTTTCTCCAGAAGTGGTTGGCAAGATCAGCAAAATATTTACAAGGCCTTTTTGTCAAATGGCACAGAACTCTTGCTAATTTTTAACAAATATGAAATTCTTTGTATGAAACCTAAGTGTGTTTGGCCACAACAAAGTACAGCTGAGCTCTTACCGGGGTCTCCAGACTCCAGCAAAGGGAAGAGAACACAGGCCTAAGACCCTGCTCAGACAATTACTGAACACTTGCAAGAGCAACATAGCAAAGGGTCTTAAACAGACCTGGAGCAGCAATGCTAAAAGCCTTTTCTCAGCTTCATCTCTCCCATAGCACTGGTAGCTGTGAGTGTAGACATTGTAGTTGTAACCATACAACTTCACTTGCAAGGTGCTGTTGAGGTGCTCCTCGGGGTCCTCTGGAATAAATGAAATTTGAGTGGAAGCTCCTCCAAGGTCCAGTGCACCCATAGTCTCTTTTCTGAAAGGATGGACCCATGTCCTCCAAAGGTTTCTCTACATGTAAAATTAAAAACAAGGCAAATTAGAAATATCATCTGCTTGTTCTCCCCTCAAGCTTTTCTACTCTTTACTTCTTGAAACTTCCCCTCCTTCTTTGTCCTGCACTCTTTCCAAAAAAAGTAACTATGAGGAAAAGGTGCAGATGTTTTTACATAAGAGAGAGGTACTTTCAAAAAGTCAAATGATCTTGAAAGATTGGAGAACAAATGCAGCATAGTGTTCCACTCAATAGGACAGCAGAATGACCAAAGCACAGGACTAGCCAGAGCAGTGTCTATCCTAGAATGTAGGGAACTGAAGTTTAGATACCCAGGAGAACTTGAACAAATCTGGATGGAAATGGTATCAAGATTTGCTTATTTCAAGACAAAAAGAAATATTAAAGGAATAGAATACTTTGAGATCACAGTGACAGAGAGTGAAAAGAGAGAAAAATGCAAAATAGTCAGATGAAAGCTCCATCAAAATCAGAAGAACAAGGACCCTTAATCTGCACATTTCCTCCACTGAAACTGCAGTCTGATCCATTCATTTGGTATTTTTCCCTACTACCCAAAATATTCCCCAAATTCTGTATTTGATCTACATAGTCACAGTGCCAAATATAGATTTTCCATGATTATCTATGTCAATATTTACCCAATGAGCATGATGAGATGAATGCATACACAAGAAAGGAAACTATGGGGTTTGTGGGCTAGCAAATACACACACAGTAAAATTCTACAGTGAAAAACTCCCATAAAGAACCCCTCACTGAATTTGACTCTCAGCCTGTTGTCACAAGAAAGGTCAGAATTTCTCTCTTCTACTAGTGATATTCCACACATATTTCTTCACAGAACTCTCTAGACTAAACTGGTTTCTAACAGCATTTTGCAGTCCATTTTTATGAATTTGCCATATGTAATCTGATGTTTGGATGATTAAAATTCATGTGGTAGAAGACTGACACCACCTTGAACTTCATGATGCCATTTTTGTGGCATGAAATGCCCACAACAAGAAATACTACAGAATGGGTGATTTCAATACTTGTTTTCTTAACGTTGCAAGTCACCAACACATTCACCATGAGCTATCACAGCACCAACAAGTAATTCCTTCTTATTTAATGGCCATGATCTGATAGGAGCCATTCAGTCAGGACAGGTAGCAGTACTCAGCAATACTGATTGAAATTCATTTCATTTCTGGTAAGACAATCTGGCAGAAGTGCTGTCGATGCTGAGGGCAGCACACTCCTGCCATGAACGTGGATGGGTGATTGTGGATCAGCCTGGTACAGCTTTTACTCTGAATGAAATCACACCAAATACCTGCACCTAAAAACTGATCTTCCAACACATCTGACTCCCTCTCTGCTCTGAGGCTCCTGCCTGGTCCTACCCCAAGTTCAAGAACAGCATGAGTGTGTTTATTTTGGTATCACTTGGTCTGCACAGGATAGTTGGTGTTCCAGCCTATTGCTCGTAGCCTGCAGCTTGTCAGCAGTCTTGGAAGGAGCTGTGTATGAATGATTTCTGGCTCAGCTGAGGCATATTTGACTACCTTCAGTGCTTCAAACAGTCTTGTCTGCTTATGACAAGTAAGCCAACCCTGCCAAACAATTTGGAGACCCCTAAGCCAGGCAGGTCCTTCACCAGCAGGGACAGCAAATAAAGCAGTAGTTGGCACCACTGTCAAGACATTCAACACCTGTCAGACTAAACATACCAATGCATTTAAGGGTGATCTAACCTTCTGTTTTTAGGTAAGACAATGTCATTTAGAGGAGAGCTCTTTTGTGGATCAACAATTTTACCTTTGCCATATCCCATTCCCAGAACAACATATTCTTTGATATATGTTTGCCCTATGACTGCCGCTAAAAGACCCTGTTAGAGACTTCGGGGGGAAACAGGAGTTGCAACTCTGACACTTTAGCACTTTAACAGGCATGTCCTCTCAAACTTCTCATTTATAAGGGAGAAACAGTGAAAAGAAAATCATGCAGTTGTTTCCACACACCTCTAAGAAATTGCCCATTAAATAGTTGGCCGTTATCCATCCATACACCCCTTCCTCTGGCCCAGTTATGATCTGCGCACCCCTAAATTCAAAAGGTTGTGCTCTGAAGTAGCTTTGAACGCTTGCAAGGACTTCATTGGCTGCCGACTCATTTTGCAACCTAAGCAATTCACAAAACATGAGACACTGAGCATCTGGAAAGGCAATTTCATGTTTATTGTTCACTGACTAGCAATTCAAGAAAACTCCTACAATCACCTAATAAATGAAATAGACATTATTTCCCTAAAGAGGAGGCTTACAGAGGGAACAGCCAGTATCCAGCATTGTTTCAGTAAGCAACTCCCTCAGTATGTACCAGCTCCACTCTTTATCATGCAAGTTCCATGGGTGGGTTTTTGGGTTTTTTTCTCCTCATATATACACCTTTATTCTTTGTGAACTGAGTGTCTATATGACAGCTTTGGGTTAAAACAGTCCTGGAATCTCTCTTCCAACTCTCTTTAGCCACAGAACAAATATAATAAAGCCAGTTTGTACCAGGGCTAAAGCCACAGACAGACTCCAAATGCCACATCACATCAGATCACATCCACACTCAGAATGCCGTGCCATGAAGGCTTCCATCTGCCTTTGCTGCCCATGGATGTGCACAAACATTATCTGTTTACATAACACTGCATTTTATGACAGATGTGAAAGAGAAAATTAAACTCTTGCCTTCTCCAAAATAAAGCAAGTTTCTTTTCAATACAGCATAACAAGTGGTTTTATGCAGACACACTTTCCCTCTCAGAAAAGTTTATTAAATTAAATTGGCTGGGCTCCATTTCCTTTTGAGATGGCCAATTTCTAGTGGATAAAAATGCATCCAGTACATTTTTCACATTATGTTTTCACAGACTGCCCTGCTAGTATGCATACAGAGTAGTTCAAGTTTCTGCCATACCTCAGCAGTCTCATGCCAGCTGTAGCCCCCAGATAAACAGAAGTGTTTTTATGCAGATGAACTGGTATTCTCTCCTTCACTTTATTCAGACAGTCATCAAGAGGCTTGGCAAGAGCTCCAGGGCTACTCCCATAGCTGGATATACCAGGGCCTAAAAGAGAACAAGGAGATAGATTTCATCCTGCTTTGCCAACTACAAATTATCCCAATTAGTAAACAGGTGTCAAGAGAAAGACATTTCCCCCTTGCCCCCCCCCCCCCCCCATAACTGCAAACCAGGGTAGGATGGCTGAAAACTAGGAGTGCTTATGGAATGAACAATGTGGTGCCTGTGCATTTCAAGATGCACAGAAATGGCTCTTGAATTCATAGAGGTACAAGTCTGCTCTGGTGCATGAACTAGTGACCAG
Organism: Serinus canaria; assembly: GCF_022539315.1. Lineage (NCBI taxonomy): Eukaryota > Metazoa > Chordata > Aves > Passeriformes > Fringillidae > Serinus > Serinus canaria. Next base: position 42,524,057 of record NC_066315.1, read on the forward strand.
TTTTCCAAATTTCCAACGCCTTCAAAGAGCAGGAATGAGAGTTACTCCATGCTGCAAAAGGCATAGCTATTTGAACTATTAACATCAAAGTCCTGCCTTGCTCAACACTTCAAGGACCATCAGGATCTTGACTTGTTCGGGCTCAGCTTGGGTGTAAATAAAACATTCCTTACTGAAATTCCCTAGCTGAGGAAGTTGCATGGAGAACAACTGCCAGAACTCCGTCTGCCTCTGTAACAGCCATGTCTTGCACAAGCTGGTCCCAAGCTAAGCAAAAGGTGGCTCTTAGCCACCTTTCTTAATTATTAACTTAATTTCTTAGTTGAAATGAGAAACCATTTATGTTCAGTCACATTGCATTGCCAGAAACAGAAGAAAAAAAAATATGTAAGCCTTTACAGATTCCACACACCAAAGCTCCTGTTTTGACTGTGTGAATTTCAACATAAACATCACCATGTCATCATTAGATGTTCACAGCCCTGGTTTTGAAATAAGACTTTCTGAAAGTCTAAGTCTAGCACAAGCAGGCCTGAAACTGGAAGGAAAGCTGCTCCCAGAGGAAAAGAGAGCAGCAACATCCTCAGCAGCTGCCATTGCCTCATGCTCCTTTGGTGGCTGCTACTTCCCGTCTTCCAGTGTTCAGACAGAGCAGGTCACAGGGCAATGACAGTTTTTTTCTGGACAGCTGCCTGCTCTGCCAATGCTCAGAGCCTTACCAGCACAGATTACCTGCACCATAAAGCATGGATTTTGATTTGGGGCTGGTTCCTATACACAAGGGCAGAGATACTTAATAAAGGCAGAAATAAAGTCATAAAACCACCACAAAACTCACAGAGCAGTTGATCATTTGACCTTCAAGTTCAGTAGGTATGTGAAAATCTGCCTTTTATTATGCCCAGAGCTATCCCCCAGTTTAAGTGCTTAAGTCTGTGGTTAGAGGGTCACCAAAGAGACACTGACAGATGTGTTCACCACTGTCACCCACGGCTCAGCTGGGGACTTCTCCCATGAACCAGCCCTCTGTCTCCTCCAGTGCAGTTATCCAAGACTAGAAGACTGAGCCCTGATGATTTTGTACCCTCAGGGATGTGGGAGCACTTCTCTGATCATGGCTAAGGCCATGAACCTAGAGAGCAACTTGGACTCCTCTGTCTTGTAATTTAGTTGTATTCCCCAGAGGTAAAACAAAATCTAAACCAATTCAAGAAAATTCACAATTCTCTGCTGTTTTGTTTTGGTTTGTTTTTGGGGGTTTTTTTGGTTTTTTTGTTTGTTTGTTTGTTTGTTTGTTTTGGTTTGGTTTGGTTTTTTTTTGAGAAGAAGAATAATGCAGTTTCTCTGTGCATTTCCCAAGCCAGAATTCCTAAAGGCAAACATTCCTAATGAGTCAAGACATGAGTTAGCAGAGTGTACCCCTCCTCTCAGAGGGCTGGCCACCATTCTAGCAGCTTGTAAGGATGTTTCATCATTAGAGACATGACAGTGCATTACTTCTGTTCATGTTACACTTGTTTTCCTTTCCTTGCTCTAGAATTGCTGAGAATGTCCACCACATGTTTAACACCGAAGATAGAAATGCTGGTGCTCTTAAGAAACCATTGCCTTCTGCTCCCTGTTACTCATGGGCCTCTGTGGCTACACCTCCAGCATCTATTTCCAGACACAAAGAGGGATGTAAGACTTTGCAAGATCATGACTGAAAGAGAAGGAAAATATTCTCTTTGAACACTGCAGTTATTATCAGAGAACAAAAAACTTGATTTCCCTCCCCATCTGGCCATGTGTCCTCACAAAATGCGTGGCATTTCCATAAATTTGAAAGCTGAGTCAAATGTCACTGAAGTTGACTAAGAGTTTCTATGAAGGAATCCATAACCCCCTAACCTTACTGGAGTATGATGAGAAGTCAGCCTAGTCTGTCTGTCTGTCTGTGAGGAATCAATTCAAAACCTCAGACAAAAGACAGGGCAGGTAGCCAGTGGTACCTGTGGGACATCTAGCTGTGCACAGACAGAGGCCACAGCTACATATTTGATAAAACAGTGACATCCTATCAGAAATAGTTCTGCCAATTTAACTATTTTACCCAATACTACTCAATTTACTACTAGTTCTGTAAAGCTTGTTTAACAACTAACGCCTAACAAGAGCTAGATCCCCATTCTTCTAAAACTCCTTTTATTCCAAACTATTTTACAATATATATGAGACATTTATTCTGAAAGAAACGCAAGGACTGAACATTTACAGGTCCTGACTGTCTTTAGATTGAATTCTGTCTGCACCAATCATGCACTGCCATGGAGTAAATCAAATTTTGCCACAATTTCCTTTCTCTGGTGCAATGATCAGAGTAGCTTACTTTATTAGTGGAAAAGAACTAATGCTGACAGATACAGACATAGTCTTGACGGGGAAGGGAAGGGAAGGGAAGGGAAGGGAAGGGAAGGGAAGGGAAGGGAAGGAAGGGAAGGGAAGGGAAGGGAAGGGAAGGGAAGGGAAGGGAAGGGAAGGGAAGGGAAGGAAGGGAAGGGAAGGGAAGGGAAGGAAGGGAAGGGAAGGGAAGGGAAGGAAGGGAAGGGAAGGGAAGGGAAGGGAAGGGAAGGGAAGGGAAGGGAAGGGAAGGGCAGGGAAGGGAAGGGAAGGGAAGGGAAGGGCAAGGGAAGGGAAGGGAAGGGAAGGGAAGGGAAGGGAAGGAAGGGAAGGGAAGGGCAAGGGAAGGGAAGGGAAGGGAAGGGAAGGGAAGGGAAGGGAAGGGAAGGGAAGGGAAGGGAAGGGAAGGGAAGGGAAGGGAAGGGAAGGGAAGGGAAGGGAAAGAAACAGTACAAGAAAGGCTAAAAACAACCTAGGAACTTTTCTTTGAGCTCACCTTTCACATTGCACTTGAAGGTTTGGCTCACTACTCCTGTGTTGTTTTCTTTCTCTGCCGGCCACTCATAGACATAGACCGTAGTCCGAGAGGATCCAGCATCAAGGACTATTCCATACTGGGGATTAAGAAAGAATACAATAGATGAAGAAACAAGCAATGACAGCTTAAATGCCCATGTCCAGCTGCACTGCACCACCAGACATTTAGAAAATGCATGCATGGTGTATTATTTTCAAGAGAGATTAATTTGAGTGTTAGGCGCTTAGGCATGAATCCAAGCACAGAATGAACCTGGCTGCAAACCAAGGAACATACTACATATCTTCAATAATTAATTCAGTGGGGATGGAGAATGCTCATCTCCTTTCAGCATCAGGTTCAAAACCCACACTGACAAATAGATAACACTGTGTTAAGGCCTGATTTTGGAGCAGGTTCATTTCCCTTTATCCCAGTCCATTCCCTGAACACAGAAGGGTTTGATATCTAAGCACAGGCTTTGGATTCAAGGATGCACAAGGGATCCATAAAGCTATGAGCAAAGAGGTAAAGTACCTAACAGCTGACAGTCAGAATGATGTAACAAGTCTGGTTCTTTCCTAATTGCCCCATAAACCTCTCCCTTGGAGTGGTTTACTCCACCTGAGAGTTTGCCTCTGAGAACAGGCTGTGCCAGAGTGTGAGACAACAGAGAGGGAAAGAGAATCAATGTTACCCCATGATTATTTATAAAATAAATGAGAGATATTTAAATTACTTGCCCCAGGTCCCTTGGACTCTGGGATTAAGGCACAGGTTTCTCCATCCCACCCCACTGCTCACCAGACCAGTCTTTCCCCCTTTCCAATATTTTATGGCAGGAGAAAACTGTAGTAACTGGGAAGGCAATCTCATAAAGGGAAGCAAAATGCAATTTTGGTATTGTCTTTATGATCCCTGCAAGTATGTTTAGCTCTTCCAAAGTCACCTGATTGGTAGGAGTCACACAGTATAGGGTTCATTTTTCTGTCAGCTTTTTTCTTTTGAAACAGACAGATGCCCAGGAGCCTGACAGTACTGAAAAATGAGAGCCTCCATCTGTCTGCAAAGCGGTAAGAGCTCCTGTAGCAGGCTGATAAATTTCATCCCACTGCCTCCATGGGAGAGAAGGATCCAACTGGGAAGGATCACTGCTTCAGGTGGCAAACCATTCAGCTTCCACACCTAATTACTCCCATCTTCTACTGTAATCCTGAAAACTCCTGGCCCCCAAAGAATACCAGCAATACCAGTCTAGTCTGTTTCACAGAGAACTGTTGGATAATGAAAAATTCATTTATAGTTATGCAGACAATATTTACCCTGATCCACTAAAACATTAAAGCCTCCACAGATACTATCAAAGTACACAGATACTCCTCCACAGATACTATCAAACTACATCATCAGGTTCTGTTTCAGTAACTACTTTAGCAAAAAAAAAATTGAGTGTATTTCCTCTCCTTGGAAGACATGAGCACCCTGGAGGTACATAACACAGTAATGGTCAATCTGCTTAAGGACTACTAATTAAATCTAGTCTCAGTCAGTTTAAAGTGCCAAACATAAACTTTTAACTTGGCTACTTTTAGAGCTAACTATGCCCAAGGAGAGCTGGAAGATAATGGAAGCATTTTTACCTCAGTTAACTGTGGGCTTTTTGAGCTACTTCCTCCTTCCCCTGCATTTCCCAGGCTCCTCCTGGAAGTAAGAGATTTCTATCCCAAAGAGTAGTGGTACACTTATCTGAATGTGTGACTGACAATTTTTTTAAATTTTCTTTCTCCCCTTCCTCCTCCTCTGTTTCCTACATCCTTAAAAGAGATGCTGATTTTTGAAAAGGTCTCTTGGGCCCAGTTCAAGGTGACTGGTGAAGCTCCTCAGGACTTGTGTGAATTCCCTGTGTGCAAACTGGCCCATGCAGCCTCAAAAAGTGGTGATCAGTGACAACTGTGCCACATGTTAGGACCAAGAATCATCTTTAATTAAAAAACCAGAAATGACACAGGATGCTGCATCTTAGGAAGGTGAGAGAATTCTACAAGCCTTGTCTTAGCAGGTTGCCAATGACAAACTGGCTGGATTAAAATTTTCTAGGGATGTTAGATTTCTGTCCAAGTTGCACGTTAGATCACCTTTGTCTGCCCTCTAAGGGCAAGCAATGCCTTCCTGCTTTGAAATGCACTGTGAAAGCATTGGCAAACCCTTATCCCAGGCTAGCAGCTATTAAAGAACAGAACTACTTTTTCTCCCTTCCTTCCTTTCTCCTTCAACTGTCTTGCTGAATATTTCCATCATCTCAAAGGCCTGGATAATATCCAAGAACTGCACCATCTACTCAATGGACTGGATTAGTCAGACAAGACAGGGAGACAACATTAACCCAGAAAAGTTTCAGAGTTCTGTTTTCTAGTCCAGAGATAAAAAAAAAAAAAAAAAAAAAAAAAGAAGAAAGGGAGGAAACAAAGTGACATGAAGGAAAATGTTTATTATGGGGATATGGCTTTGCAGATACATCCTGAGGAGTAGTAATCCCAACAGATAAGCAAGCCACAAGCCCCAGGATCAATCACCTTTTCAGCCTGAGTATCATTCCAATACGAGGAGGTAGAGATGCACAAACCCTTAAAGCAGGCACAGTTATGATGCATCACCTGCCTTCTAATCACTTTGGAAACTGCCAAGAGAAGCTGACAAGCTAAACCAGTTGCAGGGAAAACTGAGGTCACAAAAGTGGATCTATGCTAGATGCATGCTTCAGTTCAGCTGCATGGGTTTGAACAATTTTTTATCAAATACAACAGCCACAAACAATGCAAAACACTTCCTAAGAGCCAAAAGAGACATGAAAAATTTAGGTATTGAAAACTATAGCACCTTGAGGGGCAAATTAAAGAAATACAATAATGAAGTGTGGTTTTTTTTCTCTAGGGCTCACAAAACAGCAATAGACAAACAGATTTGATTTTTTTTTTTACTGGTATAAAGTCTTATTTCATTCAGCACTATCATCATTTACAATTGCAGACATCTCCACTGAGGACATTTGTGTTTTCTTCATCACCCTTCTCACTTCATGGTGTGTATCATTGAGTCATGAGTCCTTTCCATGCCCCAGCCTCATGCAATGGGCAGGCCCTTCCTTCACTAATCACTGGCTCAGTCTTCAGATAATCCAGCCATCAAGGATCCAAAATATTCAATTTTGCAACAACATTTTAAAACACCAATGGCATAGCATATAATTTATCTCTTGTGCCACAATGGATGGTCCCAACATACATCTTGGGGAAGAGCTTTTATGCCACAGGTAGCACAAACACTAGTAACAGAAGAACAAGGCCATTTACAAAAAAAAAAAAATTCTGCTTTCATGATGTTGTCACCATAATTAATTTTAATCAACCATTAAGTTCGGGACATTGTCATTTCCAGGCTCCACCAGATCAGCCAGGTACTGGAGGGCTTCACTGGCTTACCAAGGTAATCCTTCTATCTGTGAATTTCTTGTGAATGTAAATTACTCACTGAGGACAACTCAGTGTCTCAGGAATCAAACTCAGTGTTCTCCATATCACCTGCATGAGCAGGCTCACAGCCCAAACTCGAATCCAAAGCCAAGGCACACCCAGTAGAGGAAACAGCAGCCTTCCTACAGAAGCTGCTGTGAAGCTGCTGTGATTCAGTAAGCAAAGTGCCCCACTTAGACCAGCTCCAGATAGTCCAGGTGGTTCCAATGCTTCCTCAAAGAGGAAGGTAAACAGATTTATCATTCTGGATGTGAAACTGAATTAATGATAAGCACAAAAGATGTGTAGGCTGTCTTTTAGATAGTGGCTTCAGCTGGGATACGTCAGTCCAGTCCTGCCTTGCATGAAAATTGGTGGGATGTGAGGCTGCTGCAAGCAGCCATTTGGGGCTCAGCAGAGCACATACTTGGGGCACTGTGGCCCCATGCTTAAGGCCAGCACACTCCCACTGCCACACCACACAAGCACATCAAAGGGGTATCAGAATTATCCCATTGTCTGACTCACACACCACCAAATGATTCAGACAAAGCCAAAGGTGTTTATAATCCCATGAAGTGCAACGAGGCATTAGCCTATCGTTATCAGTGTGTGAACTATCCAGTTAAATAGCCATGCAGATGGAAAGGTAGAAGGGACTTCAGAGAAAAATCTGACAAGAGGATCGTGGGAAAAAGCCAGCACCCTACAAATCCTTAGAAGGGTATTTTCTCAGCTTTTCCTCAGTTGTTTACATCTCTCATTGAAGAACCTGCACACATGTTCCTCAGCAGAAGGCAAAGCCTGATCTTCAGAGTATTTCAGTGTGTCTTTTGCAGTTTGCTCTGCCCCCCTTAAGGAAGTTAATTTGCTTCCACTAGTATCCAGCAAGTCCCAGCATGTGGAAAAGGATCAAGTGCATACTTAGAGCCCAAATGCTTTTGATACACAGGAGCAATTAGCAAAGATGTCAGCATAAACTTCCCAGCCGTGCTTGGGGCCAGAATTTAAATTCTGGGTATTTCCCACTTCAAAATTATTTTAAAATTAATTCCAATCTCTGGCAAAAAAAAAAAAAAAAAAAAAAAAAAAAAAAAAAGAGAGAGAGAGAGATATTCTCCCCATTTGGCCTTTCAGTCCTGAAGAAGACATTGTGTGATAGCCACCACAGAGAGGGAATCAAAAAAATACTTTTTCTGCTTTGCTACTGACCCTTGACCAATTCTCTTTTTCTCTCAGCTTCAGTTTTCCTATCGTGATATGATTAAACATTAATTTATGGCTGTAAGCTCATTTGAATCACCCCATAAAAATGAGTTGAGAAAGGCACATTATTAAATATCAGTTCAAAACATTGTTCTCCTTCCTGAGGTTGACTAAGACTTACCTTAAGCCCTGGGGAGAGGATCTGTTGCTGATTTATTTGAATCACTGCAATAGCAATAACAAGGACTATGCTTAGAAGAAGGAACACTTGGGCAACAACACTCGGGGTTCTGGTGAGCATCCTGAAATGACAAAGTGGGAAACACTTAGGGAGTTTGAAAAGATTTGGCAATTCTGTCTTAAAGCCTGAAGCCCTGAATCAGTTGAAACTCATAAAATCTAATTTCATCAACTGGATCACCCAGTGGAAATTCCATCTCCTACTCAAGAACTGCCTGGTGTTTTGCAACCACTAACTTTTTATGGTCTGGAAGGGCCGTGTCTGTATTGTCATGCTAACAATGCCAGATTTCCCCCTCAGCCTGCCCGTTTTGCACGGTGCCTACATGTAGGTGCCTGCTCCCCGCCTCCCACGCCCCAGGAAAGGCAGGCTGTGGGCACACAGGCTTTGGGCACACAGGTCAGCGCTAGTGCTTGCCCAACACTCCCCTGGGCTCCTGCAACACAGACAGCCACGGCCAGGCACATCCTTGGGCCAGGCTGCTCCACTGAGTGCAGCTGGATGCTTCTGCCAGAGATGCAAGGTCGGTGTCTACAAGAGATGCAGGCTTCTTCAGCAAGAAAGAAATAAAAAATTAATTTAAAAGGAGGTGTTAAGAACAATAAAGTAGGCGTCTTTCTACTAACAGCTGATGAAATGTGTGTGTGTGTGTGCATATTCCTATTATTATCACTCTGCACTGCACATAAAATATAAAATACACACTTTAATTCAGAGATTTTGCAATGAAAAGTTACTAAATCTAAGTAAGTCTAACACAGTTATGTTGGACAAACCCCAAGCTGGAATGGAACATGCATACTAACAATAAGGCTATTTATATGTTCATATCCTCTAGAAAAGTTTCCTAGAATTCAAATGTGGTTTAGGTTTCCTGGAACTTCCGCTCATCCTTTTCCATGTCCCTGACCAGACATCTCTTAGCCCCAAGAGATCATTCAGTACCTCTGAATACTGACAATCCACATATCAAAATCCTTATGCTCCCCAGGGGTTGAGGAGGAAAGAGGCAACTGTAGGGATAGGGCAAGCTTTGAAGTGTCAGAGGAACACAACAAGAACTTCCCTGCCTTTGTTATTCCAGAAACCATTGGTTTTGGCACAGAAAAATCAATGTAACCCGGTGTGATCTATCCTGAGTCACATCTCCTTATTCTTCCATGCTGATTGTTGAACATAGCAGTGCCTGCTCAGGACTGTCCTGCTATTTCAGCAATCACCAGTGCCAGCCTGTGCTGGGGAAAGGAGCTTAAAGGTGCTCTCCAGTCTGTGGCCAGAGCACACTGGGTCAGCCCCATTGTACCTGCAACACATGGTCTTGTCCTTAGCTCCAACCAGAGCCCTAGGGCTGAGGGAGAAGGCAGAATTAATGCTTCTCACACAGCTTCCCTTTTCTAAACCCCGTGGGCTCTGCAGCCTGGGTACCAACATCTATGTTCACATCCAAAGGAGAAGAAAGAAATTTGTTTTGTTCTGGTATCAGTTTCACACTCAGCTTTGTCTATGGCAACTGCTTTCCTTCTTTTTCTCGCTCTTTCTGTTGTGAAAACTATCTCAGATTGGCTTCTGGAAACTCTTTTGACACATCTTACTTCCAAAACATAATTTTTTACATTCATTAACTCCCTTTTCTAAATCCATATGCCTCCTTGTTTACTGCCTACCTACTCTTCCAATACTTTCTTTCTTAGCTTGGTAATAGCTTTATCATCTTAATCATCAGTCAGTTTAAAGAGAAAATTACCAGCCACATTGGTGATCTATTTACTTCTCTTCATTGCTTCACCATCCTGAGGCATTGAAACATCATGTATACAGTGCAGAAATGATAAAATGAAATCTTTATCTTCCCATTACAAAATATGTTAACACCTACACTGTAACCCGCAGGATATACTAATAAGAAGTATTTTAATGTCAGGACATACTAATTAGAAGTATTTATACAGATCAATTCCTTTTTGAAAGGAGAGAGTGGATTCTTAACTACACATTTATAAATAGCCATCTGGGTAAAATACTTTAGAGGGACAAAAAGTCATTAGCTTTCAATTTTACATGGATATGTCTATATAATATTATAAAGTGACTGAAAGAGAACTATCTGCTCACAACCTAATATATATCAGTCACTCCTGGATCAAAGCACTGATGTTCAGAGCTGGAAAAAAAAAATAAGTCATCATCAAAGAAAAAACGTGCAGGACAAATGACTCTTTGCAAAACCAAAGCATTACTAAAAAACAAAGCAATAATGACTATTAGACTCTTGACGCTGAAGTCTGGAATTATTACATATTTTCTGCACCCATTTCTGGGAGAAAATGGGAAATCTTGGTTTGTTGAATTTCCCATGTGCTTCCCTGCTACTGGGATTTGTCTTCATCAGAGGTGATTTTTCTCTTTTTCAAAAATATTTTTTCAGAGGGAGCATGTAAGGTAAGGGCAGATCACTGGAGACATTCCTCATACAATCGTGTCCCATCAGCAAGCAGGACAATTTCATCAGAGGTAATCTGCAAATCCTAATTTACACAATAGCCTCTGCATCAAAAGGGCACCTTACACTCTGTGACACTCTGTGACCCCTTGAAGTCATCACACAGCTGGGACCTTTGCTGCCTTGCCACATAACTGGATCAGAAGCACAGGGCTGTGCTTACCTATGGCTACACTCAGAGCTAAGTCTCACACACCAGGCAATACAGTCACATTTGCCCATTCAGTGAAATCTGTAGAGATTTAACAGAGGAGTTCACTCACTCCACAGTTTAAACAGGTAAGCACCTCTTGTTGTCATTGTGCACTTGTTGGCAAAAAGACAAATAAAAGGTGTTAAATGAGTATTAAAACCCATTGCCTTCCATTATTAAAACAACATCATCCTGAAGCAAGAAACCGAATAAATACATATTTTCCACACCCAGTTAATTACACTGGGCCACACGTGAGCACACTGGAAGGATCACTTTCTTCACCTTACCTGCAAGCAAAAAGAATTCCTGCCTGCAAAGGAAAACACACTTGACTTCTTTATGCCACCAACTTTTTAACAAAGTTAAATGCACACCAGCAAAAATTACTGATCTGAAATTCCTTTTCCCAAGTAACTTACTTTCCCCAAGTAACTTGAAACACCAAAGCCACTTCTTTTAGGCACTGACCTGTTTGTTCATAGGGTGGGTAAGCGTGCGCCTTTCTTAACGCTGTAACCTGAGAGATGAAAACACGTTATCATTTATTTCAGACGAGGTCGACAGGTGAATGTTTCAAGTGCTGTGGCGGGCAAAAAACAACAACAACAACAACAAAAAACCGAAAAACAACAACTGCAACAACAAAACCCCAAAAGAAAACCCGAAACAAACAAACAAACAAACAAAACCCCACAAAACAAATCCCATAGCACTAAAACCCCAACATCCACAGCACTTTAAACCCCATGGTGAAAACCCGCGAGGAGGTTTCACACGCCTCCCTTCGGAGAAGAAATTAAGTAAAAACAAGCACATGGACACAAAATTGCGGCTGCAGCTTTCCCTCGTCTCACTGCCGTCCCGGATGGGAAAGCTTCACACGACGAGCGTGATTTACGAGAAATCACCAAGTATTCCCCCAAAATAACCTCGGAGAGGCAGAGCGACACCCCCGCCGTGTTGCCGGGGCGGCAGCCGCCCTCCCCCTCACCTCAGTCCGGGGATCCCGGCCCCACCACACCCCAAGGCTCCTCCGCAAGCCGGGCTTGCCCACCCGGTCCCGGGATGAGGAGCGCCGGGAGCCGGCGGCACCCCCGGAGCGCCTCTCTCCCGGGGGAATTTGTGGACAGGCACCGCGCTGGTGCCCGCCCTCTGCTCCTGTATTTCCAAATAGATAGAAAACAAACAAACGAAAAAAACCAAAAAAGAAAAAAATAATATAAAATAAAATCCGGATGGACTGACTGAAGCGGAGGGAGGAGCTCTGCGGCGAGCGGAGGCAGCCGGGGCGTCCCCGCAGGGGAGATGCGGCGGGGCTGCGCCCGGAGGGGGATGCAGAGGGGCTGGGAGAGCGCCGAGATGCAGCCAGAGAACCCCCCGGGGCACAGCCGTGCCTCCCTCCCTCCCTTCCCCTCCTCCGGCTGCTCCCCGCTTCCCGGAAACGCCGCTCGGGATTTGACGGCAGCTGGTGCGGCAGGGTGTTGCTGGCCGCCCCTAAATCCCATTCCACAGTTCCCTCCCAAAGCGAGGGCAGAAAGGGGTTTGTCTGGAGGTGGGTGAAAGAATCCCTGAGTCTTCTAAAAGGAACAGGTGCTTTCTCAGGAAAACATTTCTCAGAGCCCAGAAATCAGCTGTACCTCCACTCTTAGGGCTACCTTTCCATCCAGGTTTCAGCGTGCAGGCACCATTTATCTCGTCATTTAACTGGAGTTCTTGCCAAACCTAGGCTGCTCAGTGGGCTTAGCACATTCCCAGAAGCAGCGTCACAGATCCTGCCCTGTCCAACCTGTGTGACCAACTACAGCCAAGGATCATCCTACAGCCTGCAGGATGGGTTTGCCAGGGACACGAGCTCTGGAATAACAGCAGGACACTCCAGCTGCTTTACCACCATTTGCTCATTGTTCTAGGATTCAGAGTCACATAACGTAAAAACCCAAATGCACCTCTTTGGTTCTTTTTCTCACAAAGATATTGAAGAATTACAGTATCTTTGATTTTTGGATAAAGGAGAACGAGAAACCAGCTGCTGCCTTGTGAACCATCTGTAAGCATCTTTTCACAATCTGCTCATTTTCGGAGTGGAGGCAATTTTCTCTTTTTGATGACAACACATTATTAAAGCTGATTTAATGATGATCTTGGTAGATCAGTTCAGTTATTTCTAGCACATGAAGACAAAGCCTTTCATCCCTCCTGATTGCCTGACTGTTGCATGTAATTTATTTCTTTTGTACGATTTCCATTCATGTGGCATATTTTTCTTCTCCCATCCAAATGTATTTAAGGCCCTTGGTCCAACTGACTGCATTGGTAAGTCACCTGAATCTCCTCAGGTGTCCATTTAAAATGACAAGTGAGCTGGATTGCTTACCCCACAGAAAAATATTTTTATACAATCAAACGTGAACATTTTGAAATAGAAAGTAAAATGTCAACCAGTCCTACACGAGTGACTAAAATTTAATGTATGCAAAGGTAGCAAACCTCCCTTCTATATCATCTACTTCTATAAAAACAGAAATACAAGACTGTTTTCTTTCTGCACCATTTCCAAGAGCTGGGCTGTTGCACGAACTGCTTTTCTTGTGACTATTATAGGCAGGCTAAAATCATGATGGCAGCATAAGTGATATGGGCTAAAAATCCCCCAGCTGGTTCAAAGTCCAGGACACTGCTCCAAAATCAGATGGACCAGAAATCAGATTCCCCTCCAGGCCTGCCCAGTGGCTGTGTTTCATTGGTTCTTCTGCTTCAACCCAGGGGACCCACCTTAGATCCACTAGTTTAACTTCTTGTTTCCCTAAGCCTTCTCCTTTGGCTTTTCTTTAGTTTCTTCCTCAGCCTGGTCCCCCCTTTTATAGTTCTTTTCTCCTGACCCTCCATCCCTTCCTCACTCCCAAGGCATAGATTAAGCTAGGTGCCATTTCCCCAGCCTGTAACACACACACACACACCTCTCCATCATTTTCCTTGCTGCAGCACCTTTTCCTTCTCCCCCTTCAAATATCCTTGTTCAAATGCACTTAGTGTAACTAACTGTATTGATTTGTTTTGCTTGGACAGAATCTACCCCAGGTGTCCATTTAAAATGACAAATGAGCTGCATTGCCAACAGTCTCAAGGAAAAATTTATTACATTTGCTGCCATGTGGAGCAGCATGAACATGTGGAGTGAAAATACAATGACTGATATTGGCAGATTCTTATATGAATACCAGTGTCTATGATCAATAGCAAGTCTCTAGAAATGAAAACATTATGGATATGAAAATAAAGTCTTTGTTACAGACACATTTCTGCAATGCATTTATGGTATCATGCTTACACAGGACCCACGGCAGATACTGCCCCATTTCCCTATGGAGTGACAGCAGCAACATCAGGAGAGGGGATGGATGATTACACATCCCAAGACACCATGGAACTGCATCTGTTCCTTGTGTAACGCTGGAACATCAAGAGGCCTCCAAATATCCTCTGACAAGACAGCACAGAGTGAAATGGGGAGAAATCTTTATGTAAAAAATGGAGGTAAGAAGGCACAGGTGGCTGCAAGAAGAGAAGTTTGCTTTCTTGCATGGTAATTTGCCAGTTCATAGGAATAAGACCCATCCCTCATTTCTGTGCAGTCTTTGCAAGGTCTAGTAAACAGAAGGCTTCTCCTCTTCATCCTATGCTTTTTGCACCATTTGCATTGCTTTTTGCACAGCCTTTTCCACCATTTGCTTTGTCAGCAGGTTGGTGTGATGCCCTTCCCCTCAGCTCATCACTTCCATCAATCTTCCTGGATACTTTCCTCCTGGGACTTTTCCTCAGTGTTGACAAAGAGCCTTCATTCACAATTTTTGCTCCCAAAGACTTCCTACCTTTATGTTCACCTCTTCAACTCAAGATCACCTGTGAAAAATGGCAATGCAGGCAGAGCTCTAAAGAATTTGGAGCCCTCTGGGCCAGCATGAGTCAGGACATTAAAATTAGGCCTTTTTTTGTGACTAGCATGTTATTCCAAGACAAAAAGCACTTCTTCTTCTTGGTTCAGACAAACATTCTACATATTGTGCATCCAAAGCATTGCAACAAAATTGGTGAAGGGTCTGGAAGCACAAGTCCTGTGAGGAGCAGCTGAGGGAGCTGGGGTTGTTTAACCTGGAGAAAAAGAGGGTGAGACATTATCACTGTCTGGAACTACCTGAAAGGAGGGTGTAGCCCTCCTTCTCCCAAGGAACAAGTGATAGGACAAGAGGAAATGATCTCAAGTTGTGCCAGGGCAGGTTTAGATAGGATAACAGGAAAAATTCCTTCATTGAAATGGCTGTCAAGCATTGGAACAGGCTGCACAGGGTTGAGTCACCATCCCTGGAGGTATTTAAAAAACCTGTAGATGCGGTGCTTAGGGACATGGTTTAGTGGTGGATGTGGCAGTGCTGGGTTAACAGTGGGACTCAATGACATTATCCAACCTGAGTGATTCTATGATTAAGCAGCATACTGTGTGAATTGTCAAATTTAGGAAGATAGCTCTCCAGGCTTTCAAGCAAGGAAGTCACAAACCACATGTGGACTCTGCATTTAGAAGAATGTTAGATGTGATTCTTTTCAGAGATCATGAATGCAGTTTTTTTTGTTTTACACCATTGCAAAACTGATTTTTAATAGTCTTAAAGCATCTGCTGCCCTACAGTTTTCTGTCATTACTGACAAGCTCCACCACCACACCCCCGTAAAGTAAATTCGTAGCTATGGCATGAGAAATTCAGTTTGTGTAGTGCTCACACATTCTCATACATTTCTCATGAGATATTCTCATTGTTTTGAGTAATGGCTGGATACAGACATTGCCTTGTCTTTTTCAGCATTTCACTGATGGCTTCTTTGAAATACCTGAGACAGCTATTTGTTGGTTTATGCTTTTATTCCTTCACTGGAGTACTAAAGCTAATGATGTGTTCTCAGATTTAGTTTCTGAATCTTCTGCCTCATACATGACTCTATACTGTAGGAACACTTTTCTGGTCCACATCATCTTGGGAGGCCTTGAAACAAAAAAATATTTCGTACTCAGGCTGAAGCAAAATATTTTCTAATTTATTTATTTTTCCTCCTGAGGGCTTATAGCTTTATACCCTTGCCTCTCTTGCCCCAAGAATCAAGAGCTGCTTCAATCAATCAAAAACCTCAGGAACAGCCTTCATCACATGGTTATGAGCCAGCACAAGCTGTAGGCACGTAATTAGGGCAGCAGATTGCTGGGGCAGCAGAAAAAGACAGCCCCTTTGTCTATTTTGCTATGCCCGAGCTTTAGCGAGCCAAATGAGCTGCTGTGGCAGGAGAGGGTGTGAGCCAGCCCCACTGTGCTGCCGAAAGAAAGGATTGCTGCTTTCCAGGAGTAACAGTGGCTGCTCCCATCCCTTTCCTCCCTGCCCCTCAGCTGCAAACCAAGCAAGCTCATGGAGCTTTTCAGCAAACTCCTCCCGTTTCTTTTTAGCCATGCCTGAGAATTTATATGTTATGTCCTGACTTATATATCCCATTGTCATAAAACCAGACACAGGATCTGACAAAGAAACACCATTTTCTTGCAAGAAATTCATTATTGGACTCGATGACATGCACAACCTCCAGTGAATGGGGATAAATTTACAGAAATTACTCCTTAGGATTTAATCCTTTAAAAACTGCTATGTGAAAAACTGCTCAACACAGAAGATTTCTGTGCAGTTGACAACTCTAAATGAATGTTTCACTTTCCATGGCCCAGAAGTAATTGCTGACAAATTGCTGGTTCAGGAGAAGAGATTCACTCTCTATGTTTTCAAAAAGGATGAAGTAGTCCTTGTAGCAACATTTCAGTCACCTTTTCGTGCTCTTCCAGGAATGGATCAAATCAGCTGAATACTTCTAAAATTCCTACATTAAATCCTTTCCATTGCATCTCCATACAGCTCAGGTTATCTCTTTGAGTAGATCTGTAGATGAAAAAAGTTTTATTACACCTCTTTCCAAGTTCACCTGCCAGTACTGTTATTCACTTGTTGCTTTTTTTCCCTAAATCCAAGCTAATACAACAAGTTCTTTTTTCACTTTCCATTCACCGGCATTAAACTGCAGTTGTTTGGGACCCTTCACAGGTTCAGAAATGCAACTGTAGCCATTAAAATCAGTTGTACAGAACAAGAAGCCTGTGGGAGAAAACAAGCAGCACACAGAAGAGTAGAATGATCCCTATAATAGTGATTCTAACAACCATTCCTAATTTGCAGACTCACCCTTGTGTAGTTCCTGCTCAAAAATAGCCTGCAGTAAGCAGCTGGTTTTCTCACTAACTGAACAAATACAGAGACACCTAATTAAATGCCTGGTGTGATTCCAACAGATTGAAAAGCTTTTTCTTATCCAGTATGGGGGAAGAGAACTTGCTAAATAGAGTGCAAGGCTGGGTTTGGTGGAGGGCAGGAAGTGCACATTGATTGGGATGTTCCTACAGCCTTGAGTGTGTTTTATTATCTTCATTCACTTTAACAATATCATCTCTTGAGTTCATGGTAGTAATAGTAAATAATGCACCTGACATGAAAAATGCATCCAGTTTTTGGTATGTCTGTGAATTTTCCTTTTTTTTTTTTTTTCATTCCTTTTCTCTCCATTCTGGTGCCCTGACTCTTTATGACCTGCAGAAGGGCACATCCCACACACCATTTTAGCATTGACTGATGGCTTTGTGAACCTTCCAGGGAGTGCTCAGGCGGGTTTGTGCCTTGACTCAGCCCTGGGTGAAAGTGAGTGCCAGAAACAATCTAACATCTATGACAGAGGTCCTGCCTGCAACTCCAGTCTGTTATGGTGGTCCTGAGCAGTCAGGCCTGCCTGCCAGGATTTGTTGTGCATGCACAGTAAAGCCAGGCTCGTAAAGGCAGCTGCTGCGTTGGCCAGCCCTTCATGAGACTCCTGTCTCTGTCAAACACTGAAGTTACTTGCTCGGCCATATCAGTCCTATAAGCACAAAATAAGAAGGGTGATAATTTCATATGGGTGCTTTGAAAGTTGGTGTCAGTTTGCCCAAGTGTTTTTTTTTCTTTGCCTCCCCCAGTCAGGTTTCCTGATGGTATCCTGTCCCATGATTCTTCCTCCAAAGCCAAATGCACTGGGCCCCTCAGCATGGCAGTCATCCTGCACTCCTGCACCACCTTACCTGTCTTGCTTTGCTCCTCACTCAGGCTTCTTCAGCTCTTCCCACTGGTTTTGCTGTTCTGGTTTCCTCCTCAAATGACTCACACAAGTAAGACCTCTCTCCAACGTGTTCCTACCTACGCACCAAAAAAATCCTCTCCTTAATAAAGCATATGCGTGCACTGAATAATCTGTGCCAATAGACAGGGTGCCCTTCTCTGATCTTCCCCCAGTCATGGTCTGTCCAGAGAGGTCTCTGAGGGAGGGATTATCTCTGAAGTGGCAGAGGCACGCTGCCAAGAATGGTGGAGCCCTCATCCGGCCAGCGTACAGGATAGAACTGTGACAGAATGCATTAATCACCCTAAACCTGAAACGGGGCTCCATGAAACCACACATGCTCTTAGTCCAGCTGACTTTGATTAAGATCCACGAGCACAAAAGCTGACCTCCCTGGGGTCGCTTCACATCAGTGCAAACAATTATCACCCTCAGGAAAACAAATCACTTCTCTATGGTTTCCAATCTATTTCACTTGCCAAGAACAGATTAGCTTCATTTTGCACACCATGTGTACAGCTTTTTACATAAACCTGTACATGCAAGATTTTACATGGGGGAGGCTGCTGGACAGGCATTTTCATTTTGACTTTTATCTGCTGAGCAAGGTTATCTGTGTTTTGGGAGTGTGCCTCTGCATACTTTACTACTGTATTTTTCAGTTTGCTTCTCTTTCTTCACACAGTAATTTAACCCCACCTTCCAGGACTAAAAGAAAAGAACCAACAGATGTTCGAGATCAGACAGAAGGTGGATGTGCCTTCTTTTTAAGCATCAGTAGGAGCAGATGTTGATGAGAAGGCTGTTGAGACAGGGCTACCACAAGTGGATAATTCCTCTGAAATACCCTCTCAATTGCTGCCATCTCAGGCCTTAGAGACTCCTTGAGCCAGATGTTATATCTGGTCTAATAGCACCTCACAGACCTCTCTGCCTCTGAATGTATTTGATGGCTTTTGGAGAGAATGCTTGTGCAGCAGGCGAATCCACAAGGTGCCTGGCTGTTTCTTAAAGGTTCAAATGGAGCTTGAATGCCAGAAAGGATCTGGTTTAAACAGCCTGGCTCTCTCAGCAAGCTCTAGACTTGCACAGAGAAACATGTTCAAAAATTTATTTTTTTTAATTATCTGAGACTTGCTTAATTCTTTCATAAATGTAGATGCTTATCCAGTTTTATAACTGTTGGGGCTTTTTTGGGGGTATATTTATGTTTGCCCACTGCTTATGATAGGTTATTAGTTTTAGTGTAGAGATGAAAAATGAAAACATGAATTGCTGCAATGACACTGCTTTAAATTCTGAAGTCTGTTTGTGAAAGCCCAAGTAAGACTAGAAAAGCCTGTACACTAATAATTTGATAATGAACTTTAACCCCCCCCCTCACAGATTATATGGAGGAGCCTGGTCAGAGAACACAAGACTACAGAAAATCTCAGTGTGTGTATGTGGCCTTTGCTGTGTGTGAAATGTCTTTTCATGGGGTCTATACAGCAGCAAAAAGAGCTTAATTGGAGTGTGATGGGCTACAGAGGGTTTTTGCTGGCTCCCTGCACAAACTGGATTTCATCAGTACTAAACTGTCTCAAAATCAGTTTGATTACATGGATCATCACTTTTACAGCCATACCTGGGCAGAGCTTTCTGACCCAAATGTGAATTTCAAACTTCACGTCTTTTTAGGAGTCTGACTGTCAGCACTCGCCCTGGGCCTGGTGTGTGACCCACATGCCACCTCCTGCAGGTCCCTCTGACCACTCCTTCATATTTCTAGCAGACTTTAATTTAAAAAAGGTATAACTTTACTAGACTTTTGGACAATAAAACACATGAGAAAACCATGTGAATTAGGGGATCTCAGGGTCAGAATTTAACAACCAACGAGAGCTAAAGTCTCAGCCTATACAATCTGAGAAACAAAAGACCCACATTTGCATTAAATTATATACATTTGCATGATTCTGCCCAGACTTTTAGAACAACCTGATCTTATGAGGAAATTGCATCTGTTCCTGAACACAGTTATAAGAAAAATCTAGCAAGAGAACTAGGCAGTTAGTGCCACCTCATCCTAGTAACAAACCAAAAAATAAAGTGAAGGAAAGTTCAAACATTCAAGCAAACCCACAATGTTTCTATTCTGGTCTCCTTCAGAAAAGAGGCTTGCTGCTGTCACCTGGGAAGGGTGAAATATTAAGAAACATGACACCTACTGCTGTCATGTGTGCCTGCAGTGATCATCCGCAGTTATGCCACTATTCACCGAAGGTGACAGACTGGAAACTAAGGAACTGCTCAAATGAGAAGTGCTCTCCTGAATTGCCAGACTCCCAGTGAAATACATTGAGTTAGACTCAATGGCAGCTTGCAGAAATGAGGCCAGTGGGAGCTTTCCACTTCTGACACAATACGCGTGTTTATTGAAGAAGCAAGTGGGAGTAGAAGCAATACAGCATGCCCAGGGCAGAGAAAAGCATGTTTGTGCTCAGCACATCAGACAGATCACCAAATAATTGTTCTGTGAAGATCTGACCTCTGTACTGCTGCCAAGGGCATGGAAACATGGTATTATGAGAAGCAGCTCTCATTATGCACCTCATATTTCTATAAGATGAAAATGACAGAAAATGCACAGCAAATTTGTTGCTCTCAGTTCTTTCAGCTGTTTTCACTCCACTTCCCAACACCTGTCTCATCCCTGTTACCTACAGACATCCCAACACTTTCCAAGTCACTAGCAATTTTGCCTCATTTAGATATGGGTATATGAAACAGAAAACCCAGTCATGAAAGAATGTAATATTTTCTAAAACTTCTGTTAGAGTTGTTTACAGTTACCCCTGTTTTCTAGAGCAAATGCAGTTGATTTCTAGGAACTGACAGCCCAGGCAAACTGGTCTGTTGACACCATGGGATATTCATTCTTTTGAAGTTAAATTCTCTATTGATTCAACTCTACTCATTTTATTGAATTCTGTAGTCATAAATTTTACAAAGCTAAACTTCACAAACAAAATTCTCCCATTCTCTGCAGATTTTTTTCATACACAGAAGGTAACAGTGTGAACTAATTAGCTTATACAACAAATTCATATAACTCTTTTTCTTTACTGATAGTTAAAGTTGCTTCTGGATACATTCTCTCCCTAAGGCTGGAAATGAAGCACAAAAGAAGAGCCTCATGTATTTTTCTTTTCACTTGTAATAAAAATGACATCGAGGTCTCTTCATAAAATGAAAATTTCATTACTGCCTACTGCTTTCTGCAGAGATTTTTAAAATCCTCTTCACCTAAAAGTATTTTTAAAAATCAGTCTGCTGCTAGGAGGTGAAAATTTCTCAATAGGATTGGCATTTTTTTCATCAAAATTTTCATTCCAAATCAAAAATATGCTTTACAGCAAAAATGACATTAAATCAGCCTACAGTCACAATGGTGAAAATGCAAGAATGGGCTGAGTTCAACAGGAAAGACTGAAAGTGCTTCCCCAGCCCTCCCCTCACAGTAATTAATTGCCTGTCGGTCCCAACATTGTTGTAGGAAATGGAAAGTGTCCATGTCAATCCTCACTGAAAGAGACAATGACTGGGTCTGGGTCTCGCATGCCATGGAAGAGAGCTTTCAGCAGACATTACTTTTGGCAAAAAAAGGATAAAACACCTGCCAGCTGCTTAGCTTCAAAGGGTGATTTTCCTTTGCCAGTTCCCAAAAAATACCTTGATACCCATTTGAGGGAAAGGAGGACAAGCTGCCCATCATGAATGGAACTCTGTGACACAAAGTTTGGCTCTTCCCTCCTGGAGACAAACAGGAACTAAGACTTACTCCTCTCTATTTTCCTCTCTGTTTTCTGTGGCTGTAATTTCTAAGGAGGATATAATGGAATTGCCTGTTTGGAGGCACTTCTCTTTCTCCAGGCACAATCTAGAGAGCCACAGGGATTAGCTGATGGCTGCGCTCTTCATCAGGAGATAAATGTGTGGGAGATACCTATTTTCTCTGCTAGGTCCGGACTTCTACTCTTAACCACTGACTGAGTAAGGACAGCAAAGGTTCCACCACAGTATCTTGTCTCTGGATACAGGTAGAAAGGAAATAGCTATGGCAAAACCTCATTTCCTTCCCAGGGTTTGTGGTCAAGGCTCTTGGGTTAGACTGGTTTTGTCAGCTAATCCCACCCTGAAAGGCAATATAATGTGGTCTGAGCAAAGAGGAAAAAACACCTATTTTAAAAAAAGTGAACAAGATTTTGTCTCCTAAAAAATACAAGCATTTCTTCCCAGGATCTCTTTATGAATGCATTAGCTTTATATCTAGACCTTCGTACTAGAGAACATGCAGCCAGGACAGAGCTGTGCCTTTGTGAACACCTGGGGGACGAGTTATTTTATAGTCTTCATAACTCAGAAGAGTTTTAAAATGGTAGCTCCAGCTTGCTTAGAATACAGCCAAGCTATCTACAACACTGCCTGCATGGTGACCTGCCAGGCTGGGGATGGAAATGAGGGGGAGAAAAAAGGTTAATGTATTCAAGGGGGGAAGAACAAACACAGGTAGGATGGTGAGCCAAGCTAAGAAACACAAAGATTTTGCTTTTTTCCAGGTAGTTTCCTTGCTGGTTTTAGAATGTTATTTAGACTGAGATGTTTGGGTCAGTTTGAAAAAAACCAAATTTCTTTGTTTATTCCCAACAGGTGAAAGATCTGCCACATCTTGCATTGAACCACTGGTGGGCTCTAATTCACCTGGTGAAACCTGCTCTCAGATGCACAAATACTGAGAAACTCATGAGACCATATTCACATACAAAAAGGATCCCAGAACATTTTCCCACAGCTCTTGGAAGCTTCTGTTCATTTCATGTCAGTGGCACTTTAAAATATAAAACCTACCCCTTCTAGGAAGAAAAAGAAGATTTAGATCAGAGCAGGGCCTGTTATGCAATACAACATTGCATTAGCACAGACACAACTACTTAAGGTTTGGCAGCTTGTGATTAATACCAAGCTTAGTCCACCTCCCAAGAAAGATATTTTCCAGTGCACGTGCTGTGGATTGCATCTTCTCATCCTAGGCTCTCAGATGTAGTAAACAAACAGGAATGAACCCAGAAGGGGAAGAAAGGTCCCAGTTTTTCCTTACTTTTGAATGGACCAATTCTATGGGACTAGGTAACTTCCTGATATCCTTTAATTTGAGGTCTTTTTTTACAGTTTTGAGAGTAGCACTGTGACACATTTGAAACATCCATTCTCTCATGCCCAACTGGCTTAGTAACCATAATAACCTTGTTCCACTGAGGTGCAGGAAAAATATATAAAAGCTGCAATTTCTCTGATTACACACCCCTACTGTGAAAATAGTGAAAAGACCAAAGTCTTCCATAGGAAAAAAAAAAAAAAAAAAAAGAAAAGCAGCTAAATTTTAAATTTTCTGTATTGCTGCTGCTCACAGAAATTTCCTTCTGACAAGCAGAATTGAGCAATGTGCTCCACAGGAAAAGATAACAAAGAATCGATGTCTAAACAATTTCAGGATCATCTCTGAATTTGATGTCCAGCAGATTAGTTTATATCATAATGGTTCCTCAGTCCTATTTTAAGCATCTTAGAGAAGAACACTTTGTAACACAGTTAAAACGCTTCCTTGTCGACAGAAATCAATATCCAACCAGGCAGCAATCACCTCTCCCAAATTTTGTTAATGCTCACTATGGGAGCACTCAAAATATTAATCCCAGGGAACCCACTGCAAAATTGAGCAAGTTTTAAATAATCCAGCATGGTAAAAGAAGCTTCTAACAATTCATTGAGGGAAAATAAGGTTACCTCTTCCTGGGACGAGCCTGGGAAAAGGAGATTGCTGGTTCTTCCTTCCTTCACACAGACTAACTAGTTCTGGGTGGCTGTGCCTGTTTGACTTGGTCTTGAGACAAGGCAACTCTCAACACCTCTCGGAAATATAAGAGAATAGTTCATATATATCTCATACATATATTCACACATACACACACACATTTAAGTATACATATATATATGTCTATTCTTCACAAACATATATATATATATATATATATGTGTATATATATATATATATATATATTCCTGTGTACATCGGGTATCCTCACCTGTGTTTTTGGAGTAGGGCTCCTAGAACAGTGGTGTGCTTGATTCCATGCATGGCACATAAATCTTCATTGTAGTGGCTGGACATATTGACACATTAACAGTACAGCTACAGACACCTTAAATGACAGCCAATACCAAGAAGCAGACACTGACAAGCTGAGTATTGCACACAGCTCTCTTGGATTGAATCATCTTTGAATTGATTTCACGCTTCATTATACTCATTCTTCTTAACATTTGCTTAAGTCCACTTTGGTTCTACTTAAAACTTTCTGATCCTTCCATCAGGGACCCTCATCAGCTGGATTTTTCAATTCAGAGCAGCTCCAGCTATCTCTGTTACACTCTGCAGATCTGCATTCCAACTTACCTCTATTCTCATGTCCCTGGGGTTCATTCAATGCACTCCTCTTGCCCAGCTATCCATAAGGATAGCTGGACCTACAACAACCTAGTACAGTTGTATTTCTGCCTTCCTTGCATCCCATACAGCAAAACACAATGTCTTTAGCTATTTGGAAAAATCCTCCCTCTCTTTCCTAATGCACCTGAGTGGGGCACTAGCTGACTGTCAGACAGTTTCCCAGTCTCAGCAAAAGCCAATACAGAAAAGAAAAATGAAGGCAAACTGGAAGAGAGGGATCTGGTCAAGCTCACAACAGCTTGAAGAAGAATGGAAGAAATTATCAGCTTTGTTGATGTAACAGACCAAAAACTATTCATCTTGCATGGCCTTTGAACAGCAAAGTGTTCACAAGGGGAATGCTTCTCATTTCTCTCCCTCTCTAAACTGGAATGGATGGGGCATTCTCCTGCAAACATTGTGGGAATAAAAATGGGATTCTCCTGTTCTGATCAGCCAAGTACATTTTTATCTGTGGTGGCAGAAAAAATTAAATGCTGGAAAAAGTATTGCACAAACTGCAACTTAGGAGGCTTCACAATCACTCTTGTTTATTGCAGATTGTTTTAAAGGATCCAGTGGATCACTGGTATCATAGATGAAATGGGGAATAAAAGGGATGATTGCGTCACATGCTTGAAAGATAAAAGGTGCATAGATTTACCTACTTGATGTTCCAGGACAGGCACTGAGAAATTTTGTACTGCCTAATTTAGAAACAGATAGACTCTGGTCTTTTTTCACAATTGTAAGGGTGATTAAATTCTGAGCTAATTAAACTGCATAGTAATTACCTTGCTTGTTTTAATGTGTCCTCTAAAAATGGTACCCTTGCATTTGTCATACTAGTGAGTGCTTATAAAATGCTTCTCTTTTTTGCTGCTGCTGTTCAGAGGGAACTCCTGGGGGTTCCAACACTAGCATCCTTTGCTGCTCAGACCCATTTCTCCTGGGAGCCAGCTGACCCTGGGCAGCAGAGAAGCTGCAAACATCACTCAGGAATGGAGAAACTCCCAGAAAACCTGAAGAGAAGGAAGTTAGTGACCAAATAAAATTCTCCTTTCAGCTGGTGAATTTGGAAACAGCAAGAGCAGAGTATTGTCTCCATGAGGAGGCAACTGTGTGTGTCCTGGTGGAAGGTCAGCTTGTGCCTTTGGCTGCCTGGCCCATGCAGCTGCATGGCTCATGTGGGGCTGTTTGGATGGCTCCACTGGCTGTCACACCCTGTGCCTGGAGCAGAGTGTCTGAGCAAGGAGGACCATGGCTTGTCCCTGTCCTCCTCCTTGCCATCTTTGGCCCAGCTGATGACCACAGGGCTGGGAGGGCAGAAAGGAAGAATACCAGGCACTTCCAGTGGTCACCCCCTGTCTCCTCTCACAGGGAAATGAGTAAGAGTGTTTTCACACTCTCCCCTGCTTATATCTTTGCTTGCATTTCCTCTGCGAGTCATCCCACACATAACCAGCTCTTCCTCGGGCAACACTACCCTGCCTTCAGTGGGAGTTTGAGTGGAAATGGAGTAACAATCCACATTTGGGTTATAGTTGTGGGAAAACAACTTCATTCTCACAAGAGTTTGGTTATAACCACATTTTCATATTGGCAAGCTATTTAAAGCATAAGTGAAAATGTCTCTCTTCTGCTCAGCTGTGGTATCTTAGGCTGTGTTCCAGCCAAGGAGTTCCTGATAAAGACTCTGTATTTTTCCATTAATTAAGATGCTTTAATTAACTGGGACAGCTAATTTGAATTAGCTCTAGGAATAGGTATAGCCCTCAAGAGAGAAAAGAACAATGGCTGCAGTTAATTCAGAATAGATGAGGGAAAGCTCTGCTTTAGGAGAGGCATTCAACCGAATAGACAAAGACATCACTGGATGCACAGCTGGTCATTTAAATGCACCAGGTTGGGGGGTTTTGTTTGTTTTTGTTTTGGTGGTTTTTGTTTTGGTTTGGTTTTTGTTTTTTTTACAGGCAGTGCTTGTTTGTCCTTTCAGGAGTTACACTCACTGGAGATTTTCCTCATGATGTGATCACAGCTAGGTTTTTGCCTGGACAAAAAAGATACTTTTGACAACCCTATATTGCCTTCATATGACAGGAACTAGAAAGAGCACCTGGGCTGCCACATTGCATTTCCCCAACCCTGAGGCATGAGCAGTTCTTTCCATTAATGCCTTTCTTTCACCACACTGAGGCACCTCGTGTGAAAAACCAACACTCTGATGGCACATACTGGGCTCACCCAGCTTGTTAGAGCAGGGGTGAAAGATGAGATCAGAAGCCTCTGATGGAGCAGAAGATCCAGGGCTAATTCCATAGATAATTCCTGATTCAGAATGGGCAAAGAGCCTTTCAAAGAGACAAGCTGGACTAGGCTTGCAGAAAACAGTCAGTGGTATTTGCTTTCTTGCTTGCACAAGCACACTTCTCTTGGGAACAGAGATGAGAGGGAAAAACAAAGTGCAAATTTTGATCAGCCATTGTGATTATTTGAGCAATAGCTTTGCATTTTAAAATCCCTGGCATGTTTATCACTGCAGGAAGAACTTGTCCTACAGAACAGGTAGGTCTGTCTGCAGGTGCAGACAAATCTATAGATGAGTGTTGTCTACACTGAAACACACCAGTAGGCTGGACTGTAGAAGGGTTTTGATGCTAGATACTAAAAAGAAAGTCTTCACTCTAGAGTGAAATGTTCCAGCTAACCAAAAACTGCCACAGCCAGGATGGAGTCCTTATCACTAGCGCAGGGGGGCAGATAACAGTGGTCTCCAAGCCCAACAAAAAAACCACTATTTTAGAAATAGCAGCAACTTCTCCTCCTTGCACGTATAGCTGCAGTTGGACTTTGTTGAAAAGGCCACAGCATACTTGCTTTTTCCCCACCCTGACATAAATCCTTCACATCAGATATGATGCAGGATCTCAAGCCAATGACTTGGATTTCTTGAAACTATGATTCTTTTTTTTCGTAAGAAATACCACTTTGAGCTCAACAAACACATCACCCTGTCCTAACAGAAGCATAGGTTCTGCAGGACACATGTGTAAAACATAAGACAGCAGATTAAAATATTTTTAAATGTTTCTGCAGATCAGTTGATCCAGTTTTCTCCAGGGAGCACATCAGAACAAGAACATGAAAATATGCTTGCAAAAGTCTCCATGGGGATAACCACCCTAGATTCAAATAAGGGCATTGCATTCCCCACTGTTCACCCTGCAAAATATTGTAAACTCCTATTAACTCTAAATGAGGTACCTCACTCACTATCTGAAGGACCCTAAAAAGCTGACTGGCATCAACATGAGACTGACAGTTTTCAACAGATTTTTCAGTTCATCATTTTCCCAGAAAACCTGGATTTGTTTGGATGTTTCTTTGTTGATGGGGGGTGGCATTTTTAGCTCTTTTGTTTAAAAATAGTAATCTATTTTAAAAACCTGATTGCTACTTAATACACCAGGAAGGCTCTTTCAAGTAAACAATTAAACAATTACAATGTAATATATTAAAATGAGGTTTCTGTGATATGATGGGATTGATTTAAGAGGGTTACAGGAAGCTGGAGCCTGCTGTTCTGTGACAAATTATTTCCCTGAGAAAACTCAGTAAGGGAAACATAATCTCATAATGGAATTGATCTTGAAATATCACTAGCTCCTGGTTTTGGAAATCAGCAACCCCCAATGACCTTGTATTTAACATCTTTATTCATGAACTAGGAAGAGAAAAAGTAAACACATAAAGGATAAACCAGTAGACAAGAAGGGCAATGTCAGGCTTGTTTAGCCCATGGGGAACTCAAATGGAAAGAGATCTGATTAGAGAAGTGAATTGGGATATTACAGGCTACCTCAGAAAACAAGTCTAATGAGTCATTTAAGGGCAGGACAGAATGGAGACCTGCAGAAAGATAGAAGCAAAACAGAACTTATTGAAGTGAACTGGGGTTACATCAGAAGTACGCTTGGTGCCCATCTGACCTAAGAGCTCTAGAAGCCCTTTGCTTCTCAAACACTGCTGCACTCAAACGTCAGCCCTGACCACCAAAACAGAACGATCAAGAGTGAAAGTGCAAACTGTGCTTCCCCACTCCCTCCATCTTCAAAAATTTTGTTGCTTATGGCACACCATCACAGGCTGTTCCCTGAAGGCAACTGGTAACACCAGTTGGCCTTTGGGACAACTCTCATAGTGGCAGGAAGGTAGGAAAATCTGCTTTTCTCCATGAAAACCAGTGTACTTGAGGCCCAAGAGACTGGCAGTGGCTGTGGCTCCAGGAGGGATAGATTTCATTCAGGAGTGAACATGAGGACCAGGAAATGCCACGAACCTGTTTCCTGGGACACAGAAAATTGTGCCCACAAGATGAACAAAACCAGGAAGTCTACATGGCGGAAACCTCAGGCTTGAAATCCATGGCCAAAACTGAAGGGGCAGCTCTTGCACTCCAAGCAACTACAAAATCTTCATTCAGTGCTAAATGAGAGGGTGTTCATCAGGATGTGAGCTGGAGGAAGCACCAACTTCTCCCATGTAAGGTAAAATGAGGAGATGGTCAAAGAGGCTGCAGCCTTATCAAGCAGCAGCTTTTCAGCTTTCCGTCTACATCCCTGCCTCTCTGTGCCAAAGTGCTGCTGGCAAACAAATGTAGACCAGGTTTACTGTTACTCACGGCTTTCCAGCATCCTCCTTACTGGAGGATGGGGAGAAGCTGCTGTCCCAGCTATTTCCAGCCGGTCGGAAAATCCAGAGACGGACACAATGAGTGATGGCTGCCCGATTTGGCTTTTCCTGCCAACGGCGCCCAGCCTTACAGTCTCCTCGTATTCCCCGTGGAGCGAGAGTGGCACCTGGTGGCCACATCGCCCTCGCACTAGCTGGATGGATTTTTTAATTACTATTTTTTTGAGTGCTTGGTAGAGTGAAAATGACAGAGGAGCACTTGGTATAAAGCAGTCGTGATTAACTAGATCAGTGACAACCGCTGCAATTAGTCCTGTAACTCATTATTTTCCAACGCCCCTTGTCATTCAAGTAGTGCCAATTGTTTTTGCAACACACCCACTGCACAAGCCTCCTGGCCCATTCATAATGCTCCTGTGAGTGGAAAGGAAGGAATGAGGACCTGTCCTAGCTTGCTGAAAACGTTTTTCTTTTTTTTTTTTCTGGCTTAAAAAAAAATAAAAAATCAAATGTTTTTCTATGCAAGCAGAAATAAAATAAGTCTGTTTCCAATCAGCTACCAAATGCACATCCCTAGAGATGCTCAGGGTCCCGTGTGCCTTGGAAGAAAATATTGTTATTCTCCTTCTGTCTGTCATTGAGACATTCTGTGCCGCGGCAGGACATGACTTCTGTATATCCCTGCACTCTGCAAACCCTGTGAATTATAGATGTGCTCTGAGGCAGAACTTCTGCCAAGGCTGCTCCTGACATCGTTAACTTGTTTGGCAAGCTGAATTTTTGGTGCAGAAGAGCTCTTTCTGAGATATGAACAGAAAAACAAGCCCATACAAAGACTGAACCTAAGACAACCTGTTTACATTGAGTTCAGATCTTGTGGCTGAGTGATTTTTGTATGACTGAAGGGTGAGTGCTTCATTAGAAATCAGATTCTGATGGACTGTCTGTCTCTTTACTTCTGACGAACAAACTCCTATTGGATGTTTTTATGTAGTTGCACCCCTCTCTCTCTCCTGGGCAGTTTCTTTGCTGTCTAAGAGCAGCTTACTCAAACTGCATCCTCTCCCTGCTTGAGACTTATTTTTTCCCCAGCAGCACCTTTCCTAGAATTCACGGGAACACATGGTCTCAGAGATTGGTACTGGCTTGCAGGCTTGGTAGGAGCTGCCCAATGTGTTCAGCAGTCACCAGGATGGGCGGTGAAGGATGCACACACTGGTGTGGGCACACAGTGCGACAGCAAGAGCTGCACTTCCTTAGGGAAACAGACTACAAGACTTGGGACTGCATGAAACAAAATCCATCTCTCCATAGCTGTTGTTCTGAAAAGAAATTATAACAGCAAAGATCAGGCAATTATATAGCAACTGCCACAGCATGGCAGCTGCCAGGGCTGGCTTTCCTTTGTGCCAGGGTCACTTTCCCAAGCACCATAACTGCACTCAAGGAGGGATATCCACCTGTCTGGCACTGCTCCAGCACAGGCAGCAACCAGAGAAAAGGTGACTTTATGTGAACACTGCTATCCATTTTAATGAAAAGTGGGACCTGCAGGTACAGCCTGAGGATGGCTTTTTTAACATGGAAGACACTCAAGGTAACAGAAATGGTACATGATGTATCTCAGATGTATCCCAGAAGGTTCTTCTGGTGAAGAAAACAACAAAGTGCCAGCACCCTTCCCATCAGCAAGTTTTTTCTCCTGTTATACTCCAGGGGTTGCATCCCTGATGCAAGGGCAGAGGTTGTGGAAGAAAGAGCAAAATTAGAGGAGAGAGGCAGTAGGCAAAGTGCTCCATCAGTGGGAACAAGTGCTAAGAACACAGTCATTAAAAGGCAACAATGTAGAAGTGCAAGATAAAAAGAAAAACAGCTTTGAGAGATAAAGGATTTACTCTTTCTTGTTTCTCCTTGAGATATGCCTACAGATGGCAGAGGAGCATTGATATTCTTGTCCCAACATCTCCAGAGATACAGAACTTGCTGCTCTCTTCCCCTCTTGGTTTTGCCCTATATCACGATTATCATCGAATCATAGAACGGTTTGGGTTGGACAAGACCTAAAAGCTCCTCTAGTTCCAATCCCCTGCCATGAGCAGGGACACCTTCCTCTACATCAGGTTGCTCCAAACCCCATCCAACCTGGCCTTGAACACTGCCAGGGATGGGGCATCCACAACTTCTCTAAGCAACCTGTTCTAGTGCCTCAGCACCCTGGTAAAGAATTTCTTACAAATTTCTAATCTAAACCTAACTCAAACCAACCTAACTCTAACCCAAATCCCCCTTGTCCTGTGACTACATGTCCTTGGTATAAAGTTTCTCTCCACCTTCCTTGCCAACTTTCTTCAGGTACTGGAAGACCACAATAAGATCACCCCAGACTATTCTCATCTCCAGGCGGAACAACCCCAATTCTTTTAGCAATTTCTCATACAAGAGGTGCTCCATACCTCTATCCATCTTAGTGGTCCTTCTCTGGACTTTCTCCAAGAAGTGAGGAAGGGAGGAAAATACTGCCAACCCCTTACCCCAGTCAAGTTCTGTGCAATTGAACTGGACCAGGTCTTGTCACTGGTTCAAAGATCTGCTTACACAGAGGAGCAGAGCAATGGCAAGCCACAGTGTGAGCTCAAACTGCTGTTGTCCCACCAATGCAATGCTCAGGGTCAACCTCTTTTTCTGACACACAGGGATTTTTCTGGTTTAGCTTATGTCATCCTAAAATGAGTCTAAAACAAACAAAAAACCAGTGCTGCCTTTATTCCACAACAAAAGCATCCACACAGGCCACCAGCCCAGCAGAAGGACTGAATTGGATTTATGAGTAATTGTTACATTTCTGCCTAGAATCACTTGGTGGGGATCTGTGCTGTGTTTTGTGAGGTCTGTGCAGAACCAGAAGGAACAGTACAACCAGGGCCTGTTTTGACATTCATGTCACATGCTCCTGCAACTGTTCTAGCACTACTCTTACAAACAGGAAAATACTACTGCCTTTTTCCTTCCCAACGTCTCATAGTTGCCCTCAGAGTTCAAGAAGCCCAGTGACGTTGCTTCTGGGAAGGGGTGTGGCTATGAGACACATTCCTACATTGTGGCTGGAGCCATGTGATGTCTTCTGCAGGCTGAAGGTTTGCAGCCCAGAAATGGTTACAGACATGGCAGTACAAAAGCAGAAGTATCAACTTTGTGTGAAATACACTGCAGGGTTCAACTGTAAAGACATAGGGTTAATACAGGACTGGAAAACACCATCTGGAACTGGCTTTTTTGATAATTTCTCTGTTGGAGAAATGTGTTGGAAGAGAATAAAAGGAGAAATGTGTTGGAAGAGAATAAAAGGAGAAATAAACAAGAGTGCCCTCAACCTACAGAAGGTAAAAGGATGGGAATAAAGCAAATGAACATTAACCTACAAATAATACTAAGTATTAAAGATAATTTTAAAAAACCAAAACCATAAGCACATTGTAAAAATAACACTAAGTAGCAAAGCTGCCAAAAGACAGCAGGATACAGCCTTTTCATCTGCTGGTCTGAATTTGATAGTCATAACTTTCATGGGAAAAAAGGCTCAAGTACTTGACAGACTTGAGAGAAAACCTGTTTGCTATTTGGTGAGAAACAAGTCCCTGCCAGAAGCAGATGGCAACGTGAACTGCTCCTCTGGAAGGAGCAGTCACTTCTGTGCTGGGAAAAGATTATGCACCCTGAGACAACAGGACACAGAAACATCACACTGACAAATCCTCTTGACACACCAAACTAAGAGATTTCATTATTAAGAGATTGAGAAAATCTCCTGTTACCATTTGAGTCATGTCAGTAGAGAACTGCTATCATTCAGTAGAGCTTTACAATGAGGGAAGTCAAACACTAGGTCCTAGGAAAAAAAGACAGATTTGGAATGTACTTCCACAATGATCAGGATCAACCTCTTTTTCTGACACACAGGGTTTTTTCTTGTTGTTCCCACTTTTAAGTTGTTCCCACTGTACAGTCATACACAAGATAAAACCACTGCGTGCCAGGTACAGTCTGCAGTACAACACAGCGTTTTTCCTTTGAAACAAGATGTATTTGGAAAGATTTATTAACCAGTTCCTGAAGTCACACATGCAAGTACCTGTAGACCTCAGATGGCATTGACCACACGGTGACATCTCCACCAACATCTCCACAAAACCACACTGACTGTGCAGCAGCCAGGAAGAACTCAGGGCTACCCCAGGATGGGCCCAAAACTCACACTGGCATTAAGCAGAACAAAAAAAAAAAAAAAAAAAAGGCAGGTGGATGCATGCACAGACCCAGCCATTTTAATGGTTCCTATCCTAAATGACTGCACTATTTGTGGAAATGTGAGAACAGAATTGCAAAATGAATGATGGATATTCCTCCTGGTTATCAGTGGGGCCAAGCCAAAAGTGCCTTGGGTTAGTGGCTATTTTGTAAAGCAAGGAAGGGAAAGAGGCTGAGTTTCTGCAGGACAGCATGGTCCCCATATTGTAAGGAAGGAACAAGCACAGCAACATCATGACACCTTGTAAAATCATTTGCATTCATTTGCATGAACATGAAATCTCTGTAGACCCCCAGACCTTGCACACTGTATTAAGAAGCTACCACCAGCTGTAACCATCTCACAGCAAAAAGCTATCATTTTGATGAAATACTAATTGCAGAGCACATCCTACTAGGGCTCCTCAGAGAGGAGTGAAAAGCTGTGGGGAGGACTGCACACGCAGCTAATTTGCATCAGTTGTCCTTATTATTCCTCCAGGTTTCTTTTCTTTCTTCAATATCAATTATAGCTCATGCTGTGACAACCATGGGGTGTAAAGGGAGTGATGGGGAGGCACGTTGAGTGACTGGCACGCATTTCAGGAGGCTTAACTTATCCCACTGCATCTCATTTTTTCCCCTAATTCCTTATTTTTTCCTAATTTCCTTTTTCTCCCCCCTATAACACAGGATATGCTCAGGAATATATTGCATCCAGACAAAAAACCTGATGGAAACAAATTCCTGCTTTCTTTGCATAAATAACCCTGTTGATCTCCTCCACAGACAATGCACAAATAGCTGTGGCTATCCAGAGCTTTCGCCCATGTTTGGGAAGGTCTCGAACAGGAGGCGTACTCCTGACTGCTTACTCTGTGCAGGTTTTGTAGCAACATGCAAGGGGAAACAATGCTTCCAAATTGTTTGGGGCTTCAAACAGGTTAACACAGGTCTCATGTCAGCTGCTCTGGAGGGCACCTAGAACTGACTTAACTTAAAAAAAAAAAAAAAAAAACAGGATTTAATTTAACACACTTCTCTCTCGGAGAGTTAATTTTCACCTGAAAAGGTCACGAAGCAGCAGAAGTGTGAAATCTGGTAGCACCACCAAAGCCTGACAGGTTTGTACTCAAATTCCTACAGGAAAGGTCTCCCTCCCTGTTTTTGCTCTCGTGGTTTCCAAGCAAGGTTTGCACATACTGCCCAAGTATTTCCCTATGCACATACAGCCATTTGGTCACAATTTGAACATACATCAGCAAAAAGACTTCAGTGAAAGCAAAGCTTTCACTCCAGAGCAAATTTACTTCCTTCCCATGCTGCCTTGCCATCAGCCTGGCCAGCTGGGAAGAAATGGATTTCAGAAGTGCAAACTGATTGAATCAATTTCAGAAAAATAATCACCATAGATCTAAGGTTTACCTAGGTAGTTCAAATAGCACCTGAGTTAGCATCATATTGTGTCTAGACACCATGCATACCAAAACCACACTCCTGGAAATATTGGCTCATGTTTCTTGGTAAGAGAATAGGCTTGGTATTCAGTACAGACTTCAGAAAATGGAAACCTCAAAAGATTTTAATTTGAAAAGGCCTTTTTGAAGGATTGAATACTTGGAATTGCAAGTGGCAGTGTTTCACACTGATCATCTTTCCATAAATTTCAGGGTAATTTTTCTAGCTGCCTTTGCTAACAGAGGTTTTCCGGTGTACAAACCCAGCCACGATATCAAGGGCTCCATCTCCTCATTTGTCAATCATCTGACTTAGCTCATAACATTTAAGTCTTGATTTGAACAGCATGGAAAAGAACAAAAACTGTAGGAGAAAAGCTTCACCGTGTTCAAAATCTACATGCTTTTTGAATGAAAAATCACAATTGTTGTTGAAACTCTTGAGTGTTGATAAAAAGAATGGCTTTTTTTGAGCAGAATGTCAAAAGTTTCAGTAACTTTAAAAGTGTTGTGAAAGGCTGGTTGGGGTTTTTTTACAAAGTCATTTTGAGATTAAAGAGTAACAATTGTTACATGCTTCACTGCAACTCCTATGTAAGTTTTTTCTGTTTAGAAAGAAATGTCTACCTCAGCTCACAAGGTACAGCTCATATAAAGCCCAAACGTGTAGAGCAGCAAGCACCCAGGCTGGAAAACCTGTTCAGCAGCAGGCTTAGTACCTTGGGCTTTACAGGCCACTCCGGAAGCTTCCCTTGTGGGATCCCTGCTGTCTCACAGCCATCCTCTTGACTCTTTCCTTGAGATCAGCAGAAACTTAGATATCTTTGAAACCCCTTGCTTTTTGGTTGAAATTAGGCAACAGTCCAGAAGCTGATGCAAGATGAGAGAGACACACTTCTCATAGAGTTTGCATGTCCTTAGGAAAAAGGGACTAAAAGCATATACCAGAAGCAGGTTTTCAAAAGAGAAGCTCGGCTACCAGATGTTGTAAGGAGTGGGAGTGAGGGAATTTTGCTATATATTCCTATGACCTGTGTAATCCCTCTCACTTTACAATACTTGGTTCCTACATAAGAAAAATAATCCCTAAAAAAAGAAAGGTACCAGTCAGGAAGGATCAGAATCACTTTTATCACTTTATGTGCTTCATGATGAATTTGTCTTTCCCAATGCCTCTGTTGGGAAAACTAAAGCAGGGACTCAAATGGAGTACTGAACACATCATTGAAGGAAGGAGCTGCTTTCCTTCCATATTGCAGGATGGGGATGTGCCCAGAAAGGCCGGGCACTGTGGATTTAGCACAGGGATCCTGTGCTAAATCCTGCAGCAGTTGCCTCTGCTCAGGAAGACAACTTGCACTGAGGGCTACTTTACCTGCATTAATGAGTGGTATCTCTCCATTAATGGTTACACTATTGCTAAATACAGCTTTCCATGGCTGTATTATACATATGTATATACTGCTTCAGCAGCCAGCAGTAAGGGCTCCTCCTGTCCCATTCCAGCATTGCTTTTGTCAGGGAAGGAGAGGAGGTGCCTCCATGCATGAGTGTGCAGCTCTGCCTGCCCACACACCAGCATCTTCTCGCCCTTTACCTTTGCACATTCCCATCTTACTCTGCTCTGAGTGCTTCCAGCTGGGAAAAGCTGCTCTACTTCACTTCTCATGGAATGTATTTACAAATCATCACTGTGTATCTCAAAGGTGGCCAGGATGCTCTTTTCGGCTCCAGGGGCAGCATGCCTGGCTGGCTGACAGCCTATTCCTCCCTATTCCTGAGGATGCCCCTCAGGAAGCAGCTGAGATGCTGGAACAGGCTGGTTTTCCAGGCTTAGTGCATGCTGTGCCGCCTGATCGGGCTTTCTCTGAGCTGCTCCTTGCAAACTGAGCTTGATGCTTCCTTCTAAACAGAGAAATCTTAAATAGGGATTATATTGAAAAACATAGCAATTTAGCGATACTCTTTAGTATCAAAATTACATTCTTCTAAAAGAGAGCCAACCAGCTTTTTGTAATACTTTTTAAATTGGAACCTTCGATATTCTACACCAAAAAAAACTAAAACAACGGGGAAAAAAAACCCCAAACAAAAAGAAACCCCCATAAACTTTTTTCCCCCATAAAGGAAAAAAGGTGGGAAAAAAAGGTGAAAGTTTTCTCCTAAAACGTGGGTTCTTTTCCTTGCTGTTCAAACCAAGACTTCAATGTTACGAGTTAAGTCAGATGAACGAGGAGACTGAGCCCCCGAGATCAGGGCTTGTGCCCCTCAGCCCCGCAGCTCGGAGAGCCGCCGGGGCTCCGGCCCAGCGTCGCTCCGGGCTCTCGGCTCCCGGCTGGAAGGCTGGATGGATGGACGGCTGGATAGATGGACGGAGGGGCGGAGCGCTCCTGTTCGCGTCACGGCCCCGCCGGGAGGCCGCCTGAGGCCTTTCCGGGGCGCTGCTGCCGCCGCTCTGCGTCACGGCCCCGCTCTGCGCCGGCTCCGGGCGGCGGCGGAAGCAGCAGGGAAGGCGAGGGGGGAGGGCGGCGTTAAAGCAGCGGCAGGGCCCGGCTGGGTCGTACCGGGCCGGGCTCATGGAGCCGTGCGGCAAGAGCGGCTGCTGGTTCCTGTACTACGCGTACGGCAGCAACCTGCTGCGGGAGCGGCTGCTGCTGCGCAACCCCTCGGCCGCGTTCTGCGCCCTGGCGCGCCTGCAGGTGCGTGAGGGGGCGGCTGGCGGGGCCGCTGGGGGGCTGAGGGAGCCCGACATTCCTGCAGGGAGCCCCAGGGTCCCCGAGGAGCCGCACGTCCCCGCGGCTACCTGCGGTCCGGCGCTGCAGCCCGTCAGTCCCTCCCATGGGGGCGGCCCCAGCACGGATCAGGCGGGGGGTCCTCGTCAAGATGATGGTGCCGGGTTCTGTACCGCGATGGACAAGGAGCGATGGACGTAAACTAAAACAGAAGTTTCGCCTCAGCCTGAGGAGTAACTTCTTTACGTCGAGGGAGGCAGAGCACTGAACAGGCTGCCCAGGGAGGTTCTGGAGTCTCCCTCTCTGGGGACATTCCAAACCCTCCTGGGCGCGTTCCTTTGTCACCTGCTTGAGGTGACCCTGCCTTGGCAGGGGGTTAGACAGATGATCTCGGGAGGTCCCTTCCAACCCTGGCTAGCTATCCTGTGCTGCTTGACCCAGGGCCTGCTGCCGGGGCTGCCCACAGCAAAGGAGTGTTTGTGGTGGTCTCACTGCTGCGGGGTTATCTGACAGGACTTAACTTTCCCGGCTGCCAGCCCTGACCCATGGCCCGTGTGTAAAACTGCTTTACTTTGAATTGTAAAGCAGCAGGAAGCAATTCTTCACTGTGAGGGTAGTGAGGCATTGGAGCAGGTTGCCCAGAGAAGTTGTGGATGCCCCATCTCAGGTAATGTTCAATGCCAGGTTGGATGGGGCTTTGAGCAAACCAGTCTAGTGGCAGATGTCCCTGGTACAGCTCTGCCTGCACTGTGTGATGGGCAGATGGGAGCTTTCACTCAGCTCTGCACATCTGCAGCTGACACCTTCATACACCCTACAGGGAAGTTCTCTCCCTGCCAGGGTTATTAAATACCATTTGTATCAGCTTGGCTTTAGTATAGGCTTGGAAACACCAGCTTGTGGTCATTAAAGCTGTTGATGTACAGATCTGTGCAACTAGAAGGATGCCTGGAGGAGCAGAGCATCAATTGACACCACTTAAGATGACTTGAAGGTTCTCTTGGGGTAACTGGCAGAAAATTATCTATATTAGAGTGTATGAAGAAGTTCAGAAAACTTGCCATTAATAAACTCCCCATAATCAGATACTTGGTGTCTCCTGGGACTATCAACCCGGCAGCTGAGGCCTGCTCCTGTAAAACGTGAGGAACTTACAGCTGCCCCTCCACTGAATGTGCTGAGAGTCCAGTACCTTGCAGGATCGGACCTTGAAGGCAGGGAGAAAGGCAGGCTGGCTGCCTCCTCTAGCTGGCCTTTGACCGATTGCTGTGTTCCCTGCTGACACCACGTGGCTTCACTCCCTTGCTTCCAGCT
Source organism: Serinus canaria (assembly GCF_022539315.1). NCBI lineage: Eukaryota > Metazoa > Chordata > Aves > Passeriformes > Fringillidae > Serinus > Serinus canaria. The sequence continues at coordinate 42,562,843 of NC_066315.1, forward strand.
GGAAAATCACTGATGCTGGGGAGTGAGGGACTGCAGGAAGGTTGGACCTGATTTCCTATTAATTGCTTTGTGATAATGCCACTTGGGCTTAAAAAAAAGGAGAAACAGCCTGTAAACAGAGTGCTTTGGATCCTAAACTAAAGTAAAAATTTCAGTTAAACTTGAGATAAACTTCCCATTAATTTTACTTTTCAAAGCTTTGTTAATCTTCAGCCAAAAGCTGTTAAGAAATGGGATGTGTAACAAGCACAGAAAGGGTATTACACTGGTACTTAGAAGGACCAAAGACCAATTTCTTGACCCAAAAAAGTACCTACTGTGTTTTTTCCCATCTTCCCAGCAGTGCCTGATGCAGCTGCACACATGGTGTAACTTAGAGTTTCCTGCTCCCAGAACCGGAGTGAACTCTGCTGTTTCTGTGTGATCTCCGTTGCTGGTTTTGGGTGGTGCCTGATGATTTTATGCAGCTCCTTGCAGCTATTCAGTTCAGGTCAGGTCCAAGAAAATATAACTGGAGGAATAAAGTAAAAATTTGTGGGGGGTTTCCCCCCTTTTTCTTTTTTTTTTTTTGTTTTGTTTTAATGAGACTTTAGTGAGAGTACTTGATTCTATCCAGGATTTCCTTGGGGCTGCCCTGCAGTTACTTGTCCTCATCTGTAACTTCAGTCTGTGACTCAAGTAGACTTTTGTGCAAGTAACTTGGTGCATCTAAGTAAACCTTTTTCTAGTGAAATTGGTTAAATAGGGGACATTTTGTGGGGAAGGAAGATGACTCTGTTGATGAAGTAAACAGTGTGGCTTTGCCAAGGGATGGTATTTATAACTGGGTAGTCTTATTAGTGCATGAGGACAGGACCCAAACCTTACCATCTTGTAGACTTCTTTACCTTTACTATTTTCCTGGATCCTGCATAGTAGCATTTAAGTCTTGTCACAAAAACCTGCAAAGGATTTGGCACCAGGTAGGTGGCACCTGTCTGTTCTTCCTTCTGTGTCTCCAGCTGTATGTGTACTACTGTCCTTTGGCTGCCCCTTTCACGTCAAGAATAGCCAATGGCCCTAATTTCCAGGGGAAATTGATTCTCTGCATTGCTTTGATTTGCAGGATTTTAAGCTCGAGTTTGGCCATCATCAAGGCAGGACAAGTTCTGTCTGGCATGGAGGTACAGCTACCATTGCTCAGAGCCCTGGAGATGAAGTGTGGGGAATAGTGTGGAAAATGAACACTTGCAATCTAAGTTCGCTGGATAAGTAGGTGACTTAACTTTTGCTGTCTTCTACTACTTTAGGGACTGATTGAAACTTAATTAATTTTTGGTAAAGAACTGTGTGGAAGCTATGGTGTTGGCATCAAGAAGATGCTTTTGATTTTAATACCAGAATTCTATTTCACAGTATGTGTATTGACTTCTGACACTTCTGTTATTAAAATAGCTTTGTTTTCAAGCTAAAGCTATGTTTAGGGGTATTTTAACAATCTGTGGACCTTGATATGAAGTCGATAGGTCATGCTTCTTTTATTTTTTTTTAACCTGTCTTCTCAATTTTCTGTCTGTTTGAAGATTCTAAAATCTGTATTTGTCCTATGGTGTTTTTCCCATTACCTTAGGGAGAATTTTCTTTGAGACTGCCATCAATGTCTGTCTGTTTACATCTGTAGACTCCAGTTGTGGCAGTAGAGGAAGGGATAAGGACAAGACTGCAGAAGAGAGATTTTTAATTCAGGCAAAGGAACCTTTTGAGGAAGTTATTTGACATGTCTTCTCTTCCAAGGATGTAAACTTCTGTGAGCTTGAGGAACATCCAAGCAGAGAGCTGGGTTGTTATAGTTTCCCCTTTGAATTGGAGAGCCTACCTACACCTTTACAATGGATGGTGTAGAATGTTCTACCTGTGCCTGGTCATTAAGAGACATTCAAGGTATCCTGAGCAAGTTGCTCCCAGGCTGAATCTAAAAGACCACCTGGTTAAACAAAGCAAGGCATAGCATGACTTCTTGCAGGGTCTAAGACAGGGCTTAGAATGTAATCTCCAAAACTTTGCCTGCTGCCCTGTGCTTGTTGCAGCTTTTGAGATGTGCCTGCACAGCATGGTGCTTCTGGTACACAAGGGTTGTTTGTTCAGAGCGGTTCATCACTGACAATTCCAGTAGAAATCTGGGCTGGTGCAAACAAGGGAGCAGGGCATAATAAACCCAGTGAAAGCACTACCTCAATACTGTTCTCCTGCCTCTGGTACTGCTGCAATTCAAGTGTGTAAACATGTCCTTAAAATCCTGGCAGTGAAACTTGGTTCCAATGTACTTTTTATTGCCTATGGTGAAGCTGAAATACAACAGAAACTGTTGCCCAAGTTTTGTTAGCACCTTATGGTAATGGCCACTCTTGAGCACTCTTGTCCTGGCTGGGAGTGTTAGCCTCAAGCAAGAGGGCATGGGCATCCAGTTGGCATCCCCCATGTGCTTCACATGTTCCTGCTTTATTATCTCCTGAGTTCCTCTGCTCTTGCTTACAGTAGCACTTAAACATCCTGACCCCCTTCTGCTGACCATTACTTAAAACTCCTGATTGACCATGCTTTCCTGAAGCATAAACTTCCTCAATATGATCATCCTCTCTGACAGCATCTGCTTTTGTGTCTCCCCTCCATGGGGACAGTATTTTGTACTTTGACTTCCGTAAGTGTTTACACACTGTTAACACTTGACATAGTGTAGGATTGCAGATCCCTGGTATTTGTTTGGCAGGGGATAAATTTCAATGCTTGCTAAGGTACTGGAGTACCTTGAGTGCTCTAACACCACCAAAATCTGCAGCATGGACACCAGCACCACAGATTACTTTTTCCCAGTTGCCTCATTGATGCCATGGAGGCGAACTGGAAATGGGCTTTTATAATCATAGTCAACAGTGGTCTTCTAAGAATCTCTCCTAACCCACTCAAATAAGCTTGCAGGTGCTCCTGCTGAAGGTCTTGGGATGCGTTGGCTATGTGCAAGCTGATATATTTGTAGGCTCTCCACCAAGTTATTTCCTGAAATTACCATGTATCCAAAAAGAAGATGCCCACCTTTTTTTTTTTTAACCCCTCCCAATCTGGGTAGTCTGTGCTTTGTTATCCAGAGGCAGAGGAGGGAATGTGTAATTGAGTCTGCATGTAACTAGTTGAAACACTAACAAAACAATGTAACATATAGAAAACAAATATAGGAGGGAACCTTTTGCTTAGATGGCAGAACTCTTTGGCTTCAAATTCATTTTCTTTGCTGTCTCAGCCACTTCTATGAGGTTTCTTGTCCTCTGTACTTCACAAATCTGTAAGTTACAGACTAAATAATGACTTTGCCTCATAGAGTCTAGCAATGGATGTTACTAAACAGTTTTCTTGCTCTCATACAACCACATGACCTATTTTTAGCCTGCTGGCCTTGAATCTGCAGTTAGCTTCCAGTCTGTACTTGCACTTAACCTAGTTACTTGCCTAGCGTGGCCCACATTCTGTACATTAAATAACTTGAAATGGTAGCAAGTCTTTGAGAAAGATGAGTTGTCAAATTTATATTGGACAAGCAGGGCTAAAACCATGTTATGACTTGTAGCTAAAGTACATCTAAAGTTAATTGTGCTATACAGTCTTATATTGCTTAAGTTTCTCGTTTACTTCTTGCTGTTTTCTCAGATTTTTATTGGTGGCTAAATGCCAGTGGTTTAGGACAATAAGTTGGTTGAGTAAGTAGGTTGGTTTTGAGTCTTTGTTTTTTGAAGCATAATTTTGCTAATTAAAAAAAAAAAAAAAAAAAAAAAACCAAACCAAATAGTTTTTTGTCCTGACCTAGCTCATTACTGCTCTGTATGTCTTCTGCAAGTTAAAAGGTGTCTTGGATTATTCATTGAAAAGTGCATTGCACAAGTTGTGCAAGTTTCCCCTTATTAAAAGGTAACACAATGGACAAGATAAAACTTTGCAATTGCTTCTTTATCTGAGTGGCAGCTAAGGAACATGTGTCTGGCTCATTAATTCTAATAATCTTACTAGTGTTTCTCTTTCGGACTACCTGTCTTCCACAGTAATTAGTTTAGGAATATTCTCTTTCTGACTTTGCAGGTTAATCACAAGTCATCATTTCTTACAGAGCTGAAATGATAAAAGTGAATGCTGCTTCTGTAAAAACATATTTTCTTATATGAAATAAGTCTGCACAAAAAGCATTGAAGTATGTTTTGCTTCATTTGTTTTTCTTTAAGTATATTAAAGCACAGACCAGTGTCCTGCCTTGAATTCTGTTGTAATAAATCCTTATGTTTAATTGCATGGTTGGTTTGAAAGATGGATTTAATAACTGACATGAAAGGAATATATGTCTTTTACAGGCAAGAGGGAGTTGAGGATGGCATTTATGTCCCAATAGAAGTCAATGTCCACACTCAAGCAGGAAAGGTACTGACCTGTCGAAGCTACCAGATGAAGGACTATGTCTCTGGTCCTCCTTCTCCACAGTATAAAAAGGTAGGTGTTGCAGCACTTTAATTTTGGAAGAGTGTACAGAAGTTTATAATGCAGTACATCTGTGCTATTTAATAAGTGTTTTGATTACAGTGCATGGAAGGCATGACAACTGTAAAGGTATAACAGTCCTTGTGCAATGTACTGCTGTAATGATACTCACAGGAGATTGCTAGCTCTTACAGGCCTATTAAATCAGCTTGGGGTTTTTGGTGTAGTTGTACCTTACGGGAATCCCCTATTTAACTTGGGAATTAGTTGTGATTGGCACAAGGTTTTCTGGAGGATGTTGCTCATGTATATGCAGCAAATCTCTGTTTGAAAAATTAATGTACTCCACTGCAAGGACAGAGGGAAGCTTCTGTGGGGAAAATGCAGCACTGGCTTGTAGTTTCCAGGACATGGATTATCCTTGCTGTCTTGGGAAGTACTTGCTATCACGACAGGATGCAGCTGTCACCTTTTACCAGACACATCACCAGTACATCACAGGGCTCCAGCAGCATTGCAGGGCTCTGCAGGGTTCTCCCTTGATGGCTGGTGAGGCACAAGTGTTTCAACACTGTTCTGCAACACTGACTCTGCAGAGACACATGATCCAGTCATGCAGCAGGCCTGACCTGCTTAGCCTGTGAGATCTGGGCAGGCCCAGGCTGGGGTGGTGTGGCTGTGTCTGAGTGCTGCAGCTTTAGTGCTGCTACACAGACATCTCTGCAGCTGGCTTTTCCTACTTTAACTGCAGAAACCAGGAGTGAGCCTGTTAAATCCCAAACAGCTGCCTTCTCCAAACTGAGGAACTCATTCTATAAGTTGACTTCCAGGAGCACAGCTAAGGCCAGCTGCTGTGGGACTCCTGAAGAGAGGGCTTGCTTAGAAAGCAGACTCTGGTTTTCCACAAACCTCTTCCCTGCCAACCCACCTCGTGGTGAGGCAGATCTTTAGGGCTTTTCAGGGAGTTAATACGTGGTCTGTTGCTGTGTGTCAGCTCTCATTGGTATGCTGAGAGTGCAGACCTCCACTATTGGCAACTTTATCATTCCCTCCTGGTCCTGTCAGGAGCAGATGTTAGTTCTGTTCTTCTCCTGTGTGTGCCCCCCAGCTTTTTTTTTTTTTTTTTTTTTTTTCCTTTTCTTTAAGTTAACCAGGCAGGAGAGCTAAAAACTTCAAAGATGGCTGCATTAGCACACAGTGATTGAACTACATCCATCTCCTTTTATGTACTTTTTGTGACAAAATTAATTCTTTCTAGATGCCTCATCCTTGAAATGCATGCCGTTAAATGCATGAAAGCATATTTAGAATGTTCATTTCTATATGCAACCTTGATGGTGTCTCCTTCAAGCTGTGTTCCTACAATTTCCTCTTCTCCTCTCACTGTCACACCTTTTCTTGTGCACCAATACTTCAGTTTATTTTATGTATGGAAGGAAAGCTGCAGTAACAAACTGCAGCTGTCTGTTTCTGCTATTCCTGTACCTGTCTAGGTACTTGTTGTTGTCCTTTGGACAGCTTAGTTTTAAAAATAACCGCTTTTTAAATTTTCAGCCAACTTTACTGTCACACCTGAGTGAGAAGCAGCATGTATTATTGACATTATCATCCTGTCTGGAAGAAAGAACTGAATAACTGAATAACAGCTTAATTAGAGAGGCTTGTGCACTTAAGTAACACATCAGGATCTCAGGGGTAGTTAAAAGCCTTTTCAGAGTAATTTTGTTCATGCTGTTCTGGTCTCCCAGAAGCCTTTGGCTAACCTTAGGTGCAAATAGCACCATTTGAGATAAATTCTCTGGCTAACTTAAATGGTTCCTCCTGCTCAAGTGATTGTTTGGAGGAGTCTGTCCTTTCTATTACTGAAGGCTTATTTTTTTTTCTGTTTTAATTATAGGTTATCTGCATGGGTGCAAAACAGAATGGCTTGCCAACTGATTATCAGGAGAAATTAGAAGCTATTGAAACTAATAACTATGCAGGACCAGTGCCAATCATGGAAGAGATTGAAGCTGCTGTTAAAGCAGAGAAAATAAATTCTGCATAGAATGCCTCTGCATTTGCTTGGCCATTCACCTTGATTTAGATACCTCTCCTCACTGTGCTGATCAGCAGTTTCTTTATTTATCAAGAAAAGATGAGTTTGCTTTGCATCTACAGTAAACCATTAGACATAACTTGCAGTCTGAAGACACACTGACATTGGTAACTTCTTTTTGTATGTATAGCTTGACTACATGCTGAAGTACATTGCAGATTTAGAAATTATCTTTCTGTAACTCATGCAGTGGTGCATGTAAATTTGTGCTTCATGTCCAGTTTACTGACCTTTTTAAAAGAAAAAGGCCATCTGCATGAGTTTTGGCACCTGTTGCCTTCTGAAGAATAAGGGTTGCAGGATCAGGTCGTGTGTTTGTAAAAGTTAAATGTATACATGACTACATTTGTTAGATGCAAAGTAAACTCAAACCTCTAAGGCTAAACCTTTTTCTCTGCTACTTCTCTTAATGGTTTAAAGCCCAACTTATCTGATGCTATGGAGTTCCTGTTCCTGTTTTATAGTTAATAAAAAAGTAGCATTTTTTTAACTCCTTCCATGTTTTAAAGTGTAAGTCCAAAAGGCAGCCTGAGCCTGAAGACAAAGTTCAGCAAAGCATCTCATTCAAACTGTCATGGTTTCCTTCCTTTCAATGTGTAGTGAAAGTCATAGGTGAACTGGTTAGCTATAACCAAGGCATTTTTAAAAGAATTCATTTTAGTTTGATATTTCCAAGGGGTGTTTTTAAATTACCTTTTGACTGGCTTGTTTGTCTATCTATGGCTTGATCCAGTGAAATCAGAAAGTCTCCTTTGAGTCCTAGGACATTTATTCTGTGGGGGTTTTTTGTTAAACCATAAATGAACAGACTTGGCCTCTTGGGTTTTTGGTGGGTTTTTTGGGGGGGTTTGTTTTGGTGGGGTTTTTGTTTGTTTGTTTTTTGGTTTTTTGGTTTTTTTCTCCCCACAGTTTGACAATCCAATGCAAAACTGGAAGCTTTTGTAACATACAGAGTATTTATTTTAATGGTACTTTGCAACCCCTGCAGTTTGTCTATGGGGGATGAGGAAAAATTGACAGTCTGGAAGATGTCAAATCACTGAGATTTGGCTTTTCTTCTCTACAGTGTATTTTTTTCTCTTGATGTACAGAGAGGTGTAAGATATAATTGATGTCACTGTGTGACTGCTTAGATAAATGATAAAATAACAGACTGCCCATGTCTTCTCTGTATAAAATCTTTTCTATAAACTTCTGTCAGGTATGTGTAGCTGCTGTCCTGATGTAATATGCCTGTTGCCAGAGTTGGGCACGGTGACTGCTGTAAAACATGTTACTTTCTGTATTAGCACTATCTAGTTTGAGTAAATAAAATTGTGATTACCAAACCTCTGCCATGCCTGTTCAGTGTGCACCCCTCAAGAATATCACAGAACCACAGATTAAGGTTAGAAGGGACCTCTGGAGATCATCCAGTCCAACACCCTGTCAAGGCAGGGTCACCTCGAGCAGACGACACAGGAACACGTCCAGGTGTGTTTGGAATGTCTCTGGAGAGGAAGACTCCACAACCTCCCTGTGCAGAGTGCGTTGCTGATATAAATAAAAACTGGTGATGTGGGAACGCAGCTGAAGCCTCCGTTGGCTATTTGTGTTTTTTAATGGATGTACAGGCAGTAGGGAGCGCAAAACTATGCATGAAGCACTCCTCTGGCACTATCTTTGCGCGGGGTGAGCTCGACCGAGGGAAATGGTCGCTGCCGGGGGACCGGGCACCTCTCGGGGCAGGAGGGGTGGGTGCGGAAGTCAATGCGGTGCTGGTGACGGGGGAGCCTTGGGCCATTCCTGCGCGGGGAGGAGCCGCTTCCCGCTGGGTAGGAGAGTCCGTGTGCGGGGCGGGAGGGGGTGAGGGAAGCGCCCGTGGGCTCCTCCCCTGGTCTCCGTCCCTCCGCCGCCGCGGTGAGTGCCGGGGAAGGGCCGGGGCACGGGCGGGCTGCCGCGGGGAGGGCTGGCCGGTCCCAGTGTCTGCTTTCCGTAAAGCAAAGTTTCTGTGGTACCGCGTGAACGTCTTGCAAGGTGGGAGGGGGAGGGCTGCGCCGCTCCTGAGGTGGAAACTTCGGGGTTCCTTGGTGTTTCCTCAGGAGGGTCCGTCCCGCCCGGCGGCCGGCGCTGCCTGACGGGGAGTGGGAGCGGGGACGCGCGGCAGCGCTCACAGCTGCGCGGCGTGGGGACAGCGCCTTCGTACGAAACACAGCAGCGCTGCCCGGCGTAAATGGTGCTCCAGGTGCTGGCGAGGATGTGGTGCTCCTGAGGGCTGTTGAGGACGGGCGGCGAGGTCCCAGGGACGGAGGAGGTGGGAGGGATGCACCGCTCCCCTCCCGCCCTGGCGGCCGCCTCGCTGCCCGTGAGCGGCCGTGGCGGGGTGCTGTGAGCCATTTGCTTCCCCGAGAGCCGCAGCGCAGATCGCAATCCAGGGATGTCACGGACTCACGCGGCACTCGCTTAGGCCCGGGTGCTTTGCCCACCTCGCGCGAAAGAAGCTGGAAGAGAAAGAGGCGGGAATGATTCGCAGGGCAGGATGGTGCCCCGTGGTTTGGCCGTGATTCCATCAGTTCCGTGATTCCATCAGCTGCAGCTTTCCGTGTAGGATTGACTGCTGGTTGAATGTGAAAATAGTAAATGATAATAGAAAAGTTCCATGGTTATAGACCACAGTAAATTGCCCCCTCCTCCTCTGTCTCTTAACAAAAAAAATTCCCCAAGATTTCTCTGGTTGGAGAAAGTTTCTTGGCTTTCTAGTAGTGGCTCCTTATTATTTATTGATCTTTTCCCACCGGGAAGGAGTTACAAGGAAGCCACATAAAGTCTTCCTGACAGGGACTTCTTAATGCATTCAAACACTATATATAAAGTTATATTTCTATACAGAGGAATCTGTTAAGATATGTAGGAACAAAACCTGTGAGGGATCTGAATATTTCTGTTAAAGCCTGTGCCTTTTAAAGAAAAGCTTGTCATTTTACCAGATGGAGGCAGAAGTAATTTCTTCTGTGGTCTTTTATATCTGTTGCTCTTCAAATAACTAGGGATGCTTACAAAAGCTTCTCATACAGTCAAAAGAGACAGAGGGCGGGGGGAGGAAAAACCACTGAAAGATGCTGATCTCTGGGACCACAGAACGAAAGCACGAGTTGTAATGGATTTACAGGAACATGATGTTAACATATGGCTCCCTGGGCATTTATTGACATGTGTAGCATCAGTGATGGTAGTTAGACATTGGGAAGTGGGGCGTGATGAGTATGCTTTAATTCACACAAACAGAATAATTTAAGATCTGCACAGGGAGTCTGTACAAGCCCTACCAATGCACCATTTTTGCTATAATAATAAAAGGCTATTTTTTAGTACCTTTGGGAATACATTGCATTGCTTCTCATCAAACATGCAGACTTTTTGTGTAGCATATGTGCCCATTTGCCTCTGATCTCTGCATGTTTTTTACTGTTCTTGAACTAAGTAAAATTGCTGAAGTTCTTTTATATGTGAGAACTGCTGTGTGGAAATAGGTGTTTTATTCACTTACTATAGTCAAAGACTGACTGCTGTTGCATGCATGACATAAGATGTAGAAAATCTTATTTTCTGTCTCTCCAATGATAGCAAAAAGTTGAATTTATGCTGGCCTGACAGAGACCAGATTACCAAGCAGACCAAAATTTCCAGTTCTCCTCTTGCTGTAATGACTGTGTAGTGAGTAACTGGCACTGTAAAACAGCTTTTCTCAGGAAACAAATCTGACTTGGAGATGCAGAGGGCATAGGGCTCCATTTCATGTGAAACAGAGCATTGTTTTCGTACAGCCACCTCTGGAAAAGTGATCGTCTTTTGAATGCTTTGGACAGAAGGCTGTGCTAGTGGGGACTCCCCTAGCCCTGGGCTGGTGCTCAGGTTTGTGTGCTTCACTCTTGTCCTGCCACAGTTGGCTACTAGGTGCTGTGTAAATCCTGAAGATAATCCAGCTGCTGGCTGCAGGTAACTAGGTAATAGCAGAGGACTATTTCACAGCAATTTAGAGGAACAGTTCTTGTCAGAATAGATTGCAGAAGAAGTAGAATTGACTGTTTTCAGCTCTCCAGAAATATTCTAGATTGGTCTCAAATTTGCTTTAAGGGACAGTTGTTAATTAATTTGCTCCTTGTATTGTCTTTACTGCATCATTCTACACAGTCTCCTCTGGAGCAGCCAGCTCAATAAGGACTCAATTCCCTAGCTGACCCAGAAGTTGAAATGTTTTTTAGCTGTTCTGTAAGATACTTCAGCCCCTTTATCTACAGCATTTACCTTTGACAAAACTTTGCAATTAACTTTTCAACACATTGCAATAAACCAGCATATTCATTGCTGCCAGGGGTCTTGCAGCCCTGGAAGGGTAACAGGCATCACAGTTTTGTTAGAAGAAAGAGCGAGATCTTAGTAAAAAGAGGATGTGAGGAGGGCAGGGCCAGGGAAAGTAGAAATGTATATATGCTTGCACAATGCTGAGAGTAGAGGGAACTCAGAGGAAACACGAGATAGAAGTGCCAGTGCCTTCACTGCAGCTTATTGACATGGATTGTACAAAACCTTGCGGGAAGTACGATGCTTTTACTGTACCTCTTACTATGACAAATTTCATTTCCCTGTTTCATTTCCCTCCTTATTCCTGGCCTGATCCCCATCTTGCTTCCTCTTTTTATTCTCAGTTGCACAGGTTTATGATGGCATTGATTGCCACACTTGCTGTTGCTTCTCATATCGCTTCAATCCCCATCAGCATTTCATTTGGCCAAGACCCTGTCTTTCCTTTCTTCTTGACTTCTACAGCTGGTGGGTAGGTGTTCTGCTCTCGGGTTCTTTTAAATTCCTTTTAGTCTGTTTCCTGCCTTCTTCACCTGATGGACTTTGCTGTCCTCAAAATGGCTAACTGCATTTCCTCTCCAATATCATTGGCAGCCTCTTCAGTAACTTATTGGGTTTTTTAAATTTTTCCTCTTAGGAACCAGAAGTCCATTCTGTTCCCAGATAGGAAGGTTTTCCCCATGAGTCTTTCTCCTGTTGTCTCCCTATACCAGACTCCTGCTTCATTCAGGTATCATCTGTCTTATCTGTCTCCATTCCTTCTTAGGTGTTCTGCTGTTTCAGCTACTCTGTCAAGCTTTCAAGTCTTTCTTTTTTTCTTGCTCATTTCTCCAAATAGATGTGTTCACAAGCTGTTGCTGTTAGAACAGGTGATCCGTTTTGACCGTAACTTGTTAGAGCCTTAAGGTGTCTCTCAGAAAAATGATTTTACTCACTTTTTTTCCCTTTCAGAAATGGAAGGCAATACACTGAGGTGTCTCACATTAATGTGTGTCTCAGTCTTTTCTAACAACATCCCCTGTGACTGATGCAACATTAGTCACACAGATGGCACTGGAATTGAATCCAGTATCAGGAGAGCCCAAGATAAGGCAAAGATCACTGTATGCACTCTAGTAAGGAATGCCTGCTTAGAAGCCTATGTATAATGCCTATTTCAATGCCTACTTATAACCTGCAGAAGCATTTACCTTTAAACATACCAGATGTGTAACCTAGCATTGCGAAACTGACAGATCCTTCCCACAAGAGACTTAGCAACCTTGTGTTCCCTCACTGAAAAACTCATATTGAAGCACTATGGAAGTTGGGACTCTTTGCAGAAAGAGAGGTGATGGGCTGGAGACCTCATGTTGGCCTCATGTTTTTAAAAACACCATCAAAAAAACCTCAACAGCAAAAAAAAACCCCAACAACACAAAGCCCTAGTGAAACAGAATCATGTATGTCAAGTTTCTTCATACAGTTGATATACTTTGCTATGAATACATGTAGCAGGAATCTTTCTGTTCCAGCATAATTTAAAGTGTTCAGCTCTTCATCTGGTATGGATTTTCTTAGTCTGTGAATGGTGGGAATTTCCATTTTATTCTTGCTAAAAAGGACTGATGAAAAATACTAAGTACTCCAGTACTGGATGGTGTGGGGTTTTGCAATAAATTTAGTATTTTCATTGAAAATATCACTGAGTACGTCATCATGCACAGAATTCATATTGCCAGTCCTGACTTCCCTGCTTGGCATTTTTGCTCTTTCTCCTTTTCTCCCTGATGTTTAGCCTCACTGTATATTCCTTTTTTCTTGGTTTCTTGTTTCTCCCTTCTCCTGCAGATCACCCTGTGTGAATGGGAATGTGCTCTGTCCTGCAGCATTTGTATGCACACCCCTTCCAGTAGCAGCCATGGTTTGTACTGACTTGGACGTAGTCAGATGCAGGACAGACATCTTTGAGACCTTCTGGTCGTTCCATGTTTTTCATGTTCTGTTCTGCTGCTGTATTTCTTCTTTCTTTTCTTATGCTCTTTGTAGATGGAACTGAAATAGTGAAGAAAATACTTCTATTTGCTTTGTGCACTTGAAAGCATGTTTTTTCTTATGATTTTCTGAATATTTATCTCAGTTCTTCTTACAAATTAGGAAGAAAGAAAATGCATTAGAATAATGTGGTCCTGGAATAACCAAAGCAAGCAAGGAATGTTGGGTGGATGCAGTATCTTGAAAAAATAGGGTTAATATTTTAATTGCATGTTTTAAGATGATGCTATCTCTTTAACTAAAGCCTTCAAAAGTTTAAGGCTAAATTATGTTTTCAACATGCTTGGTCTTCATTCACGGAATGAGCTTTCTTGAACAAAGAGATGTGCCAGTGTGGCTTCTGGAAAGCTGGGTGACTCAGAAATCAGCCACTTCCTGGGGTGGGTCATCTGAATGGGGTAATGAAAGCTTGATTTGTCTGAGTAGATGTAGTCACTTACTGGTGTGGTAAGAAGATCAGATCACTTGGTTACATTCCGTTTGTTGGAAACAGTTTTGCCTTTTTGGAGTTGGCTGTGACCCAGAACAGTTGTGCTGGGGATTTGCCAGGTCTCAGACCTTGGAGAGCCTAACTCTTAATGCAGTTATCTGCATCCATGCAGGTCAGCAACTGTAAGCTGGGACCTGTTGGGAAATCTGCGGAGCTAAGCTGATTTGCCCTGCTGGTTTGAGTGTAGATAGTTACTATCACTAAAATGCAGTAGCATAAACTGTGTCTTTCTCCAGCATCAGGCAGGAGAAGCTTCACTGATGCAGACAGCAGCTTCTGATATAGAAAACCCATAGAAGTGAGATTGTTCCAGTAGCAGGTCACTTAGAATAATCTGTGAGCTGGCAGAACTTAGTTATAGCTTGACAGGGGAGTGCTAGAGAGCATTTGAGAAAGTTTGCCATCACTGCAAGTGTCTTGGGCAATTGTGAGAATTTTGTAGCAGCAGAGTTGGCACATTTACAGAATTGTTGAAGGGTAATGTCTTTTGGTTTTGTTAATATGACTATAATCAGAATCTAAGAACATTCTTCCAGATATCTCTTGACCTGCTTGAACCAACAGTATGTTTTAACTGTTACTGGGCGTTGTCAGTCATTTGTGTTGATCATGCAGATTCTCACTTTCTGTGTGGAGGTGATTCAGTTGTGATCTTGGCAAAAAATTAGCTTCCTGCATGGGAAATCATATGTGCAAGTTTGTACCTAAATAGTACCTAAATGAACTTACTGTTGAACTGTAACTACAATATAACTTCATGCCTACTATATGGTGGGCACATTAACTAAAATTACAAGAAGCCCTGCTTTAGTAATACTATAGAGAGCAGTCTGATCCTGATTCCTCTTGCTTTATGCCCTGCAGATAAAAATAGGAATAAATGGGCATCTAAAAAGAGCTCCCAAGATGTGGTTTGGAGAACAAGGGCATACACTGTGTATATATTTGCAGACAAGGAGAGAGCATTCATGCTAAAGAGTGTGGTTTCAAAATAACATCCTGCCTGGTGTTGGTGAACCTTGTCCTTAGAAGCTAAACTCTTTTTCCTAGTTTAGCTAAAACTGCCTCAGAGCTCACAAGGCCTTGCTTTCAGGAGCAGGTATTATATTTTCAGCACTTCTTACAGTCCCTTGTTGTTAACAACGAAAAAGCAGAGTGAATTGCTACTATAAATTAATTCCTCCTACAAAATTAATTGCTATGAAGTATAATTTTATTCTGTTTATTTCCTTGTCCAGATTATGTTTGGACAGATGCCCTGCTTTGTCTACTCAAACATGAAAAACTAATGAAAATATTAAATTATGCATTAGGAACAGGCAATTAATAAAGCAGATGCCAGTGGTGGTGTTTGAGGCAAGCTAGAGTATAATACTGGTAACAGGAGACAGACTGCTGGTTGTAGGCATTTTATTTTTCAAAACCTGAACAAATAAATGGAAGTACCTAAGGAAGAAACATTATCAAGAAGTTGGCCATGATACTACACAAAGTTTGGGAGTATTCTGTGATGTCTAACTGAAGGATGTATGTGCATAGAATAAGGTTTAAACTGAGGTTCTGTACAATTACTTTTTGCAGGCTCGGTGATGCGAAGGACAGATCTCTTGTTTGCCTGAAGTTAAATCCGAGCTGACCTGTCACTACAAATGGACAGTTTTTCAAAGATGAGGCTTGGTGGAACAGCTTCTTGGTATCTCAACTATGGAAGGCCAACTTTGTGCTAATGTGGACATTTCTGTGAAAAGTCCTCCAGGAGCAAGCCCTCAGTCCTTCATTGCTTTGCTGAAGGTTCACCGAGAGCTTCTGGTCAGTAGGATCCGAAACACACAGTGCTTGATTGATAACTTGATTAAGAACGACTACTTCTCCACTGAGGATGCAGAGATCGTTGTCCAGTTTCCTACTCAAGCAGATAAGGTATAATTTTCTTTTTTCCTAGCCAGTGAAGCTTTTGGTTACTTTGGTTACTTAGTTTATCACCAGATTTTAAGGGTTCATCTGACAATTTTACATCTAGTGCATGTTCTAATCTTTGTTGTTTTGGAGATTTCCCACCTGTTCTTCCTGGATGAGTGTCTCCAGCACATCCCTTTCCAGCTCGGCTGGCACTGCTGGTTTTGCCCGTTGGCAGCTTTAAGAATTTAGCAGGGTGATAATTGCTGTTCTGTCCCTCCCAGCTGCAGCTTTGTCCTCTGATAAAGATGTGGCCACGTGGTTGTTAGAGTATAGCAAGGAAAATCTGCTTAGGATACCGTGGGATAGATCACCCTGCTTTAGGAGAGACAGAAATGAAATGTTGTTTTAGAAGTTAATGATTGTTTGTTGTCTGTATGAACACCTTTTTTCTTTAAAGACCTATGTACGTTGTAAATGTTTCTGTGGAAAATTTATGTATCCTGGCATATTTGGGGTTTTAATTAATCTTTGGACATTAGTAGCAAGAATTATTTCCTTTCATTAGAAGAAAATTATGGTTTACACAGTTGGTCTTTGCATGGTAGCTTGAAACAGCTGAGAAGATTGTTTTCCAGACCAACCAATCAGGCAGCTTCAGACCCCTGTCACAGTTAGGGGCAGGCAAACCATAAAAAATTTAAAGACCTTGGACGTCACCAACAATGCAGATTTTCATAAAATAATCATTCTTGCTGACATGTTGAAATGGTAACACAGTGCTCACACTGTGTGTAGGGTCAAAGCTGAATAAATGCACACTGTATGATTATCTCAATTTCTTATTGTTTGGCATAATATGCATGGTTGTTGTACCAAAGCTGAGGGGGAGGCCATGCATCAGGAGTCTAAGCAGAGACAGAGAGCAGGCCACAGTGGTGTAAGTGAAGTGGACTCTGTGTGAGCTTCTCTGGAAGGCATAAAACTGCTTTTTAGCGCCTACAAATTGTCAGAAAATGCTCCATGTTTGCTGTGCTGCATGTACATCACCGTGATATAAGTTCACAAGAGACCACAGTCTCTAGAAACCCTTTATCTGGTTTAGAACTGTATTCTTCATTCATTTCTAGCAAGGGGATCCTGACATTCAAAATGTGCTTTCAGATGACTGCTCTGTCTTGCAGAGGGCTTTTTACTAGGACTGCCTTGTACTGGTGCACAGAGATCTGCCTTGCCCATGGAGGTGACACTTTGTGCTGAACTGCTCCAGCCACTGCCTGGTAGCCATTAGTTTTGGTAATAACTGCAGGCATAGGGGCCATTGTGCAGAGGGAGCCTGGAGAATTGAGTTGCTGTGTTGGAAGGAAAAGTTGTAGGGTTTTGGCTCAGCATTAAGATCCAGGGAGGGATTCAGCCTATCCTGCTCTGGACCTGCCTGGATCCTGAGGTAAATCCAAATGTGACTGGAGTATTTACAAAACAGAGGGTAAGTTTAGGGCACTGAGAAACCACCTCTATTTTCATTTTAAACAGCACAGGGTTTAAAATACACTGTCTAGCCAAGTTGAGGAAATCCTTTGGGTTCCCTGTTGAGGAGTGGTATTTATCCATTTTGTTTCTGGTTAGTGTGATTGAGCTACAAGTTTAGACCTTAACCTGCAGAACCAACTCTCTCACAGCATTCAAACACAAATGGCAGCTGGGTTTTATGGTGGTTCCAATTGAATTGAGCTGGATTTTAGTTTCACCTTTTTGAAGCACCAGTTTTGATTCTGGCCCCCTGCTCCAGTCCAGAAAGGATCCTAAAGCAGTTGACAGGTATTACTGTGATAAAATTCTGTGTATCACTGATCTTTCCTGTGGTGTTTCTTTAGGTTCGCAAAATTCTAGACTTGGTTCAAAGCAAGGGAGAAGAAGTTTCAGAATATTTCGTCTATGTCCTGCAGAAAGTCACTGATGCTTACTATGAGCTTCAGCCTTGGCTGGATGAAATAGGTTATGAGCCTTCAGAGAATATCTGTAGTAAACCTGTGGTAAATACAGATCCAGGTAAGGTCATGCACCTCTATCCCTTCCCTTAGGACTGCCCTGCTATGTAGGGAGGCTCCAACCAAGTGATAGGAGAGTAAGAGTTTAGGCAAGCACAGCTAGGGAAAATTAAAAGGCAAAATTAATCAGCCAAATTATAAGGCACACTATATAACACAAGGGTGATGTTGATAAATTACATCCTGTTTTGTTAAACTCAGGCTCTTTCTGCATTTGGTTCTGGGTATGTAACACAATGGCAGAACCATCTTGTGCCAGCTGTAGTATCTTCTAGGCCTCTACTACAATTTATTAGCAACACTGTGATGTTTTGGCCATGGACTAGCCAGTATTTCATGATGAGAACAGTCAAGCAATGAGGCAGGTTGCCCAGGGAGGCTGTGCAGTCTCCATGGCGGTATTCAAGATCCAACTAGACAAAGCCCTAAGTAACTTCATCTGATGTCAGAAATTATCCCATTTGCAGCAGGAGGTAGGACTAGACTTTCTGAAGTTGTCATCCTAAGTGATGATTTTTAGCAACCCTAAAAATCAGAGTTTAAGTATTGCAGAAATTATTTCCTCTGGAGAGGTTTTTCCATACTACATAAATATAAGAATTACTTTGCCCCCATCTGAAGCTAAGTTTCTGTTGGAAACCACAGGCCAATGTTGTGCAATAATGAGATTCTCTTGTGGCTTTTTTGTCATCTGAAAAAAAAATCTTTTGCGGTGCCTGGTACTAGGTTTCTAAAATACATGACTTCTATTTGCAATAATATAAATGACTAAAGAAGTTAGGCAAGAATAACCACCTACCTGGTAGAACTGGAGTTAAAATATAAGTACAGTAAAATCAGTGACCAACAACTCCAACAAGCCTTTGCAGAGAGTTAAGCAGCCTTTAACAAAGGCTCAGGGACTTGGCTTTGAGTCTCAGCTGAAGGATAGCAGCTCCTTAAACCAATGCAGCATCAGTACTGGCTTTCAGGAAGTGGTGGCTCACATGTGACCTTTCTTTAGCACCTGAATTTCCCAAGTGGTTGATGATGGCAGCACAAATAGAATTAATCTGCCAAATAACCCTTTCCACATTAGAATTACTTTTGTTTATTACCCCCTCTGAGTTCCCAAAGAGGTGGGTCATTGTATACATAGGTTTTTAAATAATAGTCTCTTTAATAATGGTTCGTTGTCTTTTCAGTTAGCAGGTATTGCCAGAAACTCAGACATGAACTGGGACGGGACTCCAAGTTTTTTATGTTGTACGCTCAGAAGGAGGAGGTGCTGCTTGAAGAAATCTACTCCAACAGCATTATGGAGCTGGTCAGTTTTACCAATGAGAGTCTTGGTCACGTGGGTCGGTTAGAAGCCCTTTTTGATGATGCAGTTGGGCTAATTAATGAAGATGGAGAGACTGTTTATGTCTACGGTGATGCAGGAATTGGAAAATCCATCTTGCTGCAAAAGATACAAAGCCTTTGGGCCAGGAAGGAACTGAACATAGGGGCCAAGTTTTTCTTCCGTTTTCGTTGTAGGATGTTTAGCTGCTTCAAGGAAGATGAAGCCATATGTTTGAAAGACCTGCTCTTCAAATATAATTGCTACCCAGACCAGGACCCTGCAGAAGTGTTCCATCACATCTTGCAGTTCCCTCATACAGTTCTATTCACTTTTGATGGCTTTGATGAGATCTATTCCAGCTTTGATCTCAGCAGTGTACCTGAAGTATGCTCACCCAATGAACCCATCCACCCCCTGGCACTGCTCGTAAGCCTTCTTAGAGGAAAGCTTCTTAAGGGGTCCAAGAAAATTCTTACCGCCAGGACAGGAACTGAGATCCAAAAAAACATCATTAGGAAGAAAGTGGTGCTCCGCGGTTTCTCCAGGAACAACTTGAAGGAATACACAGCTATGTTTTTCAAAGACGAGCAGCAAAGAGCACTGGTGTCAAACCAGCTGGAAGCTAACCCAAATCTCTGCAGTTTGTGTTCAGTGCCTTTATTTTGCTGGATTATCTTTAAATGCTTTGAGCACTTCCACTCCAGCCAGTGGTTTGATGGCCACGAGCTTCCAGACAGTTCTGTTACATTAACAGATGTATTTTTGCTCATGATTGAAGTACACCTGAATCGATCTGTGAAAACAAATTTGCTGAAGAGCAATATCAGGAGCCAAGCAGAGGTGTTCAAATCAAGAAAGGAAAGTCTTCTAGCTTTGGGTAAAATGGCATACAAAGGGATGGAGAACTCTTCCTTTATCTTTGAGCAGGAGGAAGTCTCATTGGCAAACATCTCTGAAGATGATTTGCAATTGGGCTTTCTCAGGACAGTTAAAGGTTACAGTGGCTGTGACAGTCAGGCCACTTATGAGTTCTTGCACTTAACCCTTCAGTCTTTTTTCACAGCTTTGTTTTTGGTTATGGAGGAGAAGGTGGGTACCAAGGAGTTACTTGAGTTTTTCAATGAATGTTCTTCCATGGAGACTG
Organism: Serinus canaria; assembly: GCF_022539315.1. Classification (NCBI taxonomy): domain Eukaryota; kingdom Metazoa; phylum Chordata; class Aves; order Passeriformes; family Fringillidae; genus Serinus; species Serinus canaria. The sequence goes on from NC_066315.1 coordinate 42,582,712, forward strand.
CCCAGCCTACTTGCCTTCGTATCCCCTGGCTGAAGAAACAACTAGCAGGGGAGGATCCTTTCCAAAATAAAGAACACTGTAATTTTACCAACATGTTTCTTTGTGGCCTGCTTTCTGGATCCAGGCAGAAGCTCTTCAGACATTTAGTTTCGCCTGCGGTCCTTAAGAGGAAGAGAAAAACACTCATCACATACCTTGGGGAGAGCATGAAATCCCGCCTGAAAGGCTACACTCGGTCCAGGCTGAAAAGCTACAATCAGGTGCAGATGCAGCCCAACTTTGTGTGGATGCTGAGGTGCCTGTACGAGACGCAGAGTGAGAAGGTGGGGAGGATGGCAGCCCGCCGCATGCACGCCAACTACATCAAGCTGGCCTACTGCAACGCCTGCTCTGCCGACTGCAGCGCCATTTCCTTCCTTCTGCACCACTTCCAAAAGCACCTGGCTCTGGATTTGGACAACAACAACATCAATGACTACGGAATAAAGCAGCTGCAACCTTGTTTCAGCAAGCTTGCAGTGATCAGGTAGGAGTCTCTGTATGTAAGAAGGTCCTTGCATTTTCTTTGTTTATTTCACAAACCGGCAGGCTGAAGGAATTGATCTTGCAAGTGGAGAAATAGGAGGATTGGTGCTGCTGGAAATTAATGTTTCAGGTCTTCTGAAATCTTTGTTCATTTAGTCACATGAGCAGAGATAAGCTGTGAATTTGGAAACGAAAATGGAAGGGGTGGAAAGAAGTCCTTAGAAGCACAGACTGTTTAACCTGTGGGTTTAGTTAGCTCCATCTCAAATTGTTTTCTCTCAGAAAAGGATTTTTATGAGAGAAGGTGCTTAAGGGAAAAAGGAAACAAAAGGGCATCCTCCATTATCTGAAGATTGCCTGAGGCCAACTCTGCCCTTGGTGATAAGGTAGGTTCTCCTATTCACAATAACTCTTGATCAGAAGCTCTGAATTTCTTGCTTTTGCATCCTGTCAAAATGTCTGGCATTGGTAGGACAAAAACTGTCACTACATCTATGAAAGAATGTAGTTGATGCTTTCAGATGTGGTGTTTCCCCTGAGGTGATGTGAAGGGAGGACATAGCTGGGTGTGAACAGGGAGAACGAACTCCACCTCTAACACCACAGGTCAGATTGTTTCACCTCCAGCCCTTTGAGCTTGTACCATGTAGGTATATCTTATTTGTCCAAAGACTTAGGTGCAGAAAATCAGGTTCTTTTTTAAAGCTCCTTCAGCCTCATGAGAATTTTTTTTTTAGCAATTGGATTTATTCCTCTTGTTTGGCTGTGCCTTGCCTTGTTTTCCTCTAGGAATAAATCAAAGCCAGTGACTCTTGGTTTTTTCCTCACTTATTTGCAAATTGACTGACCTCCCAGGAGAAAGCAATAAGGAAACTCCTGGGGAAAATGCATAAGTATGTGCGACAATACAAAGAAAAGGCCAGCCTTTCATTCTTCATGCCTATCATGTGATCATGCCATACACAGTGTGATCCTAACACCATCCCCAGCACCAAAACAGTCTTTTAGGCTGCCCTTTTAGGGTCCCTTTATGGATCTTCAGACGTTGGAACTTTTATTTCTAATGAGAAATTTCTGCAGGTCAGGAAATATTGTTTCCAAGAGCTTTTCTATCCCTTTCAAAGAAGCAGGCTGTCCTGATCTGTAGAAATTGGCTGATCTCTCCTGTGGGCTGGTGCATTCCAGAGGGACCAGGTTGCTAACTAGCAAAGGCTAGGGAGGCTGTTGGTGATAAGGGACTCTCAGCAGGAAATCCTCAGGTACTGAGTTCGTGTGCACACTAAATGTGGTCAAAATGTTTTCATAGGGACAGCTTTACCCAGAAAATGTGATTCATGGCAATTGGAATGCTTCACTTGAACCTGTCCATAAGGTGAAAAAGCTTGAGAGGTTACAAAAAAACCCCCCAAAACAACAACAACAAAAACCCCACCCCAAACAACTGCGAGACAAAGCATTTTTATTCTGTGAATGACTGACATTGATTTGCTTCGTGTCTGGCTGGGACAATAAAATTAGAAACATCTAGCACACCCATGGGAGCACAGTTCTGTTTTCTGGCCAGGGCTTTTCACAAACTTTATTGGGTGAAGCCTGAATGTGCTGTGACTTTCAAGATGCCTGGCTTTCACTCTGTACTCAGAGAGAAGATTGCAACACTGGTAGTTTGGACAGCTTGCTTTTGCTAGGGTGTTAAGCAGACTTTCTTCCTGGAATCACAGTAAGCACAGAAGGGGGGTGAGATGTTTATCTGGAGTCTGACTTCCTACATTGTATTGTTCTCAGTTCTGTGGACAGCTTCCAGAGCATTACCTAGGAGATCTGGGATTTTCTGATTTTTATCAGTTTTGGAGTGAGCCACATGAATGTGAGCTCACATTTCCCTTAACAGCTTTTAATATGTGGCATAAGGACCTGTTAAAATATCAGAGGAAAATGCATAGGCCTCCAGTCCTTTGTTAACTCACAGGTGATGAACATTTCTTGTATATATTGATTCAGACTTTTCATTCCCTTCTTTCCAGGCTCAGTGTAAATCAGGTCACAGATCATGGTGTAAGGATCTTGTATGAAGAACTCTCCAAGTACCAAATTGTGTCTTTCTTGGGGTATGTACCAAGCTGGGAGCAAAACATAGAGTTTTATTTTCTAGTATCAGCAGTGATACTAGAAAATAAAACTCTAATGCTGTCAGTACTGACTCAGCAGAGGTGGGGGGGAAACTCCAGTTTAAGCAAAGCAGCTTTTTGTGTCAGAAATGATTCTGTGACAAGGACCACAGCTTCCTCTCCCCTCACACTCCCTCACAGCCTCCTGCTGGCATCAAACCCTTCTGTGGCACAGTGTGGACCTCTGTCAGGTTACTGAACTGTGTGAGCATGCTAATTTTTATACCTTCTGCTGTGGAAGGGATAGACTGCAAGCAAGAGAGCATGTGTAGGTAGAGCCTGCTGTTTTCTCCACTGTAAACTGATTTATTTCAACCATGCAAAGCAGATGCAGCTTGGTAGAGACTGCAGTCAGGAAGATGCAGTTTCAAGTGTCATGTTCATGATACCAATTTCTTTCAAGAGCTAAATTAGTTCTTAATGAAGTTGAAGCTGGAAGGCATGTTAGCTCTGACTTCCTGCTCTTGGTTAAGTAGATACATAAAAATGACTTTTTGAAAGGTGAACATGAATACCAAGAATAGCTTTTTTCCTCTGGTGCCCTAATGTAAGTACAAGTGCTCAAGTATCTGCTCTACAGTAATATTTGCAAGGGGATTTTGTGACTTTTAAGAGACCAAAAGTACATTATGGTGTTTTGTCTTTTGACTTATCTTCTGGCAATATTATTTCTGTACTAGCACAGGAATAAAGAGAAACTTTGTTTGCTTGTGGAGACCATTTATTTTAAAAATTATATAAATATTCATGATTTGCAGTCTGGTCTCCTTATATTTTATATCTAGCCCATCACAATATGAATTATATATCAAAATAGAAATACAAGCAACTGTGAATATGTACAAAGCCTCACAGAAAAGATAGATGCTGTGTGTGCATCATAAAACATTCATGTTGTAAATATTTAACAGCAGTAATAACCTATTTTTACCAATGTGATTTTTCTTTAAGCTTATACAACAACCAAATCACTGATGTTGGAGCCAAATATGTTGCAAAATTAATTGAAGAGTGTTCAAGCCTGGAATATGTTAAGTATGTTGGATTTTTTTTCCTTTCTACACTATCCTAATTAAGATTAAGCAACTTGAAAGGGGAAGAAGAGTGGGAGAAAGACAAAAATTGTATTTGAAATAAAATATAATTTAGGCTTCAATTGTATATTTGTGTTGCAGCAGTCTAGCAGTGGATGGCGCAGGTGAAACTCGTAAATTCATAGTCTTTTCTGGAATACAGTAGTGAGTTAAAGGAGTGCATGAGACCTGTTCTTTACCTAAATCCAATCTGAGCACATGAACGAGGCTTAAGCTGTGCATGAACCTTGCTGCTGCTTCCAGCAGGCAAATTCCCTTGGATTTAGTACCAAGAGTTTTAGTTCCTGACCTTTTATGGGCCACTGGGGTCAGGCTGTGCTGGTGTCATACCTCAACTCTGGAATTCCCCAAATTCACTTGGTGAGTTGTTCCCTTTAATTCCTGGAACTTCCCAGATAAGAGTGTCTGGCCATGCACGTTTGTTGGACAAAAAGGTAGATCATTAACCAATGGTTTAATTGTGACCATAGCAGAAACCAGAGGTAACTGCAGCAATGTCAGCTTTTGGAGGGAATGTAGGAGCAGGCAGCCAGGGACTTTTGGGTTCTAGTCCTTGTTCTACCACTGACTTGGTCTGAAACCCCGCTCTGGCCATATCCATCCTACTTGAAATTTTTGCAGAATTTTGAAACCCAGGAGCACTTAGTTTTTTCAGTGCTTTGCTTATTTAATGTAGCTTTCACAAAAAAAGCCTGTTGAAAGATGGTTGCATTCAGGCTACATAGTAACCCTAGAGGTTATTTTGAGATAGAGTGCACATTCATGTGCCCAAAGTCAGCCAAACAAGACAGTTTTATGTAAATATAGTGGCCTGGGGGCTGGGGGGGAAGGTTGGGGGTTTGGTCTGTTCTTTAAATCAATCTATATGCAATTATCTCTCCCTTGAACTCCAGCCATTTGATATCCACATAGGCCAAAAATAGAAGAGGCCTTGTGTTAAATGCCAGCCAGAGAATGACTGCTGCACTGACCTATGCCACTGCCTGTGCTTACAAGAGAAAGACTTGAAATTATTGCAGTCTGTGCCTATCAGCTGCAGTCTCCTCTGGAAACACACAGTCAAGAAATATTCTGTTCCCTGTGGCATCATGAAGCATGCTGCATGTAATTCATGAGCTCTATAGCAATTGCTGACAGTATGAATTCTATTAAAAACAAAGCTGGGGTCCTTGCCCTGAGGATCAGTTCCTAAAGCTCATTTCTAACATACTGAGCACCAAACCCAAGACTACTGCAGTACTTCTGATTTGGAGGGCTGACATGCAAAATATGCAAAAGACAACATGAAATTATGTCTTTTAGTCAGAAGTCAAGTGCCTGCAGTATTTTTTCACTCTGGGTTAATCTTTGATAACTGCAGGTAACCTGCAGAGTTAATTAATTAGCCTTAAGTACTTGTGTGGCTTTCTGAACTGGTGTTCTGATAGCTGCACAGTTGTAAGTGATGCACCTCATCAATTTCTGTACTTTGTGCAGAATAGGAGCAAACAAAATAACGAGCGAAGGAGGGAAGTGCCTTGCCCAGGCCATCCAGAAGAGCAAGACAATGTTTGAAATTGGGTAAGTTCAGTGCTGAAGAATAGAAGTTAGGGCTTGATCTTGGCCAGGCACCTGTAAATCCCTTAGGATTCCTTGTTTTCATGCTTACCTTCTCTCCTCCTTCTATTCCTTCCCTCCTCAACAACAGCATTAGAACAAATGAGTGTAGAGGCATAGCCACATTTTCCATGGAAGAGGAAAGATGAACAGTTGTTCTTCAGTTCACACAATGTTTGGTTTGGGTTTTGGCATCTGTGTTTTAATTTTTCACTGTTCTGACAGAATCTTAAAGGAGAAGCAAACAAACAAGAGGACAGTATATGGAGCTAGCCACTTTCTTTATGGCAGCACAACTTCTTTAGAGATACTTGGTTATTTTCAAGTCTGTGTGGTTTTATAACAATTGGCACTCCATCTAGTTATTGAGTGTCATTGTTACACCTGTCAAACCTTCTGCATCACATGCTGATCAAATTGTGAGCTGGAAGAATAAAAGGGTATTCACATTGTCCTTTTCCCTTAGGCTGTCCCTAACTGCAAAGTGCTGTTATTGGAGAAAGGTCTGCATGTACTCCAAACCTTTAGTTCCTGCCCTGTTTCTCAGGAAAGGTGCTAGGTTTGATTTATTTATTTTTCCCCTCTTCTGGCAAATCCCAGTTTCTCTTTTCACTTTACAGGAGAACACATCTCTTAAAATTTAGTGCTTGAATACATGGAATTAAAACCTCTGCTTGGCCATTGTGAAAATCACAGTAGACGTGAAACATGGAAATCAGATTTGTACAATCAGATTTTTGGTCTTTAACTTTGTTGTTCTTCAACATTTCACAAATACAGTGAGCAAACTGCACACTTCCATACAGCTGGGTCTGCTGTGCTGTACTTGCTGTAATTTCAGTGGACTCCTGTTTTCTCCTGTGGAGGAAATGATCACTCCAAATGGACTTAGGATAGCTTGGACAGAAATGTTGAAATAGCAAACTGGCTCTGGAGGACAAGGAAATTCTGGGGAACTTACTGGAAGTTCATATGTTTAGATACCACAGAGCTCAATTGATTTTAAATGAGCTGCCAACTAGTTACCCATAAGCTGAGTGTGGCTCTGAGTCATCAAGCCAGGATCCCTGTAAAAAACCCAACAACATGGACTTCAGCAGAGGTGTTTTCAAACCTCATAATACAGGGTGAATTTTCTAAGTGGTTACTCTGCATAGAAAGGATTTGACCAGGTACTCCTAGTTTCTGATCAAATCTCTCCAGCTTGTACCACGTTACCTTCTCTCACAAGATAACCCTTTGTGTAATCAAGGATTGCTTTGCCATTGGAAATACTATTTCTTACCAGTGTGCAGCAAGGTGATCCCTAAAGCATTCCTGCTGCAGCAGGCTGTCTCTGTGCTGTGGCCTGAGGGTGCAGGTGAGTCAGCAGAGGTTACTGGTGCCACGAGCAGGCAGTGGAACATACCTGCCTCACTGGGGAGGGCACCTGCCAGGTTCCTCACAAGCCTGAAAGACTGTGAAGAAACCAGGAAGGAGGGGAGGGGAGAGAAGTAGGGAGAATGCATTGCCAAGAGTCAGTAGGGCAGCACAACTGATACCTCATGTTCTCCTCTCTTCACTAGGATGTGGGGTAATCAAGTTGGAGACGAAGGAGCAAAGGCATTTGCAGAGGCCCTGAGGGACCACCCCAGGTTAACAAACGTGAGGTAAAACACTAGAAGAGCCAAGCAGCTCGGTGCAGTGCTGGCTTTCCCATCCTGCTTTGAAGCAATGACTCTTCCCACCAAGAGTTGCCTTGGAATGCCATCTGGTATTGCAGCCTCTGCTGTGCAGCCAAGAGGTCCCTGGTGCAAGCGAGAGGCCAGACTCTGTCAAAAAGCCCTGTGCAGCCTTTAGGCACGTTAAAAATACCACATGACTGGCATCCTTTCCTCTGTGTGCACCTCCTCCCCTCATGCTACACAGAGTTGTGGCATTTGTGAAGGCACATGGTCAGTAGGTGCCATTTTGATCTGGGAGCATTAGCAGGAGGAGGCACCAGCTGTCACCCAATCGGGTTCCCAGTGAGCTCAGTATTAACAGTTTCTATTGAGAAAGTGCAGCAGCTCTTACCAAAGTACTTTGTAGGCCATAATATGAGGGGCTGGCACATTCTTACTTTGGGGCTTATCCTGTGCTCCAGTGGAGCTACACCACCACACATTCAGTGCTAGTGATATGTTATCCTCACTGGAGTTCAGGGATGGATCACAAACCAGCCTTCTGGAAGGCATAATACAGGTGAGGTTGGAAGCACAGCAGAAACCAGCATGTTAAACAGCCCATTCCCTGCTCAGCTTTCAAATGCTGGCTGGGGATTTAAAGATTTAAAGATGTTTTGGAGTCCCTCCACACAGCTGGAGCACTGGGTTCATGGTGACCCTTTCTATTTGTCTCCCAGTTCCAATGGCCTCCACGGTGAGGGAGCAGGCAAGGCTCCTTAGTTTCCCCACAAGGTGGCACATGGCACTAGTTTCTTCAGAAATACTCTGGGAGTTTGGGGATCTCTGGAGAGTTTATTGCTGCCATTTCAGATCTAGGGATTTCAGAGCTGGTGCCTTGTCCTCTTTTCTGCAAGTGGGTAGTCAAGCTTAAAAATTAAAAGCTGAACAGGTGCAGTGACCTAGATATATTTAAACTTAAAAGCCATCTGAAATAGCCATCTTCCCATAATTGCACAATACATCCAGACGCATCAGACTTGAGAGAAAACATTTTGAACTTGAATCAGAGCTCAGGGATTCTCAGATGAGAGCAAATATGCTAGTGAATGTGTTTGCAGAAATAAAGAGGAGTAACTGTGCTGTCTCAAGCTTGGGTTTGCTGGCACTTGTGCAAGGTGAATCCCCTGCTCTGCAGTGTACTTGCTCTTGACTTCATTTCTTATCTCCACTGGTAATCTTGCTCCATGATAAGAATTCATGGTAAGCACCTGTGGTAGCTTTATGTGAAGACCAAGGGAAGATAATCCCTACTACATCAGTTTACTTTATTTGCCATTTTTATGCCCAGGCATGTTGGACTGAGAATATCCAGTTTAAGCTGAAGCTAGGAGGGACTCATGCCAATACATACTTGTGATATTGCTCCACTTGGTTCCCCTTTCTACATTTTTTGAGGCCTTACATTATTTTAAGGGGGGAGATGCTTTTTGAACTCCTAAAGCCCAGAACCTAATTTTGACTGGATGATTTTGCGAATGTCTATTCAAAGAATGAAGGGCAGACTAAGAAGTGTTTGTGGTTTGGAATGGAAAACATTTACAAGCTCATCTCTCCATACACAACAGAAGGTGTTGTACTTGGAAGAAGAATGAAGTATTTGGATGCCTGAAGGACTTAAAGGACAAAGTGCCGTTCCTACAGGGATGACAAACACATGTAAAAACCTGTGTACTGCTATGCACAACTCTTTGTCCTTGTTAAGAGCCTCAGTTCTCAAAATTACTGAGTGCAACTCTGCTGCCAGTCCCAAGAGCACAACTCACTGACAGCAAACCTCGTGGACTGTTTGATAGACCTGCATTCAGGCTGCAGACTGTGAACTGCTCTCACTTGTAAAAGTTGTAAAGGCTCAGTGGTTTGTGAAGTATGTGAGTCTTTAAAATTCACAAATGCTGAGCTGTACATCTGGGAAGCAGATCATCCAGGATATTCCCTTGTATTTGGCAGTGGGAGAGCCAAGTGGTGCTGCTTCTTAGACATTTGTATCTTTGCTTCACAGTCTTGCATTCAATGGCATCACGACAGAGGGAGGCAAAAGTATTGCTGAAGCCATGCAGCACAACAACTCCGTGAGGATATTCTGGTAATTGACAGTGTGGTCTCTTTCTCCTCTGCTTCCTTTTCCAGAGCAAAATGCTGATTTACGTCCTCCAATCCCATCGCCCTTCCTACTTTCCCTCCTCCTTCTCTCCCTGCCCTCATCCCCTATGCTTTCCCTATCAGCAAGCTATAAGAGATCCCTTTGGAAGTATGTGGGCATGAGTAATGGATCAGCAGCACGTGTCCTTTGGGATACATTCCAGTGACCAGTGTCATGCCTCACTCTTGATTTCCCCATCTTCTCTCCTTCCCATCATCTGAAGTCAAGTTCTTTGTCCTCAGTTTTTGCACCTCTTCAGTGTTGCCTGTACCTTTTCCCACCACACCTCATTCACCTTTTAGACACTAAAGCATCATGAGAAAGTATCACAAGAACATTGTTCAGAGAAATAAAGATCTGATACTCTTGTCTCTTTTACCTCCAGGGCTTCTCTTCAATATCTCTTTGTATCCAGCCTTTATATATTGCTCAGGGCAGGAACAGCACATCCCCCTTTGGCTGCCTAAAGCTAAGTCACAGACAAGCTTCAAAAACAGGGGGCTGAAAAATAATGTCAACAGCCTAAGTGAACATTTTCTCTCCCACTTAGGTTGACTAAAAACGAGCTGGATGATGAGGCAGCAATGAGTTTTGCAGAGATGCTGAAGGTCAACAAGAAACTGGTGCATTTATGGTGAGTTACATTCCACAGTGGCACAGGCTCTTAGGCAGTCACTACATTAAAGCTTCACCTTCCAAGTCTATGTAGGTCACAGTAACAGCTTCTGTGCCTGGTCTGGATGCAGCTGACTGCTTGTGGACAGTTCTAACGGGAAGTTAACAAAGTTGCTGTCTAGCATTTGGAACCTGCTTCCATACAGGGAAAAGTTCAAGCCGTTTCTGGTAACTTTCAAACTAATGATTGATTTCATCTCTCTGGCCTCAAAATCAAAAGTTTCAAAAAAAACAAAAACCCAAAACCCCAAGCAGACAGCTAGAATAGAATAAGGTTATTAAAATTCTTTCTGTTTATTATCATGCTATGAAAGTACCTCTTCAACCAAGAATCTAGGTGACAGACACGTAGATACATGTCACATTTGCCTGATGCTTTCTTTTCGGGCTAGCAATACACTGATGCAAGACACCCATCTCCAAGGCATCAATCCCCAGGAAACCAGGGATTATTTCTAGCAATCACAGTAAGACTTCTTACACTTCTAAGAAAACGCAGTATTGGCTTTTCTGATCCAGAGGTTGCCAATGGATGGCGTTGGGCAGATGTGAGCTGTAAAAAAAATAGCCATCCATTCATCTCAAGTGATCAAGGGAACATCAGACATGGAGTCCCTTTGTATACTTTACAAAGACTTGGCTGACCACACTCTAGCACACTCCCTGTATTAATTCTAGTTCCAGCCCCTCAGGAAGCATGCTGGCTTCATATGGGTGCCAAGTACTCATAGCCTCTTTTGAAAGCAGCAGAAGCTGTGGTGCCCATCACCCTGAAAATGAAAAGACAGTGGGGGAAGTGCTTGATTTCTTTGTGCACAGCTGCAGATATAATTCACTGAGCAGTTTGGGTTGAATTAATAATAAAACTTACCCCAGCCAAAGCAGGCATAGTAATCCAGATAAATGTCTTTGTTATGGCTCAGTGTTGTCCAAAGGTGTCTGCCAGTGGACAAATTGATATCCTGCTTTGTTGATTGCACCAGTGGATACCTCCAAAAGGTGGTGACCTATATAAATAGTTGAACTTAAGGCTGAGTTTTTTTCCAGTAGCTGGAAGATTCTACTGAATCCCTTTGCATTTTGAGTCCAAGTGCAGAAACTCCTTTAATGGGAATGCCTCCTTCCCTCCTTCCCTCAGAGATTGTTCAATACACTCCAGTTTTCAGCCTCGTCCTGAATCCTGAGGGATTCATGCAACCACTCACATGGAATGGTACAGCTATGGGGCTCACCATGGTAGACTGAAAGGTGAGTACTGAATTAAGCTAGGCTGATGAGTATTTTTATACTCATGCAGATGAGTGGCCTCTGTTCATCTTTAGCTAGTGGGATGGTCTACAGTGGTAAATAAGAGTTACCTACTGATTCATCAGTTTCACTGCTTGAGGATCTTATGTATGGTTTTTTTCCTTCCCTAAGCTCAGATGAGACATAATTTATAGCTGGTAAGTTGCCTTCACTGGGACTTGCACCTGCTCATACCAGAGTCAGAATCAGTGTTTCATTTAATAAAGATCTTGTTGGTTTGATAAACAAGACTGGAGGATTTGGCAGCTTCTAGATCATAACTGCTAAAACACTAGGCCTACACAGGGTCTGTACTCAGAATTTTCTGTACATCACTTAAAAATGTCTCACAGTCTACTTAGTAAGAAAGCAGAGCTGAGAGGTTTGTCTGTCTCAGTCTAAATACCACAATCCCATACCACTACTGAACACAGCAGAAATTTGTCAGCTGTGTAATTAAAATTGCTCAGTATCTCCAGAATGGAACCACATGCAAGATTAAAAGGAAAATATGACTACTCTGAGCTCTGTTTCTGAAAGTGCATGTGGGCCATTTGACCAATACTGTGTACCATTCTCTCAGATAAAATCACCATCATTTTCTTGTGGCAGACAGCTCTGCTCCTGTATGTACACCTGAGCATAGGTTGTACATGTGCTGCAAATTAGTTTGCATGTTAGACTGACATGAAATGCTTTTTTTTTAGGCTTATCCAGAATCAAATTACAGCCAAAGGGGTGAAGTGCCTCAGCGAAGCTCTCAAGGAGAACACAACTATTCAAGAAATCTGGTAAAGGTCCCTTTCTCAAAGGGTCACTTTGTAAACTTCCTTTAAAACCCTACTGGCCTTACTTCTTCCCAGCCTAAAAAATTCAGAACAAGTTTATGTGAGGCAGGGGTTGTAGTTCCAGCTGTGGATTTCAGACAGGTAAAAAGCCACAGCCATTGAAACATTTCCTTGTGTGTTATGAATGTCAGGCGGTTTTCTTGGTTCACATCTGTCTGTACCACTGATTTGCAGAATCAGGGCCTGAATTTATAGACCCAGCTTTGCTTGTTGTTTTTATTTTTAAACTTCTGAACATGTCCATGCTTTTCAGGACCTAAATGCCAAATAAGCAGGAGATGGTTACCTTTAATCAGCATTACTAGTCTGGTTCACAGAATTTGTGCTTGGATGTTTTTGGGCAGTGCTCCAAACATACTGAAAGTGCTAAGCTACAAGAAGATTAACTTTTTGTAGGATTTGTTTGTTGTAGATTATGTGGGCATCACACAGTCACACATGTACATTTAAGGCAGAAAGCCAAATACCACATTCTTTCCCTCACCTCAGGGAGCTCAGGAGTCAATAGAACTGAGCTGGTTTTAGCACTGCTGCTTTATTATTGAACATGAAATTTATTTTTAAATATATGTATTTGTTTTAGTGAAAGGACACTGAATTCTTGCTTAGAAAGACAATGACTCACTGTCTGACTAGTGTGTTCCCTGGAGATGTGGAAGAGGTACTTTTTCCAAAAGCCACTGTCAGCTTTCGTCTACAGAAGAGGTATCAATTACCCCTCAGATCATTCTGAATCTTCAGACTGAAATCTGTCTTTTGATTCTGGCCTGAATGTTCAGAGGCATTCATTAACCCAAGTAATTTCATAAATCTGCATGGTTTAATGGATTTCAACATTTCTGAGAGCAGCACTTAGCCAGGCTGCTCATTTCCAGGGGTGTAAGTATCAATGTAGATTATCTTTACGTAGCCAGAATTGAAAATTTTGCTATCCATCATTTCACATTAATAATGCCTGAGTACTTTACAGAATTTTCTTCCCATGTTGTCATGGAAGACACAAAATGCTCTGGAGACTTTAAATATGTTTAAACGAGCCCACTGCACAGTGAGAACCTTTGTCCACTCTGTGCTGCTTGCTGAAATGCAAACAGCTGGGTTTCCGATGCCAAGTTCAGTTACTGGAGCTTAGGTGTGTGTTCAGGTTTTATTTCTGAGGGAGAAGCCTTGTTCCTTGGATGTGCAGTGGGAACAGCAGTGCTGGATCCAGCCTAACACCCATTCCCACTTGAGAAGCATGCAGCCCACATGATATTTCAAACCTCTGCACCAAAGATGGTGCACATAGATGATGGGAAACGGTCACTACCTTACTTTCACTCACATCCCTTTTGTTGTACTTCTCCAGCTTGAATGGGAACCTGATAAGCCAAGAAGAGGCCAAAGCTTTTGAAAATGAAGAGCGGATCATTTGCTTTTGAATGAGGACTTTCCCATTTTGCCAAGCTGGTGCTAACAAAGGCTACTCCTACACTTGGACTGCAGAGTTTATAAAGGCATCAATCTATAGTGCTCGTGGCAGGAGAGAGATACACAATAAGCTGCCTTTTTGTGAACACACTGCGCTCCCTCAGCTCCATCCCTTACCCTGCCTGTTATTTTTAATCCTTTTGGTGAGTGGGAAGTTGCCTGGGTAAATAATTAATGGTTTTTTTCATGCTTTGAAGAGGAAATGCAAAGTGTTAACAGACTAAATCCACTGGCAGGTGTATGCATTTTGATAACTGAGTTTAGATCTATTCTGTACGGAGATGTAAATAATCTGTTAACTTATTTATAAACATAAATAAAGACACACAAATATGCATAAACAAGAAAGGGTTCAAGATGCACAAACTCCACCAGCTCTGAGTATTACCTGCCTCAGAACTGAAAATTAATATATACACAGCTTTACCAGAAACGGTATCTATAGTAGTTGCTTGGTATGTGTGTTTTGAACATTAATTCCTTCTTCCTGCCTAGAAATTAGGTCCCTCTTTCTCCACTGACTACAGGCAGCATCATAGACGCTGCTTTTTTTTGTTGTTGGGATTTTTTAGATGGGTAGGAATGGATGCATCAGGCTCAGATTACTTTCAGTAATCTTTTTTTCCCATATCAAAGCCAATCTATTTTCTTTCATGCAACCAGAAGCCCTTACTGCCATCACTGTAAAGCCATAACGTGGGCAGTAAACCACTTCTGCTTCAAATTTCCAGAGGGCTGCATAGAAACGGCTGCCTCCTGTTTCCACGGTGTTTGTTCTGGGGAGGGGGTCTGGAGAGAATTGTGAACAATTAATTAGCAGGCTGTTCATTGCCTTGGCTCCTGGCCTAGGCTCCGTGCTGGTGGCACTACACCAATGTCACGTTGCCCAGCATCAGTGGGGAGAAAGGACGATTGAAAATCAACTGCGTCAAGTAGAAATCCCTTCTCCCAGCAACAGGAAAGCACACAGGAGGATTGAGATTGGCCTGGAAAGCTTTTAGTCTATGCTTGAATCAGTGGACAGAGCAAGGCAAGGGGCAGTAGTAATAACAAGGACCAGCAAGAAAACATTATCCTCCCCCAAATGATTATTGTTTAGGGAGTGTAACTTTAGAGGCTTTAAAAGAAATCAGTTAGCAAAGGAGTAGGGTATTTGATTATTTTTTTTGTGGGAGCTTTATAAACTCAAACTCTACCCCACAGTGTAGGGGGTAGAGTTTGAGTTTATAAACCTAAAATGGAAAAGTGTGAGCCATTTCCTTCCTTCTCCCATGTTACCATTCCTCACCCCCACCCCCCGCCCCAAACTTTGAGAAACAAGTCTCCAGTTGCTGACTAACCCACAAAACCTTGGTAGGTTGGAAGAAGAATCTCCAGTTAAAATGCCGTACCAATGAACCCTCACCTTCCCATCTCCCAAATCTGCCCCATGAAGCAAAGAAAGTGCTTGCTTTGTAGGTCAGAGCTTGTCCATTTCCTATGTGGTAGCAAACCTTTCCCAGCCCTCAATTCTGTCTACTCCTTTCAGCTCCCTAACACATTTTCAAATACTCACCAGGCTTCTCACAAAACCTGCAGCTATAAAGGAAAAAAAGGGAAGAAAACCAACTTAGTTATTTTTTAGAGGCTTTTCCTCTGTGCCTCATTTTTCACAGGGAGACAGATGAGGTTTTTCAACCATGCCAGAGGGAACTCAGCTAACTTGAATGATTTGTGCACCTGAGCCATTTGTTTACTGAAGCAAAAGGGCACACAATTACAGATGAGCTGGATTTCAATTGCCAAAACATCTGCCAAAGCAAAGCCTTTAAAGACTTCTCAGTGACTTTAACAAATCAGAGACTCGTGCACCTTGACAAAGTGTGTTTTGCCAGCCTACTCTGATGGAAGGGAGAAGATACTGGTGCAAGGCCTTCACCAGAGGTGTCATTTGCCTGTGTTTGAGGAAGTGTGCTCCTACTTTGCACTAATCACAGAATTATTTGCTCATTTACCAGGTAGAAAGTACATTTAAAATGACAGTTCCTGTCCTTGTTTCACTAATTGACTAAAACAGCTTCCCCCAAACTTTCCAGTGCAGTCACATATGCCCCTTTTTTGGGCTAGAGCAGCCACTGGCATTGTTTGTAGTGAGAAGCTCAGCCCCTCTTGCAAATCTTGTTCCATATCTGGCTGTTACAAGCTGGGCATCCAGGGGGTGTTTTTGGGGACAGCAGGATTTACAGGGCTGCAGCAGCTAAATGCAGCCTCAGGATAAGTGGTGGCAGGATCAAGCCCAGCTCGAGTTTGGCACTGAACAAGATTACAGTGCCAGAGACAGAGCAAGTCACTGCCACTCCCTCCAGAGGTGACTTTGGGCAGCAAACATTTGTTTGGACTAGGCTGAAGGTCTGAGCACAGCTCACTCTGGGTTTAATAAAACCAAGGGGTTTCATAGCATCCTGCTCCCAGCTCACCCAGAGCAGGGGGTCTGCATCATAGGGCACATCACAGCTCTGGGAGCCATGCTGGGCAAACTGGTTGCTGCTCTGGGAGCAGCAGGACATCCCTTGTTTATTCTGCATAGCATTTCTGGCTGAAGCTCTTCCTAATCTTCCTGGCTTGTTTGTAAGGGGCATTGGAGCAACTTGGAGCTTGGAGGGAGAGTCTTGTTTACTCAGAGATAACTGTAACTTTTTTTCAGACTTGTTTGTAATTTGCTGAAGCCTTCTCTGTACACTGTGTCATGTTTTTCCACTTGTCCACTGTGATAATAAACAGCTTTTTAAAGAACAAGCTGCCTGCAAGTGCTTGGGCTTTGCTGAAGCCCTGTCAAGCAGGTGGTCGGCTGCATCAAGATGGGACAGTGACACCCCAACTAATTCTGGCTGCAGCAAGAGAGAGGAGCTGCCACAGCTGGAGAAGGCCTTTCACAGCTGCCTATGAGGGGCCCTTCCAGCAGCAGGTGCCAATCCAGTTAGGGGCAGCGAGGGAAAGCACAGTGGTGCCTCAGGGATGTGCTGCAGCCATGCTGCACCCCTGGAGTCCTCCTGCCACACTGACTGCAGAAGCTCTTCTCATTTCCACCTCCTGCTGCTGGGGGCAAAGACTTGCTGGCTGGAGGTGTCAGCACCTGTATTAGGCCGGTGCAAGCTGTGTGTGTTTACTGGTTCCAGAGCCAGGTGAACAGCAGCAAGGGATGGGTTTGGTGTGAGGAAGGAGAGGTCACTTGCAGAAACCACTCGGTTTTCAACTGATGGAACAAGTAATCTTGGCACAAAAAAGCTGCAGCTGTACACAAAGGCCTCAACTGCTGCTTTAGTAGGTAGAAAGAGAACAGCAGGATTGTGCTAGATGAAAATGGAGGCCAGGCTGGGAGCTACCAGCTGCACTCAGGGACTCCAAATTTACTCACAGGAGGAGGTTTCTCCTTGCTCGCTGGAGGCTCTCCGTTGCTCTGTGGGATAGGTCAGCCTTCTGAAAACACAGCAGAGCTACTGGGGCGAGTCCTTCCTCACTTGCCAGAGTGGGAAGAAAAGGTGAGAGGATGCAAGGAGTGTCACAGGTGCTGGGGGAGTCCCTCCAATCCTGGGAAATTGCTGATGGAATCCCCTGTGAATCTCGACAGGGCTGGGGTCAGCCAGTATTCATTCTCCACTCCCAGAGGTAAATGAGAGCTGATGGCACGAGCTGCAGAGTTTGAAATAGCTGCCCTCAGGTGCACAGTGGGATGTGAAAACAGGGATGATGTTTCAGAGAAAACAGCAGCTTCAGCTTCAGGAGCATCAAGGCATGAGAGGTCACAGCGGGTGGGTGAAGGAATTAAAACTGGCCTTACTCAGCCAGGGGCAAAAACTGCAGTCATTGCTTTATACTGGGAAAGCAGGAAATGTCCTGTGCCTGTTGCAGACAGGGAGTTTCTGGGGTGATGCACTGGAAAACAGCAGGTTTCAGGCAGTGCTGATGCCACCTCACCCACTCGAGGTCAGCACCTGCAGGGCTCAAGCAACCCTTTAGGGTGGCAGTACATAAATTCCTGCCACACCCAGGGCCTGCAGCTGCTGCTGGCACCAGGGCTGCTGGCAGAGGGGCTCCCAGCAGCCCCAGGAGGCTGCGGATTGTGCAGTGCTGGTCTGAGAGGTGCTGTGCTTGCCCATGGCAGCCCCCACGCAGGCAGCTGGCTCAGGAGGTGGCTGATGGTGACACGGCTGAAGGGACACTTCCGTCGCTGCAGCCCTGCTGCCGAAGTGTCCCCCTTGCTCCCGTGGGGCAGGGAGCCAAAGCTCCAGCTGCAGCAAGCCCCTTGCAAACAACTAAATTATGCCCGGCCTCTCCTGTCTGGGGATTCCCCTTGTGCACTCAAGGCGGCAACTTAATTAGCTGCGAAAGGCTCGCAAGCCGGGAGAGTTGGACCTCACGGACTGGAGCAAATGAAGCCGTCAAGCTTTCATGCTCCCATTACCTGCCAGACGCTTTAATCCTGAGTTTAGCAGATGTTAATCCCGGCCCGGGTGACTTGTGAGGAGGAAAGCTGCTCCCTTGAGAAGTCACCCGGGTCTGCAGAGGAGGGGAGCGGCAGAGAGGAGCCCGGCCGGGCGGGAGCAGCCCCGCGGCGCTGACGGCCCTCGGTGACAGGGCCCGATGGCGCCCGGGGAGAGGCCTGGCGGCTTCCTCTTCCTCCTGTTTGAAGCCGGTTTACAGAAACAACTAGGAGGGAAGGGAGGGGGGAGGTGTTGTTAAAATGTAAACGCATGTTCAAACAAAGCAATCTGTAAACAGGAAGAAAGGAAAGTAGGGCAGAGGCTCGACACAAAGCACGACTCCGAAGACAAGGGGCCAAATGCGGAGGCACAGAGCACCTGCCATTTCCAGCGGGCTCAGCTGGGGCCGTGTCCCTGCGCCTCAGATCTGCCTCCTCTACGCTCCTGCCTTTACGGGCAGTGAGTCATCTTGCGTCAGCTGAGGATGGGCTCTATGCAATTATTTATTTATGTCAAACCCTCCTCCCTGCCACCATGCATCCCCGATCTCATCCCCCTCGGAGAACAGATGCTTTATTACATGAGGGCTGGAAAACTCCATCTCACTTGGCTTTTGCCGAGGCTCCTTGTTTCCCAGTGGTTGGCTGGCAAGGAGACAGCAGGACTGAGCTGCACAGCACCTCACAGGCAGTGTGCTCTGCTTGTTTTGCTTTTTGGACACCAGCACCCCTCTCCCTGCAGGGTGGGATGGAGCAGGGAGCTTCCTCTAGTGAACAAACATGCTGAGGGATGTTTGCAGACACCAGCAGGCTCCAGCCTGCACCCCCCCAGGCACAGACATTGCTCAGGTGTCCTAGCTTCAGAAGGAGAATGAGACTTTACAGAACAAGCCACTCAAAAGCCAGGGGAGGAATTTCCCTGTTTAGCTCCTGCTGCTGCAGGGGACTCTTCCCACCTTCCCTCTCTCTTTGCTGCTGGCTGTATGTTGCTCCCTCTTTCTGCTAAAATCAACACAGCATCCAGAAGTGGACATGGACCACTGGCTGTACCAAACAACAGTATGTGGTAGCAGGGCCAGACACACACACACATGTACAACATCACCATCTATTGCTGACGGTTCCCAGGAACACCCTGGGGCCAGCACAGCATCCCAGTTCACCCTACAGGATAAGCAACTCAGGGCAGAGGTGGTATGTCCCATGTCCCAGCCTCCCAGCCATAGGGAAGAAGGTAGGATGTGATACCAACAGATGCCACTAATTCAAATTTCACACCTGAAATCCTGTACTTACTGAACTGGAATGATTTCCAGCAGATTTTTCTGATGCAAAGCCAAACTCGGCTGTAACTAGTTATCAATTGCTTCCATAACACAGCTCAGAACTGAGGAGGAAAACACAGAAATGACCTCCAATTAAGGAATTCAGGCTTTCCAGAAGGCAGCTGGGAGGGACGGCTCGGGAAGTGGGGAGGGGTGGTGGAAAGAAAGTTACTCTAAAAATTATAGGAACATATTCCTCAGTTATTGCATCCAACTGTTTCTGGGTGCAGACTTGAATAATTTATGCATTAGAACTATCATATCCCACAGAGAGAATTGTGATGGTGCAAAAGTCACTGTGCTTTAGCAATGGGTTCAGCTACCCCCTGCCACACCAAAAGGCTTATGGCAAAAGTGGAGCAAGGATGTGCTCACAGCCGTGGGGCAATTTGTGCCATAAATCTGTGGATCACATTCCATCAGCCTGCACAAGTCACCCTGGATAGGAGCAGCACCCAAGAAGCATCTCCCGCCTGGAGAGTGAACTCCTTTCATTTTCTCCCACATCCTCCACATAACCTTGGTGAAATGCACTTGGTTTTACTCAGAGCACCCACAGCTCCACTCCCAACTGGTGTAGGGGGAGAGGTGTAAAATCACACCTTCCCGGCAGCAGACTTACCCCGTACACTATCTGAAACCACATGGCTCAGCTGGGCTCCTGTCCTCATCTCACTTTACATTCAGCACAAGGGCTACAGCTCCCCAGCTGCTGCCAGGCCAGGCAGGAAGGTTTGGAGTGGTGACACAGCCAGCCAGGTCTTTCACAAGCACAGCTACCTGCTGCAGGTGACCTGACTTGCAGAGCTGCAGCCACTGCCCCAGGAGAAAGTTTCCAGGCAGTCCACATCACAGTGCTCTGCCCCTGTCAGGATGCTCCATTGGAGAACAATTTAACACCCGCAGTGGTTCTGGGCAGAAATTCCCTCCTCCAGCAACATATCTCTGCAGGAGGCTGTTATAGTGGCCTCCTTCCACCTGCTCAGGGACAGACCAGAATGGTGGGAACCATCCAGGACAAAGAAATCCATGCACTGCCCAGCCACAGGTATGCTGTCAGGGAATCAGTTTTAAAGAGGCAAACACTTCATGGAAGTGTTTTGGGAGGAAGCTAAAGTGGTATTTGGGTTTGAGGAAATTGAAGGAAAGAGCAGCTATGAAGTTACCTTGATCCTCTGACGGGGGTTCCCAGACTCCAGGTGATGAGAAAGGACTGTCTGCTACCATCTTTGCCCCATATTCCCTTTTTTTTTTTTTTTTCCTTTGGAAACCACCCATGAGTTTCTCTACCTCCTGACCTGGCAGCTCTAACTTATGCTAACCTTGAAGGCCATCATGTCTGCTGAAGATCTACAGAAAATGCGTTAACCAGAGACATCTCACCTCCAGCCACCCCCACAAAACAGCAGCTACATCAGCTCTTGTCTGCTGAGACCTTCCCTGGCCAGAGGGATACAAGCCTGTCACATCACTGCTTGTGGGACAGGTAAAGAGTGAGAAGGACTCAGAGGGGCCAGAGGCTGGCCCCGGAGGGCTGCACTCCCACCTGCAGGACTGCAGAGGTGAGATGCTAAGCTGCTTTTCTGGCTGTGGTTCTAAACCATGCACTGCTTTTCCTTCCTCTGCTCCAGCTCAGACTGCAGCACAGACATACAGAAGTTCTGTCCCACAGCAATGCCTCTTGCACCAATACTCAAAACAAAAAAAATTAAAAAATCACCTGGAAGTGTGAGAAAAACTGTGCTTCAAAAGATTTATTACATATATTTGTACATATTTTACATGAATGGAATGTTAAACATACAACCTAAAAATCAATAAAAAAATATTTTCATTCGAGATTATGTACTGGCAAACCACTGAAAAGAGTACCTTAGAACAACTTAAGTCAACTTGCAATCATACTGCTCAATTAAAAAAACCAAAACAACAAAACAAACAAATATATTTTACATTTACATTAGACATTGCAAATTACATTCCGATTTCTGCTCCAGGTAATGAAGGAAGTTATCTTATCCATTACCATTGCATGTACAGGTGGCATTTCAGAAGCTAGCATGGACTTCCCTCTAACTCACTGTGGGCAAGGTTAGCTCTGTAGGAAGAGGCATATAAAAAAAGGGAGTACACACTCTGCTCCCTACTAGCAGGTACCTGCCAAAGGGTGGGAAGAGCCAGAATGAGACTTTTAATCAAGGGATAAAGGTTAACGCTGGATCACCACTCATTCAGTGCCACGCTGCAGCTCTTAAAATTTGTTCCAAGTAGTTTTTATGTAGTTCACTAAAGCATCCCCTCTACAGCTAAGCCACCTCCCTTCTTCCTTGAAAGTTATAGTGCTTTGGCAATATCAGCTAGGGGAGAATTCTTCGCTGTATGGTAACAAATATTCCAGCTTCATTGAAATATATACAAGAGCACAGAATCAAGCTCTGATGTCTCTTCCTCTTAGTATTTCACACCTTGAGAGCTTGTGACCAGTTGTGTTGAGAAGTGTTTACTATGAAATATAACATATCAGCGTTAAAGGGGACAGATTTGAGGGAAAACAAGAGGAACAGGATTCAGCAACAGATTATGTTCTTGCAACGTCGGGTTACTTACACTTGAAACTCTGCCAAAATCGAGCAAATCCTATTTATCGTTGCAAAATCTTTGCCAAAGCACACCCAAGGGCAAAAGTCTCTCAAACAAACACACATAGATTAAAAGCTGCCAGAAAGATCAGTGAGTGGGCTGGCTGCCTTCTACTTCTTGTACACTGGCAACTTATTAGATCCAAGACAGAACCAAGTCCAGCCTTTTTCAGGTGCAAGATACTCCTATGGTGGTTTACCTGAGCAAGTCTGCAACAACTAATAATGCCCCACAGTGAGGTCATTTTACAGCTTATCCCATCATCAGCTCTGATGTACTAATTGAGACATGACTTTACAGAACAAAAGCAGCTTGAAAAGACAGCCTATAATTGTGGAGTAAGATAACCAAATGTAATTTGAGAGTATGGACTGGGTTGGTTTTTTTAACCCCCAACAGGCTAAACCATCTCCAACTTGATTTTAGAAGCAGGTGGAGAAACAGAAACATCACAGATTTTTCATTCAGGAAACAAGTCCTGGACACAGTTCTGTTGTGAATTTCTCATGCAGGGAGTTTTAAATGACAAAAAGTTAAGTGGTAGGAGCTGCATGGAAAAAAACACATTTGGCTGGATTGTAGGAAACCCATAAGAAGCCCTCTCTTACAGTTACAACCTCTTACATCATTTTTGCTGATGCCAATGGGAAGCCTATTCATACAGGAATATGGCCTAACATATATCTCATCTTCAGCTAGGCAGAGAAGAAATGGACACTAAAATTACTTTTAAGCTGGGAAGGGTGGAAAGTGAATAATCAAATATAGCACTCATCAAAAAAAGAGATAACCCTCCACTAGCAAAGGTGAGCTGGAAGATCCCATAGTAGCACTTCTGCACTCCCAGGTGTGTGGTAGTCTCTCAGCAGGAAAATCCCAACTGCACAGTAGAATTAGTACCAAATTTGCACACAAATACTCTTTCAATACACAAAGCGGCTAAAAGCCACAAGAAACTCAGAGAGATCACCGCTTGCACCAAAAGCAACGTTTTGCCACCATTTACAAAGAGAGAATAGTAACATTCAAGTGCCAAGTCCCTTGCTTTTGGTGGAACACAGAAGAAATGGAGCAAGTTTCTAAAGCCCTCACATAGAAAAGGCAGCGCACTAAAAGCGTTCTTAAGCACATCTCACATATTAGCCATATCCCTCCAGAAACACCAAAGATCCACATCTCTGAATAAAAATTATCTTTCCCATATTTGCTGAGATTTCAGTTCCCTGGGAGTCTGTTGTACCAGCTCTCCAGCCTTTCAGCAAGGCTTAATTAAAAACCCAGTGCTCCTAAAATTAAGAAGTAGGATAAATGTATAAATCTTGAGATTCAGTCATAAACCCTCTTCACATCATAAGGGGGGAAGCAGGGAAAAAACCAAGGTCACAAGTATCCACCCACATTTTTGTACATAGCCTACATGTTTTCCATTCCAAAATACCCAGTACACTTACCCTTGATTATGACAGCTAACCTGACTACAAATAAGACCATCTGGTTTTGGCTTTATCCCTCCCAAAAATAAAATACCAATAATTTGTGGTGTGCTTCATATTTTTGCTTTTACATCCTACTTAACTCATTGCTGAATATACACACTGCAAGAAAACGAGCTACCTCCTTCCAAAGGGAAGCATTATTATAGATATACTGACTTGTAAGAGCCAGGACAAAGGGTGCCCTGTGCTGACAGCAGTCTTGACTCCCTTGTTATTGTACAGGGTATGGTTAAATACAAACCAACTCACAGACACCTCCACTATGAACTTCAAAACACGAGCTGCTACCGAAGAGACATGGGTATGTTACAAGTTCAGAAAAATCGCACA
This sequence comes from Serinus canaria, assembly GCF_022539315.1. Lineage (NCBI taxonomy): Eukaryota > Metazoa > Chordata > Aves > Passeriformes > Fringillidae > Serinus > Serinus canaria. The sequence goes on from NC_066315.1 coordinate 42,606,471, forward strand.
TTTCAAGACAGTGTCAAATCTACTCTTCCCCTGCTGGCAAGCAGCATGTTTATGGCAGACCTGAGTATGGGAATTATTTCACACCCTTACATACTTAGGGAAGATATAGGCCAGATGACAGAAAATTCTCTGAAACAGCACAGAATTGGCAATCTCAAGATATTTACAGGCAAAGAAGCATATCGCACCGAAATTGAAGTTATTGCTTCTTGTGGACAAGTGTGGTGTTCCTTGTTTGAGACACAGGACTTGTTTGGTGTTTATTTTTCCCTTCTGAAGCACAATGAGTTGACATCCCTGTGAGGACATTTTCAAAATGAAGGTGTTGGCTGTGACTGGAGTTGTGCCCACAGCATGGTCATCACCAGCTGATGGTGACAGAAAGCTTGCCTAGGTGAGTTTCCACTGGTGTTTTGAAACCCAAGCATTGCTCTCATGCTTCCAGGGTCATTCCAGGCTTGGTCTATGTTACAGGTTTGGATACAAGAAAACCTCCCACTGTCTTTCAGAAGAGATTTATGGATACCAAGAACATCAAACTAAAGCTGACCTTGTATCAATTCCTTAAATAATCCAAGGAACTGCTGCTCTACTGTGCTGATGGAAGCAGCAATGGACTCTTGCCTGCAAAAGCATCACCAGTGCAATGGTGCTTTTCCAACACTGTTCCTAAACATGGGACAATAGTCCTAACTGCTAGGTCGTTAAATCAGCTACTTCCATCTGAATAGAGAAGATGAAGGGTTTTGAGGAAACAGTAAGTGAACTAGAAGTATGAACTACCAAAACTGAGCTCAAGTTGTACACAGATTTATGTTTCTTGTATTTACGTACTTAACCCTCAAGCCAAAGACTATCTATGACCTCAGAGCACATGACATCAAAACACTGACCTACCCCCTTTACATGACTACAGGTGAGTTTCTGCAGGCATGAAGCCAACAGTAAACATTAAATAAATGCAAATGGAAAAGTTTTACTTTCAGAAGATATCAGGAGTTTAAAACATTGGGAAAATAGGTCTGCGGGCAACACCACTATTTGAGTATCACAGGTGCTGTAATTCCTCATCCCCTCCCTCCCTCCCCCAAGATAATACAAGGCAACACAAATATTCTTGTCGAAAAAGGACTCTGTACAGGGAATGACTGTACATTTGATGTGACTACAGAATCGAATGTGTGACAAAATGATTCTGCTCCCACTGAAAAAGAGAACTCAACAGGGCCCCATAGCTTACAGGTTCAGCTGAAACCAGTGATGCAAGCCCAAAAGTATAGAAACTGCACTGGCAATTACAACAATTTTCTAGTTTGGACTCCTTTAGATTTGCAGCGTAACAAAGGCATTTTACAGAGCAACATTCAGGAGAAAATGTTATCCAGGGAAGAAGTGCTCTTCAAGAAAGATGGGAGAGTTTAGGAACATGAATTGCACTTCTTCTCCAGATAGCAGTAGTTGCTCCTGTTCTTTGCCCTTTTTGATATAAATCACAGCAGCAACAGAGAGAAATGTGTACTTAAACAAAACAAACAAAACAAAGAAAAAACCCAAAACCCAACCAGAATTATTTATATACAAGAAAAAAAGTCTGAGGTGTTGTGCAACTTATTTTAACTATTGAAACTCACTAAGAATACTGTTGCTAATAAATATTCATAAACTCTTCCCTGTGTTGTGAAATTCAGAAACTACTACAATTAATTCTTGATATAAAAAGTATGCTTCTAAACCTGATATCTGTTCCAGTTCATTGTCTTTTTTTTAAAAAAAAAATTACTAATTTTAACTGTGATACTTTGTGGGATCTAATACATATCCACAGTTTTACTCGGTGTACCCACCCAGAGACATCCTGTGTTTTGTGGAGCTCTGGTATACCAATATAGCACAGTAAAATAATAATAAATTAAACAAATGCAGATGAATTAAACAAAAAAAAAAAAAAAAGAATGAAAAAAAGAAAAAACCCAAACTAAACACAAACATACACTGTCAAATGCTGGTCTCCACATGAAGACACCAAGGGTTTAGATGCAATGTACTACAGATCCTGTGACCAAAAAACACATTCAAACAAGGAAACATGAACTTGCACATGTTCGAAAAATAAACACAAATCCCACCTCGATGTAATCTCACCCATGCCTATAAAAACCTCTCCCCGTGCCCACACTTGCAGTTATTCATTTACACCTCAGGAGGCAGCCTGGAGATGAGAGTAGTACAATAAAATAATTACCTGAAACATCTTTAAAAAAATACCCGTTAAACAAATTACCTTAACTGGCAGCACTTAAAATTGGTAATTCATTTCTTTTTTTCCTATTTTAAAAAAAGTTGCATAGCTGTAAGATTTTGCTTTGCTGCATTTCTTTCTGTCGTTTTGACTCATGAGCAATAAAAGAGACGTTTTAGTTACTTAAATAGCAATACAATGTGCAGATTTCAACAATCTCTATAGCTTGATCAATATAAATTAGTTACCTGTCTTGGTTTTACTCTTTGGACTGCATTGTGACAAAGGTTTAGTTACAAAACTTTGAAATACAGTATTCCTACACAGAGCGGGTTATGTTTCCTGTTCTTGAAAAAAGTGAAGAACGTAAAACAGGGTGTGAATTCAGTAAATTAAGGTCACACTGTTAGATTTTATTTAGTTTGCCATGTACTGTTCTTCAGCCAATGAGAAGGTGAAAACGTTCCCACTCCGATCTGGGGCCGTCCCCCGGCAAGGGTCTCAGATAGCACGTATCGAACGTCTCCGCTTCCACTGGAGGCAGTAGGAAACATGTCCAATAACTTGCTTCTTCACAGAACCAGAAGTTAGGCTGAAATTTGGAACTTTGGCCTTCGATACAAAACAGTGTCAGTAATGTCTCTGGGGAGTCGATTGTTACAGGATGTGCAGCATTTTCAAAATCCCTGTGTGTCCTTTGCATGAGTGTTTGGTATACTGAGCACTACTGTCAAGTAACGGTGTCTGCAATGCTTTCTCTGTGTCACTGTCCATCTTTGCCTTTTTCAGCCACAAAGAACTAAGTCTCAAGCCAGGCACGCTGGGTTCAGCAAGAGAACCTCACATCTCCTATGTTTTCTGATCAGTGGAAGCAGCTGTTGGAAAAGCAGAGGAGAAAATACCATTATTTCAGTACAGAAACCATTTAAACAGCATGAGCACAACAACTGAGTTTTCCTTCCCCTTTTTTCCTAAGTCCCTAGTTATCACCATCCCTGCCATGGAAAAAGCAAATAGAATTTAACATGAGGCTGGACAGCCATGAGCATGTACAGAGACACGGGTGTTCACGAACAGCATGCAGCCTACTGCCACAACCAGAGATTGGGGGCAGTATAGGAAATGTGTTTGGTTATTAATTTTGGCAACACTGCCCTGAGATTAAAACAATTAGCTCAGTAGCAGGATGTCTTCCTTGACATTTTCTTTGCTAGCCCTACAGCACAGACACATGAAGCAACATGAAACAAATGCACAAATAAATGCTAATCATGAATACTTCAGATTTTTTTTAAAATTTCCTTCAGAACAACAAAACCAAACTCTCAGCTACCAGATAGGATTTCAGATATCTCTGTTTCTCTAAGAATTCTGATTGTCGGTGTGCTTCTCAATGCTTAGGGGCAATTATTTAATGTAAGATAAAGTTTCTGAGTCAGTCAACTAAAGAATAAAACTACCCTTTAAACTTTTAACAGAGATTGCAGATCTGCAACCATTAACACAAAACATAAGCTGGAAAAATGCAAACTTCTGTGAGATGGGATAGAAACATGTCAAAATTTTTTACTTATTTATATGCTTTAAACATTTTGGAATGCATTGACATTAAGGTAGTTTTGAAAATACCTAGTTTCAGCCTTTTCATATGATTCCAAAAGACTTCTGTCAGAAATACATGCCAGGACTCACAGAAAAATCCAAAATGACATAATTGTGTTATTTTAATTTTGTTTCATTTCTATTGAAAAATACTCTTAGAAAGTTAATGTTAAAGGTTTCTTGACACTGACTTGCCACTTTCCAGTACTAAAACTGGAAAGACCATGCCAAGCAAGGATGTAGAAACCTTCTGCCTATATTGCAATATACATCAATTCTTACTGATTAATATTGTAGTTCTGAGACACAGTCGTAAATTCACAATTAAAAAGAAATAGTACAGTTATTTCAGGTAATCAAGATATTTATTGTTGGAACATAAATAAACATTACCTAAAAATATGAATCTTGTCTTAATCTGATGGATGCTCAGGGCAAGATCTATTTACTTCAAACCATTCATCTATGCAGCTGTTGGATACATGACAAAAAATGAGAACAATTGACATGAATATGAGTAATATTTACAGTAGGATATGAATATAAATTGGTTTCTCCATTTCAATGACTAGTAGAATTTTATATTATACAAAGAAGTATTTGCATATACACCTATCACTGGAAAAATTAATCACCCCAAACCACAGTAATATTTGGGTATAAAACATTGCTGAAAACCTAAATTTCTTAAGTGTTAAAATTTTCTAAGGAAGCACTTTACAAATTACAGATTTCATACACAGATTAATTAGCTACTAACATTATCATCTTGCCTATATCATTCACTGACATTTTACTTTCTGTAAAGTACAGACACATTAAAAAACAGTATGAAACAGGTTAAAAAACCAATCCCACCCTCTCCCTGCCCAACTCTATTATCATTTGACAGAACTTAAGCCCACATGACCTAAGCTCCTCAGCCATGGTACACATTCCTTCCCCATCCAGGTGATTTCCCAAGAATGAGAAGCTTGTAGCAGGGAAAATTAACTTCAAATACATTTGGTAGAGATGGAGAAAGTTGTCATTAAAAAACATCTTTAAGATTGCTACTGCTGTTTTTTTGTTATTTTTAAATGCAAAAAAGCAACTAAGTTTAAGCACTTCTTTAAGCACCCCTTAAGAAGAGTTACCCCATAAATGCCACCTTGTGAAATTTTACATCCATCCTAAGGAATACTTGCCCTTTATGATATATGCAGAGGCAAGGCAGCCGTGCTATAGTATCTCCTTGCTGCAACTCTTCCAAGCATATTGCACACTCCCCAGCATCTTTACTCAGCACATCCTCTGAGGAAAGAGCACAAAGTGAAATGGTTAAGAATCAGACAACTAAAAGCAAAATGTTCTTTATTCAGAACATCAAGGACAGCTATAGAAGAAGGTATTTTCTGTCCTGCAGAAAGGCAAGGATCAGTGACACACCAAATGACTGAAGATTCATGATGAGAACCCATGTTCAGTTTTCGGCCTGGAAGTTAAGTTCAAGCCTGAAAGTAACATTCCTCTGACAAGGCACTGTAGGTAAATAACTAGGTAAAGTTCTTCCTAGCTTCTAAACACTTAGCCTATCATTTGATTTTTCTACTCTCCTACTCATCTCTCTTGTATACATCTGGCTTTCTTCCACCAGCCTTGCTGGTAACTCATATTTCACACCTTCAACTTCTTCTCACCACACTAGTATGTTCTATACCCCTCCACCTTTTTCTCAGTGTAAAGTACGAAACTGCCAACTGTAGGAATGTGAGATTTCCATTAAGGAAAGGTCATTGCTGTATAGCTCCAATGAGTCCTGGAGACTGAATTTTTTGCAGCATTACCAAGTCCGAGAACAAAGGAGGAAAAAGTAAATTACTAGGAATGCAAAAGAGTTGGCTTTCACTAAAATGTCTCTGGGGAAACATATTATTTTTAATAAAAACCTTATCTCTTGGACACTTCTCTTAGCCAGAATGTGAGATGCAGAATTCAGTCTTAGCACAAACAGAAGATCACATAAGGGCCTCTTTGCCAGATACAGATTAGAAGTCCCTGTTGGACACAGCCTCACAGGGCACTCCCAACAAGAGGCCACATAGCAACCAAATTGGCAGATCAGAAAGGAGCACACTTGGCAAAGTAAGTCCACATGTTCAAGTTTCCATGGTTTCATGGGAAAAGCTTCCTCTTCATTGCCAAAAGGCACCTTGAGTGATTGCTTATGGAGAGTACTTTTTGCAGCTATGACTGAGAAACCAACAGCTCTATGCTGTTCTCTCCTGTGGCTCCATTGCCACTGGCATTCCAAATACAGAGAATGTAGACTACTAGAAAGCTACCATGGCAGCAAGAAAGTAAAAGGAAATTAGGTCTACATTGTTTCCATTAAATGACAGTCAGCTGTCTTGCAGGTGCTTGGGGTTCTAAAGCAGTGCTTATTTCAGTCTCCACTACATTCACTGGTTATGCTAAAAATCCTGTATAATGTCACATGTGCAGCACCTTCACAAAGATGTGAAAAATATCTAGCATGAACTATTATAAAGAAAAATATTCAAAACAAGAATATAAACAATATACATCCACGACAATGAAGAAAATTTTAAAATGTATTTTATGCACAGTAAACTCCTGCTGTTTGATCAGAAACTGTAAGCTTCTCAAAACATTGGAGATACTAGGGAGACAAGGTAATTTAAAACAATAGAAAATATTTTAAGAACTCTTACCTGTCAACTTGCCCAGAAGAGGGTGCTAAGGATAAATACTTCCTTGAGGTCGGATTTTGGTATTTGGTTGTTTGGGGTTTTTTTAATACAAAGGTATTCTAATATCTGACCAGGAGGCAAATACTCTCCAGACATTGTCTGGCTACAGAGATATCAATCTTTGTCTGATGCTGTCAGACTTCATCCTCCTAGACCACCTCTTTGCAAAACTTTACAAGAACTCCTGTGAGCAGTTCTCTTCTCACAGTTAGGTTGTAGGAAGCAGCACCATTAATAATTCAAGCATGTATCATACATACAGAGCATACTTAATAAAAGTAACTTTTTCCACAGAGTCCCTTTATCAGATCAGCAGCTGTTACCCAAACCAGAATGGGACTAAGATACCTCTAGTGAATTAAATCCCAGTCTCACTCCCTCAAGCACTCTCAAGAGGGAAGCACTTAGTCAAGCTTTGATAAGAGAAATTGAAAAGCTGTCCGATAAAAACATTTTATAAAAGAAAGCATTCCTGTAAACAGCTTTCCCATCGTTCTCTATTGTACATGTCTGGCTTATCCTGTACTCCCCAGACTGCACAATGCTTGGGTCTGAACTCCCACTGAGCGATTTAACAAGGTTCTGCACCTTTTGGCTAACATTAGGGCATGATGCCAATTCAAACATTTGTACCTCCCACCAGCCCTGGCGTAAGTGTCTGACACTCCTTTTATTTTCCCTCCAGTATTCCTGTACTCTCCCTTTTGCCAGTACTGGCCCTACTGCACAAGTCCCTGGCAAACAGCTTGCTGCCCTCCCTGGCTTCACCCCAGGCTTTCCAACTGGGACGAGGCACTAGGCACACACTGGGCTTTGCCCAGTCATGCCAGGGGGAGCTGGTGCGAATGACGGCTGGCACAGACAGGACCTCGGAAACACGGTGCAGCTCTGCCATCCCTGCAGGAGAGGTTGTATTAACAGGTCTCAATGCTCCTCTTCCTCTGGAATAATGAGGAATCAGCATTCCCTACTTGTGTAAACCTCATGAATCCTACCTAAGGCTCTAAGGCTCTTGTGCATGAATACTGAAGGTATGAGTGCAAAAAAGCAACTGCTCTAAATGCCTGTGTGTAACTTGCATATTAACATACTCCAAACCCATATAATTAAGCTTATAATTACTTACACACATAGAGTGATGACAGCAAAGCCAATCCTTCACAGACTTATGACACCTTAGTTCTGACTACCTTTTGACCATTTTAGGTGATTCGGATCATCAATCTCAGACAAAGAAAAAGGAGTGAATAATCCTCCAGTTAGACCTGGATCTGGTCAGAATTTGTTCTGCACTCTCCTACACCAACAGTGGCTTGCGTCAGATGGAAGTCAGTTTAAAGGCCATTTAACAATGACTTTTAAACATATCTGTTACAGAAAAATCTGTATATTTTGTACAGAACCACTGCAGTCTGAAGAGGTTTTTTGTTTTCCTGCAGCACAGTGATTCAGCAGATACATTTTATTTTAAAATTTTTCCTTAAAAACCCAAACCAACAACAAAACACACAAACCAAAAGAGGAGTAAAGCAGCTTAAAACTTCATCAATGTTATGATCAAAACATTTATATCAGTGTATTACCTAAATGAAAGTGGGAAGAGGAAATAAGCCACATTTTTCCATTTCGCCCACATGTGGGTACATACACAAACACCACACCCCCACATCCAAATGCACTGCCCCCTAATAGGAGGTAAACACTCCTCCACCTTCCCAGCTACTTGAGCAAGTACTCACTAGCCAAAGATTGGTGTCAAAGACGAAATCTTGCAAAAGAGCATAGTATTTTCCTCCTGAGTCTGCTCAAATACTTCTTCCTCTTCTCCTCTATCCCTGGTTACTACTGTTTTAACTTTGGGTTGTCAGTAATTTTTCCTCCTAAGCTTCTGCTTTTATCTTTACTGGAAAATAAATTCTGTGGCATTTCTGCACTTATAACAAAATATGTAGTAGAGGATTAAAAAACAGGCACTCAGGCAATTTTGCACATACTTTACCAATTAATAACTTGTCTTAGAACTTTTGAAAATACATCTAATAATTACAGAAGCCACTAACTCAGCCATGATTAGGATTATAGGCAATATCTGTGATTAAAGTGTCTTTAAACTGAGGACTGCAAAAGCGTATGCACTGCATACCTTCTGGATCAGGTAATTAAAATCTGTTCTGATGCTTTTTGTTTTGCCTTTTAAAATACATTCAGATATAGTCCTAGGCTTAAGAAACTTGAAGTAACAAATCATGGAGATGTCAATATATTTTGGGAGCTATCACTTTATAGCTGCAGTGTTTTACTTCACTCTGAGCATTCACTGGAAACAGAACACTAAGTTAGAAACACCTTGACCCAATTCAATATGACAACTTTTCAAAATGTGTGTATTTTTTCTAAAATTTAAAACCTTAAATGTCCATGGAAGCTGCCATCCCAACTAACTTACCTAGTGAAAGACACCACAAAGGTCAACCCTTTCAGGAGCACAACAGAAACTTAATTGAAATATACCTTTTGAACAGCATTGGCTCTAAAATTGGTAAAACAACAACCATTAAAAAACATAGATGAAACTTTATTAAATAGTACGTATTGCCATTTATTCATTACACATTCATTTAATTTTGAAGCTGATGACAAGAACTGTCTTAATAAAGTACTAGATACTGTCTCTGCTTATTTTTAAATGGAGTATGCAGAGCTCTAGACATCTAGAAACCAGTATATTTGTTCACATGTAGAGCGTGAATTCATCCACATTGCAGAATTTACATTTTTACTGCTATCACCTTTGCTGATATCACAAGGAGTCAACAAGGACCTAAATGTTTCTACAGGTACCTTACTGTTCAGCAGACAGGAAGCATGTGTGTATGTGATTACACACTTAGTAATGTTACTGACTTCGTTTACTAAATCTTTATGGCTTCTGTCACATTTCTTTTTCTCTCTCTCCATTTCTTTCTGGCTGTTTCTTACTATGCTTTCCTCCTCTTCACACTCGTTTTCCCTAAATGTGTTTTCTCTAGACCTGGATTTTCTACCACTCCTCCTGCCCTCCATCATCTCATGTCATTTTCTGCTGCAAAGCAGGCACTGGAGGAAGGAGGAAGAGAGAAATATTTTAAACTATCTGATACAAATCATATGGACAGCCTTCTTACATGGGGTTAATGTCCTCGGGAGAAGAAGACACTAGAATGGAAGGAAAGGTATTATGCACAGAAGTGCTTTTCTCATGTAGCTCAGTGACTGAGCTTTGCAAACTGGTATTGACTGCAAGCAAAACCTGTCTTTCCCAGTCCATCCTAAGCACTAGGAGAGCCAGCAGTTTTTTCTTTGACATTACAGCTGGTTTTTAGTATTCTGGCTGCCACAAGAGGAATAGTCTTCATTCTCTAGGGATCATTCTTGGATGACCAAGTCAGCCATCCACTGCTGCTCAAAAGTTGAGCCAGAAAGACACTCTGAAGGAAAGATAAATCTTAAGTGCTCAGAGCTCCCAACAGAAAGGAGGAACATCATTCAGTTGTCACTGCAGATGCTTATTTTGCCACTCAGCTTTCACAGCTACAGGGTCAGTCAGCAGATTGAGCAAAGCAGAGCTGAAGCCATTAGCTTAGTTCACCTATGAAGACTGTACTTTCACAGCCAGAAGTGGAAATTCACTACCCTCAGCAGGGTAGAAAGATTTCTCTTTGCTCTAATATAAGCCACCTCCTCTGGATCAAATTTAAAGGGAAGATATTAACATCCAATATTTTAACTTGTACCACAGCTAAGCAGTTTTCAGGATTCACAACACCACAAAGTTGAGCATGTGAATAACTTAAATCCAAATTCCCCTGAACTACTTAAATCCAAATTCCCTTCTATGCTGCTGAAAAAACCCAATACCCTTATGCTAATCAAAGAAGCACAGGTGGTAACTTTTTGTGCATATCAACACCCCAAACACCACTGCACAACTCATGTGGTTATACCTAGAACTTAAGCAAGCCACAAAAACCTCCCCAGCCACAATATACAAAAACTAAACCTCTCCAAAGCAAGCTAACAAGCTGCAACAAATGTGACACTTTATCAAATACTGACAAAGTGCTTGATAAATTGCTGGGTTGGGGGGTGTGGTGATGTTTTCCGGCATCTTACTCTTCAGCCCTTGCAACAGGCAGCCCTTTACAATCTCCTACTCAAAATCCAAGTGTTATCCTTGTTTTCCCCATCCCTCTCACATTGCTCAGTGTTGGGCCAGGACTGAGATAGCTATGTACAGATATCCATCATGAAAAGACCTCCTGCACACACACTGCCTACAGTCTTTGGTGTTGCCTCTTCTTAAAACACAAAAGTAAAGGGGAGGGAGCTTGCAAAACACAAAAGGAAAGTCACACAAGAAAAATATTTGCCGAATTAGGCCTAAGTGGCAATACTTGTGTAGCAACACCAGGCTGAGATGGAAGGAGATGGCTGCAGAAGTTTCATTGTTTCTTAGCTAACCCACATTTGAAGAATTGGATTTAAATTTTTGTGGGACATTCTAAGCTTAGTAAATTCTGAGAAATAGCTAGACGCTTCCTGTTCAGAGAGATGACAATCGAGTCTATAGTAGAGAAAAAACACTTCTGGTGAGATAAAGATAAAACTGAAACAGTAGTGATAGAAATACATTTAAGTGAGCAGGAGTAAAAAAGTCTGTGTTGTGTAGTCATTGTTTAACTAAACAGAATTGTATCCAGGTAGCTAATTAATACAGAAGGCAGAAGGATTTGCACACTGAAGAAAACGGAGTTCTTTTGTAGAGAGATTTAGCTTCAGTGACCACAAGGGAAACATAGCTGGAGCTGTATGATAGAGGGTGCCAGTACAAGTTATGGTTCTGAATAAAACTCAAAATTTAAATCTCAAGTATAAATAACACAGGTTTGATACAATGTTCAATTAAAATATGTTACTTGCAGACAAAGTCAAGTTTGCATCTCAGGGCTCCCAGTGAAAAGCTACACTTTACAAAAAAAGTCCAAATAGTCAGAGAAATAAAGCTCCTCACTTCCAAGCATCCATGTCCATAGCCATTCCTGTGCTATTGTTATCAGTGTACCAGCTTTCACAGTCCGTATTTACACTGCTGACAGAGTGTTGGGGTGAAATAGGTATTCATACTAGATAAATTCTGCTAGCCCAACAGGCCATGAAATGTCTTGTCCTCCCATCTTGAGATTTATTGCTAGTGACTATGCCTTTCCACAGTAATTCAAGATTTGCTCTCAATACAATTATCTGATTGACTGTAAAATTTCTGCTTTTTCCCAATGTCTGTTTAATCAGTCTGCTTGCAATTTAAGATGCCTTTGGACATTAAATAATCTCAAGATAGCTTAATAACTTTCTCCTGCAGCACTGACAACTAGAGATAAGTTCCATTCACCACATTTGTAAGCACTATGTCTTTAAATTGCCAATTTTTCCTCTAGGTATGGGCCGAAGAGCTGCACCTGTTCATAAATGAACCACAAATAAACAGTCTTGTCCTCCAGAACATGATGTAAAAAGAATTTTTTGCCAGCCTTACCCATCTTGTACTAAGTCCCCACTTCAAGTGAACTGACATATTTTTTGAATGACTCAAGGGGTACCTTGGGTTCTTGAAGTGTCTTGCTTGGCATGTTGTATTTTGTCCTGAGGCTTACTCCATGCTCCTGTCAGAAGCACTGCTTCTGGGAGACAATACTTTAAATCTTGTCTTCTCAGAAGGTGATTGGGTGAAAAAGTCTTGAATGCAGCCATAGCAAACTTGTGCCCCACGTGAGATCCCACCATGAACTGTGTACCCTGGCACATGCTGCCTGAAACAAAGCTGTTCACTGCAGCACATGGAATAAGGAAGCTGCCTTCAGGCTGCTTTCTTGGGTTTTCATTGGTATTACGTGACCTCTCAGGTTATTGAGTGTTAGTCTTGAATGTCAGGAGTTAAAAGCAGCATGTAAAGGGGCAAACCCACAAGAAACAAAACAGCAGCAAAACAAGATACCTTAGGAAACAGCCTAAAGAAAGGATCACTTGGGGAAAACATCCTCCCCTCCTTGGCTCCATCAGGGAAGAATGATTTACACTTCTCAAGGCTGACTTTACCATCAAAAAGGATCTTGCACCACAAGTATGCTACAAAAGGAGGAGTGGTTGATTAAATGGCCAGAGGCAACCAGATTGTATTGCTGACAGTCTGCTTCATTTAGAGAGGATCCTTTCTTACAGGGAGCTGGAGATAGAGCTGGGATGAAAGTAACTTACAGAAGCAGGCAAGAAAGAAGTGTGGGATGCAGATCTTTTATAATTTTTGTTTGTTCAGGAGTAAAACAAAGCAAAATATTTAAGTACTGCTTATGCATATCCACCAATCTATACCAGTACTAAGAAACTGCTATGACAGATGAAAAATCGACTTAGATCTATTGAAAACTTGGGACTGGCAGGCCAGAAATCCAGGTGGGTGAAAGTTGGGTGAACCATGAACCATGTTTCTGCTTAAGCAACATGCAGGATCACCATGCAGAGTACACTCAAGAAAAAATGAGAGACATGAATTCCAGCTTGCCTTGCATAGCAGATAACTTCTTTACCAAAAGTAAAAAGCCACCAAAACCAAAAACCAAACAAACATAAACCCAAACACACACACACACACACACACACACCCAAAAAAAAAAAAACCCACCCCAAAAAACCTCCCAACCATTCAACCAACTAACCAAAAACAACAACAACAACAACAAAAAAAACCAAAAAAAAAAAACAAAAAAAAAAAACCCCACCAAGGCATATAACCCCAAGAATATTTTATCTATAAAAGCTTCTTCTGGTAGTAAATCACTTGGGTATCTGAGTTGATGATTTCATGAAGAAAAGCTACCATTGTGGTCAGGGGAAGGGTGAAGAACTCCTTAGAAATACAGTGCAAAAACAGGTCTTTTCGCATAACTTTATAGTCAGAAGGAAGAGTTTACTCAGATGCTGTAAGTGTTAAAATGAGCAACTTTTGCAAATCAAGACCAGATGCTATCACCAACAATGTTCGTAAAAACTTATCAGGTAAGGCAGAGCACGGATGTGGCAGAGAAAACAACAGAAGATGACTGTCAGATCAAGCTGAAGGAAAGATCTAAGTTGGATAAGATCTCACAAGTGCAGGATGTTGATGTGGCCATTCAAAAAGATCCCCACTGAGTTTATGAAATCCCTTTTGCTTTGTCAGCTTCTTTAAGTGACTAAATTTATTTTATCCCCAACACAACAGAAGAGCTCTCAAAAGACTGCAGAGAAGAGTTTCCCAAATAACGAGTCTTCAACCATTCACCATCACTGATACTACAGCAAGAAGCCAGAGAAATTGCACTGCAAAGATTCTCAAATAACATGTTTCATTCTTCACAGTCTGCAATGAACTAGGAGTGTGATGGGGACAGGCTGGCCTCATGAAATGTCTGAGAACTCTCACATGACAGAAGGCAGGTGAAACAAGCACATTAGAAAGCTTCGGAGAAGGAAAGGGTAGGGCAGTAAGTGTCCCTGAACAACTGAGGCAGAGAGAGGGGATGAAGAGAAGCAGCTCAGATGAAGTTATCTATCCTGTTAGTCTGGGCAATATGGGTTACTTTAATGGTGACTTGTTTTGAAGTTGGATAAAGGATCTGATTCCATGTTTTTTTCACTTTGTCCTTTTTCAGGTTCCTATTCCAGGCTTCCTAGAGATGCCCTAAGCACAATGAGTTTTGCCAAATCTTTTTTCCAGTCTTTTAACATTGGCCAAGTAACTGACTCATTGCAAGCAGAGGAGTTTGGTTTGATCTGATGCAAAATGAGTGCACAGGGAGATGGCATGAAAGATGAAACTATGAGCCTAAGGTAAAACAGGAGGGGGGAGAAAAAGCAGGTGTGTGTGACTAAGACACTATGCTTAGGAAAGATAGGATGCATTACCAAGCAACAGACAATGAAAACACTGGTGCCAAAACCCAGTGTGCATGAAGTCTGGCTTATTAATCCCAGTGCCAGGTGCTAGGCCTAGAAGGTACTTTTCCCAACAGGCTCCAGATCAGCCTTTTCCAGATTAATACAATGTCTGGTGTTAACACGCATACGTGGGACAAGGATATAAATCACTGCATAATTTTTACTTGTCTGTCTTTTCTGTTTGCAGCAGACAGACTGCTTTTTACAAGCTATTCCTATTTTAAATACAATTATCCTTGTGATATAGATGGAATGCAAAACATGTCTGAATGCAAAGGTTCTGATAACATCAGATATTGAGTCAGAGTTTTCAAAGTTATCTCAGTTTTTCTACTCTACACTAACCCATTATCCAGTATTATAATTTATTGCAGCAAGCATAGAGATACAGTATTTCTGGTGCTAACAGGTACCTACAGGTTATTACTATCCCATGTGGTACTGAGAACATAGGTATTGAATTGCAAGAGGATGGGAAAAAACAAACAAACAAACAAACAAACAAAAAAGAAACCATCAATAAACCTTCCTTTAAATTTTAAAGTGATTAAGTGAAATAAAAAACAAGCACAATTCCAACAGTTCTCAGCAATCATGATCATTCACAAACAATAACACAAAAAGGTTAACATGGAGGATGTGTTTAAAAAACCAAACATCCCCAAAGACACTTCTCCAGTATTTGTTCCAAGTTACATGCCCATAATCTGGCAGTGTATTTCTACAGCTATTTAAAGTTTTATTTTTCTCCTTGTTCTTTTCAATTTAGAGGCTATCAAAACTACTGAACATCATTATGACATCATTTCAGCTAATAAAGCCATAGATTCAAACAGACTTCCTTGGAACTGGGAGAAGAAAAAAGGTAAGTGCTAACCAAACAATTCCTTCTTCCACCTCTTCATTCCAAACAAATAAACATTATTTATGGGCTAAAAATTAACAGTGAATACTACATTCTTGCTCAGCTACACAGGGGCTGTCAAATACCTAACAATACACATGAATAGTACCTAATGAAACTTCACACAAGGAAGGAGGACATGAGGAACATGGTCAAAATTATGAAAATCTGATAAGGCTTCAAATTAGAGATAGCTGGTAGTGCAGGGTTAAAATGGAAGTTGAGGTTTTTATGAGGAAGTTTTTACAAGGTTTCATGAGTGTTAATATAATTCAGCACCAAACACCAGTGAAGTTTCTCATGTTAGAACTTGGGATTATTTCTGAAGCTGAGCATATCTGTAGCCACGTGAGACAAAGTTATGCAAACTTTGGGGAGCAAAGAGGCTCCCCCAGGGAGGACAGAATAGGCAAGTCTAGTATTTTGTACCTATGTCAGTGGGTGCTTCACATCCTGTTCTAGAATCTCTGGATTTTGTTAAAAATACTAGAAACTAGACTAGAAGCTGGTAATCTTTCCCCTGTGTAAGCAGTGATAAGAATCCCCAGTTTAGAAGTGAGAGCACTCTATCACACTAGCAGTGTTCTCACCCAGCTTGTTTCTGAAGAGTTTGCCTTGCTTTATCACTGGAATCCCCTGCAAAAGCTGGACTGACTTCTTTTGTGCATTGAAAGGCTGAGTCTGCAGCTCAGAAGCACAGGACTATTAAAGTAATCAAAGGGCAGCAGGTTTTAAAGCAAGATTTTAATCTGAAGAAAAAAAATAAATTGCAAATGACATTTCAGGCAGTAGTTTCAAATTGATCTGCCCTTGGGGCAGTTTCTGAGCCAGAAGGAGTAGCTCTTAATCTTTTATACTTCTTTAGAGGGAAAAGAAAAATAAAAGGGGAGAAAGTCTTGATCTGCAAATAATCTGTACTAGATCCTGCAAAACAGTGAGAAATTTAGGGAAAGAAATACCATGAAATTTCTACACAGATCACTCATCTCAATGAGATGTACTCTGGTATTTATTTATTAAGACCTAATGATTTCAAGTACTATTATTTCAAAATCCAGCAAATGAAATATATTTTCTATTATTAGAAAAGGGATATTTTCAAGGTTTTGTCTCCACAGGGCAACTAAGAAAAAAAAAATAAAAAGGGCAGACTACTGGTAATGATAAAATCTTAAGGTTTTAGAGGTATCAGCTTTAAAGACTGTAGAATTACCACAGAAAACCAGCAAAACTAGGAGCGTTATTTCGCCTGGAGCTAAGTTCGCAGCAGTCACAAGACTGCAGCAGTTGCAGACGCGATTTATGACATCCTCTGAATGACCTCTCCGAGCTAAAGACTGATTAAGCGCAAGGCATGGAAGGTAGCTCCTGTCTGCCCGCATCACATGGTGCGCACTCCCGGCGCGGCGGGCAGAGCTGTGCCCGGGCTCTGCTGCAGGCAGCCCTGCGCTGTGCTGCCATTATGTAAGGTAGCACAGCGACACACAGCACCGCGCCTAGCGGTCCCCTCCCCGTGTCACCCGCAGATGTTCCCAGCGGCGCTGGTTCACAGGTGTGTCTGTCATTTTCTAGGACAAGAATTGCCATTTGACTTTGCTCAACAGCAAGGTAACAGCGGTGTCTGAGCTTAAGGAGTGGCATATAAGGAAAAGAAATAACTTGTGCTATTCAGCACATGAATGATCCCATTTTCTCTGTTTCTTCCAGAAACAAGTGGGCTTGTTCTATAGCTGCCAAAATTGTATTTATCCAAAATATCCCCATGGCACAGGTGTGCATTTAAATAAAGGCAATTCCAGTGTATTGAGAAAAAATGTTGTCCTGCTCTCAAGAACTGAATTAAGTATGAGATGACATTGAAGCTATTTTGCCATGGCTTTGTTACAGGAAGTTCACTCTAGCAGGTTTAGGCCTGGCTGAAGGGAAAGTATGCAGAAAATACTTCTCCCCAAAGGTTTGTTAAAAGAGTAAGTCACATGCACAACAAATCAGAGAAAATATTAAGATATTAATAGGTGTGATCTCTGCAATATGTGCTTCTCAGCAGGATCCAAGCATGTCCACTTCAGTTCACTACAGTAGAAAGAAAATCCAGCATCATCTATTGAGCACCTCCAACCCTAACCATGAAAGTGAGCTGTCATGGCTTCTTTACAAATCTATATCCCACATTTCTCTTGCATGTAAAGTAAAATAAGCAATATTGATACTTCAACCCCCAGCACTACATCTCCATGAGTGTATCTTGCAGAGATAAATGGGGCAGTCTGCAGTTCTGGGAATTGCTGCTCCAGACATTCAAAGTACTTCCCTGTCAGTTACACTGTGTTCCCATTTGATGAGCTTTCTTCACTGCCACACCAATACAAACACACAGCTTACTTTTCTGGCTTCATAGCAAAGGTTTGACAGTTTGTGGGTGTGGAGGAAAGATAAGAGACTGCAGCTTCTGAAAGTGCTGCAATTCCATACTGTAAGAGACTGACCCAGTTCATCCAGTGACTGAGGCTGGAATGGGGTCACTGAAGCAGGTCCCACCTCCTCCCTTTAGAAGGCAGGCACAGGTTGCACAAGTTGAACTAGAGTGTGATCTTATTTAGTGACATTTATCAGCATTCCTCTTCAAAATGAACAACCTCCCTTCTCAACAAACTTCAAATGCAACAGGCTGCTTTTGCAGTGATGCTTTTCTGGGAGGTACCAAAAAGTGTTGAAGGAGAGGTTTGGGAAGGCGGGAAGGAAACACAGCTTTATTGAACAAAGGGAGGAAGAAATTAAGTTTGCCACCGTTCCTCTTGGCAGTCTAGTTTGGACAAGTAGCTATCTTTAGCCTAGACTGGTGAACATCAGCAAAAGTCTGCTCTTGTCCAAACATTATCAACAATTCTTAAAGGGAGAAAGTACAAACCAGTCAATATATTTTAATCAAACATTACTTAATACACAATTTCTCTTCCATCCTCAAATTTAACAATGATTTGCAAGACAAGTTATGAGAAGTCTGGGCCAGTATTATATTAATTCACAGAAGAACATCTGTGCAAATGTCTGAGATGAAAATTTTATTTACTATAATAATGTTCTACTGTCACCACATTAAAAAAACTTCGAAGTTAAACAGTTCTTTATATTTTCAAGAACTACTGAAGAAAACAGTTTTAAAGCATTGGGGAAACTGAATGAACCTCCTACATACTCTGGAGGATGTTAATGAGAACACAAGATCAAAAGAAAGAGTAAATACCACTATTTTAACTGCAAGGAGGGAATAAGTGTCTTTTAACATGTTCTATTAAACTACCTTTTAAAGTATGCTCTTCTGCCTCCCCAGCATCCCTGAGGAGAGAGCACAGAACCACCTAGGGCAGAGTAAGAAACTAGAAACTTTTAGCCAGGAATCTTGTTAAACTTTAAAAATTACAGAATCGAGAAATTCTATGGAGAATTTTACACCTTGGAAAAAGTGGAATGAAATAACTGATCTGCCTTAGCATAATTTTGTACTGCTCTGCTAAAAGTCTAGTCCTATTAAAGGATGAGGACAGGGAGGAAGGCTTAAGCTTTTCCAGGCAGACTGGCAAGATGCCCTTTTGCAAGGTCTTTCAAGGTATGATCTCAGGAACTCTGGCAGAGAAATTAACTTGAAGTTAATAATCCTTTTCATTCCTGAAGTTTTGAGTGCTTCAGTCAAAACAGTTGAGAGTATCAGCCTGGCTGAATACTCTCCCTTGGTGCACAGAAGTGACCAAGCAAATCAAGTCACTGCAGTGGGCAGGACTACCAGAATCATGCATTTTGGTGCTTCAAACATTAGGTTAAGGTGCACTGTTTTTCTTTCCTTCTACTGAGTAATATGAACTCAACAAGTTCTGGCATATGTATCTTGCCCCAAAGACACTGAAACGGGCAGCAATCAACAAAGGTTGTAACTTTATTTGACCTAAAAATTAGGTCAGCCCCATTCACAAAGAATGTTTCTGATATATTTTTTTAAAATCCTTTAGTGACTCATGCCAGTATTTAAGTCTCTGCTCTTGATCAAAATGCATGTTATGACCGTCATTTCAATGCTGACAACTCCTCTAGAAGGAGTATTACTTACACAGATTCCAGCTCAAGATTCTGCTCACATACAGGCCTCAGCATATGGCAGTCCCAGCAAGAAATGCTTTCTCTCAAGACATAACTTGACACAACACCTCAAACCAATTTAGAACAAAAATCAGTGTGTTTAAATCACAACAAAACCCTGCTTTGCATCCTTGCTCATTTGAATCAATTGCACTGTTGTAGCCCAAGTCAGTTTGAGATCAGCTCAGCTGGTCAGAGCATGGTGCTAATAACACCAAGGTTGTGGTTTCTATCCTTGTGTGGTTCATGCACTTAGGAGTTGGACTCAGTGATCCTTGTGTGTGCCTTCCCACTCAGAATATCCTGTGATTCTGTGAATTTGGTTAGACAGCATGGGAACATTCCACTCTTTGTACCTGGTGATACAAACACCCCAGAAAACAAAGTACATTGCCAGAGAGGAAGAGCACATTGAGTTCCACTCCTGTTTTTCCTTCTGGTACACATACCTTCATTTTTAATATTCTGTCTATACAGTTTTCCCCATAATAATTCTCCATTTCAAAGAAATTGGATAAAATCTTATTATAAAATCATATCTGTAATCCCTGCTATCTGTGATGTTGGATCTCCTGCTGTTTTTTAATATGATAGGTCTAAAAAATTCACTTATTATAACTTAAATTAAAAAATTACCAAGTCCTTACTTCAAGTAAGGAAAAAACCTTCAGCAGTTCATGCACTGGATGTCTCAACATTGTTCCTCTCTGAATGACACTAGTGAAAGCTTTTCCCCTTAAAATGAACCCTAGTAAATATGCTGGCCAACAGTCAGACCCACTGCCACATGTGAATTAAATGCAGAGTAGTCTGAGCAGGAGCAGCACTGATGTCAAAGCAGAACCACCCCTGAGCGAGCAGCTTTGAGGAGATCAGCTTAGAAAGTTTCCAGTAGAACACCATTCCAACAGAAAGTGCTGACTTGATGAAACCCAAAATATTCCACAGGAATGTGCTAATTCAATCAAAACTTTTGAAAGAGGACAGGCTGGCTTGCCAGGCCAGCCAACCAGTCTAGTGAGCTGACTGGCTCTCCCCAGCCCTCCAGGGTCACTGGCTGCCCCATCTGGCCAGGTGCCAGGCTGCTATCCCTGCCCTCTGAGGGGCCCTCGAATAATAATAAAACTAATGGAGTCTTACAAAGTGTGCTGAGAAACAAACAAAGGAATTTAAAAATGAAAACCAGAATTATTTCAGAATCAAGTGCAGGGTTTCATCAGAAGGTATTGGGTATGTTTGTTGCAAAGCATCTAAAGTCACAAGTCTCTCCTGTGTCTCCTCAATTTTTTATAAAACATCTTCCAGTGAAAAAAGCTGAATCAATATTGGAACGACACAATAATTATATTCAAAATCTAAAGTTTACCAGGCACCTGTAATCATCAGCAAGGAGTTTAAGGTAAGTTGCTTCCAAAGCACTGAGAAAATTCACATAAATGCTCATACCTGACCAAAACACAGGGCTACAATTTAAGCAACATCTTTCACAGAGCAGTCCCTAAGTGGGCTCCCTGCTTGTCACCATGACAAATTTGAACAAGACGGTGCAAGGGGCCTCATTTAACACTCTGGAGAAGCTCAAAGGATTAGGTATGGCTACACAATATTTTAGCAGTCTTTTTTTTTTTAAAAAAAAAAAAAAAACCCTCTCAACTAGCAAGTAACCCACTTTCTTCAAAAACTGGCTTTTGGCAACCTGTGGTTAACCAGTGCATGGAAACTACTCTGGCTCCTCAACAACTCAGCAAGAAACAGCATTTGCTAACTGCTAAGAAAGGTTTTTAAAGACAACATCACCAAACACCATGATGTTTTCTGCACAATACCATTCATTTAACCAGCTTTTGTATAAAAATGCCTAGATATTGGTTCATGTGTGAACACCACAAGTAGTTTAAGGAATGTGGAACAAAGTTCCACAGAAAAAAAGAAAGAGCTCTTTTAAATTGCTTAATTCAGTCAGCAATGAGATCTCTGTTGCAGACAAGTCACATGATTTTGAAAGAATAAGGCTAATAAAATGTACTGATATATTTATATGAAAATCAGCACAACTCCCAGCATAGAACTGAGACAATTTTGTGACCACTCTTTCAGAAAACACATGTAAATCAGACAGCTGCCCGAGTTTGCAGTTCACTGACCCTTTCAACTGCCAAATGCAATGCACAAAGGTAGCTCAGAAAGCAATTAGAGACTGGCTGGGAGGACTCATTAATTTATTTAAACTTCAAATCACAGCTAAGCAGTCTCGTAACATTTTTCTGTGGGAGACTGTTTGCCTCAGACTCATATTTAAAAAGAAAGGTCTGTCTTCTCAGAATGACAAAATACATACAATTTGCTCCCTGGTGTTTCTTAGAAATAACTAATACATTTACAGTACCATGAGGAAAGACATCTAGAACAGAACTAGACATAAGCACAGTTCAATCCAGCTGCTCAATCTCTAAATACTTCTGCACCTGCAAGGTCTAAGGCTTCCTTCAACTCCTCACAACAAAAAACTCAGAGATAAAAGAAGGTGAGGAGAAAAAAAGGAAGAAAAGAAAAAAGATATTTTCCCTTCTAGTGATAATAGGACTGGCAAATATCAGTGACCAAGCAAATGATGCCTGGTTGGCTCTATTCTAGTATATATGGCATGAGGCCAAGATAACAATGAGAAAGTAAAGCATAAAGAGATGCCTTCCATTTTGGAAGCAGCTATCAAAAGTTGACAGCAGCATCTTTTCTTCTCTCAAAGAAAACTTGAGATGACCTTGGCCTATGGCAAAAAGGCTGATTCATCACTGATCTCATGATGACAAATAGCAAAAAAAGAAAAAAATGCATGCATACAGACATTCATATACATGTCTGGGCCTGAAATCATGGCAGCATTAAGTTACCAATCTGCTAGCTAATTTTTTTCATTAGCCTCATTAAAGGGACCACAAAAATAACACAAAGTAACAGCTGAGCACTGCACAACTCAGAAGCCATATCCTCAATTTCTTCATGCTGCAGTAATTTAAATAGCCAGCTACAAGCTATAATTTCAGCTTTAGTCCGTGACTCCAGGAACTAACCAACTGGAGCCACCAGGATCAATGCACACTTCTCTGAAGTGTTTATGAAAATGAGACCATACTTCTAAGTATCTCTCTCAAACCAGCCTACCTAATTTGATAGTTTCCTTATTTCACACTTACATAACTATTTCCTAGAATCAGTTTCTGAGGCTCACTGTACAGCAGACACACTCCTAAGCCAAGAGATGTCAAGCTGCTCTTAACCCCTATTGCATTGCCTACAACTGCTTTTGTCATACTGCAGATTATCCAGAGTGGCTTCAGCTGCCACTCACAGGTTTTACTTCTGCTCATCTGTTGACTTAAACTGTGCAAAGGTAACAAGATGGCCCAAAGGAGCTGCAACCAGCAGTGTGTAAGCTGAAACAATGCAAGATGGAAACAGGAGTCTGAATATGGCACCACTTTGATTCACACAAAGATCATAAATGATACTGAGAGGTTACATTATATAATTACCATATCTTCAAACAAAATTTAGTCAGCTGAGTGCACTCATATGTACATGTAGGAAGCAGCAGGGGAAAAGGATTTCAGTCAGTCAAATTTGTGCACACCGCATCAGATGGATTAGAGCCAGAGCTTGTTCTCTGCCAGTCTGCCTCCTCCTGCTCCCCCCTAACTGATCCCAAGTGCATTTTCCTGCCCTGACTGGGGTGACTAGTGTGCTTCTCTTCTCTCCAATGTCCAACATCGCTCAGTACACACTTTATCTTGGAAACTGCTCAGACCTGAATTTAAGAAAGAAAAATAAAGAGGAAAAAAAGCCCTCTTTGTTAAATGAAGTCAACCTTCTCAAATATATGTGTGGTAACACCAGGAAGAAAAAAGAAATATTTCTTTTCCTAAGTACTGTGCTTTCAAATGGATTTCACAACTCTAAGCATATGATTTCAAATTATTTTTGCAGTTAAGGGCCAGTAGTATTGGATAGCATTATGGTATCCAAAAAATAAGATGGGCCCAACCTTTCTTCAAGACTTGTTTCAATAAAATGGTCCAGTCTAGAATACCCTAACAGCAAGGTACCTGAAAGGTCAATGAGCCCATGACACTATGTAAATAACCTATGTTGGAAGGGACCTCTGGTGGTCTTCTGGTCCAGCCCCTCACTTAAAGCATGACCAAGGTAGACTAAATTGTTCAAGGATGGAGGCTGCACAACCTCTTCAAGTGCCATTTCTACCTAACACTGAATCAGATCTTTCCCTGATGTAACTTGTGAGCATCAATTTTCAGCTTCTTGCTGTTCACCTGCAAAAAAGCCCAACTTCCTCTCCTCTCTACAATTTCTAACTGCATTCTATTCTGACATCTGATGACTGGTGAACAATAATCTCATTGAAGATGCACTGTAAGATTTTCTGCCAAAGTAGGCACTAAAATTTCAGTAAGACTTTCTAATTCCTTGTTTCCTCAAGCCTTTTTTTGGGCTCGCCACAGAACTGAGTGTCAGCCTAAGCTACAGTGATAGAAAGGTTTGATCTCAGTGGGAAAAATCCTGTTTGCCTTGCATTAAAGCTTGCCTAGAAGGAGAGCTTAGTAGTAGGGGAAAAAAACAAGTGTTACTACAGGTGATTCATTTAATATTGACTAAAATAACAAAAACATATAACCAGTCTTTATGAAGTATCATATATGGAATCAAGTGAAAAAGGAGAAGTCCTTTATTTCCTCCCAAAAAATGTAATTTTCTTGAATAGTGTGCAAATGCTCAGCATGTCAAGTAACAGTCCTTAATAAAGTCCCTAGGAGACTCAATCAACACACCTCACTACTTGACGTCATTAGATGAAGGGATGTATAAGCTACACATATCTCAACTGGACAATAAACACACACTGACCAGTGGTCAAAAAATGGAATAAACACATTCAAATAAGAATAATTTTATATTTGCAGGACACATGGCAAATTATATTGGCATGCAGTATATATAAAGACCAAGTTCTTAGGTATTAATTAGAAAGCAAACTACAAGCAAAAAATCCACATAATTTATGAGTCCACCAAACTAGTTACCAGAATATCTTATTAAGTAAAGGACTATTAACACAACAATGTTTAAAATTAATAAATAATTATCAGCTTACTTCTTTCTTACCATTGTAGGTTATCCTTGGTTTTGTCAAACACATCACAAGATGTAAATCCATTTCGTCAGAAGATACAAATTTTGAACAAACAGGGCACTTGAATCCTATGGAAAATAAAAATACGTAAGTGTGAGCATACTCAACCATGTAGCAAATATATATATATTCAAGCCAAAAAGCTATTCTGCACATATAAAAATAAAAAAAAAAAAAAAAAAAAAAAGAAATCCTGGAGGCTTTTCAGTTTTGACCTGACATTTCTTACATAAATAAGATTCCCTTGATTTCAAAAGATCTCAAAATGGACTTCAAAATTGTTTCTGGAAATCATTCTGTTGACAATTGCAAACATTGTCAGCACCTCTGGAACACAAATTTTCTCAACAACATAAGAGCAGTTTAGGGCAGGAGCAAAAGGATCATATGACTCTACTAAAACAGAAATTACAAATCTGTAGAGGACAGAGCCATTAAAATTTGAACTTGTGCAGGAATCCTGAATTAACATGTTCATTTTTACCAGGAATTCTACTGAAACTTTAACCAAGGATCTTGGGTCTGCATCTCATCATACAAGCTGCAGCATCTTTTACCAGTCTGGGGCCCTGGGAAAATATTAACTCAGGGGTGTTGCCTCACCTACTGAATCACTAAGACTTCCTGTAGCACTGAATTTGTCTGACTGCTCTCATCCTATCCAAACATGACCTTGTTTAGCTTTTGAGGTCACCGCCTCAGGCAACATGGGGTAAAGAATAATTAAGACAGTCTGGATTGTGATGCAACTGCATCACAGCCTATGACAAAAGTGCTTAATACCTTAATTTATGTCATTGCCAAAGACAGCAATCTTCCAGTTAAAGGACAAGATCAGCTGGACAACTTTTACAGAAGAGCCTGATTGATTTTGATCTGCTGAATAATTAATACACAAGTGAGAGACAAAAAAACCACCAACAGGGATCTCAATGCATAGTAGCTGCTAAGGAGTACACCTACAGGCAGATTGTCCAATAGGACAACATTCAGCAAAAATATCGAATCTACATCCACTCTCAGCACAAAGGCACAACTTCTCTGATGCTGTGAGGAGTAATGATGCAGCCCTGTATAAAGGGTCACTGCACCTTCCACCAGCATTCCCATCTGAGCCTGCTCCCACATGTTTTAGTTTGTTGCCTCTTGCTTTTGTACTTCTAACCTTGGAAGCCCACAATAAACCAAGTCAGTCAAGGATGACAAGCAACTTGATGCTGCACTTTCAAATAACTGATGCCTGAGAATTTTCATCTTTCCTGTTAATTATTATCCAGATGTAGAACAAGCAACTAACCTGAAGCATGAGCACTTGATATAAGTACTGCACTTTCCTTATCAAGAAAATAATGTATTTCTTAGGGCAGCTCATAGGAAGCAAGTCAAAGAAGACAGCTAGTAACAACCACAAGGAACTCAGGGCAGCAGCTGAACACGTGCTGGAAACCACTTCCTGAGATAAAGTACAGTTCTGCTTCTTCCAGTTTTCAATTTTAGTCATATCTATTTCTTCTTTGTGTCAATCTTGTACTTCAGTTTGAACATTGCTCTTCTCTTCTCATTTCTCCTCCCCCAACACACATTTTTACAAACAACAGATCAATAAGCACAGCACAGCCAAACGTGTCTTTTGGAAAAAACTAGCTGAAAGCATTCATTTACTTGTTGAAAACTTTATCAGTGACCTTTCAGCCACTTCCTTCACACAGGTGTCCTGGGGTGACTTTATGATGCTGAATTGTATCCCCATTTGTCTGTTTAGCCCAGAAATAAGTTTTGCACCTTTAAGACTGGTTCTGAGAACAACGTGGGGGAGAGAAGAAGCGTGGAGATTGTTTTCACAAACTGCACTCACTCCTCCACATTCCTGCTCCTGGACTGTGTTGTCTGCAGAACAGACAGTGAGAAAGAGCTCTCCTTTGTTTTTAGTTAGATTTTGGTTAGCTGAGGCAGTGAAGTTCCCTGGACTGTGTTTTTCCTTTTTCTTGGAACTGTTTAAACCTGCTCTGGACTGAAGAACCCAGAAAAACACCAGGAGCTCACTCACACCTGTGGCTCACCAGGCCCAGGACACTGCCGGAGGGACTGACAACAGACTGGGTGAGCTGAGCTACAGCCCACAAAGAGGACTTCCTGAATTTATCATCTCTTCACAGCAGCAAGAGGTTTTGTTGTTTAGTATTGTTCAGTTTTTGTGCTGGTGAACACTTTGCCTGTTAAATAAACAGGGTTTTTTCCACTTTTCTCCAAGGAAATATTTTCCCAAACCAGCTGGGGGAGAGGCCGCTTGAATCTGCTTTCTAGAAGAACCCCTTTAAAGGTTTTCTCCCAAATTTGCCCTAAACCAGGACAGCAGGCTACACCTCAACATGACTAAAATCAAAATTAGGAATTCAGT
Organism: Serinus canaria; assembly: GCF_022539315.1. Classification (NCBI taxonomy): domain Eukaryota; kingdom Metazoa; phylum Chordata; class Aves; order Passeriformes; family Fringillidae; genus Serinus; species Serinus canaria. The sequence continues at coordinate 42,633,714 of NC_066315.1, forward strand.
CTTCCAAACACCCAAGCCCACCACCCATTACTGCTCTGTTACAAGTTTCTTCAAAAACTAACCCAGGGTAAATTTCCTCTCAATCTTTACCACCCTACTGCTGCTGATTGCTAGGTTTTGACCAGACTTAAGACCCATGCATTATTGTCATTTATAAGCTTCTGTAAGGCATAATTGACAAGACAGTTTGATGTGAAAAAGCCTTACTTCCTTATATGCTTCAGACCAAGTTCTGCTGTGACAGAAGGGGGTGTTTGGGGTGTCTGCATTACAGCAAGTTAACTTTTATGTTCATGGATAGTTAAGCACTGAGACAGTCATTAACAAGTTCTCTCTGCTTTCTGGACAGAACTCTTCTAGCTTATTCCCTAGAGTCATGGGCACATGTAATTGGGAGTGACAGGGAGCAGGGACAACACCAACATGTCCTTAGAACTATTGTTAAAGTTAACAGTGTTAAGAGGGTACAAATCCCAGGAATTCTTGGAGGAAATATGTTAATCCAAATAAAGTTCTGGGGAGAGCTTGAGTAAATAATAATGATAATTTATTAATAATACTGCTTTTACTTTAAACCATGCTTCAAGATATACAGCAGAGAAAAATATTTCAGGTTATCCCCCTAGAGTATTCAGATGAATATGCTTTTACCACCATGCACCTGCCCTTAAACCAAGTAAATAATCTGTGTTCTAAAGCATAGATTAGCAGTATAATGCAATACAGTAAGTATTTTACAATACATTTTGTTGCAGCTTGTCCTGTGTCAGAGGGATGTGAAGGCTATGGCTAAACAACTACAAACATCCTCCTGACACAGCAAGTCTGGGATACCTGACTGCTGTAGCTCTACTTAGTGTGCAGAGCTGAAGTACCCAAAGAACAGAGGACATCACATTTAACTAAGATTTAAGGAACAACTCAGCTGACCAAAGGAAAAGGTCTGTTTGTAGAAAATATGGTTTTCCAGTGACCACAGTCAGCTGTATGCCAGAGACTAGCATAATACTAGAAAAAGAGCCTTGGGCTCACAACACTTGCTGAAACATTCTTTAAACACAAGTGAAATCTGATTTCTCATTCCTTCACAATGTTCCACTGCAATCCAGCTTCTGGATTTAGCCATCTTCTCCAACAGATGCATAGTCTAAGTTTTGTGTGAAGGAAATTACCATCTCCAACTCCTTTTAGTAACCACAAAGAACAATTATTTTGACTACAGACAAAATATTTACTTTATTTTAACTGTATTTGTAAAATATAAATAAGCAAACAATATACACTGTGGACAATCCAGTTGAAGATCCTTAAAAAAGCTCATATTTTCCTACCTTTGCTCAAATCAGAAGGCAATAGTTTCATGACCCAGTTTACAATTAAGTACTGGGAAAGAACAAAGACTCTATTGTACCCCTGCCCAGCAGGCTAACAACATTTATAGCCTATGTTTGTTTTTAACATCTTCTCAAGGAACAATTCCAATAACTTACAGAAAATTTCACATGACTTTAACAATCAGCAACAGGTCAGAAATAACTTGCTCTCTACATGACTTGTTTTACTGGGTTTTGTAGATACCTCACAGACATTTGGACAAAAAAGTGGCAGCAGTTATCAGATGAGGTCACATGAAGTGTCTTCCAAAAACCTATGAAACTCAATCAACTACTTTCTCACTCTCTTCACAAAGGGAGCACAACAGATAATATACAGTTCAAGGTAAAAATCCAGCTCTTAGGAAGGTGTTGATTTCACAGCACACCTTATTTTTGTCCCAGATGACAACTATCACCTTTGTATTAGTGTTGTCACTGTCAGCATGTCACTGCAAAGTCCTTCCTTCTCCCATAGCAGAGAACTCAGGCTGTGACACACCCTTAATCAACTGAAGGACCACCTCTCCCCCCATTCCCTACATTCTAAAGTACAGCAATAAAGAACTGAGCACCAGGACGGAGCAAGCACACACCTCTAGCTGACTTTTGCAACAGCATCCTTAGGAGGGCAGGGAGCCAAATTCTTACAAGCTCCCACCATCTAGTTTCACAACCCCGACTACAATACTGAAAGTAACACATGACTTAAAACAAAACCAAAATCCTGGAAAAAGATTACAATTACAAGAAATGGAGACAGAACAGAAAGTTGCAGTAGAGCAACTCGAAAATCCCAAGGTGACAGATAAAATCTGAAAGAACTAAACCTGCTTAAGTATCAGGACTTATGGCAGAGGTGAATTCTGTCTCAGTCTCTCTTGAATGTATCACTTTCTTCAAGCTCTACCATCTCTTGCAAGTGAACCTCCAGTTAGTCAAGAAATCCCATCTTCTCTCACAACCATCTAACTCACACTTTTCCTCTCAGGCAGACTTGGGAACTACCCACAGGGACAGGTTCATGGGTGGCCACTCATTCTATCAGCACCAATTTCAACCACTTAGAGATGCCTTACTGTGTTTGCCTTGCTTTGCAAACATCAGGCTGCTTATGTTTGCACATCAGTGCACAGCAGAGCAAACATAAACATGTAACAAAAACCAAATTCCTGATTGCTAAGATTTTTACAAAATCATGCTGGCACTTATTCTGTAATATCTACTTAGTGGTTCAAAAAAAAAAAAAACAAAAAACAAACAAAAAAAACAACCACCCCAAACTGCTAAGAGCTTCCAGACAACACAGTGCAGAGTGTCACAGAATTGCACATAAAGAAACATATTAGACTTGCACAGAAGACTGGATGATCCTTTTAGACAATATTAAACAGTAGTAGAAAGAAGTAAGCACTAATAAAACCAGCACCAACACAAAAGACTGAATGAGCCTGATCAGAGTAACTTTTCAGCAGAAAACATCAACTGGAACACTGCCAAAGCCAAAGCAGAATGGGAGCAGCTGCTCTTTTAAAGTATGCAGCATATTACTATTTTAAGTCTTTGTATCCTTGTGTTTTCAAATAAGATGGATAATTCTACCTTGTTTTGCAGTTAAAGAAGTCGTAAGAGAAAGCCTTGCATCCACACACTTTTTCTAAGGTGTATTTGAGAATAAGAAGCCTGACAAATGTTACTTACATATGCACAAATGTTCTTTGGTACTTCAAAAAAGAAGTACAGACAATCTGGAAACACAGCATCCAGTAAATTTGATGGTATGAGGGTGGTATGCAAAATCACTATCACACAAAGAAAGACTGCATAATGATGCTAAAAAGGAAACAATACAACACAAAAAAGGACTCGGTTACTTCTTAAGTGTTCAGTAGACATGGAGAACAGTCAGTAACTCTGCTCAGTACAAAACACATATAGACACTGGGAAGTGTGCACCCTTTATCTTTTTCCCCTAGTCTGAAAACAGATTCCTCTAATGTTTCCTCACAGGCCCTGATGCCTAAACCTTTTATTGCTCTTCTTGTCCTCTGGCCTCTCTCCAATCTTACCATGGTGCACTGCCAAGATCTGGGCAGAGATTTCAGACTAAGACTTCATAAGTTCTAAGCAGAAATCAATACTTACCTATTACACTGTTCCATTACACTAGGTGTTAGTATATATAGATCTACCTATACATACTGAGATCTCTTTTATGGGTGTATATATAGGTAGGTACATTTTAAACAAACCCACAGGTGATTGGCTTATTCCTCTCATGTCTCACAATAACCCCTAAATCTTCAGCAGAACCATTGCTAGCTAGGTCCATTTTTAGTGCTATATTTCTGCTCACATTTATTAACTCTTATCTGTCTTTCTTAAATCCATTATTGGCACTTTTTTAACTTGATAAAAAAATTATGAATGAAAATTTTGCCCTCCATAGTGCTTACAAATTTAGCATTTTATTTTGTTTTTTCATGTGCCCAGCCTCCAAAAAAGAAGTTGACTGAAAACAAACTCAAAGCAGACCACTGTGATATTTGATTTAAATTGCTTTCCACAAGCAGATGTAGGATCTTTTCCCCCAACTATTTCAGCATCCACCTACTTTTTCACCTATACCAAATTTTTTAAGTTGTTTTATAAGAATATACATCAAAATAGCATAAATATTTTGAAGTCAAAGCATAATGCCTCTGCCTATTCCACTTCTTCCTTTTCTGTTCAACTGTGTAGAAGACTATTAAGTAAAATTATAAGGACAGCAGAAAAATTAATCTAAATAATTCAGCTTCTTGGTGAAGTAACAGTCCTGGTCAAGATAATATTCTATTACTCCCTTCTTCTGTAAACTAATTTGTAAAATTTGAAGTAGTTTAAAAAAAAAAAAAAAAAAAAAAGAAGCTGTCCAGTAAAGGCCACATGGTCTATCAGAGTTATATGGTCACAGAATTCTCTCTTCTCCTCAGACAGCTGAAATGGAAAAAGAGAATGAGTAATTCTGTAAGCTCAAAACCATGAAGCTTTATACACTAAAGCACATTGCTTTAACACAGCTAAGATCTTGCCTGGCAAGTTTACTCTAGCCATCAAAGAGAATATGAAAATTATTTCACACTAAATTCAAGAACAAAGAACTAACATTTTTAAAAGTCTTTAAGTTAGAAAGCAAAAGAAAAAAGAGCATTACCAATTCCCAGGGAACCTTCTACACGAAAATTTCTAGGTGCTGTAGCTGGCAATAGAAATGGCTACTCAGAGAAAGTTTGCCATTTTATGGACTTAAGTTTTTTGTTAAGGAAGAAAATGTCTCAGTGAAAAATCACATCTAGTTCTCTACCTTTCATCCTTCCTTCTGCTGTCAATTGTCTAAGCCAGAAGAACACAGCACCACCTGGAAAGACTTCTGGAGATGAAAAGAAATAAAGAAATACTCCCCTCACTTTGGGAGAGAATATGAAATCAAACAGAAATAAGGAACACAGTACAAACATTCTAAGCTCTGTCTTTTCTAGAAAACTGAACCGCATTAAGAACAAATAAGCACTTACTGATTTCAGGTTCATAATCTAGTGGGGTTTTCTTCCCCACTTTTTTGCCAGAACACTGAAGTAAACAAATCTGTGAATTCCTTGAGGGAAACTAGGGATTTTTTCTTCTGTTTTCTGATTTAAATGTCCCACAGAACTCAGTGGGAAAGGGGGATATATAAAGTGGGCAATAAAAACAAATCTGAACTATTTTAGTTTAGGAGTCCACAGAATAATAAGAAAATATATGTTTGGATAATACTTCATATCCTAAACAAAAAGTTATGAAAGACAAAATCTTATTACAAACTTCTTCAGCTCCCTTCATCTTGGTAAGTGGGAAAGTTAGATCTTCAGTAGCAATCACTGAAAAATAATGCAGTACAGAATGAAAATAAATTGAATAAGACATTTTCTGACTCATAAACAAAGCCTTTATCAACTACACAATTCAGGTGTCTAATATCAATGTAAAAGTATCATGTGATGATGATTATAATTGACAGCTGGACAGTTTTAGAAACAGAATGAACATAACCATTAAGATAGAAAAAAAAGCCCAATTTTAATATATCTTGCAAACCAGAAGATGAAATTACAGGCAGGAAAGACCTGTGGAAAGCTTGATATTAACTTTAAACAGAACAATAAGAACAGCTGTTATTAGAGGAAGAGCCTTTTAAGAATGACATTTCAGATCGATGGAAGCACCCAACAAAGGGAGAAGGAAAGACCTTTTTAGCTCAACCAGTTTTGTGGGGTCAGTGTTATCCCCCCAGTCCCATCATCCATAGGGATCTGTAGTCAAGCTAAAGGAGATATTGCTCAAGTCTCAGTCATCCAAAGTCCTAGAGTATCTGCACTTTCAAACTGACAGGCACATAAACAGGAACAGTTGTTCAAGTGACTTGTAAGCCATTAATTCACTCTTTAACTTACTACTTCGTTACCTCCATTTGAAACAAGTCACACCCTTCCCATCACAGATCCACCACAAGTTTCTCAATGCAGCTGAAGTAGCTGAAGACTGACAAGTGTGAATATAAACTTTGGTTAGGAGCAAGCTTTGGTTTTCATATACAAAAAGGCTCCACCCACACCCTAAATCCAGAAGATTTTAGCTTTTGGCTTACACTTGAGAAGCACATTTTCAACTAGCAACCAAAACCTCCCCTTAACAATGAGACTTTGCCCAGAAGAATATCTTTCACTTCCACTGTATTTTCCCAAAGGAGGGGGAAGGGGAGAGAACCCTTCTCTTTTTCATGTAGGTGTGATGACTCCCTTCCAAAATCTGACTCAAGGACAAGAAAGGAAAGACACTTTTCTTCTCTCTCCATCATGAGATCTTTGGCAAGCAGAGACAAGAGCAAGGTCCCCCTCTAGCCTCATCAGCAGGGTAGCATAAGGAGTGTGGGAAGAAAGTAACCAATCACCGTTTCAGAGGCTCTTCTACACAAGTGGGGCCACTGGCCACTTGGGTGAAACCTTGTGGAGCTGAGCTGTTGTCTGAATATGAAGTTCAGTCAGGTGGACACCTTTTTGAGCCCAACTGACTACCTTCTTCAGAAAGCAAGTAGCCAGAAAGCACTGTCAATGGTTCAGGGCACAAATGTATTTTATTTGCACGCAGCAGGCAAGATCATCCTGCCAATGTTCATCTAGCTCAGTTATGATGACAAACAACCCACTGCAGGCCAGCTTGGAAGTCTAAAAACTTTAAAGCAAATGAAATGCCTGAAAACTCTTACTTCAGAGATACCTCATATTCCCATAGCTTTTTTCATCTTAACTCACTGACCTCAGTCCAAAGAGGAAGTATTCTCTCTCATTCCCAGTCTCTCCTGAACCTATACATTTGGCTTTTTTCTTTCTTCTTGAGTTTTGCTACTCCCTCAATTTTCTCTTACTGCCTGGAGCAACATTTTTCTCAAACACCTGAAAAAGGTGTTTGAGAAAAGGTGTTTGTCTTTCCACTCATAATTCCACAATACAAATGGAGGAAGGCAGACAGGACAACTGTGTTCTGTCGTCAGAAGGCACTTCTTGGGCAACTGAGTAATTTGGCAAGACAACTACAAATTTTTAAGTGCAGGGAACCAGTTTGTCTACAGTCCCCTGCCCTACTTCACACTGTCAAAAAAGTCACTACATTCAAAAACCTACCAGGGTTAAAGAAAATTTTCCATTAGAAATCACACCATTGAAAAGAGAGTGTAGAAGAGCTGTTCCAAGACCAGAAGAATCAAGCCCTAGTTTTTCAGAATGCACAGGTATAAATATCTTCAAAACTTGTACTGTACAGAATAACAAATCTGATCAAAATTACATGAAGCACGATAACAAGAGAGGAGAGGGTGGCTATACCATGCTGAGACTATATTTAATGATAGCTAAAAGGGAAGAGGTATGATGTGAAAATGGCTGAATAATGGTTGACAAGGATGACTAAACTGAACACGTGAAACAGAGCATCTTGTTGGATGCAGAGAAGTCTTCTGAGCAAACTGGCCAAAATGCGTACGAGGTCTCACAAAAAAAAAGAAATGGGAGAGACAAAGTAAACACTGCACTTGAAACGCAGCAGACAGGAACAAAGGAGCAAGCCCCAGGAGAAGGCAGCATCTTAGAAGACAGCACAGATAATGATGCTGCTTGAAAGCATGCAGAAGACAAAGTCTCTCGGAGAATCTGAGAACTATTATTCTACTACACAAACAAGGCGATAATGGAGACCTGAGAAAGCACAGCATTTACAGACAATTAGTCTGCTGTCTACAAAGTTTTTACCAAAGTAAGTGAGGGTAAAAAAAAAAGAGATCCTCACTAAGGCAAAACTTTGTAAAGTCTGATTTAGTTTAAATACTTACCAATAACCTACTTGTTCCTGCAGAAATAGAGGTAGCAGTGACAAAAAAAAAAGAAAAAAAAAAAAGGGGAGAACCAATCAATGATAAAAAAGTCAGAGTACAAAATAAAAAGATTACATCTGGGAAGAATATATGTAAGTAAAATGTTAAATTATTATGTGGAATGTTCCCAGGAGTTTATATATTAATTCTAAACAGAATAATGATTCATTTTTTGACAGCAGCATTAAATTATATACCAAAAGTACTTATTATTACATTTATTACTCAGTAGAACAGGAAAATTTTACCTATTACAGTTTCAAGAAAGCCAGGAACAAAGGTTTCAGAGCATACTTGTTTTCTTGTGCTTTTCGTCTATTTTTTTCATCACACAACAATAATTTTTATTACTTAAGCAAAACAGCAGATTTTCCTGTATCATTATACTCTGTATTTTCCCCTTTTATCTCTCCACAACAGCAGTCCTCCATAGATGACATCATTTATCAATTCAGCAGGGAAATATCTAACCCATGCGCTCATTTACTTTCATTCACTTGAAACTGGTGAGAGTTGAATAAGGAGGGCTGGTTGGTTGGTTATTTGAATTTGTTGAGGAGAGGTCATTCGGGGTTTTGGGGATGGTTTTTTGTGGTTTTGTTCATCTGGTTTGATTTTTTTCCAGAGTAGGAGTACGGCGTATGAATAAAAACAGAACGTATTAGAAAAGTCTGGCTTAAAAATACCACTCATTGTCAGAACAGAGGAATTTTCTTTAAGGATTACCTTTTAATCTAAAAGCATGGACATTCTCTGCTTATCATAAAGCAGCCTTTTTTAAATGGAAAATTCAGCTAAGAGAAGTTCACTCTACATTGACCCATTTATTCTTCCAACTTGGAGAATATTTACTTTAATGTATGGACTATTGGCCAGACTAGGGGTGTTGGATCATAAGACGCCAGACATTTAAGATAATTAAAGAGAATATTACAATATATAGAGACGTCCAAGGGTTGGTTACAAAGCATGCTAATTTCAAAAGTGTACACTGGAATGAGATCATTAAATTCCTCAGTACTAACATAATTTAAGTGTTTAACATAAGCAGCATACAAATTTTGGGAAAATGTATTTTGGGAAAGTGTGTTTGCAACCTCTACTTTTGCAAAAGTTCCCATGTCTAAGACAGAACCTTTTAAGAGCATTTGAGAATGTACCATTGTGAAGAAAGCATCCAAAATGCCTAGTAAGAGGAACAGTAAAGAAGATGCATTATTAGTTTAGAAAAAGACAGAACTGAAGTAAAAAAGATATAACCCCCCCAAGTATTTGTCAGTAAAAAGTGAAGAAAAGCTATTGAGTTGCATGCTTTAAATATTTAAATATCTCAATGAGAGATTTGTCTATATTTAGTCTTTCACCTCTATTATGAGAGTACACAGCACCCATAACATATTCTACAAAATTTTTAAGAACATCCATAAATCCCAAACCAACCAAACTTTCAAATTATATATTACATCACTGCTACCACAGTAACTGAGGCAGAAAATGTAATTCTTGCCTCTTCACAGCTAAGAAAACACCATTTGAACAAACTGCTCATATTTGCTGTATCACTCACATTTTAAATATGACTGGTAAGAAATGCTACTGAGCACTTCCTTTTTTTTTTTTTTTTTTTTTTGCTGTTTACAACTGCTGCATTGGTCTATCAGTCAAACTATTGAGAAAGTTGGTTAGTTACCCATTTTAAGCATCTGCATGTAGAAGAGAAACATCTTGTTTACATTAACCAGATCATGCTTATAAGATGCAGATATGCATGCATACACACAGAGAGAGCATAGAATCTAAATAAATTTTAACAGGGACTTGCAGTTGGAAAAAAATATACTGAATGATAGTTTGACTTCTCATCAGTTTGAAAAAATGACACAGTAACAAATGTTTTTACTTTTCTAATTACACCTTTCACTTAGGGTGTTACATGTTTTCATTGCTTTACTCATCCATAAGGCTACTGAAGGTAAAAGAACCTATACCTACTTAAGAGATATGAGTTTTTTCTTCACTGTTCAAAGAAAATCATGACCTGCTTTTTGATACACATAGGCAATACTCATTAAAAATAAAGAAGACACTGTCTTGAGTTTGAAAACTCAACTGCAACATGCTAATGAATTATACTTTAAAAAGAAAGGTTATTGAGGATTGTGGTTTTTGTTTTGTTGGCTTTGGTTTTTCTTATAAGTGATTAAGGAGCAATCACAGTTAGTATTCTTGTTTCAGGAATGTCCATATGAGATCAGAATCACAGCATGCCAAGTGGTAAAAATATGTTTGTTCACATATATGTATTAGTCCCACCTCCAAAGAGCTTACACTCTAAAACAGACAAGAACAAGTAATGGTTACAATGGAAGCAATGTCTCTATTTTATACTTGAGAAAGGCAGTAAGGAACGAGCCCTACCTTACACAGAAAGTCAAACAAGTCTCCTAAATCTCTAGCTGTCACCTTATATAAAAATGCCTATTTGCCCACAATGACATTGAGACAAGGATCACAGAAAAAGTAAATCAGTGACATAAATTTGCTCTGCCTTTCTAGGTAGTACTGCTTTCTTAACCAGCATCTTACCTAATGAGTTAGCAAGGCTCTACCACAAGTCCCTAAATCCAGTGACTGCATAATTTAAATAATAAAATACTCATTGAAAAAAAAAATCTTTGAAAGAATTAAAAAGCTCTTTAGAACAGTTCTTGATGGCAGCATAAAAAATGCCTGAGTTTGAGCCTGCACTCCTAACTTATTTACATGTTCATCCCTTCACCTTCCTTTTCTGCTGTATTAGCCAACTTGGAGATTAAGAAGGTAACAGAAGCTGGAGAGCAAAGACCAGTAAGGGGCATCCAAAGAAACCCTTCTATGACATAACTCCAAACAAACAATTAAAAAAACCCCTCCATGCTACAAGAGACAAGCCAATGAAAGATGTGCCCAAAACATGTTCTGTACACATCCTTTACAAGGAAGTAAAGAAAAAAACCTTCCACAATACACATCAAATAACGCAACATCTGGGATTTCATTCTCTTCAGAGAACCACTCAAATTATTTTTTAGTGCCTCTCACACATTAGGCATCTAAAGCCCTGAGGTAGACTGCTTAGGGCAACTACTACCCCAAGGTCAAACCAATTAGACACAGATTTGTATCTGTTTTCCCATAGAAGCCTTTCATTCTAGGTTGAAATTTGTAACTTTCCAAAATAGACTGTGAAGGAAACAATAGTTCTCAAAAGGCTCTTTTACTTAATCAAACCATTGCCCAAGAAAGAAAGATTTCACACTGTTAAGTGTTCAGGCACTGAATTATCACATTGTTAATTCTAACACTTAACATAATTTATAGGCACTTTCTTTTTCAAATTAAATTTTCTCCTTTATCTAAGAGAAACATTAGTACCTCAAAAATACTTCTGTTTCAGTAGACAGGAGATGTGCTTTCGATGTCTTATGAAATAAAATCTCCATGATAGTCTTGAAGTATAAATCTCTCACACTTAAACTGTTACCAGTTTTCTAAAAGGCTTTCTTATTCTGGATTTAGGAGAGGTCAAAATAGCTGTTTCCCACACGGACACAAATTTAAATCCACTCCTTTCATTGTAGAAGAAGCCCTCAGAAGGCAAGGAAGTCCACTGCATACAGGTGAGTGCAAGAGCAGCTGTGATAAATTTCACAGTAGAGCCACACACAAAATAGTGAGATAAAGCCAGGTGTAAGTCATCAGCTCTGGTGAAAAGACAGACTTGTTGCAGTTTTTCCATAGCAAATTCTATCTGTATTTAAGAGTTCTGAGAAGTCAGTCATAGACATGTAAAGGACAGCCTCTACCTCCAGGCTTTGTGGGTTTATCAAGTAACTTTTTTTTTTTAAACTTGCCTTTAACTACCATTTTTGGGAACACTTAATAAAAGCTCCTAAGGGAAGCTGGCATTCCTGCCTGTCACCACAAAAGCATACTCTTCTCTCTAGAGGAGGTCTTGCCATACCCATCTTTTACAGCAGTCATATCAAATCAGAGATCAGTAAACCAAGAGATGTGCCACTAAGGGAAACCTATTTTCATTAGATCTTTCCCTTGAAATGAAACAATACTCAATATGATTCCTGGCTTTAGGCAGTGCAAATGCCATTTAAACCATTAAACTCATGTCTCTTCTTTCCAGAACTGTGCAGACATCGTACAATTTATTCTATTAATACTACGACCTACAACAGTAGTTTCTGGTCTGGAATATATCTCTGCAGGGCACACCACAGAAAACTAACATCTCTCTAATCCTTCAGGGAGTTTTTCCAGCTCCAGGTTGCAAAATGAGTGAATGCTGAACTTGTTCTGTGAACAGAAGACTGATACATTCTCTGTCAGATAGTTTGCCCAGAACATAGTGGGATAGACTGAAATTCTGCTCCTGGTGTAAAACTGGTGGTGTAAGACTGGTGCTCAGTTAAAACTCATCAGAATTATCCAGAAGCTGGCCTAAGAGGGGAAAAATAGATGCAGTTGGAAGGGTTATTTCATATATATGAAAATAGAGTTATTTTCTACATGAGAATACATTTTTGGGTAGAAGTCAAAACCAAGAAAATTGTCCGACTTTGATACTGTGTAAATAGGACAATATTTATAGATATCAGAGATATTCAAAACGACACTGCAAATTAAAATCTTAATTAAGGAAGGATGTTCACAGCACTGAACATCTACATAATAGCTTCCAGAAGAAAAATAAAAATTCATTTACCAGGTGTCTACCTGCAATAAAATTCATATGGGTTGCATTAAATTCTGAGTCCCTAGACTGATCTTGTTACAATGTCACCTAGTTACTCTAGAGGCATACAGTGACAGCTTCAAGGGGAAACAGGTGATCTAGGCTCAGAAAAACAAAATCAAATGTGTGTCAATTCACCGTGTTACTGACCTACAAGACAGGTGGGATTATAACTCCTGCAGTACCTTATTGTTCTTGGCCTGGCCTGGTTTGTCATGAAGTTGAGGGCAGTGCTTTCCACAAAATAAAACAGCTTCTGGAATCAGTTCCAGATATTAAAACAATAATACAGTATTCTAATCTATTAGTATTCTGGCAAGAACACACATACACACATCAGAGTCTTTAAAACCAATTTAGACAAAAATCCTGATCTCAAATGTCTTAATATGGACAGCTACAAAGTGCCTTATTTTTCATAGGCAAATGGCTTGTACACAAGTAATTTACAAAAGATACATGAACATATTCTAAAGTGCCAGTTATGACAACTTGTATTATCAACCCCTATTCCCTCAGGGACAGTTTTACAGAAAGAAACTGAAAATTAATCAAGGAAAGAAAAACCCTTATAAAACTACCAGCTTTTGTCTTGCACAGGCTAATCTGTTAAAAAAGGTCTGAAATTTATTTAATGTAAATGTACATGGTGGGGTTCCGTCCCCAACCAAGAAAATACAAACAGTATTTCATTCACTGTCCAATCTCTGTATGTTTCTGTAACTATTCAGGGAAAAAACTGTTCTTATACCAAACCTAAGAAATCAGAATATCAGGGAAATAAATTCCAGAATATGACTTCAGTAAAATCCCAGGACTTATAAATAAAATCATGTCATATATCACATCTCAAATGAAGCAGGATTAAGAGGAGGGGGAAAAAATAGCATTGAAAGGTAGAATGCAGCTCTGGAAATCACCCAACAACTTGCCACAGTTCCCACATATATGGCAGGGGGCCAACCTAAACAACCTAACCCAACCCAAACAAAGCAAAGTTACCCATAACTTAGGGACAAGTGATTTGGAAATACATCTTTTCCAAGACACTAATAAAACCCTAGTATTAATTTTTTTAGTGATGGATTTCCATTTTTTATTTAGAAAATACACTCCAACAACTATAATAGCAAAACCAGTTTATTTTCTTTTCTTCCTGCAATTCACCTTATCTCTTCCAGTAGGGAGTACAAGAATTGCATGTGGGTTCCTTTTTTATTTGTTTAGCAGCAAACCAAATAAAGCTGCCAACGTTCTTATAGAACCTGCTCTAATGATATAGTAGTATACCAAAAGATCTTCAGCATAAAATGGAATTCATATTTATTAAAGATTTCTACCCCTAAGGCAAATCGTACAAGACACTGCTAAAAAGATGACAGCAAGTAGGGGAAAACAGCACATACTGTCTTAAATAAACTGCACTTAACAATATAAAAAAACCCATTCAAACCACACAGCTCTGCAGCAGGGCCGTAAAAAGAAAGAAAAAAGGTCACTAAAGTATTTACAGAACTTGTTTTCACACAGGAATCGAAGTATTACTGTGTTTTCCATCTGGGCTTTGAAAGCTATTAAGTGAAATTAATTATTCACATTTTGTTCTTTTTCTTCCAAACACTAGATAGATCTTGTCTTGTTACCTCAGCAATACTGAATACAAAGCTATCCCTTTTCAAAAGTAAATATTTCATAATACCACCTTGTAGATTTTATCTTCTTGACAAGAAAAACTAATATTATTTCTAAAGGTTAATCTTTCAGTGAGCCTTCTACTGCTCAAGGCTTCTTTCTAATACTAACTCAAAACATATCCAGAGGTTTCTCCAGGTTAACTTCAAATCCTTTAATTCTCTCTTTTTAAAACATTGGTGTCACAGAGCATTAAGCAGTGTGAGAACAGCAAGGATCTGCATAATTTGCATTTTCTTTCCTACTTCCACATACTATGAGGAACCAAGCAGGGAAGTCCAGTTGAAACCACAAGCCTAACAAAACTTTCAGCAGAAAATGAGAACCAGGTCCAGAAAATCCTTAAACCACGTGAAAAACAAACAACAGAGATGAAACTAAAAAGAAGGAAGCTGCTGGTTTAGCAATATTTTGGAAAGCTGTGACAAGAAAACTATTTTCTAACATAAAAGTGAACAAGTAGAGAAATGTCTGATTTAAAAAAAAAAGAAAACCACTGCAGGCCTGCAAGCCAAACTTGGTGTCCTAGGGTGACTGTTATCCCCATTCATGTGTGTGTAATTTATGCTGGATATTATGTTCTTTGCCTTTAAGACTGGCAGAGTGAGAGTTTTGTTTTGGGCCTCTTATCAGCCATCCGGCGGGACATACAGATAGCACCAGTGCATGTTGCGGCTTTTCTGCTTTTTGCCCTGCTTTTTGCTCTCGCTCTTGCTTTTTTCCCCCCCTTCTCATTAGTTACTTTAGCTAAATAGCCCAAATTCCTTTCTGGACTGTTCCCCCCACCCCGTTGGACCTGCTGACTGCTCCGGACTGGGATTTAGAACACTGAGAGAGAGTCTACACCTTGTGACTGCAGCAGCTGCCTCAGCGCCGGAGGGACTGAAAACAGCAAACCCCCAGGAGAGACTTTCTGAATTTGTCATCTTTCTCAGAGCAGTGGAAGAGTGGTGTCATCCCCTATTGCTCATTGTGTGTGCTGAGGGGGGCTTGATTGTCAAATAAACAGGTTCTTTCCACCTCTCTCCGAGGAATTCTTCCCGAACCGGTTGGGGGGAGGGACCGTGTGGGTTTGCTTTTGGAGAAGCCCTTTTTGGGGATTCTCTCCCAAATTTGCCCTAAACCAGGACACTTGGAAAGAACGACTAAGAGCCTTCCAGGGAAGTGTACCCGCTCTACCCTAGAGGCTGTCACAGCTGCTTTCTGCACCGCAGGGCACTGGGGCAAATGAGGGTCTATCAGGAACTTTTGCTCTTTCAGTAGGATTGCGTGGCCCAGCCCGAGAGCCGTGGGCCGGAGGGGCAGGTAGGGCTGCTGCGGTGTGCCGTGGTTCCCGGGCGGGCTGCGGGAGCCCCCAGGCCCGCAGCACCTGGAGGGAGCGGCCGCGGGCCGAGGCTCGCCTGAGCTGTCCAGGGCGCGGGTGCTGAACGGGCTCGGCTCGGCCCGGGAGGGACCCGCCTGGGGCAAGGCCTTCTCCTCTCCTCGGCCTCCACACAGCCGCTGTCAACCCCAAACGATTTATCCTCATTACCAGTCTTCTGGTAATCCTGTTATTAAGTGCAGTTAGCCAAATACCACAAGAATGACACGAACATATTAATACATGAGGTCTGTCTTCTGCAGCCAGGCCAGGATCAAGCCCTTTAAAGTTTTACTCTCAGCCTTAGGCTGAGATTCATGGCTTAAAGGCAGAAAGATAAAAACTTCAGTTTGTGTACCAGGATGATGAGGTATATGCAAGTGAAAGAGAAATCCTGAACTTCTCCTCTATTTATACAGCACGAGTGCCAATTTGTATAAACAGTCACAATGGTACTTTCATCTGTGTTATGGAAACAGTTTTTTTACAGCCCAAACAGCTGCTTTTAGTTTTAAAGAATAATTGCTGCTGGCTTTCTTGTTTATACAAGAAGGAGCAGCTTCACGTTTACTAGCTAACACAAACAGTAACACCAGATAACTCTACAAACAAGCCTGTTTTCAATGAATTCTCTTATCAATCTATCCTCCTGAATCTCACTAGGCAGGCAGCCACTGACAGAAACAAACAACCTATGTTTTTAAAGACATTTGCTTTGTTGTTAAATGTTGTCTTCTTCACTAACACCCTGGTCCTTATTTGTCAGACACACCTAGCAAATTAGAGCTTTCTACAAACCTAATTCAAAGTAAGAGGCAATAAAAATCGAGAGGTACTAAGTGTAATAAATGTCCTTTCAGTTACATTTCAAGGCTATATGCATCATTGAAATTGTAGCTAATAGCTAGCAAGAGTCAAGCACAATTAGAAAGGAAAAAAAGAGCCCTTCATGACTGTAATGAGAAAAGAACTATCTGTTAAAAAAATGCATCAATTGCAAATTTCTGCATTCAAAATGATAAATCAGTTGCAAAACAGTAAGAGTAATTTGCTTATTAGGAATTTTTCCAATGGTAAAATCAGTTGTCCAAATAAAATACCAGAGAAATTAGATGGTTTTCCATTAAGAAATTAAGAAATAATAAAATCATCGGCTTGGAATGGGTTAAACCCAGCTGATCCCATATTCCAGTGCTGGTAGGAACCCCAAGGTCTCCTCCTGTACTATGAACATCAGAGAGACTTCAGCCCACAATTCACTCATTAGAATTAAATCTGTCTTTAAAAGTCCATTTGCATAAAGCTGTTGGAGAAGAGCATTGTATGCATAACCTAAAAATAATAAGGAAAATTTTTAAATTATTAATTATTTTCCAAAACACACTGTGAGAAAGAAAAAAGCAATGTTTAAGTATTGCTTACAACAACTGACTGAAAGAGCTGGCAAAGTATCTTTCCTCAATACTTAGGTCTCTGTGTACAAGTACTGGTGATATTTGTAATCCTCAGTCAGAGGATTCAATTGCCATAGTATTCACAACTTCCAAGGTTAGGAAAGCACTATTACAACTTACTTAAAATTTATGAGTTTCTGCAGAGGCCTACAAATGTAACAATTTAAGAGCATGAACACTGAGACTGCAGAAAGAGCTCCTTCGCCTTCAGCAGAGGAAGAAATCCTTGTCAGTTATAGATGACAATTCCTGACAAATGGGATTATGCCCTTCAAGGTAGATTTGTGAGCAAACAAGAAGTTCTGCAGGAGCAAGGCTCAATGACTGGAGTAAAGCTGTCCTCAAAGTGTTTTAGCTGTACCAATAGCTTAAACACATTGCACCTAGCACATTTATCATCATTGCCTGAAGGAGCATGAGGCTTAGTATGTCAGACAGAAACTCCAGGAGGGAAAATAAAAGAAAAATAAGGTCCTATCTTGAGGCTTTTCTTCCTTTCCTATTTCTATCTGAAATTTCACATGTCTGAAATCAAATCACAAGTGTGTAATTTTGTAAATTTACAAATCCTTAAGGCATAAACAGAAAACCAATAGGATTAGAATTTAATATGTTGACATTTAAATTGCAGGCTGTAGTGCCTTGTGCTAGATGTACAGCCCATTTACATGGTTAGCTCTTTGAGGGAGCAAGTTTAATCAGTTTTAACCCATATGTGCTTCAAAACACCGCCAACAAAAAGCAAAATTTACATTACAATTTTCAAGTCTGGGGAAATGCAAGTTAGAAAAATTTGAATTCAAAAAAATACCTATGAATAGATACCCTAAAATAAAAAATTTAATCAAAATGGCCTCTTCTCTTGGATACAGAACTAATTATCTATTTCAGTAGGTTTCTCTTCAGTGTTATTCCTCCATTAATAGTACTGATATACAATTGCTAGATAAACCCAGGATAATAAAGTTAAAATCCAAATTATATATAATACCCTAAATAACGTCTTTTAAGAAAAACAAAGAAACAATTCCTAAACTTAAACACTGATCTTCTTTTTAAATGTGAGCATTTTTAAGATCCAGCTAAGTCAGTATTTCTGCATATTTATTTTTGTTTTCAATAGCACTACAGTTGCTAATAAAGGTGTTGCAAGTGAGATGACTCATCCACACAGAAAACAGCAAAAGGGCAGGGAAAAGGAAGAAAAAAGGAGAGGCTCTCACTAAGTGACACAAAGCTTTAGTGTCACAGGGCCATAGTGTAAGAGATCAGAAAACAACTGTATCAGTACTCGTATCCCTGCACCCTGACTCCCTCTAAGTAAGAATGCAAGGAACACCACCATTCCATACAGACTTTTTCTTCTCTCTTGCTTACAAGTTTGGCATCCTTGCCAGATGATTTAACATTTCCTGGGTGCTTATATTTTTCACTCCTTTTAATTCTGCATCATTGTGAATAGTGCTGGGACAGGAACACGTTGAATACAAATATTTGTTTTTAAACATATTTCGAAGAATGCTTGCATGCTATAGCTAACAAACTTTTAGGCTGCCATGGGACACAGCTATTTAACAGCCCAGAGATAGTGCAAATCCATGACAGAACAGTGATGAAAAACAGGAGTCTCTAAAGGGGCATCTTATAACCAGTATTTTACAGCACTTTGGAAAATACAAGGATATTGTCAAGCTGTAGTTTTGACCACTGGCTAAATAATTCTTTAAAAAACTTGTTAAATATCTGCCCTTTTAACTTGCTTGTTTAAGCATCAGAGCAAAAGATTTCAAGGACTTTCATTGTGGTCCTTGCTTTTGGAATAATAAACATTAATTTCTGCTATTTCTTTTAACTCCTGGCAAAAATTATACTCTGAATAGTTTTATCAATGCTAAGTATGCCTTGCCTTATATTTGTTGTAACATGGCAGCCTTTCCCTCAACTTGCTTCCTGGCTAGCCAATCCCAGAAGAGAATCAACAATGGCCAGAATTTAAAAATTAGAATGCTTTTGACAACCACTCCATGACCACATAAATCTGTGTGGATGGGAACAATCTCAACATTGCTGTCAGTCCAAGCTCTCTTTAGAGAGCTTAATTCCTCACTTTTCACAAATTAATGGATTTCCCCAACACATTAAATGTTTTAATCTCAAGAAATTACATCATCCAAGCTTACAATGCTTTTAAACATTTCTTCTGAACAAAGCTTTAAAGCAAAACATACAATCATTAAAAATATGCAAAAGGTTGGTTGCCTGCACACCTTCAGAGAAGTCACATGTACCAGCCCAACCCACCAGGAGGAACTTTTGCCCTCCAGCTCCAAATGTGTTCATCATTTGAACTTCATCAAATGAATTTACTCCGACTTCATCAGTTGAACACAATTCTCTGCTTTACAACTGGAGAGGCCAAGCAGAGACACAAAGGGAATAACCTGGGCTGAACACGTCATCCATTCCTGCCCTTGCACACTGTAAAACACATTATTTGCATTAGCTTTCTTATCCCTTTGTTTGCAGCAAAACTAGTCCCACATTTCCAAGGAACATTTCCTCCACTCCCTAGTTCTATGCTGACACTGGATCTCAGTCTTATCAAGTGCATGAAAACCAGTTTATTTTGGTACACGGTTTATTATTCTAGCAATGGCATTTATATTTCCACCAAACCAGAAGCTGTTTCAGTACTGTATTTCATTTCAATAATATTTTCAACACTTCATTTTTTTACAACCATGGTTAGAAGAAGCTCGGTATCATGTGTCTTTGAAAATGTTATCACTTACAAAACACACAACTTCACAGATAGGGCACACTGGGATATAAACTAATCCAACAGCCAAGCTATAGCAAATATGCATTACTTCAATTAATTTTAACTGTATTTCAATCCTCAAAAAGCAAGGCAATGCCTCTACACTTGTCATCTGGTATTTTCATATTAGATAACTAGTATGCAAATGCTAGGACAGCTGAATTAGATATTCAAAGGGTCTTTCTTTGATAGCATGCAGCTCTTTTCCATATGTGAATTTCATGCTGTTTTCATTCATGTACTGTTTTAGCAGATCATTTCTCTTCAGCTAGCAATAGCTTTATGGCACTACTGCAGGGGCAAACCAGGTATTCTATTTCTTTACCCAGCACTTTAAAAATATATAAATAGTTTTACAGTTATGCTTTACTATTTTGGAATTGTAATTTGTTAATAGATTGCTAAAGGTTTGATAAAGAAACCAGGTCATCTTTGTACTTTGTACTCAGGCAACCCACCTACTTGCCACTCATTGAGTAATACTCCCAATATAAAAATAAAACAAGTATCTATCCAAACTGATCTGACTGCCTGTAACAACTACACCCACATGGCTAAGAGAGTGAAAAAACCCTAAAACTCAAACACTTAAACCAGCTCTAATCTACAACTAAGTTTGAAAAAAATCACAGCATTGAAAAATCAGAAGGAAAGTTACACAGCTAACACTGTAGCTGGGCACTTCATGCCTGAACTCAGCCATACATCCTTTTAGAAAACTTCATCACAATCAGCTCTGAAGATGAACCATCATTATCCAATCTAAGATATTATAGGAGCCCTGAGCCACTCATACACATGCAACATATGCTTTCCAATATTCAGAACACAGGAGTGTGATTTTAAACTCATTCTTCCCAAAGGACAGACACAAGAAAATGGACAGCAAATTCTCAAGTCTGGCATCTTAGGCTACATCAGTCATCCTTGCTGATGTAGCAAAGACACTGAGAAGAAAGAGAACTGCCTCCTAGTGAGAGCAAAGCAGTTAAATGACCACAGAGAACCACATTTTCTACTGTCATTGTTCTTCATTATCTGAAGATTGTCCACCCTTGTCTCTCTAACATTTGCTTAATTGATGATGCTCTGATCTATTTGGTAGCGGCCACAGCATTTTCTTAAGAGAAGCAAGATTCTTTTTTCCCAAACTGGAACTTTTATCCATATTCACACTAAAGAATAAAGGAGTGATACTCTTCATTCTACAATAAGCAAAACTTCTGATAGCTGCAGGAAATCAAGATTCAAAGTAACATAATTTTCAGGGGACTATCTAAGATTCTTGACAGCATGACAATCTAGTTTGTAAGTTTTCTGAAAGATTCTCACCAGATTGGTCCAGATTTCATTATAAAAAAAAATTAGGATTCTCAAAACACTGCTTATGTGTTCAGGCAATCTGCAGAAAGCACCTCTGAGCAGACTTTTCTTTTGCTGCATGTGGAAAACTTCACATCTGTTAGTGCATGCTTATGACAGTTTTTATTTTAGCAATACAGAACAACTGCATTTAGGTTATTCTCAGTACAATTCAGGAAGAACCCATCCTTCAATTTTGTGTCAAATTCAACTCTCAAAGACAAATGCATCTGTATCTTAATAAGACATGGGATACTCCCCTTTCTGCATTGAGTCCTATAAGTGCCCTAACCATATTTTAACTCAAGAAATTGTATATATACCTACACTTCAGGGGAAAGAAATTCCAGGAGAGGCATAACTCAGCTTCATTTTTTTACCAGAGAATAACCCTTATGGAATATGCTAGCAGTGGTATAAAAAAGACTGTAATTTACTAGTATTGACAGTATTCCAGATGCTCAAGTAACCTCCCATACCTAAAAACACCACCTTCAACTTTTAAAATCATAATGAAAATGCAGTATAAATCAATCTGACGTAAGGACTAATTATGAGAACCCAACAAGGAAGTGTTTTGGAATACCACTAGTTTTAAAAGCCATTTACAGTTAAAATGTTACTAAATAATTGCTTTATATAAATGACACTTTGTATGGAAAGCCAAACAAATCGTAACAGCTTGCTTCTTCTTGCCATTATTCTTAGGTGAATTTATTACAAGTTACTAGAAGACACGCAAAGTGCATGCCAGATGAGAACTCTGTATTTATAGCACACTAAGTCAGTCAGCAAACAGAATCTACTAAAAATATCCCCGATGGTATGCAGCACACCCACCCTTTGGGGACTGTGCTCAGGCTGTGGTGGTCTGATTTTGAGACAGAGCAGACTAGCAAGAAAACACCCAGCTAGGTCAGCTCCTGAAGACAACAGAGTGCTAACAAGTCAAATCCCACACAACACTCTTGTGTGTTCTGTTTGGCAGCCAGTCAGACACCTCGAGCACTATGAGATTTTCCTGTGTGCTTCCTGATCTCTCCAGGTCAATACTATTCAATTTCCATGCAGAAAATAGAAGCATGTCCTGAGTGAAAGGGAGAACCAGCCTCATTTGTTCTATGGCTTGCCTTCCCATTTTTGAAAGCACCAGGGATTTGAAGCCTACCAAACAACAGAGGTCAAAAGCCTCTGGATGCATACTGAGATATCCTCATGAAAGTCACGATGATTATTTACAAAGGAAAGGTGGTTTTGGGACCATAGGCACTTGTTCAGGAAATATCTATCCAGATAATAGACAACAAAAACCACTCCCCCAGATGCTTAAGATATGCATTTCTGGTTTTACTCAGGTAGTTGTGGTTTTATATAATTTGTTTTCTTTTGTTTGAAAAGATGCATGTCTTCAAAGATGCTCCAAAATAGAAACTTAGAGCACTCAAGGATTTCTCACTTTATTTTCATGGGTTAAACATCTGCAAGAACAACATGCTCCATTACCACAGTAAATGAACACAATCTGTTGAAATGACCATACACCTCTCCTGAAACTAATTAAGCCATTAATGAGCAGCAGACACACTGCAAAAAAAACTTGAAAGTAATATAAAATATTACTTTATAAATATATAAAGTTGGTTGCACTCAAATAGCAAGGAAAACCTACCCCAAAATTTTCACAACTTTATTTAAAACTTAAAAGTTTCCTGCAAGGCTAAGAGAGCAATTCCAGAACATTTGCATGATAAAGTTTTCCATGAGCAGCTGGCAAGAACAGGGGAGGAGAACTTACCCAAACAGATGCATAGGCAACGTGTTTTAAAAATAGTTTTGAATTTCTAGCAGTGACAAAAGGCTTTCTTTATAAAACAAAGAAATTACTTGGGAGGTTGTTGGAGACTAGCCTGTAATTATATGACAGAACAGGACGAGAGACACTGTCAGAATATCAGGCTTGCATAGGTGTTCAAAAGACATTAAATAAGAGAAAGGCCTTTGTTTGAACTGGCACTGCAAAGGTTCAATCAGGTATTATCACTACCTTGATAGCCAAAAGAAATATTTATATATGCCATTACAATTAGGCTGTTTCCTTTCCTGCAGACTGTAAACTATTTACATTTCTCCCACAAATGCAGTGCTGCCATTTTTTATTATTTAGCTTCTCCCAAACCCTTTTGTTGACCAAGTAGAAAGAGGGGAACAAAGGGGAAAAAAAAAGCACTTAAAAAAAATTCCTTTCAAAGATTCCCTATCACTCACCTCAGTCTTTACTTCACTGCCCCAAGCTATTCACCAGCACAGAGACCTGTTTCCAACTGAAGCAAATGAAAGATGACTCCCAGGGACTTCATGAGAGCCATCAGAAGATGCAAACAGTTTTTCTTTTAGCTCACTTTGTCCAAACACTTAACATTTGAGACTACAAGCACTCTCTTGACTGAGCTGGAGCAGGTGGCTGGTGGTGTTGGACGTTTTGCTACCTTTTCTTGTCCCTGACTCAGAAGGGTTTACACCTTTGCTGCCAAATCAGGAGCTGAATATTGCCCAGTGAATGTACACAGGAACAGAGCAGCCCAACTAAACACTGGAACAGTGAGACTCTGCAAAGGGACTGAATTCCT
This sequence comes from Serinus canaria, assembly GCF_022539315.1. Lineage (NCBI taxonomy): Eukaryota > Metazoa > Chordata > Aves > Passeriformes > Fringillidae > Serinus > Serinus canaria. The sequence continues at coordinate 42,657,640 of NC_066315.1, forward strand.
CAAACTCATCAGTCAGAACAGACCTCCTAAAGCTCATTATCAATAGACTTATCCTTGGACTGCTCTCCCAGCAAAATGGATTTTTCACCCTGTGTTTTGGTGAAGGGGATGCTAACGTATTTACAAAATCTCCCATATCTTCAGAGACTGCAAAAGTGACTGTTCTCTCTCACTTTGAAGTCAATTCAATCATATAGCTGAACATAGCTATTACTTGCCCCCAACAGTCCTGTTACAAGGCACACTTCCCAACCTTTCTCCCAAGCCAGGGGGCAAAGACCTCAGAATGCCCCTTCAGTTTGCAAAATGGGAGCAGTATTAAGTCTGAAGTGTTTCAGAGTTTCATAATTTCTCAAAGCCATAGTACTTGTGTCATACTGGAAGAGAAGGGCAAGGAAGTGACCAAGACAGTTGAACCTCAAAAATACATCCAAATGTATCATATAACTAAACAGATCCGATGGGAAACAAAACAAGATGTGGCCTTCTAGGCAGTTTGAGAGAGATCTAAAAAACTCTTCTGAGAATTCACATCATTCTTCACAACCCAACTAGAAATTCAGGTTATAACCTGAGGCTTTCATAAACTTTCATTTACAGAATGAAGAATTCATTCATTACTTGTACTAACTATTATCACAAACAGATGCTACTATAATATACCTACAAGGTTCTGCCCATGTTATATTATTCATTCAGTAGCTGGTGATAAATCCTGCACTGTAAAGCACTTAATAATAGAAGTCTGATCATTATTTGGCTTAAGAAGAACGTAACAAACAAACTTCCTTCTCCTAATAAAGTTGAACAGATGCAACCTTATTTCCAAATCACTACTCCCAATTTTGACATAGGCATGAAGGCTGTTAACAGCTGTATCTGAGAACACTATATATTTAAAATCTATCTGTAAAAACATCATATAAAATTGTATATAGCCATATACAACAAACTGAGATTCTATTTAATACTTGTACAGTCTCTGCTCAGTCATCTTGAAAGAAGAACTGATGGGAAAATTTTAAAAACTCAGTATGTTTGAGTTTATGTTGAGTTCTGTTCTGTCTTCAGTTGATTTTTTTATATATGACTCCCTAAGAGACTCTTAATGACAAAATAAAAAAGAACAAAAAAGTTTAAAGGCATTGTTGTCTTCCAACAACATTCCTAAATTCGAACACCAGAAGGATACTTATACTAGGTGTTTTTGCCAAGAATCCTCCCAGTTATGACCACCCAGAAACAGGAACAAAAACACGAAGAGGGTTCTAAGGAGCTGTCAACACTTTAAGTGATGGAAGTAACACATCAGCAGTTATCCAAAGCAAAGGCCATCCCAAAAGTCCATTTTTAGCTGAACCAACTGCATCACTGACAAAAACAAGCTACACCGTAACTACAGTGGTAGCATTGCTGCAGTGCTGATGAGTATATAATCTCTAAAAACACAGTGGAAAAACTAATGTGAATCTGCCTCCGTGGTCCCCAGGGCCAACTCTTCTACACATAACAGAAGGTAAGAATATTTACTTTGGGGCTGGAGGAGAGGGGAAGTCCCATTCACTGAGGGAAACTACTGGTCAAAATTCCCGATAAGTGTTATCACCTTAAAGGAAGCTGGAACTTGGCACTGTGTCACAAGAAAGCTCTTGAATGTCACGCACAGGTTTGGCCTCTCTGGGAGTGCCCTAAGATCTTACGGAATTTGGGTCTCACTCTACTTAACGCCCTAAGCCTACTTCAGGCATGCTCACAGCACAAAGTTAAACACACATACATATACATATGTATTTTTGTGAGACCAGGGCACTGATTATTGAGTGAACTGAACTCCTGCTGAGATCAGACCAAGCTACACAGCAGTATTTACTCCACTGTGTGCTGTTCATGCCTTAGCCTGAGGTCAGATGGGAACATGAGACCTTCACAGCCAGGCAAGGCTGTTAGTACTACCGCTCCTACTAAAGGAATATAGGCAGTAGCTGAACATAACATAACTTATATATTCTCATTCAAATGGTGTATTAACAAGCTTAGTATAGATCTCAGCATGTTACATCAGAGGGTTAATACTTACACATTACTTCAGCATGCAAAACAGCTCAGTAAAAGTGACAATAGAGTGTAATTCACTAATGGCAAATTAATTACAGTAATTTAACAAATGCAACACCCACATGGCACTGACTGACCGAGCCAAGCAGTATACCTAAAAACATAAATAGCTGGAGATTCGGTTCAACTTACAGAAGGTATTATTGTCCTTCTTTTTTTATTTTAATTTTCACAGAATTGCTATGCTAATCCTCACAATTAAGTTCATCCCTTTTCAGGATAAAAAGAAATAATTCAGCTAATTTGCAAGTTACAAAACAAGGGAGGGGACTTCAAGCATGCTCAAGATACACAAGATAAATGCCAGATACCACACCTAGACAAGCTTGAGCTAGTTATCATCAGGACAAAAACAATGCTTCAAGTTATTTTTCAGAACGTTGATGCTATTAATGTATGATCTCCAGTTGGGCTACTTTTCCCAACCATGTAGTTATTACAAGGAATCAAGAAAACACAAAGCATGTAACCAGAAAAAAGATGACAACACTGAGTGGGATGAGGAGTAATTCATCATCAACATCACAAAATATTTAAATTGAAAGAAAGAATAATGCTTCAAGTGAGGCCTTCTTCACAGGTGTTGCAGTATTATTATTAAGTAGCTATTCATCCCACTAAGACACACTGTCTTTATGTGGTCACAAGATAGTCATGAATCCATTTGCTTCTTCACTAAAAATCTTACTGTATCTTGAAACTTGCCAGTTATAACATATGGCAATCCTTATTTATTAGTGAGTTTAGATGAAGACAGTGTACCCCTCCTGGCACTCCTCCCGCACTGGTAAAAGCAAGAAGCTTTGCATCACTCCAAGGACAAAATACAGTATAGTACAGCAATTAAAAAATTATTACATGCCATAGAAAAGAAAGATCAAATTCAGAGTTATTCTGAAGAGACCTTCCTGCATCTGAATACAGCTTCCTAGGTTATCAATCCTCATCACTTCGTTTACATTTAATCCACTCCCTCCTGGCACCAAGGCAAGTTGCAGTACAGTATTTAAGCACTGAGAGGGGAAAAAAAAGTTTCACCTTTGAGCAACAATTGGCTACACATTCTAATGATTCCCTTGTACTTAGCACGAGCTATACAATACTCCATGATAGAGCATCCCTTCATCACTACATGCACGTTCTCCCCCCTCAAGGTACTTTGGTGGTGTAATGAACATCCTTGCAACAAAGCACTCCCGTCCACCAGCTTGGTACTATGAGAATAGTTAAGTTTTCTTTCTTAGAGGAAAAGATTATTTTATCATAATAGGGTTTGACATCTTTCTGTTAATGTTCAACCGCTGGGACAAGGCAGTTTTAGATATAGGAAGTAACAGCTATGCTGACTTGAGGTCACCAAGCCAGAAGCAGCAGGCCATGTGACAGAAACCTCGTGTACCCTGCCAGGGTCAGGCTGTACACAGCTCTGCTTTGGCTAAAAGCTAGGTGAATCGCAGAAAACGAGAAACCCAACCTCCTACAAAGAGTATTCACAAATGGATTAATAAAAATTAGGAAATGTAGAAATTTTACATTAGCCTCTTGTTTCCCCCCCCCCCCAAAAATAAAAGCTTTGGGGTATTAAGTTTATATAGGTACGTATTTTTGTAAGTATATATGTGTGTAATAAAAATGTCAGTTGAAGAATACATCCATTTAACAATAAAATTTGTGCATTGTTTGACCTATATGAACAACCTTTAGAATGAGCAGTACTTAAAGGAGCCAGCAACTCTGAACGCAGCTGGCAACTAACAAGATGATTTCCAAATTCAAGGTAAAAATAACAGGCATAAAACGCTCGTCCTCTACAGCCCAATTAATCTCGATAGCGCAAGACAGACAAAAAAACTGCAACGTGCTCCATGTTTACTGTGCTTCACCAAGGGCCTCAGCTTCCTGGTTATTTTAGAGTCTAGCCGAGTGTTTCCCCTGCCTCAAGAGCACATGTGCCCATCCTCAAGGCTACAAGCTGCCGGTGCTGCAAGCCTGTACTGCAGCGGCACGGACAGCTAGCCGGCTCTGCTCACCTCTTAGAGGGTGCATTAACAAAGAAACTTACTTTAACTTCTGTTTTTCTGTACCGACTTTCTGAACAGAGAACCCGAGAACTCAGAAAGAGGAACAAGTAATTAATCAGTGCCTAAAGAGGGGTTTGGTCCGATTTTAGAATAAACGGCGGAGACACATGATCCAATTAAATTCTAATTATGTAAGTAGTAGGCAAGAGTATTTACACAGGCACTGATTACAGCTATTAGAGTCTAAAGTCGCCGGCCGGAGAGGCTCCGCTTCCTCCCCGCCGCCGGGCTCGTTTCATTTTTAACCTCCCCGTTCACAGCTCTCCTTACAGACAATAGGGAGACACCAGCCCGAGAGCCCCGTCTCCAATCTCGGACGCCAACCTGGAGGAGCCGCAGCTCTCCCCGGAGTGATGATTCACTATCCGTCCCACCTCGGAGCCGGGGAAAGACCCTGCAAACCTCATCCCACCACTCGCAACCCCGGCCCCGCAGCGCCGGGACAGGCAGCCTAAGCCCCCCGCCCGGAAGTGCCCCTTACCTCCGAACAGGTGCGGCGAGAGGTGCGCGGGCAGCGAGCCGATCACCAGCCGGGGCCCGCCGGAGGAGCCGCCGCCACCGCTGCCGCCCCCCGCGGGCCGCTCCCGGCCGCCCTCCTCCGGGGTGCTGCTGACCGAGTCCTGCGAGCCGTAGGGGCCACTGCTGTGGGGGATGTTGAAGGCGGACTGCGCCGCCCGGGCCCCGGAGGCCGTGGCCCCCCCTAAGGACCTGCTCCGGGGTGCCGACCCCGCGGCACTCCCCGCCGCCGCCGCTCCTCCGGCCGCCGCGGCCGCCGCGCCGCCGGGAGCGGCGAGAGGCGCCGCCGCCAGGTGCGCGTAGCGCCCGCCGCCGCCTGCCGAGCGCCCGCCGGTCCCGTTAGCGCCGCCGCTGCTGCTGCTGCTCGAGGAAGGCAGATCCCCGCCCGAGTACGCCCGGGTGCGGCCATTGGCGGCGGTGGGGCTGCTCTGCTTCGCGCCCATGGTCCCGCCGCCGCCTGGCGCTGCCCGGTGCCCTTCGCCGCCGCCGCCTTCCCCGCGGCGCCCGGGGGTGGTGGCAGTCCGGCCCCGGCGGGGGCGATCCGAGGCGCGGGTCGCGCCGGGGAGGGAGGAGAGGGAGCGTCAGGGGAGGGGGACGGGTCTCTCGGTGGGTCGGTGTGGAGAGGGGAGAGCCGCCCGCCGGGATCCGGCTCAGCTGGCGGCCCCGGCGCGGCCGCTGCTGGCGGGTCTGGGGCGCCACCATGAGCTGCTCGGGACGGTGCTGGCTCCCGCCGCGCGGCCGCTCGGCCCCGCCGCCGCTGCTGCTGCTGCTGTGCCCGCCGCCGCCGCGAATGCCACCGCCATCCTCCTCCTCGTCCGCCGCCGCTGAGCCCTGTGCGGGGCACCGGCGGCAGCAGCGCCGCCGAGGCCGCTCGCTCACCCGCGGCGCGCCGTGCCCGTGCCGAGGAGGCGGGAGGGGGCGGTCGCCCCGGCGCAGCCGCTCCTCTACCGTGTCGCCATGCTGGGGGCGGCACCAGCGGGCGGGATGGGGAGCGGTTACGGCGGGCGGGGGCCGCCGCCTCGGCTCCCCCCCCCCGCGCCCAGCGGGAGACCGGCCCCCGGCGGCGGCGGCGGCGCAACGGGCCGGGCCCGCCGGCTCGCCCCGCCTCCCGCGCCGCTCCTCCCGCAAGGTGCGGGACAGCGCCAGGTGAGGCCCGCGTGGCCTCCGGCCGCGCTCGCCTCGGCAGGAGGGAGAGCGCCCGCGATGGGGCCGGCGGCGGGACGCTCGCTCGCTCGCACACACGAGGGGAGCTCGCTGTGCCCTCGCCCGCAGGCGCCTCCCGCGGGCTGCACGCCCGCCCGGGCAGCGGAACAGAGCCGGACCGCGCTGGTGGAAGGCGAACGGCCGTGCTTGGGGACGGCCCCCGTGTCCGCGCTCTGTCCGAGCCCCGGCAGGTGAAGCAGAGGAGCGGCTCGGCGGGGCGGCCAGGGCCGGCGTGGCGGAGCGGCGGTGTCCTCCTGTGCCGTCCTGCCGCGCCGCTCGGTTCTCCGCCACTGCGGCTCCAGCAAACGCCCAGATGCCCGACCTCGGCGCCTAGGGCGGCTCCCGGCCGCCCGGCTGGGCCGCGGCTCGGCGGGACAGCGGGGGAAAGGGCCGCTTGTTCCCCTTGGGAGCTCTCCCGGGTCGGCGACTTCCGACCCTGACGGTTGACTGCGAGTCTCTGTTCTCCGAGAACCTGGATGTACCAAGTGACTTATGGATATACCGGGAAGCAGGACTAGAAGGACGAAAATCTCTGACATCTTTGGTTCACAGGTGATACAGGAAAATCCTGTATACCTCAGTCTCTCACTTAAAGTCACGTTTTTTTACACGAGGATTAACTAAGCTGTAAATTTTATTCCACTGAATAATACCCGTGTGGATAGCAGGCGCAGTTTGATCATAACAAAACATTCAGAGACATAAAACTGTTTGTGCCTTGTTTGATACTGAGTGTCCCATACATTGAATTTATATAAGCATGATTCCTACAGTCGGTCATCTGAGGAAAACTGCTTGTTTTATGGATTTTTGTCTGCTCTAAAATAGACTGTGTCGCCATGAAGCAGTGCATCAGGACTCTCCATCATAATGTCTCAATAGGGATTCCATCTACATTCCTACCTATGTCACAGTGGCACAGTATCCAAGCTATGTTATAATTAATACCATAAAACTGATCCAAACTTTAATTAAAATACAAAGCATTATGAAGCATTACATTCACACTTGTGGCACCTTTGATACTCCTTCTCAGATGTGAAAGGCCTCCTGTTCCACCTCCTTTTGCCATGACTCTTGCAACTGCATGTGGCATCACATTCTGGCATCACCACAGCTCACAGCTGGGTCTGCGAGAAAGGTGCCATCGTTGGGGGTGGCACAGGAGGGTACTAGCCCTAACTCATCCTTCCAACACCACTTTTCTGGATAGCTGAGACGCTCTGTGAACACTCTGAACCCCATTTAGAGGATGCTGGTGTAAACTGTTTGCCCATTTCAGCCAGAGGCAGTGATTCCACAGCTGTCTTATGAAGAGTCTTTTGTGTGCTGGGTGTTGGGCAGACAGCTGGGGTCGATAATCTGCCGTCCCAAGCTATGTCATCCCCACTTGTGAATTATAAGCTGCAGTCTCTGCTGGCAGTGGTAGATACTCCAAAGTAGATCAATCATGAGCACTTTCTAGTTCAATTCCCTGCAGAAAGAAAATCAGTGTGGATATGCTGTCTGCTCTGCCACCACTGGTTACTTTTCAAATCCTTGTCCAGCTTTGGCCAAATCTCTCAGAGACATTAACAGTATAGAAAATAAGTGGTTATGTAGAAGACAGAGATTCTAATGTTCCCACAGAAAGGAAAGCTACCATAGGAATTCCTATCCTGCTAGATTCCAGGAATCTGCTTGGGCAAAGGACGTTGCAAACATGACTCATAATTTCTGCTGCTCACAGAATGCCTGTGGCATGTTGAGCCCTATTGGGGCAGGGTTACAGGGAGCATGCTCAGAGTTTTATGGAGTTTTTAAAATTTCCACTACTGAGTGTTAGTAGAGCTGTTCAGCTGCTAGAATAAACAGCACTTTGAAAATAGTACATTGCTACACACTATCACAGCACTTTCTGTATTTTTTTACAGTGGATTTAAGAACTGAGCAGATGTTAAATACAGATCATATTTGACTCTGAATAACATTTTATTCAATTTAGGATTAAATTATGAAGCCTGTGGTGGAAAAAAGCCCTACAAAAAAAGACATCCAGTTACTCAGTCTTACAGTCTGAGAAAGTTACATTTAACAGCCTAGGATATTTCACAGAAAAGAAATCACAACAACAGGACGGCCTGTGTCCCCTTCTCAGCCAGCATGACTGCTCCCAGAGCAATGTGATTTTCTTTTTTTGTTTTGGTAGGCTTCAGTTTTTGTTTTGCATCTAGGACATATTTGTAGCTCTCTCACTATCAAGTGTGAGTCTAAACAAGGCACATCTCTCAAATAACACCTACATCTTGAGGGAAAAAAACATGCCACGCCTCTGAGCCAGCTTTCTCCCCTCAATTCTTCCTGGTCTCTCTGAAAAATGAGTAGAAATTTTTCTAGATATGAAAATTTGCTTTATATAAACAACAGTACAGTTAGGTTTTCAAGCTAACATTTCTTCTAACAAATGTCTATTTGCTGTCTAGTCTTGTAGAGGCAAGTATCTGGCACTGTAACCTACACCCATTTGTTCATTACTACACTCCAGAAGTAGCTTGCATAAAAACTTTGTAAGTTACAAAAGAAAGGCACTAGAGATGAGAGGAAGCAGTGCAGAGAGAAAGTAGAATATCCTGCTGCTGACCATACTTCTACAAATTTCAAGAACTCAGTGGAAAAGCAGATAGTTATATAAAAATTAACTTGTATAGGTCTATATGGGTGAATGCTGCTTTTGTTCCTGTAGAAACATACCTAGGGAATCGTGGTCATACTTAAACAAGCACTATTTGTTCCTTGTCCAGGATAGTGGGAAAAAACTGGTTTAGACAGGCAAATATACTCGCTGCTCTTTGTTATAAGCTGCATACCTCCTGTTCAGTTCTGGTTGCACCACTTTGTCTCTCAGCACCTGAAAATAATGAACTTGATTCTTGACCAGTTTCCTTGAACATACCGAGTGACAGGTGTGCCCTAAGCATACAAAATTAGGGGTAAATTCATAATATTGCACATTTTGGAAAATGTGTGCTGATAAATAGAGCAGGGGCCTGCAATTTGCTTGACAGTGAGCTATGCAGACGGATAATTTCCCCTCTCCCCTCCTGCCCTCTTCTTTGATGGCTTTTAAAGGGACACTGAAACAAGGATTTAAACAAGGTTTCATTACTGACAGAAGCATCTGACCCTGAACTAATAAAGCCAGCCAGAGTTTCATTCTGCTCCAAAACAGACACTCTATTCTAAAGGAGAAAGATTTGAAAAGTAATGGCATACCCTCATAACATACAGCCTAATTTTATACTAACTACTGTGGGCTTCTAAAACCTTCTAAAAAGGTTTATCCAACTAGATTTTCTGAGCAGGTACCAGGCTAGAACTGCACATTGTGATTGGAAGAGGTCAGTGCAGTTTTTACATTACTGTGTATTTAATCTGTTTGAAAGAAATAGCTCTGCACACCACTTCTGCAAAGATAACTGAAAATAGAGACTTCTGATGTGTTTAGTTGCTCATAGGGAAAGCAAAACAGAGCTGCTTTATCGCCCTGAAATAAGACATGTGAAATGTACATGCCTTCATCTGCAGCTAGAGTAGGCCATCCAGCAGATGAGGCTGTTTTATGTTCACATCTGTGCACTGAGGGAAATAGGTCCCATATAATCCCTCTCAGTGTACTGCAAACAATACATAAAGCTATTGTAGGAATCCCTTTGGATAGATTTTGGAGTCAGTGATGCTCCAGCTGGTGTCTGGTGTTTTTATAGATGCAAGAGACCCCATTATCCAGATTTAGATTTTTATTTGCATTAAATAACTCTTTACATATATTGATGTTAATCATATGAAGATTTGGGCACATGCTTGCACTGACACATGAAAAACAATTCTGCAACATGTTGAGATCTTCATGGAATAAAAAGACCAAGCTGCTTGTCAAACTCAAGGTTTGATTTCTAAAATTGTTTTGTAAATGTGTGGTGATGCTCACAAGGGTAAGGAGGCTCACCCTTGCTTTATAAAAATTCTGTTTAAAGCCTTCCATCTTCTGTTTGAAGTTTATGCTTTTCTGACGTTTCTATCACACTGCAAACAATATGCTGTATTTTGTACTCTACAGTTGCCTGTAGTGAAAACTGATGTTCACAAAGAAGATAACTTAATCTTGAAAATAAAACTGACATTTTGACTGGACTTATTGATTGACCATTTTGTACATGAAGAAATACTTGGAAATAACATATTTGACAAAATGGCAATTTGTGCTGTGCACTTCATTACCACTTGCTGTAAGGTAGTACTTTAGGAAATATACTTCAGTCCAAGATTTCTCAAAGGAAAGGGTATTCACCCTAATAATTACTATGCTGTCCTACACTCACAGTTGTATTATCATAGCCACAGAGTACCTATGTAGGTAACCAGAGGCAATACCAAATGCTATTCATACAAATTTTTCTTTTTTGGTATGTGATCAGGCCAGTACTCTTACTGGTTCTGCCATAAACTGTATTAGTTTTACTTGTTGGTGGGGGTTTTGTTGTTATCAGCTTTGCATTAATCACCTCTCTGTGTAGTTTCCTGATCTTTCATGCAGTTTCAGCCCCACCCCCAACCCTCATTTTTTTACATGCTTGAGAAACAAGAGAAGACAAATAGCTGCTTAGGCTATGCCCATTGGAGGAATCTGCACCATTTCATCAATGAAGTGACGTGGATGCCTGTTTATCTGGGCAAGGCATGATACACACATCTGTGGGCATGCCAGTCCGGGTATAAAACTGACATAGAAAGGTGCCCTCCAGCTCATTTTTCTGTTTCTGTGACTTCCGAGAGGGGGTGGAGGACAAACTAACAGATGGGTAGCATGTTTACTCTCTCTTGTTTTCAGATCTCAATGCCAGCTGAATGTGGATTTGGGAGGTGGGGGAGGACAACTGGATTGATCACTTTAAACTCCCTTTACTTGGGCAGGGGGATGTAACGGTAGTCCTTAGAGGTATATCCCTGAATTACACGGTTTTTCAATGCAGGCTGGGACCACAAAATCCTGCTGCACCTAAAGAGGCAGCTGGCTTAACAGAGAGCTTTTTAGAGCAGTTTGTGATGGTTAAGAATAAGGAAGACACTTCCAGTCATGACACAGTGTGAATTACACAGGTAAATCAGTCTTCAGAAGCTGATTGCAGGCAAGGCTCTTTTATAGGATACATCTTTCATTATTGATACTAATTCTTTGAATGCCAGACATCTATAGAAAGAGGTAAGTATATGGAAAACAGTGTTACAGAAAAATAACAGCAAAAAATGCAGGAATGAGAGCAGGTGGTAAAGGCACGTGATATTAGATTTGCCACGTACAATCTGTATTCTCTCAGGTTCTCTATTATCTACCAAATATTACTTTAACTTCTCAGAGCCCAGAAGAAAAAATGCCTTTGTCCTTATTTTTTGAACAGTATTTTCTAATATTTTGTATTAATTATTAATTAGTGTTCTACAGCCTACTACTTGCAGTCTGCTACTGATAAGCCTAATAATGAGAAACAAAAACACATAGGAATGTTAAGCACAGCTGCTTGGGCAGTCACATGTGTCACAGTGACTTTGTGCAGCAGGAGTCAAAGGGACAGTAACAACCATAAAGTACAATAAAAGCTAGGCACACTAATGCTTGTATCAGGATAATACATCATTAGCTGATGCTTAGTGAAGAGCACAAAGGCATGTGAGTGGATTTTTCTGAAGGCCTAGATCACAGCTACAGCAGTACCGGGTCAGGAGGATGTCAGAGAGCTCTGTGCTCTCTGCCAGAAACGTTTTCTGCCCCGGCTTCTGTGCATCACGCCTGCTGGAAACCAAGCAGAAGGGTGGTGTAAAAGGCTCCATCTGCCGTGTTGGCTCTCATCCACTCGACAGAAGCCAAAACCCATGAACGTGAGAGATGAGAAATCAGAATTGTGAACCCACTTCCTCCTCTCTCTGCTTTGCCTTTCCCCAGTTTGTACTTCTCCAGGAGCAAGAGGAGCTGTGTCTTTTTCTAGATTGCTGCTTGCAAAATGAGGGGAGACAGGGTTCATCCACCTTCCTCAGCCTTCCCATAACAACATAGGGAATGAGGGACTTAAATTTCTTAAAGAAGCAAAATGTATTCTGAAGAGTGGTAGAAACCAGGCATTTCATCACTTCAGAAACTTCCTGGCTGGTTGTTCTGCCCCAAGCTGGTTTCAGTTCAATATTCAGAAAATGCCAGGCAAATAGTAAATCAAGTGCAAGTTAGAAGAGCCCTTGCAGCTGCCTGGTGTAGCAGAACACTTCCAGATGATGCAGTATCTTTCTAGGCAATAGGAAAGCAAAGACTCAGTCTTGTCAGTAGGCTCTTGCTGAGATGAGTACTCTTAGTTGCAGGATTAACCATCCCCATGGACCACCTGTGCGATGCTTTCTTAGCAGGGTCACAAATTATCAAGATAATTCAGAACCATTGCTTTTTCTTTATTATTTTCTAAACAAAGCTTTTCCTCTGGACTCATGTTAACTCCTCTTTAACTCAGTCATGATGTGATCACAATTTAGATAGGGTCTTTTTTCAGCCATATCAATCCCAGTCAAGGACAGAAAGCAGTTCTACACTTTCCACGTGGAGTTTAAACAGCAAAAAAAGACCTGTTTTGTTGAAAGCATATAATGAGGCTGGAGAGGCTTGGGTTCATTCTGGGTAGCAGTTCTTCCTCTGTTGTTAGAGAAAACTTACAGAGCAGTCTGGTATTGCAAGTCCACACTGACATCTAGTGCTGAAAAAATTGCACTAGCCAGTGAGGAAACAAAGAAGGAAAAAGGTGTTGGGTTAGGAATGGAAAATCTAGAAATATAGCAAAGCATCCCTCCTGCTTTATGAAAATGCTTGGCTGTTTGTAGGTCTGTCCTGTGGGCAGGAGCTGCTCTGTCTCCATGAACTTGGGTGCTGAAGGGGGATCCCTTGGGGAAATGCATGGGATACTGGGTCTGACAGACAAAACAGCTGCTCTGGCTGCTCCTGAAAACTGCTCTTGTCAGGAGGAATCTTGAGTTGTGACTTACTTTAGGTCTGTTTTGTAGCCACTGCTACCGTAGGACTTGGTGCAGATCAGTGTAACTGATAGAGAACTGCTGCCAGTGGCCCAGGAGTCTTGATGTTATAAACAAAGACTTCACAAGACTGCAATGTTCTCACCTTCCAACCTGAGAAGAGAATTTCCTGGTACTTTGGAAAGATTCCCTCTCTAAGCTGTTTCTAGGGAAGAGGGGCTTTTTTTTTTTTTTAATTCTTCAGTGGCTTTTAGTTCTTGATGTTCTCTTACCTCCCACTTCAATGCAAAACGTTCTCATCATTTTTACACATACACAAAAATTCACACTTTACAATATTTGACTGTTGCCTTTAAGAGCAAGCAAAGATTGTAAAACAAAATATTTATGATTTTTTATTGTAATTTCTACCTTCCGTGGGGAAGTAAAAAGTAAAAATAATATACAGAATAATTAATGTTTTTCAGTGTCTTAGCTGCCAACACAGCTCCTTCCCTGTCACCAGGGAAATGGTGAGATTAAAACCACGTGCTCTGTGTGCTTCAGAAGTGAAATATGCATGTCAGTGTTGTATAAATCATCAAAGGAGACGAGCAAAAGGACAGATCCAAAGCCACCAAGATCAATGGACTTTTTTTCCCCCATTAAATCCCATGAGCTTTGGATCAGGTCCTGGCGGATGTCAGAGCTCTGGCAACCCCACAGAGAAGCTGTAGTCCAAATGCTGGTGTGCTGTTTGGCAAGCCACAGCTGTGAGGTTGGCAGATGTATCCTTCATGGAGAGAATCCTGGTGTTAATGAGCAGGATTTCACACTGGGACCCAGCACAGGGGAGTTCTTGTTTCTCTGCACGGAGGCAAAGCAGGGCCTGCCCTAGCAGGGGTTGCTGTGTGTGAGGGCATCCTCATCCTTCAGACAAGGGCATCCTCATCCTTCAGACACACACTGAGGCAAGCTGCATCTCCTGGTACTGCCTGGGGAGCAGCTCTTTCCTCCTCCTCCTCCTCCTCTTCCTCCTTCACAGCACAGCAAGCAACAACAGGCAGGATTTAGCCCTTACTGCCTTGCCAGTGTGAAAGACTCACATGTGGCTTTTGTCCTGTACAAAGTACCCTTCCTCCCCTTAGAATCAGAATCAGCCCAGGTGCTCAGACATAATTTCTTCTGTCAGTTTTTGCAATTTTTTTATTTTTCTGGGAAATAATGATACAGAAGTAAGCATGTTGACACATCTAGGCTGCATTTTTTTTTCCCCTGTATCTTGTAATCAACAACAGTATGCAGATTTTAGAAATGTTTTCAGACTTTTGTGTCTGGCCTGGACAGATTGGGATGTGCATGGAGGATTGGCAGACCCAATTAGACAGTAAATAGTGTAAGTAGCTGTCAAAAAATAAGGCTAAAGCAGGAGAAAGCATGTGGCATCTCTCACTAGATAAGCTAGAATGACTGGCATATTCAGTCAGAAACAGTCATTTTCTGATTTAATGGGGGCTTAAGACAAATTGTCTTGCAGCTGAGACCATGCAAATCAATCACTAAAATGTCAGGTTAGAGTCCAATGTCAGTTAAAATTCCCTTAATATCAGTAGAATTACACCAAATTTATCCATCCAAATTTATAGGGTGTGAATATTGACCCATAATTATTATTAGGAGCAAAAGCATGCAAAACTGTATCACATGTCTAGAATTTTCTTGAAATAGTAAAAATTAATAGAATAGTAAAGCCAAAAATATGTAATAGACTAGAGTGGAAAAGAAAAAGAAGGAAAAAGAACAGGAACAGGAAGAGGTAAAGGAAAAGGAGAGGAAGGGGACAATGGAAAGAGGAAAGAGAAAAGAGAAAGAGAATGAAAGACTGAAAGAAATGCCAAGAAAGGAATGCAGTAAATGTCCCTGATGAAATTTTAAAACATGGGAAAAATTCCAAATGTATATTAATAACCTAGAATTAAATCAATTCAACATTACTGTCATCATGTCAGGTTCATATTCATCCTTTCCCTTTTTTCTCCTGAGAAAACCCGAAGGAAACCCATGAAATCTGGTGGCAGCAATTCATTCATGAAGGTGCCACTATCATTTTAAAGGTGACTAGTTTGCAGAGCATATTTGGTGCAGTGATTGAGCAGCCAGTACAGACACAGTCAGCTGACACGAGTTCCTAAGCCTTTAGGAACATTCAGAGTGTGTGGAAATCAATGTTTTGTCAGTGTGCTACTAGGCAATAAAAGATCTATTCCCCACTAAGAGCACTGGCTTGCTTTGTGCAGAGCAAGATCTGTTTGAATTTCAGATATCTGCGGGGAGGCAGCCAGTTAGGTTGAATGGTAATAATTTAGTTTAACATTCAATCCCCTACTTGGTCCTTTGCCTTCTGCTTAGGAGTGGGGTTCAGTGAAGGGAACGCTCCTGTTCATGCAAACAGGGTGACTTGGGTGGGACTCCACCCACAACCCAGGTCACAGAGCCTCCATGGGGCCTCCCAGTGACTCAGGACTTCCACAAGTCCCCAGTCTGGGGTGAGAAAATAACTTTTGTAAAGTAGTAGGTTGGTTTTACAAGCAGTAGCTGCCCAGAAGACAGGAATGACAGAGTTTTGGCAGTGTGCAGACCCACGCAGCAGCAGATCAAGCAGGGGTGGCTGACACCAGTACCAACCTTGCCTCATCATCCTGCCCTTATCTCAGAGGCTGCCATCCTTGCCTGGAGCTGACAGAAGGATACAGACAGCTTGATGTGTTAGAGGAAAGCAAAAAATATGTCAGTCAGGAGCAGTGGCAGCTCAGGAGCAGCTGTGTGATCCATCAACACCCTCCCCTGCGAGGCTGGGAGAAGGGCTGGGACAGCCCTGCTTTAATCCATTGCCACACACAAGTTAATATCCCAATTCTTCAGCATTTGGCTATGAACAGCCTCTAATTCAGGCTGGCTGTCCTCAGCAACAAAGAAAAATGTAAATGCACTGTGACACTTATGCAGTGTGGTGTGTTAGACAGGGACAACAGAGGAAAAGAATGCTTTAAAAAATACACAAATACACAGTGAAACCCCTAGAACTGAGGAAGCTCAGGAGCATTTTTTTAGCTCCTTCATTATAATTGGAGTGATTCTCCTTGCCTTTATCTGAAAATAGTTTTTTCCAGAATCCTTTTAGACTTTAGACTTCATTTAAAATCATATTTGATGATCTGATAGTGTGCTCTGTCTGGCAGTATTACAGAGCAGGTTTCAACAGCTGTAACCCACCTGAACTGATGTGCCTCTACTAATAGTGTTCAAACCAGGGCTTTGGTTCAGGTCCCTGTTTGCAGTGGAGGCTGAAGGAGAAATGTTAATGCAATTCTATTATTATGAAGGGCATTTTACAAAGGGAAGAGAAAAAGTCAAACTGAATAAGGATGAGCTAAAGGATAAGGATGTTAAAAATTATTAAAAATGTGTTGTTAAATCAAAAATTATTTACATGAAGGATATCTTCCCAGTGGGAGAAAACTGGAAAGACAGTATATTTTCCCAGAAGAAAAGGAACAAAAGGAAAGAGAGTACAATGCTTGAAAAGCAGCAGCAATGGTCAGAAGAAAATTTGTCCTTGTTTTTCAGCTATCTGGCTTAATTATTTGGGCAACTTATAAGTCAGTCTAGTCTCTAGCTGATTCTGTTCCTCCCTTTCTACTCCCTACATCTTTATCATTTTGTCAGGATAAAACACATTACAAATTGCAAGAAGCTCAAGCAGTAAGTAAAAGCATGTTAATAAGCACACAAGGTCAATACATTTTGTAGCATATCCTTATGATAAGAAGAGCTTTGGAAACACAGAACTTTTAGGGAGCTCATGGTGTCCAAGTTATGCAAATGCCAGTCACAAAAAACTCATGTCACTAATGCTCACCTGTTAGGAGAGCCATGGAGCACAGAACATGCAATAAATATTTCAGCAAAAACATCTTGTAAGTTCATATACAGCAGGATATCTCTGAAGAAATTAGTCTGAGAAACACATTGTCATGTTGAGATTGTAGCAGCCTGAGAAGCCACTTTTGAATTCACCTGGTGATTTATAGATATGACTTGTACTAGGGGAAAATACATATTTTTTTTTACTGATCAGCAGCTGACATAAACCAAATGTATTTACTGTCAATGCTGCACAATTAAGCACAATTAATCACAAAATCCCAGAAATCAAATGGTACAGAACCTACTGGTTTTTGCTAATATTGCTGTATGGTACATATTAGGGCTTTCTCAGGTAAGAAATTAATTCTTATTAAAAAGTCTTGTGGGCATCAAAACAGCTTAATGAGACAAGAATTAGCTGGAAGTCAAGAGGCAAATGGGGGTGGGGAGGACTATATAGAACTGCTACTTAATAAACAGTAGGTGAAAACTCATGAGAAAGGAGGAGGATGCCAAATGGAAACAGCTTTGCCTGTTGGGAGAATAGTCTTTCACCCCATTTTAGAGAGGTAGGGTGAAACATTGTCAAGGCTGATCTGTCCCACAGGCAGGCAGTAAAGAATTTGGTCTGTCTCTTTATTAGTTCATTAACTGAGCTGACTGCCAATTCAGATCACTGATGGAAGTTTAATTATCATCCCTGTTGTTTTCATTAAAAACTGCTGCTCCTTGGTGGTTTATCACTTCAGTTTTTAAGGCCTTTCTGTGTGTGGTTTGGTCACAGAGGCAGCAGAGCCAGATTGATTTAGAAACAGATTTAACCAGACTGGTGCTGAAATTGTGGTTAAACTAGCCTGACATACTTCTTCACCTCTTTCTGTAACACACATGCTAAAAATCCTGCCCTTGTATTTACCAGAATTAAACATAACTGGAATTACATCAATAGTCTTTGCAGAAAAGTCTCACTTAGATGCCTCTTTGACAGGCATATGATTAATCTGGAATGTCTTAATGAGACTACAGCCGTGGCTCACATCCAAGGTGCAGGTCAATTGATCAACATTTGCAAGAAACCCTGAATTAGATTCCAAATTTCATTTTTCACAGAGCTCAGAAGATCTCTTCCCTATCCTCCTCTTCCAGACTGGGGATATGCCAGTCTCCCAGTTCTTTGGTGAATAAAGATCTGAAAGCATAGCTGTTACTGAGAGGCTTATATGCGTTTCACATACCAACAAATATGCCTGAAAAGTGAGAACCTGAAAGGATATAAAGCAGATTTCTGTAGACAGTATTGCCTTATGCTGGCTTTCAAAGAAACGTGGTAGATTTTAAGTGGTTTTTTTCCCCTCCATAAATCAAAGAGGTTATAGAAAGGGTGATTTGTTCCTCTTCTTTTCCACAGCAGACTGTGCTTTTGAAGGCCTTTCAGAGTACTTGCTAAAAAAAGTGCTTATTACCTACCTGTTCAGGTCTTTACAGGGCAAGAATATATTATTTTGGAAGGTGTAATTATATGGTTACAAATCCAGCATGCTGTGTGGCTCTTGGTGTAGGTAGACATTATAAAATGCTTTCAGAAAATCTTTTCATAGTGGCAAGAAAAGAGTTGGAATTGATGAGCTGGGTTTTTCCCAGGCCACATTGTTCAGCTCTAGCCCCTCAGGATCTGTCTGCATCTAGGTCTAATTCAAGTGAGCAGCTGACCCAGCCAGAGCCAGTGCAGCCACACTGCAGGGCTGCATTCTCATGCCATCACCCATCTCCATCCTAGTGCCTTCCAGTGAGAGGAGGGCAGGAGAACAGAGGTGGAAGAGCTGCACAAGCACTTTGGTTATTATTTGTGTTTGGTGTCAGAGCTGCTGTGAGTGTATCCCACAGTTGTCAGCCTTACACTAACCCAAGCTGTTCTGTCATTTGTTTCCAATGAATCTCAGGCCATGACTGGAAAGCCCTCATTTTAAATGATTTTCTTGCAAAATGGTGCTCCCTGTATTGCCACTGTGACTGTTGACAGCAGAGGGATTCAGGGTCATAACCCATCCTAGTGCAGTGCAAAGGAAACACTTGGATGAGCTGCTGTGTATTTGTTGGCACATTTGGGCATGGCATCCAGCTGGGGCCCTGAGTGAACCCTCAGGGATCACAGAATCACAGAATATGCAGAGTTGGAAGGGAACCACAAGGACCATCAAGTCCAACTCCTGTCCCTGCACAGGTCACCCTAGCAATCCTACCATGTCCCTGGGAGCGTTGTCCAAACACTCCTTGACCTCTGGCAGGTCTGGGGACATGACCATTGCCCTGGGGAGTCTGTCCCAGTGTCCAACCACCCTCTGGAGTGGTTGTGCCCTCAGTACTGACAAGATGTCCTCAGAGACACTGACACCATTTGTCCTGGCAATACTAACTTATCAACATCTGGCTGTGATGGTCCTTTGGCTGTGTGAGGGGTTTGACCCCAAAGGCACACGTGGCTCTTCCCACTCTGATCTGTTTTCTGCAAACCTGTAAGGGCAGTTGGAGGGCTGAAGGCTTTGCCCCAATATCTTATCTTCTTCCTCCTGAGAGCCCCTGTCCAGAAATGCTGGATTTAAACAGCCCAGGCAAGGAGCTCCCCAGTTTCTGGACTATGGACAGATCTTTAGTTAACCCCATTTGTGGCCTGACCTCTCTTTGCTGTCAGATCTGTTTTCACTTTTTATTTCCTCCCATACATTTCCCTGATATTTACAACTTCAGAAGTTGAAAATTTAATTAGCTTCAGTTGTAACTTCAGTTGTAAGTTGTAACAGTAATTTCAATTGTAAATTTAAGTACCTTCAGGAAACTTAGAGAATAGCAGTCTTGATGGAGAAGTGTGTAACTTCCAGCAGAGAGGGAACATATCCCAAATGGCCTGAGGAAATCAATCTCTTTCTTCCTTACAATTCCTTGAATTGAACCTGTGACATCCCATCTTATGTGTTCTCACCAGGCAATACCTTTTTTCTATGTGGTGTTACCATTCTCATATTAATAAGGCTACAGAATTAATATATTCAAATAAAAGAGACTTTTCACAGTGTTTCTTATATACTATTTTCACTAAGCACGAGGCCAGATAATATTTCACCAAAAGCACTTAAAACCAGGCTTGGTTTTCAGTTCTTGAACACACGAGTTACCCAAAGCAAATTTTCATAATTGAGAGTCTTCTTGCTTGACACAAACCTCCAAGCACCATTCGTGTGCGATGACTGGCCTCTGAGATGTCTCATCTTTCAGCATTTAGCCTGAACCAGGGCAGCAGACACACCGGGGATCATCTCCTCTCCTCATCTGTCTTCTTGTCACGGCTTGCTGCCCTGCTGGTAGGTTACTACCCAGACAGTTCCCCATGCCCCAGGCAGCGCCCCTATCTCAAGAGACATCTACGAGCCATTTGCAGATCCAGAGCGAGCCCGTTTTATCCTGTATGGATGTGCCTTATCCAGCCTACCCAGGGTGAATTTTAACTGGAGCATAAGCGCTGTGTAATCATTGTTTTGTGTGCTATTTACGCGTGTTGTAGAAAGATACCGCCCTCTGCATAGCTGGGGTGTTCCTCCATTTGTATGGTAATGAATCAGTGTGAAGGGAGCCTTTTCTGCTCCGCTCCTTGGCCGGCCCTGGTGCCTCTGATAGCTGATGGAGGCCCCCAAGAGCAGCAGGGCCGCTGATGAAGGTGGGGACATGAGGACAAAGAGCCCCACCACACCTATTCAGGGAGAAATCTGCATCTGAAAGTGCCTGCTGGAGATGGGCGCGGTGCCAAACAGCGGGGAGAAGGGGGACGCTCTGGAATATAAAGGAGGGCATACTATTATATTTCTCTGTCTTTAAGTCCCTGGCTATTCCTTAAATAATTCTTTTTTAAAAGAAAAAAGAAAACGAGCAAGGGGAACGGTTTGATTTGACAGCTGAGCGTTTTATATTTGTATCCCAGCAAAAGCAACACCTTCTCTCCCACCAACCTGCCTGCTGCTGCTACCCCTCTATTACTGCAGGCATTCTCCTCTTCCATGTCTCCACAACCATTCTACTGTCCCAGCTCTCCGTAAGCATCTCTACAAACAGCTGATGAACGCGCTGGATCTACAGTTGCCCCAGGATGCAGCAGTCCCGGCTGTGCCTTCTGAGCACACAGGTGACTTCAGCACTCATTTCCAGGGATCACTTTTTTCTGGGGAGTGTAGGTCATGCAGCTGAGCACGATGCTCACAGCTCAGGTCACAGCAGCCACAGTTGCTCAGCAGCCTTTGCTATTCCAGTTGAATGGGTTTTGTTTCGCAGTTCTGCTTCCAAGCATTCCTACTCCCCTCCCTTAGGGAAGGTGCCACATCCTTTCCCACTGTGGTCCCTCGGCATGCCCTGCTGCCAAGAAAAGAAAGCTTCCTCCAAGAAAAGAAAGCTTCCTCCAAGAGACTTTGGGTCCTGATGTGTAATGGCATCCCCTGCTGAACACAGGTCAAAACAGGCAGCTAACATCACAGGAGAAAGGGGAAGCAGATCAGCAGCAGCAGAAGGTTGATCAGTACTGACATTCACAGGGGACAAACTGCAGCAGGAGCCTGGATGACAGGTAGGAATGGCTTATCCAGCCAGCACCAGTGGATAACATAATGCTGCAGCAAAAGCCTGTGCTCTCCCTCCCCTACTCCCCTTTCACTAGCTAGGCTGGTTAATAGGCAACAGCCCTCCCTCTGGGGAAAAAAAAAATTATATGTGGGCCTAGAGTGAAAGAGTTCAACTGGGAAGGACTATCTTCCCCCAGCAGCCCATCAATTATGCTGAGCTCTAGGCTCGGTGTTCAGCATGGTGGGAGGAGACCTTCAGGCTCCTCAGGCAAGTTTGGTAGCAGTGTGTGAGTCTCATGCCAGGGGACCTGGGCTGAGAACCTGCTCTCTGAATCTCAGCTTCCCCAGTGCCAGAAACACCCCAGCTGAGACTCATCCAGGATTCATCTGCAAAGACCAGGAAAGAGAAGGAGCAGTGACTGCCATGGTAGTACAGCATCTCCCATGCAAAATTGCCCTTAAACCCCTGTAGCATTTTCATAACCAAGCACACACCTTGTTTTGCACTGTAAAGAGCATGGGAATGAAATGTGATGATGAGACATAACGAGATGCATGTGTGAGACAAGCTGTGGACAGGCAGTGAACATAAAAAGAGACGTGTATATGTGCACATACGGGAGAAGTGGCAGATTTCTTATAATCTGGCAACAATAATCATGACAATAACTGAATTCTTTTTTATTTTCCATCCACCATGCACTTTTGTCTCTTGAGAGAAGAAGCAAATGACCACATTGCAAATGGTCATTTACAATGAGCAAATAAGCAGGAGCAAATGAGGCTTTCTGTTCAGATTCTTATAACTAAGGTTCAGTGAGCCCTGTCAAAAATGTCCACTAATATCCACTTATAGATCAAGCACATTTATTTCATCTGCCTTGCTGCCCCTTGTAGTCTGTATTTTTTTCTTTATTAAAACGAAGAATGCTGCATGGAAAGCCTACAGGAATGCATCTTACAGAGAACACTGGAAAATATCAATTCAGAATGCCCTTTTCATAATCTGTGGCACACCCAGTGCTAAAAGCTGCTTCCACTTTATCAGGAATCAGAATCAATGCTAGATCTGCCTCTGTTTCTTACACTTGCAAAATTAATAAGCAGTAATCTTCATCTTAGAAAGGACTTTCAGAGATTGTTTGGCAGATATTTTCAAATGATAAATAATAGGGGGGAAACAATACTGTCTGGACAGTGTACCAGCTGAAAAAGAGGTAATATTGGTTCATGAAATTCTTTTCTAATTATTGACATACTGCAACTACTCATCATGAGAGGCAAAAAAAAGTTACAATCTATCCATGTCCTCCTCTTTTTGGACTGTTCCCGGTAATAATTTCAGCAGTGGAGAGTTCTGGACTAAAATCCTCTGGCTTTTCTACTTGAAGGAAATCAAAGGCTGCACAAAATGTTGTAGGCTTTCTGATTTTTTTGCCGGAGTACTTTTGTCCTTCTGCCTTTTTGTGAGGCCGGGGATCCACAGCAACAGCCCTTTAGCTGAAAGCCTGTTGTAAACTGAACCAACAGTAGCAGATGCAGAAACAGATTTCCCTTGGGAAATAATGTCAAGTCAGTCTGACAGCTGTAGTGGCAAGTACTAGCAATGCTCGTTGCCCTTGTAAATCTTGGGGATAGACCCCCCCTAACGTGCCTGATGGTGGAGCCTGAGTGGAGGGTAGGTGTTGTAGCACACAGTGTACATTCCTGCGCTCTCATCCTGCAAAAATGGCAATGAGAGATCATTTCTATTGGCAGGGTGCAGTTGCCTGTGCTGTGCCACAGAGCTCGTGGACAGGCAGTGCTGGGCTGGGTGCAGAGGCTTCTGCATGAACATGTCATGATGCTCTGCATTCATTGATGCTTTTACTCCCTTGTGTTTGTTGCTGTGCAGGTGAATGCTTCCTCTTCCTGAAGCAGAGATTGTTTATGCATAGCACGGTGCCAAGAGCCATGCAAAGATTAAAATGTGGATATAATTCATTCCTGCTGGTGGAAGCAAACCCATGGCGTAAGAGAAGGAAATTATTCTGCTTCTTTCCACCATGGCATGGACGTCTTTATAACAGGTTTGAGGGATTTCTAGTCTGGCTTTGCTCCCTATTGGAAAGAACATTTCCCTGCTGCAGCCTTGCTGGAGAAGTTGGACTGGCTGCACACCCTCTTCTGGGCTGAGACGTGCCTCTCTCAGAACTATGAAGCCTCCCTCTAGGCAAATTTTTTCCCCTCAGCCAATCTTCTGGATACCATCTTTTTGCCCTTTTTGCCTTAGAGGGCAAGGAAATTACTGATGGGACATCAGCAACGAAGAGAAATTCATTGGTGAAACCAGCAACCCGCTTTTCATTGTTACTTTTTACTCATGCCTGGATTGTCTTGCAGTGGTTTCTATGACAACAGAAAAATTATTTCCTAACATAAATCAAGTTTGTCAGACTTTTACTTGTGCATTGCACTTGCTGAAGGCTAGAAAAGCAATTCTGAGACCGAAAGCAGACAAACTGATTGGCTCTGAAAATGGAGCTACCAAGGATCTAAAATAGAAAAGATTCCTTGTTTTCCTAGGGAAATTTCCTCTTAGTATTGCGTTGTTGTTGTTGTTTTAAATTTTGAGAAAGAAAAACATGGAAATAGTGAATATCAGAAGTAATACACTTATATTTTAAATGCAGATACTTTGGGACAAATCAACTGTCTTTCTAAGAAGAGAAGTGTGAATATTCATTACAGAAACAACATGGGAAAAAGAAGAAAAGAGAAAGTTCATAGAGCTCCTTTTTAGAAAATGTAAAGGGGTTTCTGAAAATCACATTCTCTGCCTGTTTGATGCACAGGTAGTGATAATAGTTAATGGTAACATGGTCCCCAGAATTCAAAATCATAAGTTCACCTTTTACTTTCACCTTGTTTCTCATCTTGCCCTCTGGCATCTCTTTGTTAGCCCCTAAAAGTATAGTTAGCATTGGCAGATTGCAATGACTGTTTTGCAGGCAGTTCATCTCGATGCCATGTGTTTCTGCTGCACAGCAATTAGCCTTTTAAAATAGTTTGAATTTTTTTACAGACCGAGTGATGAATGGTAGCACTCTGTATATGTTTAATCTAGAATGATCATTATTTTTAGTCATGGCAAAACCCTTCCAGAAGCTTAGTGCAGTTTGTAGTATTGGTACAAGCTACTGGTTCAGGGCAGTGGGCTACTCTTGCTAATCTAAAATTGGTGGTTAACAGGCTGTTTCACTTGAGCTGTCTCTGACCAAGGTGGGGGTACCCTGCTCATCCTGTGGAAGAGAGCAAACTCCACCCCTGGACAAGGAGAATGGGCTATGGTATGAGTATGGACAAGCAGTTTGCCTTCTGTCCATAGCACAGCTCCCTTTGTCTCAAAGAGAGCTTCACAGAATGAACAAAGGCAAAGCCTCACCTTTTGCTGCAGAAGGTAATGGATTGTTTATTATCCCTTCCCTCTTTTAGTATTTGATTCAGCAAAACTCAGTAGGAGTGATTTCTCTTCCCTTCCTTCCCATCTTCCTTTCTCTCTTTCTGCTCTACTTCCTTCTTGGCATCTCTCCTTTCTTCATCCTTATCCTTCCAGCAATTCCAAGACCAGCCTCAACTGCATCTTGGCTTCATTTCTATTCCTCTCCATCTGCTGAAATGTGTTCATGTATTATGTATCAAATGTTGACATTTATAATGTTGTCAATAAGATTTTGAGTCAAAGCCTGAATAGAAACAAGCAAATTGGGCAGTGTTTATATCTCATCAGTATAATTACAGACTATTTCTGGACTGAAGAAAGGAAACACTGCACAGTTTCAACCTACTGGGAAGATTTCCTGTACAACCATGATAGATAAGAGCAATTTTTGTACTTAATTGGAAGTATAAATGCCAAAGAATATGGTGGTTCCCTATGGTTAACTCATGAATAAAGGTGACCCAGTGTTTGAAGAATCCTGTAGCAAAGTAAACATATGCCACTGCTGTAAAGTGAACATGCAGTCCCTTTGGAACATCCACAGCCACATCTATGCATGACTGGGAGTGGGGCTGTGTTCCTAAAGCTACAATTCCACAGCACTTTAGTATATGACCTAAAGTGGGATGCCCCCCTCCGTGCCTTTAATGGGTCGCTCCATCTGTCTCTTAGCGTCTGTATAGCTGAGCGCGTCGTCGAGTCTCGGCGATGCGAGTCTGATCGGCTTCTGAGGCGCTGCGCGTCAGTCTTTCGTCTAGTCTGAGCTGCGATGCTCTTGCGTCTTCTGCTTCTCGTGATCGTCTGCGTAGCTTGAGTAGCTTCTCTTCTCTTCTCTGTCTTGAGCGTCTGCTTCTATTCTCTCTCTTCTCTTCTCTTCTCTCTCTTCTCTCTCTTCTCTTCTCTTCTCTTCTCTTCTCTTCTCTTCTCTTCTCTTCTCTTCTCTCTTCTCTTCTTCTCTTCTCTTCTCTTCTCTTCTCTTCGATCATAGAGCCAGTTAAAGGGGAGAAACGAGCAAATCATTTCATGAGGTGTGCAGAGGGGAAAAGAAGAATTTTCTTCCAGTTTAGCTCTCCAACTCACTGCAAGATTAGGTACTGTTTTTGCCAGTGTGAGGGAGAGGTGAAAAATCCAATCAGTCATGGGGCAGAGGGGCAGGTAGTCAAGAGGTAACAGCAACCTTGGTCAGCTCAGACTCTGACAGACCTGCAGATTCAAGTGGGGATTTTGAAAATCTTGGGTATGATGTAGCTTTATCTCATGTAAAAGCATGAGAGGTGTGTCAAACTTGCTTCAGAAGCATTGTGGCATTAGGGATGCTTAAATTTACAGCTCTGTTTTCCATTTCTTGTCTGTCTCTGATGTATTGATTGCTACTCTTCCTCCAAGCTGTTTGCTATGCATGACACTTTGATTTTAGGAGAGGTTTCAGACAGCTCTGGATATCTTGATAAGACAAATTTCTCCTGCTCTACAGATTTATTTGATTTATGTTTATGGGATGCCCATATCTGACTGTTTGGATATGAACTCCATATACACCAGAATAATTTGATTGCAAGTTCCATAGGTCTTCCAATTACAAGATGCTACAATCAGGTGGAGGCAAAATATGAAATAGTATCAGGCACAGCACCAATCAATGCTTATTTCCCCCAATATGAGATTTTTTTTCTATTTCACCCAGTAAAAGGTTCAGCACTTGGAAGAAATGGAACAAAATATGATAAAAATCCTTGGGTGTGATTTCCTCTTGGTAAAAAACAAGGGAAACAAACTGAAATTCAGCTTCTCCATTAACTTGATGAAACAAAGTAAGAACTAGGCAAGGTAAACTAACAAATACATGGCTGACTCTGGAAGGAACAGAGGTGAAAAGAGGTTATAAGTGAGAAGAGAAAAAACAAAGGTATTCTGAATGCTTCAGTTAGTCAAAGCCCTGCACAGTTGCCCAGCTGAGTGGACTGTGTCCTCTTTACTCTCTGGTCTCGGTCTGCAAATGATTCATGGCATTCACTGATCCACTACATCAGCTTGCCAGTCAGTTATTAGGGAATCACAGTTTCTTTTTTGCATTCCATCCTTGCTTTTACTTCATTCTGTTAATCTCTCAGTGGTGTATTTGCAAGTGTGAAAGAAGTAGCAAAGAAATGCAGAAGAGTTCTCTCTCTGTGCATGGCCCTTCTGCCACCCTGCCTTTGTGTTTAAATGTTTTCTCTTGTGTTTGGTTCTTGCTGCTCCTGGTCTTTTAAAATATTTCTCATTTTTTCTAATCATTTTACAAACACAGACTCGACCAAAGGACACCCTCCAGGGCAGAAAAGGTTCTGCTTTATTTGCTCTTAGAGGTGACCTCCCCTGAATATTATGTTCACAATTTATTTTAAAATTGCTGTTTATCCATTCTAAGTGATTCAACCCATACATAATGTCCTAAAATAAAAAACCTGGCCTTGAAACATTCTGAGGACCACCCAAGAATTGCTGAGTACCTCCCACTTCCATGAGAACCGAGGGCTCAAAGTAACCCCCTGTGCTGTGCCTTGACTCTTCTGTCAGAGCAGGACTGGGAGGCTTCACCCTGATGCTTCTGCTTCCCACCTTTCCTGCTTGCTAAGCATCAGCTGGCAGGTACCAACCAGTACCTGTGGTTGCATTTCTTCAGGTGTGTCTCAAAGAGAGAAGAGCTCAGCAGCACTTTTTCTTACTAAGAACAACCTCTTGTAGCTATCCAGTCAAAGGAAATTAAATGTGGGAATATCTGCGGAAAGTTCCAAATCCCCCCCCTCAGTAGGTGAGCACAAGCCTTTTTGGGAGAACATGTTCTGTATCAATCACAGAGTTTATAGTTTAAATGTGTCCTTCTGGAGTATGTAACGTCCATGACTTTTCATCCACTACAGGATGATCCTGTGCCATCAGACAGGATGAAACCTGTCTGCCCCAAAATGGAGCAGAAAAAACCCTTCTTCTCTCAGGAGGTGAATTGAATACAAGAAGTAGTGTATTATTTAGTTTCCCTTTATTATTTATAGTCACCAGGACCCATTAAAGCTGTGAAGCTGCACAAATGTTTGCCAAACTGGAGCTGTATTCTTTTAACTCATAGTGCACCTGGCAACACAATCCAACATCTCATAATGGACACCTGAGGATATTGTCGGGGGAAAGAAGTGATGTTGTGAAGTGATTTCAAAAGGAGCCAGAAGTGTTCAGTCATGAAGCTAATATTTGGCAAGGGAAAAGTCACAGTCTGCAGAGAACACAAAATATATTTTCAGAGGATAGTGAATGGAGAAGGATATGAGAAAGCCATGCCAGATGGCAGAACCAACAAATGAGAAAATAAACTGTACCACTCAATGGAATTTTACATGACAATACATCATCTAATGGGCTGTAATCTCAGCTAGGTAGGCTGGAATAACTCCATTAAAATCCATGAACTCAGCAAGTCCAGCTGGGGACATGAAAAAATGCATGTCTTTACCAAATCTTCTTGTTTAAGCCACACTTTGGTGCTTTCTATGCTGTTTGTTTTCCTCCTGTCACACACTTAGGGCCAAACTCATTTTCCAAGGCTGTCCAGCGCCCAACCCACTCAGCATCATTGCTGCTCCTGTCCGAACCAGCATGTGGAGAAGTGCAGCAGGTTGGAGCAAGATGCCCATGCTGGGCAATGGTACCAAATGGCAGCCAGACAGGAAGAGACCAGAGCCCAAAACAGCCCTTGGAGCTGGCCTGCCCTCGCCAGGACTGCAGGACAGCCCAGGACTGGCAGGACCAGGGGTGCTTGGGCAGGCAGAGCTCCCAGGGAGATGTTACGCCTCATCTCCTCTGCAGAGCAGCTGCTTCTGCTCCTCCATTGTTTCCAGAGGAGCCAGGAACAGGGAATTACAGCCCTGCACACATGCTGGCCAATCTGTTGCCCCATTATGTCCCTCGATCTGCCCTCTCTGTGTCTGATGGAGTTGTGAAGTCAGACATCACGGGGCACTCTGCATTCAAAGCACGTGAGCAATTTTAAAGGAAAAGCAAAGCTTTGGACAAGCAAGAACTTTGAGGGAGCTAAAAAATTTATTTTATGGCTTGTAAAATACATGCTTGTGATGAAATGACCTACTCATATTCAACAGACAGCTTGCAGAAAAATGCTAAGCACAGAGCAATTTGAAGGGAAACAGGTCTCCTGAGAGTCTTTGCAGGTTTTGCTTATCTTTTCCTTTGGCAGCATGGATGCAAGAGAGGAAAACCACCTGATTTGTTCTTCCCTCCAACTTATTTTCCCAGACCTCTGCAAGTCAGAAGCCACCAAAGACAAAATTCTGGAGCAAAGATGAGCTACATCAGACCTCCAGGTAAATGGATGCTTTGGCTCAGAAAGCTGAGTGTTCTCAAAATGAGTCACTCTTGTTATTCCCTCCCTCAGACTGCAAATGACATTTATTGAGATTTCCTCTCTATCTTTTACCCATCATCAAATGACCTTTACCTGCGTGGGCAACACCAAATAAATATGACCCTGTCATATTATGGGTTAAGAGGAAAAGCCTAGGAAAAAAAACAAGGGTTGACGTAAGTACCCTGCCAAGCAGCACACATATCCATCAGTTAATCTCAGGCAGGCCTCCTGAGATGTTTATCAAGTTAAGTTTTCAGTTATTTTCCTTCTTTCCCGATTTTTCCTGTTGCCTTTGGATTTGCTACCTATTCAGAATGGTTGTCTTGGTAAATAGGAGTATTTTGGAACCATGAGCTGGCTCTCCTGGCTGACTTCTCCAGAATTGTTCCATTCCTGACCACTGCAGTACAGGAGCAAAGCATTATGATGAGCCTATTATTCAACTCCTCTCTAGATACAAGCTGTCCTAATTTATGAACAATGTGGAACAGTTGCTGAGTTTTTTTGACATAGTGAGAGCCTCTCTCTGGTCCTCCTCACTATGATTATAACCATAAGAACACAAATATTAAGGACCTGTTAGTTTTCCAACACTTTTCTGCAACACCTCAGAAGCCACCAGGAGCATCTATTTTCCAATGAAAAGTAACTTATTGCTGTCAGTAGGGAACCAATTAATTGTTTCTCTGACTTGGCAGTGAAAAGAGACACAGGAATAACTTCAAAAGCAACTTTAGGTATTTCTCCTGTACTTTTTAGGGTAGTATAGATGTATGTCCTAAATGATCTCTTCGGGTTAGCTGTGTCCATTTGTGTTTGTGCTGGAATGGCTAAAGCAGTACAGCTTGTGGGCACAAAGAGTTATTAATCTTGGAGAGGACACAGAAGAGGCTCTGATGGCAAATTCTAGCCTGAACCTTCTGCCACCTGCCTATGCCTGCTGCACCAGCAGAAGCCTCAAGAGAAGGATGGAAGGCATCTGGGTTTCAAAAAGTCCCTTTCCTGTCACTGTGGGAGTCCTTTTTCAGAGTTTTTTAAGGAAGAATAGTCTTAAACAGTCTGCTTCTTCCTCACTCCAGAGGTACCTGAGGACCTCATCAAAACTGGGAAGTTTGAGAAGAAACTGTGGTTCAAGTGATTTTGAAAAGCTCTGGGCAAGGAAGCCTCTTTTGCAATGTACTGTCTTTTCTCTACATGTGCATTTATCTTGTGGTACAGGCTGGAATTATAAATCTTAGTCAGAAAGGTAGTTTTCTGAATGAAAATCAGTCCTGAGACTAAGGAGGAAAAGGTTGGCATCTTCCACTTAGTCAGTGGTCATCTTCCAAAAGCCTTTCAGCCCACCAAACTTACACTCCTTTTTTAGGATGTGATAATTGCCCCCAGTGGTGGACAGGGCTCCACAGGCTATAGAAATAAACTCTGTGTCCAGGTTTGTGTAGATGCTTGGTGACTAGAAGACTAAATTTAGGTAAAATTAATGTCCTCCTACATCATAAGATTTTATTAGCACTTTGGACTTGATCACTACAGATAGCACAGCTTGGTCACTGTAACCCCTCATTTGGTATGGCAGCCTCCATTTCCTGGGCATTGCCTTTCTCCAGTGACGCTGTAAGAAGCTTCAGGTTGGCCATTTTGGATTAGAGAAGTCAAAACCTGTCTTTCCTTTCTCTCCTTCAAATGATCAGGGCTGTCAAACCTTGTGTTGGAGATAGAATTTTAGCCCCAGAATAGTTTTCATTTCTAATTTAAACATAGGTTTCTTTGCCTCTGCTCAAGCTGCCTGTATGTCAGATTTTGGCAACCATGACAGGAAAAGAATTCTGTGTGACTGGGACTAGAAGAGGTTGCTGTGCCACAAGAGAAGTCATGAGTGTCTCAGGGACAAGCCAAACTCCTTGGAGGTAGCAGGGTTCACCAGTTCTGCTGGAACATGGTAAGACAGGGATGAGTCTTACCAGCACTTGGAGCCAGATTTGCAGTACACATTTAGTTGCATGACACCCAGGCTTCATTTGCAATGGAGAGGAACCCTGTCCATGCCAATATTATTTGTGAGTTTAATCTTTATAGCCTAATTTTTAAAGACAGCTGTCTCCTTCAGCCCCAGTGACTAAAATTGTACTTTGGAGGATTTACTTCCTGTGAATTCTTAAATAATTGCTCTATTGATTACACAAGGGGGGAATATTGCTGCTGTATGTAAGAGCTGTGGAATTGGACTCTTGAGGGTTAAGATTCTCTTGGCTATGATCATCTTCCCTGTTTGGTCAGCTCCAACAAATTGAAGACAAGCAGAACATCAGCACACAGTACACAATTACATTTCTGACACGTTGCATCTTGCTGTGCAATCTCTTCTTAAATCAGAACCTGTTTTCACTCTTATGATTTAATAGAGCATCATATGAAGCCTTGAATAGAATGCATTTCTTTAAAACCTGACTAAAAATAGCTTTCCTTCCACAGTAAGCTCATGTCTTTTTGCTTTGTTTTATGGTCAGTTGACTTCCATTTCACACATACACGTTTTATGAAGTGGATTCATCCAAATGAGATTTCTGAACTATTAATTTACTTTGTGATTTATTTTAGTAGTTTCCTTATATGA
The DNA here is from genome assembly GCF_022539315.1 of Serinus canaria. Lineage (NCBI taxonomy): Eukaryota > Metazoa > Chordata > Aves > Passeriformes > Fringillidae > Serinus > Serinus canaria. The sequence goes on from NC_066315.1 coordinate 42,689,600, forward strand.
GTTCTCAGAAAAAGAGTTGGCTGTTATGTAAATGGACATTTTGCAGACATAGGCTCTCTTCTTGTACATAAACATAGTCGAGTATATACTTTTATACATTTAATTTGGAAAGAAGTAGAGTTAGTGGTGGCTGAGGAAGAGTTTAATTTAAATACTTTTGTCACCCCTCTGGGCTTTGTTAATCTCTGTGACTGTAGGTTTTCAAAATAAGATGTATAAATTTGCTTACCAGACATAACATAAGGCCCTGCACTAAGAAAAATCTGGGTTCTGTTCCTACTGAGTTAGGCACCTGGAGTGAAGCTGTGGGAAAAGCTCTATTTTTTATTTTTTTTTCCCAGCCATCTTAGACAACAGGGCTTCAAGGCCTAACTACATTATCTTCTGCTTCCCAAGGTTTTCTGTTAACTCTGGGAAAAGGACATCTGGGAACTCTCTGTACAATTCCTGGTCAGATGGTTGGCCCCTTCATGCTCCACTTATGACTTAAATCCCTTTTCTGTGTACAGTGCAACTGGGTCTCTTGTCCCTGCATGGATTGTCCATTTTTATGACTACACTTTGCAGCACAAAACCTGGGAATTCTTGTAGGCAAATGGTCATGGTAAAGTAAAAGTACTACTTTAAAGAGAGCTGTATCTTGCCAGAGTTTCTCTGCCACATCTGTCAAAAACCAAATTGCCTGAGGAGGTCGAGAAGGGAATTTGCATTCCCAAAGCTCAATCAAAGAAAAAAGCCCTGCTCATGCTGCCTCATTAGCCTGGCATTGGTTTGTGGACCAAGTACCAGCAGGGCCCATGTTTGTTCAGGGGAGCTGTTCAGGGACTGATTATCAGCAATGATGGGCCTGATTGCTCCCAAGACCTGAGGAGACCTGCAAGGGGATTAACACTGGAGGACAGAAAATGCTCTTGGCACATATAATCTCATTAGAATATTTATTGGTGTAAAGAAGACAAATTTGAAGGTGTCAGTTGTATTCCAAGGAAAATCCCTTTGTGACAGGATGCTTCAAGAGCTCAAGACCTTTAATATATTTACTCTGTTAAGGATATTCAGGACATTCAATGCATTAAATGCCGTGGTGAAAACTAATAAAGAGTTTTGAAAAAAAAAAAAAAGAAAAGGAGAAGTAGGAGCCAAACTTAGATTTCATGTATGTTAGAAGCTGTGCCTATTGACTCAAAAAGATGTGACATCAGTTAAAGGGATTCTGAGCTTGTTTGCAGAAAGACTTGCAGGAATCTGAAATATTAGAGTGACATTAAGACCACTTGATTACACCTCACCATATCAGTATGACTTTTCATGAAGCATTTGTTAAAATGTCCTGAAATCTGCTAAACAATAGGGTTCAAATATTTCCTCTCACTATTAGGCCACTATGTCTGAAAAAAAAAAAAAAAGAAAAAAAAAAAAAAAAAGAGGAAGCAAATCAAACCATGGCATTCTGTGCAGTTTAGCAGGGTAGCCAAAGGACATCAGACAAGTGGCAGAAGTTCAGCCATGGATTCCTTTGTCTCTTAATCAAAGGGAAAATAATGGGAAGATATGTTCTCTTACACTGCTGCACAGTATCTCATTTCTTGTACTTTGCACTTGAAAGGAGACTTAATACTGGTAAACCTGATCTCCAAAGAGACCTCCACAGAGGGTATAAGCACTGAGCATTTAAAAACTCTAAATCCTGCAAGACAATTAAGATGCCTGATTTCATCACAGGGTGATAGAGCTAGTCTGTCTGTCAGCACTACAACCAGCAGTATGTGAGTGCCAGAACAAGCCTCTCTGGGAAGCCATTCCTCATCATGGACATAGTCAGAGATACCTCAGGAGGTAGGAACATTCCAGTTGACTCAACAGCTTGAAGCTTCCTTGAAGTTCCAGCAGGGACTTGAGAAGGTAAAGTCCTGGGTATGTTGAACTTCTGCCAAGAGCGTGGTTCTACTTTGAAGGAAAACCCTATGGAAACCTAACAGAAGAGCTGTGTTTCCCAGAAACATCCCACCTAACACTGAGGAAATGGTGTGGAGCACCACGGCTGAAAACTAGAATTGTCACTGTTACAGCCTTAACTCTGTCCCTTGGTCCATCAAAGTACCAGTCTGGCAGGCTGAAAGGAAATTTCAAACAGCCTGTACCTTCCATTACTGTGTATTTTAACCTATTTCTCCCATCACCTCTGAACTCCCTCCCAAGCCAGTGGTCTTTTGTGGGTCCCATCCCATCATCGTTCTCCCCTCCCTCCCAGCTGCCTAAAGCAGCACTCTTTCTTTTCTGACACCTCTTTCCTGTGGAGTCTGAGGGAGGGGAAATTCTGCTCCTTCTCTGTAAATCCCCCATTTACTCTGAGAAAGACATTATGAAATTTACTATCAGCTAAGCATTGCCTGGTTCAGGTGATTCCTGAAGACTGTGGGAGGCGACAGTTTAGAAAACAGCCATACCTGGGTTATATCTTCTTCCTGCTCCAGCAGGCAGCAGGAATGTGACACAAATGTTCTCCTTTCATTGTCGTTAAATTGTGCCAAGAATGCTACAACTGCAAGTTCATCAGCTGAATCAATATTAACAGTAATCATAAGAAAATTTCTTCAGGTTAAATGGGAAATGTTATTTCAGATGAAGACCTTCAACCAGCACTTCAGCCATGAAGTAGATGTCTGCTGGTTGCTCATCATTTTATCATATTTTAATTCTCGTTTATAAATGGGTTGTATTTTTTTGAAAAGAAAAAAAACCTCAGAATATAATCTGAGGTATAATATAATATATATCACCACCTCTTGGTGGCGAATATTTTGCTGTATGACTCATGATATTGAAATCTACATATGTCCTACCTGAAGAGAAAAACTATTTCCAGTTCCTCCCCAACCATTAATAACATTGTTAACCAATACCTGAGTACTGTATATAAACTGTGCTGATTTTTACTCCTTGCAGACTGTAGATCCTCATTACTTGGGGGGAAAAAGGGGGTTATGTAGGTGACTGTCTCCATTAATTAAGCTATTCAAATCCAATTAGCTTTTCCTAGAGGGTACTTTATCTCATTACAGTTCTCTTAACTTAAACAATAAAACAAACAAGCAGAAACTACAAACCCAATCTCGCTGTTCCCCATGTCACGATCAATTAATGTCCTGCACACCAGAAAGTGAGCAGTGATGCTAACACATCTAGTCAGGCCTGCTCCTGCCTTCATCTGAGATGGGGAGCAACTCTGATGTTCATTAGAGACACTCATCACTGTCACAAGAGAATGGCAAGTCACACAGCAGCAGTGGCCCACTGTCCCTGTCATATTTTCTGGAAAAATCCCTTCACCAGGATTCTTCTCCTGGGAAGCTGAGAAGCCTCAGAGAAAAGGAAAACAATATTATCTCATTTGCTTCTCCTGTGTTTTGATGCTTTGGAATGTGGTTTGGACATTGTTTACCAACAGGTGATTGTTCATTGGTTTCATGTGAATTGTTTTTACTTATTGGCCAATTACAGCCCAGCTGTGTCAAGGCTCTGGAGTCACGAGTTTTTAATTAGTATCTTTTAGCCTTCTCTCTGTATCCTTTCTGTATTCTTTAGTATAGTTTAGTACAGTATTCTTTGATATAATATAGATCATAAAATAATAAATTAGCCTTCTAAGAACATGGAATCAGATTCACCATTTCCTTCCTTCGACAGGGGTCCCTGAAAATACCACAGCCTACCACGGTCCTCATATTCCAGCAGCAAGAAGCTCTTGGATGTAACTCGCCTTTGCAGGCAATCACAAGCCTGGCTACTGCATTTAAAGGTGAGGCTAAAGTTCTGCTCTTGGTTCCAAAGGCACTGCCTCTATGGTGAGAGCGTGGCACGTGTGAGGATTTCCAGGACTAAGGCTCAGCATCGTTGTTTCTCACACAGGATTTCACCCAGTCATACGGAAGTGAAATGCTACCACACACTAAAATGTTTTGCCATCTGGACACTGCAGGAAGAATTTTGCTTCTCGTAAACAGAGTGAGATCATCTTTCCTCATTAGCAAGGTCACTGAAGGGCTAGCTATCATGCTGTGTTATAACATGCACACTCCAGTGCCTAATCACTTCAGACCAACAGCCTCCAAAACACAAAAATAAGGACAGATCCATAATTTTACATTTCTTTGCTGAAAGATGCCCCAAACTCATGTTCAGTGCTACTTGGCAGTGTGAATGAGCACCATTCAGGTCATTTACTCAGCAGTGACAGTGATTGGCAGCTCTAAGAGAAATACCCAGATGTTCCTGTTCATTTCTTGCCACCTTGCAGGACTCTGGCAGCTGATTGTAATCCAAGAGAGGACTCATAAAACCAGAAAGAGAGGGTAATAAAGGCCAAATATGCTAGGAAGCCCATGAGAACAGGGAACAAGCTGCTCTGTCAGTGACTCAGAAGCAACCTCCTCCCTTAAGAGTCATTTTATGGCTTTCTTTTTTGTCAGAGGGCAGAATTTAAATTAGTGAGGGACTTGATGGATATAAGTAATAATATTTCTATTTGGGAACTTGCATAGTCAAGAAAAACAATCTAAACAATCTGTGAGTGCTCATAAAAATGGGTAGCCCCTGAATTGGAACAATGTAGGACTTGGCAAGTTGGATCTCTAAACCCTTTTGCCCACAGTAGGTGCAATTGCTGGCGTGCAGGTGGAACTCAGTAGTTGCCAGGGATGGAGCAAACTGCAAATTGGTTTCAAAACTGAACATCACCAACAAACCTGAGAGAGAGAAAAGAAATATGCCAAAGTAGTTTTAGATTAGCGGATTTCAAAAGACTTGTCATTGATATCAAAAAGGTCAATTTGGCACACAACTCCTTTCCTCCTCTGGTCTCTGAGGCAAAGCCTTTGTGTCTGCAGTGTTGTTTTGTACCATACCAAATTCTGCAGTAGTGCAAAACTGCATGTGTTGACCCTTCCTTTGGCTTGCCCTTCTTCCACAAGTGGTGAAATTGCAAACCAAATGGATAAACAGCAACATAGAGATCAGCTCTCTGTAATCCTAGCTCCCTTCAGTGTGTGGACTCAGAAGGGATGGCATCACACCTTGTTACTTTATCAGAAGACCTAGGCGGAAGCTGGGAATGCTGTGAAGGGCATATCTAGAGGCAAAGGAGGGGAAATAGGACAAAAATCTGTAAGAATTCAATATCTATTTGTTCTGCTTCTGACAGAGCAATGTGTTTGCACAAGACAACACTTGCAGCAAATTTCAGCACCAGGGTCTGCTTTATGATGCTGGTGAGCCATAACAGCAGAATTTCCCTGTGACATTTGAATAGTTAAAAAGGTTTTGTTTCAGAAACTAGAGGAGGTATTATAAGTATTGTTATGATTAATGGATGTTTTTATACTGCCCACTTCCTAGATGTATTGTTGCTAATTTTAGCCAACATGCATCAACCCTTTGTGCAGTCAGAAAATCACTGGATGTGAAGACACACCAGTCTAAGAAATGTGTAGAGCTACAAGATGGGCACGTGAATTTTAGATGCCTGAGACAGTCTCAGTGGCAACGACATGTCCATGCAACACATACCCAGAACCCAATATGGGCAGCAATTGGGGGAGCAGAGTTGGGCAACTATACAGAGCCCAAAATAACCATCCAGAGAGGAGAGCAGAAATAACATGCATCAGACATGCAGTCATTTTGGCTGAGCCCTGAATCCTTCATCCCTTCCAAAGACAACTTTGTAGATGACTAAGTGACAGGTTTGCTTTTGGACTGCAGCATGTACTGCTGATTTGAAGGGATGGTGCCACAATTGATAAACTTGACAACCCCTATTTAGCTGGCCCGTCAGGGAGATTGTGACCCTGGGGAAAGATGGTCTTTGTCCATACTTATGATCAGGTTGAGCTCCTGGGTGATGCTACAGAGATTACCTCCTAAGCATGTGATGGTGCTACAGTCACCAACAAACAGGAGTTTCTGGATGATCTCTACAGTGACTCTTGAAGCTGGATCTCAGCTCAAGTGGATGAACCAGTGACCACTGTCACCGTTTGTCACAGTCTGAGGAGGACAAGGCCTGGTGGCTGAAGACAGGGAGGCTGAAAAAGGGAAAAACTACTTGGTCCTGTCTTAATTTGAAAACCTGCTACCTCGCTGACATTTGTGTTCCTACATCATGTACTCGTGCGTCTGCTGGCATGGTTCTCGCAGATGCTCAGGCTAAAATTAACCACAACAGCCACCGATTGCCATGCCTCTGAATGATTGTATAATCTGAGCCACAGGGTTTAACCCACAGCCTTACCTCTGTTAAACTGATCCCGGTGGTCATTCCTGTAAGGTAGAAGCATAGCAGGAGAGATTTGAGTGGATGGTGACTTTCTTCTCTAGGTGGTGTACACTGATGTGAGAAAGCAATCTGACACAAGATTTCTCATCAAGTCCTCAGCTAGGATAACATACCATACAGGTGCTGAGCAGTCTGTCTCTTGTTCTTTATCTAACTCCAGGTTTTGCATCAGTAATATCCCAAGTCAAGGTGGGAGTCATCTCATCTGACACAAGGTGTCTCCATCTGAGCTGGCCTTTGTCATGGTGAAGTAGGTACTTGTAGGCATGAGTCATCTGCCCTCTATGAAATGTCTGCATTGGGGTGAGATGACTCACGCTCTTCCCATTTACTACAAAGGAAGCTCAAACCACAAGCTCAGGTAGCACCTCAAGATATTAAGACTAGCAGAGCACTGTTCCTAATATCTTGAGGTATGTCAGTGGCCGGGTCCTGGCCTGTCCTTTCTAAAGAACACAAAGCATTTGCCCTGACAATGATGTGTCGAATTCATGCCTACTTGAGTGGATGCTCTCAAACTGGAAATAGCCCAGTTTCAAGTAAAGTGTAAATATCAAGGAAATACCTCCTGTCCCTTGCTTCTACACAGCCAGCTGATAGCCAGCTATATTTTGCTGTTGTTTTACAGTGACATCTTCCTGCTATCTTTTAAATTATATTTCTCCAGCTACCTTCTACTCCCTACGAACTGCTACTAAAAGACCAAACAAAGCACACAAAGAGTGGACACAGCAAAGAGAGAAGCTAAGACATACAACTAATTTTGCCAGCTGGATGAAAAAAAAGTGATTCTCCAAAGGATTTTTTTCACTCCTGTCTCTTTTCTTTAAAAAAAAAAAAAAAAAAAAAGAAGTTACTTATGACAGCAATAGAGACTTCTCCAATAGAGTGATCTTAGTGGGCAGTGTCCATTTAAATTAAATTTTTCTAATCAAATAGCTAACTTCATTGAGCAGCCAAAATCAATGCTTTGTATTAGACAGAGACCCAAACTCATTAAGGCTTTATTATTCAAGCATGCACCTCCCTTCCCTTCAGCTTTTATCTCCCCTCAAGGGTTTTCATAGTAAAGCAGGCTTTTTTTTTTTTTTTTAATTAGCCCTTCTGCCCTGGAGTCTTCTATTTGATTTTCCAGTATCCAGGGAAGTATTGTTTTTTTAACTACTCAATCCTTGAACAGAAAATTTTTGTTCTTAGTTCTACATTATCAGTGATAATAAAGCTTCGTGGAAGACATTTTGATAATGCAGAGAGAAGTGCACAAAGGCAAAGCGACACTTCAAAGGAGCATTAGCTCTGATATTGCAATCTCATTTATCTGACTTGCTCCTAAAGGACAAGTTAGCAATTCGCCAGGGTGCAGTTTGCACGCACACATGAAGTGGCATGAAAGGCCTTTTGCTTCAGCAGAGCTGCCTGATCCCAGTGTCCTTGAGCATGTGGAGCTTTATGAATGCTGTTGTTGTATTTTTATTTTTCCTCAGCTTTCATTATTGTCATATGGAGAACAAACTGCTTGCTTAGCTGTTTCTCTGTGTGTTGAGTGGGACCCAGAAATGGTTGTATAAGGATTATGGTTATTGTATGAGGTGCAATCTGAAGGTTTGCTGCTTTCCCATCTATGCTGAGCAGCCTGTCACTGCTCACCAGCCCACCACTATCCATCCAGGTGCATGTCTCAGTGTCAAATATGCTGTGCCTCTGCTGCTTAACCGTGGTGTATCTCATTGACAGGACAACCAATGCACACAAAACAGATTAATACATTAATACTCATCCCACATTAATACACCAATGCAAACAATACATTGTGTATTAATGGGGATGAGTATATGACTAGTATATATCCACTAGAAATACCACATACACCTATTCAGGAACTATAATTTTATTAGTAAGGGCATTAGAGCATGTTGTCCAAGGCACTCCTCAAAGCTCAATCCACATGCTGGACCAGATTGCTGTCAGTGACAGGTGAATCTGTAGGGTGGGTACCATCCTGTAGAAGCACCAGTGAACCTGGAGGTGCTCATGGGGCCTTATCCCAGCGTGCTGTCATCAAGACGGAAGGGCTCATCTGCTGTAGCAGCCAGGGCTCCCAGAAGGCAAAGAAGACTAAAACTGCTGTCACCTTTTGTATAATTTCCATCCTTTACACAATAACTCACTGTGTGCCAGCCTTGAGTGCCAAGGCAGACACTGCACGTCTGTGGCACAAAACAACCTGGTGCTGAGCTGGGTCAGACAGACACACCCCTGGTAAATTTCCATTCTGGCAGGTAGCTAAGGCATCTCTCTCCTTCCCTTTACCAAATGCTTACACTTACCTTTCTTCCATGCTTGACAACTGCCAAAACTGGGATGTCAAAACTGAGAACAAGGCGAAAGCTTTCAACAAGAGACAAGCTCAGGAGCTAGTGTGCCTGGGAACAAGGCATTTGGTGAAGTTTTACTTCAGTTATTTTCAAACTAACTATCATCACGTGAAGAAAACTCAATGTGAACTGTTGGTAAACTGTTCTCCAAAGTACGAGACAGTAACTCCAGAAGGAAACTGTTCTGCTCCTTTTAGTAAAAGAAATGTCTTCGAGCAGCCATTTAAATGTCTATGCAAATTAATTCATTCACTGATCATTTTGCTCCTGCTAATGAGTTTATCCACATTTTCCCCAAATCCCCAAGGCCTGGGGAATTTAAGGCTGTGCACTGTTTTGGGGAAAACCACAATAATAGCAGATGAAAAATGGAATTTATTGAAATAGTGTCAAGGAACAGAAATTGGCCTGAAATGGCTGTCAGACTGAAAGTGTTTGCCTTGCTTTCTTGGTCCAATCAGCTCATTTTCAAAGCTAATTGCTTTTTAGTGTAAGCTTGTCAGAAGCAAGCCCCAGTCCAGCACAGAGGGCACTGAATTGTGCATTAATTTTCATACGTACTCTGTATGTTTTCATATTTAAATCGGGTTGCCACAGAATTCCTGATCCCTCCTGCCAGGACTTTCCCAGCAAAAGAAGACTTAAGGCAGAGCTTAGCACCATCTTACCCCCCACATGGGTTTTGAGATAGAGCTTTCTTCATTCTGCATCTCCAGCATGGGAGATAATTTCCCCCACACTTGTGCATGCTTCTCTGCCTTGCATTCCTGCAGGATCCACACATGAAGGGAGAGGGCTGGCAGCACAAGCAGGTGGCTGGCTTTGCAGTGCCTCATGTGTACTTATTCCTCTTTGTTCTTCTGTCTTTTTGTTCTCAATTTTTCCATGGGTGTCACTTTAGCAGTGGATTTTGGTATGTTGCCTCATCTGAACCTGTGTGATTTTGGTGAGCACAGTAAGCCAAGCCAGGCCAGCTCATGCTCTTCTGGAAAGTTCTGTACTGTACTGGACAATAACTGGAAGTCTCCAGAGTGGAGTGTCCCTGGTGCTTGTTCCAGCCTGTGATGGGGATTCCCAGCCCCTCTGACTTGACACCTTACCTGCACGTGTAAGCACTTCTAACCCTGGTCAAAGCCAGCCAAGGCTGCTTCTTGTCATAAGTCACAGATCCTTGGTAACTTAAGGAGCCCATGGGGACACAGGTTTCACAAATGTGTGACCCAAGGATTTCATGTGCTCTGTGTTCAGGAGGTGGCTAGCTGGCCAACTGAAGAATATACTGCTTTTAAAATATGTGCCATGAATAGCATTTTTAATACAGATAATTTGCTTGGAACATTGCTAGTTGACTGAAAGGGAAGCTTCTTTTTTTAGCCAGACCATGATTAATATCATGCCGAATATACCAGCTATGCTTGGTATTATAAACAAATACTTAGCTCTTAGGAACTCTTTAGATCATTAGCATATCTAAAAGTGCCTCAGGAAGTAGGGCTGCCTTTAGTATTCACCCAGTCTACCCTTCTGCTCCATGATAGAATCAATTAGATGTAAACTAGATTTTTGAGAAGAGTTTTTCTAGTCTGGTCTTAGAAACCTTTAGTGACAGAGACTCAATAAACAACCAGGCAATCTCCCCTGGTGTCTCTCAATGCCTAGAGTTAGGAAACTTAATTTCCTAGTCTAAGTCTCCCTTAGACTGAAGTTTAAGTTCACTTTTCCTTGTCCTACCTGTGGTGGAAAAACGATTCCCTCCCCTTCAACAACAACATGTTTGAGGGCTGCAGTCCTCATTCCAAATCTTCTGTTTTCCTTTCTGGTCTTACTGAGCACTGCCCATTTGTACAATCTTTTCTTATTGGTAGTGTTGTTTAGACACTCCTACTCCCCTGGATCATTGCTTTCCTTAGAATATGAGATATATCAAGTGTTTTTGTTTTGGTGAGCTGATAGATGCCAAATACAGGTCTCCAGCAGAGCTGTGGTGCTCCCAGTGTCTTGTGGATAACACTTAACCGAGTGAATCGAGTGTCTCCATACATTTTCACCACAGTGTGTTACCATCCACGCATGTTAAATTGGAAACTGTCACCCTTAGGTCTTTCTGCAGAGCTTCTGCTAGCTAGGAACACCAAGAGCTACAGAAGTAAAATGGCTCTAGCAGCCCCCTCCAGATCAGAGGCAGGCGTGGGAACAGGCAAGAGGAGTTGGTTTTAGAGAACTCTGATAAGCAGGGAAAGAACAGAATGTGGGAATGCAAGTATCAAGGGTTCACAGGAAAGCCCTCATCACAGTTGCAGCCAGTTCCCAAACCACTCTCCTGCATTCCAGCCCATCCCAGAGCTTTTTCTGTTTGCTCCAGACAAACCAAAGCAATTAATCTAGCACTCAGAGCCTCAAAGAGGTCCACGAGGTGGTGAAGGCCATACAATATCACATTCAGATACACACCTGGAGTCCTCCATGAGTGTGATTGTGCCGTGCCAGAGCACGGTTCAGAAGCAAAGCAAATACTCTGTAAGGTGCTGCAAGGTGTGTCAGGCTCACTCGCAGTCTCTGCAGCACTGAGACACGTCTGGGCTGAGCACAGCGCCCTCCCCCTCTCACTGATACAGTGATGGGTCAGGGGCTGCAGTGCTGCAGTCAGAGGGATCACAGCACAGTGTGGTGACAGCATCAGTCCAGGGTCAGAGCACAGGAAGGGTGACTGATCCAAGCGAGGGCGGCAGGGTGGGGAATGAGAAAACAGAACCTGGAAAGCTCTGAGCATATTATGCTCTCTTATTATTAATTTTCATTTGCATTGAGAAGGCAGCTTTTTTTTCTAAACAGTACCAGTACATAGCATATTTTCTGACTATTTGGAATGGTCCAGTCAGGTAAGATGTTCTCATTGAAAGCTATATTGCTTGGAAATGAGAAAGTCTGTGATAGAAGAAAGCCACCTTTTTGTTTTTCCTTGATGCCCTATTGTTTGTCAGGCACTAACAATGCTCAATGCCATGTGCACAGCATCCATGCCTGGAAGGAAGGAGTACTCTGGTGAAGAGTGGCACAAGGCTGTCATCCTGGCTGCACAGAAACAAAAGCTCCAGGAGGCACTGCTGTCAGGAGCAGAGGGGACACAGAGGCTGGCAGCTGTCACCCTCCAAGTGAAGCTCCCTATTCACTCACCTCCTGCCATCCCTGCTCATTGGGGCTCCAGATGTTCCCCCCTCCCTCTGCTTGTCACTCATGAGCCCCCAGGGATGCTAATGCTGTACCCTCTCCCCTGCAGCATGAACAAGAAGCTCTGTTCTGAACTCAGTTCAGTAGGAAGCCTCACAGCAATAATTAGAAAAGATTCAGGATTTGGTTGGGGTTTTGTTGTCTGTCTTGTTGTGGATCTGCAGCAATGAGCCAGCTCCCATGCCCCCAGCACAATTACTTATGGATGTTCCACAGAGACCAGCTCCTGTCAAGAAGTGATTAAGCCAAATGCTCGCTGGCTGCACCACTTGGCTGTTGTGGCAGTCATCCTCACTGATCACTGGCAGAACAGGATACTGTCCTTATTGAAATAGGCTTCCTAATTGCCTCCTCTGGGAAGGAAAGAGTTCCAAATCCTCATCTGCTTGGAAAGCAGCGGACCCAAAATCCCTGTTTATAGCTCTATAAAAATACATGCATAGGTGTTCACAGGACTGTAGTTAATGCATACACACTGGCATGTGCACACAGGCATCAGAAAAAGGTGATAATGACATCTTGAGATCTCCTGCATAGTGTGAGGCAGTGGGCAGCTGATATGGTGGTAGGTGGATCTTAGCAGGCATCACAGAGAAGACAGCTCAGTACAGCTGTGCAAGGAGAGAGAGCCAAGTAGCTGGGTCCCTTCACACTGGCCCCTGATGCATCATCCATGCCTTGCTGCCCCCTTTGCTACAGCACTGTGTCTTAGACCTGCTCCCTGTTTGTGGTCACACAGGCCAGCAGCAAGGAGAGAAGAGAGGCTTATCACTCTGTATTTACAACATTTTGTAGTATTTGCACTCTAAAAAACACAGGAGCACAGCTTACCCCATGTCTTAGAGCACTGCTATCAGCACTTGGTCCGCTGATTCATATTTCTGCAGAGTGCTGAGACTGGCGAGTGGTGTGCCACCACAAACCTACTTCTCCTATAAGTCACATCCTGGACACCTGATGTGGTGTGATCAGTGCCCTGATGAGGATATGAGAGGATAAGGATGGATGAGGAGGAGACACCGACCCAGTGACTTGTCTTCTGTTGTGCACTAAGTGCTAACACCAGAAGTTTCAGCATGTGATGGAGATGTATGTTTTCTCATATGACCTGTGAATTTTGTTTCCCTGTCTGACAGGTCTCACCTGTTCAGGACTCAGTGTAGCTCCCATTCTGATGGCTACATGCTACTTCTCCTCTGCTACTAAAAATAAATTAGGCTAAAAAGAAAAGGGGAGGAAGGTCCCTACAGCCATTTCTGGTTCCCACAGATACCTGTTCTTCCATAAACACTAGTTGAGTGAAATTTTGGGTATCCACATCCTGTGTTAAGTAACATATTCCAGCACTTGAGTACATTTTGGTGAAGAACTTAATTGAACCTGCCTTTTGCTAGTTTTATTTAGTGGCCCCCACTATCAGAGGAGAAAGCTAAAATCATTTTCCTCTTCTCCATGGTCACATCACATATGACTTCACAGACCTTTAGGATCTCTCCTCCTCATTTTCTCTTTTACAAGAAAAAGAGTCCCAGAAACATTTATCAATATTAAGTTTTATCTGCCATTTTATTGCCTGTTCCCCTTTCAATTCTTTGCACTTGGATTTGATTTTATTACACCTATTAAGTCATTTTCCTACAGCTATTAACTTGAACTTTCACAGATGAAGAATGGGTATATCTTGGAGCCATGGCTCATGTACATCACAAGTGAGAGTCCTTCTGCTGTGCTGGAAGTGTTCTTCAAAGCAGGCAGCCTTGGATCTGATTTATGATGTCTCCAAGGAGAGTTTAATTTGTAACTCCTGAACAGAAATTCCTAAAGATTTCAGAAGCAGTTAGCCCCACTCTGCTGGCTGAGTCTCATGCGTTGAAACAGAGAGGACCCACTCCTCGTAGCCAATGCCCTTGGCAGAGGTGCAGGGCATTGATTGATGTAACTGGATGTATGTTCTGCTCTGCTACAGTGCAAGGATAGAGCTTGGTAAGACATGCAGGGTCTTGTTTTAACCCAGTTTTCAGAGGAAAAAGGCAGCTTGCTGCTCTGCCACTAGTTTGTGGTTTTTAAAAGCCTTAAAACACTAGTAGCAAAGGGCAGCTGTCCATGGGTTAGATACAAAAAGAAGTTCTTTTGACGCAGAATGAAGTTCCTCCCTTCCTAGTTTCACAGCATCATGTGCCACCAGAGCAAAAGGATTTGTAAAAGGCTATAAATAAAATGTTTACCGAAAAAAAAAAAAAAGGGGCAGCTGCAGTTCCACAAGCATCTGCTTCTCTCTGCCATAGACACAACCCCTACGTGCCCAAAAGAGGGGTGAGGTGAATGAGGTAAATGCTGAGCTGTGAATTCCTGAGCCACCCAGCCTGTTACTAATTACCATGATTAAATATTGACAGAGTGACTGCACACGGAGCTCCCAGGCAGAGATCAGTACCCCTCTGTGGCAGCAGCAGAGAAATCCAGACAAAGAAATAGTTCCCCAAGCACTTACACTGCAGGACCCCATCCTACAATTATCATCCCCTGGGGTCTGGCAGCGTGTGTGAGAGCTTGCAGAGCTCTAGCAAGAGTCAGGTGGGGATCAGGAGGTTTCTGACCCCAAATCATTGCCTTTGAGACTCCCTTTGCTGCAGTCTCCTGCAGCTGGGTAGGGCAAGCAGGATGAGGCAGCACAAAGGGATCTGCTTCCCTGCAGCAAACACAGGCTGTTACTCAGAAGAATAACAGGGCCCTGCTGCTCTGGCTGCCAACCCCAGGGCATTCTCAGGGAAGCTCCCACACTGACCTCCCAGTCTCCCTTGGCTGCCTCCCTGTATGCCTGCTCAGGCTGGCAAGTCTGGTAATTGCATCCCCCACATGCTCCCTCAAGAATCTTATGCCTTGTCCTTTCATGGGTCCCAGTCAGAGATCAGGACAAAAGCTTGTGACCCTGCGCTTGAAATTGGTCCTATTCAGGAAAGTGTCTAAGAGTGTCCTGCACAGGGATGCACAGACACACCCAAAACAGGAAGATTTTGCCCTAGAGACACTCACTGCCAGAACATGGAAGCCTCTGGAGGCCATAGCTCCTTCTTTCTCCTCGTCTTCCCCAACATTTCTGGCTAATGTGCTGGGCTGTGTGCCAGGGGAGCAGATGGACCACAGCATGGTTTTTACTCCCATATCGCAGCCGTCTCCAGCGCTGATTTTGACCACGGTCATTTTTTAATACAGCAGCTGACTTGGCCACAAGTGAAAAATAAAATATGATCCCTTGCAATTGCAAACTGCCCAAAGCCATCTGAGCTCCTTCTCCTCTGGGAACAAGAAGCAGTGTCTGTGAATCTCCTCTGTATCCAGTGCATCTACTAGCCCAAACTCCATTCCTTCTTCATTAGATTTTCCCTCTTCATCTCTTCAAATCATACTGGGCAGCTGCAGTACCAGGATGAATTTGTGCCAGGTTACTACTTGTAAAGCAGGAGAATATTAAGTTTTTCAGCTTGACCCTACTCCAGAGCTAAAGTTTTTAATGAATGCTGCCTGTTGATTGTGTTAAGAAAAATCACTTCCGAGTCTGAAGCACTAAGGAGCATTTGCTTTGTGGCTGAGGTCTCTTATCCTGATGCCAGACAGAAAAGTATATTTAATTTCAAAAGTGATGATGGCAGAGGTAGCTTTGAGATTATATTTGCAGGGAAGCAACTAAGACACAGCTTGTATATTGATACAAAATGTTGCAAGGCACCGATTTCTCCATTCCCCTGGTTTCACATTGCAGCATCCAGCAGCTTTGCCCATGTAGGGTGAAGGGCTGCAGCTGCTGTGAGGCTGGATGGGACCACCCTGGATCCAGCTTCCCTCTTTGCTCTCCCAGGAGCAGTGAGGATGGAAGGAAAGAGAGAGGAAGTTATGCTGCAGCTTCTTTCCCCATGGAGTGTCAGAGGCTGCAAAGACAGATGGAGGCAAGGGGCCAGAGAGGGGACTAAGGTACTCACGTGTGGTGGTTGCTTATCCCCTTTCAATGTACCTTGTGCTGAGGAGAGCTCATGTTCAGAGCCAATGGCAGCCCTGAAATGCACTCACAGAACCTACTTATTTGGGATGAGGAGAGGAAGAAGAGAAGACAGGACACAATGTATTTATTATCCATCCCAGACATAAACAACAAGCTATTAATTACCAGACTGTAGCACATACAGTTGTAGAATACATGGTTTCTACTGGAAACTGTTGTTTAAAGAAAATATCAAGCATGGAATTCCTTTGGCCTCTGGTTTGCCTGTATTGAGCGTGTTGCTTGGTATTTTAGTACAAGCCTGGTACATTTCCAGTTAATCAGAACTTAGCTGGGAAGAAGCCTGAGCCATCCCCCAGGTTTGCAGATGGGCTGGGAGAGGGGTCAGGGAAGCTCAGTTTTGTTCCACTCGACCTCACACTTTTCCCCTGTCTTCAGGGAAGATGCTGGGGCTGAGGGGGTCATTCTAACCCAGGTGTAGGTCTCACACATCTGGCTTGATTGAATTGGTTTTTAGCAGCTGAGAGCTGCTCAGTGTTCAGCAGTAGGAGAAGTGCTTATCCAGTGGGAATTAAGGGGAAGGTGATGTGGGAATTTGCAGAGAAGGAAACCCTTTGTCCTGATTTCTCCAGGTACTTTTGTTACTTTGAGATGAGTGAAAGAAGCTTCAGTTCTTTTCTTCCATTTTTGACAATATTTTAATAGTCATTAATTAACACAGTTGTGCATTCGAGTACTTGAGCACTCGTGGTTTAGGTGTAACTTCAACCAGCACTTGAGGATTGGGATGAACATCATGGTCCATAGCCAAACAGCTGTAAAGCATGTACACAAGAAGTGACACACCACCATCTCAGGCAGTCATTTGACTCACACTGCTTTCAGCTGTAGCTTCTTTTCTTGCTATTCCTCACCCCTTAAGAATCCTCACTTGTTACTCCATCATCTTCTGATTTGGGGCCAAAAGGTGAACCAGCCTGGGTTAGCAATAACTTCATTTGTATGGAGGTTGTTTTCAACACAAATCAAGTCTTCAGTTTCTTCATTGTGTGTCTTGACAAATAGTCTCACTGACACAACCGAGAGAGCAGGGCTGGAGAGAAATGAGTGGGCAAATGCGGAATGAAGTCTCACTTGAGCAAGACCTCATCCAGAAGTGTGCATGCCATCCAGGTGCTATTTCCTGCTCATGCTGCCGCTGCTACGCACACAGGGGCTGTCTATTGCTCACACTGCGTGGGCAGCACAGTGGTAAATGCACTCTAAATATGAGTATCAGCAACTGCTTTACATCTGTTGAAGAGCTGAATGTGTAATGGAGAAGGCAGTAGTTCAAGTGGTAGTCTCAAGTTTTGCTGCTGTTGGTTCCTCAATGACTCTTCCTTAATTCCTGTTTTTTCTAGCTCTGCTTCAATTTCATACATTAAAACACATAACAAAGAATTTCTATCCTTGTTCATGAAAATTTGTAGCCAGAACTTTAGTTATTGAAATAGTATGGACTTAAGTATAATTGGTCTGAATTTTCTGATGAAATTAATCCAGATTTTACTCCCTTCTTGAAAACAACTAAATACATGGTGGTAACTTATACAAATCAAGTACTTATTGTCCACCTAAATTTTTTCAGCCTTCTTTCAAATCACTTTGTCTCCTGCTTTCCAGAAGAGAAAACTTCAAATGCTTAAGTTCAGCCTGTAAAAGTTGTTCATGGGTTGGCACAGAGTGCAAGCTGAGACAAATGTTGTCCCAGGCTATCCATCACTCCAAAAGCCATCAGTCCAAAAAAACCAGAAGCTGATTTTACATTAAGGCATTCATTATCAGGTCTTATAAATGCATTGTAGTGGAGACTTCTATAGGTTGTTAAGGGGCAGGTTTGTATTTATGGCACCCAGTGAACAAAAAGAAGGAAAATTAATTTCCTGTTTTGAAACTAGTCTCAATTTTATGACAGGGAAAACTACATCACAAAGCTGACTGCAATTTAATGTACACAGCTTTCCTATTTAGCCATTAAGCAGATTATTCTCTGCTGGATAGATGTGTCTTTCCTTTTAATGTTAATGATAGTCCCACATATGCCATGACAGAATAAATGTCAAACTATGTGAACCATTTAATCCCTAAAGGAAAATGGAGTAAATCCTTCAAGCAATGTAGGATCTGCCAGCAAAGTGACAGGAGCCTGTGAAGGGTAGAGAGAGCTTCTAGCAGAGCTGAAATGTAGGGATGTTGTTTTGCCAGCTTTGGCAGCAAAGACAACTGAAGATGTTCCCATCTATCCTGTCGTCATCCCTGTCCCCTTGTGCTGTCATCCCCTCCTCCCTGAGTTGAAGCAACTGTAAAAATGAGCTGATAACAGGCCTGAGGTTTAAATCACCCCCTCAGAAGAAACCAGAAACCAGGTTGCCCTTGCTGGTCTTTAACCCAGCTCATTTCACAGTTCTGCAGACAGTTGAACCAGAGGCACTGGGAGCAGCAAACAGTGGCCAGAGTCCAGGAACAAGCAATTAGGGAAGGGCTGGGGAGAAAACTTCTTACACTGGTGTAGGAGGGAGCAGGCATGCTGAAGGATGTGGAGTTATGCCAAGGTGCCTGCCTTGGCACACACAGCATGGCTATGCCACCTCTGCATAGCAACACTGGCTCACGGAGCTGTGGCTCACCCAGCTGATGACTCCAGCAGGGTTTGGTCAGCACGTGGCTCCTCACCTGAGCCTTTGCTTTGAGGGGCACTGTCCAGTTCTCCTGGATCACAGCCAGGTTATTCAAGGTCCATCCCTGCTGTCTATCCTCTGAGGCACCTCTAGAAGCGTTTGACACATGCCAGGGGACTCCATGACCCAGAAAATCCTGAAGATGAATAGAAAAGGCAACACCAAAACATTCTTTGGAGTTCTCTATGCAGCCATAAAGCAAGTGTTTAGATGGACAAAAAGAGCAGGAGCTGGATGAAAACCAGCTCTAAGATTCACTGATTAAGCTGAAGAGGAAACTGAGATTTTACTCTTTTAGTAAACCACTGAGCTACATCATGAGCTGCCCATCAGACGTGCTGGCTTCAGTGGCAGTAGTCAGAAGCATGCCATTCACATCTTCTGTGTGATTTGCTTGAGTGTCTCAATGTCTGATACCAAACAGCAAGCATCAGGCCACTGCAGATGACTGAATGGCTAAACTTGGTCACTTTGCTTTGATTGTAGTAACTCTCAGCATCATCATCCCATTACGCCTGTAGGCCTGGGCAGGTCCCTTCTCCCTGGGTAAGGCTTGCCATACAGAATACAAACAGCTCTGTTGCAGGGCCAGTGGGAGGGAGGAGACTTTATTAGGAAGAAAAACATGACTTTTATTGTTCTGAAAGAACAGTTGGTGGTGAAATGTGTGATAACGTACAAGTTCATGCAAATGGATGTGGTGACAAGCTGCACCAAGGGTGCAGAGGATTTTATGCTCAGAACTGCAGCAGTGTCTCTCTCACAGAGCAGCAAATAGCCCTGTCTGTTCAGTATGGTGGCTGGCTGGGTGTGGAGCACTGTGGCAGCAGGGCAGCACATAGTCATAAGGATTTGGGGTCCTGCCAATGCTCTTATTGCAAATGTTGAAGAAGCTGAGTGACAAGGGAAGAGGCTAGAGGTTGGCTGCAGCTCCTGGAGCAGAGCAGGGGCACAGCACCTCACTAGGGATTGGTGAGGAGGAAGAAGAGGGGCAGAGGCTGCAGTTCATTTCTTGGGTTCCACACTGAAGACTTTTCTTCTCTCCAGGAACACTCCAGTTTTGAGATGTTAATTCCACCGCTTCTTATGTGTTTCTGAATACTCTTTAGTGGTGTATCTGGCAGTGTTGGGTAAAAGGCTGGACTCAATGATTAGTTAGAGGCCTTTTTGAACCTTAATGATTCTAACCCAAGTCTATCCCCAGTTTCCCTCTTGAGCTCTTTTATGTGCTGATGGACAAAAGCATGTTCCTGGGGCCTTTGCTGATCTGCTGCTGCAATGCAATCTATCTTTTAGCAGGGATGCTGCATGAGGCCTGTTACCTGCTTGATTGCTCATCTCTGCCTGGGAGGGTTCAGGGAATGTTGATGAACTCTGGTTAATGATCACATTACCGGTTCTGCAGGTAGTGCCCTCCCTTATTTGGATGACATAACAAAAAAACCTGTACATTGACAAAATCTAAGGGAATTTAGCAAGAGCCTTGCTCTGGTGATGCCCACATAGGTGCCTCCTGCTATCCTGCAGAACTGGAAAAACACACACTCATGCACTGGTCCTGATGCACAATTGGAGAGATCTCAGCAAACATTTCATTATCCCACTTTATATCTGCAGCTCATGGATTGGTGCATCCATAAAACTGTCATGCCCTCGGGCTCAGATATTTTGTGATGACAAGAAAGGGTCCATAGCCTGTTTTGTAATTTAGGTTTTGCATAAATAATTTTATTGCAGCCTGCTACACTGACTTCAGAAGGCTCAAAAAACAGAGCTGAATTCATCAAGGTCAGGCATTCACTTTCCATAGCCAGAGGCACATGGAGGAGGAGATATGTGACCAGCACCTGGTTGACCACCCTAGGCACTGCAGCCAAGAGGGTCATTGACAGCTGGGTGACACACCAGCAGCCTTTGTCATGAGATTATGTGAGCTGGGCACGAACTCACATGCTCAGTCAGCTCCCAGAGCTGCCACTCCCCATGGCTGCTACATGACTTACAGGCAGCTCAAAACCTTCCCTGGTAAGGGGTTTGCAGAAACAAAAAGCAGTACAGTAAACAGGGAGTAATAGGATAATAAAAAAGAAAAACCTTCAAGAAGAGCCAAAATAAAATTCTCCAAACTTTTATTAACCAAACCAGACAGTGTGGAGGCATAAAAGCTGGCATTGATTTTCTGTGTGAATTGCTGCATTTCTAGCACTATGTGTCCTCCTGAACCAAGACTGCCAGTCTCTGCTCTTCACTAGAGCTGAGCATATGATCCTTAAGGATGCAGACAAAAATGGAGAGCTGTGCTTGGAGGGTTTCCAGCTAAAAAATAAGGAAAAGGGCAGCCATAGACTTGAGCATGCTGACCAGGAGAAAAGCTGGGGAGAAAGAGGCATATTTTGCCAACTGCACTCCCAGTTACTTAGCCTGCAGCTGTAGCTGGGGCGAAGGTGAGCAGTGTGTAGGGTGAATGCAAGCTCACATCCACTCAAGGTAACTCATTTTCTCATTACTGAGCAATGTGCTGCACATGTTGGCAGTGTCCTCCAGGCACTGGTTTCAGGTCTCCCCTGACAGGGCTGCTTGCTGCAAGGCAAAGACATGGAATGCATGGACAACGTCCGTGCTGACCGGACATGGAATGACTGTGATCTGCTTGTCAGCCTCAAGTCATTTCAATGCGGCAGAGTTTGGCTCCCTTACACTGCTGTTTCAACCCCAGAAGCTGAAAAAGCCCAGGGAAAACTCAGCTCCACCTCCAGTCCTGGGCTGGAGTGGCAGGTAGAAAGAGTGCCTGCATGAAGTAGGGATTGCAAGGACCTGTGCAAGCAGAGGTAACATCTGGTCAGCAGCTGCAGCGTGGCTGAGGCCAGCGTGGCACGGTGCACACAGGTGAACGCTGAGAGCAGAGCAGTGTGACCAGCAGCCACACCACGGCAGCACAGGAGTGCACATACACACACAGGCACGGCTGGGGAAGAGCTTGCTCTGCTGGGACATTGCTTCTGCTGCTGTACAGTCCAGCTGTGATCCCAGAAGGAATGAGTACCATTGGAGCCAAGAGGTGTAGGCACCAGCTTCCATTGGCCCATGAAGCTTTGACAATGCTGGCACTCATCCTCCAGCTGCTTCTCCCCTTTGCTTCAGGTTCTCAACCTGTCTGTCTGCATAGGAAAAGTCTGTCTCCAAAGCAGGGCTTCCTGTCCCACGAGCTGATTCTTTTCTTCCCCAGCCTGATCCCTTCTCCAGCAACAATCGAAATTGTCAGAGAGAACAAGCAGGGTCTCACAGGGCAGCAGCAAACTTGCTTTCATCATTCCTGCTAAGTTACCACCAGCTAGAGCTCTTTCAAAATGTAGGCTCTGCTGACCTCTAGGGGACTGCTACAAACCCAAAACCATAAAGGCTTCAAAGCTCGTGGCACGTTACAGCCCTTCTTCACAGGCTCCTCAGGAGCCCTGCGGTGGGGATAACACAGCTGACACAACCCACTCCTGGTCTCTTTAGCCCTGCGAGGAGCTGTAAAGAAAACCCCGGCTCCAACACTGGCTCTTCCATCTCACCCTTATGGCAGCAATAGCCCAAGAAATGTGTAGAAGAAATGTTGGGTTGTTGGGGAGGTATTACCTGCTATCAGACTGCCTCATGTAATTACTGCTTTTCAGCATGGAGAAGCACACTGGGAGTTTGGGGCTTTCAGTATCATTTTGTCTAATAAAAGGTATAAAAGCCTTGCCTTGGTGTCACAAGTACAGCACAACTTGGTGAAAACCATGGATGCATATACCTAGGCATTGGAAATGAAGTTAAGCGTGCTTTTTTATGGCATTTCATCACTCAGTAAACAAGTAGCAGAATCAAGAACCTTGTCACAGAGTAGAAGTAACCTGAAGAAAACCTAAAATCTGTTGTGCTCCTTAAACACACATGGTGCTGCCAAGCACAGTAACAGCATTTCCCAGCTGGCTGACTGAGGACAGCTGTGGAGGGGAACAGAGCATTAGACAGGAGCCAAGAGAGGCAGCACATGCTGCGTACCTCTAATGGACCTGCTTTTGATACAAAAGCCCTAGAGTATCCAAATTTCTTGTTCCAGGGAAGGTGTGACATAACTTTGGAGAGCTGGAGTGTGGACAGACTTGAGCTGGGAAAAAAACCTGTGCACATGGCAGTGCCCCCAGCTGCAGCCACCACCTTGTAGGGCTGTCCCTGGGCTGAGATCCATGTTAACAGACAGCTGATGTCTAAACCATTTAAATTCACTTGACCTTCTGACACAGGCAGAAGCCTATCCAGCAGAGCTGAGAGGGCAGCAGGCTCCAAGCAGCTAAAGAGGTGCTTGGGAACAGCACTGCTTCTGCAAGAGTAGCTGTACCTGTAGCCAGAGCCCAAATGTCCCAGTGGCTTCCACCACATTCAAAGGTGTCTCAAGAGGCTGTAGGGCCTGTGCTGTTGGGATCGTGCTCCAATACGAGGGAGGCAGTCCTGGCAGACACTCCACCAGCCACAGGAATGACTTCATAAGCAGCACTTGGGGCTCTGGGCACACCAGAGGACATGTAATTAGTGTGCTCCTACTCAGTACTCATGCCCTGGGAAGTGCCAAAATACATGGCAAAAATACAAGGCAAGTGCTAAGTTAAAGCACTTCCTCTTCCACAGGCTGGAAGATGTCAACCCACAGAGACTCACGACAAAAGGTAACAACTGACTTGACTCTTACAACTAAATCAGGGTGAGAAGATGTCAAAGTGGCAATTAAGAGTGAAGTGTTTAAAGAAAAGAGACAAATTATTTGAAAAGAATCACCATTTTCATTTCAGCATCGTTACACGTCTCTTAATTAGAACAGATGTCTCCCTATTCTGTGCAAAACAGAAAAGGACCTGCGAGGTCTGAAATACTGGCTCATATACAAATACTACCACCAATTCCTGGCTTCTGACAGCAAATCCACTGCCTCAGACTGTGCCAACCGAACCACCTGATGATTCTGGGTCCATCAGGGCTGGCTTTGCAGTGCCCAAAGCTCAGATGACATCATTTTCTCCTCCTTACACCTATAAACACTGTGTTATCTCACCATGCACCAGTAGTGCCCGTGAAAGTCAAGCCTGTGCCACATGCATTGTATGTGTTTTAGCCCCCTCAGATTCACAACTGAGTTGATTTTGCTCACTGAGAAAAGACACCATCAGTCATCAGAGTTTGGTAAGCTCTTTAATGGGAAGCTCAGGGTGTAATGACACTGTTGGATTTGACACCTTGGTGGTGGACGAGGAAGGAGGATCAGAAGGTATGCGATGCTCCACTGTGGGCTTACACCTTTGAAAGTGCTGAACAAAAGGGCAACTTCTTTTGCTGACTCCTTTCACAGCTTAATAGTCCCAAAGACAGAGAGGTCTTCCAGCCAGAAAAATGGTGGAAACCACACCAAAGACAGCCTTGGCACAGCATGGCACAACATGATCTCTCCTTGGTGTGTTGAGGGCTGACTAGTCCCTGCATTAGTAAAGGAAAACTTGACAAAAGAATTGCATTTTCTGAAATCCAGAGCTGACACTTCTACCACCCCTGAAGATGAAAGCTTCCTTTACATGCAGTGTTACCACAGATCTTTGCCTACATGAGCAACAGCATGTTGGTACAGAAAGGGAATTTCAAAGTTCAATGTATTTTACATGAAACCAGTAAGGTTCATTATAGTCAGCAATAACTAGTTCAAAGAAGTTTGAGGTTTTTTTCTTGTAGACAAATGAAGGCCTTTTTTGTTAATCTGTATTTTTTTTATGTCCAAGCTTGAACTGACAATGCAGTGCTACGTAGCTTTGTAAAAACTGGGGCTTGCAATAATGCAATGTACCTTTAGGGGCTGTCTTTCTTCAAAAAAAAAAATCAGCAATAAGAAAAAAGTCAAACACAGATAATGTAAAAGACAATTTGGCTCACTAAACCAGCAAATGTGGTTAAGCGAAGTTTCCTCTGCCCACCTGCCACAGACATCAGACACCAACAGTGCAATTAAGTCTTGGAAGTCCAATAAAACCCCAAAGTGACAGGGTCTGCTTTCTAAGGACCAAATTTAAGGACTCAATTTAAATATCTGCATTGGAAGTGATGTCCCCTGAGCCTTCAGCTCCGTGGTTACCCTGCAAGGATGACATCAAGTCCAGCCTGTTACAGGATCTAGGAGTTGCTGCCCTGAGTCACTCCTGCCTGGCTCTCACACAAAGCTTTTCCAGTTGCAGCTGTCTGCAGAAACAGGCTGCTGGGGAGAAGGGGAGGTCCTGCCAGAATTAAACACATAAAACAAAGCTTTTGCCTCTGCTCAGCAATTTACAGAAAGGGGCATCCAGCTAATGCCCCTGAAGGGATCCTTCCCAATTTCCTATGTCTTCTGGCCAGACCGAAAACAGCCAGCAGAGAAAGAGACCTCCCAGTGACCAAGGCAACCAGACAAGTCTCATTTTCTGGATGTCCAACCTGGAGAGTCTCAATGGGTTATGATTTTCAGAGACTGGATTATCTGGCTAGACATAACAGCCTGTGAAATGATACTGGGTTTGGCACATGAATGACTGCTGTCTTTTGCACAACCCCTGTCTGGCATGGACCACTCACGGGTCCTCAAGGGATAACACATCTCCCATGCCAACTCATCCCCCTGTACAGAAAGGACAGTGTGACTCACACTGTGCGGAACTACAGCTCCATTGATGCACCTGGCTTCAAGCTGTGGGATGTAAGAGGTGCTTCTCTCCTCCTTCCTATGCTTCCCTTCTTCTGGGAGTAAGAACTTCTGAGAAGAACAGAATGGTAAGGACGGACAGGAGAGAAGTATGGACACAGGATAAGGATGCAACTTTACCTTCTGCTACTGCTAAAGCTAACACTGAGTAAAACAACCATAGATATCAGCCCTGGATCCCAGACAAAGATCAGGAAAGATGCTGAAAGAGGCTGGGAATATGTCCTGAATGGCAGCTTTCCAAAACAATGTCCACAATATTATTGCAATTGTTTTTACTGTCACAGTCTCGTGTCCCACCTCACAAAGGGGTAAAAGGCAGGGACCTACTCAGCAATGTTGCAGCAGAAACACCTCCCTGCTGCTCCCAGCCACCACATGACACTGCACACCTTCCATGGGTCACAGTGACAGGATGCAGCAGCTGATATGCATGTCACTGATGCAGGCAAACTGACTATGGCTATTCCCAGAAGAAGTGGCATTCTTACACGCATGAGACTTTCAAAGGTACAGCACTATGCATGGAGGGAAACTGACGGGAAAAGAGCTGGGAGCAGGAGCTGAAGTCTGGCAGGGGTTCAGGTCATCATGCTCAGGGGTGAGTTATTCCCCCTGTTTCTGTGATAACACTCTCAAAAAATTTTTTCTCTCATGAACAAGTCCTTTTAAAAAGATGTTACTATGCGCCTAAGAAAGGAGCTTCCTGCACCCTGACTGCTGCTCCTACCAACTCACACAATATCATAATGCTGGAGAAGAGGAATAGGCTTTTCGATTTGCCTTCTCTATCCCTTCCTGCCTCAACTATCTCAATGCATTAATCAGGCAGGACACTAACAGGAAAACACTACTGAGCTCAAGGCCTCAGTAGTGTCCAGAGGAGCTTTTTCATAAACTGCATGATCATGCGTGATCATCAATATGCAGATACTTGGCAGGATGGCTTTGGCTGTCTCAGAAATATCAGCATCTCTCTTTCTGAAGGGGCTTACTTAGCTCTCTCTTGCCCCTGCACTTGTCTCAGTTCTGAAATCTGCCTTTCCATCTGGCAGATGGAAATCCCATGTATTTCTCATCACTCAAGCAGCACTCTGCTTACTACATTCATGCAACTCATATTCAGAAGCACTAGTTCTGCAAGAGGCTCTGCTCTGCGTATTTATATTTAGTTAGAGCATGAAATGCCTATGAGAAAGGCCAAGGGAAAGGTGAAACCCTTCTGTGTCCTTTCGTTACTGGTTTGCTCTGATAATGCGTATCTCTGTTGACCCACAGACCTAAAGCGCTATATACACTGCTGGACAAATAATACCAACAGTCCCTTTCAGAAAAGGCTTAAGGTGGGACTTCCAAAGGAGTTATGCTGTTCCTGTTAAATTTTCTGGAGGCCTGCATGCATAACTCAGGCCTGTCCTGAATTCTCAGAGTCTGAGACCTACCTAAAACTCAGGGCAAGGCAATGGCAGAGCTACAAACCCACATCTCACTGAGTACCCAGGTTTGCAAGCATTTATGCATGTGTTGGCAAATCTTGTGTCTCAGTCTGGCAGCCTAGTCACAGGGTCATGCTACCCCTGATTAATTACTGAATGGCTACTAATGGCAATATGTGGTAGGAGGGAGGGAAAAATAAAATACAGATGAAATACAAAAACATGTTGTAGTACAACCAAACCAGCTCCACACCTCTCGCATCATTTGACAAGTATGGAAAAGTAACTCAGTAATCCAGAAATGTATTTGGTCAAAGTAAGGAATCAATACTTTTTGATAAAATACATTCTATATTAATGCTCATTCACATTTATTACATGTAAATTAAATCTTCTATGCATAAAATTCCAGTTTATTCTTAGTGCTGCCTGGTCATGCTTCAGTTCAGCAGCAGGGCTCAACATATTCAGCTCCTAGTGAAGTGAGAGGATATGAGAGTGCTCAGCTTTCTGCAGCACCAAGCCTCCTCACACATCCCCTGGTCCTGCAGGTCCTGCCTGAACAAAATCTCCCTGCCTTCAGTGGGAGTTTTGCAGGGGACAGCTCTGCAGAAGGGCTGGCTGTCCAGCACTTGCAGTCTGTGCGGAAGTCACTCAAATGGCACATGACATTCCAAAGAAAAAGTGAGTTAGTGAATACAGAAAATAATAATAACGTATCTACATAATTTACAGCGTTGTTTGCTTGCAACTGTACTAGTGCTCAACTGCTCATTAACAATTCCATCAATATGCAGGGAAAGGGAGCAGAGTGCAGTACACAATACAACCTGCAGGCAGTCACAAGCACTGAATCTTAGTCTTTCCTCATTTCATGAATTCCTGCCTATCCTGCTGCCACCAGCACCCAGTTCCCACTGGGCCTTGTGGAGTCAATCCCTCACAGCATTTAGGCCAGTCCACATCTCCGCCACAGGCCCCTGACACCGTGCAAGGTACATTTAGCAGCAGGCCCTCAGCTACTACCCATGTACACCCTGCACCCTCCCCTCTGCTGTGCCAGCACTCTGTGCAGCCACACGCTGAGCCAGGTTGTGGGACCAATCCAGCTGGAAGCCTGCCTGTCTGTAAAAGGCAGAGGGCTGTGTTCCAGTCAGACCAGGCTGGCAGCCCAGCTCACTGTGCAGGTGTGTGTGGGGTGCCTGCACCTGCACATTGGTGCCAGCCACCTGCCCCTCAAACAAATGGGTGAAGTTCCCAGCAAACCTGAACAGCAGGACTTTGGCTCCAGCTTGCACGACTGTAAATTGCTTGCTTGCACTACAGTAGAGCAGAGGAAAGTCAGCCCCATAAGATCTGCTTGTGTGAGCCACAACCCAAGGGTTGGATGCTATGAAGAGACTGGTTCTTCCAAGGGAAGGCTCTGCTTAAGGTTGTAGCATCTGCCCTTGCTGGAGAAGAAAGAAAAATTTAGGGGCTTAAAGCAGGGGTGGAAACCACTGGTCTTACACTTTATTTCAGTAAGCAAAAAGCCTATTGCTGCTATACAGTGTTATACAGTGAACTGCCACAGTTCTCACATCACTAGTCCATAGAAAAGGTGCTGCCACTACCATGTCTATGCCTGCATGCTGAAAGAATGTACAAAGTTGCATTAAGCTCTGGTTTTCTTCCACTTTTTTTTTTTATATTCTTAGACTCTGACTTTTACAGTGTTGCAGACACTTCTGTGCAGACTCCGGTAACACACATCATCCCAGTTATGGAAGATCTTTGCCTCCGACGGAAAAGTCATGTGCTATGCATCTCTCAAACCATCATAAATGTAAACCATCAAGAAAACTTGCTCTCTTTAGTAACCCTGGAAAAAGAGTCTTTAAAAAATGTATTGAAAAGGAAACATCATTAACAACAGGGTTTTCAAAATGATGCGAGTTATTTATAGGAATTGTCCAAGCATTTTCTCTTCGCTCACTCTTTGCTTTTATAAAGCTAATTCTGTATAAAAGGGCTTTTGAAGCGTGTGACCATCATTTTACAACATTTAAAAAACTGGAAAAAAAGGAGTTAATTTAGAAACATCGTTCTTGGTTGTGGAAAACAGCTGTATTACATCAGAATTACCTTTGCTTCTTATATTTTCAGTACAAAAGGCAAGTAAATAAAGAGACCCTGCATCTTCACAGTCTGGCACTCATCCAAGTTACTTGGAGCTATGTAAAACAGGTAAAAAGTATGAGGGGTCATCTTTTCCTTATTACTAAGGGCCTCACCAAACCCCTTAGGGAGCAAGTCCCCTGACAAGTAAAACCTCACTAGATTTTATATCAGCTGAAGCAGTATTTTAGCTCCCCACCAATAAGGTGTACATGCCCAGACTTGCTCAAAGGCCCAGGAAGAGGTCCAGCATAATTTTAAGAGCCAGGTGCTGGTTGATACCCTTATGGCTTCAGGGTTAAGTTGCATTCAAGTTGCGCTCAAGGAAGAGTCTGGAAAATACAGGCCTGTCAGTCTCACTTCAGTTCCCAGTAAAATAATGGAAAATATTATTCTGGAAGGTATATAAAAACACCTGGAGTACAATTCAGTCACTGGTCACAGCCAGCTTGGCTTCATGAAGGCAAAGTCCTGCTTGTCAAACCTGACTTCCTTTTATGACAAGGTAATTCACCTGGTTGATCAAGGGAAGCAAGTTGATGTCATATATTTGGAGTTCAGTAAAGCTTTTGATACTCTATCAAAAGTATCCTTCTGACCAAAATGTCCAGCACACAGCTGGATAAACATGTCATGGATGGGTCAGTAGCTGGTTCACAGGCTGGGCACAAAGGGTTACAGTGAATGGGGTGACATCAGACCAGTGATCTGTCACCAGTGGGGTTCCATAGGGCTCCATCCTTGGCCCTGTGCTCTTCAACATCTCATTAACAACCAGGACACAGGACTTGAAGGAATACTAAGTAAGTTTGCTGATGACACTAAATTGGGAGGAGCTGTCAACTCTAGAGGGCAGAGAGACGTCGACAAATTAAAGAGATGGGTAATCACCAACTGTGTGAAGTTTAGCAGGGGCAAGTGCTGGATTCTGCACCTGGGACAGGACAACCCTGGCTCTGTGTAAAGAGTGGGGAATGAGAGGCTGGAGAGCAGCACTGTGGAAAGGGACCTGGGGTCCTGACTGATGGCAAGTTGAATGTGAGTTAGCAGTGCCCTGGCAGCCAGGAGAGCCAAGTGTGTCCTGGGGGACATCAGGGACAGCATGGCCAGCCAGGCAAGGGAGGGGACTGTCCTGCTCTGCTCTGGTCTGCACTGGGGTGGCTTCACCTTAAGTGCTGGGGGCAGTTTTGGGAGCCACAATGTAAAGAAGACATTTAACTATTAGAGAGTGCCCAGAGGATGGCAACAAGGATGGTAAAGGGTCTGGAAGGGAAGCCTGGTGAGGAGTGGCTGAGGTGACTTGGTTTGTTCAGCCTGGAGGAGACTGAGAGGAGACCTCATTGTGGTCTTCAGCATCCTCAGGAGGGGAAGAGGAGGGGAAGCTACACATCTCTTCACTCTCATGACCAGTGACAGGACCCAAGAGAATGGCTTGAAACTGTCAGTGGCGAATTAGGTTGGTTATCAGGAAAGGTTCCTCACCCAGAGGGTGGCTCGGCACCTGAACAGGCTCCCCAGAGAAGTGGTCACAGCACAAACCTGACAGAGTTCAAGAAGTGTTTGGACAATGTTCTCAGGCACATGGTTTGACTTTTAGGGTGCCCTGCCTAGGGCCAAGAGTTGGACTTGAGGATCCTGATGGGTCTCTTCCAACTCAGCATATTCTGTGATTCCATGATTCTAATGCACAATGCCACGAGGTTTGAGTAATAATTTGGCAGTGTATCAAAACCAGCAAAGCTTAAAGTTAGTTGTCATGCAGAAGTGGGATAGGCGACAACTATTTTTTACTTGATTTGTAAGAAATCAGCATTTGCCTTTGGATCACATGGTGTCAAAGTACCAGGGCTGGTTATAATGTGTGCTGCTGGTGCCAGGTATTAATTCAGCACTTGGAAACTCAGGTGTCAGTGAAATGACACCAATATGTCTGACACCCCCTGGATTTCCTACGTCCCATTATTTTTGTTAAGCCTTAATATGCACTTCTGCAGCACCAACCACTACTAAACTACTGTTTTTCAGGAGAAGTCTCTCCATGTTTGGTACTTTGTCAAAAACCTATAGCTGTTGAACTAAAAAGAAAAGCGCAGTTGGTGTTTGCTCTCTGCGCTGGTTTCCTTGGAAAGGTCACGGGTGAGGACTCAGCACCCTCCCCACACGCCTCCTACATTCTCAGTACTCTACATTCATGTCAGCAAACACTACTCTCGAACACAAATCGAAGAGACAAGTCAGCGACAAAACTACTTCTAGACCGATAACGGCAGAATGCTACCAAGACAATTCCATAGAAAACCCACTGAAGCAGGAGCAAAATTCAGGTCACTTCTTAGCAAAGCTCATCACGGATTATTATTATTTTTTTAAAACCATTTTTTGTAAAATTTTTATCTTGGCAGCCAGATATCCCCTTGTGATGTGCTAATTCAAACAGGCTAACGTGGGACCACCTGACCCCACCTGGTACCAAAGGCTTCCGAATTTTTTTATAGCTTCTCAGAAAATCACTGCTGACTGACACCCATCTGTTGGTGATCGGCTTCTGGCTCCTCTTCTTCCACATCTGCGTTATATTCTTCAAATGCATCATCATCAACATCTGGAAGCCCAAGTAACTACAAAGAAGAGAAAATACTGTGTAACAGTGAATTACCCACTCATGCAGCTTTGCTGCAAATCTTCACACAAATCCTATGTGCACTTCTTAAAAACCTCAAACCCTGGAATAACAGTACTGCATAATGATCTTGACTCTCTTTCTCTCCCTCCTGGGATAAAGAAAGATTTGAAAATGCATCCTCACACCAAATTAAGCGCTCAGAGACCGGAAGATAAATAAAACCAAAACAGAGCACTCGCAAAAAGCTTCACATTCTTCCCTGAGGTCACATTATGAATTGTTGAGTGTTTAGACTTGGCAGTGGTTTAACTTCAGAAAGAACCATGATAATACTGTAGCAGTAGTTGTCTTGGTTTAAGTTTGTTTTTCATCAGCCCTATAAAAGCAAAGGAGAAAACATCCTCATGAAGGCCTGCCTAGTGTGGAATAGGCAAGGAGTCCCTAAGAGCCCAAAAACCCCAACATGTCAAATGCTCTTCTTGAAGCCTTCACTCCATCACACCAGATAAAGTCTTGCTTGCTGTATAAAGCCCATTCAGTAAGAATTACTGTGTATTCCACTGAAATGCCATTCCTTTAAACTTCTGCAAATTAGATTTGGGCTTGCAAGGAATTGCCAGTCCATCTTGCTTGGACAATGTTTGGATGCCTCCACCTGATGGCTCTGACCACTGCAATGTCACCTCTTCAGTACAGGAAGAAGAGCAAGCAGCCATGTTTGAACTTCTCCCCTCTCCCCCAAAAGGTTGCCACGCCAACAGAAGTGAGGAAGACAGATAAACTGAGTAACAGTCAAAATAAAGCATCTGTTGTAGAAATCTCAGATTCCTCCACTAACAGCTATTAATAGCCACAAAGCAAAATCATAGGCCCGGCATTACTGAGAATACCATGTATTTAGCTTGCCAGGGCTGGAAGAGCAGCACAGATGCATGTAACACCCTCTTTGGAGAGTGATGCAGCTGTTAGCTCTTGAAAGAGGCAAAGCCCAGAAAAATCGTGAGGAGGGTGACACTCTTTAGGTGAGAGCATGGAAATGAGAAGGCTGCAATGAGGCAGATTTTCAGGGACTTAAACTAATTCAGTCTTTGATCGACATTCAAAATTATTCAGTGGACATAAATACAAGGCATAGAATTAGCTTCTGGGTGCAATGAAGCTTGTATTCCTCACTGTCACTGGGAGAAAATCAGAGTTTTGTTACAGGCTTTCTTTGGCAGGGAAATGGAAGGAGAATTTGCTGACTAAATCCCCTCCTTCGCATTTTAAAAATACTCACAGAAAGACCCCAAATGGAAAATGTTTTTGTTTTCTGAGCAGAACAAAGTAATTTTTCCTCTGCATACATATTTTTCAAATCAAATGCTTAACAGAACATGAACTTCTCAGTTCATTTTCAGGATGCGGGGGTTTTATTTTGTGTTGAAGCTAAAATTAAAATACTCAGTTTTCAAAAGGCAAAATTAAGGACTCTTTCTAGATCTTCTAATACACCAGTATTATTTTTCATACACATATCTGGTATATTCAAATTAGATGTGAGTCTTGTACTCCTGTTTGTATCACCTGGCAGAAAGACTTTTGATTGCATTTTTTTTCCCCACCTCTGGTCATAATTACTCTTTGATTTGCAAGGAAATGAGTCACATGAATCTTAATTTTATGGGATACTGTACTGCAAAATTAGCATGAAAAACACAACATGCACCACAAGAACTCCAAACACACGCACAATCCCAAAGGATGGGGAGTACATCCTGCTTTTCACACATCCCCTCTCTCTTTGCCATCAGGAAATCCAGCTCCTCTTCCCCTGGAACAGTGTAAATCAGAGGGAGCAGTGTAAATCAGAGTGATGTTATAGGCTTTAGTGGTTTTACAGAGGAAGAATAGGGGTGGGGTGGGATGGGATTCTTCTCCAAGGGAGATGCAGTTTTATTATCTCGGAAACACTTTATGACCCTCCAAGCCACCAAGGACCTCAGCCGTGAAGGTCTTGCTTTTAGGTGTCATATCCTGTTGCTTCCCACAGGATTGTGGTGGCCCCTCACTGCTGTTAACCCCTTTCTGCTCTCTGGACTGCAGTGACAAATCAGCCCACACCTTCAACATATGAAGGGAGGATCAGGGTCCAAAGTGCAGGGAGCTCTACAAGCATTGGGACAAAACAGAAGAAGGATATACAAAAGGTAAGGACAAAGTAAGATGATGAAGATGGCCTGGGCTGATCCTAGATTGACTCCCTTATCTTCCTTCCCACACACTAGTTTCTGCTTCTAGTCCAAAACTGCTACGTATTTTGAAGTATCAGCTATGCTGCAGGCTTGAAAGGACTTAACTGCAGAGGAAAACAAGGAGAAAAGACATAAAATAGAAAAGTGTTGTAGAAAGAGAGAGCTGATTCATCAGCAGAAAGGTGAACAAAACTGCCAGGCAGGGATGCATGGCTAGGAGGAGGTCAGGGGCATGGTGAGGAGGAAAGGAGGGAGGGTAACAACCAGCAGCATTGCCTGAATGACAGCTATTTATTTCTGCAGGCCAGACTACCCATCTGGAGGTAAAGGAGAGGTCATGGGACATGCACGAATTCATGAATAAGGAATAAATGGCTTTTACACTGCAGCCTCTCTACTTCAGATGTAGGCTTTCCAGGCTGAAGATGAGCTCAGTGTAAGACCCCTGGAATCTGCTGCTGAATTGTATGACTCATGCCTTGGTTTCCTGCAAACTTTGCCAGTTGGTGTGATGTCCTTCAGGTATTTCTTATATTTGTCTTTCTTAACCCTTTCAAAGTGCCCTGATTTTACAAATAACCTCGCAGTTACGAACTCACAGAAGCAGAGCAATGCCATCTCCTACCAAAAGCTGGCACACAAGCACACTGAAAAAGAAACCATGTACAAGACTGAGTTTTAGCAGTCCATGTGATGCTACACTAGAGATAACCCAGATCAGTGGAATCCCTGTGGGAAGGGCTACGTCTCCAGACAGATATGCTTGAAAGCACCAGCATGGGCATCTCCTAGCACCGGAGCATGGCACCTCTGACACCAGAGAAACCAAAACACAGAAGGAGATGGTAGAACACAGAAGGATAGTATTTTTGAGCCCAGTGCTATTGGTTGATATCATATACCTTTGTGGTGTCTGGCACTTCTGGATGCTCCCTGAAGAAGTGGATAATAAGACAAATTACAAAGTTTTGTGGAAACTGACCCAGGAAGGCAGTAATGGGTAGAGACAACATGCCCCTCACCACCTTCAGTAAAGAAACACCTTGAGAGGTGTGGATAGTTGCAGGCAAACCAGCACTTTTTAAAAGCCTCATCTAATTAAATATCCTGCTTGGCACTGTGTTTAGGCACATAAAACATTAGGGAGAGATGCCTGAGAACAGTGAGGGACCGTGAGCAGACCTAGATCACCCTCATTGCCTTCTGTGCCCCAGGAAGACTGGTGAGCAGAGGGAATTCTCTGTCTCTCACTGAGAGGGATGCCAACTGCTGGGCATTCATATTCTCACTGTCTCCAAAACAGGGCCCAGCAGCATGAGAAGCCTCTCCACAGCCCCGGGGCAAGCTCATGAAGACAGGGCTGTTATCATGAATGTGCAGAGCAGGACTGAGCTGAGTTACCAGAAAAAGTTGGTTTTGGAGCCTGCAGTTATGGGAAGGCAGATGCTCATCCTGTGCAAAACGGCATGGAAAGCTGCAGATGCACTGCCACTGTTTTCTTCTAAATATTCCCCTTCAAAGGACTCCAACAAAGAATTTCAGAACTGTCTGATAATCACAGATGTCTACTGGGAATACCAAAATGGAGAAGACTTTCAGAAGGTGCTTTGCAGTGCTTAGCAAGAACCTGCTAAAAACCTGCTCCCTGGTGCCCCAGACTGAGAGCCAGAGCCACCAGATACTTCAGAAAAGCTCAGTCTGACCTTCAGTTGCAGTTTCTTCCTGAACTGCCATTTTTCACACCGGAGTTTGCCAGACTGGTCTCTGTCAGCTGATTCGCTGGGATAGAGGAGAAGAAATGCCCTGCAAATGTACTGTTGCCTTGAAGCTGACAGCAAGGTGGTCTCATTGGTAAATGGGTCCAGTTCAGAAAGGACAGGACACACTATGAAGTGATGCCAAAGAAATCATTTCCCAATCTCAAAGAAAAGTTGTTTTGTTCTGGGAAAGGCCTGAGGGTACAAAGTACTGTTTCCA
Source organism: Serinus canaria (assembly GCF_022539315.1). NCBI lineage: Eukaryota > Metazoa > Chordata > Aves > Passeriformes > Fringillidae > Serinus > Serinus canaria. The sequence goes on from NC_066315.1 coordinate 42,725,423, forward strand.
TACATCTACTGTAACACCATTCAATTTTTAAAATCTTTCCTCCCATGTATGTGCTATTTTTAATAGTTACTATTAGGAAAAAATGTCGATACATTCCTTAATTAGACTTGTCTACACACAGCCATACCTCAAATGATAAACCCTTACACTGATGCAAATCTCTCAATACTTGGTGAAAGGAGAATCTGAGAAACTTAATATCTGTGGTACAACCACGAGAAAATGAAGAGGCACTTGATTACAGTCTGAAAGAGGTTTCTGGCAACTGAGGACACCATTTTTGTGCAAACAAAAGCAAAATGAAATTCAACAGCTAGGAAGCAAAACTAGAAAAATGCAGATTGTAATGAGTTATTCAAAGCACTGTAACTAGCCATGAGAAGAAGTGCCCAGCAGTGTTCTATCCTGTAAGTCACCTGAAGACTACATCAAGAGCCGGTGTCTTTGGAAAAGACATATTCTAGTTCAACCTCATTTTCTATGGTCACCTGTGGGAATCATGAGGTGAAATGTGATGTATTAATGAAGGGCACAGGATACATGAGCATAATGGTTCCTCTTGCTTTCAACCTTTTTATTTTGAAGAGTAGCTCAACTTGCTTTGACTGAAGTCAATTTCTCAGTAACTTAAATTATGGTGGAATAAACATGTTTTAAATGAAATAAGTAATCTGCACCAATTTAATTAAGTCTTCTTTAAGTTCTCCTTAGTTAAACCAATGGAAGTTCTTCATCAAAGGCACAGCTTCCCTGAGCAGGAGAAGACAGCTATGAAGATTTTAGAGCCCAATATTGTTCCGGAAAACATAATTATATTTTTTGCATGTTTTCACAATTACAAGCAGCTGTAGTGACAGATCAGATTTCCAGCCCTTTCTAAGAAAAGTGTGCATCTGTTCTATTTATTTCTAGCCTCTCAAAGGATTCTTTAAAACTATGCTCTTTTATGTAGACCAGCTGTGGTGATCTGTGCAAGGGTGTAACACAGGGAGGGCCAGTGTTTTCAGATTGGTGCTCCAGGCCCTCCCTTTCATACTAAATACTTTGGATACATTTCCAGTCTTCTCAACTAGTCAGCCAGAAAAAGACAGGAGGGAAAAGTTGAGTATAAAAACATCCATTGGTGAACTTTCTCATGGACATGACAGGAGAATGGCTCTGGCTACGAACCTTCCCCTGCTTTGCACCAAGCCCTTAGCCAGCCCTAAACATGCAAAAGGAGTATTTGGCAGAAATGAAGGACAATGGCTAGCCTAAGACACCTCACCCTGATGAAATCTTGGCTTTGGCACAAATCTTAGTGTTAAACAAGGATGGAGAAAGCTGAGTAGGAGGAAAACAGTAAAATACAGGCCCCCTCCCCACAAAACCCAGCTACTCTTCCAACTTCTTCTCAAGCAGTGACCAAACCAGTGTGTGCAAATACCAAGTGGCAACCTAACAGCAAAATCTGCATCGTTTGGGGGAAAAAAACCCAATCATAAAATAAACCACCCTGAGGAGAGACCGCACTTCCAGTTTCCCAGAGCTTTACTCTTGCTGTTCATATCCTTGCAAAATTCTCCAATTCCAGTGCCAGAAAACAACTCTGCCACAAAGTCCCGTGGTGCTGACTCGTATCCCGTTCCTTGGAGTCAGAGCTGTATCAGCAGGATGCAAGCCCCTGCCCACTGCCACCAGCTGACACATCAGTTGGCCTGCCATCCCGCACAGGAATCTCATCCTCTCAAGCACAGAGATGGAAATAAAAAGGTAGCTGACTTCCAAGAAACAATTTCCAATTGCTTGATGCTAGCTTATGTGCTAACACTCCTGTACCCAGGCAGCTAAATGGAGATGTAAATCTCTGGAGAAGAACAAACAGCTTGCTCTATCCAGTACTCTCCTATTAAAAGTCACAGCTAACTGTAAATGTTTAGAAGGGCAAAAAAATCACTTACAGGTCTGAAGGATTTGAAGACTTTTTCCAATATTTCATGGAGTGTCTTTTTCCCACAGGAGGAGATGTAGTCCTGTGCAAGCTGAAGGAAAGGTAAGCAGTCCTCACTTTCGCTCCACACGTGCTGAAATCCAACAGCAACACAAGAAAGGAAAGGCATTAACAGGAATTCACGCCAATGTTTCCATGTGATTTTATAGGGTGACATGTTGTAAACATCTGCCAAAGTACACCGAGCCTCCTGCAGTTCAGACCCGCCCTGGGGACAGGCATTGCAGGCTCTTTTAGAAGCCATGTTTCTGAGGAGGAACCTGGATTTTATTAACATGATGCATCAGAAAACAGGGAAGTCAATCCAGAAGCAGAAATGCCTCATGGTTGCACCAGCCATGAAGTGCACAAGCACTTGGCGCACACACATTTTACCTATAAAGGTGCTTTTGTTCAACATCAGCTCTGCTCAGACCTGAAGTCGTGTTGGGTTTTCTCTTTTTCTCTATCATCTGCTGCAGTGAAGCCCTCAGGAAGAGCTAAAGCATCTCTTTGTCTTCTGGCATTAGTGCAAATATGATGCGACCCTGGAGGTGGAATTTGATGTGTAATTCTCTCAATGCAGAAGAAAAGATGCAAAATCTGCCTGCAGGCTAGACACAGAGCCAAGGAGAGATGTTTGGGCACTTGCAGCATCCTGACACTTTGAGCCTCCCACCCTGTTTTGAGATTTACTCCTCCTGGAACACAATCTTCTCTTCTCAGGCAGGCACATTTAAACCCACTTGAGATGCTGGATCCCCAGCCTTACACTCAAAGCCTCTCAAAACTGATATTTATTCTGCTGCTAGGAGGTTGCTTGAAACAGAGATGGCAAGCAATGGAGGAAGCACCCAGACAACAATGCTTCCTGTGCCCAAGGGCACAAGCTAATGCATCATCTTAAACACCTTCTGTTTGAAAACTTGGTGCATGGGACTGTCTTAGGCAGCCTGCTACACAGAGAAGTGCAATACTGCCAAACTGGTTTCAGACTCTTGTACCTCTCTTTTTGCACAGCAGCTCTTTTCCCCAGAGTGCCTTTTTACTTGCTATAAACAGCAGGTTATGCTTAAACAAGGAAGATGAGGATCTTTCCAAAACTTAACTAACATTCAGGGAAAGACTCAAAACGACAGATGTTTCAATCCCTAGCATAAGACTTGCATATTGCCTTCCTCTTCAGCGGTGAGTGCCTGCCAGGGATGCAGTTTTGTACTTAATGAAAGAAAACAGTACTTAACATCACCTGAATTGCACCTTTAAGATTAAACCTGTAACTGCTTTGCTATGAACCTCACTTGACCTACATTTTCTTTGCTGCTAGTTGCACTTTACAAGCATAAACATAGTGAAATGTTTTGTTATGAAAAGAGTCCTGCATTACTGAGTAGGTTCTGCTCTTTCCATATAACCAGAGTCATGTCTTAACCATTCTGGCAGTAAAAATAAGTTCTTTACAGTCTTGCCAACTCTCAAACGCACCTACCACAAGTCTCATGATGCTTCATGCCATCTTAAGAGTCATGGGCCTTGTAATCCTATAAATATACAACTAAATCTCAGCTTCCATTTACAACAACAACAACAAAAAAAAAAAGCTGAAAAAAAGTCTGCACTTTGTGATTCCTATGGCCTAAAAAGGCAGAATGTTCATGAAGTGAACTGAAATGAGCCCTCTTCAAAACACCAAATGAACACTTCCAAATCACATTTTTAAAACAGCCTTTGGAGAAGGTTTTGGAGGTCTGGCCCATGATTTCTTCATACTTGGGGTTAGCAATAACTGTTTAGTTACTCCTAAACTTCGGAGCTGAATGTTGCAGCTTGGCAATTCCTGGCTTGTGCCAAACGTGTTGCAATTGTTTATATATATAAAACAAATATGACTGCTGAGATCCTCATTCTTGTTTAAATTGTGGCTTCTTTTGACTACCAGAGCTATACACAGGAGCTTCCACATAAATGAAAATCAGGCCCTGCCCTTTAATAAATCATTGCTGGTTCGTTCCCTAGGGCAAGTTAACCCCGTGTTGTCCTATCATGTTTTTACAATCTCTTTTCAAGCTGCACCACATTTTAGACACCAGTGTGAATTCATCAGCAGTAGGCAGAGGAAGATGACCTAACACAAGAGGAAAACTGAAGAGAATAACCTGATCGCTGAGTTTTTGAGGAGATTTGTTTGCATAGCATCCTAGGACAATTAGCAAGTAACAATTCCAAAAATCTCCCCATCTGCAGAGGATTTAAAATGTTGACTGTGGCAACAAATGCATTACGAAAAGTTTCATGTGCCATTAGTGCACACATCTCATTCAGAAATGGTCTGATTTAATCTTCTCCCTCAAAAACCTCAACCATAATAAAGGCCAGGGCTGTGATGCCTGTCGGTTCAGCTGCATCTACAGCTCTCTGTGGCGTTTCAGTGCTGCACCCAGGCAGTGCAGGAACCCTCTCAGCACTCACTCACCCATCTCCAGAGGAATCTGCAAAAGGAATTTCAGTCTTTCAAAATAAAAACAAACATAATTTCAGGATTCAGCTCCTGCTTAGTAAGTTCAGTAAGGCTGCATAAACAGAGATGCTTTTCCTGGAAAACCCGATGCCTGAGAACTTCTCTGCAGTGGGAGAAGGTGGGTGCTGGCAAACTGGTGGAGCACAGTGCTTGGTTGTGGCTGTGCAGTTAAAAAAATATTAACTCCATGATCAGAGTATTTGTTTTCCAAGCTTGCCCAGTTTTGCTCGCTGTTGCTTTGTGTCACTACAAAAGCACACAGCCACTAATTTCCACCTAAGATCATGGCTGAATTATTTAGTTCAACATCTACACACAGCACATAGCTGATGAAATCAATAGGGTTGTATCTGGAGGGGTTTGCTTTCCCTCACACCTTTAGATGACTCAGTGTAGCTGGATGACAGAATCACTTGCTGGCCCACCTTTTTCTAAGCAGCCCACTTGTTGTGCATGACAGTAAAACTTTTTATTTATGGGGATAACTTGACTTGCATAAAATATTCAGACCCGCTGACTCTGTTCTGAAATATTTTCAGGAAATCTTGCAGCAAGATGGCATCATATTTTTATTTATTTTTATATTTATTTTATTTAGTTACTTTGAACACCACTAATAACATGACATGGTGACAAAACAAATGACAGACTGTAAAGAATAGCATCACAACTCTCACTCTCCTTGATTATGGCTACCCAAGTCAAATTAATTTCTCGAGAACCTCAGGATCATCAGGAGCTGAATAGTACATTGTTCAGCTATCTAAAATGCTGATTTGGAGTTTCAGTGTCCAGGTGGTACTGAAAATGCCAATAAGCATCTACATGGGTCTCCTGCATCTCCAGCATGTTAAAAGCCTAGCCTAAAGATATCTTTTCAGGAAATGAAAAGTATCAGATTGTTATGATCTGGGATCTCTGATGTTAGACAAAATTCAGTGTTTTTCTCCCCCAGACTGCATCTTGGCAACCTTTCCAAGTTTTTCTCGTCTCCTCTTTCCTTTTAAGTTCATCATGCTCATCATTTCCTCCTTACAAGTGGGTTATCATGGAATTCTCTGGCACCTCCTACATAGCTTTTTAAGTCACATCATTATGAAATTGAAATGACGACGTAAAGAAAGAACAAGAATACCAGGCATCAGATGCTTATTAAATGTGAGGCTCCTTTATAAGAGGCACAGGGTGCAAGAAGGCTGTGAAGTGTGTCACTGTGAATTCTGTTTATATTTACTCACTTTCACACTCCACACTGTGTTAAAGGAGCCATGCAACAAGGCTTTAAAGCGCAAATGATAATCAGTCCCTTGGCTTGTATTAAGTCTCCTTAAAATAAACTTTAGCCTGTGATTGCACACAGAAAGCAAAGTTATAATCTGGAACATTAAAAAAAAGGAAAGTGACTGCAAAAAAACAAGATGATCAAGCTGGGAGTAGAAATTAAGTCCCACAGTGCACTAGGAGAAGGAAAGAGGATGCTGGAGAATCTAACCATTAGTGGGTCTTAATCATATTAAAGAAACACCATCTCTTTAACGAAAAAGAATTAAGAATGACACCTATCTGCCTGTCTTAAAAGTATTAGCATTACAAAAAGTGCCTCAACTAATAAGGCTAGAAAAGACAGAAGAAAACGTCATTTCTAGTTTTCCACTCCTCATGTTCCAGATTTGACAGGAGTTGGCCCTTTGCTCCATTTTACTAGTGGTGACTCTGGGCAGAGAGTTCTTCCCACACCAACCCTGGAATGAAAATATTTTCAAAAAAAACCAAAGGGAAAATGTGATTTCAAATTAAAAAAAAAAAAAAATGGTCAGCATTGGAAGAGGATCTGGCCCTTTCTGAGAACAGGGTACAGGCATCTCCAAAGAGCAATGAGCACTGGGGTCTGACAGGCTCAGAGGTGCTGGGAAGACAGATGTGCAGAGCTAGTCCCACAGAGGACTCAGAGAATCCACATCCTGAGATACCCCACTGCTACATCTGAACGTCTCACAAATCCCTGGACAGATGCATAACTAAACTCCAGACATCTTCTTTCATAATTCAGCATGACCATCTACTCGACACAATAAATAAATAAATGTCCTGCTCGCTGGGATCTGTGCTCCTGGAGAACTCATTGCTCTTTGTTTCCACGGACCCATCTGTCAAATGGGCTCACTCTCCACTTACCTGTTGGAAAGGGAATTAGCAAACATTTGTCAAGCAAGTGGAGGGATGAAACTTGCTTCGTGAATGGAAGAACCTACAACATTCCTACAATAATGGTGCTAGGAGCTGTTTTGTTAAAATAAGTAAACCAAAATCCTTTCATTGAAGTTAACTGGCACTTGGCAGCTTACAAACCCCGTGGCTAGGCGCCGCTTTTCCGTGACTCCTCCTGCACTTCTGCTCACCACCGAGAGGGTCTGGCAGAGGGGAAAAGCAACCCCCGACCCTTCCCAAAGACAGGGCTTGTGGTGCCGGAGCCCTTTCCGCACAAACTCGGTGCTGAACTCTGCGAGGGGCGGCGGGGCGGGGGCGCCCAGCCGGCACCTGCACGGATCCCGCGGCGGGCCCGGGGAGCAGCGGGGGCGGGGGGGGCGCGGCCCTCCTGTCATCCTGACTCCATTTTATTCCTGCCCATTCTCCATTTGCCGTGACAGCCCTGCCAGTCCACCCGTCCCCGCGCCGTGCCCCAGCCCCGGCACCCCGGGAGGATGGAGGAGCCGCGGGGGAAAGCGGCAGCTGCAACCCCCGCGGGCACGGGGCAGGCTGGGGGGACCGCACCGCTCCTCCCCGCCCGCCCGGAGCCCGCAGCCACCCCGGGCCGGGTGATGGGGAAGGGGGGGGTGGGGGTGTCCCTGCCCGCGGGGCCGCCCCCCACCGGCAGCGGACTCCATTTTGCAGATTGTGGGAGGATCCCCCCGGCCCCACCGCCCTCCATCACCGCATCCCTCCCTCCCGGGCACGGCCCCGTCCTCCGCCCCCCCCGGCGCTCCCCCTCGGGTGCTCCCACCGGGCTCCGGGGATCCGCACGGACGGAGCGTCCCCGAGGGGCGCGAGGGCTCCCCGCGCGGCCACGCAGACGCGCGGGGGGTGCCCCGCACGCTCGTGACCCCCGATCCCCTCACGGGGCACTCACGAAATTGTCGCCGCAGGCGGCCTCCGGGCAGAGCACGTAGAAGGAGACGCCGGGCTCTGCGTAGAAGTCCATGCGCCGCTCCGTCTCCTCGGCGGCGATGAGCTGGAAGGGCGTGCGGGCGCACCATCGCTCCGCCGCCTCCGCCAGCGCCTCGAAAGCCATCGCCGACCCCGCCGCCGCCGCCGCCGCCGCCTCCCGCCCGCGTCCCCCGCGCCGCCCGCGCCTCGCGCCGCCCCGCGCCCGCCCCGCGCGCCGCCCCTCCCGCCCCCCGCGCCGCGCCTCGCGACCCGCGCGCGGCTCCCGGCACCGGCCCCGCTGGAATTCGCCGCAGACAATTGACTCGACGCCTTCTGGCAACTTGCGGGAGAGGGGAAATAAAATAAAATTTAAAAAAATAAAAGAAAATAAAAGAAAAGAAAGCCCTACGCATGAAGGCTCTGTCGGCGAGACCGTGCCTCCCCATACCTCATCCCTGGAACTGGTCGGAATGTCGACAGCACCCATTGTGCTGGGCACGGGGGTACCCCTGCTCTGGGTTCCGTGGGAGCCACCCACCTGTGGGCTGTTGGGCTGTCCAAATACAGGCAGAATCACCCCATGACATTGGAAAGCTTTAAGGAGGCTCCTCCTGGCCCACTGTCCTGTTACGGTGGATCTATGGTTTTACAATGAGGTTTGCACTACTCTTCCAAGCTTATCCCAAGGGATTACCTATATGTCCAGCCAAAGCATAGGAGACAGCAGAGCTGATCTGCATTTATAAAGGGCCTTAGATTTGCATTGGCGTGCACTGTGCTACAAAGGAAAACAAATCCTCACAGGCCCGTGTGGGTTTTCAGCGGGAAGCCCAGGAATTCACAGAGGTGAACAGGAAGCACAGAGCCCATACATGGCAGTGGGCAGAAAAGTTTGCACGGACAAAGAGAACACTGGCCTCAGAAACAGCCCAGTGGCTGTTTCTGGTCTCCTGAGTGCTGTTCCACTGCATTCCCAAGGCAGCTACCAAAAGCCCAACTGACTGTGTCGCTGTCACACATCGAGCACTCCCATCGTATGTATCAGTTGGTGCATAAATCATTCGATGTTATGGTGAGGTCACCAGAGGTCTTTTCCAACCTTAATGACCCTGAGGGTGGCTCGGCTACAGCACGGTGGCAATAACGATTCTGGGATTCTAAACTGCAGTGGGAATGTGACTGGGCATGGCAGCACCAGCAAAGCTGCAGCCAGGACACATTCCCACTGCCTCCGGCTGACCTGGGGCACACTCCGAACAGCCACGCTGCTGTGCTCAGCCCCACGGTCACTGTCTGCTGCCGCTGGCTTGCCACAGGTGTGGGCGTGGGTGCAGAACTCAGTAGCGATACCCCAGAGAAAATCCTCCACCGGCATTTCAGCCCAGCACGGAAGTATCAGGAAATGGCAACAACATGACTGCTTGTGCAACTGTAACTCAGTTCCTTTATGCAGGGTGGGATGGCAGTGCTTGCTGGCTTTTTTCCACCAAGAAATTTTTAATTTATTCTGCACAGATATTTTGGATAATGCTTTCATTCCTGGGGTGCTCTTAGAGTGGTAAGTGCTGAACACTCCTCATTACACTAAGAGCTGTGCTCTGAATGTGCAAATCATGGTAAAAGTTACCAGTGTTCCCAAACTCCTCTAGGTCTCGGTGCCTCAAATCTCAGAATCTGGGTGTGCTCTTGTAGGTACTTATCCTGGTCCTGGAAAACGAGGCAACATCAGTCTCCTACCTACTGCATAAATCTGGGGAGGTGAGTGCAGTAATACCTGCAAAACACTCGCTCTGTGGGGTACCTGTGGAAGACCTTTGGCTTTGCAGGCAGCTGCAGCAGTGAGTCCTGAATAGCTGGAAAGGAAGTTCTGAACCTCTTGCCACTTCCTGAGGGAGCCAGGGCTCCTGCAGAAAACCAAATGTCAGAGTTCCAGATGTTGGCACAGATGTGAGTCCTGTGCAGGACTTGTCACCTTTCATGTTCTCTCATCATTGGGTATTTGGTGTTTTCCTTTCCAAACACATTTAAGTAGTTAGTACAAAAATAGGACATGGAAAAATCTTTTCTCCTAATATGTGACATTTACAGCTTGCCTGCAACCAGCGGGCAGGGAGCCACCACGGGGACATATCTCCCCTACCACGGGGTTCAGCCACCAAGGTCAATCCCAATCCCACTGTCTCTTTGTGCTTCCCGGAGATCTGGCTTTGTTTTCTATTCTCCCCAAAGACCATGCTGGCATTGGGTGAAGATGTGGTGGTGGGAGTGAAGCCTTGGCCTTACCTGTCACTGTTGGGGCCATTGGGTTTGGGGCCTCTGAAGATGGGCAGCCAGGCAGCTGTGTCCTCCTGTCCAGCAGCGCCCTGGCCCATAGCAGCAAGGGGAGGTCAAGGCTGTGTTGCAAACAGGCACAGTTTCAAATAAATGGGGTCTCAGTGTTAACTCTTATGATTTATGTTCATTTTCAAAGCCCCACATGCACATCTTTTTAGTCCTTAAAACATCACTTTGAAGTATGTGGTATTCATTAGCTCCCTTCTGTGGAGCACGGAAGCTGACAGGTTTCAAACCAGATTTTAAATACCTTATTGCAGCATGCACTGCAAAATCCTTTGTCACGTTTGAGGGTGCAGCCATTAAAATCAGACAGATGTGACTTTGTGTTTATTTACATGTGATGAGTCTCTTTGCTCTAACACCTGTACCCCAAAAGCAGATTATAAAAACAGTCTGGTAAAGCGTAGTGATTTTGGCGATGCAGAAGTGCTGCTTGCAGGGCAAGCCAGGCTCAGTGGACCTGATCATTGTGCTGATGCCAGGGGCTGAGGGCTGGACATGTGGATGTCAGGAAGTTGCAATGCTCACAACACCCATAAGCCTCTCTGCAAGTCAAAATCAGAAGCACCTGCTGCTTCTTTTATGAGATGAGGAGATGGCCAACAGTGCTGTACAATGCCTGAGCTTCTCTGGAATAATGTATACTGAAATCACACATGGTTTTTCTTCCTACTTGTTTCAAATACCTGTGAGCATCCATGCCCCAAAGCATGGCCACAGAAGGGGAGCAAGTGCCTTCTTGGGAAAGAAGGGGGGAGGATCAAGGAGCTGTCTGCTGTGGCAAAGATGGTTTACAGAAGAGAAACCAGAGGGAAAGTAGTTTCCCCTATCTTGAGGGGATGCACTTCTGTTTCCATCTCCTTCTGGAACATAGCAGGTCTGATGCTTGCCATTGCCCTGATCCAGGCCATAGAGAGGGCAGGGAAATGTTGCTAGATCATTTCAGAGGGATGCCAGTAGCCAGTAACTATGACCAGCTGGAAAAGGCATTTCACTTTGAAGAGCATATGGAGAGCATTAGGAAGGGAGAGCACGTGCACTGCCACAGCCATGCTAGTTGGAATGAAAATATAAATATCAACATTCTACAGGTGACTTCTGGTTTTTGCAGGTTCTACACCTCCACAGAAATTAAAGAGTCAGGTGAGAGGGGAGTGTCAGCATGAGGGCTGAGTGGATAAAAAAATTTTCTGCCTTTTGCATGGATTGGAGGAGGTGTGGAGGGGAAGGTTTTCCAAGTACCTGGCTCACAGGATTTACCTTTACAAAAGCCCTTGCCTCTGCGATGCCTGGTGATGTGTGTGGTCTAGAAGGTAAAGAGGGTCAGAGTACCTTGCTAGGTGTTTTCGATTTCTCTGCTCCCCCTGAACACAATGACACTGGGAAAAGACATGTAGGGAAGGTGAAGCTAGAAGCTGTGGAAGGTGGAGGAGCAGAAGGGTTTCTGAAATGGGCCAGACAAACACAACTCACCCACAGCTGTGAAGTCTCTCTGAAACACCGAGCCACTGTTCTCTTCTACAGTGGCTTAGAAATCTGACTGGCTACCTTCAAGACTTTCTTTTGGTTTCTTTCCCTGATGAAGTGCCCTCATTGGTCTGCTTCTGGTGAACTGCCAAGAAATTCGCGTTCATTTGCCTGACCAGCTGTAAGAACCCGATTGCCCTCCTGCAGCCCTCATTAAGCACCCTCCCTGCTGATCCAAATACAGAAAGGTCAGGAGGGTGAGCTCCATTAAATTATAAGAGATACACCCTTAGCTGCTGTGCTGTGTAAGCTTGTTCTCTTGCATCTCTATGCTGAATCCATAGCTTGGTGTCCTAAGGAAAGACTAGTTCCCTTCTTCCAGCAAACAAAAGCATCAAGAAATCCTAGGGGAAATAAAATAGGTGAGGGGGGTTTATCCCTTCATGGACAACCCTTCATAGATCTTTATACCATAGACCTTTAAAAAGAAAATGTTTCTTATTATTATCAGTATTGGTTCATTCACAAACATGCTTTTCATACAACCAGAATGTCCTTCACACTTCCACTTGCTTGAGAGAGGTGCTTTGAGAGCTGTCCCTGCAAAAGCCTGGTCTATGCAGGGCTTCCAGTGCTGTTTGCACCCTCACAGCATTTCCACTGAGCCTTTAACACCATTACATGTCCTGCTGCAGCACAGCACCAGGGTGTTGTTCCAGGGACTCAAAGCTGAGTGACTGTTGGCCAGCAGATCAGTTCTAGGCTGGACTCCAAGAGCCAACATGTTGGTATCTTGCAAATTGTTCCCACACCTTACTTCCCTGCTCCTGAAGATACTCAGCTCTCCAGACAGCAGTCTGTGTTTATCTTATCTCTAATGAGGAGCACAGCTGTGGCTATCCTCTTTGCTTTGGGTTCTCTTTATTTTATTTTTTTTTTTTAACCCAGCGGTAAATGGAGTTCAGGATAGAGCAAGAAAACTTTGAGGAATAATCCAAGCCAAGAACATGTTGTAAAGGGAAAGTGAGTTATAAATGCACAGTTTCTCAATTAAAATAAAATGTTAGTTAGAAATCTATATAGAATAAAGATCCTGCTGCTCCCACAAATCCTCGTTTTGAAGTCAATGGTTCAACATCCTATTTCTTTGGCAGTAAGAAATTAAACACATAAATAGTGATGAAGATCTGGGCTATGAAAAATCCACTTGCTTAATTAGCAGCTTTCCCTGGTGGCATTGCCAGCTCCAAAATATGAACTTAAATTTTAAAAAGGCATCAAACAACCCCTGCATCCATCCTCCTCCTAGTCCCTCCCTTTTAGGAATAGGAAGTTCATGTGTTAAATGCGAGGGAGAGTATACTGATGTGCTGTCATCTTCCTGGTCTTTAGGCAGGCAATTCTGAGGTCTGTGTTGCTGTTGACATACAGGCCAGCAGTATCACACCACATTGCTGCGTGCTGTGCAGGAGCAGCACAGTGTCCCTCCACTGGTTTGACAGTGCCATGCACTTACTGGCGATGGCATGTTACATTTGTGAACAATGCACTGAAATACGATGGAATATTTGATGACTCAGCAAGCTGAGGGTGATACGAGGCTGGATTAACTGTGGATCCCTTCACCTGAAACTTTTCATCCATCTTCCCTTTATTCTGACCCTCAAAGCCTGGTACAAAGCCTTCATCCTGCCACATGCTGGTAAAACCAGCACCAGCTGATGTTGAAAGAAGTTGATTTTCCTTGACGCTTTCTGAAGCTCAGGCTGCATACACATTCTACATTCTGTGTCCTTTTGGAAACAGTATGTTTCAGACACAGACACAATGGCAGGAATGATGAGTTGTGAACTTTGTTTAGGGCCTGTCAGCTGAGGCGCAGCAAGCAGCCAGCTGATGTGGCCAGACATGAGGCTTAGTGAGCCCAGACTGGATACAGGGGTGGGAGAAATTGGGAGCAGAGCACTGGATACCTTCTCCCCTTGCATCTTTTTTGGACATATCACAGTTCCTGTCTTTTTCACCAGGAGATATCTGCCAACACTCTTTATTGCTGGATCTGTGTATCCATGATCAGACCATGTAGCCAGGAAAGCCAGGTGGGGGAGACATTATGAATTGGCTTATTAAGAGCTGAAAGGTGACTTTGCAAAGACCTGAATGTCATAATGCACCATAAGCTCTTCAGGCAAACAAACAGGATTTTTTTGTCAATTTGTGATCCTTTATGATATCGAGAGGGCACAGAGCTTCAGACTGTCCCTGATTTTCAAATGAATTGCTCCACTAATATAAAAGATATTCTCATAATAGTCACAAATTAGTTGATTGCTTGAAGTGCCAGAATCCTTAATGCTCTGCTATTTTAACATATGGAAATTGATTCAACACTTACCATCTATTTAGAGATGTAAATTTATTGAAAAAGATGCCACTTTTTCTTAAGCTTTAGGCAAGCTCTGATACTTAGCTTTCTGGGCACAAGCAGGTTTTTAAGAGGACTTACGATTTTTAACTGCAGCAATTTACTTTCCTTCTAAAGGAGGGGAGAAGCAGAGGAAAATTGACTGTATTGTGTGTGAGGGAAAAAAAAGATACTGGTGCAAGCACTGGTGTGAACTGACACAGATAGCACAGTATCTGGCACATCACATCCTGAGGGTCTTTTCCCAAGCACAGCACTGGCCCAGACCTTGCCCTAACTTCTGCTGCAATTGCTCTGTAAGTCCACTCTGATGTTGGAAGCATCCCTTATTTCTGACACAGACACTTGCTTTAGGGGAAGAGTCATGAAAAACCGAGCACAGGCAGTGACAGCAATGACATTGGCTGGGTCAACACCCCATGGAAAAGAGAGCTGCCCTCCTTTCCAAGGTTAGCCTAAGCTCCTAAAAGCAAACAGCCTCAGTCTCTTGGGAGGCCTTCCTGCAAGGGCAAGCCCTGTGCTGATGTCATGGGCATGAGGCTGCTGATAGGATTAGATGGGAAAATCTGGAGCCTGGTCCTAGCTGTGCTGCTGACAGCCTTTCTTTTGATTTGGCATAGTCACTTAGCACCTTATAAAATGGAGATTTGTGTGTATTAATTAGGAATACTGTTCATGCCTTACAGCTTGTGAAAATATGAGTTTCTCATGTAGAAAAAGATTTTTTTAAAAAAGTGGTTGTCTTAGGTATTTGATCCTGTGTTATTATTATTCAGTAAGATTTATATATTAATGCAATACCAAGAATGTCTCCACAAGGCCTAATATTATGCTTCTGGGATTAAGCAGTATTTCTTAATGTGTTTCTTATCCCAGTATTTTTGCAGAGAAGCTGGAATGGGGCCAGCTCACGCAAAGTGCCTGCACATTAATAGTTAGCCCAGGTCAGGAGAGCACTTACAAAGTGAATGCCCCAGTCATCCCTACTTACCCTGCTGTGGTTTGCATCATGAAGAGGGCACAAGAAGTGGCTTCCTCTCAGATGAAAGGCAGACAGTGCACATTGCAATCTCAGCACTCTCCTGCATTATGGATCTGCTCCTGGGCTGTACTGCTTGCTAGCACAGACACAGCTGCAATATATTTATTGCACCTTAAAATCTCTTGATGGCATTTGGGAGGTGAGTTCACTGGCTGGATTAATTAACCACCAAGCTTGGTATTTGGCTGGCTAATGGTTAATCAGGGACTTAATTTTCTAGTTTATGCTATCTTGTTTATGATGTTGAGTCCAGCCTCAGTAGCATGGAAGAAAAATCTGGCTCTGTTTCTGAGGTAAAGCATCTTAGTGTCTTGCATACACCTTTGGAAGTCACTTCTTGGGGTCTAGCTCAATCAGACTCTTTACTCCCAGTGGGAACTTGTGATATCCCTTGTCTTAAGACTCATTAGCTCTTCTTGGAAAAGTGCAGGAAATCACCACAGCCTGCAGCTGCTGAGTAACCCCCATCCCTACCCTTCCCTTCTGCCATTGCTCTCCAGCACCCAGACCCAAATAACTCTCTCTCTTCCCTAATTACAATGACTGCATACCTAGATATAAGACTTCTTACATTGGGAAGGAGAGGGTGATTATTGGGGAAATAATCTGATTGGTGGGAGGAATGATGAGGAGGACTCCATGATATCAGAAGGCTAATTAATTACTTTATTATACTATATTATTCTATACTATATTACACTTTATTACCCTACACCTAAAGTGAAACTGCACAAGAACTCAATTTGTGAGAACAAATCTCATGACTGCCTGCTGACCGACAATCTGGGCACGTGCTTGGTCCTGATAGGCCAAGGAAACCAAACACCATCACTTTGGGTAAACAATCTCCATATTGCATTCTACTTTGGCACAAGATAGGAGCAGCAAATGAGATAAGAATTGTTTTGATCATTCTCTTCTCTGCTTCTCTCGCTGCTTCTCTCAGGTTCAGAGAATGTGAATCCCACAGGTGGCAGCTACCAGTAACTCTCAGAGCATTCAAAGCTTCTCCACCATAAAGGTGACCTCTCACCTTGATTGTGCAGGGCTGCTCTGAGGCTATGGTCTGACTCAGCTGACAGAACACTGTGGTTGCCATCACTAGGTGGTCTCTCACCTTTGTGTCCTCTCCACTTCAGTCCTATCAATGGCCCTGCTGTCATCTCCTCTGTGCAAACCACTCCCAAACCTCTCCTCCCACTCAGCTTCCCAATGCACACGTGGCACAGCCTGTGGCTCTGGTATAATTGGCTATTTTGGTACATGTCCCATACACTCACACAATTTTTTGTCATCTTTGTTATGTGTGATGAGCATGCAGGGCTCAGAACACAGGTTCTGTGTTCCTAGCAGACTGTCACAATCTTGATACTTATTTGCAGCGCTGGAGCAAAATCCATGATGCTCTCTGAAGTATTTGGTAGCTGTTTTCCTGAGCAGGTGCTTGTTCAGTTTTGTTAGTGTTGTTAATGTCTGGCAGTAAGGAAATATTAAGGAGGTGTCAGAGCTATGGAGGAAAAAGCCAATTCCCAAGTTATGGAGGGGTGATAGCAGAATTTGTGGGCTGACTGGGGTGGCAAAGGAGCAGACAATTATATCATGCATCAAAGATTTTCACACAACATCCTACAACAAAGGTAGCTGTCTGGGAAGAAACACAAGTCAAAATTTTCATGTAAAACCCTCAACATGATATTTAGTGCATTTTTACATTTTGCCCTTCACAAAGCCCTATTTTTACAAAAGCTTATGCAAAGGAAAATCACAGTCAGAGGTACCAGAACCTACAGGTTCTGTGGGATTTCAAGTCAGATTCATATAATTCCATCTGAGTTATCCCATAAGTTGTCTCATTTAGTTCTCAGTGCCATTTAAAAAACATGCAGTTGAACTAAATCCAACGGCACACAGAAAAACAAAAATGTCAGCCTCACTCCAATCCCTGCTTCCACCAGCATCTGCCTAAAAATTTAGGGAAGTGCAGGTAACCCCAACACACAGGACACACAAAAACTCACTGACAGAGCTAAACAAAACAGCAAGGCAAATCATCCCCTCAAAACTCTTGCACAAATCCCTTTAGCAAGGTATTTTCAACCTAATTTTTCTCCAACCTCCACTCCTCCCAGTCACAGGGCAATGGTAGCGATGAATTTTGTGTCCAATTTACAACAAGGCTGTGAGAGCAAGTCAGGCTAGCTCAGGCCATGGCTCCAGGACAGCATCCTCAACATATGCAGCATCAGCTTGAGGTCTTTCACCCTCTGTCATCTTGCACTTTCTTCCTCTTGTCCAAAGAAATACTGTTTAGTCCTAATAAAAGCAAAGACAAGGAGAGGGAGGAAGATAGGTCCATTCACAAGGTCTTTGTCATTTACAGTATTTCCAGTAAGTTTAGAGCGAGGATGAATACAGCTAGGGCATTTGTAACATTTCAACACCTACCCACTTTCCTGTAAATTCCTGCAGGACTTTTTGGCAGCAGAAAGCATAACTATGCTAGATGGAATTACAAAAGAAAGAAAGGAAGGGAGGGTAAGCAGTGGGAATAGGAAGCAATAGCTAAACAAAGACTTTCCCATTTATATACACACCCTTCTCACATAAACCAGAGGCAGTTATTGCCTAACTGAGTGTTAGTTTTGTTGATCATTTATCTTCTGAGAACAGGGTTTGGGTGTAGGATTAACAACTTTTAGTCCACATGTCTGTCTCCAACATGGCAGCTTCTGTTTGTGAGGCAAGCATCAGCAATACTCTTTTCCTTTTGATGGCACACATATTTGTGTGGGTACAACAAACTGTAAATAACCAGACAGACCCAAGATGTCGTCATTCACCATCAGCAGCTGAATCCACAGTTAGCATCAGAAGCCTTCATCCCATCAAGATGCCCATTCCTGGGCAGCTGTGTTTTCCACAGGATTTCTCTGACTCAGCAGCTAGCACACTGAATAATGAAGCATAGGCAATTACAGAAAATAAGTGTTCACCAACACATGCATTTCCAGGCTATGTTTCTCTGTTTTCAAATGAAAAAAAAAAAAAAAAACGTAGACAAGCACAGATTGTTGAACTTTTTGGGTTTTTTTTGACAACTCAAGTAAATGGACTTTGAAGGAGAAAAAAAGACCGTAAAGCTTGGCACGTCAAAGTCTTTCTATACATAAACAGGCCTATATCTAGTCTATAATACAGGAAACTGCAAATCAACTGAGGCAGAGCATCTTCAAAATAGATGCACTACCCACAGTCAAATGCACAGCTATTCTGAGACATGCTGAAGAAAAACCTTTCTCCATCAGGCTGTCTTCCCACAAAATCAGTTCAGCCAAGACTTGTGAGAGGAGGGGGATGCTTTGGTGGAATGAGAAAGGGCAGTGCCACCCACTCTTACACATGTGACTCTCATCAGGGGCCTGGGACACCTTTTGCCCCGAGGTGGCTGTTCCTCTGGTTTAGCTGGAGTGATTCAAGCCGTGCCTGCCGGCAGGGCTGGTCAGCCCTTGGGGCTGCAACAAGGGCAGAGAGGGGGGGATGTTTTTCTGCACATGACTTAAATCTGGAACATGAGCTTAGGCATTGCTGCAATTGTATTGTAAGACATCCCACCCGGAGAAGCAGATGACTGAATTTGCCCCTTTAGAAACCAAGCGTTTTTATGGGGGAAAAAAAATAAATTGTTAACAATATTTGAAATTGTGACAATCTACTTAAATCATGATTGTTTATTACTCCTACAGCAATTTTCATTATGGGAAGTCAGAAGCAGGCCGTGCTTGGTGGTGAAGTTTAAGGAAAGCCAAACCACTGAAATGAATGAAGTCACTGAACAGAAGAAACCATCAGAAACTAAAGCTGCCCTGAACTGCTCACCCTGCTGTGGCCAGCAGGCAGCTCTCTGTGAATGCAAAGAAATTCTCAGTTTCAATTCATTCTCATAACTGTACTCCACATACACTGTTAATCCACATTTTAACTAACTGGCTTATAAAAGACATTCCTGCTTTATGTGGAAAAAATTATTGTGTGGTGATAAGATGTGCTAGTCCTAAAATCCTGCAGGACTAGAACCTACCACAAATAATCAGGAATACTTTATCTCATTAAAAAGCCTAATCAAAACATGTTAGTCAACAATTTTTCCAGCATGTTAAATATATTGCTAACTAATTAAGAAAATTCTAAATAATTGCTTGGATTCCATTTTTCCATCCAAATGAAACTTACTGCAAGTTATGAACCAATGAGCAGGCATCTAATAGCAACAGACAGACAATATTTAGTGTCTCAATATACAAAATATAAAATTTCAAGGGCCTCAGTCAAAAGATCAGGCTGGCAGTGGCTTTAAAACACACAGGTGTATTCAGAAAAAAGTCAACATATTTCTGGTGATGGTAGCAGCCACCTCTTCTGGTCTTAGAAGCTGCCTATGCACGGTTCACCTTCACAAAATACATTCCAGGTACCTGAGAACTGTAGGAAGGGTGGAGATGCCAGAGAGCTCAGGCAGGAGATGCCAGGAGCTGCTTGGGACAATGGCAGGGAGGGAGGGGCTGGTCACACACTCATAGGGACTGGCTGGCTCACACCCTCCAGCAGGCTGTGCTTACTCACCTACGTGTGGAAAAGGGCACATAAACAGCTCATGAACAACAGGCCACCCTTGATATGATGCATCTGAGGGGGATGCAAAGCACGGCCAAACCGAGTTTAAAAGTGTTGCAGTTGTGTGAAAGGATCTTAATTTGGTTACCGACAGAGAAGGGGGAAAAAAATCTGTCAGGGAGAGGTGAGCAGGAAAACATGGCTTAGAGTACAAAAACAAGGCAGAAATTGATTATCTGAATGAAGCTTTCCCAACTGCTGATCTAATCAGCAATTAAAGCAGCGATTCAAATCAATGTAGCCTGGGGCTGTCTTACCCTCTAAAGTTTAATATCTTTTATTTACACATAATTAATAAACTTCCTATGACATGTCCTGGATTTTAGAGTACATGAGAAGGTAGTGGATGGTAAGGAATGAAAATGCTGCACACTCTGCTGCTTTTCCATTTGAGTGCAAATAATATCGACAGAACTCGGGCATTCACTCCAGTAATGGGGAAATGGCATCAGAAAAATGTCTCCCTGCTTATTCAGATCTTTAGCTGGGGGAGAGTCAGGAGCAGCATTAACATTTATTAGACTGCAAACCATACCATGCAGATCTCTGGTACCAAAATGTGAAATCCTGAATTGGTACAAGCTTGGAAAACAGACCATTTTTACTGTTAGAGGGAGAACAGGGAAAAAAAAAAAAAGGAAGAGCAATTGTGGCTTTTCATCAAGTATATTTCATAATTGTCCATTAAAATACATACCTACATCACAAAACACTTTAAAAAAACCAAGTATTTTAATGTATGTACAATAATGCAAAAATATGCCTAAATATGTATCTAATGCAAAAAAATAAACCATTTAATAAAATCTCCCTTCAAATGTCTCCTTGCCCTTCAACATGTTAAAAAAAAGGACAGAGCTCAGTAAACAAACAGGAGTTAAAACACAAACTGACAGATGAGAGCAGTGCAAAGCAGACACCTGAGAATGGAGAGGCATCTGATTCAGCTTCCCATTCCTAAGGATTACACCACAACTAAGGTGCAACTTGTCCTATGTCAGCAGAATTTCAATATTAAAAAGTCACAAGAGGCTGCCCATGGCACTCATTTTCCATTTGAGCAAAAAAAAGTTAATAATAATCCAACCAAGCACCCTTTAAACACCCTTTAAACAGGGGTGAATTTCACCCTTGGCAAATATTTCATGTTCTGTGTACTCCTGCCAAGCACAAAGAGGTCTCGTCCAATGAACAGTATGGACTAAAGTCTACCTTTAAAACTGTGGTGGGAGAGAGACTTCTGCTGTTTCATCGCTACTTGTTTTGTCACCTCTTCTTTTTGCACTCTCTAGGAAACTGCAAAGAGGGCTCTAATCTTAGAATTTCAGTAAGTCAAATATTTTAAATTTGTGGCATTGCAATGTCACTAGTAGTTGGGATTGTAAGTATTTCTGAAGACTAGGTCTGAAAGTCTCGGTTAAATGGGACCCTTCAGTTTCTAAAGAGAATGATTATCGGATTCTTACTTGGATGAGTTTAGGTGATTGATGTGTATCCCTTATCTTGCTAGAGTCACTGCTCTTGGAGCATAGCAGGCCGTATGTGACACACAGCTCTTGTCTGCAGAAGCAATCTGAGGAGGTTTCAGTACTGCTCCATACAGGGAAAGTGGCAGGAATTGAAGCACTATTTAAAAAACCTGCATATAAGGCACTGATGCAGCAAGGTTTGTGACTAGCATGGTTTAATCATTCCTATTGTCCAACTGTTTAAAAGTCAGTCTATTAAATCAAGCATAAATAGCAATAAAAAGGCATTAAAAAAGTCCCAAACCAAAAAAACAAATTTAGTATTGAAACTTAATTTATGGCAGTCCCACTTCAGTGCACACACTAGCTCCTGCATGTTTTTTTAAACTCATTGTAGGCACATGCTCACCCTATATACAAAAGTCCCCCAAGAAAGTCATGATGCTCTGAACATACCCTACAAACAAGAGATTTTTAGATGACCTCACATAATTACATGTTAAACTTACAGATGGTGGACAGGAACATACATTGGCTCATCCACTGTACATATGTACTCAAAGCTTTAGCAGAATAAGAATATACACAATATATACACGTAATTCACACAGTAAAGCAGTCCTCAACATCTGCTATTTTGTAGGGCTATGCATTTCTTCTATTAAAATTCCACACATGGAACCATCTCTGTGCCAGCTCCTCTTCATAACCAATAGGATCACTTCAAGGTAAATTAGTTCTTCATGTATATGTAACAGAAACAGCAAAAGCTCAGCCTCTAGTCATCACTGTCACTCCCAGACTCACTCAACTGCAAGTCATTTCCTATGGAAAACAAAAACCAACAAAACACAACAAGTGAGTAGGCGTTAATTCACATTTCATGGCAATCACACCAAGGAACAGTCACATTTACACTGGAAGATTTAAATAAGAATTACACATGAAATGAATGCAAACATCATTTAATGAAACTGTCTAAGAACACCAAGAGCTGCATGGGGCTAATAGCTGTATTCAGGCCAAACCAAGCATCCTTGTCTCCAGAGCCACCAAAGGTGCTCCCTGGTGGGACAACAGCCCTCTCCATGCTAGCAGCTGCAGAAAACATTCCACAGCCTCCACCCACCAAAGCCCCCATATATGGCTCTGGAACAAGGCATTGGGGAATTCCTTGGCTTTCTTTACCCTTTAAAAGAGAGGGTTTTTGTGTAAGGCCTTTTTTTTTTTTTCTTTTTCTTTTTTTTTTTTTTTTTTTGATGTAAGGCCATTTGGGCAGCCAAGGCAAGGCCTCCACATGTCAATAAACCAAAAGGACTGTTAAAACCATCACAACTCAAGGCTGAACTAAACTGACACATGCTGTGAAGGTAAAGGCTTCCCTCCAAAGTGCAGAGATCGGATGAAAGGCCAGGATATGGATGAAACCTACTGATCCTGTTTTGCAGAGCACTCATGATTTGGTGAGATGGAGGGGATAAAAAGGGGCAAGAATCATGCTTGTGTTCTGATAATTGAACCTAACTCTTCCAGCATTCTCCCACTGCCCTCCCCTCTAAACAGCTGCAGGGCATCTATTCAACAGACATAGAGACAAGACATGGGAGACAAGAACTTGGGTTAGGGGTGATTCTCCCCACAGCAAAAGTATTTCAAATCCAAAGGCAAAAAGCACTGCATGAAGAGAGGAGCTATCCTAGTAGTTCCCAGATTCTCCTGCAGTCAGAGGCTTCAGATCATTAAACCCATGCAGTATTGTGGTTGAGGAGAAGCAGGGAGGAGGCTGCTCACAACCAGAAACAGGGAAATGGACACAGTCCTAATGCCTTTGTTGAACTTCAGATTTCACTTAGTCCTTCATTACTGGCAGGAAGACTGACAGGCCTCTAAGTTTTCCAGCAGAGCTTTTTGGTGTGGTCTGCACAATATACTTATCTTCTCAAAGCTGGAAACCTTACTCATATCTGTATTCAGACTCCACTGATTCCCTGTGAATGGGTGCCAAGAGATGTGTGCAGACATGCCTCAGGAGGAATTAAAAACAATTTATGGCAATAGCAAATTCAATATTCTAACTCCAAGGAGTCAGAATACACCTGATGTAGCAAAAGGAAAGAGCAACACAGATGCACACCATGTCCCCAGAGAGAGTCTCATGGGACACAACTGTGCTTTAAAAATGTTCCTGATACTTTTTAAAGGGTGAAGTGAGCTTGTACTGATTCAATGCTTGCAACATCATAGCTGCAATATTTTAACATAATTTTAATTTAAATTTCCCTTCAAAATGTGGTATTTGTGAAAATACAGCTGAGACCAACACAATAAATATGCTGACAAAGCAATACTGAAGACCACAGAGACTGCACTTAGGAACCCAGGACAGCCTTGAGCCATTGGCAGTTCTTTACAGACCTTAGCTGACACGTGTCAACCCCACTATTTCCATTTAATCTGTGTATTCACATGAAAATAATTCCCATCCTCCAGTGCACCTGATCCTCCCACACCAGTGGCTACTTGGGGGCCTGAATCAAGACCCAACAGGGACAATGGGGGCCACTGCACTGATGCCCACAGGCTCTCCACACCTTCAGACAAGTCTCAGCCCCCTGTTCATAAAATCTGCCCATGTATTTCAGCCAGTGCAGCTCCCTGGAACTACTATTTGGCAAAAGGCATTTCATGAAGTTAGCCTACCATGCTAAATAAATGAGTGGTCATAATCAGCTTTCACCAGTGGTAAGACACAAGCATTTACTTACGGAGCGTGTTCATGAGCTGATTGCTTCCTTGCGGCCTGCTGGTGCCATTAGCAACAGCATTCCTGTTGTTATACTGCTGGTGGGGTGGCTGGGAAGGGGAAACATGTGCTGGCTCTTCCCCCTCGCTGCTGGAGCTTTCATCTTCACTCCCAGATGAGCTCTCTGAATCCGACGAGCTGCTTCCACTGCTGCTGCTCATCTGCTCAATAATTTCAACCTCTGCTCTCAGCTCTGAAATAAAAGAGAATTCATCTGGTTGATACCATAAACAGGGCCCCATGGAATTTTGGAAAAGAATGTGCAAATGCAATGGTTTTGTCAAGTATACTTTATCACACCAAAATATTTCACATGAAAGATCAAGACAGGAAGGGAAACAAAAAAATCCTGAAAAATTTTTTACTTATTGCTATAGCTAAATATAAAGAAGCAACAGCATAGGTTACTATCATAAAACCTTCACTTCCACAATTATTCTTCATATACTTCACACTCCAGAAAGCACTTTCAGCTTCATTATTTCTGACAGACTATGGTCTGCAAACAAAGAGTATGCACACAAAAAGTAAGCACATTAGCTGATCGAGGAAATCTAAATCTGAATTGTTAGATGCTGGCGACATTTAGGCTTTTGGAAATCACAAAATAACTATGTGTTGGGGGGTGGGTACATGGACATGAGCAAATGATCACAACAGAAACTGCCTCGACTTCAGATAATGTATGAAACTACTTCAGCACAGTCACACAGCCCATTGTAAAGAAACTTCAGAAGCACATGGATGACATCAAATAACTTTGCAGTAGGACAGATGAGGATAGCTGAGAATTTTCACACACTGGGGAGTGGCAAAAATACCATAACCTGCTATAAAGCTTACAAGTAGCCAGGAAATAACGAAACTACTCTGAAACTAGGAAGTTATACAACTCAAGACACTGCCCACTTTAGGGTTTCCAGTGCAAAGAAATACTGGAACTTCATGACAGCACCACAACAGCCTCATCAGCAACAGGTAGTGCTGGCTGAATGACTGGTTACTAAAGAGCTATTAAGGTATGTCACCCCAAATTATACAATATTGCTAAATTTGTCATAATTATAAGTGGCCTAAACACCAGTAGAGGACAACTCCTTTGTATCTACCCACGAGGCTGAGTATCTAATGACTCGGTTCATCTTGGCAGGTCTCCATGACAGAACAACATCCACACATATATTAAGCATGGGATGTGAAACCCTCAAAATTCAGACTTTTGTTGTGCTAGCAGTACTATACCCACAGGGTTAGAACTCAGTGCTTGCCCTGGAAGCTCAGATTGAAGGGACAAGAATGAAAGAAGGGAGAGATGAGATATTATCACCCCTACCTAACAAGTGGAGAACTGGTGCCAGGAGTAATTCATGTTAGGTCAGATGTGTGTCACGAGTCCCTTCTTAATAAGACTCATTTTCCTTGGGCTAAAAAATAGCCCAATAAAAATAAAAGAGTAACAGCTAAAGTTTTCTAAACTTTAGAAAGCATTAAAAGTCTAAAATAAAGAGTAACAGCTAAATTTTCAGCCTCAGCAGTAGTTGATGGAGAGAATTCCTCTAGCTTAGCATGTATTAGTTTGAGAAGTTGTGTTTTCTTTTGCCAGATTTAAAATCACTATTTTTCACTTTCAAGGTTTAGAGCTCAATTTCAAGTGCTATGGTTATACTCCAGCTGGGTATTTAAGGATAGCAGTACTGTTTCTCCAATTTATTTCCTAAATCTAGATCCCTGCCTATACCATCTGTGCTCTCTGTAGTTTACCAGTGTGCCAGGTAAAACCTACTCTTTCAGCTTGAAGACGTAGCTTAAGAGACCATTGGAAGAGAAAGAAAATAGGATTCAACAGAATCATACATTGATTCAACTGGCCAACAGCAGATACTACTTTGTACTGTAATATCTTTCTCCCTTATTGCCTCTCAACACAGTCTTGCAGGCTTTAAAAATACATTTCAGGCCTGGAATCTGATACACAAACAAATGAGCACCTGTGAATCACTGTTCTCAGCCTACTCATATTAAGGCTTTCAAATAATAAATGTTCCTTGTATTTAAGGCTAGGAAATTAATAGGGGAAAGCTAAAGGAAAGGTAACCAGGAATAAGAGTACTTTCTCTTTAAAATGCCCAGGTTTAAACTTCCCCCCCCCCAGCTTAATGATGTAAAATTTTTACATTCTTCTAGTGATGGAGTTGTTAGTTGCATATTACAGTGATTATAATACATTGTTAGGATATCCTGGATTGCAGCAAGCACAAATCACCTATCACAATCCATAGTGCAAAAAGATACAACAGACAAGTCTAACACAGGACAAGTGCCTGAGAATTAGACATGTACCACTACAAAGCTGGGCTCTGTGGCTGGAATGGAAGAATGTTGGCACATTCTGACTGAGAACATAGAGCCCATAAGTAAAATAGAGTGAAGAAAGTGAGGTGACCTTAGGCATTGGTGGTGAGAGGGAAAAGTTCAAACAAAAACACACTGCAGAGACCTAGGGAAAAAAAAAAACTAAGCAAGAAGTGTGGACTCGATACAGTAGGTGAGGAGATCACTGAAGGAAGTGACGCTGTCTGACCAATGGGAAAGGAAGATTAGCCTGGCCAATTTTAAACAGAATTGGAGATTAGTGTGAGAATGAAGAATGGGAGGGAGGTTTCTGCTGGTGAGGCAAAAAACTAAGAGCCCATAAAAGAGGCTTGGGTATGAGAAAGGAATAAAAGAATGCCTTGGAAGTAGGGCTAAAGCCCACTATGCTGAACAGAGGCAAGAAAAGGCAAAACAGAACCAGTATCACAAGCTTCAAGGACTGGGAAGTTAAGGCTGTTATCAGTGACACTGGTCATGGGTAGAAACTTGGTCAGAGCCCATCTTCTGATCAACTTTTGCCTCACAGACTGACGGCTTCACCTCAGATCTCTGTAGTCTCTCATTCCTTGAGCCCAGAATTTTAAACACATTGTCTGAACAGATGAGAGAAAAGCAATTGTTTTCACTAATGTTCTGGTGGCTGCAGCACCACTAGAAGTCTGTCAAGAGAAATTCAGCAGGACCACTAAGGAATTCTGTTTGAAACACTCTTGTCTTACACTGTCAGTGACTAAGCCAATGATGACATCAAAGCTTTATAGGAAAAACACAGCTGTTTTACAATGGTTTGATTTGCATTTTCCCATTTGACGGCTATGCTTAGTACAGCTATAGGTACTGAAGACGTGAGTTAAACATTTCCTCATGGTGCTTCCAATTAAAATAGCTGTGTGTGTATGTGCACATATATTCTAAGCTGAACAATGAAAGAATTTGACCTTTCCTAGATCTTTCTGTGCCGTAAGATCAAACACCTCATGTTGATGCACCTTTGCAGTTTAAAAGATGACAAGAGTCAGGATGTGCAGCAGTTACTTTTAAAAAAGCTTTCCATACAGTACAGTTTTGAGCACTTGCCTTAATTGAGTCTACATCATCTGAAAAGGCTGACACTGCTTTGGGAACCTTAACTTCTCTACATTTCATGTTACAGCTGTAAGATTTCTTTCAAGAAGACAAAATGACCGTTTTACACTGGCAGGCAATGCAGGTTTTAGAGTAAAAAAAAAATAAATTCAAGGTCAGAAATCATTATCCAAACAGAACAGCCTTTCTCAACAGGGCTGTCTTCTGTATATATTCAGTATCAAATACCATAAGAGTGCTTAACTGTTCCTACTTCTTCTCTCAATTCCAATAGGTTGTGCAGATTTTTTAACTAAAACCTTCACCTTAGACTGCAAGAATACCAAGGACTGCCAGAAAAAAGTAATTTAGCTTTAGGGAGGGTTAAGTTTGAATGCCTATAGCAGAACACTTACTGGTAATAATAGAATGCAAGGTGGAGAAATCAACTTGATACAGACACCCTGAGCATGTGGAGATGGCAGCTAGAAGAGGCAGTATTTTATAGTGATGTGCAGAAAATTTGACTGAGGTGTCCTTGAGAGACAAACAGGGCTATGGCATAATCTTTACAAACCACAGCTACATTCCAGGTAAATAAAATCTGCTCAGATTTTTAAGCACTGAGTCTTCAAACCTGAAATATGTTTCTGTGGGGTTTTTTCTCAAACGTTGTAATCATGTCAATATTACTGCATGCTGTAATTTTTCAGTATTATTGACATATGTCAATATGTTGCACGCCATAATTATGTCAACGCTGTTGAATACATTTCTGCTGTGGTCAAATTGGTCTGATAAATGTCAATTATTTTGTGCAAATAAATGGCTGTATTGTGGTATATGTGTGCAAATGTTCACAGCTTAATGAGACATTACCAGAGGTAGCTGAGTGTTCAAAGGAACAAACTCCTACCCTCTCCTAGGCTCCCTTCCAGCATGAGGACAATATAGAAGCTTGAAGAGGAAAGGACTCCACTTGTGCAAAACCCTCGACACAGCCTCTCAAAAGCCTCTGTCCATGAAGGAGGGGAGTGGTTCAATTCCCAGATGCTCTGACTCTGTCCTCAGACACTGCTGTTTGGACAGCTGTGTAGTGGGACAGAACTGACCTACCTGAAAGCTCATTTCCAGCTCATCTGTAAGGGAGAGGTGGAAATGTACAGCTGAGGGTGCCATAGAAAGCAGAAACCTACACTGAGGTTACCTTAGAACTACTGTGAAACATCATGAGGGCTGTGTGTCTCACCACACCCTTAAGTAGGGCATACTGGAAGGAAGAGGCTGTCAAAGTGACAGAGATCCTTGCAAGAAGCTCCTTTGGGAATTTTAAGTTCTGTGCTGTGTTCATTAAATAAAACCAACAGAATTTCAGCTTTCTGTTTATCTTTCCTTCATACAGAGGAAGTACTTCAACCAAAACTCAAACTACTATTTGAATGGAAAGAACATATGCCCTTCAGAATTTACAAGTTTGTGTTCATAAAAACACACATTAAGGGAAGACAACAGGATTGCAGCTTTTACAGGTCATTGTCTATATTTCATTGTGGAATGGGGCCATTTCAATTCTACCTTTTTAAAGTAGGTTCTTATGATATAAATGGTTTAGCAATGCTGACACTCTACATCATCAGTGCTGGAAAAAGTTATACACTATAAGCAAAAACACCTCTGCCCAGGCTTTTGGCTCTTCTGGGGCTTTGTACAACTCCCCCTAAAAAGCACCAAATTAAAGTTCTATTTTTAATACAACTCAGGTGCTTTAACTCTTGATTTCTGGAAACAAAACCCCACAGGTTATTTATTTGGAGGTACTTTCATATAAAAGATTATCAGGTGGCAAAAAAAAAATTAGGATAGCTCTGAAAAATGTGACTTATACTTCGGACCACTAGAAAATGATCTTTCGGAATAGGCATCACCCCAGACAAATGTAATTATTTTACTGTAATACAACCTTTACAAATTGTTGTACATATACAAAAGAGTGCCCCAAAGGTTAAGTAACTTATTACACCCTACAGGAAAAGACACTTAAAATCCACAACTGATTTGATTTAAAAATTATATATCACCTATTATCTTTTTCCTTACCTATTATACAGAAAATAAAAATAACAATGTAGCTAACAGAATCTCTCAGATGTTGATTCTGGCTGCTGACCAGCATTCAAGTATTGAAAACACTACTGCTGCAGAAAAGTGAGACCAGTCAGCACCTATGCAAATACACAGCTTAGCAGCAAAAATGTCACCTAGTAATTACCATGAACTGAAAAAAATACCCTGCTGAGTAATTAACTTCAGCTGGGCAATTAACATAGGCTAAGTCTACAGACAAAAATAGCTATATGGGACAGAGAAAAAAGAGAAAGAAACCCAGAAAAAAAAAAGTAGACAGAAAGAACAAGCTTAAAATAAAATAATTGTGTCTGGTGTTGGTGCCAGAGAAGAACCAAACAAAAATTTAAAGTCTTCTTTATCATGACTGTATTATCCACAGCAAAAACAGGTATCACATCAGTAGCAAAAGAAGGGCATGGGCAAAGAAAGCTTCCTTCCCGCAGCAGAACACTAAGACAAAGCTCTGCCTAAGCAGAAGAGTGAGTTGAGTCAATTCCTTTAAGATACCTTTAAAATGGAAGTTTAGCAGCCATATGGCATGTGTGTCAAAGCTGCGAAGGAGTGGCTTTGGAAGAGGGTAAGCTGCAGGTTTGTTCAGTCTCTCATTCCTCCCCTACCAGCACTGCTTGGCATGGTGCAAGCTCGTCTTGTACTGGGAACACAGCTGCCCAGCCCTTCCATCCCACCAACCTTACTCAGTGCAGGGTAACTTTCTCCAAGTGACTTGACTGTGTAAGGAGACCTTGGACCATTGCACTTTGTTATTGCTGCTGTGGTGGCCGAAGACACCTGTGCAATTGGTCCAGCACTGAGCTACAGGTTTCTGAATTCACAATAATTTTTTTTCTTCTTTCCCAAACAGAGAAATAGTTTGGAAGAGAGAAAATTATCCAGAAAGAGGAAGTTTTCTCATGCCAGAGAAGATGGCAATATAAATACCTATTCTAGTAGAAGAGAATAAATAATCACCTTACTAAGATGAATAAAGAAACAAGATATAAAGAAGTCAACACAGCTGTCAAGTACCATCTTGTACATCAAGTACCCTGAATGTTTTTAGAAATTGCACCACCATAGTTTTTATTATAAAGAAGAAAGACAAAGAAACTACAAACCCTTCTTTACCTCTCTTAATATCATCCAGCTGGGGCTCTGGTGAAGGATTATCCTTCAAAGGAGAAGTTTTAGGTCCAACTGCTGGCTTGGTTGGGGCTCTGAACTGTGAAGGAGGCTGAGATGCTCGGGCAGACTGTTGCTCTATTCGGGCTTGGATCTTACTGCTGCCCTCTGCTCTGAAGAAACAACCAGACACATTTAGTGGTACTGTGCAACTACGTCCAGCTTTTTCAATATCCTTGTGCTAATGCATCATCTGTAACTTCCTTTCGTACAGATCTCTAATTTGTTTTACAAAGATGAAGACTGAATTACAGCTTTCTGTATGCAACACTTACTTTCAATAACAAAGAAACATATACAACTACACTGCAACACCCTTACAAAATGTATTTTCAAATCCAGATGTGGTTCAGTGATGCCAAATTCTCTACCTGAACAACAATGAAGGCTTTAATTTAGCAATTAGTAGTTGTATTTTTTTAAAAAAGAATGATCAATCATAGTAATTTAAAGTAACTACAAATCCATTCACAACAAAATCCTGCTTAAAACAGCCACAGCAAAAGAAACAATTTTCTCACTTGCAATTGAATCATCTCAAACTGAACTCTCTTAGAGGTCAACTTGGCTAGAGTAATCACTCTTACTGCTAAATACAGCATACAAGCATTTAATTCCTGGGTTGTATCCATTTGCTGTTAGCTCTTCAAAACAGTTTAAGCTGTTTCCTTAGTGGAAAATAGTCTCCAGAATAACAACTGTGCCAATCTGTTCAGTTCAAACCAGGTATTTCTGCCTTTTACTGAACTTCTGATGTGATTGAGACTGCAAAACAGTCAATACCCTTGGCAGAAAAAGAAACCCAGAAAAACAACCACAAACCCAAAGTAGGTTCCTTTACAGTACACCATAATAAGGTTAAAGGGTGTGGTGTATTTATTGCTTAATAGCAAAGCCTTTGGGGTTATGGCTTTGTGCAGTGCAGCACAGAAGCAGGTTGTGGATATTAGAGCTCAGTTTCTTTTCTAGGAGGGTCCCAGTTCAGCAGGGTTACACTTTGTGTCTGGAAACTAATCCCATAATGCGAGATAAGTTAAACCAGCCCATGTTGAACTTCCTGGGGATTCACCTAAACCACATGTGGTAGCAGAGCTGGTACATGGAGCATTCACTGGAATATCTCTGTGCCTCAGTGAACTCTAGATTCAGCCTCACACAGAACCCCCTCTAAATTCATCAGCGACATGCAGCTGTTGGATACCACATTAATGCAGCTTATCTGCAGCAGAAGTGAGGAGATGGGAAGATACTCACTGTATCAAGCAGAAGGCAAAAGTCAAAGATTTCCAGTATTAATTATGCTCTTGGAACTACAGATGGTTTTATGTGGAGTAAGTTCACTTACTCCCCTGTGAATGTCATCAAGGTATTAACACTAAAAGCCCTGTTCCCACAGTGCCAACAGGTTGTTAAAGATCAGAGCAGCCGTGAAAAATAAAAGGCACTTCTGATCTAGAAAATCAATGACTTTGCAAAGCACTATTCATCAAAACAGGGATCCCCAAACTTTTCACTACCTGAGAAAATTTGAAGTATTTTTACCCACACGAGACTCAGAACTCAGTGTAACCAAACATCTCACAGAACTCAAGCCCTCCTGCACTTATTTGCTCCCTTCTGACTTAAGCTTCACCCAGACAAAGTCCAGCAGAACTGAAATTGAGAATTCCAATCTCATCTCTGACGTGCTCATATCCACTGGACAAGATGAATACTCCATGGATGAGTTTTCACATCACTGACTCAGAAGAGTGTTACAGTCCATTTACCTTGAACTCAAGGTGTTCCTGGCAAACACCCAGCCAACTACCATTGAGCTGCAACCCATATTTCTAGCAGCTTTAGCAGCTAAGGGCTCTATACTGCAACAAAGTGTTTTTTAATGTAAAACTTCCAAACTTATTTAAGAGTTCTTTCTTCGCAAGATATTCGAATGACTGCTTTCTCTTTAGGTCTCACCCTGTGGTTCAGTGATGGTGAAAGATCCAGACACTTCAGGTACTTTCAGAGCAGTAGGACTGCTAAAACTTTCCAGCTGCATACTTTGTAGCATTTGTGCAGCAGAGTATTGGGTCAGAAAGGATTTCTGGCTTCATCAATTCTTCTAAGTAAAACACCATAACCATTATTTCTACAGCTCTGCCCACCTCCACCAGCTGGAGGCTTTGTACTTGTGTTTCACTTAATATATTGCTTATCCAATATGAGAATGAGTGTTTCTTGTTCCCTAAGATTATGTTATTGAAACATCCTGACTCCCACACGAAGCTGTAGGGAACAAACCTAGAAAGTCCAGTAATCCTTTTGACAGTCTAATATTTTCATGGGTTTTTTTGGCTAACTAGAGATTCTTGAAGCACATCCCATCCTTCAGCCAGCAGCTAAAGCCTCAAATCATCACAGGTGCTTCACTGCAAACTATAATTATGTCATTTCAGCTGTGGAGAATTTACAAATTCTTTACTCTTGGATTCACATTCCTATTTGCATTTTTAGGCATGATAATTGGCCACGTAAAGCTAAGGTTTAGTAATTAAACATCACTACAAAATAAGAGAGTTCTGTTTCAAAACCCAATTTTAATAAGAAACTTCAGCAACAATTAATCCTATCAATTAACCCTGTCCCCAGCTTTACCTTGTTTTCTTGACTTGAATGCTGCTACTAAGTTTTTCCAGCACATATTCCCCAGTGTCATGATTGATAATAAGCACACAGTCCTTCTGATACGGCCTTTTATTTCCTTTAAAGACAGTCATTGGTGGAGTTGAACCCTGGTACAAAGAAAGAGCACATATTTGTTTGGTTATATTACCCTGTCCAAAAATTTATGAATACTAAGAGGAAAGAATGTATGTTTTGTTCTGAAAAAGAGGCTAAGCACTTAATGTTTAGTACCTACAGAAAATATTCATTCATGAAGAGAGAAATACAGAGAAAATGTGCAGTAGATCAGACATTTCCTCACAGCAATATTATGCCTTTCATCATTTTAAGTGTCTCTGTTGTGACAAAACATCTTCGCCATGGCTGCCTTTATTTACAGTTCTCATTCCCAAAATGGCAGCATAACTAAATTTGCATAGCTGTCCCTGACACGTATCAGAAATCTTCTTGATGTTTCTGCCCTGGAAATCATGGGTTTGGATAAGAAAGTTCTAATTATTTGTGCAGCAGAACTGTTGCCCAAGGAAATATGTGGTCAATTGAAAAATAATTTAAACTGCGCCACACATTTTACATAAATATATATGGCAGTATTTTCACAGTGGATTACAAGTAACTGTCACTTACAAACTGTTAAGAGCAGATGCCTTCTTCAAAGTCAGATTAGCATGCATGTGCCCATGCAATTATAATGAAATGTCTTCTCAAAGGCAAATGGGGTATTTTGATGCCTTCCAGAAAGTCCCCAAGTCCATACAATGCTAAAACCTTAAAAGTCTAAAGGCTTAGTCTGAGAAGCAAAAAAGACAAGAAACTCATGTGGTGGTGCACACTGGCTAACTGGTAATGCTGAGATTATGCTCAGCTGCACTGCATCCTTGCACAGCCCGGCCCATACACCTGGTTTTGAGATTACAGCCAGCTGAATCCATGGTCTATCTGCATGTAATAGAATGGATACACACCTGGCCATGTCAAAAAGCTGTTACACAAGGGGTTATGTTCTCAACTATAAAACATCCTCAGGCTTCTCTGTAATGTGTAGATACTGTATAAAAGAATGTGTTTTTAAAAATAAATGTTTATTCATATGCACCTTTACACATACTGTAGGAAAGCAACTGAAATCAGGGAGCAAATGGAAAAACCCTGCACTCTCCTATATATTATTCTAAGTAACAAAAAAGAACAATCACATTTTAACTACTCTGAAAGCAATTCCTATTCTCCATGTTGGTCACAGATAGAATATATTTGAATTTAAAATAGGTTTTGAACAGTAAGTGTGAAAAATCTGAGTTCCTAACAAAGACAAATTGAAAGAGATTCAGAAAGGATGTCTTAAGAAAGTCTAGTCTTCAAAGGCATGTTACATTTTTATCATTCCTACATTTAAGAGAGGAAAGTAACATTTAAGAAAGTAAAAAGAAAGCTTAAAGTCAAATCCTGCTAGCTGTTGGCAACTAGGCCAGGAAACATATAATACACAAACATAATGAAAATTGATCAAAGTTTGTTGGCTATCATTCTGCTACCCAGAAGCCTCCTAAAGCAGCAAAGACTGCGATTTTGGCTAAATAATATGTAGAAGTGTAAGTGCTTAAGCAAATTAAGCCTCACTCTTCTACTTAAAACTAAATGTTTAGGGTTTATATCAGTGCCTAAGTAACAGTGCCTTACAGATTTTGCTGATTACAGGACAGAATTGTTTTCACCTGTGAGGGTTTTTTGCCTGACAGAGTTCAAGAAGCACTTGGACAATGCTCTCAGGCACATGATATAATTCTTGGGATTGTTCTGTGCAGGGTAAGGAGCTGGATTTTGATGATCCTTGTGGGGACCCTTCCAACTCATGATAATCTATGATCTTCCTCTGTAGTACTCTAACAAGCAGAAATTTTCTCTTCTCCAGTCCAGATTGTT
Source organism: Serinus canaria (assembly GCF_022539315.1). NCBI lineage: Eukaryota > Metazoa > Chordata > Aves > Passeriformes > Fringillidae > Serinus > Serinus canaria. The sequence goes on from NC_066315.1 coordinate 42,760,602, forward strand.
TTTCAAGTACTAAATCCACATGTCGAAATAGAACTTCACTTTATCCAAGCTGTGAGAGACACCAAAATATTTCCACCAAACAAATTATCAGAGATATTCTCAGGCATTATGCAGTTTCAAAAAGAAAACCTCAATTCAGAATTTGAATGCTATCCAATTGTTGGACAACTGGGAAGCAAAGCAGCATCCAAGAAATTCAGTGAAACCTGTCAGGATGAAACAATCTTAAAACCTCTCATTCTTTTCCAGTATGCCAAGTGTTTTCTGTCCAGAACACAGGCAGCACTGCCTTGGAGCAACATACACAAAGTGGCTTGGTTGCCTCAGCCTTTGCAGCTTACCATAAACTCAAGGCTGCTCATACTGAGGGGAAGATAATCAAATTAAGCTCCTCAGCACAGAGATTACAAGTGATGCCACTCAACACAAAAAATTAATGAGCAACTCTGTTTCCAACTAATCCAAGATGAATGCTGCTGTTAGTTGTGCTGTTACCTGCTCTCCAATAGCACTACCACACTCATCCTTTCTACAGACAAAAACTCACACAAAGGAGTATGTGACCTCCTGCAGCACTGAAGGTGACCAAAGCCATATAATGAACAGGATCAGGGTGAAGCAGGCTACAGCTTCATTCAGTGAGAACTATCACAGTACCATCACCTACCAATTAAAACCAGGGGCATGCTGGGAAGAACAATACGAAAGGGATCTGACACAGGCTTCCAAACTGACTGGTGCCCCCCTGCAGCTACCAGACCCATTGATGTCTGTGAATTCTGGTTTATTGGCTTGACACATAGCATTAATTTCAGCTAATAAACAAATCCAGTTCCAGCACATGAGCGCTTTCTTTTGTTTTGGTAAGGAAACCACTGAATCTTCAATGACAAACCAGCTGCACCTATAAACAGATTGATCACTTGTTTTATTGCTGTTTGACCATCATCCTCACACAGTATATCTTTATGGCATCATTAGGGAAGTAAGTCGATGGGAAACTACTTCATGGCCACTTACCAGGACTGTCCCCTTGCTTTCAATGATAAAGCTAAAGGCAGGGAACCCTCTATGCCCTATCCATACACCACTGAGTAAGGGCAGGAGCATGCTTACAGGTCTTGTCTGTGGGTTCTGAACATCCAACCTTGACTGAAGCCTGAGTTACACTGCCCTTCTTCAGCAAGACACAGCACTAAAAACGGATGGAAACCAGGTTTACAGCTTCAGATAACAGTAAAAGTCTCCTTGCCTTTCAAGGAAGAGTAGGAAGGAAGGAATCAGAAGTAAAGAACAATATGACAAAGCCCCTTACAAAGAGCCAGCTGTACAGTCCTTTCCTAAAGTAACAAACTACAAGTCTGGCTGCTTGAATACTGAACTCCCAGTATTAATAAAGAAAGTGAAAATAGCATTTACATTAGACTGTAACAACACTGCAAATTTGTTGGAGAGAAAACAGGGGCACATATATAAGAGACTTACTGGAATATGTGGCAAAGTGATGGTAACGTCATCTCCTTTACCCACTTGGAGATCCCCCTCACAAGACGTATCAATTGATGCTGGCTTAAAATCATCTAAAGAGGAAAACAATTGTGATTACATTTGTTAGAGTCTCCAGAAGCATCAATGTGCCCTGCAAAGAGCTGCCATACATTTACAGTGATTATAGGGAATGGTTAAACACACACTAGTGTTTACAGCAGGGTGGAATAACAGACTAGTACCTTGTGTCTACATGTAGCAACTCAGTCATGTGGTGGCACCATATTCTGAGCTTCCTTTTTAAAATGGAAATAACGTTCTAGATCTTGTATTTGAACACCAAAAACAGACTTCTCCAAACGCAAGCTTTGAGTGGCACTTGGTTTTACAGGCAAGTGTAAAACTGTACCAATCAAACTCAAAAGAGTAACAACTTCCAAAACCCTGGGCTCTGCTTAGCTCTTGCCAATTACAAACCTGACGACTCCTCTGTGACAATCACCAATTTAATGACACCCACTTATCTCGTCTTACTGATATTTCAGTAATTTCTTTAACAGCTATCTGGCCTCCACGATAGGACTAAAAGCTCCTCATGGGTGGAGATCTCAGCTCTCACTTCTGAGGAAAAAAGAGAGGTGCTGATCTTACTACAGCAGCTTCATGCTGGTCCAAAGCCACCGTGGACAGAAACCATCAGTGAGGGAAGGCATTGTACTGGCCTTAAACTTACACTTGTTTTAGGTATTTATGCTCCGTTGTACAATGCTTTGTCTCCCAACCAAGGCACCTCTGTTTAATGTATTCATTTGAACTGAGAACATTTTAAGTCAAAAGTATTTTCCCCTCATTATTCTATTGTGCTGGTGAGCCATTAAAAAAAAAAAAACAGAAAAAGAAGCCTATCAGAACCTCTAATATCTTGAGAGAGGATTTAGACAAATTGAAATAAAATCACACAGCTATAGGCTAGTTTGCCTTGTGTTTGTTTTTATAAGAAGCCTGCATTCAACTCCAGCATCCCTGCATCTGAAGAGGTGCAATTATATTCATGATCAAGGCTTTTAATTACTGCATTAGTTATGAAATTAATACCTCAGAACAAATTTAAAATATAATTCCACAATGAAAAACACATTTGTAAAAAACTACAACAGGAGAAAAACTCCAAATCCCGGCTTGTAATAAATTCTCATTAAGAGGATGTTAGTGATTAATTGAGTTTTACTTTGACAGCACAACAAGCAGCATCAGACACACTTGACTTAATCTTCATGCCTTAACTGCCAGATCAAATCATAGCCTTCAATTTCATCGGAGCAATCTGTTTCTAGCTATTGTTTCCCTCCTACTTTATGTGCAAGCTTGCTAAATAAAATAAACCAGCTGTACAAGAGACAGCATCTTTGCCAAAACGGGACCAAGAGTTCCAACAGCACAGTCACCAACTTAAAAGGAATATCACTACCAGACTTCTTTCTCAGGCACAGCAATATAGAGTTACTTTAAACAAACACTCAACTAATTGTTTTCATTTTGTTAGCACGTGCCTGGCTAGTCCTCATCTAGATCAAGAGCACATATTTCCCTCCAAATATACCCACAGCTCTTTTCCCAAAAAATCAAATGTTTTCAAGATGTGTTTTTCAAGGATAATCCAGTTTCTCAGTATAGGAATGAAGTATCTTAAGAAGGTTGAAACAAATGTAGCCTACAAAATCCTCTCATTGTAGTTTGTGTGAAGAGGATTATGGCAATAAAATAATGTTTGGATCCCAGATAAATCATTCCAGAACAACGGTGAGGGGAAAAATATAACAAGACAATGAAGAAATCTCATTTAAAAGACACAGATGGAAAACAGAGCATTCAGAAAGATCTTCTGAAATAAAATTGCATGCTTCCAGTTGTAGCCTGAAGACCTTTGGCTTTGCAATCCCTTAGGAAATTGGTTATTGAAGCACTTTCCATTCTAGAAATCCAGTATATTTCCACCTGGATATAGTTTGGGTTTAACTCACACAGGATCAGGCACTTGGGTGGCCAGTATCACTAAAACTACTATTTGTGGTGTATGAATATAGGCAATGAGACCAGGCCTATATTTGTGCATCATAAACCAAAATATCCTACTGTTTTTTGTATAAATTCCCCACTTTCATAGAAAACTACTGAATTATAAGTTTAGTATTCTTTACATTCACTCTTGATGGTTTACCAGTCATTTTAGTAATAAAAACCGGACTCGTTTTGCTCAGATTTCTTGCCCCACAGAATTCAAGTACAGCAATACAATGAGTTCCTCTTCAAAACAATCTAGCTCAGGATTTATCTTGCATTTATTAGGCATTACTGTCAGTGTCTGAGTCCCTTCTGCTTGCTTTCCTGGGATAGTGATTTATTACAGCTGGCTGGAGTCGGGACAGCCAGGGAGAGCTCTTCTGGGATACACATTGCTTCATCAAGAAAACACCCAGTTAGAAACCCAACTCTGGATGCTCCGGCTACCTCTCCAGGCCGGGCCTGCGGTGGGATCTGTCCTGCGGTTAATTGCCACGAAGAGAACAAAACAAGATGGCAAAGCCACCCCCTTACGGGGGGAACTCTTCATGCTTCCGAGCGATTAATGGCAAACTTTCTAAAGCTGTTCCTTCGCCTTGGCCTGCCTCGCTCAAACCCCCTCCCCGCCAGCATCCACCTCCCCCTTCCTCCCGGGCGGGACTCCTCTGTGGGGAAAACACTCGTGGAGAGGAAAGACGGGCGCGGGAAAGGAGGAGACGGCTGTGGAGGGGCAGCAGGGAACGGGAGGGGGGAGCAGGGCGCTAAAGGAGATAGGAGAGAAGGGGGGAGACGGGCGATGAGGGGGCAGGAGGGAAGCGGGTAAGAAAGCGGGGACGAAGCGGGGAGGGATCGCCGCGATGGCGGAGCGAAGGAGGCGAGGGGAGCAGCGGGGTGGGCGCGGCAGAAGGAGCAGCGCAGCCGGGGGACGGGAGGCGAGCGGGGAGGAAGAGGCGGCCGCGGGGGAGGCGCTCACAGCGGATGGTGTGGAAGGAGGCCTTGGGCCGCCGCTCGAAGCTCTCGCCCAGCTGCAGCGGGTGCTCCTCCTTGTCCAGCAACGAGTTCGCCGAGCCGTTCATGGCCCCGCTCCCGGCCCGGCCGGTCCCTTCCCTCTCCTCCGTGCGCTGCCGCCCGGCGTCCTCCCGGAAATTCTCGGCTTTCCCTTCCGGGAACCCTCTCCGGGGCTGGCGGCGGGTACGGCGGGGCGAGGCGGGGGCCCGGGGCCGGGCTGGGGGTGCTGCCCCGGGGAGGGTCCCCGGGGAGGTGGGAGCCCGGCGCTCCCCGCCCTCGGTAGGGTAGGGCAGGGCAGGGCAGGAGGGGCTTTCCTTGCCTTCCCTGCCGGGGTATCCGAGCCCCGGCTACGCCGGGGCAGGAGCTGCCGGAGGGAAGCTGGTTCCGCGTGGTGGGACCGGAGGATCACACGGAGGTGTTACATGTTTGTGGGCTTAGCTCTGGATTAAACACCTTTAAAAGGCTCTTTAGCCTAAGGATGGGCTGTTGCGACTGAGTTGATCATCGCGCTGCCTTCCCACCGCAGCAGAGGCGTCACTGAAGGGACTGGCTCGCGTTTGTTTGCTTGCGTGTGCTCTCCTTCTGTGGTGAAATAATGGAGCGTGCCTGGGATATAGGCAGAAACACGGCAGAAAATGTTGCTGATTAAGTTTTTGTTTGTTTGTTTTGAGGACATGCTCTTCTTGAAGAGACGTCCTTTCGAAGGAGCCTCTTCTTCATAACCTCTTGCGCTGTTTTTGGAGGAAAAGGGGGCGTGTCTGTGACGCTGGACGAAATTCTGACAGTTCTTTACTTCATTTGCACGCTTCCGTATTTTATGTTTGTGTTTGTGTCATGACATGTACATATCATGATAGCATCGTCTATAACATGTACAATCCATGAAGAAATCTCATTTCTATGAGATTCTCATAGAATGTATTTTATCCTATGATAAAATACATAAGCAAAGTAGTAGCTTTGTTTGTTTGTTTGTTTGTTTTAGGGTGTGTATTGTTGTGGTTTTCTCATTTCCTTTTTGGTAAATTGACAGCAGTGCCTGGCTCTGGGCACTGATGTACACAAGTGGTGTGTGTTTGCTACCTGAGCTTCCCTGGAAGTTACTGGGTCATACAGGATTTAATTCCCATATTCCCTCATCCAGGATCTGCATGTTTATGACAAGGCAGATGTCAGAACCAGTTTAACATCAGAGAAAATGTTTGACTCCCTTCCCAGCCTGTGTGAAGCTCTTTTTATGAACTTCTGAAAATAAAACCACCTGTGAATCCTCAGGAGGAGGCAGTGGGATGAATGCTGGCACAGCCAGCTCTGGGCATTTTGGCCACAAGTACTTGTTTTGTTCCCTTCCTTAGGTGACATATTATAAATGTGTTTTCTCACAGAGCTGAGAGCAGGAAGGAGAAATGCTAATATGAATACACTTTGTTTCCTTAATTTGAATGTGACTGTTAAATGTCATCTCTTCTTAAGTTACCTTTTTTTTTCTGAAGTGTTCTAAGTGAGATTAATGAGAAACAAAGCCCTTGCATTCCCTCTCAATCTCTTTTAGTGAAAATAAAGTTACAGCTGCACCATCTTTCTCTTGTTGGGTTTCTAGAATGCAGAGGGAAGACCAGGATACTCTCAAGTGCCTTATTTAACTTTGACATCAGTGTGGTGTTGTATACAGTTCTTAGTTTAGATGAAGGTTTTCTGAAATTAAGAGAAATCTGGTACCATATAAGTCCATTGGGTAGGACAGATCACTAAAGTTGTAGTAAATGCATACTGTAATTATTTCTTATTTTTAATTCTGCTTCTAGATTCTCACTTATTTTACCTAAGTTAAGTGATGGAACCATACACTAAAGAAAAAAAATCATCCTTGGGTCTTTTATGTTCATGTTTGTGTGAAAGAATCTAGCATGTTCCAAGAAAAGGCCTCAGCAAATTGCTTAAATATATTACCAACATCTATTGAAGATGGTGCTTTCCAAAAAAAAGGCCATAGTGCTCGAGTCCTTAGCCCAGAAGAAGTGGAAAAACTGGCAAAAGATCAGGTTTTGGTGTCTGAGTTCAAACAACTAAAACTGGAGAAAGAGGCACAGAAGAACTGGGATCTATTTTACAAAAGAAACAGCACCAACTTCTTCAAAGACAGACATTGGACAACCAGAGAGTTTCAAGAGTTAAAGGCGTGTCGTGAGGTAAGGTCTGTGCAATTCTGCTGTAAAAGATGGGACTGATTGTTTCCAATCACTTGTTCCCAGGGGAATTAGTAATACTTAGAACAAAGCCATTTGGGTAAGAGCTGACACATGTAAAGTTTGCAGTGCCCTGTGTGTTTTCATTTCAAAGGTAATGTCTCAGAATCACATGCATCAGTTTAGTTTCAGTTTATAATTGGCCCTTACTGGATAGGGATGCATTCATAGCATCCTGGATGCTGATAATGCAGTCTGGAATATTTGGTTTTTGAGTCCTAAAGTAGACAGCTTGTCTCTCTGTGTGCAAGCTGGTGCACTTCAGTACACTTCTTTAAAGAAAAGCATCCAGAATTGCAGGCTGGCTGCTGAACACAGTTAGGGAGAATAGCCAGATGCATCTGTTGTTCCTTACAGCTGAATAAAAAACAAGGCAGAAATAGCACAAGTCTGTTGATTACCTAAGGGGTAGATGACTGAAGAAATATTAATATGTTCTAAAATAATTTCTAATTTTGCAGAAATTTGGGATGTCTGGGTTTTAGTGTCAGATTATGCAGTGGCTGTCTACTTTGGTTTTTTGTGAAGAATCCTAATTAAAATTGATTATAGCTTTTAAAAATGCTGGTTGAACAGAGACTCTGCTCGTATGATGAGAAAACAAAAGTTATGTTTTGTCTTGTATTGCTTTCTCCCCAGTTTGCAGATCAAAAACTGACCATTCTGGAAGCAGGCTGTGGGGTTGGGAACTGCTTGTTTCCACTCTTAGAAGAAGATAAGAATATTTTTGCATATGCCTGTGATTTCTCTCCTAGAGCTGTTGACTATGTGAAGGTTGGTGTGATATTTGGAACTTCTTTTAGAGTGTTTTTTAGGAGCTTCTAAAATTACAAATGACTGTAACAACAGACTTCTCTTGGCTTCCTTTTTGTAGGAAGGGCAGAATATGCTTTGCCAAAAAAATTGAGAGTGATGCATTTCAGTGGAGATCCTATGTAAGAAGCCAAATCATTGCTCAAGACTTGGCTTTTAAGTGTCAAATTAGAGCATTATGGTATATTACTTGAATGATTTATGAAGACAGTGTTTTTTGGGTGCACTACTATGTCTCTGCTGACTGTGCAATAAAAGCGAAGTTTTGTTTGTCAGGGAACTTACATTTAATAGAGGGAGTCCCAAGGAGAACGTTAAAAACAAGGCTGGGAAAATTATTGTTAAAGGGATTTGTAACCTGATTAGGAGTAGGTGTGTTTACACTTAATCGTGGGTACTGCAGTCCAAAGTGGAGCCTTGCAGCAGGGCTGGTGGTGGCTTTGGGCATTAAAAGTCTTTATGAAGTTTGTAATCACAGGTAAATTTCTATATATCTGTTAACTGAAAGCATTGTGACCAAGAGCCACAAGGCACAGACAGCATTTATCATGCAAGAGATGAGAAGAAATACCTGTGGCAAAGAGAAGAGGACAGCAGCTCCCTGGGATGCTGTGGCTGCACCCCAAGATGAGGTTGGGCTGAGCCTGTACCCTGGGTTTTGGATGACATAATGTCATCTGCCTCCACGGCTCTTGCTGAATTTATTTTTTGCCAAGACTGAGGTTTTGTTTTCCACGGCAAAACTGTGAGCTAGAGCAGTCCAGCTGCAGATTATGTGACAGGAACCCTGACTGTTTGCACTCTACCTGTAGCTCAAGAGCTTTACTTTCATCACCTTGTAATATGTAATTTCTTTCAATAGAGTTTAAGTGTTCTTTAAAAGAAGCAGGGGTAAAACAGAAATAGTACGTTTTCTGAATTGTCTTAGTGCACATTCCTTCTCAAATTTGTGGGAACAGACTACTCTACTAGTCTGTGAACAGACTATTCTACTAGTTAGAGTTTCACTATTGTAGTTAGCTGCAAAGAATTTCTGTGTTAGCTGTAGCCACCTGTTGGAGGTTAAGATTATCTTACCACTGTGTTTTGTGTCTCTCTACTGATTAATTTCACAAGATTTTTACTTTATTTTAGCAACAAATGCTGCTAATTTTCAGTGAAAGCTTGTTCTTTTAATTTCTCTAGAAAAATGCCTTATATAGTGTTGAAAGATGTAAAGTGTTCCAGTGTGATCTTACCAAAGATGATCTTCTAGACAATATACCAGCAGATTCCGTGGATGTTGTCACACTGATATTTGTGCTTTCTGCCATTCATCCTGACAAAATGCATCTTGTCCTGAGGAACATTTACAAGGTAAAACCAGCTGATTTCACAGCCTTTAAAGCACTTTCCTTCTTTTTAGCTCAAAAGTATATTTTATTTCTGAGAAAATTACTCTCTTGCAATGGTGAGTTTTCATATTATATTCCATGGATGTGTTTTGTTTGTTCACCAAGTGTGCAGGACTAAAATATATTTTACAATTTCCTTTTTTTATCTCCTGGAATTGTGAGATTGCTTGGATTGAGACCTGATTCAAAAAAGATATAAAAATATATAAAATATGGCCTTCATGTACCTGAAAAGGGCTTACAGGAAAGATGGAGAGAGATTTCTACAAGAAAGAGCATGTAGTGACAAGAAAGGGGGAATGGATTCAAACTGACAGTAGGTTTAGATTAGATAGTAGGAAGAAATTCTTTAGGGAGGTGCTGGTACAGGTTGCCCAGAGAAGCTGTGGATGTCTTCCTCCTGGAAGCGTTCAAGGCCAGGATAGATGGGGCTTTGAGCAACCTGATCTGGTGGAAGTTGTCCCTGCCCATGGCAGGGGAGTTGGAACCAGGTGATCTTTCAGGCCCATTCTATCCCAGGCCACTCTCTGACTCTGTGATTTTAAAGCTGTGACTTGGGTTGTATGCTGTGAATAATGTTTATATATTGCAGAGCTGTGTTCATAAGTGAGCCAAAATTAATTTCCAGAGATCCAGTGACCTGCAGTTAGGATGTTGCTGTTATTATGAAACATATTTGACCTGTGGTGATTTAAAAGTGGAGTATTCAGAAGTCAACATTAATCTAGAGAGACTCACTCCCCTAAGCTGTCTTTGTTAGTTGACAGACTTGGACAGGGTGGGTCAAACAACCTGAACTGTGATTGTTCTGAATTTTCTTGAGATGTCATATATTGACTGCAGAGGAAAACAGTCAACATATTTTTTTACTTTTGCATACGAGTGTATTAAGGGTCTTTTATTTTCTGATATTATTTGGCTTACTATCAGCAGCTTGAAGAAGGAACATTAGGGGTTTTTTTTTTATATCTCCAGCTGTTTTCCAACATCAGGATTGGTTCTTAGTTCATATAAATATTTAGATATCTAAAATCGGCATGGGCAATGACCATGTATTTATGAATTTTAAACTATAGCTTGCTTTCTTTACCAAAAAACAATTTTAAATATCCATTATGTGCTTTGCTAAAATGGTTTCTTATTTATTTCGTAACACATTGCATATTCTTTCTCCCCTGAAAAAAGAAATGTCACAATATTCCAAATTTTATTGTTAACCATTAAAGAAAATCAGGTGCTAAACAGGATAATAGCCAACGGAAAAAAATTGCCCTGTTAGGAATTTTTATTAAACTGTGTATTTTCTTCTTTTTTCTGTGTTTGAAGAGTTGCTAATTTAGCTGATCAGCACCCAAATAGGTATTGTAAAACTAGTTGTAGTCTTTTATTCATGGGGAAACATTTTTAAGAGTCAATCCAGTTTTTGGACAACCTTTTTGTTGCACAGGGAATGAATTATATCTATATCTATCTACATCCATCTATCTATTTATCTATAGATATAATTATAGATATCTATCTCACTGTTGTATTGTATTCCTGTAATCTTGTATTGACTGTGTTAGTCTACCTTGTCTTAGTTACCTATGTCTGTACATGTACACAAATAAATATACCTATATATGACTAAATCTGTTTAGCTTATTAAAGCATGTGTGTATTATGTGATGACAGGTATTAAAACCAGGCAAGTGTGTCCTGTTCCGAGACTATGGCCTCTATGATCATGCAATGCTCAGGTTTAAATCAGGCAGCAAACTTGGGGAAAACTTTTATGTCAGACAAGATGGGACAAGGTCGTATTTTTTTACTGAAGGTAAGACATGTTGTAGAGTGCTTTCTTTTCTGTACATCTTCTGTTCAAACTTTCTCCAGCAAACTGCCAGCATGCCCATGGAAGTTCTATTTTGTGTGGATGAGCTGTTAAATTGTGGTTTATTGCATTTACCATCCTTTTTGGGAAGAAGCAGTTATTTAGGATGGCAGAACTTCGGTGAGCGCTTTCTTGTCTATAAGCTTGTTGTATGGGCTATAATTCTCCAAGAGGAGGAGTTTCTGAATTAGCTGAATTTCATTCAGGTTTGTTACCTAAGGGGAAAAGACCTGTGTTCAGTAAGAGAATTAATCATCTTCATGAAACAAGTAAGCAATTCTTTTGGCATCATTCTTTGTGCAGGTGAGCAGGATGAGATTTATTGACTTCTAAAAGCAGAACCATGACTGCTGCACTGAGAAGCTCATGCACAAATCCTGCTGAGATAGCACTGACTAGCTGTGGTCACTCTGTCTTCTAGGGTTTGTTTTTTAGTGAAGACAATGCAAAAAACCATTTCCATGTGATACAGTATTTAGTTTTTGTTCAGTGGTCATAAGGGTTTAGGAGGAGGGGTAGTTATTGCAGTTTACTGGTGGAGAATTTGAAGCTCAGAGACATGAAGGAATTTGCTTAGAATCCCAAAATGAATTGGGTTTATAGCTTGGCTATAGCTTCTAATTCCCAGTTCCTCATGCTAAACTCGCTACTCCCCCCATCACTTGTAGAGCATTGTGTAACAAGAGCTGTGAATTTATTTCTGTGGGGTTCTTTGTTCTTAGTCTAAAGCAAGATACAGCTGCTGAAGAGACCGATTTGGAGCCAAGTAAATGTTATTAATATTTTATGCCATAACATATTGACTAACTGCTTCTGATACATAAAAACCATTATTCTTCTCTGAGCTCCCCCTATTCTTTATAGGTGTCCTGGTTTAGGACAAATTAGGGGAAATCTCCGAAAGGGAGTCCCCTAAAAACAAACCTCCAACCACCCCTCCCCCAATACCGGGTTCGGGAAGGAATTCCTCGGAGGAGCTAAGTGGAAAATAAAACCTATTTAATAACAAGTAACAAAAGAACACTCCCCAACACAAGAAAAGAAAAAGAAACCAGGCAGTGTTGTGGAGGGTGCTGAGCGTCTCTCGCAGACTCCGGGGGGTCCTGGACGTCCCAGGTCAGGTCCGGAGCCGGTACGGTATCTTCAGGGGAGGGTAAGAAAGAGGGAAAGGAAAAAAAAAAAAAAAAAAAAAAGAAGAGCGCAAAAAAACCAAGCAAGCCAAGCTAAGCAGCAGCAGCAAGCAAAAGCAGCCAGCAAGCTAAGCAGCAGCAGCAGCCAGCCAGCCAAAAGCAAAAGCCGAGGTGCCCGGTCACCCTCACCCCCCCCCCGCCTCCCCGCCCCGCCGCGGCAAGACGGCCGGGGGGGGGGGGGGAAGAAAGGCCAGACACAACACACGATATTGGGATAAAGGCTGTCACCCCACGACAATAGGACAATGATGAAATCTAATATAATGCAGTGCTACAACTTCATTGAAGCATTTCTAGATCTGTTATTTATTGATTTTTAGTTCTCTTTAAACAATTAGCTCTTACAAAGAGAATGGATGCTAAAGGGAACAAATAAGATACTGACCTATCTGTGGAATTTTAAATCTCATTTTTATTGTGTTTTAGAGTAGTTTCTGAATGAGAAGTTCCTTGCTAGTATGCATGCTTCCCTTGCAAGAAGAATTGAGGTAGGGATGAGGAAGAGGAAGAAAGGAGAAAAGAGAATTTATTTTATATTGCTCATGTCAGCAATTGTTTTTCCTTGGGCTAGTCTGTGACTGTCTCACAGATCACCTCTACTCCCATTTTTAATCATTATGATCTCATTCATTTCACGTAAACATTGCTTAATACTTGAGAATTCTTTTGTTACTGGAGACATGACTCCCATCAGTTTCCACAGAGGTTGCAACCTTTGCTGTTTTTCATTTCTTTAGCACTGCATTGGTACACCAAGTTATTGCTGCATGGGGTGATTTGAATTATACTTGTTTATAATATGGCAGATGGCAACACCAAACTTCTTCCATGGGAAAAAAAAATCCATTCTTCTGCTGTTTGAAATAATACTAAATTTGTGTAGGAATGCGTGGTTGTAGTTTTGTATTATGAAATATGTGCAACTTCCTCACAATAGGATTTCAATAGGTCCACAATGGAGTGCTGTTTATTTATATTTCATTGGTGTGGGTTCCCATTTTACATGAACACACAGTGTTTACAGTCATGGTGGGCTTGGGTTGATCTAATCCTGCAGTGCCACCAAAGTGGGTGGTCTCATCTTCCTCAGCACACCATCTCTGGTGGTGCTTCCTGTACCCACATGATCTCTGTTTCATCGTGCTAATCCCCCTGAGCAGTTAAAAATGGAATGTCTTTGTTTTCTGTCAAGTAACGGAAGTTTAGAACAGCTTAAATGTACTGTGAAATTGCTGCCTGAGTAAGTGAACTGAGGTGCAGGAAAGGAAAAATTATGATTTTTAATTAACATGACAGGTCAATAGCATGAGCAGACCTTCCTGCTGCATAGGTCACCCTGTTTGTGAGGTGCTTCTGCCTTCCCTGAGGGAAATAGGCTCTGAGTAAAATTTTTTTGTTTATGGAAAATACTTTCAGTTCAACTTAGTGGAGTCTTGATACCTCCATATCCTCTTTGCCATTTTGTCAGTTTTTCTTTTGAGCAATTGCATGTAACATGGGGTGTTACTCTTCGCTGAGCAGAAGCGTATCTGCACAGCTGGATTACCTTTGAAATATTTGTGGTAAATGATGTATTCAGCTAGTGAAGGTCAGCTGCACAAAGGGAAAATGCACTGGTGTCAGTCACAATGAGAATGACAAGGCTTAATAAAAATAAGAGATGTGGCAATTTTTGGAAATTCAACTGAGTAACTGGCTTAAGCCCCAGTTTTACAAGCTGTTTTGCTTAGGTTGATGTTTCCAAAGGAGATCTTTATTGATTTTTATTCAGCAGTCTGCCCACGTAGAACAGCTTGAAATCTGAAGGCCTGTGTGATTTTCATGCTGTAACACATAAGAACATATGCTTATATAAATGCTGTCTGGTGTTTTAAAAATAGTTTAAACATAATATTTTATCTTCTTTTTTTTAAATTCTCTTTCAGAGTTCTTATCTCAGCTTTTCAAGGCTGAGGGATATGAGCAAGTGGTCAATGAATATGTGCAGCGAGAAACTGTGAATAGGAAAGAAGACTTGCGTGTTCCAAGAGTTTTTCTTCAAAGCAAGTTTCAAAAGCCTTTCAGGGAGACATAAGTTCATTGCTTGTTTGAAATGGAAACTAGCACATCAGCTGTGTGCTCATCTTTCTGGTGAAGCAAAAATGTTGGCATCCAGTCCCTCTTGTTGGTTTACATCCTAGGATACAAAATATGAATTCTATTTCTAATTCAATTTTAAGACAGTCTAGTGATGCAGGCAACCTGTTGAGCATCTGTATTCCTGCTTCTAAAATAAAACCTGTGCCACATTGTTGGAGGAGCAGGTAAAGCATATAAATAAACTTCCATTTTTATTAAAAACTATTTTTAAATAAGTATCCTGTGTTTCCTGTCACTTGTGATTTTTGAGGCTCGTTAAAGTTACAGTATTTAATTCACTTTCAGTACTTGTAAGACTTTGGAATGTACTTTCTCAGGTACAGGAATGAAACAGACTCAGTGAGCAGTATAGTGTAAGCTGCCTTAATATTTTGATAATGATATCTTTTTAATATGCTCAGCATTTAGATGTGTAAACAAATGTTTATATTCTAAGGCAGATCCTAATTGATCTGATTTCATGCTTGAAGAAGCATGTTAGCAGATCAGGTTGTATTTATCCCTAATTAATTTAAGATGTTCTTCATTTAATGTGCAGAAATATTTGATGTTTTGCAAGTCAGTTTCCTGTTTGAAACTGAAATCAGTATTTCTTTGATATGAAGTGTAGTCAGCTGCTTCTTTCCTGGGCAGAGGTCTTAATTCTTTTCCATCACTCCCAGGAAAGCTGTGTTGGTCTTTGCTCTTCCTACCACTAAAAGCCACCATAGTGTTGCTGCTGCAGATGTAACTTCTTGAAGGAACTTCATCCTTTCCTTACAGCTCTTTTCACTGTGGCACTTTGCACTGCAGGACCTTTTCAGTGCTCTTGGATGATGTAGTTTCAAAATCATGCCTGGATTTTTAACCTGCATTTTGAGCAGCTGCAGTGCAGCAGAGGAAGGCCAGAAGTATCCAGTGACTTGTGCAATGGCCTGTGCTGATCCCATGTAATGTACACAGTTTGCAACAGGGGAAATTCCAGTGAAATACTGAGGGGAGATCAAATGCTGGGGCAGGGCCCAATGAAGTTTTGGAGCCTTCATTCTTGGGAATACTTGGAATAAGACTGGCCAAGGCCTGGAGCATCCTGTGACTGTGAGGGTGGCCCTGTTCTGAGTAGGGTTTCAGTCTCTGGCTATATATATGAGTATGTGATTGCTTGGCTCAAGCTGTCATCCCACTGGAATTGTGTGTAGTTAGATGACCCAGTCATACACATCTGATGTGGACCAGCGGTGACTTTTTCCCTCTGTTTATGACATAGGATATAATAGTGAATTTTTTTTTCCAGGCTCTTAACACTAGGTGTATTGTGCATGAAACGAAAGAAATAATAATTTTCCAGCCTGAAGCTTAATGTTACAAAGTTAACCAGTCAATTTTTTTTTTTTTTAACAAATTGCAGCTGCCAAAGGTCTTATTTGGTTGATATGGTTAGAAATAAATTTGCAACAGATCACAAATCTTTGGCCTCAGGAAAAAAAAAACCTTAAATCATTCCCAATTCTCCTAATGACCCTTTGAGGAGGGTTATTACATGTCATCTCCTTTTCCTATGAAGGGTATTATCCCAGAGATTTATGCATTGCTGGGCCCTGCTGTGCAACCCATTAGCTCTTTCTGCCATGCTTGTAATAAATATCTAGTAACACTTACAGTAAATGAAAAGCTGTTGCTAAAAAGAGATATAATGATGACAGCACTATCCTAATCTGAGCTATCATAATTTGGTGGCTTTCATCAGCACTTGTTCTTCTTTAGCATGGCAGTTTTGCAATGACTACGTGTAGTCTGAGCTCTGTTGATATTTAGTGTTGCTTGCAGCCTGTAACTCCAAGTGTCTTTCAGGACTGCAGGCTTTGTCCTTTTGGAGTATATAGCACATTAATGAGACTGAAGGAATGCCTTGTGTGGCTTCTTATCGTGGGCTGTGTGCTTGTCATCACATGCAAAGGCAAGTGGAATGAACTGTTCATCCCCAAAAGGAAATGAGATGTAGGCAAGAATCAAAAATATTAATCAGAGGACCTGAGTCAGCCCAATAGACTTAGCTAATAGACTCAGCCAGCCACTGAGTTCCTTTTTACACTGAGCTATTGCCAGAACAATAATTCATGGTTTTGTGTGTGGCTATAGCTTCAGTATTTCTGTGTACACTTTTTTGTGTAGCAGCATGTCAAATGGAGTGCAATATTTCTAACTTTTTAAATTATATCTCATTCAATCTCATTTCCAGTCAGACCTGCAAAATAAAGTAGCATGCATTAATGCCCCTGCCAGAAAGATCATCTTCTGTAGTTCTCATGAAGTAGATGTTATTTTGAGATGAATGGTCAGAAAGGTTAATTTTATTTCTATGACTCTGCTTCTGTGGACTTTAAATCATGGCAAATTTTTGTAACTGTGGTAAAGTTTGAGGAAGCTGAATCAGCTTTAAGAAATCCTTGCCTCATCATGTGAGACATAGTAACTGATGGGGTGCATGTGGTTGCTGCAGTGCTGACTAAAGTGGATCTACTCCACCAACTCTTCAGTCTTCCCAAGCTCCAGTAAGCTCACCAGCAGCACATGCCAGCAATACCTGTACCTTGTGTCCTTGAACAAACTGCAGGGATAGGACAAGGAGTTAGTGGCTCAGACTGAAAGAGGGGAAATTGAGGTTAGACATAGGGAAAAAATTCTTTACTGTGAGGGTGGTGAAGCCCCAGAACAGGTTGCCCAGAGAAGCTGGGGATGCTCCTTGTCTGACAGTGTTGGATGGGGCTCTGAGAACCATGGCAGGGGGACTGGAATTAGGTATCTTTAAGGTCCTTTCCAACCCAAACCATTCTGTGAAGAACTGTCCTTAGGGAGATGTAGTAATCAGGGATAATGGTGTTAAAATGACTTGGAGAAAAGCATATATGCACTGAATCATGCTCACCTTGCACAACCCAGCCACTGTGCTGTGATTGTAATAAATGTCCTGATTGTTCTTTGATTTGTCTGCAGTCAGTGGAGGCTGCTGAGATGACTCAATTGTCTGTAGAAGACCTTCTTTTTGTTCCCCTTAAGATGAAGCAGCTGCTGCATTTGGCAAGCATAAGTCGTAAGTTCCTTTATGCCAACACGCTGTTCTGAGCAATATTTAGGATAGAAGGAAATAATTGTTGAAGTACTGGGACTGAGAAAACCCAATTTTTAAAGAATTATTTGGTGCCCTGAGCTTACGTTCTCTGATGTTTAATAAAGTTTGAAGTTGGATTAAAGTTTTTCCCGAAGTCAGGGAATCCTGAATGCCACTTTTCAGTGTGGGATTCTCTGATGTCTCCTCCTGGAATTGGACAGCATGTATTAAGGAATGATGTTAATGAGCAGTGAGGACATGGATAAGGTCTGACTGTCGTCTATTTTCAACAAATTTACAGAAGTATGAAGTCTTTGAGTTCTCTGACATTGTGTGTCCTTTCTGTCAAAGGACAGCTTCTGTCGAATTTGGGTGATGTAGTCTGATGTGTGACAACAAGCTACAACTAGACAGAAATCCACACAGGTATTGTGTCTGTACTGTATGGATGGGTGAGCTTTCTTTCCTTAGAAATATGCACTACTGAGAAAAAAGCATTTGGACTTTAGGGTGATAGTATCACAGCAGGTTTTATGTGGTTCATTTGGTAGCCAAAAAGCTATTTCAGGTGCATCTTCCAGGTACCTGAAAGCTCCTTGGGTTCCAAAGGCAGAATATTGAAGTAATTAATGTAATTCTAGAGCCATGGTTGATTGTGCATCACTTCTATGAAACCAAGTGCTATCAAAGGGAGACCTGAAACTCCAGCAGCTGTAAGCAGCCTTGGTCTCCTAGGAGAAAACTGGTGTATGAAATTGAAAATGTCATTAATATGCTCACCTGTTATAATTTTTTTTTTGCTTGATCTGTTGAACAGTTCAAACATCTGAATATACTGAAGAACACAAATTAGGAAGTGCTTTATGGAAGAGTTAGTTTGTGTATATATATATATATATATATATATATATATATATATATATATATATATATATACACACACATATATTTATATATATATTTTTTTAATATATATACACATATATGTGTGCTTATTTGGAGAGGATATCGGTGTTAAGCATCAGTGTGTGAAGGAAAAATGGTAAGATTATGTTAAAATTTCTAGGGAAAAAAAAATTCCTAAGTTTTACAGATCAGGGATGACATATAAATAAATAAGCTGTTCATCTAAAAAGTGAAATTTTGGAAATGGAAGCCTGCAGGTTCCAAAATTAGGCTGATGTTCCAGGGAGGCAGGAAGGTGTGTGGTATTAGTAATACATGCAAGACTCTGTGGGAAGCAGAATTTTATATTGGAAAGATATTGCTGAGATACAATTAGTGAAAATAGATAAGAATTTTTAAAGGAGTTTTACCTTACCATGATATAGCTGTGATGAATTTTTCACTGGTTATAATTGTTATTAGGGAAGATTTTGAGCCATTTCAAACATTTGGGAGCAAACATTTGCTAGTGATGCATATTGCCAAAACATTTGACCCTTGGGTGCAGTAGGCTCAGGATATGAGTATGTTTGTGCTCTGTGTTTGTAATGTGAGTTCATTTATTAGAGCACAGGCAGATGGTGAGCCTGCACTGTGGGGAGGCACACAGAGGCATTGCTTGCAAAGATAGAAGCTATTAGCCAGGTGAGATGTTCCATTAGGGAACCTTTTTCATTCCCACTTCCTAGGCTGATGTGCACTGTTCATTGTATTTGCAGCAGGGTGCTGTGAAATCAGGGAAGACAAGGGCCCAAGAAGACGACTATGTGATTCTTCCAAATTAATGGTGATTTTGTGCATTTCTAGTTAAATGATTCTGTTTGTGACCATTTACCCTCTTTCCCAGCAAATTTTAGGTCCCAGCCTCGAAAAATTAGATTGCTTTTGAAAATCTTTGCCAAAGACATAGGCTTAACTTATATGCTTGAAAAATATATGATGTGAAATATTTAGAAAGGCAGCTGTGGGACTGAAAATACAAATCCAGCTCTGTTTTCCTCCTTTGACTTGAAAGAAGCTTTATACTTCCCTGTAACTTCAGTGCTTTTTCACAGCTCCCACTTTGAGGTGCTGTGCTGTCTTAAGTTAGATGGCACCAATCAACTGCAGCTCTGCTTTCTGATGCCTGTAGCATCCAGAGAAGTTAGAATGGAAATAAATGACGGTAGCTACAGGGAAAAGTCAGAAAGTAGGCAAATTACAGGTGGACAAGCCTGCTTACTGTCTGGGCTCCACTCACTATTTTTCCACAGCTCATTTCTCTGGACCCTTGGATTGCTGTTGTGAACTTGGTACAGCAGAGAAGCTGCTGTTCAAAGGGATAATGATATCTTCATACCTATGGGATTGTTGTGCATCTGAAATGTAAGGATATTAATGTGCTTTTTTTTGGATCTTTTTCCCCCAACTTTGTGTTCAAACTTCTGTTTGAAATAGGACTCTTATTTGGAATTCTTATCATCTAATAAAAGTCTTTTTCATTAAAATGTAACTGGCCTGTTGCTATTTTGCTAAAACCAGAGTGTTCAAAAGCAGGATGGAAGAAGTTAAGGAGAGAGGAAAGGAGGCTTCTTTTCATTACACAACTAAGAGATGTTCTGTTCTATTTGTTTTATTTGCAAACCACATTTCACAGGAACATGAAAATAGTTTGAAGATGCCTCAAAACCATTGCCACCATTTTTTCAGAGCTACCTTCAGGAGGATAGTTCTGAAATCCTGTACAACTTCATAAACTTGGCTGTGACCATCTGGGTGAAGTCTCTAATCACAGATCTCACATTTAGAATTTGAGGGTGCTTGGTTGAGTCCTTTAGGACCTGGCCTCAGGGAGCATCAAGTTTGTGACCTCTTGACCAGATGAATCTGAGTCACTCAAAGTTGAATATGCAGGTGTTTGGACTTGCCACCTGATGCAGCAGCATGCCCCCTTGGCTCCATCCAGTGTATGCCAGACTTTTGCTGGCTTTGGATCAGCTTCCAGTAACAGTTTCAGGTTGTGGTTTTGGTTTTGAAAGCAGCTAATAAATTAAGGATCTGCAATTATCTGTGTAATCTTGACCTTGCTTGGCTGGGAAACAATGGCCAGGAAAAAGCCTGTTAGAAATAAAACTCAGAAGAGACAAGAACCCACCTCAAAGTAAACTGAACCAATCAAGCTAATACAGAGCCAAGAATGTATTTTAGAAATAGTGAAAAATCTTCCTCTTACAAATTTTCCTCTATATGAAATACTAACCTGCCCTTAGGCTTAAGGGTTCCTTTCCAAGCTACTTTCCAAGTTCCAAAACCCATAAACCTTAAAGGAAAAGAAAATACCACAAACAGACCCTACAGCCCCTCCTAAAGTAGGGCAGTGGTGTTCTCAAAAGCCCACTGAAGAGGGGGTAAGCTTAGCAACTGAGAGCTTTAACCTCAGTTCCATAATGTGCAGTTTGTACTCCATTTTCACAGACTTCTTTATGGGAGATCTTTGCCTGATTCAATCACCAATAGTAGATCAGTGAGATAAAATGATTTTGCAGTTAGAACAGATCTTAAGATACGTTAGTACTTCTGTAAAAAAACAGGTTACCTGTGAATGACTGAGGAAGGGGCAAGACTGTTTTGTTCATGCTAGCAGCAACATAGTTTGTTCATGTGCCAGGCCAGCCTGTTGTTTGGCAGGAAATTCAGTGTCAGGCAGCATTATGTTGTACTGTAAAAAAATTCCAAAAATTAATATCATTGTCTTTAGAAATTTATTTTTTTAGAAAAAGCATCTTTCAAAAATTTCAAGAGAGGAGCTTGAATGGGCCTGCAGCATTCAAGCATGCAACATCCTAGCATGAAACTAAAACTGTAGCTGCAACAGTAGCAGTATTCACATTTAAATACCAAACAAAGCTGAAGATGTGCAATGCCAAACTTTGCTCCAGTGACACTCAAATGGTTTTGCAGCATAGATAGCAGTAGTGTAACTCCCTGTTACTGTGATGATATGGTTTCTGTTTCATGTAGCCTTGTAGAGAGTTGTGAATATGTTACTGCTGATTACATTCATAAATATGAGTAAAGTCTGAGGCATAAATATAAGCAAAGTATGAGAAATTTTCTTTTGTGGCTTGATTTGATAATTCCTGGAGCTTTTCACATAATATATCCTTACTTCAGCTGATTTTATATTGCTATTGATTTTTATGATGCGTGTCTTAAATATTTCAGGACGTGGAAAGAAATACCAACTACTGGAATTATAGATTGTACAGTATGACAGAAGAGTCTCAGAAACCAGGGTGAATGGAGCCCCAATGCCAAGTTTAACACATGTCATCTTCCAACAAGGAATCTATTGAACAAACCCCTTTAAAAATGTTCACTACATGCTTGTTGTGGTGATGTCTGGGAGCCCTTGAATGGGACAGCATTTTCCTAGGTGCTGTGGACCCAGAGAGTAAGAGACAATCTCGGTCCTGAAAACTGTAACCATTCAATTATGCAAGATGGGTAAGAAGAGGAAGAAAGGACATCCCTCTTGTGGTAAGACACAGAGATTAATATTTTCCCTACTTCAAATTTAAGTGTGAAAATGGGACTGAAGAAATTATCTCCCATATCTTGGTTCAGTATCTAACTAGCAATCTTGATGCAGAGCAGATCCTTTATTAATGAGAGATACTGGCTCTGATGACAAAAAAACTGGTTCCTGAATGTCTTCTTACTGCAATTTGAATGATGAGTACCATTCCCAGCCCTGCTGTTGGTTTCCTTGGTGACTTCAAGCCTTTACTCTCACTTTCTGCCTTGCAGGGAGAAGGGAAAGATCTTGGAGTGAAAACTGAAGAATCATAAAATTTTTTAGGTTGGAAAAAAATCTCTTTTAAGATCATTCTGTCCAAACATTAACCTAGCACTGCCAAATCCACCACTAAACCATGTCCTTAAGTGACATATCTACAAATCTCCAAAGTACTACTAGGCATGGTGAATCCACTGCTTTCCTGAGCAGCCTGCTGTAGTGCTTGACAACCTTTAGGTGAAGACATTTTTTCCTCATATCCAAACATTCCCTGGTGCAGCTTGAGGCCAATTCCTCCTGTACTATCACTTCTTACTTGGTAGAAGGGACTGATCCCCACCTGCCTACACCCTCCTTTCAGGCAGTGGTAGAGAGTGATAAGGTGTCCCCTGAACCTCCTTTTCTCCAGGCTAAATACACCCCAGCTCCCCCAGCTGCTCCTCATAAAACTTGTGCTCCAGACCCTTTACCAGCTTTGCTGCCCTTCTTTGGACATGCTCCAGCATCTCAGTGCCTTTTTCAGGGGCCCAAAACTGAGCACAGGTTTTAAGATGTGGCCTCAGCAGTGCCAAGCACAGGGGGATGATCACTTCCTAGTCCCGCTGGCTGCATAGGTGTAGTGGGTCACAGAAATTTGCCCATGGATTATGGGATCTTCATTATGCTCCCTGTCCCTGTCTTCCATTTCAGTGAGTACCTGGAGACCAACTTAATGTTAAAGACTGAAGCAAAGGCAGCATTATCCTTTGTCACTACGTTTCTTCCTGCATCCAGTAAAGAATGGAGATTCCCTTTAGCTCTCCTTTTGTTGCTAAAGTATTTATAGGAACATTTTGATTGTCTTTTACGGTAGTGTCCAGAATAAGTTCTCCTTGGGCTTTGACCCTTCTGATTTTCTCCCTGTATAATTACCAGGCTTCTCTTCTTCCACTCCATCTTTTCTTTAGGCATGTGGGGACAGCCTGCACCTGCAACTTTTTGATTTCCTTCTTGAAGCTTGTCCAGCCTTCCTGGACTCCTTTGCCCTTCAGGACTGCTTCCCAAGAGACTCTATCAACAGTCTCCTAAACAGTCTGCCCTCTGGAAATCCAAGTCAGTAATTCTGCTGATCCCCATCCTTCTTTGAGAATAGAAAACTGTATTTTTTTTTTTTGTGATCACCGTACCTAAGATGGACTCCAACCATCATATGACCCATCCCTCCTTCTTTCTTCACAAACAACAGGTCCAGTGCCTTCCTTAGCTGGCTCCCCCACCAAAACATCAAGTCTTTAAAGTGTAGGAGATGAAGAGTTAACCACAACGCAAGCTTGAAAAGGAAAGGATTGGGCAAAAGGACAAAACTGGAAGTACTTTCCCTAGTTAGAAATGGGCACAGTGAAAGGGTCCTTCTGACAAGGCTGAGGGGAAAATTCATCTGACTTCCTTGAGAGCTGCTTGCACCTCTAGGATGGCAAAGGGGCTTGCACTTCAGGATGGGAGATCTAATGCATCCCCCTCTTTGCTGACCCTTGATATTGGGAAAAGAGGAAACACTGATTAGACAACTGTAAAAACCCTGATGAAGTAGGTACTCAAAATTCATGGAGTGGTGGTGTAGGAGAGGTGGGTGAGAAGGAGAAAAATGGATCAAAGTGCTTTAAGTCATACAAAATAATTTTAGTTTTAGTGGCACAGTTTCAACTACAGTTGTGTGGTGCCAGGTACACACCTTGTAATAAAAATTGTTAGTATGTCATAAAAAGTGTCAGTGCTGCTCTTCCTCTGGTCTCTCCTGTCTTTCCTATCTGTTGCTCGTCAGAATACTGCAAATCCCACTCTTGTGGAGTCCATAGGGAAGTTGGAGTGTTGGTTATCCTTGTGTTTGTGTTGTTTGAAATGCAGTGAAAAAGGAATAGCTTCTTTTACCATCAGCTGTACTGTAAAACATTTCTCTTCTTTCTAGACTGTCTCTATTTAGTCAAGCTCTTGTCTGGCCTGGTTGAAGTTGTATTCTCATGTTTTATCCCTAAATGTGGGATAAACTTCTTATCATGAAGTTACTTACTTGTGCAAAAGTTGGATTTTATTTTTTTACTCTACTTTGCTGCATAAGTAGTTTGGTAAAAATGGTGAAGGAAGGGTGTTTGGGATTTTGTTCACAAGGTGGCACTAGCCACTAACCAGTGCTACCTTCCTTTAAGCCCCAGCACTGAATTGTCTAAATCTTTAACAGGGTGGTAGGAAGAGCTGGAAATTAACTGTAGACCAGACAACTAAGAGTGTTTTCTTACATTCAGGCAAGTCCTCTTTTTTGTCTACTTAAATAGCACTTGAATATCAAAGAAATAGAAACTGTTTTGTTTTTTTTTTTAAAGAAAATATAGTTGCATCTCAGAGATACTTGTTATTTAGAGGGAATGTTCTTAGCATAATGTGAGGGAGGGTACAGTGAAATACTGTTATTGTTAATAGCAGCTTGGATTCCAATTGTCTCTACCCATGAGGCAGTAATTTGTTGCATTGACAGCTTGCTGTTTGTTTCTGTTTCATGTCCCACTACATTGATACATTAGAAGCTGCAGTGCTTTATACAAATTTCAAAATGCAGTGGCTTAATACAATATTTCTTTAATTCCACGAAAATGTTAGACAAATCTCTGCTTATATTAACTGCTCCCATTTTTTCCCACTTCTGTTTTACAGACGAGCTGCTCTCCAGTTGAGCAGCCATTCAAGCAGAGATGCATAGGATGCACATGGCCAGAGAGGCAGTATCTCTCTGATTAATTACTGTGTGAAGTCAGCTGCAGTTTAGTTTGCCATTTTACAGTTTCTCCTGCTTTAGTAATCCCCATTTTGTCTCTGGCAAGCCCTTCTCATTTCAAGGGAAAGAGGAAGAATAGAATAAAATTGCATTTACATATTGCTGGCTTTATATCTCTCTTTAAGCATGGTGTGTTCAGTATAATCCATTACTGCTAATAAGCTACATGTAAAATTGCCTCAATTGTGTTTTATGAACAGTAATTCTTCTTCAATTCTTCATTTTAAGAACAGCAATTCTTTTGGATATTAAATATTTGAAGTAGTGTAAATGCTAATTAGCTGCCAGCGCAGAAACTGATTTGTAACAACATAGCTCCTCTCCTTGCCTTTCTTGCACCTTCCCTTCTCTTTATTTAGAGCTGGCTTCTCCTTGCCTTTTGCACAAGTTAGTGGGATCTGCCAAACCCAAAATAAGTGACTTCATGGAAAGGCTTCTATGAATGAAACCTATCACCAAGCACTGTGCAAAGGCTGTAGCCAAATGGCTCCCTCCCAGCAACTGGATGACAGGCAGAAAAAGACTGAGAGCTGCTTTTTCCTACTTCCCAAGGCAGCAGTGAGTGGCACTGGCAGGTATGTTCAGCCCAGGAGAAGTGTCACAAAGGACCTGCTGCCCACAGGCAGCCTCTTCAGACTCTTTCAGTTCTTTCTTGGCCCCTCTCCAGGACTGAGAGAGGACAGGCACTTTGCCCATCTACAAATGCATCTGGTGGGCTCTCTTGCTCAGAGCCCTCTGACTTGTTATCAAGGGCCTGATCTTACAAAATGCTGCATTGTGCCATCAGTTTCTGCTGGCTTTGGTGGAGAGCCCACACCCTACCACAGATTTGGGCCTTGAGACATTCCAAGGAAAGGCTACTTTGATTGGGAACTACAGTGGGGGTTGACAGGTGAGTATTAATACTGTGGTGCTGGACTCCTGGTGCATTAAGTTGTTCTCCCTTCCCTTTCCACCGAACTTGTCCTGATTTCCACCATATAGAAGTAGCATCTGGCCTACCACTTTCCCTCTAAATACCCAGGGATCAAAAAGAAAATGTGTCATTGTTATATCAAACATTCCTTTGTCTGTACAGGCTGAGAGAGCAGCAGACCCAGAGAGAGCAGCAGACCCAGAGTGTACTGGTGTATTTGGGCAGGACAAGAAGTCTTCCCTCCTTGGTTAGCACAGGCTGATGGGGTGTCACAGCTGTGGCACTGTGAGGTTTCTCTGGTTGTGTCAGGACTGTGTTCAGCCTTGGCATCTTTTTTCACTACACACTGAAGCAGAGGTGGAGCGAGGGTGTTGGGTGTTACCCTGTGGTGTTTCTCTTGGCAGGTTGGTCTGTGTCACTGCCTGTGGATTCCAGGAGCCGTGGCCAGCTCATGGGGGAGAAGGATGAGACTGGATGTTTGCACTCTACAGTGCTGGCACCAAGGTGTTCAGAGCCAGCAGCTGTACAGCCTCCAAGAGAGATACTAAAACTGGCACTTGCCCTTTGTTCAACAGGTTAGATGATCCTGGCTCACATTACTGAGGCTGCATCCAATACAAAGCTAGAGACAACACTGCAACCCCAGTCTTCCTGTTCCCCACCCCTCCAGCACTCTTTAGCACCAGGCAGGACAGCGGAATCTCTGGGATTATTTGCATCCAGGATGTGCAGTGCCTTCCTGGGCTCCCAGTCTCACAGCCTTGTCACCATCATATTTTCTGAAAAATCTCTTTGCCCAGGATTCTTCTCCTGGGAAGATGAGAAGCCTCAGAGAAAAAGGAAAACAATATTATCTCATTTGCTTCTCCCGTGTTTTGCTGCTTTGGAATGTGGTTTGGAGATTAATTATCCAACAGGTGGTTTTTTGATTGGTTTCATGCGAATTGTTTTAACTTAATGACCAATCACGGTCAGGCTGTGTCAGACTCTGGAGAGAGAGTCACGAGTTTTCATTATCATTCTTTGTAGCCTTCTGTCTGCATCCTTTCTCTATTCTTTAGTATAGTTTTAGTATAGCATTCCTTAATATAATATAATATCATAAAATAATAAATTAGCCTTCTAAGAATATGGAGTCAGATTCATCATTCCTTCTTGCCACAGGGGACCCCGAAAATACCACCCAGCCTCTTCCTGTCTGCCGTGTTCTCATCATGACACTGGGAACAAAGGGCATCTGGGGGCCTGCAGCGTGGCTGCTCCCTCCTGTGCTCACAGCAGGTGCATGGAAGCACTGGAAGCATGACCCTCTGTGTCTCTGTGTCGGAAGGAGTCGGTGTCACAGCTCTCTGTCAGGCTGGGCTGGGTTGCTGTACCCCGGAGAAGCCATGGCACGAGCACTTGGAATGGGAGGCTGTGCCGTGGGCAGGCTCATATTGTGCCAGGCTGAGCAATTAGGGCTCGTCCACTGAATAAAGCAGACTGTGACCAGGCTGCTTGGCACCATGTGGCTATTGTACAGCAGATGGTACACGGGGTATAATGGACTAAGAAAATATTCTAAGTGGGGAAAATGTCACAGCTAAAAATGGCACCACAGCTGACGTGGCTCTGGAGAAGCAGAGGCCAACTGAAAAAGCCTTTTATGCAGACAGTGGCTACCAGCAAAAGATGAAGACAGTCATATGACTTTTTCTTTCCTCCCATTCTGAATCAGTTGATATGTCTCAGACTTTTGAATTGTAACCAAGTAAAGAGAAGAGGTGAAGAGTGCATTTTTTTGTTCTGTTTTTAGTATGTGAATACAAATTGAAAATGCAAACTGAGACACCGGCTTTTTCCATCGAGGGAGTTAACACGGTCCCTGATGAATTGCTGTGCACTGAGTGGGGTCAGAGAACATTATTAACTAGACAACCCAAAACTGACCAATTATATCAATTGATTATAGTTTGCAAGACAGAGGGATGCCCCCAGGCTGGTTTAGGAAATTTAAGAAGGTTGAACAACTGTCCAGTACTGTGGAGGCACTAGAAAGTGGAATCTAGAGACTAGAAGAAATGCAGAAAGACATGCCAGAACTCAAAATGGGCTGAATTAGAGACTTTGGCAAACATTGTTAGCCAAGACAATGCAGCATTTGAAAGAAGGATGCAAAACCACCCACAGGTTGCATTACTTGCTGGTGGAATGCAGAGAGTATAGGTTGGACTGGAGGATGGTGAGCTTCAGGAAGAAAGAAAAAGTGGATACTGCTTCAGCTGAAACAAGTCTCTCCTAAACCACACAGTTGTGTTAGCAAAGAGTTAGCCAGTGAGTCACAAGCTGACATGATCCACAAATACAGGAATATCAACATAGACACAGTGCTGATACGACTGAAGAGAAACAGATAAAGCCTAAGTCATGGTGGTAAAGGATGCAAATTGACAATCTTGGTAAGCTGTGAGTGGGCTCTATCAGTTTGCTGGGTGTAGACACAGGGAGGATACTAATTGTTATGGGAATCTGGGACTTACCTACTTGCTGACCTCCTAAGGTGAATGTGCCATTAGAGAGGAAGGAGGCCAAAAAAAAGAAAAAAAAAGAAAATAAAATTGAGAGTGTATGTTCACAGATCAGCAGTATTTGCAACAGCAGCAAACAGAGACAGCCTCACTGTCCCATACCATTAGTATAGCTGTCCTTGCCCTGAGGCAGAAGTCTGGGGAGAGACAGGCAAATTGATTACACTGTGAATCACAAAATCAATAGGGGAGTTAACAGCATAGATACCCATTTGCTCATTGTTCTGAGAGAAGGCAGAAATCCAGAATTATCCACTTCATATATGAACACAAAGAAATTTAATAAGCATTTAGAAAGGGAGCATTTTTCCATGACCTGGAAAAAAAATGCTTGAAGAATTCAAACTTTTTTTTATGCTTGGTGCACCAGCAAAGTTCTGAAAGCCTAAAAAGAGTGCATACATGCATTCAAACCTTGTGCATTGCTGGGACACTGCTTTCTCAGATAAACTGTGTGACTTGGACCTGCAGCATGGCCCCCAAATGACTGAATGTTGGGATAGTCTTGTTTGTGCACCATTTTTCCTTCTCTCTCGAAGTCCTTGTTTTCAATAAAAAAGTGAGTATCTGTGCAGGCAGGGAGAAAGCCAGAGGGGTCTCCATGGGTACTCACTTGTATTATGGAGTATATTCATCCTGATCGCCTTAAGATGCCACTTGGGATTTCTTGGCTTCTGAGAAATTTCACCAGAAAATGCAAAGAACAGTAAATGGTGAGGAGAGCTAACAATTTTACAGAGCATTGCTTTGTCAGCCTGGGTCACTGCCTGGGTCTCCTCCTCTCAGAGACATTGGTGAGACAGACACTCCACTGAGTGGTGCAGGCTTTGGGTGATCAGGCCTGTGCAGAGTGTGGATGCTGAGGAGCACTGGCTGTGTGTGCCTGGGAAGGGAGCAGTGCTGCACTTTTGGGAGGCTCCTCTGCAGAGTCCCACGTTGCACAGGGGTACATGGTTGCAGCCAGCAGACTGCACAAGGCAGACCTCTGTGCCTGCTTGGCTCAGGGTGAGTTCTGAACCAGGAAATACAGCCCATCAACTAGTTATCCTCTGTCCAGCCCTCTTCCCCATTTTCCATAATGTCCTTCTTTATTATCCTCCTACCCTTAAGTAAAATGACTTGCCTGGCTTTCTCCCTTCAGTAATGCAAGCTACCATGTAGCTAACCCTTGTTATCTGCATGTAATAAACATTTCCTTCCTTCTCTAGCTTATTGTCTTTAGACTGCAGATATTTGAGAGCAGGTTTGATTCCCTGTGTGTTTACATGGTACTTACAACAGCAGAATCCAAATTTGGGCTGAAACTATCAGGATTTAGTCATCCTTATTCTTATTTATTATTTATAAAATATAAGTTCCACAGGTGAATGCTCTGTAAAAAGCACTGCTTCCTTCACTGACCTTGGTTCCTGCTGTGCCTCATTTGCATTGAGGATGTCTTGGAGGAAATTGCTCTACACAAACCACAGAGTTAATTGCACTTTATTATAGCCTTATCCAACATCTCTCTTTTAATTTTTTTTCTTTTAATTTCTCCTTTTTCTGTTAAGCCCTCTGAAAAATGTAGACAATTCACATTATAGTTTTAATATGAGCAGCAAGAGCCTTCTCTGTTATCTTGTTCTGCTGACTAGTGAGTTCAAGCAGTTTCACATCACTCTTCACATGCAGCTCAGCAGAGTATGTCATCCAGCCTCTTCCCTTCAGCCATTTGCTCTCATCTCAGCAAGTTCTTCGTCTAAAAAAGATCCTAAATTTCATTAATTGTTCTGTGAGCCGACATATAATGCAGCCTGGTTTGTGAGGCTGCACAGAAAAAGGGGAAACCTCATTCACTGTAAGCAAATGTTCTAATTTCTTTTAGCCAAGTGGTTATTACAGATATTTGTGCAAAGGGAGCATCTGTGCTCTGTAGATCCACCGCCCAGTGCTTATTTTCCAATTGTGAGTCCTGTTCCCTTCAGAAAGTAGGAGTGAGAGGAAGAGCAGCCCAGCTGAACTGAAGAAGTGAGAGATTTGAGGAGAGGAGAATTATGTTTGAATTACAAATCCATTTCCCACACGTGACATGTGTGAGAAAAAACACAGAGGCTGCTGGGCTTCTGCTTTGGTTCCAAAAAACATGGAATCTTTAACCAGCAGAAAAGCACAGGTAGAGTAAATAATTGCCTAGAGAGCTGATTTAGTTGAAGATCCTTACTATGACATGAACACAAAGGTCAAGTGGTGCAAGACAACATAAGTGCTTCAGCTATCTGTTCTCCAGTTTGCTTTGTTCCTTAGAGTTACCTGGACAGTACAGGATTTCCATAAAGCTGGCTAGGAAATGTGTGGTAGTGTCTTACACAGAAAATCTGTTTGGAGAAACTTAAACTGCAGGTCCCGTGCTCAGTCTCTTGAGGCAGAGGAGGATTAAGCAGTAGAGAGTGATGGACAGGCTCACTAAGGGATTTGTTTCACTGAGCTGAGATACTGAGACTAGCAAGGGCTAAATAGCTGCAAGGGCATAGACAAAGAAGAAAATGCTGAGTTAAGGACCTCTGGATGTATTTTGGCCACTTGCAGTCTGTTTAGGATATGAAAAGAGGACCAGAGGGAGGTAGGCTCTGGTTTTCCTTGAGGCTTCATGTGAGACCCAGCTGAGAACTTCAGGCAGTCAGAAGTGATTCCCTTCTTCTTGTTTTTCCCAAGCATCTCTATCTGACTCAAGGCTCTTGATATAACATATCATACAGTAGGGAGAGGCTCAAACTCCTAATCAGTATGAATAGTAAAGTTTGCTCACTTGGCATGACTTGGCTTTAACACTCAAGAAAACTTTCATTGTCTTGCTTTGAGTTCCTCAAAAGCCCCTACAAAGCAAAGTTGCTCAGTTGGCCCTAAAGTAGGGAGCACATGCAGTAGAAGAAAGACAAAAACTCAATTTGGACACCAGTAGAAGAGAAAGTAAGCAAGGAGTGGGGAAATAAGGCTTTGTGTGCAATGTCAAATCTCTATACTATCTTCCCAATATGCAGCTCACTTTCATTGTTTTGTTTTTCTTCTTGGAGTCCTGGTTCAGGCTGTTGTATTACAGACTCAGTTCTCTTTGCCAGAAATACAACCTCAGTTCCCAGTCCTCTGAGATGCAGAGCTTGAAACAATGGCAGATGATAGTAAGAACCCCCAAATGGAGAGCCTACTGTGAATCTATTTTAAGCCATTTTGGGAAGAGGAGGAGGATATTTGGTTATATTATGCAAAAGTTGCAGAATTCTCTTCCTTCTCTTCCCCCACTTATAGTTCTTGTAGATGAAGAGGTGGGAAATGTACCAGATTACCTGGAGTTGATGGGGAAACCTGTCTAAGATTTCTTGATTTAAAAACTGCTGGACTTTTTGTATTGTGACATTACTCTGTTGTATTTCATGTGCTTGTAATTTTTAAAGATGTCCTAGATATAATATATAGTAGATAGATAAAATAGATATAAAATACATTTTGGATACTGCAGACAAGAATGCATGTAATGACTGTCAGGATTTGCAGGATAGGAATCTAAGTCAATAGGTGTGTTAGAAATACTTAGAAGAGAGGTCTGCTCATCTGAGAAACCCCACAGAAGTACAGGCTCAAAACCAAAATGTGTGTCAGATAAAAGCAACTGGTGTCTTTTGAACTTCTCAATGATTTTTTTATTGCTTGTGTAAGATAGCTGTGAGACCATTTTAATGCATCTTTTGGAAGGAAGGTCAGTTTTAAACCTGAAGTTTTCTTTCTTGCTTGCATTTATTTTTCCCCTTCAGGACATAGAGGTGTTCCTTTGCTGTCCCTGAACCTGCTCATACTGCAATTTTCCATGGCAGTGCTTGGGGCAGGGCTGGCAGCAGCAGCAGCAGCAGCAGCAGCAGCCTGGCTGTGGGTCAGGCTGTGGCTCTGTAGCCACGGGCTACAGAGTGGAGGTTCTGCACCTCCACAAGGAGGTACCTGGCAGATCATACACTTCTTCTCCACCTCTGCTTTGTGGCCTGGCTCTAGCCAGCATCCCTTCAGTTAGACCACGTGGATTTGTGAAAATAGCACTTTAAATGCCTGGCTGAAAACCATAATTTAGTAGAGAAATATTTCAGTGTTCCTACTGCAATATGCCAATGTAAAGAATTCTGGCAGTTCTAATAATATCCTTCCTTTACATAGCTTTAAAAAAAACCCTCTAGTCTTTCTTTTCTACCTTTTTTTTTTTCAGGCAGTTCCTAGTTGTAAACCATGTAATGCAGTTTTCAGGAGAAACTGTTTCTAATTTTCTGACTAGAAGAATCAATGTTCTTTATTGTGAGACCACACTCTAAATATGTAACTCCTGAAAGCTTAAAGTTTATTTCTTACATGAAAAAGTTTATTCAGATCAAGAGTCCAAATTTCAAAGCTTTCTTTATCCTAATTTTTAAAGATCAGGATTGTGGAGAAGTAGGAGGATATGAACTAACAATATTTCAGAGGAGACTTTTGAACTCTGAATTAGGCATTCATTGCTGCTGTCCAAATTCCTAAAGTTTTTCCCATTTTAAACCATTTCTTTATTTATTTAGTAGTTGAATTATCATAACATTAGGAAACACATTAGTCACACATCTGTTATCAGAGTGGTTCTATCAAAGTCTGATTAGAGTAATTTTTAAAATCAGAGCCTGTAAGTGAAGTCTGTAGTATCTGTTTTCATCTGGATAAAAAGCAGCACTCTTTTTTGAAGAGAAATTGATCTGACTGCACACTTGGATACCAATTAGGAAGAAATTCTCACTGCAAAAGCACAAGAAAGAGTGGGTGGAAGGTTGTACATCTCTTTAAAAAGAAACTGTAATGATACCCTTTCTACAGTCATGTTAATCTTGCCATTTGAATCAGGGAATGTCTGAACACAGGCTTTTGGGTGTGGGGAAGGTGCACCAGAAAACAAGCCATAATTGATGAAAGGGTGCTCTGCTCTGCTCTGCTCTGCTCTAGTAGTGAGATACTGTTAAATGTTAATGCAATGCATTTGTTACAGGTGAGAATGTGACATGCAGAGGTTTTGTACCCATTTATGTATTTTTGGTAGAGAGCCTGTTTCCTTCTAAAACAGCTGCAGCTACTGTAAACCTGTGTAAAAGGTATCGTTAGCTTGAAAGGAGCTCAGAATAATGGTGCTGCTTCCTCTGTATGTGTCAAGTGGATCCATCTTACACATCCTGCATGAAACTAAGGTATTTGAGTCTCAGCTGTGCTCTGCTGTGCTGCCTTCATCTCCAACCTCGTGTGTGACTGAAGTGGAGGAGAGGTCTCAGTGTTATGGTGCAGCTGTGTTAGGTTTTGGAGCCAAGGGATCTCTTGCTAGAAGGTGATTTTCTCTCAGTAACTTCATACCATGGCCTTTCCTCCATTCTGCACTTGGGAGTCAACTTTGTGCCTTGCCATGTGATGCAATTGGTGAAGCCTCGTGTGCTGGGCTGAAAGAAGGCAGCCATGGGCTCAGACAGACCAGCTTTAATGGGTGGGTGGCTTGGAAGCAGTAGTCCTTAAGCATACACCTTACCTTGGGGAAATCCAGGAGTATTAAAGCTAGCTTTATCCTTTTTCTATGTTTTGTTGGGTTTTTGGGTTTTTTGTTTGTTTGTTTGTTTGTTTTGGGTTTTGGGTTTTTTTTGTCTGTACAAAGAGAGTTGTACTATGTTACATCATGATTTTTGCATGTATGCAAGTCATGACTAAACCCCTTGCTTTCGTATCATAAAATTGTCCCTTGCAGCTGACAAGGCAATGGGCAAGTCTTCTTTGCCAGAAGTGACCTGAAGGAGGTTGCTCTGTACCCTCAGTCCTTAGGGCTCTTCCAGATTCTGTTTCCAAAGGTTCTACCATGTTGGACCTATCCTTCAGCTAGGAAAGAGGCACAGCTCCCTTGAACTCAGGGGAGCTCTACTAACCTGTGCCAATGGCAGATATGATCCATCATTGTTAGTGTTCCAGATGGTGAAATGTCCAGATGCTGTTACTGTAGGCAAGGAAGAAGGAGCCACAATTTTGTCCTTAATCTGTATCTCTGTAATGCTGTGGAGGGGGAAAAGGTGAAGAAGCATCCTGCTTCCTCTCACTCCTGCTAGTATTTACTCATGGATGTGACAAGCTGTCATTTTCTAGTTTGTGTGAAAAGTGACACTTATTTCCCTACCCCCCTTTGCAACCTTGCCAATGTATTTGCTGCATGCAGATATAGATTTGTGTTCATTTCCCTAGCAGATGTCACAGTGATTCAGTGCAAAATCTGCTTGGGGACATGATGATAATTGAACTGTCCTCCAGGAAGGGGAGATGAATGCGTGGGCATTTTCTGCTTCCCTTACAATAGTAGAGCTTTGTATTTCAGATCCTTGATTCAGAGCTTTAATTTTCCATTTTTCCCAAGCAGGCTGGGTGAGATGTACTGACATCCAAAATGATGCTTGAATTGTGCACTACCTAAACTGTTTAAGAACTGGCTTTATATGCAATTCCATTGTGAAGTGACAGTTGTTTGATATTTAGATGCAACAAAGCATCTATTAGTGGAATGTAAATACTACTGTTATTTAAAATAAAATTTAATTCAGTGCTGACTCCTGATACTCAAAATTTACTGAGAAAGCTTATCCTTTCTTTCACTTCTGCATCCAATTTATATGTAAAAATCATTCACTGCCAAGGAAGTGGCTCAAGAAGGTTTGGTATTCTTGTTATGACAACCCAGGGGCACCACTTCCCTCTTCAGAGTACAAGTTGATTATACAGCTGCAGCAAAATAATAGAGGAGCCAAATTAAAGAAGAGTAAGAAGCAGTAACTACCTGCTCACATTGCTGCTGTTATGCAATGTTTGATAGCTATATAATTAACGTGTGTGGCTGTGATATGCAATCTCCAGTTTGTGTGCATGCTTGGTGCCTGTATATTCTTCCAGGAATTCCTGACTGCCTGCTGTTTTCTGTTGTTAGGAGTAGATGTTTACATGCAGTCCATCTCCAGCTGGCTCTTGACCAAGCCTTCTCAGAGCCCGTGGAAATACCCCTCCTTTAATAAAGTTAATGTCAGTGGAGATTGCCATCTTCAACCATTTTGATATCCTTGGCACAAAGGAAATGCTGTTTCCTCCCTCTGGAGGATTAGACAGCATTAAAGCTGCTCCATCTGTGAAGATTAACACACTGCTGGGTGGCTGGTTTTCCTCCCCTTCCCCCCTTGAAAGAGTTACTGCTGCAAAGGGGTGCCTGCAAGAGGAGAGCTGTACTGCAGCCTGCCTGACATCTGCTTTGTTCCTTTTGCTCTGTCTGCAGAATGCCTGACCTGAAAATCAGTTTCATCTCCTGCTGTTTGGAGAGGGTGTTCCTGTGCTGGTGTCCCACTGCTCATCCCAGCACTGTGAGGTGGCAGTGGGAACACTGAATCTGTCCCTTCTGCTATACTGGGGTGCCCTCCCACTCCTGTTTGCTGGGCTGGGGAGCAGTGCAGATGCCAGACTGCATTCAAGCAGCTTTTATTTGCATTACTGACAGTTTTCCCAATTTGTCTGGGAATTCTGACAGACCCTTCTGGGTCCCCAGGGTGTTGAGCACCCCAAACCTTCTTGTGACCAAGGAGGCAGATCCCTCTCCTTTCTGGTAGGCTGGCTGTTGAGAGATTGATATGCCAAACATCTTCTCAGCTTATTTTGCAATGTGTGTATCCTTCTCCAAACAAGGACTGGATGATCCTCACAGAACCATCAAATGCAAATCCCTTCAACTACTTTCCTCCAGGTTGATTTCCTAAGTCCATTTGCTGAAATGGTCCTGACAGCAAACCACCTAGGCATCTTTTTCCTTTCAAGACCCGAACAGCTTTTTCACAAAAAGTAATGTGAAAAACTCAGAGAAATGAAGGTAGCCTTTTTTTGGACATATAAAATCACATTTTGGATATAAAAAATCCCATGGTCCTACTCAGAATCTCTCCCAGGTATTCAGCATACCTACCACTTGCAGGGAGTTCAGATGCTTTGCATCCCAGGAGATTTATTTGTGCCTAGGTGCCTCGAGAGAGGTGTGGGTGCAGGGGTGTATGTGCGGCTTCTGGTGTGAACAGCTCACTTGAAAGGAGTTACCCTGTGGGAGAGAAGGAAATAAAGGGATGGAAGGAAACTGGAGGAAAGGCCAAGGAGCTAAAAAGGAGGCTTAGGGGTCACATTTTAGATCAGAGGAACACAGTCCCCAGTGTGGAGTGATTTGTGTTCATCTGCATCTTAATAAAGGACAATCTGTCAGGCTCAACATGATCCTTTTGGGCAGGATTTTCCAAAGAGCTGATGTGTGTTCTCTTATCTCTTCCTGCTGTTGTAGAACTTGCTCCTGAGACATGTAGTGGCTGTTACATCTAGGAACTATACCTGCAATTTGAGCTAGAAAATTGCTGTTCTGATATAGTCACTAGAAGAGAATAAAGGAATTGTCCTTTTACCTTCTTGTGTCAACAGAACAAGGAAAACCAAAGAATGAATGCCCTTTTAGACAAAAGGGAGTAGTTTTTAAATCTAGTTATCTGCACAAAGTGAATCCCATTCTGGAGGTCTAGAGGGCATCTAAAAAAAGAGAAAAATTTTTAACCACTGGGGGAGTTGCAGGGACTTTCAATGTAAAATGTTTTATTTCTGTCCCTATGACCTCTTATTCACATTTGCAAAACTGCCCTCATCTTGGAGACTTCAGTGGAGGGGAATTTGCAGCTAGGGTTGAATGTGTTTCCTGTGGCAGAAGAGACTGCTCTGCTCTGGGGCAGATCAACATACTCAAAATGGCACTGCAAAAGTTTTTCAGTCTCTGCAACAGATGAACAAAGCCAACCCCAAAGTGGGAGGTGAAATGATGAAGCTGCATCATTTTGACATATGGTGGTGTTGAACCATTAGCATAGCTAATGGCAATTGCTGTGTAACAGTTTATACATGAAAGAAGAGGAAAAGAGAAATGAAGGATAAAAATAATAATTAAAAAAAAGATAAAAATTAAGGAAGGAGAGAAACAATGGGTTAAATGATACTTTCAGTGGTAGAAAGAAGGGGAAGGTTTTGAGACTGGGGAATAAACAGGGGTGAGCTGGATGGTGAGGGAGAAGTAGAGATGACAGACTTGAGGAGTGCGGAGCAGAGGTGAGATCTGCATTGCAATCCAAGGTGTTTATTGATCTCTAGGAGATGTGAGGCATTTGGTCAGGTACTGCTGCAGCATGGTTGTGCCAGGGAGGCTTCAAAACCTGCCCTGTGTAGCTGCCTTTGGTTTCACAGCCTTGGTGCTGCTGCTGAAGGCTGTTCTTGGGCACCAAGATGGAAATGCAGGGATGTGGCTCTGCAGCAGCATGCTCCTGGAGGTTATGGCATGGGATAAAGCAGAAGAGGGATCACAGTTAATCACTACTTCTCCTGACATACAAAGTTGGATGCTAAAACAGACTCTGCTTCACTCCTACTCACAATGTGCTCAATCATTCCATTTTTAATGTAACAGGAAGCACTGAAAAGTCTGATTCTGCCAGAGCAGAAAATCTAGCTATTAATGCTGGGAAAGGGAAAAAAGGGGCTTTGTACACAGGAAGCATTTCACTTGTACAAATCTAAGACAGATATTTTTAATTCAAGTATTCTAAAGGTTTGAATTTCCTGTGAAAATATATATATATATATATATATATATATATATACATATTTACATGGAAGGGCACACTTGAAGTGTGGAAACTTAGGATCCTGCAGACATCAAATTCAGATTGGAAAACTGACAAATTTTTCTGTATCTAGATACTTCATAAGCTTCATATTTTCTGGCACAAGGTAAAATAGGCTATAGCCAGCCTGGAAAGGAAACTATAGAGGAGGGTATAAAAACATTTCCTATTTCTCCTGTCACTGCTTATAGGCAGTCAAATGTGGTTAGGAAGTAAATAGGAAGTGCAAAGACCTTTCTTAATATCTTGCTAATGAGACTTGGCTCTGGAAGGGCCTGTCCCTATCTCTGGGCTTCCCAGCTGTCTTCTTCTTGGCTTCCAGTCTGCCTCCACAACTCACAGGCAGGAGTTGCCCTTTGGTTGCCCATCCCTGTATTTTTTTTTTTTTTCCTCTAGATACAGACCATGATTCTGCCTTTTCTCTTTGCACTAGAGTTGTTCATGATGATGATGAGATCCCAAATCTTCCTGTAGCTACCTGGTCTACTCAGGAAGTTAGTTTTCAATAGGTATTTGTTCCCCTCATCCTTTGGGCCATGCTCTTACTTGAAATGTCTGTGCTGTTTCCCTCTATTAATCAATCGGCGTGTAAAAGAAATGGGATTTGTGCTGGGATCCCAAGGGAAAGGTTCTCTGGATAGCTGATGCTTGAAGGAATGCTCTGAGATCTCTGACAGAAGCTCAAGATTTTGATGTGTGCTCAGCAGCTTAAAGTAGGGCATGAGTGAATTTCTACCTGATAACAAGATTAGTAGGAAGCAAAGTCTGTGGTCAGAGAGCCTTCAGCAGTCACCTGGTTGCCTTTGCACAGAGCTGTGCTCCAGCCTGCACACAGGCTTTGGTACCTTTGCTCCCTGAGTCACGGCAGGGAGCGGGTGTCACAAAGCATCTGTCAGGAGCATTGCCTGCGACCAGGAGGCACATGGAGACACATGGAGACCCTCTCCTGCTGAGCTGGAATGTGCCATGTGCATAGAGTAGCCATGCTGCATGAGGGAAGGGTTGTGGAAATTGCCAGCTTTAAGCAGCCCTTCCTGGCTCTCTCACAGAAAGTGCACCAAATGAGCACCCTGAACCAGACCCACAGGAACTTCACTACCTAGAGTTTTTTCTTTGTCCTTACATTTTCTAGGAACTCCTGCCTTCTTCTGTCAGTGTTGCATTTGGTATCAAGAACAGCATGGGCTGATTGCAAGAAACCTGTGAATGAATTTTATCCTTTAATTTACCAGTGAGAAATCTACTGATACAGTTAAATAGCTACAAATATGGAACTGGCCTGAACCTTAAGCTCACTACTGAAAAAATGAGATGTATTCTTACACGTGGCTGACAACACTTGAGAGTCAGAGGTGGTTCTTTAAATAAATGCTTTAGATGTGGTTTGCATAGATGTCCAAGTATAGAGAATAAAGGAGGAGGGTGGGTGTTTTTGTACTGAATAGCGATGATGTATCCACACCGCTGCAAAACTTCAGTGAATTGCCAGGCTGAGTAGAGAAGAATGGCACTTGCATCTCATTTTGGCTCTCACGAGCCAATACCTCTTGTCTAAGGCCTCGTTTTGAGTACAGACTAACACCTTTGCATTTGATCCTGCTGCCATTGAAACTGATGTGAGACTGCTTATCAAGGAAAGCAGATAGCAGGACTGGGAACCTAGGTGGATATATTCAACTTAAAAGAGTGCAGTACAGGGTTTTTCCCTGTTCAAGTATGAAGGGATCTTCCTTATCATTCAGCAGCAGATCTGAGGAAGAGGCTCATGTTATTTTCTAAATCTGCAAGAGCAGCCCACTCTGCATTGTGGCCAGAGAAACAGCAGGACTGCTGCAAGTGTAGTGTCATTGCATGGATGGCTTTTTCCAGTGGGAAATTCCACCACCACCAGCCTTGCCAAAAGACAGCTTGGAGGAGGAGAAAATTTCCTGTGATGATGGTGGTTCTTTCCCAATGAAATAAGAACAAGCAGGGAAATCCATCAAGCTGTTAGCCATGCATTTTTTTACACACATATATATATAGCATAGTGCATGTGAGTGTATCTATGTGTGTGTATAAAAAACTACATTGCACTCACACTCTTTGTATGAAGCATCATTAATTTCACATTTCAAAATAATAAGAAAAGTAACTCATGGTATGATAGGAGATAAATGTATATACAATAGAAAATTGCCCAGCAGATAATTTTGCTAATAATCTTTGTATTTAGTTTTTATGGAAGATACTAAGATTAGTGTGGCTTGAAAATAGATTGTACCTCTTTAAAATGAGCCTCCTTTCTTTGTAGCCTTGTGAAGCCTGGAGGTTATTTTTAATTTTAAATTGTGCTTGTTAAAGAGAAGTGAAATCAAAGGGTATTTTGGAATGTAGCCTTTTCTTTAAATACATTCCTTGTAGGTGGGGAAATCTACAAGTTTTTTGTACCACAGATGCTCAAGCTCCATTAATATTTCTTTGTGTGCAAGTTCATAAGGCGATACCATCTAACAAACTGCTGTAGGAGAGATGATTGATTTTTAGTGCTTTCTAAAATGCAGAGCACAAACATGCCACAACCACTGTGAGTATGGAAGCATGAAATTTATTGAGAAATAAGCTGGGGGAAGTTTTGATTCTGACCACTTTGTGTTTAGTACCCTGCACATGCATCCAAGAAATTTAAAATCTTCAGTAAATGTGGTGCATACCTTCCAAAAAATTTTGTGCTAGCCTCCTATAAAAGATTTAGTGATAGAGGCCCACCTCTTCAAATAACTGTGGGTGAGATCCCACTTAATGTTTAAAAATATTTCTAACACATGCAGCAGTAGACTTCTGGAAAACCAGGAAAGTATACTGGATTTGAACACTGGCAGAGCAATGTCTTTGCTGCAGTTTGGAAGATAGAGGTGGTGGCTCTGTGTTTAAATGAGACATTCCCTGAGTTAAACTAATTTCTGGTATAACATTGCAAAAGTCAGTGTTGTAAACTGGTCTTCAGGGTTAATTCAGCTAAGAAACTACATGGTAGATTTTATGCTCATAAATGTATTTTGGGGACTGTGTTTGTTACTCCTTAGAATTGGACTGTTTACACTTCTGTGTTCGTTTGTTGGTAAATTATTTAAAACCGAATTACAACAGCACTTCAACATTTGAAGCCAATTGAAAGTTAGCCTCTAGCACCATCATCAAGGGAAGCAGAAGAATTTTTCAGAGCAGAACTGTTTCTCCAGTCCCTATGAGGAGAGGGGCAGTATTATGCAGGGCTCTGTCTCTTAGGCTGTTTTCTTCTTGAACATTTCCATGAGCTGAAATGTGTCTTCAGTAGTCAAATGAGCATTAATTAGTCCTGAACTTTGCTTAATTTGCTATCAATGTTCAGAAAGAGAAGATACATGTTCATAAGGAAGAAAATGCAAGTTTTGATTTGTGTTTCAGGCTCTTGCCTCTAGTGCTGGGGCAGAAGCAAGCTTTGAGGGCAAGTATGAGCAGAAGTTTGAATGTAAGATGAGATCTGGGAAAAAAATCTTCCTTAAAATCCATTCAGAATCTACCATTATCAAATATATGTAAAATTACACTATCCATTCCCTTTGAATTTTATCCCTAAATTAACTATAGTCATTAGGATGTTTCCTCAGGCAATTCTTCAATGATGCATACTTCTTCCCAGCTGATTTTGTTTAAAATGCAACTTCTAGTTCCCCAGCGGCTATTCGGCAATGTAATACCGAATCTACAAACCATCTTCCAGAATGAGGAAGAGAATTCTTCTCTGTATTCCTTCCTCAAAGTACAGACATTTCAATCTTTCCTTTGCCTGTACACTGAGGATTTCTGTGGGACCAGATAATGGGGTTATTTAGCAACTTCCCCCAAAAGTCGAGCTGTTGCTGTTCTCTCAGCCAGAACATCACCCTTGCCTAGGGATTTCTGTGCTCCAGGGCATGATGTTAATGATAATGATGCAGCACCCTAAATGTCTGCTGTAATGCCACAAGGCAGAGGTGTTGCCTGATACACTTAAATTGGTTGCTGAAGCAGCCTGGATTGTGGCTTTTCCTTCATCAGAACCTGTCCTTGTGCTTTTTAGTTGGTTGAGCTGTACCCTCTTCAGCACAGCTCATGTTAAGTTGCAGCCCAGCCTGACAAGTCTGGATTAATTCTCTGCTGTGGCCACTCTGGAATCCCATTAGTGAAAGAGCAAGTGGTTTCTTCCTGCCTTGACTTCAGAGTGCTTTGTTCAAATATTGAATACTTGGGACTGGGGTTTTGAAATATTGATACAGGAGAAAGTACAGACTGTCTCAGCCAGGGCTCGTGCAAGCTTTGCTCAGACGCCTTGGCGCATGTAGGGCCTGTGGGGGAAGGAAAAGGTCAGCATGACTGGCTTTTTGGGAGTGGGGTGGGGCTGGGGAGCAGTCTGGACTTCAACAGATTGCGTAGGAGGGATTTGCTGGGATGAGACCACTCATGATTTGGCAAAAGTAACACCCAAATGCCATCTACCCCAGTTCACTTCTTGCTCTAAGCAGAGCATAGAATGGTTTGGGCTGGAAGGGACCTGAAGGATCATCCAACCATGGGCATCAATAGCTTTTATTAGACCAGGGTGCACAAAGCCCCATCCAGCTTGGCCTTGAACACTGCCAGGAGTGGGGCATCCATAACTTCTCTGGGCAACCTGTGCCAGTGCCTCACTAGCCCCACAGTAAAGAACTTCATTTGATAAGTCATTCCAGAGTGGATCAGAGCAGGAGAATCATCTCCCTTACCTGCTGCTCATGCTTCTCTTGATGCAGCCCAGGATGTGGTTGGCTCTCTAGGCTGCAAGCACACATTCCTGAGTCATGCTGAGCTTCTTGTCAACCAACACTCTCAAGTCCTTCTCTTCAGGGCTGCTCTCAGTACCTTCTCCACCCAGCCTGTATTTTTGCTTGGGATGCCCCAACTCTTGCACAGCAGCTTGCTCTTGGCCTTGCTGAGCTCCAAGAGGTTGGCCCAGACTCACCTCTCACACCGGTCAAGGTCCCTCTAGATGACGTCCCTTCCCTCCAAGCTGCCAATCTCACCACACAGCTTGGTGTCACCAACAAACCCGAGGAGACTGTGCCCATGCGTGATGCACAGGTTTGTTCCTCAGGTATTTCTTGGGCCCTGCTGCCCTTTGCATGGGACAGCAGTTTCAGCAAAAACCATTCCGTGGCAAAGAGAAGAAAATGAACATGTAAATAATAGCCTTGAGTCTCTTATTGATCTTTATTGTACTGAATAGTCTCCCTTTCCCTGTTCTGTCAAGTCTTTTCCTTCAGGCCACTTCTCTGTTAAATGCCCTAGTGATGTCTGCAGCAATGACAGATGTGCATTCTTCACTGATTTTATTATATCTAGATCTTCCCAACGTATTGGCTTGATATAAAATGATCTCAATGGCCTCAGGGCTCTATGAGAGATTTCAGATTCATGGGAAAAGGGGCTTGTGTATCCACACCATCTCTTGCACAGTGCTAAGCTCTGCAGGCAGCTCTCCCAACTTTCTAAATCCACTGTGCAGTTAAGGAGAGAGACAGCTTACTCTGCCTTGATGGTGGCAGATTGATGAGTTTGGCTGGAGCTTTTCCAGCTGCAACAATCAGGAGGATTGTCACAGTGGCAATGGAAGAAGAGGGCCCTTTGTGCAAACATAACAAATCTCTTTGGGAGAGCATGTGTGGGCAGGAGCCCTTCTGTACCCCAAGCAGTGGGCAGTGCTTTTTGTGACATCACCATGGGTCAGCCTGTGCAAGGTTTGGAGGAACAGGGCATGGCTGCAGTGAGTCTTTTACATAGTCTTGTTTTTTAGATGTCAAAGTGATAACAGCAGGACTGTCCACATTAAGTCTTCCATGTGCAGCTTTGTGTTTTCTGTGCTGTTTTAGGATGATGGGAGTGTTGGACATTTGACCACTAAAGTCTTGGCATGAGCCACAGCACACCAGGGAAAAGCAAGGCCAAGGTCCTGGGAACCTCTGGCTGTGTGTACACATTGGAATCGCTTAACAGACAGCAGTAAGAGCAAACACTTGGCTTCGGCTAATTTGGTTTTTGGTTTCTTTTTATTTTTTCCCCCTTAACATGATTTTTTCTGCTGTGAGCAGTGAAGATGTTGCAAACAACCCATCTGCGATTTTGCAACACCTCCTCTGTTCCTTGATTATTTTAGATTGTTGGTGTCACTTTGCATGTTTATACTATTTTCAAATGTTTATGTCACTCTCTTCCCATATTTTGTTTTTTTCCCAGTTGCTTTATAGCATTTGGAAGAGCTTGACTGCTTTTCTTTTGCCTCATTTTTTACCTCTATTACCTTAGCAATGTTAATTTTTATCTTCTTATTTTACCTCCCCCTTATTTTTATCTTCTAAAGAGATATGAGATTCTTTTTCACCTTCAGTCTCACAAAGGATGCTCCTTTCTTCACCACATCTAAACTTTCCATATTTTTACTACCTTTTGAGGATTTTTCAAACAAAAAAAAAAGTGGTGTTAAA
This sequence comes from Serinus canaria, assembly GCF_022539315.1. Classification (NCBI taxonomy): domain Eukaryota; kingdom Metazoa; phylum Chordata; class Aves; order Passeriformes; family Fringillidae; genus Serinus; species Serinus canaria. The sequence goes on from NC_066315.1 coordinate 42,805,172, forward strand.
TTAATAGTGATACTTTAAAGGTGGAAATATATTCCTCATCTGTTCAAAATTACTTGTTATCCACCCCTGTGATTAGGGAGCCACCAATCCAAAGTGCTCTGCTAGACGTGGGCCATGCATGTGCATATTTCTCGTACAAAGTTCCTTTTTACTGAAAACAAAAGGATGTGTCTTCAGTATGTCTTTTCTACTGCATGCAGTAGGTACAATAGTTGCCTGCTTAGCTGCCACACAATAGAAATCTGGGTTTGATTTGAATTTTCAAGGTTGTTGAAAGTGCCTTTAGTATTTTTCTCTTCTCCCTCTCTCCGTTTTTAAATTTTTTTTTTCCTCTCCATGGGCATGTCAGCCTCCAGCAGAGCTGGAAAAAGAGGAAAGAAGAAAAGAAGCGGGCGGGGGAGAAATACATTAAAAAAGCCAGCAAGGTGTCCTTAGCGTTTCCCTGCACCTGGAACTACCCATCCTGCTTTCACGCAGCGCCCTTGCGGGGGGGACCCAGGAATCAGCAGGCCAGAAAAACGGGGCGTGAGGGAGCGGTAAAAGAAAAAATAAGAATAAAAAGAAAAAGAAGCGGGGGGGGGGAAAGGAAACCCCGCAATTTGGCGCGGCTTTCCTCGCTGCGCTGCGAAGGCACAAAGGGACGGGGGCGCTGTGGGGAGGGAGGGGTTCCCCCGGAGGCGGGGCCGGGCCGGGAGCGGCGGCGGCAGCGGGAGCGGGAGCGGGAGGCGCCGGCGGCGGCAACGGCAGCGGCCGAAGCTGAGGGAGCGGGATCCGCCATGGAGCCGGGGGGCCGGCGGGGCCGCCCCGCCGAGGAACCAGCGCGGCCCGAGGACGAGGAGGTGGACCCCCGCATCCAGGTGAGGGCCCGCCTGCCTGCCTAGGGGCGGCTGCGTTCCCTCGAGTTCGTTTTAATATGTGTGTTGTGGCTGTATGTAGTAATGTAATGTATGTAATAATGGTTGCCTTTTATTTCATTGCTTTTGCTACGTGTGAGCATACATACATATATATATACACACGCATATGTGTGTGTTTATATATATTTTTTTTTTTTTGCGGAGCAGCCCCGGGTGTGTGGGCGCCCGCCGGGAGCGGGGCAGCGCCCCCGGAGCGCCCCAGCCCTTTGTTACCCCGGGCATCGCTCCGCGCCCCGCTCTCCCGGGCGTCCCTCCTGCTTCTCCTCCTGCTGCTGAAATCCCCCTCTCCCCTTTTTAGTTTTGACCATGACAGCGTGACCTTGTTCGTGGAGCGGGGCTGGTGCTTAGAAATTCATAAATTTTTCTACGGGAAAACGTAGGGTTTTAAATTTTATTTTATTGTTTTTATCGTTATTTTTTTTTATTTCTTGGAAAAAGGAGCTTTAGTGGAATATGGTGCTTCCTCTCAGTGAATGCCTTCTGCAATGCTTTTTATTCTTGCATGGTTTCTAAACAAAGCTTCTCTCCCCAAAATCGTGTCTCGACCAATAGCACCGTAGAAACTTGAAGCACGCTGTGGTCCCCGAAATGAAATGTATTTTTAGGTCTCTGCAGATTTATGGCTTTTGCCTCCAGCATTGCTGGTACTGTTTGTCATGAATGAATATAACACGTGTGTACATTGCTGAGAGGATCCTTGGCGTAGGTCCCTGCTCGCTGTAATTGCCATTCTTTTCTCCATCATGAGCATTTTGTTTTCCAGGGCTGTGCAGAGCCATTGCAAAATTCTCAAAACATGGTTACACAGAGCGAGGCCCTCAGCCAAAAGCTAGCCTGGTACTGCCCTGATTTTAAGAGGCTGAGCTTGGTTGGTGTCTATTGATCTAATTTTGGCCTTAGGTTCTTCAGCTTGCTACACGTTTCCAGGTATAGGATTTGTGAATTGTTGGCAAAACAATTGTTTTTGTTCAGTTTTCTGTTTGGTTTGAAAAACAGGCTGCTGTGTCTGCTTCCGTGAGAGCCATGAGGTTTTGAGCCTTACAGTAAGAGACTATTAGATAATTTTTGGATGAGTGTTTGTTTCAGACAACATAGATACACAAATAGGTGTTTTCCAAGTCCTAGGAGTAGGAAACGAAATCTGACCGCTGAGGATAAGAGAGCTAAACTGTTGTAATGAATTCCTTTCTGGTTGTAACCAGAGTCATTCTTGTAGTCCAGTGGGAAACTGCTCCAGTGACAATCAATTTAGAGTGTTCAGTTTGTACAGCAAAACATTTCCAGGCGTGTTCTGTTACACGGGTTGACAATTAAATAATGTTTAAATTGGAGAACATTCCAGTTAAAAATCTTATAACCCTGTTGCCCAGATAAAGAAAGCTATCAAATCTCCTCCTAAGGGTTGTTTTTTGAGGTAAGAAAGTCAGTAAGAATGAGCTTTATTTTTACAGTAACTTCATTCATGCCAACACCACTTCTACTACATATTTATTCAAGGGATTTAACACCTTTGTTTCTGCTGTTAAGGGATCAAAACGTTGGCAGGAAGGCAAACTATGTAAACATAATTGCATGTCCTATGGACTGGTTGGGTTAAGAAATAGTTTGCCAAAATCCAAAATAAAATGCCTCTTGTGCAGCAAGATGTGTTTCTTATCAGTTCTGTCCTTTCACTGAGTGTCTCCTGTGATAGTACAAACTTTGCTAATCTTCTGGGTGGGTGTGTCTGCCTTCCCAGTACCTTGCTGATATTGACTATATTGATTAATGAAACAGATATACCTTGTGTTTATTTGTAATAGTGAAGTAGCCAGAAAAGGAAATGTGCTGCCTTAACATAAAACTATAGAGCTTCTCTGATTATTTTTTCTTTTAAGTAGCAAAGTGGAAGACCAGTGGCAAAGTTAAGCTGGACGTCTCAAGGTTTCCTCTTTTCACTAAATTCCTTAGCCACAGCCCTTGTGAGCTTTCAGTGGGGATGCTGAATGAGCCTTCTCAGACATGTTTTTTCCCTGATTTCTTACTATGCATCTGACTTTCTTTCCTTCTAGGGGGAGCTAGAAAAACTGAATCAATCTACAGATGATATCAATCGCAGAGAGACGGAGCTGGAGGTACAGAATTTATCCTTGCATTTTCCTTTTGTGCATGTTGGATTTTGTGAATGAAAGGACAGTGTTTTTGAGTGGGTTGCCTCCTTAATTTGTGCATCCTGAATGGTAATTTTGCAGCAAGAGTCTGGTAATGATGTTTTTAAAGGTATGAATTAACCTAACAGCTGAAAAGAAAGGGGAAAGGTAGAGGTATGCTACAGTGTAAAAACCCTATGTGGAGAACCTCACACCCAACCTCTGCCAGAACTTATTTTTAGGCTTTGACACTAAGCTTAGACAAGTTTTATTTTTACGACTCACTGTTTTGTGTTTGTTGATTATAGGCAGGGAAAGTTATTTGGTTAAGAGGTTTTTGCCATACAGCTGTCTGCCAAGATCTTCTCTTTGGTGGCTGTTTGGGGTTTTTTTAGATTGTTATCTTTGCCTTTTTTTGTCATCACTTCCTGAGCAAGGAAGGTGATGAAGGAAAGTTGGAATAAAAGGCTTCCTGCTTATACAGAGAGGTTTTTAGGGATACTTAAAAATCTAAAGCAAGTTCTGAAGAAATTGTTTCTAAATCCCCAAATTTGAGCTTCATCTACTTGGTAGTTATTCTGGAAGGCTCAGCATTACTGATCTAATAGTGATGCAAAACAATATTTCCTATGCGTGTGTCTGAATTTTCTTTTGTTTGCAAAACAAAGAAGATAAACATAATGAAAGTATAGGAAAAATATGCTGCTAAAGAAAAACTGGCATAAAATATGACTTTAAATCCTAAATAATTTTGATATCATTACAAAGTCTTGAATACTGTATTAGAACATTCTGAGATTGCAGTGAGGAGCACTATGAAAGTACATATGTAGATTTCTGTCTGTACCTTCAAAATATCGAAATATGTGTTGTTTGTTTTTAAATTTTTTTCCTCTTGTATGTCTTTTCATGAGATGGATACCTCAAGCAGGGCGTGGTTCTTTGTAGAATTTAAAATACTGGAGTATCCTGAAAGCACTGATCAGAAAATGGGGTTATGATCTTTGTGCAAGCCTTGTCTTGTAGTTTTTTTCTTATCCCCATTTGTTTGCATATTCTGTCATGTAGATCATGAATTTATTGGTTAATAAACTTAGTTAAATGGGGAACTATTTACTATGCATAATGAAACAGTATTTTTGCTGTGGGAACTGTTCAGTGTCACTAGCATGATTTAAATTATATGAGTGAACTTCAAAAATCAGTATTCTAGTCTGCACCAGTGGCAATTAAATGGACTTCAGGAATTTTTATATAGATATATTGAAAAAAATTATTATATGTATCTTTTCAGTCTCCTTATTTCATGCTGAGGTACTGAAATTGAAAGATGGTGTTATGGATAGTTGCCTGGATTTCATTAATTTTGTCATAACCTTGCACTCAGGATATATTATGAAGCAGATGGAGTAGTAATAGTAATGCAAAGGCATCCTCATGAAATAAATCCCAGTGACTTTAAGATGGGATTTTGCTGCTTGATTAAAATTATTCATGTGATCAAGTGTTTGTTGAGCCTGCAGATTTGTAGCTACTGTGTGTGTGGCACATGCTGAGCTGTAGAGGCTGAAAGGCTCCTGGAAATACAACTGTAAATAAAAGAGCAGAATTTCCACATTAGCTTGGTTTTACATTATTGCTTTGTCAGCCTGGTAAATACCAGGTGTTAGATAGGTGGAAATTCATATCATCGTTCTCTGCACTTTGCCATTAAGTGTTTACTGCAGATCTCTCTGTAGTGCTTACTGTGAGCAGTTTTTGATAGAATTAAGGTGAAATACCACCAAGAGGATGCTTTCTTGAATGTTTCCTCTTCTCTTTTCATCCAGAAATCTTATTACTGGATGGATGCCTGTTTGTGGTATCATGTAACTGCATAATTTTTGATCTGTAAAGATTTTTCATTACATTTGATCTGCCTAAATATTGAGGACAAATGCAGTTGGATGATATAAGCAAGACTTAATTTATATATAGTTTGATAAATGCATTTTAAATGGACTTAAAACCTTTCTAGGGGAAAGGAATAAAAAATCCCACAACACCCAACACTTGTGGTTTGCAGAAAATCTCTGCATTCATACTCTGCACAAGAAAAGAAAGATTTGCCAAGCAGCCTTATAGGAAAGTTTGGAAGGAGGAATTTGGAACTGGGATCATTCTGCTTCAAAGCCTTCCAAAATCCGTGAATGCTGTTGAAAATATGGGCTTCTGGGAGAGCCATGCTGAGTTTCCCTTTGAAGATTTGCACTTTTGACTTTTAGCTGCTTTGGGTCCCTCTTACTACCCCTTCCTAGTTTGCGGTGTTCCTGCTATATTTCATTGGAAGAAAGATGTGTGTGGGTGTTTTTTAACCAGACAATGGAGTTATATTTATCCTGTTTTACTAGTATCTATGAGCTATTTTCTTCATCTTTTCAATATCTTTAATGGGAACATAGATGTATCATTACATTATTTAGAGCACAAGTTGCTGACTACCAGCTTCCTGAAATATTACTTTGTGGTCCATTGATTCCCACTGTTGATTTTTTTTTCCCCAGAATAATCTGGAAAAGCAATGGGAGTGTTTGAGTAGAAGGTATATTTCTTTGAAGGAGGTTCAGAAAAAGCCACCCACGTTTTTGTGACTTGATGTACTCTCTGATAAGCAGGAAGGGTAACCTTGTGGCATCTGAGTTCTGCACGACTGTTCTGGACTTCCTGTATGTAGCTTTGTGTCAGTTGCTCTAAGTGAGAATGCTGGCTGTCTCCAGTTCCCATTAACTGGAAAAAAAACCCTGTTAAATCCTTCTAAACCCATGCTTCTGTTCTTGCTGTGCCTTAGGTCTGCATCTGCAGAATGGAAGTAATAATGCTGAGTTATCCAGTGGAAAATGATATGGGGCTGAATTCAGTAGAGGCTTCTAGGATCTTGAGACTGCACTGGCCTGGTGTAGCCAAAGGAATGTCCTTGTTTGAGCAATGTAGAAAATATTAGTGTCTACTGCTTACAGAGGTGATAAAATGGGGAATTCTGTTTTAAGTTGACCAGCCTGTCACTTTTTTAAGCTCTGCACTTAAACTGCCATATGACCTATTTTTAAGTTGAACAGCCTGGGTTTTTTAATCTTTTGAAATAACTTCTGCACCCATACTGCCTGTGAGAGCACAGGATATACATGCATGGCATGACTCGAACAGATACATTGAAGTTGGATGCATATATTCTTTTGCTTGGAAGAATTACTCATTTTTTGCACTTTTGACCTATCCTATTAAACCCTGAAGAAATATCCTGACCTGCTGACACTAGCTGCCTGTTCAGGAGTTGCAGAGCTGCTGAAGGGCACCGAGTGGCTTGTAGTTATATGTTGCATTAATGTATTGCCTGTTAATGAATCTTTGATTAGACTTGATTTAAAATCCATAATGCTGCTCATCCTAAGTGCAACGCTGAACATTACTGACACAGCAGAAGGGTGAAAAGAGTTCTCTGAGGGATTTAACACTTGGCTTTGCTAATGTCCCTGTTTATGTTTGAAGTGTCTGCGAAGGGCTGGGGGAAACGTCTTGCAGGGGAGATACAAGTGTGTTTTGGCCAAGTGCAAGAGGTTTTTTCCTGTTTATTGGAAGTTCATCTCCATCTGAACTCGCAGCAGGAGCTGTGAATGTCCTTAACAAATGTGCAGGATTTGCCTATCCAGCCAGCTCACACAGGGCTTGGACTGGCTCTGAAAGTACAACTCAGCCGTAACAAATTAACCCGGGGACCCTCTGGCAGCCTTGCGGGGAGGGGAAATGCAGCACATACCATTAAAGTTACCACTGGAATCCTAGCTATCCCAAACGTGGTTTTTGTTAGAGAGAGATTTTTGTGTTGCTGGAGCTTTGAGCTTGCCAATGTTTGTTCATGGGAGATACTGCATAGGAAAACTGGAGCTGAACAGTGCTGCTTTCAGCCATGCTCCTTATCAGAGAGCCTGGCTGGGATCCTTCCTGTGTGCTTGCCTAGATCCTCTAGTCCTGATCTGCAAGACTTTGGGGTACTTTTAGTCCTGGATTTATCATAAAGGCCACCCTGGGTTGCTGTTGGATATAAGGAAAGGGGTTTATTAGCTGTGGTGCTCTTTCACTGGAGAGCCTTGTCAGCATTTCATCCTCTCTCAGAAAGGGAAGGACTTTGTCATGGTTTAACCCCAGCTGGCTGCTAAGCATGACACAGCCCCTTGTTCCCTCCCTGATGGTGGAACAGGAGGGAGAGCCAGAAGAGTAGAAGTGAGAAAGCCTGTGGGTTAAAAGCAGTTAAGTAAAGCAAAAGCTGCACACACAAGCAAAGCAAAACAAGGAATTGATTCTCTGCTTCCCACTGACAGGCAGACATTCACCAGTTATTTAGAATTGCTTCTTACTTTTTCACTAAAATACTTGGTTTTAGGAAAAAAACTTGAGCTGTTGTCCTTGTCACGCATAAAACATTCAAGTAGACTTTAAAGAAAAATCCTCCATTTTTCAGGTTTTAGAAAAATGACCTCTCAGTGTCTGGAATCTCATTCTGAGAATGCCTGCTTGGCTTGAGGAAACATCTATCTGTGGAAACATCCGCCACCTTATCAGTATCCCTGTGCAGCATTTTCCAATGTCCACAAAAGAATGCAGAGATAAGGGCAAAGCAGCTCACTGGCTGGTGTTCCTGCTGGCTTTTGGAGGAGGATGTACATGTATGATGGATTTTTCCAGGGCTATCAGGACAAATCTTTCCACATTTCTTTATGATCTACTTGCTTCCATAGGAAATGGCTCCTGTGTGTGAATTCCTTGTTGTTTTGCCTTCTGCTTTCATCCAAGGATGAGTAAGGGAAGGCTTCTTCCTCTGCTGTGGCTCTGGAAAGATTTTGTCAACCAAGTGAGTCAAAGGGCTTTACTTGATTCATGTTCTTGACGTAAAGAAGGGTTTCCAGCCTGAGAGAGGAAGGGCTAGGTGGAGAAATCTTGCTTTGGAAGGAGCACCCAGTACCCTCTCACGCCTGCTTTCTTCTCTCTTCTTCTAAGGGAATTAGAAACATTTGTAGTGAAAGGTAGTCTGAGTTTGTAACTGTCTGCAAGCAGGAGGTTAGAGCAACTTTCAGGTATTGATTTTTAAATTGTTGTTGGATGGCAAATTAGTATCTGCCTTAAAAAAAAAAAAAAACAAACCAACAAATGGAAGGCTTTTCTTATCCCTTAAAAGTTGAGATATTACTTTTCCCCTTCTTTGCACTTTGTTTTTAAGATTTGTTTGGTTGCCAGTCTGGCTTACTTGAACTGCTCAGGTACCAAAGAGACATTTAAAGTGCACTTTAACTGGTTTAATGCATGAAGGTAGATTTCTGAGCACACCTTGTGCATCCGTTTGGTGTGGATGTATGATACTGATGCTGGTTTAGTTTGAAGATGAGCTTTTACAGCTGCTGGGTCTTTGTAGCAGAAAATATGGGTATGGATCCTGTCAGCCTCTTGGAAATAGATGAAGCCTGTCTCAGCCAGAAGTTCCATTTCCATGCACCTCCCATGCTTGCCAGAGGTTCTGCGCAGCAGACTGGCAGAATTGCCATGAGACAACCTTTGTAAATGAAATTTAGATGTGCTTGGTACTAGGATGATTCAGACATGGTTGATATGTAAAGCTCATTTTAAAAATAAAATTGTTTGAAAATACATGTTTAATTTGATGGGCAGAGATAGTTATTTGCTTGTCATCTGGCATCTAACACCAGCTCATCAACATCACTCATAAGTGAGGAAAACAGGCATGCTTTTTTCCTCTGACAGGTGCAGTATAGGTTGAAAATTGTATTTTAGTTTTTCAGCTTTCCCCCCCATTTGAGAATGGATCTTCAAAATGCTGCTGTAAGGATGACCTGTCCTTAAGTGTGGTCCCTCTTTCTGGTGCAGTGTCAAAAAGCTGCCCAGCAGCAAGTCCCTGGAAACAAAGTCTGCTTTTAATCATGAACTATTGCAGCAAAACCGTATATGGGGTAGAGGTCTGGCATGCTTCTTAAGACAGTGCTAGTGAAATCTCTTTTGAAAGAAAAGTGCTAAGGGTTTCCAGAAGGAAAGCTGATGAGCATGGAGCTGTTGCAGCCATAGATCAAGATATTGAAACGTAAACTGCAGCTGTCCACGTGCTACACTAAGTGCCCTGCCTGCTAGAGTGTGTGTATGACAAACACCTAGCTAGTGAGAGTCTACTTGTTAAGGCTATAATTTAAGTAAGAAGCTTCTCCTGCTCTACTTCCTTTTTTTTTTTTTTTTTTTTACCTTGCGACACACATTGAGGATAAATGCCTTAATCGGCTTTTGTCCAGCTTGTAAAAGGTTTATCATCATCTCATTTGAGCAAATAGGAGGGGGAAAAAAACACTGAAAGCTGACTGGCTAACATTTTCAATGTCACCTTTCTATTTCTAAAATCAGAAGCAAGGTGTTCTCAAAAATGATCATAGAAGATTAGACAGTGAGTAGAGGGGAAAACATGCTTTAAAAATGTCAGGGTGTTTGAGATGTCTCATGTCAGTTGCACTGCTTCTGTTAGAGTCTGTGTATGTGTTCAGTGCAGTGATGAGAAAAACAAAATATGTTTTTAAAAAGCAAAACAAAAAAACCCATAAAAACTGACCCAGAAATGGTGAGTGTGACTCACGTGTTTCCTAAGGCTGCTGTTATCAATGAATAGCATTTCTGCTGGTATGAGTTATCTTTCAAGAAACTGAAATACAGAAACTAGAGATTGAGGACTGTGCTAGAAAATTTCTATGGCATATGCTGCACTGTCTTAGTTTTGCTCACAACAGCAAGTTGCAGGAATTGACATATTTTCCTTTCTGTTATCTATGTGGGCTAGATAAAGGTCTAAATGAAGCAAGAGTTTGGCAGTTAAGTGGTAACATTTGTATGGAGGGGCAAGTCACACCAGAGGATTTGATAACTAGCCTGAAAATGTTGTGGTTGTCTTTCTAACACTGATGTAGGACTTAGTGTGTGCTGGGGACCACAAATGAGCTGCAGCGGTGTGCTGTTCTGAGCCTCTGAGTTTTTGATGTGTCTTACAGAAAACACATTAGGAGGATTTATAGCTTTGAACTACTTCACATGTGGGTCAAAGTGTCTCACTGGCAGTAACATGGGAAGCCAGACATAAAAAGTAGTGAATTAAATCAATTCCCAAGTTACTGCCTTGACCATAGGCCCATTCATTTCCATGAGCAACAGATGTGCTTCTCGTGTCCCATAAGGAGTAAGTGCCCCAAGCTCAGTCCTACTGACTGGTGCAATTGCCTTGGTGCTTCTGACCTCCCCATTTTCACATGAAGTGTAAAATAGCTGTTGCACCTGTAGTACTTACTCAGACTTCCCCAGGATTACCTGCCAGGGGAGTTTTGTGCTGTCCCAAGGGTGATGTCTTTTGCAGGTGCTCTCCCAACACATGGCAGGGCCCACACCCTGGACCCAGGAGCGTGGCTGAGTGTTCGTAGGAGGGAGCTGTGACCCTGCTCTCAGGAGGGGCTGCCGTAGCTCCCAGGTCAGAGGCATGGCCAGGAGAGCTGGGTCAGTTTGGTTGAGGAGGCTGAGTGCTGGGAAGGCACTGGGTTCCCACAGGATCACACACATGGTGTGGGATGGTTTGCTTTTGTAGTGTAGTTGGGGCTGGTGGAGAGTTAAAGTGGTGTGTGTGGGTTTGGCATCCCCCCTCAGAGACCTTGGCATCCTGCTGCTGGGTCTAAAGGGGATGGCTGGAAACCTTTGGTGGGGGACTCATCCCAGCAGAGAATTGAGCATCTGCTTGTTCTGTCATGCCGAAGGTGTTGGAGCCTGCAGGCTTGTGTTCCTGGCAGTCAGGAGCCCGAGAATAAATGCCACTTAAAATAAGTTGTGATGAATGATACAAAGTTCCGGGGCGTTTTGGTTTTCATTATTATTCTTCGCTGCCAGAATGAGGGTGGTCAGACCTAAATTAAGCCTTAAAAGAGGAACCAGCCATCTTTGGAGGAAAATGATAAACTGGAATTTCACACCAGTGTGTTCTTCAGCTGAAGCTTCCTATTCTGTGTAACTAAGTACTATGTGGAGTGGAGTTTGCTCGCAGGCAAATGTCTGCTTTGCCATTTGTAAGACCCGTGCTTCAGGCACCAGTTAGAGGAGCACTTGGAGTTCTGTAATTTGTATCTGCTTTAAAGTTAAAGGGAGATGAATGGGTACAGAAGTTGCTGTTAATTTGACTGCTTTGTTCTTAGTGTCCTTTGTTTTCATTTCTTTTGTTTTTTTAAACTCCAAGTGGGGACTAGTCATCTTTTTCCTATGGGATAAGACTGTATATAATTATTACATGAGTAAATTTGGGGTAGGTCTCCACGCACAGATTTGTAGTGATGATTTCTTTGTTCCAAGTGATCTTACAAACATGGGAACTGAACTTTTGGATGAATCACTGCATAGGGATTTTTAAACTTAAATTGTTTGCTTTGCCTAACTAATATTGTTAAATGCAGCTTTCTCAAAGAGAGTGAAAAGAAATCTTCCGGCTCATTCATTTAGAAATGAGCTTTTAATTTTGTTCCTACACCTGCAAAGTAATTTTCTCTTTGTTAAAAATACTTCAGTACTTAATATTTTTCTTGCAATATAGTCATCATGCTTGGAGTCTTTTTTCAGTTACTTATGAAAGTCATTTTGAGCAGTGAACCATGTATGGTCCAGTAATTTAATTGGAAATATTCAAATTCTTCTCACTGAGAAAATCATTGACTAGATAAATATTGTTTAAATGATACATTTCAGGCTTTCACAGAGAAATGTGATTATTGACTGGATTTGAGTTAATGAAATAATAAGTTAATGTCCATTTAATTCTCCAATTTTGACCTTGTTACCCATTTGAATAATTCCTTAGAATAAATTGGAGTACCTTGAGAATCCAAAGCTATTTGGCCTGGACTAAGATAATGCTGATGCTGCTTCTGGTTTTACGTAACTCTAAAAAGGAAGCAAAGAAGCTTTTACAGAAGTATGTTGCTTTTTCTGCAAAAACTGATGTATTGTTGCATTTTTTTTCCACTTCTGAGAGCATAGTGGCAGCTTGCAATGTATTTTAAATCTTCCAGTGAATAAGCAGTTTTGCATTCTAGAAATCGTCAACAATAATGACAAAACCCTCCTGAATTAGGGCACTTCTTGAAGCCAGCTGCTTCCTGATTATCAACTTGGCACTCCAGCAGTCTGCATAAATGCTGCACTCTAATTAGAGTTACAAGCCTTGTTGAGAGCTCACATGGCCCTTCCTCTTCACCTCCTTAAATCCTGGGCCAGGTCCCAACCTGAATTTGCATCAATCTGCAATAATTTCATCTATTTAGAGTCTGTGGTGGATTCTGAGATTGAAATCAGAATCACTTTGCTTACGTGTGTGGAAATTTCAGTCCAGCAGAGAAAATATTTTAATTGCTTTAGCTAATCATGTAAGGAGATCGACTCATCCCATTTGGAAGTAGCTGAGTTTTTTAAATATAGAAAATAGTAACAGTGAAGTGGAATGTAGGTGCCCTTCTCCATTGATAGAAACCATAGCTGAAAAGATGGGCTTTCTGTGCCAATTCCAGCTGATGTGCCAGCCTGCTGTGGGGGTTTGGCCTGCCTGCTAGCACCATTCTAGCATTATGTATGTGAGATGTCCTTGCCATTGAAGTCCCTCTCAGAGCTTGTTTGCCTCCTCACTGAGTGAGTAATTTACAAACAATTCCTCTCTGAGAAACCCTGCCAGAGGTAAAGGCTTATATAAAAGCTGTCACTGGAAGAGAAAGATTTGGTGTCCAGGATGCTGGCTTTAGGATTTGGCTCTGGGTTCCAGGGTTCCTCTGCTGAAAAATTCTGCCTTAATCCAAATGCTAGTAACTGTTCTGAATGTGTCAACTCCTCTGTGAAGGTAAAGAGGAACCTGAAAGTAGGAACAAACAGGTAGAAATAATTTTTAAAGCTCTAATCTGCCTTTGTACTTTCTTTCCTTCCTGCAATGTTTTGAAGGATGCGCGCCAGAAGTTCCGCTCTGTGCTGGTCGAGGCAACAGTAAAACTGGATGAGCTGGTCAAGAAGATTGGAAAAGCTGTGGAAGACTCTAAACCTTACTGGGAAGCTCGGAGGGTGGCCAGGCAGGTAAGAAATTTCTGCCTTGTAAGCTTGTGGGCACACACTGATGGTGTTGCTTTCCTGCTGTTAATAACATCCTAAGCATATGCACTTGGCTACACAGGGCTGTGCCTTCAGTTGCATGTCAGCCATGGGAATCGATGGCAAAATGGATTTCTTCTCAGCCACAGCTGCACATGCTCTTCAAACCCAGAACAGCTACAGCAGACACAATAGCAAAACACCAGCTCTCTTCTCTCTTTGTAAATGGCCTTTCAGAGCTCTCTCCTATCAGTAGTTGTACTTATTTGAAAATACAGTGTAGACTTTGTGTATGTGGTTTTTCTTCTTAAAGCAAAATGCTCAGCAGCTAAATGGCTGCAGCTGGAAGCTGCAGGGAAAAAGGCTGGAGTGGGGCAGGGTTTGGTGCTGATTGGGTTGTGCTGAAGTAGGAATGTGCTAAATGTGTCTCTAAAGTGTTTTGGTTTGGGGACAAACTGGGCTTGGCTTTCTCTGTCATCGGGGCCTTTCTTCCCATGCCCCAACTACTGCTTGGTTACTGATAGGCCCGTGGAGCTCAGGGAGGGATGAGGTGTGGAGGGAAGAGTGTGACCTGCTGGATGAAGAGAAAGCCAGAAAGCTTGTGACATGTGAGGCAGCATCTCATTTTAGGGAAGAAGCTGCTGAGAGTTGAGTGTGTGGTGGCTTAGGTAGTGCTTCTGCTGGGTGTTTGTGGTGGTGGGGCTTGCTGGTGGGTAAGGCTTTTTGTTTTTTTCCCCAAGGGAAGCGTGTTCCTGGTTGCTATTTCTATTTTCTCTTGAGGCAGGAAGAGTCAGGAAGAAGTGTCTAGAGCTGCTGCTTCTGTGCTTGGCTGGAAGGATGTGTGGGGTGGCATCTGTGGCTGGGTAGCTGGGATGTGATTGTGTTCAAGGGGAGAGTGAGAGATGGGTGGCATCTGTGAAATACATGAAAACTGCAGAAGGATTTTGTTCATAAAAGTAGGTAGAGGGATGAGAAAAGTAGAATAGGTGTGTGCCAGGAGGCAGAGAGTAAATTCTCAGGGTAAGAGAAGGGGCGGGAAGAGAACATGTCCACAGAACAGCACACTGGAAAGGGAGGAATGGATAAGCTTCATTTCCTTGAAAGTTGGTGAGGCAGGAACTGGGTTGATGGCATGTGGCATGCAAGGTAATATGTGACTATGTTGATGCTTTAAATTGCATAGCATCGTTCTGGAGGCATTGTCTCAGGTGATGGGGATGAGGTGCAGGGGGTATTAGGCTTAATCCTGCAGACTGGAAGCAGTGTGGCAAAGAGGTAAACTCTGCCCTGCTTGCTGTGCTTTGAAGTATCTGCCTCTCATCTGTAAGTGCTCTGAAACCCTGCTCTTGAGGACTGTGTTGTAGCTAGAGATAAACCAGTGGTGAGCTACAGAAGCTAGTAATTGTGTAAACTAGTGTGTGCAATTTGGAAAAACAATCCCTGCGACCCTGCCTGGAGCATGATCTTATACTTCTGTTACTGTAAATAGCTGGATAAGGCACAGCGTGCATAGGACTTCAAGAGTTACACTTGGAAGAGTTAATGGTAGAAGCACACACTTTGCAGAACAAAAAAAAAAAAAACCAAACAAACAAAAACAAAACAAAAAAAACCCATCAAAAGATCAATTGACTTTGAGGTTTGTAACATCTCAAACTCACAGCAGCGAACTTTGCCTTCTGTCTTGAAGCTGGCAACAGTTTATGTTCTGGAAATGGAATTTTGTATTGTTATGTCTCTGCTACCCCTGAAATCCATTCAGTCATTCTGGTTCAAAGGTACGTTTTAAGACCACTAAGAAACCCAAGCTCCTGAAGGTCCTTAAATCAGTAGAATCACTGCTCCAGCAGTAGGCTTGCTAGAGGGAACAGTATTTTTTTCCCCAATCCATTCTGTCACTAGCTAGATTTAAATGCTAGTTATTCCAGATCTGTTTATTTGCTACACATTTGTCTTTTAATTCCTTGATAGCATTTTATTTTAAAGCAGGAGTTGCCCTTCTAACCACTCATTTCCCTTTTTTTCATTTTGTTTAATGGATTTGGTCATGGAACAGAATTCCCACTTTGTATCTGCTCAGAAGACAGAGATAGAAGATGGTCTCTGGTTTCCCTTTTGCCCTTTGTCTAATAATATCTTAAAATGGAAAATGCGAGGGCCAAGAGGAATGTAAGCATTGAACTATGGTGAATCTCTCTGGAAGCTGGGAAATTGGACAGATTGTTGCCAATTTCAGATGCATCAGTAAAGCATCTGCCTAAAGAGTTTTTCTAGTTTTAATTTAATCTAGAAAAGTTCCACATAACTGGGAGCAAATCCACTGTGATAGAGCATGGAGAAGGGGTGATTAGGTAGGGAAATATGAAACTGGAGGAATGTACCAGAGTATTAACATGGTTAGGTGCCAGTTTGCATTTCTCTTTTTACTTTGATTTGCAAAACTGTAGAGAAATCATGGGAAGAGCTTGTTATTATTTTTTTTAAAATTTAAATTAATAATAACATCTGGAAGATGAAGAATTGTCTTCTTCCTCCTTTCTTTACACTTATTTTAGAGCCATTAGGCTGCCTCCAGAAATACAGGAACAAGGTTCTTGAGGGCTTAAAGAGCTTTAATTAAACAATAAGGGAAAAATGAGCGACTCTACT
The DNA here is from genome assembly GCF_022539315.1 of Serinus canaria. Taxonomy (NCBI): domain Eukaryota; kingdom Metazoa; phylum Chordata; class Aves; order Passeriformes; family Fringillidae; genus Serinus; species Serinus canaria. The sequence continues at coordinate 42,821,046 of NC_066315.1, forward strand.
GGTAAGAGAAAGGGAAATGTAAATTCCCGTTTGTTGTTCTCACTAAAGGGAAGTAAAACTATGACCTTGTAAATTTTAAGCCTTTTGGAAATCCCGAATTGCATAATTAATGACTCTTAGTTTGGCAGAAACGCAGGAGTTGTCCAGAGTTACTTGGGTTTAAGATGTCAGCTGCAGGGTAAGTTACCTAATGCAATCTGTAGTAAGTCACATTGAGGAGTTTGCTTTCACATGGCACCAGCACAAGTCTCTTTTGGAAAGACATGTTTCATCTATTAAGATAAAACCCATTAAAGAAGTTGTGAGGGCAGTGATGTGGGGTCACCAAAAACCAGGTCACCAACTAAAGTATAACTCTGGAGAAGCTTTAGGATCTTGAGCTCTTTGGTCTACTCACCCTTATCCCCATCTTGTGCAATCCTGTGTTGGCAGAAGATAGGGCATTCAAAACAAATTAACTCTCCCATGCAAAGGTCCTGTAGGATCTTGTTTGTGGAATGTTTGCCAGGAGAGCCACAGCTTGGTCTGTCTCAGGGGGAAACTGTGCTTCACCAGAACACTGGTCCCTTAGTGTTAGGATCTGAGTACTTTGTCCTCTGAAATGGTGGCACTGGGAGTCAGGATGCTGTCTCTTGGTACCAAAGCAGTAAATTTGGCTTTTGCTGAGACTCAAGTGAGATCTAGCTCATATTCCTGTTCAAGGAGATTTCATGTGACTTCTGCCAAGACAGAACTGTTGTGATTCCTTGTTTAGTGCAGCAGTGGGCCTTTTGTGTTGGTTGGAGACAAAAACCTTACTGTTTTGGAGCATTTCGATCCAAATTTGTTGTTTAATCAAATTTTGAAGTACTTGTGCTGTGAGAACATTTTTTTGTTTGGCATATTGTCATTTTATGTTATTCTTTAACTTAAGCAGTAATGCCCACATTCAGTGGAAGAACCTTGGCATGTAGAGGATTGTGCATGTACACAAGCAATGCCCACATTGCAGCAATATGAAATTCCTGTAATCCAGAAGATGGCCCAGGTTCTAAATGATCAGAAAATCAAACTTCCCATGTTTGTTTGGTTTGGGTGGTGGTTTATTCTTTTTTCTATTTTTTTTTTTTCACCAGTAGCTGCTTCCCTAGTTGTCTAGTCAAAGAATGAGACTTTTCTTACCCAAAGCTAATGGGGAAGAAGGGTGAAGTTGCCAGGAAACATTAATAATGTAAACAGAAGTCCTGAGCCTCTGAGGTAAGGAGTGTCTTAAGCCACTGTTGACTTAACATTTTGCAGAGCTGGGGCTGGAAGTGCCTACGCAATGGTGTTCTCAGTAGTGCCTGAGCAAGTGACGGAGCTGGGAAGTGTGCTACCTCCCTGGTGACAGGATGCTGTGCAAAAGCAAGTGTGGTCTAATGCATAAATCACTGGGCTGGCAGGAGCTGATTTTGTGCTGCTGCATGGCACAGATGAATGACTTCATCTCTCTCTCAGTTCCCATGTAAAATGAAGCTGTCAAGCTGCTGTGGAGCTGAGTTCATTAAGGGAAGTAAAAGCACTTTGGGGTCACTGGGTGAGAGGTGCCATTAAAACACTGCTGTCCATACATCATCACTTGTGAACCCATAGACAAATTGAACAGGAGATGTGCCTTTCTGCTTTGCTTCTGCTGGAAAAATAATCTGATAAAAGTGTGTATTCCCACTCCCACAAATAAAACAATCCATGTATTTTTAGTGACCCTAACTTAACTAAAAGCCCTGGGAGTATTGCTTTTAATTGAGTTTCAGCATTGTTTAGGTTTGTTTTTGGTTCTTTTCTGTTGGTTGGTTTTTGTTTGGTGGTGGGCTGGTTTGGTTTGGTTTGGTTTTGTGGCAGTGTGAGGGGTTACATTGTATTGGCTCAGATTGGGAGTGAGGGTACTTTGCTCAGCTTTAGTTCTGAGCCTATTTGAGAGAGACATTATTTCCCTTTGTGATATTCCCTTCACGCCTCTGCCCCCTGCCTCATTTAGCTTTTAGAAAAAATGTGTCAGAAAACTTGCTTCAGGCAAAAATAAGTGAAAGATCCATGCTGGGTCATACCTGTGTATCTCAGTAAAGGACCCACCTGTACCACGTGTTCACACAGCATGTATGAGGATATGCATGTTCTGCTTCCTCTTGGGTCAGTCTTCCTAGGTTTTACAACTAATTATTTTTTTCATGTTGTTGGCATACTTAAGCAGCACTTTTTTATCTGAAAATGATTGGAAAAACCTGCTGGAATGAGTATTTACAGTGGTTCTTCTCCATTGATGTCCAGGCATACCCAGGAGGAAGTGCAGTTGATAGACAAGTAGGGACAGCTGTCCCATCCTGTTCCCTGCTACTTTTTATGTTGTAGAACTCCTTTCTCTCACCTCACTAATAATCTTTTAATCATGTAGTCCGTTTTATAACTGGATTGCCACATCTGTGTGAAGAAATCAGCTGAGAAAAGAAAGACTTACTTGATGTGAGCTTTCAGATATTCAGATCCTGCACCCCCATTCTGCTTCTCTTCACAAAACTTAGGGGAATCCAGTTAGCACTGGGAAATTATTTCCTCTCTCAAATGTGAGTTTTGGTGTGATTCAATGAATTTTTTATTCAAAGTGAGTCAGGATCAAAAGTAGCTGCTGTAATCTTGCAGAACAGGAATGGAGGAGGTAACTGAGCCACTTGGTGGTAGAGGTGGGAGGGGTGTAAGCAGATAAGAGCACACCTACCTAGACTCTTCCTCAGCAGATGAAACTGATACCCTTCTTTGTAGTGATCAAGCCAGTAAATGAACAAAACTTTCTGCAGTGGCCATTGCATCTCAGCTTCTAATTGTTCAGCTTGAGATGTCTGAAATTAGTGTGGCAAGTATGGAAAGTTGCAGATGGTAACTTCCTTAGCTCAGGAAACAAAAGCTTTTTAAAATCTTGTAACTTGGATGTTCAAAACTGCTGAGCATCCTTAAAAGATTAATTAGGAACTGTAAACTGTGGTCTTGCCAGTTCAATTCCTGCAGCACCCAAGCTTTGTATCCAGATTCACTCAGTGAGTGAGAGCTAATGGGATCACAGCACCAGCTGGCTCTGCTGGGAAAAGGAGGGCAGCATTGAGTGTGGATGACAGCTCCTGGATCCAGTTCCAACAGTGGTAGATATCCAGGTCTTTCCCTCTGGTCCCTAGACTCTAAATGTGTTATCCATCAGTATATTGACTTCCCATGTCATAAGGAATCTCCTTCTCCATCCTGCTTTTAGGAGCTGAAGTCCTGATGCTCATGATTAGGACAACAAGGAGTTAAGACTGATTTGTCTAATCTGGTAAGCTTATCTTGGCAAAAAAGAAAAAAATAGGTGGAGGGAGAAGGAACTTGAGAAGCAAAAATTACATGTCAGCAGAACTGTGACAGACTTGCATTCCTGTTTGGAGACCTGCCATGGAGCTAGTAAAAAGCAAAATTATTGGCACAGTTACAGTGAAACAACCAGCTGACCTTTCCTGGCTGAAAGAGTGTTTCTGGTTAACTGTTCATAAACCAAATAACTATCCAAAATGTGGATTCACATTTTGACAGGAAGGAATAGAGAGACTTGAAAATAAACTTTGACAAACCTTCTGCAAATTCTCCCAACTGTTTAAGGAAAAAACCAAATGTCCAGAGCACATGACTGCTTTCTGTGGCTATAGTTCAGCGCTGTTTTTGTTGTTAAGTAATCATACAATCATGAAATGGTTTGGGTTAGAAGGATCCTTAGATATCAACAAGTTCCAGCCCACCTGCCTTGGGCATAGGTGCTGCTCCCTAGACTGGGTTGCTCAATGCCCAAGCCATCCTGTCCTTGAACACTTCCAGGGATGGGGCATCCACAACTGCTCTGGGCAACCTGTTACAGTGCCTCAGTACTCTCTGAGTAAATAATTTCTTCCTAACATGTAATCTCTCCCCTTTTATTTTAAATCTGCTCCCCTTGTCTGATCACTAGAAATTTTTTTTTTGCATTTTGTGTTATTTGTGTTTTAGATGGCTGTTGCTGCTCTGGCCTTTTGCAATAAGCAGTCTAGGCTGGCAGTGTAGGTTGTGTTGTTTGTGCCCTGCCTGTGCTGTTTGCCCTTTGAACTGAGGATGCTGTATTGCAGCCACCCTGGTGGCTCTCGGGGAGCCTCTTGGCACTGGGAGATGGGAGGGAATGATGCTTGGATTGGGAAGGTGGGGTGAATGGTGTGAGAAGCAGTTCACTCCCTGGGTCTGTAAATCAGCCATGTGGAAATGGCTGTGATTTTTAGATTACTTGGTGGAGAGGCAGGGGAGCAGCTCCCTTCCTGAACACAGACTTTGTGGTTGAGGAGCTTGTGTGTGTGATGGAGGCTGATGTGATGGCCTTGGCTGGTGCTGTGGCAGGCACAGGAGGGAGGCAGGCAGGCAGGCACAAGCCTTGCCTGGGATCTGGTGTGCTCTGAAGGAAAAAGAGACATGGAACTTGCTGTGTGAGCAGTCAGGAAGCTCAGTGCTGTGAAGAAATGGTTAAGGAAGGAAACGTAGGTGAGCTGTGCAAGAAGTGCCTGAAAGAATGAAGCATTGAGGCTGTGTGTTGTACCTGTTTGCCTGTGAAGTTTTGTTTGTCCTTTTTACCTTTCTGCTCCCTATGGGCCTGCTCTAGGTCTGAACCCCTTCCTCCCACCAATGTTTTTGATTTTTTTATTACAAAACACATCATTAAATCTTGGAGAAACCTTGTCGATGTGACGTCAGTCCTGTGGTGCAATGTGGAGTTCCCACTGCTGTGATCCCAAAGGGCATTCTCACTGTAATAATCTCCATTCCCACAAAAAACATGGCTGAAGAGGGCATAAGCCAAGCAAGGGAATCTGTAACTTTATTATTGAGGGTGAGGAGTCACTTCCTGGACTTTCACCAGGGAACCCACTGAAATTTGTAACCTTTTTCTTAAGCAGAATGTACTTTGGATTCAGTCAAGCAAATGTTTTGCCATGCTCAAAGTTTGATGGAGTGTCCCCCGTCGTGTTTGCACAGTTGGGATCTGAAACCCCGTGAGCAGTGTGTGGGGAGTCACTACCCTGCCATCAGTGCTCAGTGTCTCACTGCTGCTGCACCAAGCTTGTGCTTGGTGTGCTCTGCTTGTTCCTCCTGAGTGCTTAGAACTTGAAAACTGTATTTGAAGTCTTGAATCATGGCTCTGTTGCATTTTCCTACAGGCCAAAGTAGCAACAAAGCCTTGGAAGCAGGGAAGTCAGGGTCCCTTACCTGGGTCAACAAGCTAGGTTTTGCCTAGCTGATTTATTAACATTAAGTCAGGCTTTAAGTAAATAAAAAACGTGGCTTTTGTGTTCTGGCTCTGTCACCTGGTTGAAGAGTGTGATGTTGGAGTGTGTCAAACTGGGTGTCCCTAAACTGTAGAGAAGATGACAGATGTTGCCTGGTCGGCTTAGGGAAGTTATGCCAAAGATCTGATCTTTGAAGGAAAGCTCCTTAATGTGTTTGTCTTCCCATCAGCCTTACTAATAGGACAGTAGGTCACTGTGGCTGGCAGGTTTTTACCCTCTTAATCTGTCCCATGTTTGGGAGCACTGACAACTGCTACTTCTCAGATGAATGGAAAAAAATCCTTACCCAATTCAAATTTAGTACTCTGCTGCTTTTATTTCCTGCAGAGGAGGTGGCATCTGTGACAATATCATCTGCAAGTACAATGTTCCTGGCACATTTGGATAGTGGGAACTAATTTTAACCACTTGCTTGTTGAAATACCTGTGTCCGTAAGTTCTGTGTGTGTGTGCCTGTCCCTCTCTAAAAGTTAGATGACCTGTATCTCCCTGAGCCTCTGTGCCTCAGTGTATGGGTCTAGTTATTCTGGGTTGGTATTCATACACCCTGCATTTCTGGTTTGTGTGAGCACTATCCTGTTGAAGGGTGGTTGTATAAGCTACTGATATAAAAACTGTTTTCTTATGTTCATTTGCTGATGTGCCTTGGAGGGCTCCATCATGTAAATTTGTTGACTGTGCTCTGTAAATTAGAGGTTCTTCCCTCTTCTGCTATTCTATGCAAAAGTAGAAGAAAATACTATTTAATCTGTTTTGAAGAATTTATCTAGGAGAGATGAAAAGCATTACTCTCTTCTAGTGTCTCTTTCTACAATCCTACAAAGCCTCCATCAGTTCTCAGCCATAGTGGATGGCAGTAGCTCAAAGCCAGATGGCTGCTCAACATCTTCTCCATTAATTGTTGGGAATCAAATGACCTAATTATTTTTCCTACCTTCAAGAATGTTTTTTTTTTTTTTCTGTTGTGAAATACCTAAAGTATTGTGCAAGTAGGTCTGAAGTAATGGAATACTGGGTTAAGTTGGTGTGGAAATACCCTCAGTTCTTTGGAGTAACAAGGAGAAGGCTGGTGCAGAAACATTTGGGGTTTTTTTGATAGCTGTCAGCTGATTTAGGCAGAAAGAAGTGGTATAGGTGGTCTGGCTATTATGTTTAGCCACAGATACAATAACAGTTGCTGGAACTGGCAGGAAGGTGTAAGCAGCTCTCAAAGAGTGCTGGAATGTGAAAATAGAGCAGAATCCCTTTTTTCCTCTGCTGTTGCATGAAGATTTGAGTGACATCATTTTGCATCCTCTTCAGTTTGGAAAAACCTGAGGGATTAGGTTATGCATTCCTTTGTGTGAGTGTAGCACTTCTACAGCTATTGCCAGAACACTAATCTGCAGAAAAAAAAAAAACCAAACTAAAACAATTTAAAAGAAAGGTTGCTTTGCTTTGTTGTCTGTCACCATTTTCTCCCCCGATTTTTTTTTTTTTTTTTGGGTCTGGCCTCTCGTATAGTCTATTTCAAGAGATTGTAAACCACAGACAGGATAATCTGTTAAAAATAGTAGTTGGCATTTGAGCCTGGGTGGCTTGAGGTCAGGGTGATATCCTGTCTACCTGTTTTGTGTGATAATGGCTCAGGGATGACTGCTGAAGGCAGCACAAGTCTTGCAACTTTGGGGAATTTTTTCAGCCAACCAAGCATTTCTTGTGTACAGTGTCTAAATAGGTGGGAGTTTATTTTGGAGTGATAAATGCTCATGCTGAGATCTGCAGCCAAAACAGATGTGATATGGATGTTGGTTACTGCCTTCTGGATGTGTTTTGGTATGACTTCTAGTGAAACAGTATGGATTTTGGAGCTTTTGTCTGTTTTTGCTGCAAAAGATTATCTGAAGACTCTAATTTTTGTATTAGGAAATGAGCATGTGGGAATGGCTCTGCATTGACTTAGTTTCTGTGAGAAATACATCTCAGTTGCAACAAACAAAAAGTTGTACTGTTCAACAAGAAATTTTGCTGCCAGGATGTGGGAGAAATGTTCACCTCTTTTAGCTGTGTCTGTTGCTGGTGGTTATTTGTTTTTTGTTTTGTTGTTGTTGTTTGGTTTGTCTTGGTAGGTTCTTTTAACTTGGTGAAGTGTGAGCAAACTGATGGCTTGTTCTCAAAGGAGGATTTTATTGCTGTGGAGTGGAACTGACATATTCCCTATTCCTGCTGCTACATAGACTATTTCCTTCGAGGAATGGATTTAGCCCTTCATTAGTCCAGGACACCGCCTGCAACTTTTTTGGTTAAGTGTAGCAAGCCTGTTATTCACGTGTGCTATGGAGTTGTGTAGTTTGACTAGGAAAAATGTTGAAGGGTCAATAGTTATTTTCAACATGTCCCTTAGGAGGATGACTGTCTAAAAAGTATCTGTGAGCGTGCAAAGGCGGACAAGGTCAGCCTAGAACTTTCTTCCAGAGAGTGTGTTCCTGGTATTGAGGACAGGCTGGTGGGTGTGGGGCTTTCTGGGAACTGGGAGCACATCTCCAGAACAGCCCATCAGCCAGGTGAAACTCCTACCCACATGCCTTGTCTGTGCTTATGCCAGTATGAATGCACAAGATGTGCTTTCAGAACCAGGCTGCCAATCCCTTGCCAGGACTCTGGAAACTTCTACTTAAAAACATTTGCTGTTTTGGTGGTGATTACATGAGACAAGGAACCAGTGTTTCTCCTGAACATACCTGTTGCATCTGTGTGTGCTGAATGTTGATTATCTTGGATAATTAGAAAAAGCCACTAACGCAGGCGGTGTCCCTCTTCCAGGGTGTATTCATGGGAGTTGTTCCTTGCTTCTATATTTAATTCCAGCAAAGCAGGCTGCTGCCAGGTGCAGATGAGCATGTAGAGCCTCTGTAAACCTGGAAACCAGCTGTAAGCCCTAGACTCGCTGACTCACTGCCTAAGCTCTCAGAATGCAGGTGCATAGAGCAGGGAGGATTACCTCAGTGTTTTTCTCTCTTAATAAGATCTTTTACCTTTGAGATTAAAACCTGGACATATTCTATAGTCCCTTCTTCCAGAAAGCAACAGCTTAATAATTTTGGCCACAAACAATTGCCCAACAAGCAGATGGCAGTGAATGCCCACAAGGCTGTGCCTGGATGGCATTAGGCTGAACCATTTGTCATCCACTGGTGCCACAGACTTGTTAATTAGTGTGAGTAACTCCAAGCACACCAGCATCTCTCAACAACCACATGAAAAACAAAGGAGGGGCAGAAGGCTTGGGGTAGTGTCCGCCATGCAATCTCTGCACCCAAGTGAGCATCACCTCCCTGTTCCTGTAAGGCCAGGAGCTACATCAATGAAAACCAGCAAGGAGACCAGCAGGTTTCAGATGACTGACTGCACAGTGGCAGTGATCAGCTCAGAGGGGATGTCCTTGCCCTCGTTTCACAAGATCCTGGTTACAACCTAGATGGGAGCTGCCAGAGAACAGAGAAGGGCTGGCAGCTGATTGTTCAGACCAGTCCAGCACTGGCCTTAACAGTGTTTAAGGGAGCTGTGTGTTCAGATATTTTCTTTCTCATTTCCTTATGCAGCTCCCAAAGAAGGGAGGTGGGATTCTGCCTTGAGGAGTCCAGCTGTTAGCATGCTGGTGAAAGAAGCAGCTAATGAATGAGCTCTTGGTTGTGCCCTGAACCTTCTGGGTCTTCAAACACACTCGTGATCCTGTCTTAAAGGAGTTACACATACCACCTAACTTTAGCACAGAGTTAGATGTCTCTGGAAGCATGCTTTGTAGGTCTGCTCTTATTTCCTGAGCCTTTTTATAGACTACATAGGAATGTAACACACAACCAGGAGTCAGGTCAGTTCTGCAACAATTTGGCTGTTAGAAGAGAAGGGGTGGATATATGTGGGGGACCAAAAAGCCCAGCGCAAGAATAAAACACCTAATCAAAAACAGAGACTAAGCTTCACATGGTTTTAGTGTTCCATAGGCATTTCAGTGCTTATGCAGTAGGGAGGAAATTGTTCTTCACAAAACTCTAGCAAGGCTTGTTTTCACCTTTTCCTCCCCTCTGCCTTCTCCATCCAGTTAAAAATCTTTCAATCTGCTTTTGAAAAAACAAATTCTAACTCATGTTCAATTATATAGCTTCATAATAAACTGCATCAAGAACTGAAGAGTGTTTCAGACTCTTGAGAGACTGTATTTTTTGATGTAAACAATCATCATAGATTATATAGCTCAGGCCTCAGATGTGTCAAAATGAGGTCACTCCCATGGCCTTGGATTTTAGAAGTTCTTTAGAAAAGTATAGCTAGAAGGGGTTTCTGGACTGTTTTTACTACTTTTCAGTTCTGGTTTGGATCAGAGTTTTTAGGCTATTGGGAGAGGGGAAAGAAAGGTCATCATCCTTAAAAAAGCAAACAGAACCCTTATACCCCCCTCCCCCCCAGCTGCACCACTGGTCTGTTTATTCAGGAAAATAAATGCATATGAGTATCTAAGAGAACATTCAGCACCACTGCAACATTTTTGCAGAAATGTTCTTCAGATTTTGAGAAACTAGGAAAAATACTTGATTGAAATACTGGTTGTATGGGACCTTTGGAGGTCATCAGATCCCAATTTTCTGCTCAAAGCAGACCTATCACATTGCTGGATTGCATCAGCCACGGCTTTGTCGTGTCTTGAAGACTGTCAGATATGGGGATTTGAAACCTCTCTGTGTAAGCTGTCTGCAGGATTGGTAGCCATGCCCTCTTAGTTTAGCCTAGGACATGGTTTGCATTACTCCCAGAGAGGCTGCACCTTCTCAGCTTTCTCAGCTGACACCTGTTGTAATGTGCAGGTCCTTTTGACAGGGCTGACCGTGGGATTGTTCCACCCCAAGTGCAGGACTCCACAGGTCTCCTCCTAAAAAGTCTCTTGGCCCAGTCAAGTGTCCCAAGGTCCATCTAGCTATTTCTAGCTCCTCCTAAAAAGTCTCTTGGCCCAGTCAAGTGTCCCAAGGTCCATCTAGGCTGAAGCGCTGCCTTTTCAGTCACCTCCTCTGACTTAGGATCATTTGCAGATTTGCTGTGGGTGGAGCTGTGCCAGTGCCAAGGTTGTTGTTATTTGTTTGGATGTTGAGCATGATTAGCCCTTGTGCTGACATCTGGGTTGCTGCTCTTGTTCCTTCCTGCCAGCTGGATTAAAACACGTTGAGGAAAACTGAAGCTGAAATAGCAGCACTCAGTGGCTGGTTACTGTGAGCAGTGCAGAGAGCACTCAGCTGCCTTCACCTCGGGGGCTTCTGAATCACTCAATCTGCTGCAGAGCTGGGTGGGATGGGGATGCTGTGGTCAATGAGTGGTGATCCTGCTGTCCCCATTCCTGCCAGAAACTTGTGCAGAGTGCCCTGGTGCAGTCCCTGCACTCAGAGGGATCCCTGAAGACAGGCAGTGCTACAGCAGCTCTGGTGGGCGATTGATGGAGTAAAGTTCCTGTTTCAAAACATGTTCCCTGTTGTACTTTGCACAGCAAATTGACGTGGGATGTTGATACAAGAAGGAAAGAGGGCCAGAATGAAAACATCTGAAACTTGATTCCTTCTGAAGAGTGGGACTGGAACACAGTTAATCATTATCTATTTGCTAGTAAGCAAGTACATGTTTGCTGGTGGCAATTAAACTATTGTTTTAAAGATTAATGGGTAGGAGAAGCATTGGTTTCACAGTAACAAACAAGTGCTTTCTAGAGCAGAGGCCTTGGGCCAGCATGGAGTGTGCTGGTGCCTTGTTCTGACCAGCAGCTGTGTGTTCCCTTCACATTCCAGCTTATGGTGATTTCATAAACAGAAATTGTTCTTGTCTTTCATTGGCAATAATTCAGAGATGCTGAAATAAAGTGGATGTCAAGGTCTTGGCAGTGCAGAATGGGATAGATTCACTTGGATAAATGAGAAGCCAATTTTGAAAATATCTGATCTTTGCTGACTGATGTTTCTAATGGGAAAATTTCTAGTTGTGTTGCGATGTCCTTTTTATTATATATCAGTACTTGAGGTCTGGTCCTCTGGTGAGGCTGGCCAAGGGGAGAAGCTCTGCACAGGCTTGTCTCCACAAAATGAGCCCTCTGCATCTATTTGGGGAAGCCTGGTTGGGCTGTGAGCTGTGTGCAGGTCTGTTCACGTGTCAGAGGCTGAGCAGTGCCTATCAGGGTACATTAGATGTTGGCTAACCTCAGAGGAATGCTATAGCTGTGTTGTACCATGTTTCAGTGTCAGTGATACTGTGCAGAAACAAAAACAAAAATCAGAGATGAGAAGAAATACGAGATGAGATATGTCATAGGTTCAAAATAGATATGGGAAGGTGGGGAAAAATCCTCTGTTGGCAACTGGGCAAGATCTTGACTACAAAGAGGGTTTGGGTCAATAGAAGCTAATGTAGACTAATCAGAAAATTGTGTTTCATAATTAAAGAATGCACAGTTTTCTGCTCGGAAAGCAGATGTCAGTATGGTGTTGGCAGTTCCAGGAGGACTACATTTAAAAAGTGCCTGGTTTTGTTTTCTGTTAGCTTGCCATGGCCTAGTGCTTTTTTAATTTCTAGCTGACAACATAAATCTGTCTGTTGTGCTTGGTTCCCTTCTGTGCAAGGCCCTGTGTAGGCGAAGCAGAGGACTGCCCATGGGGGTGCAGCTTTTATCCCCCAAAAGGGATTTGTCAGGACTGAGCATCTTTCAGCAATATATTAAAATATATAATAATATATAGTATATATATAATATAATAATATAAAATATATTAATATAATATATGTTAATATAATTATATAATATAATATATAATAAAATAATATATTATATTTTAATGTATTAATATATAATATATTAAAAGCTTGCAGTTATGAATCCTGCCAGTACCCCTTTAATTTTACATAATTTATTTTCTAAGCTGACACATTTTATACCACAGTGCCCAATTTACCTCTGTGAGTGCTGCTACTGCATATCACTTCTGAGTCTTTGGGAGCTGCGTGGGAAGTTCAGGGCTGTGCCTGTCAGAGCCAGGGAGATCAGGGAGGTGGATGAGCTGGTGAGAGGAGGTCACATGTGCAGAGGGTGGAGAGTGGTGTAAAGAGAGCTCTTGGCCATGAGGAGGGGGCTGAGTGGGCAGAGCAGGACTTCTGCATGTGCTGCTGGTTGTAGGGAAGGGATTTACTGTTATGGGAGATGTGTTTGTAGCTGGTTGCTTGTAGAAGAAGAGTTGCAGAGGAGGGGCAAACAGAATGTCAGGAAGAGTTGATGCTCTGTGTGGACAGCGTGTGACAGATGTGCTGTGACACTGGGATTCTCCTCAGCTTCATTCTCTGCCTAATTCTGTTTCTTTAGGACTCCCATTTTATGTTTTACACTGATGCAGGAAGGGCCTGCAGTGGTGAAGGCATTCAATGGAGTTTCCTGGCAGAAAGCACTGATCATGAAACACAATGAACACTGTCACCCTGGCAGTGGGAGCTGGAGCACAGGTTCCCCAGTAACCAAGGTGTCAAGACTTGCTCATTTTCAAAAAGAGGCTTCACCGGACTGGCTCTTCTGACTATAATGAAAGAAATCCTCACTTCTGTCTTGGGTAGACTCCATCAAGCACCAGCAATATGGATGACAGGCAGAAAGTTGACATCCTGCTTGCCTCCAGCTTCCCTCAGTAATTTTTGTCCTCATCCCCAGTACATTTTCTCTCATTCTACCCCAAGGCTAAGCCTCTCTCAAACACGAGTTTGTGATGAAAGACAACCTAGTTTTCATCCATTCATTTGAATTTTGGATTTTAGTCTTGAGAGAAACAGCCACTATCTAAAGTGGTGAAGTTTATGTGCAATATAAGGAGGCTGGATGGAGAAGCAAGCTCCTGCTGGTTTCTCTCTGGTTTTAAAAGCACATGAAGATCATGGCTACTCTCTTTTCCATCAAATGGAGTGACCTGAGGGCTTAGGCCTGAGAGCAGCCTGTTGGTGATGGTGCAGAACAACTTGTACATGCTGGAGGCAGTTTTAAGTGAAGGCTAATTATTGGGTAACTGTATTAGAACACAAGTGTTTGAGTATTCTTCTTTACATTGGCAAAGCCACAAACCTGTTGATGTTTTCCTAATGACAAATGTATCGTTCTTTACCCTAGCATTCGGTTTTTTCTTTCTCAGACTTTCAATAAGCTGCTTAAATTAAAGACTGTAGACTGACTTCGGATAATTGTCGGATCTGAATTGCTATTTGGACTAACTATGTTGCTCAGAAACAAAACAGTGTTTCCAAATTGCCACTGCAGAACAGTATTCAATAAATGCAGCTGGGAGGGAGTGTTTAGGTAAGATTTTGTTTCAGTTTTCCATTTTCCCACACAGTTAGAGGGCACGAACCTGAATGGATTATGGACCTAGAGTTGTGGGCCTGCCTGTTAACAGCTCCAGCTGTCACTGTCCTACAGGTCCAGGTACAAGCAGAAATCGAAATAAATTGTAAATTTGGCTTCTGGTTTTTTTATCATAAAGACAGTTTTCCTTTTTTAGAGTCAATTGGCCACTAGGGCCTTCATCAGAAGGGCTACTGGTACTGCAAGCTACCAATAAGTGTTGTTTTCTGTGGGGATTAAGTATCTCAGCTCCTAATGCTCTGCAGGCTTTTTGCTGGCTCAGATATCTTGCTCCCTGACCCAGGTGTGTGTGCCAACAGAAACTTTCAAGTGCTGATGCATTACAGTGAGAAAACTGTACTTCTGTGCTTGCATTGCCCCTGGGATCTGGCTGTACTGAGTTTCGAAAGCAGTTGCTTGCTGAGGAGGTTCTGGCTTGGAATGGGTCTCCAGTTTGGATTTGTGTGTTTGTAACTCATTTCTCAGGTGGGCAGGCCTGTTCATGCAGTAGGGCAGCCAAGGAGCTGAAGCTGCATTCACAAACTTATTGCTGGAAGCTGCTGGGACCTGGCTCCCTCTCATAAAGTCTTCTGTGAAAATTGGTCTTGCTCTTCCTCCAGGCGTCCTCAGCATTGTTCTGCAGTATTTGGTGCAGGCTCTTACTGGAGTCCTGCATTTTATTTCCTGTCTTAAAATCCTATCTCAAACTACTTTTATGGGAAACTTTTGGCCTTTATTTGTATTTGATTCCTTTACTAGCATAGGCCAAACTTACTGGATGAAAAAAAAAAAATTGTGGGTTTTTAGAAAATTTGGTAGCTATTTTGGGGACTAGATTCAGGCTTTTTGCTGTATTCAGACTTTTTGCTGTATTCTTTGTTGGAAGCCCAGGTTGAGCCTTGTTTAAAGATCCTCAGATGGCTTTTTTGTACTGGTGAATTTTTGTGCTTGCTGGGTATCATGGTGTATTTTAGTTAGTGGCTAAATAGAAATATTCTGTAATCAGGCTTATTCTGAATTTATAAAATGCATAAATATAGTTGAAGCAGGCAGCTGGAGACTGTGGTGATGAGGACATGTAACATGTGAGGTTTTTTTTCAGAGAGGAGAAGAGATCATGTTGGCATTGAACTTGTACCAGGATGCTGTGCATGCACTAACCTTGGCCCAAAGGATCTGTGCTGCCTTGGAATGTGCAGTTCTGCATGGAAATTAACATTTTAGTGCCCTGGCACTTCACAAAGGCTGTAGGCAGGGTGATAGGGTGTAAACTGCCTGAAAACAACGAAGGGCATGGTTAGATAAACTTCTCTGTGGGAAACGTCACCAGCCACTTCAGAAGGAAATGCATCAGGGACCTTGGTTGGAAGGAAATTACTGCTCTGATTGTGATGATTTTGATTTCCCTCTCCAGCTAGTAAGTGAAGGACCTCTGACACATAATTCCTATTTTTGCATGGTTACCTTGGGGTGAAGTACCTCCATGTGAGAGAGGAAAGGAACTAAGAGCTTGCTGCTATTTCAGGGCATGGAGAGGGAAACTTAGTGCATTTTATTTCCTTTTGAGACTTGTGTTTAAATTAGGAGTCCATCTTCCCTGCCATGGGGCAGGGAGGGAGGGTTTTTTCCATTACCTTTACAAATAACTGAAGTGTCTCAGGTGTGGAGGTGTTTGCCACTGCTGTTGAGGGAGTGTAGCCAGCTGTTTGCTGAAAAATGCCCTGTTGTTCCACTGTTATATCAGGAATTTTTAGCCACATCCCAAACAATGGCCATTTATTCATGCTAAAACATCTTCCTTTATTCATAATACTTTTATCTTCCTCAGTGTAGCTATCTGTATGTCAGAGTCCTTCCTCGTGTTTGATTGTCAGACTCCATCTGTGTATATCATGATATGTGAAGTTTTATTCATTATTTTCTTCTGTCAGTCATGTCTGGTCAAAGACATTTTTCATAGGCATGGACTGGGTAATTCCAGTTTATTTTTGAAAAACCATTGAAGTGTAAATGAAAACTCTCTTCACAGTGCTGGATGTTCAATTAATTGTATGTGATGCTTACATTGGAAGGGTTGTATTTCTGAGCAAAACTGCTCAAAAATATTCCTTTAAATAAAAATCTGTGAAATATATAATGTAGAAAAGTCAGGTAAAGATTTTTTTTTTAATTCCCTTGGTTATTTTTGTGTCTATGTGCTGGGGACTTACTGTACCAGTTGTGTACCAGCAATAGCAAAGTAAGAAAACACCCGAAGAATTAAGCAATCACCATCTCAGAGAACTTGTTTATTCTTTATAGCAAGCTAATAATTCCAGAATATTTCTTCAGCATGATTAATGGTGCAGATAAAAAGTCACCCTGACTAAAATCAGGGAGTGCCATTCTCAGTGTTTCCTTGACATGCCACTAGTTTGCTATTTCACTTTCTTTTGGTTTGTTCATCAGTGATTAAACCTGCATCATTTGGTATTATCTCTCAGCCAGGTGCTTATTTGTAGGCCATCAGCTCCAAATTGAACTTCTTGGCAAATGATCTCTTTGGGTGGGAACTGCTGCTTTGGCAGGACTTCCTGCAGTGAAAAATCTGTCATTTCAAGCAAAAGTTTGGGAAATAGTGACACCAGTGTGGCTCTCCATAAAAATCTTGGGATTTGTGTCATAGATCTTCTAAATGTGACTGTGAGGGTTCCTTTGTCTCTAATCCCAGCCTTTTTTTTTTCCCCCTTTAGGCACAGCTGGAGGCTCAGAGGGCGACTCAGGACTTCCAGAGGGCCACAGAAGTGCTGCGTGCTGCCAAAGAGACCATCTCCCTTGCTGAGCAGAGGCTGCTGGAGGATGACAAGCGCCAGTTTGACTCTGCCTGGCAAGAGATGCTCAACCACGCTACTCAGAGGGTAACACCAACTTGCCCCAGCACCTGCCTTCTCCATACTTTGTGTTCCCCTGTGGTGTATGAGGCCCAGTTTCTGAAAGATTTTCCTTTTGGTCCAGATACATGACAGTAGGAAATGAAGCTATGGAAATGGTGAAGCCTGAGCCTGAGTGGTCTGGGCCTTGGCTGCTTCTGGGACAACTCTAGTTCTCTGTCTGGGGGTGCTAGTGTAATGGAGTAGCTCTCTACAGAAAATAAAAAAAAGCTATTACCATCTATTTTACAGGGGTAAACAATGTCTTAATGCATGTCTGCATTTGGAGTTGTGCCAGAATAATTGCATGGGGATGGATGCCTATTCCTGAATGTGTGTGTAATGGGAGTGTTGACCCTGGCAAAAGAGGGACATGTTCCAGTTTTAGTATAACCTGTTCTTTGTATGGACTCCATTGAACAAGTCACTTTGGTTCAGAAATGTGTGTTTGAATGTGGAATTACTCAAAATCTTGTGTTGCATTTTAAGCTTCTATGCTGCTTTATCCTGAATTAACTTTGGGATTTAGACAAGGTCTTACCTCCTTTGTAAAGTCTTCTTAAACCTGCAGAAGAGATGCACTAACAAAGAAAGACAGTATTCTTTCTAGCAGATGTCAGGAAGACTTTTCCTGTCATTTGTCTTCTCTCTGTTAAAATAAACCTTTCTGCCTTTTTTTTTAACATAAAAGAACCAAAAATCCAAGTTAAAAACCTTTGTTCTGCATATACTTAATATGCCAGTGAAGCTGAACTTGCTATTCCAAACATGCTGTCATGCCATACAATGCTCATATTGTTGTGCAGTCCTCAGTGCAACAGTGGCTCTGTTCTGTTGCAGAAGCTTCTCAGTTGAAAGGAAGGCTCTATTTCAGAGTGAATTTTAAAATCCAGCTGCCTGATGAAGAAACAGGGAAGAGAGAGGATGTTTGCTGTGTGTAGGGGGAAGAGATAGAAAACCTGGTATATATTAATGAGAAAATGAACTCCAGGGTACTGTTTGTGTTATTGTCCCTGTTATAATTTGGTATTTGGAGATGTGGTGACTTCTGTGTTTACGAGGGCAGTCCCACCTTTGCAGTGTGTGTGTGCCAGCTGTTATTTTTCCTGGCTGTAAACCCTGCTCCATATGAACAAAGTCCAGAAATAGGTAATTTTGGATTCTCAGAATTGATAGATGAGAAAACCAGAAGTGTTTAAGGAGTTGCTTAGAGCTCCTGACTGCTAAACTGCTGAGTTTTGGTGGACAGTGACAGCAGTCACATCTGCCACCTACCTCTCTCTAGCTGGCAGAACAAAAACTTGTGTTGGGGCGGGTGATGAAAGAAACAATGGCAACTTGAGAGTACAAAGGAATTCTTCTTTTCCTTGGCAATTTCAAAGGCATCCTTGTGTCCTTCTACAACCCTTGATCGTTCCCTGACAGTCTGTGAGAGGTGTGCACCTGAGATGAGCAAACCAGGTGATTCAGAGCAGCAGCTGGCTGCTGGCAGTGTTTGGTGGAGTTGTGCTGGTGGTGTTGATAGCTGCTGTCAGTGATTGTAGGACAGCTGCTTGTTGGGGGGTGGTTCAAGCCATAATGTCTCTGATTTGTTACAGCTGAGCAGTAAATGGGCTGCTTAGGTGTACTCACTGCAGCTGTAAAATCTCCTGGGCACTGAGTGGACTGTATAGAGCAGCTGAGGGCTCCATGAATGGAAAACTTGTTGTCCAACAATTCCCAGTGCTTAAAATAGTCTGGGCAAACTCAGTTCCCAGAAAGTGCCCATCTGCCCCTTTTCCATGGTGCAGCAGGTTTTGGGAGAGTTCCATGGAAGTTTGTCTTGTGATTTTCATTGGCTGTGTTGGAGGTCTTAAGGCTAAGGCCAGAGCCAAGAAGGGTGAAAATGTTCTTGCAGGTCCTGACTGAGCACACCCAGCATTAGTTTGTTTGGAGTGCTTGACTGAGTTTTGAGTCTTCTCTAAGAGTGGGGTGAAAGCTTCACTTGGCTTCAGTGCATGCAATTAATGCAGTGCTCAGTGTTCAGTGAGGCAAACAGAATGATTGGGATCTCAGGGAGGAGGAAACATTGGTATTGCCTACCAAGCTATGGATGAAAAGAGGTTAGAGAATGAAATCTTTTAGAACAAAAGTTCTCCTTGACTTGCCACAGTGTTGCTGACAACTCAGATCATTAACTGTGAATTACATTAGAAATCACTACTGGAAAAAAATGTTTCTGTGGGTGAAGGCTGAGGGTTAAGAAATAGACATCTTCTACTGGCACATATAAACTTGCTCTTGGAGAAAGCTTTTGCACTCTGGTTATTTGGATTTTCTAGCTTTCTTTGCATGCATTTTTAGGTGGCAGTTGTAGTGGGCAGAGAATAATCTTGCTCCAGGCCTTTTACAGCAAGGACTCAAGTGCAGAAAAGCACCTCTGAGCTAAATGTTCGAAGTGGGCTACCGATTCATTTGTTTCTCTTCTGATGGAAATGTCAGGCCAGAGTCAAGTGTTTTTATTTGCTATTCTTAGGCAGAGGGAGCAGGCTTTACTGAATGAATCTGAAACTTGGGACCAAACCTGAGCCCTGTAGCAGCTTGGTAGCTGACAAACACTGTAGACAGAAAGCATAAAGAAAAAGGGTGGGCGACAGAACAGACGAGAAACTGAGTTTTTACACAGCTATGTGTGGAAATGCTGCCAGGTCAACTTTTGCACTTGACCTGAAGGATATAGACAAAGACTTGAGTTCCAGGGTACCAAACAGGAAATGCTGTTTCCAGACCCTCACTGGGAGGAAATAGAGATAAGGGTTGCATGTTGTAATTGCTTTTTGATGTCTTGATAGCCTGAAAAGCTATTAACACTATTTTTAATGTGACGAGCTATTGGGCTTCTGCAAACAAGACTTCTGTAGCCACTGATCTAGAAAATAATACAATTCAACTGATGCAAAATGGGACAGTTACTGAAATTTTGTTTTTCCTGGGTGAGCTGGGAGCATAATGTGTGGAAAATCTATTCCTGGAACAGGCAGAACCATCATGAACGTGTACATGGAGTATAGGCTATCACTCAGAAATTTCTTTGCACCTCGCAGTTTGAGCTATGTTTCCAAAGGAGGCTGGGAGCATAAATAGGAGCTGGATTCCTGCCTACCTGCCTGTGAAGATGCAGCTAATCCCTGCAAATGTCTGTGCTTGAGCTAAGTGTTCACAACAGAGAAGCACTGGACTGTGGTGCAATCCTGCAAGTCAGGCAGCTGCTTTGCCCGCTTCTGCTGTTAACTTGATGTGTATGGGGTTGTGTGGGGTAAAGTCCTGTGGTTTTTTCCTAAATATCCATTTTTCCAGAGATCTGGGAAGTGTCATGACACTTAGATTGGAATTTAGCTCATGGTGTCATGTCTGGAACCTGACTGTGTATCACTTGCCAGATTTCCATTACGATGAAAGGCGATCTGATCAGTAAGTGGTGTCTGGAGAGCAGTTCATGTGGCCAGAGGGGCAAATTCATTGAAAGATAAATTCTCTGTTGATTATATTGGAAATGTAGACAGGCTTGATGAGCTCTTAAGCTGCCTGGGGAGGAAGAGTGCTGTTCAGTCTTAGCCATTGGCTTACCAGGATTTTGGTAACTGCAGTGTCTCTTTAAAATTTGGAGATGATGTTTTTGCTAGTGGATACCAGCCTGGTTCTACCTCAAATTGTAATGCTGCAGTTTGGGGTGCAGAGAGCAGGGCTATGAAAGACAGTCCTGTGACAGGACCAAAGGATATTGAATTTTGGAGGGATGGAGGAAGTATTTTAAAAGATCTTCACATTTATGCTCCTATTGAAAATAATTCATAAAGATGTACAAAAGGAAAGTATTGATAGATGTGTTACATCTAGTTTGACACAAGCTGGAGCAGAAAGGAAGATGCTTCATGAATTTCAAGAGAAATTTCTAATTTCTAATTGCTGATGCAATCTGCAGTTTTGAAAAGGCTCTGCTTTTACAGTCTTTCCTGAGATATGTTGAGTTCATAAATTCTGGCAGGGAGAAGAAATGTTTTGGCTCTTGATCATGAGACATTTTAAAAAGGAGAGGATGAGGGGAGAGTAAAGAGGGAGGAGGTATGCTCCCTCTTGGATTAATTTGGCTTGTGAAGCTCCCTTTGATATTACACAGTGAAGTACCATCTGTCAGTGTAAAATGTGTGGGTGCTTTCGTGATGTAGAGAGGAGAGATACTTCCTGCAGCTAGAAAAACTTAGAGGAAAAAAGGGGAGAAGTCTGTGAAAGAAACAACAAACCACATCTTTCCTTGTCCTGATCTCTGTCACTTTATCCTGGAAATACAGTGATTTTTTTGTGGTCCCTCATATTGTTGATTCTCTCCTCCTGGTTTACTGATACTATATTGTCTCTTTCCTCCATTATTTTTTAATTCTTCCCCTAGAAGAATCAGCTTAATGTCTTGTGAAAGAAGTGGTCCTTCAGAGTAATTCTCTGGCTTAGATAGTCAGCTTTGCTCAGCTCCACTGATAAAATTGTTCTTTTGCATCTGTTATTATTACTGAAATTTTGCCTGGAGTCCATTTTTACTTTTGATTATGGAAACATTTTGGGTGGAGCAAAGCTATTTGTACAGACTTATTGATGGTAAATATATACTCTACAGTGACCTTCCTCTCCCAGACAGCTGGGTAGAAAATAGAGGGTAGGGGAGGAGAGAAGAGGAATTGATCAATCCTTGTGTTGGGGGTTTTTGCCTGCTTTGTCTCCCATTACTTGTATCTTATAGCCTGTGCTACCTGGGAGAGTGAGTTCTGCCTGGGGTAGGTGATCCAGTAGTTAGGGACCGGCAAGGGCTACAGGAATGTCTGGTGGTTGTGTGGGTATCCTGGAAGTTCATCCATCTTGGTGTTTTTGTCCAAGACTATGTCCCCTGCTCACCCTGAGGGTGAGCTTCAAGGCAGGTACAATGTCAGGAGGTGATATGTGTCTTGAGCAGCCTTTGTCTGAAGAGATGTCATCCTCACTTCTTTTTCTGCCTTTTTCTAAGTGATGCAGCTGCATCTGTGATGGGTTAGGAGCATCTACAAGGCAAGGTGGGTGGTAGATGCACTTGGGTTAGACAAACCAGCTTATTTTGGAACTGTGACCAAGAGCTTGTTTACAAGTCCATATGACGCTGCAATTTTTTCACCAAATGTATTATTAGCTCTAATAAAAAGTACTTCTTTCCTACACAAGCCTGTCTGTCTTTTTCTAAGCCTTCTTAAGGAGGTGAGGAGTTAGGCTAGCTGGTCTTACATTGAACTTCCCAGCTGCAGAGGTTGCAGCATCATTTGCAGTTTGTTTCTGTCAGCCCTGATGAACAGCTTCCCCATTTAAAGGCTGTTTGGCTTTTGTGGAGGGGTGGATGATCTCTCTTGTTTCTTGTTTGAATGAAGTGCTTAAGTGCTGAAGTGCTTTTCCCACAGGAAAACAAGGGTGTGGGGGAAAAGAGAGATTTTCATACATCACTGATTCCTCAAAAGGATGAGGTATATAGCCTTTTTTCCCCTTTCTTTCTGGACAAGGTAATGAATGTGGATATATATGGCTGGTAGCAAATTCCACATTTTTGTCAGATATTTTGAGGCGTTTGCAATGTGTCATCCTCAAATCCCAGTTCTCAGAGTTCAGCATTTCTGTGATGTTTGATATGAGACATTTGAAAAATCAGCACAGTACTGGACACCTAACCTGCTTTATAACTCTGGTGTGGTGTTAGTCGTACTTATAATGTGATTTATCCCAGATATCAAAGTTTATGCTAATTTTGCCCTAAGAATGGATGTCAGGGACTGACATGTAACTGAGCATTGGCAAATTCCAGTTGCTCCATTATTTTGTAGCTTACGGCATTTTTAAATTGCAGTTTCCTT
Organism: Serinus canaria; assembly: GCF_022539315.1. Lineage (NCBI taxonomy): Eukaryota > Metazoa > Chordata > Aves > Passeriformes > Fringillidae > Serinus > Serinus canaria. Next base: position 42,843,583 of record NC_066315.1, read on the forward strand.
GCCACACTGGAGAGAAGCTGAACCACCTTCTGTGCAGTCTTTGGAGACTGCAGTTTGATTTAAGAGACTTCCACGTTAAAACCAGCCTTGTCTGACATGTTTCACTAAGGCAAGTCTGTGCACCAACTGACTTCAAAACAGCTGCTTGAGATAAGAGGCTGCAGTTTATTTTTCAGTATGCAGGAGAGAATATGTTATGAGCCTGATAGATTTTTTCTTTTTCCCTTTCTTTGAAAATGGATGCCTTATATATATGAGAAAGTTGAAGGGTGTTGGGGTTGAGTATATTATTTTATATCTGATCAGAAGATCCTTTGAAAACCTTTATTTCTCATAGTTTAAAGTTCTCTAGCAGTTCCTTTCTTTAATAATGAGTGATGTGCGCAGATGAGCAAAAAGTGTGGCAGCAAGAGCTCCAAGTTAATGCTGATGGCTTTGGCAGTTTCACTCTTTCATTTAGGCATCAGAAAGGACAGTATGACAGTTTTCCTGAGAGGAACAGTGATCCGAGTGAGTCAGAGCTGACCATCTCTTTTCTTTGTTCAGTTCAACCTGAGGGTTGGGAGGACTAGCACTCCTTTTAAAAAAAAGTTTTGTGGGTGAGGTTATTTAAAATCAAGATATTTTGAATATTCTCTCTGCATATGTGAGCTCAGATGTAGTGTGGTGGTGGGAGCCAGGCGGAGCAAATTTATGGGAAGTTGTGGAGTAGTTGGTATCACAGCTGAGGCATTACAAAATCCAGTACTGGAGAGAATCAAGTCCTGCCATTTTTTGTGTGAATACCTTCATAGCTGCAAAACAGGAAGCTTAAAAAAAAACAACTGCTTTCCCCTCATTGACAGAGCAACAGAGAAGTGTCACCACTTTTCTGACTTAAAAAAAATCAGTCACCTCTCTGTCTGGATCTTGATAGCTAGTGCACCAAATAAAACATGTTTTCTGTGTTTTAGATGTTATTTCTGTATTTACTGTAAGCAGTAAAGACTGCTTACAGTACAGACATCTCAAATTTGAACAATAAAAGTACCCTGGATAAAATTACTGGCAAAGCGTGGCTGTGGAATACCAGCAGTGCAACTGGTATGGAGAGACATTTACTTTCCCAATGCTTGTGACAACCCTTTCAATGAAAAAAATTTCCTAACATCCAATCTCAAACTCCCCTGGAGCAACTTGAAGCCCTTTCCTCTTCCCTGTAGCTTGTTACTGGGGGGAAGAGGCCGATTCCCACCTGGCTACACTCTCCTTCCAGGGGGTTGTAGAGAGCAATGAAGTCTCCCTGAGCCTCCTTTTCCCCAGACTGAACACCCCCAGCTCCCTCAGCTGCTCCTTATCAGACTTGTATTCTAGATATCTTGATACATGAGGATAGGGGGCCGGTCATAACTTTCCTTATCTGCATAGTGGGAGTGTCAGCTCAGGGCTTGAACCTTTGCATTTCAGTGTTGAAACTGTGATTTCAGGCATGTCAGCTGTTTTCTAAGAGAAGAGCCATCTTAGACACAGTTTTCTAGTGATTGGTTGTTCAGGCCAAACTGTGTTTGAGTCCTCCCTCTGCTGTGGTTAGCTTCCAGCCCTTTCCAGAGTGATGGGGCTGCAGCTGGGAGCTGAGCAACCAGCAAGCTCTCTGCTGGGAATGTTAGGTTCCCGGGAGAGGAGCAGGAGGAAACAAACATTGCTGTTGAATGTAACTGGGTGACTTCTGCTAGTGTTGCTTCACTTGTGAATATCTAACTGGGTTAAAATATGGATGTTCCCAAAAGCTGAGGGTCTTCTAAACTTCCTGTGAGAGAGATTGTGTGAAAAGCTGTAAAACCTTTGTCATAATTTACACAGTATTTGAAGACCTGCTGCTCTTTTTGGAAAAGACTTTTAAGTAGGTTCCCTGGAAGTAATTTTTTCAATACCCTCGCTTTCCTGAGATGAGCTGATAGGAGAGATTATGAAGTTGCTGTTAATTGAAATTATAGAAATGGATCACTGTGTCTTGCTGCTCAACCTGTTTTTTTCCCCCCCTTGAAGGTCATGGAGGCAGAACAGACCAAAACGAGAAGTGAGCTGGTTCACAAGGAGACTGCAGCCAAATACAATGCTGCCATGGGAAGGATGAAACAACTGGAGAAGAAGCTGAAAAGAGCCATCAATAAATCAAAGTATGTTTTATGTTTGAAGTGGAGTTTATGGTGAAAGCTGTTTGGGAGAAATACCTATTCTATGAGGGTTTTGTACTTGTGAAAGTGTATTGCTCTTTGGGTTCCTCTCTGTGTGTAGCAGCCTCACAGCACAGTTGGTGCTGGTATTTGTCCTTGTTGTCCTTCTAAGTGCCTTTTGAAACACCTGACTCAATGGACTGGTGAACTGGGATAAGAAACCTTTTCTGAGCCCCATCTTGGTCTTGTTCTAGTGCACTGAACTCCTTGGTGGTGTGTGATTTGAGGAACAGGCACATGGGATCCACACAAGTGCTGTCTGCAGAGCTCTGTGTGGATGTTTCACAGCCTAGGATTGTTCACAGTTCTTATTTTTAGTTAGGAGAGCAACAAAGCAAGTGGCAGAAAGCTGAAAGGTGCGAGACTGCACGGGTGTAAGGTGCTGTACTCGAGGCTTGTTTACTTCCTCCTGCTGCCATGGCAAAGCTGTGTGAGAGCCGTTCTTGGGGAAGGAAACACCCTTCAGAAGGCATAGCTAAGCAGCTCGTGTCATTAATAATTGTGTCTGCATTTACTGGGCAATTTGGCTCTGTTGCAGAGAAGTGAAACAGCTTTTTGCTCAGAACCTGTTTAAAATTTTGGCCCTGTTTGCAACCAGTTCTTAATCCTCTTTATATTTCACAGTCTTTTTTTTTTTTTTTTGATATTTCCAGACTGTGGCTTGTCTAAACAATCTGCTTGCTGTATTTAGCTTTTAATCCCTTCCATCTAAAAATGACTTTTTGGTGAAATCGGTCAACTAAAAATCTATTTTGATTGGTGTTTGCTCAATTCAAGAAAGGATTAGCACTTCTCAAGCAGGATTCAAGCATGTTTGCTGAAACAGTGTAGTGGTGTGACTTCCTAGAATGAGCTGCATGCTGTTTGTCTAGCACTGCAAAGGGGCTGTGAAAACCATCATCAGATCCCTAAATGACAGATCCCTCTGGATAAGGGCAATAGCTGAGAACAGTTTTGGCTGCCGGGAGTGCCTTCCTTGCAATAGGAAAAAAATAAAGGCCGTGATTAAGTTGTCAGTGGGGTCCTACATAGCTTTTTATGATTGTGTGGAGCCTGGTTTCCCAGCTGCCTCTTGTGTGACGTGCCTCTGAGTTTTCTTTTCTTTGCTGGAACTACCCTCAGAGGGGTGTCTTGTGTCATTCTCCTCCGGCCAAGCTGGTTTCCACTTCTTGGAAGGATCCTGGTGTATTCTTTTGTCTCTCAGCAGTGCTGATTGCAGCATAAACCATCTAGGTAGGGTGTTTTGGAGATCCTTTAATAAAGGGAGTACAGAAATGCCACTTCTAACCTAGTACTGATGTGAAAGCTGCCTGGTGCCACAAATAGTTGTGGATGTCTTTGAAGTTATGCTACATAGGGATGTTGGAAGGGTCAGTTGTCTCCCAGCATTGCAATTTTTACCTAAAGGAAAATTGCAGCTGAGCTGAAAACATCAGTGGTGTCAAGTGGCTACAGAAACTTGGAAATGAGGCTGCTGAATTTGGAGCTGTTTTTATTGTAGGATGCAGCTGGCCTCTAGCTGCTCTTCAGGAAGGATTTAACACCAGCATCCTTCTCTGACTTCCTCCCTGAGTGGTGTGGCAGCCCTGGCTGTAACACTTCGGCCTTTCTGGCCTTTATTTCATCTTCTCTTTAAACCTGTGGATAGACACACTGAATGAGTTGCTCTCTTTTGGGCAGAAAATGATTTGCATTTGCTCCTTGCTTCAGTTGGGATTAAGATGCTTAAAGCATTACTGTTTTGAAAGCAAGACTGGGGCATCCTGGAAGAAAGTAATTTAGATGATTTACTGGGTAAAGTTGATGAGCAAAGGATTATTGGGTAGTTTTGTTTTGGTTTTGCTTTTAATTTAGTTTTTGGGTGCTTACTTGCTTGTGATCTATGAATGTGCATAGGCTGCATGTTCTTAACAGTTACCAGATCTTGTGGCTCAGTGTCTCTGAGCTGTAGGATAATGAACTTGCCTGTGTTAGCTGGTTTTTGGAAGTCACTTTCTGCTCTAGTGCCTTGGGCAGAGTGCTTTTCACTCTTCTGTCACTGACTTGAAAAGCACTTTGTCAGTGCAGTGCCCTGGGCTCAGCTGTAGGACACCAGAGATCAGCTCTCCTGCCCTGCTGAGTTACAGACCAGCCCTCAGTGGTTACAGGGCCATGGATGTCAGGGAATGAAGGGACCCTGGGACATGGGAGTGCCTCCCCTGTCAGTGCCCTGGTTCCTGCTGGCACCAGGTGCCCAGCTGTGTGTGAGCCATGAATGACCAGGAGTGTTTGTGTGTGAGCTCCTGCACAGCAGGCTCGTGGTGTCCTTTGTGCTGCTGAGCTGGGGTTTCTCTCACCTGTTGCAATGAGACATTCCTGCTCCTCTGTGCACAGGGATGGGTTTGTGTACACACACATGTGCATGTGTGGATTGCTTTTTCACAGCATGCAAAGACACTTGTGCTTGTCACTGATAGAGAGGGGACTTTTCCCAAGGCTTGTGGAAGCTGGTGGGAGGTTAGGACTCGAGCCTGGTTGTTCTTCCCAGCTGGCACCAGTGTAGGGAAGGTTGAGAATCAGGATTCTTTGAGGTGAGTGGGTTTCACTGCTTTCCCTGTGCATGTTTCCCTGCAACATCATTCTGTCAGTATCTGTGTGCTACCATTGCTTTGGGATAGGGCTGTTGGATCCTTTATCTGTTGTATCCAGATTCTCAACTGCAGTGTTTTATTTGGTCTGGCAGTGCATCTGTGTAGCCTTTGGCAGGGTGATGTCCCACTAAGGGAAGGCAGAGGTGCATTTTGGCTGCATTGGTGTCACTGGAAGCATTGAGACTTGGCTATGTGCTCCTGGTGATGGTGGGAGGGTGCTTAAACTATCAGAGCTGGAAATAACCTACTCTAATGGAAACACAACTCAGTTATTTTGTCTGTGACAGTGTAGTGAATTCAACCCTTCAAAGAATATAGGATCAGAAAGCCAATGTTTCACATTCTTGAATTCTAGTGCACAGTCCAAAATGCAGCTGCAGTAGGGCTTAGAGCTCAGAAGAGCCTTGCTGTCAGGGTAGAAGCATAACAGGAATAGTTCACATTCTATTTCATGATTTCATGTAAGGCATATCTGATTGTTTATCTCTCCCCTACTTTCAAGGAGAGCTTCAGAGAGGGGAAGAGGGTGGTGAGCCCTGCTAAATAACAGGGCTATTTTTTTCTTCCTTCTCAGAGTTGTATCAGACAATATTGGCTTGTGGGCTTCAAAACTTTGAGGATGGAAAGTGGTTTCTAGGCTTTGTACTGCACCTCTTGTACCCCTGTCCTCTTGCAACCTTATAAGCAGGTTTAGGGAAGTGCCTGGTGGGCCACTGTTGGGAGGTGCTGTGCCCTTGTGTGTGGTGCTCTGACCTCTCTTCACACCCTCTCCTTCACTGGAAAACCCAAGAACTGCCCCTCCACCCCCCACACCTGAACACAGAGAAGGTTCAGCTTCTGTAGGAATTCACATGTGCTGTGGGCTCAGAAAGTAGCTGGGTAGAGAGAGGATGCCTATGCCTGAAGTTGGATGTTACATTTAAATATATTGCTGAATCCAGGCCTGGAGGAATTATGCTGTCAACTCCAAAAACTGGAATTTTGCAATTTGTATTTAGGTCAAAGGACCCATGAGAAATAGATGCATTAGGGAGTAAGAGAGAGACACTGAGAGCATGTGTAGGTGTTCCATCATCTGGATAGTGGTCTCCTGGGATAGCAGTGATACACAAAATAGCTGTGTTAATGCTACAAAGAGAGCAACTCCCACGCCAGTACATGGCATTCAGTCCCAGTGATTGTAAACAACTCTTCTTTGTTTTCCTACAGACCTTATTTTGAACTCAAGGCGAAGTACTATGTCCAACTAGAGGTATGTATGTAATTCAGATCCATCTGAAACTCTTTGCTGCTTACAGTAAATACTGAAATTGCATCTAAAGTGCTCTGACAACTATGTTGTGTTTCTCTACAAAACCAATTCAAAACCTCTTGAGCAATTTGCTAAGCACATTTTAAAGATAAAAGACTAAGAGAGTCTTTGTTTCCTTGTGTGAAATAAGAGTGTTTGAACTCTGTCAGAACCAAAAGAGTACAGTTTGACTATCTTTGCATCTTGTAGTTTAATGTGTCTGGGATTTATTTGTTTGTTGTGGGTTTCATTTTTTCCCCCCTTTGTTTAATGCTTCAGACTGTTTAACTGTACTTGGGATGCTCTTTTATGTTCACTGGCTGTATCAATTAACAGAATAAGTAACCTGCTTGCAGTGTTCAAAAACCATGCAGATGTGAATTTCTGAGTTGGGGTTTGGCTGGCTAGGCTTCCAGGGCTTTTTGGCATCTCTGCACTGCATTCTGTGTGGTGCAGCAGTGTCTGGCCAGTGCTTGGGCACAGCACATGCCCTGCAGGGTGTAGTGGCCCTGGGCCAGGCATGGCAGTTCTGTGTGGGTGGTAATCCCTGCTGTTACAGCCAGTCTTGGAGCTGCTGGGGATGGAAGGACAGAGCAGCCCTACAAATTCAAATACAAGAATCACTCTCTTTCTACTTGAGTGACTTTTGTTGCATGTGGCCCCTAAAATGGGGGACTTTGGCTCCTCACAGTTGCAGGGTAGTGGCCAGTGCTGTTGCTGTGTGGGATGGGCACAGGGTTTGAGTGGAGCACGTTGCCTTGGACTGCTGGCCATGGGTGCAGGAAGGCTCCAGTGGGGTGCTGGGTCAGTAGGATCCTAGCTAGAAAAGAATTTCCATTCCTTGTCTAGGGTGCAAGGCATATCCCACAAAGGTTTTGCGAGCCCTTTCTTGCCAGAGATTCAGCAGTATTTTGTAAGCCTCAGAGACTCTGGTGTGCACCTTTTTCCTTGCCAGGTTCCAGGCTTGGGTGTTCTTTCCTCCTCTGCCTTGCCTGCCTGCAGCTGCTGCTGCATCAAGCTGAGCCCTTGCCTGCCCTGGGCTGTCTGCCAGGCCGATAATCCCTGCTGCCTAGAAGCATCTTTTGAGAAATTCCCTTTTTTCCACGGGCAAAGGCACACTGTTTGTGGGCCTGTTGCTTCTCCATGGCAGCTGCTCAGTGCCCTCCTGAAGCAAGGTGATTGTGTAAACCATATGAAAAAAGCACAGATGGTTTTTTGTGCATTAAAAGCAAGCATTGAGAGAACTACAGACACACAAGCAGTGTTTTCCCTTTGGGAAATAGGATGCACAACACTTCTGCCCTTGCTGTGGGGTGGTGTTTGTGCCTGGGGACACAGGAACTGCTGTGTTACAGCTGTCAGGGTCTGAGGTTGTCAGGGTTTGAGGTTTGCTGCTTTCTGCTCTGCAGGTTTAGTGTGGGCCGGAGTGATGGGTTTGGTGCTCAGCAGAGAGTGAGGCTCAGCCCCCTGGGGGGTGACCCCCAGCCCTGCTGGGCCCTGCAGACCGGGGCTGCCAGTAAGCCTTAGGGGTGGCTCTGGGATAAGCAGTGACATAGCTGAGAGCTGCATTCCTGTTAAGGAGAGATCCTGCCTGCTCACATCTTAGTGGGGCCTCTGCTCTGTGCTTAGCCAGGGGCCATGACCACACTCCAGAGGCAGTTCCAGCCCCTGGCTCCCATGGTTTCCTTTGCTGTTGTCTCCTTCACAAGTGGCACTGCTTGGGCCAGGGTGCTTCTGAGTTCTGAACTCTCCCATCCCCTAGATACCAGCCCCAGTTTGTGCTTGCCTGTGCAGAGCCAAGGCACCTGGGCATGGAAGAGGGAACCGCGTGCTGTGCCTTGTTTGTAGTGAAGGTCCATCTAATACCTGTCTCCCTTGTTAGCAACTGAAGAAAACAGTGGATGACCTGCAGGCCAAACTGGCCCTGGCAAAGGGGGAATATAAGACTGCCTTGAAAAATCTGGAGATGATCTCAGATGAGATTCATGAGAGGAGAAGGTCCACTGCCATGGGGCCCCGAGGGTGTGGCGTGGGTGCCGAGGGGAGCAACGCCTCTGTGGAAGACCTGGCAGCGAGTAAGCCGGAGCCAGACACCGTCTCCAGTGAGTACAGAGCACTCTCCTGCCTGGGAACATCCCATGGGCATCGTAAGGAATGCTGACGTTAGGGCTGCTCTGTGTATTCTGCAGTTTTGAAATTTGCTGGCTGCTGTGAGACTGTGGCTAAGTTGTGATGCTTCTTGTTATTGCAGGAGTTGATTACATTCTTTAATAGCCAATTTTCAAGGGAAAGGATAATGAGTTAAAGTGCATCAGCCATTCCCTTAACATCCCTGTAGTTTTTTGCACAGTGCTGTATGAAAGGGGCAAAATGAACACGCTCCAAAGCTTGTGTCTAATTTTACACCAGTGGTGCTGCTGGCAGTGACTCGCCTGGGGAGGCTGCAGGCTGTGGCAGATCATTCAGCCAGTCTGGGAACAGACCTTCTGGGTCAAGTGCTTGTCTTCCAGTGCTGGGCCTGTAGTACAGGGAGCTAAAGTTGTGGCTACAGTAGTGGAGAAGGGTGTGATGCTCCCAGGGAAGCATGTAAGGATAAGCTCCTTTGTGCTGTAGAGTCTTTTGCCTAGGTGTGATTTCAGCAGAGCATGTGTGCTGGGAGCAAGGGAAGTGAAGAAGCAGCAATATGCTGCTGCAGTGTGCTGAGGGGCTCTGTAGGAGAAATGTGGGACAGCAACAACCTTCAAGGAAGTTCCAAACAAGCAAGGTAACCTCTGCTCTCTGGTGGCACATGGGGACCTTGTCTTGCAAAGTCTGTTGTATGGTGAGTTTGTCACCCAGCCATTTGTCCTGGCTCTGGGTGAAAGTGGATAGATGGACATTACATGTGGCCTACTTTTGCCTCCCTCCTGGACACTTTTTCCCCTTCTTGATGCAGGAAGTATTTTTCTTGCTGCCCAGTCCCACAAATTCCAGTTTAATTTGTATTTCAGCTTTGTTTCTACAGGGGAAAGTCTAGGTCAGGATTGCAGGAGTTGATGATTGCACAACCCTGGTGCCCAGAGGCAGAAGATGCAATTTCCCCATAAACCCTAGTGTGTACTGGCACTGAGGCCTTGTAGGTCCATGGTACAGCCTTAGGAGCTGGGAAGCAGCCCTGGGCTGGCCTCCACCCTCTGCCATGGCAGGAGTTTCTGCACGATGTGTTGGAGCTCTCACTCAGTACTGTGCAGCTGGGACCTGAGTTGCAGCACCAAGGGAGGGCTGTGTCTGGAAAGCTGATGCAGCCAGGTTTCAGTATGGCTGCTTATCTTCTGCCACCCTTAATCCTTGAGGTGGACTCTCTCCAACCTAGGCAGGAATTGTCTCTTTTAGATACCTGCAACTCCCCCTCCTCATGCAGAAGGCCTCTTGAAAGCCTCAGGTATAACTGAGTTTTAGGGTATTTTGTGCTGAAGGAGTTCAGAGACCTGGGATACAGGGGCAGAAAGAGCCAGGAAAGTTAATGTTAATATTAGTGCTGGCTCCCCTGGCTGCTGCTGAGGCTTCAGGCAAGGACCAGCAGCATGGGCTCATCCCTCTCTTTGAATGGCACAGTCTGACAAGAGTGGAAGGACATGAGCTTGTGTCTGGTGCCAACACAGAACTGGGTTATGACAGGGCAGGACTAGCAGACTGGATTAAATAATCAAATAGCCTGGATTAAGTTCTCATTGTAATGTGAGGGGAGCTTTCCACCAAGGTCCTTTTGTATCTTGATTTCTGTCTGCTGGAGTCAGATAAAAGATCTCGTCATCAGCAGGAGTTTCTTGGCCCTTGCAGATGCTCCTGTGCATTATGGTGAATTTAGACAGTGAAAAGGAAGCTACAGTTTAAGCTGTGCCATGTGTAGATTGCCTGATGTCAGTACTTCTTGCCAAGCAGAGGACTCTAATTGGAAACATCTTTTTTGCCAAAACTTTTATTGCTTTCTCCCCGACAAAGTTATCTGTACTGCTCACCATATATTGATGGAACACAGCAAGTGAGAAGAAAGGCCCCTCTGCAGTCTTAGATTTGACTTCATTAAAAACAAAACAACAAAACCCAGACCACAAGAAAAGCTGTCTCTGAGTATGAAGTGCCCTGGAGAGGACTCAGGAAGGTGGATAATGTTATCCATTTTATGTTTGAAGCCTTTGGGGTCAATTTTGCAATGTGCAAGTGCAGCAATCTGCAAGTCCAGCAGAAAGAGGCTGAACATCTCTGCCATAAAAATGTCAGGAACAGCCTCTGTTGGCACCTTCATGTCCTAGTGGTGCCTGTGAGCCCCAGGCTGCCAAGGTGACAGGAGAACTTCTTTGAAGCTTCTCCTTTGAGCCATTTTGTTAACACCTCTGCTTTGCTCCTGCTGCTCTTCCGAGGCGATTCTGAGCCTGGCTAACAATGGCAGGAATTGCCAGGAGGAGGAACTGAAGATAACCTCAGGTCACTGTGGATGTCTTGCTGTGTCTGGGACTTCTTCAGGCCAGTGAAATTCCAGCACACTGTTGTGTGGTGTAGAGACTGATGTGGGTAGAGAAACTTCTGATCCCAATGGGACTGCCTGTGTGCAGAAGTCTTTGGTCCCCAGCCTGCAATGAGCCTCTGAAGTGTGTTGAATTTCAGCAAAATCTGCACCCTTGTTGCACAAAATGGAACCTTCTTTAATGGGTTTCTCTTCTGGTTGTTCATAAGGACCCTGCAGCTTAACCCAGACAGACAGTTTGGAGCGGGTTTGCTTTAATTAGAAATCAGAACTGAGCAAACACAAGCAGGGAAAATAATATATGTTTTGTTTTGTTGGTTTTTTTTAAATTTTATTTTGGTGTTGTTTGGTGATCCTCATTCAAAAAGAAATCTTGGGACCTGTCTCTTTCTAATTAGCCCTTAAATAACCAGGAGGCTGCACAGGGATCAAGATAGTGCTGGGGAGGGAATGAGGCTCTAACCTAAGTTGTCTACTGAAGACCACAAGTGAACAAAGCCAGCAGGGCTGGTAAAAATCCAAGAGCTTCTTGGCATGAGGAGCAGTAGCTGCTGCAGAGCTGGCCTTGCAGGGCCTGACAGGTTCTATAGGGCAGAACCTGGCTAAGGCTTTGCACAGGGAACAGAAAACCTGTTTTCAGAGGGGGCAGCCCATGGGTTAGCAGTGTGTCTGTGTATGGAAGATGCAAACCTGAAAAACTGCCTTTGCCTGGGAAGGTGCAGGAGGGGAGGCTGAATTACTATCTGGAATATTCTTTGAATATTGCAGTGGCTTCAGAAGTGTTTGAGGATGACAACGGCAGCAGCTTTGTGTCCGAAGAAGATTCAGAAACTCAGTCAGTGTCCAGCTTCAGCTCTGGTCCTACGAGTCCCTGTGAGGTGCCCACTCAGTTTCCTCCTGCCACACGACCTGGAAGCCTGGACCTGCCCAGCCCTGTCTCCCTCTCTGAGTTTGGGATGATCTTCCCTGTCCTGGGCCCCCGGAGCGAATGCAGTGGGGCCTCCTCACCCGAGTGTGAAGCTGAAAGAGGTATGCACAGCTGGGGCCAGTGTTCTTCAGCTTCATAAAGGGAACAGGAAAACCTTCCCAGCTCCCCTAGGCATATGCTAGGGAATGCTGAGAGCTGCTGGCTGCTTCTGAGGGGAAGGCAATTGTGGAAGGCCGTGTGTCTCAGGTTAACAGCGATGTCTATAATGTATTAATTACTGTTCTCCTGGCTGGGAGTGTTCCCCAGTTCTGTCTTAGTGCAGGGGTTTGAGATTTCTCACTAAATAAGTGATCACTGGGATTCTCATGGTACATTTTTTTGGAGGAAAGTCTGAGCTCATTTATTTAAATTACTGTCCTGCTTTTTGAAAATCTTGCTTTCCAGGGGGAAAAAACCAAACCAAAATCCCCACAAAAAATAACATGCCAGAAGGAGCTTGTTGCAGGCTCTGGCAGCCTTGGCTGACTAACTCAGACTAGAGGATTACCACTCCCCTTGTCTGCTCCATTTTAAGGCTGTTCTCACTAATTTGCTGGTGCAGTGCACAGGATGAGCCGGGCTTGGAAGGCCAACTTGGTTTTGTTACAGCATCTTGCTTCTGCTCCTGTACTTTCTGTGTGCTTTGGCAAAGGAAGCTGCAGAGGCACCTGCTTGAAGCTTAACTTGCAGAATGAAATCCGGGTTTAACATCCAGTTTAATCCTTTCTTTGCAGGGGATAGGGCAGAAGGGGCTGAGAACAAGACAAGCGACAGAGTGAACAAGAACAGGAGCAGCACCAGGAGCAGCTCCACAGAAGGGCTGGCTCTGGATAACCGAATGAAGCAGCTCTCCCTGCAGTGCATGAAAATCAAAGAGGGAATTTGCGCGGGCAGGAAAGCTGCCCAGATTGGCTGAGGCCTTCTCGTGCCCTGTCCTGAATAATGGGAGTCTGAATATTTATACATGAACTTCTAAGTGTTTGAAGAACGTTGTGCCAATAATATATGCCAAATCTTAAGCGTTTACTCTGAGAATTTAAAAATGCACTAAGAAGTTTAATTGATGTGGAGGGCTGAAGTTTTTATTCAGTAAATCCTTTATAGGCTGGACGAGTTATCAAATGTTTAAGCTGTGCTCATATTTCACAGACTTTGTAAATTGTTTTGTAGCAGCCTGGCTGAAGCAATAACTAGTAATGTTCCCGTGTAAATTCATGCCAGTCGGGGGTCTGAAATTCAAGCCAGACTTTTGCAGAGAGTGGTTTGGCTTCGGTTTTGTAGAATGAAATGCTCTTTAGATACAACCAGTCTCTTGAGTACAAGTGGCATAATCTTTAAACATCTGTATTGGTCTTTATTATGCTGAAACTGTAGAAATATTTTGTATACAGGAAAGCTGTTGCATGTGTGGGGTCTGAAAGCCTTCACTCTTCCCTTGGTGCTCACAGAAAATAAAATGAGTCATGCCTCTAAAAGCCTATAAAACAGATGGATGACAGGAAGGGGATGGTAATGCCCAGCAGTGGGAGGCCCTTTCTAGACACCTTCCTGAGTCTGGCTTGGACTCTGCAGGTGATTCCAGTGACCAAAAAGAGTTGATTGGCCCCTTGCCCTTCTGCTTCCCTGAGAAGAATTATTTTTCAGCACTTTAAGTTTTTTTTTTTTTCCCCTCAAAAATGGGAGTCATAGATGTTTTCAGGATGATTATGATAAGGGTTTGCCCTTGAAATATGCATGAAGAAAAGGAATTGCCAGTGTAGATTGACAATGTGTTCTTAAGCTTCTCTGTAGGTTGTACTGTGTGGGGGTTTATAACTGTTAAAGGGACTTGGGATTTTAGTATGCCCTAGACAAAATGTTGAATAAAACTAGAAAGGGCACGGGGCATGTTTTGCCAGCAGCTGTTAGGCAGTAGTAGTGTCTGATAATTATGCTAATAAGTGGTAGTAAAAATCCTAGGACTCTTCAGTTTTGGTGACTAAGCATTTCTGAAAGCACCATTTTCTCTAAAATGTCAGTTTATATTGTTGATTTGATGGGAATCTTAGTATTGCCCAAAGTATTTTCTATTCTGTTTTTGCAGTCCTGTTGTATTTCATCCCTGCCACAGCTTGTGTATCTATTCTCAAAGTTAATGTAAAATTCTTCACACTACAGTAAACATTTTTGTTTTCCACATCTTGAGTCTGTGCAAGTGAAGTTTATCTCAAGTGCTAGGAACCAATCTTCTCCCACAGCAAGTTTAGCCTCTAAATATCAACTTCCAGCTGAAGACTGCAGGCTGAGGTCACGCTGGTGTTAGAATCCATTGAGGTATGTGGGCAACTGGTGTCTCTTTCCAGCTTCCCAAATCGCTGCATTATGTGGCTCACATTTTATTCTGAACTGTGCCACAAGACCAGAGCTTCAGTCAGATTCTCCAAAACCTCCTTAGTGTACAGGAGAAGGGAGGTATTCTGTTACATAAGACCTCTTTACCTAATAATGCTGCTGAAATGGGCTGTAAAGCCATGCAGAATTGGAGGCAAAGAATCCTGTTTTCATAGAAAAATAGATTCATCACATTATAGCTGCTAAGCTGTTTCTGTGTTAGACATTAACATGTTTACATCTTCTGAAGACCTTAAAGCTGAAACCTTTCACTGCCAACAGTTCCCAGGCACAGAAAATGCTTAGGAAAGAAATCTGTGGTTCCACCTTCTGATGTGATCATTACTTAGGAAAAAGCTGGGATAGGCAGTATTAAATATGAAAAGCAGTTACAGGAGGGCCACATTTGTATTAAGTGTTTCTACTTAAACTTTCATGGCTGAGCTGTTGTCTGTGCTGCATTCAGTTAGAAAACTAGCTGAGGTCTTTGTGGTTGAATTTCACTTTTGCAGACCTCCCAGTCAACACCTGTTACATGTTCCTGGGTTCTCTGAATGGTTGTTTTGGTGGTGATTTTTTTTTTGATTTTATTTTTTTAACCTCTCTTGTTATCAAATTTCTCTTCATCTTGCCAGTTTGGACTGGAAACCCAAACTTCCCCCACTTGGGCACAATGAATTAATTTGGTGTGTGTGCTGCCTTGCCTGTGTCCTGATTGGGTTCTTCTCCCAGCTGGGTAAAACTATTGATCTGGAAGTTTGAAAGGGTGTGGAACCCACTCTGCCCTTCCTTTTCTATCACCCTGCTGCAAGAGTTGCTGAAAGATCATGGTGCAACCTTCCTCCTTTGGTGAGCCCCAGACCCTGCAGGTAAATCACCCTTCAAACATGCAAGCAAACAGGCACAACTGTGTGTCTAATAAATTAATGGAAAACTCATTTTATTTTAAACTTCATAAAAGCCATAATTATAAATATGACAGACTTAAATGAACATACATTGCTATGGAGTAGAAGCAAATGAACAAGCTTTCTCCAGTTACTTAAGCTCTTCATGGATCCTGAAGTGTAACATGATGGTAGCTGCCTTCATGGGTATAAAAATAAGCCTCTGGTGTATCAAAGTATACATGATTGCTTCATCTGCCCTGACTTGAGAATGTATAAAGCAAATGTTAACCTAGGAGTTCTACTTCTCTTTGGTATTATCAAACAATTTCAGTGTCCTTTTAGATGAAGCGATGAAAACCTCTACTGTATGTACACAAACTTAGCTCTAAATAGGTGGCTGTTCAAAGGCTGCAGAGAGTGTGTGGTTAAATGCATAATTACTGTACAAAATAGTTACATGAAGCTTGCAGCAGGAGACTAGGACTGAACTCAGACTCACAGTCTGGGGCAGTTGGGATGGAAGCTGTTGATACCATTCATCCCTGGTACTATGTCTCACTGAATCTTTGGGAACTGAGGGATTGGATCAGTCAAGGGCTAACCTGTGTCTTCCTAACAAAACAAACAGAACAAACTATGTTCTCTGTCATATGGCTCAAAAAATGCTAAACAGTACAGGGGAAAAGAAAAGCTTAACTTAGTGGCCTGAGGTCATGTTAAAATCTAAGGATCAGTTCACTTTGCAATAATTTTTCCAGACTTAATTGTGGAAAATACTTTTATAGTATATATTTGACAGAAAACACTAAAGCAAATCCTAAATGCTTGCATCAATGTTTTTTCTTAAGAAAAAAGGGCAAGAAAATTTTATTGTAAAATTATTTTGCCATAACCAGAATCCCTTGACTGCAATTTATATAGATATTTTAATCTTAAATACTTAATATTTTAAGTACTTAAATACTTAATATTTTAATATTAAATACTTCACCTGAGTGTTCTGTCCTATATCTGGAGGGAAATGCACAGTGATGGCATCCTAGTACCTATGCAGGTGCAATATTTGAATAGACTTTGCTTTATATATATAAGAGTGACACTAAGCTTCAGTCGTGTGCATTAATGGGGATGAGCCCAATCCACTGCCTGTTCCACATGTGTAAGAAATACTGGCATATCCCAGTGGGGACAGGATCCTTTGGCCCTAATGTCTTTGCCTGGCATTAGGGAAGTGAGTACATTTCTTACTTTTCAGTTCAGTGAAGTTCTGCACAGTACGGAAGCTGAGCCTTATGCTCATTTCTTGCAGCATAAGCTTTGGCACTAACTTGTGCTCAGGGGGAAAGAGAAAGAAAAACTCCTTCCTGCCGAATAGAAACCAACTACTGAAGAACAACAACAGATTTTCCTCTAGGCAAGTCTACCAGCTTGATCTCAAACAGCAGAGAATGTGCAAGAACTTGGTGCTGGAAGCTGGCACTTCTGGCATCTGCCTTTTGTACTGCCAAAAATATACTCAGTTGAGACTTCTTCAGTACCTCCAAGTTAAGAGGTGATGAGATACATGGAGTACTCCACTGCTACTCTAGTTTAGCCTCAGCTAAAAACCTAACAGAAACCTGTAGGGAAAATGGGAGTTGAATGAAACTTTGACATTCTAGGGGTGAAGCAGTCCTTGGCACATACTCCAAAAGCCAAGCATAACCACAAAGAACCTAATCTGGTTTTTTCTCATGTCTCTTTGTGCCCATGCTCGTCCTTCTGTTGATTTATTGCAATAACCATCAGAAGCTTCCCTGCAAAAGAAGGTAAGTCACAAACTTGTCACAAATTGCCTAGCCCAGATGGTCTCTGAGAGAATTGCAGTCAGCAAGGCATGTGTTTTCCAAGGCAGGAGCTATCCCTGCCCTTTCAGTGCCAGACACTTGTTAAGCAGCTGTCTGATGGAGGAAATGAAACAAAAGGTTCTTCTACTTTCTGGAGAGGACTAATAGCAGATTTCTGTGGGAATAATTTTAGCCCACAGCTATTTCTGGTGCTCCTGTAGAATATGTGTTCAGTTTCCCAATGGCCAAGTGACACCTGTAACCTAAAGCAAGATTTAAATCCTACCTTTTTGCTTGTAAAACTGCCAAACCAGTGTGAATGGCAACGAAATTCCTATGGCTGTTTTAAAAATACCCTCTCCCCCAATTATGAAATACTGTAAATTTTATAAAAATGACAAAATTTAATCCGATTTCAGGATCTCTGAGGCAGCTGTATTAAATAAAAAATTATCATCTTGAATCCTCTTCAGATACAATTTATACAGATCTAGAGGATGAACACACATGGGGGGGAGTCTTTTAAAAAAATAACTTGTTTTGCAATAATCTCACCTCCACTATTTTCTTAAGAACTCTGACCCTGCTTCTATTGATGACACTGACCTTGTGCTGTGGTCAATTCCTTCACTGGTTTCAACTTAAAAGGAAAAAAGTATCTTTTCAAAGATGTCTTGCATAATGGAATCAGCAAGTGCATTCCTTGCAGCTGTGGTGTCTTGGGAGAGAGGTTTAAATGATCCTTCCCTACATGATGCATACTTACAAAAGTGATGAAAAAAAAATATTTCTTTGCTGAGTTGCTGATGGTGGGCAGTTCCCCATCTCCCTGCACCAGCAACTGAGACTAGCCTCAGTAGATACAATGAATCTTACAGGGGATCTTCAGATGAAAACCTTTCACAGCTGCTCAGGGAATGCTGTGCTGCACTGCCTGGTCACTACTGCTGGATAACCTCCTGTCCTTCCTGCTCATCAGGATCAACCTGGCTCTGGCAGATGGCAGGAAGAAAGCCACAGAACCTCATGCTGTATTATGTACTAAAGTCATACAGATATGAAGTAACAGCTCTCAAGGTACACATAACATGAGCAAAGCAATTGCTCTGCTTTTAGAAATAGCTAAAGCTGGAACCTTTCCTTTCCTGTACTCCTATATACATATTCCAGAGAAGATGACACATGGAATACTATTGGCTCAGCAGTAGTACATTTACATTTAGATGGGAGAACCAGTTCAGTGCTGAAAACATAGATAGCAGCACAAATATGTAATGAAAGCTATTTGGTCCTGAGACTGAATAAGCAGAATACACAAGAATATTTTTTCTTATATGTTTACTTTTAAGAATAGAATCTTTACCCATATACCCTATGTGGGGAGGAGGGAATTTCAATGTTTGTTTTTCTGGTAACTCACTAGACTTTGATTCAAAGTGTGGAACAGCTGCAATAAACTGAGTTCTTCTGCTGGTTCATTTGAATATATGCATTTTAGCCTATTCCCAAGCCCATTGAACAGTGCTCACTCCTGGACCATAGCAGCAAACCCACAGCTAACTGCCTGCCACAATTAATTGGCAATCTGTCATTCCATGCTTTTGGCTGTAACTCAGGATTTAACTCTCTTTTGTGCAGGTGTAATAAGGGCTCTTCACCTGTTCTCAGGCTGCAGGACAGATCAAAACCATCTCCTTAAACAGCACTGCACAGTTCTGTCTCCTCACTGCAGCTGTGACACCTTAAGAGGAGTAGTGCTGTTAAAATCTAAGAAAAAAGGACCCTCTTGTTGAGGCAGGAATGTGGTGGGGATAATGTTGTAAACTCCAGCAAATGTGTTCTCCACCTCCAAGTAGCAAAATCCACACCTATGATAAAGAAAACTACCTGTTAGAAATGGGATCTAAAGTATGTTTCAAATCTCTATACTTCATTAAGACTTCATTAAGTGTTACCTGTAGTCACCACTGCTCTTTTTCTGAAAGCCATAGGAACCAGGATCTCCCACTGTTGAGACGGTGACAAGTTCAAAACCAACGCTGTATTGCCTGCAAGTGACACCACAGACTTGCTTTAGATGCTTGGCTCAGCAGGATTACCACAAAGAGGGCTAGTTATTAAAAACTACACAGTATAACTAAAAGACATCTAGAAGTTTTGTCACATTTGTGGCAAAAATGTTAAGTCAAATTTACCATGACATGAATGTAGTATTTGGAGGAAGACAGAACTCAGTTCAGGTTTAGAACTAGACTGTAGGGAAAATGCCTGCTAGAAGCCTGCCTGGGCACTCAAGCAGAATTCAAGTAGTTAAGCATGTGACACACTCCTGTACCACATGGCAGAGATCCTGGGGTGTGATCAGGTTGCTATTAGAGGACTTAGTGTCAGTGATCTCAGCAGAATTTCTCATGTTGCAATACAACTTGGGACACTTTGTCTGCTCCTGTTAATGCATGTGACAGGCACCATTGCCTCTGTCCTTCAAACTACCCAAATATGATGTTCAAGTGCAGGAAAAAATGCAAATGAATAACTGCTCAATTCATGGAACTGGGCAGCCACACCTCTGCCTTCATCTTCATTTCATGAGAGAAGGAGTTTCCTCAAAGAGGGGAGGAGAGATAGAAAAGTTCTGCCATTTTGTAGGGCCCACTGTACAGCTTTGCAAAGGATAAACAAGTTGACTGCAGGTCAGGAGATGTTGCTATTCAGAAGTACTGAACACTGGTATTTTGAGGTAATCATTAAATTGTGCCAAAGGAATTTGGCCTGCATAAGTCTACTTTATGGGACATTGACATCCAGCACTTCTCCTGTCCTACTAGTAGCAGAGAAAATGCACTTTCAGAGGTGTTTGAGAGCTGGAAGGGTTTAGTATCTTGCATATTAGCTCTACTACAAAATAAAAGGAATTATGATCATAATTAGTTTTAAGAAGAAATCCTTTATACCTTCTTCCCTAGCTCTGCTCAGACCCCAAAACTTAAAGAGAAAGGAAGGCTGCTGCTTTCCTTATAGGTCAAGGATTTCCCTCAGTAGTTAATGTGTAGATTTAAAACACTATTGATGGTAAAGATAGAAACAAATAGTACTAAATCTGAGTCAACTCCCACACCTTGTTTTCTGGATTTTCCATGAGCTTCCCACCCTCCCCAAGGGGATACTGACAAAGCTTTATCTTTGAAAGCAATGCTTTTACTGTATTGATGCACAATTATTTTCTACAAACCTCGGCCCCCGTAGTTCAATTAGCAATGGTCCATTCTTGTCTAGCTGGAATTGATAAATGGGGTTATTTTTGTAGGTGTCTCTGAAGTTTCCACATCCTCCAGCACTGTGACCTTTCCACTGTCCATTAACCTGAAAAAAGTCAGGAGTACAGAAAACAGATCCTGAGGATTTCTATTGCTTATATATACACACAAACAAGACTAGAGGGTCCTCTCACTTTAGAGATTGCTGACTTTAGTGAGCTCTCATAATTTTTAAAGTGAAGTGAGAGATGGTGTTAAGCATTCACGAAGTCTCGTGCAGTTCCCCCTCCCCCTTGATCAAAGCCTTACATCCCATCCCTGTACTGTATTTTTCCAGCATACATTAAACAAGCACTGAGTGACTGTTTCTGACTGTGACAAACTGCAGCTAACAGAAGACACATTCCCATCTATCCCATGCCTACTAGACTACACAGGTTATTTTTTTTGTCCTCAGACACTCCCCTGTTGGGTTAAATGAGAAACAGCAGCAATACAGGCAGTACAACACCAAGAGTGTTGTAACCTTTTCTTTTAAAGATCTCTGCCTCCAGCCCTGTCCATCACCTCTGTGCACTCTGAGAGCCAGCACTGCAATGACAAGATAACCACAAGGACAGATTCTGCAAGGATAAAGACACTCAAGAGGAAAAATGCTGCTCAGACTTTGAGAAGCAGGCCATCTGTTTCCAAGTTCCTCCTGCTAGTCATTAAACTGAAAGGTTAGACTCGTAAGGCATGCCAGGCATTCCCACAGATTTATAGCTGAGATCCATCTCTCCTGTCTCTGTCAAATCAGCAAGGGGCAGCATTTTCCCTTTTGATTCAATTTCTCCACTCAGTGCCCAAAGCTCTCAAACATGGTAAGTACAGAAGCAAGGGGAATTTTGCCCCCTACCATGCTACTACCCAGGAACCTAAAACTGCTGTGTGCTGTGGAGCTTTCTAGCCCTTTCCCACTTCTGCTGCACTTAATTCCAGGAATCCCATCAGGGCTTGGTGAGCTCCAGAGGTGACCACTTGACTCCAGTATAGGACATCTAACAGAACTTGTTTTACTGCTAAACTGTGATTTAGTTCTCTGCTTGCTTTTGAGTGTGATGACTGCTAAGCAGTCAGCAAACAGGCATTAAATACAGGCAACTAAGTTTTTGTATTCAATCCTAAAGACAGAACTGGCATTGGATAGGTAGAACATACCTTTTTTCTTTTTAATACTAGACAGACATGTTCAAATAATCAACAGGAGTTTTCTACATACTTAATTCTCTTTTCAAATGTATTACAACATAAAATGGATGTCCCTCCTCAAACAGGCCTTTTCACCTTGAATATGTTTTTGACCTCTTAAAACACATCCTCAAAGTAAACCCCGTTTTTAATAGCTCTCTAGGACAATGGTTTCGGGAAGAACCAAGCAAACCATCTTGCTGTTCTCAGGAATCTCTCTATTCACTCACCATTCTCTAGAACAGGCTTCAAGGGACTGCTCCAGAAATAACAGATGGTATAGAACATTGTCTGAACTTGAGAGCCAAGCTGCAAGCCAGCATGTCCCCCTGACCACACCTGCAGTCCTGGGCTTCAGGCACGAGTGTCCTGGCAAATGGACTGTTCCACTGTGGCCCAAACTCCCTTGTTTCTCTCTTCCTGAACAAGTTACTGTTTGGACAGAAGACTTCTGACTACAATAGAATTCCCCAGGGTTTGCATGGTAAGTACAGAGGTAAAACTGCTGGTTTATTCTTTCCTGAGGATAAAACTGCTAAAACATGAAAATACATGCAAGTTACTTTATCCTGTGAGCTCTTGGCTATATTTATACTTCAGCTGAAGGGGTAACTGCAGCTCATGTTGACAGCTGAAATAGGAACAGCAGCTGGCCCCAAAACTGCCTGAGCTTCTGACCTAGTTTCAGTCAAGTTTTTCACTCTCTTCCCGTTCCTATACTCTCAGGGAGTGTATAATGGATATACTTTCTCAGGAAATGTACAATGGATGTACTTCCTAGATACTGTCTGGCAACAGGAGTGCTTATTCCACTTGTTACAGACCTTTGAGGTATCTTTGAAAAATTTAGGAACAGTAATGTGTTGTGATATTGCCATCCTAAGTTTGTTTCTTATGGTCTTGCTGCTGGTGCCTTTAGTTTGGCATTGCTGATTTTGTCCCATCATGCCAGGAGTTTTTCCAAGAAAATCATGCAACTATCCCAAGGGGAAATGAGCAACACTTCTGGGGGGTTTTCACTGTGCACCATTACCAGCACAACCTGATTTCTGCAGAGTGATGACTTATTAGGGTATGGGTTGTTGTTCCAAAGGCCAGTCTGTTCTACAAAGGCTTTGCAGCATGTCTGCAATGGCACAGCTGCAACAACACACTCTGTGGTGGAGTGGGGCAGTAGTGTCAAAATATATTTAAAAACCTTGTACATCTCGAATATGGAAATCCAAACCAGTGATGCACAAAAGAAAATGTTTCTTTACCCGTTTGGAAATGGTGTAAGGTGTAGGAATCTTGGAAAAGGTGAACTTGCACAAGGAATACACCTGTGTTGTAAAAAGAAGCAGCAGGTCACACATTTATTTTGCACTTTACAAACAAAACCATGACAAATTAAAAGAAAACAGAATTGCCTACACAAAATTTTTAGGTATTTGTTTACTATATGCTGGTATTACCCATCAGATGACCCTGTGTCAAACTCAAAATTCAGAACAGTGCTGGGACTAAGACTTAGTTCCATTTAATTTTCTTAACAACCTTGCCCCCCACCCCCTCACAAAAAAAAAAAAAACCCAAGCAACCAAAACCCAACCAAAAAAACCAACCAAGAAAAAAAGCAAAATGGAAACAATCTGCATTTTACTCTTTTTTCAGTGAAAAAAAAAAAAATCTAGCATTGATCATTATGTGACTCAGCAGTTAAGAGAAAAATCCAAATCCTAAGTCAAGACCTAGAGAGCTGAAAAACCTTTAAATTTTAACCAGGATCTAAAACAGGTTTATTTTGGATACATAGAGAGCCAATGATCTGCCTGTACATGGATATTTTTTTTATTCTAGAAAGTATTTTTTCAGCTGATTTTGTTACGAAAATTTTGTTACTACAAATGGAGAACATTATCAAACACGTCATCCAGTGCTTCTGCTCCAACAGTCATTGCTTCCCTCCCCAGGATAGCAATATTAATTCAGAAATATCCTTTTAATGAAATTTAAAAACAAAGGACACTTTACAGTTTAATTGCTTACATTCATTATGAAACAACAGCACATACCCTGACGGTGTAATGGATGGTGTTTTGTTTCTCATACTGGGACACCACTAAGGTGAAGGTATGGGAACCTGGAGAGGTCAGCTTTATCTTGGTCAGATAATGAGGACTGTTGATCCGAATACCATCAATATAAGGAGGAGGATCAGCTGAAAAAGAAAAGGATGAACACTTTTTCCTGACCAAAAAACCCCCCAGCTTGGAAAACTTCTAAGATTAGACTGAGCAGACCCGAGTGCTCTGAACAGATGAGAGCCTCTAGATTTACCCATAGAAAGGACAGTCTTAACATGAACTGCTGTTTTCAGGAGAGGTACATCACACATGACAAGACACAAAGTCCATGCCTGAAAGTACAGCTTAAATCCCAAGACGTGCAAGGACTGCTTATCCATCTCCCACCAATGCCACTACTCAAAGAAGACTGCTGTAATTATGTTGAAATTTCGAGAGAAAGATAATGAATGTTTAAGCACTCTTTGAAAATCTCTGAAGCGTCTGCTCTCTCTCCATTGGCTGGACAGTTCCAGAATGCCAGCTGCCAAAACTCTGGCCACCTTGTAAACAATACTTCAAAACATGTTAATTCCTTTAACTAAATCACACACGCTTTCTGTCCCTCTCTCTTCAAATCCCTGGGATCATTACACAGATGTAGTTGCATCTCAATACCAATGCACATGTGGTACTTACAAAGATCCCAAATGTTTGCTTTTATAATTAGACAGTGTAATTTGTTATTTGGCCTCTAATTGGTTCTTTCCAGACTTCTTTTAATTTCAGTGAAGCAGGACCAAGTCTAGCCAATTACTTCAATAGGCTCAGGATCAGGTCCATTTATTTTCTTCCACAAAGCAACATGGGAGAGGGGAAAGGATTAATATAAAACAATAAGAAGCTTAGGAATGGGAAATCTCGGCCTTGCTGCCAAAGGATTAAGCTGCTTTGTTCTCATCTCATTTTAACAGATGGTTAAAAATAATACTGCAGCTTGACCAATCTATTTCCATGGAAAAAGGTTTTAAACAAGTTTGAGCTCGTGAGATCAGAAGTTTTTAAGAGTTTGTATAGCAAGACAAAACATAGGAATCGTTCAGATTTTGATACTGGTCTGGCTAGGCTGTCTCCTTCAAGCATAACTGAACAATTCCCTCTACTACACAATTGTCTTTGGCTTTGCTCACTTAAGAACATTTTCAGTGAGGCACACATGTAAAATAAGCACTGCTCCAACTACCAGGAACACCAGAAGCAACTTGGGCGTTTACTTCTCCTCACAGAGGAGCTCTTGCAGAACCAGATGATGTCAGGTGTCAACAGATCTTTCCACAGAAAGACTTGGGCTCTCAGGGAAGCTTGGATTCTGGAGGAATTGGTCAGCAGAGTTCACTGAACAAGATCAGATGCAAACAATGCAATGCTCATTAGCCATTCCAATAGAAAAAGTCCCAAAAATTCCACTCTTTGGGGAAAAAAGCTTTAAAATCTACTAAGGGATTTGTTGCATGAGCAGCTACCTGAATGCAAACCTGGTTCTAAAGAGGTTCCAATCTATAAAAGCAACCGGCCAAATCCCACTTGTTTTAGGATGCACCTTCATTGAATAATTCCAAGGAACATTTCTAGCCATCTCTAACTTAACAGAAAGAATAAATAAAAAGATGATCTTACTAGCTCTACCTTAAAGTTTCTGTCTATCTATTCAACCTGGGCATTACCTTTACACCCTGTGTCTCAGATCTGCTATCTCTTTTGAAACAAAGCATACTTGGCTACTTCACAGCTACAGCAAACCACTTCTCCTCAAGGTGAAAAGAATCTGACATATAATGTTCAAGAGTGAGATTATGATAAAATTTGAACATTTTTAACATTCCATACCTGATACTTGGAAATATGCTCACCTTATTTCATAAGCTTGCTTAGGTAATTTACTAAGCCAAATCCATGGGACAATTAACCCTGATTATTTTCATTTTGTGGAAGCTGCACACCTTTAAATAATTTCATAAATGTAGGAAATAATTATGCTATCAGAGAAACTAACACACAACATCTTTTCCCTCTAAACATTAACTACTGGAACTGAAAAATAACCAGAAAAAATAAAGAAAATGTTGCATCAAAGTAAATGTCAGCAGGACTATGTAGACCTCTTAAGAGAGCTTACAGCATGTTTAGAATGGCCTATTCCTTCAGTGTAGACTTTAAGTAGGATCAAACAGAGCAAAACAATGATTTCAGAAGACTGACCTCTTAGTGAGGCATCTAGTTTTAAAGAAAAAAGGGCCTTTCCTCTCCACCAAATTCTGTGTGCTTCTTAATTTATTTACAACCAGCTTCTTGACAATTAAGGTACACTAACCTGGATAGTAAACTTTTTTGCCATCAGTCTTGTATACAACCATTGTAATGAATTCCCGATTGTGTGCAAAGTCATCCTATAAAAAAATAACAAACACAACCACAAAAAACCCACACAAATCAGAATTTTGATATTCTGTGAAACATCATGAATGCTTAATCAGGGTCAAGTACATTTTCTACCATCCCTTTTGATCAGCACACAATATGATGTGATATTTGTATGTATTGGGATACCCAACAAAATTCTTTTTCAAATGCCTGAAGTAAACAAACATCCACTAATTTAACTTAGTCAGGCCCCAGGATTCAAAGTTACTTCAGAACCTTTACAATGGAATAGAATCACTTAGCTCAAATTTTACTCTATTTCAATTGGAGGTACATGTACCTGCTGAATTAAAAAATTCCAAATGTAAACAGGCATACACACCTGAACACACGCAGTAACAGACTGCCTATGCAATTATAAGAGAAATAACAAGAGAAAGCCATACAGAAAGATTTACAGAAGCTGTGGCAGAGCTTGCAGTGCAGAACCAGCACCTTGTCAGTGATGTGCCTGCTGAGCAGGACCCAGACAGCAGCACCACCCTGTGGACACTGCACCTCCAGCTTGTACTGAGGGTTGTTGGCCAGGCTGTAGGCATCCTTCACCGGGCCCTGCTTTGCATCCCACGTACTGAAAGTGATACAGACACGTTATTAGACCAGTGAGAAACTGATTTGTGCTCTGAAACAAACTCCAACTCCTACACATATGCAGAGTGTGATATTATCAGTAACAAGTTACCAAAGCCTAGTTTTCTACTGGAATCTATGGCAGTGGTTACACAAAACAGTCACATCAGAAGCATTATCTGAGAACCTTGTTTTATAAATGAGTTCATCACAATACATGTATGATAATAAAAATGCTAAATACAAACAGCCTGGCTGGTGACTGCAACCGCACAAAGCACAGAAAAAGCTGAACCATTTGAGCAGCCTGGGCTACACAACCATAACTGTGATTACACACACCAATATTAAATGAAAACCACCTATACTTTTGTAACTGTAGAAATCTGTCTATCTGCTATGGTTGGTTTCAAAAGCTTGCCAAATTTTTTCCTCCATTCTTTTTTTTCTTCTGTGGCAATTTTTATTTTAACATGTGCCCTGTTTCATGCTTGGAAGGGTGCCCTGCAGGAAGTGTTAAAGATCTTTGAGGTGCCCTACTGCAGAATCTTCCTGCTGCCTCATGAAGTGTCTAGACAAGAAAAATACAGTGAGAAAAAAAACAAGAAGTGCTGATAACTGAACGCATAGTGTGGCACATTGGAAGCAGAAGTGTACACAGCTATTCCTAAGTCTCCTTGTCCCTCTCACACTTGTAAAACTGAACAGCATGTGTGGAAGGCTGCAGTGAAAAAGCTTCAAAATATCACCATTGTTACTCTCCATTTTATGGCAACTGCCACTGTGCTAAGGCTTTTTCCTACACAGAGGGAGGACAATTGCTGATAACATAAGGACAGACAGACCAGTAGGTGAGCTCTGACATTAGCAGACACATTATCTCATCTTGCTACATCACCACAATCTATTTTAGAAATAATTGGAGTGCAAAGATGGAAGAAGCCTTTACAGATAAGCTCAGCAGTCACACTGTGGATGAAGGAGCTTGTGCAAAGCTAACACAGGCAGGGACAGTGTGGAAGCAGTGGCAAAGTGCAGTCTAGTGGAGTGCAAAAGTATAGAAACCCTTGCTTTCCAAAATGGAGACACATATACACACACATCCTCCAACTGGGAGACAAACCCCCTGAATGTAATGGATATTTGGTAAGAGACAGGTACCACACTCAGAAAACAAATCAGCAGGCAAGGAAGATTATTTATTATAGCTACAACTGCAAAACCCCAGAACTGGTTAAACTACTCTGATGTCAGTGAACACACCCTGTGAAGACAACGCACAACACAGAGCTCACTTGCAAATGGCCAAAAAAAAGAATTCCAAATAATAACTAGGTCACTTAAGCACTATCTAGGCACAGCTTAGAGCTGGACTGCACAAAAATCTGATTTTTATTCTGATAAGGAGATGTGGGACTGAGGTTAGAATCTGGTTACACAGCTGCAGTTCCACAGAAACATCACAAGGGTCACTGAGCTCCACTGCTGTTACAGAAGTAGTCAAAAACAAAGCCTGGGCTGAGAAAGTGTAAAGTCAGGCTCAAAAGAACAGGGCTGGAATTCAAGCTCCTAGCTGTAACCTGGAAGAATTGAAGGAAGGAAACATCACAACAGAACACTTACTGAGAGTTTGAAACAAAAATTTTATCTTTTGGACCAACCTGTGAATACATGTAGATTCTTTAAAAAGACTTGGGTTCCAACTCAAATAAATAACATCATAGTACTGGCACAGGTCCTCCCAGGAAATCCAGAAAATGCCTGAAAAGGAAATGCTGTTATTATTTTCTTAACAGATACCTTGATTTTACTTGTTTCTCAAAAGTCTCTTTCTGAGCAAACGGTACAGCTTATATAAGTACACATATCTGCAAAATGTAGTAGTAATGTCTGCACTGCCTAAATTGCTAAATTTAAACTTGCCCCCCAAACCAAGTTAAAGCAAGGAAAAAACAAATTAGTCTCTGCTTATTATCAGGGACTTTCTGAAGCTGTCAGAATGCTTTTCCATTCTTAAGCACTAAGCAGAAAGTATGAGAAAATCTGCTATTTTGAAAGAGACCTCATTAGCTGATTCTGACCTGATTTCCCCTTTCCTAGGTTTCTAAAACCAAAAAAATAAAATACACAGTCAAAGAGGTTCCTGCAATTCAACAACCTACTTCAGCAGTCATCCAGCATAATCAAGTATTCAACCAACATGTGAGTATGTTCAAATGTATTTCTAAGACACTTCATCCAACACCTATGTCACTTGGTTTTGCACCCTAAATTTGCTGTATATTTGCAACATTTTCATGCATTTATTCTAGTTCTCCACAGCTCTCTTAATTGCAACTCCAGCCAACAACAGTGTCTTCAAGCCAACGAATTCCTAGTGGAATAAACTTCTAAAATGGTAGCAGCCTTATAAATCATGTCTCTTTCATGAGCAGTTGCAGATCTTGCAGCACTAAAAACCAGTAATAATAACTACACAGAAACAAGAAGACCAAATGTAAATCCAACTAGAAGGAATAACTCCATTGGAATTACTAAGGTAATTTAATATAAAATTTTAACAACCAAATGCTTCAAATTATTTACTAAATAAATTGGTAAATAAATAACAAGCTATTATCTCATAACTGCCACAAATCCAGGACTGCTGTTTTTATGTTTGAATCAAAGGTTTTCATCAGGCACTTGCACAAGGTTATCAATAAATGCTATAATCTAATGGATTTGGAGGCACAGTGTTGTAAAAACAGTGGCACTGAACAAAAGGGCTCCCTAAGAGATTTGCAGGCAGCAACTAGGACACAGTAAAAAGCAGAAACATCTTTCTGAAAGCAAAATGCAGCTGATGCACCAGAAAGACTGATTTAAATACTGATTACAGTAAGCATGTAGATACATATTTGAAAACGTTGGAGAGGAAAAAAACCCACAGAAAGTCCACTCACGTATTAAAAAGCAGCATTACACAGCTTATTGTCAGAATGTTCTCTCTGCACTGAACTCCCACACACTGACACGGCACACTTAACCAAGGAGGTACTTTCTTGTCCATGAATTTGAGATATATATTTAACAGTCTAGATTACTTAAACCCCAGACAAACCTGAAATGACAGATTTAAATACACAAATACTTCCTGAACTTTTGGACTATTTAATTTCTAGTATTTGTTTTACTTTCCTTGTGCTTAAACATTCCATTCCACCTTCCTGCAGGGATTCACCACAAAGATCTACACTATTTAAAAAGATAATGACTTTTAAAACCTAATTACCATTGTCTATTTTCTGAGCTGTTCTGGGATCAAAGTTCAAGTATTTTTGTAAATCTGGGGTCCAGTTTCTTGTGTCATTTTCACTGTATCGTCCCTTCCAACGTAAGTGGCTCCAGGGATTTTTTAGCTGAAGAAATCGAAGTCCCTAATAAAAACACATATTAAAATTGTCAATTCAGCTTGTCACGGTCATTTTAACATATTGAAAGTGCTTTTAGATGGATCACAAAAACACAGAATCATGAAGTTTTCTGAAATTTCCCAATGGAGTCCAAGTCAAAGACAAAAGCAAATATATTAGCCATTAGAGGAAAAAAACCAGTAGCTACCCATCTAGGGTAAACCTAGAAACACATGTGGGTTTCAAGCAGGAGTTTGAAAACACCTCCACCTTCATTTGATACCTTATATTCTCTTATATCCAAGACTGCATATGCATGGGTTGGAACTAAGCCCCATTTTTCTCCTTCTTCTTCAGACATCACCCCTGTTGCTGTTGTGATAAGGACATCTCCCTTGTGAAATCTGTTCAAAAAGAGGTGAAAAAATAGCTTAAATAAATCCCACAATCTAACATTTGCCAGACACCACAATAGCATGTTTGTACACTGCCCATTAGCATGACCCTGCTTTATAACAACTAGGATATAGGGGGTTTTGTCAACAGAAACTACTCCTGAAAAACAACTGAGAAAGTGGAACTATTTTTCTTCACAATTAAGTATACAGTTTAATTTAAAAATATTATTTTAATATAATTCCATATTTTCATAAACAAAATTCAGCATTTATCAACCTGAAGCTGATTGCTGAAGCTGTGTCACTTTTAAGATACTCTTCACAGATCCACAGCTGAGCACAAATGTCATTTCATCACCACTCAGTCAATGACTGCATATAGCACATTATTAAGTCTGTCACACCCCCAGGATTCTGAAGAAGGAGAAGTTCATGCTTCTATACTTTTGCAGGTGTTTAGTGTCCTGAATAGCAATTGTTAATTTTGGAACAATTACTGTTGGGAAAACACACTAACATGTTTCCAGCCTACCTAAAAATCCAAGTACACACTTGGTGTCCCTAGACAGATTACAGGATCACTGGACAGCACGGATCAACACATTTCCAGGTGAACAATAGCAATATTCCAATGGCTAGATCCCATCCTAACTTTAGTCATTCCTTCAAATTACAACACTAGAACATCTGAAAAATTGTTGGCAGCTCTGAGAGCTCCTAAGCAACTGAAAAAATTCTATGGAAAGACTCTTTTATCATGAATGCAGATGTTTCAGTCAACAGAATAACCCCCTTCTACTGTACTGAAATACATAACACTGGCTGCACAAAACCATTTTGAAAGAAATCAAAGTATTTGGTATACCTGCCATTTATAATTTGCAGCTGTATCTTTCACCATAAGCAAAACAATAGAATCATTTACTTTGGACCTTTAAGACCACCAAATGCAACTGCTATGGTAGGTCTGAAAAGCAGTATTGCAGTTTTGATAGACTTTTGCTCCTCCTTCAGGAGATTTACTATTGGGCATAACCCTGTGATTCAATTAGAAACACTATTATATCTGCTTGTTGAGGACAGCAGATACAATATAGTTCTAGGGAGCTGTGTGGAACCACAGAACACATATCCTTCTTCTTTTTAAACACTTAACTGGTATAGATTATAAATGGTACCAGTTATAATATAACTGGTATATTGGTTACAAACTGCTCTTCTCTGACTTTATATTCTGTTTTCTTTATCAAGGAAAAGGTTATTATTTTTTTATTTATACATATAGAAGAAGAATTCCATCACACAAAATTCCCCAGTATTTTAATCTTCTGTTCTAACAAAGCCACCAATACCTCAATTTTTCTTCTTCCAGAAATCACATGGAAGTTTTATAAAGCACAATTTGTAGCAGTACCAAAATGCTGTTGAAGTGTCTGTGGTGACTCTACTGCTTTTACAGTGGTAACACAGCTACAACACAGCAGGCATTTTAATTACTTAGGAAAGAACAAATGTCTACCTCTGATAAAGCATTCTGAAAGTGCTGTCTTTATTGAAGGCTTGATTGTCAGAGTGCATTGCAATTCTTTCAGGTATCCAACCTGTCAGTGCATGGAGATCAATATTCTGAAATGCAAGTATTCAAAAGAAATCAGAACAGATAATCCGTATCTAAACATAAGATGCCTGTACACAATTCATAAAACATCTTGAAGGAAACCAAGTTTCTTTCAAAGAAACAAAGTTTCTTTGAAATAAGTTACAAATACAGCTCTACACATAAGAGCGTCAAGATTAAGACTAACAAACAAAAAAATCTTTGATTAAACAAGGACAACATTTCCAAGTAGCTTAAAAAAAAAAAAGCTGGAAAGTGAACTGATGAACTAAACTGGAATTCCAGAGGAATGGAAGCACATCAGAATCATCAGTCATGCTCAATTGTGTGATCTGTTCTACTTATTTCATTGATTTACAGATTTTTAAAGCATATCTCAGAAGCACTTTGGTACCTTGCTATTATATATGCATTTTAAATAATTTATGTTTTGTTTCTAAAACTCAGGATTTGGGTTTTTTATTCTTTTTTGTAAAGTTGACACTGACATGTATTCCCATAAAAAGATGCTTTCATCTCCCAACTCCTTGAAATATTGCTTAATTCCTATTCTTTTGCTTTGTACTCCTCAAAGCAAAAGCAGAGACTGTAAATACTTGAAGTATCAATAACCAGCACTGGGTGGGAACTTGAGGAATTACAAATCGAAGGCAGCCTGATTATAAGTAACCCTGATTACAGAAGGAAGCTGGAATGCAGTGGAAAGTGAAGGGGGCAGGAAGGGTGGAGATTAAATGTCACCAGTCAAGCTGTTTTTCCAGATAGCAAGTTAGAGGATGTCAATGGGAATATAACACTGTTATTCTCACCAGCTTTTTTCCTCCAAAACAAAGCAGCCTGACACTTAAAAATATGTGCTACATTTACCCCTTAGACAAAGCCACATTTGTCTCCATAACAATTTTTCAAGAGGTGATGATTACTAAGTATATCCACCAAGAATGTGATTGTCAAGACACTGATTAGCACCATCAATTAAAAAAAAAATCTTTAAAATTTTAGTAGTATGAAGTTACAATCAGAAAGGCTTCCTAAGTAACAAATTACATGGGCTACCCATTTCAGCAAACCATTCCTCTTCAAAGAATAACTTGCACGTCACTTGTATGTTGACTGTTTCTTTAGTAACCACATTACAGAAACCCAAAATATATTTATGGAGATGGGTGGAACAATCTGATAAACAAATTTGCACAGATCAAAGTACTTGCTTCCCCTACAGAGACCTTCTAAATGTCTAGACTGTTCCTTTCCTAGCTGACTCTGTTACCTAATAAGGGAGAACTGCCCTATTTATTGAAAGAGTTTGAAACCAAAATCAGCAGTATTGATATGAGCAAAGAGAATTTGACTTCACCCAACACATCCATTTAGACTCTATATAAACCCTTTGTACCCACAAACATCAATACTGAAATCTGAGAACTAAGATTAACTTTGACCATCAAGATGTCTTGCTCATTCTAATTTGATGGAATAATTTCATTAAGCACCACTAAAAATATTTGTGAAAGAAAGAAACAGAAAAAAAAAAAAGAAAATGTCAAACCAAATACTTGTCTCCCTAAGCTGTTCACTTTGATTTCACTAGAATTAAATTATTTTAACCATTATTATTTAAGTGAATTTTTTTCCTCTTAGAAATAATCTCATACTTACAGAATTTGATCCAGGAAAATCATATCCTCCCATGACCTTCATGTAAGCCTTTTCTATTAGTGACACCCATAATTCATTCTTATTATTGGAATAAGAGCAGAGAAGTTCCCCACTATGATCAACAGGTAACTGGTCATCTATGATTACCTGTGTGAAATGAATGAAAAATCATCATAAACCTAATAACGTATTTTGAAAGCAATCAGAAAATAAAACAAAATCCTCATTAATACAAAGCTTTTCAGACACAGCCAGACCTGACCATTATTCTCACATATGGACACCTCTATCAATCCTGCATTGGTCTGCCCAAGTCAAAAAGAAATTCCACTGCCAGCTCTTGATTGCACTGGTCTAATTGGGTGACATGTGAGTGGCTGCCTTATAAGAGTGTACTGATGGTGACAGTACACTCTTATAAAGTGTGCAATAGCTACTGCAAAAGGCACTTGCAGAAAGGTTCCATGCAATTACAAGCATAAAAGGTAAAGAAAAGCCCAACAATATTTCTCATCTAATTAGGAATCAGAGCATGGACAATGCTTGGTAGCCAGCAGAGACATAAATATTTATTTATATTCAGGGAAAAAAATTGTGTCATATCACTTTCATAGCCTCTAGTTCCAGATTTAAGTTTCTTCTCTCTGAAAAGGAAGAACACCTCAAAGCAGCAGCTCTGACAGTATTAACATTTCTTCTTTAAATTAGGTACTATATGTTCATCATCATTGCAGATTCTCACTGCATATTTGCAGTAACCTGAAACAGTTTCTCGGAATAGATGTTTCAGTTTCCTGTTGGCACTGGTCCATTACAAATACAGGCTACCAACACAGCACATTCTCTGGTCAAATCCTATCTGTGCAGGAATGAATAGACCTTTTCATAGAAGAGCAAATGGCCATTCATCCTAACAAAAGGCAGCCCTTAGGAGATATTTTGGAAAGAATATTAAGAGCAAGGCAGATACAAAAATTATACTTTCGTGGAACATTCAGATTCCAGAATTTTGCAGCTCAAGGACTTCCTGACCCAGAGGTTATATTTTGACAATTAAGAGCCTTTGAGGAGTTTTCCCTATTTCCCCACCCTATGAATATGACCACTCAACTTCTGAACTCTCATAAGCATTCATCAGTCACTATGATCTGTGCTACAATTAAGTATGATGTGGAGAAACACATTATTTTATCTTCTTATTTATTGCACTGAAAAGAAAATGAAGTTGTCTGTGAGTTGCAAAGTTTTATCTTCAGGCATTTCCTTTTCCTACTAAAAATCTGTAGTTGAGCAAAGCCTTGCTTGAATTATCAATCAAGTTATTCCTCTACGGTCATTTCGTATCTGTACTCTTCCTGATATCCCTCTCTGTAATTTTTAATTCTTTCTAAGATGGAGTGGAAGAGTGCACATTTAGTTCATAAATAGGAGATACATAGCTTTGTTCCTCTTTGCTTTTCACAATTCTGTTAAGTAATATAAGGCATTTTTTACATGAATTTAATGTAAGGCTGTTTTTATTAATGTCTACAGAAGTACAGATGTACAGACAGAAGTATGTGGTTGCATACTTCAAAACTAAAAATTAATCTCAAAAATGTTTAACAATTAAAAAATACTTTCCAAAAACACCTGCCTAAATCTTTTGCTATGCAAGCACTTCATAGTGAAGCTGATCAAGCCTTTAAAACATATGACTCATGCAGTAACAGTAGTAAGTTCCCCCAAAAAAGTTACCTTTCTAGGAACACCATTGATATGAAGCTTCACCATGTATTTACCACATGGATTATATTCTGGTTCCCCCTTCTTATTCTGAGGGTAAATTATACTGTTAACAGAAAAAAAGAAAAAGAAAAGGAGGAAATTACTACATAAATGACTTGGCTGTACCTACACTTATAATGATAAAAGTGGGATTAACACAATCTGTTTATAGAATTTACATTGAGCAGAAATATTGCATTTTTAATGAAGAGCAACTCAAATTTAGTATAAATGATCATGTTTAAATTGGTTTTATTTTTTCAGGCCCTGCTCTTGCTGCAGCTTTCTACTTAATATAGTAGCAAAAAGAACATAACTCACCTGTTTCTCAAACAGAAGCAAGGCAAACAAAATTTATCTTATGATTAAACAAGCAGTATTTACAAATCTATAATATAAACACAGTATTTGCTTGAATGACAAGTCAAACTTTTGAAGGAGAAGGCAGTGCAGAACTTTGAAAAGAATATAAATTCAGTTCCGAAAAGAATAGGTTAAAACAAAACAATCCAAAAACATTCACATACTGGTCTGGCAAGAGCATCCTAGCAAAGTCCAGAAAATCCATGGCAAATTTATCATAGGATGCCAATTGAGTGGAGCTGAGATAGTGTTGTTAACATTAATTCTACAATGAGTTGTAAAATGGACCACCTGTTGCACAGCAGTGAACAAAGTAGAAAAATTAAACCAGAGGGTATTATAAATAAAGTTTATATTTTAAAAATCCCAAACAAATACAAAATCCTTCCAAACTATTGCTTACTCCTCAAAGCACATCTGAAGTTAGACTCCAGTGTCTGTATTCATACCTATATTGACAGCAAGTTATATCATAGCCAGGAGTTCTGTGATTTTAAAAAAAAATTTAATGACCTATGCTTGATTAGCTAAGTAATGTTTGACTATAATTTTAGCTGGCTTTGATTTAGATCTGTGTTGGCTGAGTGTCAGAAAAAAACCCTGAGAAATTACCTCACAGTACCTGCAGAAAGGAACTCCATGAACCCATACCCCTTAGAGAACTCAATCAACAGTTGAAGAACAAAATTCAATAAAGAATTGTTTAATGGTTATCATATAACTAGAGATGAATAAGATGTCATAGAAAAAGAAAGCTATCTTGAGCAAGTTAAGGAGTCAAAGGCCTACATACCCCAGAAAATCTGATTAATGCACTACAGGTACAGTAGGGGAGCCACTTCATAGGCTTGTTACACCCTAGAAAACCTAATCAATGGTAATTGTCTAACCAGGACAGCAAATTTAATAAAGTGCTGCTTGGCTGGATAAAGCTTGGGTTATCCATTAAACAAAGACAGAATGAGATGTTCTGGTACTAATAAAAGAAACAAAACACCTATACCATGATGCAACAAATTGTGCAGACTTTTGGGAGTATCTATAAAAAATCTTGGATATTAGAGCATATATAAATGTCTGAAAACTGTTGTTTCTTTGAACATGTCTGTGGTGAATAAATTCACAATCTGATCCAAATTTTGACTCAAAATTTTTATTAGGAATGTTTGTCTAACAGCTTTTTGCTGTTAGACAAACATTTGTCTAACAAACCCTTTGTTTCAATATAAAGTTGGCTTCCAGCTTAGAAGTGCTGAAACCACAAGTCCAAGGGAGATGAAGTGAAACAAATGCTGGTTTTGACTGTGTACAGGTGTCACAGAACAGACTGCAAAAGCTTGGCAGTGTTAAGTCTGAAAAGATCTTAAAAAGCAACAGCTACTTACCTTGTGATCAATTTTTTGTTGTATCTTCTTTCATATGCTGCACTGATAGCTAGTGATGCCACAAAAGAACAATCTGACACTATTGTCTACAAAGAGAAGAAAACCAGTGAGGACATTCAGTAATAACTCAGATACTGAGAGATGAATGCAGTGTGTAGAGGGAAGGAAAACAGTCAGTTAGTAATTCCCTTAAAAAGGGAAGGATTTAAACCAAAAGAAGCAAAGCCACTAATAAAGAGGCAGAAAATGTATGCTTGCTCACGTGAGACCCCTACAGAGAAATTTTTTTTCCATTTATTTAACCTCATAAGAGCCAAGGAAAGCACTCTCATATTTGGGGATACCTTTTTGAACGAGGTCCCCCATGATAAACCACTAGCAGCACAGATTTTAATTTTAATTGGGAACAATTTACCTGCTTTATGCTGAAACTTGATACTGTATAGATCATCGTAGGGTTATTTGTTATGTCATCTGGTCTCACCCACTTGGAAAACATTGCTTTCTGCTTGGGGGATAATGGTAGCTTCCCACACTTATCACTAGATTTAAGAGAGAAAAAAAGTAGAAATAAGTCAATAGCAGTTTAGCAGAGCTTTTTATGGTATATGCAGTCTTAAATATGTCATATAGGTGCAAAATATGCACAGAACAATTACAAAGCTGCAAAACAATTTCAAGGAACACTGCTTCAAAGTTTGTGATTTTTAAGGGGGGAAAAGGCAAAAATGTTAAAAAAAGAAATCAACCAACCTCAAATGTCTTTGTCTATTATTGCTGTGTAATCTTAACTTATTATTTTTTCTTATAAATGAAAATCTAGCTGTTATATATCACGCTCTTCCTTGGAATAGCCCTTTACAGAAGAAACAGCTATCACCTGCATTTTACAGGCAACAGAGCTAAACTCATTAGCATGGAGCAGCATCAGAAAACAGACTCAAGCTGCCAGCCCAGCCCAATAATCCAAAAAGCCATATATAATATTATCCTTATAGGCTTGAAGACATGAGTGCAAAAGTACTACAGAGCAGGATCAGCCTACAATAAAGTTTTAAGTTGAAAGTAGAAGAAGGAAGTGGTAGTATTTAAACATCTCTGCCTGAATTATGCTTAAAATATGCTTAAAAGCCTATGTAAATGATTTTAAACCCTGAAAAAGCAAATACAGAAATACCAAATATGGAAAAGTTTTGAAAATAAAAACAATGAAGCTCAGTAACTGAAGCATACTTACGAAAAAGGCATAGGGAAGGCAAAACGTTCCCTCAGATCAACACTCATGAAAGGTACATATTCAATGCCATTAATCTTTGAAGTCTTCCTGCAAGTCAGAAGAAAAACAACAAAAAAGAAGAGTTACAAACCTATCAAGCATCTTCTGAAGATTAACTTGCAGAAGGTAACAATAAAATAAGTTTTTAAAAACTAATAATACACAGCGCTTCTAAAAACAAGACCACTACCTCTTGAACATTATATGTTTGATAGTTTTCAAAAGTCACAATTAAGGTTAATGGTTTTATAGATTGATTTTTATTATAGGTGAAATAAGCTACAAATAAAGTAAAAGGAACTGGATGGAATAGAAGGCAGAGTAATATAAAATATTATGCTCCTTTTATTTCCAGTGAAGCAGCAGTTGTACAATCTATAAAAACAACTTTGCACTTTGGCTTCTCAGAATCACACCTTCCATGAACTCATTTTGGAAAATCTTAGACTTACCTGAGTACTTCAATCTCCTCTGCAGTGTATCTCTGACCTTGAGATTCACTAGCTTGTACTGCTCTGATGGTCTGTGGTTTATCATTTAAAGAAAAATCAGGTCCCAATGGAAAGACTGTTCTGACTGGCTGATTTGGTTTGGCTGCAGTTGACTTTTCTTTCTGAGATGACTTTGACATAGATTCCTTCAGTGCTTCTGCTCTAAAGCAAATAAAGAATGCATTTTCTTTACAACAGTGATAAAAATATAACTACAGTTCAATTATTGATTTTCTTGGTTCATGTTCCCACATATGTTAAATGGAATGAGCAAATACCTCAGTTGACCAACACTACTTTTTCTAAAAAACAAAAATCGATTTCTGATGTTGGTACTTCTTTATTTTTATTTTATTGAACCAATTAAAAATGTAGCATTCCAACTCATACTAGCTACTTTTGACAGAACTCATTAGATTTTTGTTGCCTCTAAATTATGCTAATAGGAGAATTTGAGTAAGTGTTCATTATGTGGAATTTCAGAAGAAGATCACTGAAACACTGAGAAAA
Source organism: Serinus canaria (assembly GCF_022539315.1). Taxonomy (NCBI): domain Eukaryota; kingdom Metazoa; phylum Chordata; class Aves; order Passeriformes; family Fringillidae; genus Serinus; species Serinus canaria. Next base: position 42,882,719 of record NC_066315.1, read on the forward strand.
AACTGATCTGCATCCTCTCATACCTTCCAGATTTATTTTGTCTAGCAGGACAATAGTAGTAAAATCCATGGGCATTCTCACAACTCAGTCTTTTAACTGCTTGAACACTGTGTATGCAGGAGCCATATTTTGTTACTGCTGCATTAAGCTTCTGGATAATCACACACATACAAAATATTGGGATTTTTTTCCTGAACACAGCCTGAGAAGTGCTAAAACTCAGCTTATACTGAAATTTAGCCCAACACAGCCTGGGATTTACCATCATAGAGCTGATTTAAAAAAAGGTACATTGACCTTATACTTGTGTAAATTGTTTCAGAGATTTCATTACACATATCCTATGTAATTAGATTGCTATTGTAAAGAAAAATGTTTCTCAGTTTCCAAGCTGTCTTCCTTATGAAGGGACACTGACACCTTGACTTCCTGCTAGCATGAATTCAGCATCTTTTATGGAGGCCAATAATTATAGTACTCTGGATTATATCTCTGAAATACTGCATTTGTTCTAACAAGCACACAGTCCTTTCCTAATTCTGCATGTCCCAAGATTTCCAGAGGGTTGGCACAACTGCTGCCACATTCAGCAGTGAATCAGCTGGCAACTGGCTCCAAGGTGAACTCTGCAGGAGCTTAGTCTACACGAATCCACACAGATACGTTAGACTGAGAATCCAATTCAGAGGGTGCACTTAGACCTGACAGCAAGTATGTTTACTAACTTTAGCAGTACTCACCTATCCAGTGCTTGTCGAGCCAGCTGTTTCAGTTTGGACTGGAGGCCTGCTTCTGAGGTTTCAGTAGCCTAAAGTGCAAAATTAAAGAAAAATCTACACATCCAAAAACTACCAACATGTTTCATTAGCTCAGTTGTCGTACTTCTAGATTACAGCAAAGAGTAACTAGCTATTTCTCCCAATTCTCTTCTTGAAATGAGCAAATATTTTGCTTTGTTTGTTGTTCTTTTTTTAAATTCAACATAAAAAAATACTGTGTAAGCAGATACCATTTTGCTGTTCTAGTGAAATTTGGATAGAATGGAAGTTATGTCTAAAATTCTTCAGCATGGAAAAAACAGTCCATACACAAAAGAATTGCCAGAAGAATTATTTGTATTCAAACACTATTGGCAGAAAGAATACATACCAAAATGCTGCATTTACTGCTGAGATTGGATGTATTTTGATTCTTTTCCCCAAATGTGTTAAAATGATCATGATAACTTAGGAAAAAGATTTTAGATGTTTACTTTCATAAAATAAGTTTGTTTTCAAACAGACAATATAGTGGTGCAAGAACATTTTTAACTTGCAATCAAAAGCATAAAATAACCTAGGACAGGGTGACAAAGATGTGAAGAGTGTTAACTTCTGTTCCCATTTGGGAGGTCATTTATGACATTTTACACTTTGTCTTCCTTACAGATGAAGCACTGCTTCTGCAGCCAAACAATCTGCAGGAGGCACAACATGAGGTGTGGCCTCTCCTGTGGCACCCAAAAGCAGGTTTAAGGTTCTAGCTTTGCGCCTTGACCAATTATTCCAGGTCAGGGATGTCAACTGAGGATACAAAAAGCAAGCTACTTTCACCCCAAGAAACAAAACTAGAAACACCCTCTGTAAGCAACTACTTTAATTTGCAAATAAATAACACTCTTTAATTTGCAAATAAATAACACTCCAGGGGTTCCTGGTTGGAAAAGACTTTTAAAGATTTATGAAGGTAAGTAGTGGAGATGGAACAACAGCACACTTATCTAGGAATCAGCCACAGAAGAGGAGCAATGGCTGCTCTCTGAGTACTTCAAGGGTAAGGAAGAAACAAATCTCTCCCACTGAATATACTGAGGAGAAAGATGGGGGTAAAGCTTCAAGATAGCAGAGTCCCTTAAATCTCCTTTCACCCTGGGAAGAAGAAAGTACTTTTGGATTGCCCCAAGGGACAAACCTTACCATCATGTCAACAAAAGAATATGCTAGTCAAGATTAAAAGAAACTTCAGCAGTATCTTGTACCTAATGAAATACCCAATAAATGCAGCTGTTCATAAGAGATATTTTCAGGCTGACTTCAGTAATATTTGCATGCACTGACACAACAGGAGGAGGAACATAGCAGAGAAAAAGGAGCATGCTGCTGCAGTAAATGTTATGTAATAGACTGAAAATGTTCTGCTCCAACAGCTCAAGTGGAAAAACTAGAGCATCTCTACTAACTCTTGATCTGGTTACACTGTATCACCAGGGGTTTTAGCCTAGGTAAAACCTGTTAAATTCTTTCCTCGAATGATGTTACTAAAGCATGTAGCAACAGTAATATAACACCCTCACCAACCCACAAATATATATTATAACATTGAAAAGAAGAGAAAAAGAAAAACAGACTTGGTGGAGTTACATTATGATGGTGAGCTCTTCTTGTAATGAGTTAGTTAAGGCAACTGGACTTAAAGGAGAAAAGCAGTACCTGTAATTATATTCTTCATTGTTTATGTAACAGCCAATTCATTCTTATTAATTTCAGTGTGAATTGAATTCACTCATAACAGCTTTAGTGTTAAACACTTGAGTAATCAAGTAGTATTTTTAATAGTTTTGGCACCTGTGGACTGTTATGTCTTCAGAAAATGTTACACACATGAATTTCCCTTAAATGATTTCCTTTAATGTAGTCAGAAATTAATACAGCTGACACATTGGCAAGTCATCTTCATTTTTAACAGTTTTTAATTTCTGTTTTTGTGGTATTTGCTCCAGGGCAAAAATCAACATGAAAAATATCCCAGAATATTTCTAGCTTTTAGTATAATCCAGTTCAGAAAAAAACCACATAAATGACAAGTCCCCATAAATTTACAGTGTTCTATAGCAACATATAACAAAGACTGGAAGAAACGCTATAAAAAAAAACCCCAAAAACAGTGAAACAAACAAAAAAAATTAAAAGGTAGTTTTTACAAATACAGGTACTCCATTTTCAAGCCAGCCTTTAAGGGTCAGTCATTTGTGAGAGTGGAAGAATTTCTTACCATCACATAATTCCACCAAGTTAACCTGTAGCTTAACATACTGTTTTCAAACAGAGTTCCACTGCTTCTGTGTACAACTCTATAGCTTCTTCTGCATTGCCTTTATCATCTTCATCAAAAGCCTGTGTAACTAGGAAGTGAGCACGCTCCAAGTCCAACTGTTGTTTTGACTTCAGAGGGTCTGTCTTCTGTGACTGAACTAGAAGAAAAAAACAGTATTTAGTCTTCTACATGTTTTTACATGTCTGCTGAACATGTCACCAAAATACTAGCAGCTCTAATTAGAAGGGGAATGTCTGTTTCTTGTCTGGTAACAAAATCTTTCTAAACTTTGCTAAAAACATCTATGCAATGGGAAGGAAGCACCAGCACACTTCCCCGGAGTAGAGGTTAGCTTCTAGGATATTTCAGATTTGAAATAATGCAAGTAAAATCTCTTTCATACTGCATAGAGAACAAGAATGTTTAATTATGTAAAATATTGCATCATTTGTGAAAATCCATCACCTATAATAATATACTTAAGTGTCCATCTCACTTAATGACCTTTCCCACATTTGTTCTGCAGATGTGGTTCCTCAGAATATTTAAAAGCAAAGAATACCACACCCAAGTCCTTAGAAAGTCAGTCTCTGCTTAATTTATGATCTTTCAGAATTCAAAGCACGATAGGCTCGTTGTATTTGTGATTCTTCACAAAGGACAAGAAAATCATTATAATAAAAACAGAGCAAACACCATTGATATGTATTTCACAACAGCAAGCAACTTTCTACTCAATTAATTTAAGCAGAGGTTTAATTAGAAAGCTCCTTACCCACCTGCTGAATGGAGAGCTTGAACTCTCTCCAAGTACTCATTTATTTTTTCTTGAATGTTTTCCAAGTTGGACCCAGCCATCCCAGCATAAATCAAGGCTTGTGCAGCTTCCTGCAGGGAGAAGAATTGGAGACAAAGTTAATGTTTGCTGCCTAGAAAATTACTTACCATAAACAGAGGGCCTACAGCAGCCATGAGTTGCATGAAAGCAAGCCCTTACATCTGCAAAAAGACTCAGAGACTGCAGGGAAATTCTGCTCAAAAGAAAAAGTTTCAAGTTATAAGCTAGATCATGTTTAATTTCTCACATCTGGGACAACCTATAAGACTACAAAAACATTCAGAAGTTCTGTAAGATCAGATCTTAGGCCTGTTTATATAGTAATGTATGAAATTAGGAGATTTTAAGTAAACCTCTTCAAGCATGCACTGAAATCAGTTTGGTTTCAAAGTTGAGGATTTAAGGTTACGAGAAAAATGCAGCTATTCCAGTTATTTACATTTAATCTGGTAATAACGAAAGTAAACAAATATATAAGCTTTTTAAAATCAAATGCCAAGATTCTTTGTTTAGAAAGAATTTTTAAAAATTATTATTACTCACATAAAGCTATCCAATCTGGAACATCTACAAATGTGAGGCTTCCAAGCTTCTCCGACTTGTCTTTTTAAATGTTTGTATGTACACAAAATACAAACTGGGTGAAAGTCTGCTTTCAGGAGGGAGCACAGGCTTCTGGCTCAGAAGCACAGTACATTACCCACATTAAGGCTTTCTCCATCCTGTACAAATCTATTAAGAAAAAATGCCTTCAGTTGCATAAGCTCTCTATCCCTTCACTGAATTTATGAAAAACACGTAAGGTTTGGCAGGGTTGCAATAAATAGCCAGAGCCGACACAGCCTCCGAACCATATGGAGAATCAACATCTGTCACCCCACAAAAATGAGGACAGAATCCTTGTTTTGTCCCCATTATTGACACGGGAAAACCCCCCAGTTTTGTGGCAGCGCTTGCCTTCCCACCAGCAGCAGAGGAGAGGAGGTGGTTGGGTAGCAGGCAGGCTGGGAAGGCAGAAAGCAGAAGAGTAACTAGAGAGCTGCTTCACAGAGGTGCTGCTCAGAGAGGCTGCCCAGGGCAAGCACAGATCCATGGCCAGGGCTCCCTCGTGTGTTTTATGGCCATTATTTTGGTCAAGCTTAGCAGTTTACTCCCGTACCCATCAGTTTAGTTTGCCCAAACTTAAAAACTGATCCTGACACAGCCTGTAGTTGTTAACAGGATAAATTTTCACTGAGAAACATCACAGAACCTACTGCATGCTCCCTGCCAACATCCATCTCCCCACTACATCACACAAAACAGCCACACAAGGGTAAGCAGAAGTACCATTTATATGTAGCAATTAACTCCCATTAAGGTTAGCACACTATTTTTTGCAGGGCAAAAAAGTGCACTACAGCTATGTGCTCAAGGGATGGGTATATTTGTCTGTGACATACTGTGAGTACAGGCTGACAAAGCAGGTGCTGTACCACAAAGGTATGAGGTCTACATATGATGTAAAGAAAAAATGTGGATTTCCAAACCAGTGCTACAAAACCAGTGTATAATTGATGTTGCTTCCGTGATTTCAAGCACAATTGTTTTTGCCTGATTTTAAGATGAAAACACAATGGAAACAAGTCTTTTATAAACCAAATCTGCAAAGGACTGAAGCAGTTGACAGACTGCTTGTGGAGCCAGCATGCCAGCTGTTTCCAGTGACCAGATGGATGTGCAATTCAGACTTAGCATTTATGATCTCTCCAGCATCACTACTGTTTGTGATGAGTAGTGTGCCACAGTCACACTAAGCTTACTACAGATCATCAGTCTGCAAGCTGCTAACAGCTGGTCAACAGCCAGACTCAGCAACAGCCTTCAGCAGTTTTGGCTGAAGTCATCGGTGTCCAAATATGATCCTGACATTTCTGCAGAGTACCATTAATTAGCAAGCTGCCCGAAGCTGGCTTACATGCAGCACTCCCCTAGGCATCTATCAAAGTTACATGGTAGCAGGAAGCAAAGCACACTTGCTAACCATAGAAACTCCATTCACACGTCTTGGTGTTGCCTATGGAAACAACCGTAGCATTTTCCATATTTCATCCTTAAGGTCAAATTCCTGCAGAAGCCAGTTCAGTACCCAAGCTTTCCCACATGCTTAGTAATTGCACCAGTGGGCTCTGAACTTCTTAGAGCGGTTGATAAGAAAGCTGGTGACAGGCCAGAGCTTACTTCAACTGTGCTGGAATATATAAATAAATAAACAAACAAATAAAGTATCCCTGAAATAATGAATGACATTTTGTAATTATTTTGTATAATCTAACATGGCAATGATTTTTCAGGCAACATCTGGAAAGCCAAACATACCTAGGTTACCCTCTTGTCTTGAGTAGCTTCAAGTGCACCAAGACTGCCAGGGGTGCATTTTTCCACTCAGCAAGAATATCACCTGTATGCAGCAGGTGAAAAAGATTTTCCACACATGTATGTTCAAAAGCATACAGGGATGACGAATTGTACAAAAAGATATTTTCATTCTGAATAGCACTGAGTAATTTCTTCCAGATAAAAGGAGAGATACATGGTACTAAAGCAGTACTGCACATGGTTATCAGACCATGCACACATGCTGCTGCTGATGAACACAGAACTTATCGGTGTTATTATGGGCAACTAAAACTTTTGCATATATAAGGTTTACATATATAAATTTAGCCCTCTAAAAATTAACAACTGGGTTAAAAAAAAAAAAGACTCTTCTTCCTATTCTTTCACACTTACATGCATAGGCCACCAAGATATTAACATGGTGCTTTTTAAACATTTCACAGACACCTTGCACTCAAGAAATAAAAGACCAGCTACAGGCTACAGATCCCTTAACAAAATATTGGAAGAGAATAATTTTGTCAGGATAATGGAATCTGTGGAATGATTACTGTGATAAGGATAAACAGAAGCTTCAAAGAGGCTTCTCGCAGGTGAGAAGTCAATGCGACATGGAACTTTAATGTAACTTTACAACACATAAAGCAACAATTTACATAGGTGAAAAATGCCTAATGGTTGCACAACAACCACTAAATACTACTAGTAAACCTACAGATATTTAGTAAGACACGGAATCAACCTCATTATACCCTTAGCTACACCAACCTGAAACTATACTGAAACAATAAAATCTGGTCCCTAACGGAAAGAATATTCACACGAAGTTAAAAATTTGTCACTGATAGCTTGTGATCTGAAGCTGTCTTACTGCTGAGCATCTCGTATTTCACCACAGACCTCTCTATTTATTTGGTGACTGTACAAGACAGTTGCTTCCAGCTGCACACCCAGGAGCGGCAGTATGTCCACTTGTCATTCTCCAAAATGCCCAGCGCTTACATGGCCAGCATTTCTGGCCTGGCAGATCAGTATTTCTGGCCTAGCAGGGCTTCGGGAGAGGCCAGGAAAGAACGTGTAAAACCAGCGGGGCAGAGACGTTTTTAGGTTACGATGAATCTTCCCAGAAGCACTGAAGGGGCTGAAGGGGCTGTGTCTCCAGCAGCTGGAAGAAGCGCCCGTTCCCGCTTTTTAAGCCGAGCACCTGCAGTGCTTCCCCTAAGCCTGTGGGTAAACACCAGCGCCCGGGCAGCGCTCGTTCCCACCTGAAAACAGGACGCAGGGAAAAGGCGTTTCGCAACCCGCCCTGAAGGACGCGGCTCCTCCGAACACCGACAAACTTTCGACGCTCACGCACGGCCTTCCGCTCTCGTCTCGGCGGGCACCGCCTCGTCTTCCCCGGGCCGAACAGCTCGCTCCCAGGGCACACCCGCCGGGGGAGGGCGGGGGCGGCCGCGCTGACCCAGCGCCTCTCTCCTCGCCTGCAGGGCCATGCCGGGCCGCGGGGGTGCCGAACACTCCTCTGCGGCCCTCGGGGGGGCCAAGGGGGGAGCGCGAACCCTCCGGCAGCTCAAGAGCATCACGCGGCCCGCGGCGCGGGGAAGGAGACAGCGGCGCCCCGAGGGAACCGGCGTGTCCCCGCCGTACCTTGTAGTAGAAGACCGCTTCCTGGTAGCGCCCGCTCTGGTCCCGCTGCACCGCCAGCTTCGCGAACTTCACCGCGTCCAGCTCCAGCGTGGTGGCGTCCATGGCCAGCGCCCACCCGGTGCCGGCGGCAGCGGCGGCGACAGCTCCCGTCGAAGCCCACCCTGTCTCTGTCCCCGCCTCCGCCGGCAGCCCCGCGCCCGCCCGGCCGCTTCCCCCGCCTCTCTGACCCCGCCGCGCCCGTCGGCCGCGCCCCCATGTCTGACCACGCCCCCACGTCTGACCACGCCCCCACCCGCACGGCTCCTCATGTGGCCACGCCCACCAGCTCTGAAAGCGGCCTGTCCGCCTCGTTTGGCCGCGTTCACTGCGCTGCGCGTGCTCGGGCGCGCGGGGGCGGGCGGGGCCTGTGAGGCGGTGGGCGGGAACGGCGCGCTCCTGCCTGAGGCGCGAGCGCGAGCTGTGCGGTGGTGACAGAATTACAAAATTACAGAATCACTTAGGTTGGAAAAGATCTCTGAGATCATCGAATCCAACCTATGACCGAACACCTCCGTGTCAACCAGACTGTGGCACTAAGTGCCACGTCCAGCCTTAAACATCTCCGTGGACGGTGATTCCACCACCTCCCTGGGCAGCACGTTCTAGTGTCTAATCACTCCTTCGGTGAAGAAATTCCTTCTAATGTCCAACCTGGACCTCTCCTGGCACAGGTTAAGACTACGTTGTCTTGCCCTGTCACTGACAGGACCCCGCCGGGTACGCCCTCCTTTCAGGGAGCTGTAGAGGTCTCCCCGGAGAGAGGAGAGGCTCCCTTACTTTTCTCCAGGCTGAACACCCGCAGCTCCCTCAGCTGCTCCTCACAGGATTTGGGTGTCAGACCCTTCACCAGCTCCATCGCTCCATTGTCTGTCTGGCCTCACTCCAGCACCTCAATGTCCTTCCTGAGCTGAGGGGCCCAGAATCGAACACAGCACTCAAGGTGTGGCCTCACCAGTGCCGAATATAGGTGGAAAAGAACTTCCTGGGATTCTCTTCTATCCCTTCTCTCCCATTGTTTTCAGCCACGGGCAAAGGAAGCAGGTGGAGCAGGGGTTGCAGGGTGGGATTGTTCTTTTTTTCCATCTCTCAATTTTTAAGAGGTGGACATGGTGAATCCCCCCTGAGGCTGGGTTTTCTAGCCTTTAAAGGAGAATGTTTTCAGTGTGCATCTCTTTTTCATATAGGTGTAAAATGGAAAGCAAACAAAAAGCCCCGTTTTATTGCATTGATCCTCGTTAAAACCAACAAAATCGGGCTGGCAGTTTTGTAACCTAAATTGCTTAGCTAGGATGTTCAGGATTTTCTCTTTTTTTCTACCATAAGAGGCAATCAGGGGAAATCTGAGGGGTGGAATTCTTGAGGAGTGGGGTCCGTGCACAAGGAGCCACATGGCAAAGTGTTAATGGCAACAGGTTGCACTGGGAGAAGTTTCATCTTAACATAAGAAAGAAAATTTTTATAGAAGCATTGACCATTTGTTGGAACAGTGTCCCTGGGGACATTGCTGGAGGTTTTCAAGAGGGTATAGTCAGAGTGTTAGTCTCATCTATGCTCCCCTTCCTACAGAAGGCTGGACGAGGTTCCTTTTCACCTGGACAATTCTGTGATTCTACAAGCTTTTATTTCTGCCGGAAAATACAGCTTATTGCAAGGCATTGTTTTCATGAGATATAAAAATACTCTCTGTTCTGCAGCTCTCTTTCGTGTGTGTCTTTTCAGCCTTTTTTCTGATTATAGATTTAGTTGGAGGTGCAGCTAAATGCTGAAGTACTAGGTACTGAAATCTGTTATTTTCCCTGTAATTTTCTTAAGTGAAGAGTTAAGTGTTCCCAATCGGTCTTCTTCTCTTCTTTATCCCTTTTGTGCTTTACTGACTGCATTTTTATAAATACAGTAATGTTTAGCGCAAAAAGGAACTTCGTTTTTGTGATCTGCCATATAGGGGGAAGTTCTTGTGTTCTTCATGGCTTTCCTTTTTGGTTGTGCTCCTTATAAAGTTACTTTTTACTTTCAAAGTATATGAATTTTATGGGTTTTGTCTGAGCACAGGAAAGATTCACATTACACTAAAGGGTTTTTCTGAATAAAGCTCTATTTGTTCCATATTTCTGTAATGATACCATGAAAATGAAGAAGGAGTTTCAGTCAAGGTCTGCTTCAATTTGATGTTGAGACACAGTGGTGTAACTTGCATAGCCTAAAATTAATTTGTGTATCATGGCTTCAGACTAAACCATTTATGGATCAAATGCAACTCTGCAGTATTCAGAGTGACATGCATGATGCAAAGGAGGCAGAACTGGGCAGAACAACAGATAATGCTGTTCTTTACTTAAATCTACATGCCCAAACCACTTATTCTGTAACATAAGCTAGGACCTCTTCCAGATAATTGGGATTCAAAAATATCGCTTTGAATAATTATTTTTTTAACTATTTGATGGTCACTGTGATTGGCCCTTTTCACATAATAAATGGTTTGTTTATTTCTGTTTCTTACTAATCCTCTCTAAATTTCTACAAAAGGCTTTTAAAAGTACAGTAAGTTATTAAGGTCATGACTGTAGCCAGGACTTCACACATATAAATGTTTTGCCTTTTGCATGTAGTAGTGTTTTACTTTTGGAGCCAGATATTAAAATTGGCCTGTTTTCTCTCTAGATGAGGAAGATTTTTAATTTCTTTTAAGATTTTAATTTCTTTCAATTGATGTTGTTGTATCCTAGACATTTAAATTTTTGTATGGTTAACTCTTGACTCCCAAGATACTGTGCAGAAAACCACTTCCACTAACTAAGATGGTTAAACCCCTTCTTCCACTGTCACAAATCCCGATTCCACATCCAGGTGCTCTTCTGCCTCAGTTTTTCTTTGCTTTGGTGATATTTGTTCTGAGTATCCCTTACTTCCCACCTTTTACTTGCCTTATGTGCCTTCCTTCCTAATCTCATCTAATGCTTCCTTTCTTTCCTTCCTGGCTGCCTTTTACAGCTAATATTCTCTGGGAAGATCATAGCTCTGTATGTTATCTTAATATTATTCCATCCAGCCCATGCCTTTTGGCAGAGGCAGTATCAGATGAAGAAGTTCAGGTCTCTGTTTCTGTGTCATAGTTCTTCATTGCTGACAAGACAGAATCAGTTCATTCTCGTTTGTTCTTCCTCTGAAGATACTTTCATCCCTCTTTTCCTTTTGTCTCACATAATGCTGTAATTTGCTGTCTCCCAACTCCTCTTCCTGCCTCCTGAATTTGATTTTCTGTTCTCTGCCTCTTTTCCACATTTTTTCAAACATATGTTGTAAGGATAGATGTTTGCACGAAGATGGTGATGCCTCTTACCTAAATTTTGCCTATTGCCATACCTATTTTCATTTGACTGCAGCCAAAGCTTTTTAATGTTTTATAATGCTTTCAGTGCTTCCCCCACCCCTGGCACTGAAAACCCCAAAGATACAAACCTTGGATATGATCTGGTCTGTGAATTCCTCCACAGTAACTTTCACTTTGTTGAGGCAATACAGAGGCAGAACAGGAGTTACTCTGGTCCTTTATTCCTCTGACTGGAGTGCACTTGGTGCCTGTTGAAAGAGTACAGGAGCAAGATAAAGTCAAAGTAGGCTTTTGTCTCAGCTTTCCATAGGCTGTGGGTTGAACTCATATTATTCCCTCTGATACTGCTTGCTGGGCTTATTTTCAATTAATTAGTCTAATTGTTGCTTTAGCACATTTTGATTTTGGCATTCAAAATATTTAGTGGGAATGTTTAAATTTGTTGTATAACATTCCATTAAAATAATATAAACCAAACCCCAAAATAATAAATCAACTTCCATGCTGTTTCTCAGTGCATTGTCCCACCCTTTCTCCCCTTCTTATAAAAAATTATGATCCTATCACTCACATCTTTTATTTTGCCCATAAATTTATGTTCTTTACTCTATCTTCCTACCATTATTTTTTGTCACACCTTTAATCTCTTTTTAATCTCACAATGTTTCCTTTGACATGGAGTGAGCAGAATAGTGTGCAGTATTAGAGTTGTCTCATTAATTTTATATCCTTTTGCATTGTTTTCTTCTGTTTCATAAGGATTCCTAACACTCTATTTGCACTTTTAGCCACTGCTTAGCATTGACCCAAGTTCTGAGCACTGTCCAGAACGACTCAGCTTTTCTGAGAAAGAATTGATGGTTTAGCATCTGTCATTATGTACATAATGTGGTGTTTTTTCCCCTGTGATTTACCAGCATATAATTTCTCAGGCTGTTTAATACATACAGAGGAGAGATCCTTGCACAACTTTCAGTAGCAGGCTTTCACAAACCAGACTATTTGTATCACTGGCTGTGGAAAATTGCCAGGCTTGCTGCAGAGAATTGTTGAGGCTGGTTGAGCCAGTGTGAGCAGGGGCATTTTCTCTTGCACCTGGATAGAGCAAGGCTTACCAACATAATGTGTGGGGTGAAGCAGAGGCCTCCCAGCCAAATGTTGTCCCAGTGATGCACAGAGAGCACTGACTCCTCTGTACAGGGGTGTTGACCCTGAGATGTGAATCCTGCTCCCCCAGGTGTAACAGGCCTTGTTAGAAGTGTGTATCTGGTCCTTTGAGGAGATAAGGATGTATGGTTTTAACATGCTGATGGAAGCAGACTACTAGGCAGAGATTAGACAGCCTTTACTGCTGCTTTGACTTTTTTGGAGAGGAAGCAATGCTGAAGAGTCAAGGTTCTATTCTGCCTTTCATTCATCTGTAAGTCCTATAGCTCAGCTTGACCAAAGGTCAAAAAGCCTCTCATCATCCTTCCTTTGCATGTGAAAAAATACACCCATCAATATGGAAATGAGAAAGGGGCTGCCCCCCCACCTGTGGCAGCAGCAACATTTGACCAATTAGATTTGACTACAGTCCCACCCCCATTTACCCAAAAATATAACACTGACATTTGGAATCCTCCATGGACAGGATGAAAATATGACCCCCAGTTCACAGACAAGTTGTTGGGCTTGCTCCTCTCTCTTCCCCAAAGACTGGTAGGCCTATTTTTGGTAAGATTTGTGATTCTGACTTGTGTCAGAGCATCCTCTGGTGAAACCAATCTAATTAGCAGTGAAGTTAAGTATAGTGAAAAGCTGAGTTTGTTGCTTTAGTTTGAGTTGTTAATTTAGCTTAATTAATTGCCAGATAGCCTTGATATATTTATCACTAATGTAATAAGTGCATTTATCAATGGCTGCTCCAAATCTTTATTTCTGTTGCTCCAATAAACTGCACCAGTCATGAATTTGTGATTTTGAAAGTTCTTATTGAATGTGACTGGACTTACAGAGCCAAACTGGTTATAATCAGAAATTCAGCCTACCTGCACCCAGCACCTCTGATCTCTAAGGACTAGAGATCAAGGTGAAATGCAAGGGGGTTTATTTTCTCCCAGATTGCATACTCTAATGCACCATTGGCTCTTCACCTTATTATTTCTTGCCATTTTTCGGTGACTTGTGAACTTTTGCAATAGGAGACCACCTTGTTCAGAAACAGAAGTTGGAAATGCTGTGTTCAGGTTCCATAGGGGCCTCCCCGTTCACCATTTGAAGAATCAGCATCCTCTATATTTTACCAATGGTTACTTCTTCCTCTACTTGTTAAGGAAGAGTACTGTGTGGGAAGCTTTTAAGTGCCCCTGTATGGAACTGTCATCCAGATTTCTACTCTCATATGAGTGACATCCTTTCCCAAGTGCTCTCCTCTCCTTTTACAAGTTGCTTTCCAAACATTCTTCCTGAGACGCTGTTCATATTTTGACACTGTAGCTTAGCCAGGACAGTGTTCTCTCATTGCTTCCATGGACTGTGCTGTTTCATGTCTAGTCAGACCATAGGTAATCTCTTCCTTTTTTTAGTTCCAAGTGCAGCAAGATTATGGTAGTTGTTACTACTTTAAAATAAATAAAACTGATCACTGTGTTGGCCTCCTCTCCCTTCATGTAATTTGTATTATTTTAGTCATTGAAGTATGTTGAATAATCTCTTTATCCTACATAAAAAAATTGTGGATTTGTGTTTTGCAGTTTGATTCAGTACATAATTTGTCAGGTATTTATTTTAGACATGTGATGGTTTATATTTTAAAGACGTGGGGAGATCTAGGACTTAGAGGCATGGAGCAAAGTGACAAGAAGCTAAGGAAGGTAAAATAGCTCACTAAAGAATGGCTGCTGTTTGTTCAGAACATCTTTGAATATTAATACCTGTTTCATCAATAACTTGTTGAATATGTATACACAAGTGTTAAATGGATTCTGCAATAATTTAGGGAAACTTTGCCCACCTTTTTTTGCTACGTAGGAGCAACTCCTTATATCTATATTTATGGGCCTGGTTTGCTTGGCTGTTCCAGAGCAAGTCTGTTTATATTCTCCAGTGCATAAAATGTTTTCTTAAACAGACTAACTGATCTTGGTTTATTTTTGTGCAAAGTACGACAAATTTATTGTTACATAGGCTATATAAGTATTCTATTTTAAGGATTGAACCCCCTACCTACTGATTATATTAAAATCATTAAGTACAAAATTAAATTTTCCTTGATCGAAGGCTTCTGAATATGAACCCAGACTCCTGATTGCTGCAGATGGTACTTTTATGAGAATAAGATGTCAGGAAAAGCATAGGTGAAAATAAAGTCTTTAAAATTGTATAGGATATTTTAATTTTTATTATGCTAGAAATCCCTTCTATTCATAGGGCTTTGGAATTATGAAACTATTTGAATAAAGGAATCAATTATATTAGACCACTAGGTGTCCATCTATGATTAGATTGAAGCTAGAATTTTTTGTATGGTTAAAGGAACAGAAATTTTAAAAATACATTTTTAGTTTGACTCTGATTTACCTATGAGTGTGGTTAAAGTTGCTTGAGTTAATATTGCTTTTGAAGCTTTCTTGACTCCATCACAGAGAATTAGATCTGGTTTTTGTAGTCAAACATCCAGTATTCAGACTGGTCAGAAATATTGGTCCCCCAAACACTAGAGGAGAAATAGAAATATGAAATAAAAAATCATTTCACTATAGATTCTGTAGATTTTTTTTAATTAAGTAACACAGTTTCAGCAGAGATCATTGCAGTCCTCCAAAATTTATTTGTTAGTTTATTGCAAAAAGTAATGCAACTTTCTAAAAGCAAAATGTTCCTCCTTACACTTTTAAAACACTGGTTCTCAGCTTTCTGGGCTGTAATTTGTGGCATCTGTTTCAAAATAGTCATGGTGACAGGACTGTGATCCTTATTATAGAAAGAGGGAAGAAAAGAGAGAAATATATATTGATAATAATTTATCAAAATATTTTACATAGCCCTAGTTAATTTTCTCAATTTCAAGGACAGAAGAGTTATAAAATAGATGCTCAAATGGGTCTCTGTCATCTGTTGAAAAACATTTCTGTAAAGAAAGCCTTCCTTATAGGATATCAAATTTTTACCAGGAGCAACTCCTTAAGGATTAGTATTGGTTGATATTTTATTTCCTTTTTGAAGAAAAATTAAAATTCAGACTCCATGCATTGGGTGAGGTGGGCCTTTTTTAAAGGTTCCTTTAGTGCTATTTATTTTCTCATTTCTGACAAAGGCATTTTAATTAGCATGAATAATGTTATTTGCATGAAACTTGAATTTAATCAAGGAAGTCCTTTACTGCAACAGCTTGTTATACTGTCAAATTTGTACTCCCAGGTAATTAAAAATTTAAGACTCTAGACACATTCCTCTTCATGATGGGTTGGCTTTAGCTGGCAGCCAAGCTCTCACACTTCTATCTCCACAAAAGGACAGGGCTGGGGGAGGAACAGAGAAAACAGATGAACAGGAGTGAGAAAACTCATGAGTCAAGATAAAGACAAGGAAATAATTCACCCTTTACTGTTGACAAAACAGACTCCAGCTGGGGATTAAATTAATTTATTGCCCATTAACATAAAAAATTAATGTTTTGGGCATTGGGAAACAAAGATAACAAACGTTTAAACACTTTGTGAAAACACTTTTCTTCCCCCTATTCTGGGCTTAACTTCAGTCCAGGCACCTTCCCTCCCCTCTTGTTACTGCTGCAAGTTACATGTAGTATTTTAAGAGAGGGTGATGTATGATGCAAGAGTTAGAGGTCAGTGTGTAACAGTTTCTCTTTGCTGCTCCTTGTTTCTCTATTCTTCTGCTGTGTTGTGTGCTTTGCTCAGGTGTGAGCTCTCCGCTGACTCTAATCCCTTTGGGATTGTCCCTGCTCCAGCATACAGTGCCTCTTTTCAGTTTCGAACTTCAACGGGGATAAATTTTGGCAAGCTTTGGTGCATGTCCCTGCACTTAATGGCATGCCATACCTTTTGATGGCTTTGACTTTGGGGAAGATTTTTTCCTTTTTAATTTTTTTTTAAGTATCCATGCCATGTCCCTCCTATCTTCACCTCCAAGTTGTGTCTTCCTCCTTGATTTTTTTCCCCTGCTTTTGCAACATCTGTGAGGTTAGTTTTGGCCTGGTTTGGTCGTTTGCACTGCACCTGATGTAATCCTGGTCCATTTTCTTGTAGTCACTAAATTTCCCATTTTTTTTTTTTTCCTGCAATTGCATTTCATTTAATGGTATCTCCATTCCAGAGTGTTTGTAAGTCGTTCTTTTCTGTTTTGGCCTTACACGGGGATCAATTTGGGCAAGCTTTGGTGCATGCCCCTGCACTTGATGGCATGCCGTCACCTTGTTGTTCACCATACACTGGTATTCACAGTCTTAGATTTTTCTGCCTTTTCTTAAAATATTTTTCAGAGAGGTGTGACAAACTTTGCCTGTCTTGGCTTCATTGTGCAGTGGGTCTATTGCTGGGTCAGCTGTTTTTGACACAAGGCAGTCCCATACCTGTTTTCACTGAGACCACTCCTTCAACCCCACCACCACTACCAAAACCCAGTTCTTTATACCCCAGTGTATTCATAAAGGATCAGCTTGAGGAGAAAGAAGAGATTATTACAAATAAAGACTTTTCCTCCTCAAATTTTTCAACAGATAACTTAGTAAAACAAAGGCAGTCAGTTGGACTGGATTAGCTACTGCTTGATATTATATTTGTAAGGCACAACTGAAAACCTGTTGGAAGGTAACAAAACCCATATAGAGGATACATGGATTTCAAATTCCCTTTCTAGAGTTACTCTCTTCTATTTGCAAAGGGTGTACCCTGGGCTAAGCTAAATCCACAGCTGCAGAAGGAAACAGTCCCTACTGCCTCAGCTAGTAACTGCTGAATCTGGCTGGGAAGACCCTTGCTGAAGATCCTTGTTGCTGATCAATGAGACATAGGTCAGAAACCACTGATGGCTCCTGTGGGTTGTCCTTCACGTACAGTTTGTATGTTCCTGTGGCTGCTGCTCTCATGAAGGTTTGGGTATTAAGAGTGTTGTTGGAAGCAGGTTCATGTAAGAACATATTTTTGCCATTTTACTAGCAAAATTAAATTTCTGAACTTGATGTGTATCAGCTGTGCTGTGCCAAGTACTGTGTGAAAGCAATACTAAATAGTGAGATCAGTGAGAAGGTAAAACTGCTTTGTGCATATTGTCTTTTAGAGGGTTATGTAAATGGGACAACTGTTCATTGAGTTTGCACTTGACCTTCCCTAACAGTAATTTTGTTTGCATATCATACCCTTATTTGAGACTGTGTCTTTCAGGTGCACGATTGGTCTCTCTTGACTACAATCTTCACACCCCCACCCACCCCCCTAAATCTCACATTGTACTCAGGTTCTGATTGCTCTCTCTGATTTGTTAGCAAGTTTAACAGTTCTAATAAATATAGATATATCAAAGTGGGTTAAATTTCAACTTTCATCTAAGTATGGAAATGCCCAACAATGGCAAAAGTTTGAAGAACATTCACGTTCATTGGACTTGATTAACAAGGTCAGCTCAGTGGACTGTGGAGAGGCTGATTATTTGGTGAAATCCTTGGGATCACAGTAATGGTTTCTGTGGCTTTTAAGTAAGATGGTTTGATACAGGACTGGGTAGTTTATCCTCCTGCCAATACTGCTAATGAGGTTGGTCTGTAAAAATTTGATTATATTTTGCTTGATTTGTTTACTCTAATTAAAAACGAAAATTTGGCTTTAATTAAAGTACTGCTTCTTCATTAAAGTAGATTCTTGCAGGATTTCATCAAATAACCATATTCTTTATAACTGTCTTCCAGGTGAGAAAGATACTGGATGCTTGAAGAACCTTTTCCTTCATGAATGAACTTCCTTACTGTACTAATGACATCTGACTGAATTTTGGAGATAGTTTGGCGGTAAAAACATTTTCATGTCCTTAAGCTATATAATCTAGGTGAAAAGAACAAATGTGTATGAAGGAATGAGGAAAAACTGCTCAGAATAATTGTAATGGGAGGATGGAGTACAATTACTCTGAGACAGTTTTGACCCATCTTGGTAATTGTCACTTTTCTGAGAAAAATTTTCCTCATGAATTGATGCAGAGAACAAATCTGATAGCATTTGGAGTAGATACCAAATGTACATCTTCAGCTTTCTCCAGTGTCAAGCCAGTTTTTACAACAGATTTTTTCCATTTTTAAGTCAAATTACATGATTTCATCAATCATCAAATTACATTATTTGTTTGAGTTTGCATTTTTAAAGGAGGCCAGAAACATTGTTCTAAGCAGTTATTAGGCAGGCAGCAGGCAAATTCCATGATGAGTGCTAAAATAATGCCATTTATATTGCATAGGAATGCAGCAGAAAAAAATAATGACATGGAAGTCCTGAGGACACCAATGTGTGTGTAATGGTGGGCCTCATTCAGTTATTGCAAATCCTAAACTTTTACTTTACCCTTGAAAATTTCACTAGGAGAAAATGTAGGTGCACTGCATGGGAATGTCTTAACCTAACCATAACTTTCCAGATATTAATAAAAAAATAGCATGCCAAAAAAATCTAGTCCATTTTTCAAAAGCAAACCTAATTATTATTTTTTTTCCTTCTGCACAGAGTCTCCCTTTAGTCCTGTGGGACCATTGTAGAGGATTTAACTGTGTGGTAAAACAATACTGAATAAAGTCTAGCAAGTAGTGGGTTTTATAATCTGCATTGCTGCAGCATGTCTGCTCTGAGCTACCAAAATAAAATGGCTGAGTACAATCAGAAGGAATTAAGAACAGGAAACCATGACCTGGAAATGTCCCTTCCAATCTGGCTGTCATATCCTATAACCTTTGTACATAGTAGTGGCTTTGCATGTGATGGTCTCATTTTTATGTTTTTACTTATACATTGAATTTTTCAAGTTAAAAGCCAATAAGGTATTTGGTTTTTAACTAAATTGTGTCTGCCTCAGACAAGTGAACAGCATAATGATATGAAAATGTCCCTCAGAACTAAGACAATTTCTGTGCTTTATTTATTTTTAAACTACTGCAGGCAAGGAAGTTGGCAGCAAGCACTGTCTGGAAAACAAAACTAGACCTCCAACAGTATTGGTGGGTGAACATTTCTTTGACTGTTTGGCTGCCTAGAAACAAAGAAGCAGCTTAGAACTGGAACTGGAGCAGCCTGGAAGTTATAACTCATTTGGGCAAAAAATCCCCAGTGTATCTTGCAGGAAATTGTCTTTCTGCTGTGTTTTACAAGTGACATGTGCGTACACTTTTTTAAAAGTAGATCCTGTTGTTAGAGCTTGAATTCAGGCTTTCTGCAATGATCTTTAACTTGAGTCCCAAAAAGAATCCTTGTGTTCCGTATGAAGATAAATTTTTCATCAAAAAAATTGAGCCAATCCTTGGTTCATAAATTTTTTTTCAAATAATTTTTCTGCTATCCCTGAAAGTCTGTGTGAGAGAAGAGTAAAAGAACCCAGCAGAAATGTAGTAATGCTCCAGGATTAGAGACTTCTAGAGATAAAAGGTGGATTTTTAATGCCCTCTGATTCATTTACTCTCAATTCATTGGCTCTTTGTGCATATCTGAAGTTTTAGCAATCCCAGCACCCTGCTGCAAAGCATTCCACAACTTAAGCACCCAGTACTTGAGCTTCCATTCTGCTTGCTGTGAATCTGCCAGCATCTAGCTTCAGTTGATATCCTGTCCTTTTGTTGAAGAGCCACTGTCTCCAAGTTGCTCATGACTTTATGAACACCCATCGTATCTTCACTCAGTTGTCTGGTTTTTTCCAGTAGTCTGCATAGTCACTTTATGCTTGGATGTCTTTCCATACCTTTCATTTATCCTTTTTATCCTGCTTTATGCTTGGATGAATCTGCAGAGTTATTGCTGATCTCTGAAAACACTGTTATTTGCTTCAATGGAGACATGAGTGTTTGATCATATGAGAGAAAAAAAGAGCAGGAAAAGAAATGCATGGGCTTGAATGGTCTGTGTTGTCCAGTCAAATGCAAACATTGCTGCTTCTTTCTGTGTCTCATATAATGCCCTGCAATGAAGTTAGGCTCTTTAATAGATCAAAATCTTCAAAACCAAACAGTATGTCACAGGAACAGAAGTAAAACCCAAACAAAACAAATGTTTACTAGAGAATGATATCTGTTATGAAGTAATAAAGGGAAATCAAGATAAGTAGTAAAGGTGTGCAATTGTGCATGTTTTATTAACCTGATCTCATCTCATCTTTATGTACCAGCCAAGTGGGAAGTATTCCAGTTAAACAGATCTCAATGAACTCTCCATTCTTAGGAACATAGCAGAGTTCACTTTGCCAGATGTTCTAATTTCCTTTCTTTTGTATGAAAACTGGTGTTTGAGGATTTTCTTCATGTGTCCTACAGTTGAAATCCAAGTAATTTTCACTCAATACCAAAGCTGCCACAGCAAGGTTTGAGTTCAGTAATGACCTGTGTCAAAAGCTAGGAGTGTAGAGATCATGCAGAATCTATAGCCTTAAAGTTTATATTATTTCCTTTGAGTGTTAAAGCTTTAGAGGTTTTACTTTTTTTGCATTGCCTGTTTTTAAATACCCAGAAATTTCAATATCTGTAGTAGGTCACCAAAATAATGAAACAGAAATAGAGCCTATTTAAAGCTCACTGTGTGTTCTTCTAAACAGTGCACACACATTCATATCAAGACCCTGAAGACATGATGAAGATTTAAGCCACTGGAGTAAAGAATGAATGATGCAAGGGTGGCATGCTGGGACAGCAGACTTTTCACCATAAACCTGAGTCTGATCCCTTTTAAAATAATTACACAAAAACTGTTTTGTGCTCAAAAACTACCCACAGCAACAATGAGGTAAGCCTGCCTATTGCTTTCCCTCCACCTCCCCAGTTTGTTTTCAGTTATGAAGTACCAGCACCGGAAAAAAAACCCCAAAACACGTTCCCAAGAGACCTAGTTAAAAGTTCTGCTATTCATCATGAGATAATAAATTATACAGTAGTTTCTTTTGACCTGGAAAATGATATTGTGCTTTGAGTTTATTAAGGAATAAAGACTGATCTTGAATTAAATTTTGAAAAGGTATATACAGATGCAGTGGTTGATTAGACTGGAATGAGTTTAGTCCTCAGTTTTGACTGAGCATTTTAATAGTTTTTCTTTGCAAGAAAATGTCAACTTTATTAATACATGGAATTGATTCCCCTCTAGCTGGCTTCTGCAATGCAAGTATGAAGCTCCCTGTAATGATATTCATGTGATGGCTCCAGGCTTCTTAAACTAACAGACTGTCATTTTTTTTCCTTTGAAACAGGTGGCTACCTAAGGCATTGACCTCTTGGCATGGTAGCTTGTCTGTGTTAGGAAGGGTAGGAATCAATTTTTCCTCTGACCCTGCTCCTTAACTTCACTAATCCCTGCCTAGTTTCTTGTAATTTTATTTTCCGCATCCATTACATCCTTTTATTTAAAACTGGCATCGTTGAGATGGGATGCAAGCCTGTAT
The DNA here is from genome assembly GCF_022539315.1 of Serinus canaria. Taxonomy (NCBI): domain Eukaryota; kingdom Metazoa; phylum Chordata; class Aves; order Passeriformes; family Fringillidae; genus Serinus; species Serinus canaria. The sequence goes on from NC_066315.1 coordinate 42,904,642, forward strand.
ACAAACAGATGTACATGCCCTGTAACAGGCAGTATTTTGTATTAGGTTTATTGGGGAGGATAAATGAGTCTGGTGTTACCAGCTAATGGGGTTAGATCATCCCATAGCAATGCCAGCTACCCAGTTTTCTACATATAGATATTTGTGTTCCTCAGTTTTGTCAGTGTCCTCTTCCAGCATGTGTTCACTGCTGGAGCTATTATGGAGCCATGAGATGTCACTGCAGGGTTGTAAGCTAAGCCCGAGATATTTGTAAGAAGCTTTGAAAGTCAGGCTTTTAAAATTTGTTTTTATGAAGAATTTTTGCCTTCCTAGGAAGTGAGGATTTTTTATCTGTACAGGATTAACTACACTACCTGTCTACTGTCATCATGTGAACGTGCTACAAGATCAGGATGATCCAGAAACTTTTCCAGGTGTTCTGCAAGTAGGTTTAGTTTGAATGATGGATCAGGCAAACATTTAGCAGTGTCTGACTCATTTTCTGACCATTGGGCTCCCTACCCCAAAATGTAGGAGAGACTAGCAAAACATTACAGTATTTAATGCTGGAAATCAGTTTTTCAGTAAAAGGTTAAAAAAATAGAATTAAAGCTACTACATCCCTAAAACCATTCCAAATGGTGCAATTGCCCCATTAGTTGGTGTGATGTAGTCCATACTATATAGAGCTCCTTGTGATTGGAGCAGGGATAGATCTGCATGAATTGTTACTCATGTGATCTCTGTTCCAGTTTAGCCTTGCATACCATGGCATTATTAGCTCATACTACTTTTAGCTTTTTCTCTTTTTCCAGTTACTGTGTTAAGAAGGGATGGACTTTCCTACTAAATCTATCTTTCACTGGAAATAAAGCAAAATATCTCTCTTGTATCTTGAAGCAGTGTGACCTGTAGAGTCACTCTTAAAATAGCTGGTCATTGCCTGTGCCGGGCAATCTAAAAGTGCATTAGCTTTTCCTTTTCCTTCTAAGGAAAGACATTACTGGAGAGGTTGGAATGAAAGCCCCATCTGTACACCAGATCCTTATCTACTGTAAACTGAAGACTGTAAACTGTTTTTTGTTGATTTGTATCCCAAGGGATATGCAGAATAGGAAATAAATTGGGAAAAAAAAAGCAAAGTTGCTGCCTGTCTTTCCTGAGACACCTGATTGCTATAAAACAGAGCAAAAATTGTATGGGTTTTGAGACTGTATGATACTTAGAAGATGTTTCCTAGGGAAACAACAATAACAAAAAAATTGATGGCGCAGCTGAAAGTTAAACCAATTTGAAAATAAAATAAAATGCTGAAGAGAAAAAGTCAGGGTGCATGGAAGCAATCAGGCAAGCCAAGACACATCTGGAACTGAACCTGGCTAGGGAAATTAAAAATAAGAACCAGTTTTTCTTCAGGTACTTAGGACAAAAAAGGAAGAGAAAGAAACTGCACCTTGCCTGATCAGTGGGAAACGGGGGACCTGTCTATGACTGACACATGCAAAACTGAGATACTCGACAACATTTTTCCTTCGGTCCTCACTAGTAAGTGCTCCAGTCATGTCACCCAATTCCAGAATCCAAAGGTAGGGACTGGGAAGATGCCCACTTAAATGCCCCTTAAGAGAAGATCAGGTTTAAGACCAGCTAAGGAACCTGAATGTGTACCAATCCCATCTTTTCCAGATGTCCTTGCCTTCTGTCCCCCCCCTTTCCAGATGCCCTTGCACAGTAGGTGTGAGACTCTACAAGTGGAAGTGAACAATTACAAAGATAATGATTCATCTTGAATGGGGGTGTCCCTGAGGTTAAGTTGCTCTACTCCCTGCATCAAAACTGCTTCCATAAAGAAAAAAAAGATGGGTGAGACTCCCTTCTGAAGGGAACAGAAAACCCAATGTCTCTTATGTGGGCAATTGAGCTTTCAGAATTTTTTTTCCCATTTAAGTTTGAGACATCTCAAACATTTCTGTAACATGAAGAAGCATTTCTCTTACCTACAAATTTGGTAACATAAATTTGGTAACATAGTGGTTGCTGTCTCCCTTTCATCAAAGGGAACTTTACTCTCTGTTGAGGCCAATGTCTCTGGGTGGTATTTCAACCCACTTGTCAATTTTCAGAGGATCCCAGGTGTCAGAACCCAGGAAATTCCTCTGACTGCCCTGGAGGATGTGAGACCCTGCCCAGGGGACTCAGAGACCTTGGCACAGAGCCCAATACCCCTGTGCGTTTAATCTTGACCCATGGTAAAACAATTACCAACCTTATATAAAGAATTACAAGTCAAGAGAGTTTAAGGAGAATAATAATTTGTCACGGGGTGAAAAATGGATTTTTGGGGTTTTAGAATCAGGATTCAGGAGGCAAGATGGAGGAATCTGGGTGTGTCCAGTCTTTCTCCTTCTTCTTCTTCTTGGCTCCCATTTTCTGCTGTGATGTTGGCACTTTTATATTGGTATAGAGTAGAAGCTTACTGCCTAACATAGATGATAAGTATTGGGAAGTTATGGTAAATAATGTACATGTAGTTTTTAGTATAAAAAGATAACACCGTCCCGAGGGTGGCCAGTGTGCCTCTGTCTGACCTGCTGAATGGACCTCGGCAGGCCGGAGAAAGAATTTTATAAATAAGAAGCAGTAAACAACCTTGAGAACGAAAACTGAAGAGTTCTGACTCCTTCTTCGACAGCTGGGCTGGGAAAAGAGACTTTCTGACACATCTCGGGGTCACGCTGACCAGCAGAAGTCCTGAGACCCAAGAGCTCTGGTTGCAGTGTTTGGAAGTAATTAGCATGTTTTAAAAAAGGGACTGAATTGCAGATAAATTATCTGTATGTCATTATGTTGTGCAGGACAGTGTGCAAGATTCCACTTATTTTTAGCTTTCCTGACACCAGACAAAGTAAAAGTATTTCTTTAGAAGCCCTTTTAAACCTGAACTGAACCTACAACCTTCCAAAGCAAAATAAGAATGTAGAAACATAATGGCTCATGCAAGAATTCTAATCAGTAAATAATTAGAGGCATATGGTAGTCTTGAACTGAAACATTGTCCAGGAAATGTTAATAGTGCTCAGGGAAAAACACATTGATGCTATACTTGTTTTCTTTTGTGTGGTCCTAGGGAAACAGAGGGTTCTTTTTTGTGTGGTCCTAGGGAAACAGAGGGTAGATGATGCTGTAGAGGCCAAAATCCATGGCTATTATTAATTGCATGTTATGTCAAAATACATTTTCTATGTAGGCTATTCAGTGTGCATAAAGTGAATTTCAGTGGACATTGTCATTATAAAATAATGGTGAAAGAATTTATGTGCACAATTCTTGCTGTACTGGAACATCAGAGACAAGGCTTTGAAGGAAGAGAACCAAACACCTTCAGCATTCGTTTGGAGATTCAAGTGATATTCGTTCATCTGCCAAGACAGTTCTATGTAATACTGACTAGTCATGTATGACAAACACTCATTTTGCATGTGTGATGTAGCTCATTTCAGCATTTAAAAGCTTCCTAATATAGCATTAAAAAAAATCAGAGAACACTGATTTTTGAGAAAATGCAACACTTCAGAGGTGCCAAATTGTATTTAAATTTGTTTACCTTCAGGGAAAAACTGGAATTTTGGTCTTATTTTGATTCCATATGAAGCTACATTTTTAAGTTTCTTATCTCCTCACAAAACTGTTTTTCAATATCTGCTATAGTGAGATAGCATTTCTGAGGCTTATTAATGAATGTTTGCATATGAATAAGCTTACATTTTATCCAGCGCATTGTGACTTCAGTATATAGCAAGTGTCACAATGCACATTTTCTACGTTACCTGTATAGGCATGCAGACAACTGAGAAAGTGTCAGATTGCCACACTTGCTTTCCAGAATTTATTATGGATTATTCTCTTGATGTGGCAATATATAAAACATGCTGTTTAATTTTCACTGGTTTCACAACAGCTGCAGTTTTAAAGATGATTGCCACAAAGTTACTCAGCTCTAATTGGCTTGCATACAATCATTTACATAATTCTTCCAAATACAGTATAATTCAGTCAAACAAATCTCCTTCATGTCAATGAATAAGAAAAGAGCCTTTGGATAAACAAAATTCATTCCAAATGATTCAAAGTAAAATATGCACCTAGTAATAATATCAGGATTCTTCAGAAATGCGTATGTCTCTTTGCATTTTACAAAGATGTTCATTTGACAAAACAACATGAGCCTTGAACTTATTATGGGTAATGTTGTAGTCTTGTGAAGATATTCACAAGCAAAAGTCTTTATTCTTCCTAGCTTCATATTTTCCTGCCATCAAAAGTGATCGGTTCTGGTAAGAATGAATTATTGACAGCACTAGAAATGAGAGGATAATTAGGTGGGGTTTTTAAACAAGTATGTTGGCAGAAGTTTTACTTCTATTGACTATTGCAAGGTAAGATTTTTCTAGCATTAAGTTTTTATAAAGCAAGGATCTGCATCTTGCCACCACTGGGAAGTTCCTTCTTTTAGAATCCAATCTCAAAGGTACATCTAGCATATGTTAGTGAATGATTGATGGTTTAAAAATTGTGTAATGCTGCATACAAACTGTTGTCCTCAATTTTAAATTCCCCACTTTGTGGTAGTTCAACATGAGAGGACTTATACTATTTTTATTGTAAAACAAGAATTGTTATAAAAATAATTTATTCCAGATGAGTTTGAGTACTTCCTCCTGTGGACAGGATGCTTTCCCACTCAATATTCCTGGAAGTAGGAGAGTCACATCTGCTGGTTTTCTTAAGAACTTTTGGCTTTGAGAAGCTGTTTTCATGAATGAAATATTTGTGTTTAGTTCACTTAATATCCTTTACTAAATGAGTCAGTGAAGCACATATGGGTAAGGTTTTGCCTTTATGCTGTTGACATTTGTCTACTTTCCAGTCAAAGGGACTGGCAAGGATATGAAAAACTACTTGTATCCTCCTCCGGGTTTAGCTGGCCCATTTTACAAGGTCTGTGAAGGGTTTTTTGTTTCCTGCTCTAATGCTTTTTATTGATTGCTTTTATACTCTTTTCTGTATGTAAACAAATTTGATCTGTGGCACTGCCATGGTATTTCTTTGATACTGACATGATACTACAGCAAAGTCCAAGGCCAGAACAGATAGGAAAGAGAGAGAGAAACAATAACAACTATCTAGTTCCATGAGAACTTTCTGATGTGGGAAAATTACTCATCCATACGAAGGAGTTCTTTTGGCCTCCTTTAGCCCTTTTAACAAATCCCTTAGTAGGAATCCCTTAGTACATTACTTTGCTGTGAACTGTGTATATACAGGTTATTGGTTACAGTCCCAAATTGTGGTATGAGGCTTCTGCTCTTCTTTTATTGAGGCTAAAGAACAGAGTATTTAAGAGTTTGAAAGTGAACTAGTTCTGGGTCAAACTGAGTCATTGCTAAGTAAGAACTCATTTACCTCAAGGTTTAAAGATTCTAAAGTTTCACAGCTCCATTTAATGGGTTCGGTTTTAAAATTCTTTCCCCAATCTGGGATGAAAGGTGAAATGTAACCTTCAGCTTGACCTCTTTCTAGAGGAAACTAAAACATGAGCGTTTAAAGCCATAGTAATGTGCATAGGTATGTTCATTACTGACAACTTGGGATAGTCTAGTTGAATTCATACACTTAGAGGCAAGCTTTAATTAATTTCAACTCAATATAGCAGTTTAAATTAGGGTGTGATTAGTAAATAGCTAATTACAGAGTGTGAGGAAGTGAAAGCTTATCAGGCTCTCAGAATAGCTAACTGTGGTCTTAGGTAGGTGTTGTAAATGCAATTCTGGTTAGATTTAATTTTCAACTAATGAGGTTTTCAGCCATTTGTTTTATTTTATTCTGTGTTAAAAATAGCTTTATGAGTAAAAACCACAGACTTTTCAGTGAAGATTTCCCGGAAGCAAAGTACTGGGAGCTGGGGCAAGCAACATAGCAGTGTCAGAAAATTTGTTATCTGAGTCTTACAGAGTTTTTACTTCTGATACCTGGCAGGCAGCAAGGACAGCTCTGCTTGTCTCGTTATCATGCATTACAGGAATTGCAGGTTGCTCATGCTGAGCGAAGGAAAGGTGTAAAATAGAGAAAGATTTTTTTAGAGAATGCTCAGGACTTCTCAGGGAATTGTCCCAATCCTAAGGGAATATACACGTGTTCTTGATACATTCAACACACTTAACTTCAAGTGACACTATGGTTATGGTTATATATATGGTATATGGTATGGTTACTTCAGATATGGAGATGTCAAAAATAGCTGACAGAAGATTTGTTTTTGAGGGATCTGGACTGAAGAGAGAAACTGTAATTTTATTTTTAATTTCATGGTAGGTTAAGAACTGTTTGAGACTGCCAGGATACCAGGGTCTACTTATAAAATGTTGTTAATGTGTACTTATTGCAATTTGTTCTATTTAAACCATCAGGAATATAGAAGTATGAATGATAAGGAATGTTTACTTATAGGATCATAACATGATAATTACTAAGCTTTACTCAGATATGGAGAAATATGCAATAGGCTTATAAAAGGTGCACCAAATACTGAAATGGAAAATCATTTTGTCTCCATACTTTAAGACAGACACTGGTTTTAATGGTAAATGAAACTGAATTTTAGTGTCAGTTTTTCCTTGTAAGACTGGGTGTAGACTCCTCGTGGGCTGGTTGTGTGCTTGTCTGTACTTACATCTGTCTGTGGGGGTGTTGCTGTCCTTGCGGCCGTGTCCTTTCCAGCTGTGTCTGCATGTCCTTCTAAACAAAACCACTCCTTGAAGCATATTGATCCTCATGTTGTTGACACTGACTTCTTAAGTCAGGTAAGTCACCCAGGGTCTCCTTGCTTTAATCAATGCCTGGCCCTGTGATTATACCTGGAATCATTCCTTTTTCTCTGAGAAACCTGCAATGAGTAAAGCAGCAACTTTCTTCCTGAGGAGAAGAATTTCAGCGCTAACAAAAGATAATGTACTTGTAGGAAAAAAGATGGGGCTGTAGAGAGGAGATAACTAAAAAAATATTTCTTCCTTTACATGAAGAACTGACAGCCAGAAGTATATTGCATTATGTTTGCAGCAACATTTATCTTTCTTCTGGTACTGTGATTTGTTAGTGTTTAAAGTTCAATACGTGGATATATGAGGAAAGTTGTAAGGTGGGAGGGTGGGATGGACTCCTCCTCTTTTACTGTTTGCTGAAACCAGGAAATTCTGCAGTTTAAAACCAGGCTTTAAATTTGCTTTAGTGAGAGAAAAGGAGATGGTGGAGGAAAGAAATAACTAAGTGGGGCATGTAAGTTGAAGCTTTCTCTCCCCTGTATTCCAGGACTTGATCTTATTTCAAAGACTTCAGAAGGAATGAAATCAGCATGTAGAAGTTGAAGTAATCTAACTGGAATACTTCATTAGGTAGGAGAAAACTATGTTATCACATTTATTGGCACTGGTAGAGATGGGATTTTAAGTTAAAAGAAGAAAGAGTATGTTCCTTCTGTTAGTATATATCAACACAAGAGGGAAAATGTTCCCAGTCAGGTGTGCAGGGAGAATCCTGTATGCAAGATGTTTATAAATCATATGTGAAAAAGAGATGTTGCTTCAAGATCTCCATGCTTTTGACAGCATGCTTATGAAGCACATTATTATTTAAGACTGCATTTGGCTCTGGCAGCAAAAATCTACAGAATGACTTTTTTCCCTGCCTAAAACATTGAAGCAGCTGAAGATAAGACTGGGAAATTAGTTGGTTAAAAAAGAAAAACAAAATATATGGGCAATGCTTTGTGAAGCATTTAAAGGATTCAGGAGTACTGTTGATATTTTTCTTCCTTTGAGATTTATATACATCTATGTGTATATCTGGGAACAAATATGTAAAAATGCTGGCAGTAAAATGAGCTTTAAAATATGTATTATTTTATACAGTTTTCTAAGGACTTTCAATAATTTTCAACTTTTATCTCCTAATATAGAATTAAAGCGGAAAGATGTCTTAGATTTTGGAGAATTGCTGCCTTAGCATCTTGTATAATTATGCTTATATGTGTGTGTGTATGTATATATATATATTTATTATATATTATATTATTATATATATATAGCAACTACAGATGTGCAAATATAAGTACCTTCTGCTAAGGCCTTGTATATACTATTTTGCATTCAAATAAATTTTAGAATTAAGATATTTCCAGTGTAATGCTCTGTAGCACTGCATGTTTCTGAGAGAATTTATTTAGTCTTTGATCCATAGTATCTATGAGCTGTATGATTTGAATTTTCCATTAAATTACTTCTCATTTTGCATTAGTAAATAATGAAGACTACACATAGAAGGCCGAAAGCACCTCTATCTGTGCAGCTTGTACTGCATGATTGGAATTTTGTACATGAAGATAAAGCAAAATAAATAGTACAAGTAGCAAAACCAGTCTGCACATGTTTCTAAATTGCAGTGCTTCTGTGTATTTAAAGAAGCTGCCTGATGTCAGTAGGGATAGTTAAGGGAAAACCGAAGCAAGTGGTAAATAGGTTCCCATCTGCATCCACTGTTTAGGAAGAGTGGAAGAGATTTTTCAGGTCTAGGGTATCTGACCTGAAGAACTGGGAAATTCTAAGGGAACATTCTGGAGTTGTGGGGCTGGAAGAAGCTAAAGGAGGCAGAGACCACAGCTGTTGGGAGGCATGGAAATAGATGCATAGCTAAACAGTCACAGATTATTTTATATATTATCATAGCAACAGCTGGATTTTGGTATGCTATCTGAATATTTACATAATTGAAGAAAATCTAGTCCCTTGCTAAAACACCAACTGTATTTTACTCATCTGAGTGTGAGCAGCCACATATACCTTGGAAGCTTGCTGCTATTTGATGCTCTTGAGTTTTTCACATACTCATAGTCATGGAAATTTCTAGAGCAAAACACTAATTGGAGGCTTTGGAAATACTGGCAGCAACTTCCTTATCTACCTTTGACTATGTACATGTCTAACTGGTTTTATAGATCTGTGTGCAGTTTATTCAAACAAGAGAGTTCAAGATGTTAATGCTACTCTGGCATAATAACTGTGCTATCAAAGCAGGAGCTGTGTAACACAGGAATGCAAATTAGAAATCATTATTATTTTTTGGGGCTACCATTAAAATATGTAGTTGTCTCTCAGTATAAAGTTTTAGCTTATTAACATCTGAAAAATAGGCTCATATAATTAGGTGTAGTAGTGAACATAGATAACAGGATTAAATCCCTGTCAAAGTGATCAAGGGGAACTCTTAAGAGATTCATTAACTCTCAGGAATATATGCAGAAAAATTAATTAAATCCAAGATAAAATTTAATTATGGAGACAGCATGCAAAATGGTTACAAAACAGTTTCCTTTATGTTAGTAATGCTTATGGAAAAAAATTGTGGTGTGCAGAGGCATGAAGGAGGTTTCCTCAATGCACTAATCCCAGCATTGCTCTCTGTTCTTGTTGAGGACTACATAATACCTAGAACCTCTTTGGTTGCATGGGGGCCTCAGTTGCAGCTGGAATTTCTGTGTTACTGCAGTTGTATTAAAAATGAAAAGTGCCAGTATCTGATAAGTGTCTTGAGATATAGGAAATGTGGTGCTTTTTCCCCCCAAGGGTTTCAAAGAACTCTTCAAGAACTCCAGTGCAGCTTGGTGTGGCAATACTTGGAAATGAAGTTTTGCTCTTGCCTGAGGTTAGAATATAGATTCAATCAGATAATTTCTATTCATTGCCTTTTGTTATTTTCAAGACCCAGGGTTATATTACATGCTGTTACCCTAAGAACCTGGACTGAGCCCTGTGCTATAATGTTAGAGCAGCTGTAGTCTTTCTACTAAGTTGTCTTTGCAGATCTAAGACACAGAACAAACAGTGTAATGAGTGGTTAAAGGCAGAATCAAGTGTGCTTGTATCCTAGAATAATCCTAGTTATACAAAATTGTTTTTTTCTTATTTGTTTAGTGTGCTTAAGCTCAACAGGCCTTAATTTTGTACTTACTGAAAGATTTTCATTCCCATTATCCACAGCACTGAGTTTTGGTTTTTGGGAGATTTTTATACTGTCTTTATTACTGGCCCACTGGTGTATTTAATTTGTAAATGAGTGCTTGTTCTTATCCATGTGTATCATATATAGATAACACCACCAAGCTTGCTTTTAAATTGATGTGGAGGTGGGAAATGTCAAGGCTAGAAGGGAATCTTAAAGGCATAACTCCCGTTAATCTTACACTGTGAATAGCTTGCTTTTAGTTGAATTTTAGATCATGGTAAATATAGCTGTATGAATCAGAACAAAGCATGATTGTGAGAGCAAAGCATTGAACAGTTCCTGTTGGTTATATGCTGTACATCAGTGTCAGACTCCTACAGCTCTCTGTTCAAAGCCTGTATGTTAAAAACTAAGGAGAAAAATTATGAATTTAAAGTGCTACTTTAAATTGCATACAGCTAGAAAGCCTGCATGTTGTTAATAAAATGCACTTACCCTATTCCTCCACAATTAAAAGCCTCTTTTTTAGGGAATTATGCTCTGTATTTCTTATATCTTTTGGTTTGATTTTTTTTTTTTCCCTAGGAAGGTTTTCAAAATGGATGCCTGGAAACCACTTCTTCTTCTCTACATTTTCACCTTCTCTACAGAGGCAGAGGAGTCTGGTAATACACTAAAGAAATTACTCTTCAAGTTGATAGCAATATTGCTTTTTTACATTTGCACCCAATGTTAGAGGGAGATGAAGAATTGAAGAACATTTTTTCTAACTATTAACTGTAATCAGGGATAATGTGGTCAGTTTTTATGAAACATAGCTACAATAGGATAGTTTTCCTAAAACAATGCAAAAATTAATGGAACGGCTCATTACATTTTGTTTGTTCATGCATGCTGAAGTTTCATATTTGCAAAAGTAACATAAAGCTCTTACAATTCTAAGACTGCCAAAAGCAAGGTAAGTCACAGTATTTAGCAGTTCCATTTTGGTAGTCAGGTCTTCTAAAAGACTTGTTTGAGAAATGTTCTGCCCAGTTGCAGGATATTTTCTGCAAGATGGTTGATTTGAGGAAATAATGCTCTGCTAGTGTTATTTGCTTCTGGAATTTGTGGAAACACATGAGTTTCACACCAACTACAAAGAAATATGGTTAGTACTCCTTAAGATAATGTGAACTTTTTTTTTCCCCCTCAGAAAATAAATATTAATTAGTAATGTGTGCATGCAGAATGGAACTCAAAGTGCATGACTAAATTTTCCTTTGCTCTCGAGAGAGAGTAGGATAATACATTCCAATGGTTGTGTTTCCCATACAGAAATGTTTAATATGCATTAACTGCAGATAAGTTCTGAGCAGACTGTGAATGAAAATTGTGTTGTAGATTTCAGCATCTCTCCTTTTCCCATGAATGGTGTTGTAGAAGGATGTATCTTCTGACCCTATATATGATAATCAGGGGAAAAGAAGGAAATAGTGGGTGATGACAATGTAGCAGAATAGATGGGAGGGTTTTTCTGCAAAAGGCCAATAGGTCTTGGATTCTGAAAAGCAATTAGGATTCAAAATTACTTTTCTATTAGATTACACAACCTTTAAGGAAAGAGGAAATTTACAACATATTTCTTCAGTCAGCTGGAAAGTTTCCATGACAGACATCGTTTTCCTGGTAGATGGATACTGGAGTATGGGGACAAAGAACTTCATGATTATGCAGAATGATCAATGGGAGGACAAAATCCGTGTTGGTGTGATTCAGCACAAAGATGTGACATACACTGAATTCTTGTTGGACACCTTTTATAAAAAAATTATTCCTTACAGAAGATACAAAAATTACATTACAAAGAAGGAGGCACCAAAACAGGGCAGAGCCTGCAGTGCTAGAAAATCACTTCATAGCAAGTGCTGGTAGCCAAAAAGAGGCTTGTCCCAAGCCTTTTTCAGTGAGTACTCAGTTGAGAGGGTAGAGGATGCAGCAAGGCTTTAAGGAGCAATGGGATCTATGTCTTTGAAGCTAACATAAGGATGATAAAATCCCCCTTGAGAGCTGTTTTTAATAGCTGATGATGCAGGGAGAGTTCACAGTGTAAAATCTTGATGCACTGAAGACCATCAAAAATAATGTCAATCAGGTCTGTTAATGCAAACATCTCCCTGGTCAGGGTAAGGAACAAACCTTTTGTTGGGTGTATAATGACAAAGCATTCTGCAGCCCCAGATAAAACTACCTAACAGCCCAGCAGTGCAATTGTTTTACCAAAGAATACTGCCCAGATTTACAACTCACAGCTTGTACTTTGCTTCTGTCAAGAGCCACTTAACTCCTTGCTATAAACTTGGTATGGTAAATAACTTCTGAAGTAAGACAGTGCTTCACATTAAGCCCTCATAGATCCTCAGTGTCTGAAAGGAGCCAGAGCAGATACCCCCAGCACGTAACTTAAAAAAAAAGAGGGAAACAGATGATTTAGTGATACTTTAAAAAAAACCTCCTAGAAAAATAACTTTGCCATCTCCAGCTGACCATACTTCTTCAGTGGGACTCTCAGCAGCCACTGTCTGTCAACAAAACTGAAGTGTCAGAGAGGCACTGTGCAGAAGGGGGTGTCAGAAAATCCATCCTTGGATATGTGGGAGGTATTGGCAAGATGTGAACAGCAAATCCATGGTAATTCTAAGGTGCTACCCAAAAGTTTTTCCTAGATGAGAAACAGAAAGTGGTATCTCTTACTAGATCTTTTAGATGGCAACAGTGGATTGGATGCTACATAGCCTGAGAAGCTGCCAACCCCAGAGAAAATAAAGCTTCAGTAATGCCTTTAGTTAACATAGCAACTTTTATCAAATATCACATGCTGGTTTTGGGTCTGAGTTTATTCTGACTTGGTGCTGCATTGCCAGTTGCCTTTTCATGTGGGAAGACTGAAATACAGAACATAAACAGTTGCTCTTTAACATTACATATTCATGCCAGCTATGTAGTTTGATAATACTGTGTATGTGTTTGTTAAGTGGCAAAAAAGAAAAATGGAGTGCATGACAAATCAAAAAGCTGATCTCTTCTGACTGGCGTAAGTGCATGGCATTGGTTGGGTATGGCAAGAAGAGAAAGTTCTGGAGCATTTTTTCTCTCTTTGCTCATCCTTGTAGGGACTGTGACTGCCCTTTAAAGCTCCTTGTTATCTTCCTGTGTGTTGTGTTCACAGAGATGTGATATTTTGCATGTGTTGGATGTATGCTCTTTGTTCTCCTTGTTCTGCCATAAAATTGATCCAACCCAGTTCTCCAGGTTTTGTTCCCTTTGTGATCAGAAACTCACGGAGAAAGGAACACTGGGATGACCACACTACTTGTCCAAGGCGTTTTGTAACAACAGTTGAGCCTCTCGTGCATCCTAGGCTAGTGAGATCTTGATCACCCCAAAACTGGCTGGTGTTTGCTGGGGTGTTGGGGGCCAAAATGAAGAGCTGGACCTTTCTTCTTAAAGACAGGAGCAATCCATGTGAATTATATCTGCTCAGGTGGTTTGCAGAGAGAACAGCTGGGCCTGGTTCAGTATGAGCTGTGTACTTCCACCCACTCTTTATCCCATCGAATGCTGAGCAGACTCCCAGATGAAAAAGCATTCCCTGGCTCCTGCAAGCAGAGTGAGAGGGCTGATGTAGAAGGGGAATGCGCTGACATGGAGTAGTATGACCGTAGCTGACGCAGTAGCACCTCCTGGTGTTTCACGGCAGAGAACAGGGAGATTTAATGGGAGATACAGCAGTAAACTTTATGTATATATACACAGGTACAAACTTGTTTAGAGAGAAGTTAAGGAAAGCATATTGGGTTTCATCTCAGTGATGCACATATTTATTGTTAAGATCTCCATAAATTTGTCTCATAAAATGAAGATCAGCTTTCTGTGAAGCCTGTTTTATCTTGTCCTGTCATCTGTTTTAATATATTCACTGACCTTCTTTCCTGTAATATATCTATTAATTCCCTTTTCTCCAGTCACCTTCTCTTAAACTGACAGATTTTTCAATTTAAAGAATTACATTTCAGGAACAGCATGTTGGCAGCAGAAAAAAGTTATCTTTGCAGCAGTAAGATAGAACAGTTTAACAATGTGGATGTTTGTAGGAGAACAGGTGGTGAAAAAAAGAGTTTGGCAACAAAAAGGTCTTTATTCCTGCAAATAAATAGAGATTATCAACAAAGTATAGGATACCTACCAGCAGATGTTTTACACAATCTCATGCACAACATAGTAACACAAAAAGTGAACTATTTACTGCTCTTTTGTTGTTTGTGCTGGTACAATGAGGACTTGGCAGACAACGTTTAAAGAGCTGAGCAGTGTGGATGATCAATTGTCAGGGCAAAATTCCTGAGTTCATGCTTACCCTTCAGACTACCTCCAAACTGTGTGACTAAAAAGACCTAGGTCTTAGAAAAATCTCTTTGTGAACACATAATCTGTGTCCTGTACAAGAACACAGACTGGAAGAAATATCCATTAGATTTGGTCTTCACATGTTTGCATGTGTAGATATATTTATCTGATTGTTTTGTTGTGAGCTAAAAAGATAAGAGGCATAGAGTTTTGGTGTTGCTCTTAGGTCTGAATGTCAGACTTTTTTAGCCATAAAATTTTGTTCAATGTGACCTTTTACATTCAAAGATTTTCACACTGCTTTCTGGCAGATCATACCCTCTAGGGGGCAGTTTGTACCACAAGTGAAAGTATTGAAACATAACATTGGTCCCTCTGAGATGAAATGATTTCTAGAAGTATTTGGTTAAAGAACTGAACACATTTATCTCTTCCATGAGAGAGGGAAAACCCAGAAAAATTATGTGGAATAATAGGAACAAGCCCAAACTAGCAAACACAGAAAGCAATCTTGTGATTGCTAAGTGTTTGAGTCAATGAGTGAAAAGAGAATAAAATAAGGTAGAGTGCTGTAATACAGCTAAAAAGGCATGCCTCTGGCTTCCTTGCAGAGGTACAACAATTAATAATAATGCATCTAGGATCACAGAATAAAATTCAACATGAGAAATGAATAATCAAGGTAGAGAAGAAAAAACGTGTGGTTTAGCTGAGGTTTTAATGAGGGCAAAATGATTGTGACAGGGGGACGAATTAGACAAATCACACTATTAATTGTTATTACAAGGAACAATGCAAGTAATTCCATTGCTGAGGTAGCCACCACCTTACAGCAGCTATTTTTCACAATGGTTATGACATTTCATTTAGGCAATGCTGCCTCTCTCTCTCATGTTTGTTTCTTTGGCCTGTTCTACGTTTGCATGTATCAGCTGGTCTTGTGACAAAATGACAAAGCACAGTCAGTCATTAGGGTTCCCTTCACAATTGGAATTTGTGTTGTACATTCTCAGTTGGTAGAAAAGCTCATAGAGACAATTTCAAGATTAGTCCCTTTGAGGACACTGGGCAGCTGGAGAAGATACGTTTTGCAGTTTGGGAATGTGCAGGTGTTGAGTAATTTAGTATTTACAAGTTCATATGGCCATACTGAAACCTGTGGGCTGATGATGTTTTATGTATATATATATGGAAAACCTATCTCACTGATTCTTACTTCGGGCTTTAAATCTACTATGTTGAATTTTGTTCCATGATTCTGACAGAAAACAAGATCACAAAGAATGTATGTTTATTGTTCACTCTTTCCTTTTTTTCTTTTTTTCAGAATGCAATATAGATCTTTCTATAGCAATTGATATTTCAAGGAGTGTGCAGCCAGCAGCCACAATGCTCCTGAAACAGAGACTGCAAGCATTCCTCCCCAGACTTCTACTCCAGATGAAGTCACTGCCAAATACCAGCTGCAATGCTACAGTTGAAATTGGGTTCAAGTTCCAAGTATTGGCACAGAACAAACAATTAATCTTTGACTCTGGTTTTGAAGACTATAATGAAGAGATCATCCAGAAGTTCTTAGGTGCGCAGACCACTGTGGACACCTACATGAATGCAGACTTTTTGCAGGCACTTGAGGAGAACTTCTTTAATGTGACTTCTGCTAAAGTTAAGGTAACTTAATGATGTGAACATATATCTTGGAAAAATTAGGCAGTGTAATATTTACAGATTCTAATGCTGAGTACTCCAGGAAGACAAAAAGAAGTTCAGGAATAATGATACTAATAAACAGAATCACAGAATGGTAGAGATTAGAAGGAATCCCTGGAAGTCACCTTCTTCAATCCCTCTGCTCAAGTAGGGTCAACTAAAGCAGGCTGTCCAGGGCCATGTCCTGATGGCTTTTGTGTATCTCCAAGAATGGAGACTCTTCAATGTCTCCAGGCAACCAGTACCAGTGCTCAGCCACTCTTGCCTTTTCTTAAGTTTATACAGAACCTCTGGTTATTTCCTTGATCTGGTATAACCTGATATATCAATTTCAGTTCCCTAGGCACTCCTGTAGTGAGATGGTACCCAGAACTTTTGGCTTAATAGGTGTGATGAGTATTCCTACAGATAACCTTATTATATCTACCATGGAATGATTGCACTTTGGGCAGTGGAAAGTAGTTTTCTTTCAGGAACTCTTATCCTAAAAGGAAACTACTTTCTTATTCCTAATTCTGTATCTTTGTCCAGAATAGTGACAGATCGAAACAGAAGTCACAGAAAAAAAGGTCATCTGAGAAATTTGCTTACAGAAGTTTATTCATGTCATTAACTTCAAATAATTTCAAAACACAAAGCTGGGTTCTACTTAAGATAACTGATGATCAGGAAATTCTGCCTAGATGCTGCAGTTAATTTATCCATCTTGAAATGAAGTGAAGGGAGAAGCATAAAACTTCATCTAATCTCTCCTGAAATGAATGGGGATTCTTTCAATCTGAATTTCTTTGAGTTCAAGAAATTCAGATCTCATTAGAATGTTTCAGGATCAATGCCTTGACAGTTTATTCTTGATAAGGCACTGAGTCTGTAAAGCACTGAGTGTGTCCTGTAGTCGCTGTTTGAATATTAGCACTTACTTAGGTCTCCATGCAGGAGAACCTTCCTCCTAAAGAAGGACTGGTTAGCTCTTGCTACATACATAAGAGTTTTCCTCTTCCAACTTAATTTTTGCTTTTATGAAACACCAATTTTAATTTGGCATGGAGTGAGGAAGCCATATTACAAGTTCCTCTGCTTTCAGATGAAAGTTGGCATTCTATTTTTTACAGCATTTGCATAGGTGTGTTTGATTTACCAATTTAAGTTGCACCAATTTGGTACACATTTAATGAGTTTTTTCCAAAGATTTCTTAAAATGTCTGAACAGGGAACATGACCACATAAGATTTTGCTTGTTTTGAGTCTCAGAGCAAGAACTTGTTTGACATGAAAGTAAAAGCAGCACTTTTTCCCTCCTAATTGCCAGTTCTGGAGATCAGCTTCAAGCAAGGCTTCTTTCTGTTTAGGCATGATTATTATAAATAAATATGCTGCATATCTCAGCACTTTACCAGTGAATTAATATTCTTCTCTGACACTGTTTATGTACAAATTGAAAATACAAGGCTTTAGAATGCACATGAACTTACAGTTTAATCTTCCTCTGATCCTGAGCAATAACATGCTTGTTCTGTAAAGATTATTATTTCTAAAACTCATCAGGAACCATGATTATCTGTTGGTTGAATATCTTATTTTCTTTGTTATATGTTTGCTTAGCAGCAAAAAAGTTGGATCTAATACCAGCATTATCAACAATGGATATGTTCCAACAAGAGCTTGATATAAACAAATGCTTTGTAAACATAACAACATATCTTTACATATATTTACATATAATACCCACAGTAAGACCCCACATTCCCTGTTCCCCATGGTTTTAAAATGGAAAGATCATAGAAAAAACAACCAAACCCAGGCCTACAGTGTTGTCTCCAACAATCTGTGAGTTTACCCATCCACAGTCTAGCTCTCTGCTGTATCGCACGGTGTTTGAGTAAGCATAGAATTTGTGCCAGTGCCTCCATATTGTATGTTTGGTAACTTACCAGTTAGTGCCAGCTTAAATTCTTGTCTCCTAACTGTTTTAGTGCACAAGTGGGATGTTTGGTGTGGCAATCACTTCATTTGCTTTTGTCACCTGTGGAAAAATTTACCTTAGCAGAAGAAATAGGTTTTGCTTTGGTCAAACTGTGCCTTACATAGGAAATGTAAAATATGAAGGGTGGGAGGGAAGAAGTTCTAGCTGTGCATGTGCACTTGCTGGACAGAGAGTTTAGGAGGATTTTAAGTCATTGCCATCCATTGGGGATGGAGCACAATTTACTTGTGCAGCTTCTTTCTGGGCAAACTAATCCACTCTGTGAGTGGGACCGGCAAAGTCCTGTTGGTTTGAAGAGGGAATTGGAGGACAGAAACAGGAAGAGACTGGTAGCTTGAAGGGGAACTAAGAAACTGTGCTTTTCCTCCATACTGGAAGAAACTTAACTGTAACTCTTTGGCCTGAAAAGATGGAAATGTATCTAATACAAATTATTAGCATCCTGAGGTGAGCAAACCCTATGTCTTAAGAAGGAAACATAGGGCAGAGAGCAGAGAAGGGTGATGACCTGCCTATGAGGAAGGACAAAAGGACATAAATATCTGCATGGGGGGAGGATTAGACCCAGAGAGGATGCACTTTCTGGTGGGGCTCAGTTGACAGCCAACAGGAGCTGCTCTTGCAGAAATGGGAGAATTTGCTCTAAATTCTTCTCCACATTGACGTAGAAGAGAACTCTCCAGACATCAGAGAAAATTTTGCAGTGGGTATGTTAAAAAAGAATTTGTCTCCTACCTCACATGCTAAGATGACAGATATAATATAATAGCTATGCTATATTCAGCAAGAAAAATCCCTCAAATGGAATGCTATCAGGGAAGAGAGGCTTTTGTGTTCTGTTCTCATTGTTCCTCACTACCATTTTCCAGCACATGTTTCAAGTCTACCACAGTGTAGTTCAATTTGACCATCTCATAGCCATTTCTCAATGTGAGCTGTAATTCTTACAAAGACTGAACTTTCTGTTTCTTTGCAATTGACTTGTCATTACTCCCTTTCCTGCTAGGTTCTGTTAGTATTTTCAGATGGGCTGGATGATTCACTGGAAGACCTGAAGAAAGCAGCAGACTCACTTCGCTTTAAAGGTATTACAGTACCACTTTGATGCTCCTGTCTCCTACTATCACAGGCCTGATGTACAGCTCCTCCACTGCAACTTTTCCACTTAATACTGCCTCTCCATGCTCATGTGGAATTGCCCAGGAGTCCCTGGGAAAGTATTTGCTTCTCCATGTGAAGCAGTGTACATGTTGACTTTTCACTATATGGCAGATGATGCCAGAGACATGCCTAGGGGTGGAGAGGTTCTAGTTTCTGGAGTCCAGCTCCAACAGCTGGAGCAATTCAGGATGGACCTTTCTCATGATGAGAACAGCACCAGAGGTTAGATACAACTCTGACTTCTCCAGAAAAAAGCAGATTTGAACTTGTGTTTGGGCGCTGAGTTACATTCTGGTCTGACAGCTGGGGAGAAAAGTCAATTGGAAAATCACTGGTCTGAATTTTTGTCTCACACATTTTTCTCTTACACATTTTTCTCAATTTCTTTTAACATATTGTATTGAAGACATAAAATGTAAGTCTTTCAGGGAATTGCTGCTATTCAAGTTTATATTGTTTATTAAATTACATGTTTCAGATATTCACTAATTTAAATTTGTGCTTATGTTGAAGGTCTTGATGCACTTCTATTAGTTGGCCTGGACAATACACAGAACTTGACTGAATTTTGGGAAATAGAGTTTGGCAGAGGATTTGGATACAATGAACCTCTGAGTGTTGGGTTTGCAGATATTGCAAACATTTTGCAGAGAAATCTTGTAAGTCCTTCTGTGATATAAACAAAAGGCAGGGGAAATCAGTCTTTGTTTATGATTAGTATATGTAAATGAAATGTTTCTTGTAATTTTTCAGGATACTGTTGCAGAGAGAAAATGCTGTAAGGTTATTTGTAAGTGTCTTGGAGAAAATGGTGATCATGGTGTCCGTGGAAATCCTGGAAGGAAGGTAGGAGGTCTAAGACAGATATTACATAAGAACTTCTTCATTTTTCAAAGTATTTCTGGCTTTTTGTAGTATTTCAGAGCATTCTTGTGTGTCATAACATTTGATGTTAGGACAGATGAAGGAGAAACACGAAATGCAATCCTCTCTGCTGCATTCTCCTGTGCAAAATATTTTTGTAATGAAAATGATTTGTACACGTAAAAATCATTAAGCACTCTACTGCACCAATTCAGCAGAAAATGGAGAGGGATTTAAAAAAAAAAGTCTGATTAATCAAGAGGCTTATTATCTGTTGGGAATGAGAAACTTCCAACTGACAAGCTGAGAGTAGAAAATAATCATTTTTCACTAGGTATGTAACTTATCCTTTTGTGACTGATTATTCCAAATGTCCTCTTCTATAAGTCTGTTTTGATCCAAAAGGATTACTTCTTTTAAGATTTAAAATTGGGTTTTCAAGCCTTTTGAATATTATAGATATCACTACTTCTACAACATACTAGTAGAATTAATTATTAAAATTTTTAATATATGTAGTCTCCATTTGACTACTATTCATTCTGTTATTTCTACTTATTCCAGTAGCATGTGAGATAAATTATATCTGTAGTTCACACTCTTCAGTTATATGGTTGCAGTTAAATGAAATTTTGGTTATCTCTTAAGAAAAGCATTATCTTCTAATACTTCATAAACCAATTTATGGGTTTTTTCCATTACTCTTGTTGCTTTTCTTATACCTTTCTGTTTTACTGAAAGACTAGATTAAGGTGCTTAGACAGTTCAGAATGTAAACATAGTTGTTTTGCAGCTAGGAATTCCTGTGTTCCAGTTTCTCTCTGCTCAAATTTTGCCCTAAGGGTAATGATATTTGCATGACTTCCAATATAAAGTTGAAATGTTCCTATGTGTTTGCAAGGCATTTTAATAACTTTGTCCTAACAAGTTTCTAATTCCATATATTTTTCATTTCACCTTAGAATTTCAATACTGTAATGCTTTCTTTTCCAAATCACTAGAAAGATGTTTAATTTGACCAGGTATCCCAATGAGCTTTGTTAAGCCATCAGAGAGTTTCCTGAAACAACAGCTGAAACTGTATATTAACCATTGTTCTTTTCTTGTGTTTATATTTGGTTTTTTTTTCCAGCCATGTCAAATACACAGGGCTGTACAGAGTGTGTAAAAGCAAGGAGCCTGCCCTCCTTAGCATAACCAGATCTAATTTTCAGGGAATGTTTTCTATCTCTATGTGCAGAATAATCAGATAGAGGTGAACCCAGTGTGCTTGGAGAACAGTTTTACTTTTGAATTCTCCTTTTTCAGGGAAGTACAGGTTACAGAGGATCTCCTGGCCATCCTGGTGAGGAAGGTGGGATTGTAAGTAAACATTTGTCTTCCTGCTATGCTGATGTTAGTTGGTGCCTGAACCTGTCTGCACTTATTTACTGAGTACCCATCAATGTTAACCCAAAATGTATCAAAGGAACAGATAAATAGACAGATCTGTTTCTCTGTGCCTCTGCACCTCACCAGAGATAGTTACACAGTTAAAAAAGCAACTCACCAAAAGTGGGTTAGTTATTCAGTTAAAAAAACCAACCCACTTTCAAGTACAGACAATTGAGTTAGAGATCGGCAATGCAGTATAAACATGGCATGATAGTGAGAGCAGAGAACCAGGTGCAACTCAAATTAGTAATTGATGTTCCCCTATGGCCTGAATTAAGTTTTCCAGAAGACTTGCATTTGTGTTCTTAGTGCAGTGAACGGTGATACAATTCTGTCTTGCTTTAGTCTTGTGTGATAAATTAACATAAAAATGTTAATCATCATTGTATGGATGAGATTGAACATTTTCCATTGTTTCCTAGGGGGAGAGAGGCCCAGCTGGTTTCAGTGGGACTCAAGGAGACAGGGGATGTCCAGGTGTCAGAGGCCATAAGGCAAGTGTGTAACTTTGAAACATTTCCTAATTTTATTTCCCATAAACCTGTTTTCTGTCCTGGGAAATCCCTTTGTTGTTTCCCTGAAGCATGGATGAACATCAAGATCCAGCTGTAGGAATGGCAGACAGTGTTTGCTGTCTAATTTTGAGAGGTATTTTGTGTAACCCGAGCATAGTTGAATGGCTCAGGATTTTGCTGACTAAGCAACTTGATGATGATTTTTCCACCAGGTCCAGACTGGCCACAGTTAAAGCTATAAAGCTTTATGGAGTGGGAATGAAAATTAAACTGGTACTATTTTCCCAGAGGAAAGGAGGAAATCCTATATGAGTAGAAGGTTTTACAGGAGGGACTATCAATACTGAACTCAGCATACCTCTGCACAGCAGACTATTGTGCCCTGCTTTGCAAGCTCAATAAAAACACTTCTACCAAATTTCATCTATATTCATTTTCAATTTCAGGGGGCCAGAGGCTATAGAGGAAGTCAGGTATGTATTTTTGTGTGTGATCAGTTTTCTTTGAGAACAGAGTTCTGCTTTTTTGTTGCTTTGTAAAATGAAATTATCAACAAGGAAGGAAGATAGTGTAAAAACTTAACAGCATTCAGTGTACTTTTCCTGTCATTCCATAAGGATGGATTTAAGATACCTATCACATTAATCAAAATCAGCAGTCATAATTGTATTTTTACATGATTGCAGTCTATTAATCTAACTGATAGGAAAATGATTAATTTACTGACTAGTTTGCTAATTTTTTAAGGTGGTAATTCTGGTCATCTGAATCTCATTCTAATTGTGAAGAGGAACAGAGGGAAGAAAAGGTTGTAACTAATATTTACTGGAGGTTTGGACAGCATTTTCCCTAGATCATTATTGACACGTTTTCAATATTCAAACTTCTCTTCGAGCTGTGTTTGTCATCTCATCTGCTGATATTTCAAGGCTGTGTGTTTAACCTTTCAAACACACCTGTTCATGAAGGAGATATGGTCACTAATTTAATAATAAAACATGAAGCCTGGAAGACAATGATCTCTTGCAGTAATAGTTTCCAAGCTACAGTGATTAAAATGAAATTAACTTGCATTGAATGCTTTGATACAAAACCATTTCTAAAAATGAATTGTAAGCCTCAACTATTCAGAAGATGTTTGCCTCCATAACTGAGCAGCTTGGAGAAAGTTCAGAGAGTGTTTCTGAAACAGCTCTATTTAAAGTACTGCTCTGTAGTAACTTTTTAATCATCTCATGTGTTTCTCTTTCCTTTTCCCTTTTTTTCTCCATTCTCTGAAGTAATTTATCTTTCTTTCAATGTTCTGAATATAGAAGAGGGAGAGTACTTGCTGATGATTTCAATTTGTCAAAGTTAAATAGTGCAGTAGGTCTTACCAGCTGCACAAACCCTACTGAAACCCAGTGAATACATGAATATCTTCACTATGTTGTGTCGTTATATCCACAAATTTAATTTTAAATAAAAATATGAAACTTTCAGCACATAAAAAATGTGATTCAATTGTGCCAACTTAGTAAGGTTGAAGCAGTTTATTGAAGTTACTGAAGTCTGGAAGGCATTTTATTGTAGCTATTTGAATAAAAGGAAATGCTGAATGTTTTAATAGTAAGAAGTTTGTCTCTGGCTTTCTGAGGTAGGAAATGACTGATAGAAAAAAATAACACTTCAGTAAAAGTCATGATTGCTTACTTAGTGCTCAAAATTTTTCTGGAATGCTTATTCAAGAAATTCTTGTTTGTGACATATTAATCTAATCAAAATGTACAGCCAGCTGTTTTTTTCTTGTAGTAATACAGAACTGTTTTAAATGAAAGAAGTTCTTCCTCAGGAATCTTAACTAGGAGGTTTTGCAAAGTCAGTTTAGCATCAAATCCTACAAAGCAATTATATATGTGGTCTCTATCAGAGGGAGACTGCTGATGGTTTTAACTTGTTCTTGTGCCACTTTCAGTGTTTGTTGAATATCATTTCAGCTTTCAGGTTAGTTGTCTCTGCTAAATTAATTTCTTGCTGCAAATTAAGGCAACACAGTAAATTCCTTCATTTTTATCCTAATAAAGAAAGATGGAAGAAGTATTAAAAAATCAAAATATCCTATAAAAATTGAGCTTGCTATTTGGCTGAGTCTGAAATATCATGGAGCATACATAAATGGAATAAGAGTCTCACAGTTATAACTTTATTTAGGTGCCTCACACAAGTCAACACTGTAAACTCCTTAAGTCTGGGATGAGTATTTTGTGGGAAAACTACTTCCATAAATGTTTGCCATGTGGTGTATCATTTTTACAGGCAAAGGGAAGAGAAAAACAATGTGAATTTGAAAAGGAAGGTGACTGATATTTACGTAGCACTGGTATTTATGTACTCTTGCTGAAAGAGTTATGAAGTTTCTTAAAAACTAAAGTTTAAGATCAGTCTTATGTAATTATTTTAAAATCATGGTTATTCTTTCTGGTATTTCAATCCACTGTTCATGTTATAAAATAATGTAGAACAGCAAAAAGCACAGTACAAGTACATATGATGGTTGAAATCAGAATGACAAGGTTATCAGCATGATAGATCAAATACTAGTAATTTATTTTGGAATATATTTGTATTTTTAAGGTGCTGCATCTGGGAAAAGATTTGAAAAATAAAAGAAGGAAAAGCAGAATTTAAATCCTGGTGGAAATCTAAAATTTAAATAGCTGGTTTTTTTCTTAAGTGTCCTTAACAATTAGTTGTTTTAGACAGTGTTATAGTAATTAAAATTTATTATTCCTAATATTCTTGTTAAACATTAAAACCATAGGTCTTATTGAAGTTTTCAAATGCAGGGTGAACACTTCCTTCTTTGCTCAAACAGACAAGTGGACTAATGCTAATTGGCTTTTTTTTCCCCTTATTGCTTCAGGGTGAACATGGTGAGAGTGGATTTGATGGGACTGATGGAGAGCAGGTAAACATTTCTTTAAATGTGCAGTGCAATTAAAGACACCAACCTCAGGGTTCAAAGGTGCAGATTTTGTGCCTTGAATGGGCTTTAATGCTGAAGTTCTGTTGCTGGGAGTATAGAATTGTATATCTGATTGAAGCTGGATTCTGCCAGAAAAACTTGATAACCTGATTTAGCAGAAAGAGCAAATATTAATTTTTTTTCTTTTTTCTCCGCTTTCCGAGTCTAGGGAGAACGTGGATTTCCTGGACTTTTTGGAGAGAAAGGCAGCAGAGGGAAACGGGTAAAGTACCCCTTACAGTGATGTTTAGATTTTTAAGGAAACATCTTTCCAAAGTGTAATGCTGTCTGTAATGACTGTGAGTTGTTTTTAATAGCTGCCTGTTTTCTAATATGCTGTCACTCCTGCTCTAAATCAGTGTAGCTCCACTGACTTCAACAAATCTGGCCCTCTGCTGCCACAGATACTATTTATACTTGTACCCGAATTGTCTGTGCTCTTTTTATGAATTTAGGGCAGAAAAGGCCCCAGAGGAGAACCAGGTGAACGAGGAGAATCTGGTCTAAGAGGAGATCATGTAAGTGCATTCCTTTATCATGATTATATTTCACTGATTTGCACCTCAATTTTGTGATGGAGGTGTCTGAAATATTTGAACATTTGAAGAGTTTTTCACAGTCCTAGAAAATGCAGTACCCTGCAAGAAGAATGGCATATTCTAGGAGTCCTGAACTCTTTAGATGTAGATGAGCTGATGTGTTTTGATGTGTTGCTTGGAAGCAGGTGTTTAAGCCTCAGGCCTCCTGCATGTTTATGATTTTTTGGTTTGTTTGTTTTTATGTTTTCAGCATAGGCAGAATAACTCCTTTTGGAGCTGCTTATCATAGAATTGTAGAATGGCTTGGGCTGAAAGGGACCTTAACAACTAGTTAGTTCCACACCCCCTGACATGGGCAGGGGCACCTCACTCTAGACCAGATAGTCTGGTGAAGCAACCAGGACTAGATCAGTCTTCCCTGTTTGTTCCCACCCTACAGAGGAATTCTGGGTGTCACCGACATGTTTTATGAAAAATCCTTTCCTTAGGATTTCTCCCCTCCTGAGAAACTGAGAGGCCTCAGGAACAAACTGTAAACAATTCTTATCTGCTGCTGTGGAATGCAACAGGGGGAATCTCTGATTGGCCTCGTCAGGCTGTTTCCAATTAAGAGCCAACCACAGTTCACCTGTCCGGCCGGTCTCGGTCTGGGAGAAGACCTTTGTTTTCGATTCTTTTTCTATTCTTAGCTTAGCCTTGTAGTGAAATCCTTTCCTCTATTCTTTTAGTATAGTTTTAATATATTATCTATCATATAATAATAAATCAAGCCTTCTGATACATGGAGTCAACTTTCTCGTCTCTTCCCTCATCCTGAGACCCCTGTGAACGAGACAACATTCTGGGTCACTTGAAAGCCCTATGCACTGACTCTTGGTTAGCAATTTATAGTGATGCTAAGGCAAGTTACTTCTTTATATTCACATTTTTCCTTTGTATGTTCCAGAGACCTACATAAATACATTCCCTGGACTAAAATTCCAGCACAGACACCACAATTCTTGCCTTGAAAAGACACAGCTTTGTCTTTTCACATATATTTCAAAGACTTTGTTCCAAAAACTCATATATTGTGCTGACTTCTGTTTTTAAAGCTTATACTGAAAAAAAAAAGAGTTCAAGTGACATGGTAATTTGCCTCTTTGAGAGATCATGATTTCACCTGATCTAGCATTAAATGGCTAAATGGAGCTCCATTCTAGTGTAAGCCCCAAATGAAACTCATGAGTTATGATTGTAACTCAATTAACTATATCAAATCAACCAGAACTGTTTCACATTTTCAGTTTAATTTGTTGTCCTTTAGTAATTTTGCTTTTAATCCCTGTGGAAAAGAACTTGGTGGACTTTGCAGAACTTTCTATATTGAGTTCTTACAAGCATCATCATTTAAAATAGGCTTTTTATTCCTTGCTCTCTGCAATTACAAATCTAATTAATTCTATTTCTATATCCTTCTGCTGTAGTCAAAGTAATAAAGGTATGGTAACAGAAAATGCTGAGCTTCCCATTGATCTTTTTCAGGGAGATCCTGGGGCTAACAGTAATGTTTCTGGCCCTAAGGGTGAAAAAGGAAACCTAGCATCACAGGTAAGCAAGCTGTTTTATTTTGTGGAGAGAGGATTTGCATAATGGCTAATTTCTACCGGCTGCCCAGTGACCAAGGAGGTTTTTGTTTGTCTGCTACACAGAAAGCTTTAGGAACTGCTTGATACAAGAAAAAGAAGAAAAAAATATTAAAATGTTTACAAAGACTATGGAAATATTCTCACAATGTAAAGCTAATGGAAAACATGGATATAGTATAAATATGTTATTCTTCCAAAAATTTACATCAGTAGCCTGAAAGGCTTCCAGTAATGGGTTGTAAGGATACTGTTAAAAATTGTGCTGGGAAAAATGCACAGAGTATCAACAGGCTATACTCATTTTGTTATGGAGCTGCTATTGCCTCAGAGTGGTGGGTAAACTCCATTTTGATCTGTAAATAGAAGAAAATCTGGGGTATATAATAGAAGGGCTGGGATATGTCCTTATATAGTGATATTTGAGTTTTTAAGAGGTGTTTTAGCAAAACTGTGAGGAAAGAAGCGTTAAAGAAAAGCACAGCTTGCATTACCATTGCAATTTGTTTGGAAAGAATAAACAAAGCTGATAAGCAGTTGGACAGTAGCAAAAAATGATGGTGAATGAAATCTTAAGAGGATGGCAAACGTGAGAAAAATCCACTGATTCAGAAGTCTGTTTCTCTCTGAACAAGTAGGATTTTATGCATACATGTATGTCTGTGCAGAGTGTGCTGAAAGCAGTAGAAAAACTTGGAGGGTTGCTTTTGGAAGAATAATTGCGTTTTGATGATACTTTGGAAGCAAATCTCATCTTAAGTAGCCCAATTGAAAGGCTGAAGTCAACAAAAATGATTTCACAGAAGCCTTGAGTTAGTATAGGCTGTTAGTAACTGGAAATCCAAAACAGACATGATCTGTCCAGTTTATAACTTTTGAGTATAAATGATTTGTAAAAAGCAAGAATCAACTTTAGTACGACACTACTGATTGCAGTGAAAATACTTAGAAGAAGAAACAAAGAAGGAGTGTATAGAGAAGAATGTGCATGTACAAGAAAAAGGAAAGAGTGTTTAAAGAGCTTGGTCATTACTTTGTTTTGCAGGGAGACCCAGGCCCACAAGGACTCCAAGGAGAGAAGGGTGATGCTGGCCTAGATGTAAGAATAGCAATCAATATGGGGTGGAAATAACTGATAAAAGACACAGTGGGGTTCCCATCAAGAAAACCCATTTTTGTCTTCTTCCACTTGTCATTCTTGTCTTATCCCACCCTTCAAAGGATATCCCACCCTGCAAGGAGAGGGAAGAAAAATCTTCTAAAGCTTTGAAATAAACATATTTGGTTTCAGATCTAGTAGCTTATATATATTGCAATGTGTTTTCTTTTCTTTAAAATCAGGAATTTGCATTCCTATTAATTCCAGATCTGATTCATGTGAAGTCACAAACCTTAAACTCAATTTCTTTTTCGAAGAGCCTTAAATGCTTCACGATTCCACTCTAGATGAACCTATCTGTTCTTTTTGCCCATGACTACAAGTTTTCTATGTCTGCTCAAGCATATAGATAGACTCACTGGCAGCTGAGCTGCTCCTTTTTTGTTCACTGTAGACTGGAAATTGTGAAGGTCCCTCTTCTAGTTTGTCAGCATTGTGCCTAATGCCAAAGTCTGGCATGATCACTCCTCAATCAGGCTGCAAAAACATCCTAAAGGTTTAGCAGTAATATTCACAAGAGATGCTGAGCAGTGTGCAGCAGGAAGTGATGCAAACCTCTAGGCTCACAGGGGGAGAAGAGGGCTTTTGTTCTCTTTCTTTTAGCCAAAGGGCATTTGACTGGGAAGATGTTTTCCAGAATTTTGTTGACATGTCTTTTCTCTGCACTCATTAAATATCTAAACTA
Organism: Serinus canaria; assembly: GCF_022539315.1. Classification (NCBI taxonomy): domain Eukaryota; kingdom Metazoa; phylum Chordata; class Aves; order Passeriformes; family Fringillidae; genus Serinus; species Serinus canaria. Next base: position 42,933,743 of record NC_066315.1, read on the forward strand.
TTTTTTATTTTTTAAAAGACTTACTGGTGTAAGAATTTCTGTCCCAAATCCTCCCTTTTCTTTTAACCTTTTTTTTTTTAAACTTTAAATCTTTATGTGAAAATAATCTCTGCTTTCTTTAAGCTGTATTTGGTTTTATTGTATGTATAATATGTTTTATGATAAACTGCTGTTTCACATATTGCTCAGTATTCTGGATGTAATCTCTCGTGCCACTCCTTCCTAGGGTGCAGCAGGTCGAAGAGGCCCTCCAGGTATAAAGGTGAGCGGCTGACACTGCTGCTACCTATTTATATGCAGCTACATGTCCAGCCTGAGTGTTTGCTCCTCTTAAGGGAAAAATTTAATCGTGAGCCAAGACACAAGTGTTTAACAATCAAAAGTCTATTTCAAGCCAAGGCAGCTTTTGAATCTCAGGTGGGTGTAGTAGACACCCTCCTGACTTGAAGGATTTAGAATTGGAAGGGATAAAAGGACAGTTAATATAAAAGAACAGTTACTTTTACTATTAGGGCAAGTATAGGAAGGTAGTTAGAGAAAAGACTGTCACTAAAGATGACAGGAATGAGAAGTCAGGCTGCAAAGTCTGACAGTTTATTCCTCCTTTGCTGCATGCACAGAGAGATATGCTTGATACACACGTGCAGCACAGATAAAGGTAGGGCAAGTTCTACACAATGCTTTGCTCAAAATAAACAGTGTTAACTGCTGCTCTGACAATTGGCTCAAACATATAACATAATCAAGAATTTGGGAATAATTTCCCAAGTCAACATCTAGAAGAATACAGGATGTACAGAATAGGTCAAATGCACTGCATGATGTCTCATCATTCCAGGAAGATCCTCTGGTAGAAAAATCTCTCGTGTAATTGAGAGATGACAAAATCTCTCTCATTGTTAGGTGGTAGCCCTGGTTTTCCTAGAATTATACCCTATAGAGTCACAATGAAAGAAAACTTTCCTGAGATCTACTTAGTAAAGACATCACTGCAATTCTCTTAAATGAGGTTCTTGGAAAAGAAAACTTGTTTGTTCCAGGGCATGAATTACAAAATACAGCTATCAAAGCAAATCTAAAAGCAGCAATATTCAAGGGTGGGTTAGTGCAAATAAAAATTAAATTCTAGATATTCTCAAGTATAGGTTACATGATTGCTCTAGAAAACCTTGCTTTAGCACAAGTGGTTCACATTTGACCCAATCTCTTTGCTAAGTTGCTAATCCTGATAAGGAAGATGATATATGCCATGATACGGCCTTCCCCTCTTCGTGCATATAAACCCAAGGAAATGTTACAATTTTGTGTACAACATTGTCAGTACCAATAGTGTGGAATATATATTGAAATTCTGCTGTGTGTTGGAGTCTGGGGAATGAGTAGAGTTGCAGCTTCTGAATGAAAGTGCCAACCAGCATTTTGAGTAGGTCACGTATAAAATGTTAATAAATAATAGCAGGAATAACCATAGTGATGCAATATAGAACATAAATTTTAGTGAAGGAAAAGGACTGTCTTTTATGGCAATAATATTTCTTCAGCAGCACAGTGTTTGATTTGTCTCTCATTTCTGGGCTTCCTACCCCTCTCCTGTTGAGAGGTTTTGCTATATCTTTAGTACTTTTTTTCCCCTGTGTGGCAGCCAGGTAAACAGATTTTTTACACTTAGAATTATTTAAATTAATATTTCACTGGGAAATGTCAATCAGAAGGGAGAGTCCTGCAAGTTCCCTAAACTACAGTCTGGTCACTTCCCAGGTTTTTGCAATACACATGTATGCTGTGTGCCAATGCCCTTGTCCCCACCTGGTTTCTGAAAGCCCCAGTTTGGATTTCACTTTGAGAAAACAAAATTTTCCCTGAGGCATTGCAGATGGGAATAGACTGGAAGATTTTAATTCTATCTGCCAGCAAGGAGAAAGCACCAGGATCAGCATAACTTGAAAGAATATGAGCATTTTGCAGTTGTTTCCTATTTCTATCTCAGAAATTCTTTGTAGGGTTTATGAAGACATTTTAGATTAAAATATTAAAGAATATTCATCAAGTCTGCCTCTTAATTATTCCAGTCCTTGCTTGATCACTCAGAAATCCATTTCTTGGGTAATTAGGAAAATTGGTGCTTTTTTTTTTTCTTTTCCCTCTTGGATGGCAGCTGATATCTCATGAATTTTTGCATTATTCTGTCACCTACCAACAAAAAGAAATAGTCCAACTAAGCTATGGTTGGTAACAGGACCAAAACTGAAGTCAGTAAAAATGGATCTTTACTATATCTCGGTTGTATTAACAAGCAAAAGAACCTTATCTGGTTAGAAAATAAGAATGTTCAACTTGTTTAGTAAATTCACAGAGTACAGAGTTAGTTGAGCTTTTTCAACTAATTGCACCTTTGTTGAGACAACCCTCATCATCTCCATGGAAGCCCCTTCAGCCAGTGATGCAGTCATGGTTTTGTAATGGCAGGGAACAAGAGAAATTACTGAATCTCACAGCAACAACAAACTTTCAAACTGTTTTCATTCAAGTACTTGATGATCAGCTTTGACTTCTAAAAGCATGTAAAAAACCATTTGTCTGGGTCAGTGAGCATTGAAAGGTAGGTACCAATCAATGATCAAGCAAGTTATGTAGATATCACTGAAAAGCTGTAAAAAGTAAATGACAAAGAGAATTGCACACTTCTATCTTCCACATACCCTGGAGAAGCAAAATGGAACAGTAAACCCTGCAATACAACAGTGGCATCCATCCTTGAGTGAGATTGTGGGTGTTGTGTCTATCCACTGAGATCTCTTTCATGGCAGGGTGTTACAAAGCTGCCACAGGGCATAGCTCTATCAGCAGAAGTTATGAGAGCTTCACTGGGAAGCTCTCCTGGTGTCCCTGGGCCAGGAAGCAGATCTATTTTGTCTTGATGTTTGTGAGGTCTTCAAGGGCCCTTCTGTGGACCACAGTATCCTGCTTTGTAAGGAAATTAGATATGGCCAGTCCCTCTGGAGGAGGAAGGTTTTGTGCTGAAATGGGATAAAGAAAAATCCCTCTTCCAGGTAGATAAGAGGGATATTGGTGGTGACGTACTCAGAGATGAATAATCAAGTTAGAGACAGTGAGCCAGAATTCACCCAACTAACACAACAGGACTTGTTTTAGGTTCAGCTGTTAATAAAAGGCACTGAAATAACACCCTCATCAACAAAGTAATTAACTTCTCTCGCAATCAGCATGAACATGCTGCTGTTTACCATATCCTAAAAAGGACTCCTTCCAGGACTTGCAGTTCGAATTTTCTGTGATAAAAGGAGGCTAATTTTTTCAAATAGTTAAAATAACATAAAGAAGCACAGCTAGCCATTCTTTACAGTCAGAAGTAGTCAGCAGGCAGAAGGAATAGGTGTGATGTGGTATCAGAGAGGTATTTGTCACAGACAAGTACAACACTGCAATCTGTGTGATGGAAATAAAGCAAAATAGTGAAGAGAAAAAGGAGATTCACTCTAGAGGAAGGCAAGAGAGAGGAAAAGGCAGGGGAGAAAAAAGGAAAACCACTTTTCTGGGTTTTGATTCAAAGTAAATTCAAGTGACTGAAAACTTTAAATTGGTTTTGAATTTTAGCAGAATGTGTCTAAGATATGTATCCATTTTTATTATAGTCAAAATTATTTTTGTGGAAATGTATTTCTACATGATGTTTTTACATCTTTCCACATCATATACTTGCTGATGTTCCATTTTACAGTGTTCTTACTCTGGCTATAAATTAACATTCTTTTTTGCTTTCGGCTTTTTTTTTTTCTATTGTTATCTTTTGTTTCATTCATATGGTGCAGAATGAAATTTCAGCCTTTTAAATTCATTTTTCCTGAGAAGATTCTTTCCAGAACCACTTGTTTCCCAAGAATCTTCAGACATATGTTTATGATTTCTCCAGCAAAAGGGGGTCTACAAGGCCTGTAATATCTTGATGCTAATTGTAATCATTTTACTCAATCCAGAAGTCAGTGATTATTTCTTATGGACATCAGCTAAACTGAGTCATCTTCAGATGGCAGCTTTATGGAGATGGGAGCAGGAATTTTTTTTTCCATCATCAAGGCAGATTTGACTTGCCTCACTGAATAACCAGAGTGAAAGATGGGGAGTAAAAAGGGCTCTAATTCTAGTGTGATTATGAAGTCATGATTCCCCCCTAGAGCCATTCCCCATGGATCAGGGTAAAGAGGATCTGGCCTTTTCGCCTGGCTTTATGACTTCTGGTCTCCACAGTAGACAAAGGTAATGCACAAATATTGCTGAGCTATGGTGTAAATGTATTCAGCAAAATAAAACTGACCTCTTCTGCTTCAGTTCCTTTATTCATCACACCCCCCCAAGAAACCAAAGAAAAGCTACTCCTCTGCTTTTTATATGAGTTTTCTTCAATAGGAATTTGAAGCTGTTTGAAAAATGTTTGAGAGCATTGAAAAGCATTCTATCAACTGATACTCTGTACAGATGCTAAATTATTATCTTTTGATGTACAAATGAGAGATACTAATTTGTCTGTGTTCACTGTTGTTTTCTTGGGTTTTGTTCTGCAGGGTGAGCAAGGAGATCTGGGAGAAACAGGTTACTCAGGAGAAACTGGTTTTCCAGGCCCACAGGTAACTAATAGAACTTCTGAGTTGTTTTTATGTTAGTTATGGAGAAAATAAATTTTCTGCCTTGATGTTTTGTTTGTATTTTGGAAAGCTTTGCTAACTTCAACTAATGAATATTATAAGTAAGACTCCTTCTTGGCAAATCTTTTCTGTAAACCTAAGGAATTAAATCTGGCAAGTTACACAGGTGCAACTTCTAGTGAAATTAAAAGAGGAGCATGAGTAGCAAAAATAAGTAATTTAGCCAACACATCTCCAACTTACGTGATATTATCAAGCAGATATTGTCAAAATTAATTCATTAGAAATTGCCAACAATAAATACATAAAACCTATTGCATTGACAAAACCAGTGAGAAAGCATTGTGTTTAAAAAATTTGATAGGTGGAGTAATTTTGAACAGAATTATTGTGATAGACTTCTTCGGTGCTTGAGTTTAATGCCTTGCTCTAACTTTTAAAGATGTTAAAGTTTAAAGATGCTTTTAACTTACATTTTAGGATGGAGAAAGCATGCCTGGTTGATATTAGACTGCTTATAGCTCCCTTGGTATCCTTAGACACCTCAGTGGGTCTCTGAATCAGACTGTCAGGCCATCTCAGGTGCTTCAAAGAGGCAAATCCTTATAACAAAACTGCAAGAAGTTTCACCTCTGGGATTCTGGTCATTGCAGCAACATGATTGTCGTTGAAGGGCTGTTAACATTGAACTGACTTTTTGTTTCAATGTCTTCTTTACATCAGGGCCCAAGAGGACCACAAGGGATCAGAGGACCTCCCGGACCACAAGGCATGCCAGGCCCTCTGGTTAGCTTTAAATAATATATTCCATCTGTAACCTTCAGGGCATTTCATTATCAGTGTTGATATTGTTCTTATAAAGAGTTTTCAAAAAACTTATAAAAAGTAGAAACAGGGATTTTTGGTGTAATACTTAAGAAAACTGATTTGCAGTCTCATATGGTAAAATAACAGCCTTGAAAATAAATTTAGGTGTGTGAATTGCAAGTGCTAGGGTGTGATGAGGTTGTAACTATCTGCTGAACTTCTCACTTTTGTGATGCTGTTGATTTTGGAGATGCTTGTCCTGGAATTACACCATTGTAACTCAGGACTGAATGTCCTGTGCTGTCAGCCTTGATCATCTGTTTCTGTCAACTAATGATGCTCATGCTTACATAGCCAATTATATATATAGACTAATATTTTTTGCACATATTCACTAGTTATCTATGTAGATTGAAAATAACATTTATGTCGTACTTGATAACATTTTGAGAATTTTATGGCAGTTGTACAGATGACAGGACATAAGTAGAATGATAGCTTGACCAGTAGCTCTTACTTGTGGTCCGCAAAAGCCCAATATTTTTACTGATTCTATAGTAATTTCAAGTGCCAATGAATCCTTGAATGCAGTGAGCCCTTAATTTTTTTCACTGTGCACATTTTAACTGTTGCTTCTTATTACAGGGTAGTCTGGGAATGCCTGGTTCACCTGGCTCAGTTGGAAAGTTAGGTGTAAGAGGAGCAAAGGTAAAGATTTTCAAATTGCAGCAATCTAACGGTGTCATTCATTCAAGACTGACAAAGAAGCATGGACTAACAAAGAGTTCAGTGCTGTGAAACATGTGCAGAATGTAATGTTTTTAAGATATTTTTCACTTGCATGGCAGGACAAGTGATGTGCTTAATGTAATCTTACACATATCAGAACTATACTAAGTTTTTAGTATTGCCATGATCACTGTTGTTAAATGCTCATGTGGTAATGGTTCTAAATGGGACCTGCCTTCTCACAAAATGGAGCAGAAATAAGGCAGTGTTGACCCTTGTGGTTTTTTTATGATTCCTAGAGTCTGTCCAGTCCATTGAAAATACTCACCAGTGAATCGTAGAATGTCTCATCTTGGAAGGGATCCATGAGGATCAAGCCCAAGTCCTTGCTTCTTGTATGACTACCTAAAACTAAACCATAAAGAGGATCATTCAGATGCTGCTTGAAGTCTGACAGGGTTTGTGCCATGACCACTTTTCTGGGGAGCCTGTTCCAGTGACCAACACTGGATCAGTGACTTCACCCTTAGGTGAAGAACTGTTTCCTAACGTCCAATCTGACCTTCCCAGTTCAAAGAACCATAGCTGCTTATTTTAACTTTGTTTTTCTAAAGATTCCAAACCAAGGAATCAGAGGACCAGGAACTTTTGCTGTTATGGTATCTATTTTGGAGAAATGCACATGTTGAGAAGAACTGAATAAACATGAAGGCAAACAGAAAGGCTTATACTAACAGGTTGTTATAACTGGAGTTCACTTATAATAAATGTTATCCTTAACTTACCTTTCCTTTATGTATGTTGATATGTGAGATTTTATTTAATAAAAATAACTCGTTTTAGGTGCTGTTGCATATTTGAATCTAAAAATCACAAATAGCAGCCATCTAAGCCTTTCCATCTCTTTCAAGGGTTGTAACTTTAGTGACAGAGAGGTATCAGAAGGTCAAAGTGCTGCCATGGAAAGAATCACTGTGGGAAAACAGATATTAAAACAGTGACTAACATTGGGAAGATATATGGGAATTTCCATCATACATTCCATTTTGTCACTCTGGTTTTGTGCTGTTTAATATTAGGGACTTTGTTACAAAAAATGTTCAGTTAGAAAGTGAAAACAAAAATGGAACTGAAGAAAAAAAACCCTGAAAGAGGGCTAAGAGCACAGTGCAGACAGCCTGCTTGAGAAATGTCATTTGCTATCAACAGGTGCTTCAGGCTGATAGACTTCCAGGATATGTCCTGCTACCATTAATATAATTTTTTCCGAACCCCACTTTTTTTTTTTTAATTTGTAATTTTTTATTACAATGGGAGCTTTATTGAACTTTGAGGTTCAACTGCATGAATGCTCAGCATATTCTGATTTACCAAGTCCTTTCCAGTTCTACCATGTGGAGCAGTCCATGAAACATGGTCTGTAATGGAATACTTTTGCCCAGTATCAAGTAGTCTATCAAATGTATAGGCACACTTCAGTTTAACAGGCAGGTTTCCGTTTCAGAAAGAAGAATTCTTCTGAATGAGGCAAATTAATGGCTTTTGTGTTTCAATTATAACAGGGTGAACCTGGTGACCCTGGAGAGAAGGGCTTAGCTGGGCCCCCTGGACAGAGAGGCATTCCTGTGAGTTTTCTGCTCTAATTCAGGACCCCTGTATTTTAATGCCTATCTATCTGAATCAGTAATGCCCATTCCCTTCTATTTTCTCTATTTGATACAATTAAAATTATTTCACTTTTGGTTCTCAGTTTCCTTATAGACACCAGATTTCTTGTGGGCTAGAGACAGTATGTTTCCCCTCAAATTCTTTAGAAGAGAGAAAGTATGTAAAAGGTAGGGCACACAGCAGAAAGGAACTATGATCTCTATCCTTCTTTTTCCTCTACAGTTTTTGCCATTGTTTTCTAATGTTTTTAGACTGTGTTTTGATAGCTTGTCCAACTTCATCGGTCTTAGTAGCTTCGGCAAGTCACTGTAATGGGACAATCCTAATTCCAAAATGAAATTGGATAAAAACCTAATCCTCGATTAAAAGCTAACTCATAGTATATTTAACCTACACAGGGCATGGATGGCAGAGATGTCTATGGTGCTGAAGGAAGCAAGGGAGCAAAGGTATGTGCTTCAAGTCAGAGAGTCTCTCAGACTCCATTCTACTGTGTTACCAAACATGATCATCCATATTTGATTAAAAAGAAATGCAAGATATGCAAAGTGCATTTCTAATCTTATCTAATCAAAGTGCATTTCTAATCTCATCCTGAGCCTCTCATTTCAGTGAGAGGCTCAGGATTACCACAGTCCTTGTGTGACATTCTTCTGTAGCATATTCTTTTGAGGACCACTCACTCCTACACTTTCCCTGTTGTGTGTATATATATATGTGGAGGATTGTACTTGCAGAGCACAGTACTTGCTTTTCACTTCAGCCTGCCTGACTGAACATTGCTATGGGCAAGTGTTGGTGGGCTGGCCACTGTGGGCTCTTTTAATTTTTCTTGTTTCGGAGGAGGTATTCTCTAACTACCAAGGTAGGGGTGATACTCTCCAAATATCCTCACTGTTTTCATGTGAATTTTTTTCCTTGTGTTCCTACTGTCAGCTATAAGATCTGAGGATTAACCTCTGGATTGTTAAGAAACTCTTATAACTCCCTTCACAGTGCTGATAAAAAAAAGTAATGAAATGCCTTCCTCTCTAAAATTGTACAAGAATTCAGCTAAATTAAAAAGTATACAGAAAGTATGAGGTCAAAATCATGGTACCAGTGGATCAGTCCATGTGCAAAGTGGTCAGGACATTGGAAACAGCTGCAGCTCTCCTTTCAAAGAGTTTGTGCAATATTGCAACACTAGTCCTTTCTTGTTGCATGTGAAACAAAAAGGGTCCAGTGAATCTCACTGGTAGGCTCATCTGTTTCACTCTCCCTTTCTGTGAGAGAATCAGAGTGCTGCAGAAAACTGCAGAAAAGATATGAAAGGCTTTCTAGGAGCCTCTCCAATAGATGAACTCTTTTTTCTTAAATGGCTTTTTGGTAAAGTGGCTCTTGATACTTCTTATTTTCTAATCTCTTTTCTTACCTTCTTAGCTCTAACAATTTTCTTCGATGGCAGGGTTTCATAGGTTACACACATGTTATATGCAAGAGGACAAGGAAATATATAAGTAGCATGAATTCCAATGTTTAGAAAAGATACACTTCACTTCTGATTGGTTTTTGTGAGAGTTTGCCTTTTTCTCATGGAGGAACAAAGAACACACTAGAAACTGAAGTAACTGAAAACAGTTGATGAATTGACTTAGAGTAAGCCAAGGAAATATCATGGTATCATTGTTTAATCTGGGTGGTATAAATTTTTGAAACTACATTCAAACACTGAGTTCTTAATCTGAATTCACATGCTACATGGGAGTTCCTCTGCATGCTATTAGGAGACATGAATAAGTTTTGATAAAACACTTACTTGAGAAATGGAATATTCCCGAAAATTTAGAAACTGATGAAAATTCTGAAAATGCCCTTCCTTTAGGTGAACAAGGTATTAATCTAAAATTATGTCATTCAAGACCAGAGTAGCAGCCACTATCACTCGGATTACTTGTAAAGCTGAGAATAATTTTGAAATTGTTTTTGGTTTAAAGACATCAAACAGTAACCAGATCACAAAGTTCTAGATTCTTATGAAGTCTTTGTCCTTTCTTTTCATAGGGAGAATCTGGATTCATGGGATATCCTGGTCCAGAGGTATGACTAAATGGGCATATTTCATTTCTTTTTGTCTTGTTTTACATTATTCTTCTTTGTTATAAGAATAATGTTGTTGCCTGTGTTTCTGCCAGTCTTCTTCTTTCCAATAAATTCTGGATTTCATTTATTTTTAGGGAGAAGAAGGAGATCAGGGCATTCCAGGAGCTGAAGGACCCAAAGGAATTAGGGGTAGAAGAGTAAGAATGATAAATCTGCTAACTCTGTGAGAGTTCTAAAAGTAAAACCGTTACACCCAAATGTTTTTTATCAAAAGTTTTTAAATTTGTTACCCTTCTGATCTTTTATTGCCATAATTTTGGCGAGAAGTCTTGAGAAAGTGCAGGTCAAAATCTTCAGAAGTGTTAGTTGCTAATAGTTGTTAGGAGTTTAGACTATCTTTATGAAAATGCAGGATCCAACTCAAAGTATCATTACAGAGGGTTTTTTTTCCCTGATGAAGTTTGGTACCTGTGCATGCAATTGTAAAGAATAATATATTGTATTTCTATTTTTAGGGTAATTCTGGTACACCAGGTTCCCTGGGAGATCCAGGTGACCAAGGGCCATCAGGACCTATGGTAATTTTTTTTTAAATAAAATTTTTATTTTTAAAAAAAATCACTCTTAAATTCCTCTTAAAATTACTATTAGATTAATGGAATATCTAATAGTGTTTCACATGGTAAACTGTGTTTAATCAGCCTGGCAGTTGCATGGAGTTATGTCTTGCCTGTGGATGTGTATACACAGAGGCACCTGCAGCTGGAAATGGAACTGCAACAATACAATGATGGCCAGAATTTCTTCCACAGTATTTGGTATTTTCTTCAGGCTGTGTGCATATCTAATTAAAAGAACAGATAATACTGACATATAGAACTGAATCGGTCTGCTGAATGCCAAGACTTTTTTTTTTTTGTTTTAATTTAAAAAGAAAAGCCAGGTAAAATGAAACTTGCAGTTACAGGCACTTATTTAAATCTTAAATTGACTATAACCAGTTAATCCATAATACAGGATGTCTTGATGTACTTTTCAGTGTCTGTGTTCTGCATTTTATACAACAAAATGTTTTATTCTCTGCTAAGCAGGTGAAAGGATTGTGGATTTCAATAGGATTAGGAAAATCCCTGTATGTGTCTATCTTTATCCTGTGGCAATTCTGAAAATTAGCTCCATAGTGACCAGAAACAATCCCTACTGTTAATGATTTTCTTGTTAAACTTTCTTAAGCTTACTCTTTCAATTTGAATGTGGGAAATTGTTGATAATATTGTCTTTACCTGTATAACATGGCCCACAGGATGTGTGCAACTCAGTAAACATTTTTTTCCCTTCTCATTACACTGGTTGGTTAATGAATGCACCTGTCCCAATTTATTCTATGATGCTAGGAACAAGAATGGTTAGGAGTGCCAGCTGGAGCACATTTCCCTCTCTGCTGCTTGGCCACTCACAAAATTTACAGATAGATCTTATGAGTTGATAAGCCACAGCTGTAGGCCTTGCCAGTCCATGGTCCAAGAAATGTTAAGAGGTATTTCAAGTTCAAGATCTCCTCTTCAAGTGAGGATAGAGCTTGGGATGTATGGGCTTGGTGGGGTTATTGCTGTAGCAGTGCATCAGTGAAATGAGAAAATGAGAACCTTGTAAGAGATGGAAGAGATAGAAATGCAGGAAGAGGTACAGGCAGTAGACAGGGCCAGCCAAAACAGGCTTGTTTTACCCATCCTTGGTGGTTTGATTATCCATATGTGTCAAGTCTGCACAGCTCAGTCACCACCACTGACTTGCCATCAGCAGCATTCTTTAGGACCCAGGCAATTCACAGTTAACTCTTGCTGAACAGTACCAAAGAACATGGACCTGCTGGGAAACATGAGAAAAAAGCATGGAATGACAGTGATGGTGCTAGCAGCAAGACAGCAGAGGAAGTGAGGAAGGTGGCTCAGGCAGATGGAGGAATGGAAGATTAACTGAAAAGGGAAAGAACAAATATGGAGACAGGGTTGTAATTTAGAGATGTAAGGAAGTATACAATTTTGTTAAACTGTAGTGTTATGGTAATGAGAGGGTGAGAAAAAGAAGTGGGATGGGGAGTTCAAATTTTTCTGCTGTATCTCATTGCATCTCCATGGGAGTAAGGGAATTTTGTAATAATCTTCTTACGCATCTGAAATGCACATATCGTGAGTACTCAAGCTCCCTTAAAAATTAGTTATTTTACCTATATCTCATTCCTATTATGAAGATTAAACTATACTTTTATTTTGAAATAAAAGGTGCTTGGAGTGCTGCTGTTTTTCCACAGCTCCCAAGGAGAAAGTTGCAGAGTAGGCAAAGGTGTCATGATGTGTGTATGGTCTGCAGGATCTTTCAAGGTAGAACTCTGGGGATTGTAATGTGCAAGAGGAGAGGGAAAGCTTGTCACACACCAGATGTTGGAAAATATGTGAAGTGCAAATAACAGAACCATAGCACAGAAACTGCTGTTTATAAGGGAACACAATTCTGAATTATACTGCTCCCCAAGAGCAACAAATATTGAACATTTAAAAACCATCAAGGAAAATGGACTGACAATTAAATCTGACAAGTAGCCTGCAGCTCTGACCAGGTCCACAGAAATCTATGCTGGGAACTGCTGTCTCCTCTCAAATTCATAAATGATTGCTGGCAAACACTGTTTATCTGCTTTTTCTTTGGGCTACAGAGTAACACATGGGAATACATTAGCAGAGTCTGATTTTTTGGACCTATGTTTAATTTGTTTCAGGGTGCCAAGGGACCGGTGGGCACCATTTTAATGGAAGTAAGTAATCACCTTACAGCTAACTATACTGCATGGAATTGTCTGGTTTGGTTTCCATTGATAATCACTGACAGCAATGAGCACATTTACTGTTATAAAATAGTATCTTTTCCATGTGTTTGTCAGAGTGTGCAGTGGGTTCTTCCATTCTGCAAACAACCAAGGTATGAAAAACATTTATGTATGTGGATTAACACCATGTCCAAACTTTTACAAACTGTTGGACAATTAATATTCATTTATCTGTTTCTTCTCATATCAGTTTACACAATAACTCATGTTAGGGTTACTATTCTCCTTTTGTAAAGGAAGGCATTTCTTGAGCAACAGTTATTTTCACTGGGAATTGCAGTGCAGGATTTCTTCAGAATCCTAAACTCATGTAAAATGAACACTTCTGAATGAAGGCTTCATTAATCCTTGCATGGATGACTACCTGCAGGCAGTACTATTGCAGGTGTCCAGAGGTCATCCTCTACTCCTTCATGGACTTCTCACTTCCTATGTGAGTCATTATTGCAGTGTCCATTGTTTGGGGAAGTGCCATTGGCTAATGACATCTTCGATCAGTTTATTACACAAAATAAAGAATGGATGGCACTCCTTCATAAAGAATTTGGTGATTGTTTTAATGCTTCAGAACATCATTAAATGCCAACAGAGCATGTCTAAAAAAATATGCTAGTTTCTGCAGCAAGGGGAGAGAGTCCCTGTACTATCTGCTACAAAAAGGGTCTGGACTCTGTGATTCTGTGTTTATTGTAATGAAAGTTATTTTAGGAGCTGGGGTACATTCAGCTCAACCAACAGTAAGATTCCCAGTCTGGGGTGGTCTGGGATTTGCCATTAATTAATTTTTTTAATTTTTGAACCTGCAGCCTTGTGAACTTGTGAATTTTACCCGAAAAAACTGCCGTAAGTGGGGAACACCTTCTTTTACCTCTGATTTCACCTAGTCACTCCTCCTAAATGGAACAGCCTTCATTGGAAACCCTTATAAACTGGTAGTTTGTATCTGGGTTCAGTTTGACTAGTAATTGTTAATTGTGAGAGGGTTTCAGCAGGTGTATGAAGCAGACTTATGCTTTTTGCTCATTTTTCCTATCTGTTTATTACAAAAATTATAACAAATATCTCTTCCTCATTAAAGATTAAACAAATATCTGGCATTGTGCCAACACCCTTTGGGGTGCTCTCTGAGAAAAGACAGTATTTGTGTATCAGCTGTCCCCCAGATTAGGTGTGCTCATTCTCAGATATGTGTGCTCAGCAGAACCCAGAATAATTTTTAAAATTCTTATAAATTAAAAATAAAATTGCAGTAAAAAAAATTACTGCACTAAAAAGCAGTGTAGTAAAATTGCACTATTTGATTGTAAAAGAGTAATATGGTCTTGCACTGACAGACTCTGTCAGTTGTCTGAACTTTGGCCAGGCTCTTCATTGAAAGCTAGTGAATAAGTCACTATTTTAATGCACATGAGTCCAAAATAATTTAATTACTCTCCCTCTCTTCCTTCCAGCATGCTCGTCAGGTAAGCCCATCTAGTCTCTGAATCTATATTATTCTATAGATTTAAAGAAGAAACTAACAATGTTTGAGTTGTGGAAAGGTTCTCACGTAACTTTTCTGCTTCAATATACAGACACATGCCCAGCTTATCCAACTGAAGTGGTTTTTGCCTTGGATATGTCTGATGATGTCACACCAGCTGCATTTGAAAGAATGAGGAACATTATTATGTTATTGCTGAAGACCATTAAGATCAGTGAAAGCAATTGCCCAACAGGTGCTCGTGTCTCTGTTGTTTCTTTCAATACCAACGTGCACTACCTCATCCGATTCTCTGAATTCCAAAAAAACAACTTGCTGCTACAAGCCATCCAGAGAATCCCACTAGAGAGATCCAGTGGGAAACGAAATATTGGGGCAGCCATGAGATTTGTTGCAAGAAATGTCTTCAAACGTGTTCGTCAGGGCATCCTCACAAGAAAAGTTGCCCTGTTTTTTGCCAATGGTCCATCGCAGGATGATGTTGCCATCAGCACAGCTGTGCTTGAGTTGAGTGCCTTGGATATCACTCCAGTGGTTATTGCCTTCAGTGAGGTGCCAAATGTCAGACGTGCCTTCTCTGTAAGTAGAGCCTATTGAAAACTGAGTCAGTCACCCACTTGCTGAGTATTTGCTAGGATTTGAGTGAATCCTGTTCTCCAACCTAAATCCTACAGGAACTATCCAATCCCTTACTAGAAAAAGATACATTGAAGATTACTATTTTAGCAAAGCAATAGTGATTCACTTGACCATAGTGATCACCATCTGACCTTTTTCTGAACATGAATTATAAATCTCTTTTTTAATTAATCTGATTTTAGGGCAAAGCACAGAATTTCCATAATGTGTTAATTTCACTTATTTACCTATGCCATTGTATTTCTGAAGTTGTAACAAGTAATAAAAATTTAACTAACAAACTCTGGCCCTAGTTTCCAGAAAAATTAGTAGAAGGTTTCAAGCATGACTTCTCTTTTTCCAAAGAAATTTAAATTAGCAGAGCCCCTTTTGATATCTTTATTGCCATTTGTACAGGAGAAAATTATGAAATTTTGTTTTAAAATATGACTTCATCTAAAAGATAGTAAACAAAAATAAATAGTTAATTTTACAAGGTACAAAAGGAAAGCAATTATGTATTTATTTAAGGTTTCATAATATAGATTGCATGTTGTCTGTCTTTTCAATTTGTTTCAATATCATCTGTGCTCAGTTTTAACTTTTTCAACATAAAATTCATGCCAGCTGCTGTTTCCTCAAAACTGTCCCTCTAAAAGGAAATATGTTCACTCGTACATGATAAAAAGTACAAAACTTGGAGTCTGAGTTCTGATCTAGCAACATCTAAGTCAGTCCTCTATTATTTATACTATATTTATTCTCCTGTAGCCTCATATTTATTAGTTGATTTATGTATTTTTCTGGCTGAATGATAATTTAGCAGAATGAAAAATTTCTGCTGACACATGAGAAGGAACCTTATGGTTTATTGCCTGGGCTATTCCACAGGATAAACAGGAGCAAGAATCAGTATTTTCTTTACTTAATATAAGCAGATTTCAACTCTGAATGCATGTGATGACATCTGGTGACTTTACATAAATCTCTCTTCAGAGTAGAAGAGTTTAAAAGAGCTGCTTAGCAGGGGGAAAGGCAAAAAATTCACTGCCCAGCACTCCTTTAAGTCTACAGTGATGGCTAGGCAACTGACCTCACCAGCACCCACAAGTAAATACAACTTCCCTTTTCCTTTCAGAGGGACTTCTGCCCTTGAGAGGTGGTGTAATCTCTATGATCCTACAAGTCTGTAGCCACAGATACTTACTGGCTTTACTTTGCTTAAGGAGCTTCTGTTTAGAGACCATATGCAGCCATTGCCAATTCTAATTCCTTTGAAGAGTTCTATCCGTAGCATTCTTTACAGATGTTAATCAGAAATTAATTGTGTGGTGTGTAACACACAAAGCCAAAGTTTTATGCAAAGAAGTAATTATTTCTTTGCTTACCATTATACCTTATTCATATATGTTCATTTCCTATAATACTGGTGATATTTTAAAGCCATTTTTATCTTAGTCTACTAGGAAATACTTTTCCATTGGATCACATCTGGATGAGGTTGGGTGGTGGTCAGTGAAATTGTAGAATGTTGGAGCATCTTCAGGGTTCCTCGAGCATTTATGTGGTCAAATCTTCCCCTGTAAAAGATTGTCTTTCCTCAGATGTTCTCAGGAAACACATAGGTCATTCTCATGCTAGAACATTCTAATGCTAGAATTTTCCCTCCAAGAAATCATATTCACTCTTTGTCCAAGAAAAAGATGAGATATTCTACCCTTTTCTCTGTAGAAAAATAACACCCTATTAAGAAAAGAAAAAGTGATAATCCTTCCCTGGCTGAAAAAAAAAAGATAAAAGAGAGTCTTCAGGTATTTCACCTTTCTTCTGAATGTTGCTTTTGTGTCTGCTTTAAAACACAGATGGATGACACAAGAAGATTTCAGTTATTTGTTTGGGAAAGACAAGAAGATGAAAATTTGGAGGGCATCACATATTGTACACTGTGCTTTGGTAAGACATTTTGCAAATTGCATCTGTTGTATTGGTCTATTTACCATTTCAATAACAAATTCTATAGCTTTTTTTTCTTTTTTTTTTTTTTTTGCAATGTGATTGTGGGGAATTTTTCTGGTACACCTTAAACACACCTGTGCTTAAATAGAAAAGAAAAATATTAATGAACTGGTCAGAATCCTACTGCCATAAATGATTCTACAAGAAGTTTGCAGAGATGTATTAAGAACTGTGTGGTTGGTTGCATGGAGCAAGTCAGCCCAGCACTGCAGGCAATAGGGATGTCTGAGTGTTCCCATTCCAGGATGGCTACAAGAGAGTGCTATGGCTGTTTCTTATAATTTCCAAGAGAAACTTCACTCCTTTACAGAGGAAACTTTACTCCTTTTTCTGTCTCTGACATTCCAGCCAGTTGAACCCTTCTGCAACTGGGTCTTCTTACCCTCTGTGACAGATCAATTTTAACTTCCTCTTCAGTGGATGGTGAGAAATAGAATCTCAAAATCACAAAAGCTGTTTAATTAATTTCTGTCTCAGCCATGTGAAATAAATTATTGTGTTTAGTATTTCCTTGTTAACAGAAATGCACTTATAATAGCAATAGGATTTTAGGAAGGCAGGCTCATTTGCTGTAAGTTCTATGCTGTGAGAGGGGGAGAAGCTACTAAATGACAATATGTCAAAATGTTGAACAATGATCTGAGATGAAAAAACAGATTTTGATTCTTTGTCCTTTACAATGTTCAGATTTCAACAGAAGAAAATTTCTCCAGGGAACTGTTATCTATGAAATTTTACCTTATGAGTGTTTTTCTGCTCTCATGCATGAATAATTTCCCTTGGTACCTCAAAACCTTCTTCAGCAAGACTCATCTGTTGTTCCTTACTAGAACAAAAATATTTCAAGCTCCTGTTACAAATGGAAGTAGGGGTTTAGAAAAGTCCTTGCTTTTTTCCCAGGCCTCTGGCAGCAGGCAATAGCTTTATTGAGTCGGCCAGCACATCAAAGTCACTCTCATTCACAAGTTCTTTAATAATGGCTGATTTGCTCTATTATAGAATGAATTATTTAATTAATAGACAGAAAACTAAGAGACATAAGTCTTAAACCAAACTAATGCTACACAGGAATAAGGACAAAAAAAGAAACTACTAGTAGATATATACAGCATGAGGTTAAAGGTACCTATTAATGTTACAGCTAATGAAGAAATAATATAACTTCAATGGATTCAATGTATCTGACACATCCAGCTGTTGTGGGGCACATACACATCGAGATATTTTCCCTCAATCCCTTGGGAATTAACCACAGAACCTGCATCCAGGCTCTGGGGAGAGGTCTCCCACAGTTTCAGAGTGTGTGTGAATAGAAGGCTTCTGCCTCTGTGATAACTCTGTGATAACTGTGTCTTTTATAGTTTGTTAAACAGTGTCTTTCAGTCAAGAATATTTCCTTTATCTCTTCCCACATCTGTTCTCCAGACTAAGATGTTGATTCTTAGCTGAGGTCTGAGCCCTTTTGGAACCAGAGATAACCCCTTGCTGGGCCTTTCAGCCTCTAGGTTATCTCTTTGTAGACCAACTCTCTGTGGTAAAGAGGAGGGGGTGTAGAAATCCTGCCACAGCTCCCAAATTGATTAGAGGGGGTTTTTTGTTTGTTTTTTGGTTGGTTGGGTTTTTTTGTTTGTTTTGGTTTTTTTAGATCAAAGTTTGGGAAAAATTAAAAAGCTTTTGTAGTCGGTTGACCCTGTCTGGATGCCAGATGCTCCCTCCACATCTGGGCAGGGGATAAGGAGATAAGGACAGAGAGAGATCACTCATCAAATGCTGCCATGGGCAGAACAAACTTGAATTACAAATATTAATTGAATTTATTTCTAACAAAACAAGAGCAGGCTAACAAAAAGTAAAATTAGACCTTAAAACCACCTTCCCCCCTACTCCCTCCTTTTCAGCTCTGCTGTCTCCCTACCATCAGCACATGGAGATGGGGAATGGGAGTTATGGTCAGTTCATCACACCTTGGTTCTGCCACTGCTCAGGGAGAGCATGGCATCTCTCCCGTGGAAGATAGTTCTTCATGAACTTCTTCAACAGGAGCCCATCCCAGGAGTAACAGTTCTCTGCAAACTGGTAAAATGTGAGTTCATCCCATGGGCACCTGTCCTCTCCTAACTGCTGCAGCATGGGTCACTCTTCCATGGGGTACAGTCCTTCAGGCGCAGGATCACAAGGCTTGCCAGAAAACTTGCTCCAGCCTGGGCTCCTCTCTCCATGGGTCTGCAGGGCCCTGCCAGGAGCCTACTCCAGCATGGGTCTCTCACAGGTTCACAGCCTCCTCTCAGGCGTCCACCTGCTCTAGCGTGGGGTTCATCTACAAGCTGTAATTAGATCTCTGCATCCCTGTGGATATCCATGGGCAGGGGCACAGCTGCCTCACCACGGTCTTCACCAGGGGCTGCAAGGGAATCTCTACTACAGTACTTGGATACCTCCTCCCCTCCTTTTCCACTAACCTTACTGTCTGCATAGTTGTTTCTCTCATATATTTTTACTCTGCTTTTCTACAGCCTCAATTAAATCTGCACAATAATGGTTTTTTGTCTTCTTCTTAAAAATGTTATCACAGAGGCATGTCTGCCATTTCTAATTGGCTTGACCAGTAGCACATCTCTTTTGGAGCTAGCTGGCATTGGCTCTGCTGGACATGGAGGAAACTTCCATCAGCTCTTTACAGAAGCCACCCCTGTAGTGCCCCCCACTACCAAAACTTGGCCATACAAACCTAGTACAAATCTACAGGACTTTGTGTGAAATTTTTATAAATCATTGCTTTTGTTGTATTGTTAAATAGTTCACTGCCTATTGGGTCTTCCTCTTTAGATAAATGCAATCCAAGAACCAACTGTGAGGTGCCTTTTTCTCCCCTGGTTCAGATGGATATGGATATAACTTACATCATGGACAGCTCATACAGCATTAGCAGTGAAGAGTTTCAGAGAGCCAAAGACTTTGTGAGCAACATGGTGGATCAGTTTGTCATTTCCTCGCAGCCAAACGAATCATATGGAGGCATCAGAGTGGCACTGGTGCAGCAGGCTCCCAGGGGCTTCCTGCCTGACAGAAACCAGACACCTGTGGCCTTGGAGTTTGACCTGGTCACATACAGCAATAAAGATTTGATGAAGAAACACATCCAAGAGTCCGTTCACCAGCTGGAAGGGCCATCAGCCATTGCTTCTGCTCTACAGTGGACAGTTGAAAACGTATTCTTTAAAGCCCCCAGACAAAGAAAACACAGGGTCATATTTACAATAGTTGGAAGCAAAACAAGCACGTGGGACAGAGAAAGGCTGAGAGAGATTTCACTTGGAGCCAAGTGCCAAGGGTTCACCTTATTCAGTCTTGCACTTGGCAGTGATGTGAGTGACAATCAGCTGATGGAGCTGTCAAGCTCCCCCACCGATCAGCACTCACTGACACTGGGCAGGTTTTCCAGCCCGGAGATGGCGTATGCTCAGAGGTTTAGCCGGGCATTCCTAAATCTTCTACAACGTAAGTATCACACAGCAGCATTTGCTTCTCTTATGGAAAGAAAGACAAATGTTGTGTAGAAAAAGGTAGTCAGTGTATATGTGCTATCATTCAGTTCCTGGTCATAACTTTGCTGCTAATCATTCATGATTAGTTTACCTCAGATGTTGGACATCGACAAAAGTGCCAGTGATGACAGAACAGCATTCTATTCTAAAGTAGTCTTTTCCCTTTAAGTTTTTATTTAATGTGTGGCTTTGTGTACTCCGCTTTCACTAAAGACAGACCATTCTTCAGCTAAGAGAACACTGCCATATTCCTGATTTAGGCCCACATTTCTCCTCAGACCATTGGCAAGTCCAGATCTACTGAGCTGTTCATGCCTATTTTAGGCTTTGGGACAGGTACAAGATAAATATTTTGCACATTTGACCTTAACCTCTCTGCAGAGCAGAGACAGGACTTGCTTTTCAAGACACATTCGTGAAAATGCTTAGTCTTAGATGCTTTGACATGGAAACAAGAGAATAGCAAAAAGGAAATTGCCACATTTAAAATCCTCATCAGAAGCATATGCTTGGAGATGTCAAAGTTTCTATAGAAGGATAAATAGTGTTTTAAAGAGCAAGACAAAAATATAAAAGATTAGTTCAGGAGTCATTCTCATCTATCTGATCTCTATAATAATTTTCATTTTTCTGGGTAGAGTGTCAGTCACTCTGGATATAGTGTGTTACTTGTTGAAAGATGCAAACTCCAATTCACAAAAACAGCCATGTAGTGGTTTTTATTAATCCTACTTTTGAGGAATTTAAAACTCACCCCTGCCACCTGTGCTTTCTCACAGAAGAAATGAACAGTTATCCTTCACCTGAACTTCAAGAAGAGTGTGAAAACTTAGATCGGGGAGACATACAACAGGAAGCATCCCTGACTGAAAGGTTGGAAATTGCCTATTTAACTTCTTGAGTGCATACCTCTGAATGTAAGATTTATCCCTTTGGGTTAGTTTTTTCTTTCAAAGTAGTTATAACAGAAATGGGATTGGGGTCAAAAGTTTTTTTCATGTTTTTCAGAAGGAATGAACCAGATGCATTTTCTAAGGTCATATTGGTGCTTAAATTTTCCCCCCCCTCTCCTTGGAAGGATATCTTTTCCTGGAATGGCTGAAAGTGGTTCCAGTCAAGTTTTAGAAGACATGGAAAAAAATGGAAGTCGAGTCATGAAGAGTATAAAAGAGAACACCAAAGAACCTGTATACACAGTGCCAGAAATGAGAGATGATTTTGAGAAGAATGAGTATTTCACAGAGGAAAATGCTAAAAGGGAAAAGCCTCAAGAGTGTGGAAAAGCTCAGGAGAAGAACAACAAAAACTTAGAGACAACAGCAGAAACTAGAAGTGGCTGTAATGATTATGGTATGATTCTAGAATATGAAAATCTTTTTTAATTCAGTAAAAAGATTAAACTGTGAAGGACTCTATTGAATATTTTTACAAGATGAAGAATTTCCAGCTACATTTTTCCAAGGTTTTAGTCATCATATGTTAGTATTTAGTCCAAACCTATATAGTAGTTAAAGATTGAACTACAGGTGTCATTATAACTTCAGTTTTGATTTATAACTTTTTGTAATAATATCATATAAAGTTATAATCCCCCTTCCTAAAATAGCCAATAATTTTAAAATCCCCAAGTTGCTCTGTAATTAGTGAGTTACTCCTGCTGCTAATTTAGCTCAACATGGAGGAACTAATTATATTTCTGCTGCAGTCTGTTCCTGTAGGAAGAAGAGGATCCATCAGCAGAGGTATCAAAATATATATACTTCATGTTTTTAACTGTACTTCCTAATGATACATTTTTCATTGCAGATTTGCCATTAGATATTGGTATGGGAAGCTGATTGTGAAACCGTTTGGCACCAATGTTCTTGTTACACTATTGAGTGAATTTATTGTTTAAACAACAATTAGAGAGAATTTATGTGAAAATAAATGAAAAGGTGTCTGCATAGATTTGGGTGTGGTAGTTCATTTCTACAGATGTTATCCCTTTGTTTTTCATCCCTCTCCACTCAAGAATGGTTCTGGAATTGTAGCCTCATTCAGGATGAGAGAGGATCAGCAACAGGAAGATATGTTACTGTTTATAATTTACTAATAAAATATTAGTAGATAGTTTAACACCTTTGATGAAGTGGTCATTGCACTTAAGTAAGAAACTACCTAAGCTACTTATGAGAACTGTATGAACTGCCTTCCCCAGTCCTGTATTGTAATTAGTGACCCAACTGTTTACTTCTAAAAACATGTAGCCCAGTTCCAGTACTTGTCTTTTGAGAGATGTACTTTGTGCTCATCTCTTGCTTGAGATTTTTGCTTTTCAGTTGATTAGGAGAAGGTTATGTAACTTTAAATCTTTAAGTTGTATTATATTTCTTTATTTCTCAGTTCTTCCTCTTTAATATTGTACAGACACCAAAGTGTAGAGCTGCCTTTCCGTCTTCTTTTGAGTAACTCTGAATTTACATTAGTGAAAGATCATTAGATCTGTTCTCACCAAATACCAGATTGCTACTAAGTATGCTTCTCTCACCTACTTTGCTAATTTATGCAATTTAAATCTGTAATACTTTTGGATTTGGCTAAGAGGCTACCATGGGTAGTTTAACAACCTATGTATACTAATTTATGAAATTTTATTGATGGATACCAGTAGAAGAAGTTGGAATAAAGAAGAGGGGAATTATTAAAAAGTTTATTCTCCTAGTTTCTATGGACCAGGTATAGTTATTTTTCAATCATTAAAAAAGCTTTTTTTGTTAGAAAACTAAACACGTTTTAGCAGTCCTTCTGTTTATGGCAATGAAAAATCTAGTTTCAGACATTATTTCTGGGCAAAGCAATCATAAAAAGAGAGTTTTCAGACTGGCACTGTGGAGTTATAGATGCATACTTAGTGAATCTGTGTAAGACCTTGAACACTGGCTACTCCTTTTGTCTGACAGTGTGCACTGAATGTTATTTTTCCTTGAATTTACAATGCTGAGAAGAGTGGATTTTTCTTTCATTAAATCTGTCTCTTATTTCCCATTTCCAGATGCATGTGACCTTGTTCAAGATAGTGGAGAATTTCAGAATTGCATTTTAAAGTGGTACTACGACAAAGAGCAGAAAATATGTGGTCAGTTCTGGTATGGGGGCTGTGGAGGCAATACAAATAGATTTGAAACACAAGAAGAATGTGGATTCTTGTCTATAGAATCCTCCTAGTGCAGAGACACTTAAATTAACTCTTCAGTTAAACACTATCAGGTTGATGTGGAAAAGGCATTCAAAGAGGAAGCTTTACATACCCACTCAGCTCTCATGTTTCAGCTGAAAGAAATACTTGATTATAAAATTATTATCTGTTCATGTAATTGTGAAAATAAAACTTAGGCTATTTCTCCATTGAGCTAACATGCTGAGTATTGAGAAACTCTTGTTAGCCAACAGTGCACTGTTTCAAAGGCATAAAAGTATTGAAACCCGACTTTCTTCCATAAATACCAAAATGTGCACTTTCTGAATATACTGCATAAAACAAAGCAGTGCCTCAGAGATTTACATGAAATAATATCAGATGTAAGACACTGACATCAAAATGTTTTGATGGGTTTGCTTACATTTATCCTGCTTGTAGAAAATACCAGAAACCATTTAGATCTCAAATTGTAGAACAGAATTTGTAGAACTTAATTCTCTTAAAGGATTTAAAAGATTTATTACCATAGCATCATTCTTGGCTTCTTTTTTTTTTTTTAATGAATAATCCAACATGTGAATAAAATCAATCATTCTCAAATTATTTACTTCTGCTGTTAGTTCTTAAAGCAGGTGTAAGTGTATTCTCATGGTGTGGCTTCCTATTAGTAAATAAGTATTGGTCCCCTGTCCTTGTTACCAGTTGTTCGACAAGTGCTTTTAGTTTAGAACATTATATTTTCGTGGCTGCTCTTGAGTGGAAGAAAAAATCCTGAGGACATCTGATTGAGGATAGTAAATGCAATGCCCTGCAGCAGATTAGGACTTAGCTGAGCTTTTGTACTCTGATGACTTACCCAAATTCTGTTGTTGCCCATTTTATGGCTGCAGAAGTCATGGTGCACTTAATTTTGTCACTATAAGCCATTCTGCAGAGGTGGCTGTACTTACCTGGCATTTTTTTCTTCTGTGAATTCACTTACAAGATATAACAATTGATCTAACAGCATTTTTCTATATGCTCCCTTGGGAAAAAAAAAAAAAAAAGAAAAAAGATTAAACTGGAAGAAAAACTGTAAAAATTATGCAGAAAATGTTTCTTACTGAAGAAAAAAGTGAAATAATGAATAATGACATATATTCCATTTATGAAGATAGATGCCACTGGATATAAACAATATGTGCTGACTTTCTTTAAATGAATTTTAAAATTTCCCTTCAAAAATAGAGGCTTTGGTGACTCAGAGGAATCACATGCACAATAGTGAGCCCTTCCTAGCAAAATGGAAGGTCTGTAGTAATACTGACTCTATGGAAGGAAGGTCTTGTCCACTTGTAGAAGAAATTAGCAGGGAATTTTATGAATGAAGTCATTCTGGTGCCGCTGCTCAGTGCCACTGGACCAGACATACTGAACTTCCATATGAACTGCAGTCAAAGGCAGCCAAGTGCTGTGCCACAGTTGACACTGCCAATGCCTTTTCCTCAACCCCTTTGGTGACAGAGTGCAGGGCTCATTTGGCTTCCACTTGGAGGGATCATTGTACACCTGAAATCAACTGCCCCAGGGATAGTAACAAGGCCTTACTGCCATGGTCTGATCCAGACTGTATTGGAACAGGGTGAAGCTCCAGAAAACCTGAAGGACATTGATTATACCATTGTGTAGGGCAATACAGTGAAAAAAGTTTTTGAGAAAGGGAAGAAAATAGTCAAAATCCTTTTGAAAGCCAGTTTTGCCATAAAACAAAATAGAGTGAAAGGATCTGCACAGGAGATCCAGATTTGTAGTTGCTTCTCCTGGCATCCTGCTTACCCGTGTTGGATTGGATGTTCCTCTAAACATTACGCAACTAATGCTACACAGAGTAAGTGGGTCACACTACTCACGTAATGCGTTCAAACAAGAAACCCCAATCATTCAGGAATGATGGGAATGATCATGAGCTGACCAGAAGACAAAGATTTTGGAATGCCACCTGAGGAGGAGGTAGCACATGCTGATAATGACCCACTCTATAATAAATCAGCAGAATGTGAGGAGGAATATGCCTTGTTTACTGCTGGATCCTGCCATCATGTGGGAAGGCATCAGATATGAAAATCCACTGTATGGAGTCCCCTACTATGAGCCACAGAAACTACTAAAGGAGAAGGTGAATTGAGTTAATTTGCAGAGGTCAAAAGCCATCCAGCTGGCTTTAGATGCTGTTGAATAGGAAAAGTAGTCAGCACTTTATAATGATTTCTGGAGGGCAGCAAGTGCCCTGTGGGCCTGGCTGCAGCAATGGAAGCAGGATAACTGGCAGCATAGGGCTAAGCCCATCAGGGCTGCCACATTGTGGTAAAATATTGCTGCCTCTGTGGAGAATCTGATTGTGCAGGTATGTCATGTAGATGCTCATGTTACGCAAGAGTCAGGCCACTGAAGTGCCTAAGAATAACCAGCAGCTGCCAAGACTGAAGTGGCTCAGGTGGATTTGGGTTTGCAATGTAAGCATGAGTTATTACAATCTCAGTGGGTCCATGACACTTTGGGACACCAAGGAAGAGATGCAGCATATAGGTGGGCTCATGACTAAGGAGTGGACTTAGACACAGACATTATCCATGGATGTGAAAAATGCACTGCAATTAAGCAAGCCAGGCTGTTGAAACCTCTTTGGTACAGAGGACAATGACTAAAATGTAAGTATGGGGACGCATGGCAGATTGACTATATCACACTCCTACAAACCTCTGATGGCAAGAGCCATGTGCTTAAATAGCTGGAAGCAACCACCAGAAGGCTGGAAACATACCCTGTGCTCCATCCTGTGTCTTGAAAAGCAAGTCTTATGGGACAGAGTACTCCAGAAAGAAATGAATCATTGGGAACCATTTCCTAAGTAATCTTGTAGATGCTTGAGCCAAAGAACACGGCATTTGAGTGGGTGTATCGCATTCCCAGTCATGCCTCTGGAAAAATCAAACAGTGTAATGGACTGTTAAAGATGACACTGAGAGCAGTGGGTGGTGGGATCTTCAAATACTGGCATTTGGCATTTAGTGAAGGCCATCTGGTTAGTGAACACTGGGGAATCTGCCAGTCAGACTGGCCTTGACCAGTCAAAAATTTATGTACTGTAGAAGAGGATAGAATTCCTATAGTGCAAATAAAAATGTGTTGAGGAAAACTGTCTGGGTTATTCCTACCTCAGGCAAAGACAAGCCCATTGTACACTAGTCCCAGCAGCTAGAAAGGATTGCCATGGTTTAACCCCAGCCAGCAACTAAGCCCCATGCAGCCAAGTATGAGCATTGGGAATGTACAGGGGAGAGAACTCAAGCGTTGGGACAAAGGAAATTTGATAGTTAAAGCAAAAGCCAAGCATGCAAGGAAAGCAAAACAAGGAATTAATTCACCATTTCCCATTAGCAGGCAGTTCAGCCATCCTTAGGAAGCAGAGCTACCTCATGTGTAATGGTTACTTGGGAAGATAAATGGCATCACTCTGAACACCTCCCATTTTGATCTTACCCAGCTTTAGATGCTGAGCATGTTGCCATGTGGTATAGACTATTCTTTGAATCAGTAGGGGTTGACTGTTCCAGCTGTGTCCCCTCCCAATTTGTTGTGCACCTCCAACTTTCATGATGGCGCAGTGGGATGAGGCCTTGACTCTGGGCAAGCACTGCTCTGCAATAACCAAAACATCCCTGAATTATCAACATCATTTTCATCACAAGCACAAAGCAGACATCCATACCAGCTATTGTGAAGAAAATCAGCTTTACCCCAGCCAACAAACATCAGAATATTCTCCACCCTACAGGTGCTGGGTTTACCATGTCTGGATGCCAGGTGACCACCAAGCCACTCTTCATACTCTTTCCCTGCTCTGGCGTGGGGTCCCTCCCACAGAGTGCAGTCCTTTGGGGAAGAGGCTGCTCCAGCATGGGACCCCTACAGTCACCAATCCTGCCATCAAATCTGCTCCAATATGGACTCTTCTCTCCAAGGGACCAACTTTCTAGATTTTTTTTTTCTATTTCTAGACCAAATAGATTCTCTGTGCCCTTTTGAAAGCCCTACATAAAGCTGCACTTCTATATGTGGATTGTGTTATAGTTGTCATCAGCCATTCTTGCCTGTCTCAACTCTTCCCCTCAATGAGGACAAATCTCTGAGCAAATCTTGAGTTACTGTGGAAATCTGGTATCAGTCTTTGATAGAGCTTTGTAAAGGCATGATAGAGTTTTGTAAAGGCATGATAATTTCATGCCTGGATAGTCATAGTCCAAATCGCTGTCAGGCCTGTCAGGTGAAGGAACTGTCCAAGTGCTTGAAGCTGTTTTTAATGTTGTATCAGGCTGTCCATCAATGACAAATCCTAGAGTTTTCAGGAGCCAAGAAACTGCTTTGATAGAGTAACACCACTCTGGGGTCCTTGGTCAAAAGAGGTTTCTCTGCATATGTGAGTTCATCTAGGTGACACCTTCTGCTCATTGTTATCACCATTGCTTTGTGAAGGTCAATGTTTCCTGACTGTTTTACCTTCAGAGAGTGCTCTAAGTGCTCTTTCCTGCACGGTATATCTTCTGCTATTGGGACCTGACCTTTCTCAGGAGATGAAAAAAAGGGAGAGAATAAAGTGTCCAAACAGTCTCTGAAGCTCTGGGACAAGTTTTTTGGCAGTCTCATGGCTGCTCTCCAACAATTGTGCAGGACAGCCTGTTAGCAGGTTTACATCACTGTATTTCTCACAGGAAGCAGAAAAAGAGATCCCAATGACTTCCGAGGCAGTCCAACTCACATCAGACCTGAAGGCACCTTCTGGATATCAGACACCTTTGCCATGTACATCCACTTTTTCCTGAGTCAAGTAGTGTAGTGAAGCATTTTGTGTGACCCTTTTCTGCCAAGATTGATTTCTTTCTGGGTGAGTGCATGTTTCATGTTCCAGGAATGTCTGTCAGCAGTCTTTAAGATCTTAGGGAAAATCTTTTTACTTCCAAATCCCATTCCCACTTTCTGGGAAAAAAAAAAAAGTAAATAAATAAGAAAAAAGAAAAGCCTTAGCGCTTAAGTGTGTTTAATGGAAGATCATACAAGTTTCATCTGAGAAATATGGTATTTGATTGTGAAAACCAGGGACTACTTGATGTCTTCTTCAAATTAAAACACTTCTTTGAAAAAGGCTGTGTATTACAACTTTCCAGACATTTATTACTAACCTGTAGAAATAGCTGACAACACAGGAAAAACCAATTAACTGCAGTCTACAGCAAGGGAGGTCAAGGGTTTAGTGTAATAGAGATGTGAAGGACAATGTTCTCTAGCGGGAGCTAAGGGGGGAATACCATATAATTCCTCTCCTTTAATTAGTTTTCTCATCTAGTTTAATCCACAGCTTTAAATTCTGAGATTCTCTTATCTTTTCGCTCTCTTTGGCAAGAAATCTCTGAGTTGCCACAGAATTCCCAAGGCAAGGCAGTGCTAGAAGCCACAGCCCCAAGAAAGGGCATGTCTGAAGGGCCATCAAGAGCCAACTCTATAACTACTAAAATTTAAGTTGAAAGTCAGAACTGCTAGCACTTGCAAAAAAGATAGTGTTCTTGTAGTTGAAGATCATGTTGCAATTATCTTACCCCTGTTCTTGTTCTGCCTCCCTGTCTCAGCTGTGCCTAGATTGCCCCCAGTATCTGTAATGCAGTGGTGGAGACTCATCCAGAGTCCTTAGATCAGCAGAGCCTGAGCTCATGAGGAAGTTAGATGCTTGGTTGTAGCCTTGCTGAGGTTTTAAAAGAGCTACCAGCTTTATGTCCCGAAATATTGCATTGCAGTAGTTTGCACTGACAATTGTTTCCTAATGACTTGAATACACATATGTGTGTTTTTATACACATATCTTTACTAATAATCTTTCAAAATAAATGTTTTCTTGCAGCAAGTGTTCTGTCATCAGTAAACTCATAAGAATGGACTCTTCTCAATTAAAATAAGTTCACATAAATCAAATATTAGAGCACAGACTTGGTCCCACTAAAATTAGCGGAACTAAAATGACTAGTCAGTATTCTGTAAACAGATTTTCATCATATATTACTTTAAAAAGCAGATGAAAACCTTTTTTGGAGAATAGTGATTTCTAAGTGGTTTCTTATTGTTATGAGATACCCAGGAAAGCTGGGTATCTTATAACAATATAAGATACCCAGTCTTCCTGAATTCACAAACATGCCCATTTATTAAGGGTTAATAATTTGAAAAAACATTTTTTTAAATGGTTACTGTTTGATTAATAGGTGGCTAGTTAAGTGTTTTTCACTTTCCTTCAAATTAGAGAAAAAATCAGGATGCATCTAGACTTTGATAGAGCTGGCTCTTCCTGGTACACATGCATGGTTAGACCAGCTTCTTCAGCTTTCTGGCTGTGGCCATTCTTTTCACCCTCCTCAGAGAGGACACTCAAAGAAAACCACCAGGATCAAAAGGAAGTCTAAGTAACAGGGGATATCCAGGTATAAGAGGTCTAAAGTTTTAACAAAAATTCTGAAAATCCTGTGTAATTGTGATTTAGAATAATTCTTCAATGTTTTTATTACATCTTTTTCTAACTTTTACCATCATTTTTCTTTTAAAGGATGCAAGGATTTGTTGGGAAAAGGGTACAGTATTACTCTACACAATTTGAGTCTATGAATGCAGTAATCTTTAGGGTTCTCTCTTGCAATAATTGAAGATTTTGAGAGTTTTGCAGAGATGTCAGTGAGTATTATGTTAATGTTTTTTTTTTTGAAGCTGTGTGCAGATATCTGCAGCAGTGCCCAGTTTGTGGTTTTGCCTAGGAAGCACATGGGAAATCTCTCTGCAAGCATTAAATCCTGTGTTTAGGGGGTTTTTTCTTCCTTTTTTTTTTTTCTGGTTGGTTGGTTGGTTGGTTATGTAAAAAATTCATGCACATGTTTATTTTTTCAGGAACAATGGGGAAGATTGGGGTGATGGAATTAGAGGAGAAGAGATACATTATTTCATTATTTCCTTTCTTTTGCTTTCTTGACCTCAAAGCTGCAGAGTGGTAAAAATGAAATAATGTACCATATTTTGTCTCTAAGAGATCTCTTGGGGTTCCTGGGAAGAAAGGAGAAAAGGGTGACTTTGGATATCAGTAACACTTAGTAATCTTTTTTTGGTCAGGGTTTGGATTTAAGGACAATAGTATGGCTATTTCATGAAACTGCCCCTGTGAGAAATGTCTTTAATAAACTCTCAAACACAAGGCACAGCTTTGTGCCAAAAAGTTATTTGCACTTCTTTTTGTTAGAATTTCTATCAGTAGATTTTATTATAGGACATAAAATAATTTCTGCCCTTCTGAAAAAGAGTAAACTACTGATGAATAGCCTGTGGGTAGTTTCCAAAATGGGGTATACATTCAGTAAAAGAGACCAGTGTAGGACAGGGGAAAAAACAGATAAGATTGTTGTAGTCTTTATCAGGAGTGTACAATGCTCTAAAGTAACAACTTAGTACCTCACTTGCAGATAAAACTTTCTTACCCTTTCTGTCCTTATAGAAGTGCTGAAGGATACACAGAGCTGTATGTGTTCCAAATAATGCACAGATAAAACTGCAAGTTTTAGGAATTTATAGCTTGCATGTAAGTATTGTTAGATATATAAAAATTCTGTTTTAATTTATTTGGATCAGCTTCCACCATCAGGCCTAGTGCTTAGCAAGTCTTTCCTGATGACTACAGTATTAAATGATTTTTTAGTGTCCATACACAAGATTCTATTTCAAGAACATTACCACTGTATAATTTCAGGATTACTGTCTTTGAATTGTTTTTGCTGTGTGGATTGCTGGTTCTTTCTGTGTCTGCAGTGTTCAATGCTGAAATCAGACTGAATAGATAGATACTCTGGAATCTTCACTGACATCTGTAAATGCAAGGAAGTATGTTACACACAGGAGGAAGATGTAAAGAAAAATTAAACCTTTTTGATACAATGGATCCCAACATAGTAATGTCTGTTAGGTCACACAAAAAAGCATTAACAAGACAAGGATTTGTTGTCATTTAGAAACAGATCAATTGTGAACAGCCTGGTTACAGTGGCTTGCAATGAAAATAGGGGTACAAAGGACCTCAGGTAAACATTTTTAATATTCACAAGTGGAACAAACCCCTAGCATTAATGATTTGTGTGTGTGAACTGAACTTTTTTGTGCATGTTGATTTTCAGGGTCAAAAAGGACAGAAAAACCAGGAACTAAGACTTTTCCAGAAATTAATATACTGAAAGCATGCTATGTTGTTTAATTATAAGGTACTGGATGTGTAACCAGCTGAGGATTGAAGTCTGAATATTTTTCATAACAATATTTTTTCTTACAGTAAGCTAAGACAGAAAACAAGATGAAAGGTCACAGATTTGGTCATGCAGAAACTATCAAGTATGAATTGATGCTACTAATCTAATAAATATCATAAATTTAGTTCCTAGAAATTCTAGTTATTTCATTAGTGAAAACCCTTTCTAAAAAGGTTTTCTACCTTTGCTCCTTGGTCTCTTTTCTGTTTGTATCTCTTTTCCAAGTGCTGTGGCAGAGGGGCTTTTGTAAGGACTTGCTTTCAAGAGCAGTTAGAATTTTTGTAGGTGTGTATTTACCTTTTTGTTGTTCATGCTCACACTTCCTGCAGCCTTCATGGCATTCTCAGGTATTCTGTATAATTGTGGTTTAGTACTTCATAAAAAACCAGATTAGATAAATTGATTTTCATAATCTGATGGAATAATTTAGCCAGACTGAATTTTTTTTTCGGGCTGAATATGAAGCATGAAACCCCAAACAATTATCAAAACAATGAAAATTGCATTAGTAGGACTGATCTGTGAAATTGGTACTACACTTTATGCTTCAAACAATAAGGCTTCTTGACATCTGTACTCTCTGTGGATGCAGAGCCATCACCACAGGAAAAGCTGGTTTGCTCTGCTGGACACCATGGTTTGGTGACACTGTGGGCAGACCTCTGACCCAAAGCTTTCTGGTAAGTTGTCATTTGTATATGGGATAAAGAAGAGTAAGAAGTACTTCATGTTTCCACAGTTTTCTGACTGATATGCATTCTCCCGTAGACACAGAAAATCTGCCTGATGCTTGTGCTTGTTGATATCACTGGACATTTTCAATGTTCTGTGCACAGAAATTGCCTGTTAATATCTTCTCCAAGATTTGTGCTTACACAGCAATTGGGGAGCAATTAGAAGTTTTGTTAAATAAATTGAACTGACAGCTCTTCACTGTTCTCATGGGAAATCAGTGTGTGCTTCAGTAAACAAGTAGATAAATCACACTTTGGAAGCAGCCCACTTCTGCCACAGACAGTATTACTTGGAGAAAACACAGCAGTCAACAGGATAGTTGTGGCAGATTAGAAGGAGGAGTACTTTCAGTTCTGTGAAACAAGATGTTGCAAGTCCTTTGTTATCTTAGGATGCTGCAGTAAAGTAACAGCTACATCTCATTTTCCTTTTCTCCAGTAAAAAATTATTGACTAGTCACTGTACAAATTTGGTTTGAGTTTTCTACACAAATCTATGACTAATTTTTTTATTCCATATCCTTGTGTTTCAGAGGGAAAATGCTGTCATAATTTCTTGAGAAGCTTTTTTTTTTTATCAGAAGAAGTTCTTGTCAGATTTTAATTGCATTTTTTCCAACTAACTAGGGTAAAGCTGGGGACAAAGCACTTGCAGGAGAACATGGACTAAAAATATATAGAGGCAGAATGACAAGTACATCATCATTGATATTCTTTAATGGATTCTTTTAATAGATTCCTCCTTTACATGTGCTGATTTCACACTTGTATTGATTTTTAAATGTTATGTCTCTCATTTACAAAAGCTGTTAATATTCTGTCCCTGTGTAAGTCACACTAAACAGAAGCAATGGCCATCTCTGAATATCCTATCATATGTGTTCCAATTCTTCTTCCTCTCTTGCCTGTTAGATAAAAAACTGCTGTAGAAGAAATAAGCTGGTTTAAGAGCAGTGAGATGATCACTTTTATTTCCCCTTAACTTCTTTGTCCTGGTTTTTTGTGGCTTATTATATGTTTCTTTCTCCCTTTTCTTCCCAAGATTTGCACAGCTGAATAGTAACTTCAGATGTTCTCTGCTATGACAGGGACTGACAAGGGCTGGCTGCTCCCTGCTAAAGCATGTGCTAATTTTATTTTAAGGACTGTATTTTTAAATGGACTTTGAACATATTGGATGAATAACTCAGTTAACAAAAATGAGCTGAACTACTAGAAGAAAATTGGTGCTTTGATGTTTTCCATTCAGGTTGTTCATGTCTTGTAAATGAAAATGGTCAGACCTTATGTTCTTCTTTCTTAGTTCTCATTCAACATTAATTCAGCATGTTGAAAATAAGGGAAGAAGTAAAGAAATCTGTTAATTTCCAATAGAAAATGAAAATTTTGTGTTGCCTCTCTATGTTGTTTGAATACCGCATATGTAACGTGCTACTATTCATAGAACTATTCCAGGACCTGCTGGTCTGGAAGACAGTTGAAATTATTGGGGATCTCCAGGATGCAGAGCAAGACCTAGAGTCCAAATATTTTGCGATTACTGGAAACTATGTTTGTTCTTTTTCATTTTTAAGGGAAAAGAAGGAGTGAAACAGAACATTTTCTTCCTGTTGTGATGGTCTAGAATAATTGTTTGTGCAGTGTTCTGATGACTTCCAATAATGTGTTGCCCATATATTGTAAATTGCATGACTGTATTACCTTATGAACTTCAATCTTTTATTAAATAAAGGAGATAGGGAATCCATCTGTATGCAAGCACAAATCAGGTACTTCTGAATGCAGGTGGCTAATTGTATACTCATAAATGTAACTTTCAGAGGTCACCATCTAAATGCATGATTTGTGCACGTTTCAAAAGTGTACCTGACTCATACTTTGAGCTTCTCCTTTCAACTAACACAAAAGAGAATGATTACTGTAATTTTTGGTTGTCAGTAGCACTGTATATTTTGCAATTATATGTTTCTAGCAAACTCTTTACAAGTGCCATTGTGGGAATTCAACAGTTTGTATCTTTAGTCTCAAATGAAAGAGGCTCACTTTTGAAATATTTATTTCCTCTTTGACTTTCAGCTTTGCAGGTTCAACACAGCATAAAAGGCATATTGGGTTCATTTTCTTCTCACTAATTGTTGCCATTGCCAAGAAGTCTGCCGCTCTTGCTAAGATGGTGTTTTCCCTGTACATCTTTGCACAGATGATATACTGTGAATTTCTTACAGCTTCAAAATAGGATTAAAGGTGAAATGAATTGCAACAGTCATGTTCAAATATTCTTCTAAGTACTAGAGGTCAGTCCTTGCAAACAAAACACATATGTTTTCTCAACCTAAATGGAAAAAATAAAAAAATATATATGTATATGCACATATATGTGTATATGTGTGTGTGTATATTTCTATAAAAATATATAATTAAGTAACAGATAACAGGTAGTAAAACCTTCAGTTCTACTGTGGAATTTCAATATCCTCAAATCATAGTAGATATGAAATAAAACATATAAAAATGTGTAATGCAAATAACCATTGGCTTTGATTGTTTTTTTCCGTTATGATTAGTAAAATATATGAGCAATTAAGTGAGAATGAAGAGAACATAACTTGAAATTTTTTCTTTTATTTTTTTTAGGGGAGTAAATGATCAAATGGACAAGCCTGATTTTCTGTTCAAATCCCAAGCAAAGTCCGTGTTATAAACACACACAATGCACCACCTCACTAAGTACTACTCTGCTCATGTATGGCTTTTTCTTCTTGTCCACAGTCGTGTGAAATCATTACCTACATCTACAAAGACAGCTATGAGCATTCAATTGTGTTTTGATATTGTTAAAGCTGAGTAATCCCTTTCTTTCCTGATTTACTAATATCACATTTGTTCTGTGTTCAGCACTCCTGTGAATGTATGGTCTTAGCAGGCAGGTGCTTGAAAAATGATGTTAGGGCTGAGAATGCAAAAGAATTTTTTTTTGCTTGTTTAGATTACCTTTTTTTTTTACTGAAGTTACTGTAGCATAATTTATTAGAAATGTTAAGTGTCCTGGTATCCGATGGTTCCAGTTACCTTGAGGTAAGTTTGCATTATTTTTCCCAGTCAATCTCTCCTATTTCCTTAGGAGGTGACTGTGCCAAATATTGTGAGTTTCTACAAAAAGAAGTATGCTTACATTTTAAAAATCTGATAGAAACCTCTCAATGAAATTGTTTGGTGTGGAGCAGGCCCAGGTCCTGCTTGTTCTTTACTCCATTCTCCAATAAAACCAAAAGGGGTTTAGCAAGCACACACAGCAGTGGAAGACAGTAGTGCATCTAAGTCACTGAAAAATTTAAAATCTGTAGAACTACAGAAAATAAATTCAGTGTGTGTTCCAACAGTGATTTCAGCTTTTGTTTCAAACACTCTTTAGATGCAATGTTTTTCAACTAAACTTTCTTCTTCTCTTTCTTTAGCCTTCTGGGATGGTGAGTACATCTTACTCCTATGTTACTGATACTAATAGTACTGTTTATTTATCAAATTGTCCTAACAGAGATCTGATAAGGTGTGACCTACTTTGCTTGTGTAATGGTAGGCTCCACCCAACCAAACATTCTGAGCTGTGTGTTTCCTTCACAGGGGTTAAATCCTTCACAGAGCCAAGTGTTTACTGATCTGCAGCTTTAACTTGCTCATCCATTTGTGGGCAAGAGAAAATAAACAGAAAAACAACATTTAAAACTGGATGTAGTTTCTTCAAATCCTTTATAAATCACAAATTTCTATTTACAATAAAGGTCATGGGTCTTCTTAGAAGCTTGTATCCTTTTGTTTCGGTGATATTTTATTTAATGCCATTAGTAAGGGTATTGCTGGCAATAATGTAGTATGAGTTCCTCCTTTGTCATTTCCCCATATTCTCTATGTTCCTGTGCTTATTATTTTTTATTATTTCTTTCTACTTTTCCCTGTGAGATGTAGCTTGCCTTATCCTTCCTTGACCTTTCATAATTCTAATTGTCTTTCAGCTTCAGCACTGCAGATTTTCTTCCTTGTCCCTTCTCTGACCTTCCTTTCTGTTTATCTTCACCCCCAACAGTTCCTCCACTGCTTCACACTGAGCTGACAATTTTATCACACCCATTATTTAAAACTGTGTTCTCTTTATTCCTTCTGATTTCAATACTGCTCACCTTTGTTTTGCTTTGTGTGTGTTTTTCCCCTAACTATACTCAGTTCTTGGTGTGTTCCATGCCCAGATGTGTCCATACCAGTTATGTACAGGAAATGATAATGGACCCCTGTCCCACACTGAATTTGGCTGGAATGGTGAGTCAGTAATCTCCTCCCTTCACTAGTGCTAGATAAATAATCTTATTTTTACTGTAGTTATGCTGCTTGCTGTAGCCTGTGATTTTTTAAAATTACATTTTTGTTCATGATGCAGCAAATTATTTTCTTCAGCACAATTTCTGCTTTTAGATGTAATATAATGGCTGGAGTAATTACAAGATGAAATGTGTTTTGTGACAGAAATGTCACATTCATTATAAAACCTGAACAGTTCTCTTAGTAATAATGCAGTAATAATAGCATCAAATCAGTACCTGAGCCACACAGCAGAACTTGAATTATTGTAGGCCCACACTGTGCCACAGAGGAGCTTTAAAAGGGAATATTGTGTGCTGAAATTGCAGGCTACAGCTATACACCCCAAGGCAGACTGTTGCAGGCTCACTCTGAGGTCAGTAGTGCAGGTCCTTCCTCTGCAGGCACACTCAGCAAGGGGGCTCAGGCTGCAGCAGATATGCATTACCAGAGGTTCAGAGTGCAGGTGAATGTGAGCCTGCCAGAACTTGGACAAAACCCAAGATAATTTCTACCCCTGTTTTCTAGGTGGTGCTGGAAAAGCAACTTCTTTTCTCTGCTGCAGCTTATCCATCTTTAAATAGTGCTAATAGAATTTAGCACTATTTTTCAAATACCTTTGTAGAACCTTTTCACAAAAACAATTTGTACTCTTCCATGCTTCACTTCAGTATACTTTGGGCAGATTTTTGTCCAGCTCCCCATTTTTCTTTAAGCTTCTGTCAAGTGTGGAATGTTGTTTATCATTGTGTTACATAGCTTTTATGTGTATTATTCTCTGTACCTGAGATGCAAGAGAACAAAAAAATTTAGGGGTGTTTTTTTGTTTCCTGCAACTCTTACCACCACATTATCTACTCCTCAGAGTTTCACAACAAGAATACGTTACTCAAAGCACTAAAAAATACTTCTCACCGGAGATCCTCCTGTGAACAGGACACTGCATGTTTGATGAGATTTGTTGCCATGAATTATTTCAGGAAAACTACAAGGTGCTAAAGTGAAAAAAATAGCTGTGATTTACAGCCATGGACCTGCTTCTTCTGTTAAACAAAGTGTTATGGAGAGCTGCTATGGAGATGAGTGCAGTAGAAAGCATTCCAGCAGTTATTACGAAGTTGTTTTGAGGGACTACATGAAGAACTATTCGGTGTGGAGATTCTGTTTCATGAGAAAAACCTAAAAATGCCTCTGCTTGTCTGTTCTGTTGCAGAGC
This sequence comes from Serinus canaria, assembly GCF_022539315.1. Lineage (NCBI taxonomy): Eukaryota > Metazoa > Chordata > Aves > Passeriformes > Fringillidae > Serinus > Serinus canaria. The sequence continues at coordinate 42,972,077 of NC_066315.1, forward strand.
CATCTCCTCACATGTAGGTGTGTCTGACCTACTTTTGCCCATAAGTGAATGCAGATTCACTTTACAAAATAAGTTCTCAGAAATTAGTTGCACTCTTCCACCTGATGTGCTTTCCTCTTGTGATCATATTTCTCTTTCTCTGCCATTTATTTTTAAGAAAATGGATGAAAAGTTGATAAATGGGCTTCTTCCATCTTGCTTTAGGAGTAGAGTTCAGGGAAGCTACACTGGGAAAAGGCATTCTGTGAGGCAGTGAGACTGACACAGTTCATGCACTGTTTTCACAAAGAAGAAATTATGAAAGGGCATGAGCATAGGAAGTCTTTGGAAATAGAAGACATGGACCACCTGAGCAGCCTGGCTACTTAGTTGGATGTTGTTATCCACATTGCAAATCTCTTCTCTCCATTGTTGCAAAAACTCCATTAGTTATGTTGTTGAGGTAGATGTTCCTTGTCACTGATGACTTCAAAATCCTCAAACCAGTGAACTGGTTCTCTTGTAAAGTTTGAGGTGAAATCAATAGTGCCCATAATGCAGCTAATAAGAACATAAAACCTCTTTTGAGGTGTTTTCTACTTCTTTTTTCTTCTATTTTAAGAAATAAAGCTCAAAATTATTGTAGTCATGTTGCTCTTGATAGGGCATTTTGTAGAATTACTATAGGTACGCTCTACTTCTAATATCAATTGCTGCATGCTGTAAATTCACTAAAAGATGGATTATTTTTTATTATTTTGCTGTTTAGTTTCTGAAAGGATTTTATACTCTTGTCACACACTGTAAAAAAAAATGTTAGAAAGGAGTTCAGTACTGTAGTTGTTCATTTAATACTGCCCTGTGGCCCTACAGGGAAATGTGATCTGTCTATGATAAATGTTCTAGGAAACCATGTAATTTCATATTAGATGAAAAGACCAAATATAATTTGGCATTAAAGAACATGTTATGGAATGAGGGTGATTTTTTATGAAAAAAATGTAAAAAATAGTGTACAATAACTATAAATTTTGTGTTGAGAGTAAGTTATTATTCTGTCTGATTAGGAATGAGCAAAAGGATATATGAAAGACTAATTGTAAGAAGAACATGGAAGATTTTTAAATTAAGAAAATTGAGTTATTGATTTAGATTCTGTTAGTGCTCACCAAAAATACTATGTGATCTTGCAGAAATTATAATGGGAAAGATTTTATGAACTTAAAGGATTTTTACTCTATATTATAAAGAAAAACTCTTTATTAAAAATTTATTAGGTGGTGTTTCTCTAGCAGTTGAAACTCATGGAGCAATGGCCAAGATTATTTTATGCTATTAGGTTTTCATTCTGACTGGCATAATTAAATAATGTTAACTGGGAAAAAGACTTCCATGTGACACATAGTCTATGAAAGGACTACATTAGGTACAGTGTAACTCATATAAAAAAGCCTAAAGGGGAACTGTGTTTCTCATTAAGACTGAATTATTTACCCATTAAGACTGAATTATTTAACCATTCTGGTGATTTCTATTGCAGATGAGTTATTTGAAATGGAAGCCTCTTCCTTTTCCTCAAGTGTCATGCTCAGCTTAGAGGTTAACAGACAGAGACTGAGGCTTACTGAAAATCTCTGTTCTTGTACATATGCCTCAGGCCCCCTCATGGGAACAAGTCCAGCAGAATCTGACCTGCCACTTCTTTCACATTCGCCGGATTTACCTTATTTCCTAAAGCACCTTTTGTCTTCATCCAAAAAGGTGTGACTTTTTTTTTAAACCAATTAATTAAAAAAAAAGTGCCCTAAAATGCCACAATAAAAGATTATGTAATTTGGTAAAGTTTGGTGTACTCAGGCATCCAGCACAATTTCAAATTTTGTTTGCCTTGCAAAATCACTGCAAAGTGCCAGTGATCACTGCTGCTCCTTCCTCTGTGTCACATCCTGGGTAGAGAGGAGTTCACTGTCTTGTAAAAATGTGAGGAAGTTCATTTAAAGCTGTATCTGTTAGAGCAGAGTCAGTGGTGTCAGGGCAGACACAGACAGGGCACTTCAGAACTAATTCTGCTGTTTCAGATCTGTCCATAAGGAGGGACAGTTGTCTGGAGACAAAGTTCATAAGCAAAAATCTAAGTGATCAAAAAAGCTGCCAACTGGAATGACCTGGAAGCCTCACTGGGTGTCTATCTCAGACAGGTGATATTCTGGTCATTAGATCCCTGTATATATGACAATAAATTAAAAAATTATGCCTTTATTTATTCTGAAGAGTTTTTGGGGTAACTCCTATTGTATTTAGGGGGTGCCCCGTGGCAGGAAGAAATTATGAATCTGATTCCAAATTCTTAGAAGGTTAATTTATTACTTCATGATACTATATTATATAAAAGAATACTAAATTAAACTATACTAAATAATACAGAAAGGATACTTACAGAAAGCTAAAAAGATAATAATGAAAAACTCGTGACTCTTTCCAGAGCCCCGACACAGCCTGACCTTGATTGGCCAATAAGTTGAAACAATTCACACAAAACCAATGAAACCACCCCTGTTGGTAAACAATCTCCAAACCCCATTCCAAAGGAGCAAAACACAGGAAAAAGCAAATCAGATAATTATTGTTTTCCTTTTCTCTGAGGTTTCTCAGCTTCCCAGGAGAAGAATCCTGGACAAAGGGATTTTCACAGAAAATATGACAGTGACAAACTCCTGAAAGTTGTTCAGTCAGATATTGGGGATCATATATTGTAGATTCATCATATAGCTAGAGAGGAAATTCAGCCATCATCAGGGTTGTTTAAATACAGAAAATGCAGATGGGACTCAGTTCAGAATTAATTCTAACACCTAATTTTCTTGCTGCTGTAAAGATATAAACTCTGCCTGTCAAATGAGAGTGAGAACTGTCTAGTGATTGTCTGTATCCTTTACAAGGTGTGTTAAGTTGTGTATAGACCATATAAAAAGACATTGAGTGAAAAGTCAGAACACCTTACTAAGGAAATAAATAAGTAAGGTATAAATATAATCCTCAAAATCATTGAAATTTAAGTTTATTTAGGTCCTTCAATTTTTTCTTTCAAATTTTCCTATTAATAAGTGCAGAATCAGACCACCACAGCATTCCTATATATATAGCATTTGCTATAAGTGTATAAAATCAATGAAGTCACTTAATTTGCAGCTATTCTTGGATAAAGGGAAAACTTTGCCAAAGTCTTCTGAATCCCATAAAACTAATGTATTTTATTACTGTTTTCTGAACAGGAGAGGACAACTACACATCAGAAGAGCCCAAGGAAAAGTGCAATGGACTCCACTTTCAGAATAAAAGAGCTGCGTAAGTCCATTAAATAATTATTCAGGCATTAGGGGTTATTAATGGATAAGACTTGCTTTCAGAGCACTGTCCTTCATGGGTATTTTCAACAAGTTTTTGTTAGATTGGTAAAAGTCTGCTTGATTTGCAAAGAGAAAGAGTGGAACTGGACTATAAAAACACATTAGAAATTGACATCATACTATGTTTGAAAAAGTCTAAAATTGTTGTGCACAATTAATGACATCCCTTGTGTTATTTCTGTGTTTTAAGTACATCTGTACAATCACATGAAACTAGTCATTAGGCCCTTCTGAAAATTTCCAAGTGCTGCAACATATTAATATTAAGATGCTACATTTTTGTTGTTGTTGTTGTTGTTACACAAAGGCATAAACACAATGAGAAAAGAGGAGTCAAAACTGAGGAAAACAGTCACTGGTGGCAACCGGTTTTGTGATTTCTCCTGCCAAAGGCACTGGTTGGTTCTGAGACTGAATCAAAGTGTAACGGGCTCACTTGCAATGAAGAGATTCGCTAGAGAACTGCCCACTAGGACACAGACTGGAAAGTGTTGCAAATGGACAGAAGAGCCAGAGCTCTGATCAGCAAAAAAAACAACAACAAAAAAAAAAGAACGACATTATGAAACATGAAGTTTCCCAGTCATTGTCTTTGGGCTTATTTCCTTGAAGCACAACTAAGAACTGTGTGAAAATTCCTAACATTTTCCTGGTTGCCATTACTACTGTAAAGAAGGATCTCTGTTCTGTAGGCAGGCACTCTGTCTTCTTACAGCTGCTTGTTAAAGCAGCTTTAGCATGAGCCCACAGAAGAATTTGAATTCTTGCATTAGAAAAAATGGTGATAATAATGAGCAAAATGAAAGATTTTGAAAGCCTGCTCTTGGAGGAAAATAGCTAGAACAGCTGGTTGAGAGTTCTTGTCTCCATTTTCTTATGTTTAGAATCACCATCTCTTATTTGCAGTTACCTGTTTTGAGTTTTCTCTAGCAGCAGTTCACATTACAACGGATGATGGCTGATAATAGCACTACTATTGACTTGTAACAATCAACTTTGGTTTTGTCCCTGCTTCAAGCTGTTCTTTTCAGTACTTTTCTCCTTCTCTATTTGCAAGTGAATTATTCACATAAGCCTCCTTCCATTTTCTGAGTGAATCCTCTCTAAGGGGGACAAAAAGCCTGATGCTTTTCCACTCACCTGCTGAGCCCTGGCCTTTTAAAGTACAAGGTTGTGTTTTGGCTTCTCTCAGCTCCATGCTGTTTCCAAGATTTAGGTGAATAAAAACTGAACTGCAGAGAAGGTATCAGAACAGTCAATAGCTGCTTAGCTAAAAGAAATATATCTTCTTCAAGACAAAGTCCTACAAATCATTCTTAGCTTTTTCTGGAATTGCATTTCCTGAGAATGGGGTTTGGGGTTTGCAATCAAATGTTAAAACATGCTTTGTAACTTTTATTCTGAATTCCTTCTAGCTTTCATGCCTTTCCCAAGGTGTGAATATCAATCACAGATACTATATAAGAAGAAAATTGCCAGCACCATAAAGAGATGAAATATCTTTTCCTTGCAATTTTCTGCTATTCATTATCCCTTCACAATGCATCAGCAATGCTCGCTGAAATCATGGTCTGATGAAGGCTCTTTTAAAAACTTGCAGACAAGTCATTTTCAGCAGTTTTCTATGAAAGAGGAGGCCAGAAGGCAGCGATTCCAGGTCTTCAGACAGAGAGTTAGAGTATATCAAATTAATTGCAAGTGGAGTACATGGTTTCTCCACTTTCCATATCTTCATATCTTTAGTTTTTCATTCTTTCTTTTGTCATGCAACCTTCAGTGGAAAAAGGGGGTTATGTTTTGCTGTTAGGGACTACAGTGCTCCACGGTGATGAGAGATGTTTTATTCCCATCTATTTCCATCACAGGCTCCTACAAGAGCACTCTTTAAATCTACAGGCTCATTCAAGCATGTGAGTTGGAAAGAGATTCCCTCAACAAAATATTTGGTATTTTGAAAACAAAGAGGATGCAGAAGATGGGGAGAAATAACCAAAGAAATAATTTTTTTATCTTCATAAGCAGATGTTTGTGTTTGTTTTGTCAGATGTCTGGGTAAGGGAGAAGGAATGTGCTTAAAAGGCGCATGGTAACCTGAAGACAGGCAGAAGCTGTTCATGATTTCACTCTGGAAGTACACTGCATTCCAGAGAGATGTCTGTTTCTCTTCAGTGTTTCCAAGAGTTACAAAGACCACGGTCACTAGAAAGATACTTTAAGTACAGTACAGTTTTGAAATTGGAGTACCTGTTCCTCATTCTTCATTCCAATGGAGAAATAAAATATCTCCATTGCTTTCAGAAACCTGAAAATATACTTAAGCTCTGATGTTAATATGTAGCCTCTGTACTGCACAGGTGAGAATACAGAGAAGCTCCATCCTACCACAGTGTTTATCCATCTGGGTTCTTTACTGGTGTTAATTGATTTGCAAGGTGCTGTTAAGTTGGCTTTTACTTTTTGTTTTGTTGTCATTGTGGTTAATAAACTACATTGCAGGATTTCCATTTATCCTGATGGCTCTGCTATAAAATATATATCCTTTCTTATTAAAATCTTCTGCACAAAAACCATCCATAGGACAATTTCTTTCAGATGAAAGAGAATTGTGAAGTAAAAATTAAATTTGGCATATTTGTGAGATAACATGTGTGTATCCCCTTTGCTATTTACAGCCTCATCTATATCTCCCAGAAGGGAGTTGTCCCCTGCAGGTATAGGAATCCAGGAAATGTGAGGATAGAAAGGAAAAAAGAGTTTGCTTCATCTTCCACAAGACCTTGTGAAGAGCTGGGCTGTAATGGAATTCTGATACAGAAAAACAGAATAAATTTGTAGGGACACAAAACTGTAGTGTCATTTGAGTTAAGTAATTTCAAGTCATAAAACTGGAAAACATGTTGACTGCTCAAAGGTTGCACTTTTCATGAAGTTCCAGATAATTATTTTAATAAATTAACAGCAAGAAATGAGCACGTGCTCTCTCTTGTGCACTCTTTTGAGCCTATTAATTATAATACATTTGACACAGAATATCAGCTTCTTTTTATAGATGAGTCAATTCTGATATCATTAAAATTACCAACCACTTATCATATTAAACTCTTTAATGTGGAATTTTGCTGTACCCAATGGAAGAATTGTACTACAGAACAAAAAAATAATATAACTATCAGAATTGCCTGTAAAAATACTTTAGATATGTCATATATACTGGGTTTCTTGCTGATCTAAGCTTCTCTTAAATATAAGCTACTGAACAAGTAGACTAACATGAACTTTATAGAAGAGATTCATTTTTGTAAAATTACTGTAAAAGAAGAATTGGATCTGGATATTCATTAAAGACTGGCTACTGTTTCCTTCATTAAGCTATTGGTGCATATGGGGGATAAGGAAACTGCACATTCTCCATTCTACAGTTCAAGAAGTCTTTCCTAAAGTATTTGTTACTTGTTCATTCAAATGGCAGAAAAAAAAAATTAATACTCCTATTGGAAAAGTTTTGTCCTTGGCCATGCTGGGCAAGAAAGGAGGAAAAGGATTGAAAGTGGAGCTCTCCCACTCAGATGTCTGTCCTCAGCCCAACTGTCCTGATTCTGCTTAAAATGGTATTCTCAGCATCCTTTCCTCTTCTCTCGCCTTGCCCTTTCACAGCACAGTTAAACACTGAAATCCATTCAGTTCTGCCAGTTCCTGTTCTTTCAAACCCTTCTCTTTTCTTTTCCAGGCAAAATATTTCAAAAAGGACATCATTTATAATAAGAAATTTACATCTATTTTAACCATTTCACAAAAACTAAAAGCAAACAAAAAAATCATCTAACTACTTGGAGACATCTTAATTCTGTGACACAGCTGAAGTTTTTTGATCCACTGCCCCTTTCTTTGTGAAGTTTACTTTTGATTCTTACTTCATGTGTCTTAGCATGTCTAGCACAGAAGTACTTGGGCTTTCTTGGTAATGATTGCACTGTAAAATATAAGGAAGCTCTAAAATGACATGGATGCATTGAATTATCCATTGCCATGGCTGGGTATATGTGATGTGTCTCCTGGGCAGCAGGAACATACACCTCTCCTAGACACTATCTGAGCTCACACCCTGCTTTTCCTCTTAATAGACCATTACATTTGTCCCTAACCTCTGTACTGCTGTCATCTGTACTTTAGAACTTTGGGACCTCTACCTTTCTGTCACATTAAGCTGAAATTGGCCAACATGTTCACAATTGCACTGTGGCAAGAATAAAGAGACAGATGCTGTAACAATATCAACCTCATTTTCATTGGAAGGAAGGCTAGAAAAGAACTGTAGAAAAACAGGACTGGTGCACTCCACCCTAACTTCTCAAAATGGCCAGATTTTCATGGTACATGTGGAAAAATTCCTTTTAAAAACTTTCTTCTTAAAATTAGCCCAGGGTTATGAGATTGTGAAGAATTTTACAGGAGGATGCCACATTTTCAAACTAAAAATGAAACAAGTAGATTTCCAGCTAATCTTCTCTGACTAAACTGTCAAATAAAAGCTGTCCCAGAAATTTATTTCATAATCTATGCCATACATGACTAAACCTGTGGCTCTGGATTCTGAGTCCTTTCAGCTTGCTGTGAAGGTAACCACAGTACTTCTTGTGGCTGCATCATTCCCTGTGACTGGTTTGTACTGACTAATTCTGGCTTTTTGATTCTTTTTTTTTCCTCTTTTGAGAAGACATTCACAAAATATAATACAACATAAAATGCTCATTTTCTCCAAACAAAACAGAAAAACTAATAGGTTTTTCTATGTTCCAGCATAGCCTGTCTTGTAGTATGATACACTGGCAAGCATGGACTTCCGAAGCACGTGCTGCTTTTCAGTATGAGGCTTGTGTATGATGGAAAAGTATCATTGAATGCCAGGGGCTTTTTCTTTCACTCAGCCTTTTTATGGCCTAGGACATAATGGCCTTTTCCTGCCTCAGTCTGAGATTAAAATTTTGGCTTGTGCTAGTTAATACAGAGCTATACATTTAGCCATGTTACATTTTTATTGCAAGACGAGGATTTATGAATTTTAAAAGTCAAGTGTTCTGCCTCCCTTGGCAATATCTTTTTCATTCTTCCCTGCATAGTTAACTCAGCTGGCATTTAAAAATAGATTCTTTTTAAAATTTGTTTTGTATCCAGGAGAATTTCCTGACTTTACACATTATTTCTGTTTTCACTTTTGCTACCTTTTTTTTTTTTTTTTTTCTTTTCAGATGCTAAGGCAGTCTTGCAATTTTTGTTTGAGAAGTCATTCTTTTAAAACCATGCACAAGCAAGATATCAAAAAGAAAGATTTAAAAAATGTAGTTTGATATAGATGCCTTTACTCATGCACCTCAAAATTACTCATGCAAGAAGTAGTAATAAAAATGGTTAGTAATACAAACCTGGTTAGTAATACACTCAGGGGATGAAGCTCAGAAGAATAAACTACATCTGATTTCTGGCTGCTGCTGGAAGATGGTTATGGTTCAGCTTTCATTTCTAACTTTTCCTAAGCATTCTGCCTTCTTTGGCTCAAGGACAGATTCCATTGAGATCATGTAAACTGTGCCAGAAGTGGACCCTCTAAACTGCATCTCACAGGCAGATGTGATATTTGCACAGAGCTGCCAAGGTAAATCTCATCTTGAGGAGATTAGTGGGAAGCCCAGGCTCCTATATTTTAATGAAAGTTTTGACATTCTAAAAACAATAAAAGATGATTTTGTCCTTGCCATTACCACTTCTGAATATTTACTGTAACTCATGTTGATTCATGTATTTATTAATTCATTTCAGACTCAGTGGTGATTATTTTAATGAGATAAATAACAAAAAGGTTTTTTCTTCTTACAATGTCACCTTTTGGTACAGTGTGTACATGGATGAAGTCAATTTCATTTGCAGATTAGCCCATCTGACCCAGTTACCTTCAAAGATGTAATATTCTCCTTCTCATCATCTGCAGCAGTAACGTCAACCATTCTTGATTTGGGATTTGAGAGAAAGTTGTTTCTGTTACTCAGCTTGCTTGCATAATTCTCAGGTCTTTGTCTCCCCTGTGATTTTTAGACATACTCTTCTTGTCCTTGCTTTCCATAAATCCTTGAGAGACCACTTTCTTTGGCAGTGCCTTTCTTTTCTGTGTATCTAAGAATATTAACTTCTTTCTCCTAATTATGCTAGCAAGGTCTCTTGTGATATGGTCTCTTCCCAAGAGACTGTACTTGGTATCTCTTATCAAATCCCTTCTATGTAATACCACTGTAATGTATTGCAATACTATTCTGTTTCAGTTTCTTCCAGCCCTTGATTCACTTGTTCAAAACCCAGTTTTTACAGATGTATGCAGGTGATGATTTAATGCATAATTATCTCCTTTGAAGCCAACACTTTGAAGAAATCAATGAGCTATGGAAATAATAAGGTGAGAAAATGGGCTTCATTTCAGTCTTTATCCCTACACTGCATTCTCGAGGATGGCTGCCAAAGTGGTGTCAGCTGGAATAGAAGAGTCTCTTGGAGGCTCCAACCAGTACAGTACAAACTCATTACAGTGCAGGATTAAAAACAGTGATTTTTAACACTTTTCTTTTCCCTCTCCTTGTTGGAGAAGAAAATCTGGACTGTTATCTCCACAGGTAAAAATAGAACTTTTTCTTCTACTTTCAGAGCTGTTGCCAGCTTTACTTTAATGGTAGTGCTAATGGTTTTCTGCCTCCCAGAATCCATGGCACCTTTGTGCCTTATGCCAGCTGGTCTAATTTTGACAAGAAGTAAATTATCTGAGCAAAGCTAAGTCTCTGCTTTTTCTGTAGTCAGGATATACTACCCCAGTATACTGAGTGTTTAAAGTTGGAAGGAAATGGGATTTGTGATTCTGGCTGGATTTTTAAAATCAGAGAATAGTCAGGTAATTCATAACAGTCTTGCTAACATCAAACCATCTCTGTTTTCATGGAAACTGAATTCCATTCAAGAAGTTATTTTAATAAAAATACATTTTTTATCTCCCATTTTACAGAAAACTGTGTGCATACAAATAAAACTTTATTATTTTTTCACAGGCAACCCCTCTCAGAAAATTCATGCTGGAAGTGTTGCAAACCCACAACTTTCATTTTCAATATGGCTTTTTTGTATATAGCACTTCTGTTATAAGTAGCTCTTAATGGATTCTTTTTGGCTCTGAACGTACTTCAGTATTATTTGAATACAGGCAAATATTGGTGTTCACAAGAGCCCAAAACAATGAGTTTCATCACTTAATTACATGCTTTATGAAACAGTACCTTCTTTTGTACTTGTTTATCTCATCTTTTATGTGATACTCTGTAGTTCTTGCATTAAATGCATGAGCAAACAGTTCTTGCCTATTCAGTGTTTCCTGCCATTGTTTATTTACAGATCTGTTATCTCTTTCCTCAGGCTTCTGTTTTCCAGATGCTGACTCTGAGCCTGGTTAATGGTTCTTTATGTGGAAACCATTTTTTACCCACAATAGGCCTCTCTGTGCCTCCCACAGTTGTATTGTATATATTTTCATTATTAAGGGGAAATACTACACACATTATTTATAGTAAGAGGGCACCATGGATTTGTTCACTGGTGTATTATCCTAATCTTCCCCTTGTAATATCTAACATTTAACTTCTGGATCAATATTGAGTACTAAATTAATCTTTTTATAGGACTGTCTGTTATAATTCCAACATTTTCCCCTGAATACCACTATGTATCCAGGACTCATTCAGGACTCTTCATTATAAACACAAAGTTAAGGGTGGGCTGTTTCAAATGTACACCATTTGTACCTTCAAATAATTTAATTTTACATGGGATCGTTCAGCCACCCACCATAACGAAATCCTTATGTAAAATTTTTGCAGTCACTTTTTTGTTCCTACCGCCCCAAGTAACTTACTGTTTTCAGCCACTTGGGGCATATTGCTGTTCCATTCTCTTTTCTAAGTCATTGATAAACATTATGCAAACAGAGGTCATCTATCTCTACTGACAGCTTTACTCCACTGAGAAAACTGGTCTATTTGTGGTATCACATATTGTGCCTTAACTAGTATTAAATAGTATTTAATTTAACAACCATATTTAACAGTGTTAATCTGTGGGAATATTTTGTATCAGATGACAACATTCATTATTTTTGGACGGCTTTCACTGGGGAATTTGTCCAAGGCCTTCCAGAAAAGCAAGAAATTTGCCAGACCTGTACTGTTCACATGGCTTGCAATTCTTTCTAAGATAAGTTTATGATAAAAGACCTCACCTTAGATGTTGACTCTTCCTTGATAGAGCACATTTATTGATGTCTTCACCAGCCCTGCTTTTTTCTATAATTCATAATATTTTGCCTACTGCATACATTAGGCTGGTCTCAGGACCAGCCTAATGTATGCAGTAGGCAAAACTCCCCAGGATTTTTCTAAAAGATCTAAAAGGTGTGAATTCAACCTTTTTAAAGTAGAGCAATTTTAAGCAAGAGGCTCCAAAGCATAGTTTGCAGTTTGGCTGTTTCATTTCTGATGCCTTTAAAATATATCATCTTTAGATGAGAATTTTTTGCTCTTGGCAATTTACTACTGATTGAAACCTCTCCTACCAAGCTGGCAGATGTTTCAGGCAGGGAGATCCTGTGGCACATCACATACATATGCAGAAAAGGGACAAGATTCTAGCACAGGCACCCTCCTGAATTCCTCCATGGTGAACACAGAGAGAAAGTACCCATCTAATTATCTACCATGGCCTTGTTTTGTTTGAAATCTTTTACACCTTCCTCAATTATTGGCCAAACAGAAACTGTCAGATTCTCATTCCCAATATATTTGGAAAGGAGTTTATTATTTGTTTTTATGTCTTGCAGAATGTTTCCCTGGGAATATATTTTCTATATTGTGTTTTACACATGGTTTTCAAAGTTTATTTTCCTGTGTTTTCCATTTCAGTGTAACTTAAGACTTTTGAAAGGTTTCTTTGAAAGTCTTCAACACGCTACTGTGAATGTGTTATCTGAAAACATTATCCTTGTCTAAATGTCACACAGCAATAGGATGTCATCAGCATCATGGCAGCTAAATGGAGTCTTTCATGATTGTGCTCTCCACCTTTGCAGTCTCTGTAATTTCCTCTAGCACAGATGGAATTGCCTTTCTGTTAAGAAAACCCATGCCTTCTTTTGATGGGATTCTGCTGCTTCAGCCTCCCTTTATAGTTTTGCCAAGCTCTGCTCCAGGCCAAATCCAAGGACACAAAGCTTCTATTGACACTAACCCAGAGGAAACGTCATTGCAAATATCATGCCCTTTCACATCCGTTCTCCACTCCCCTTGTCTTTCCTTTAAGTATTTCACCAAAATTTGTCTAATTGTAACTGTCAGCAGTGTGGTATAATTTCAGTTTAAGACCACGTTTCCTGAAGGAGCTACAAATGATTCCACTGTTCTCACTGAATCTCAGTTCTGCTTCTGTACACAATGTCCTGAATCTTTGTGCAAAATTCCTAAGGCAGTTTTGCACTCCAGTCTTTGGGACTGGTTTAGCCAGCTGCTTGAAATGTTTTGAACTGTGGGTGAAACACAAAGCTCCTGAGTTCTAAGATGCTTTTGATTAAATATTGATGAAATCGCTGAGTTTTGTCTGCCATTTCTCTAATTTGGGAGGGAGAACAGGGACTGAACCAATATTGCTACTCTGGAAATACATGCTTTATTAAAATAAAGACATGTCCGTAATTATTGGGTAAATCAGCACTTTCACTTAGCCATAAGTCTTCCTTGTTACAGGGAGCGCAGTAGGTTAGAAGTTGAAAAATCCATGCTACTAATAGAATAGTATTCTATAAGATGTAAGAGTTTTGAAAAATATTATTGAATATCATTTTGTTTTCTTTTCCCCCTTTTGCATATCTACAGTGCAGCAGTGCAGCATGGTTGTATTTTCCTTACCCTGATCTAAAATGTGCTCCTAAACTTAAATAATCCAGCTCTGATTTTAAAAGTTTGGGACTACAGGTAACACCAGAGAAGACCTCACTGTCTTCCTGGACTGTGATCCAGCAACATTTTTCCATGAGATCAGTCTCAGTGCAAATTCTTTTTAATACTATACCCACCATTCAAGTGTTCTATGTATGCATATTACTTAAAATGTTTTGTAAGTTTCATATGTGTCAGTGGTGTCAGTGGATTATAACACCTGAAAATGAAAACTGATCTGCTTCTTTCACCAAATTACTTTGTCAGTGGGCAGAACCATTAACCAAGCAATGCAGCCACAGAGGTGATTCCCTTCACCAGGTGTATAAGGACCTGTTTAGAACTGTACACCAATTGGATATAGCAGCAGATCAAGTTTGACTTACCACCCTCTTTCTTGCTGCTCTGTGACACAAGTGGACTGAGAAAACCTTCCTTATTTCTGAATTCATACAACATAAAGGGACAGCACCAGCTCCTCTATACAAAGCCAAGAAAAAACTTTTTTCAGCATTACAGGGAGCAGCAGTGATAAGGTCTGCAAAGAAATGTCACACTGTTCTTGAGCCCACTTCCTCTTTTGTTACACTTGGGGCAATATCTACTACACTAAATTATCCAAGTAATGCATTCACTAGGGAAAAGCAGGCCATCTTTTTCCATTGAATTCTGAGATTTTTCAAACAAGTCATTATTCCATGTGTTGTCTTCAAAGAACCCAGTTCACAAGTAAAGAGCATTCCCTGCTTCTATCAAATACTCTGTGGAAAAATAGGCTTCCATTTTTTTTCCAGAAAAAGAACTCAAGAAACACACGTCAAATTAGCGCTGTTTGTTGCCAGCGACCTTCTGAGTCCATCCGTGCAGAGGGGGGGTCAATCACCTGTTCTAGGGGGAAAAGTAGTACCTGGAACTGCAGGTAAGGAATGTTAGTAAAGTTTAAGTCTGACAAGGATTTGGAAATCTGAAGAATTGGATCAGATAGTGGAAGGGTGGTGATAACATTTACTGCCCCTGTCTGACATTTAGAACTGCCTCTCACATGAACATTCCATGATGAAAAAGTACTTCCTGCTGAAAGCCATGTTTTGGCTATTTTTGACATCCCTACTGAATGACAGAGAAGACCATCCTGGTGGTGCTGCTTTAGGTTCCCAAGACTGCAGATCTTAGCTTTAGACCCAAGTTTAAAGAAAGCTGGATGCAAAGCACAGTTGAGGAGCAAGGACACAACTGTCAAAGGACAGCTGAGGATTGACACAATGCTCAGATGATCTCAAATGAGAATTAACAGCCCAATGGCTCTGCCAGCTGAGACTGTGGAATCACTGCAGCGGAACCATGGATGTTAAAAAACCCAAGTACCAAACAGGGAAGCTCAAGTGGACTTTATTATAGTTATTAGAATGTACAGGGACATCAGTGCACTGGTTCTTATTTAATTTCTCAGATTCAACACAGGAGCAGTTAGACACCAGCTCTTTGCTTTGTGTACATTTAGAATGTGTCATGTGGGACGTCCTTAAATAATTTTTTGAAAGGTTCTTGAAGAACAATGTAGTCAAAATTAAGCTAAGTGACTTCATAGATTCCCTGATATTTCAAGGAAATGCTATGGATACTAAAAGCTTTAATAAAAGAAGTGATTAGAAAGTGCCTACAGTGTGGTAGGATACAGGTAACTGATTTTATCATTGCTTTTATAGTTTTTAAAGTCCAGTCCATTCCATTAACTGGAAACAGTCCTTGAAAACTTCATTATAACACTATTTCTTTATTACAAATATTTACATACTATATATTAGTACAATTTTTATTTCCATACTTTAACAATCCCATCCCTTGAGGCAGTTACTATAAACCCTTGTGTGGTCTGAAAAGTCGCGATATCAGTGATAATATCGTGATGCCCAACTGGAAGAGACTCTGGACCCTTCCGAGGGGTCTCATCACTGGGCCCCATCTTTTGCTTGTTCTGAATTTCCTGTACAAAAACAAAGTGAGAATACTATTTAGAGAAGGATGAGCATTTGCAAAGAGAGACGGTCATCCATATTAGGTTGTCGATGTAAGACGACTGCAAAACCTCTTCCACCAAAAAGCCAATCAAACAAAAATGCCCAAACATACCACCTCACACCCTTTGACACTTTTCTCAGGATTACTCCTTGATTGATTTCTTTTCATCACACACAGCCTAAGTCTTAATTTGAACTGACTTTACATGTCTTTGATTAGTAAACAATGGGGATTTTTCTATATTTATTTCAATGACAGTAAGATTTGATATTCCAATTGGGGGGAAATAGTTACAGGAACACATACATCTTGGCTTCCCAAAGCTTTCATAAAAACTGCTTCAATAGCATGAATGTAATTTTGAAGTCTGAGAAGAAAGACTAAAAAACAGTGCATTGGGTAGACCCCTACCAACTTGTTTCAGTCACCTTTGAAATAGCACTCAATTTGTTGAACTGACACAAAACATTTATTTTTAAATGTTTTGTGTCAGTTCAACAAATTGACACAAATTGTTATTTAACAACTAGCAATACTGCCAGTTCCCAAAGTCATTCTTAAGGATGTAACAAAACCTTCAGCATGCAGCTACTGTATTATCCTCGTGCCAGTACATCTCACATGCTAAGGTCCTACCCAAAAGACATTCCAAACACTGATCAAAGCCAAAAGTATTAGAAGTCTAAATTTCAATATCCCAAAAGGAACATATGACTCTGGCTTCTGCATGTAAGTAGTATTTGTTGAGCCCAATTCTGTCAAAAACAAATTATGTTTTTCTTTTAAAGTAGCTTCTTTCCACCTGCCAAAAAAATGCAATGCTGACACCATCCACAAAAAGTAAGAGCGAGTGAGTTACAATTGAAGACATCATGCAAAGAGTACAATCCATAAGGCCATCCAAAGGCAAGCAGAATAGGTGTCTATCAGACAAAGCAAAATACCTGAACCACCTCTGTGCCCTCAATTATCTTCCTGTAGTAGGAAACAGATGGGCAATTAGAACTTCCAGCAACAACATATGATCTCTCAGGGTAGGCTAGATCCCAAAACCTAAACATGAAGAAACAAAATCAAGGTGAGATGTTCAATTCTATCAGTTTAAAACAGCTGCTTAAAAGTGGTCTTGCTCTTATGATGAAAATGAGTGGACACAAATGCTATCTGCTTTCTACACGTAGTGGAAGGGAGTGATGCAGAGAAATTTACACTCATGCTAAGCTCACAGGAGTTATTTTTTGGTTTTTGTCATGAAGCCCATGAAGAATTTTACAGAAGGATACCCACTGTGTTTCAGAGTACACATTACATTTCAGAGAAGCACCAAGTTCTGCAGTCCTTTTGCTGAGAACAATTTCCTCAGCTCAGTGATGCTTACTAATGAACACATGTTCAGTATTATTATTTTGGATTCTTAGAGATTAGTTAGGCAACACTTGGCAAAATTTAGTACACCAGCAGGGGTGGAGGGGAGGGTGACAAACAAGGAAGTTGTTTAATTTGATTACCTTATTTTCATGTCTGAGCCTGCTGTCAGTAATATGGGATTACCAGAAGCTGGACTACAGTATATTCCGTGGATGCTGTGAGGAGAAGGCTAGCAAGAAAAAGGGATATATAAAAATAACTGATCAGCAATAGCTGTCACCATGCTTCAGAAAGGGAATGCATTCCTTGCCACATTCATCCACCCAGTCTCCAAATCTTTCTGGCAAATGCCAAGTCACTTTAACAGGCCACATCTTAATATATTAATGTGAATTGCTCCCTCACACTTTACAGAGCAATACAACAGAATTAACCCTCCATAATCCTCTTTTTCATTTGAATCTTGGAAATTACATTCTCAATGATGAGAGATTATTTTTAAAAGAATCAGGCAGGCAGCCTGAAATTTTTAGGCTATGAAGGCATTATGGGACAGATAAAAGAAAACTATCTCGTGGAGCTCCCTGTGTAAAAAAGGGCAGAACTGAAATGAACTCAACCTGCAATCCCTGTAGCATGTACAAACTTAGGTTTAAGTAGATTCCAGATAGGCATTTACAACATTTATAGAAGCAGCTGTGTTAATTTTTGTCTATGGATTTGCGAACCATATTCCAGATTCTTTCCCAATTAAGTCCTTGAAAAAGAACCACTTCATGCTTTAACTAGCAGTTACATGTAGTGGTGGTATTATATTTCAGAAAGAATGTGTAAAAGAACAGATGTTTACTGAAGTATGAATAGCCCCAGGAACAGCAAGTAAAAAAAAGTACAAGATGCTACACCATGAATTTTGGCTTTCTCATCATCTTTACAAGCTTAACCAGCTCACTGGTTTTCTAAGAACATGGCTGGGTATAACAAGTGAGTACCAATGAAGATTTACGTTACACTGCTGTTTTACAAAGGGCATTTAATTCTGACAAGTCAAACAGTTATGGTGCCAAAATTAATCCCAGGGCAAGTTCTGTACTGATGCACAGCATGGAGTCTGAGATTGTTCTAACCCTGGCTACACAACAAAAACTGGAAAAGAAAGAGACCAGACCTGCAGCTCTGAAAGAGGTGGTGCACTGCTGGCCCACAGAGTGAAGCGTCGATCACCAGTTTCCATATCCCACATGGAGACTTCATTGTTGCCTTGAACAGCTACAGAAAAGATAAAGCCAGTGCAAAAAGTACAAAACAGGTTGGTTAGCTCTTGCTGTTTGTTCTACTGACATGACATAGAGTGTATGACATAGAGACACTCTTTTTTGCTCCCTGTAGCATTTGTGTTAGTCTTGCTTTAGTACTTTGGTTTTACTGCTTGAAAGCACCTTCACTATAATTAAAAGTGCCCGATTTAAAAGTGTTTAAAAGCAACCTGATTCCCAACCCTTTTAAAAATGAATAAAACCCTCAGTTTCCTCCCTAGTTAACTTCTCAGCCTTCTTTATGAAGGATAGATGGTTTGTTCAGCGTAGTTATCAGGGACTTTGGAGAACACTCCAAGTAAGAAAACAATCCAAAGTTAGAGAGTTCAGTAGCCACAAAGAACTTCCATACTCATGTGGACAGGTAAGGAATTCTGTTCAAGGGATTGCTTACAAGCCTGACAGTAACCTAGCAGGCAAGGACTTTTTAATAATAATCCAAAATTATGAACTCTGTCATTCCTTTAGTCTTTCACAGAGAGGAAACAAACTAGAAAGCACAGCAAAACTTAATTTGTATGTTTTTTTGAGGAATTTGTTTTATCTCCCAAGGTGGTTAATAACTCAAAATAGGAAGTGAAATCTTTAAGCAAGTAAAATATGAAACTCAAACTACTCTCGTTTTACATCAGCTTGATAAATTTTGTTATTTAGTATTAGTTTAAGGTACTTGTCCATTTCAGAATGTATTCCTGGCACATAAAAGTCTATGACAGTGCCACATGCAGTGAGGATGAAGCAGCTGTAAGTGTATCAGATGAGGAATCTTGGAGATTTCCAAAAGTTCTAACCCATGACACAACTGGCTTAGATTGAAGGGGGAATTGGAATTCAATCTTTGCTCTACAGAAGGTGGTAGCAGATTTCCCATCAACTTCAATGTATGTCATGGCTTTGAATTTAATCTTTTGTAACATTCTGTCGTTAAAAAGGGATGGGGTCAACAACACACAGGGAGGGCCCCTCATGAGAGTTGCAATGCTCAGAACATGAGAATTGTAAATGTTGTCATTTTCACAATGGCTAAACCCTACTATTTTTCTTTTCAACTCTCCACCAGGGCTTGAAGCAGAAGCTGAAAAAAAAAGCTGCCTTAATCACAACCTCTGGCAATTGTGAGGTAAGTTTAAGACATCTTTTACCTGCTATTACCCAGGACTGATAGACAGGATGCATGAGCAGGCGTCTGATTCGGGCCTTGGAAGGATGAGAGTGGCTGGAGATAGGTAACTGAAACCTCATGTCCCAGCATGCCATGGTACCATTGCTCGTTCCTGGTGAGAAAAAGCTCCCCTTAAGTCAGAGGGATAAATATATGAGGTTTTGTCCCTATGTTTGTGCTCTGTTCCTAGGGAGATGGCCTTCAGCCTCAAGTTCTTAGCAGGCAGAATGCTTCTCAAAAATAGATGAGAGGATATTTCTCTCCTCTTGTTTAAGAAGAGCATACACTAGTAAAATCAGATCAAGCAAAAGCTTGAGCTGTAGTTACTGTAAGAGAAAACCATAAGGAAGAGGGGGGCATGGAAGAGAGGGAAACTAACAAGAAATACAGGCTTACCAATACACAGCCAGCACTGGTGTATGTCCACAGCAAATGAAGTTATGAGGCCTAACTTCAAATCGTGTTTCAGCGTCCAAGCATTGCTGCTGGATCGCAAATCCCATCCAACCAGAGATCCATTAACTGTTCCATAAGCCAGTACTGACTGGGCTCCTGAATTGAAGTGATGAATGTCTACCACACAGCCATCATCCTTCAGATCTAATGACCTGGGTTGAAATAATAAACTAATTTAGGCACAGGTATGACTCCCTCCAAGTTTAAGACTCCTTCCCACAGCTTATACTGAGCAGCTTTTTCCTCTTTGTGTCACTTCTCAATGCATCTGCCAGAAACAGCTTTCTGAATTCAGTACAATGGATGCTTATGCTCTCTCAAATCTCTCTGCTGATAGGACCTGCAAGGCTGTCAGCAGCCCTTTGCAAACATAAACACAGCTCTGTGTCCTGAGTCAGGGCAATCCCAAGCACAAATACAGGCTGGGTTGAGAATATACTGAGAGCAGCCCTGAGCAGAAAGACTTGGGAGTGTGGGCTGATGAGAAGATCAGTATGATCCAGCAATGTCTGCTCACAGCCAAAAAAGCCACCCACAACAGAAGAATCAAATCAGATTTGTAAGAGGTGATTCTCCCTCTCTCTGCTCCATCCTTGTGAGACCCCACCAGGAGTACTGTGAGTACTTTCTGAGGCCTGCACTTACCTCTCACTCAAACTGGAAGATCAAGCTGTAGCTTCAGTGCCAAGTATTCAAACACTGCTCATATGGAGGTAAGAAAAAGCTAAATCAAGCCCAGAGACTCCCCTACAGACTATCCCATTACCCATATCTCTACCAACTCATCACATTAAGAGCCTGAGAGGAAAAATTGCAGGTCTTAGGCAACACTACATGCTGTATGTCTGTAAACATTTATCTATTGACCTGCAAAAGAACTTTCAAAAACACTTTGTAAGCATTAAGATTGTAACAAAGGAACTAACCAATCCCAGTACAAAAATAAAAAAACTGAGAACTAGTCAGAATGTGTTTCAAGCTCATAATGTGTTCAGTGACACAGGAAGTACAAATATCCTATAGCTAAGAATGGTTGGCTCTGCACAGTTGCCTTTCAACTCTTCCTTATGAAGCAGGAAAATATCATGGATTACAGCCTTCCAGTACACTCTGGGCTCAGCCAGCAGGAAGCCTAGAGCAAATTTAAAGATCTATCTGAGGAATATAGTAACAGCTTGAGCTCTGTATGTGGTGAGATTTAACTGCTTTAAGTACATACCTGCTTTGTATTGGATGAATTTTAGGAGATTTAGGGAGCTTTGAGGCTTCAATACCAAGAAGCTGGATGGCACCATTATCTGAAGCTATAGCCAAGTAATGTGAACCTTGGCAAAATGTAAGTGTCTTTACATGTCCTCCAATCCGAGAGTATGTCAAAATTGATCTAAACAGTACAGAGAGAAATACGGGGAGAGAAAAAAGAGGTTATTTTTGGTGGCACTTAAAAAAAAATTACTTCTCCTAAACACCTACTTAAAACCAGTGGCTCTTGAGAAAGGTCTGAAAATAACATTTATTTTTTCTTTTATTAACTAATTGAAACAGCAATCTAATATTATAGATGCAAGCCAAGAGGAACACTAAAATATCTCCTTATTGATATTTCCAGCACACCCACAAATTATTCATATTTTACTCTCTGCTCTACTTTATTTTTCACTCTAAAATTGCAGACACAACTACCATAGGTTTTGAAGCTACCTGGTTGTAGTGGTTTTTCCTTCCATTTTCTGGCTGTTCCAGACCTTCACTGTGCCATCATTTGAGCAAGTGGCAAAAATGGAGTGTTCATCAGAGACCCGAATGCGATTCACAGCAGACTTGTGTTCATGAAGGTGAGCTACCAACAACCCTTTGGGACGCCATCCTATAGGGAAAACAGAACCACAACCTAATCAGGAACATGCAAGTCCCCCTAGACACATCCACTAACAGCTATAGCAGGATACTCATTACAACTGCATAGCACAGACAGCACTGAAAACAGTGTTAAGGCATTTTTTAAAATATTAAAGGCAAAAGCCTACTTGCTCAATTCTAAATTAGACACTAGGTCATAGGTGCTCTGCACGGTAAACACATTTCCTAAACTTCAGAATTTCCTCTTTTCCTCATCCTTTGCTTTTTTACATGAAAGGATGATATCTGGACTCAAATTATACATATATATATACATATATATATATATATTTATGCACATACACACACACTTATATATATATACACATAATATTTTTTTATCTAATAACCTCAGTGGCCTGTGATGTACCTGGAGGTGGGGGCTTGCTCTCCCACTCAGCATTCTCCATCATCTGTTTGGCAAGTCTCTCTGCATTACACTGCTCTCTCTTCTGCTGGATCAGCTGCTGCAGCTCAGTTTTGCAGGTGGTGATGCGCAGCTGGTGTGCAGATGGGGACATTGTGCTGCTCAGGGCCTGCAGGGTTGGTTTCCTGGGCTGGACAACTGCTCCATCAGATGCCTGTAGGAAATCAGCCCTTAAACATATATGCCTTACATTCTACACACAGATAAATCCCCCTCATGAGATTTCTGTGTCCAACACAGTGAATAAAAATGAAAAAAAAATCTTTTTTATTGAATCAATTAGCAATGAGTTAGCATTTTGAAAAAATAGTGCTTGCATTAAGACAATTAAAAGTAGTGAAAACTATTATTTATATAAAAGATTAACATTCTCTTATTCTACCCTGTTTGCCTACTCTGTTCTATATTCTGTTTAAAGGAACTGTAATGTGCTGTGCACACCTATTAATGTGATTATTACAGAAGCAGTTATTGGTCTCAAGACTGACAAAATTAAAGGTTAGCTCTCAAATTCATTTACATTGGGCTTTAAAAACCAAAGTATGAAGTGTTTCCCTTAAGTTCAGGGTAGACACACTCATTTAAAGCTAGTAGAAGTTAATCTCCAACTAGAAGCCAAACAGAAAAGAGTGTTCAGTGTCAAGACATGCCCCCATGGCCTGCAGAGCTCCCAGCCTATCCTTCTCTAGCCAGTACTAAGTATTACAGGTACAGGATATCTAAATGCTACTGTGATTTCCATGTTAAAACCACGATATCTCTTCCTCACAACATGTATCAGGGCATTCAATTTGAGAAAAAGTCTTCCCTGCCAGAGAAGTTTACATAATAATTGTCCAGCCCACAAAGCCCCATCTCTTTGTGCAAAGCATCTATTTGTTAGTGAAGCTCAAGGGACTAAACTTACTTCAGTCCTCTCTCAGTTCCTATTTTAAAAATAAGAACTTGGAAGTCAGCAACTCTGCTGAAGAAGACATCAGCCATTAGCATGGCTTCTGTCAAATAACCCCCACACAAAACAAGAACAGCACATCCCTATAGTCCCACCTGACTTTAACACAATTAAATCATTTCAGGTAAGATGCAAACACAGTATTTTTCAGGTATACCTGTGGAGAGGATGACAAAGTGGCAGAAATGCCAGCTGAGGACTCTGAACGAAGTGGCTTCCCAGATTGGATGGCTTCAGGATCAGTAGTTTGCCCATGTCCTTTGGATATTGGCTGGGAGATGTTTGTGGGTTCCAGGGACCCAAACATACTTTTCCATTCTTCATTTACATTTGAATCTTGCTTTACATGCTTTCTAGCTGTAAGGAGTTTGGAGGGAGGGAGGGAAGGAGGAGGTGGGAGAAGAAAAAAACAAAACACCCCCAACATTACCATGACAACATTCACTCAGGATTGTCATTACTTTGAGACTTCATGGAAGTCTAATGTTTACATGCCAGATTGTTATTTAAGTACAGAGAAACCCCTAGTGCTATGTTGTGGAGATCAGCTGACAGCATTTATGAGGGAAACCAAACAAAGCACCTGCTTCATGTGTTCACATCCTCTGGATCCTATAGCTGACTCATGTAATAAATCACTTCACTAGAGGGAAAGCTTACATCTAGAAGGCTTCAGGATTAGACTCCACCATATGTTAAATTTTTCTTATAGAATCATGGAAGGGTTTGGGTCATTTAGTCCAACCACCCTGCAATGAGTACCAACAATCATTGTTGGTGTCAAATACAATCAGTTTCCCATCATAACTGCAACATCACTTGTATGCACTTGTAGATTCACTTAATGTACTTGTAGATTCAAGTACATTACCTCTTTAAATAGGAAATTTATTTATTTCCAGCATTCCTTTGAAGTCACTTAGAACTGTAAATATAGACAGAAAAAAATCATGGAACAAATTAAATTTGGACAAAGACAGTGAAGAAAAATTAAAGGAATAAAGACTTAAAGGGTAACAATTTTGGGTGAAATAAATTACTTGAAGTACAGACTTCATATACACTAAGTTTTAAATTGTGTTGACTCCTCAAGGAGTAAAAAAAAAAGGATTTTTTACATTCAAGGATGTAAAAAAAAAGAAAAATCCTACACTTCTGTACTTTCCTTTACAATTATATGCAAAACACCCTAATTCTGGAAATAAGACGTTAATAGCTATAGGTTTTACAGATATTTCTGTATTTCTATATGTAAAAACACAGAACCTACCAGTGATGTAATACAGGAGGGAATTACAAGCTTGAGAGGGTAAAGAGGAAGCTCAAACTGTCTGGTAAATGAGAATTTTGAGGACATAGAGAACTGGAATAGTTAGCAGCAAGTGGATTTCACATCTGAACAAGGAAATGTAAGAAGTTTTTTGAGCTGAAAGAAGAGCAGGTAAAAAAAAGTAAAATGGGAGTTGATAAGAAGCCGAAGAACCCTAGGGCCAAAACACATGTACATGAGTGAGCAACAGTTGGCAACTCCTCAGTGCCAGCCTGAGGAGTTTTTGGTTTTCTTAGGGCTGCCTCAAGAAAACACCCAGGATTTTCACAGTTAAAGAGCTTAGCCCTTGTTGGGAGGAAACAGAGCAGACATGTAGCCTCCAACATTTACACTGTTGCCATGAGTCACTAGAGTCCTGTTTGTCACAATCAGCTGAACAACTGCACATGCAGTCAAAATAATTTAAAATATTCTCAGGGGAAAAAATAATTCCCATTTTTCAATTATCAGAGAACATTTAATCACCTCACATTTCAAACAGAAGCAGTAATTTTCCTATTGCTAACTCAGTGAGGATGGAGATAGTCATGTAGGCTGATTTACTGAGAACACCCTGAAAGGAAGGCTATACTTCAACTATATAGATCACAAAATATACTAACCACGTTTGTCATCAGAATCCTGCTTTGTTTTAACAAGATCCACTTGTCTTCCAGTTATTCCCAGAGCTGACAAGTCAATCACCCCTTTGTGACTGCTATCATGCAGGTGGCTCTGATCCACAATATTGGCTTTAGCTTTATTAGATTTTAACATAAAGTCCTTCAGTGCTAACAGTTTGTCTTCTTCCTCCTCAGTCATCCCCTACAGAATAAAAGAAAAGGTAATATTACTCTCTCTTAACAATAACATGCATCAAGGCATAAAGATTTAAGAAGCAGTAAAATTAATGACTGGCTCAGAAGTGCAGAAGAATACATTCCCAGAATTCAAAGCTCACACAAAACATAAGGTAAGCTACTGCAGTGTAACAATATCTTTCCTCCAAAGGAATGGGGCAAGGAAAAGTGAAAGGGCAGAAGAGAATTTAATGCTGAATCATTTTCTGGTGCAATCTGCTTAGCTGCCACCTAGACCATGCCTACAGCCTACATGCCATGGGGGGAAAGAAACCTGACACAGTACAGTCCTTTCTCTTCCCAGTTCTCACTACTTTGGGTGGGTGATTCTTTATGTTCCCCTCTTCACACATAACCCTCAAGATTTTCCAGCTCCATTTCCTTTTGGCACACATATCTAGCACTTTGACAAATACATACTCCTTTATCCAGCACAATGCACTTAATCCAGCAATCCTCTGTAATGCTGCCACATCAAGGATGCATCAGACGTTTGAGACTTACAGCCGCTTTTAAAGACTTAGGTGGTATTTGTATGTCTCTACATCTGGCAGATCTTTTAAGCATCTTTAAGCTCTGAAGAACTTGTCCCACAAGCATATACTGAAATCAGTGAAGTTAATGGCTTGGGGAATCAGAACCTCAGACTGGCGGACCTTCACAGAAGGAACTGCAAGGTCAGGGCTTGTGGAAGTGTATGGAGCCTGACTTTTAAAGTACAAATAAAACCCAGTTACTTGTGAAAGAAGCTTCTTCAAGAGCTGTGCAATGGCAGGGTCCTCTGGAGGTGGGCACTCAGAGAGAGCTCCAGTTCTCTTCATCTGACGCAAGTGCAGGTGTCGGAAGAGGCTTGTGATATCCTTTGATCTTAAGACATAATCAAATATGGAACGGCTGACAGGCTCCTTAAGTACACTTAACAGGACTATTTCTTTGTCTACCTGCAATTCAAAACAACAGACCAGTCAACATGATGATATCCATATAACCTTTACAAATCATCTAGATTCAACTTGTCTCCTTTCTTAATAATAGGATCTGTGGTGGTCATGTCAGACTTTCTCCATTCTCTTCCTCTCTTTCCTATCAAGTACTTCTCATAGCTTGCTGTCTACAAGAAAAACAACTTCAAAATGAGTCCAGAATGAAGACTTAATATTACAATCCAACTTAATGTTACCCACTACTCACCTGCTAAATACAGTATTGCATAGCAAAGAAAATATTTATATACTAAAATGAAAAATAAAAGATTTATATACTAATACAGCACAGGAAGTGAACAAGACAAATTTACCAATCAATGACTAAAACACTGCACAAAGAACATGTAAACACAGAAAAATGTTATTATAGTGAATTTCTCATCTGCAAGGTTTTCAACAAAATGTTAAACACAGGATGCATTTCTCAATGCACATACTGCAATTATTTCTTCTTTATCTATTAAAACACCTGAGAGGTGCAGTCTACAGGTCCTGAAGTTGTATGCAAAGATGCCTATGTGATCATACTACCAGCATCATGTAGGTCACTCCTGGAGATGCACTAATAGTAAATGACTTAATTCAGGCTGAGCATTGTGCCCTGACCCTTGGCAAAGCACTGAAACACAGGAGTGGTTCTGGTGAAATCACAAGCATGGTAATCACTAATTAACAGAGTGGTCTTGTACATGAAAGCACAGAACATAAACCAATTTGTTTCACAGCCAACTTTCCATCCTTTTTAGACTCCTATAAACTAGTACAATATTGCAAGAGTTTGACTATAAACAAGGCAGAAAAGGCTTGAAACAAAAACATACTAGCTGATTTCACACTTTGTAACATATTTTGCATTTTGCAACAAATTTGAGACAACAGTCTTTAAAACACGGAACACAAGGACCATTCTATAAATCTGCCAGCAGAGATCAAAAAAACTAACATTGCCTGTAATCATAATTAAAAAAAAAGTATACATGGTCCTTATAGCCAGGACCATGGCCAAGACAAACTTATGGATCATGGCTAGTCCAGACATATTCCCATTAATATTATTGGAAGCATTACCTGTATTATTGGTTGTGTGATAAAAGGATGGAGGTATGGCATTAGCTTGCAATAGACATCAGCAATATTCAAATACTGTGCCACCACAGTGATAAATCCAACTGCACCATAACATATCCAAAGATTAGGGTGACACAGGAATGGTGCTGAAAGAAAAACAGGCTGTTAAAATATATCATTCATATAGGAGAGAGATCATCCTGTATATGGCAGCCTGTGATGTAATTTCCTTCTAACAGAATTACTCCCAAACTGAGCCTTCTCTCCTCCAGAGCACCAAGGTTAAAATATTCATATGGAAGAAATTATTTCATGGATTTCACTGTACTCATGCTGCTCAATTTCCTTGCTCTTGCCAAAAAGCATATTTTCCTTATTTGCTCATTTCAATCCCTAATTGTCAACTACAGATTTGCAACAGAGACTAATCCAAAAATAAATCTCAACCCCATTCTAACGATTACAGTGAATCCTAAAACCAGTGATTTATTTTTTTCTTTTTAAGTAAATACTTTTTTCCTTCCTGCTTTCCCCCTCTTCCTTGAAGAGTCACTACTTATATTACAAGATTACAAGATTCAGAAGTCCCCCTAATTTTGTGGGCTTTAAGAAGCTGTTGTCAAGACACTGCATCTAGTCAAGAGATGTAATCACAGATCACCTGCTCCAAATTCTAAGTGCATTTGTAAAACTGTGACATTTAGAAGAAGCAGACTACATTTCAAAAGATCATCTGGTATTTTTTTTTCCATAAATAGCTGCTAAATCTTGGGCACATGTAAATTAAATTGATAAGCCTGATCAGGAAGGAGACACCAACTCTGCAACCAAGGGTGTATTGAGTTAATGGGTTTTTATAGTATTAGAATAAGAAAGGATCATGATTGTCTGAATTCTCTCATCTGCCAAGGCTAACGTGTAAGAGTTTGCAAAGTATGTGCCTGATGGGCTACCAGAAGCAACCAAGACTTTTTCTTTACAGCAGGTTGCCATGGAGACCAAGGAAAGATCTTGAGGCAGAAAGTTTTTGGAGTGAGTGTTTTTTGCTGCTGCCCTATTTAAAATCTGGCAAGATGCATCCAATTTGTTCCACCAAAACTATTGTTTCAGAGTCTTGAGCACTAACATGGTTCAACTAGCAGTAGGTCCATACCACAATTTTGTTTAGATTCTAAGACAGAACAACAGGTTTGTATTCTGGACAGCAAACCTGACAGTGGAGCTTTATGTAGTACTGAGATTTCTTTTCTTTACTAGGAAAACAGGGTATTCTCCAGTATTCCAACTTACCTATATCACAAGCAAACTCATAAATATGGGGCTTTTGCAAGAGCCCCAGCTGGCACATACAAGTAAGAGCATTGAGGGCTTTATAAATGACAAATTCTTCAGCATCACTGAGACCTTGCTGAAGCAGAGGTTTGAGTATTGATGAGCTTTGCCAGCCAACATAAGCAGCAACACCTGAAACATAAAAGTAATATAGAAATCCAAACCAAACTGATAAACACCAGAAAACTCTATGTCTTCCTATCAGAATTGAGAGTAAACATAAAATAACTTAATCACTTCTAATCTAATAAGGTAATAATCAATATACGTGTTTATGTCTTAATGCTGGACTTTGCAACCCTTTGCTAAAAGTAAGGGAGGAAGGAGAGAGAAACAGCACTAGAAAGAGAAATGCCCTCAGTGCCACTGCTACAGAAAGGCATCTGCTCAAAGCCACAGGCAGCAGTGCCTGCACTTACTTAAATACCAGTTGGAGAGCTTGGTTCTAAAGATGTGCAAATGCCTGAAGTAAAATAAAAATATAACTTAATCTGAATTCTTCTGTGGATGTTTGGAATGGACCCTGGGAGAGGGTCTATTCCAAAAACATATTCACTTTTAATTGCCTCACATGGCTCTATATCTTTTGCAAGAAGGCAGGACACTCGGACCTGTGCTTTGGCTGTTCCATTGCTCCTTCTCAACAATTTCTGACAAGTTATCAATATCACTTCTTGGCAGTCTGCCAGCACAGAATTTTGTGGCCTCCAGTTATAATGGAATGTGTAGCTACCATAATGGCCCCACTGAAAGTTTAATCATGATTGTTTTTCCTGCCATGTACCTGAAGCACCATTTTTGCTCTCAGGAACTGCACTTGGGAAAGTTTTCTTGACCCACAAATCCTGGGCACTGACTCTTAGCAATGGTCATGTGGATTTCCAACATACATGGAGGATAGATACACTTAACAGCTGATGTCATTATTGGTAAGATTTTTTTAATTGTTATTAAGTATTCTGAAGTAACAGGAATCTTCAGGTGAGGTTTTAAGGCATTACAAAAACTTTTCCAGTTATAACTTCAGCATATCCCAATGCCTAGTTTACATCATATGAACAGATCTACTGAAGTGAATGGGACCATGTGCACATGTGAAGTGATGCATCTACTATAGAGCTTGCAGAAATCCTAGTAAACACTTGCCACAATTTAGCTTTTTAATTTAGTAGCTGTAGCAGATACTCAAAGAAGAAAAAAAGCTCTTAAATTCCAATTTTTTAATGTTAATCTACCCTACACTTAAATGCCTCAGTCACATTTGTATTAAATATTTGGACTAAAAGAAGTATACATTTGTATCTACATTGTTTCATCTTCATTCCCTAATGAAACATTCCCACCCAATAATTCAGAAAAGTATTTTCTTATAAATTTTAAAAATCTTTATAAGAAAGGACTTTTATGTCCTTTTATGACCTATTTTTTCATATCCTGGAAACTGTTAATTTATTTATTTTCTTTCCACTTTGTATGGCCAAAACCAAACACTTACCAACAATGCTGTCAAAGAAAGCTCCTCGAAGATGCCAGTCATTCTTGTCATTTAAGAAAGTGATCATATGAGACAGAAGAACATCATTGGCTTTTTGACGTCCAAAAAAGACACACAGACGTGTTATTCCATTTTCCATCAGTGTCTGTTTCACAATATTCTCTGGGTCACTTAGCAAAGTCACAACTTTCTGCTGGACCATTTCATGCAAGGCTTGCAACTCTGCAAGGGACAACAGGATGAACATTTTGGCTGAGGAGAAACAGCGTGTGCATGTGTACCACCTGCTGCTAAAGCAGTTATAGTGATAGGTCATCCTGAACCACACCTGACTCAGTAAAACTGGCAATGCAACAGAACCTCAACAGTTCCAAGGGCTTAACAAAGACTTCAGGCTAAGCATGAGGTAGTGACAAAGCCAAAGAGTAGAGAAATGTGAGACATTTTTACCCAGATCAATTTATTCTAAACTTGTTGCAACTTTCACTAAGATGATTCCACTCATTTTATACATATAGGTGATATGCAGATGTGAAGAAGCATCAGAATGAGTCAGCAGCAACATTACCACAGTAAACAAAATGCTTTGAGGCAATTTTGGTTTAATATGTTTATTTGACTATGAATTTCAAAATTTGTGAGCTGACAACAGATCAAGACTATGTTTTTATTTAGGCAGATAGATTCACTTCATCAAGCATACAGAGAGTAATATAAAAACACTTCAAAAAGTGAGTGCTTCCAATTTCAATAAATTTCTGCAGTTAATCTAACAATACTGATGAAAAATTTGAAGATGACTTTGCCTATGGCTTCTGCTTCATGACACAATTAAAAAAGTACTTCTATTAAATGGAAGTAACAGATTGTTAATGCACTGCCTATTATTGAAAACTACAAGGCGGGATCTCAAACAAGCAACACAAAAATTTCAGCTACTGCTGCACCAGTTTTGAGGGTCGATTATCATTCACCTGCAGTCAGAAGTCCAGCTAATTTGCTTTCTATCGTGACCCTGTCTATCAGCTACATGAAAAATCTGCCTCCCGGGTTCAAATTTCTCATGCTTGGTTTCAAAAAGGTTGAAAAGAACAGAACTACTCAAGCTTCTTTCTTCTTTGTGTTACTTCCTTCATCTCCAAGCTATCACAAGGGATAGGGGACAGCATTTTCTAGAAACACAGCCCAAATGATGGAGCTTCCTCTCTCTCTCCTCAGCAATTCTGAGCACCCCACACCTTACGTGAAGGAATTTAAGAGGATCTTTTATATTTGGTTTTAGTAGACTTGTTGCTGTTTTATTTTAAAGTATCATCCTGTAACTAGTTAAGAGATAATTGCGTTTTCCCCAAATGGAATATGTGCAGGATGTTTACCAACTCTGATTAGTCACAGATTGCTCTACTTAGCCCAGAAGAAAAATGACAGTTTTTAACTACAAACTCTTCCCAGATTAGATTTGCCCAGTGTTCTTCTGGGAATTTATGTAACACTAAAAGGCACTGGATATGACAAACAGGTCATTTATTACCATGTGTCTTTACAAAGGGAAAGGAAAAGAAAATCCATCCTTAGGATTTTAATTCATTCTCTGTGCTAGTTACAATACAGTGTTACAGTAACGTTACTGCCAAATGGCATCCACATGTTTAGTTTTTCATGCAAACAGACAAGAATTGTGAAGCACAGGGACAGAAAAGGAAGAATGAAAAATACAGTGCAATGACTATGCTAGAATTTGACAGGTTTTCCAAAGCTAATGCTGCTTCCCACTCCAAGAGAAGCAGTACTTGGAACTCAGGCGTGTTTTTGCAGCTGTCTTGTTTATGAGATAACTGGATATGCAACCAAGCAACCAGCATCACAGTCAAATACCTTGAGGATCTCTGGAGTAGAAAAACATGTTCATTTATATCCTTTTTTTTCTCTCACAACATTCAGAGCAGAGGTGTCTGTCTCTGCAGGAAGCTGTCACACACTTTAATACTGGTCAAGGCAAAACATTTTTCCCATTTAATAGGAAAGCTAAACTTTGAGAGATGAGATTGATCAGTGCTACCTGGAAGCTTTGGCCCATGATTTGTTATTATAAGCAGGCAAAAAGTGACATTACCTGTGTCATAGTTATCACTAGGGTGAGATGTTTCATCCATTTCTTCACCATTTGGTTCATTTTCCATATTCAGATTTTTCAGCTGTACTAACTCCAGAAATCTCAGAGCTGTTTCTGCCAATAATGCTATGTTTTCTGCAAAGGAAAACACTTAGGTTAAGAATTGTTCCACTTTGCCAATTTACATCAGTCTGATGATCCCCCTGAAGAGATTACAGTCACTGACAACACCAGTCATGATGGGCAAATAGGACTGAAATTACACAGGGTGTTCTGGTCAACCCACTTCTGTTGACTCTCAGCAAAGCTACCAAAGTACATCAAATCACACAGTACTTTTGTCATGTAAACTAGTGGAAAAATCCTAATGATATTAGGTGTAAAAATGACTAATTTAATTCTTCTAGAACCAGCCCAATTAGTGACTAAATAATTTGATAGAAGGTAAAGGCCAAATAGCCTGAATTAACTAACATTGCCACATAGTAGACTGTGACAAAATAACAACAAACCACCACACCAGGACATGTATCCTAGGGAATAACAACTTGTTACCCTGGAATCCACTTTTAGAACATTTGTCAAGGTATCTATCCAGACGATTTGGCACCGTTCTGCACCATTTGGAAGCTGCTGAAGCAACTCAGGCTGCATTATATGGGTCAGCCACTGCTGGCACAGGAACAATAACATCAAGGCAGAAGACCCATTTAAGCAGCCATTCTGAGTGCCATCCAAATCAACAGCAACGTGCCAATGGAGCCCGTCCACAGCCCAGGCCAAATACTCTTAAGTCACCAGTCTGACCACTTCCAAAAGTGTACTATAGTAACAGAAATTAACACAGTTAGACTACCTACAAATATATTAATGTATTTTAAATTTAAATTGATCACGGTGACCACAAACAATTGGTTCTATTCATTAAGTATACAAAGTCTTCAATAATTATTTTTATTAGTTTACTTAGTAAACAAAAGAAAAACATCACCTGACCTTTTCAACTAAAAAAACCCCAAAACCCAATGAAAATGTGCTAGTCATAGCAAGTAAGGGCACATAGTTAATAGCAAACATGGGCATAACTACAAAGCCTCTTCCTGAATTGTGCAGAACTCACACATCCGACTAACATCTACAAAAAACATCTGTCACAGTATGAGCCAGTTTATTACAGAGCAAATAATCTAATTTCAGCCCCTGCATATCAGATATCATGTTGTCGGAAAACAGCTCTGCAGCCCAGCAACACACTGATGTTTTTAAGTCAGTTTCTTATTTATTCAGTTCCATCAGGCCATTTTATGGAAACAATCAGAGCTAATGAAATGGTACTACAGGTGTCATACCTGCAGTCACTTCTGAGACTTCTGGCAAGTTTTACTAACAGAAGCTGTTAAGAAAACACAGAAAAGCTCAAGATTTGGAGTTTTGACTGGATGTCCTCTTACCAGCATATGCAAGTCTGACGATGGTGGCTTCATCCTGGGCCAAGTGTGCAATGCCTGGCAGAATGTATTCTGGGTAAATGTTAATATCATTGCGTGGCACCTCTTTGACGAGAGCAAGAACTTTAGTTAGTGTCCTCACTGATTCTGCCCTCACCCTGGGCACAGAGTCGTTGCTGAAATGTAACAGATAAGGAGTAATACGATCCAGAAGAATCTCTACACTTAATCTTGGTGCTAAATGAAGAATCAGCTCCAAAGCAGCCAGTTTTGAATCACAGTACTTGAGAGTCTGTAAACAGGAAGTTATCACAGACACTAGAATAACCAGCCCATTCTCTTTTGTCTCTCCCTCGGCCTTCTCTGTGCGATCATGCCCACAGAGATTGTGAATGATGTTGTCCAGATCTTTACGTATGACCAATATACGCTCATCTGCTGACACAAACGTTTCCTTGGCAAACTGGGCCATGTAAGGCTGAAGGAAAGTGTAAAATATTTCAGGAAATGCATTGTTACGTTGCTGTTTCAAATAATCTTCAGCTGCTAAACGTTTATCTGGCTCTCGATGGATCATCTGAGTGACCTTGAGAAAGGAAGAAGTAGGAGGGAGTGGGAGAGAAAGATCAAAGGTTTAGATATTTGTAATACAAAAACATCAAAACCCAAACCCAAACAATAAGCAATCTGTCACCGAAGTAGGTGAAATGAACTGCAAACAGAACACACAGGTGGTTCTAATTCTGTAGCCCATCCTTACCAGTTCTCTGATACTGCGGTCTTCAATTTTGTTTAGGACTTGGTCAGGGGAAAAGAGGCCATTTCTGTATGCCAAAAGCTGAGATAAATCAAACAAGGGTACACCTTCTGTGAAGAGCTCTGCTATTACACAGCCTGGGACAGAAAGAAAAAAAGGAGTCAAAGATGTCAGAGGATTATAAACAGACACTTTAACTTTGTTTTCTATATGCAGACAAGAACAAACCCTAAACAAGTCTTTGCTCAATTAAAAATAAGGCAAATGAGTAGCCAAATTAATTTTCGGAAGGGAGACAACATCTCAAGCTCCAAAACCTGGCTTTTATACTTAATCCCTGAAATCTGTTCCAAGTAATTTATTTCAAGCATGTCAACAGCAGAGGAGTTTGCAATTAGAAAACATGAGGCAGTGACCACTTCAGCCACCTGCCAGCTGGAAAATCCATCACTAGAAAAGGAACCCACATCACTGTCATGTGGAAGAAGAGTGTGGTAAATCAGCATGGGTCGGGTAGTAGGTCAAAATTAAGCAGCCTTTTTACAAAAGCTAAAGGAATAACTTCTGATAACAGAATATCAGCCTCTGGGGGACAGCGTATATTCACTCACACATGACTGCCAAAACCAGACCCCCAGTATTGTGTACATGACACAAGTCTCTCTTCAAAGAACCTGCTCCTGCAGTTTGCTCCCAATAGTCAGCTTTATCAGTGGAGTGTCCTGGAATTATGGTCTTAAGAGCAACTTGTAAAATGAAGTAACCATTCCCTTCAAATTAATTTTCAATCACTTAACGGGGAGAAAAAACCCCAAAAAAGAGCTAAAGTCATGACTTTTAAGACAAGGCCAAGACTCAAGGCAGTCTCCCACAGTCAAACTCTTAACTAGTGTTTATGAATAGGACTATAACAGGACTTTGCTCCCACTTTGTGCCTGTGGGGAAAATAAAAAAAGGGGCTTCTAGAGCCAGTATTGCCAAATTACCCTGAAAGCTGTGTCAGTCCCCCCAAAACTGGGCCACGGACTGGGTTCTCCTCTCAGGTCCCATGAGGCACATGCTTCTCTGCCAACAGAAGATGATGGACTGTGCCTTGAAGAACCACCTCTTTCCTAGAGCATAGGTAAGCCATAACAGAATAGTTTGTGATTTCTCTCCTCAGATAATAGTGATACACCTAAATTATGTAGCCTACTATGTTGTCTTTGTACTTTTCTGTGAATGAAAAAGTTTTGGGTCTTTATGCTTAAAATACACAAGTTTTTAACAAGCTGCTCTCCAAGCCTGCTGTAAGAAAAGAAAAAAAAGGAATCAAAAAACCCCAGTAAAGTTCTTCTACACTGCATTAGTTAGAAACAACACCTGATAGCTCCAAGTACCTGCAGAAAAGATATCCATTGCACGTTTTAACTCCCCTCTTGTTCGCTGATTGCTATTTGCCAAGTCTACCAAAGGAGTGGAAGGGTCCCGCATGTTTTCCAGCTCCGTGGCAAACATGCTGCCATCGACAAAGCGCTCGGGAGCGATGTAACACGTTCTCCTCCGGGATGTGTCAAAGAAATAATTGAAGTCAGCAGGATTGTCTTCAGGAAGGTAAGTTGGTTTAAAACTGGCAAAGTCAGTTAGAAGAACCCAGTTCCAGCTGGTCACCATGATGTTCTCTGTTTTAATATCACCATGGCGGACTCCAGATTTGTGCGCTTGGTCCACCGCAGTCAGGATCTGGAAAGCGATCCACCTTTTCTCGATGTTGTTCAGGAACGGCCTGGTGCTAATTCGGTCATAAAGGTTGTCCCGTACGTACTGTCTGAAAAGCATGGCGGCCTTCTCGGACAGGGTGGCTTTCTGGAAGGGGAGGCAGTTCTGTGCCGAGTGTAACCTTATCTTCAGCTCCTCCAGCTCCTGCTTGTAGCTCGTCAGGGGTAAGGTGGGATCCTGAATGGCAAACACCTTCACGACCACCAGCCCCTCCCGGTGCTTGGCTCGGGCCACCTTGAAGAAGCGGGTGCTGCCCAGGCTCTTGTCATACTCGAAGTCGTGGATGTCCGAGAAGTAGCTGTCCACCGAGAGGATCTGCGAGGGGGCGATGCCAGCCAGCTGGTTCCCCATGGCGGCACCTCCTCCGCGGGCACCGCGCCGGGGCTCTGCCTGCGGACAAACACAGCGCGGATCTCACGCAGCCCCGGGTCCGCCCCGCTGCCCGGGCCCGCGGGCCGCGCTCCCCGCCCCGAGCGGGCCCGGCCGCCGCCGCTGCCCAGGCCCGGCCGCCCGCGCCGGCCCCAGGGGCGCGGGTCCCGCCGCAGCACTCACCGGCCCAGGCGGAGCCGGGACCCCCGGCCCCGGAGGCGGTGAGAGGGAGCGAGGCGGGACTCGGGGCGGCGGAACCGGCACCGCCGGGCGGGCGGGGAAGGGGCGGCGCCGTGAGCTCACATCCTGCCCCGGCCGGCGGCGCCCGGGCTGTCCCCAGGAGTCCGCGGCTGTGCCTGCGCGGTGACACCAGGTCGGCTTCTCTCGCCGCCTGGCCTCCTGATGGATTTCGCCCCCCACCCCGCCCTGCTCTGGCTCCGTTCCCTCGAAGGGTTTCTTTTTGGTTTTTTTTGCTCTGCAATGGGAAGAGGCCAGGGCGACAGCTTATAGGTGATGTGTTCAGACCGGCTTTGTTTCTGTCTGTTTGTTTAGCCATGTTAAGGAAGAGCTGTGAGGGTGCAGAGTCTCCTGTGAGCCTGGTGCTGAGCCAGCTCAAGCAGTGCGCGTCGGAAGGTGCCTTCAGGAGATGGGGGTGCTGGTGGAACGGGCCTCAGGAGCATCAGTCGTTTGATTCTCTCAGCAGACACGAGAAGAGCTGCCATGCTTCCTTCTGGTCTTAGCACTGGCTGCCCGTAGGCTTTTTCAGGTGGCTTCACTTCTAGGTCTGTCCTGACAAGACAGGACAGACCACTGATTTCAGTGGTATATCTGAAATATGAGGAAAAAGGATTCTTGTGGCAAACAAAATCATTGCCTTTCTTACAGCTTAATCTGAAAGTGCTTGAGAGCAAGGAGAAGCCCAGGGCAGAGTTTGTTCATTCTTTCCTTTGCCTTTTCCCTTTGTTGTGTTCTTTCTTTGCTACCTATGATGCATTACTAAAGACGTGGTGGTTGGGTCTCACAGACCAGTGCCTGTGTACTCAACACTTTCCTTAATACAAGATTGTCATCAGCCATGTGTGAGATCACTTAATCTTCAAAGTGGTTTGGGTTGTCCTAGTGAGGCTTTCTTGCCAGCAGGACTCTCACATCAGTAATGGACACCTGGTGTGTTAGCCTGTCCCAGGGCAGAAATCTTAGCCCAGGCCTAGGGCTAGGGTAGGACTAGGACCAGGGTGAGGAGAATGAGAAGTGGGGAACCTTCTGGCATTAGACTTATGCCTATGCAGAGTTCCTTCTAGGCCATAACTGTCATGCCATTTTTTCCCTTTGCAATCCCATGATCTGGACATAACTTTCATTAACAAGATGTTTACCTGGAGGGCAGCTAGAACAGGCATCAAGTGCCGGGGGAGTTGGGAAGAGAAGGCACATAACTCAGTTTTCTGCTCTGCTAGAAGCTTGGCAGGTTGGCTTTGTACCATAGCACTGTAAACAGCACTGTTTAGCTCCTGTAATAATGGGTAGAGAAGGGGATGTGGAGGTGTGACTATTGTGCTTCCTTTTCGGCTTTGAAACAGACAGTATTCTAATGGTACCCTGGTATCATCCTTCCTAATAAAACTTCATTCCCTAGTTTTAGGGAATAACGTGGGTGCACAAAAAGCTGTGTAAGGAGTGGCTGCTAAAAGTCTGGCTACATTGGTTGTTGATTGTCTTCTAAGTTACTAAAAGGGTAATCAGAAAGTCTCCATGGACTTGCCTGCAAAACAGTTACAAAGGTGTTGCTCTCTCTCTAATGGAAAACGTAAATGGATTCAGAGCAGAAAGGTTTTCTCAGTTGCATCTGTCAGGCCCTGCACCTCAGCTGTGCTCTCCGCCCTTGATCATAGGACGTAAGTTCTGTTTCCAAAAGAGGGCAGGGCTTTTTCAGAGCCGGGGCTCTTTGTAGCTGTCGCAGGCAGACTTTGCTCCGAGCTGAGCCGTTAGCTGCTCTCTCCAAGCTAAGGCACATTTCTTGCCTGTGCACACAGTTGTGATGGGCTAGAGTCATGCTTCAAGCCAGCTTTTCAGCCACCTGTGTCAGGGTGACAGCCTCCACACACTGCCAGGTGTACAGCGTGTGTGGGCACA
Organism: Serinus canaria; assembly: GCF_022539315.1. Taxonomy (NCBI): domain Eukaryota; kingdom Metazoa; phylum Chordata; class Aves; order Passeriformes; family Fringillidae; genus Serinus; species Serinus canaria. The sequence continues at coordinate 43,010,700 of NC_066315.1, forward strand.
GGTGCTGAGAGAGATACAGCAGCACGTTTTCATGCTCTTTATTTGAAGTTTGGCTATACTGGCCACAACAAATGGAGGAGGTGTGTTTATGGCTTCAAAACAATGAAATGGAAAAAAAAGAGCAAATGTGCTCTACCCTTTCAATTCCTCTTCTTCCTAGGTTGTATACTGTTTAGGTGCTCATCCAAATCAAAAACAAATAGGAAGGAAAACTTATCATTTCACTGTGGCATCTTGGGTCAGCATTTATTCAGAGATACACAAGAAGTAAAAATAGGCATTTAGTTTTAGCTGTTGGTCATGCTGAAGTTTACAGAAGTTATGTAAGCTGATGAATGCATTGTCATATTTTTCCTTGTCTCCCAAATCTGTTTCCCTTCTAAAGCAAACATCCTTGGGTATCTATGCAAATGCAGTGCCTTTCATCATATCTTGAAAATGTCAGAACTCTGCTGCTTCTGCAGAGCTGAGCTTAGAAACAGAAAAGCAAAGAGCATTGTCATATAAGAAGTCTCCTTTAAATCATGGATGAGGACTGGAAACTGCCTGGGCCCAGTGGTGTGTCCTATGGATCTCCAATGCTCTTGCCCCAGTACAAAGAATTTATCCCTATTTACTCCGATCAGGGCTTATGGAAATATTTGTGTTGTGTGCAACCAAAACTGCTTTGAAAGAGGAAAGAGGATTTAATGAATCTTCAATCTAAAGCATCTTGGAATAAGAACAAAGCTTCTGAAATGCTCAAATTTGTATGTTTTATTGAAAGGGGTTTGTAATGTTTTAATTTCTTATGATTCTCTATGCCAGCATTTTGGGTAATTTTTTTCTTTCAAAATGGTTCATTAATATGTCAGTTGACTTTCTAGGAATGGTGCTTTTTTAATTACTAATTTGTGAAGGGATTCAAGATCTGTGCATATCACCCCTGATTAGTATGTCTGTACATTTTAAAACATTCTGCAGCACCATTCTGTGCTATCACGTCTTGTGACAGTCTGTCCTGCTGATTTAGCAAGACTGCACTGCATGCAATATGGCAATGATCCCAGGCACTTAAATGGGTGAGAGAAATGGTTTAAAGAATGCTTTAAAAGTACCTAAGGTAGGAGAACTGCCTCAAGTTTAGTCTCTAGACTGATGTACTGACAGATTTGTTCCCTAGTCATGTGCTAATTGTTTTGGAATGAGAATCACTTGCTCCTGGATCCTTCTACCAAAGCAGCATGTACAAAATTAATTTCACAAAACTCAGCAAGAGACCATATGGAAGGGGAAAATGGTATTTATTTTAAACAAAGTTGATTTCAGTCACTAGCACATTGTGTTGTAGATGTCAGGCCCTTGCACTCCCACACCATGTACTCAGAAGCATCCAGTCATGTGTGATACTTTCATACACAATCTTCTATTAATGTTTCATTCAGACCAAGTTCAGTATTTCTGCCACACAGCAAATGAAACTGCTCTAGCACACATGCCCCCTGTTAGGTTATACTGCTGCAGTTTTCTTCTGTGTCTGCAGCTACTTTTAAATTTGGGAATTAAAAAGAAAAACATGGAAATTGTAGAGGTGAGTTCTATTACACACCTTAAAAATCTAAGCCTTAAACATACCTGCAAGCTGTGGATAGTTCTTATAACCACCCCCTTGAAGGGGGGAATGAAGCAAGAAGAATGCTTTGCTCTTTTTCTTCTGCAGAACTGTGGAGATTTACTGAGGTAAATGTTGCTGTTTTGAGCTTCAAATGAAATTTGGGTAACTCTTTAATCTCAGGAACTAAACTGTGTAAATTTCCCCTTTCCTACATGTGATTCCTCTGCCTGAGACTCAGAAATGGCTCTTCTGTACTATTGACCAAAAGATGGTCATTTTTTACTGGACTAAGTCAACTCCAGTGCCAAACACCTCATGCTTTTTCTTTTCGTGTATCTTACCATAGTTAACTTAAGCTCCAATGCCAAACACCCTAAATATTTGATTAAATTATTTAAATTTAAGTTTTAAATTATTCTATTTTACATTTTATTTTATTTTTTTAATTTTGTTTTATACAGTGACTATTTAGTCTTCCTTTGAAATCCAGGGCACAAATGCCAGACTGGGCTCTCGGACAGAGATATAACATGTTCTTCAATAAAGGCACCAGCTCTGTGCTAAATGAGTTGCTCTCTGCCAGATCCAGACTCAGTCTCGGCTGTGACCCCACAGAAATGCCAAGTGTTTCCAAGGAAGCAGACCTCTGCTGGAAGCTGAGGTTTGTGTGTTTCAGCTGTTTATTTTGTGTGCTGATGGGAATTTGGGAGGGTCTAACAGAGTGGCAAACACATTTTAAAAGCATGTTTTAGATAGGCTGGTTTTCTGGAAAGCGGATGCCTTCCCAAAGCAATTATAATTCACCATTTCCAGGGCTTTGGTTTCCCTTGCCCCACTTGTTCCTGTCTCAGTAGGAAATAATTTTACCAAGACAGAGGAGACTGTTCAAAGCATCTGCTGACAAAGGGCTGAGAATCATGTTGCAAATGCATGTCCTCATTTGCTGGAATTGTAGAGGCAAAAGATAGCACAGAACTGGGGTTGAATATTAAATTTCCCTGCAATAAACAGCTAGCAGGTGCTAGTTGCTGTGAAATCTGGATGAAATTAAAAGCAATTCCTCCCTTGCAAGGAAGATGATGATGTGAGAGTGAGCTCTTTGGGAACAGGTACACTGAGGAGAAGGCCTACTGAGAAAAGTCAGGTTTTAAGCTTGCCTGGCACACAACTGACAGGAGGATTGGAATGGCAACATCTGGGGAGGTGATGCAGGGCTGGGAATATCTGGCTGGTCAGTGGTGTTAGCTATGGGAATGTCGGGCAAGAGGACAGTGAAACAGTTATGTCAGTCCCATAACTGAGTGTAATTGCCCTCCATGCCAATAATATTGCCTCTCTGTGTGAGAGCAACCACAGTGATACTGGGTTTGTTCACAGGAGAAAGTACTGAGAATGGAATGATTGCTTTCATGATCTCCTCATGTGGACATACAGCATTAAAAACAGAGGCACCTAATTCTTTCCATGACAACTTTCTGCCAGAGACAGAAGCAGTAATGTTTATACTGTGATATCAAACAGTGCCCTTTCTTCTCCACTCTTACCCTTCCATGCTGAAACTGTAAACTATCAGGGAAATTCACCTCTAGACTCTCTCTCTTACTGCAGTCAGATTGTTTAGCTCCAATCCTGAATGCAACTAATATTGTCAAAGATTTTTTCAAATTTGAGACAAAAATGATGGACTCAGGCCCATCTTTAGTGAAGGATCTATTTTCAGATGCCGGGGTAGTTAGATCAGAACATAATTATGTACTTCAGTACAATATTCAGTTGTTAGTCATTCTTCCCTGGTGGTGAAATGCGTGACAGTTTCGGATTTTGATTGGCACATCCATTACCTGCTCTCAGTAAACAGATTATTGGCCTCTTTTTTTTTAAATTTTTAAATAGAAATTTGACATCTTCACCTTGCACACAGCCTTGTTACCCAGCCTGCTCTAATGTGTGCTGCAGCTAATAAATGAGCAGCTGCCATGGCTACTGTAGCCCTACAAAGAAAAGCTCTTCAGCTTTTAAGGAGTGGCTGGAGGCAGGTAATTAACCACAGCTCCACTCCTTGCACGCAAAGAGCCTGGAAAGCCACACTCTAGGCTTCCCTGTGGATTTTCCTTTTATCAGCACTTACTTCAAGGATAGCAGTGTCACTGCCTGTTCTGGCTACAGCAAGAGAGTAAGAAAAAGCAAGGCAAATCTAGTTATAATTAGGCTGGTGATAACAAAGGGTTCTTAAAAATATAATAGCAGATTAATCTTTGGAGAACTCCCTCCTTCTTCATTTCCCCCATTTCAGGCTTTATTCCTTAGTGCTGTTGTCTGTTCACTGCTTCAAGAAATGCATCTCTAATGTATCCAGGAGTAGAAGGGTGTTCACCAAACAATCTTGGCTCCTTTCAACTCAGTCCATTGTCATTTTTGCATCTTAATCCACTGGTCCTCCATTTCTGAAGAATCCCTAATATTATAGAGCTATTTAAACTCATTTTTTAGCATACAGGGTAAATCACATTCTGCCATGCAGCAGATTATTTGTCTGTCAGGCTACAGTAAGAGGTCTGATTTCTGCCCACTGACTTCACTGCAAAGTTCTGTGTTGCCTATAATAAGGGTAAAATTGGGTCCAAGAGTGTTAAATTATATCTTCTCAAGCACAAGAACATAGCCTGGCTTTCAACCATATCAATCTGTTTGCAAACAACAGTGAAATTCTTTTTGGGTCTCACTGAGCCATGACAACATGACAGTCTCTTAGAGCTATAGATTGGATTTCAGGACAGAAATTGCTACTGCCAGCTAGTTTGGATTCTTGTAGAGAGAGGCAAAAATTCAGCCAGAAACTTGCTGCAAACCTGCACATCCTGGGTGAGCTGTAGACCAAGAACTGCAGCCTCTTTGTCTCAATAACAAAAAACTTACCAGGAAAGCTACTCGTATTGGTTTATTGGAATATATTTTATTTCTCTCTCTCATGTCTCATTCAGAGCTTATTCACTTGTCTCAGAAATTCAGACCATTAGTAGTTGCTCTTTAAAGGTCAACAATAACTTTAAGTTGCTATAAAATTAATCTGAAGCTGAAGTTGCAATTTCACTCATACTCTTATTGTTCAAGTAGTATATTTTAAAAGTGTTTGGGGCTTTGGGCCAAGCATGGGTATGAATCAAAATAAATACTTGGCTGACTTGCTTGGGTATCTTCCTTTGGCAATCTGTTTCTAGCTCACAGTTTGGCCTTCTTTGCAGCTGAGATACCTGGTTCTTTTTCTGCCAGCCTTTTTTTAGTGGTTTATTTTTTGTTGTTGTTGTTTTTGGTTTCTGTTTTTGTATCTTCTGTCTGAAGCAAAAAATTATCTTGGTTTAGCAGTCTAACATTGCAATTTGTGATTTCTCAACACTCCAGTCAAGAGTTTTCAAGCTTCGTTGACTTTTGCAAGTTCAATCCATGTGTTTTTAAAAAATATTGCTTATTACCCAACTTGTATAGTTCTCTATAATTCATTTTTTTCTGTGACAATGAATTGTGGTGATAACTGCTGGCATTGACTCACACTGCTGCTTGTGCCCAGCTTGCCTATCTGTTGACTTCAGTCAGGCTGCTAGTGTAAGGTTTGCAAGCCTCTGCAAGAAAATAAGCTTCTTATAGATGCCCTTCTTTTAAAAATCCTCATAGGTTTCAGTCCATCTTCGTCCTTTCCCCAACCCCTCCTGATTCCCTAACTGTTTTCTGTGGCCTCACTCCTAAGGCATGTTTGAGCCTTGCATAATGCCTGCCTGGGGAGGAGGGAAATAGTGATGACAGCCAGCTGCCTCAGCCAGCTGGGGAACTGAGTGCTGGGGAAGCAGTTTTTGTCCTTGGTTTCCACCAACCCCTTCTGCACCAGTACTGAGTGTGGAGGCCAGCTCAGTAACTGGTGAGGAACTGCAGGTGACTTGGGATGACTGGGTTCCTAGCTGTTCTCTGGGCTCCTGCAGACTTTAAAAAGGATGAGTGGAATGTTTTGTTATCCTATTGCTTTCAACTGATTTAAGCATCATTTAAACTTGGGTACACTTGGGGATAGCAAATGAAGTGAAATAGTTGTCTTAGCATCTTTTCAAAATAACTTGAACAGCAGCAGACTGCAATGTAAAGGGAAAATATTTCCCATTTTGGGGTGATTGTGTTTGCAGCCCTAAATAATTTAGAGAATATCTCAGCTTGCACATTGCAGACTACCAGAAAAATTAAAAAAAAAAAAAAAAAAGGAGGAGCTAAGCAGCTGGATTTTCTCCTGTAGTAGCATGTGGTGAAAGAGTAAGGCTGAACTGGTGAGTAGAAATTGCACCTACATAGCTCAGTGCTGGCAAACTCACTTCAGCTCTGAGACTGGGAGGAGACTTCAAGCTCCTCTTGGGCCATAATTCTGCTGTGAAGATACCTCATGGCAAAAATACAGTAGGAAAGACCACTTGGAGAGTTATGGCATGTTATTAAGAAAGTGCTTGTGGAAGGAAATTTCTTTTTGCACCACAGAGCCAGACATGCTCCTTGTCTTTGTGCTTTTTGGCTACAGGGACAGGTTCTGCCTCATACAAGAGCAATGCTGGTTGTCTCAAAACATTTGCAGAGGAGCAAAGCACAGCCAAGCCCCACTCTCCACCATGTGCTGCTGGTCAGCTGGCACAACAGCACTGTACAAGGAAAACATCATTTCTTCCTTCAGTAAAACACCCATTCTACAGTAAAAAGCCCATTTCATTAGAAGCAGTGGGATGAATTCTGCTATGCTTCCTTCCTATACTAATTGTCTATTAGGGTATACACAAGATAATTTTCAAGTCAGATTTTTCATTCCCAGCCTGTGAAAGATTCTGTTTTCCAGCTGCTGGAAAATAACATGAGCTGATCCTGTAATGAACTCTCTCATGTAAGAATTGCCTCATTACCACTGAATGTTGCCAGCTCTTAGATTTGTGTTCTACTTCATAAATTCTAAAAAGCGACTCAATGTATTTAGAAGCTATTTCCCTGTTTTAAAAGGAACCAGAGTCTATTCTAGGACCAAAGCCAGATACCTTACAGTTTAAATTAAGATAGATTGCAATGAGCTTCTTCCAAAAGATGAAGAAAAGGTTTTTGCAAAGCAATTTCTCATTTCTTCCTCTTTTTTTTTTTTTTTTTTTTTTTGTTTTAAGGAAAAAGAACCTGTGCTTTTTGTGTTCCTGAAGAACAGTGAGTAAGTCTGACAAAATTGCACTATTGTGTGTGCCTGCTAGTCAAGTATGAATATAATTTTTTTCCATTGGCACAAGGCAATAAAGGGTCAGAATCCATTTTTCCTGGTTCTACATACCAAGTCCATAGGGTTCAATTCACGCCAAAATAAAGTGGAGCTACTTTGGAAGAGCTAATGATGAGGTCTGGAGGGTTTATCCCATCAATTTTTAATTTGAATACAATCCATGGAAATGTTGAGCACTTTAGGTCAGTTCTGTGTTGCTTGAGTGCTATAAAACAATGAAAATCTCTTCTGATCATGGTGGGTGGCTACTGTGAGTTTTCATATTTATTGGCAGCCTGAAGTAGTGAATAGGACAAAGAAGCAATTTTATTTTCTTACCTAGACAGGTATAGGCAGAGCAGCACAACAAATTTGGGCTGTTATTCATATTGCATGTGCCCATAAGAAATAGAAGGGAATTTGCTATAGACTGTAAAAGTAGTTCACAAAAATGAAGTTGCCAAGGAGAACATCAGTTCTGAACTGTGCACCTTCCAAATATCTGGGAATCCTGCAAAAGAGTAATGTTGGAAATTAGTAGCAAGTGTTACACACATGTTGAGTTTAACCAATGAATCTTTCCAAAAAGAGCTAGAGAGGGGAAAAGTCCAGAATGCAGTTGGGCACATTTCTTGTTTCCCATTGAAATCTGTCTGCTTCCACCATGTCCAGGCAGATTTAAACAGATAAAAATGTCAACTAAACAATGATTCTATGTATACATAAATTAAGATATGAGAGTGTTCAGGAATTTAATGTCATCGTCATATTTTCTGAAAAATCTCTTTGCCCAGGATTCTTCTCCTGGGAAGCTGAGAAGCTTCAGAGAAAAATGAAAACAATAATTATCTTATTTGCTTCTCCTGTGTTTTGCTGCTTTGGAATGTGTTTGGAGATTGTTTACCAACAGGTGGTTGTTTCATTGGTTTCATGTGAATTGTTTTCATTCCTTGGTCAGTCATTGCCAAGCTGTGTTGAACTCTGCGGAGAGAGTCACGAGTTTTCATTAGTATATTTTAGCCTTCTATAAGTATCCATTCTCTATACTTTAGTATAGTTTAGTTAGGTATTCTTTAATATAATATGGATCATAAAATAATAAATTAGTCTTGTAAGAGCATGGAGTCAGATTCATCATTCCCCCCTTCGTTGGGGGTTCCTAGAAAATACCACAATTTATTTTAGCTATTAAAATGCTGCTGTGATTTTGACTTTGAGAAAGGAAGAGTCTTAGAAGGATCAGAAGGCAGTATTTCATGGAAAACAACCAAAACTGGAAGAGTTCAAAGATGCAAGAGGATATGTTCAGTCAAAGATGTATTCAATCAGTTCAAGAAGGAGCATGCAGCTGTGTCCTAATAAAAAGAAATAATTGAATTTATTTGATCTTCTAGGGTTCTTTCCTTCATAGTCTATCCAAGAGAGCATTTTTTGATGTTATGTCTTCTTTTTTTCATAATGTCTTTCAAAACCAGGCCTAGTGTCAAGAACCCTTCTTTTCCAGTGTCAGCCCTGATATTTGGCCATTGGTACATTCAATACATTAGATCCCTTCTGCACTGCTCCTGGAGAACTGCACAGCAGACAGCTGGGAAAGCTATGGCTGGACCTGGACTTATGGGTTTCCCATCCACATAGGACAGAAATATGCAGAGAAGGAAAGCACCAGGTCTGACATGACAGTGCTGATAAAAGTTTCTAGCTGAATTAATAGTTACACCAGGAAACTGTTGGACTCTCTACATGGACTTGTTTAATTATCTAAACCCAAAATTCAGTTTTACTTGTCATGTCCTAGCTGGAAGTAGAGTGCATAAAACAGGCTGAAATTCCAAGTGTGGGTACAATGAAATATTTAACCCTAGTACCCTATTTAGCCATTGCTTAGTGTTCCTTGCAGTTTTTTGAAAAAAGTGAATTTTTTTTCAGTTTTTCCCCAGAAAACCTGTTTACAGTTATCATTTCTTATTGCAACAAGGGCTAAAAAATTTGGCATCTGAACATCATCACCTTATGGCATGTTGCACCTGAGCAAAAATTTACCCCTACACTTCACAAAAGCAGAATTCATGGAAGGAACAGTTGTAGCACTTAGAAGTGCTATTTAGGCTGTCAATTCTCTTTCCATAAATGTTTTCAAATCAGGGATTTAAATTAAGCACTCACATTAATCACTCTCAAACTAATCAGTGAATTGATTCCAAATCTGGCAGCCAGTCAGTGTTGGTACGAGATTTGCTGCATGTATACTCACAAATTTTGTTTGCACAGTATTTTATTGCAAATATAAAAAGGCAAATGGAGTTGTCAATTATGAATGAAATGGAATCAGGACAAACTGAAGTATGAAACTGATGTATATACACTCAGCAGCCTGTCAGTATGGACAAAACCACCTGAGATTTGACATCTTATTTGATAGATCTTCTTGTAAATAATAAATCACCTTTTCTTTCTGTAAACAACATGAACTCAAATGATGAACGAAGGTGTTCATCATTTGAGATCCTTTACATTATCAACAGCTTGGCAGAGAGTTCAGAAACCCAGCAAAGAAAATATTCAGGAGATCCTATAGAGTTTATATTAAGATTCTGTGCTGATCTTTTGTACATAGCCTTTCTATTTTACTAGGAAATTTACATAATTTAGTATTAGAAAAGTCATGGTCTTCTGCTTCTTGGGGCATTTCCGTACTGGAAGTATTCAGAAATATGATTTGAATGACAAGAATCACAGAATGTCTTGCTGAAAGAAACATTTAAAGATCATCTAGTGCAACACTCTGCCATAGACAAGGACACCTTTCATCAAACCAGGTTGCTCAGAGCCCATCCAACATGGCCTTGAGCATTTCCAGTGACAAGGCATCCACAACTTCCCTCAGAAACATTTCTCAGTGCCCTACAACCCTCATCATTAAAAATGCCTTCCTTATATCCAATTTAAATCATCCCTCTTTCAATTTAACCCCATTGTCCCATGTCCTACCACTACAGGAAGGCTGGAATCTTTTTTACTCAAGTAATGCATACAGTTTGCTAGGTATTTCAGAAAGTGAGACATTTCCAGCAGTGCTCTTGGAGCTAATGTGCCAAGGAGCAAATTTCTTCTCAGGTGCAGTCTGGCTCAACATGGGTCCTAAAGAAGCCATGGCAAAACAAGGGAAGAAAGACAAAAGGTACAAAGAGCATACAGACAGCTCCTAGGGCACCAAATAATCCTATTAATCCCCTGAAGACAGTAACAACAACAACAAAAAAGTCTTTGTAGCTAAAGCTGGTTACTTTCTAGCCTTGACATGCTTCAAAAATTTCTATGACGTAACCAACAATAACAGGCTGTTATCTGATGAAGACAGTGGTACCTTAAAAGCCTCACTGAGTGATGCAGAACTGGGCCTACATGTTTACTCTCAAAAATGCCAGCTATTCCTGTGGAGGAAAGAAATTCCATATTCTTACTGCAAGAGGTTAGTGGGCAAAGAGGGGAAACCAATAAATCTATCATGAAGGAGGAAAATTCTGCAGTTCAAGAAGCAGAAACCAGATGGTATACTCCTTTTTTTGTTATCTGAAATATACCTTCACAAAAACTGAGGCAGGGAAGAAAAGTTAGCAGGAAAGGATTCATCTTGGCCTTTTTTCTGGTGCTGTAGTGAGCATGGAGAGGGTGGACATGGAGGTGGGGGACAATGACAATCAATGTTCTCTTGCACAATGGCCACTAAATCTTTGGCTGTAACAGTAGAAATTCTCTCTCCTCACACTTCTAGTACAAGATCCATGGTCCTGAGCAGGGGTGGGTCTTTCAAAAAAGATGAAGACCATCCTGTTCTTTCACATCCTGAAAGTCTTCACATGAGTAGCCAAGCTTAGGTTTAGGTCTTGAAATTACACATGGGCTGCTGAAAGTAAAGCTATCTTTAAATATTCATTAATTCCTTTCTAGGAGTAATTTATTCTTCTTACTTTTTTCCCTCCCTCTCAAACAGACATCTCTTTGACTGGTTTTTGTGGCAGATAACCTGCGGGGCTAAATGGAAATTGAGTTTGTGCCCTTATTTCTAGAGTAATTTGGATTGGTGGTGTATCACTGGAAAAAATAGCCATCCTAGCTGCCAGGCAATTTTAATAGTGATTTAGCCAGTTTTCCCTTATTTATTGTAGTCTTCTTTTCTTAGTTTCATATTTTCTTGTTCTTAATCTGAACATCCAGTTCATAGATAAATAATAGTTTACTGTAAACAAAACATAGATTTCTTCCAATAGTTATTTGTAATAATTATATGAAATATAAAATGAAGAAAAACAATCTGGTACCCTAGGGAGTGTATAATACCTGCAACAGATCTTCCTAATTGCACCAACCTGTGTTTTTCAACACATGAGCCTACTGAATGATCTGCAGGAACATCACAACTGCACATCTGATTAGCTAAAGCTAAACAAATCTGAGTGTTAATTCAGTAGAATCCTCTGAACTGGTAGAGAGCCAACTCAATTAAACTGTTATCCTGATAAAGAGACACAAAAATGCTTCTGAAAAGACTTGCCATGACATAAAGTAGCCATTAAAGTAAAACTACAGCAATAAGAAGTTTACTCACAGCATTTAATTTGTCTTTGGTATTTATTTCCTTATTATGACTGGAATCTCTGTTTGTAATGGAGTTTGGCATTTCACACTGATTTAAGAGTATGAGATACTTCATTTCTGTATCACTAAATGAATATACCCCTGTTAAGCAGTTTCACTCTCATTAGGTATAATTGTGCTAAATTAGCATCCATGGAGATGTCCTGGTTAAAAGCTTTTTCTATCCCAGTGATTATATATACAGATGACATAATCCTGGTAAAAAAAGAAAAAGAAACCTGAGCAATAGCTAAGAGTAGGAATTTGTAGTTGCTTTTCAGAAGAAGTGTCTTCACACCAGCCTCTTCTGGGACAGGGAAGATTCAATTTCTCAGCTAAGTCAAGGGAGTGGTGCTGGCCCCTGAGGGTTGCTATTTGCCACAGGTGTTTCTCTAAAAGAGACACATGGCCATTGCAGTCCAGGTTAGGCAGAGTCCTGCTTTTCCACAGTGCTTGGCTCTCTTGCTGAGTGGAAATTATCTGCAGTGCTGGTGCTGCTTGAGCTTCCTCTGTGCACCCTGCACAGGAATGGTTTGCCATACAAATTCTTGAAATGATCCTCTTAAGAATTAATGTTAGGAGAAAGTTTTTTCCTTTTTGAGCTGTTATGCTTAACATCTAATTAGCCCATGGTGTCAAGGCTAACATGGTAACCCTGTAGGCCAGACATTTCTCATGAAGAGTAAGGAATAATTTAAAACCATCATTAGGAGCTGCAAGGTCTTGAAAATAGAAATTCTGTTCACTTTAGCTATGACTTTAGATAACTGTACTACAGTATTCCTTCCAATTTAGTGCTCATTTCTGGAGTTACTAGGTAAAATAACAAGCTGACATCTGTACTGTATCATATGCTTGATTACCTGTATGCAGAAATGGCAAAGAACCATTTCAGATAACCAAGTGATTTAATGCTTGAGGGAATTTCCAATAGAATTAATCAGCATCTCGGGACTTTAAACTGTTTGCTTAAGAAGGATGTTTGGTTAATTGAGGTTCACTAACTAAGGTTACATAGAATGCAAAGCAACTTTTAGTTATGCCTTGAAGTGTTGCAATGAAGGGTGTTTCAGAGGATTGTTTGAAAAAAAAATGTTTTTCACGTCTAATAATTTGCCTCTTAGTTATCCTAATTACTAGCCAATTGATTATCTTTCTTATTGTGTAAGCTAAACTTATCTTAGGAAAAATTATCTTCCTTTTTTATACAAAATGGAGAGTAGAAGTTGGGCCTTACCTACATACAGAAAAACTGAGTAAAAAATCTGTTTACACTGTTAAGCTACCAGGGCAAACAGAAATGTTTTCCTGCTGCTGTCTGCAGCCTGTTCATCCAAATTTCATTATTTCAGTGACCTTTCTTGTGGTAGCTGTGTGTAATGTTTGTAAAAGCAAATTTTGAGGCAAGGGATTTGTCTATAAATTCTCATTTGCTTATACCTGTTTTATTTCTGATGAAACTTTCTGATTGACAAATTATGTGTAATTGCTTTAAAAAACAGCCTTGATACATGCTGCCTTACAACTAATACTTTATGAGGTGTTTGTGAACTTGGAGTCAGTATAAATGTCAACATGGGAAATATATTTAATCTTTCTGCACAGCTGTTTTTATCAACCTTTTCCTCAACTATTAACAAATAGCTGATAAAGCCCTCATGGGAACTTGCTGTGACACATACTGAAATTGGTTTGCCCACCCTAGCCCTTCTCTTGCCTGGTGGAAGGTTAATGCTTTAAATTGGTCAGAGAGTTTGAGAAGATGGACTAATTCAGAAGCAGTTACACAAGTGACAAGAGGTCTGACCTTGTCCCACCATCTGGTATGAAATTAGAAGGCAACTCATTTCACTGGAAACAAGACCCCTCTTCTAATGCTGGGGTGAATTTTGTGATTTGCTAATTTAGATCAATGGCTCAGCTGCTCCAGATGGAAATTCTGACTCACTGCCTGTGGGGTTGCAGGTAAAGTGAGGGTAAAACGTTTCTCACCCATCTGCAAGCTCCAAAGGAAGGCTGTAACTTGGTGAATGCTATTCCTGACAAATTCCTGGCACTATTCCTTTAAAAAGACTGTGTTAAAATCCTTCTCGCATAAAATTGATAAGAGCATTTCCATTATTTTCAGTACAATCAGAATTTTGTGCTGAAGAGGAAGAAATGTAATTTCAGAGTGACTTCCTTGACAGTAGAGACAATATGTTTTACCTAGGAAATTATTTTTCTAGTGCCTGGGAATTTCTGTTTTTCACTTTGGTCAAAATTGCTCTGTTGACAGTGTTTATTCAGGACACATTGCACTATAGGATAGTCTTCATTTGCTGTGTTTACCTGACAAAAGTGACTCAGTGGGACAATTGTGCTCTTGAGTAAATGATATTTACAGTAGACTTTTGAATTGTCCTTTGGCTGGAAGAGCATGGGTGTGCCACTGCTTGTTGTTCATTCTGGCCATTTTTAAACTGAAAAGGAGCTGAGGAGTGCTTCAGCTCTGGAAATATGTATGCTTTTGAGAGACAAAAAGGATAATATTGTAAATTACCTTTTTATTGGAGTTTTGTGACTTAATAATATTGCAAAAGTGACAAGTGTTTTCCAGTGAATTTATAGCCATTTTCATAAATGGCATCCCTCACAGCATTTTTTGAGGTACTCTGGATTTACACAGAATTGTTTAAGGTGGAAAAGACCTTTAAGACCAAGTCCAGCCATTGCAGAGATGTGCAGGAGCTGTAGAAAGTAAAGCCTTTTATTTGCATCCAAGATGTAACATGTGCCATGCTCTTGTAAAATGCCTGTTTTCCCTTCTAGTGTCCCTTCAGCTTTTGGTAGAGGATCAGAGCTGAATCTAAGAATGGAAGTAAGGCTTGGTTTTCATGCTTTTCTCAGAAAATGCATATGGTAAACACTCCTTATGTTCCCTGTATGTCTACTTCTATGCCACCTACATGTGACCTGTATGTACATGACCACCACTGGACAAAATGCATGAGGTAATTTTGCAGCTCAGCTACCTTTCCTAGTTAAAAGCTGGAATCTAGGGCAGTGAGCAGAAAAGGTTTTTATATATGACTGTTCCATCATCACTGTGCAGTGAATCAGTGGTAACAAAATCCACTTTACAGAACACAATGTTCATTTCATCCCAGTGGCCATGATGAGGCTGACTGGGTACTGGGACTTAAAGATCCTCTTACCCTTGAGTGAGGTTTGGCCTGTGTTTTCAGCTGCCTGAGATTCGCATCTCATGAGTAGACAGTTCCTTGCAAATGCATCAGATAAATTATGCACAAACACTCTCTCTTAGGCAAAAAAACCCCAGATACAAATGCTGCTTTCCTTTCCCCCAAAAGTGCTTGTTTCCATCCACACAATCTTCTCCTATCTCACACAGTACATTTATTTTATTTCCATTAATAGGCACTCTGTGCACTCATTTCATCAAGGGAATGAAATAACCCAGTACTGTTGAATGAAATACTGATACAGTAGAAATAAATGCAGATGTTTTCTATATGCAGGTTAATTGACAGTCTATACAAATGTTATTTTCTGGCACTGTTAATGATTTTTTTTGTGATTTGTGTCATAATCCATTTATTTCCAGAATCTATCATAGCAATGACAGCGGGGAGTACAGTGTGCTTTTTGTAAAGTCAGTCTGAAGATTGTTATTTAAAGCAGAGTCCAAGGCTTAGAAGAAGATATCCCAGGAGGTGATAAGGGAAATTGCATTGAGACAACAGAGCAGGAGGTTAGCTTCCTACACTCTGGAACAGCGAGATATGAGGAGCAAAACAGAGCAGTAGTAAATCCCAGGGTAATGGCATCATGTTATTTCATGGAATGCTATGAAAAAACAAATGGAAGGGGAATAGTAATGTCTTACACATGCACTGTGAGCATCCATAGGCAAATTAGGTGACCCATTTGCTGAAGATGGGTTTTAAATAGAAAAATGGGGGAAGAGAGGGGTAAGATATCCTGCTAGCTCCAGTTGTGACTCCACTAGAGACCCTGTCTTGCAATGATCTCCTGAGAAAATGTAATGCAACTCTTCATTTTCCCACCCAAAATCCATAGCAGCTCAAAGGCTCAAGATGCTCAATGTTCTGTGTACAGGAAGCCCTGGAGATGACTCTTGACAGAGAACACCTGAAATGGAATCTTGAGGAAAATGGAGTCTTTATTTTTCTTCAGTGTTTTAAATCCAGCAGAGCACCTGGCATCAGCTTTCTGCATTAGATAGGGGGTTTCCTGGATATCTGCATCAGATGTCATCTCTTACAAGATAAGCTGCTGTTGGGGAACAGCAACAGCCTGGAGGTGCTCTGAGCAGCTCAGGGTAGGCTGGGAATGCACAGCATGTGCCACCTTAAGCTGGGCCTTGTGGCATTTACTCCTAGCTAACTTTGCCAACAAGCTTTCATGCTCCATCCCTGAATATTTTTTCTTGGTGTTACAGGGTTTCCTGCACTTCAAAAGGCAATGCACATTCCCATTGCAGAAACATGGGGAAAAGTCCCTGTGTTTGACAGCATCAGAGGATGAGAGCATTCTGCTGATGTCTTGATCTGTCCCAGCTCTGCAGTGTTATTTTTCAAATTTCCCCATAATCCATAGAGTTAGAGAGCATTTCCCAGTTATATGCTGCACTGAATATCCCAAACACAGTGACTGTAAGGTAATTTTCTTTGCTGATTGACAAATTGTGTACTGTTGCTCTATCATGGAACCTTGACTGAGTCTGGAAACAGCATTTGAGCATATTTGGTGTATTGTATTGATCAAAATGGGGAGAAAGCCAAAGAAGGCGTTCTCCATAGAAACACAAGGTTACAGTGGGAACACTGAGTCTTCTCTTGCTGATAAATGGCACTGACACTGTGATTGCTCGGCTCTTGCAGTCTCTGGAAGTGTCTCTATGCAATAATTTTTTTGCCCCTTCCTTTCCTTTTTTAATCTGCTCAACATTTTGGCTGCCAGATTTTACATAAGTGAAACACACTGTATCATTTTTTCCCAAGAGTAGCTTTCCTAATATCTCTAAGCCCAAAATTTTGTATTTGTATGTGAGCACAGTAGTATCAAATCATTCAAAGCAATTGATACTTCTAGATCAAGGTGTGTTCTCAGTTACTGGTAAGAATTCAGCAGTGATTTAGCTACACAAATTTATACTTTCTGCCTTTTAGAGTGATTCATCAAGGAATTCAGCAGCCAGAGGAATGATAAGAAGGGGAGCTCATTGCTACAGAATGCTGTGGGTACTTTATATGGGCTCTTAAAGGAATTAGAGAAATTCATGCACAAAAAAATCAATCTGGGCTGCCACATCCAAAGACATCCCTCCTGATGCAGGAACTCTGTGACCTGGAGATTGCTGGAAGCTAGTGAAGGTACTTGGGGGAAGCAATGCTGTGTGCCTGCCCTGCTCTCAAGTCAGTTGTTGTGCATCTGCTAAAAGCCCTTGCAGGAAGCAGCTCTCAGGGGACACATCCTCTGAGCGGGCACAGCTGCTCTTGTGAACCTCTTCTGGCAAAGGGTGAGAGTTGCAAAGAGAGCCCCCAGAACTGTAACCTGTGGTACAAGAACACAGCACTAACACAGCTGTGGAGGGATAGAATGTAAGAAAATAAAGATAGTGCAGAAGGTAGTCTCACAGCTGAGGAGTTGCAGCTGTACTAATCACCAAAGATTAGGAACAGGCCTGCCCTTAATAGGCCACAGCTGTGTCCAATAAGATGAGTGGTACAAAAGAGTGGGGTAGCTGGTTGAGGAGAGAGTTGGAGTTTGTTGGTTGTGCTGTGAAGAGAGTTGGAGTTGTTGGCTGTGAAGAAGAAGGAGTCAGTGCTGTGAGGAGCTGCCCATGAGAAATCACTGAGAAGGTATAGAACTTTTAAAATATGATGACAACACACAGCAGTACTCCTTCTGTCTGGCAGAAATGGATGAGGACAGTCTCTACCTCATGTCAGGGCCCTGATGGCACCCTCTTCCCCTCCTGGGATCTGACTGCTAGGGCTCAGAGCAGTCTAATGCCCTGTGACACAGCTGCTGGTCTTAGGGAGAAAGTAGGTAGGACTCAGTGAGGTCTTTCTTCACCTGCCATTCACACAGGATCTGCTTTTAAGCTCAGGCTCTGGCTCTTTGGGTCCCAACCAGTCTGCATTGCAGCTGCATCACGGCCATGCCCGCGCCTGGCTATGGACCCTTCTGATGGACTGTCCCTGACCCATGAATTTGCTTCCCAGCCTGACCCCAGATCTACCCCATCACCCATGGACTTGCTGTGCCTGGGTGCCCCCTTCCAGCTTGCCCTGCTCCCTCCCGTGAGGCCAGTGGGATGAGCCCTGGCTGGTGGGGCATCCCCTGTGGCTCACAGTTACCCACCTCTTACCTTGGGAACTCCCTCCCTTGCTGTGTCACCCCAGTAGCCCACTCTGGGGTGCCATGACCCAGTTGTTGACCCGGTCTGTGATCCATTGTAGGTGATGAAAGGTTGGTGTTTTGCTCACTTCTGGTTTTTATGCACCTTTAGCTGTGGGGCACAGGCATACCCTCCAGGTTGCCTTTTGTCAAGTGAATCTAGCACATTTGGTCCCACACACTGGGAGAAAAAGTAACAGGTCTGACAGTAATGTGCTTGATCATGCAGCACCATGATCTTATAATTTAATTACATCTTTACAGAGATTCTCTAACAAGAATTTATAAGGTTGAAGATTATTGTGCTAAACACAAAGGTTAGGGGTATTTATGGGCATGGCTGCTCTATAAATTTCAGTAATAATTGTAAGGTGACTCAGACATCTTTTGCCTGGAGTTTCTAGAAGTTTGTGAGGGGGTCCTTTTGACTTCAAACAGACAAAATAATAAAATGGCCTGGACTGAAACGTGGCTTATGGCTCACTTGTAGTCATAAGCTAGGATAATGAAGATAACTCCTGCTAC
Source organism: Serinus canaria (assembly GCF_022539315.1). Classification (NCBI taxonomy): domain Eukaryota; kingdom Metazoa; phylum Chordata; class Aves; order Passeriformes; family Fringillidae; genus Serinus; species Serinus canaria. Next base: position 43,029,146 of record NC_066315.1, read on the forward strand.
CAACAGTTTGTGTATCAACAAAGGCATTGTTCAGAGTGAGAGAAGTTAGTAACACAGCAAACTCTGCAGCTGGAATCTGTTAATCTAATTTGCCTCATGAGACAGAAAATAGGTTGCAGGTTTTTTCTTCCTGCCTTCCTTCCTTGAGGATTCATTGGCAGAGGAAGCCAGTGTCAAACAGCCCTGACAAATTATCGTTTCTGTGCACAAAACACATAATTCAGGTTTCATCATCCTTTCCTGTCAACAAGTTTCAGGCTGCTGGGGAATGATCATTTCTATGTTAGCTTCTGCCTCTGCTACAATTGAACCATGTTCAAGTTCAGGATGATAAATGCATATAGCAAATCATTTAGCAATTTCCTCCCTGATAAACCATCAACTTAAAATTAACAAAACTTTAAAACATTTAGTATTGCATCTGCTCTGTGATTTTTGTTTTAATAAAAAATCAATTTATTAATTTCTTCAATATGTCACATTTCTGTTTCACCCACTCTATAATTGTGATGTTCTTTTACTCAAAAAATTTGGAACACTTTTCCTGTCTTTTCATAGTTCCACCTCATTGGGCCTAACCTCAGAACCTTGAGTTTCTCTCAGGCTAACTGATGTTTCATCCCTTTTTTTTTTTCTTCTAAGGAGTAAGTTGGGGATTTTCTCTCTAAGTAACTACATGTTGATTCATTTGTCTGTTTACTAATTTTATTTCTATTTCTTTTTTGCATCTCTATTCTCCCCTTGTGTTTTAGGTCAAAGGCATTATAAATGAATTCACAATTCTTTCCTTGCCTGCCAGAATAACTGCTTATAAAAGTCTGGTTTCTAATTCCTTAGAGTTGATGAGGGACCTTTGCCCTGAAGCATACAGTTTGATATCCCAGTCTGCACCCTTTCTAATGAATGTTCCCATTATATACTTACTTGTTCAATCTTCTTTTGAATCTGAGTAACATTTGACCCCTGAGATGACATGCAGAAAAAAAAAATTCCACATTTTAATCACTTCCTATTTTATTCAAAAGAAAATCTATTTAAAAAAAACAGACTTCCTTCCTGTGTTTCAGATGTGCCTTACCTAGTTCTTCCACAGTCTTTCATTTCCCTCTGTGTCTGTCTCCTTCCGGCTCTAAACAGTTTGCATCTTTTCAGTCCTTCTTCATATAAAAGCTTTTGTAGGACTATTCATGACCACTGTCTGTCTCATGTCTTTCCATTCCTGCAGCTGGTTTTTGTGACATGATGATACATCTGGCTATGGGTGCTCTCAGTTAGACACATCATTGATTTGTAAAACAGAAAATAATACAGCCCTCTATTATTCTCTAGGCACACTTTTTTGATCATCTGTGCATAATGGGAGCAATAGCTTCTTCTTGATGTCTTTAAAGTGACTGTATATCATCTGCACTAGATATCCAGGCTATCCAAAACTGACAGATAATTCAATTCTAAAATAATTTTTGGAGTGTGTACAAGGCAGAAAGAAGAGATTGACACGTAGCTACTAGGAAGAGTGTCCTTTGATATAGAAACAGATAAAGACTAAACCAGACATAATTTTTCAGAATCCATTTTCTGAATGTCTTTTTTACTTTCAAATACAATTCTTCAAGTCAGATGTTTGCCAATTTACAACATGAAATTCAGAGCCTGTTGGGCAAGCTTTTATTCTAAACTATCATGCTGGCTCTTCCTTTTAGCTGCATGTAGGTTTCCAACACATTCTTCTTTTAGTCTGATCAATAGATAAATGAATTGCCCTTAGAGATACATATTCTAAATTGGAATCTTTTATGAAATAGGGTGTGGGTTTTTTTCAGTAGATGCTAAGCAGCTGAATTATTAATTGCACCTGGAGTTTCAGGTGCTCAGCAATTGGTCCTTACTCTCCACCAGCTTTCAAATGACATATATGCTTTCAATTAGATCCTTCACATCCTGTCAGTGGCAGGATTCACATTCTCCACTGTAGGATAAGGCACATTTCATGCACTCACACCATCTCCTCTCCTTGCTTGCTTAACTCACAAGCCTCAAGTCTGAGATCTTCATAGAGACAAGAAGAAAAAAAATATAGAATTATTGAGCTGTTATCTCCTTAAATCATACTCTAGGCTAGGTGTTTTAAGTGAGAGGAAGGGAACCTAAGGTGAGCTCTTATAAAGCCAATATTGCAATCCTTCAATCCTTTTCCTTTCCTCCTCTGTGGTATGTAGTATTTATGTAAGAGGGATGTTCCTAGGGGAGCATTTGGAAGGGCCTTGAAAAGAATTACAGACCATGAGAAGATGGGAAAAAAGGTTAGTTATTTTTATTTCTCAATTGTTGAATTATCTTGAGAATGGTGGGTACATTCAAAAGGAAAAAAGGTTTTGCGTAGGTATGAAGTCACAAGAAAATAAAGTGGAAGAAATTGTGCAAGCAGTTTTAGGAGTAAAGTTCAATTGCTAAAAGGGGCTACTTTCACTTGAGTGAGGAGACTCCTTACTTTCAAGGAGAAAGTTGCATGCCAAATCTGACATTCAATGTATGTTGAATTTCCTTGTTATCTTTGCCTAGTCTAATGAGGGGAATATTTTGAAAAGCGAATGCTAAGTGTTTAAAGGTGAATTGCTGGAATCAGGCTTAGTTTGAGAAAGACTTTGCTGTTTTCCCACAGTCTCTTATGGGGCTCTTGGCACATATAAGTCTTGTAACCCTAAGTACACTTGCAGATCTAGTCCTTGGTGTCCAGGATGCAATTTCTGCAGAGCTTGTACTTGAACACAGGAGAGAGTTTTCTCAGTAATCTGACCTTGTGTGTCTCTGATTATGCCTTAAATAAGTGCTCTTGTTTAGAACCTGGACTGTAACTCTAAGTGTTCTCTACCTTAAGCAAATCTCCAGGGGAAGTGCTTTGGCTTAGGGCTCTTCTGAGTAAGATATGGAAACTGTTCAGATGAGTCCTCTTAGAAGCTGGAAGAGTTGTGTGTCTGAAAAAAGAAAAACTAAGGAGTGAAGGCCCCCTTCTTCTACCCTTCAGGCACTTTCTGCTGGCTAGGAGCTTAGTGGGTTTTCGGATGGGCTGCTACCTGCTTTCGAGTGTTTGAAGGCAAACTTGAGGATACAATGCTAAAGGAACTTGAGGATACAACCCTAAAAATGTTATAGGAAAACTAACTGGGCTAGACAGATAAGACTGTGGTGATGTAATGAGTTAAACCTTGGTGAAAGAGTAGAGGTGAGAAAAAGCTCAGCTGGCTGCCAGGCTCACAAGCAGTGAACTTCCACCTGACCTTTCTAGCCCCGCGGCTCTGTGAAGCACCCTAAAACTAAGCCACAGTCCATCAGTGCAGCAAAGAAGAGATTTTCATGCTCCTTTGAGACATATGTGAATAATTAGTTGAACTTTTTTGTTCAGACTAAGTTAATAAGCTGCAGTATATTATGTGTTTAATAGACAAGTGAAAACACAGTGGATTTCTGTTATCTAACTCTACCATGGCTTCTTGTTGCTATGTGTGGGAAGCTCCTTCAGGAAGAATTGAGGAGGAAAAAGCCCTTCTCAGCTTCATAAACCTGTAACGTGAATACAGAATTGCCTGGGCTGCACAGTCAGGATAGTTAACAACGAAACACCAGTGGTGAGGGAGCTATCAAATGGGATATCTCTGAATCAGTATCAGGTCTGGTATTAATTAATGAAGGCACTAATTAAGGTTTCTATTAAACAATCTGGAAGACAAAATGAAGCATGCATTGATCAAATTTGTAGAGGCTAGGCTGAAACTACAGAATGATTGATCAAGAGATTTTAGAGCAAGAGGCAAATTTTAAATAGGGTACGATTTTAATTTAGATAAATTTAAGCAATGCACTAGAGGGTGACACTTAATAAAATGGAAGGCTGCTGATTAGAGCTCGTTAACGGGAAGAACTAGGAGAGTGGGTAACAAATGGGGCCCAAATCCTAATACCATGGAGCTTTAAAAAGACAAATAGCTTTCCTTGCTGTGAAGAGAGTAAAAGGTAGGTCATTTGTAGGACAGGGCTATAGGAATATCTATTCTGTGTTTCTAGTGAAGAATATCTATTCAGTGTTTCTAGTGTGGCACTATGGGTGTAAAACTTCAGCCAGTTAATCATGGGAAATTAACTCTTTGATTGTGACCTCAAGGTTGGCTATTAAAGGAATTAAGTTTCTGAAAGCAGTGCTGGGCTGATAGATCTGTGTACATGGCCTCTGAGAGGCACATGAGCACAGTGTGTTCCACTGACAGCCACCTCTCAGCCATGTGACACCTCATCACACACCCTGCTTATGATCCATTGACTTCTGATGCATTCCTTTATTTGGCACAATGCAATGGGAGGAAATGCTTTGGTCAAGGAAAACGCAGGAGGACATAAGTGTAGAAGTCTCAGCCTTTGTCTATCATCTTATCAACTTGTTCCTTCCCTTTCCTGCAAAACCGAATATTTGACATTATCTTCTGACTGGGCAGGGTAAATTGGGTGAGCATGAAGAGCATATCCAAGAAAAGAAGTTTTGAGAAAAGGGTGCTGGGTTTTGAGCTTTTTTTTACAGCTGGGGTCTCTCTTTTCTTAGAGTGACGTCATCTAGATTGAAGCCCTGGTGCAGCAGAATTACCATGGCAGCCAGTTGCTCCTCGTGACTTTGTATTCTTGGGAAATAAGGAAGAAAAGGGGGAAGCAAACTGCTTCATGCATGCTTGGGAAAGGTAGAAAAAATTCTGAAAACACTTCAGCATCTAGGAGGAATTATAGACCAGTTATTTGGTCCAACAGTTTCAAGTAAGCTGTTGGCAACCAGACTTCCAGTATTTGTAGTTATTTGATGCCTGTGTGAATGCCTCTACACAAGAGTGCTGTATTATGCTTGAGAAGCATTCTGGAAACTCAGGCAAATTTTCTTGCAATAAAAGGAAATATTATTTTTTGGCACTGCATCAGCAATGAATCTATATATTTGGGGATCAGTTTACTGGTGACATTTCTTTAACTGTATCTTCTTTCTTTAAAAAGCACTTACTTTTACGCAGAATTAATGATGCCATTTGCATTTCCTTAGGGTTTCTTTATAGTAATAGCTTATAATTGCACAGAATCATAGAACAGCTGAGGTTGGAAGGGATTCCTTGGAGATGGTGTAGTACAATACCACGCTCAAAGCAAAGTCCAAAAGAGCAGACTGCTCAGGACTGATTGCAAGGCTTTGAACTTGTCCAAAGCTGAAGACTCTCACAACCTTTCTAGCAGGAGGTTTCAATGCTTCATCACTGTAACAGTGGTTTAATAAACAAATAATTATATTTACATGGAACTTAGTGCATTTCAGTTTCTGCCCGTTTCCTCCAGTCCTTTCACAGGGCACTGCTGAGAAGTCAAGCTCCTCCTTCTTCATTTCAGCCTCTCAGGTATTTATGCATATTAAGAAGATCCCCCTGAGTCTGCCCTACTCCAGACTAAACAGTCACAGCTCTCTGTTTCTCCTCCCATAATAGATATTCCAGTCCCTTAATTATCTTCATGGCTCTTTTCTGGACATTCTCCAGTATAATCATGTCTTTTTTGGACTCGGGAGACTGTTACTGGACATGGAACTAAAAGTGAAGCATTAAAATCCTAGAAAATCTAAATTAGTGATGCATATCAAAGATACAGTTTGCATCATTCCAAATTAAAGAAAAAAAGGAACTGGATCAAGTTTTAACTAGAATTGAAGTAATAAATCTTGCTCAAAAATACAGAAAATCAGATTAGTTGAAAATATTGGACTAACACCTCTGCTGGAGTTGTTACTTACCAAAGCAATGAGGTGGGGGGAGATGGGGGAAGAAGCAAATTCTTATTCTGACAGTACACAAAGCCAAAATGCAATACTTCCTTTATATAGGATATGCTTCAAGGACCCAAATGCCATGGTTTCCTTGGGACAGAGGAACTTTGAGGCTTTAGAATGCAAACGTGTCTGGCTGAGATATCATGATATTTTAGAGAAGACAATTAAACAGCTCCCAATGAGCAAGAATTACCTGCTTCTGCCTGTCCTGCTGCCAGCAGCTTGCACTGACTAGTAGGACAAAGTCTGTGTTTGTTCACCAGCTCCTAAGTGTGTTTTCAGGGTGGGGGCACTGTGTACATAAGTAGTACCTATATCTATACAATCATACGCATATACCTATGCAGATGTAGATGCATACACATTTCTATTTTGGTGCAGGTTTTATTCACTCAGTGAAAAGAGAATTATTTGCTACTATTACACAGGATCTGAATGCTGTTTGTGGATTTTGGCTGCTAGTGATATATTTTATTACTGTCATTAGAGAAGCTTATGATACAGGGCAGGGGCTGTCTAAGTGCTGTGTGGGAGATGCTCAATTCACCTTGACTGATAACACAAGAATTAGTTGAACAAATAGGTTAGTGCTATTCTTGTTGATACTGGATAGTTGCCAGGCCGGAGCCATGAAGTTTAGTCTCTGTTGTTTGCTGTTTTCTGAACAAATAATAGATCATTATTTTAGAATAAATTTGATTAATTCCTAGGCAAAGTCAGAATGTTTAAATTTCTACCATTTTCTTTTAAACATACCATGTAATGAGAAAGTGAGGGGATTTCTTTAGTTAAAATACAGGGTACAACAAGAAACTGTTCTTTCAGGTGTCAGAACACGTTTGGAAATTTTGTCACATTATTTTACATCAGAGAAAGGAGACTTTTTCACTACAACCCTTAAACTAAAACATTGTGACAGCTGATACTGTTTGTTGAAAGCCTGTCTTTGCTTTTCTTGGCTTGTTACTTCTTTTCTTAAACAGGGTGGAGGGCAGAAGAACATTTGTGATACGTACCCACTGACTTACTCTTGATTGTGCAAATATTTCCTCTCTAAGAAACCTTTCTCTCTGTTTCAATAAAGACTTCAGGTGCTAATCAAGGAAATGCAGAATTCTGATGTTTGCCAAGGTATTGTTCAACCAGTTGATGCTGTCCACACTTCTGATGCTGCATCCATCTGGATTACTGCAGATGTCTCCCTTTGTGCTCCCTAAGCACCCATATGGAGCACAGAAGGGGTAAGTGTACAAGTGCCTGCTGAGAGTAAACACTGTCCTTAGGTCAATCTGAAGCAAACCTATGGTGCTCTATTCCTCTGAAAGAGCTTGGACATGCACTTCAGAACTTTGCAAAGAAGCAACTTCAGCCTGGTATGATTTTTCAGGGAATGGCATAAACATAACACTGTGATTTTAGGTAAAAGTCTGAGGTTATACAAAACAAAAATGTCCTAGTATATCTTATTTTAAAGGAATCAGTACAGCAAAGTGGAGCTCAGTGTTTTTCCCTGCTTGACTCTTTTATGCCTGTGGCTTCTGTTTTTGCTTTTATTATTTTTGTCCTTCTGCATGTGGGGATCCTGTCTTTGCAGAGCAATTAAAATTCCCATGCTACGATGTGTCACTGATCTTTGTAACATCCTCCTGGCTTCACAGTAACGAATGCACTTGGCAATTTACAGTGCTGACAACTCCAGTTTTCTTCCTCTGCTGCTCAGGTGGTCAGAGTCACCCAAGTGCCAACAAATTTTATAAAGCACAGGAACAGTGATTCTGACTCAGCAGGGCTTTGTACCAAAGTGAGGGCAGGAGAGGTATTGTGCCGAGAGCCCAAAATTGGCTGGCATCTCTGGATAGGAAGTGAAACAGGAAGATCACCTTGTGAGCAGGCTGACTGCCATCCAAACAGATGGGCTGAAATATAAGCACCCAACAGTCATTTAGGAACACAAAAAGGGTTTGTTGAAGGCACATTTCCAAGCAGGAAATGTCAGAATGTTTGCCTGTGTCAGGCATCAAACCTGAAGGGAGGGATATGTGCAAGTAGTGTGGGATGAGTTAACACAGAAAACAAACATGTAAATCTGTCTTGGATTTTTTCCTGAATCCATTGAAAGCTTTTTTGTAGCTGTGAGACCTGAAAAGGAGGAGTGGGAGAAGAGTCCTGCAAAGCAGTATTATTTCCCTACTATATGGCTGACAAGGTAAAGAAATTATTTCTTTTGCCTCCCACAAATGTTGATATGCACGAGGCACATAACATTCTCTGGCTGGTTAGTCTTTAGCAGCTGTATTTAATTGCTTCAGGATAAATTCTGTAGCGCTATCCAAGATCTAAATAATAGAATCATAGAATGGTCTGGGTAGGGACTTACATTAAAATTATTTATTATGGATAGAGACATACCTTAGGAAAGACTTAAAAACTTGGGAGTTGTAGTGAGGACTGAATTGCTTTACTGTAAAAAGATCCCAGCTCTGTGACTTGTCTGCATAAAAGGTCAAAAACAACAGCAGAGAGAGGAAGACATCCACCCAAACTTCCATAATTCTGAAACTTAGGATGATATTTGATGGAAATGTGCTTTGCTGCTTTTCCATCCACCACAAAAGCCAGACAAATACTTGTCTGCTGATCAAAAGTGCAAAGGAGAGAAGGGGTCATAAAGACAAATGTAATGACTTTGAAGGAAATGAGTTTGCAGGTAAGATTCAAAGCAAAGCCCCTAGCTGCAAGCTAAGCTTTATCTGAGCTTGCACTGTTATGCTCTGTGACTGGTGCCTTGCAGTTCCAGTTTAGAAAGCGGGGAATGAACAAAAGCATTAATCTGACTGAAATCCACATAACAGGATTGTGTGTGAAACAAAAGTGAAACCAGACAGTGCAGTCGGTGAAATGCAGCTTGAGGAGGAGGGGTGAATGTGCTGGAAACAGCAGTTTTCTAACCTCTTTACTGCAGCTGAACAAGCTTTAAGAGGCATCAGGCATTAGGGGGGCTAGGAAAAATGGAGCTGGTTACTGTTACTTGATTTTGCAGCAGAATGTTCTTACCAGAAGTAGAGCTGTTTGAGCAGGCTGCCAGGGAAATGATTTGCATTTGGTAGAACTGCCCCTCAGTTCTTGCAGCTCACACTGCCCTTGTGGCACTTTAACACTAGTCATTTGTTGGAGGCTCTGCATTTGATGTTTTGATTTTCACCAGTTGCTCTACAGGAAAGGATTGTGCAACAGTCGAGGACTACGAGTCTTTGGGAAGAGGAGGAAAACATGCATTCAGAACTCCAAACAGGGAAGCAGTAAGAGAAATTGCCTAAATTATGGATAATGTGCTGCATAAATCTGTCTTCTCCTGTTTCATAAAGCTTCCTATCCATGCAATTTGGAAACTTATATCGACAGTGAAAGCCAAGAGGATTCAAGAAAAGGTAAAAGCAAATTAAAAAAAGAACTACTTCAGTTGTAACCCTGGGGGTGACCTAGCCATATCTTACAGGGGAGGATCACAAGTTTAGCTGCACTGCTTTTTAAATGTCAGTATCTGCGAGTAATGGTTCTATTTAGGATTTTATGAGAGCCCTGTGAATTTGAAAAAATTTGCTCTGAGAACAAATAATTTTTGATTCTGAGGAAATTACTGGAGACTTTAAGCATTGAGAGACCATGAAGGTTTAATTAGTCATTACCTGCCTCTTGAAGATCACAGAAGCCCATCTTTCACTGCTGTCATGAGCTGTTTTCAGTGTAATTCCAGTTCATCTTGAACCACTCATCTCCATACTAGCTGTGTAAAAAAATTGTTGAACTTCCTTATATTTCACATAGTCTTGAATCTGCTTGTTATGATAAGGGGGGTATATTTGACAAAATGAATTTCTAAGTAGGTATATAATATATATTAAAAAATAAACCAGACTTCCCTTCTTTTAACTCTTTTCTTAACCATAAGCTTTATGCTGTGCTGTTCTCTGTTCTGTAAAGGCTTTATCTTTTCTAAGAGATTTTTTTTCTTTTAAGATCAGGTGTAGGCACTGGTCAGTATTTGGGCCCTTTGTCATGTAAATCTGTGTTAAATAAAAGGTTGCAGTCTTGGCAGTAGGGCTTGTAACCTGAATTCTTAAATGTTTTGGTAGATTATGATTTCTCAACTTAAATGCAGTATGAATATCCTTAGGAGAACTGAATTGTAATCTGAAGCTGTTGCTGTTTCACAAGGAAATGGAAGCTGTTTTGCATGGGCGGGGGGAGAAGGGGTGAGTCTGGAATGAGGCCGTCTCTGATGAGTTACTGTTCCTTTTCATTCCATATGTGCTGGATATTAAGCTGTGTGATGAGCATTCAGAAGAATAAGATCTATAACAAGAACTGAAATTCTGCATTCCTTTGAAACAGTTAAACTTCTTTGTTCTCTGTGTGCTAAATTATGCTGAATAGCATACTTCTCCAAAAGAGAGGTCATCAGGCAAAGAAAGACACATTCCTTTGCCATGATATAGTTTGGAAATAAAAAGTGCCAGGGCTGTAACTGGCAGGGGGTGGGTGGGAGGGAAATCTGCTTTTCCTGTTTTGGTGCAGTAATGTTCATTATTTTCTTTCTTGCTCCTAATGTTTTTACAATGGCTAACAGCTCAAGCACTACATGCTTAAAGAAACATTGTGTTCGTTCTCCTTGGGTTTGTCAGATGTTGGCAGGGCTGATACCACATAGTAACGCTTGCTGCTTTGACTCTACAAACACAGAGTGCAGTTTTGCTCTGGAAGCTGCCCTGCATGGTGTTGAAAATAAGCTCTTTATTTCTGAGGATCACAGTCTTTTATTTAGCAGGGTAAGTCCTTGGGATGGTTTGCTTAACACTGACTGAATGTCTTTTAATAAATGTTACTAGTAGATAAATGCATTTTCCTTTGAGGGTTTCTGTTGTTTTCTCATTATTCACCCTTTTCTGATCTCAGTGGGCATTAAATCTAGGTTCCAGACAGCTTAGCACATTCTAACTGTGCTATTGTCATGTTCTGTTCTGATAGGTTTTGTCTCATGCACATAGGTGTGCTTGTCCAGTCACAGAGGCAAAAATCACAAGCAAAGGATGCATGCAGGGTTAGTTGGCCAGTAACTTTTGAATTGTTCAAGGTTTATCCTGACAGCTGAACTTCAGAGGATGCACAGGCCAGTTGTAACTTAAACGTTCATTGGTGGAACTGAATGAGAGAATTAGAGATTGAATTAGAGAGCAACCTGTAACTTGATGCTAAATTTAATCATTCCGCCTCCATAAGTATGTGAATCTCCTTAGTGCAATATACTTCTGTCACTGCTGCTCCCACTGCTGGAAGAAATCCATTTAATCAAAACAAGCATTGATGTGGTTATTAGAATGTTAGTCCTGAGACAAAAAGCTTTATCAATATAAAATGAACTGAATGTGGTGCTACTATTCATTCTCTTTACATTGCTTGATATTGTGCACTGAATGTAATGAGGCTTGTTGAAGAACTGCTGTTCACTGTGGTGTTCCAGAAAAGCTATGCATCCTAGGAGACTTGTTCTCTGATCAAACATTTTAAATGAAATACAGCATTAAAATAAGTGTAATGGCTACAATCTGAGGTTAGCTTTGCATGCTCACTTTAATGAGTTGCAATTTCCTCTGGAAACTGACAACTAAAAAATCCTGTTTACCAGTTGCTTAGAAACTGATCATCAGTAAGAGCATTAGACATGAAATATATCAGTAAAAACTAAAGCTGGTAAATAAATGTGTATTGTTCAGAAACTACAGATTCTGGAAATTACCAGGGCTTTTCATGAAGTCCAAGATATAAACAGATTATAAGAAGGACGTGTGTATAGATAAGAACATCCAGACTTATACTAAGAAGGATAAACTTGCTCGCTTCAGTTCTTATACCATACAATATGCTTTGAGAAGACTATTTCAATACTGGCAGTGTATTAAATGTTTCTTTTCTTGGATCAACTTCTGGAATCGTTCCTGACTGAACACACAAGGCCCAGGAGCATGGACTTGAGGAAGTATGATCCAATAATGGAATTATATATGATCTTTGAGATTTTTCTCTTCTTTTAATTCAAACTTGAATCTTTTAAAGCAAAGAAATCTGAAAGCTTTTTAACAAGCCTTCTAGAAATGGTATGCAAATGTGTTTTGTGGCTACATGGTAAGAGTTTGAGAGGAAGTGACATTTTAACTGCACAGTTGAGTTTAGGAGGTAATTCTGGCTAAATGAGGCTTTTATCTAGACCTCTATAGCTTTTTCTTAGGAGAATATGTATTTTTTTTAAGAGCAATTCTTATCTAATTCTATACATTGAATTTTTCCATTAAAATTATTATGATTAAGTTCTTGGAAAGTATGAGGTTTTTAATATTAATTCAGTCTGAGTAAGGAAATGAAACATGCCACTTATTTTCCTGTCAAACATGAAAGGCCTATTATTTCAACATGTTTAAGCAGCCTCTCTGCTTAGATAAAAAAACAATAGAAGGCATGTATGTGGCTTATTTAATGGTGTTTATGCTGGCAAGATTATTTGCTTTCCTTGAAAACATTTTTCAATTCATTTGGCAAAACAAAAAATTATTTTCTTTTGCCTGTGTTGCTAGTTAGAGTATATCTCATTAACATTTGAGGAAATTACTTTTCAAGAGTATTGTGAGGTTACCTCTTTCCAAAACATGGCCATAAAGCACAGACTTCCTGTTAAAAATTCCAGCTGGACTCAGGTAAAATCTTTTCCTGGAAGAAACTACAGGATGCTTTTTTCATTCATAATCAGTTGCCAAAGAGTGTGTGACCAATGCTAAAGGAAATGGAAGAACCAACCATTTTGTGCAGAGAAACCACCATCTTTCCTCCCGAATCCCAGCAGTAAATAGACATTTCCTACATCCTTTCCAGCCAATACTTCTTTAGAATTATTGCTCAGCTACACACCAGCCACAAGATGAATGCTAAAGTAATTTCTCTAGCTATTAATTCATGCATAAGAGTGATACCATCAATGAGGTTCTATACAGGAGAATTAACAGATGGGGCTTTGTCCTTTTGGGAACCTACCAAATGAGTTTTGGGAGCTCAGAACTGAGGCAGCACAGAGTGATTTGTACATCGTGCTTGGCATTGAGAGTGTGTTTCTTTAACAGTTAACACAACTGCTCTGGCAGAACCCTTCTTAGCCTCTTTTCTGAAGGAAGTGAGCTGTATCTGTCCCTTTTACCCAGTAACTGCAGAACTCCTGGATAGAGAGTCTCAAAGAGGTGAAACACCCACATGCTTAATGAAAATGAGGCTGATTGGTAAGAGGGGAGGCATCCTATTAAAAGTGTCTTTAAGAGCAGCATTACATCAAAGAGATCACACAGGGGAGAATAATCAGCAGTACTTCATGTGCTGGAAAAGCTCCCATCAGTCTTTGCACCTCTCAAGAATTCAAAAGAATAATTCCCAAAGCCTACCCTGGAGAGGATAACTGAGAACATCCTTGACTCCTATCCCTGGTAGTGGTTGATTGCTACAGCTCAGTCAGTTTGTAAGTCAGTCAATCAGAGCACACCAGAGTGCTGGAGACCAGGAGGGACATTCCCCTAGTCATGACAGAGCTATTGCCAATAGAACGTATTTATCTTTCTCAAGTTTTCCAATCAAATTAATTTAAAAATAGTGACTGAATTGAGAGTAGAGTTAGACAATAGCATCTATGCTGAGTGGAATTAAGCTGCCTTTCCTTAAAATCTCTGTAGCTGTGATGGGCAGGATTTGTAGGTCCTTCTAAGGTCTGAGTAGGAACAGTGTACAGATCCTCTGGTGAGGATGTTCTCCAAACAGAGCTTATCAGATGCTTGCTTGTTTAGTGCCTTATTGTTATTTTGCCTTATCTTTAGTTTTCCCCAAAAATGGCAGCTCTGTTCAAGTCAAGGTCTTATCTCAAAGTAAGTGAGGATTTAACATGTTCTTTGAGGAAGATGTGCTCAAAAAGGATGGATCTTTAATTAAGGAGAAAATAGCTCACAGGCTGCATGCAAATATGATATAAGGTTTCAATCTGTATTTAACATCTGGAATAATTTAGCCCTGGTCAGCCCATACTCTGAAATTGTAGTTAGAAATGCTTATAAAATACTTTATACAGATGAAATAGAAGTTCTCGTCCTTGTACACAGTTTGCAGATGGAAGTTCTCTGTTACATATGGAGTCAGACTGAAATAAACAATTCCTTACAGCTCTGAAATCTACATTAGTTGAGTCAAATTGGCACTGTTCACCTTTGTTTGTAAAGGTAGTTATATGCCAAGCAACATTGTTGTAACTGAATCTGATGTATGTTTGACACACAATTCCTGAAATTACAGGACTACAGGCATTTTAAAGTGGCATTTCGTGTGGCAATCTAAGATTTTGCGAGAATCAGCTCTTCCAAGTGGGAAAGACTTCAGACATTTAGTTAGTTAGCCTGGAGAAGAGATACTGAGGATGCAGCTAAAGGGTCTGAACAGGACATGATTTTATCCAGTGAAAGATCTGGCAGCTTTTGCTGAAATAGCTGGCACTTGATCTCTGCTCTGAGATGAACAATGCCTCAGGTTAACCTCTAGCTGGAAGTGATGCTGTCTCTTAGTGTGGAGAGATGTCTCTCTCAGCAGAGGTGGCATCTGTGGTTGCTGGTGTTGTAACAGCGATAATGTTTTTATTATGGCCGTGATAGTTCAAGTGCTACTGCTGGCTTACAAAAAAAAAAAAAAAAAAAAAAAAAAAAAGGAAGAAAAGAGAGAGGTACTCTGGACTCTGGCTTTGTTTTGCTTTTCTAAAGATTTCTGTATCTAAAGATACATTTGGTGTAGGTGCCTCAGGTTCACAATGTAAGTTCTCTATGAAATACATGGATATTACAAATGACATAGTACTTTTCTCTACTAGGACAGCTAAGAAATCTGTATAGTTATTAATGAAAAGTTAAGTGTAATGGCTTTATCATGTCTAGTTAATTTTGTTTATAACAGTGGTATTTTTACTTGTTGGTATGTAAAAACTAATGTATATGTTAAATTTAAGATGGCACTTTAAAAATGCTGCTCGCTTTGAATGACTAAGGCACTCTGATTTTTGTGGTTAAACAGAGACTTGACTAATTTTCCTAATGAAACATTTTCCCTCATTTCTCTTATTTGTGTTCTGAAGCATAAAAGCTCTGAGTGCTGTGTATCCCTAGGAAGTGGTATCTCCAGAATCTAAAATACTTGGATTCTCTGGGCCTGATGGATATTATGTTGTTTAATATTTTATACTTATTTCCATTGTGTCAAAAACAATTACTAGCAGTTCCTTGCAGCTCACAAATTCATTTGGAAAACTCTAAATTTTCTGATAGAGATGGGTAGCTTAGGTATGTTCTTTGTCACATTAGCTTCTCCTAAGCTCACTTAAATCAATATTCGAGAGACTGCATCAGAATAAATCCCCATTTGGTCCAATTTGGTTTTGTGCTAGACTTTCTCCTGTAGTCATATAGAAATCCCTGTCAGGACTGTATGAAATTTTCCAAGGATGTATAGATTCTTCATATTTTTTACTCAGAGCAGATTTTCTGCTTGAATTATCGTCAATGGCATCGAAGCTTTAATGTTTTGCCTTTTCAGACATCTTTGTTGAATCACCATCTCATATTTCAATCATAGGCTGGGTCTCCACTGCTTTGCGTCAGACATGACCTGACAATTTTTCAAGCATATGCTATGTCTACCTATACAGACACATTTTAAGATGAGCAGGTTTTGGAATTGCCATAAGAAACCAGAAACTAATACAAACCACCTGAATAAACCACTAGGCTAAGCAAAGATTCTAATCACAAAGCACTGAGCTTCTGCCTTTTCCACAAAAGCAAGAAGGAGCTGCTTTCCAAACAGAAATAATAGAACTTATCTAGCTGCTGATGGACTGTGGCAGCTCTGGCCTAATGGTTTATTCAAATTCTTATTTTAATATGTTTTAGAAGTATTAATCTAAATGGTCAATGCTTATTTATTTTTGGAGTCCAAGTTTGAGATGATCTTCTGAAGAAATCTTACACCACTGACACTTTAAATAGGATTGTAGTCCCTTTCCTGAAATACTTTTTTCATTCAGGCACTTTTTGTGACACAGGTATCACATCAATCAGATAGGGCCAGGTTGGATGGGGCTCTGAGCAACCTGGTCTAGTGAAAGGTGTCTCTACCCATGGCAGGGAGGTTGGAATCAGATGATGTTTATGGTCCCTTCCAACCCAAACCATTCTGTGTTTCAACTATTCTTGACTTAGGCCAGTATCAAGAGTGAATGGCTGCTGCTGACAGGTGTTCCTTGGGAAAGGAAGGGAGTGGGGCAGGCTGCTGCTTCTCAAATCTAGTGAAATGAAAATCCTTAACAGAATAGGCTGTGTTGTAGAAAGCTTGTTCTCTCTTTAATCCTTAAGCTCAACTATTACAGTTTTATTTAAATAACAGGTAGAACAGTGCATGTAAACATACGTATGCCAAGGATTGAAAACCAAGAGAAAAAAATTGAAGACTAAGAAATATTCAACTACTGAAGCTTTATTTGATTACAAATGAAACAAATTATTTGGAACTAAAAAAAAAAAAAAAAAACTGCCCTATCCCACTGTTTCCTCTCTTTTTCATATAACAATATGTCTGCCACTTACAGATGGATTAGATTTAATTTTTGGAGCCTTCATTTTAGCATTTCTAATGTCATGAAAAGACAAGGGACCCAACAAAGCAACAAAGCTTAAGGAGCATTTAAAGTTCTGAGACAGTCAAACAAAACAGATGCTTGGTTCCTGTTTTCTTGACTTAATTTCCTCAGCTGTGCCCTATCAAATTAGCTTCTGGTGTCATCAGATGTACCGACTATGTGCTACAGCTGAGTTACTGTGCTCATGAGCACTCAGTAACACATATATTTATTTACATTTCTCCCCAGGAAATTAGACAGAAATATAGCAGTGCTACTTTTTAACCATATTTTAAAAATAATCAGAGTGGATACTGCTCAAGAGGCATTAAAAAGGGCTAGGTGAAAATGTTTTCGAGTGTTAGAAATTCCAGGATTGTCAATCACAACCATTACAAAAATGAATTACCCTTTCAAATTCTGATTTTTTTTCCAGAGAAATTTCATTTGGCCTTTCTATTCAAGTTTTGAGGTTCATGCTTTCCAGATTTTCTATTCAACTTAAAAGGATTAGCAGCTTTTTTTCAGCACAGGCAAACTTCCTTGATATAACGGCACCGTTCCACAAACCAGCTTGTAATATCAAACAATAAAATATTAAAGTCCAGGAACTACAAAAGCTTAAACACAGCAGTGTTATAGGCATCAGGCTTTGGGTTGTGACCTTCTCCTGGCATTCATGCCATGTCAAAGCCTCTTTATGGTATTTGCTTTACATCCACAGGAAGTTTGTTATAGGCAGCTACAGCCTATGCCCAGCCCTGAAGACAAAGCAGAGAACCTGAATTAGTAAAAGCAATCTCAATAATAGTGGTTGTCTTTCATAGTAACACATGGCTTTTTCACTGAGGGCTAAAATAAAATAATATTTGCAACCATCCTATGTATAGGACTCAGATGTGCTGGCATTGCTGCTGGAAACTTTTAAACCTGACCAAATTTCATGTAGCTGCTCTTTCAGTTACAGTGCAGCAAAAGGCTCTATGTTTGGGCAGGGCTAATTTCACATGGAAGGACAGGGTGTCATGCCCCAGCTATTTTAAAAAGTTGCTTGGAATTACTGTCACCAATGACTAGGCTACTTCAAAATAATTTAACTATAAATAAATATATATATAAAAGAGTTGTGTTTAAAGGGAATTGCTTGTGAAGCTTGCATACCTGCAATAAATCTGAAACTCATCAAAAAAAAGATGCTAAGAAGTTCTCATTGGGATCAGAAGCCATTGTATGCAGAGTTGCAAGAATGAAGTCCCTTGTTTTTTTTCTTCAGCAAGGATGTACTTCTTTAGGTGGCCTAGGGCTTGGTGGAGGAAGTGGTGGTATTCCTTTTGCTACAAACTGCAAAAGGGAATGCTGTTTTAGAGGTTTTGGCAAGTCTGAAAATGGACTTTATTTTTCCTCACCAGTTTTCAGCTTCTCTGCTACAGTTCTGCATTCTTTGTGCTTTGACCCTAGAAGGAGTATCTTGATTACATTTTGTAGGATGTAACAGCTGAATTGATGCAAAGCTTAATTTATTCAAACCTAGCTCTCTCTCTTTAGAAATTGCAGTGAGGCTATGGTTTCGGATAAAACAGACTTTATAAACAGGAAAAAACTGCAACACCAAGGTTAGTTTATTCTACATCCTTTATAATCTGTCCCTGGAAGAGAAAAACAGCATCACTGTACATAAATGTTGAAGATGTGAGGCTGTAAACAACCAAAGATCAAGTTTTCAAAAAGGGAAAACCATTTGGAGTAAAAATTGTGGGAGACATGAAAGATGAATTCTTAAAAGCACCTGGTTTACTGAAATCTGAATCTAATGAAGAAAATACTCCAGGAGTCCTATTTTGCAACTCTAAGAGAAGCCAAGTCATGATTTTGGTTCTCAATGCATACGCACGTAAGTAATTTCTGAGTAATCCATGTTGCTGCTACAATGTCAGAGGCTCCCAATGATTGTTTTGTTTTTTCTCTTCATGGATGATTTTCCACAGGTGAATGACTGATGAATCAGAAAGATTTACATCTTGGTATTGTTTTATTTCTGCATATTAATTAAGTCATAGGTATATGGTTGGATAGATTTATTATTTGGTATAACATAATAATATACTACTGATATATGTCATTAGTTAATGACATATATAATTTCTATTATATCTAATAAATCATAGATATAATAGAAATAATATAAACATAAATTGTACAATATATTGATGTGATGTGACAGATATGTTCTCATAACAGTATCTTAATGCAACCCAAGATAATCTTCTGACCTTAAATTTATTATATGACATAAGAAAGAAGCAGGATAAAAACCATGCCTCTCATTAGACATCAAAATATTCTGGTCAAGTTTAAAATAGTATATGGGAAATTCAGAGTTAAAATTTACTTTTAGCCTGAACTTCAAATAGGAAACAAGATTTTTGCTGATTTATCACTACCAATTTCTGTACTCTAATTATAGAGTTGTATCCTCAGAACTCCTCAACAAATCTGGATTAGGCTGGAGGCCCTCAAAGATGGAATGGGAACTGCCTATTTTTTTTCCTGAATGAGAAATGTTTTTTTTCCCTTCCTTCTGAATAGGCAGTTGTCATGCTGAATTGTACTGAATGTCCCCACTAGCCAGATGGTGGGGAGGAGGGCCTACGATACGATTTTCAACTCTTTTTAAATTAAATCCTCCTCTGGTGCTTCTTGGCTTGTTGCAGATGCACAGAATGCAGCTGACGTTAGCTGCTGAATTACTGGGAGACAGAGGGGCACCTCAGGGCCCTTTTAACCTTCCCATTGCGACAGCCTGCTGGAATATACTCTCCCAATTTATATGATGTAGCTGTGGGGTTTGTCCCTCCTATATCCACTCCTGTCACTTTCAGCTGGAGCTGTATCCAACCTTTGGAGATGCATGAACTGAACATGTGATCTGTAATTTGGAGTCAGGCTACTAAACATGGTGATGTCGCTGGGTAATATTTTAGCACCTATTTTCAAGGCAGATAGGAGCCTTCTGTGAAATGTGTGTTTGTTTTTTAATTCCCTTGTGCTGAAGATTAATATTCATTAGCAGTGGTATGGAGACACTCCTGAGCACTTGCTCCCACCTCCACTTTGTGCTAGCACAAGCTTGTGTAGTTGGATAGGGAATGAGGTCAGAACAACCTTGTTAAATTTGGGTAATTTTTTTAAGTGTACTTTACTAAGTTTCTAAATTTTACATAACCTGTGTGTGCAGTTTTTATTCCTCCCCCTGCAGTCTTATTGTTAACTTTGACTAAGAAAGCATCTGAGTACAGATTTAGTTTTTCAGTTCACCAGTTGGGTCTGTCTTAAAGTTAGGAGTCTCTACAATAGAGCATGTAGTTGCATTAATTGCTTTTATCAGTAACCTTTACCAGTTTTAAAAATGTGACTTCAGACCACTCTTTTTGACACTCTTCAGACATAAGGGAGGAAAAAATCCTCTGTATTTTTGACTCCATTTACATGAAGGTTGCAGTAATACTAAAAATAAAAAGGTATATGGGCTCTCCTGTAAAACAAAAGTTTGTAACTAATTCCTCCCAACCGGAAAAGCTTCCACATGCTTTCACTTGATAACATTTTTTGGCTCTGAGTCTGAATAAAATTTCACAGCCCAACATATTATGCTTAAGTGTGTTATCAAAAAAGTCATCATATTCTTGCCAGGAGCCAAAATTGTATAGCTATGTAAACATCTGTTTATTAACTGGCAGCTCCTCACTGAGTATTACCTTTGCCCTGTTTTGCTCTCACCCATAGTCTTCAAGAAGAATTTCCAAGAGAGTCTTGGCAAGCTTACTTGTCTGTAATATATGCAGCATTACTGAAATTCTTGGCACGTTAACCTTGAATCAATTCAAATGAAATTCAAACTTTGCTATTGCTGTGGTTTTTTAGCTGTTTATAATTTCATTGTTGAAATGTCTTTACTTTCCACCACAGCTTGCTATAACGTAACTGAAATAATTTATAAGTAAATGTGGTGCCTTCTTTGCCATGTAATAAATTGCAGTAATCCTTCAGAAAGACATAAACCTTTACTAGGAAAGAGTTTCCCACCTTCTGCTGTATTCAGGCCACAACATGATGGTAGCTGCAGCTGGCAATGCAGAGGAGTGGAGTCTTTGTCCTGCAGCAGACATCCTAACAAGGCATTTTGCCTGCCTCAGCCGAGACTTCCAACAGTAACTTGCTTCACAGCATATTCCAATTATAGAGCACATGTTTCTTGGCTGTCTTTTACAGGCAACGTGAAACTAGATCTTTACTTCACAAAATGTCTCTGGAAATGTGAAGCCTCCAGTAGATAGGATAGAGGCACTTGTGAGAGCTTCCACATTAGCAGTGAAACTTTTACTGGAGTAGTTAGCTTTGAAAACAATCCCTGAGAAAAACAGAAAGAAAATAGCTGAAGATCTCTGTGAGTCCTAAATAAGGGGAAGGGAAACCTCTCTGGAAAATGTGCAAATAATATTTTTAACTATTTCAAAGTAGTTCAGCCGAAGGAAGAAAATAGCAGGTGAATATTAAATATGCATGTGAGATGGAAGGTATTAAAGAAGAAAAGTATGGAAGATGAAATGCAGGTTTGAGATAAGTTGAGTGCTACGGTCAGAAAATGAATTAACTTTGTCTTTGCCTGAAGGATAGATTAAACCTGATTTTCTTGAATGCTCTGGGTATACATTCACAACAGTTCAAACTGATTAAAGGTTTCAATCCTGTCACTGTTTTACACTGCCTTCCTCCACTAGTTCTGGGAGTTCAGCAGTAGAGCCTTCTTTGAGGCAAGCTTTCTTCTTGGCTAGATCAGTCCTGAGCTGGGTTTTCAAGAGAGGAGAATGTCAGGGCCAATGCAGAACTTGGCACCAGCAGAAGGGCAATCACAGAAACCTGATTTTATGTCAAGTTAAAGTGCTGTGGTGCTGCACCCCTTCTCTGAATGTAGAATCTTGGTAGGGATGCTGCTTAGGGATGGGATGACACGGTTAAATTCAAGTGCTTTAAAAATCAGTGAAATATAATTTAAGACTCCCATAAACCAAAGTTCCTTAATTAGCATAATTGCACAGTGTCAAGACAGGGCTGAGCTAAGGTAATTTGAAATTGTAGTTATGTTTCTTACATCCTAACATGCTCAGAATGATAAAATTAAATGAACACTTATTTCCTCTGGGAAAACTGTTTAATTTTTCTTCTTTTAAGCCTGAACTCATTTTATACACACACACACACAAAACATTTGAACTTTAGGTGGACTTGCCTTGGGTGTTCCTCTGGAGAATTCGATTTGGAGATGAGGTGATTGCTTCTATCTGCTACTAGTTGAAAAGCATGGATGGAAAGGATGTGGAGATGAAATTTGCAACAGGCTTTACAAATGATATGCCATTTAAAGCATGTAAATGAGAAGCTCCAGTATCATCCCTCCCCTGTCCTGACTTCAGTCATACAAGAACTCTGTAGAGGACTGTAAAAGCACTGGTGAGTTTTTGACTTTCAGATGAAAGACAACAAAAAAATTGATTAAATCAAATGGAAGTCCATCTTACCAGAAACCTGTTTTCTTCTTCCATGAAAGCTAATTTATGATCAGTGTATTGAGGGATGTTTAAGTTATATCTAAAGCAAACCAAGGAGTAAAAAAGTCTGTTTTGACAGAAGGATCATATATTAACCCTTTCGGACCCAAACTGAAGTCCTATAGAAAGCTTTGTCCTTATTAAAATATTATCAATGATATGGCTCAGAAAAAAGTCTCTCGTTATGTTTAAGTAAATTCCTATGAGATTAACAAAATTTGTAATAGATTTCAGTAGTATTACTCAACACTGACGAACTTTAAATAAATGCATTTTGAGAAGGATACTATAAAACAAAACTTTAAAAGAATTTGGAAGCTCACTTCAGAGCAACAAGTATTTCAAATGCTGTCATGGTCTGAAAAGTAACTTCAACAAAATTCTGTGTAATAAATCTCTAATCTGTGAACCATGCAATTATAGGTATCCTTGTTATGTTTAAAATACATTTTGCTGCTTTGGTAGTGCTGTAGCCCATGGGAGCCATTGAGATGAAGCTGAATTGATCAAGATCCCAATGACTAAACCAAACTTGAAGTTCAGCTTGAGTATAAACAAACTGCAAGTTAAGGCTTATCTGTTTTATGTCATTAGAGTGAATTCTCTCTTTTTTGCTTCCAACTGATTGATGGCACTTCCTGGAATATAATGTATTTACTACTTTTTAATTTTCCAAGCTTTCCAGAGGCCTTTGATTCTTCTGAAGAAATAGAAAGGCAGCTAAAACCAGCATTTTGGATTGCTTCTAGATTCATACAGAAGTTATGTATGCTTTTTTAAAAGCTGCCTGTTATAAAACCTAACAAGTAATCAAAACCTAGACAATCAGTTCTGTTTATCGAATCTTTAGTTTTTAGCCCTGAAAGCCTAAGGGAGAAGGGAAAGTACTGAAAGCAGGAGTACCTATTTGTGCACCCCATACATGTTCTACCCTTTTGGCTGTGCCAGAATAATATCAGTGAATACAGACTTAGAGAAGTCTGTATTCACTGATGTGTGCTGGGTTATTCCAGACATGAATCAGTTCCCACGTGAATTCAGGTGTGGGTCAGTTTGGGGTTGTGGGTCTGAAATAATCTAGTGGCTGCCTTCTGCTGACAGACACTTACAAATGGCAAAGTCTGACTTGGCCATGGATAAGGAGGTAAATTATGAGAATTTCATGGGGAAAAGGACAGGAAGGGGATGGGGTGGTGGTTGGGTGGCAGGAACCGTTTTTTGTTGATGCAGAACACTAAGGTGGTGCTGTGTGGCACTGAAACCTGGGAATACAACAAGAGAAGGAGAAGGCCTTGGGCAGGGGGCTGCTTAAGATGCCATTGAATGCTCGTGAAACTCTGCTCTCCTGAATGTAAACTTGAAGGTTTGTTTGCTTTTATGAAGTATTTTCACGACTGTGAACTAGAAAGAGAAAATGCTAACAACCACCAGTGTTCAGTCTTCCCCCCCTGCAACCTATCAGTACAGCATATAATTTTAAGTACCTTTAAAAAAAGAGATTCTAACTGCAACATTTCAGGACTGTTTGTGCACCTTTTTCTGGTTTGTATATGTATTTTCACTGGAATTATTCTGTTTGGGCTAGACATGTTTGCTTACTGGAAATTCAGAGGAACATTTCGTTGCAAGATTTTTTTTTAAGATTAAAAGAGATAAAACAAACATTATTGTAGTTTTTGAGTACAACTGGGTATGACAGGTTACTGTAAGCCAAGCCTTTTTTTTTAATTTCAGACTTATCTCTACAATCATATTTTAATAATGTGCTTTGTTTTGCCAAATAATGCCTTTGCCACACACTTTAATGAGGCTTCCTGAAGATATTAAGGCTGTCCTAATACCCTTGTGAATCAAGCTCACATTAAGGACGGGATTTTTGAAGAAACAACATTTACCAGCAGTTGTAAATAAAATACTTTGAGCATTTTTTATTAAACAGCCACTGTTTGCATGTGTGGAATATAGCAGAAACTGTAATAGAATTTTCAAGGATGGATACAGTCCTTGTATAATGCTGAAGTGGCATTTCCCAGCTGCCTGGCAGCATCACAGGCTGTGATATTGGTAGATGTACATAATATGAAAGAGATTAAGCCTCAAAGATGAAACTTTTTTAGTTATTGCTATAGAGTAGGACTTGCTTTTGACTTCTTTCCTTGTGAGATACGTGAACACACAGTGTTTCTTAGTATGCAGACTTTGTCACAGATATTTAGGTCTCAATTGTGAACAATCTCAGTAATGTTCAGGAACTCCCACTCTTTTCCCCAAAACTTTTCACAGTGCAAAGAAATCCAAACGTTGTGGATGTAGACAGTATTAGGACCAATAGGTTTTGTTTTTTCTCCATGAAATATTTAGCTAAGTTTTAATATTTAATGATAGTATATGATATTGAAAGCAAGACCTACCTGTTTTAACAAAGTAATCAAATGTTTTTCTTGTTGGGTGCATCAGTTTTGTGCTGAAATTGTGGCATTATAACTGGGAGCGTGTCATGAGTGTCTTGGAAGGGTTCTTAGTTTGTTTTCATACAAGTTAACAGAAGTACTGTCTCAGAGGACAGTCACTGCTACTTGTGGGATACTTCACGGAGTAACCATGGAGATACTCAAGTAACATGGCAACTACATGGGGCAGGTCAGAAATTATGTACTAGGTAATCTCAAACTATTAACCTGCCTGTTGTTATCTGAATTTCCTGAATGCAAATATCAGGAGCCTTTTCTTTAGGGCAACACTTTTAACTCTTCTTTACTTCTCCAAATATATTGACAAATCTATATTACATTAGCACTCAAAGTTATCTTCAAGAGAAGCGAGGATGCTCTTTAGCTTCAAGGGGCATGTTATTATGGGTTGTGAGATTCATTTGAAATGCTAAAATTCAGTTCTGTTAAATGCTGCTTATGAACTGACAAAGACTGAGTTTGGTTTCTTCTGCTGCTTAAGAAAAACAAAGCCAAGGTGACAGGTCGTTAATCATGAGATGTCAATGCAAGTGCTTTTTTCAGACCATGTTGTCATTGCTTCTTTAGAAATGGGGTGTAAAGCCTACTATTAGCAAGTCTTCATTAGATTTTGACCTTGAAAGCTGAAAGGTGTTTTGTTCTTACTGGAAGTGTACATCATACCTTAAATTAAAATGAATCATCTCAGTGGAAGTTACTTTTGCTGAAAAACTTCCCCAGCCGAAGAGTTCAGCATTGCAACTCTAGTTTCAAATAATACTCCTTTGGTGTCAAGATGAACATAACTGAGTTGATGAAGCATTTTTTCCCCCCAGAATTCAACTGTTTATTAGGGTTGGTGGTTTCATAACTGGTAGCTAAAACCTACCTTTAAAATAGTTACCTGATGTTAAGATTTTTTTTAGTGAGTTGATTTTTTTTTTTTTCTGCTACTATTACATCCTATGTTTTGCTAACATATGATAATGTGGTGGCACAAAACCAACGAGGGCTGCCAGCCTAGCCTGGCTGTACTGAAACTCTAATAGGAGCTACCTAAGGCCTTGAGATGACTCTGGGGAGATTGCCATTATTAGGAAAAAAAAAAAATCACTTTTAGGGTGATCAGGTGTTTGAATAGGCTGCCAAGGGAGGTTGTGGAGCCACCATCTCTGGAAGTGCTCAAGAGGGGTCTGGATTTGGCACGGAGTGTTATGGTTTAGGGAACTTAGTGGCAGTGCTGGGTGCACACTTGCACTGGATAATCATAAAGGCCTTTCTTTTCCAGCCTTGACGATTCTGATTCTACTCCATGTGCGTGACCCCGGTTTGCATGGGAGGGCAGCAGAGCAGCGCTCTGAAGCGAGCGGGAATGACGGGGTTATTTTCCCATGCCAGGAGGGCCGGCTTTGGCTTTGGCTGCTGGCGCCGGGCCCGGCGGGGCCGCGGGCACGGGCCGGGCCCCTCAGCGCAGCCCGCTGCTCCGCGCTCCCCGCGCCGGCCGCTCAACGCCGCCTCCGGATCCGCCTTCTCGCGGTACCGTGCGCCTGCTGCCCGGGCAGGGGTGAGGTGGGCACCGGGCGGGCGCCTCCATGGCTCCCTGCAGGGGCTAGGCGAGCACACGCGTTCATTTTCAACCGCGGCGCCGCTCGGCTCCCGCAGCCTGCGGAGCTGCCCGACGCTGCGGGTGAAACCGCTCCGCCGTGCGGGGCTACCGGGGGCAGGCACGGCGGGGGCGCAGGCGGCGGGCGTGTATGGGCTCCGCCCGCCCTTCCGCCGCGGCGCCCCGCCCCGTCCGCCGCCTCTGCCCGCGGAAGTGAGCGGAGCGGGGATGCGGCCGCGCCGCCCCGGCACTCCGAGGTGAGAGGCGCGGCCGGGCGCCGGGACCGGGGCGGCGACCGTGCCGGAGCCGCCGCTTGCGCCTCCGTGCGCTGCCCCAGCCGCCTCCCCCGCGCTGCCCCGCGGCCTGCGCTACGGGGCGGGCGGGGCCGGGTGGCCGAGGGGGCAGCGGGCGGGGGTCGCTTCGGGCAGGCAGCGCTTCCCTTCGCCACTCCGCTGTCTCCCGCCTGGCGCCCGGGATGCGGGGAGGGGGGGGTTACTTGGGGTGAGGGTTTATTTTTAGGAGCGAACGCCCCTCCCCGGGCGGGACGAGGCTGTTGGAGGCGCTGGTGGCGAGGGGGAAGCGGCGGCGCTGCTCCTCCGTGTTCCTGGAGCTGCTGGGCGGCTAATCCTAATCCTCATCCTCGGTGGTCTCTGACAGCTCTGCGGGCTCCCTGGCTGTGCGTGTGCTGCTGGGCAGCCTATACGGCTTTTTTTTTTTTTTTTTTTTTTTAATAATTTTTTCCTCTTTTAGCGTTGGTTTCTCTTGCAGATGTTGCTGCAGGTGGGGGCAAAGGGAGCACTGTGATTGCCTGGGATCTTGGGGCATTTCTCTCTTCATCTTTCCGCTCCCGCTCCAGCGCTGCTGTTGCTAAAGACTTTTGTAACTATCGACTCAAGTACAATTTCGATGGAAAATGAAGGTAAAGGTCTCATCAGAGTCACTGACTTCATTGGAGCTAAGAGGATTTTTGCATGCAATTTGGTGACAACTCCTACTGGTGCGTGTGTATGTTTTACCGTTCCGCGGGTTCGCAGGGTTGCTCTCGTGTGCTAATCTTGTGGTAGGGATTTTGATCTGCATTTCGAGGTTTAAGATTTGTAGCATCATCGTTCTTCTTGTGCTGCTGCTTGTTGAACTAACGGTCAGATTTTACTCTTTCTTCACATACGTAGTATCTGTTGTGCATTTTAGTGCTCCGTGTGTTTGGAATAGAAATATTTTATTTAGATAGAAGCTTCTTAGTATTAGTTGCTTGTTATTTGTTCAGCTTATATGATTCTCTTAAATTTTTATTTCAGGGCAAGATTGAGAAGCATTAGTTGCATTTTTCTTTGAAATATTTTGTGCATTTCTATATTCTTGAAAATGACTCAAATTTGATCTCTTGGGCACTATTTAATTTAAAAGTGATACTGAAGTTTTGAGTACTGAAAGAAGTTGCTCTATTATGCTTTCCCCCTCTTGTCTAGGTTGGAAATTACTTAACCTGGGGAGTTATTTCAGTTTTCTCCTGTTGGCCTTCAGTTTATGCTCTGGGAACCTTGAAAGCCCCTTTGCATTGTGACAGTGACTATAATCTTCCTTGATTTTTTTCATTTTGTTTGTTTCTCTTTCCGTTTGACTCTGTATATTGAAAATCTCTGAAATTTCTTTGTATTACTGTATGTATAAGAAAAGAGCCATTGATACCCCCCCCCTTATATCATCACTGTTCTCTGAAAATGGGTGGGGATTTAGGTGGCTACCGGATTTGCTTTGCTACAGGTTGTTACATGACGTGTTAGGTGTTCCTTTTTCTCCCCCTCTGCCTGAAAAGAGGAGTGGGGTTTTTTAATGGTTTGACTTGAATAGAGAGCTGAATTGAGATTGAGGAGTAGACCGAAGTTATTTTTTATTATTGTATATTTTTCTGTTTTGAATTATGGTTGTCGTGGATGACTGGAAAGTTGTGGTAGTTTTGAAGTCCAACCCATGTTGAAAACTGTGTATGTAGGTTGCTGTCATCTGGCATTTCCGAACTTTCTTCTAACTTTAAAATCATGTAAGAATATTTTAAATTCTACTGATCATGGCCTCTAGCTGGATATTTGTAAAGAAGAGTGTGGACCTTGTTAGGTAGCAGGAATTTTGAAGTGCACAGAGCACCTCTAGAAGAATTGATCTTTTTTTTTAGAGGCTGGATAGCTGACAGAAGTGGGGTCAGTGCCTTTGCATTGCAGTCACTGTTGCAAGTAAAAGGGTTTTGAATGGGCAACGCCCAGGAGGGGGGGAAGGCAAGCAGAGATAATACCACTAAATAGAATCACACTTAAGGGAAAAAAAGTATCTGTGTGCCAAAACCCGAATGGCAGAAAGACTTTTAATACTTTACAGTTCTGTTACTAAATAAATAGTGTATCATAGATGGAGTGTACAGTCGAGTTGCGTGTGATAGTGTGGCTCTGTGTTCTGTTCTTCCAAATGCACAAAGATGGTATTTCTTCTGGAATAAATAAACTATGCATAAAAATTAGTAATATTTTTATGATAGAAATAATATTTTAAAAAGCTCTGGCTAGGAGAAGATACTTTATAATATGATCAGATGCATATTTCAAAGGCAGAAATAAAGGCTGTGGTTTGTTGAGGGTTTTCAAAATGGGGTAGGCTGATGGGGGTAAGAGAAAATGATGTATGATAAAAAGACTGAAGTGGTTCTTTGAACACACAAATTACTTCTTCTCCACTATTTCTGCTCCAATATCCCTTCATCTCATAATTAATTGAGTCTCCAGATGGGCATGGATATTTACAACTGTGTACTGTCTGTTTTGGTGTTCTTGGTATTTCTGAGCCCTTCTTTTTCTATCAGTGTGACATTTTGAGGCAGCTGGTCACCAACAACTTTCATATTGGAACTTCTCAGAACTCTTGATGTTCCTTTATGTATTTTTTCCTGGCTACAGCTGAAAAATCTTTGTAATCTTGTGTAACAAAGATTGCATTTAGGATATTTTAGGCTTTTTTTTTTCCCCTCAAGTATGTGCTTGGAAAGTCTCTTAGGTTTGGATATTGAGCAAGAGATGGCAGATTGTAGGGTTTTTTTCCCTCCTGTATTTGAATGAATATTCAAGATGGAGAAGTGGTGAGATGGTTAGGAAAAGTGGTGTTTTTCAGTGTTAATTCAGTACTCATAAGCAGTATTATGTGTTTATGTCCAGACTAATTAATATTTTGTCCCAAGACTCTGTGGTTCCTGTTTCTCACGTTGTGTTGATGGAACTTTTGCAAAAGTTCATATTTCTCATGGTAAATGGGGAAGAGAGAATTTCCCATCATGGGAAGACTTCTGCTTGATCATAAACCTATGATTTAGAGAAATGATGTTTGTATTTCCATTTGGAAAGAGTGAATTTTGTGACTTCTTTCCATAAGAGGAGCTTTTTCTTAAACTGTAGGCAGTTAAGGAAATCTTGCATAGACAAGACGTAATTTTGTAAATTTTGGATCTCTCCATTGATACCTCTGGGCCATTTGGAGTAATTTTGTGTAATGTAGTCTTAAATTTTTTTCTTCCTCGTATCAATATTTTTTAGATTGTGATTTAGGCTGTTTGTTTGAATCAGGATTGCCTTGTAGAAGTCTGTCTTTTAATAGAAAAATAAAGAACAGGTTTCATAGACTTTGAGCTTCTTTGAGGTCAGACCATGACCACAAATACAAATTGTTAAATGGGACTCCTGTTTTGCTTTCAAGGCCTTTAGGTGGCATTTATTTTCATATCATTAAGACCTGATTGGAAAAGGTCAAAGTAACATTTTCCTGCAAAAAAAGCCGTTCCCAAAATCATATGTAAGTTTGGTACAAAAATTCAGACCAGACTTGCTGCATGTAATAAAACATTGTGTGGTGATTCAGAAATCCTCCTTAATCCTCATTGTTTTGAGTCTTAGTTAATTTTAGCTAATCTTCACAGATGATTGTTAACTTCAGCCTATGGTCCATAGTCATTTCAGGATAATTTTGATGATTGGATGAATGGGGAAATGTAAGTGAAGACTGTTGTGTTTCTTAGAAAAAAGTATTTTAGTTCTTCATAAAATCCTGACAGATCAATAATTTTTGTTTGTTTTGTGCTTGAAGTGCAGTTGAATTTCCTAGTGAGTTTCATGGGTGGTGTTTTTTTGTTTTGGTGGGCTTTTTTAAATGACAAAAATGGGTTTAGTTGCTAAGCTATGAGATTGAAGATCAGTGAATAGATTTTGGGTTTTGGGGGCAGTGAGTTTTAGCACCCTGGACTGGTTCATCATGGATTAAGCAGCTGTAAGTACTAACGAAGGGGTGGGGCTGTTTGCCTGCAACAGACAACAGAGGGGGGAGGGATGCCTGCTGCAGCAGTGGCTTGAAAACAAATTAAATGCTTTCAGAGTGGCATCATCAGTTGTCCATTAAGTAATATCCGAAATAATCAGACTGAAATTTGCAATGGGAAATGTTGGAGGTTCTCAAATGGACTTGGTGTTACCACAGCAGTTCAAGTTCCTTTTGAAATGTAGATGATTTCTTAACAAATTAGTAGGTGAAACAAGAAATTTGATATTCATTGAATACAGTTTTTTACTATCTACAACTTGTAGAAAGCTAGAACATAATACTTTACACTTATGTTGGCACAAGTTACGTTTTTTGAACTTAGCGGTTAAGGAGAGAGAGGAGAATTTTTCTTCCTTTTTTAAAAAAGAAAGTGAGTTTTCACTCAAGACCAATTCTATTCCTATTTTTAAACAGTACTTCAATAATTTAAATAACTGCTGAGGTAATATAGCTTAGAATTATTATGCATTAGAAACATGTATTTCCTTTTTAAATGAACAGTCAGAGTAAATTTTTAATCTGTTTGGTTAATGGTTAGATAGTTTTAGCCTTTTTGCCCCTTTTTTCCCCATGCAGGTAACTTGGAAATATTAATGTATAATAACCTAGAAGTGATTTAACATGGTGTCACTTTGAGTTCAGATGTTGCAGAATGTGTGTTTAGTTATTTTGCTCCCTTTGTAACTTCTTTACTCAGAGAGTCTATGGTATATATGATCTCATGTGAGGCAGGAGGACCATTGCTGTTAGGAAAAAGCAAACAAAATTCAACAAAAGAGAAACAAATATTTTTTCTTGTATGGTTTTTCGTGAAGAGTGACAAACATGGGGTGATTTTGAGCATCTTGGGGTGCTTTTCTGTCAGACTGAATAAAAGAGTCTCCTTATAGTTGAAAAAAAATCCTGCTTCTGAGCTGTGTTCCTGTGCTAGTGTTGTGTTGGCTCTCATGTTTGTTGAGGTTTGTCTGGCTTGCAGGCTTGGCAGAAGGTTAGCCCAGCCCTTCCTTCCCCTTGCCCTTGTTGGACAGCTTTCTGTTGAGTTAGAAAATTGAATTGGTTCATGAAATGTTCAGGTGACGTGGAAAAAGGTGAGGGACAGAGGAGTGAGACCTGTTAGTTTGACGCAGTTCCTGACGTAATCATGACTTCCATTCAGTATCAGTTCACGCACAGACCATGGTGGAATTTTGCAGGAGTGGCATAAGTTAATAAACAGATTTTTAGTTGTGAGAACTGCTTTTGATCTAGAGAAAGAGTTCAGATGGTACCTAATTGACATTGGGTGATAAAATTGACATTTGCAGTGTGGGTTGTAGAAGCTAGAAGGAATTATGAAGTTACAATGCTGAGAAGAGAGGGAAAATAAAATGCAGTAATCAAGGTATAAATTAGGTACAAGCATCTGTTTCTAGTTATTTGTTTTGTAAACATTCTGCTCCAAACAATTAGAAAGGATAAAATGGATAATGGGTTAACAGATGCCATCTACAGAATCTTTTACAGAGGCTTCTAAAATATTTTTAAATCAAACATTTTCTGCAGCACTTTTTTCTGCATACATAATTCACAAAAAAAAACCAACCAAAACCATTGTGAATACAGTGTTGCTGCTTTCTTGATAGTAATAGTAAGAAAATTTATTACCAGTAAGTAGAGTCATTATGCAGTGAGTTATGTTTGCTTTCAAATTGACACTGGCAGTAGTTTGGTCCTGAGAACTGTTGTAAACAGTAAGTTCAGTATTTTTTTACTTAGAAATTTATTTTATTGCATTATGAAGAGAGTGCATAGCTGTCAAAGATATAATCAACTATGGGGTCTTGAAGCTTAATTATTTTAAACAAATACTAAGAGAATATTTGTATTGCTGTTTTTGCTCAGTACCAGTACATGGCAACTAAATTCTGCATGCCATGGAAACATTAGCAGCACATCACAGGGTGATAAAGTTCTTCATTTTAGTGTTTGCCATTCAAGTGCCATCCTTGATTCAGAGAAGCTCAGCACTTCAGAGTGTTGGAGAGCAGCCATATGATCTTATTTCTAAGCTTAAATGTTCTCTTCTAGAAAGTTAGTGACTCTCTGGCAAGATAAATGACTGGTACTTAGACCCAAAGTTTTTTGGCCTTTACCTTGGAAAGGGCTTCCAGTGAATCAAGGATTTAACCTGAAGCAGGAGCTATTTAAGAGTCAAACGAGGTATGGCCAGCAGGGCTCTCTTCCTTGGTGGTGAGTTTCTGAACTGATAAGCTTTGCTTTCATCGAGGCACTAGCATTGATTTGCTAATTTTAGTATGTGCTCAGGATCGTTTATCTTTTTGTTCTTCTGATGAATAGGTAATGACAAATGTAAGAAATGTCCAAGCAGGCTTTTTCCATATTCAAGGAGTTTTTTTGAAGAGGAAGACTGAAAACTGAATATTTTGGCTAACCAACTATAGATAGGTCAGATGTGTTTGTCAATGCCTTTGTGGTAAAGCTGATGCCATCTCCAGGCTTTCAGCAGTGAGGCTTTGAACCCATTATAGTACATCATCCAGAGTATGCATAGATGCTCTAAATGGGAAATCTTTTGTAGAAGTGAAATACAAAATGAGTTTGGCATTCTTAAGTTTCCCCGTATTCTACATTAAATAAGCTAAAGGAAGATAAAGAGGTGTTGGAGGTTTAGGTAGATTTTTTTTTTTTTTTTGCCATTACTCTGACAGTCAACAGCACTGCAGTCAGATTAAGGTGTGATTATTTTTGTGAAATGTTTTCTTTAGCTAGAGAGAGGGCAGTTGTCACTCACAAAGTTTGCAAGATAACCACACAGTGTATACTGTGAATACAGCAAACTGCCCATCTTTACTCTTTGCTGGTAGCCTCAGTTGAACTAGATGTCCTACTTTGTTTTTTAAATTAAAGGAGATATGGGGAAACATGAAAGAAGACACACAGAAACATGCTGAAAGAGTAAAATGTATTCCAGGTGTGGGGACATGTTTCTCAGAGAGTGTTCTTGGAGAGTCTTTTTAGGACTTGAAAATAGTTCTTGAGACTATTGTAGAGTTAATAAATTGTATCATAAATGGATCATCTTAGTCTTTATTACACTGCCTGAAGTAGATGGGGTTGGGGAAAGGTCGCTTAAATATTTTATGACTTTTAAGGTAGGACAAATGTTGAGATTTAAAATGGTCAGTACCAGTATTGGATTTCTGTTTCTTATTTGATCAGAAATGCCAAAATTGTGTATCAAAGAGTATGGTTCTGCATTGTGGTTCTTTCTTGGCCGTAGTGAAAGTCCTAAGCACTGCTGAAGTGGTACTGGAATATGAGGCAGGGGTTTTTCCAGGCTTATAGAGCAGCTTAGCAGGTATTTCTCATAATTTGGGTGTTTATATTTCTTTGGTTAATGGGTGGTGTCTTGCTCTTTTTCTATAAAGTATTATGAAATGACATACAATAGCAAGGGTCTGAAACTGTGACCTCCCAGGATAAAATTACTCTACAGGGAGAGCTCATTAATGCAAATTAGTGTTTTTCTTTCCTTCTGGCTTTTTTAGAGTCAGAACTTTTCTGTGTGAACTTCCTTTGATGTGGGGGCTCCTGGTAAATTTTTTAACTAAAATACTGTTGAATAGGAACAAATTTTTTTTGACTGTTGGCATACAGGGTTGCTTCACAGCTCTTTCCCCAGAAGTGAAAAATCATCACACTTTTCCAGAGGAGTACTTTAAAAAAAGACAGTAGACAGTAACTTCAAAGCCTTCAAAAAGTATTTCTTTTTTGGAGCAAACAGTGCCTGGTAGAAAACAAGAGGCTCATTAGTTTGCAGACTTCAATCTTTCATGGGGTGGGAAGGGACAGCTCTTTGCAGTGACAAGTAAAATGCTCTTTTTGCAAATTGGTTGTTGGGTGTTTGTGTTGAATAAGTGTTGGTTCTTCTTTTTCTGAAAGCCTTATTTTGCACAGAGGTGTGTGTCAGGGTTTAATGCTTTCTGACCAGGTTCTTTTAGATAACGCACATAAAGAGGGTGCAATATTGAATATTAGGGCAACAAAACTGGTGAAGGTCTGAAGCACAAGTCCTTTGGGAGCAGCTGAGGGAACTGGGGTTTAGTATGGAGAAAAGGAGGAGGAGGGGAGACCTTATTGCCCTCTAGAGCTGCCCAAAAGGAGGGGGTAGCCAGGTGTGGGTTGGTCTCTTCTCTCAGGCAACTCATGACAGGGCAAGAGGACATATCCTCAAGTCATGCCTAGAGGAGATTTAGGTTGGACATGAGGAGGAATTTCTTCACAGAAAGAGTGATTAGACACTGGAATGGACTATCCAGGGAGGTGGTGAAGTCACTGTCCCTGAAGGTGTTTAAGGAAAGACTGGCTGTGGCACCAGTGCCATGGTCTAGTCACCATGGTGCTATTTGGCCATAGGTTGGGCCCTGATCTCAGATGTCTTTTCCAGCCTAATTGATTCTGTGATATCAAATGTGTGTATTTGAAGATACTTGATGTTATATGGGTTTTTTAATTTAGCAGAAGGACACATGCACATTATGTTCTCAGTATATTTTATAAGTAAAGTTTGTAATTAGCAAAATGTAGACATTTCAATACACAGTTCAGTTGCAGTACCATGTGGTTCCCATTTCCTGTCTCTGTAATATATGCACCATTGTCATGCTGAGCATCCCTCATCACCAGAAAGGATCATGTGGGCTGAGACCCCATATGGTGCTCCTGAAATGTTGTGGTTCAGTTCATGTGGTCACTGAGCAATGTAAGCCTGACCAGCATGGGGGGGATGCAAACTCAGACATTAGCATTCTTTTGATGAAATTGGGGAGAAACATTCACACCACCAGTTGATCCACTCAGCTGACTGAGGTGTTTAACCAAAGCAAAGGAAGGCCACCCTTCTGTCCCACTGTGTAGGGGCCACGTCAGCCTCTTTGCAACAGCGGTGGTTTGTCACACCCTGTGTTATTTCCTGAGCTTCATGGGTGCTTCAGCCTCGCTCATCTCCTACAGGCCTTCTGTTACAGGGCTCTGTGGTCAGCCACTGTACTTGAGTATTTATAATATCTAAATTTACAAGAGTTTGAGTCTCATTTGATAAGTTGCTGGATAATCACAGTTGGTCTTCATGATTTAATCACATGTAAGGTACAAACAACTGTATCAGTGCAGTCTGTAAAGATAAAGCCTTTCTCAATATAACTTCCAATTTTATGCACATAATTTAAATTTTAAAAAATTAGTTCAAAAGCCAAGAATAAGACAGTAAAAATCAGAGTTTACTTAAGGTAAATATGTAGCTTGACTGCATTTATAGTTTGTGAACTTGATTGCACTGGGTTTTATTTATTTTATTAAGTCTCTGTGTGCCACACTCAGCTGCTTCTGCCTGCTTCTTCTGCTAGTAGTACTGGTTAATTTCTCTGGAGATTTAATTCCTGTTAAAGTCTAGTCTAGTCTCACAGATAAAATCGAGTAATTGTCACAACCATGTTGAGTATTGCTGCTTCAAAATGGTCTGAGGGCTCTTTGTGTGCTCCTGTCTGCCTGATCTCCACTTTTGGAATCCTGCTATTGCTTCAGGGGTTTGCTTCTGGCTATACAGTTGGTCTAGGATTTACTGCAACTATTAAATGTGCCTTATGCCTTTTTTTTGTGTGTGTGTGTGCTTGGCTTTTTGTGTATTGTCATCACTTGGCCATGGTTCTGTGGCTGGGACTTGTATTGAGGTTCCAGAAGCACTTTGCCTTCCAAACAAGAGGGGGAGGGAAAGATGGTGTAAACATCTAGTGAGATAGGTATTTTTAAGGGCATTGTTAGCTAGTGACTTTGTGGAATCACTGTTGTGATGCTTAGCAATGATCTATTGAAATAGAGAGCTTGATAGCTTAAGGGAGATAAGATAGTTCTTCTTCTTTAAAGAAGACAGTAAAAAATGTGCATCTCCAAAACCTCTAGCCACAATGTCCTAATCAGTAGGAGAGGATTTTGCAGTGATTCTTCATATCTGCTGGAACTGACATAAAAAAAGGATTACTTCCATTCTGGGTAGTCTTTTCCTTAAAGATGCATTTTGCAGCCAAGAGTCTTTGCCTAGTGGGAACTGTGTCCAAAGTCTGTGTGCATCCACAGGGAGAGTCAGACCTCTGTGCCCATTGATATCTAGTTGATCTCTAGTTCTGTATGTTTTCAGGATTCTTGACAGTGCAGAAGAGCACTTGGTATCTAAGTATCTTACTGTATGCGTGGGTGTCTGTGTTGCTCCTGTGCACCTATTATCCACACTTTGAATTGTACAGGCTTGGAGAAGAATATGCTTTGTTGGACCTGAGCTTTTTAAACCTTTCAGTGTATATCACACATAGTTTGATTATATAGAAAGTTCAGAAAATGGGAAGCTTGTATGTTTCAGTCTGGTGTTCAGTGAAATACCTTTTATTATGTTGAACACTACTGGTTTTTTTCAGTGTGGGGAAGGTAGATAAAAAATGAAACATACATCTTACGGTGGGTGAGGAAGTCCTTATTCTTTTGGGATCCCAGTAAAGAAAGGCATGAAAAGCAGATCACTACTAATAATTGAGAAAGGGCAATAGCAAGGTATAAAATCATATCCCCTTTCTGATGCTGGGAATCCTGAGATGATACATCTTTGGGAGGATCTCTGGTGAGAGCATGGCACATGGTAGATCTTATTTGCTCTTTGTTCATTAGTATAGTTATGGGGTTTTACAGTACAGAGTCATCCATCACTAATGGTAGTCAGGTCTGGAATCAGAGCTTTGAAGTGTCCCATGGACAAAGTGCTCTAATATCCTTACCTCATTAATAAAACTGCAGTTCCTGAGCAAGGTGCATGTAATATTTCAAGTGGGAAAGACAGCACACTGTACACATACTTAAAATGAAATGCACATTGATTAGTTACACATTGATTAGGTGGACATTCATTAATTGTGCTATTGATTGGACACAGCATGACTCAGTAATGATCACATGGTATCCGTGATCATCACATACCTGAATGTGGGTCACTGACTGCTCACACAGTAATAATCTTACAGGCAGATCATTACAAACGAGTTGAAAGGTCTCTGTAGTACTTGTATGGCTTGAAAGGGGTTCAGTTTTACAGGAATTGATGGGACAGATTCAGACAGATTTAGTGAGCTGTTCAGATGGACCTGAAGATTCAGAAGGAATCTCAAAGAATTACAATTTCTTTTAGTACCTCAACTTAAATTTCATTTTTTTCATGAACGTCTGAGATTTTTTTCACTTTTGCTGTTCTCTATAGATTTGTTTCTCTACTATCTTTGTATTTCATACTTATAGGTCAGTTGAGTAGATTTATGTAACATTTGGAGGGCTTTATATTAGCTAATTAGCCAAAGTGTTTTGGTCACCGGTTTCTCTAAAAATAGATTTTGCTATGAGGGTGTTCTAAATTTTTAGACTGCTCTCAGTGAATGTGGTCTTTCCATTTGCATTCTCTGAGCAAGAAGAGCTAAAATTGCCCTTAAAAATAATTGTGAAAATATACTGATGTCAGTGAGCCCAGCTGATGGATAATGGACTCATCCTGCTAAGCTGAGAAAAGCACTGGTAGAGGTAAGCTGTTGGTACTTTATATTGGTCATGGTAGAAGGAAGTTAGGTAGGCTCTTGTAGCCCATGAGAAAGAAGAAACAGTAACACATTGCTGTTTACTAGTTGACTAGATTTTTCTTCAGAGGAAATAGAAGGGAACTCTGAATTTCTGGTAGTTTAAGCCTTCCAGACAAATTTGTATTTATTTTGATAAACATCCTTTGGTCACAGTTCCATGGTTGTGTGATTGATACATATATCTTGGCCTAGAAATGATGCTGTGTACCTTGGAAGAGGTTCAAGAACAGCCCTTCCTGAGGCAGTGGTGCATTTTTGTTAGTTAGCATCCTGCTGCTTTGTTCCTGGGTGGAATTAGCTGCAAGTGGGAAATGGAAAGCTGTAGACATAGAAGCCTCAATGGTGATGTGTGTGCTGCCTATCCAATACCTGACATTGGCCAGTATAATTTCTTAGCCCATATTTTCTTTATCCATAAAAAAACTTGGCCTGCAATACTGAACTATTTTAAGGTATCAACTGATGAATGACAGAAAACTAATTGCAGCATAGGATGGAAAGAAATTTTGCTATATGTGGGTTGTCTCCTTCAGTACAGAGCACTGTGGTTCTGGGAATAGCTTCTGTTGGGTACCTTCAAAGGTGTTGTGGAGGCCCAGATCTCTGGTGGGCAGCAGTGCAAAGGGCTATAGAGAGCACTTGCCAACAGTATAGAATAAATAATTTTTCTGATTTTGTGGAAGTAAAAAGAGGCATAGTAAAAGCAAAACCATTTGCTTGAATACAGTTGCTGTGGTCTAGCAGATAGCAAGCACAGCTGTTTTTCAGACCTAAATCTGTTGGTATAACACACTTTATATTTTGTGAGGGGAATAGTGATTGATTTCTCATTGGCTAAGCAATTGAAATTTAATTTGTGCCAGGGTTAGATATTTGAAGCTGTTCTTTTCTGAACTGCAAGTGTAGTTTAATCTATAAAGATTATAGAGGGTTTTTAGAAATTAGATGAGGATCCATGCAGAATTATTGTACCATGTTTAATTCTGCTCTGGTGAAAGAAGCTGGTTATAAAAAGACTTTCTGAGCCTTTATCTTTCTGATTCTATATCAGATTTTCTCTGTAGATTTTTCGCCACATACAGTACAGTGTTTGTAAAAGTGGGAGATAATGTGAATGAAATACATTCAATATGACTGGCTTTTTTGAGTCTGTCACAAAAAGGTTGTCAAAATAAGCTTTGTTGTTGCACTGTAGTTCTGTGCTAATGAAGATTTATTTGGAAAACAAACTGGTCTCTGAGAGAACCTTAACATTTCTGTTTAAGAATATTTAAATTCTCAAAATTTAAAAAACATTATTAGACTTTCTGAAGCCCTAATTGATAATATTAGGGAAATGACCTTTTTTGGAGTTGTAGTTTGTGTTTAGCAGTGATGTCAGTTGTTACAGGGGAAAAGCTTTTTCTCAGCACTAGAATTTGTAATGGCTGTCAGTTCATTTCTGCCTGCCCTTACTGGGAAAGCATGGTTGCTCAGCATTTTTGTTGAGAATGTGGAATCATCTTGATCAAAGTCGTGTGTTTGTAGGCTTGTTTTGGAGCAGCATTTAGGCTTAAGGGTTTTCTGCCTGAAACTGGTGTTTGGTACCTACAAAGAAAATGAGCTACAATAGTAGAGTACATGGCCAACAGCATGCAATATAGAAAATGAGGATTGCCATACCTTTTCTGGGACATAAAATGCTGGAATCTCTTAATGTGTTGTCATCTTTAGGCACTTGTATTTTAAATCTCAGCACCCATAGAGGGGTTATATACCATACAGTAATTATTTTCTAAAGTATAAACCTGCCAGTTGAAATTCTGTGCAAGTACAGTGTGAAAGCCATTTCTGTGGTCTGCATGTTTGCATGTTGGGTCTCTTCCAGTTGATGGTGGGGGGATGTGTGTGCAGCATGAAGTAT
Source organism: Serinus canaria (assembly GCF_022539315.1). NCBI lineage: Eukaryota > Metazoa > Chordata > Aves > Passeriformes > Fringillidae > Serinus > Serinus canaria. The sequence goes on from NC_066315.1 coordinate 43,069,311, forward strand.
TAATTGTGGATGCAGTGAGACAGTCAGCAGGAAAAAAAGTATCACTCCAGCTTCTCATGTAAACAAAAATCAGAAAGTCTGAAGTTTCATTAAATATCTAAGCAGTGCTGACCTATGCAATCAGTGTTGCTATTGTGCTCTTCTGCAGTTCACAAAATTTTAGCTTCCCAAAATTACAGAAAACATTACTTTTTACAGCATTGATTTGAAGCTTTTGTACTGTAGTCAAGTTTTATGCTTCACTTGCATCTGTACTCTTGTTTGAGGTTTGCTTACTGGTGTTTCTCCTTTCTTTATGTACAAGAAAATGTAAATAGGCCTGCTTAGAGCACCTTCATTAATGACTAGAAAGTAGGAGCAGGAAGTGAATTTTATCTGGGCTGACTTTCTGACTAGATATCGATGATAATGAGCTAAAGGATTATTAAGTTATTTTGCTGTTAGGATCTTTGCCATCACTGAATAAGTGGTTACAGAAATTAGTGTTCTCACTTGCATGTCCAGTGTTTTACTACTTTTGAAGGTGGTAACTGCATGAAAATAAGAAGAATTTTAGATTATTTAAGTGCAATGTTTATTAAAAACTGCCTTTGAATGGTATAAATACTGAGTTGCTCTGGCATGTGTTGTTTAAAATAAAACATTGGCACTCTCCTTCCCTTCAGACTTTGATTTTGTTTCTAGGTTGCACGTCTTCAAAAAATCCCTGATGGTGACAATGAGACAATGATTCCTGTACTGTCTTCAAAAAAAGCAAGTGAATTGCCAGTTGATGAAGTAGCAAGTATTCTGCAAGTAAGTAATTTTTTTCATGTCCAAAGAATATACTGATGTTAGCAAACAGTAAGTTTGGTATTTCTTAAAGACAGATCTTGTAATTGAAAGTTGATGCTCTATAATGCAGCTTCATGTTAGCTATTACCTGCTTCTAAAAGCAAATTGATTTTTAAATTGTTACTAGAAATTCTCTAATCTCTTAATATAAAAAAAAAATCGGGCTTTTGCAGGGGGAGTGAGATTAAACTTGAAAATGTTTGAATTTGTCTGCTTTGAAAATTGCAATTTCTTAAAAATTCTAGAGTCAATCTTGCTATAAAATTCTGCCCTGGGTTTTTCTTTTTTTATTGCTTCCATTTCTCTAAGGAATATTTAATGTTCTTAATTTATTTTGGTAGCCTTCATCTTAAGTGGAGAAACAGGACTGAGAAAGCTACTCATTGACAGATTTATGAACATTCAATCTGGGTTAATTTTCATGATAGATGATCTTTTTTCATTTTCTGTATGCTTGACTGCTTGAGGAGTACACCATGATAAATGTTAGTCTCTGACAACTCAAGATTTTGAAGCTATTGCAGTCATTTGGCTGAGTCACTGAACTCCTGATGTAACCCTCAAGAGTCTGAAGGATGCCCACAGTTTGGTTTGTTGCAGAGTTTTTTGCAGGGAAGATCAGCAGACATTTACAGATGGGAAGCAACATCTGCTTCTGTAGTTTTGTGAATTTTTGATTGAATTCCTTAAATACTGCCAGAGTTTGAAAATAATTGTTAGCTTTTGTTGTCATACAAACAGTAGTACCAAGCTTGTCTTTCTGATGTTGCCCAAATTCATATAATTGAAGGCTGTGTATTTGGGTGTGAGAATTTACCCCAGCTTCTCAGTGTAATTGCTGTTTCATTCTTTGCATATTTTAATAGGCTAATCTTCAGAATGGCTTAAAAAACTGTGAAGTTTGTCATAGACGGGCATTCCATGGATGGAATGAATTTGATATTAGTGAAGATGAACCACTGTGGAAAAAATATATATCCCAGGTGAAGACTTTCGTCCTTTTTGCTTTTAGGTTTTAGTACTTTTTAGTAGTTTTGTTCTTTATTTTGTTTTGCTTAGCTTTTGTATACATGAACATATTTTGATAAAAGTGGGAAAAATCTAGTTGAGTGGGAAACTACAGCTTGTAAAATTTATATCTAATTTACCTATTGAAAAAGCTTTTACTTAGGCATGTATCTATAAACATCATAGAGTTTTGATTGTGATTTGTTCTTTAATGTATGTTCGTAGCTATCCAAAGGGTGCCATTCATAACTAGCCTGAGGGCTAGAAAAGCAGAATAAACTTCCCTGTAGCCAAACTTGGTCCTGAGTTGTACTAATATCAGAGAACAATGCGTCTGACCATTGGTAAATATTTGAATGGAACGTGAAATATGAAGAACTTGATAGGAAATTTCAAACAGCAAAACTGCTGCCTTTGATCTGAGGGTGGAGGTGGGACCAGCCTTGATTCTGGTGTTGAGCAGAACTGGCAAGAGTCAAGTGTGAATTTGTTTCTTACCAGTGTGATATATCTCAAATGAATATATACATATCTGATGTGGAGGTGTCACTACTTTCTCTTGCTTACTCATCCCACCTTCCAGCTATGCAAGATATTTACACAGAGGATTCTTCTAATGCATTTGTAATGTTAAACATTTTGGTGTGTGTTTGCTGCACCTTGACTGTGCAGCAGTGCAGCCCTGAAGTTGTACTCTGTGGTTGACTCTGTGCTCCTTGGGAGAGATTAAAAAGACATTCAGTGCTCTGATGGTGGTAGTGGTGGGAACACATCCCATCCTGGCTGTACTCTGGCATTAATGCTTTATTTTCAAGTGTGTAGCGTCAATTACTCAGATACAACAGAACACTTCTAAGGCATATTGCCCAGGACTCTTCTAGATGGGATTTATTAAGATTCATACTTGCTTTGAATGTGCTTATCAGATCTGCTTTTGGAATGTTCTTCAACTGAATTGTAAGAATGTTCTTTTTTATACTGTTTCTCAATAAAATCAGCATGTTAGCAACCAGCTGTCATAGAAGAAAGATCCTTTATTGTTTTAGCCTTAAAAAACTGTGGAAATCGAATGATCTAAAAGGAAAACTTTTATCTTGTAAAAGAAGAAATCATGAATTGAAAGTTAAGAAATATATTGCTATCTTAACAGTGACCACTTGCTGGAACGGGATCAGTCTTTTACCTCAAAGACATTTTGAATGTGTTTCAGGCTTCTTTTTGTATGTTTAAATACAGTATAAACAGTTATAGGAGATTATTCTTTTTGCATTTTAAATGTGAATCAAGAAATGTAAGAAACATTTTCTTCCTGTTACATATTGAGCACAGTCTATTCAAGGTCTTTGATATTTAAAAGAAAATGCCCCAAGTAAGCATCTGAACTGTAGAGTTAGCTTTTCTTTGTGCTGCTAGGTTATAAATATTTTAATAATGGAATAATATGTTTCAAAAATAGATCTGGTGTGCTCTGAGGGGTAGAGAAAATGGCCTTTCTGTCAAGAGTGTTGCTGAATTACTCTTCTGTTTCATTTCAGTTTAAAAATCCCCTTATTATGCTTCTCCTGGCATCTGCAGTCATCAGTGTTGTAATGCATCAGTTTGATGATGCTGTCAGTATTACTGTGGTAAGCAATTAAAATTCTGTCTTGGCTGGGAGTACTTGGAAATGTGTGACCACATGTGTGTTCAGCATCATGAGAGTGCCAGTGTGGGGTGAGATCACTTGATTGCAGTTACTGAGGTGGATTTGTGTGTTATCATTAAATCCATTTAGTTCATGACTGGATTTTGGTTTTTTTCTTTTCTTTGATTGAGAGCAGCAATACATATCAAAATACATCCATGAATAATTTTTGGCTGCTTCTTGCATCTTTTCTATTGGTAAAATGCCTGTCTTTAGGCATTTGTTCAGAGAAGCAGTTTTTGGTGTATTCTGTGTAATTTCAATCTAAAATTATGCTTTAATTTCAAATTGAAGCCAACAAAAACCTTCTGTGAATTTACTTGAAAGCTGTAATCTTTTAAAATAGGATGTAAGACGTGAACTGTCTAGAAATCACAGAAGAAAGATAAAAGCTGAAATAATAAATTTTTATAGAAGGTTGCAGTTAAATAGGGTGCTAAACTAGTGAGCCAAATATAGTACTCGTAACTGTTTGTCACTAATCGGCACAGAGAAGAAAACTGTAATCCCTTTGACCTTTTAGGGGTCATAGGTGGTGACTGAAAATCATGATTTCTGTATGACTAGAGGCACGTCCTAGCTGAGTTTTTTTTCTGTTTTGTCTTACCTCTGCACTTTCTGTGTTGACTTTACTTTTGTACATAACTCAGGGTAACTGGAGGTTTGCTCCTAACCCCTCTAATTTTTAATAAAGAGTAATTGCCTTTGAAAGACAACCTATGTGACCTCTTGTGATTTTGAGTTTGAGCATGGTGTTAGTTTGGGATAGTTTGTTGTGTTCCTAAGTTAGATGTAGGTAAATTGTTGTATTATGAAACATATTTAATTATTGTGGCTGAAAGTTGACATATTTCATGTTTTTTCCCCTTGGTTAGTGCTTTTAATTCTATTTCTTAACCCTCCTGAGCAAGGCAATGAGAAAAAACCAAGGCAGTTAGAGTAAGAGAGCAGTAATTTCTGCATTCTTTGTTACAGCCTGGGAAGAAATCTTGTAATAGCTTTGTGAGCATTGGTAGAAATACTTTAAAATACAGAGAAAAAGTGTGACTGAGTTAAAGGTCTCAGCTGTGGGTTTTGTCTAACTTCTGACTAACTTGTCAGAAGTGGTACCATTTCGTGGTATTGTTATTATCAATAATGCCCGCTTTATCACCAAGTGAATATTTGTTTTATTTCATTTTCAGGTGATAGTGTACCTTTTCTATGACTATCCATTGTGTTCAGAGCCTTGGCAACAAAACTCATTTGCTACTAAAGATCAATGACATATATTACTTTTGTGGCATTGCTGTCTTGAGCTGCTTCTGCCATCCTTTTAGCTCTGCTGGTACAAATGTAAAACTTCTTGATCTGGACTGGGAACTGATGAAGATTAAAAGAAAAATAAATTCATTAAATACTTTCCATTTGGCTTCTTAATGCAAGCCATTACACACAGACACAAGCTGAGACTGATTTGAGGCTAGGAATGCAAAGCTTTTTCAGGTAGTGTGGTCTGTGGAGTATAATATAGCCTCCAAAAACCAGGCAGCTGTGGTGGAAATATTCCATGGAAAGATGAAATATATTTAGTTATTTCCTCTTATTCAGTTGGTGTGGCTGATGTTGCTATCACAAGTAAGGTGGTTTTATGTGGATTTATTTAAGAGTTCAAGAGAGTTTTTCACTTGCAAAATGGTAATATCTTGGTTATTTTTAGTAGTTGCTGTGTGTACTTGAAAGGGTTAATTAATGGTTGTTGTGGAAGAAATCAGTGTAACAACTCAGCTTGAGTAACAAATTCAGTTAATGTAGCAAAACTCAATATGAGAGTGTATTGAAGGAGAAGATGAGGCTTGCTCTACAGCGAACTCTGATCTTTGTTGTTTCCTGAAATAGATTTATTTCATTTGCTCACTTTCACATCACATGCTTAGGAGCCCTGTAATGTTTATGTTGAAGTGTTGCAACTAGAATTCTTTGTGATAGAGGGGACTATGAAGGCTGCTCTTGAGACCTTACTACTTATCTTGGATTCTTCCCTTTTTGCTTGGGATCGCTGAAATCCTGTCTGTTTGGGTTGTGCCCCTGTGTCCTGTTTCACTCTGTGGTGCCTTGGACAGAGTTTCTGAGGCTCATCCTCTGCTTGTTCTTGCTAGGATGTTTGATGGCTCCAGACTGTTGTTCTTCAGCTTGCTGCCTTTTATCTAGTCTTTCTGTTATCTTGGTACTTGAATGAAACCAAGTCTGTGATGCCCTGTAGTAGTTAACACACCTTTGTTCTGGTCACAGAAAACACCAGTCAGTTTTTCTATCTGTGTCATGGGTCTCTTTCCATTGCTGTCTCTTACTCACTGTTTAGAAACAGGAAGCAGAGGCAGCTTTTCAAGTTTGCTATCTAGATAATAATCTTATTTTTAGTAAAATCAGGTTAGTGCATTCTTGGACATCACTGAAGCAGGTGGAAATAGATAATGGCATTGCTTTTATGACAGACCTGAGAGATACAGAGTGATTTTGAGCATGAGAAAATTAGTTTGTTTCCAAATCATCTTGCTAATATGTAGTAACAACTATGACTGAGCAAAATCAAATATGATTGCTTGCTTTCATGGTCATTTGGAATGCTTTTATCTCACCCACTTCTGTTCTCTTGCAGGCAATAGTCATTGTTGTTACAGTTGCCTTCGTTCAGGTAAGACAGCTGTTGTCCAAATAAGATCATTGCTTTTATGTAAATTCCTTTATTAAAAATACTGAAGCAGTTGTCTTGGTGCGTTGTGCTGTGAATGGTTGAGTAGTGTGCTTTCATCCAAGTAAAAGCCTTTGCCTTTTCTAAAGTGCATGACTTGTCCTGCTTTAACCATGTTGACATTTATGAACATGTATCAGTATTATACTCAGCAATGAGAGTACTTGTAAGGAAGTCCTTGTGATAAACAGTGTAGAAGTACATAGACATCTAAATTCATAGAAAAGATTTTGAAAATGTAGGTCTTGCTTTGATTTTGTGCAGAAATGGAAACAAAGATTGTCTTTGCTTCCCAAGTCATAAAAAAGTTTTCATTCTGTAAATGCACCGCTTTAGTCAGGGTGTGCCTAAACCAGAATTGCTTTGTGTGTTTGTAGCTTTATATCTTTAATTATCTTAATTTTGTAACCTGTTTGTCCAGTTAAAGCTGAGCTGTGTTACCTTGGCTGTCAGGGAGGGGGGGTGGGTGGTGGCTAAGAACATGAACACAGTATTTTTGGTATTCTTTTGTTCAACTGTGGCATTCAATAATGTGTCTGATTCCTGAGTTTAGAAGCATTCTCTAAGTATTACAAAGACCTGAAGATATTGAAGGAAAATGCAAAGGACCTCTGCTGTTTTTTCAGAAGAAATGCATGTAGGCAAATCTGTAAAGTTTTCAGTGTTTGGACCATATTTCCTTTTTAAACTATCTAATATAGAACTGTTGAAAGTCATTTCTTACCTGTTTGGAATATTACTTAATACAACTTTATTAATGAAATAAATTTCAGTAGCTGTATTTTATGTTGTGCAAGTTTTCCCTGTTTAAAACTACGATCTTCTTTATTTTTTAAAAAATGTCTCTGCAGGAGTACAGATCAGAAAAATCTCTTGAAGAGCTTAGTAAACTAGTGCCTCCAGAATGCCATTGGTATGTAGTTTTGTCCTTTAAGTCCTAAAGTAAATCATAAGAAGTTTAATCTGAAATGAGTAAATGGGCAAGACTACTGAACTTAGTTCCTTTGTGTCAAGTTTTTGTGCTACATAGAACACACTTTGCTTTTGCTCATTTTAAAGATTGTTTTATGAGCCTAAACCACTGTGTGGTTGTGTCTTTGAACCCTTCCAGTGGTGTTACTGGTGTGTAAGCTTTCAGAAACAAGCAGCGAGTTAGAAATATTTTGCTGAAATGTGTAGTATTGCAGAGTGCAATGGTGTGAATGCTTTTCTCAGCCAAAATGCCAGAGAAGTCACTCTCACTGCTCTTTGTGCCTACAGTGTGCGAGAAGGTCGGGTGGAACACACACTTGCAAGAGATTTAGTGCCAGGGGATACAGTGTGCCTGTCAGTGGGAGACAGAGTCCCAGCTGATCTACGGTTATTTGAGGTATATTCCTAACTTGGATTTAATATTTAGTAACTTTATTTTCTGTGGGACAGAGGGGACGGGAAGATATCCACTGAGTACTGAAGTGCAGTAAGTGTTCTTGTTTGGAGTTCCCAACTATCTTGATAGAAAATTCGATATAATTACTTTTCAAATGTCACAAACATTCTTAACCAATGTATGTAGTTTCTTACTATAGGACAGGAGAAAGCATTTTCAAGAATACATTATATATAAAATTGAAAAATTCTATCTTTTCCCTCCTACTGTTAAATATGTTGTAAAAACATTGTTTTCAGTCTGAATGCTAAGATATTTTGACATCTAGTTGAAGGTGGTTTTCACTCTTTATTTGCATTAAATTTTAAGGCGTAGTTCCACTGTTCTCCAGTAGAAAAACTTGTGAAATTGTGCTGGTGTAATCTTTTCTCTCTGACACTTTTTCATTAGTGTGTGTTGTTGTATCTTCTAGTGGTATTAGCACTGCTAGAAGTGCTTGAGTTGAAGCATTTGCACTATAGCAGTACTTGAACATTCTCTAAAAATGAAGAGGAATGTATATATATGTATATTCATCTGTCATATTTTGGTGGTTTTAGTTGAATAATGTTATTTTTCTGTCAGATTGGGCATCCTCAGTTTGCTCAGTATCTGGGCTATCTGTCCTGATAAAGTAGTGTCTAGATATAAAAATCTGTATGTCTAGGTTATCCACAGCTGATAGTTAATTAATCAGTGTTCGTTTCATAGACAAATTCTTAATTAACTAGTTTCTTGACAAATTTGTTTGGATTGTATTGTTGGCCCCTGTAGTATAGTTGAAACTTGAGTGGGTTTATTTTTTACAGCTGCAAGCACTCTGCTTCCCTTGGCAATTGTGCAGTCCCTGCATTGTTATGAAACTGCTGGTGCAGCAGCACCTACTTTCCTGCTCATATCTGATACCATGCTATGATAGCAGCCTGCTCAGGCCTCTTGCAAAGCAAAGCAGAAATGGAATTACAAGTTTCTCAGCTGTCTGCAGCTCTTCACTAGATGAGAATTTTTTCCATTGTAAACTATTCTTGCAGATCATTTGAAAATAAGAGCATGTCATCTTATTTTCCTATGGTGTCTACTGGGCATTGCTACAGGATGGTGGGTTTTAAGAAGAAATTATATGGAGATCACATTTTCAGAGAAAGAACTAGATTTCTTCTGCGTGTTCTCACTGATGCTGTCCTAGAAAACTGTAGAAGTGATAACTGGGCACTATTTGCTTTGGGAAGGCATTTGTACAAGTGAAAACTTTTCTTCACTGGTCTGATTTTTTGGGAACAGTCTTGATTTTTTAAATGAATTTGCACATCTTTTCTGGCCTGGGTTTTTTCTGTATGTTAATGAGTGGTCCATCAAGTTTTCTGGTCATCTTCTCTAAAGCCAGCATATTGAATCAAAAAGAAACATACCTGTAACAGTGTAGACTTGAAACACAATTCCTTTTGGTAGTGGTGATAAATATTTCAGAGCTCATGGCTAAGTTTGAACAGTACCCAAGTGACATCTTCCATCTTTCACTCTGGTGAGAGCTTTGTAGGAGTGCTTGTTGCTCTGTTGATCCTTAAAATATTGATATGTCTTCTTATCATATTAATAAATTGGTTATATTTTAATGGTCAAAATTGTGAAACTTACCATTACACTTCCAAATACTTACAAAATATTGTCATGGGTTTTTTTTACCTATTTTGTTTTCACAGGCTGTGGACCTCTCTATTGATGAATCCAGTCTCACAGGTGAGACAGCTCCTTGCTCTAAATCTACAGCTCCTCAGCCAGCAGCAACCAATGGAGACCTTACTTCTAGGAGCAATATTGCTTTCATGGGGACATTGGTCAGATGTGGAAAAGCAAAGGTAAAAACATTATTGAGAGACAATATGTTCCATGTTTTAACTATTTGAAGGCAATTCTTACTTTTTAAGTTTACCTCCTGGTGATTAGTGTGATACTTGCACAGCTTTTCTCACTGCTGCTTTTTCATACACTAGTTCAATAAGTAACCTGTGGCCATGAGAACTCAACTTCACAGGGAGCAGATGATGTGAAACTCCTCTGTCTATGCTGTGGTGTTTTACTTCTAGAGCTACACTCATGTGTTTGAAAATGTGTAACAGAAGATAGGGTTCTGGCTAGCATTAGATGTTACCAGTTTCAGTTTTGCTACTGGTAGTTAGTAAGTACTTCAGCAGTGCACAGAAAAGCAATTTGTTTTACTGAGGCAAAAGGTTTTTTAGGAAAAAATCCCTACTTGTGACAAGAACTAATTCTATAAACCAAGTTAAATTTTTTATTTTATATTTATGCTAAATGGCATTTACCCATGATTGGAGTCAAATCTGTCAATAACAACAACTAACATTAAACTTCAGATTTGATTTGGTTTATCTTTATGTTGTTTTTTGGTTTTTTTAGGGGATAGTTATTGGAACAGGAGAAAACTCTGAATTTGGGGAGGTTTTCAAAATGATGCAAGCAGAAGAGGTAAGAGAAAATATTTAGAAGCAAAGACATAGTTTGAAAGTGTGTATCTCATTCATTAAAACTTTGAATTTATTCTGTAGAAACTTAGTTAAACATACATTGCTTTCAGTGTTTCCCTTTTCTCCCTTTCCTTCTTTTAGCTCTTGGACATGAATGTAATAATTGAATGCAGTGCAACAAAATATCCATAGCTGAGCTAAAGATACTAAATGTGAATATAATGCTCTGCACCTGTCTAAATATTTACATAGCTTTCTCTTTTGCTAAATTGAGTTTTCTGTAGATGATTAAAAACATTCCTTCTGAAATATAACTGGCTTTCCTGGGCCCTAATGCCTGTATTTTGAAAATCAGTTTTATTCTTGCTCCCAAGAGCTTTTTTGGTCTTGGAGGAAGTGCAGTAGCTTGTAGTTGGCATGATGTTTTGTTTTTTTAATGAAATTTTTAATAAGTCATTTTATATTAGATTTATTGCAGGTATCACAAGGCCCTAGAAGAATATTTCTAATAAATATTTGATTTAATTGAAGTATTTTTGAATCTCAATGAATTCTGTGGAAGAACTGTCTGTTTTCCTAAAGTAAATGTATGGAAACATAGGGTATAACTGCATTTTATTCACTGACTGCCTTGAATTTTGCATCTGTGAAGTAAAATGTGGTGCAGTTGATTTGTTAACTGCTGCTTGTTTGCCATTCATCAAGGCTCCAAAGACACCTCTGCAGAAGAGCATGGATCTCTTGGGAAAACAGCTTTCCTTGTATTCCTTTGGTATAATAGGTAAGATAATTTATGTAAAATAATTGCAAAAGATTATCTAAAGGAAACTAATGTGAAGGCTTGGGAAATGGAAGACTAAATCTCTAAATTTTGGCTCCTGATTTCATTGGTCACTTTGAGTTCATGTCACTAGTGATGTGAAAATTGCATAATGTTACATAACTCTAATCATAAAGGTGTTCACTTGCTTCTTCCTGCAAATGTACTTTACTGACTTTTTGTCCTCCAAATGCTTCCTTTTAAATTACAATGTGTCTTGGATTCTGATTCAAGGTGTGCTCAAGTGAGTGCCTTAGTTAAAGATATGATTGGGCAACTTGACTGGCTAAAGCTCTCTTCATCTTTGCTGTACTAATGGAATCATGACAATGAAATAAATAATTTTTTGTAGGTAGTGCAGTCATAAGCTTTTTTCTGGTTATTTGAATATTTTCTGTAGCCCCATGAGGCTACAGTTCTTGCTGGTTTTACATTTATCCCCTTGACTGTTTTCTTTATAGGAGTTATTATGCTAGTTGGCTGGTTGCAAGGAAAACATATCCTTGATATGTTCACAATTGGTGTGAGGTAAGATTTATGTTATGAGATAATGCAGATCGTTCATTGCAGCAAGTGTTTGAAAGCTAGTGATCTATTTCATAAATATGCTTGCATACGCTGCTCTTAACTTCATGGAATTCAAAATGAAAATAGAAAAGAAAATTCTTACATATTTTTAATAATGCAGTGTGTTCCTGTTAGTCTCTTAAACTTTATATTCATATGGTGATTTCTGAGTGTCTTGTGGAACATCTGCAAACAGGCAGTAGAGTTCTATAGTTTGAATTTTTGTTGCTGAGTAAATAAAGTAGCTGTAATTTTACAAGGCATATGACAAAGTTATTGCAAGCTTTGTCATGTAGTTCAATAACTCAACTTCTGCTATATTATACAAACTTAATCCCAGTGTTTTTGCTGAGAACAGCACTGAATTTAGATGGTCTAGCTCCATACTCCTAGAAAAGTTGTTGGCTTGCTGATTGCATGGGCATAAGTGCTGTGCTGTAGGGTTTCTTCAAGTGACAGGATCAGATTCTGAAGAATTATACATTTGTGGAGGGGAGAAAAGAAACCCAGGAACTGCATCTTTGAACATTTACACTGTCAGCAAGTTTATTTGTTTGTTTTTTAAATGACCTTCAAGGCCATTCCCTCAATTTGCTGCCACATCATGATCTGGCAGTAATTGTGGATCAGTGGTGGCATTTCCCAGTTCTGTTTAGTGCTGACTACACTTATTCTTCACAATCTGGGCTGCTTTATGCAGCCCTAATTAGTGTTTTGTGTAGGCAAAACAGATGTACAATTGATTTCTCCCTTTCCCCTACATTTCTTCATACTCTTGCATAAATAATGAGTAAAAATGATCTAATTTATTTCATATGTTGCTGTCTTCAGCGGGTTTCTTATAATGAATGCTATACAGCTAGAATCACATGGTGACTCCTTCCTTTCTGTTTTAATCTCAGTGACCAGTCAGCTACAGAAACAATGGTCTGAATTGTAAATTCATCACTACTGTGCATATCTGTGTGACATTTGAAAACAGATTTGAGTATTTACTTTCATTACAGTTTGGCTGTAGCTGCAATCCCTGAAGGCCTCCCAATTGTGGTAACGGTGACACTGGCCCTTGGTGTGATGAGAATGGTGAAGAAACGGGCTATTGTAAAAAAGCTGCCTATTGTTGAAACTTTAGGTATGACTAACTTAGAGATAATGTTTTTGATTTAAATGTTAGGAAATATTGATCACCAATGAGGAAAACAAAGCAGGTATTTTTATTTTGCTAGCAGTGTGTTGGCAACATGAAAATATTCCTGAATTTAATGTGTGTTACCGTGGAGCAATGCAGGGAGATGTTTCTGTGGGCCTTCTAACTATTTCTTTTGAAGAAAATAAACAATCTCCCACTTAATAGCATGCCATGCCAGCAATACACTAAACTGATTGTTTGCTGTAAGATGTTCTTGTTATAAGACTTGTAAAATGTTTTTTAATTTAAAACGTTTTGTATAAATTTAGGAATGATTTTGGCAGTTGAAAACAAATCCATATTTGAATATTAGAAAAAGCTTTGTAATCATAATGCACCTTCAGGATTTTATGCTGCTCATATTAGAATGTAAAACCATTTAAAAACTTTAAAAACTCAAAGAAGTTCTGTATGCAGGTTGAGTCATGAAACATGTAAAGCACAGAACATGGAAAAGAAATAGAAATACTAAGTTAAATAAATCTGCTGCATTTGAATTCCTTTTTGCAATTTGAAGATTGTGACATTTTTTTCCCAATGCTTCTAGCAGAGTTTCATTAATGCTGCAAGGTTTTCTGTTGCTTGTACAGCTCCTGCTGTCATGTCCAGAAATGTCAAGATGTTGCAACAGTCTCTCAGAATCTCCATTCCAGAGTTAAAAAGGCATATGCAAATGTCACATTTTTGTAAGCTCTTCTAGCTTATTGAAATGTGCAGGTTTATTAGTGAGTCACGCTTGTGACGTACTAGTGCGATACTTGTGTGACACAAATATAGTGGCTAGTGTTAAATACATGTTGTACTTCTTAATGAAGAAGAATGACTTCTGTAAAGCAGGCTCCTAGTATTTCTCCTCACCAGGAATCACAGTTGAGATGTCAATTAATTGTAGCTTGAGGTACAGCAGAATAAAATAAAGGAGAGATAGTGAGTGGACACATTTTGTATAAATTGAGAATTTGGGATTTAAATTAGTTTGGAGGGTTTTTTTTTTTGTTTATTGGACAAACTCTCAAAGATCCTTGTACAATTATTCATTATTAGTTGAAAATTTGCTGTCTCTCACTTGTTTTTTTTCACAGATAGCTGCAATATTTCTAGAATTTTCTCAGCTTGTATACTTTTCTCTTTGCTAGCTACTTGGATTGTTCTAAACAAGAATTGTCTTATAAATGATATTTTGTTATTTCAGGTTGTTGCAATGTCATTTGTTCAGATAAAACTGGAACTCTGACAAAGAATGAAATGACTGTTACCCATATTTTTACTTCTGATGGGCAGCATGCTGAGGTATGTGGTGTGACACTTAGACTTGAATTTGCCTTTTTATTTTGTTGTATCAGCTGAAACATGCTGGACTATACTACAGGTAAAGCATCAGTTAAGAAAGCATAAATTTATTGTACTAAACTCCTGTCCCTCAGTTCATTTAGTATGCAGCCTTTGAGCTGTGCTGTCCAAGCCTTCTCTGGTTACAGAAGCAATTTTTATATATGTTAAGTTCTTAAAAGTTTTGGTGACTCTAGGTCACAAAGAATAAGAGACAGGTGCTAAGATACACAGACAAGCTGAGAGATTGTGTTTTTCTTCAGTACAGAAAGTTGAGGCTATTTTCAGGTATGAAGAAAACCCCTTAAAATTTGCATGTTCCAAACTTTTAAAGTGGAGATATCCAACTTTTTGCCTAAAAGACAGTTTATTGTGTGAACTATTCATACTGAATATGCACTGTCATTCTTGCTTTTTTGTAATGGATGGACTTGCAGGTGGGAGCAGGACATGAAACAGTGACAGTTGAGATTAGGGAGTTTCTGGGAAGACTGATGATGTAAATGCACAAAAGATAAGCAAAAGCAGCAAGGTGTGGAACTGGATATGGCTTCATAGGATTGTTTTAATCAGGTTCTTAAATTCTCAAACTCCTTGACCTGGGTTTTGTTTCCACAATAGAGTTAATAGATGGTCTTGTAATTTTATTCTGCAAGCAAAAACACTGGCTTTTTTTCACATTGTTTCCTATTATTTGCCCATATTTTCTTACATATCCTGAATATATAAGAAAATATGGGCAAATAATTGCCCATATTTTCTTATATATTTTTTTTTTATTGCTAGAAGTCTGTATGAATACTGCTACTAGCACAGTTGCATCTGGGTCAAATCGGTTCCTTTTTCCTAATTGAAAGAGAACTTAAAATGGCTGTGAACTGTATTAGATGTTAATACAGTTCTACAGCTGTAGATATGAGAACATTTTTAGGATCCTAGTAGGATGCCTGGGTTTTATGCACTAAAAATACAATTTTACTGGTTTTAGCACCTTTCTGAGGTATAACTGAGAGGCTGTTCAACTGTTTCCTTTTTTTTTTTAATAACTCGATGGAAGTAGGACTCTGCTCTGTAATTCCGTTCCCTGCAGGGGGTATGCATTATTAATCAGGGTAGAGAAAAACAGGAGGAAAAAGTTAGAAAGCAAAAGAAAGAGGAAAAATGAAAGCAGGCCTAATACTGTAAGGAAACAACATATACTACATTTATTTATGCTAAGGAATAAAATTGATAGTGTTAAAACAAATTAGTCTCTAATATATTTTATTGAACTCAGACTGTTGCTGCATTAGAAGCTGAGTAAGAAGAATTCATGCACACTGAGTAAAAGCAGCATTATGAATGGCCCTTTGAAATTCTTCAGTAGTTTAATATAAAAAGCTGAGAGCAGTTAACCTGGTGAACACTACATTGCATGCTGCCTCTGGCTGCTTGTCTTGCAGGTTACTGGAGTAGGTTATAACAGGTTCGGAGAAGTGATGCTCGATGGTGAAGTTATTCATGGTTATAACAACCCATCCATTAGTAAAATTGTGGAGGTAAGATCTTGGCAAAGAAAGGTGAGTTTTAACTGATGATGTAGCATGAGAGCTTTGAATGGCATTTACTTTGTGTTCTGTTTTCTCCCCTTTCCTTCCTCATCATTTAGGCTGGTTGTGTGTGTAATGATGCCTTGATTAGAAACAACACATTGATGGGGAAGCCAACAGAAGGGGCTTTAATTGCACTTGCTATGAAGGTGTGTACTTGATGGTGCTTTTTGGATTCATGGCAGGTGGGAAATGTGTAGAAATAATTCGTGGCTTTGTTTTTCTCATTTTCTTCTCTTTTGGATCTCCTAGATTTGTATTGCAACTGCTCATCTCCTATGTTTCTTTCTTGTAAATCTTGGGCATTCTGAAGGATCAGAAAAAAAAAAATTTACAAGTGAAGTAAAATCTCTATTTTCATCTTTTTGCACTTAGTACTGTTTTTTCACCTGCCACAAACTAATTTACCTCTTGAATATTGACTGTACTGTCTCTTTCCCAGTTTGACATTAGTAGCAGAGGGAAGTTGGTAACTGATGTATTGGTGACTGCAGGATTTATAATACCTCTCAAGTGCAGGGCTTTTGAATTGTAGACACTGTCCTGAAGTGTTTGGGTTCTTTTCTGCTGGGGAGGGAAGGGGGGTTGTTGTTGGTTTTTTGTATAATGCTGTGACACACTGTTAGAGCTACTGAGAAATGTAGCAAGGCTCTTGCTGAAGCCTGAAAGAGGTTTCTAGGTGTTTTCAGTGCTAGTTTGCCAAGTCCAACTAAATTGGAACAGTGTGCTCAAAAGGCAACTTTGGAGATGAAATTGTTCTTTAATTAAGTGATGTTTGCTAACTAAGGTATTTCAACAAGTCATCAAATTTCATACCTGTTTGAAAAGAAAAGGTCCTGACATTGTGGTGGTGCTTCTGTTTTATACAGATGGGTTTAGATGGAGTCCAGGAAGACTACATAAGGAAGGCTGAATATCCCTTCAGCTCAGAGCAAAAATGGATGGCTGTTAAATGCATTCACAGAACACAGCAGGTAAACTTCAATCAGTTTCCATGAGCACTGGCTCTGTAGAATGGTTATCTACCTTGTTTAATATCTTCATTTTTCGCTTCAGAAGTTTTGGAAGGCAGGCAGTAGTGCACAGTCCTTGAAATATGGCTTGATAATAGACACAGCTTTAGTTTCAAGCTTTGAAGTAGAGAAAAGGAATCACAAGAAATAATTTCCATAAAACACATCCTGGAAGATTATTTTAAGTGTTTTGAAAACTGAGACCTTAGCTATTTCTCCTTCCTTCTTCTTTCTTCTCAAACATCCAGAGCAATTCTGCCAATCTTCTGCTGTTCCAGTGATGCATAGTTACCTAAGAGCAAGAATATGCATTGATGTTCAATAGTAAAATTTCATTTGTTTTAAAACACAGGGTTTCTGGTTTGATGCAGACATCACATCTCTAGCATTGACAAATTTTATTGATGTTAACATTGGCATGGATTATCAAAAAAAAGCCACTTTTTTAATCTCTTTTTCTGTCTTCTGATACTTTCACATTCATGTGTGCATTCATGTTTAATTTAGAGCCATATAAATATTTTTGTTACAAGTATTGACATAATCACTGCCAGTCTGGTAACTGGAGCCTCCTAGACAATATGTGCAACAGACCTTATATTGGATTTATGAAAAAAATCTTCCAGTACTTTAGATCAAAACCAGCCTTGCTGACAGTATTCACGTATCATTGTAAAATCTGCTTTGGAAAGAAAGCATTTGACTCCTTTTAGGTTATATTGTTGATTATCCATGCCTTTTGTAAAGAGCAGAAATTGGTATAAGATTTTAATTAATGTAAAGACTTACTGTGTCTGTGTTTGGAATCAGCAATTTTTAAAAAATGTTGGAAAATTGATACCAGATGGAAAAGGAACATAAATTATTTGAAGACTAAGAAAATACAGTGAATTTAGAAACTTGGAACTCTCTTAAGCCTGTCATTAAAGATTGAGGTAACTTGACAGCTGTGCATATGAATAACTTCACAGGAAGAAAATAGGTATATTAAAAAAAAACTTTTTAGTTCAGCTGGAGAGAAAGATGAGTGATCAGTGATTGGAAATTTAGTTGAGGCAGCAGTTCTTAATGGAAAGTGGGGGAGGAGAAGGAATGAGTTGATTTAGCATTGGAGTTAAGTGTTTGAGGTAGCTGGTGGACTCTCAGTCCCATGATATCATCATATCAAGGCTAAATGGATATCTGGAAAATATTAGAGTTACTAGGCCTTGTGCATGAATGGAGGGGTGTTTAATGACCTGTGCAGCTGGTCTGATGAGGAGCTTAAGGTCTTTCAGGTCTAATGTCCTGTGTAGGTTGAATTTCTGTCCTTTGCATGGCCTCTTAGTCTGTAAATTGTGACTTGCAGTGCCTGTGTCTGATGTGTTCTCAAATGAGGTATTGATTGTTAGCTTGGCTCTTTTGACTTTACCACTCTTGAATTTACACTGTCTAGAGAAGAACAGATTTTTATGTTTAGCAGTGTAAGTTTGATTTGCATTATGTTCTTAAGATTGTTAACCAAAGTACACATGTCATTCTTAGGTATCCATGTGTCTCTGTACTTGTGTATGTGTAGTTATGCATGCACACATGTGCACACAACAGCTCTTTTTTCTTTTAGGACAAACCTGAGGTTTGCTTTATGAAAGGTGCTTATGAACAAGTCATTAGATACTGTACATCCTATAACTGTAAGGGACAGAGCCTACCCCTGCTGCAGCAGCAGAGAGAGCAATACCAGCAAGAGAAGGTGTCTATGGGTTCTGCAGGGCTTAGAGGTAAGGCTGTTTCAAAAGTCTCTCAAAATATCAATTTCATTTAAATGGCACTGCTTGATGTTAAAAAAAGAAACCCTAAACCAACAACAACAAACAAGAGCAACCCAAAACGCTGGGATCTTCTTTTTTTCTTCTTTTATTTTTTTTCAGTAAGTGCCACTGTTGTTTAGTTTTTAGGCCTGTATAATACCATGATTAAACTGCAGAGGGTGAGAAAGGGCACTGTTGCTTTCTGTCATCTCTTGTCTGTGACCATAACTGAACAGTATGTTGCTACTTAATGGTTTCCATGCCTTATTATAGATACCTATGGGGTTTTTTTAAATGTGAATGTGTTTATTTGTCATTACTTTGGCTCCTGTCACCTTCATGACTGCAGGTCAGGAGATGCCATTAGAATTGTCTTCTGTGTTAACAAGCTGTATAGAATTTTAGATAAAACAAAATATTTTTCACAAGGTGATTGACAAGAGTTGATTATGGACCAGGATTATACATGACTGGCTTTCTTTGGCCTCTCTAACGAGATCTCTAGGCTGTTAAGTCCATGCACAGCTCTTTCATTTTTTAAACTTTTTTTTATTTTTAAAGGGAGGGGTACTCTGTGGCTCATCAATTCCTAAGATACAAATTATTACAAGCTGAGAGGATATGCTAGGAGTGGTATTTTTTTGCTGTTTTATTTGAACAGTCATTTGTTCTGTCTGTCAAAAAAATCAAGGGTAATGTTTTGAAAAGAGCAAACTTGCTTTTTCCTTACAATTCTAATGACATTTAAATATATTTGAATTAAGAATCCTACTTGAAAAGACATTTCAGAAAATATTCAGCATGTACTCAATGAAATCTGCCTCTCAAAAGGTAAAAGAAAAACTAAAGCAGAAAATAAATATGTTAAATGATCCTCCCTTTCATCCTAGTGCATAAAAGAAATGCACAGAGAAATCACAAAGCTAGATGTGGTTCTCTTTCTACACAGTCAAAATATAAATACTCTCAGATGAGAATAAATAGGAAAGTTGTCTTTAAAACCTGGCTGTTTAGTAAGGAGTTCTTTAGAGGACAAGAGTGTACATAAGTAGGCTATTGTGAATGCTCAGCATTGCTACTACCAAGGTTCAAAAAAAGGAAAATATCAATTCCAGCCCTTTGCTTTATGCTGTCCTGTTAGTTAAACAGTTGTTTTAAATGCTGATGTAAACATTAATTTCAAATGTTCAGATTTTTATTTCTTTTTCTTCTTAAAGTTCTGGCCTTAGCTTCTGGTCCTGAGTTAGGACAGCTGACTTTTTTGGGGCTTGTGGGAATAATCGATCCCCCACGGACTGGTGTGAAAGAAGCTGTTACTACACTCATCACCTCAGGAGTTGCAATAAAAATGGTTACTGGAGATTCACAGGAAACTGCAGTTGCCATTGGTATGAACAGTTCCTTCCTTTCATATTTTCTTGTTTTCTGTTTAGCTCATTCTTAGGAAGTCTGTGTATTATGTCTTTAACATTTGTGAATTCTGTATTTTGGATTAATGTATGGCATAGTGGAATTAGCAGGAAAAAAGACCCAAAAACCGCACCACCTTAGCCTGAAGTGATACTTTGGTTTCAGCTTGAATAGCAGCTTTTCTAGTTTGGTAATATGACTTTGGCTGTTTGAAACTGTATTTTTTTCATGTTGTTTACTTATTACATATGCTTGATTTCTGATTCTTACTGTTACACCAGCACCCTGCTTACCCTCAGCTTTGGGTGCCTGTCTCTGACAGCAGGGATGAGCTAAAAGAGCCAGTGACAAGGGATAACTGTATGGCACTTCAGTGCTATCTAGTAGTTTTGTCCATATAACTAAGTTTGAACCCTAAGTATTAGTAATAAATATTTAAGCAAACTACTGAACTTCTTTTTACAATACAGTGCGTTAAAGAACAAGCACTTTAGCCAGAATAAGATTTCTTAACAAACAGGATGATGGATGATGATCATTTCAATGTGCACATGAAGAGTATACCCCCAAACTCAGAGTATTTTATCATAGGTTTTTTTTTTTCTTTTCCTTGTCTCCCTCGTGTTATTTTTCATTTTCTGTCATGTTATTTTTGAACTTTGAGTTCTTTGATACAACTGAACTTCTCTATTTGTTTATATGACACCTGACAGAATCAATTACAGACCTTTATACCTAAAAAGACTAAGCAAATAAATATCTGATTTAGGACAGACTTTGTAGCATGTTGTTGTTTCTCAAGAGTTCGTGTAATTTACTCCAACATACTGAACCAATAATGTAGTAAGATGTTCTGCTCCAGGCATTTCAAATCTGAAATGCTTCAGAAAATATTAGGATTTTAAAAAATAATTGAGTACCTAATGTCTTAAAAGGGTAAATTATTATAATAAGGGGTTTTATGACTCTTTTACAGCTAGTCGACTAGGATTGTATTCCAAAAATTCACAAGCAATCTCTGGAGAAGAGATAGATGATTTGGATATTCAGCAGCTTTCTCAAATAACACCAAAGGTTTGTTTTGATAATACTACTTACTGAAATGTGGCAAAGGATGCATTTACATATTGAGAAATGCTTTTTTTCTGTGGCAAGCTAAAATATAATTTCTGAGTGACAAATAATATTGTTCTAATAAGTGTCTTTTGGTCTGACATAGGACCAATATGAAAATCTATATCGTTCAACTTATGCAGTTATCTTTTTAGATATAAAAAAATAAATTGCTTCTGGCTCTTTTAATGATTCAGGGTCTTTTTCTTTAACTTTCATTTTGCCATCTCTTACTGAACATCATCTTTTTGTATTATTAGGCCATTTTATTTCTGAGCAACTCAGTTCATTTATATAATCTAAGAGTCTGCATGTTCAGACAGTCCATTCTTTTGTAATTTGTAAGACTTGTCCATGTTCCTAATTATTTTGATCAATCTGAGGTCACTAGTTGGGAATTTTGAAAGGGTCTGTTAAGTTACTGCTTAATACTTTTTAGTTATTAAATAACTAAATGGATTAACCAATGTCCAGGTTATGAATGTGAAGACATAATCAAATGAAATAGAGGTTCAGGTTTAGCTAGGTTGCAAAATTCTTGCCTCAAAATGCTGCACTGTTTGCAAAGGACTGCAAAATTAGACTGCAGCATGCTTGAGCCTGGTGTAAGCAAGCCAAAAGCCAGTATTTGCAATCAAGAAATGTGCATGTCAGCTTTCTGTCTTTTCTTAGTGACTCACAGAAACTGGGGAAAAGCAGGAATTATGTAATTAGTAATTCTTGGTTTATGTGGTAATGCGTGTTCTTAAGGGCTGTCCACATTAAATAACTGAAATAGATACAAATTTACTTACAGGTTTGACCTTTGACCCAATTGCTTTTCTAGGTGTTTGCTCAAAATCTTACTGGGAATTTAAATCAACCAATAAGATTGATAGCTGTATACAATCTAAACTGATTGGTGACAAATGTAACTCTTCATCAGGCTTCTTGAAAAGGAAAAAATGCTAACTGTATGGAGATTATGGAAAACTAAATTCCACATGCTCAAATTTCAATTTACAGAGAAGTCCAGAGGTCAAGAAAAATCTGAAAATTGGTCCTTCCAAGTCAGAATTTTTGATTATCTTTAAGACTTCAATTGTTAATAAGGTGCTAAAAACTAGTAAAACTGAAATCTCCTGAGTAGCTGGTCACTTGTGCTGACAAGGAAAAAGGATGTTGATTGTAGAGTCAGCACCACAATTGCCTGCATGAATTTAGTCAGGAAGGCCAGCAGCAAGCCATTATACCTCAGTTGCTTCATTATTTTAGAAGGCTTTTAAATTGCACATTCTATCTTTAAATAAGTAGCACTAACTTTGTTTACCAGAACACACTTTGAATCTCCTCTAAAATTAATGATTTCACTCAGTTAAAAACACAGCTCACTGCTGTTTCAGCTTAAGAGCTAACAAGAATTCAGTTGGCCTTTGATTGTATTTTTTACCCTCTACCTTAAGAGAATCCAATGCAATTCTTTACATATCTGAAATTTTCACCACTACTTCTTTACTCTTTTAATAGGTTGCAGTATTCTACAGAGCCAGTCCCCGACATAAATTGAAAATTATAAAGGTACGTCTTAGAGAGGCTCAAATGCTGGACTGTTGCTGTGGGTATTGTCTGTGCTGCTGGTACTTAGACTGTAATGTGCTACAGTGTGTCAAGATGAAATCAAATATGCATCTGATTTGCAGTGAAGTGTACTTGAAAATATTACCTAGAAAAATGCATAGTGCCCACCAGGAATAGGTAGGTAACATTGTGCTTTCTTCCATGTAGGGAGCTGGGGATTGATTGTGATTTTGTGTCACGTTACAGTTGAATTGGCTAGGAGCTTGAAAGAACCATATTTCTGATGCTTGTCAGATGAGATAAAAGGGAATGAATTTCAAGCCATGTCTGTGGCAATGCCTCTATTCAGAAGTTAACAAAAGAAGGTTGCAAAGAAGAAGGGACTCAGTGTAACAATTGGAACAATCAGAAAAGTAACAATAAGGAGAAGTCAAAACACTGAGACCATAGGGATGCATGCAATACTTGTAAGAAGGTGATAATGGTAATATGGAAATACAATATCTTCTGTCTGTCTCTAGAGTTTTTTTTCTTTTGCCTAAAGGCAAATTTTAAATACCCTAGCTTTAAAATTTAGGCTGTGAATATATGAACTGAGGTTTAACCCAAAATCTTGTATGAAAGCTAGTTAGAACAGAAGCAGCTGCTTTTTTCTTTAGGACATTACAGTGCAACTATAAAAAATGGAGGAGGGGGAGCAGTGACACAAACCTTGTATCTAGAATAACTTTATAGGATGGATTATTTCAATCCCTAATCTAAGTTCTTTTCCCTCTCTTTAGTCCCTGCAGAATAATGGTGCTGTGGTAGCTATGACAGGAGATGGAGTGAATGATGCTGTTGCTCTGAAGGCTGCAGATATTGGTGTAGCCATGGGACAAACTGGAACAGATGTTTGTAAAGAAGCAGCAGATATGATCCTTGTGGATGATGATTTTCAGACAATAATGTAGGTGGCCTTTATGTACATATCTTGTACTCTATAACTTTAATGAGATGTTGCCTGGGTTAAACAAATAGAAGTTTCCCTGAACTTGTAAATGAGCTTGTAGCTGCTGTAAATGAGTTTTCTGCTCAGTCAGGAGTATTAGCATGCTTGGAAACATAACTGAGGTGAAATTGTGAGTCTATTAGCACTTAGTAGATTTCATTCAATTTTGTACTTCAGAAGCATAAAACTCATGAAAAAATGACAGAGCATTCCACTCAAAATTTAAAAAAATTACGTAGATCTCTGTTTGTTTTCAACTCTTAAATGTGGTGATTTCAGAAAAGGAAAAATATTAACTATTTAGATATCACAGGTGAAAATAGGTTATTAGTGTCTGGTAACCAGCTGTTTGTACTTGTTCATTTTTTAGTTGGTGTATTTCAAAATGAGCTTAGCTAAACTTAATCCTACTTTGACTTTAATTCATCTGACTTTTGAAGGTAGTGATTGTTGACAGAGCTGAACTGCTGTCTGGCAAAATAGCCTTCATTTTGAAATTATGCCTCAATCTCAGAACACATCAATTCCAAAGTATGACACTTAATCCTTGGGAAGAAGTGAAATGGAGAAGTACAGTATAAGAAAATCTACCTATGTAGCAGTGTGTCAGAAGATGATCTGAGGTTTTCACACTAATTCAGCCAAGAGAAATTTGCTGTTATGCAAAAACATAACAAAGAAGGGAATCTTTTTAACATAGGCAGAGGAGTACATAGGAAGAACATCTTTAGTAAGTACTTTACATGGGCTTGGTGAGCTTTTTGCTGGACTGTGTTATCCAATTTTGCTCGTGTCATCAGAAGAGTTCTCAATAGGAGAGAGAGTGATGAATACTAAGGAAAAAAAGAAGTATGAACTTCCATAGTTTTACACGTTTTCCCCTGTCTTTTAATTATTTCTGTTTTAAGTTACCAAAGGAATGCTGTTTAATTACTGGGGAAATGTAAGAAAAAAATCAGTTTTATTTGCAGCAAAGTAGGTGTGATTTAGGTACCAGAAAATCCTTTTTCACTGCAGTAGTTGTGATAATGTGATAGGCAAGTTGTGACACATGCTAGTTTTGAAGATGGTCGGTACATATTTCTTTCTGGTACAGGTAGAATACATGGACCTCTAAAGCCATGCTGTATTTCTGTGTTTTATTTTAAAGTGTGTGTGTGGGGAGTGGATGGCTGTTTGGATTTTGTTGTTTCTTTGTATTTTTTTAAAATTATCTGACTTGATTTAGAAGGATCAAGGATGGTGGTGAATTTTGAACATATAGGAGATCTTACTCTAATAATTGCATTTTCAAAGTTAAGCATTTGGAAAAATAACTTCTGATTATTCACAATCACAGAATAGTTTGGGTTCTTATAGTCAAGTTGAAAAACAATGACTGCCAAAGTTAAAAGAACCTCAGCTCTGTTTGCTTCTTGCTGGTTTTATTGGTGCTTAAATTAATAGCTTTTTTGGTTTGTCTTAAGCTTTTTTTAGCAGTAGATTAATTTGTCTTGTAATGTAGTCTTTGTTTTTAATTGCAGGTCTGCAATTGAAGAGGGTAAAGGAATTTATAATAATATAAAAAATTTTGTTAGATTTCAACTGAGCACGTAAGTTTGAAAAGCTGTCAGTATCAGAAGTTTCTTGTGAATGAATCAAAGCATGAAGCAGATGCATAAATTCATGTTAATACTGTAAATTTTGAGTCGGATGCTGACATACTGTGCTTTTGAGTTTTCACTATTTTGTGTTTGGTGGCTTGCTTTGTTTTTAAAGACCCAGAAGGCAGTGCAATAAACAGACATGTAACTTTGTCAGGGTTCTTCCTGTTGAGTTGTGTAAAGTGAGTTACTGAAGGGATCATAAGAAACAGCAGAGCTGCCTTTGGGTCCCTGTTTAAATGAGAAGCTCATAGTCAGTCCCTCCTTAACCAGGATGTGTATTCAAATGGAGGAAACCAGGCAATCAGGAGGGTAGTTCTTCTGAAATCCATGTAGTGGTTTGTGGAAGGAGCTAACTGTATGAAGCTGACTTCCTTTTCTGGCACACAAGGATTCATGTGCTAGCTACATGATGTGCATGTAAGGCAAGAGGACAAGAGTTTATTAAGTCTTAGTTTCAAATTTTTTGTGAGTTTATCTTATTGGATCTGGACTCAGAGACATGTTTTTTCTCTTCACCGTGTTGTTCATGTACTTTTTTGAAGCCTTCATGACATTTCAGAGTGGTCTGAAATTTGCAGAAGTTTAAAAAACAAACAAAAACACAAATCTAAAACCTCTAATAAAACAAACTCAAAAAAACCCCAATCCACAAACAACAAATACCACCCAAAAAAAACCCTCCAGAACAACACAAAATTCACAACAAAAACTCTCAGCACAACAAAACCCAGAAAAGACTATTTGTTTACCTGCATAAACACTGTAAGAAGTAGCATATACTTTGTCTTACCAGGTGTCCTAGTCTAGTCTTACGAAGACTACACTAGGAATCTGCTGCTGAAAAATAACTAAGCACAGATGTTCTAAGAAAGTGTGCTTACCTGTTTTTGATTAATCAGTTACCCTTTGGGTTTTTTTCTGTCCCTCTTTGCAGGGAGAGCATAATAGGGTTCAGTACAGTGCTAAATTTGGAATTATTGTAAGCATTACTTTCTTCTTCTTGGTTATGAAACCTCTTAATCTTGCACTGAGAGCAAGTAGTGCATACTTGTTTACAGAGGTTTCTAATGCTGAGCTTGCAGCCAGCTAATCTGTTTTTCAGTCTTTGGCCTGGCCTTCTCATCTTGCTAGCAATGAGGAGTGGTTGTAGGTATTTTTAGGGAGCTTGAGTAGTACCTTGCCTTGACTGACCAGGCAAACCAGGGACAGGTGCACAGAGTGAGTTTGTTTACATCAGGAGTGGAAAAGCAGTTTGTTTTTCAAAACCATGTTTAGAAGTTCGACTTTTGGCACAAGAAAACTATAGGACCCAGTCCCCCATAAAAAAAGTCAGTCAGGTGATGGTGAGTGATAATTCTGAACTGTTACCTAAAAGATTGGGAGGTCTTAAAATGCAAATTTGCTGCCTTTTTATTGCCAGAACAAAGCTGTTTTAAATATGGACTTTGTCGGAATGAGTATATGAAAGGATTTCATGCTCTACCTTTAAAGTTTGACTTATCAGTCATGATTCACACTGTCAAAATATGTATCCATTCTTACACAGTTGAAATGTTGATTACAAAGCAGTTATCAGTGGATCTTCAGAAATGTTCAATGCTGACAGTTGTAAAAATGGATTCTTTCAACAGGAGTATAGCAGCACTGACTTTAATCTCACTGGCTACATTAATGAACTTTCCTAATCCTCTCAATGCCATGCAGATCTTATGGATCAATATTATTATGGATGGACCTCCAGCTCAAAGGTAAGTAATTACTCTTAACTCTGTTAGGTTCTGTAGTCCTTTTATTTTAACAAGGGAAATGGTTGCTCATGAAGGGAACTGTGAAGTGTTAAACTTCAGTGAGATGTTTGAAAAATAGCAAACTCTTCTCTACAAGTCCCTGAAAGGTGGTTGTAGTCAGGTGGGGGTTGGTCTCTTTCTCTAGGCAGCAGCTGACACAACGACAGGACACAAGCTTAAGCTGTGCCAAGGGAAATGTAGGTTGGACATTAGGAAAAAGTATTTTTACAGAAAGAGTGATAAAGTACTGGAATTGTCTGCCCAGGGAGGTGGTGGAATCACCATCCCTGGATGTGTTTAAAATAAGGTTGGATGTGGCACTCAATGCCACGCTTTAGTTGAAGTGTCAGGGCATGGGTTGGATGTGATGATCTTCAAGGTCTCTCCCAACCCAGTTATTCTGTGTGAACTTTCTCTGTGAACTTCAATGTTTGTAGTATGTTTCTGTGTTAATTCTGTTTAGTTTGCTTTAGTATCTAATTATATGGGGGTAGCAGGGCTATCTAAAGACCCATGGATATGCCCATGAAACTTGCATGCAGGCTTCTGCCTTCCCTCTGGGTTCTTCCGCTGACCCCTCTTCACTGCAAGTAGATGGTGGGGTGAGAGATGGTGAGGGACTAGAATGAAATCCTCTTTTTTTCAATTTAAAAAATCTAATCCTTAAGTTAGAAGCAGAGAATTAGTTTTATGATGATAAAAATGTAAAATGTTCTTTTAATTGTTAGCCTTGGGGTGGAGCCTGTGGATAAAGATATTATTCGAAAACCTCCAAGAAATCTGAAGGACAGCATTCTGACCAAAAACCTGATTGTTAAAATACTGGTTTCATCAATAATTATCGTCTGTGGAACACTGTTCGTCTTCTGGAGAGAGGTATGACAAAAGTGCAAAAGTTAGAGCAGTAACAACCTAATTTAAAAGAAATCCTTTTTATACCAGCAGTTGAAATTCAGAGTTAATATGAACTTAGCAATGAGTTTCGGCCATGCTTATTTAATACTAGCAGAGTCTAGAGGAAGATTTTCAAAACAGTTGTTGAAAAGTAAAATACAGTTTTATCCCCAATGTCTATTTTAACATAGACTTTTTCAGGTTCCAAATCTACTTTGGAAACTTTGCCCATAGAAACTAATTACGTAAATCTTCTACCAGATTATTATGAAACAGCCATTTGACTTTGTTTTCCCAGTAGAGAAAAATGTTATGTGAGCATTTGGTAGTGCATCATAGAATTCCTGCTATTCCATGTGCTAGGATAAATGTTGGCCAGGAGGCTTCATTTAATCATAGCTTGGAATTACAAATTTTTATAAATTACAGGTGATTTCGTGTATGATTTAATAATTTAGCTTGGGGCAGACAACTTCCTTTTGCTTTCATTCCCTAACTGGTAAAACTTATTGTAGAATTATCGTAATAATTTTGTTTAATTGACTTTGTTTAATTGTGGAGGGTTTAAAGCATGCTAAAGCCGTTTCATTTTATTTTGTTGGCAGTTAAGAGACAATGTAATAACACCGCGAGATACTACCATGACTTTCACCTGTTTTGTATTTTTTGATATGTTCAATGCTTTGAGTTCTAGATCTCAGGTAAGTGATTTATACTGTCCATTTACCCAGTATTAACAGAATAATTAGTGTTTTCTTTGAGGGGAAGATCTTGCTGTGTTTGTGTCAAGTGTTTTTCCTACAGATTTACCTCACATCTGCTGTTAAGCTCAGAGTTTCATGTATTTACTAGGTAGGATTTCTTAAATTACAGGTAAATTATTACTTAATTTATTTACATGGTGGTGTCCTGACAAAAGCAGGAAAGTTGTTATTAAGAGCTGAAGTGTGATGGTCCTTTGTATTGCTGTGTATACTTGGTTGGTTTTTTCTCTTCCTGGAACTTCTGTCAGTTCAGCAGCCTTACCAGAATGTGAAATATCTTGAATGCCTTAGCTTTTATATTTTGTAATCCTAAACCCATAGTTCAAGGAAAATTCCTGAAACTGTTCTGTATTTTTTATCTGTGTATATTTTTTTCATTTTAAGGAAACAAGTCTGAAATTTTGTGATTGTATACATTACTACATTTACTGTAATTTGCAGTCTTACCTGTTTTGGAATAGTGTAGGGGTAACCTTTTTCTGATGATCTGTACTTATGGAATACTGAGATCAATATGCAAGTTCTTGACTATGAAGACAAGACTTGTACTCTATTTACCAGGGAGAAAATGCAATTAGCCTGTTCAAGAACTTGTTCTGGATTATCTAAAAGGTCAACAGTAATAGTTTATATTTTTCTAAAAGTCTGGATGAAAAGAAATTTTAGTTTCTTGTCTAGATTATTAAGATTACATATTATTGTAATCTTAATGTAACATATTTTTGTTTTTACAGACAAAATCTGTGTTTGAGATTGGACTTTGCAGTAACAGAATGTTCTGCTATGCTGTCCTTGGATCTATAATGGGGCAGTTACTGGTCATTTATTTTCCACCACTTCAGAAGGTTTTCCAAACAGAGAGCCTGAGTGTCTTGGGTAAGAACAGTTCCTTTTTCAAAACTGTCCATTATGGATTAATTTATAAATGTGGTGGGTGGTGGTTCTATAAGATCACTTTCTGGATGTTTGTACACAACAGGAATAAAAAGCCTGCTGATCCTTTTTGTTCTGTGGGTAGGGTTTTTGGGGGGTTTTGTTTGTTTCATTGATTTGGTTTTTAGTTTTTTTGAATTGTTCTAGATGTTTTCTTTAGGAACCATGATTTAAATGCATATGGTACAGAAACTGATCAGTGTGTTCTTAAATTTTTATAAAGGTGCATATTTGTTTGGGAGTTTTTAATGTAAATTTTGTGGCAGGCAAAATTATTGACTTAGTAGGTTTCTGATTACTGTTCATTTGACTAGTTCACAAATTTTTTCTCTAAATATAAACACCTTACTTAGAAATCCAGTCCTTTAATATTGATTGCATTGTCATAGGGTAAATAAACAGGAGGATTTTAAAAAGCTATAGATACATAATGCTGTTGGCAAAGGTTTATTACTTCTGTAGTTTTCTGGATTTAGGTGATTGTAATGAAATATGTGTAGTTATTGCAGTATAATTTCTAATGATATTAATATTTTCAAAATTAAGTTCATTATGTTGTTGAAAAGAAGTCTATGAAATACTTTAAAAGCTTTTAATATCTTGTGTGTAGTTATGATTTGTGCATAAACCATGCATGTTAATCTTCTAGCCCTGCAAAAAATTGGCTCTTGCTTCATTTATCCTGAACTTTGCCAATGTAAATTTGGGCGAAATTTTGAAAGTCTTGTAAGTCTTCTTTTTTAAGTCTCCCCTCAAATAGCAATTTTAAAGAAGGCTAATTATTTCTTCCAGATTTACTCTTTCTTCTGGGACTCACTTCCTCTGTGTGCATAGTGACTGAGCTAATAAAGAAGTTTGAAAGAAGCAAGGAAAAGATCCAGAAACGTGGAAGTTCTTCTTCATCAACTTCGTCTTTTCTTGATGTATGATGCATATTGCATTCTTGTGTTTGCAAACTTAGCGATTGCTGTCTAAAGATGTTGGAGAAAGCAAAACACTATCTGGAGGATAAAGAAATCCTGAGGGCTTTTGATAAGTCCTTTGTTTTACTGGCTAATGAGGAACTTCATGTTTAAAGACTGTTTAGAATTTAACTTCCAGCTGTGGAAGTAACAAATGAAATTATGCAACTTTGGTAACATTTTTCCTCAAACATAAATTTACTTTTAAGATTGAATGGTATTGTGGGGGGGAGGGGGCAGGGGTTAATTTAAAGAAAGATCTAAGCCCAAGTCCCATTTTCTGCACTTAAAAGATATAACTGTGTAAAATCCTTCTCTTAGATATAAATATTTTAGTTTGTTTTTATTTAAAGCATTGTACTATTCTACTTTTATGGTGATGGGACTTTGCTACTAATACAAGGATAAAAATATTTCAGAGGCATTCCACTGGGTTTAGAGTCTGTCACAAGAGTGCCATATTCTAGCTACTGTATTTATTTACTTTATCCTGCAATGTGTAAGCGGCTCAAGTACCTTGTGCTACAGTTTTTTTGTATCCCAAGTTTGGTTTTTTTTTTTTGCACAGGATGTGACCGCTGTCGGATCACTGTTTTTCTTTTCTTTTTCTGTGATTGAAAAGCCTATACTGCAATTTGAAGTAAATGTTTGCTTTTCTTATAAGTGTGTCGTCTCTTTGTTTTAAAAGAAACTGGCATTTACATGAAGTGAACGAGCTTGTTTTGATATCATTGCAGATACAGGCTTTGTTTCATGTCTTGTTCCATATTGACTTTAGCTTATGACTGTGAAATCACTTGAGTGCTTTATAAGACAGTAATTATGGAAGTTATCTATAGTGTACTGAATTAGAAAATTAATGCAATAATCCTGCCTGGGCAAAAAAACCCCATCCCTCTCTCAAAGAAGCTTCATTTTCCTTCCTTCTTCCTTCCTTCCTGTTCATAAAAATCCCCCTTTTTCCTGGTAGGGTAACTTTGAATTTTAACCCACAGAATTACTTTTGGAGCTTGAAAATCATTACAGTAGATTTGTTTTGACATTATAAAATTATTTTTAATATCTTACAGTGTCTGAGTACTCTAATATTCACAATTGGAAATAGTGCTTTCCTGCAAAATAGTTCTTTGCATTTCCTGAAAGGATGATGGGATAACACTGATGACAACAGGGCAAGACTATCACCTAAAGCATCTTGAAAAAAGGATATTTAAGGGTCTCTGCAGAGATTCAAAGACACAGTGGTATCTCTTTCCCTTGTAAACTTGTGCATGTGCATCTCTCCTCACTGCAGCCTGAAAATGTGGCAGTGGCATTGGCTCAGGCCCATGCTGTCACAATGCTCATCCTGTCATTTGAGGAGGAATTGTCATGAACAGACACTGGGATATTTCTGCACTTGCCATTGTGACTTGGCCCACATGCCATGCTCGAAAGCGCAGTATGAATTTCCTTGCTAATGTTACTGGAATTGTAATTCTTCCTTCTGCCTGTGGGGTTCCTAGGAAATTTGCCAGGAAATGGGGCTGCAGACAGGGCATGAATGCACATTCAGTCTGCTGAACATGCAGTTCATCCATGGCTCCTCCTGATCCTCAATATTTCCATAATACCTGGACTACCAATGTGCTGGAGATGTGATTGTCTAAAGACAAAAATCCTGCAGCACTTGGCCCTCATCTCTTCCTGGGGCTCTTGCCACTGAACTGGGAGGGCCTGAACAACATGACCTCTTACAGAAATGCTCTCATGTCTTCAAGCAAAAGTTTCTTACTCACAGCAGTTCTGCCTTTCAAACAAATTTAACAGTTGTTGAACAATTACTGTCTTTGGCAAGTGGGGCTTTGGCTGTTCAATATTGTAGTGTGTTCAGTATTTCAATACAATTTCAGAACACTTCATTAATAAAATCCTTAGTATTCATTAATAAAGACAGATAGTAAAAGCTGACAGTGCATGCTGATGAAGAATCTTGAACAAACTTTGATTTTGTGAAGGGACAGCAGCTATAGCTTTCACATAATGAGTCTTAATTTGTGGTTGATATTCTTCCATGGGATTTGACTGCTTTGTGCTCTGATCTTGGGAGTCCCAGAAATCTAGGTAAGTACAGATGAATGCTAGATTGTTATCTTAGCTTGGATTGCCAAGTCTTTAAACAAATGTTACCAAGTGCCCCTTTCCCAGCACAAGTCCCACTTTCTGAATAAGGTATGTCATTCTAGACAGATAAAATTTCAGTCTCTTAATGACAATTCTGCCTTATTGCAGGGTGGGCTTAGTTGAATGCAGTTCACTTAAATTTGCCAGAAGTTTTGGTGCTGTGTTTTCCAATGGAAGGCAAAATACTAACAAGTAATAAATCTAATTCAATGTCATTGTATATAAAACATGTATGGACTGAATTCCATTGCCATTATTTTGGCTTGTCTTGTGATTAATTACCACTTCACAGCAGGTTTGAGAGATTTTTTTCCCTGAGCAGTTGAATCAATAATGGGAACTTTCCATAAAAATTAAGAGGCATTTCTTACGGGGTAGAAGTAAGCAACAACTGAAGAATTGACCTGCTTCTACTGAAGCATGGAATAAAGAATTTTGGTTTTAATAAGGAAAGGCCCTTTATTTTTTTAATTTTCCTACAAAGAAGATGGAAGACCTATAATGAGTTAAAAAGGGAAAACTGTAATACTTTAAATTCTGCATGATAACCCTAGAATCAGTAATTATTTTCTTCAGCCTACAGGACTGGGTTTTGCATGAGTGTGTATCATTTCATTAGCAATAAAGAACAGCTGAATTCTGCATTGAGAACATATTTCCACTACAGTAATTCTTAACTGAGTCAGCTTTCCCAAAGCTATTCTCAAAATGCCATGTGGTCATAGCAGTGTTTTTAATCCCAAAGTGGAATATTTGACCTTATTCTAGTCTTCTGAATTATCTGATTGAAAATATGGTTTCTTATCAAGTCTCAAGAGTTTTTATTATCCCCAGCAGTTTTCTGATGTGGAATTCAGAGTAAATGAAGCTCTCTCTTCTCGCCAGCACTAAAAAAGTGGAATAAAATACACCTGCATTTTATATTTAAGACTTCTTTTCAATGTGACTATTTTCTGATGATTAAAAACTCTAGGGAATTACAAGCTTGGTAAAATAAAACATATGGGGTCATAATGGAGAAGAGCATGATTTGGACAGTAAAGAATTTCAGTTTTAGTAAAATCAGTAACTGTAACCCCTTTCAACTTTTAAATAAAAGTCATATGATGGTAATCTGATGCTGTAGGCTGCCGTATGTAGAAATAGAAATGGGTTGTGAGGCTCTGGCTTGTGTGGTTGGGTGTACGTGCCATCTGCTGGTAGTTCAGTGAGTAGCAGCTTTTGTACTGGAAAAAAAGTTACATCTTGCTAGGACAGGCTGTATCTCAAAACTAGTTTTCTCTTTAATGTAACATCTTATAGATCTTTTCTCATCGACTATATTTGGGCAGTATCAACACTGAGCTGTACCATACAGGAGATCTTCCCTCTAAATCCTAAGATATGGTGAGTTACTTCCATGGGAACAGGTAATAGGGAGCATAAGCAGGACTAAAAACTTGAGCACAAGTGCAGGAATCAAGTTTGAATTCTGGTAAATTATGGGCAAAACTTTGATGATTGGAGGTGGAAGTCATAATTTTCCTAAATGCAAGAAAAGATATCTGGATTCTTGAGAAGAAAAACCCAAATGTAACTATATTTTACATAGGGAAAGCCAATAGTTTCATAAGAAAAGCATTTATATAAATTGATTAATTATGCTGGAAAGTTTGCTAACGTAAAGCACTGAGAAATAGATGATGAAGAATTTTAAAAAAATTCATACATTGTTTTTCAGTATTGCCACATTTGATAGCAAAGGTTTATTAAGTAATTAGTGTACATAGGGGAAGTCAGAACACATATGGTTTTTAATATAGCCATTGTAGAAAGGATAAGAGTGACAACAGCTTTAATAGCAGAGGATGTATACAATTACTGTGACAGCTACTGAGAATTAGCAAACCTGTAGAAACTTGCTCCCATGTTACAGCTTTGTGTGTGCATGTAACTCTTTCTTAAAACATCACGGGGAGAAATAAAATCTGAAGTTTCTCCCCGAGTATTGTCAGAACCTGTAATACTGCAAGCACAACTTACTCAGCTGTCACTGAGCAAAGCTATCTCTCCCTGCAAGTAAAAGTACTCCACCAGTAATGACTGATTTTACAGTATTTTTAAACCTGTCAGTTCCTATTTTCATCTCAACTGTTACATTGTGACCACTCTGTTCCTCAAACACAAACTTAAAAGTTGGATTTTTTTGTAAATGAAGTGTTCAGGGAAATGTGGCAGAGCCAGCTGTAAATGTTGGGGAAAAGAATTCCTCTAAAATAGTCCTGCTTTGAAATGCTAAACAACTTTGCTCTCATTTTCAATTAGACTGATACCCTTAAAGAAAAACAAAACACGACAACTTTTAGACAGCATTTTTTTAATACAAATGTAAGTTACAAAATGCAAATTACAAAAAGGTAAATACAAATCCCCTGAAGCAAGGTTTTTGGTAAAGATTGAATCAGGAACTTGTGTGAAAACAGCTGAGCAAATTCCAAAACAGTCACATATGTTAATGTTACTTCTTTTATCAGCATGGCATTAAAGTTATTCCAAGAACAGTGCTTTCAGTCATCCACTTCCAGTGCTGCAAACCTGTTAACATTGCATGAATGCTGAGTTTCTGGCACAGCACGTCGGGTGGTTGGTTTTTTCTTGCTTGATGCTTTCTTCTTTTTGCAGGACTCTGATCTGGTCTTGGTCATCTCCTGAAAGAAGTCAGGAGAGACCATTGACTCCACTGTATTTAACAAAACCAGATAAAGCTGAGCCATTTTTGGAGATGAGATAAACAGATTTTCCACTGAAGGTGCTGATTTAAGCTCTTCATACAGTCTGTGCACAAGGGTCCCAGTGTAAAGCCTGCTCAAAAGGAGAGAATCTGCATTTAGCCAGGTACAGAAACATGTTGCTTGATGACAAAAACATACAGTATCCAACAGTCAACTCCTATGCCAAATGTATTTTTCTTTACCGAAAGTGCTTCTTTATAACTCCTTTAATAGAGGGAGTTTTGCTGTAAGCACTGGCCAAAGGGGTTTGACAGAGAAAATGAAACATGTTAACACATTCATTCCACCAGGGGCTTGTGTGGAAAGCAGATCTCTGGAACAACCTTACTGTTCCAGATTGCAAGGCAAGATGTATTCTATTACCATCTGAAGGGCAGTTGTCTTGTGTCAAGTGGGCAATTCTCCTTATCTCTCTCCCTGAGTGATCATAATCACTCCTCCCTCTGGGGAGACACCTGCTGATAACAGGCTGTTGAATGTCATGGCATGACTGATAAGAACTATAGATCCCATTGTGAGATGCTCTGCCCAGAGGGAGGAGCCAAGCATTGCTGCCCAGATATAATCTGGAGGTTCTGACACACCAGCACAACTTTCTCCACTGGATTTCCCAGAGGAACAGCAGCTGCTTCTACTTCCATGGATCTGCAGAGGAAGAATACACCCTTTCTCTACAGGACCCCCTGCTCTAACAAAACCACACCTGACACTCCAGGAGGACTGAGGCCGCTTTTTTCCAACTGGACTGCTACCAACACTCTGACCAACAGGGTGTCAGGTTGAGTTCTGACTCTGGCAGTGTTGTTCTAGTGTATTCCATTGTTTTACTTTATCCTTTTTTTTTTTTCCTTTCCTATTAAAGAACTGTTATTTCCTGCTCCCATATTTTTTGCCTGAGAACCCCTTAATTTAAAATTCATAGCAATTCGGAGGGGTGGGGAGGGTTTGCATTCTCCATTTCAGGGGAGGCTCCTGCCTTCTTTAGCAGGCACCTGTCTTTCCAAACCAAGACACTTACCTACTTAGGTCTGGCTCAGAGAGAAGAGTACCCAGTAGCTGGTTGAGATACAATCCCATCTGAAGACAGCACTGCCACTGGCAAAAACTGTGTGCAGCATCTAAATCGAAGTCGTTATTTTGCAGCTTCTTTTCCTTCCATTTTAGAAAGTCGTTATATGCAACACTGTCATCTTCAGCAGGTAGAACTGTGGGATCTAGGTTATAAATAAAAAAATAACTTGGAAATAAATGTTCTGTTGTGAACAGTACAAAAGGTATCTGCAATGTATAGAGTAATGCCCTCTCCCTGGTTCTACCTGAAAGGAGGGTGTAGCCCAAGTGGGGTGATCTCTTCTCCCAGTAACAATCAATAGGGCAAGGAGAAATGGCCTTAAGTTGCACCCGGTATAGCTTGGACATTAGGAGGAATTTCTTCCCAAAAAGGGTGATTAGACACTGGAATGGGCTGCCCCAGGAGGTGGTGGAGTCATTGTCCCTGAAGGTGTTTAAGGAAAGACTGGTCGTGGCAGTCACTGCCGTGGTCTGGTTGACAGGGTGGTTTTTGCTCAGTCATGGGTTGGACTCTGTGAAATCAGAGGTCTTTTCCAACCTAACTGATTCTGAGTGATCAAATCCAAACAAGCTTTCCACCTCACTACAATGCACTTGGAAACCCTGTCAGTCTGGTTTCTATAAACCAGAACCTAAAGAAACTGTATAACCCTGGCATGCATTGTCTTTGCCATCAAATGAAGGACTCCTGGAGGAAATGTCCATAACCTTGACAGGTATAAGTATTACTGAAGCAATTTCTGTGATTATTTAATACTTTCAAATTTGCAATGCATAGGCAGGAAAAGTGTGCCTGGGCAACTCAGCATTTTTTAGTACAAATGATTTTAGAAAAATTCATAAGCAAAAAAAATATTGGAGTGCTTCAACAGTAATTTCTTAATGCCTGAGCATGTTAAGCTTATTTTTTGTAACTTTTATATCTGAGTTAATATTTTGATCCTAAACAAAGTACTTATGAATGCAAGTTAATGTGATGAAGTACTGTTTTACCCATATAAAATGTGAAATTGATGGTTAGCACTTTTTCTTTGTGCATATCAATGAATAGAGCATGACACCTCAGGATATAGTGTAAATCAAGGCTAATTCCTCTAAATTTGGAAAACTCCCTATAAGTGTGGAAAAATGAATTTACGGTCTGTATTTTTGTAGAAGCTGAACACCTAAAACTGTATTCTTTGTTGACATACCTGGATCATCGATTATCCTCTGCAGTTCTCCAGAAACTATCATTAGAAGCAGAGCCTTTAATTGGTTTAGCTTAACTTTTGGTTCTGAACAACGTATCCAGTAACATGTTACAGCAACAGGGAGTTGTAAATGACTTGGGATAGATTCTAGGGAACTCATTTTCACTCCCAGAGTCTCCAGCAAAAGCATCTGACGGCATGAAACAGGCACCTGAAAATAAATTTAAAAATTGGAAGTAAGAGACTTGATCTGTTGTGAGCAATTCTAAAAAACCAGTAAGTTCCTGGTTAAATTAGTTACCACTATAGGTTTTTGATTAAAATTTAAGTTTCAAAGATATTCTGAACAGGAAATATTTTTTAAATATTACTTAAGACTTTAAAAATGACACAGTTAAACGTAAGGGAGAAAGATAAAAGTAACTAATAATTAATTCCTAGCACATGTTCCCTTTTTGCTGAGCCACCTAATTTCCAGAAAGGGGTGTTATAAACTTTGTCCATAACTTCATGCATGCAGAATTGCAGCAGACTGTTCAGTTGCAATCTGAGTGATTTGTAAACCTTGATTAGGATTGTTTTGCCTACTCTTAGGCAGACATTCCCACAGCAGAAGAGCAACTGAAAAGTCAGTTTTGCCTGGAACACTTTAAATGCTGAACATTTCTTCTTCTAACCTTTTGTTCAATTGATAATTCCCATTTATTCACTAAGGAAAATTGTTGTAGTAGCAAAGCTCAAATTCATGAAACAAACAGCACACACACCGAAGTTGAAGTAAGGTGTCATTAATTTCTCTTAATATGAAATTTGATTTTTCAAGCTCTTAAGTGCCGTGTATTGTTTAAAAGGAATGTGCCAATAACCCACGTAAAGTAACCTGTACTTTGGACCAATAGCTATCTGTAGCATTTAATAGGTGTAGCAGTGACAGACCTGGTTCCTTTACAAAGGAACCACCAGCAAGTGATAAAAACACTAAGCACTGCCCACACACAGAGATATGTCAACAGTCAATCTGACTGCCAGAATGGAC
The DNA here is from genome assembly GCF_022539315.1 of Serinus canaria. Taxonomy (NCBI): domain Eukaryota; kingdom Metazoa; phylum Chordata; class Aves; order Passeriformes; family Fringillidae; genus Serinus; species Serinus canaria. Next base: position 43,108,047 of record NC_066315.1, read on the forward strand.
AGAGCATATGTGCCTTAAAAATGAGAAGTAAAACACATGGATTGTATTTCTGGACGTTGCAGAAATTTCTGCATAAAAAACCTCAGTTATGCAACTTCGTGAATGGGAGATTACTTCCCATTATGGCAAGAGTTACAGTCTTTATCATTAGAATTTACAAAGAAGTGCTACAATGGTGACTGGAACTAACCTAGTACAACTTTCCTGTGTTTTTCGGGTGTTTTGCAGATGCTGTTCTGCTCTGTCTGGCAAGCATGAGAGCCATGCTAGCATGGCTACTTGGGGCAGGTAAAACTGCTGGGCAGCTGCAACATTCACACTTGGAATAATGACTTCTAGTAAAAAGGCATGGGTCAGATTTTGTTTAAGACCACTTCTCTGAAACATCACACAGCTTGATCAAATACAAATTAGGTTCTGTAGTGTTAAAATCGGACTTTCCTAAACTACATGAAGCTGAATTCTTTCCCAAAAGAACCAAGTATTAGTGTAATAAAATACATAGGATGAAATAAGGGCTTCCAATGGAAAATGAAGGGAGTACTGCATATACACATACACACTACAACTCATATAATTTGTCTTGGTACACTTGGAGGGGGCAGGAAGGAAAGGGAGTGAAGACAACCCGATGTAGCTTCTTATCACAGATACTTCTGTGTTACAGTAGTTACTATTTTTGTGTCACTCATGAAACACTGTTAACTATGATCTGTTGTGACAACCATTTACCTCCATTAACTTGTCCAAAGGAAAACGATCATCACAAAAATCTGGGGGTAGACTTGCTGCTCGAACAAATGTTTTTTTAAGTGTCTTTTGGCATCTGTCAAATTCACATACAATGGGCAGCTCGTTGGTCTGCTTACACGGCGAGGCACCTTCAGTAGTGTGAGATACTCTCAGAAGCAGTCCATAGATAACTTGTCGGATGGGCAAAGCCGCGCTATGAGCACTGGGTCTCTGCATGTTCTCCACCTGAACGCGGAGGAAAGTACTTCTAAGTATCAGGGCATTGATGACGAACGGGGCCAGCTTACCTTTCGCCAAAGCATCGAGTACCCACTGCGGCACGTATGCTTTCCGGGCAGCCTCGCACTCATAGCTCCCATTCTGAAAGAAGTCCTCAAGATTCACGTCGGGCGGAGCATAGTCCTCCATTGAAGTGCACAGAAGCTCCCGTATTTCTTCCCTCTGGTGTTTCTTGAGGTATTTCAGCACGTTGTCGACGGCCTCGCCGGGCTCCGCAAACTGCGCCAGCCAGTTCAGCAGCCCCTGGAGGCGGAGGTGCTTCCCGCCCCTGCCCGCCGCGCAGCCCCGCGGCAGGCGCACCTTGCTGAAGAACGCCTCCAGCGCTTCCAGGCCGACGAAGTCGTTGCCGTGCATGACGGCGAAGAGCGGGAGCAGGGCCTTGCTCAGGCTCCCGAAGTGCCGGCAGAACCGCTCGGCGGAGAAGCAGCGCGCCGGCACGAAGCACCCCTGCGGCGCGGCGGCGGCGCGCACGCTCCGCCACTGGAAGTGGGACAGCGGGCAGTAGCCGCCCGCCAGGTCGAACACGAAGAAGTCGCTGTCGAGGGAGAGCACGGGGCAGCCCCAGCTGCTGGCCAGCCCGGCGATCTCCCTGTCGGCCTCGGCGAAGCACTGCACGAAGGGCACGCCGAGCCGGCCCAGCGTCTGCACGAAGGCCTCGCGGGTCAGCAGCGGCGCCAGGCAGCCGCCGGCGCCGCGGGACAGCCCCTGGGCCGCCCGCAGCTGCTCGGCGGCGCGGCCCCGCAGCGTGGGCAGCTTCCTGTCCTCGGCGCCGCGCCCGCCGTCCAGCACCACGAAGGGCGCGACGCCGCAGGCCCGCAGGACGCCGAAGAAGTCGCGCACGGCCGCGGTGAAGGCGCCGTAGTCGCCGCCGCGTCGGAAGTCGGCGTCGGGGGCGAAGCAGAGGTGGTGGTAGAGGCTGCTGCCGTCGATGACCAGCTTGGTGTCCCGCACCCGCAGCTCGGTGAAGAACACGCCGCGCTCCTCCACGAAACCCGTGAGCCCCTGGACGCCCATGGCGCCGGAAGCAGTGCCGGCAGTGACACGCGCGGCCCTCCCATCCCGGATCGGCTTCCTCCCGCTCCTCCCGCCCCCACTCGGGCGCGCGCGCGCCGTCTCCTGGCGACCGAGCCGCGAACGGCGCGGGCCGGGCCTGGCCGGGAGAGCCGAGGGCTCCGAGGGCTCCGAGGGCTCCGGGAGCGCCGAGGGCTCCGGGGACGCCGAGGGCTCCGGGGACGCCGAGGGCTCCGGGGGCGGCGGCCGCTCCCGCCCTGCCGGCCATAGGCCAGCCCCAGGGAACACGGGGCGCCTTCAGGCACCGCAGCCCCGCCGTCGGGACGGGCGCTGGAGCGGCGGGGACGTGAGGCACCGCCGGCTCCCGGGGAGTGCCGCTCGTCTCGGAGGCGTGAGGACCGGGGACGCCGCCCTCACCCCTTGCGTTGTGGGAATGTGGGTGCCACCCGGTGTTTTGAGTCTTACACAATCTTGAAACAAGGTAATAACATCGCTGAGGTTGTGCTAGGGGATCTCGGCTTCCCAAATGTGCGCCAGGGAGATGCTAAATTTGACAGCTAAATTTGTCCCCCTTTTACTGTCATCCTCAGACTCCTTTGCTACCAGCACTAATAATAAAATGTAGTTATCATTTCTCTAGCAACAGTAAAAAACTGAGATAAGTGAGGTGATGTCACTTTAGCCTTAGGGAAGTGTTTATAAAGATGTTCCAGAAAAGAAGAATGGACCAGTGTTAAAAAGTTAATTTTATAATTTTGTTTTCCATTAAGGAAAAAAACAAGGAAAATATCTTTTTTTTTTAAAGAATTTTCAACACATTTAAAGGAGCAGGCCGGTGAACTCATCAGCAGGAAAAAAAAAACAAGGTGGTAAATACTGAAGATATTATGAGCTAAAGACTTTAGAATTTGTGCTGCAAGGGTTGGAGGGTGGCAAATGTTAATGTAACACAATGGGTCTTAAGGAATAAAAAGAAAACCTGATAAAATTGGAAAATGGCCTTGACTGGCAAAGTGGGAATTATCTTGAAAGCAGAAAATGTCAGAGTATCTTAGCAGTTACTAAAGAAACCTGAAGGTTAATCTTTCTTACAGAAACTAAGAAAGGTCAGGGAAGAAGATGAGATGGTTTGCAGTCAGCATGTGTATGTGGGGCTATGAAACCCTAAGCAGCAACTTTCCTTTAGTCTGCAGCACAAAAATGAAGATTTAACTCTAGCCAGGGAAGAAAATATTAAAAAATAGTGATCCAGGCAATGTAACTGCATTAGTTTGGTTGGCACCAGCAGGCTCCCTGGCTCTGGGATGGGACAAAGGAAACTCCTTACCAAAGGTACTGGATAGGGTATACTGAGATTTTTTTTTTTTTAGGAAAAGAGAGCTGGAGACTTGATTGCTTTGTGCTGTCTCTAGTGGTTCTGAACTTTAATGAAGCAATTGATGTTGCTGCTTGGGAAACATCTGCTCAGTTGGAGGTGGACACTGGTAGAAAAGGAGCACAAGGAAGGGTGGGCTAAAGGTTTGAGTGAGGTAGGAGAGGCTGTGGTTCATATACTTCTTGAAGAATCCATCAGTCTTATGGCTGAGTTAATCTTTAAGGTCTGTTGGCTCCTAAAAGGCATTTCTTTCAGAGGCAGTGCTCAGCAATCCACCTCTTCTGTGCCATTGAAATGCACCTGTGATGCCACAATGGCAATCACTGGCCCCAGCCTCATAACACTCTTCAGCAGTAGACACTAAAGCATTTCACGAAGTTACATGATAGTTATTGCTATTATTATATAGGGAGGGAACTTGAAGGATTGAGAGTTAAAGGTGGGAGGCATTATTGGAAATAAAGCACAGGAGTTAAACTCAGTGAGCTACTTGATCTTAAGCATGGTTTCATGGTGTAAAGGATTGTTATACATTCCTAGGCCCAAGAAAGTAGAAAATTTGAAAGTGAGCTGTGGTAAGTGACTTCAGAAAGAAAAAAAAAAGTATAGGTAGCTCAGCAGTTTTTCTGAGTGCACTTATTTCTAAAGGAATTTATGAAGGCATGCACAACACAGCAATTATGGGAATATAACAGTAAATGAAAATTGCATAAACTTTCTAGAATTGGCAATATAATATTTTATGGAGTTCATCTTTCTGGCTTCCCCTCCTCTACACCTCAACATGATTCATTTGGGCTCCTTCAAACAGATCTGGAGATACAGAGAAATAATTTTCTAGCTGACATTCTTTCTTTAGCATTGGCATTTCAAAATTTTTGTCAGTGTTGCTGAAAGAGAATAAAGAAACAGTGTTAGGAGTGGTGTAGATTAGAAAACATGCAAGATTTGTATTATTAAGATGTCCTGTGGTAATTAAAGTCTTTGTTTCATAACATGGTGACAGTGCAATGTCAGGCTTTTTGGTACAGTGTGACAGCAGCTCAGCAGATGGGTATGAAAAGAGGTTCTTGTGCCTACACACACACACAGACACACACACACACAGGAGGGGTTTGTTGTTGCAAGATACAAATCTGTTGTCTTAATTTAGGCTCTGCCTTCATTTAGCAGAGAAGCCAGTGACTTGTAACCTAAAGTTGTACAGCTTTTAAAATTAGGCAGTTTGTCTTTGCTCTTCCAAAACCACCACAACAACAAGGAAAATCCTGTTTATGTGCTTGCCTTGGCCTTGAAATGATATGGTGAACAAGGCCAGTGTGGGCCTGCTGCTCTCCAGTGCTGATGGATGGTAACAATAACAGCCCTGATCTTGCAAGACCTTTACTTGCTCCAAAAAATCTTCCAGCAAAACAATGCACGTAGCATTATATAAAGACAAAGTAATGAAAACAATATTGTTTTGTTATGTGCAGTGAAGCACCTCCCCTTTTTCGTTTGGAATGAGGAAGGCTGAGTAAACAAAATTACTCTAAGCTCATGTTGAGCTGTTGAAAACCATAGAAATGCCAGAGCTTGGCCTTTGCAGTCCTTATATTTTCAGAATTAGGACCTCAGTTAGACAAGAATTCCAACCAAAGCTGTGGTTCATAAACAAAGGTTGGAAGTGGGAGTCATGAAAGGGCTCAGTGTAGGAGAGATGAACTTTAGGCAGAGTTGGGTTTTATTGGAAGTCTTGCAGATTTTCTGTGAAACTGATTTACAGAAGATACTAGTAGTGAGTCATGGTGAAGCTGTGAGGTCAGCACAGGAACAGATGGTGAAATCTGAGGGGTAAATGAAAGAGCAGAGAAAACATAGATGGGAGAGAACTCAAATTAAGAGTGGAGGTTATGCTTCAATATGTACAAAAATTTTGAAATTAGCATCCTGAAATGCAGATATTTTTGGTGTCAGGTAATGTGGTGGTATAAAGACAGGTGGTGAGGAAGAGTGCCATATCTAGGAGAACTCTTCAGTGAATTAACTTAATGTTCATTTAGGAGGACTGACTATGTCACATCTACATTATCTGGAGTTTGTTTATCAAGTCTGCTGCTTGCAGTTTAGCACCTAATGATTCCACTTAATTTGTGTTTGCTGCAAGCTGGGTACTGTAAACACTGCCACAGAATTAAATGAGAAGTTTAATAAGAATAACACAGTGACAAATCAGTATTTTTCTGTTTCAAGTGATTTCTGTGAACATCCATGGAAGAATAAAAGGATTTGAAAGCTACATCCTTGAGACATTTGTGTAGCTTTTGTTGCACAGAGAAATGCTGAAATTTCAAGAAACTGTTAAGCATGTCCCTGCTGCCAGATTTAATTCTGCTTGCTCGGATGCTGTGATTGCAAGAAGATACACTATTCAGAGGAAACTTGGCAATGGAAGCTTTGGAAGTGTGTATTTGGTTAATGACAGAAAAGCAAAACAAGGAGAAAAATTGTAAGTAAACCCTTCACATGCTTTAAATAAAAATGTTTGGAACATATTTCTTGGATTGTAGATATTTTCTTTGAATTTATGTCTCACCTCTCAGTTTGGTGTTCTGTTGCAACCTTAACTGTCTAACTTTAGTGAGGATGTAAGGTAGAAGCAGATTTTTTTGAATACACTTAATTGGATGCTTTCAGGAATTGATTCTGTGTTACTGTAAAGACTCCGATTATTGGAGGGATCTTGAAAAAAACTACTGATGTAGTAGTGTTATGACCTAATTATGTATTATGTATTATTGATGACCTAATTTTATATCTGAGTTGTCTGAATGCATCCTGAAGAGTTACAGAAATTCCAGTAAACACCTTTCTATTTGCTGTATACCTAACTGGTAGAAGGTTTGATTTTTTTTTTTAATTGCCAGCAAATCTTGTGTTTGTTTTTTTTTTTGGTTTTTTTTTTTTTTTTTTAGCTTGTCTGAATTTGAAGAAGTCTCATCAGTTTTATTGATAAACCCTTTGGGATCCTGAAGCCACAATGACAAGAGTACATTTTCAGAGTGTTGACATTCCTGTGTGTGGGTTTGGTGTTGGGTTTGTGGCTGGACTTCCTGTTGTTTAGAACTGTGTGTCTACCTTGATACTTACACCGAGTGAAATTTAACTATAAATATTTTTGTTTTATCAAAAAATATTTGTAATGCTCTTTGTCTGAAGTCAGAAGAATCTAATCAAGTTGGTCCTCAGCCAGAAATACATAATTCCTTTAAAAAGGGGCAGTCTATTGCTCCTTATTGATGGACACATTACTGAGCACTTATATGATTAAAGGGCTTTTTCTTATTCATTTGTGCCTCACTTTTGCTACTTATGGCTACACATTATTGGTAATATTGCTTTAATAAGAGTGTAACCAAGACATAATTCTGTCAGTTGTTTTCCTTTTACATCAATTTGCAACTTCTCAGGTCCTTGGTTAGGGTTAGTGTCCTCTAAGCTCTTAGCTTTTTTCACGTAACTTAAACAGTTTTGACTCTCTTATAGCCTTAACTACACTTTTCTCAAAAAAATGTTCTTTAATTAAATATTTCATTAAATCAAATAAATAGTATTTTTCATTTTATTTTTGTGTTAAAAGACATGGGGTGACAGGAACTAACTGAGCTTCTGGGATGCTTTAGAATTCAGCTGTTACTAAACTAATTCTTAGAATATTAACAGTGTAGTGAAGTGTGTGTCTCACACATTTGCTGCTATAGCACAACCTGCCATACCTCAAAAACAAGGAACTCTTAAGTGGTCATTGTTATTTTTTTTCCTTAAGAATTTTGAGTGACTGCCTTGAACAAACATTCCCTGCTGCAGCATTTCATGCCTGCGTTTTGTTAGGGCTGAGCCTGAGTGTGTCCTCTGCTATCTTCAGGACAAAGACTGAACATCAAATGACATACTTTTGTTTTTAGTTTTAATTTTTTTATTAAGTCTCTTTTTGTGACCACAGTACAGTAGAAATACACCAGCGTTTAACTAGCCCAGGTGCTGAGATGTGCAATGCTGTGTTTAAGGCTTCCACCACGAGAGGGTGCTCGCCTATCACAGTTCATTCCTTCTTCGCCTCAATCGTGAATCGACGAGGTGATCCCCCCAAATTTCTGCCACTTATATGCTAGTGGATGACAAAAATACTGTGCCAGCTGAGCATAAGAACACAGGTTATTTATCATTGTATTTATAATGATATAGAGTGTAGGGTTTAGAAATGTTGGTTTCTTAAGGTGGTAAAATATGCTAGAAGTCACATTCTCAATACTGCTTTCAGATAATCTCATATGGAGCTGAACTGATTGCTACTTAAGATATAAGTATTTTTGAATGAAAATTTACGTGGTTAAAAAGAATGATCTTAATACAGCTCTGAAGGCACTTTGACAGAAATAAACCCACAAACAACACAACTGTGAGCTCTTCAGAATTAGAATTCTTTTTTTTTTTTTTGTTTCAGAGATGATCCAGAATGTGCTGAGACAAATGTTATGTGCAGTGTAAACTCAGCCACAGATAATTTCCTAAAAACTACAATAGTCTAAAGCACTATGAAAAAACATAGGAATAAATCATAGGAATACTAACTCTGAATAAAAGTGACATATTAATACAGGAGCTGTTCTGGGATATCTTTCTCAATTTTCCATTAGTCAATGTCTACAGAATGAGTTAATGCAGAGACTAACGGTGGTTATTGTGTAATTTCAGGTATGCTCAGCAAAGCTTCTGCATGATTCTAGAAACAGTTTTAGGTTGTGCCTTCTATTTTGTTACCTCTCAGGGATTGTACCTGTAGAGAGTGAAGTGTTATGCACGGAGTTGCTTCAGCTGGGAAGGAGAGAGAGTTGATTATTTGGGGCATACCTCAAACAAACAGATTTATTTCACATAAGATTTTCAGGGCTGCTCAGGCCAGCAGTGCCTTTCTAAGAAGTACATGCCAGCTTCATGCTTCTCTCCAGTTCTTTGTATGGATGGGATCAGGGTTGTTAGCTTTCTCAGACCATACTAGATCAGTATGATATGGTTGATTTGCCTAATCTATAAACAATAGGGTTATGAAGTACCACAAGTATAGTAGCATATGCAGATCCCTTACTATAAGTCCCTCTTCAGTGTTGCATTGTATGACACATTCCTTGCCTGTTACTTTAACTTCCTGCCTGGGTTTGTTTGTTTGGTTGGTTGGGTTTTTTTTTAGTTTTTTCTTTGGTTTTTTGGTTTTTTTGTAAATTTTATTTTCTGGTGGAAGAACTTTTGATCCTGTTGTATGATTCTCACTGAGTATGACAGAGAGTTAAATATCTCAGGTAGAAGTCCCTGCAATTTATGTGAAAGCAGCAGAGTAGAGAACAAAAAGAATGCCCTCACAGAGAGAGAGGTCAGAACCTGGGAGGTTCTTCGCTTGGAACAAAGTCTCTCATGTACTAAACAATCTATACAGGAGAGAGATTATCAACTTCTCCCCTTCTTTTGGGAGAAACTAGAATCAGAATTCATATCTCAGACCCTGAAGTCAGTTAAGCACAAGAGACACAGCTGTACAAAGCAAGCTTCTTAGTTCCAGTCTAGACAGGATGTCTTAGTTTGCGGATTATTTGATATTTGTTCCTGGACATTATGGCCCTAGACCTACCCAAAGCAGATAACTTGGTTCATATAAAGAAAGTAGCAGGACTGTTACAGCATTTTTACATCCAAGCAATATTCCTGCAGTCACTTCCATGCTAGTCGCCCTGAATATCTTCTCTGTTAATGATAACAGGTAATTATGGTTAAAGACAAAATCGTTTACAGCAGAGATAAGTTCAGCACTAGCCTTGAAGGACAGCGCCTTCACTTAAAGAAAATGAATGTCCTAATCAATTGTGCCGAGGGAAGCTCTGGCTTAAGTGTCACTGATTCATAACCAAGTATGGGCAAGCAGGTGAAGCACACAGTAGGCAATAGGGACTGCTAGTTCATAAATATTCACAAGGTATTTACGTGTCCCTGTGGTGGAAAGGACACGCTGACAAGTGCCTAACTCCCTGGACTGCTCCACTGTGTGGAAACTGTGGGGTGTCAGCTCAAATTCTGCATCTGACTTGCATTATAGCTTTAATCCAGACTCATGCTAGGATTCCTTGGAAACTGTGGGCTTAGCTGAATAATTTATCATGTGACTTTCAATTATTTATGACTTCTTATAACAAATGATATAAAATCTAAAGGTGGGAGCGATTTGTTCCTTATGAATATCCAAGTGACAGTCAGCAGATTGCTGTGTTGTAAAATCTCTGTGTTTACTGCCTGTTTGCTTCTCTGAAGGTATTCCAATGGAATGGTCATTTGATGCTGAATTGATTAAAACAGAAACAATTACTTTCTGCCAGTTGTTGTGTGCATATTCATCTAATTACACTGCTTTCCTTTATTCTTCTCCTTCATTTAGTAATAAAAACCAGAAATTAAAACGGAAATTTATTAGGGCATTTTGGATTTGTGAAAGAATAATCACGATCTCCTTGAAAATTGATCACAGGTGCATTTGCTGTTGGACCTTCCCAATTGTGGCTTATTTTTAAATAAGCTTTTCTTAGTGAAAAGTGCTTGGTTCTGTCACATGTCCCTGTGCTTTTTCATATAAGGCTCAACTGCTGTGCCATGCCTTCTGACTGGGTATGGTCATGCTTGGCCCAAATAAGAGACCATAAAAGCATTGACCTTGTGGATTTATCTAGAGCAGTCTGAGAAGTGAGCCTTCATGAGCTTTCCACTTGAGTGGCCAAGCATGACTTTCATATTCTGTGAGCACTGTTACAGCAGTCAAGGCCTAGAGCTAAGTGTCCAAGTAATTTCCTTGCTGAACCTCTGTAAGGGCAGCTGATGTTCTCATGCTTTAGTTCAGAGTACACCTGCAATGGAGGTTGCCAGGGAGTGAAACGGTGAATGTTTTGCTTCAAGTTTAGCAGGCAGTCCCAGCTCTGGCCACAATGATTTCAGATCTAGTGCAGGCCAGTACAATCCTAATTCAAAGACAAGTTTGATAACCTCAGACTCACCCAAAGCAGCTCTCACTAGAATCCATGTGGGAAGGTGCTTTAGTCCCTACCTCCTGTATCCCTGTCAGTGCCCAGCTTTTCCTGCAGCCCAGCATGGCACAGTAGGCTCCTCAAGCTCAATGTAAGAAAGTTTAGGACACTCCTGTGCTGCATAAGGCTCTATGGGTGCTGCAGGGTATCTTGGCCTTGAAGCACAAGGTGTAAGATTTCACTTTGCCCTTGCTGGTGATGGATTTGGCAATTTAAAGTCACAGCCATGCTGCAGTCCTTTGCCCAGGCAGTTACTGTGTTAAATTTTCTAGTTCCCTCATAACCAAAAGCATAAAACCCAGCATTCTGTGGCTTCTTTGGAAGCAAAAGATCCATACTGGAACATGTCAAGACCCTTTGTTTGGCTTGTGTAACACAGGTGTCTGTGCAATCCTCCTCAGTGCTGTCTGATACAACCTTTACATACGCTCAGTCACCTTTATGAGCTCTGGTAGTGTCGTTACTGGGTTTTGTTTTGGGGGTTTTTTACTGCTTTCCTTTTAATACTCCTTTCTTAGAATAAATATGGGGATAAATCACACAGGACTCAATTTTCTTCATGGTGGAAAAAGGCCATTCTTTATTCACATAACTCCTTTTTATAGAGTTTTACAGACCCTGTGTGGGGCTCTAATTGGTTAGTAGTTTTCTTGCCAATTACTTTTATTGGTTAGTAACAATTGGTTTTTCTGTATTGATTGGTCACTCAAATTCTCAGTGTATACGTGCAGGGAATGTTTGTGAAAGATAGTTTTCATTTTTCTATCTAATAGTGCAAAACCAGTTTATGCAGGTGCAAGCTGTTTTTTACCCAGGAGTAGTTATGTTAATGAATTGCTCACAACAGGATTGCTTTCACATGGGAATTTGCAAAATGCTAGCTTTGACAAGGCCAGCTACTAATTCCAGGAGAGCAGGCTTGATTTTATGAAGCCTTTATGATTTTTCTACCTTACTGCAACAGTAAGTAGGCTACATTTTCCTTTTTGGTGAGACTTGACCATTTGACTGGGGAGGATTCTAGCTAGGTCTTTAGCATATGTAAGTGGGAGGCAGCGTGCCTTAAAGGAAATGCTGCTTGGGTTTGCAATAAATCTTGTCCCCCACAGAGCCAAGCTCCCAGGAGCTCAGTGCTGCAGCACTCACCACATTCTGCTCTGATGTGCAGGCAGTGAGCAGTGCTGGTGGATGAGTTCGTTGGTTTGAGAATTGTTTACAAGCAACATTTTCAATATTGGGTGGATAGCTATGCTTAAGGCATTATTGGTGAATTACCTTTCTTTGAGATGCATGGTGGAGACATAATTTAATGATTTTGTAATTAAGCAAGTGCCTTGAGGTCTCTTCTGTCTCATTCATTTTGCTGAAACTAGTTTTCATGCATTTGTAAGCTAGTTTTAGTAAGAAAATGGGGAGAGGTGCAGTATTATTATTTAGGTTGAGCTGTGGCCACCTGCCTCATAGATACTGTAGGTGCTTGAAATATTTGAATATGCCTGTCTCCTGTATCTTCTTATGGGCTACCCTTGTTGGCAAGGTGTTTCCTCTCAAGTCTGCATCAGGGTGGTTTGAAATTCTTCCATTCAGAATGAGCCTCCAGTTTTTGTTGCATTCAGTACATTGTAATGTTAAAACTGCTGCAGTGAGTGGAATAAATTCTGGATTTGCTGGACTGTCACTGTACTTTTCCCTATTTTTTTTTCTGTTCCGTTTTGTTGCTGTGCTTATGTGACTTACTAGTAACTGTAATTCCTAGTTCATTGTTTTGCTTACATCCACAGTATGCCCTTCAAGTGTTCTAAAACTTTTTAATGTTGCTGGGAAGTTGCCTAAGTTTTGAAATGTATGTCTTTCACTGACTGTTAAGACTAGAGTATTGTACTCAGAAGGACTTAAAAGTATTAAAAGATTTTTATCTAACAATGGATGTTATGTGCAATTAATTTCCTCAGCATTCCTCGATTCCCTTTGCCTTTGATTGAAGACTATTTAGTAATGTGTTTTTGTAAAGCTATTTATCTTTTTATCATGCTTTTATCTTTTTCTACATTCCTTTTTATTTTTTTGGTACTATAGATACTTGAATGCATATCAAAAATAAACTTTGAAGGAGATGCCTGATGGAAAGAGACATGTAGAGAGGGTGAATTTTCTCATTAAAATTGCAGCAATTACTGTTTAAATTACTTTTGGGAATGAGTTCCTCTGGGAGGACAATACTGTTGACATAAATATCCTTGCAATAGTGAAAGGAACATAATTCTGCTTACAAATATATTTAAATTCAGAAGAGAACCACTTAAATTTTGCGTTAACAAGTGTTTTAGTTGAATTTCTATGGAATGCATTCTTTCAGCAATTTTTAGAATATCTGGTTTCCCTTCAGAACTCCTCTTGTTCAAAATAGTCTGTTTTCTGTGAACTGATGAATATAAATCATGATATGAAGCTTTTTTCAAAATTTCTTATTGAACCTAATTTAAAAATTCAAACTAATTCCTACAGAAGAAAAATTCTTTTTTGGCAGATGTTCTGCCCAAGGCTGCTAGGTGAAGAGTTATAACATGGCAATTATGAGATGTTTAATCATATTAAAAAGCTTGAAGACAAAATTCTGGATTCAGTCTTGAGTTCTGTAATGGTGTCTCCTCTTGTTTGAAAGCAAATGTTATTTAGCAGAGAGCAGTTAGTTGTAAAGTGTATTGTTTGTGGAATGAAATCACAATACTGGTTTAGAAGATTTGTTGTGTGATTTAAGTCTTCAAAGATACAGAGAATAAACCAATTATTTAGTACTTGCTGTATTTCTGAAAAATCCCATTTAGGTTAGCGACAGCATGGTGTTTGATTGCATTCTTAAGCAAGACTGAGCTGTAGGAAAAAGGTTGGATGAACAGTAGAGGGAGATAATGCAACATGTAAGCATAAAGTATTGCTAAATAGAAGTACGTTAGCAGGTATTAGTCAGTATCTCATCATCATTTTTAGTAATTTTTCTGTTAAGGCACAATTTTCTTCTGTTTAATCACAGTCTTTTAGAATTTCATTTAGAGCTGAAACATATGAATGGACTATAAATGTATTTACATTTTATTTTTCTATTTCTCTCTAGGAAAATGTTCTAATTTCAAAAATAAGGCTTTAGAGAAAAACTCATCCTTTATTAATCATTGCCTACTTTTATTCTGCAATTTTTAATCAATGTAGATGGATACCCAAGGTATCCCAAAGAATTATTCACAATAAATGCATTTTTATATCTCAATAAATAATTCCACTTAATCACTTGTTCGGTTTTGTGGAAGATAACACATTTGCTCTGCTTTGCCTTCAAATTACTATTTTTTTTCCAAAATTGGCACATATGGTTGACCAAAAATAATTTAAGTTATGTCCCTTTGTATAAATGAGTTTGCTCAGTGCAGAAGAAAGTGATATAAATTGTATTCCTTGAGGATAACTTATTTCAGCAGTATTCTCTTTCCAGAAAATATATTCTACATTTTTTGGGATACTAATTAGGAATTGTTAATTTTCAAATAAGCATAAACTGTTTTCATCATGAGTTGGTCTGTTCAGTGTTAGCGCATATGTTAGAGCATTTGAAAATTTGGCATCTTGAAAAATATTTGTAAATGCTGTAATTGTCACTTGCTGATGGAAATGGAAAGTGAATCATCCATTTCACTTGCAAATTTAAGAAATCTCATTGCCATTCAAAGATATTAAAGCAAGGTTAAATTAGCTAAAGTGCTTATTCAGAAAATGAAATTATATTTAATCCAACTGCAGATATTACAGTGCTCATATAGTGATTGAATCCATAGTGGTTAACTCGGGGATTAGTTCTCAGTGTCTGTGAACATTCATGAACAGTGTGAACAGGATGTTTTGGGGAACAGAAAAAATGAGTTGCTGATGACCCTTCTGGTATTAATAGGAAGTCAATAATGTCCAGAGGGATGACAAAAGAAATGCAGGATTTGATTGAAGAAGCTATGCAGTGATACTTGGTATTGCAAAGAGTTATGGCTTGACTAATAAATCCACAGTGGGCATGGGAAGCCAAGATTCGATTTTAGAAGTTCTGTAGTGATATTTGGGTCTGCAATGCTTTGGATAATGAGCAATTATGTATATGTAAAGAGGAATACCAAACAGCCCTTGTTTGCTTTTCATTGGAATTGTGGTAATCCTCTTGATTTTCCTATAGAAACCAAGCACTCTTAAATTGTCGTGTTTCTTTCCTTAGCTATAGCTAAGAATTCTTCTAGGTACTGATTAGTGTATGCTGACTTACTGTATTTCATGGTTTCACCAGCTTCCTCTTTCTCTAACAGATAGATGCATGTCTCTAAATTATCTGACCATGCAGACCCCGGTGTTCCAAATATGATGGATAAAATGTAAAGAATGACTATTTGAATTTTTGTTGCTAAGCTGTCAACTGCAGAAAAGAAGTAGCAGTAATGGTGGGTGACTTTGCCCTGTCTATAGGCATGTGGTGCCTTTGTTACTGTATTTCCCTAACAGTTTTAATAGTGTGGAAGCTTAATGCAAACTTTCTGCATGAAGGTTGTCACCTCTTCTTCATTTTGGTTCCCATTTGCAGAGCTGTACCTTCTCTGTTTGCCATTTGATAAGTAGAATAGAAGGCATCATTAATTAGGCAGGCACTCCTTTAATTTTATTGTTTGTGACCAATTTCAGATCCAGTTACAGACCCAGTAAGAGGTGATGCATTTTTACTGAATTGCACCTGGTCCTTCTACTGAGGGTGAACTGGTAGTCCTGCAAAAGTCAGCATAGATAGAAATAGAACACACAGTTATGGGTTATGTTACAATTCTCTGTAGTGGCAACTCAAAACCTAAATGAAATTATAATTAACTGTAGTTAACTGAAAAATTGCCTTTGTAAAATGAAGCTGTTTAATTTAAAAGCTTCAGCTTTTAATCATATATTCCTAGATCACAGTTCTTCTGTTATTTTACCAGGCCTATTTATTCTTGATTATATTTCTTTTGCTTCCTTCTCAGCAAGCAAATTTACCTAGGCAATAATTCATATTGCAGTTTACTCAATAAACAGAGTACATTTTGAGAAACACTGCCTTTTAAGAATTGCATCTGATCCAGTAAACCAAATAATATAATAATAAAGTATGTCACCGATGTAAACAAATACCAGATGGGTTGTAAAAGATCAGTGGAAATAGACTGAGATAAACACTGCTGTGGTGTATTGTCAGTCACTAGTAAAGCTCAAAAAGGGATTCCCACTGTGTGCCTGAATCCTAGAGGGTTCCACCTTCATGTTTGTTTTTCCCCTTGCTTTAAGTCTCTCTCTCTTTAGAGAGATTAGATTATTAGATTAGATTTAGATTTGATTTTTTTTCCCCCTACTTGCTCCCCATTATTGTGCTTTCAGATCCAGTGTTTGGCTGCTTTTCAAAGTGTGACAGTGCAAGCCAGCAAGGTATTCCCAGGGAAGGAAGGCATGGACACTGCAAGGGCTGAGTTGCTTTCTGTGTTTTGGGATGTGGGAGCGGGCTCATCTCTCCTGTTATTTTCCCACCCTGATGGGCTGGATGTTGTTACCTGTACCAGACCCAGCTTCCTTTAGGATAGATGTACATGGTGACAGTTGGATTTTTTTACTCTTCAGATAAGAATGCTTTCACAACAAGGCTCTTTCAGTTGTGGTCAGTTGAAGATAAAATTTAAAGTATGTTTCCATTATTGATTGAATTATAAGTTTTTTTCCACACAGGTAAAATCCAGAGGATGTTCTGTATTTCAGATATCTGCTAACCCTTCTGTAATAATGTTTTCTAGTTGTGTGTTCATTGACATTTTATCTTGTCTTTAGATACATGGTCTAGTGTTAGACTTGACAGTGTGAGGTTTGTGGTTGGGCTCAATGATCTTAAAGGTAATTTCCAACCTAAACAATTTTATGATCTGCTTATGTGTTGTATTCCACACTAAGTCAAATTTATAATAATATTAAAATTTAAATTAGCGGATCTCATTTAGCATTCCATCAGAATGGGTAGTTAAATATTGTATTTGGAGGATATCCACGTTTTTGTGGCTGTACCTGGTTTTCTATGTATGCCACTAGATCTCTATTTTCTTTGTTCATGTGATAAATCTGAGATTTCTTAGTTCATGCAAATAGTTTTAGACCTTTTAAATCCTGCTTAATACTCGAACCAAAGTGGCAGAAGATATAAGGGCAGATATTGTGAAAAATCTTGACTTTCAGGCGGCTCTGTATACTCCAGATGGTGTCTTAATAAATCTGAACAAGAGAGTGTTTTATTCCTAAAATCTAAAATAAATGTTCCTGGAACACTCTTCAAAAGGTTTGTTCAAAATACTTCAAACAGTTTAGAAAAAATAGTGAAGTAACACAATTCAAGCACATTTTCAGCAGATAATCTACAAGTACCATGTCTGAATTATGAGCAATGATGGATCACTCTTTATTTGCCAACTATAAAATGCAGGTTGGATCATAGAAACACCAAGTTTTGTCTCCTTCAGAATGCAGAGATGGATTTTATTGGTAGAGAGGAGATGCAGTCAGGATGGTTTAGCTGAGAAAGTTTTCTTGTTTTCTCATGATTACTAAGCTTTTATTCGTGGATCTATCAGCCTATTTGACATCACCAGGGGTGCAAAATTTGAGTTATCTTAGGAGCTGTATAAAGCACAGAATGTGCCCATTTTAGCTGCCCATTCAGGTAGAATTTACTTGTGTAAATACTGAAATGGGGTAGGGTGAATTTAAGCACTCTTTAGGTGTTTTATATATTAAAAAGTATAGTTAATTTATCTATAAAAGTTTCTGGCTGCAGACTTCTATTTTCCTTGTTTTTTATCTAAAGATAACAGAAAAGAGCCACTTCAGATTTGGAGACTTCTCCATTTTCTCTGTGAGGCTTCTGAGTCTGACAGCTTCTTTGTCAACACTTAATGAATGCAGAGTTTTTAAAGTTCATATCTTAAATTTTTAAGTGTATTTACTAAAATATTATCAAAATCTTTGCAGAAACTATGACGTCTAGTTATCTTCTTCATATTTAATGCAGTAAAATCAAACCTTATCTACACATAGACACTTTACACACATATACCAGAGGCATGCAGATATGCCTAATCTTGAATGCATCCAAAAGTTTTCTTTCTAGAAGCAAATGCCTTCCAGCTGTGGGTATGAATTAGAATTGTGTTGCAGAAAACCAATACCTTATTTACAAGAAGTATATTTTTCTTGATTTCTTCTTCTGGGATTTAATTTAAATAAGAAAAACACCTGTCATCTTGTCTGACAGCTGATGACAGCTTTAAGATCACTGAGTGACTAAGATGACAAGATGATCTGTACACATCAACACATCAGGCTTTTATTGCTGTCTTGAGTATGCAAGAAACTTGTATTAAGTGGTCTTTAACAAGGACTCATCCTGTTTGTCAGTTTGGTGACATGATTTTTATGAAGGAAGGGGTAAAGGCCCACGTCAGCTGAAGATGAGGAGATTGCAGTAGGTATTGCCTGTCTGTGTTCCGTGAAGCTTGTCTGCAGAGAACATGGAAAGATGGAAACAGATCAAAGGGCATGTTTTTTTCGTCACAATTCCTGATGGGGATTAGTCAAGTTTATATGAAAATTCAAACATTGCTAGTCAGAAGCTGATTGTTCAGACTTTGGAAAAAGTTTTCTCATGAAGAAACACAGCTTTTATTTTTTTCCCCTTAGATAAGATGAATTATTGTAGTTTTATCACTGTCATGTTTAACTACTGTAACTTTACAAGCATGCTCTATTGAATGGGGAAATTACTAAAAGCGCTGTGGAAGCTTCCCTTGAGTCTGAAACTTGCCTGTCATGTATTCAAAAGTTTGGGGAAATTCACCACTTTGTTTCAGTAAAGAAACATTATATTCTCTAATAGTCTTCAATATCTCCTTCAGAAAAGACCTATCATCTATTCTTCATTAACTGGTAAAGTAAATGGAAGTGGAATGTGTTGTATTGTGTTTTTTTAACATTTCATCAGGAAAATCTTGGCAAAATGTATTCTTATGGTGTCCTCCACTGTATTTTTCCTTCTATTTTTCCTGGTCAAGTTAATAGTAAACTGCCCTATTCCAGCTTCTTATAGAGCTAATTCTGAACTACAAATTCTCCTATGGCACATTCATGTGTTAAGTAAGAGTGGAGAATATTAAAAATCCCTATATTTTCCCAGCATTTTTCCTGGGATTTAGGGTCTTCCTAAACAAACATTAAATACTAAAGGATTAGAAATCATTCAAACAGTGTCATTAGATTCCAGCCCCAAATCTAGATTTGTATTTTTCACTCATGTGCTCAGGTGAAGGACAGGCTGATTTTTAGGAAAAAAAAAAAAATTGGAAGCCTGAGTTTATCACCAGAAAAACAGCCAGAGAAATATTACTCTCTGTGATTTTTCTCATGCCTCCATGGAGAGACTTGGGCAGAAGCTGCAAATGTGATTTCTTGCTACTCCTTATTTCATGTTTGAATCTTGACCATATGCTCTGAGTGGGTTTGAAATCACTTAGGTTTGATTTTTTGTTTATGTTTGTTATTATGCAGTAATCCATAGCACTGAAAACATGTTCTGATAAAACAGTGCAGTAGGTAATTAGTGGGAGAAATATTTCAAAACAGTAATTTTAATATGTTGCTTAATCTATATGGTGACTTGCATATTTGTTTGATTTTTAATGCATTCTTATTGTTTACACATATTTGCCTCATCATTTCATGTTTCCAGTAGTTTGTCAGTGTTACTGTTTTGCATTTAAGGAAATTTTGATGGGATTTTGAATGTTACATATTTTTTTATTTTTCTGGTTTTATTAATATAAAGATTTCCTTTTTTTTTTTCCCCCTCTAGAAAGGTCCTAAAGGAAATCTCTGTTGGAAACCTAAAGCCTAATGAAACAGTTGAAGCAAATCTGGAAGCACAACTACTCTCCAAATTAGACCATCCAGCCATTGTCAAATTTTATGCAAGCTTTGTGGAGCGAGATAGTTTCTGCATTATCACTGAGTATTGTGAGGTGAGACTGAAGAAATTTGAAAACGTGTGTATTAAAATAGGATTTTCTAAGAAGCCATGTAATAAAATGTTTTGGTTTGAATTTTAGTCTTTATTTGCTGCTTATGACATCACCTGCTATTTGTTAGGTTCCGTTCCTTTCAGATAAGGAATGTTACCTGCTCATATGAGACTCATAGACAAATAAAGCACAGAAGAAAAAATAGGTAATTTTAAGTACAAGTTCTTTTGGTGTTACAAGGGCTACAAGAAAGGCTTAAATGCAGACACACTGCCAGATCTGTGGGAGAACTCAGAAAGGTTGTACCACTTGTGTGTGAGAGATGAGAAAGGAGGAGATTGTGGGCGTGGGGGCACGAAATAAAATCTGGTATAAATGAGGAAGGGAAAACTCACTAGTGGTTTGGAGGTGATTACAAGAAGCTTAAGCCTGATCACATGGATGATGAGTTTGGCAGCAACATTGGTTTTATAAAATGAAAAACCAGAGTGGGAGTCAAAAACCAGAGTGTAGTGGATACAACAAATACTAAAGCAGGATTTTCTTCAGTATAGTTACCATTAATTTTTTGACTGCAGCATTTGTTTTAAGAACATTTTGCTGGGATCTGTTGTAAAGCTTTCAAATAAGCGTTTAAGCATATTTAAGCCAGTTTTTTAGTAGTTTATCTAAAACAAGCTCCTACTTTGTATTAAATATAAATGTGCACTTTCAGAAAAAGATCTGTCATACATAAAATGATCTTTTTATGAAACTGTGAAGCAAACTCTTCAGTTGTGCTCTGCTAGACATGCTGAAAAGCTTTGGAAGATAATGAACTTAGACTGCTGGGTTACCTGCACACAAATCAGATTTGACTTAACTAATCACACTTCTTCAAGAATTTAGCTTTCATGGGAATAATTAAACAAGTACCATTCCTGTCCTTTATTTCTTCCTTGGAAGCTTTCTTTAATGATAGTCAAATGCATGTTTATTGCTGCTATATTTAAAAATTAAATCTGAAATGTTCAGTTCTGTGATACAATCTGAGTATTTGTTCACAAACTATTTTAACACATGCAGAAGCTTTTTGTGGCATTCCTTGAATGTCTGACAGCTGGGGTTTGAGAATGTTGTCAGCTCTTTGAGGAAATCCAGAGCTCAGGACTGAAGGATTATTCTAACTCTTCAGCTATTCCCATTCACTTACAGTTTTCTCTCTACTAGCAATATAAAATGACCCAATACCAGATCAGTTAAAGATGTAGGAATAAAGGAACCTATTTCAGCAGCACTATAGTGTCTTTTCTCTATCCACTGCTCTTTACTCTTCTTTTGTTTTGTTTTTTTTTTGTTCATTTGTCCTAAAGTTATAGGTGAATAAGAAAGAGCATGATAGCACAGTAATCACAAGCATCACTCCTTGGAGCTTTGGGAGTTTTTTTATGCAGGCAATATAAACTACCTTACATGAAAATGTTTTGTTACAGAGTTACCCTAGGATCTGGGAGTCACATCCTCAAACAATATATTGCAGCAAGGCAGGTAAAGGAAGAGAAAATCGATTCATTGGCAGTTTTCAGTCTGCTAGGTGAGGTCAGGATGAAAACTGGCCCAATAGGATGTGCTTCCTAACCTTCCCTCAAAGGACAGGTTCTGCAATACCATTGCATTTATGCCATTAAAATATATTTCGTTGAATGTTCAGTACTGAGCAAAGTTGCACACAGTGCTAGAAAGTTTCTTTTCAATTTTAGTGGGAGTATTTCCAGAAGGTATACTTTTGTATTTACTTATCTATAACCTGCCTTTGTATGTGGTGGGATTTAGGTGTTTTGACCTAAAAGATGCTTGTTTAAACCATCCATAAATTGAGAATGAGAAAAATGTTGTGTACCTGATCCTTGCTTGGAAGTCTAGTATGTTCAGTTTCTCATGCACAGAATAATTACCAGATTGGCAGTAATTGCTACTCTCAGGCAGGCTCAAAACCAAGAGCACACATCAAGTTGGCATGGAAACGGAGCTACCCCCCCCCCCCCCCCCCCCCCCCAGCTCTATTCTGTTTTCTCCAAAGGACCGTGACTTATTAGCCACGGTGCTTTGTTCATTCTGGCAGGACTAGCATAGAGGGAGCCTCCAGTGCAGCTGCCATGTGCTGTACCTTGTCCTGTGAAAGGAAACCAGTGACATTGGTCTCCATGGCTCAGCTTGACATAATTTCTATAATTTTGATTGAATTGAGTTATAATAAAAGTATATTTGTTCTGTTTTGGTCTTACTTGTTGAGCTTCTTAGACACTTTCCCCAAATCAAAATCTTATGGGTAGTATAAACATTATCAGCTAAGACTTGTTTCAAACAAAAATGCCGTAATGAACCTTGGAGTTCATTTTATAGTACAAATTTGTCTTCAATAATAAACAATTTTCACAAAGCAGTGTACTTTTAAAATTGCATAAATTTAATGTATTATAATGCAGAACTTCTTGTACTTTTCCCCCAGACAATTATTTATGTCTCTTGACTGTGGTCTCAGCTGTGATGTGAGTACACATATGCTAAGGAAATCTGAGCAAAAGGAATAACTAAAGCAGTCAATGCCTGTTCACGTTATCAGCTCTAGATGCTAAGCTGTTTTAGATAATTTACTGGTGTGTTTGATTCTCTGATATTTAAATAGAAAACATAGCTTGGAAACTCCATATGTACCTAATTTGTTAAATTGTTGAATTCCTTATGAACTTCGTTAGATTGACCTTCCAAAATCCAAAATTGGGTTAACAAATTTTTTCAGAGTTTCCCAGCAGCAGCACTTCAGCAAATCTTATATGATGTGTTTTTGTTTTCCCTTTTTTAGACAAAAAAAATCAAGGGTAAATTAATTGTAGGACATTGAGACCACTCTTCTCTTCTTGAAGATAAAAAGCCATGCAGTTATGTGAGAGCACATGCATTATTCAACTGCTTTTGTTCTCCTTAGACCTTTTGCAGGAATTGTCCCTCAGCTTCAGAATATTCACTGCCATAAGTCTGTAGGCGCTGCGGTTATTTTTCTTTGCGTTTTTCATGGCAATGTGTTATTGTGAGAGGGGACACATTGGGACAGGGAGAAAAGGTGATTGGAGCCTGCTGCACTTCATCTGTCCTCACCTGGATAGTAGACAGTCCCCTGAGGCCAGCAGGCAGCTGACACATGTTTGAGCACCCCCTCAGTCCTGGGCTCTGGGTGGTTTGGGGCTTCTATCTGGAACAGTTTATTTTGTAATAATGACTCATTGCTTTTGAGGTGCATGAATAGCCTCAGCCACAGCCCATCTGGCTGCCATGCAATGGAGTACCTAGCAAGAGTTTTTCTTTCCTTCCTCTTCTCTGTTGAAAGCAACCAGGGGTAAGCTGCTGAACATTTGGAGTTGCAAAGGAGAAGCAGCTGCTGAGAGTCCCAAGTTCCCAGAAGAGCTTCTCTCTGGGCTGCAGTAGGGCAGCAGATGGAGAGCTGAACCCATATTCCCTTCCCTAGAGTATGAGATGATTCAGACATTTCAATTAAAAAATTGCAGGACATTGTTAGGGAACACATTTCTGATAGATGACAAAACAGATTTGCTTTGTTTAACACACTCACTTTGGAATGTTGTAACTTAGAACCAAAAATCCATAGAAGTTACTGTAAACTCATGACAGAAGCACATGAATATATAGATCTGCAAGGATAGAATCTGCTTATTTTGTAGCAGCACTATGAAGCACTGTGGTGTTTGGAACAGAAAAACAAGAAATGCTGAAGACATCATAAAATGGTGAGAGTCAACAGTGCAGGGATGATGATAGAAAATGATGGTACTGGTGCAGTTGTACATGCAAAACAATTTCTTGTATATGGCACATAAAGCTTCTGATTTTATGTAGAATATATAATGTAAAAATAATTATTTATGGCTAATAAGCTGTCCTGATGTGAGCTAATTAGTCACTAGAATGTAATCAGAGTCACAGTCCCGTTGCTCTGGGGTTAGCTACCTCAAAACATTGCTTACCATTAATGTGTATGCATTCTTGTAGACAAAATTATTTTATAACTTGGATGAAAAATCAGCTGACAGCCACTTGTATTTTTTTGAGCAAAAAGAATGGGTTTCCTAGAAGTCTCAAAATCCTCTTTCATTGTGTTGTTGTATAACTGGTATTTCCAAATATCTGGATTACAGTTTTCAAGTAGTCCTTTTCTGGATGTATTTTCTGGTTTATTGGCACTCCCTGCTGTGTATCCTATTGTTCCAATTCAAGATCAATTGTTGTTTTAATGAAGTATCACAATAAAATATGCTAAGTATTCTTGAGAATTTAAATCTGCTTTGTTCCTGGCAAAAGTTTGAAAGAGGGCAAAGTATCATAATTAAACAGACTATTTTAATTCTGAAGAGAATAACATGGTTGCTTTGATGCTGACATGGTTATTATAACATAATAAATGAGAGTTGCTTGAGTGTGCAATGTTTGACTGGAGTGGAAATGATTTTCTCAAATTTATTAACTTATTCAGACTGATTGGGGCAGATTAATTTTACCTGCCTAAGTGTCTGTGTCATAGCCAGTCAATGTAGGCCCTCATCGTAGATCATTGCAGAGAAACAGTGTTCCTACAACATGATCCATCCCTTCCAAAGGTAGACAACTAGGTGACAGAGATAATTGCACTAAACAGGCATGTGTTCCTTTGTGTTGCCTGTAAAGGTTTGGGGTGACCTGCTCGAATTGGGTGACTTGAAGGAAGAACAGTTGGAAACTTTGGTGATCTTATATAACACTAAGAGAAAATGACAAAGCCAGACTGGTTGATACCATTTTGATCCTCACTTGTGTATGCTTTTGGTGCTGGGAGATTTCAGAATTCACATGCATATGTTGTATTTACAGACCTACATGATAGGATGCCTGAAGGCCTAAGGAAGTGGGGTCCTGTACTATGATGAAGGAGATAGCATTTTGAAAACTTACCTAAATGGACAAATATGTTGTGATATTTTTCAGGGTGGAGATCTAGACTTTAAAATTCAAGAGTACAGAGATTCTGGGAAGATGTTCACTCAAAGTCAAGTAATAGACTGGTTTATACAGTTGTTACTCGGAGTCAACTATATGCATGAAAGGTACAGTCATTTTACATGAGAGCATTTAGCTTGGGAGGGGAGTGAATGGACTTACTGACTAGTTGGAGGTATTCAAACAGAAATGAAAGTTCTGTTCACCAAACATTGAAGTTAGTTTATGTCAGATACCTCAAGTGTAATTAATTATCTACCCTGCAGGAACATTGTGCATTACATCTTTTAGCAGGACAATGGTAAATGTCTTCCAGCATTTTGACACACTTTTTTACAGAGCCAAATGGAAAATGGAGCACAGCAGAAATATTGTTAGAAGAAACTAGATTTAAGGTTAAAACAAAGTTATCTTTTTAAAGGGGAGTCAAGAAGCTATTTAATGTGAAGCATCCAATAGATTGACTTGATGGACTCCCAGTAAAATCAGTGGAGTTACATACATGCATTCTTGAAGAAATGTCACTTTCAACAGCACATCAAAGATTTATGTAAAAAATTACTGCAGATTAATGTAAAAAATACATCCAGATATGAGGAGATCACACATGGTTGGAGCCGGGGTATTGTATATAGATGAATATCCACCTGGTCATCTCCATGCATTTAGCTCTTGCAGGATGACTGCAGTGATGGAGAGATTTCTCTTACTGCCAGTGTGCTGCACATGTACAATGCCTGTCTGGTCCCTTTCTGCATAATCTTTTGCAAAGATTGGGAAAAATTTGCTTGCCTGAATTTTAGGTACAACCAAGCAGTAGGTAGAGAGGTCACCTGTTGTCAAGAGCAACTGTTCCTGATTGAACTGAAGTGTGTGGGATGTGTTTGACCTAAACTGATGGATGCCTAATGAGTTTTTTGCCTGTGTCAGACTGTAGAGGGAAAAGGGCAGAGTGAATTGCTGTCCAAGATGCAGGAGCATTTTTGTTCCTAAATGCCAATTTATCTAGGGCTCGTACATGAAATGCAGTCCTGCCAGTGATGGGAGGACACAAAGAGAACTCTCTTGGGATGCTGTGCTCTTCAGCATTCACCTCAGGCCAAAAGGACAGAGGGAAATGGACATAAAAATCCTGACAGTTTAACTAAACTATCAGTGTGAATAGTTTTTTTTTTTCCTCCCTTGAGCTTCAATTTATCAACTTTTCATTAAAATTTTGGTGGCCTGGAACGTTCCCCTTTTGGCAAAATCCGTGCTTTAACATACGTGTTTAGAAGATGCATTGTGCAGAATAATTAAAACTTGACAGTTTTAATTTATAAATATTGATTTGTATTTTGTGTTATTTGGCTCTATGTATATAACTTTTTTCTTATCAGTATAGAGTCAAACAGTAGCTTAAATGGAAAAGGTCAGGCTTAAAAAAATTCAAAACTACCTACAGAAATTTGAAATACTAAAAGATAGTAACAGCCCTATGTTTCTGTGTAGACGAGTCATGCATGATTTCTTCTCTACTGACATGGAAAAAAGCTCTAATATATGTTTGAATTATGTTCTGATGCAAAGAAAGTTTTTCCCTAGAATTAGAGGCTTGAAGTGTTTACAGCCTGTCGGTTGGTCCTTCCCCATGCCTTTCCTAAGAAAACTCAGATTTTGTGGGTGTTAGGGGTTTTTTTCCCCAGAGCAGCAAAAATTATTACTTATGGTTTTAAACATAGCTTATTCACTTATCCTTCTTGCACAACTTTAGTTCCACACTTCCTGAAAACTCTTATGCTGGAAACTTAATGTAATTTTTTTTTTAATTTGAAACTTGAAAACAAAGTTATCTAGAAATAAATCGATTCAATCCTTATCTGTCTTTGATATAAAGAAAGAAGAAGTAAAAGAGAGATAACACAGTTCAGTGGTCTTATCTCGATGGAGACCTGTAGCATGAAACCATCCTGTAGTGTCTCATAGTACACATAGCCCATTGCGTGTCAGTGCACAAAATGAATCCCACTGCAATCAGGCAATGAGGCCATTGATTAATTCAACATCAATTTGATTAAGGCTGACCATTGTGTTACCCATCATTTTGCTAACCTTTATGAAGAATTTGCAAACACAGATTTTTATAAGGTTACTCTTTATGCAAACAGCAGATAATGCAGGGTTCAGACTTACACAGAGCCTCTTATCTTCTGCAGAGTTTTCAGATAGAGGAAAGAGAAATTAATTGTGCATGATTTCACAGCAGTGATGTACTTCAGCTTCCCCCAGCTTCACTTGCAGCTCATTCTGTTGCAGACAAAGCTTCATTCAAGGAGGCTGCTCACTGCTCAGGGCTTGCCCTGATCTTCTGCGACTTTGATCCAGCAAGCAGGAACTCTACAGAACATGGATATGGGTATATTTACAGCCCAGATTTGAAACTGTCCTCAAGTATTCATTTCTACCCAAAATAACTACTCAATAATCACTTCACTGTCCATCAAATAAAGTTTTGCTGGAGCCCATTTAATTCATGTTGCCTTTTAGGTCTGTCTTTTCCTACAATAAAAACGTTGCTCTGTTTCTTTAACTAGATTTACAGTGCAGGCTTGATATTAATTTCTTCCTAGTATTAAAGAATTCTTTTCAGGTAAGATTTCAGCTGGTACCTTGTTTATCATCAAATATAGCAGAATAAGTTGCATTGAAGTGAAAGATATCATAATGGAAAGCTGAAAAAAAATAAACACAAATATTTCTTTGTCATATTAATATATGGAAGCATCTTATAATTTTTGGTAATGCAAATGAAATACATTATATTTTCATCAATATGTTGCAAGTTTAGAGTAGCATTACATTATAATTCAAACTACGGTGACCCAAACGTCTTTTTCATCTCCTTTTCAAATAATATCCTCTTTAAAGCTTTCTGACTCATTCTTTTACTTCAATATACCTGTTATTAAAATAATATATATTCAGGAAAGTTTCAGGTTCAAAAATGCTGTGGTTTTATTTCTACAAAGGAATGTTGTTAAAAGAAGGTTGAAATCCACCAATTCTCAGCAACAATGTGCAAGAATAATTTAACTCAGTGAAAGCAAATTCTTTTAAAGGCTTTGTGTGATGAATGGTAAGGAAAGTCCTTATGAATCTCAATTAACACAGCAAGATTTCTGTGAAAGTGTGTATGTATATATACAGACTATATATACATACTTATGAAAGATTAATAAATATCACCTTAGTTTAATTTCCTTACTTATGTATTGTGTGAGTCTATGTGTATTGTTCACAGAAGTTGTCAAATAGAGAACAAATTATTTATAAACAATATTTTATAAATATGGGTGGAGGAATATTGAATAAAAATTTCATTCTTCCCAATGTGCAAACCTTTTTCTAATGAAACGTATTACTTGCAGGACAAAAAAGTTGAAAGAAAGAGAAGTAAAAAAAGATTGCTATAAGAAACATTTTCCTTCACCCATCTTTTCCTTCACCCATAAAATAGAAATTTTTGTTTTTCATGCCCGGTCTCTGTACATACTGCAATGAAGCCTAGTATTATTTTTCATGGGTTTTTTTCTATTTGTGAACTGACTATTAAATTGCTTTTTTTTTTTCTCCTCTTGCAAAAAATATTTTCAAATGAGTGGTGGACAAAATTGGGTATTCAAATTGTGCTGTAGAGTGCATATTTTCTAATCTTAATATAGAAACAATTTTGGAAATAATTTCATTATGTCAATACCCAAGACTTTTATAATTCAAATTTGAGATAATACTTGATGATTGCTCAAAAAATTTAATTTCTGAGGGCAAAAAACCCATAAATATTTGGGTTTTTTGCCCTCAGAAATCGTAGATCATCAGTTTCTTTCTTTACTTGATCCAAATGGCTGAATGACTACTGTATTTGCTAATGCAAATACAGTTTCTGTAGCCAGAATGTAACAAATGCTATTCTAACCTCCTCCTGAGCAGAACTGATGACTAATCCTGTGTGTTAGTAATAATTTCAAAAGTGGATGAATTCTAGTTTAGGTGAGGTTATCGGCAACAATGCTTTTGGAAGCTTTATTTTTAACAAGAATTAATTTAGAATATATTTTGTAAGCTACAGAGATGCTTTGTTTTCCTAAGGGACTGCAGAATTACTGTCACACATGTAGACTTATAAAAATTAAGAAGATTCTGTATATCCTTACATGGTGTGTAGCTTATAATGTTTTTTCTTTTTCAAACTCTGATGAAAAAATAAGTCTGTAAAAGCTAATTGTTCTGTTCCTTTTCATCTTTGTCTTTGTAAAGTTCTTTCATCTTCCACACTGTTACTGTAAGAAATTGAACTGCTAGCTTAGGCTATATACATATTTGCCTTTGAAGTAATGTGTTTGCTCTGTAGGAGTCTTCCCTTAGCTTTTAAAGAAGCTCTTATTGCTGTTTTTCTCATCCGTTATTCTCTTCTGAGGCATCTCATTCTCCTGGCAGAAAATAAGATGTAATGCTCTTAAGATGAGTCAGGTAGGAAGACTTGCCTTTTTCCCTTCCTCTGCAGCTCATGCTATGTCTGTGTCTGTATTCTTCAGCTGGGATCCCCAGGTATATTTTTATTATCCTGCTTAGGCTCTCATCCTGCATGGGGGTGCCTGTGAATGCACCTCTGTGGAGCTCCTTAATGCCATTGTCCATGGATTGTCACTGGCAGAGTTTGACTCTAGCAATGGTGGGCTGGCCTTTCTGAAACAGGCTGAAGTTAAATACCTGAAATACTGAATACATGACTCTGAATGATTCCAGCTGGGTGAGGTTGAATTTTCTTTTCTGTTCCAGACGGATACTTCACAGGGATTTGAAAGCCAAGAATATATTTTTGAAAGATAATCTTCTTAAAATTGGTGAGATTTCCCTACTTTTTAAAGATATATTTTCATGTGATAGAACAGTCCAGCAGACGTTTTGTCAATAAGGAGATTTAAAGAAAATCATGTCTGAAATAGCATTTTGATTTGTAGTCAAACCTTTATTTGACAGTCAGACACAGGAGAGGCAGTGAAATCTCTAGCCTTGAGAATGCTTCAAGCTTGGCTGGACCTGGACCTGGGCAGCCCCATTTAACTTTGAGCCAGGAGTTTGAATCAGATGACCTTGTGAAGCCTCTTCAGATCCACAGTGTTCTGTGATATCATGCTCCTGTGGTTTTTTATTTTGAAGAATTATAGAAAATAGTTTTCCCCATTTTCTTAAATGCTAGCAGAATTTTCTGGATGTACAGTCACTTTATCATGTCTGACAATAAAAAAAATATATGTATACACATATGTTTATATTAATAGAATATTGATTCCACTGATATTTTTAGGAGACTTTGGAGTTTCTTGTCTTTTGATGGGTTCATGTGATCTTGCAACTACTTTTACTGGGACACCATACTACATGAGTCCAGAAGTATTGAAGCACCAGGGATATAATACAAAATCTGACATTTGGTGAGTAGTCATAATGCTGTTTTAGTTGGATTAGGCATTTATCTCCTCTAAAACTGTTTCAGGACATTAGGATCAAATGCTGCAATCTGAAGCCTTATCCTTTGTGTTAAGAAGCATGTAGTTGACTTTTATTCCGGGTTATCTGAGACTTTAAAAGAGAATAGGATTCAAGTCCAGTCTCTGATGTGATACAGGATGATTGTCGACAAAGTTCAGGTTTTCCTAGGGAGGGGGAAATCTCTTTTTTTCTTGAATTGAGATAGATAAATTGAAAGAAGCAACTTTCTGTGAAACTTTAGGAGGATAAGCAAAGAGTGATTCTGGCTGAGAGTATAGCAGAAGGACCTTCTTTAGAACTAAATTTAAGAACATTAGCTAAAGTTAAAAGCAAGAAAGTGTTTGGAAGTGGAGCTAAAATGAGAATAACTGTGGTGTTAGAACAAAAAGGCACTGTTTTAGAAGAGGCTCAAATGTAGAAAGAATAGTGTTAATTCTGCATTTAGATGGCACAAATTCTTGAGATCAGAATTTCTGAGGTGATGATTAAAGG
Organism: Serinus canaria; assembly: GCF_022539315.1. Classification (NCBI taxonomy): domain Eukaryota; kingdom Metazoa; phylum Chordata; class Aves; order Passeriformes; family Fringillidae; genus Serinus; species Serinus canaria. Next base: position 43,138,715 of record NC_066315.1, read on the forward strand.
ATCAAGTTAAGGAGCTGAGGTCTGTTGAAAGACTTTTGGAAACTTCTGGGTGTGCAGGTACTCTTCCAGTTCTTCTAAGATGAAGAATGATTTTTTGGTATGATGAAAATATCTGGCTTGTTTATATGTGTGTCCTAAAGCATCTCATTATAATCATTATATTATTAACTAGAATCTTTTAACTCAACTATTGAACATTATATTAATTAACTATAATATTTTAAGATTATAGTTAAAAGTGTTGAGTTTTTAAATTTTGTCATAGTAATTTATTTAAGGGGCTTTGTTTCTTTTATGAGATGTTTTGTTGGGGTTTTTTTTCCCTGTAGGTATGTATATCAGAAGATTAATTATTTTAATAAATATTTCAAACCAGGATAGTTCCTTTGTAAAACATTTGGCCCCTAAAATATAGTTTGATTGCTTGATAATTTATTTTAGCTTAATCTCAGTTCTGCCTTTTCAAAATATACTTGTGGCTGCAGGATATAATTCTAAAAGTAGAGAACAGTCATTTATATTTTCAAGTGATAGCAATCATTTTTCACAGTTGACATATTCAGTCCAGTCCATGGATATGTCAGGAATCTCATCTCATGGCCTTTGTAGCTGACTGCTATGGATTAGATGCCAGATTGTCTATTGTTCATCTGTAGCAAATATCAGTTAATACATGTAGTCAATAAAAATATATTGGGAGCAGATTTCAAATGAATAGACAGGGAAGCCTGCCTTTTGTGCTATTCTACTTTAAGGAATAATTTATTTTATTGCAGTGCAAATAGAAAGTAAAATACATGTTTAAGTTCTATTTGTGGGTTCTAGTGTCAATCCATATAGGTCATCCAAGTTGTATAGAGTAAACATAATCAGAGTTTTGTCCAATACTTTTATAAATCCTGTGTTGATCGCACTTTCAAAATTTACAAAATTACAGAGCCCCCCATCCCAAACTCAGTAGCTACCAGCTTTCTGCTATACTCTCTGCCTTCTGTGAGCTTTCCAAAGCATTACCAAGAGCACTTACATGATGATGAAACTGCCTTCAGCAGGAACTTCTTGGCCCTCACTGTAGGGGCACTGAGAAGGAGGTGTGCCCTGACTCAGTACTTCCCCAGCACACAAACCCCTTTTTTGTTGAGCCAGGAAACTTTTCTGATCAGGACTCGTGTTTGATTGATACTCTTTTTTAATCTTTAAATAATGATTCTATTTGACTCTTTTTCCACTGCCCCCATTTAACTGGAGCCAAAAGACAAGAGGGCACTGAGCTTACAGGGGAGTCCACCCTGGAGGCTCCAGATGAGATTAAGTCCTTGGGCCACTGTGCAGGAGGTCCTGTTGCTCATGAAGAATCAAAGACTTTGGGTTGGAAGGATCATCTCATTCCAACTCCCCTACTGTGGGCAGGGACACTTTCCACTAGATGAGGTTGCTCAAAGCCCCATCCAGCCTGGCCTTGAACTCTCAGTTTGAAGTTGTTACCCCTTTTGCTATGATTACACACCTTTGTAAAAAGTCTCTCTCTGGCTCTCTATCGCTTTATGTGCTGCAATGTGCTCAAAGGTCTCCCTGAAGTCTTCTTTTCTGCAGGCTGAACAACCCCAACTCTCTCAGCCTGAATCCATAGTAGGGGTGTTCCAGCCCTCAGATCATCTCTGTGTACCTCCTCTGGGTTTTCCTCAACAGGTCTGCATCCTTCTCATCTTGAAGGCCCAGAGCTGGATGCAGTACTCCATGTGGGGTCTCAGAATAGTGGAGTAGAGGGAAGAATCTCCTTCCTCAGCCTGCTGGTCACACTGCTTCTGATGCAACCCCAGGATGGGGTTGGCTTTCTGGGCTCTCAGCACACATTGCCAAGTCGTGTTGAGCTCTTCATCAAGCATCTCCTCCAAGTCCTTCTCCTCAGGCTTGCTTTTCCATTCTCTGCCTAGTCAGTATTTGTGACCAAGTGCAGGACCTTGCAATTTGCTTTGTACTCCATAAGGTTGGCACAAGCTCACCTCTCAAGTCTGCCAAGGTCCCTCTGGATGACAGCCCTTCCTTCCAGCATGTTGACCATACCACACAGCTTGTCAGCAAACTTGCTGAAGATACGCTCAGTCCCTATGTCCATGTTGCTGACAGAGATGTTAAATAGCACTGTTGACCCCTGACGACTTTCAAAGACTTGCCCAAGGCATTTATATGTAGCTGAAGTGACATTCTCTCATCAGACTTGTCTTTCTGATCTCCATCAGGACTCAAAAATTTGCACACAAAAATTCAGGCTTACAAGTGTTCTCATGTTGAATGTAAGATAATGTAAAATATCTTCTGGAAAAGACAGTGCTCTCTCAGCTTGTTATTGTGATCCTCTCACTGTTCAGTTCAGTTCATTGGAAAAACCTTAATTTCTGCTGCATTACTGATGTGCTCTAAAGAGACACTGTACTTTTCAGGTTCACTGAGATGGTCTGCAACTGGCTTTTCAAAACTGGCTTGAATATTCACAGTGCAGCAGCTGGTATGAGAAGTATTGTCCTTTATAGCCCAAGGTCATTAGACGGGAAAAAGCTTCATGTTTTACAGTTTTTCCCCATGGAAGTTCTGCAGCTGGTCTCAGAGAAGTGGCAGCATTTATGTTTTTCTTCAGTTGAAATGTCAGGGCTGTAGTTCTTTGTTATTCCAGGCTTTATGTCAAATCTAAATTCACAGGAGGCGAATTAAAGTTGGCTCCCATGTTTTCCCCAGCATCCCTGAGCCTGGACTGTCTAGGCCATGAGAGAAAACCTTTGCAGATGACACAGTTTGGGGTTTCCTCCTTTCCAGACAAGAAGCTTCTCAGCTCAGCAGTTCACCACCTCTCTGCCCGTGGGTGCTTCCCGCTGTAGATCCGGCAGACGGAGCAGAGTCGGAGCGGTGCCGGCAGCTGAGCCGAGGCAGAGAGAGCCCCAGAGGCCAGGCTGGGTCAGGGGTCAGTCACTGCTGTGTGTGTGTCACTGACAGCCCAGCACAGAGTGACCCCGAGGCGCTGCTGTGCCGCTGTCCCGGTGTCCCCTCCTGCCCTCACACAGCCTGGGGTGACACTGGTGTTGTTGGGGCTCGGCCGACATTGCCGTGCCTCCCGTGCTGTGGCAGAGACAAAGCGATGTCACAGTCACGTGTAAATCCATGGTGCTCCGTCTTCCATCAAGGACTGTCAGAGTTTGACAGATTATTTGTCTGTTGTGTTTGGGTGAACTGGGCTGCCCGCACCACGGATCTGGAGGCTTTAATTTTATTGTGCTTACTTCTCTGTGCTATTCCCCCATTTTGTCTTTTTCTTTAATATTAACAATCAAAAAATGAAGCAATGTGAAGGCTGAGGGGATGGGGCTGAGGAAGACAGTGCAGGGAGTTCTCATTTAAGGGCTGATGAGTGAGTATTGAGGAAATTAAATTCAGAGACATATTCCTCACAGACTGTGAAGCCAATGAATTCTTAAGACCTTCTGATATGATCAGACTAAGGGATATAAACCTTAGAGGTATATGCATTTACATTATCTGACTTTTAAAGTTGAATTTAAAGCTAACTTGGATCTTAAAACCTTTGAAGAACTGTAACATCTTTTTCAAAAGATCAGAAGATGTTAAAAGGATGACAATATTTATGTAAGCAACTTAAACCTTGAAAAAACCTCGGGGTGGTTTCTCCTAAAAGGGAGGAGCTAGAGGTCTGTAGTTGAGACTGGGGAGAACACACTGAAGCCTGTCCAGATGCTCCATTTAATGTTGTAATTGAGCATAAGTAGCTTCAACATGAACTTGTCATGCCACAATTTTGCTGAAATTATGTGCTCTTCGGGAACTTTGTCAAAGCTATTTGTGAATATATGGAGTTGTCAAAGCAAATGTGCTGGCTGGCTGGTTTAATGACCATTTTAGAATTTTATAACATTGGCACTTATGCAGGCTAAGATTATAAAAGTAATTAAATGATATGTTTGGATCATGTGTGGATTGCTTATGGGAATTGGGAAGCAATTTCCTCCTGCTCCTCACAAGGTGCTTAGAGCAGAAATGTAGAAACACAATTGAGAAATGCAGTTTTGAGCCAGAAGCTTGCCTATTATTTCTTGGGGTGTTTGCAGCTCAGCAGCTCTCTTGGGAAGAAATAGCCTTGTTCAGGAACCCAGGGCAGCATTTCTCAGCTTAGGAGATATTTATTTAATTTCATAGATCTCAATCCTGCAGAAAGAAACTTTATTCTTTTTCCTTCATTTTTCTTTACTTTTTTTCCCCCTGTTTTTTTCTTTCTTGGGACAGATGGGATTTTCCCTGGATAGCCTATTCATAGCCCTGGCTGCAGCAGAATGCCCTGGGCATTCTTTTAATCTTTCTCCCCCTCAGGTATAGTCAGAGTACTAAACTAGATGAATAAATCAGCTTCCCTGATGTGTCAAATCCCGTGTTCCTAATGGCTCATTAAACAATTGCTAGCTGCCAGAATCAAGCAGCTTCCAAAACATATTGATTCTGCAGAAAGAAGTTATAATACAGTCTGTCAGGTTGGGGCTCTCCTTCTTTTTTTCCTTCTCTCTGGCTGATTTCCATTTTTATTTAATGCTTTCAGATGCTGTGTGCATACGGGGTTTTTTGTTGTTCTTTTTGCTTTAAGTATTTTCTCATGTAGTAATTATCCTGTTTCAGAGTCTGAACATATATCATAAGCAGAGATTATAATCTGTGTCTTACTGTTTACTCATTTTGAAATTTTGAAAGCTGTTTGACAGTCAAATCTTTTAAAAACCTAGGCAACCATTTCTTTTTCTCAGCAGTTGTTCTTTAGCTGGTTCTTAACAAAAATGGTCTGCTAATAGTTTTCACATATTTGCTCGAAAAGTACCAGTGAGTTGAGCCCCCATAATTTGCACTGGACGTAGAGCCTGGGTTACAGCTTTGAAATTATTTGCTCTTGTTTTTTTATTGCCAGATGGACCCAAACAACTCCTCTTCTTTAACCAAAATGAATAATTGAAACTTGATTCATTATTTCCTTTCAAAGATTTTTATACCGCTTTCCTGAAATCCATTCTCCCATACATATTTCTTATCATTATGCTTTATTTTCTTACTTCTTCTGGAATCACAGATTAAATAACAAACACCACAATCAAATACAAAGATATTTAAGCTGGTTGCTTTGATGAGCCTCGACCTGTATCTGGCTCTCACCAGAATTTTCTATGACCTTGATCAAGTCAGTCATTGGTCAAGTCAGTGCCCCTGACTGGAGAATGACCTGAGCATCCTCCAAGGCCTGCCAAACTCAACTCCCCTATTTTAAAAAAATATTCATCGGAAAGAACTAAGCTGAAGTGCATATTGTTATGAATAGTCATTATGTAAAATTATTATGAGAGTATTTCTTTTAAAATATTCAGCTTGGTGGCCTTTTATGATGGCCATTAGGACTGGTGAATAATACATACTATTCCCACTTGTTTATTCTTCAAGGTCTCTGGGATGCATTTTGTATGAGATGTGCTGTATGAACCATGCATTCACTGGACAGAATTTTTTGTCTGTTGTGTTAAAAATTGTGGAAGGTGAAACACCTTCTCTTCCTGATACATATCCAAGCAAGCTGAATGCTGTACTATGCAGGTATGTTATTTTCTTGTTTAGCAGGTTTTTCAGTAAGTTTGGACAATTGCTTAATTATTACACTTGGTTTTTAATGTTTCAGCATGTTAAGTAAGAATCCTTCATTGAGACCAGCAGCAGCAGAGATCCTAAAATCCCCTTATATTGATGAGCAACTGCAGGTATGTAAGAAAAAGCAGTGCCATTTGAGAATGTATTTTGCAAAAGCAAAATGGAGGCAGGGAAGACATGGTGAGAAAAAAGAATTTGATAGCTCTTGATAGGAGCATTAATCTAGGGGACTTTCAGAGCTATAGTACAAATATGACTGAGGAAGGAAGCCCTTATCACTTGATATGCTGAAAGTATCCCCTCTTAAATGTTATGAGCAATAAGAAAACCAGACATTTATGCATAAAAAAATGTAGATCCCTTGGGCCTGGGTACATATATCTCTGAACTGTTCTAGTTACTCACAGTTTTAATGAAAACCAATGCCTTTTGCTCTTTTTGCCCAGGCTTCAGTACCTGTATTATTTGGCTTTCTTAGAAGGTGGGGAAGGAAACTGCTTGGTCAGTTTTTATATTAGGATGGTAATAGCTGAAGATTCTGAACAACTTTAACATCAAGTCTTGATGCCTCTTCTGTTTTAATTCCCTGCAGAAAATACAGTACAAGTTCAGAAAAATGACTGTGAAAGACAAGCCACATAACTGTCAGAAAGAAACTGCTCCCATTTTTGGTGCTGTGTAAGTATTTTAAACAGTTTTATGGGCAGTAGTATATGAAATTACAGTGTTGCCAAATAATGTCATTAACTTGTGTCTGTCATCACTTATGTCAATCTCATAGTGCTTTATGTTTGGACAAACTTATTCCCCAGAAATACAAGAGCAATCACTCCCATTAGGAAGATGCATAATTAAGATTTAGGCAGTAAAAAAGATTTGCAGATGAAATATTTTTATTATATGACTGTGTAAATTGCACGTGCATATGCAGTAAATGTTGATGTTAATTTAGTACCAATTGGTATGTAAATAATGTCATTTGTTCTGAAATTTTGGAGGTTTAAGCTGTCATTTTAGTTAGGTCATCATCATTTATAGTGCTGCTGTTTCTGTACCCACTAAAAATTGAATGTGAAAGCTATGTTTTCTAGCTGACACTAGACTGAAAGCATGTACACTTAAACTAGCATTAAGCTAATGCCTCTGTAGGATACTGTTATTTCTGTCTTATAACTTCAGTAAGAAATCAGGAGTAGTGATGTTTCTTGGCTCTTACATCAGCAGTGTCTTCACACATGATTTCTCTCTTAGGCATTGAATATATATTGAATTAAATAATTGCATTGAATTACAATGCTGCAATGTTTAAAGCAAATTCCAGCATGGAAATTTTCATTTTGCCTGTGTAAATTAGCTCTGCAGTTTCATGGACAACTCACCCTCCCCTTTGCTCCCCATCCCTGAGCTTTCTGTACAGGTTTTGTTCTGTTGGGAGCTAGCAAGAGCAAAACCTGGTTTGTGATCCTGTGAGGAAGCAAAGAACATTCCTGTTTCTTGTTTCCTTTAAATAATTGTCAAGATTTTAACAGCTCTCTCATATTTATTTTGAGTTATTAGGTAACAGCAAAATAATAATTGTTTTAATAAAGATTAAAACAATCCAGAACTGGCAGGGCCGTTGAGGCAATAGCACTTTCACCTCTGTTTTTTGTGACCTCTGCTCTTGTACAGGACCCACAGTTTTGCAGCTGTGATCTCTTTGCAGATGCTGCCAATTCTGCAGCTTGCAAGCCTCCCTTTAGGAGAGGTGACCACCTTCAGCTTTTCCAAACAAAGTGTAGTTTGCTGTCAGTGGTAGGAAGAAAGCGGAGTACAGATGGTTGAATTCAGCATAGCAAAACATTTATACTTCATTTCACACGGTTTAACTGCTGTCAGTGTGTCTGTAGGCTCTCATCTTTACAAACTGTGTTTGGAGTTTCTACTTGTCACTTCTATCCTTAATGTCTCTGTTGACAGATGAGTAGTTTTTTTTTGAGGCCAAAGTTTTCCATTTTGGTAGCAATAGGAACCTTTGGTATAAATAGTTCATTGAACTTTGCAAGCCTTGATGTAAAATAAAACAATAAATATATATATTCATGTTAATTCAATTAACTGTGAGAGGATTCCTTCCTTTTCAGATTACATATAGTTAACTACAGAGATGCTCCTTAGAGATACACTGTAAATAGTTTTGGGGCACTGAAATGTTTCCCAGATATTATGCCATGAATATATGAATTATATATCCATATTAAAATTGTATTCATATTAATATAAATATATACATATAATATGAGTACATATACATATAATATATACATAATAATATGAGTTTTATTCAGTATTTAATGTTTGTTGAGACATAGATTATGAAAATCTTCAAGAAACTTAATTCTTGCCTTTATCTTGTGAACACCATTTCAGATTCTTTATATGCAACAAAACCATTGTATCTGCTTTGGGGAAGCAGTATTGTTATTTGCAGAATATATATCCAGACTTCAAATATCCTTATGCTTCTAGAGGAGACTGATAAAACCCCTTTGTATTTTTTGTAAAATATGTACTGTATTCTGTACCTGATCCATTGCCATTAGCTTGGGTGTATTGAGTCTCATCACCTTCCAAATGGACATAATTTTCTGACAGAGCTAGCATGTGGAAAGGACATTTATATAAACCCCAGAATCTGTAAGTATACTTTTTCAGAATCAAATTTGTAGTCTCTAAGAGGAAGAGCAAGTAGCTCTAACTACAAACATCCTGCTCTTATGCTACTGATAGAAGGAAATAGAAAGTATGCTTCTGTGCAGAGGTCTGGAGCTCCTATAAATCCTGAAGCAGTGAATGTCAATTTATCTTGAGGTTTTAAAATTCAGGGCATCAATTAGTGAAAAAAATCCCAGGAGAAGATTTACTGTAACTTATCCTCACTTGTACTGCAGTGTGATTATTTTTGTCCAAGTGTTTGGAATATGCAAGAGTTGTAGTCTTATAATGACTTTCATTGTACTTATGAGAGCATTAGCTGCCAGTATTGTCACTGGTAAGTAAAATGCCAAATAATTCCTGCAATCCCAGACCTAAAGAGGTAAGAAAAATGAACTAAAAATACATGAAAAATGACAGAGAGCAGAAAAGGGGAAGAGAAAAAAATTAAATATAGTGAATTCCCCACATCTGCTGTCTTGCAACAATACTCTAGTCCCAGTGAGTGTACAAACAGTTGCTTGCTGTGGTATTATCTTCAACCATTACTACTTTGTATTTATATTTACTTTTTTCTCACCAGGAATTCTTTTTGGCATGCAAAGCAAAAAGGTTGAGCCTAGTTTCTTCTAGTAAAGGCCTCTGATGGCTTATTTTAATCTATTCTCACTCAAGTAATAAATTTTAAATATTTAAGTAAGTATAAGGCTGTACAAGTTCAGTTTTAACTTGAATGAAAAATTGCTTTTTCCCCCATGAGATTCTTTTAATTTAAATTAGAGTTTTTTACAGGAGACAAGAAATATGTCTGCATTATTCATACCTGAAGAGTTAGTTCCATTTTTATGAATAATTGAAGTCTTCTTGTCTTTGTCCTTAATCTTTCATATTTCACACTAATATTCATATCTTTGCACTATTTGAAAAACATAATGAATCTTCTCTGCTCATTTATTAAAATCCTGATTTCAAAATGATAGTCCAGAAGGAGATACAATTTGTATGATTACAAACCTGGCCTCTTAGATTATCAGAAGGGAATTTCTCTCATAAGAGCATAAACAGCAATTTGAAATGAATACTCAGTATTATAAATGCATGGTATAATAGATATATATTGTGTAAGTGAAAGGAGACTGCCAAGGCATTTCAAACTAGGGTGTAATTTTTGTTTTAATTACTGTAGGATGTGAGATAAAAACCTGAGATTAGTATCCTTTTTCTGATAAAGGACTAATACTGCACTCCTCAGTTGATAAATACAGCTGAAATACATAAGTCAATAATTCATGCTCAGCTTTCAGAGAAATGGTCTATGGAGACCATTTTACCTGTGAACTCTTATTATTGATTAGGACCAGAAATTCAAGAGGAGAACATTATAATTATATCTGTCATTAATGACACATAAATATTCTCATTTATTCCAGACAGCTTGTAACAATCAATGTTAAATGTACAAGCCATATTACAGCTCTCATTTAATGACTGCCTTTGTACTTGGAATATGCCCAATAATGAAGCCCGACAGGGTAAATATTTCACTGTGCTTCAATATTTATTCTTTTAAGGAGATGAATCTGCCTTTTTCCATCCTCACCTGAAATGAATCACCCTCTTCACAAATCCAAGCTTAAATATTTCAATTTAAATAGGCATTTGCTTTCCAAACTAAAGTCTATTTAGTCTGCTATAGTTCCAGAGAGTTTCTAATTATTCCATTTGAAATGTCACTGTGTTTCAATATCCAGTCAAAATACTGAATATTTACATTTTTATATGAAGATGGGTTTGCTTGCATTCAATTTCAGGCAGAAGAAAGTTCATTTGCAAACTCTGCAGGAACTTTCTGAAGTTCAGAAAATGACACCGCGGGAACGAATGCGGCTGAGGAAGTTAAATGCTGCAGATGAGAAGGCAAAGAAGTTAAAGTAAGTTGTGTCCAAACCATGCAATTTTGCCCACCCAACAGTCTAATGGGAGAGTTAGAATTGTCAAGGTAGAAATAAAGACAGTATGGGTCTTCAGCTACTCAAAGTCAATGAGGATTTTGAGTGGCAAAAAACTCACAGTGATTATTTATGTAGAAAGAAACTTAGAACATTAGCCCAAAACTGGTTCTTTGAGTACCATGGTTCTGGTTAAATAAGTAAGTGAGAGATTTTCAAATGTGTTACAATAGGAGGCATTTTTTAAATGACTGTTGATGTTAAGGATTGCACAGTCTGAGGAGTCAGACATTTAGCTGTAATCTAGCTTTTGTCAATTGTTTTGGCCTCAGAGGTTTTCCAGCAGCAGTTAATAGCTCAGAGGATAGTCTTGTCAAAAGATCAAACGGGGATAATGGACATGTTGTAAAGTGTTTATGATTGATGGGTTTTTTCATTAAGGGAGGCATAATAAAATGTTTTGGAAGAGACTAGGTACAGTTTCTGATGGAATATGAGGAACAACTGGAAGGCTTTGTTTGGGGTTTTTTAATAAAAACCAGAATATACTGTTTTGATGACACATTTGAAGCAAAGAACGAAGACTTTCTTGTCCTTTTGGAAAGTATGTCTGAAGAGCACTTGCGTCTGACTGGCATACATAAATTGATTCTCATTTAAAAAAAACCTCTCCTTGAACTGAAACCACTGTATAAAAAGTATTAAATTTAGTACCGCTTCTGCATGGTGCTTTCAGTAATATGGTAAGCTGATTCTTGTACTAATATGAAATTTGTAAATAGGAAGTCTGTGTCTTTCACTTTTTAAAAATGAATGGAAATCAGAAAATGGAAATCAGAAAACAGTGCTAATTGCAAGATTGTTCTAGTTTGTTTTTCATTTTCATTGCTTTCTTGCATTTTGATGTTTTCTGATGAGTTTTTCATATTTTTTCCTTCCCCAAAACGAAATATATTTGTTTTGTAATATGAAGGCAACATTAATATTCACACTCTGTTCTCAGTCTTGAATCTTTAAAAAGGATCAACATTGAGCTCTAGATCATTATCAGCTGACTCTGGCTGCAAATGTTGGAAACAATGCAAAAATGATACTTTCTCAAACTGGAGATCTGCTTCCAGCAGTGCAAATCCAGAGATGGGTGGGAAGGGAATGTATTAATGGAAGCTGGAAGGACTGCTTAATGAAGCACCTGTCTTAAGTGGTTCCACATAGAAACCCACAGTTACCAACTTGCCCCCAGAGGAAGAGTTCATACACAAATGTTGCATGCCTGTCTACAGCTGAAAGGTCCCTGCACTACCTGGTGGAATAAAGCCCAGAGTATTTAGGACCTTTGGAAGAACTAGAAAAGACTGGGACTAATAATTTACTATTTCTTGATTATGTTATGCAAGTTGCGAAGGTAGAATAAAGTAGGGTTTTGAAATAAGGTCTGAAATCTCTTTTTGTGCTCATTAAAACCTGAGTAGATGCCATGAATATTTGGCAACATGAAAATCTCAATGTGGAATTTGTTTCCCCACGTCTGCTTTTAGAAGATCCCTTTGTACATGCCCTGATATCATATTCTAAATACAAGTGTTCTGTATTTACAGGCAGCTGGCAGAAGAAAAATACCAAGAAAATATCAAAAGAATGCAAGAATTCAGGTCCCGTAATTTTCAGCAGCTGAATGTCAATGTCCTACATGTAAGTATGGGCTGTTGTTTTGAAGGTCTCATTTTTGTGCACCCAGGATATAGCACTTTTCTGTTTCCCACATAGTTTCTTAAGCACTAGAGTCACAGGCCTGTTCTGAGACTAATAACTGGGAAGGGCATCAAAATCTGGACTGCTTAGCTGAACTGGTTGATCTGTGATGAGGAAAATACATTCAGTTATTCAATATTCAGATATGGTTCAACAAGCTCCCTATTCATTGCAGTTTCATTTTTTTCAGTTATCTTTTCTTAATTTGCCCTTAAATCTAAAGATCTGCTCTCTGAAGTGTTTTATTGACTGTATGACATCTGAGTTGAAAATACATTTCTTTTCAAGATGTTTAGAATTGTAATCCTTTAAACATTTTATATTTGGTGTGGCTGAGGGCTCTTTTCATTTGCCTAACCATATTAACACTTCAGCTGGCTTTCTAGTAAGAATAAAGCCTTGGAATGACTCCCAGAATAAGTTGTCCTTTGCTTTTAAGCAATCTGCAACAGAAGATGAGCCAATTCAACACTAGCACCACATCCTATTGTAGGAAAAAAAGGGTCAGTTGAGAAATAGTTGGTGAATGCATCACAGAAATAATTTTTTTGTGCTTTGTATTCTATCTTTTTTTTGCATGTCCTCTCTTTTCTGTTTTCCATTGTGTCTAGAGAAAAAAAATAGTAAACCTGCCTCTTCTTATGGCTGAGTCACTACTGATCATTTACGAAAATGCCAGGATTTTATTTTAGTATTTGCCTAATACATGTCCCAGGAATTGTGTAGATCAGGGAAACCATTGCGTTGTGATTGTGCTGAAAGCTCTGTTCCTGTTTCTCCATGCTACTTCATCATTTGACTAAGGAATCTGATCAGCAGACTTCAAAACACCTCATTCATTCTCAGCCAGCTGCTGTGGGCAACTATGTGTCCACAGGACAGGAACCAAGAGGGAATGGGACAAGTGAACTCGGCATGTCTGAACTTACAGACCATGGTAAGAATTCAAAACCTGATGTTAAAATGAAAATTCCTGTCAAGAAAGATTTGTCCTTTGTGGTTCATGTGCAGTGGGGAAACTGCAGCTTAAAAAGTGGTCACATTTGTAAAGTTGTCAAAAAAGGGTGAAGAGAGAAGGAAATTAATCTGGGCAAATGTATGTACAGCAGATGTATAGCAAGGTTACATGGCAGGAGGTCTGTGCTCCCAAAGTTTGAGTGATTTGTGAGCAGAAATAGAGGTAAATGTACTTCCTCCAAAGGAGATGCTGAATTTGAAGGAAATTCCACATATGAAATGATTGGCATTAGAAAAGCGTTTCCTAACTCATCTCTCCAGTGAAAAAAGGAGTACAAGAATTCAAAGTGTTTGCACCTTTGGTACACTTTGATGCCCTTTTCTTTATCTTCAGCAATGAGAGGAGCAGATGGAAACTCTTTAAACTCTGCTTATCTATATTGTCCACAAATATTTAGCTATTGTCTAAAGAATATGAAGTACTATATAACATGTATTCTTCTGTTATAGACAAAAAGTAGACAAGCTTTTTGAAAAGCATCAGACTGAGGAAATCTCGTGGTCAATGAGGAGAATATTATTAAAATGACATTTATATGTTTTTTTCTACAATGTTCTGGAGTAGTGTCTTACTCATATATTTAAAAATCATTGTGTGAGTACTATTATGGTGAAATATTTTTAATCTGATTAAAATCTTGCAAATATTCATCAATATACTTTAAAGTAAGAAGGCTACTTTTCTCTAATAGCGCTGCCTTTTAGTCTTGGTTTATATGCATCTGTGAAAGGATAGGTCATTAAATTAATGGCATCAGAATCAGTTTGCTTGTGGTGGAGGTGTTTTGGGGTTTTTTAATAGCAAATGGCTATTTTTTTTCTTTCAATGTACCCTCATTTGTGTCTATGTGGTTGGCTTGCTGTTTCACAGCATGAGGAGAGATGACCTGTGTAGGAGAGAACCCAGCTTCTAGAAATACATCCTGGGGGGAGGGTGGGGAAACGTGCAAAGGGAGGACTGAGAGAAAGCAGTAAACGTGGGTGAGAGCTGGGTTGGGAGAAACACACAAAGACTCCTAAATAAAAACAGAACAACATGGTTGGAAGGAAAGAAACTGATTTTTCTGCCTTTAGAGGTCATTAAGCTTTTAAACTATAACGACAGGAATGAGATGCATTTGTATCTGTGATGCAAAAGCTGGGTCAGCCCATTGTACAAAACTGAATGCATGTTTAATTGCTTGTGCCAGAGTCTCTGATGGAGGAGTGGTGGGTTCATGACAGAAAAAGAGTTATGGATGAGCAAGAGAAATTACATGGTTTCTTTTCTTTGCTTTGTGAATACCTTGTTATTCCTGAAGCTGATGTCAAAGCTTGTTCTTATTCTATTCAGTATTCATGCTCTTCTTTTCTTTAAGCATTTCAGTGCAACCATGCATATCCTACATGTCTAATTATTAAGTTATTAATTGTACCTTTGCATTTGAAAATGTAGAAACTGTTCCAGCTGTTGGTTTTCCAATAGAATTTAGTTCTTGATCAATGGCTATACAAGACTAAAAGAAAAAAAAAACCAAAAACTAGAAGCAAGGCTATGAAATGGTTTTAGCAAGTTGTCTTACATATTAATTAATCTTGCTGACCCTTACTACATTAGCAGAAGTTAGCCTGTGAAAAGCAGACTAACAAGCTCCCTAGTTACAACTAATCACTCAGAATGTTTGGAAAGAAGAGAAAAGGCAGGAGCAACTTATAAATTACCAGGGCAGACCTAAAAAAATCCTCTGAAAAGCTAATGAGGAACAGCTAGGGATAGTACTCCAGACCCAGCAGGTGTGGAGGAAAGTTCAGAGTATCTGTGGCTCATAGCCTGCAGTCCTTCTAAAATTTGCAACATGAGCTGAAGAGAAGAGCAGGGTTTGGAGTATTGAAAGATCAGGCTATTAAAGGGTTAAGGAAAGAAATTGAGATTAAAACACTTTGCACTCCTCTTTCAGTGAAAATAATCTAAACCATTATAAATCACAGTTGTATGTCATTGTGGAAGGTGTCAAATACAAAGCTTAAGGTTTAGCTTTAGCAAGTAGTTTTGAATACTGTGGCATCTTGAGTCAGATTTAGTAGTGGTAGTTACACTTAACTGAAAGTTGGGGAAAACAAGGCAGTGTAGTTAGACAAACAAACCCCACTATGGCAATTTGGGGTTTTGGACTCAACAGTGGACAAAATTTAGCAAAGAAAAAAGCATTCTACTGCTATGGACTTTCCTGGGAAGTTCAAGCCTCTCTCCATGTTTGTTTTATGTAATCAGCAATGATATTCTGAACATTTTTTATTCTAACTCATAGCCTTGCGCACTTGAGAGACATTTGAAAGAGTTGTTTGAAATCACCTACAGCTGACCAATTTGTTAGTCTTCAAGCACATTTATTTTCTGGAACATGAAAGATGTGAGTGGACCCTGTGGTTTTGATGTGGAGATGAACTCATTGAACCACAGAAAAGCTTCCTCAAGACTGCTTACAGCTGGTACAGGTTCTTGAGAATCTTATAAGAAATTATCAGATTCTTATTCTGAAAGAGAAATGTTGCAAGCAATGTAAGCACTGTTTCTTTAACATTTTTAAGATGCATTGCCTTATTGCCCAGCAGCTTAAGTACTTCTCTCCTCCTCTGTATAAACCTCTATAAACTTCTATACTGCTCATATGTTTTAATACTGGTCACTTTTAGCATATCTGGACCTTCCATCCTTATTCTTTCCTTAAGATGCTTCCTAACTCTTTCCTCAGAATATATAATAATTATTTTGGTTTTTTAATGCCCTAAGTTTATGGAATTGTCATCATACAACTAATTTAACTCTATGGCAGACAGTGCAGTTAAGAATATATTGTACTACTAGGAACAATTTTGGCCTACTATAGGTATCTTTGTGTCTCTTCCAACTTCAGTTTCTCCAAGTACATGCAAGAGACAAAGGACCTGAAATAAGGTTTGAATAGAGATACTACACAGAAGCACTGAGCCACTGTCAGTGTTGAATTCAAATATTTGTGTGTTGAACATATATCTATTTATACATCTGTACACTTCATTTGTTTTCAACGAGCAGTGTAAAAGGAATAGCTAATGATTAGCATTAGGAATAGTTAATGATTAATAACTGAATTATCTTTATATTTTGATTTGGATGTTTTGTTTTCTGCTTCATTTCTCCAGTTCATTTTATTGATTAATTATTTCTGAATGTTAAAAAGTGTATTTTGCAAGTCATGGCTATGATGTAGGAACGAGCAGTGCAGAATGTGTCAGGATAAACTTGCACCTATGTTTCCTGTTCTTGCTGAGGGTTACCTACAAAGTATATTATTATTCTTCTCTTGTTATCATAAAAAAAAAAAAAGCCACCTAGCAATAAATTGCTTAACATCACCCACCCCCCTGTCTCTCAACCAATTTTTTATAGAAGCTATCTCCATTTGGACTAGGACAGATAGGTCAATGTGTATTTTTCTGGAGATTACTGCATTTTCAGTGCATGTACTTATCTTTCAATAGTGGGTTAGTGAAAATACTGGTGAGGCAAATTGTATTGTAGTGCTGGCAACCAGAGGTCAGTTCATCTAATAGAAAAAAACTCAACAAAGCTGTGAAAAAGAGCTCTGCATATTAAACTGCTCATTTCCATTAACAATAATGATTGCAGCTGGAATAAAATCATTCATTTTATAAGACATAAGCAAAATATTATCAACAAAATAATAGGACCATCCATGACCTACAACCCAGCCTGGTTGTTATGGATGAATATGGTCAGTGTCTTCCTCTGCCAGTTAGAACAGGGCAGTTCCAGCTGGGCAAGTTGATCACTTGTTTAATGTTTAATGATGTGGCCTCCTTCTAAAAAGCTACTGGAACCATCACAAAAGTAAAGCACTGCTTCCTAGTATACCATTACAATTCATCTTCATCTTCTAATGTACCTGATTGAGCTTGTCGTCCACTTTTCTGGTTCAAAAAGAATAACCAGAGATGCAGATACCCCCGTTTCCAGGGGAGTGGATATTGACATTTTAGAATGCAGAAAGTCATCTTTGCCCTAGATTTTCCACTGATAGACCACCTCAGCTTTTTTGTGTGTGCTACTACACACTGGGCTACGTAATGGCAGATCTCTGACTGCATCACAATAATTGAGTGCAGGTAGTTTCACCTTGGTTGCAATGTCTTCTAATGAAGCCAGATATTGCAGCATAGTTCCTCTCAATTCTTTGTACATCTTGATTCCTTTTTACTTGGCTAAGTTTCAGAGATATTGAATAAATTAGGAAACACTTATGGGGGCTTACTGTAAAGAATCCAGAGAAATCTGGATCATGCACTGTACCCACCTATGTGGGAAAGTGGGGTGGAATATCAGAAATTTCTTTGTTTGCTAGATAGAAAATCCTCTAGGTAGAGGAACACAGTCTTTTCAGCTGAAAATAGCGTGGAGAGCAAGGCATAATCTTGTTATGCAACAGTAATAGCTAAAGATTCAGGGTTTCTGATT
Organism: Serinus canaria; assembly: GCF_022539315.1. Lineage (NCBI taxonomy): Eukaryota > Metazoa > Chordata > Aves > Passeriformes > Fringillidae > Serinus > Serinus canaria. Next base: position 43,156,304 of record NC_066315.1, read on the forward strand.
CAATTTCTACAGTAGAACTTGCCTTGAAATTGGCTACAAAATCATAAGCTGTATCTAAAAATGCTTCTGGATAATTCCATGCAATTCCAGATGCAACAAATCTGCCATGTCCTTAACATCCTTGTTGATGTTTCTGGTTTGGATCAGTGTTTACAGTTGAAAGATAAACTGGATACAAAGCTACCAAAGGCCCAGACCTTTTACAGGAACCATAGGGAGAGTTAAATTCCACAAGCCACACACTCTAACAGGCATGAAAACTTAAAACTATGCACTGGCATTTGTGGCTAAAATTGCCATTTATATTCCTATCAATCTCACAGCTGATGAGACATGGTAAACAAGGATGGAGAGGATTTATTTTTTTAAAAAGGCATTACAGAAATTATATATGTATCTATATTTTAAGGACTTGTCCTCATTGTACTATTTCATTGCCTGGAATGAGAGAAAGCCAAAGCAAAACAACACTGGACATAAGGGGCACTAATAAAATATTATATCCTGCATTTCTGGATTGCCAGCTGGGGCTTCCGTTGTGTTCACATCCATTTTTGTAAGACTCCCAGCTCTTCATAAACTGCTACTGCAGTTAATAAACATGTTTTTGTGTGGGAAGGGGTCAAGTTAAAAGAGGAGAATAGCTTCAGTTAAATACTTGTGGTATTTAAATTCTTTGTGCAGAAAAACAAAGTAACAAATTAAAGCCGTATGAATAAAGAGGCATATTATGTGATCTCTCTGATCTCTATTATATTGCTTTTTATTTCTGTATACTGCAAAGATTATAATTTGTTGAATTCCTTATCTTAATATCTTGTAATACATTACACCCTGATTTCATTACAGTTTCAAAATAGCTAAGTATGTTACTGTAATTGTGTACATCATTCCTATGTCTCCATGGCTAGTTTTAAGTTATGGATATATTGCTTTGACTTTCAAGTGGACAAAGTTCAGTTGGGCCTCAAATAGGAAATGTTCACACATTATAAAACACTGTGCTTTTTTCCTAGCCTGTTATTTTTACAAACTGTGTTTGTTGAAGGATTTTCAAGGTAGTTTTGTAAATCTTGGAAGGTTAAAAACCTGTAATATTTCTGAGTAGATAATCCAGCATCTATGCACACACACCTTTGTTTTTGTGCCTGTAAAATGGTACTTGTTCATACTCATGAACTAACACTCTTGAAGATGACCATACATGTGATCACACTACTCAGAGGCTTTAAGGAAAATCAGGTCTTGTCTTGGTTTTCAGTCTGGCAAGTCAAAATAAAGCAGAATGGTACTTAGAATAAGTAATATTAAGCACCTTTTTGCATTGTTCTTGTTACATTTTCGTTTGTAACCAGGAAATCTTGTCTCAATTAAGGGGACAGCATTGCTGTGAGTTCTGTTGTGGTTAACCATTGGTCTCCTCTTCCTTGTGGTTACCCTACTCCCAGGATCACAAGGCTTATTCCCTGACTTGCTGCAATGATAGTGTGGGATGCTTGTGGAGAGAAACTCATTAGCTTAGTTCTGGCATTTGCAGTTACCAGTCCTACACTTGTCCTTGGAACATGGGCTGACAAACTCCTGAGACTCTTGCAGGATCTGAGGGTGTAGTGTGCTCCTCTGACCTCCTCATCTGTCTCTTGTTTTCATTTCTCGGTTTCACACTGAGTCCAACTTGTCCCAGATTCAATTAAAGCAATACTAAATCTGATTTATTATAGCAAAATCAAGATTTAATGAAGTTTGCAAGTTTTACCCAGAAAGTGAAAAATTATTCACTGATTTTTTTTCCTTTTTTATCATTGACTAAAGCATTATTGTTTTTATTTAGGAAGTTCTTTCCTTGAAGTATTGCCTTTGGAGAGCAGGAGTTGAACTCAGGAGTTTTCTTCAGGAAATCTTTTCCAAATCTATCTCCTCTTCAACATGCCTAGCTACTAAAATATTTTCATAGCTTCACAAAAATTCATAGCTTGCTTCTTACAAGAAGACTTGCACTTGCTGGTTCACAGAGGGAAGCTTGCAAGAATGAAGTCTTTACACAGCAGTTATGTAAAAAAACCCTAACACTTTCAGTGTGGGGAGAGCAAATTATGTTACTGTACAACTTCTGCTTTTTTCCTAATCTATTTTTCAGACTTGTTTATTTTGGCATTGATAAAGAGAGTCTATTTCAAAATTCACCTTGGTCAATGACTAAAGTTAAAATTATTCTGTCCTAGTCTTTTTAAAAATGACACAGGAATTCCCTTCACTTTTTCCAAGGTGTTATGTTAAAAAACATTTATGAAGCACTCTGTGAATTTAGGAAGCAATTATAAGCAGATGCACTGAAATTGTGTAAGTCAAAAACAAAGTACTGCATACTGGATTCTATAGCAGATACTTTCAGATAATTTCAGTGTTTTAAATCTTCCTTAGAAAGATGCTAGTTTCTATTCCACATTGTCCTACATGCAGAGCACCACAGCTTTACACTGCACATTAGACACGAGGTTGCTGATGTAAATAAAGATGCACCAAGCTTTTGCTGCAACAAAGCATCAGTGAACAGGATGGTGTTGAAAAACATTTTATAACGATTCCCAGTCCAGCCCCAGTTGCTGGCTTACTTATCCAACTAGAGGGCATTTCTGGGGAGCTGAGACAAATTCAAGTGAGGAAGAATTTGCTCTGAAAGAAGCTGTAAATACTGAATTAGATTGTATATTTTGCCACTTTAGCTTTCACTGCATGTGGCTGTCAGACAACTGGGTGGAGGGAATGAGAAGGTGACAGCAGTGAAGATCTTGGTTGAATTCGCCTGCTGTATTTTCTGCTTCACAGAGCAAAGTGTGCCCCTGTGATCTTTTAAAGATGTGCTTTCACAAGTGAATTTCATCTGGGTGTATAAGGGCTCAACACCTTTTTGCTTGGTTGCAATCATTTGTTTGTTTTTCTTACTTGTTCAACATAGGACTTATATTATTGCTTATATCTAAATAAAATGCATTTTGCATCTTTGCTACATCCAGACTCTTGTGTGCAAAACTACCTACACCAGGTTTGGATATGAGCCATTCCCATTTGTTTTCTTCTTTTTCTGTAACTTTTAGTTGTGAAAATACCCCCAGTTTAAGTCTTAAAAATGGCATTCTTGAACCAAATCTCAGAGAGAAGGAAGTGAGCCTCTTAAGGAGCAGATTTTATGTTAACATGTGGACTTTTTCCTTTATGTCAGACTAAAAGGGAAAGTGTCAAGAGGTCAGCATCTGCCAGATTCAGGAGGAAATCAGAATTTTTATTGGAAAGTACACTTTGACTGATAAAAAAAGTCTAAAATAACTCAGGGAGTAAGATAGATAGTTTTAAGTTGGTGTCATTAGGTCACCTTTCCTTCAACTTACATCTCTTGGTCTGTTCCTGCTGGAAGCAGTGCAAGTAGTAGGGCAACTTTTACACTAATAAGGACTCTTATGTATAAATGAAATTGCTTCCAAAACTCACTAAATACTCCTTGTTATTGACTAAATCACTGTGTTGTTCTTTCTCTTTATTCACCCATCATTGCTAAAAAGATTTCTGAATATTTGGAAGATTTTTAGATTTGCTGATCTTTAAACCATCTCTGAAATGCAGCATGGCTTCGTCTTTATTGTCACTGCCTACCAGAGCTCCCATTTCTGTATGTGACAACTAGGAAATCAGAAGAAAAAACCAACATATTATTCAGAAAACTAGGCAAAAATGGGATCAAGTCTTCCTTCTTGCAGTTCATTTTTGTTAACCACTCCTTTGAAGAACTTATTTTTTCCTCTCATGCTTTGTCTCTGTAGTTACTGATAAAATACCAGGTGGTGGAATGTTTAGGGAAAAAAAACTGTGTCCTTCAAATAAAATATTTCTCTTGTAAATTTAATTTTGGTTAAAAAAGGTAATTTTTCCTTGGATAAACACTTTGAAACTTGCTGCTTTCTTTCTAACATCAAGTAGTAGATGATTCCCATAAGGCTACTCTGATTTACACCCTCAGTATCTCTTTTTCTAGTCATTTCACAATAAGTAGTTCTTCACTCAGTGACACCCATAAGATATTTGAAGCTTTTTCCTTTTTTTAAAATGCGAAGAGGAGAATTATAAAGTATTACTGTTTAAATTTGGTTATATTTCTAGTTTTCATTTAGGAGAACTCATTTTACTTTATGTCTAAGCTGCTCATGGCCATGTCAGAAGATGATTCATTTAACAACTTCATAGTCCTTTTGTCCTTCTCCAGAAGGATTCTGCAGGACTTTCATGGGCACAAAAATCCTGTACATCCCCTAGTTCATTTCTGAAATGTATGTTCTGAGATTCTGTTTCAGCCTAGTTTAGAAGAGATGGAGAAAAGATTCCACTGTCTTTCTGAACAATGAATCTTCAGAGCTTGAAAATGCATATATCATCTATACCTGACTAAAGGATGGTGATTCTCTTTGACTGAAACTTTTAAAGTTGAAGGGTTTTGTCTTGCACAGGCAAAAAAACACCAAAAAAACCCACCTCAAACCCCCAAACCAATCTGACTTAGCTTAGATTATAATTAAGAAGCTATTTTATTTTTTCTAAGTATATGGGTATTGTCCTGAGCTGCAGAGTGTCACAGAGCCCTTGATCTCCTTTGTGGTAGAATTTCTTACTCAGGATGATGTAGCTCAGGGAAACATCTCTGTCTTTCAAACATCTCTCCTATTGACCATGCTTCAGATCCTAATATTTTCTTCCTTGAAGGCAAAAATGCCTTTCTGTTTTCTCCTCTGTGATAACTGATGCACAGCTCTGAAGAGAGCTGCCCAGCCCTGTGCACTAGCTCCTCTTGCCAGCTCCTAAATTTCTGCTTAGATTGTTTAGTGTGTATGTTAAATATGTGTGCACAGACAAAGAGATCGGGATGTTCTGAACTGTTTGTGAGGAATCAAATAACCACAGCATTATAAAATAATTTAGGTTGGAAGGAGCCCCTGGCAGCCTAGTCCAACCCCCTGCTCAAAGCTGTTCATTTCAGATCAGGCTGTTTAGAGGTGTCTGATCAAGTTTTGAACACCTCCAAGGCTTGATTGAGCTCTTGCATATTCTTTAAGCCAGTTCCACTCCTCCTCATCCTCCTCCTCCTCCTCCTTCCCCTTCCCCTTCTTCTCCTCCTCCTCCCTCCCTCCCTCTCCCTCTCCGAATTTAGGATGTTCCAGATGTTTGTTGTATTTTGTACTATCACCATTCAGCTCAGCAAAGAGACAAGCTCCATCTTCCTTCTATCTTCTGATCAGATAGGCATAGACAGCAGCAAGGTTTCCCCTTTGCCTTCCCTTCTCAGGGCTGAAGGGACTCTGCTCTCACAGCCCCTTCTTGCACCCAGCCTGGGTGCCACTGGCATTGTTGCTCCAATAGGCAACACCTGCTCATATGGGATCAAACTGGTGTTTGCTGATGCATTTCCACAGAAAGGAAAGGATCAAGGGCACCTTTGTGCTTCTGATGGGGTCCTACCAGGACCTTTGTCCTGGCCCTGTCTCTCAATTTTCTGAGTTCTCTGTGTCAGTCTCCAGTGACAGAGGTGTGGTAACACCACTTTCTGGTGTCCTGGTTCATGTCACCATCTTAGGAGTCCAAAATATCTCATGACAGTGTGTCAGAGCAGTTGAGTGATTTGCTCCTCACTTTCCTCTGTGTGATGCTGTGCAGACCGAGTGTAAAAAAATGAAAATATAGCAGTTTTTTTCTTAAGGTAGGAATGTGGCAGCTGAGCAAATCTATCTTTTTCCAGAGATGCAGTGAAGCTTTTGGATCAAAAAGTACCACAGTCCTTAAGAGTCAAGTGTGACTCTCTTACTGTGAATAAAAATAGTGGAAATTTACATATGTTGCACCATCTGTTTTCTTTTTTCCTTTTACTGTTTTTTTTTTCCCTTTTAATAAAAGTGGCCTTACTTATTGTCTTCTGCATGCTCTGGAATGTGGAAATACTACATCAATGCAACAATGACAAGTATGAGTTTGAGGCAGGAGAAAATTAAAGATATTTATCAAAGTATTTTCATCTCTTTGGAGAAAATTGTTGTTGCTGAGTTGCCACACTACCTGAAACAAGCTCTTGGTGGATTTAAGCAAAATATTACAAGTATCACATTCTCTGTTTTCTGTTTAGCTTGTCTTCTTGGGAAATAACCAGGCTTTTATGGTTATTTTAGATAATGGGTTTTTACCCTTCATTCCACTATTAGCATCACGTTACTTATAGAAAGACATCTAAAGAGGAATGGTTTTATTCAAAGCTTGTTTTCTTTCTAATATCTAATAGCAAGTATCAAGTGTCTCAATGCTATGCCTAAACCATCTAGCAACACCAAAGCAACAGCCGAGTTTGTTCTGAATTCAGTGCTTTGTCAGCAAATAAAATCTGTTGTGACTGGCCTTGGTGCAATACACACAGCTGGATAAAGCACAAGGTGCTTTCAGAGACCACCTGAGAGATGTGGGGATGTCAGGGGGCAGAAGCAGCTCTGCAGACCCTTCCTTGTGTTCCCTGTGGAGAATGTAAAAATGCTGTGTCAGAGATGCTCAGCTGGATGCCTGTCCAGCTGTCAAAACAGAGGCAGGGTCCCCTGGGTTCTGCAGCAGCAGTTTTGTTTCCTCTTTCAGCACAATAGCCTTGGCATTGCCCTCACTTAGCATCACTTCTTTACCCAAGTACTCCCAGGCACAAATAGGCTTAATTTCTAATTTATTTATCAGAACAAAGGAGAAGGTGAAGGTCCTGTCACTGGAGTCCATGCTAGGCTGTTTGGTCAAACAGCCTAGCCCAAAGACCAATATTTTTTTAAAAATACTTCTATGAAAGCACAAACCAAAGAATTTTCTTCTGTGCTACATTACTAAGTGTGCTACTTCTCTAGTAACATTCAGGAATGGGAGCAGTCTTTTGTCACCTGGTTTATGGAAATTGGAGGTGTTTGTGAAATCACATGGAATTATGGGAAAACTCAGGTTGCAAATATTCTAGATGATGGACTGCAGACATGGAAATGGAAGCTTGTGGGACCTGAACTCCCTGACAGTGCCTGCCCTGAGCTGAAAATACCAACTCACTCAAGCTATCTGCACTTGGACTTCACTAGGCCAGCACAGGCACAGCTTGCCAGGCTGATTTATGGTGTTTGCTGTGCCAAATCCACCTGATCTGTTCTTGAAATTGGTCTGATCCTGGGCCTCAGCTCAATAAGCTGTTCTATACTCAGATAATTCTGCAGAGAACCAGAGATGTCTTGTGCATCTATAATACATGGAGGACTGGGAGCTGGCTCTACTTTGGTAAGATTCAAAGAATTGTTATATGGAAACAGTTTAAATAAATGTGTAACTGCTTTGAAGGCTCCTTCTTTAAAGATGCCAGTCATAAAACCAAAAATTTTTAAGAACTTTTATTAGATAAATGCTAAATTCCCCTGCAGTGGACATGCTGTCTTCTTTCAGAAATGCCACTTGGAATTGGTTTCTGAATTGGCGCCAGTAAACTTGTATACCCTGGGACATCTCTAGCATGTGAACTAGCATTTCTGATTGTATTACTAAGCTCAGATTAACTGGCTGTCTATGAACAGCTGTCAAACCCATTTCACAAGTGGTGAAGTGAATAATTCCAACAAGGATGCAAAGACTGGCATGGAAGTGGAACACAGCCACTGCCAGCCTCTCTGCATAGTTTCGGGGCATCACCAGTTTTCTTTGGTCGTGGGTTGCTCACAAAGTATAGAGTTTACAGCAGCCAGAGCAGACATTTTAAAGTTACAGTGATGAGTAAAAAGACTGATTTTGATACCTTGTTTGGTTGGAAAGGGGAGGCTTGCATTTTTTAGTACAGCAATAAACAAATGCAGAACGTGGGAGAAGATGACTCAGAAAACACCAGCATAGTCTGATGTTTGTATTACAACATAATAAATGGGCTGTTTTATAAGTATTTGAATGCACATAGACGGAATGCAGATGAACCTAATAAAATATTCCTAATCACTGGATGACAGCCTCTCTGCAAGAAAGAAAAATTGATCACCTCACATGGAAAAGGAGATGTATCTTAATTTTGTGGTGTTCTTTCCACGTAGAAAGGATGATATTTAAGATTCTCTTTTTTAATAAAGTGCTGGACTTTCTGTCAAATGGCACTTTGTAGAACTCAAGCAATTAAATAAATGCTTTCTTTGTGAGAAAATATTTTTGGATTGGGGGTGTTCTTCTGGAAATTCAGATATTGATTAGTTGTTTTTTTGAAAGGTGAAAAATAGAAACAGGAAGGATTAAGATTAGAAATTGTGATAGTGGAGCATGGGGCTTTTATGCAGCTTCCATTAATACCTTAAAACAGAAACCTGAGTCAACAAAAAATGTGTCAGCATTTTGGAGCTAAATCAGGTTTATAAAGAAAGGAATTATTTTTGCAATTACTTTGGAGACAATAGATAGTAGACCTTATATCTCAACAGGAGAGCTTAACTATCTAATGCTCCAGATAGCTACACTGTTTTTTCTGAGTTCTCTTTCTTTCACCTTAAAAGATTAGAATTATTGCTCCTGCCCAAACTCAAATGTCTTTTATAAGGATTTTAATTGCATTCTCCTATTTGAATCCCTTTGGGTTTTTATCCATGTAAAACAATTTAAAAATCGATTAATATTTTTATGTCATATTGTTTGAGCTTAATTTATTTAAATGCAGTAAAATTTAAGATAGTTCTTATTTCTCTAAAGGGGCAGACTTAATTGAGGAGAGTGGTTGAAATTAGCATTAGCTAAAATTATGACAATGATACTGATGATTTATGACAGAAGAACATTAAATATTTTTTGTCTTCAACTAACATTTCTTTAGTAATATCCCCCTGAAGGAAATGTAATCAGACTTCAAGCTGTTTCACTAATTCTTTTGTACAGAGTCTGGGATGCCAAAGGATTTCACCCAGTGCAGAGTGGCTGGAGTGTCTTTCAAGCTGTGATAAATGTGTTGAGTTTTAATACCACTTATTTTACTTCTTGGGCTCATTGGCTACATTAATATTGCACTCATTGCTATTACTAAAACTTGTGATGGTAATAAATTGAGAGAGCATGACACAAAAGTATGCATAGCTTGACTTTATAGTAGTTTCTTTTATTTTATTGTAGTATTTCTTCAAGAAAGTTTGGGAAAATATATAGATTTAATTTCTCATATCTTTTAAACATGTACCTGATATATATTATTTTCTATTTTAGCTTAGCAGTTGTATTCACCACAAGTTACGTGTGTTAGAGAAAACAAAACTCACTTCTAAATTCAGCTCACAAAAGCTGGGTTCAGTTAAAAACTGGCCTTGCTTTGACTCAATGATGCCATAAGGTCACTTCCAGCCTGATTTATTGTATAGTTTAGAGATTTCAGTGCAATATCAATATAGATCCCTTAGGTTTATTAATTCACACATGATTAGGATTTGCACTTTGCCAGAGCAACTTTAACACTGCGTATCATATCACTAAAGACAAACATTTCACTCTGAGAACTATCCTTTGCTTTCAATTACAGAATACATTGCTATTGATGTAACACCAGTGCTATAAAGTTCATTTATATCTTTTTCAGATCATTCTTTTTTTCTCTATATATACTATAAACTCCTAATTGCCTTTAGAGATCCCTGAAGACCCAGAAATTGCAGAAGAATATTATAAAGATGAGTTTGAATCCTATTCAGAGGACAGTGAAGAGGAGGAAGATGTAGAATTGTCATGGACAGTCTCTAAGACAAATCACCAGGTAAAAGTGACCTTTGAGAACCCCGTATACACTTGATGCTCATTTTCCATGAGAAAACTGAGTTCCTTCCCAGAACTTGTTCTGCTGGCATTGCTGATTTTTTTTTAGGAGTGTGTGTATTTATATCAATACCATGAATTAATTATATGCATATTATAAGATATTGATGAGAAAGATTTTTGCATTCCTTCAAGAATAAAGGTAATACTGCCATGAATGCCTTAAGGTAGATCATTGTCAGAAACCATTCTTGTAACTCTAAAACACTCAGAGTAGGATCTTCTCAAATGCCAGCTATGATTTAAATTAAATTAAAGCTGAAGGTATACTTCAAGCATAATATCTATGTTCCAGCTCTAATTCCCAGGCAAAAATAGTCACCTCTAGTTCCTGCCTGTATTAAACATATTTTCTAGGACAGCGTGATGAGTGATGAGCCTAAACAGCCGCAAGACTTGTTCAGCAAACCTGTAGACTTTTCTACCCCACTGAAAGTGTCAGTGAAGAGAAAACTTATTGCTGAAAGGCTTAAAGTAGCTTTATCAGTTAAGGCTGCCACAAGAAAGTTAGGGATTGCAGTGTGAAGGTTGAAGATTATTGCAAAAGGCACCTAATTTAGATCTGATCAGAATGAGCTGAGATGAATCTTGTCTCCAGTGATCAAGTCTCAGTGAAATCAATAAACTTAAGTGCCTAAGGCAGTTCTGAAAATGGATCTTCCTAAGGCATTCAGGAACTATCAATTTCTCCCATGGGCCTCCAGTTTCAAGCATGGCCTGCAGTGCCTCTGAATGATACTATCTGGTTCTGCCCAGAGACAGTAACTTTATTCTGTGATCATGTGCAAAGTTTGCAGAACAGGGTGTGATGTCTTCTGCATTTCAGGGAACCGGCCAGGAAGACTAATACTTTTCACTGAATTGTAAATACCTTGTGGTTTTTGAAAAATTTGAACTAATAGCTTCTTTGAGATGTAGTTTTTAAGACAAAAATAAAGTGTGAGAAATCAGAACTCTACTTCTTACTATACTAGCAGGGGATCCTAAAATTGTCCCACAAGTAAAACTTGAAGTTTACTCAGAAACAACTCCATTCAATCCAGACATGTCCCCCTAACTTTCAAATTAAACACACAGGATGCCTTAAAATTCAAGAGCAGTTTGTGATCTAAAGAAATTGTTATTCAATTGTAAAACATTGGATTATCTTAGACAATAATTTTTAAAAGTTTGCTGTATTTGTGCTTACCCACAACACATAGACATGCAAAGAAACCATTGCCCAGAAAGTCTACCACAAGGTACTCTTGAAAATCAAATTACTCATTTTCATCATTGAAATTGCTCATTTTCATCAGACTCTGAGACAATTTTTCTTTTTTAGAATGCCTTTTGAAATTTTCATTCAACTTTCATTGATGGTATCATTAAGTGTCAATCAGTAGTGGTTTTGAACAGGCAGACTGCTGCTTAGAATTAATGAAGGGCAGAAGACAAAAATAGATTTCTCAGTAATGCAGAATAAATTAGGTGTTGGCATTCAGATGTGAGCTGCAACAATCCCTCATGTTGGACTGACTAAAAATCCCATAATAAGAACCAGCATGGTGGGCTGGAAGAGCCATCCCACTGGCACCCCATTGTCTCTGTCACCTTAAGATATTCAATAAGTGTGTTTCTGGCTATTGACACAATTACCTTTTCTATTTTTTGGGGAGTGAAAATAGGCAATTTTTGCTTTCTCAAGTGAAAAATTCTGCAGTAAATCCGAGGTGAAAGCAGACTGAACATACCTGTGCAAATCTGAACATCTTTGTCTGAACTCAGCAAACAGAAGGGTGTGAGGGGAAGAAAGCAAGCATTATTAGGGAGTAAACATCTAATGCAGGTTGGATGGAATACACAGAAAGGTCCCTCTTTAGTTATTATAAAGGGATTTAGAGTTATTAACATGCACACAACACCTTCCTTTGGATATCAATGGTTGTGTGAGATGAATCCCACTCAAAGGTAGGTGGGATCATGCTCAGTATTAATAAGAAGCTTCAAATCCTACCAGAATAGCAAAAATTTGCTTCTGCAGTCATTTACTTCATACCAAAACTCCTACTTCTATTTCTATGATGGTATTCATACTCTTAAACCCTTTCTTCAAAGATACCTTAAACCAAGCTTTTGGAGGTGTGTGCTAAAAAGTCATCCCACAGCAACACAGGGGCTAGTAAGGTAATTTCTGCAAATCTCTTAAATTTCCAATCCTAAGATTGCTTCACTCGTTACTTCTGTGCAGAGAGGGCAGAAATGCTGCACCTGGTGGTGCTCTCTGGTGACCCCATTATTTGAAACAAGGATTAAAATAATTTCCAATGTTCATGCAGTAGCATGGGGTCAGCAAAGTCATCTTTATGAACAACATATTAAGGTGCAAAATGTAGAAAGGGATATGAGCTATTTATTCAAGCTATATTAGGCCCCCAAAGATGTCAAGACACACTGAGAAGTAGCAGCCTCACATGGGATGTAAGGCCACTTAGGAAGGTAGAGTTAGGCACTGAAACACTTTAATTTTAAAGGTTTAGGGTGGGAGCTAAGACCGCCTCATGTTGACACGTTTCAGTACAGCCTATCTGGTTTCAGATACATTTTCCAGCACTGGAGTTTAGTGTCCTTTGTTCCTTTCTTTTGGAGCAGAAATGCACATTGGCAGATTTCAAGCAGCAATTTGCCAATTACTTTTCCAGACCTCCACCTCTTCAAGCCAGTGGTTCTTTTCCACTTGTTTTTTCAATAGGAGAACCAGTTTCTAATCAGGGAGAAATCATAAAAAATAATGACACACTGTTTTTAAAAGCATTTTAATGCTTTAAAAAACAGTGTGTCATTATTTTTTATGTTAAGCTGCTTTTAAAAGCAGCTTAACAGAAGTTTCATCTTGAAAAGTTAGTGTGCAATGAAGCTTCCATTGGCTTTGATTTAGCTGAGATGCTGGTGGATGCTCTTTGCTGCAGTTCATCACCATGCTCTTAGTGGATTTCTCAGTGACCATAATAACAAATTCACCCTCTTCACTATGACTAAGTCTACTACTGTGGTGCAGTAGGTTCCTATTTTCAAATTCCAAGTTGCTTCTGAGATTGTCAAGCCAGACAATCAGCTGAGATAAATTATCATAGCTCCAGCAGCTCTGAGTGTTCTGTGTGCTGTGACCCCTGAAATGCTCCACTGGATTCCTAACACATGTTTTGGCAGGCTTGTGGCTGTTAGAAATGGGGTTATTTGCTCTGAATCTGGAATACGCAAGCATTCACCCACACTGGTGCCTGTGCATGGGAGTGCCTCTCTTCTGGGCATCTGTCACAGTCCCTTGTCCATTCTGTAGGGCTCTGCTTTCTCTGAAAAAAAAAAAAAAAGAAAGAGAGAAAGATTAAAGAAATAGATTAAATGAAACAGCTAAACTCTCTTCCAGTGTTAAACCCAAGTGGGGAAAGGATAGAAGGATAGGAGTGATGAAGAAGTGAAAATATATCTTTTGCCTTACAGCATAAAGAGAAGAAACCAGCTTTGTTGTCATAATCGGATAAATATGATGTCCTGTTGTGAGATGTCAAAGGTTTGGGAATTTCAGGCTTAATCCCATTTTAAAAATGTTTTAAAAAGGTTTTATTAAAGCAATAATGTTGTATATGGTTATTTACTATGGTTTGCCTATCTGTCTGTAGATTTGTGGTTAACTGTTAGTGATAATAAAAGTAAAACTAATAATGAAATAATAATAGCAGAAAATCAATATAACTTTTTCATTTTGAATGAAAAAGATTTAATGAAATCTTTTTAATGAAGTCCTAATAGTTATTTTTTTTTAGAAGTACAGAGAAATGATATCTGTGATACTGTCTTAATTCAATATTCAGTATGTGCTGTGTATATTAACATAATGAATGCATTCCCTGGCATTTCCTGGCTGCAGAACTGGAAACGAAACACTTGTGCTGACTTGATCCAATCAGGACCCCACAGGCTGCTCCAAAAGGGGAAAGAGGCTCCTTTGAACCTATGAGATTGTGGGTTAGCTGTTGTAATGGCTAACCAAGAACCTGATTCCTGCCTTGCAAACCTCAGCTAAACTAGCAGAGCCTGTTTCAAATATAAGCCCATACAGCAGCTTGGGGTGAAAGAATAGTTAATTTATGCTCACCCCTAACAGCTCCCACTTGCATCAAAAGATCCTTAACCAGTGCCAACAATTATTGCTGTCCTATTTAGGAGTGCTGGCAGTTCCTAAATTGAGAAATTTAGAATGGGCATTTTAATAAGATCACAGAAGAGCATAAAACAGATTGTCCATTGTAGAAGTGGAGGTCAATAGTGTTTCTTTTTATTCCATTGTTTTCAGTCTTAAAGGCATAGAGTGCTGACTGTTTTTTAAAAATACATATTTTTGACATATTTTTAAAAAATAGATATTTTGGACATATTTTTTAGCAAGGTCGAGATTTTGACTGTCAGTTTTAAATAGTCAAGAACTGCTGTGTTTTTAAATGTGATATGGCAGCAGCTTCTGCACACTCAGAGTCCAAACTCTTCTTGGACTGTCATAAAACTGTGATGTTCTTCCTGGACAACAATCATTGCTTAATTGCCAGAACTTTAAATTTCATCTGTGTACACAAACAGCATTTCATATGAATGATATCGTGGCAAAACTGTCAGCCATCTGTTTGGTAGCAGAACACTTGAAATATAAAAATGTTAAAATCTCTTCTTAATTAATTTTTTTTAATTAGTTGTTGTTACTAGACATGTAAGTAGATGCAATTACATGAAAGATAGGTATTAATTTGCTGTGAGCAGCTATCATAAACATAAAAATTTTTGGCATCAGTAGAAAGTATATACTTGCCTTTTTCAATGTAATATTGTTTTTGTTTTTCCAGGACTAACTGTTGATAAAATGCTGGTATATTTTCACAGACTGCACACCACCCTCCACAGTAAATATATCTCCTTTAAAATCCATGCACAGTTGTTTTAAACACTCGTGTTCTGCAAGGAATCTGACTTAAATTGTGGTTTGGTTATTGCATCATTCCAAAGCCTGATGTTTTAGGAGAAGAAGACATAGAAAATGTCCTGGGCAGTGTAACTTCTTTATAGTTTAGTCTTGACACTTACTGATGTGATATCCTCTATGTTTGTGGGATGGTGCCTCTGCAACACAGTGTTTGTGTTTAGGTTTGTGCTCACACTAATGCTATTCCTATTTCTATTATTCACAGGACAGTGATATGGAGGCAATGGTTGAGTATTTGGAGAGTGTCCTGAATAGCAGATCATTGGGTAAGATGATGGATCCTCTTTAGATAGCAGCAGTTATTAGCAGTCGGTGTGCATCACTGTCCAACTATTTTCATTTTGCAACAAAATGACTCAAAAAATGTGATCCCTTTGAAATTGGCTTCCTTAATCTACTGCAAAGAAGTACAACTATGCCAAAAGAAAAGGCATAGAAAGTTAAGTGCTTCTTTTGAAAACAATAAAACCATAAAGCATGATAGTCAGAAGTATAAAATGTTATTAAAAAAATTTTAAAACTTGGCTACTGTCATTTTTTTCTTCAGAGGAAAATATTTGAGGATGTGTAAGCTATTTTATAGTTTTAAATCCTGGTAACAATAAGAGAAAATGAATTAAAATATTTACTATTTTAAAAATTATGATCAAGGTTTGGATAATACTTATTTATATAAGAGTATCTCATTACAGGTACAAAGAAAAGAGTGAGAATGTAAGTTAGTAATTTAATCCTAAAATCTCTGGCAAAATATTGCCTATAGATTTACAGTTGGAAAACCTGGGTATTTGTGGTCTACTTAAAAGCTAAAAAGAAAACTTATGAGAAAGAAGGCTGTTTACTGCGTCTGTCACAGTCACTGTCCTCAGAGCCACCAGGTGGGACTGTGCCAGCAGCAGCCTGAGCATGATTTGCATGAGAAGCCAGCTGAGCTCCCAAAGGCTCCCATGGGAGCTGCAGCCTCGTTTAGCTGCTTTGTTTGCACTCATTCAGTTGGGATAAACCTGACTTGGGATTATCTAAAACCACAACACTCCTAGGAAGTCCTGCTTCCAGAGGCTCTTCCAGTGCTGAGCTCTGGTTCACCCCTGCTTGTGAGCCTGGGCAGATGGGAGGAGAGAGCCAAAGAAGAAGGATGAAAGGGAGTAATCAAAGTTGTTGCCAGATCACCTTCTGGGTCACGTTCACTGGCCACCTTCTGGGTCCCATGCCAGGTGATCCTCAGGACTGAAGGAAGGAACATTTGCACCCAGTTTCTCTTCACACTTACAGAGAACCTCCTATCTCCAAATTCTGCACTCATTTATGCATTTGCAGCATCACTGTCAGCAATGGGTTTGCAGAAGTTGAAATAACAAACAAATTTTGCTCTGTGCTTCAATATCCCTTCATTTAATAAAGAGAGGAATTGCCTTGAAGGTTGGTGAGAACAAACAAGCATATTAGCCTAAGACAAACAGTGGTGTTTTAAAAACAATCTTAGTATTAGAAACTCCCTTATCTTCATCTTTTCCCTTCATTATTAGGGACAAGAAGATTACTTTTTAAAAATTGTAATATTGAAGAATAAATTGTACTTTTATCACTAAAAAAATTTCCCACCAGTCTGTGCTGAAACTTACAGGCTTTTTTCAAACTGGGCAGTAATTAGGTATGATTTTCTCCAAAGAAATATATGCAATGATAATAAGAGTCAAATCTCCAGGTTCCCTTTTATCTTTGTATGCCCAGTATCACTTAGAAAGTTCAAACTTTCATTATTCTAAGTTCTTCCAAAATCAAGCTACACACCTGCAATTTGGGTCATTTTAATGTGTTTGCTAATGTTCATTTATACCTTGTGTATTCTTCACTGGACTCCAAATTCCCATTGCATCAAAATTTTCTGTATATAGTGCATTTTACCTAGGTTAGATACTTGCTGTCTTTTTCACCCTAAAGCTAGTTGTGTCCCCTTCCAGGTCTGCATTTCCTTCACTAACCACTAGCACATGGGTTTTACCCATGGCATTGCCAGTACTAGCCAGAGCCTCCTTTCTCGACATCCCATGCCTGTAGTTTTTCACATCTCATCTTTTGTTCCCACTTTTCAAGCCATCTGCTGTTGTACCAGGCCTGTACTTCTCCACATTAATTGAATTAAGTTAGTTATAAATATGTCTTTCTACACAGAATACTGCTTATCCATCTAAAAAAGCAGGTTGTATCTTACAAGAATAACTGGAAATAAAACAAAACAGCCCACTACATAGTAATTCAAGGAACTGCTGCTATAGGTTAAGCAATTCAATCAAAATTTCCCTCAGGACAAGACAAGATCAGACAAAGCCTGAAGCCTTGCAGACTTAGTTCCAGGTGTGTGGCCTGGGGCAAGCAGTGGCAATACCATATTGCTGGGTTACAGAGCTACAACAGAATTATAATGGCTGCTCCTGAAAACAGTATGGGTTTCATGGCAATAATACGGCAATGGAAGCAGGAATCTGGCCAGGACAGAATTTCTTGTGGTATCTTTCATTATTAAAGTAATACAAAAAGATTATGAGTCATTTCAAGCAGTTGTTAGAGAATAACTAAGAAGAAAAACACTAGAAGTTTTTTTTTTTTTTTAATGTCAGCAAAGGCTGTGATATAAAGGATGCAATAAATATAAATTGTATTTCAACAGGTGGAATTTGTTTAGTATAAACCTCAGTGTTTATAAAAGGACTTGGGAGGTAACTGAGTTTTCTCCTCAAGAGGTCCCAGAATCACTCCAAGTACAAGAGCTTTTGTGGTACACAGTTTCTTTTGTGTTGTCTATAAAGGTCCATGTGGAGTGTGTTTGAAATAAGATAGGCTGTGCTGATAAATTGAACAATTGGGAAGACCCCAGAAAAAACTGCAGAAGATAAGGGAGTTTGAAAAACTCATTTTAAAATTTAGTAAATTTGCCTGGCATTAAGGGAGAGAAGGTTAGGGGGAGTTGGGTCACTTTGTATTGTTTATGAAACTGGAAAACACATCTGTTTCTAATCTTTTATATCTTGTACAAAAAGGCATTGTAGGATCTCATATGTAGAAGTGAAAGGTAAAGAAAAGAAGTTTGTGATTCAGTGGAGATGACAGCTTCACAACTCCTCATGGCTTATGAAGAGATGCAAAAGATGTGTATCACCTGTTCTTTGGCCATTAGCAGAAATGTTTGTAGGAATGCCTTTGGACCATAATTTATAAAAACTCTTACCAGATAATGCACCTATGAATAAATTCCTTTCTCTACAGATCCTCAGTGCAAACCTCAAACTGGTGCTCTATCACCTGAGAGGACAAAGATCTTTTGCCCTTTGCCCTGTGTTGTTTCTGCAATACTGGGTTAGACACTGGGAGACATTGAAATACATTTAGAAAGCCACAATATCTGGTTTTGAAAAGACAGTGCTCTTGTTGTTTCGTTTGATTTTGTTTAATGGATCAAGAATGATATATTGGATAAAAAATGCAAATAATTATCTGGTAACTTTTTGCAGAAGCATAGTTCCTTGTTGTGTGTGGATATGTGGGCACACAAACTGCCTGAAGCTGGATGCAAAATACATGGTTAATCAAGTAACTGCTTCTAAGAAAGTACCTTTGATGTAGAAGTTGGTATGGTTATGAATCACCCCAGAACATTTGTTGTGGTGTGCTGCAGCACCAAGGTATCAAGCTCTTAGCAGTCTTCACTGAGAACTCTTTTTTTTTAATGACTAACCACACCTTTGCAACATCCTAAAATATTCAGTCTGTGCTGTGTTGCAGTAGCCAAAAAATCATATTAAATGGAGAGAAAGATATAGAGTTTGCATGTAGAGACTAAGTTTTTCTTGGCCAACTGCCAATGTGTAAAGTAGACAAAATTTGAATTATTTAGCCAGGAATCCCAGGGAAAAAAACCCAACAAAGCAAACCCAAACCCCAAAACAAACAAGAAGGATGTTTTTAATAATGAGATGTCAGAGGAGAAGGAAATATTGCAGCAATAAATATACCAAATTCGCTACACAAAAAGAATATGCTGAGCACTTACTACAGTGATATATCCTGTAATAATAGTAATGCCAGAATTTATCTGGTGCCTGTGGTTAAGTGTACTCCTTTTTAAGAGACTGCAAGGTTTATATTTTCCTTAGGTCACTGGTGCTCAGGGCATCAATTTTTAATTGGTTTCAAAGCAGCAAAGCCCTACATCTGGACCTTAATACTGGGCTAACTGAGAGAGGAGCCCACTAAGTCACAAGCACTGCTTTGCACAGCACCTGGGATTTCCTCAGAGCTGTCCTGAGGATAACTGAATTTTCCAGAGCTGCTGAAGGAGTTGAATGCTTACAGACTCCATACAAAACATATGGATATGCATGTGCACTGTTACAGTAAACGATCAGGAAATGTATTAATGGGTGAAATAAGTGGTTGCCAGTAAGAACTGTGCTTGTCATTTTTCATCTTTTAAACTACATTAACTATACCTGAGTTGTAATACTTGGGCATCAGATAACTCCTAGCCATTAGGTATAAGATAAGCTAGGAGAATGTTTTTAAATGTGCAATTGTTTGTCCATCCTGCAAATGGAATCAGGAATCCATTTCTTCTGTGGTTCCAAGCTTCTGAATCCAGCAGATGCTCACTGTGATTCAGTAGGATCACTCACAATGGAAAGTTTTAATCTCAGTATTCAGATGGATGTGATCAGGGTCTAGAATCATGTAAGGCATAGGAGCTTAACTGTTGGGAGAGCCATGATTACACATTCCAGGGAAGCATTTGGTGTTCTCTGGGGGTGTCTATATCAGCTCATAGAGGGAGGGGAGCAGCAAGCTGCCTCTGGCTGCATGTGATCCCTGTTAATGCAATCCAAACTAAGCCAAACACCAGCTGAGTCCAAGCCAAAAACCCCTGGTAGGAGGAGAGTGTGTGCTCAGTTAGACAAGACATTGTGTTATCTTGTTTGACTTGTGGCTTGTTCCTACCCTGTGCAATGCCCTCCCATGCCTGTTCAGAACTTGGGTCCTGTGTGGCACAGCCCACACATTTACGCCCAGATATATCTCCTTTTTTTGGGCAGTGTAATCCTAGTGCCAAACAATTTGCAAGAAAAGGCTAAAATAGCTGCTTTGTTAACTTAACAAATTGAAAGCTGAAATAGGATTTTTTTTCCAATTATGAAGAAATGAAAGGTGTGGTATTTGCTGGGTCCCCAGGATAAAGGAAGACTTGATGAATCTGACTCCGTGTTCTTAGAAAGCTAATTTATTATTTTATGTATTATATTATATTAAAGAATGCTATACTAAAACTATACTAAAGAATAGAGAAAGGATACTCACAGAAGGCTTAACAAGATGCTAATTAAAAATTCATGACCTCTTCCAGAGTCCTGACACAGCCGGATGACGATTGGTCATTAAGTAAAAACAGTTCACATGTTGGATAAACAATCTCCAAACCACATTCCAAAGCAGCAAAACACAGGAGAAGCAATCAGAGAATTATTGTTTTCATTTTTCTCTGAGGCTTCTCAGCTTCCCAGGAGAGGAAATCCTGGCAAAGGGATTTTTCAGAAAATATGACAGTGACATGAAAGGAATTTGCAAAAGGGAAGTAAAGAACTGCATAAACCAAGGGAAGGGACTGGCACAGGAGGAAATTGAACATGAACTACTTGCCAGAGAAATTTTATCAGGAAATAAGAGATTTTAGCCACTAGCTCCCAGTGAGGCTTTGAAATTGTCTTTCAATGGGAGCAGTCAGGGCAAAAAGTACATAAATTTCTTAGGAAAACCACAGACTTGTATGATGGGATGACTACATGAAATTGCAGCATATTTGAGCTGATAAGCCTGACAGTCCTCTGTGATTCAGCACTTCTGTGTTCCTGTGGACAAGGGCCTCAGTGGTATGTGAGCCCTAGGTCCTGGAATATTGCAACAGCTCACAAGGCCTGCAAACAGACAGAGTGGGTATGTGTGTTTATGCATGTATATATTTCTTACACATACATATGTATTTACATATACAGGTATGTTTTTATATATATATATATATGAATGTATGTATATGTATATATATTCATACATAAAAGGAGTACCTTTATCTGAAGGAGAAACTGATGTGGTAAGATAAATACTTCCAGTTTACAGTAATGATCAAGCTCAAGGAGAGACTTGCCTGTTAGGAAGAATGTTCTTGCTCAAAGTTAAGTAAAAAAACAATAGAAGAAAATGCATATTGTCTAAACAGATTTAATTTTCTTGGATATTTATCCATCGCAGAACTTTTTCAGGTGATTGTCCTTTCTGTTGTAATTCCTTGTGCATTCCTTGTTATTACAATTCTGGTGCCTTTAAGCTATAAACCTATTTGTCCCTCAGTAAGGAATTGCCCTTAATGTACATTTAATAATTTAATTCATCTTTAATTAATGTGGCACAGCCTTGTGAGAAACACGAATTGTCTTCCTCCTTCTGACTGCCCTTGATTCTGCAATAGAGCTCAGGGGATGAAGGTGAATAAGGTTGTGTGTCTGTGCATTGATTTGTAGGCTCGAGGACTGTCACCAGAGTGTCTCCAGGGGTGCCCCAGGGATTCAGAGCTCTCAATGGCACAATGGCTGAGACCAAGCTGAAACGCATGAGGGAGTAAGTAGCATATTTATGTGTTACCAATGTGCAGGCAAAGAATATGGGTTTGGAAAACTGCAAAGCACAGCAAATAAAACCCAAAAATCCCATCAACAAAAAGAAGTGGATGATAAGGTGTTTAGAGACTTGCCTACTTGCCTCCAGAGAGGATGAAAGCTGACCCTTACTTCTGATTGTTTTCTTGTAAGCTGCGCAATCACTGACATCCTTCCAGGATCCAGTTTGCCTTCCCTCCTGTCAGTGTCATTCTGAATTTCACTTTCTTTATTAGCACAGCCCATGCCCACAAATCACCTGCAGATGTACACATTACCACCATGTTTGCTCCTTCACTTGCAATTCATTTTTGCCTGGAATGAAAAGTAAGTGGGTTTGTTTCCCATGGTGATATAATGTTTTAAACCAAACAAAATTGCTGCTGTTGGCTGGGATTTTCAAATGAGACAGCGGGCAGTACATGGGCAGTTCCCTTTGAAACTCATTGTCTACTTGTTTTCAGCATTGCTGAAATCCCAGCTTTATATAAACCTTTTTATAAAGGTTTCAGTGTCTTAATAAAATGAAGGTCTGTGCTTCCTTTCTAGAATGTACTGGTTAATGTATCTTGAGCTTTTATCTTGACTCAGTCATTTCTGGCCTTCCAAGATTGATTGCATCCTGTTTTAGGTGCTGATCTGATAATCATAGTGATGTGTATTATTTCTGGGATCAAATGTTCTTTGCGATGTTGCAAGATTCAACTGCTGTCAGAATGTAAATTCTTTAAAAAAGGGCAATTTTTCTCCTGTGTAGGTGGACAGTGCCAATAATGTGGTTGATGTTATTGGAATACAAATAAATTCAAACAGTAGATGCTAAGAGTTATTTAAGTGAGCTCTCTGAAGAAAATGAGTACAATTCCAACAACATTGATAGCAATCACTGTTTTAAACAAATCACCATGTACTACAGGAAAATACCATTCACATTTACTCCTGGTAGAAGTTGTTTGGTTTTACAGTATTTCAAGATTCAGCAGCTCCCAAGGTTTCACTTCATGGCTTAGCCCTTACTGTGCAATCAGTCCCAGGTCTCACAGCCTTTCACTTGTACTGCTTTCCGTTCTCATTTCATGGAAACTACTTATAAAAATAAATTAATGCGTTATGTTGTCCCAGCTACTTACAAGGTGAGATTTTTAGTCAAAATGCTCACTAAACTTAGAGATTTCACCTGGTGTTCTCATGGTTTCTGGATAGAACTTAAAATATTTTGACTTCATGGTCATTGCTTTTAGGGCTGAAGTATGTTTGGGTCACTTCTTTAAAATTCTGTTTTTCCAGTGCTGTTTCATGTTTTTCATGGTTTGTTGTGACTCACGTTTTTGTCCTTTCTCCCAAACATAGCATGACTTTTTCATTTTCTGAATATGTACAGATCAGGACTTAATTGCTTGGAAAGTTAAATGTTGAGGAACAAGTCAATGAGCACAATACCCAGCATGTGCATAGTCAAGGGGATCCCTGCAAACTCTGACCCATGGCCAGTCTAAACACAGGGGTTTTCAGTGGTGAGAAGGAGGCACATCTGGCTATGAATCAGTACATAAAGCCACAGCTTCTCTGCTCATCCTTCAGCAAACTTCATATGATGTGTTTTTTGAATGTCATCCACATAACAGTGCCACATAAGCAAGGCTAATATAATTTAGACTTGTGCTATTCAGCTTTACTTGGATAGGTGTAGACTTTTGGGGGGATGGGGGGTGGTCTTCCAGATGACAGCTTCTGATGAGGGAGATAATGTGGGGGATTTGTCTCACTGAGACAAACTGAGTAGCTGGAGTTCCTAAAAGGAAAGAGAAGAGCAGAGCACGGGTGATTATGTGGAGGTGCAGTGAAATCTGTTTGGGTGTCAAGTCACTCTAGAAAGAGGACTGTGAAGTTTTGGGATTTCTACCATTTCCAGATGTTAGGAGCAATAGGTTCTGATGAGGGATACTCCTATGTCATGAGCTGCTCGTAAACAAACTTTGTGCCCACTCATTACAGATGATGTTACTGGCAGAAAGTGTCAGTAGCTCTGATAAAACGGCAGATTCATCTAAAACACAGGGTCTAACAGTGAAAGCACCTTTTAGCCATTTCCAATTGACACGTGAATAATGCTGGCTAGCAAACCACTGTAGCAAGGCAGTCACTTGACAAGATGTTATGTGCTCATTGCTTGAGTTACTGCAGCATGACTCACTAAATGCCTTCTTTGACTTGCTTTGACTTGACAAGAATACTCATGTGAGAGCAAAGCTGTACTAAAATCTTTATGGGACTATTGAAGGAAGCCACTGATATTCTTGAATGTGGTAGGTAGGAGTGCTTGGTCTCCTCCTATTTTAATTGAAAAGAAATGGCTTTTTTATCACTACAACCCCTAAATATTTCCCCTGACTTTTTCTTTCAAGTTACCATTGCACTCTCTGTTCCAGTTGATTGCATCCAGCATCAATGTGAATCTCTGTCCTCTCAGTAAAAGTCATGATAAAATCACCAACTCCAGTGACAACAGTTTCTAGTTTGTTATATTTGGTATCAGAATTCATTATGAAGTTTATCAGAGCAGAGATTTAACTTTACCTTTCAAGCAGAGTTAATTGTCTCCACAAAAATTTCCACTTCAGTGCTAAGCATTTGGATATTGGGATCTGCAGTGTTGATAAGAAATCTCCATTTTTTGCACTAGCTCAAGGTTATCATTATCCTCCTTCCCAGCCCCGTGTGCCAGCAGTGAGAACTGAACCAAATATAGAAATCGGAGCTGCGAGACTCTTATTCCTCATACTGGGTTTTGAAACTGAGGAATCATGTTAGATGCAGGAGGTGGGAGGAGCTATTTCGTGGTATCTTCTGTCCTGGCCACCATCAAAATCTTGTGGTGGTTCCCATCTTGGAGATATGAGGTAACTTGGTGCATGCCAAGTCTGGGAAGCATTACTGCCATGTGCTATCCAGAGCCAAGTTATCTTCATGGAGAGATCCACAAAGACAAACTGTTCAGACTGTTCCACTGATGTTCCCCTATAGAGACTTTCCAACTGTGCATCTCAGAAGAGAGCCACACTGTTCTTCAGAAGCAACTCCTCAAACCAAAGCATTTTCCCCCTGACAGATTAAATTGTAGTAGCACCTATTAATTTTTTCCCCTGAGGTCCATACAAAAAAACTTGCTACAGATAGTTTTGTGCTCCTTTGTGGAGATATCCATGAATATCTGCAATGAGTCATTTTAATAGCCATGAACTTTAATATGCACTTCAGAATTCAATAAAATGTATGGCAGTAGAAGGAAAAGGCTTTTATGCCCCAAATTTTAAGTAAATTAAAATCCTTTAGCCCAGCAGTAAGCACCTCTTAGTCAGTCCCCAAAGTGTTATGCACAGCAGCATACCACCATCAGGAAAAAGACTTCATCATCCCCTGCTGAGTGTAAGTAAAGCAGTCTTTCAGAAGTCATGAAGAAAAAGCATTGGGTGATATTTTTATTCTGCTCCTCTGAATGCTCATAACACTATTGGTTTAGACTCATGAGCAGTATGTATATATGCTTCTTGTGCTTGTGATGCTACCATGAAATGCATAGTTTATCATAAAAATTCACAAATAAAGGTCATTTTGAGGTCATTCAGTAAGCACTAGATGTTCTTTGAGATAAGTAGTCCTGAAATGCTAGAAGTATAGAAGACTTTTTGTACATTTATTTGTGCAAGTAAAAAAAAAATACAGTAAAGAAAGTGTTACTTGATGTAGTATTTCAATTTATGCAGAGTAGACCTTTCTGAGCCAACTGAAACTGGTTTTGTTATTGATGTCATTGAGGGCAGCTTTAGTGAAGACAAAAGCAACAAATACAGAAAAGCTAATTTATTTTTAACAGTTTGATTAAAACACTTATCAGTGACCTTTTGATTGCCATTTACTGTCATGTTGATGGTGTCATGATGTAAACAAGCTTGAGGAATAAGATGTCTTCTCACAGACAAAAGACATATTTGGTAGGGAAATTTATTGACACTGTCTGAGCTGCCACTTTGTTGCAGGTGAATAGAGTACTCTTGAAGGTATTGATCCTGAAATGCTTTTGAGCATTGGATTTCCTCTTACACACACCAGTGTTCTGTCCAACACTCCATTTTCAGGTACTAATTTCTGTCTGGTGATCCCAAGGCATCTTATAGCATGACTATAGTTTTCTGCATCTCATGGGCTAAGCCAAAATTTTACTTACATATCCATTTTCCTTGTCACAGTTTCTCATACCTCATTTTTAAAGGCCAGTCTCAAATGAGTCTACTGAGTTCATTATGGAAAAAAATTAAACATCTTAGTCCATGAGTTTATCTTTCTTTTCCTGAAAATCTATTTTAAGAGAATTGCACCATTATTCTTTTCAATACTTTCCAGACCCAAATTTGAAGAAAGTATTTTGGGTTTGCTGTTTGCTTTAGAAGCAAGTGAGAGCACAGTAAACTCAGCAGGAACTCTGAAAGATTGAACCCTGCCTGTGTGTGGCCAAGCTGGGATATTGGTTCTTGGCTTCTGGCAGGGAGAAGTGAGTGGGTGCTTCTGGCTCAGGAGTCATTGCTGCCCCCAGGCAACGACTGAAAGAGAAAGTTGGAATGGGTAAATCCTGTGCTTTTCCTGCTTAGGAAGAAATAAAGGTGAGTGAGACAGTGTCTGCTGCTCAGAAGCCTAGGAGTCCTCTGCAGCAGAGGCAGCAAGAACTCCTCAAGGCTGAAGTTAGAGCTGATGACCTAATTCCTCAGGCATTTTCCATGAGTCTTCCTTCAGCTTCTTCCCACTGCCCTCCCCTTTCCATGACCAAAATGGGCTGCTTCTCTTGTTGTTGGCACTTTGTTTCTTATGCTGCTCCTCTCCATCCTTCATCTGAGGATGGGAAGAGCACATCACCTGCCCACACCATGATTTCAACAGTTCTCAGCAGCTTTACATTTGTTAGGGTGCACTTTGAAATGAGCAGTGAGAACAAACTTGGTAGTTAGAGTGAGTGTGTATTGGGGCACAATTAAAGTTTGGTGCATTTTTTGGGGATGCTCGTCTATTGCCCATTTCGCACATTACTTGAATCACTCTTACCTCACATTATTATTACCTCAGGTCATAACAATGTGTAATATTTTGTGAAGTTGCTTAGATATGTAAAGAAAACACAGATTTTTTTTTCAGCTTCTCTGTTGAACTGTATGTCATAGATCCATGAGTCATTCTGTTATTCTGAATTTTTAAGGACTTTTTTTTTAAAGTGGACATTAACGCTATGATTGCTTCAGCACTAGAGAGAGTTTTTATTCACTTTGAAAATTGCATTTCAGTAGCAAAACAACTAAAATTTTAAATATAAACTCATTCATTTGAAAATGTCAAGTGGCCCCAAACACTCAAAACATTCAGAGCATTATACTTCTTTTTGTTTTGCACACAAAGCATAGCTTGCCTAGTTTCTCATGCTGAGCATACAGAATGCATAGATTGAGCTGCATAGATTGAGCTGTTCAGATTTCCAGCACCTTGATTTTGTCAATAGTTTGCAAATGCAAAAATGCTTTCATGCAGCATTAATTATATAGTCTGTTTTCAATATGGAACCACTCAAATAATTTTGACACCATTTACTAGTAGTATCATTGCAACCTTGAGAAGTTTGCTTGAGAGAAATGTAGGTAGGGAATTTTCCAAGAGGTTTGATGCAGGAATGACCACAGCTTTCTTTTGAAAGATATTAAGAGTTTGCTTTGTAGGAAAAAAAAAAGTACTAAACTTCTATCTACATCTTTAAATGCCTAAACAGCTCTGTGAAGCTTATTTTTATGCAGACCCAGAGGAAACTGAACACATAAATCTTCCTAGACCTTTCTGAAAATCATAGATTTACTGTCCATAGT
Source organism: Serinus canaria (assembly GCF_022539315.1). Classification (NCBI taxonomy): domain Eukaryota; kingdom Metazoa; phylum Chordata; class Aves; order Passeriformes; family Fringillidae; genus Serinus; species Serinus canaria. The sequence goes on from NC_066315.1 coordinate 43,183,774, forward strand.
TGGTAATTGCTTTTCTTTCTTTCTCTATAGAATGGTGTCATCATGGAATTGTATGGCTCTGCCAAAATGTGAATTTGCCTTTGTCACTGTTTTGTGTTAGGAACTTCTTAAAGAGCTACAGATGTGAAAAGAGACCTGAAAGGAGTTTTGGACTTAATCCACCTAGGTTCAGGCCCCATTGGGAGGATATAGATGTGAACTAAGCCCAAGTGGTTGATGTTCAAAAAACTGCTTTCAAAAAACCTTATGCAAATGGGTATGGGAGCCTTTCTCTGTATATGTTAGTGTCTATTTTTATGTATATGTAAATACATAGAATATTTAAATACATTTAAATATTTGCCATAATTGGATATCCCACATTCCACAGTGGTTAGGGGCTTTTCTTAGCTTTTAAAATGTCTTTTTGATTAGATTGTTTAAGAGTATTTTTACTTTTACTATAACTTTGTATGGGTGTTTAGCATAGCTCAGAGCTTGAATTCTGCTTCACCTCCCTCTGTGGCTCTACAGTACTCAAACCCAGCTGGAATTTCTAGCTGTGAGTAAATTACTGTGGTGTTTGTGATATTTCTATCAAGAATTGTCTCTCTCTGTACCAGCTCATTTCATTAATCTTGCCAATGAAGCACCTTTGAAGCATTGACAAACCTTTTAATGAGACTGACTTATTGCTAACTCAGAAATGAATTGGTTTATGTAGTAACACTTAATAGAATATGGCTGAAGACAATGCTTGGATTGACAAAAATATATATGGTAATAGTATTCTGATTGTTTCATTGAAATGCATAAGTACCTCTTCCTTTCTCTGATAGGTAAATTGTTTGGTTTAAAACTTTGATTTTGGTATGAAATCCTATGTCAGGAGAGACCCCCTCCCAGTATTAAGCCATGTAAAAGGAAATCATTAACTCTGTATTACCACACAGCTGAACAAAGGAGAATGCAGTATTATTCTTAAATTCTTACAAGATCTGCATATAATGATTTACTTTTCAGAGTAAGTACTGTATCCTCACATGCCCACATTCAAGAAGTAGCTGTATATTGTGCTGCTCTTCAGAGACACCTGTCTAAACCAAATGCATTGATAAACAAAGCAAATGTCATCAGGTATGTGTTAAGTGTGCCAGGAATTCCTCCTTGATCTTGGTCAGTGATGCTGAAGGAATTAAACTGATGACTTTTCAAAGATTCTTTGAATGACATGGTACTGTTAAAAATCAGAATGTTGTTTAAAATAGTTGTAGAAAGACTAGGAAATCTCAGACTGTGTATAAAGCTCAGGGAAGTGAGTTTCAGGTGATTCTTCATGGCCACAGTAGAGCAGTGTAATTATCACTCACCCTACTTCATGAAGAATAGCTCTATAGAAGCAAATATATTTCTGCTCTTATTTTTAGTATTTTTAGTAGTAAATTTCTTAATATAGGAAGACTTTGCAATTGCAGTGTCCAGGTTTGATTTAAATGACTGTTTTGCTGTAATTTTTTTTCCTTCTGTGGGAAAAAATGAATAGAAACATGTTTTCTCTTATGATAAAGCACCTTCTAAATTCATAGTAGCTAGAATTCAACTAGCAGCTCTAAATTCTAATTAACACTTCTTCCAAGAGCAGATGTCAGCTTCAATTCCTATTATATAAATTCATTTATCTCTGAATATGAGGTGCATGGAGAATATTATGGTTGATATTTCTTCACCTGTGTGTCTACATGTTTTAATAATAAGATCCTTCTTAACTCATGGGAAAACATGTCTTAAATATGCTTTAGATTTTGCAGGTCTTTGAAGTAGAACATCAGAGAGTTTTGTTTGCAATCAAATTAAGGTGCTTTAATTCAGGAATTACAAAGTAATTACGGATGAATTAGGAAAATTAGCATTGTGTTTTCAAGTGAAGAAATTTTCTTTCAGCAGTAATATGAGAATAGTCGAAGTCCATTGAGGCTTGAAGGTGAAGGTGGGGGCTAATATTAGTAATTTGTATTTCTTTTCTTACTAGCTTTTATATAATAATACTCTCCATTGCCTTTTTTATTTTTTTATAAGACCTTTTCTTAGACTTTGCTATTTTTTTCACATTCCCAAGACTGAACAGCTGTGAGAACTAGAAAAGAGTTGCCCTACCTTCAGAAATAAGTTCCTAAAACCTGGATCATGGAACTTATTATGCCCTTCTCCTAGCAGATCTCAAGGGGTCTTTAAACAGCAACAGAGAAGTAATGCTGCAAATGAAGATTTGAACCCAGAGCCATTTCTTTCAACTGTCAAAGTTTTAATCATCCATAGTCTGTAATGCCAGCAAACCGAATGACAGAAAGATAACTCAGGAGGACAGAGATCCTTTGTGTTCTAACTGAGATAAACCTGTTTGTTTACTGAACCATGAGACGCTGTAGCAGGTATCTTGAGATTTTCTGCTACAGTTAGAAAACAATATTTTGTATGAGACTAAGGATATGTAATTTCCTGATTCTTTTGCAAAGTCATCTCAGGAGATAAATTTAACAAGCTTTTTTGCTGAGATTTGTATCACTACTGGTTAGCTGCTAAGGCCATGGTTGTACTGTTTGAAAGAGAAATATGAGGTTAATAAATTGATGCTTGGAAATGGCATTAATTCAGGGACAAATTATTTTTGGATGAGTCGATGAGAATCCTAGGTAGTACTGCTGGACTCTATGGACTCTTAGCTCCTTGAGTTAGGAAAAACAGAATTTAGAGGCATCTACTGAAATTATTCTTTCAAAGATCCCTGTACTTCTCTTATGCCCCATAAGCCAAAATCAACACAGATTTGTTCTCTGTTTTGCAATGTGCTCTTTGGTGGTGGATGCAGGTGGCCTGGCTGCATTCAAAAGGATAAATAAATGCTCAGTGGAATGGGTATTCCATGTCCAGAAAGTTTCTTTATTGAGGTTTGCTTTGATGTAGGCATGAGTAACTGGTATTTTGAAATGACTGAATTTTCTGTGTTTGTCTTAGGGGCAGTTTGTTTGTTGCCTGTTATGGCAGAGGTGAGATGCTATTGCTGATGCCTGATCGGGAGGAACTTGCATGGTGTTACTACTCTGGTCTGTTCAGTAGTGGCTTGTGCAGAGCCTTTCCTTGCACAGACCACACACAGCTCCCTGAAGGCATCACTGAGACCAGGATAGCTTTCAATGATAGCTACCATCATGCTAAATGACATTGGAAAGTGAGAAGCTGAAAAACCCCTTAGCTGCTGATTTGTGTCATAGTTATCCTTCAAGGCAGGTCATGACAAGTTGTTGAGAGATATTAACCTGGCTGCTAATGCCCAAGGAGGAGCACAACTTCGGCATTAATCTTGTTTTGTGGCTTTTGTCAGTGTGGCATAAAGGCAGGTGTATAGTAATTGATTTCCAAGCCAGAAAGGAGATGTTAATATGTAGCTAGCACAAGAATAGTAAATATGAAGACCAGGGGAATAATAAAGAAATTTTGTTCACCTAGGGAAAGATTTACAACTTCCTCAGCCAGCTGAGAACACAACATTATTATATTGTCAAATTTTAGTAATTTTGCAGTGATGTGTAGAAAATCAATTGCAAATCAGCAGATAGCTTGATAAATTCAGATCCACTAAATTACTTGGAATGGTTTTAGACACCCTGTGTCTAAAAATTGCAGTTTTCAGAGTTCCTATTAAACTCCCCTCTAGCTCCAGCAGTGCCTATGATTTTGCTGATATTCAGCATACTCAGAAGTGCCTTAACCTTGATAAAACCAAGTCTCTCTTTTATGTCCATGCTCCATCATTATCCACAAATCAAATATCAATATGGCCTTTGGGTCTTGTTGCAGTTCATTTTCCCAGGCATGTGTTGTGTGCTGCACAAGAGCTGGCAATAAGAGTCGTTTTTCTTCAGGCTACAGCTTACATGGATGACAGTGTCCCCAGACTGGCAGTATCTGCTGTGCAGCCAGTGGGTTGGTGGTCACAGCATGCTTCCAGCCCTGTGTCTCCTCTGCCTAGAGCACTGGGACCCCTCTGTGCAGCCAGGAGTGAGGCAAGTTGAGCTCCATGAATCCCTCCATCTAAGACATCTGAGATATGACATTTAAGCACATTTCTGAGCATCATCCAAAGCCAGACCCTTGACTGGTAGAGCCCGATGTAATTTGTTGGATTTTAGCACACTGAAAAACAATTCAGGCCAGTGTGGGAAGGTGGTCTGGCCCATAATTTTTCACAGTAATGAAATCCCAGGTGTCAGGTATCCCCTCCGCTCGTGTTGTCTTGGCTGTAAAAGAGATGATGACTCACAGTGAGTTTGTAGGAGAGTGAGCTATAGGATAGCATGAAGAGAGTAAATGCCAGTAAATCAGAAAACATGGATGGCCAAATGTGGCTGTAAATGGGAGTTCTGTGCTTGTTCTCACAGCACATTTGGTGGTAAGGCTTTAATTCTTTTTAAAACATTAGTGCAGGTATCCTATATTTCATGTGAAATAACAATCTGTAATTGTGCCTCTCTAGGATTTTACATGGATGGACAAATATCCCCTAGCACAGGGTCAGGGCCTTAATGGACAAACCTCACTTTCCAGGAAGCAGCTTCCCCTCTCCCTCCATCAGGATCATAGATTCACTCAGTGACACCTCTCTGACATTTACTCTCTGAGATCCCACACTTCTGCCTCTGTGATGTATGATGTGGTAGAGTCAAATTAATGCAGCTCTCAAGTCCAAACAGAGCCTGATGTCTTCTTTTGTAAAAGCAGGTTATAATTTTTGTTACCTACCCTGTAATTTTCAACCTATGAACATTTTCCCCTTAATTCTGTTGTATCAGCTATTGCACACATTAGCTGATTTGCATGCTCTGCCAAGCTGAACAGAGAAGACTCAAGTCTGCAGGTCACATTTATTAGCAGAAGCAATACTCCCAAGGTATATGTTTGCTTAATTTTCTGTCTTTAAATAGGCAGGACTACCCAAAAATTGAATGTAATTGTTTAAGAGGGAGAGAGGAGTCATTAAAGGCACTGATGAAGTAGCAGTGATTTCAGGATAGCTTTTCATGTACTGATTTTTAACTGTTGGGGACTAATAATGATATTTTTGATAATGTCCTGTGAAGAAATATACATTGTTTGTCAAGCAAATCTCCATTTAGCTTTCAGTGGTAATCCAATCCCTATGTTTCCAGTATCTGAGAAATAATTATTTCCAACAGTTTTTATTTTCTCCTGAGCAACATTTCTGGTAGAAAATAAAAAGATAATTTCTAGTTATAGGAAGCAGGACTGAATCAGGTCTAGAGAATCTGTAGAGATTCCATCTTGGCCCTGTGACTTCTGATCCCGGGTCTTGGCTTTCTCTGCCCCAGGTTCCTGATCTGCCTCCATGTCTGGAGCCAGCAGAGGGGTGACCTGAAGCCAAAGGGGGATCACACCTGGGCATTATCAAGGTGCTAGAAAAGCAAAGAGCAAGTGAGATGGGAGAAGTTTGAGAAGCAACAAAGTAGGATTCTTTGCAATGTTTTCCTAAGAATTGAGGAACTCACATAATACGGAACTCTTACTGGCTGACATTTTATTATGATGATGTTTTTCCTCAGCAATAACAGGATGACCACTGATAAAAGGCAACTGCACCATTAGGCTGATTATTCTATTGTGTGAGAAGAGTTGACCTTGCCTTGGTGTTAGACATGTAACAAAAAAATCAGTACTAAACCAGGAAAATCTACAACTGCAGTTTGTGAAGTTGTTGTTGGGAGGTAGGTTTAACTATTTGAAGCTGCTATGGGAAGTGTACTGCTCCCTCTGAACCTATGTGCACATTTACTGAACTTCTAAGCCTTAATGCTGGCATCAGGAGATGTCTGTGATCCCCTTCTCTGCCCTGTATAGATCACCCTTGGTACAGCCACAAGCTGAGGGTGTCCCAGCTCCTGCTGCCTCAGGCACTGGATGGGGAGCCCGCTGCAGGCACCATATGACATGGTTGCCTTCCAAATACCTTCTTCTTGTCTAAAAGACAACCAACTCTCAACTGCTCTTACATGTAAAGGTTTTGTGAAAAAAACAAAATCATTTGTCAGAAGCATGAAGAGCAGGCAGATAGTTTCTGAAATGCTGAAGGAAAATTACCCTGGTATTTTCATCAAAATATGAAGCCATCACTGAGTGAAAAATTTTATGTTACCTGTGATACATGAACTTAAAGATGTTTTTCCTTTAGGAGGAAGAAATGCTGTTCATTGTCTTGCAGTTTTCAAATGGTTCTTTTTAATAAATCAATATTAAGATGCTGTGTGTGTTTTGTCACTGAGTTTCAGATTTGTGTTCTGATAAAAGGAGAGCACTGTAGAAAACAAAAAGATGTCAAGTTAGCTCATACTGAGCTTGTACAATGGTTTTCTTGTATTTGATAGAAGCTAAAATAAAGCAATGAATAACAAAGTGTGCTCACATAAAATGCCACTGGTGTTCAGCTGACTGGGTTGCTTCTTTGGGTTTTGATGAAATCCAGAGGCAGTACTACATGTGTGCTTACCAGACTTGTTGTAGATAAAAGTGTCTGTCAGACTCAGCAGGAAGAGGATTCTTGGATTGTAACAATGAAGATGGCCATGCTTCCCATGACTTTCCTACGGCCAGGCTTTTATTCTTGGGCTCCGTATAGCAACTAAACATGGAGAAATTTGCCAGGAAACTTTAGTTCCTTTTCCTGCCAGGCAAACAAGGTGCTTAATCAAACCTACAACATTTAGAAGGAATCTGCATTAGTTAATGTTTGTGTTACTATATAAGATGAATTACCTTTTACTTGACCTTTTCCATAATATTTATCCCCAGATCTGCCATTGGGAAGCTGGGAGAGGAGGCATTTGAGGCGGTGTACAGCTGTCTCAAACAAGCAAGAAAGCAGAATGCCAGTGAGGAGGAGATCAGGAGCTGTCTGGAGAAACTGGTTTCTAGAGCAAGTGATTGCTTCGAAGTGGATCAGCTGCTGTACTTCGAGGAACAGCTACAGGCTTTAGAGCCACATCTCCAGCTGTAACTGTGTGTCTGCAACAGCTGGGAATGGCACCGAGGGGGAAGGGGCCTCCTTCAGGCCGGGCAATATAGGAGTGTGTACAAATCACCAACAGGATGGCACTGCTAAGGAACTTATCTCAAGCTGTTTTATTTTCTAGCCTCAGTCTCATTGCTTGGCTATGACAATGGGAAGATGCCAGCAGCTCAGGTCTCCGGCCGCAGACAAAGAACTTAATGTTACAACTTGATTTAAAAGTTTTTTAACCAATCACACAAAGCAAAAGAATATTGACAGTAGTTCTGTCCAACCACTATAAGCACATGTACCATCAGTTAAAACAATGTTTGCTTATTTAGAATACAATACTTGATTGTAAACCTTAAGATACAATGTACAGAGCTCTATTATGAAGCTTAGAACGTCCTAATATCTTGCTAGATATACTTTTCTGTAGCTTAGGAGTTATTCTAAGCATTAATACACAGACCATTGTTCTATTTGTCCTTACTTTTCTATTTCTTATGTAATTTTGCTGCTGACCAATCTTATGGCTACTGCCTAGCTCCAATTGCAATTCTGCTGTCTTTGAGGCCTGCCTTTTGCAGCTTTCCCAAAACCCTCTGATTTTAAAGATTCCCACACAGGAGGTATTTGGAGGACACTGCTGAAAGTAAGGTAGTAGATAATCATGTGGCTAAGCTCCATTTGAGAGTCCAGACTGCAGTGAGAAGTGGGTAAATATGGCACTAATTTAAGGGGCAGGAAGAAGAAGATGTTTATGACAGCAGAGCAAAGATTCACAGTTACCTGAGTCCCCTTCTTCTGCCACTTAAAGCAAAGGAAGGGTGTTCTGGGCCATGGTTGGATGCCAGTCCTGCACTCAGAGCAACACTAGCAAAGCTGCTTTTGATGGAATGATGAAGGATTAGACTCAAGCTGCTGTTGATTTCTGTGCTAATTCATCCTTGTGATGCTTAAGCCCATGATTTTTGTAATATGGCAGATTTACTCTTAAACATATATGTATATGTATGGCCACACAGCTCCTAATTGTCTTGTTATTATTGATTGTTCCAAAGGGCTGCATTTAATCTGAGCTTCAGGGGAACTGTGGACATACATACGTATGTGCATATTTATATACATATATGCATGTTCACATACACAGTGATAGGTGTGTATATTCATAATGGCAGAAGTATGTCTGGTCATACACTGTACTCGTCTAAAGAGTTTTGGATTAAATTCATTATTCAAAAATGGGAAAATAAACTGATTTTTTTTTCTTCCTTGCACATTATTACCATTAATGTTCTTTCTTAGTGTTTATGCTCCCTTCTTCATATGCATCCCACTCCTGCTCATTTCAACTGTCTATCAGGCTCTGATTATATACTTTCTGTTTTCCTTCTACCTCTTCCTTCCTTGTTCTGCATTCTGAGCTCCTTCCTCCATCTGTGTAAAAGACTAAAGGTTAACAAAGGATTGGTAAAGGAATCTAAAATGAATTGTAGGCCAAATGAATTTTAGGCATTGAGCCATTATCATAATCTGTATGCTTCCTGCTTTTCACCACAACTCTTAAAGGACTTTGGGACTGTACTAAATAAATTAGAAGAAATTCATAAGAATATCAAAAAGCATTTCTATTTGATCTGAGTTATTTACAGTGAAGTATACCAGTACTGATGGTCAATTAAGCAGTGCTACTGATCCACCTTATGACATGTGTTAAGAAGAAAGCAAAAGGCGAGTAGAGTCATCTAAATCTATTTTAGCAGCACCATAAGCTGAGGAAGCAAAAGACACATCCAGCTACAGATGATGTGGCACTATACTTCCAGCTCAAAATAATAAGAGATTCTGGTATGTTTCAGCTCTTTCTAGCTTCAGCTTTTATTTAGAATACATGGTGTTACAAGCCGGAGACTAAAGCTCACCATGATGTTCATGAGGTAGGGAAACATATTTCTTTGTCAGGTTTTAGTCTCTTTCCTGTTACTTCTTCTTGATTTACACTCCCCATCCTTCTCAATGTTGTGTAGGTGTGCCTGATTCCATATTTTCTGCACATAACTTAAGACCATTTTAAAACAGAAGTGCTGAAGTCCAAGATACAGGAGGGGAGCTTGGATGTTGCAGGGACTCGTAAGTCCAAAAGCAAACAATGAGTAAGTGACACGGAGAGAATAATGTCAGAGGAAGATAATCTTCACTCCTTCTTTTACCTCTGCTGCAATTCAAGGTGATTTATCACAAAAACTTCAAAAACAGCCTCTGTAAGCAGTCAATGCCTTTCTTATTAATGACAAAAACTTCTTCAAGCTTTTTTCCATGCAGCTTACAAGAAAAAATACCTGGGTAAGAATGGGTCAGGCTCCTTAAGGCAGTCAAGGACTCAGATGATCATTAAAGGGAAACCTTTAAAACCTGAAAAACGTGGTTTAGTCACTCAGGTTGACTTCAGGGAAGTGGCTGCTCTCTGATGAGCAGTATTTTCTTTCATTTGTTGCACAGGAAAAAGAACTCACAGTGCCTTTTACACTTACTTAGTTGCTCTCTGCAGGGAATACCCTTCAAGGCACGTGAGGATTACTGGTTTACTGCTTGTATGTTTTAAACCACACTTGGTTTCATTTTATGGGTTTTCTACATGAATCATATCACAATTAGCCAATGTAGTACACACATTAAACACAGCAGGAAATTTTTTCTTTTGAGCTGTAGTAAAAGCACAGGAGTACATCCCATGGATTTGACAGAAATTTTTACATTACTGTCTGACTTGCAAAATCCCATTGCTGGTGGTCATTAGTAGAAATCTAAATGGAAGGAGGAGGATTGTTGATATCATAGATCTTCAGTAATAAAAAAGCAGCAGAACTGCTGGAAGTAAATGTGAGGAAATAAATGTAAAGGCATTAAGTTGCTGGGCATAAATCTTCATAAAAAGTCCCATTTAACCTACACATTTGTACCAAAAGCTTTGCAAACATGAGGCAATCTTGCTGCCTTTTTTATTGATTCTCTTAAAAATGCTACAAGATTAATTTCTTGATGAAGAGATATTGAAAACAAAGGAAGTGTGGTGAGTATCTTTTTACTGTTTTGAGGCCTTAAACCTGGTATAAAGGTGCTTGAACTAGAAAGGGAAAAACAACATCTGAGTTTTCTGATAAGAAAGTGTAACTGTCAGTTTCTTGTCAACAGCTGGATTAGGAGGCAGACCAATTCCTTTTTTCACAGCAAACAAAAAGGAAATCCTTTCTTAGAGGTGATTGTTCTGCTGGATAATTTCTAGAAAGCATCAGAATCCCCTCTCTGCAAGATGAAATTGAGGTTCCCAGTGCCTGCAAATGCTGCCTGCAGGAAAGAACCTTCCTCCCTTGTGGACCTGGCTTTGTGACTGTTGCCCTCTGATGACCAGGCTGTCCCAGCAAAACCACAAACCTGCACCTGGCACAGAAGGAGCTCACCACTGGCTGCTGCTGGATCTCCAGCTCCACAAATAACCAGAACAATGGAGCATCAAGCAGATACACAGGTGAAAAAAAGGGCAGGAGGCAGCAAAGCAGCCATATGGATAATGCAAAGGCTGACCTTTTATCTGTGGTATAAGTCAGCTCAGGCTGACCTGTAGGTGCAACCACTGTTATCTGAGGGGATTTAATGGGCAAAGAAGAGAGGCTCAAACAGGACATTTGTTTGGAAACAGGATCAATATGAATGGAAGCACATTTATCTTTGATATTTTGTTGTATTTGTGCACAACACAACCTAACCTGAAAACTTAGCTTGTCTCCACTGAATAATCTTGTTTTTCAGGAGGGAGAAGTGCAGGAGAAGGTTTCTGCATGTGGTTATTGATAGTAAGTAGAAGTCTAATGAAAATGCAGTCTCCAGGTGCTGATTTGACTGATGATTGTTCCTGTTCAGGAATATGACTGCCTTGATAGTAACTATCCAGATGTACTGGATATATGCACATAAGAGGAGCTGGTTAGCAGCAAAGGCAGATGTATTTATGTACAGACTGGTCAGGCACAGAGGGTGGGGAAGGGATAGAATAGAATGAAGAGGGCTGTAGGTTCCTTCCTCTTACTCCTTCTCCTCATATACTTAGTTACCATACCCAGTCCTACTTATTTTTGTCACTTTTTTATGGTTGGGGAAACAAAAGGATGGTGAATGGCCTTTTCTGAAGGCCATTGAATTATCTAAAATGAGGCTAAGAATGAAAACTTAACAGGAGACCTTGATGTCAGTGGTCACAGCAAGAAAAGACCATGCAAATGCTTCTGGTTCCATAGATTTATGGGTCCAGTTTCCTTTCATCTGGGTTGGAATACGGCCATCATGGCTGGAAAGTTAGTTAGTACTCACAGATAATTTTCCCTGTTAGCTCTGCAGTCAGGTTTCAGTCCTCAGTTGCTCATGAATGGTTAACTACAGCCTCCTGACTTCCAGCATTCTCACACTGTGCAGTTGGTCACTTCCTCATCAGGTCAGAAAGCAGAAAACAGGTCCTGGGGAAACTTCCAGCAGAAAGAGGAGTTGGGGACTTCCAATGTTTTGCAATGTGACAAAAATACACACACTGTGATTATCATCCTGTAGATGAAATAGGCTCAGCTTCTTTGCAATAATAATTTTTATTATTACATGTGTAGTTGTAATCAAAGTACAAAGCCAGTGGTGTGCAGACAATAAGAGAAAATACCACTGAAGAAAAATGGCAAAAGAAAGAGAAGATTACTGCTTTGTACTAGTTAACTGTCCTAAGTACTGATATATTTCAACATTCAGAAGCTGCAGTCTGTCTTAGGGAGCCTGAGAATGTGGTATCTATGTACATGTTTCTAGACAGAGAAATGAATTGTGTCTACCCATCAATCATCTCCCTCTACATCTAGGCATGCACACACAAATATATTTATATACATATGGGCATGTATAGATCCTGGTGCACAGCATGTCAGATCTTCAAGAATACATTTTCTCTCTTGATAAATGAAATATCTGCCAGCTGCTCCAAAAAAATCTTGTAAGCAGGTAAATACACAGCTGGATGCACCTTGAGCAGAAAAGAACCTGAATATTTTGACCAGGTACTGCACCAGACACTGTACAGAAGGGCTCCAAGGCAATCCCAACCTCCCAGGCCTCCCAGCTGGATTTCCAGCAGGAATACAAGGGGAAGATGGTTCAGAGAAGTAACCTGAGCTCGTGTAGCAAAGCGAACAGGAAGCCAGCCAAGGTGAGCACTCCTGCTGATCCTCACCTGATGCTGGGCCAGGCAGTCAGTGGTGGCTTCTGGGTGCCAGGGGAAGGCAAGGCATAAAGGAGGATGCAGTGCTGTGAAAGGGATTTTAGTACAGAAAACCAGTATTTCATGAAATATGACTCCTTGACTGTGCATGGAAGTGTTTGTTTGTGATGGACTGTCGATGAGGTGATTCTGTGGCAGAGCTTTATGCCCTAGAGGTGACTGAATGCTATGAAGAAGCTGGGAATCTGTGAATTGCTCTCCTTCCTCCATTGCCATCTGCTGATCCCTCAAAATCTGCCTTATTGTACCATGGCATGCAGATATTCCCTTGGGCTGTGTTATTTCCTCTCAGCATCTCTAATATGAGTTCTATTTCAGGTTTTTTCTTATGGAAGTCTCTTTCTGGCTGAGGCTGCTCTATTGATCTGCGTCCATAAAGGGTCAGCAGTGTCAGAGTGGTCTTAAATAATGCATTGGAGTTTTCTCCCTTTGCTCTCAGTGAGTTCTGGGGAAATGCTCCATAGAACTACCATGGAATCTTCCTAGCTTGAACTGTCTCTGTTGTCTTGTCTTGTCCTCTTTCCTCCCCAAATCCTCAAGGACAGAAAGCAAAGTGAACTCAATCTGCTCCGAGTGTGTAAAATAGATGCTGTTATTTAATGTCCAGAGGCAATCCTTTAAATCAAGAGAGGCTGCTTCTCTTGTTTTGTAACACAGTTTTTGAGTGTGAGCATTATTTTATTGATGCCTTTAGGCATCTGACAATCAGTGGTATAGTTTTGCCATCCTGTGTCTGCTAGTGAGCTGGTTTTTTTCCCCACCTCAAAACCAAGCCTGCTTGTTTTGAATGCTCTTTTGGCAGGAGCTTGGCTCCTGAGGCTGACAGTGAATGCTCCTGACTCCCTAGAGGCCTAATTTTGCCACTTACTCATGCATGGATGGGGGTGCTATTCCAACAAGTGTAAGCAAGGGTGTTGAAAGGATCCTTCTATTGCCTGAGGAAAACAGGAATCACTTCCAGGTAGCACAGTGGGTCTGGAGTCAGCCAGAGCAGCCCCAGGCCTGAGCATCTCCCTGGTGCTGCTGGAGGAACTCCCAGGGTTTGCTGCATCCCAGGTGGGCCAGGAGAGTCGGGGACCCTCTGGATTCATGTTCAGTGCTTGCTGTTTTGGGCTAATGCTGCAGGGAGGAGATTCATGGAGAGCAAACCCTTGTAAAGACAATGAGTCTCCAGTCTACCTAATGACTACTTAATGAGTGTCTAAGCACTGCACCATTATTGATTTTTAATTGCCTTCTTTCTGGCTTTGTGCTGGAAAATGAAAAAGGAGCAAACACTTCATGTAATGAGGGTAGATGATTAAAAAGTAATACCTAGGAGACACCCAGTCATTTGTGGGAAAGACCACAAGAATGATGTGATGAGAGAAACCAGCCCTGCTGTGTGCCTTCCACCTCTTTGGATTTTTACAGCTGTTAAAACTTGGCAGTGAGATCAGAAAAATAGATTATTTGGTATCAATGATGTAATTATACTTATGGATTTAATTAAATCAATAAATATTGGTTCATTTCCACTGCATGGAAAATCCAGTCCACATCACCAGGTCAGTGCAGATGGGCTTTTCAGAGGTTGCTCTTTAGCACTGTGCCCTTTCTGATGTCTGCTCATTTCAACTGCATTGAGTGAATGTGCATTACTTTGAGCAGTAGACAGCAGAAAGGCCCAGCTGAGAGTTAACCAAATGAGCCCTAAATCCATCAAGCATTTAAACCTGTGCTTAGCTGTGAATGCCAGCCTCACTGCTGCACAATTGCCAGGGAAACAGGGAGCACTGGGATGTTGTACAGAGCAAAACACAGCACAGGGACTCGTTGCTCAGAAAAGAGGTAGCTCTTCAGAGCTGGAAGCCCACCTTTGAAACTACATTCATTCAGAAGCCTGAGGAGACCTTCAACCACTGAGACAGTGGTTGTGGTCCAATCAGCTGAAATAAAGTAATACAGATTTATATAATCAAAAGATAAATTAAATTAAAATGTATTTAGATTAAATTGGTTTCTATAACAAGAGCTAAATGGCTGAAAATGTGGTTTTGAGGAGAAACTTGCATAATTTCACTTCTCAGTTCTGAAGAGTGTGCATTTGTGGGGTGTTTTACCTGAACCAACAGAAAACTGGCCAGATGTTAATGTCTCTAATTCTACCATTTTGTTTCTCTCTTTCTCTTTCCATGCCACACATTTTGTCACCAGGCACTAATCTGACAGGTCCCTCTTGTTTGGCTTCTGCTCTGCTGGAGTTTATGGTAACTAAGTGAAACATTTTGCACTCCAATGTTTTCATATGAAAACTCTTTTCCTTCCTTCCTTCCTTCCTTCCTTCCTTCCTTCCGTTCCTTTCCTTCCTTCCTTCCGTCTTCCGTCCTTCCTTCCTTCCTTCCTTCTCCTTCCTTCCTTCCTTCCTTCCTTCCTTCCTTCCTTCCTTCCTCCTTCCTTCCTTCCTTCCTTCCTTCCTGTCCTTCCTTCCTTCCTTCCTTCCCTTCCTTCCTTCCTTCCTTTCCTTCCTTCCTTCCTTCCTTCCTTCCTTCCTTCCTCCTTCCTTCCTTCCTTCCTTCCTTCCTTCCTTCCTTCCTTCCTTCCTTCCTTCCTTCCTTCCTTCCTTCCTTCCTTCCTTCCCTCCTTCCTTCCTTCCCTCCTTCTCCTCCTCCTTCCCTCCTTCCTCCTTCCCTCCTCTCCTCCCTCCCTCCTCTTCTCTCTGTCCTTTGACCTTTGACTCTAAGAATCTTCTTCCAAGTGCATACTGTGTGTCTACATCCCTGTAACACCTTAGAAAATTCTCCCTGCAAATTCCTGACAGGCATAAAGCCTACTAGGTAAAATTATTCTGATGCTTTGGATCACTTGTTACACTTTCTATGTACTTAGTAGCAGCCTCCTCTTTAAATACATCCGAACTATATTTCTGTCACATCCCTTCTTTTTTTTTCCTTCCCTTTTGTAAGGGCTGAACTTCTCCCTTATGCTTTCCAGTGTTCCCTCAATTTTAAAATAGTTTTGAGCTTTTGAAATAATTAAAAACAAGATTCTACCTTGGAATGATAGGTTATCATCAAGCAATACCTCATGGCAGGACAAAACCACCCTTCTGACTAAAGAGACTCTGCAAAGCCAAATATCAGAGAGACAAGTCATAAAAACCAAGTTTTTTCAGCCACCAAAAGAAAGGACAGGTTTTCAGAATTCTTGCTATGAAATGAAATATCTGGAAGACAATAAGAAAAATGAGAAACATCATTTAGGCATTATTCTTGCTAAAAAAAACTACAGTATTTTAGTATTATCAGGACATGAATCTAATTCTTTGGCACCAAACCACTTTTTTATTATTTCATTTATATTCAAAAGAAACAGGAGAAAGGTCATCCCATTATTGTCATCTGAGAAAATACACATTTTTTTCGTATTACTAATCTAAGTCTGGCAGCAAAAAAAGTAAGAGACTAAAAGCCTGAACAGATGACTTTGAAGAAAAACACTTTTCTTCGAGATTTATGTATTTTTCTAGGAAAGTAAAAAGAATTTGAAAATGTCTGAAGTGTGAGCTGCATCAGCTGATCGTGTGAAAATGAGCTTCAATCAAACAGGCTTTGATTTCTCAGAGCAGGAAGAACACTTTCAATGTACTCATTTGCAATCAAAAAGCCTAGACAGACTTGGCTTTTTCTTTTGCAGCAACAGATTCAGGGAATTTGCAGAACCTGAGGATGTGTTGATTTAATGACAATTCCCATGAATTATAATGAGTGGTTCTCACACCTGTGGACATTTCCATTTCCCCACAGTACAGCACCAACTCATTTAAAATTGCCCAAGAGCAGGAAGATATTATTCCTTGGGCAGTCACTAACCAGAAAAGTCACAGAGCTCCTTGTGTGGACCACATCTTAGGTTTAAGATGATGGAACCTGGTCAGTGTAGTGTAACAACAGGATCTTAGGGCAAAAGCAGAGTCTCCGTCCCACCTCCACCTGTAAGAGCTGCAGGTGCAGTGGTTGGACCTGACATGGGCAATGCTGCACTGGCAGTGCCCCTAAGGCAGAGCATGATCCTGTTTCTGCCAGGATGTCTCATTGCAGAGTCAGTGAAAGGAGGTGGTCAAGAGAAGTATGTCCCCAAGGGTGCAGGTGGAGTGACTTTCTTGGATCACACCACCTACAGGCAAGCAGGCAGTTTTAGATGGTGAGGGTTGGGTGGACTGCTGCCTGACAGCCCTGATCTGGTCTGTGCAGCCCAGCAGCCTGGTCCAGAGCTATCCCAGCAGTTTTCAGGCTTTTTCCAAAGGGTAAAACCTCAAAGTTGGTGCTATGGTGTAAAAGGAGCCTGCATTCCCACTGCTAGCATCTGTCCATAATTCCAACAAGGCACCAGAGACTCCTACAAACGAAGACAGAGCTAGCACTAAGATGTGAAGTGCTATTGTTGCCAAGTGCTAATGGTTTCTGCCCTATTGTGCCCATTTCTCCCTTTTCCTTTTCCCTTTGTCATCTCCTTCTCTCAGATACTCTCTCAGACTTGCTGTCACCAAAGAGGGGAAGCAATTTACTGGGGCTGCTGCCTAGGCATGAGCTGCTAATTTTAGAGCAGGGACAGGCAGAAGGAGCCAGGTATGTTGGGAATCTGTCTTGATTAAGGAGCGAGCAGCTCGGCTGAGGGTCTCCAATTTTGTTCTGTGTGTCAGCAGACTGGCTTCTCTGCTGGCTCGTTGTTCAGGAACCAGAACAGCACTCCTGCTGGGTAGGTGTGTGTGCTCCCAGAGGGAACTGGCCTTGCACTGATCAGCCTGCAGCAGCAGGCTGAAAGCAGCAGGCCATGTGCCATTGTCCACCCAATGTGGCCTTTAAACACGCACTTAAATCCGCTGTCCTCAACATTCATTGTGGAAACAAGACAAAATCTCATTTGGTGGTGAGTTTTATTCTCAGAAAGAGCTTTCACTCTTGGATTGGTGAATTTATACTGGCTGACCAGATAGAGCAGTGACTTCTCAGTCCCTGCTGCTGGCCATGCCACAGCTCTGTCTGTGGTGGGTTGTGTGGGAAGGAATGCTTCATTCCACTTGGATCATACAACCCCCCATGGCTCAGCAGATAGTTGTATTTCCAAGGATGTTGTGAGTGAAGATGTATTGGGAAACTGTTTCTTGGAATAGAATGCATGGAGAAAGAGGCAGAAAATCCAGATGTGCAGAGGATAAAGAGGAGAAGAGGCAAAATGCCTTGAAGAGAACTGTAGAGCTCAAGCCCAACCTGGTAAATGAGGATACCTCCCTTGAGCAGGTAGGGACTCCTGAAAGAGACACGTTTCTGCAAAGAGAAGAGTGCTGCTATCCCTGTGGATGCATGGCAGTGTTTTAAGTTCTCTTTCAAATAAAAAAGCAATCAAATCTTTTGAGCATCATTAATACCATAAACCTGCCAGCCTCTCTAAATTCAGAGAGTGCTGATGTGACTGACCTCCTGTTTCTGATAGCTTCTGATAGCTGTTGGCACTAGGGCCATACCTTAAGTCATCTGATTTCAGCCAGAGCAAGGCACAGTAAAACACTGGAGAGAAAGTGATTTTCCTCATCCTACTCAGCAAATCAAATGTGAATAAGAGATTTCACAGAGTCAGCTCTTCTTTAATATCTGGGTATTGCTAAATGTGTCTGAGTTTATGCTGGGTCTGACGAGTGTAATATCAGCCATCAAACATAATGGAGCAGACTGCCTGAACCCCCTTCCCAGGACAATAAGATACTCTGAAGTAGGGACTACTCTTTTCATTTTAATAAGCCAAGTGCCTTCCATTATATTAGCACCATGAGGAATTTGAACTGAAGTCAGAATAAAGCCCCTGGATCTGGCAGCAGGCTGACTGTAAGGCTGTTTGAATGACTCCTTTGTTTTTAGGTTTGCCAGTGTGAGGGTGAAGCTTCAGCATGAGTTCTTTAGCAAATGGTTGCCAATGAAAGATCAGCTCCTTCATTAATGAAAATTAGGAAAAAGGCACCATGGGCAAACAGTATGCTCTGAGGTGTTATTATCATTAAATAAGCTTTGTTTTACTCAGAGGCTGTATTACCAGCAGTGTACCTGTTTGGCAGCAGAGCTGTCTCCTAAGGATGTAGAGTTGAAAAAACAATTGATGACAGGTGGTAAAATGTCCATAATGAACAAGAAGTGATGTGGCAAGAGGGCAAACCGGCAGGATACAGCAGCACAGGTAAACCCCTGTGCATCACTCATCTCCCAGAGAAGCACTGGACTGCTATTGCTTGACAGCAATTAGTGCACAAGTTTGAAGATGCTGGGGAGTCAGAAAAGGGGTGCTGGCAACTGAGAAAGTCAAAAGTGCTGGCTGGACAATCAGACAAATGTGACTGCTCTCATCAGTAGGGAGAGAAGGCAAGAACATGAGGTGGTAATGAAGGAATTTGAGATAAAACACAAAACAAAACCTACAGCTGACAAGGTCTCCAGACAAACACACTCAGGCTGGTGTGTTTGTCCACAGGGACCAGAGAAGACATTGATTCTAAGCCTCTGCTGCTCTGAAAAGCAAAACTTGGCAAACAGGTTCCAGCCCTCCACTGGCATGAGTATGAATTGTGGCAGCTACAAAGTTCCAGTCACTCGACTCATTGCAGAGCTCAATAGGTGAAATAAAAGGATCTGTACAGGGTAACCTGTACAGTAGCAGCCTGTAGTTTCTTTCTGCCTTCCCAGGCAGCCCTGCAGGTATGTTTTTTATGCAGCAACACAAGCAAGAATATTATTTTCATCAGTTATTTTCATCAGCGGGGTCTTTTCTGTGTTTGAAAGCGCTTGGGTGAATGTTAGTTGATTGAAGAGGTGTACTCCTAAGGAATATCCCACTGACAGTGTCAACCAAGGGACTGCCCATCTTTTCCAAGCAAAATGATACAGACTGACTGTATTTCTGATTTCTGCTACAGTATCCTTTAGGTAATCAGGGAAAAATATGTTCAAAGGTGTTGCCAAATTTGATTGCAGAAGTAGAAATCAAAGTCTTCTCTAGTTTCAGTGTATTTGCTTCTGAAGAATTGATTGCATTTCAATGACAGTGCCCCAAAATATGAAGTGCTGAAGTTATTCAGTTGGAAACAACTTGCTGCTGCTCCTGCCTGTTTAGTCTTTCCTCAGTCAGCTCATGTCACTCAGAGAAGGACTTCCATGGAAAGGAGACGCTAGGTTTTCCAGATTGCTGTTTAATTGGCTCCATTCCCCAGAGACTAAGACGCAGAAGAAGTTTTCAAAGTTGAAATGACAGTGGTGCAAGCAAGTGTTTCCTCCTTCTCCTTCCCTTCAGCATCCCTGCATGCAGGTCCCCTCCCCTGAGAGGCCCACATGCTGAGGAGCATTCGAGCCTCAGCTCCCATCAGGAAGGGAGGGCGTGCAGAGGTGACAGCACGCAGCAGCGAGATTCCACAGAGATGCAGATACCCTGGAGGAGAGCATTCCCAGCTGGGGCAGGAGATGTGTGTGAGCTTGAGCAGAACTGAGGAGAGAGGCAGAGTGAATGCAGAAAGGCTTCTCAGTAGCTGCCCCCTGACAAGCTGTCAGACAGAGTTCCCTTGCTAACTACAATATCTCTAGTATCTCCACAGTGAGCAGGACTCAGACTTTGAAAAGCATTTCAGAACCACAAACCTGGTTCAGATTCACTGTTCCTATTACTTTCTTATTACTTCTTTTAATTATCTGCTTAATTTGATTTATATTGACTAATTAGATTGAGTCTATTCAACTTAAGACTTTTGATGTCTTAGTTCCAGTAGTTCAGACCAGATACTGTCTGTGACTGCCCCTGGCTCATCAGTGGATGAGATCCACCGTGGAGACCAGGATACTTGCAATAGCTTGCCAGAATACACCCACTGCTCACAGGCAAGCTGGAAAGCTCTAAGTCCATCCACAACTCATGGCTGTTCCTTGAGACGAGGTCTTGACCAGGTTCTGGGAGCTGAAGTTGTTGCTAACTCCCAGCACAGATTGAGCATCTCCTAAAGCCAGAGATACAGACTGCCAGATCAAAGAGGGATATGTGGGAAGTGAACAGTGCCTGGAAATTTTACCTAAAGCATTGCAAACCTTTGTTGTCTGTACTCTGTATGTACATCAGGCTGCTGGAGGCAGCCCAGACCAGGCTCCTTGCCTGTTCTCTGCTCTTTCTTGAACCTTGGGCATTTCAGCCCCTTCTCAGCTCCAGCGTTCTTGTCCAGGGAAAGGCAGCAGGAGCTCTTTCCTGGCAGCCCAAGCAAAGAGGCTCTTTGTAAAAACTAAAAACATCCTCCCCACACTGATATCTGGATTTGAGGCAGCATATTTATAACTTTCTCTCAGAAAAGCAAAATGACTCAAGAAAGAAAGTGCAAGACCCACCAAGTTATCTACTGTCCTCTCTTGTTTCAGACTGTGGAATTGGGAAGTGTTAATTCCTGCTGCTTGTTCTTTTGCTTCATTTTCATGAGAAGTCTAAGCCAGAGTTGGAAAGAAATGTTACAGCTTCATTAGGATAGGATAGGATAGGATAGGATAGGATAGGATAGGATAGGATAGGATTAGGATAGGATAGGATAGGATAGGATAGGATAGGATAGGATAGGATAGGATAGGATAGGCTAGGATAGGATAGGATAGGATAGGATAGGATAGGATAGGATAGGATAGGCGATAGGATGGATCGGATAGGATAGGATGCTAGGATAGGATAGGCTCGGATAGGATAGGATAGGATAGGATCGGATAGGATAGGATAGGATAGGATAGGATAGGATAGGATAGGATAGGATAGGATAGGATAGGATAGGATAGGAAGTCTGAGAGCACTGCAGCATGGCACTGCTTGGCTGCCCCACTGGTCACAGACCCTGGGAAGGATTTGTTGAGGTACTGACACAAATACACTGTAGATGCAGCAGCTTTTTGCCACAGGTATGTTGGAGCAACTCTGCAAATTGCTGTAGTTCACTGCTGATACCTTCACTTGTCCACAGAGGAGTGGTATTCACACATTGTCTAGATTACCCAGAATCAGCAAAACTGTATCTATTCTAGGACTCTTAGAGCTCTCTCAGCCCTCCTCCTTGTGCTGGCAGTGCATGCCCTGGTTCTCGTGTTCCTATTGCAGCAGATCAGTGCAGTGCTGAGCACAGGTCTGCTTTCCATAGCTGTGCTGCTGGGCTCTCTTGTAGCTCAGTGACAGGCAGCTGGAAAGGGCAGCTGAAAAAACAGCTCCATAGAGCCTGGTAGCTCATCTAACCAGGCTTTACCAAGCCTATAGCACCTTCTGCTTGGATTTGGCCAGCTGGGCAGAGGAAAGGCTCAGTGTGTGGTCTCCAGGAAACAGCAGCACATTTGCAGCTCCTGGCACTGCTCCATAAAAAAATAGGCAATCTTTAAGGGTGACATCTTACAAAAGATTTACTGCCTGATTCCTGATCTCAGTATTCACACTCCTACTTCAGCTGCTGCTCAGTCCTGGAAACCTCACTTTCCAATGTAACCCATCTGCCAGAACTCAACTGGCAACAACAAGGGCTGCACTCAAAATTTACAGAATGAGCCAGAAACAAGGAAAAGATTTACTGCTTGGTGAGTTTATTCTCCACTTGCAAAGAAAAAAACAGGTATCTTAATTAATCTTTTGTTAAAGGGGACAAAAAATCTCTAGCAAGATAGGTAAGGAGTAAACATTGCAACTGTTTTCTAAGGTAGAGCTCGAGTTTAAACAAATTTTACTGTATTTTCTTTTGGTGAGGCAGCTTCTAGGACAGAGGTTGGCTTCCCTCAGCTTTCTTGCACTGATCTAGATGAAGAAATTAAGATTCACTCTGTTGAGTTACAAGACCTGGACTGACCTGTGCAACTTGACTCTTTGCCAGCCCCCATCTCTAGCCAGTCCACCCTGGGCAAAGTCTGTCCCCAGGCTGTGTGCTGGTCATTCTCTCTGCTTGAGCAGATGTCAAGAGGCACTTTCTCAACCTTTTCTCCCCAGGGAGTTCTGGAGAAGGGAATCTTTGGAGGGAATGGTGATGCCAGACTGGAGCTGGTGTGGAAAGCTGAAGGGATCTCACCAAACCGTGCTGGTGTGAAGTGTCTGATCTGTGTGTGGCAGCCATGTGTGGCCAGCACAAACCTCCCTCACTAATCCAGAGGGAGATTTGCATTTCCACTGAAGATAAAAGCAGTCACATAATTAAAGTTCTTGGGCAGGATGGCACCATACTCTTAGGTGGGTGAGAGTACCTTATCTCTGTATCAGTCTTATCTCTGTTGGATTTATTTGATCTGTTTGCCATATGTCTTTTCCAAAGAAGTGTTTAGCAAATTTCCTGTGTCCTTCAACCCCTTTCCCTCCACAGCAGCAGTCAGATGTATGAGCTGCTGCTAGCATTGTTACACTCCATCTATTCCTGGAAACAGAATAAGTTGTGAGGCCACAAAAATCATCAGAAGCCAAAAGCAATTTGTTTGGTTTCAGGGGAAAAATGGCTTGTCCCTTTAGCTGTGCCACCACAATATCAGCTTTAGCAATGGATCAGCCTTTGCTGTTCAGCTTGCCTGGTGAAATCCAATTGTTCCTGCTCTCCTCACTCTTCCTCACTGTAACCCTTGTGCTGCTGGATCCAAGGTGTTTAGCTGGCTCCCCCCATGCTGTAGTTGGGCTGTTCACTGCATTGTTCTGCATCTGTCTTTCCTGGGCTGCTTCCTCAAGGTGCTCCCAGAGATTAAGGGTGTCTCTTTCAGGGATTTGGAGAGACCTTTGCAAGAGTAGCATTTGTTCTTTCTGAGCCATGAGGAGCTCAGGTACTCGCTGAGGGTACAAATCCAGAGTACCACTTTTCTCCAGCAGCACTGCTTGTTAAACAATACCTGCTGGGGAAGAAGAGAGAAAGGGCAACATAGATAATGGAAATAATGAATAGGTGCTATCCTGAAGCACATCAGCTCTGTTACGCTGGCAAAGGAGGAGGGATGACTGAAAAACTGTGGTGACAAGGATGTCCCAGTAAGTGACTGGTAGGTTTTCTATCTGCTTTCCAGAGAATGTATCTTTCATTCTCAGGAATGCGATAAACTTTCTTCTTGTGCACTGTCAGCTTTGCTGGTGTCAATCACTGCAAATCCACTGGCCTCACTGAAACTTCACCTCTTTATGGCAACTGCAGGCCTGAGCCCTGAGCCCACCACATTCTGACTCAACAGACAAATCCGTGCAAGGACCTGAAAAGGTTTGAGAGTTTGAGCCTCAAGACAAAACCAGGGGTTCACAACCAGTGCAAATCATTTTTCCCAAACAGCCTAAAGGAAGCTGTATTCCTGCATCTCATAAGCTTCCTGGGGCTCTGAAGTGTGTTCAGCACAGGGGGCCCTGGGACACAGAAGCACAGAGGTGTGACAAGCTGAGGGGACACAGGTGCACACAGCTTTAGATCTCACAGCTGGGTTTAGCCTGAGGCCAAAACAACAGCATTGGTGATGCCAGCAGTTGAAAGCTTACTCTTTCCCTTGACATCCCATCCCTGCATGAGGCCAGTGGCACATACACCTCAGCAGTGGAATAGCTGGGCTCTCCCAAGTCACACAGATCAGACTTCCTTCTGTGTGCTGAGCCTCTCTCCTAGCAGACCCTGATTTGGCTGTACTCAGTACCCAGCAGCATTACAGACCACAGTGAGGCTTGTGGCAGGGAACAAGTGGTGTCTGGAAGGGCCACCAGGCCATCACTATGGCCAGGGATATATACAGGACAGCATAAAGGAACAAAGAAGGAAATAACAAAAATAGGGCAGGAAAAATGAAGCCAAAATTGCACGGGAAATAGCAGCAAAGAAAAAGTGTTGGGAATTGAGTTGTTGAAAATGTCATTGCAAAGGTCAGGGCAGGCTCAGGGAGACAGTGATGACAGGAATACCAAGCACGTCAGGAAATGTAAATACGTTCTTTTTCCAGTGTTCACAGAGGGATAATGAGAGCAATGCCGGGGACAGCCTTACACTTTCAGCGGGAATAAAAGAAATAATGAAGGGACTCTGGGTAAGACCAGAGTGAGTGATGAAGGACTTGCTCTTGCTGCAAATCATTAAAGTTTCAGGGCAAGGATGCAGCTCCTGGGGATCTCAGCAATGAGCTGTGAGGAGCGGGGGCTGCGCTGGACGGACAGACCTTGTGACGCTGCCGCTGCGGTCTCGTGGCAAGGTCAGGCAAATGACGCAGCCAGTAATGAATCAGGGCCCTTGAATTCAGCTGCTAGTGGGTCCAGCCAGATGGAAAACACTTGGAGCAGTGTCATTTGATTAAAAATAGTCTGCCAGGGCTAACAAAAGAAAACCATGTTGAACAAATTCTAAGGGAAGTTGTTGTTGCTGAAGTGATGACATTCAGAGCTGACGGGCAGATGCCGTGGGTGTAATTCACCTGGCCTTCTGTACAACCTTCAGTGCAGAATAAATGAATGCATTAAATTTGCATTGTTATAGCTCCTTTTTGTCCAACAAAGCACATTGCAAGCACCACGTGGGCCATACAAAAGATACATCCATGGCAAGCTGGGACAAAGAAATGATTGGGAAAGCAGGTCCTGGAGAGGCTGTTGGTTGGAGGCATGGATGTCTCCTGTTAGAGATGCATGATCCACACCTGGTACCCATAGTCTGTCCACAGAGTGACACTTAATTATTGGAACATAAGCCTGCAGACGGCTTGGAAGTTTATAGAAGTGAATTCCTGCTGGCCAACTCACACAGGCCCTCCCTCTCTCCAAAGGGAATTCCCAAGCAAAGGGTATCCAGGCTATCCTTTACCTTTTAGCTTTTGGGGTATACACTGGTCTGAAGCAGCCTCACAGCTCCCAGGTCCTGCAGCTGGAGCTGCATTGGCCAGTGCTTCCTGCTGCTGCTGAGGATGGCTCATAATAAGCAAGTCCCTCAGCAAAATGCACATAAAACCTTCTTTAAGTGTCCCCTGCTACAGCAAGGCAACATACTGCACCTTGTGGAAGCACCCAAAAGGCTCATTTAGAATTGACCAGAGTATTTTCATAGATGATGAGCATTTTTCTTTAGTGAAAACCAGCAGAATTGCTCCCAGGTAGCTGAGGTGTGTTGATATTAACCATATCAAAATACTAGTACTTCCTTATTTCTGGTAAAGATGGTTGTGGCACAGTTCTACAGCTGAAAGTGTCCTGCAGTTGAACCCTGCTGGCAATCATTTCAAGGTTGAGAAAGGCAGGAAGAGGGCTTAGAAAAAGTCAAAATCTTGACTAATGCAGGAGGGTTAAAGATGAATTCTATGTCAGCTGGGCTGGTCATGGTCTCTGCCCTGTCCTGCTCGATGGAGCCTTCCTTGCTCTAGCTAGTAAACTTCACAGTACTTGTGTCAGCAAGGGCTTCAGCAGTGTGTTGCCATCAGGGCTGCACAGGACTTTGCAGTTCCTGGTTGTTGGTTATCCCCTGGGCTTGCAACCCTCTCCTTGTCTCCAGGGCTGATGTAACTCCATGCAAGCACGAGGCATTGCCTCTGCACAGCTGTATGTACTGTGAGCACCTCTGTGGAAGGACTGTTTGTCAGTACCTTTAATGGTGCTAACCAGCTGGTTGTAATTTACATGTGGCTTTTTCTTTTCTGTTTTAGAGCAGTACAAAGCGCTTTGCCGATATAAATAACAGTAACTTAAAAGTCTGCCTCAAAGTTGTCTCTTGAAACAATCCCTGACTTATTCCAAAAGCAATTGTGAAACAATTGTGAGAAATTACACTGGCAGCCAAAGACAAGCTGTCTTCAGAGTCTGATTTAAACAGATTATTTTTATTAGAAAACACTGGGAAGTATCAGTGAGTGACAACTTGGAGAGCTGGTTTATGGCAGTCCTTTCATCAGCTATCTCTCTGCACTTACTCCACGTCAATCTTAAATGAGTGCCTCCTTCAAGGCTTATCTCATCTACTCCAGTTTTAGAAACAACTTAATAAAGTGCATTTATCCCCTCTTATCCACATGGAAGCTTGGCTAGTTCTGAGTTTATGTAACTTTTATGTGCATCTCAACCTTCATCTGCTTTTCCTAAAAATCCACTTATGGGCCTTTTGATGAAGGGCATTTCCTCCTCCTTTTTCATTCCCTGATGCTAACATCTCTGAGCTCTACTCATGCTGTTGCACTAAACTGATCCATTTCCACAGTTCAGCTTTTAATGAGGGTTGGGGATGCTTGTAGCAGGGTATTTGTGATCCCATTGCCTTCCTGTTCCAGCATGTAAGGCACGAGGCACAGTGCCAGGGCTGTCTTGCAGGAGGCAATGTGCCTTTCTCCCAGGCTCCCACAGCCACTGGAGGGATGTGCATTTAGGACAAGCTCCTCAGATGGACAGAGAGTCTGCCAAAAGTCCCGGGTACCACAAATGTATTCATTAACATCAATATTGTTTAACTGCACCCAGTGTGTGTTTTAGTGAGGCTTGGCTCTTTCCTTGTGCCAGGCCAAGGCCAGGCTCTGCTTCCATCTGACACTCCACTGAAGAAAGCCATGCATTTATGGTGTAAGAAAAAGGTGTTTTGGCTCATTGCAAAGATCTATTGTTTTCCTTCTGCTTTGGACTCAGGAATTTGCATTTGCAGCAGAAATATTGATATTCTTGTTTGTAATGAGGATCAAGGATTTATAATTCGGACTGACTCATCTTCCAGGAGGTTTTATACAGCCTCTGGATATTTCTCAGTAATTTTTTGTTACTGATTGGCCCAGGGGCCTGTTCTCTCCAGCCCTGCTCTCAGGAACACTGGTTGCAGTTTTAACTTCTTTGCTCAGTCCCTGTCCTTCAGTCTCTCAAGGATGGGGACAAGAGGGACCCACCTGCAGGGAGGGGATAAAACCCAGAGCTATCTGCCCTCCTGTGAGGAGCCAACCTTCCCCTTATATCCCCTGTGTCTGTCTCACAGGGGATACTGGACAATTCCCCAGCCCTCAGGGCACCCTGATTCTCACAGGGCTTCACAGAGCTCTGCCATGTGACTGTAGTGGCAGTGATGTGGCTTTCCACTTTAATTGGGCTGCTTTACTAAGTTTATTTTTTTTTTGCTCCTTGATTTTGCCTCTCAGGTCATCATGGTGTCCAGTTCCCAGCCCTCATATCCAATATCCCCTGTACCATCAGTATTTTATACAAGGCAGGCATGCCCAGCAGAGCCAGGCACCCCTTGCTGCCACCCAAGCTGTGCCCTGGAGGGTTCTCATGCTCACACCCCAAAACAGATCTTGCCTCTCCCCCACCTCACCCCCCAGCCTGCACTGCTGCCAGCCTTCCTCTCCCCCGGGATCTGGGGTGCACATTTGCCTGTTTGTTGCTGTCCTTGTTTTTCCTGATATCAGCAACTGTTCCAGATGTTGCAGATGTGTACTGAGGAGCCCACTTGGGTCTAAGGTGGTTAAATGGTTTCAGGAATAAGCCACTACTGAGTTGTCAGAAGGTCAAAAATGGAGGCATTTCTCTCACATCTGGTCTTGCTTGGTCTGTGCTCTGCTCACTGACAAAAGCTGCTGCTGCACAGAAGGTCTGGTGGACTTGATGGGATCTCCAGCTTCCACTTTTTTATGGATTGGAATAATGTCTGGAGGGACCTTCTGCTAGTCCATGTGTTGACCACTTTTGAAAAGAATAAATTCCTTTTGACCCACCAAAACAGAGCAGAGCATGGGCTGCCTGGTGACATTAGCAAGGTGATTGAACAACCAGCTGTCCTTTCACCACAGGGATAGGGAACAGAGCATGAGCTGAAAAGGTAAATTAGTTATTTTCATGTTGGAGTAGGGAGCATGTAATAAAAAAGAAAACATTCAGAAATAAATAACTGAGGTAGCATTTCAAACAAAGCAAAGATATGCACACTCGCCTATTCCCACACAGAACCCTGTAAGATTTACTGGGCAGAGTGGGGGCTGATCTTTGCTTTGTTCTCACCACAAAGATGCAAATGGGGTGAGAAATGGCAGGAATTTGATCTCACGGTAAATACAAGAGCAATACTGAGCTGCTTTATACCTGTAATCTGACTTTATCCTCCTGCATGACAGCACTCAGTGCCACATACTCAGGCTCTTCCTCATGGGCTGCCCTTTGCAATGACTTTGGCTGGGCAAGTGTTGTCAGAGGATAACCATGATGATCTTCTGACTTCTCAAGAAAGACTTTAAACCCCCATCCAGGCAAGTCAAGGCTGCTGGCAACATTAGGGTCTGTCTTTGGTCTTTCCAGGGAGCCAGGAGTGTGTGTCCACAGAAATTTGATCACATCTTAGAGAGTAGAAAAGTGGTTTTTAACTGATTAATTAGCAATGGTGAAGTGGATTGGGCAGTGGCTGGTTAACCTCTGCAGCAGCAAAGCCTGGAGAAAATTCCCTGCAGCACTCACAGGCTCATGGGACACTGTTTGGTGGGGGCCATCACACTCCACTGCAGGTACACAGAAATCTGCTGGACACCTGAGCCCAGGCTGCAGCATGGAACTGTGGGGTCTCTCTGTCCCAAGCAGGCTTGTCCAAGGATTGGGAATACAATGTCCCTCACCTTTCTTACCGTGGCAGAGCCCAGTCCCAGCCTTTACATGCATTATTCTGTTTTGGTGCATTGTACACAGAGACCAAGAGAAGACTGCTAAGGCGGTGCTGACCAGTGTTTTTCCTTTAGAAGTCCAAAGCCAGGTGTTTGGGGCAAAATGATTTTATTTCTTTATATATTCCAAATGTCTGAGCATTGCAAATTCAGCATATGTCACAGATAGTGCAAGTCCTCAGCAAACATGCTGCAACTCCCCACAGTTAATGGATTGAAATAACACCATGTCACTTTTATGAGAGGTGTACAAAATGTACAAGAGCCTGCGTTTATGTCTGAAAACATCCTGGTTTTATCACCTAATTCCTTAAAAAGTGCAGGACCTGAGTTACTTAATTCCATTTCTAATCCTACTGGTCTATCAGCACATTGTAGCAGGATCTTTGCATTGTGGTCAAACAACTAAAAAATGCTCTGTTTTGGAAGATATTGAATTATGCTGAAACTTGTCTCATTCACCAGCCCCAAATCAACATCCTGATAGTGAGGCAACCAGAGGTATGAGACTGGCAGTCAATCACTTCATACCATAAAAGTCCAGCCCACTCTCATATGGCTTGGTTCTTCCAACATATTCCTCCTTGGAGTGTGTGGAGATTCCTCCCTTGGGTAGGGGATGCGCCCAAGGGTAACCCTCAAGTTTGGGTGAAAGAGATTAAGCCCATGGTCATTGCTATGGGTGTGTTACATTGAACTCTATTTTAAAAATTGTTTCTTGCCTGCTTTAATATAATTACTTTGTTATAATGGCTTTGGTATACAGCATTATCCTCTCCCATGCTATACACTACTAGCAATTTTAGCTGTGCAGTAAATAATTCTGATTGAGATCTTTTTGTCTAATCATTAGTAATAATAAATAATTCACTTTATATAAATATATCTGATTTGCCATGCTTAATCCTTCTGGACAAAGTAATTTAAACTGCTGACAAAGTCTGGGGCTAAGATGGGATCCAGGTGTATCCAGACCCCTCAATGAGAAGTTTAGAAAGGAAGGGAGGTCCTTTCTGCACTTTGTGACTCAGTGGCAGGGTCTCTCTAAAAAACTTTGTCTGGAGCTCCCACTCACTTTCATGACACACCTGTATCCTAAGAGTAGAGAGGTAAAAAATCATATAAAACCTTTCATCTTTACTATTTGGGTAAGATGCTACCCAGCTTGTCACAGTTATGCTGCTGTGCACAAGGAGCAGAAAGGAAAAATTCAGTGGACAAAGGGCAGTCTGCATTAACACATAATGCAGTGGAGTAGATCTGCAGAGTGATGGAACTGGTACCAAGGACCAAAGCTTCAGGCTTCAGTACAACCCAACAGGTTACTTTACTCTGGAAGAGTTCCAATCTGGTCCTGTCAATGGAGGTGGGAACTCATTAAGGATATCCCCACATCTCCCAGTTTACTTTCATCTGAAAAAATTCCAGTTTGTGCACTCTGTAGTCATGCCATGATGCAAAGCAATGCAAAGGAAGTGAAGAGGATCAGGATATTTCCTTGCAACTTTCACTGCTGCTTTGAGCTAGAGTTTGAACCAAAGCAGGACAGCTCCCACACTGATTAAAGAAGCACATCACATGTTTTCAGTCTATACATAGTTCTCATCCAGCAAGAAAAGGTGACAAAAGGGAAAACTCAAAAGTCTGTTCAGCATCTGTTGCAGCATCTCCTGCTTTTTCTAAACGAAGTGGAAGCCACTTCTTAAAAAGCTTCTGGGGAGTTGTGCACATGTGAAATCACATGCTAAAGTCCTGGAGCTTGCTGTGACATTGCATGAGCAGGGATAAGCTGTGCTAGGGGATTTTTAGCTTAAAAGTATGGCTATTCAGTAAATGCTCAGGAAGTCTAACTGTATGATACGAAAAGGGCAAATTAAGTTCAGGTTCAGCATTTGATTAGTTTTCTCCTTGTTTTATGCACCTATTCATGTTACCATCCATCTGATCTTCAAACTGAACAGGTGAAGCTGCATTCTTATTTCATGAGACTAAAGAAACACAGAAATATTGCATTGTTGAGAAATCTTTATATGTCCTTGAAGAAATGCAGAAAACCTCTGCCTGTAAGGACATGGAAGACTTAAAACAGAGAAGATAAATTGTGGCTGACAAGGGGCTATAGGATGAGGCCTCTCTTTGAGGAAAGACCTAATAAATTAAAGGTGACATGCAGAAGTTTTCCTTTCAAAAGGAGAAAAATTCAGAGGTCTGCCTCACCAGAAGTGTGTGTACCAGGGAACGCAAAAAGCCTTCCTGCTTACCAGGGCAGAGGTGACCTGCCTTCCTCTTCTTTCCCTAGAAATTCCTGCCAAAATACCTAGGCTCATGTCCTTGTGAATTCACCTTGTGTCCCCACTCTTCATGTGACAGAACACCCCTGGAGGACTTGTCTGTTTGTCCAGTGTGGTTTGCAGTGTAGCAGCATCTCCTGAGAGCTCAGTGCTGCCCAGTGCTCTGGCACCTCTCAGGCAATGGGGACAGCACAGCCAGCCTGAGAGTGGGGCACTGCTGAGGGGTCAGTGCAGCCTAAGATCCATGGGACTAAAAGCAGTTCAGTATTAAGATGAGAAGATAAATCTCTGTGGCTTTAGCCTCTGGAGGTTGGGTGTGTTTTGGGTCAAAACCTGGCTGAAAAACTTAGGATAAGGCTTGCCAGCCTGGCTGTTGGCTGGCTGGGTGTTAGGGTCTGCACCAAGGTGTGTAACTAATTTTGAAGCAATCCTGCAGTGAACAACAGAAAAATTCAGACCCTGCACTTGTTTCATGGATTATAGAATAACAGCAGAAAGCTTGGAATCATCTGGTCCCATTTCAGTCCATAGCAGGGGTAACCAAAGTCAGTCAAGGAGTGGAACACTCAGGGCCTTGTCCAGACAGTTACTGTAAAATCCACATTCCAGCACTTGACCTCTCTCATGGTGGACTTTTTCTTCCTCTGTCCAAAATATATCTCAATGCAGCCTGTGCCATTTTTTATTTTTTCAATGCCTCACATTCATCTGCTCCCACACTACAGAGCTGCTCCTCACACTCAGCCCCAGCCCCAGGCTCAGGACTGTCCCAAGTAGAGGATTTTGGATCTGCTTTTGCTCAGCTTCAGGAGGTTCCTGCCAGGATGTGTCTCATGGGTCCCCAGCCAGCCTTTTTTAGAGCAGACCTCAGCTAGCATAGCTAAGGAAGGCTTACTACAATCAGCAGCAAAACCATTAGGACCTGTCTTTGGATTTGGAGAAAAGCACTAACACCAAGGCAGTCCTCTAGAGGATGTCACGAGAAAGAGAACGTGAAAAGACACATAAACTGTCCTGCTCCCTTCAGCCTTTTCTTGGATGATTAGAGCAGAAAACTATGGTGAGTACCAATTCTTACACACCATGGCTGCACACAAGCACAGCCCAGCCCCCAGCAGAGCCTGATGCTGTGGTCCCTGAAGCAGAGACCTCAGATCCCTGCACTGTGACAAACACAGTCGTGCTGTGGAGCAGGAGGAAAGTGTCCACTCTCAGGGACCAGCCACTTGAGGGAGCCAAGATGTCGTGCACTAAGAAGTGACACACTGTATGAGCATTCTTGGAGTGTTTCAGCCAGAATCACCTCTTCTTCTGTGATATTAAATCTGTTGGGTCAGAAAACGCAGAGATCTTCTGTCCGGATTTAAGTGGTTTTTATTTGGCTTCCAAATGAAGTCTTGCACAATTGTGCACAGTTTGCCCCTTTTGACAACTTTTGATGTGGAGTGTGTGTGTGTCCAACAGATTTGATAGCTGTTCAGAAAGTCTAACATTAACTTTCCACAAGCTGCATGAAAAGAGACAGAAAATAGTAATGAAATGGGTAAAGTAAGGTCCTTTTGTCAGTAAATCAGTTAATGCAGTTGGAAAAAACACACAACCACCTGGCCTGCAAGGTTTCCTTCCTGCTTTCCTTCCTTCTTCCACCCAAGCCCACTGTCACCATTTTAAACATTTGACTCCCCAGAGAAGAAAGCGACAAGGAAGTTGTAGGAAGGCAGTTATATGCCACAGGAAATCAGGATGCAGTGGCCAAAGAGATTCTCATTTAGATTTCACACAGCAACTTTTTCAGTGTGGTTCACTTTTCCTCTCAACCTCTCCTCTCAATTTCCTTTCCCCAAGACCCAGGGACTATTTTCTCCCATCTCATGAACTCCAACTGTTATCTTCATCTTAAGCCAATATTTTCAGGAACATTGTGACACGAAGGGGAAAGCTCAAAACTTAACTTAGATTTTAGCCCATGGGATTTACCATACAGTGAAGATTTCCTCACAGGGCCAGCATACTTCCCCATTTTTGGGTCCCACAAGAATTCTTGCCTTTCTTGATAGGACTTTGTCCCAACTCTCAAGTTTCAGAAGGTCCTTGATGACCTTGCATGAGGGTGGTGGGACTTTGTATCCATGGCAATCTTGTTCCTGTAGGGCTGTGGTGTCTCCAAGTCATGACATGAGCAAAGAAGAGAGAAAGCTAGGAGGCAAGGTAGGGGGGTAGAGCATCCTAAAAGAGAGGGTTACATGCAGTGCTTACCTGGCACCTAGAAGGACCACCACACTCCTTCCTCCCAGATTTCAGTAAGATGTGGATGTGTTATGGACAAGACTGGTTCTTGCAGAGACTCTTAAAGGAAAATGGCAAAACATTGTTAGAGTTTTGCAAACCATTGTTCCAGTTTCTTTTAAAATGCTGTTCAAGTTTCAAAAATTATTGCTAAAAGTCTACGGAAGTGACAACACAACCCTTTGATTTTACCTGTAATTCATCTCCAGGCATACTGGGAAATAGTGTTAGAATTTTGCCAGTGGTGTTACATTACAAGCTCTCATTTGTGTTGCCTCTTCCCTCAGGCAGATTTATTTCTTGCCCCCATCAAAATGTAGAGGGCTGTTCCATCCATCAGGACCATGGCACGCAAAGGAGGCGTTATCAAAATGCATCCTGCATCCTGCCATGGAAAACTTGGTGTCAGTAGAGATGCTTCTCTAGTGGACAGAAACACAGCATTTCCATATTAACAGATACTGTATCAAATAGATGAATAAAAATAATAATGAATGGCAGCAGTGGCACCATTGCTGTGCACTGAAATACAGCAGCAGCGAGTCAGTGCCACTTGACTGTAAGAATAACCTGAGAAAGACCACCTGGGGATACAAACAGGATTAGAAGGATGATAATAAGCATCATGCCTCTTCCCAAAACAAGCCTTTCTTCTGAAAAGGCAGGAGGTATATTCAGGAGCACTGAAGCCATGTGCTTTCTGAAAAGACCTCCTTTTGCAGCGCATGTATGCACCTATCTCTTTCTCTCTCTCCCTCTTCATATCCCTCTATGTGTAAACACTCATTATTTCTTTCCTCACCACCAAGAAAGGAGAAATGGCCTCTAGGTAAAAAAATGCCTTTACATGAGGCTTCATGACATAGAAATCTCTCTCCCCACAGCAGTTGCAGGTATGTGCTGGAGAAGCTGTGGCAAAAGAATAAAAGCACCAGTACCATTCACCTTCTGCTGTCTTGTCCTTGTGTTCAGGAAAAAATGTGCCTTTATTTAGAAAACAGAATTAACACTGAAGCAATTTTCACATCACTGGTCCTTCAGCCTCCTCAAATATTGTTCGTGGTATTTGCCTTTGTGCAAGAGAATGGGGCCACATAAAAGTAATCACAAGGATGAAAATGTTCTCAGCAGGAGGAAATGGGATTATCAAAAAGCAGAGGAATAAGGCTTTGTTTTGAATGTTTTGTACTCTTGGGCATCCTTATGCCTTCAGAGCTAGGTAGAGTGTTAATAGATAGATCTAAAAATAAAGAGTACATTATTAATTAACTTACTAAGCTTTCTTAATCAGGACCTGAAAACGCTTGGCTGATAAAGACATCAGACCACATCCATAGGAAGACACATGGACATAAATTGGTTGAAATGGAAATCTTTGGGAGGCCATTCAGGAAGGCAGACACTGAGTTACTTTTATCTAGGGAAAATACACAGAATAAGTTTGATGGCATCTCTTTGACATCCTATCCTTGCCTTGCTTCCCCGAGGAAGATACGAGGAATTCCAGATTTTTTTCAGAACAAGATCTGCCTGGAGCAAAATGTGATTCAAGGGAAATATGATATCGAAGAGCAAATTAAATGCAGAAAACAAACCACTGAAGGCTGTTTGTTGGGATCTCATGACCTTCTAGGCCATTGGCTGAGCAAAACAAACTGCTGGATGCACCAGAGTAGAGAGTTAATTTACAAGCTGGAGAGTCTGGATCAGCTTTCTCAGGCCACTTTCTCATGAAGGTTGCATCTTTATTTGCAGCCTAGCTATGCTGAAGGAGAGAGATTAGCAGGAGAGGCTGGAGTGATGCTTGTTGGCTCTGTGACCTGAGGTCTTTTTAAGATGCAAGGAAAGAGAGGCAGAGGTTGCTGGGGAGGTTTGGTTTGTCTCCACACTGATCCCCATGGCAGACCTGGTGCAGGGGTGAGGCAGGGGTCTTGAACATGGGAATGACATTTGTGGGAATCAGACTTTTATGAAGACTGCTCACTGTTACCATTTAATCACCTCAATGATGGCTGCTCATGGTGACCACAGCTCAGAGCTTATATAAAAAAGCATCAGAATTGAGGACTTGGGAGCTTGTGGTGCTTTTCAGGGGCTGATGGGCTGTGAAAGGCACAGAAATGGTTCTCCTTTCTGGCCCAGTTAAAAGTTAGAGGAATCAGAGTGGTGCTATTGTCTTTTGTGGTCATAAAGATTTCATTCTCACTCCTTCAGCCAGGCATCTCCCTTCCTCCGTGCTAATCATCCCTTTCTCTCATGGTAAGACCACCTCAGGACAGTCTGACTCTACACCAGGGAAGGAAGGGAATGAAGGCCAGAAAGAGAGCACAAAAACATCCATCAGAATCATGGAGAAATGTTTTTCAAGGGGACAAGCCTTGATGACAAAGGAAAC
Organism: Serinus canaria; assembly: GCF_022539315.1. Classification (NCBI taxonomy): domain Eukaryota; kingdom Metazoa; phylum Chordata; class Aves; order Passeriformes; family Fringillidae; genus Serinus; species Serinus canaria. The sequence continues at coordinate 43,219,712 of NC_066315.1, forward strand.
CTCCAGACCATAAAAAAGCTTGCTTGAGGATGAAATAGGAAAGGAAAAACTTTTGCCTCTGGATGTTCCTGGCTGCCTGCTAAACTATCTGGTCATCCTAGAGAAAAGAGGTCTTTACCTCAAAGCACAAGTTTTTGTACAGGCTTCATACTTTTGCTCATGAGATTACTTATTATTTCTTTTTGGTATTTGTTTTGGTTTTGTTTTTTTTTTTTTTTTTTAATCCATTTATCTCCAGATGGCCAAAAACTGGTGTGACCTGCATTGAAAGATCAACCACTGCCTTTATTTTAACAGGAAATCCTGCCAAAAACAAAACAAAACAAAAAAAAAAAAAAAAGGGAAGAAGGGGGAGGAGGGCAGGGGTGTTTGTTTTCAACTCATGAGTGTAAATTTTGTATTTTAAGAGAATTTTTTTCCCCCTGATATACCTGTAAAGTCATATTATGTCTTTGTTTTGAAATGTCACATCATCCAATGTAGTAATTGCATGCAGCTGTTATGTAATGGTTCCCCATATTTCTAGAAAATATTTTATTTCTGTATTACAAATTTCTATTAAAAAAGCAGTAAGTGGAAGATTTTTTTTTTTTTTTTTTGGATGCTATTATAGCAGATACCTCCTGGGGACAATAGCTATTCATCTGATCTCAACAGGCCCCCAAAAGGCAGCTCCAAGCTCAGAAGTTACATCCTCCAGCTCTTTGCTGTGGAAGACAACATGGAATGCTTGTGTTGGAACCAAAAGTTAATATCTTAAAGGTAAAACCCCCACCCTCCTCTGGGTTCCCTGTTGCTGTCTGCAAAGCCCTCCTTTGTCTTCAGCCTCCCCAAGCCCACAAAACAATCTGCTCTCTCCAGCTTCACCTGCAAGGTCAGGCAGTAAAACATAGGATTTACCTGTTGCATTTAGGTCAGAAAACTGACTTTAAATGGAGCCTCATACTTTATAACTCAGCATTGATGAGTGCCTGTTCTGAGAGGCTGAAGAGAAGCAGCACAATTTCTTTCCAGCTGACTGAATTGGGTGTCACTAATTTCCATCTCCTGAAAGCAGGCAAGAACAAAATGACTGATATCTACAGGAGCCCCCCTCCACCCCCTCAAGGGAGCAAGTGCCAAAATAACTCATCTGAGGAGCTCCCCTTCACTGGAATGCCACCTAATGCTAACCACGATGCCAGAGTTAATTGCAGCAGTCGGCTGCTGCATTTCATCTACAAGCCCCGCTCAGTTTAATTAACCTTTGGGGAATTAGCATTTTGTTGACTTACAGTACCTGCTTTGAATTTCTGGCAGTGCTAGAGAAACACTGTGACTTGTTTCACTCCGAGAAGAGTGATTGCCCAGAGGCAATGCCTTTTAAAGAATGGTCCCTGGGCAGCAGCAGGCTGATCCTGAGTCAGAAGAGTCTGGAAAGAAAGAGCCCAATACATCTCCTGCCACCTGACTCATGCCCCACTGTTCTGGAATTACTCATTCACCCCCACCATGGGGTCAGATGCGAATTTCATACTCCTCCCAGAGTCTCCTGAGCATTTTTCACACTTGTTCATCACTTTTTGTTTACAGTAATTTCCAAGCACCTCCTTCCAGCTGGCAGTGTTCTGCCTCCATTTACCAAATAACATCCATGTTCTGCCTTTGAAAAATCACCAGGTGACCACCTGCACATTGCAAGAGATGGTGCCCATCCCAGGAGAGTGCAACCCACTGGACACATGCATGTGTGCTCTGTCCTGGTGCAGTGAGCTGTTGGTAGCTCCAAGGAAGAGTTGTCTGGCCAGGAATGAGAGTTGAGTTTGGTTAAGCAATGCCTGTCTTGGGGCTTGCAGCTATCTAAGAGCCAGCCTGGCCTTGGAAAAGGTGTTGTTCAGGTTCCTTAAATCAGGCTGGCAGGATTATGTCCTCCAAAGAAGGTGCTTCCAGCCTCTCTGAAGAGAGCTGTACTCCCACCTTCTACCATGCATCCCATTTTTGACCTACACTTGTTCCGTGGCTTTTCCCCCTTGTTTATCTCTGGGCGACATCTGAGGAACCACTGCAAGGGGCATGAGATGAGGTTTTTGCAGGTGGCCAGAGGGAATGACAGCAGTGAGAGCTGTGGCAAGCCAGGCTGGTGCTTGGGCTGGAAGGGAGTGATGCAGCTCTGGGATACAGGGAAGGGAGGTCATGTCGATGCTGAGTCACCAACCCTGGAACTGTTTAACAGACCTGTGGATGGGGTGCTTAGGGACACAGTTTGGTGGCACTTGGCAGGGCTGGGTTAAGGGTTAGACTTGATGATCTTAGAGGTCTTCCCCAAATTAAAAGATTCTACAGTTCAGTGATGTGGCACTGGTTGGTTGCAGGCTGAGGATACAGGACACAAGAGGTCTTTGAGTGCTGCAGGGTGGTGTCACACTGGCATGACTGACCATCTCAATATCTTGCTGCCACTTACTATTTGTCTTGTTTTTACCTGATTCAGGCACCACAACCATATCTGAGTGGAGACAGCAGCTGACCAATGTGTTTGTCCCAGAAGATGGGGGAGCCCAGCCCAGCTTGCCAGCTTGTGCCACAGTTCCATCAAGGGTTTGGGCCTGGCCTCACCAGGAGCAGCCTGTTTCTCCCAGGACTGACCTAACCAGTGTGTACCATGAACTGATCTCCTACTGCTCTCCATGTCAAATGGGGCCCAAGCTTCTCACCTGGGGATTAAACACTGCCTGTCAGAAAGTCTCCTTCTCCCAGCAAGGGAGGGCATCTCTAGGGCAGCAGCATGCAGTGCACTCACGGCCACTCCCTCTGCAGCAGGCTGACCCTGGCCTCCTACCATCCCCTCTGAGCTTGGCTTCCTCCCCTGTCTTTGAAGGGTGCTGAGAAGAGAGGAAAATCAATGAGGTTTAGTGAAATAGCTGTGGATTGTGCTCTGGGCAGAGAACTGAGAGGGCACATTGTAGATGCTCTGGATCGACAGGATTCATGCAACATGAAAGCTTCTGCTGTTAGCTCTCATACTGTGTGCTTTCATCTTTACCTCTGATTTGGGGGACTTTAATGTGATCTATTGAAAAAACTGTTTTCTGTGAAAAGGACAAGCAGGGTATCATCTGTGAGAAATGGGAAGTACTGGTTTTCCCACAATCACTTTTCTTTCCCCACCAGAGATCTGTAAACTTCTTACTCAGAGGTCTGACCATGGTTTAAGAGCACAAATACGAAACACAAGAGACAAAATATAAAAAAGATGGATGTAGGTTATTTGGAAAGCTGACACACAGGCATCCAGACATTGTCCTGTTAATTTAGCAGTCACTTCAGAAGACAACATAACATTTACATCCTTTGCAGCAAAAAAAAAAAAAAAAACCCAGCAAAGCAACCTGCTATCAAAGGAGTTGTCTCTGGCACATTTTTTGACTGAGGTTTGGTGAGGTTTTTTATCTCCTCTACAGGTGTATCAGCCTTGGTGTGAAACAGAAGAATTGCTGCTGGTTTATAAGAAAAGGTGATAATTTGAAGCATATTTTGGGCTGTTTTTCTTGAGGGAATTTAGTTGAAAAACTGTTCTTTTCAAAAGCACTTTTCAACATTGCTGAATTACTATACCATTCAAATAGGAGTTGCTGCCATGTGATCTGAGACTGCATTTACCTGACTGCCTTTTTATTTATACCTGGAAAATTATTGGCAGAAAATGATACCCTTAATTTCATACCAACTTTTTATTTTATGAGAAAGTGAATAAGGGTCATTTTGACTGCTTCTATTCTGCATTTACAGGGTGTGAGAGTTCAAAAGGGTCCTTGCCTCATCTAGATGCTGTATTTCCTGTAAACAGAGATGGTCACAGTTTCAGAAACTGAATTTGTATTGGTTACTTTGCCAGGGAAAATATTTTATTATTTTTTTTGTTTTTACAAATAAACACAAGGTTTGATTTCCAGTCCACCTACACTCTGTTTGTCAATGGAGCTGCAACAGAAGAGCACTGGTTTTATAAAGGGATAATCAGGCCTGTTACAATGTAGTAATAACTAACATTTTTTCCCACTCCCTCTAGCCAATAAAATTCTGTCATTTGGGGCACTCTTCATCCCTCCCTGCTCTCCTCCAGTCCAGGATATGCCCCACACTAGCCTGGGTAAGAGTGGAGGTTTGCATCTCAAAAAAAGCAACGGGCCACATCAGTTCCAAAATCCAGCCAACACATCCCACCCTGCCACATATTTCTTAGTAAGAAGCATTTGGCTGAGCTGTTCAGGCTTTAGTTTTTCACCTAAAATGAAAGGAAACCCCCAGCTGAGATTATAGTGCCGCCTCCATTAATTATGTACCTAACTCTCATTGCTCTGGAAGCAGAGACAATCCCCTGAGCTCCCTGGAGTCCAGTCCTGTTTGATGCTTGTCTGCACAGCTCCTTCTGCTTGACTGCCTGCAGCTCCCACCCTGCCAAACCTCTCTAGCCCTGTGGCAGGGACCAGGCCTTCAGGAAATTCTTTCTGAACATCAGCCACAACAACAATCCCTCAAACCATTAGCATCACACTTGGCTGCAACTGCTTAGGTCAAACCTCTGCCTTCCTGAGACACTTTATTTATGACCTTTTGCATTTCCCTTCACATGGTCCTCCAGTTAAACAGCGGCAGAGAGTGTGTGAAAGTGAAGGTTGCCCTGGGGATGATGGATGAGGCTCCCCCTGCTCCCCACTGCTGGCAGCCTGTGAGTCATTTGCTAATTTCCTCAGCTAAAATTGACAGACAATTACCTGGCATTTCATCTCAGCCAAACAGATTCTTTTTTTTCCAGAGCTCACTGTCTCTCTTTTGATAGCAATGACTACTGCCTACAACATTCTCTCTCAAATCTTTAATATTTTATTGATATTGCTTTGAGTTCTTGCTCTCTTTTCTCTCCCAGGGTTAAGATAATTTAAATGTAATACTGCACAATACAATGTGTCTCGTGTCTTTGCTGCTCCAAATCTTTCTCTGTATCTGCTTCTTTACAGCACATTACTCAAGAACTATTCTGTTAACTGCTTTATATAAATATTGGAATAAATCATGTTATTAATGGTATTTTTAAAGGCTGTTTTTTTCTGTAAATGCAACTCAGTGACTCTCCCAATTGCTTCCCTATTGCGGATAATGATGATGTTTAATTTAAATGTAGTGTTTATAGTTTCATGCAATATTTAACAACAATCCCAAACAATCCCAAATAATAACAAACAAAGTTTGGAGAGCTCCTCCCTCCTCCAAACCCTTTGGCTGGACTCAGCCTCACTAGATGGAGCGTTGCACTGTTTGGCAGACACATGTGGGACTGGGACCAGCTTTAGAGGCTGCTGCCCCAAAGTGAGGAGCCTGTACAAGCAGAGCCATGGCTGTGAGGGAAGGACCCTGTGCTCTCCCAGCAGCTGACAGAGGGGGAGATTTTTAGAGCCTGTCTATTTCAAACTAAGAGCAGAGGATAATTGGCCTGGGATCTACTGCAACGAAGGCCAGGGATGTTTCACTCTCAATGAGAAAACCTTCAGTCACTCCACCCTTCTAAGGACTTTGAGGAGGTTTTATAATGGTCATCTGATATTCAGTTTTGATTCTTTTCAAACTGATCAAATGCCCTATTTTAAATCATAAGATCTTCCCTTGCAGAGACTCTCCTGCTGCAGGGAAATTAAGTATCACACCATTTTAAAAGACATCGTCTTCTTTGGCATTGTAAAGAAAGTACATTCTTCCCAGAGAACTTGTGGATGTTCCACCCCTGAAAGTGTTCAAGGCTATGTTGGATGGGGCCCTGAGCAACCTGGTCTAATGGAAGATGTTCCTGTCATGATGGAGGGGTTGGAACTAGATTATATTTAAGGTCCTTTTCAACCCAAATCATTCTATGGTTCTACATCTGAGCAGCCAGCCAAAGCTGAAATGGTCTCAGGAGCTGATGATATTTTCCCTTCCTAGGAGAGCCCAAAGAGTCCTAAGCTCTGTGCTTTGATTTCATCACGTTCTCTGTATGAAGCCCTCTCCCTCTCAGCTTTTTAACATTTTGCTATGCTAAATCCCTGTCGTTTATACTGCATTGGTTAGCTGTGAATGCACTTTGGTAAGTGATTGCACAGCCCTGGTAGGTGTTGCACATGGCCAGGTGGGCTTCATGACCTAAAGAAGTTGAGTGTTAAAGCTGAAGAATACTTTAGTCTACTCCTTTACAATTTTTTTCAGGCCAAAATTTATTTCTGACCATCTTAAACCCGTGTTTCTTTCCTGGTAATTATTTCCTCATCTTCTGGCACCAAGTGCTAGAGAACAAGCATATCTACCCCAAGAGAGCCCTTCTTCCCACTGGCAGTGATGTCTCTATCCCTGTGTTGGTCCTCCTGGCCCCCTCTGCACCTGCAGCCACTGAACTGCATCTTCAACACCTCAACCAGAGCTGCAGAAAATACACCAGACTTTGGAAGACAAATCTTACTGTAAGGTATGAAATGCAGAAGAGTGGAAAAACTAACCAAATCAGTCATAATTCAGGAGTAAAAATATGACGTTAATGAATCTATTTTCAAAACTTACGTACACCTCTTGCTCTTGGCTAGATCTTAACAGCTGGCAGGAACTCAGATGCTAGAAATGTTTCCTGCTCTTATTTACTCAACTAAAAATAGCTGTGAGTGTTAAACCACCCTAGCGCTTCAACCTAGCACTTCTGCATTCTGTACATGTGCGTATATAAATGTATACATAATGGTGCATATTTTATATATATTTATATACACACATGTAAAATGCATGTGAAACATGTATGTGACATACAAATGCATGCACACACACACACATACACATGAACATACATAAGTGCTTGGTGGTGCTATTTTGTATGAAGCAGAAGGTCCAGCCAAGAGCAGCCACATAAAAAATTCATGTATTATGTGAAACTTTCCGCAGAACTAATGGCTTATCCGTACGGTGTTTGCTCATTCCAACTTCTGTAACTTTATAGAAGTTGAGCTGTCACTTAAGCTACCTTACACTGGGGTGATTAATTCCTCTTCCCCCACCTGCAATTCCAAAGCAGCGCTTGGTAACAGCGCGGGTTCGTAATCATACAGTATTGATGTCACAAGCTTTTATTGCCAGGGTAATCAGAGGAGGAAAGGCTACTGTCTATGTATGTGCACATTCATATGTATGACTTCTGCCTAGTCTTTGTGTCTCTCCCTTTGATTCCCCAACACATCAAAAGCCTTGTGGAGAACCCAGCTGAGCAGCCAGCCGCGGCGGGGAGGCGCTCCAAGATAGTTTGCCATCTTATCACAATGGCCCAGGGAAGGCAGGTGGTCTTCCCACCTGGGCTCTCTGAAAAGAACTTCCTAAAAGCAATTGCTTGAATTTCGGTGCTCCCCAGGAATATGTTGAGCCCTTCCTTTAACGTGCCTGGGTTTGTGAACACACTGTCCCAGGCTGGTGAGCAGTGCAATCCTCTGTCATTTCTTGCAGGCTCGGTGCTTGTGCGTGCCTGCTGAGCACAAGGGGTGGCCAAGGGCAGTGGAGAGTGGATGAGCCCCTCTTGTCCTGTGTGAGCCAAGCCTGGCTGTGGCTTAGAGCTGCCAAAGGAGCTGCTCTGGCCTACAGCCCTAGCAGAGCATCTCAGCAAATTTCTGCCCCATTCTGCCTTGATTTGTTTCTGGTCTTTGAGACGCACACTGCTGGGAAACATCCTTGCAGCTTCTGAATTAATCACGCCTCTTTATCAAGCCAGAACATGACAAATTCTGAGCATAATGAATCTCGGACTCATCTCATTTTGTGAAGAACCTAGGTCAAATGAAGGCACAAAGATCTGGGGAGTGTGAGGATGCCAGGGAGAGCAAAGCAAATTGGAGAGCTTTGTTTCACCGTGGTTAACATCAGCTGGTGCAAATCACCCTTTCACATATCGTGGGCCAGTGCAGTTGGTGACCCCAGTCAGATGATGAACACATCCTTCTCTGACTCATCCTTATTCCTGAAGCCTCTTTTCCTCTAAGGTGGTCCATGGGCTGTCTGTGCAGTTAGGTCACTCTACAAGGATCACTGCTGATCTTGGCAGCCTTCAAGTTGGGAGCATGATCCTACTCCAGACTGAAAACAAACCTTGCCTTGATGAATACATCATCATGAAATAAAAACCAAAAAACAATGAAACAAAACACAATTGTGTGAATCTGGGAACTGTTCTTCTTGGAACTGGCTCAAAACAACTGATGATCAAATCTTAAAAGCTTGTGATTGAAAGTTATGAGAATGGAAAAATATCTTTTGTCTCAAGAAGCCCCGTTCTCTATAATGGTCTAACAAAAGGCTCCAGGAATCAGAGGGAAGTGTTTACTGACTCTAATGAGAGGAAGGCAGAGGAACTGAGGGCTGTAAGATATTATTTTTTTTCATTTGATCCAATTAATTTAGACAAAGGAAAGCATTTTTTTTAAAGAAAGAAAATGTGCACGTTATCTGGCATGGCTGACTCTAAATGCTGATCCACTGTGATCAGAACCTGTGCCATTATTAGTGACATGAATAAAAAACAAGAGAATGAAGCAGACATAATTCTCAATTATTTTTGTATACAACCCTAAAAACTGATGCATGAAAAAGCTCTCCAGAGGGAGTTAACAAATAGCAGAAATAAACAGCTATCTCAAATCCCATAGAAAAAAATGTTGTAACTCTTAGGGAAAAACAGAAGGGGGTAGATGGGGGAGATGACACAAACAGCCTCCAAATCTACATCTTCACAATAAAAAAAATAGTATATGAAATGCATAAAAAAAAGATGGAACCACTAACCCTACTATCTTCAGAGCTGTTGTGTGGATTATTATGGTCCTTGAACCACAGCCCTATACAACAAAACTCTGTTCAGCCCCATGGGCATTGGCCTGTCTTCATGCCCATCTAGATGAGCCTCTTCAGCAGAGTGAGCTTCTCTGAACTTCTGTCCTGAACAGGTGTGTTCCTACAACCAGGGGCTCTGGGAAAGACATTTTTATAGCTCTCCTTCAACTGTGCTTTCCCAGCTGTTTCTCCCCATAAGCAGGATCAAATGCCTTTTGTAAAGGGGAAAAAAGAGGGCAGAAGCCTGTACAGAAGCACTGGAGCTCCTTAAAGCGCTGCATCTGCCCCAACACCAGCTCTGTCTTTTCTCAGTGACCCAGTGCCATTTAGAGAGTTTTCACTACAGCCTTTTCAAATGTCACAACGTGGCTCCAGTTTCAGCTCTGATCACAAGCTAGACTGAACTGCCATTAGAGGATGGGGTAAAATCGATCCCCACACCAAGCAGGTCCCAGTTAAATACGGGAAGGGAACATCATCCATTGCAGCAGGCACCCCACAGCTGACTTCCCCAGGTACATCTGCCTCTGGAGCCCTCCACAGTGCACAAGGATGGCAGTGGCCTGTTTTGGGATAGATGGGTGAAACCCCACTCTCACCTAAAGGAGCCTGGCAAAAACCTTGCAAAGATCCCACAGAGCATTTCTTCCTTTAAGGCATCTTAGGGACATTCAGAGAAGAAGGCGGCTCCTGATGGGAGAAGAGGAAAGGATGGAATCCTTGGGAGAACATGAAACATTCATAATTAAGCAGGGCACTTACTAGCAGTGACTAAAACAACAGAGAAAATTAAAGATGTCTCTTCAGAAAGTTCTTTGCAGCGTAATATCCAACTAATCCTTCCAGCAAAAATGTTTTTAGGAACAAGCTTTGAATACAGCCATAGTTTGCTACCAATTTATTACCTGTTGTTATAGCTAAGGTTGCACAGTACATAGAGAAGTCACTGTTTTACCACACCAGGTCAGCAAGGAGGCATAAATCATCTATGTTTTTATTATGTGTTGATAAACCACTTGTTCATCAATATTTCTGTGCAAAATTAGACCACTTAGTCAGATGTCCCCCTCTCATCTAGTGCTGACAAAAGGCCTGGCAGCAGGATAGACACAGCAAATCAGGAGTATTTGAGTGGGGGAAGAGGAGGAGCAGGGACCATCAGCTCCATGGTCTCACCCACCCAGTGTCTGGGGTAAGTTGGCTCCCAGGGCACACTCCAGCCCTGACACAGGGACACATCAGAGCACCAGCCCTGGGTGGTCTCCTTAGGCACAGCCAGACTTTCCTTTGCACTCTACCTTGATTCCAGCTGATAATTCTGCATGGCTGAGCATCTTGAGGTTCAGGGACAAGCCTAAAAGAGCAGAACATTCCCCAGGCTTTGGCCGCTTTTCCCGGGGGCAAACGCAGCCATCAAGAAGATCCAGGGTAGGCAGCTGCCTCCAGTGACCAAGCTGACCTCCCAGTCCAAACAGACTGCTAGGATGGATGGATGGATGGATGGATGGATGGATGGATGGATGGATGGATGGATGGATGGATGGATGGATGGATGGATGGATGGATGGATGGATGGATGGATGGATGGATGGATGGATGGATGGATGGATGGATGGATGGATGGATGGATGGATGGATGGATGGATGGATGGATGGATGGATGGAGGGGTCAGTAGAGCAGAGCCAGGGAGAGGCTTCATTCCCCAGAGCCACACCAGGTGTCTGCCTGACACCCTCACCTGAGGTGTCCATCCCACTTGGCACAAATGCTTCGTGTTCCCTCAGAGCTTTGTTTATGCCCTGTGCAACACGTGGGGAGCTGCAGCTCCCTTCCAAACCCTCCATCTGGACTTGGCAGGAAGTGCATTTTCCTGTAGGACTTTGTTCCATGGACATTTCTCATCAGGAACTAAAAGTAATTGCTATTTACAGAGCAGCCAAACTGCAGAGGGCTTTTACAAACAACCAGGGATGAAAACACACCCACCCAAAGTGTTTATGGCTTTAGTGGGAGAGCACAAACTGTCTGCTGAAGCTGGCTGAGAGTTTTCTAAGGGGAAACCAGTGTCCCCTCACCAGGACATGACATTTTGCTGTGCTTCAGGGTGCACTTTGGCACTCAGCCTGGAGGATCTTTCCCACATCCTCTCCAGGTCTGCCCGAGTCTGCTCTGCAAGCCCAAAAAGCAGCCCCACACCTGAACTTCTTCTTTGGACTCAGCAGACAAGCTGTGGGGATGGGCATCTCAGCACCCCCAGGGCCACATCCCCAGCCCCCACCAGGCAAGGCAGGTTTTTACAGAGACTTTGGTAATAATAGGCACAGCAACAATTGAGGCTTCTCTCCCTGCACCTCCAGATTGTAAAGCCTAAATTATATTGCATTCTCCCTCTTCTGCTCCTCTAAGAAGAATTCCAGCAATCACCAGCACAATGGTGATTTCTGTTTTCTGATGAGCCTGTGGAGGAAGCTAAACTGCAGAATGAATAGAAATTCAGCCCCCAGGCAGAAGAATTTCTCTGCTTTTTTTTTGATACTCACTGTATTTTGATTAATGTGAGTCGATCCGTCCGCCAACAGACAGGGGAGAGCTGAGCTGCACCAAGGGAGCCAACAAGCAGCAGCTGCCTTCCTGTTATTTTCATCTCTTTAAAGCCTCCCACACCCCTCATGCAGACAGGCATTTGAACTCTGCTGAAATCATGAGTATAAAAGGGTGGGAAAAATGGACTTCAACCGATGCTATAAATAGTTCACAGCCAGTTATGGGTGAAAATCAGAGAGAAGGAATCTCCAGCCTCTGCATGTTAAGGTGAAGTGGTTTATCAGGAGAGGAAACGTATGTAAGTAAACATATGGAGTGAGGAGGGAAAACAGAGAAGATGGAGCAGTGTGCTGACCTACACTGAGAGGCAGAGGTGAACGTCTGGGGATGGGAGCCCTGTCACAGGACCTGCACTTGGAGATGTTACCAGAGCTAGAACAATGCTGGTCAGCTATGGGTGTATCCCAACAATTCCCAGTGGCCCAGGCTTTGCCATCCAGCCTCACTCTGTGCAGTGCAGCAGGACTGCTTGTGAGGGCTGTCAGGCCCTGTTCACATGGGGAAAAAACAGCTGCTCTCCCTGGTGGAAGAAGCTGGTGCAGTGTCTTGGAACAAAAATTTTGGAGTCTGAACACATCTCAAGACCTGGCAGCTCGGAGGTGACAGCTTATCAGGGACTGTCACGGGAAATGATAAGTTATCAGTAACTTTTCCAGGGACATAGCCCATGGCATCTAGCAAAGAATCCTACACCTTGGGAATTCTACAGCCCTTAGGGGCTGCCCCAACCTGGACACACATCCCTCCTGCTTAGAGCAGGAACTCACAGCAGCACCACTGCTCCCCTTCACTCACACATCCAATGAAAGCCTGGCTGGGGAAAGACCAATGAAAACCTGTGAATGATCAGTGAGAACCCAGTGAAACAGGCAGATCCATCAAGCGTGGCTGAAGATTATTGGAAAAACAGAGCCAACTTTCAGACTGAGTTTATGTTTGAAAACATGATTATACCACATGGCTTGCTCCAGTAAGAAACATAATGAGTGATTAAGCTGCAGCTACAGTCAGGAGAAGAAAGATTGGCTTGTTAGGGATGGAAAATGCACAGCAAGGATTTGATAGCACATTGCCTAAAGAACCAAAATAAATTCCATTCTTTTCTGAATACACAGTAGAACAAGTATTTGTGTTGTTCCTCTCCCTTTCATAGCAATGAAGATCAACTTTCTGCCTATATTTGAAATGCAGACAGTCTAGGGGAGTTTTCAGAGTCCCAGAAATGCTGGCTGAGCACCGCTGGTGCCAATGTGCAGCAGTTCCACATCTTGGCTCTCCCTCAGACACTGGTCTAAACTGGATAATTAATCTACAGCTTCTCAGTAACCTCTTCCAGCGTGGAGAAATTTCTTCCTAATGTCTAATCTGAACCTCTCATGCCACATTATCCCAGCTCAGATAAGGGTTTGAGGAGCAGAATGCAAAGATCTAACACAGCAGGTCAGAACATTTTTTCAAGATTGTCCTAAATTTCTTACATCTAAATTTGATGTACCTAAGTAAGAGGTCAAATCCTTTAAACACCTGTCCATAAACTGTCCATAGTTGGAAAGTAGGCAAAACTGAATATAGGAGACTAAATGTAGGTGCTTTCTGCAAATTCACTACAAGTAGAATATGAAGTACAGCCAGGGTCCTAATTTTCACCTGTTTCACATTATTCAGTAGTTCAGTTCTGTTGGTTTGCTTCATTGTTCCCAAAACTCACATGAGTTTAACATCAGGACCTGGAGAATGCAGCTCTTCCATGGGAGCCACCAGCCTTTGGGATCCTCCTTCACTGACCAGTGGTGCAGCACAGTTAGCTCCACAGAGAGGGGCTGAGCAGCAGAGGCACAGCTCCTGTGGCTCCCCTCTCACAGACTTCTGCAGCATTTCCAGGCAAATACCATCCAGAAGTACAACAAACTCCAGGCAAAGTCCACCCCAGAAGTACAGTGAAGGAAAGAACAACTTTGCAGTCATTACTGATACTGCAGCAGCAATTATTGATGAGAGTAAACAGTAATATTAGGCTCAAAATAAGGATTTCCAGAGAAGACCCTCAACAAACAATGAGCAGAGAGGTCAAATTAGCTGAAAAGCTTGAAAGGCAGAGATATCCCTGGGTAAGGGAAGCCCATTCAACCTAAACAACAGATGATGTATGAAAAGTGAATACTTGTAAGTTGGGGCCAGCCTCTGCACATTTGTTTTGCACCTCAATTAGACAGAGATGATAAGAAAGAAAAAGGTGTGGTCAACCTACAGGGAAAAGGAATGGATTGATCATTTAGATTTGTTGTGGTAATGTTGATTATTTAGATTTGTTGTGGTATGAAGCTTGCAAATAGAGCTTGTCTCCCACTCTCATTTTCTTGTCTGGGACACTTACAGGACAGTGGCACTAGGATTGGATACCAGTTGCATTTAACAAGGTACTTCATTTTCTGTCTGGATTTCACAGTGTTTGTGCAAACATGAGATTAATTAAAGGGAAAGATGGTGAGAAGCTGCTAACAATTTACTTTAAAAAAACCCAAATAACTTTTGTTTTCTGGTTCTTTCAAAGACTCAAGTATATCTCCTCATCTAAGTCTGTTGTAGTTCCGGTGATGTGGTTCTGTTATGGCATCAGCAAAAATCTATTCGATTTTTCTTGTACCAAGAGACTGCATCACTCTCTGCTCTGCTGAAGGAATTTGGATCCAGGGCATAAATACAGACAGCACAAGCTCTCCTAAACACAGGCAGTGCAGGATGAGCTGTTTGTTCACAGGAAGCACCAGCCTCCAGTCTGGCCTGGACCTGCAGCACAGAAATGTCTTGGAACAGCCTAAATGGTTTGGTTGCCACACACCTGTTTGTTTAATGGAGCTGGGGAATAAGATGGTGCCAGCAAACCTCCAGACTGCTCATGGGGCAGTGGGGGCCATTTGTGGGCTGTGAGGAATGGGAAGCAGCTCTGATCTCAGGAAAGAGCTGTCAGCACTCCCCATAAAGTCAATAACTGGCAGCAGCTTCACTGCTGGGGCAGCAGAGCTGATACCAGCTCCTGCACATCCCACCTGAATCCTCACATGCTGAAGCACTGGGTAAGATACAACTCCTCCTGGAGGTTAAAACAGAGGTGAGGAAATTTTTCCAACAAGCACTTGTTTTCCTACTGTCACTGCTGGTGGTGCACACCCCATAATTAGATGACCTGAAATTTTTGGGCACTGAAGAATAGCTTGTTCTAACTTTCTGAATAAGTCCTAAGGGACTGGCTTGGCTATGTTGCTTTGCAGTCTGTGCTGCTGCAACTCATTGGAAAACTACATTGCCTTAGCACACAAAGGAGAGCTGAGCTGCATCTGTCCATGCCAAGTACATACATGCTTTTGTTAGCAATATATTATCAGCAAAACAAACTCTCTTTTCTCTTTTCTTTTTTTTCTTTTTTTTCTCTCTCTCTCTTCTCTTCTCTCTTCTCTTCTCTTCTCTTCTCTCTCTCTCTTCTCTTCTCTTCTCTTCTCTTCTCTCTTCTCTTCTCTCTCTTCTCTTCGTCTTCTCTCTCTTCTCTTCTCTTCTCTTCTCTTCTCTTCTCTTCTCTTCTCTTCTCTTCTCTCTCTTCTCTTCCTTCTCTTCTCTTCTCTTCTCTTCTCTTCTCTTCTGGAGGTGAGATCCCCCCATGCAGAGCAGAGCAGGACAGTCCCCTCCCTTGCCTGGCTGGCCATGCTGTCCCTGATGTCCCCCAGGACACACTTGGCTCTCCTGGCTGCCAGGGCACTGCTGACTCACATTCAACTTGCCATCAGTCAGGACCCCCAGGTCCATTTCCACAGTGCTGCTCTCCAGCCTCTCATTCCCCAGCCTGTCTGTACCTGCAGGGTTGTCCCAAGCCAGGTGCAGAATTTGGTATTTCCCTTGTTAAACTTCACACAGTTGGTGATTGCCCATCTCCAACTTGTCGAGGTCTCTCTGCAGGGCCTCAAGGCAATTGTTATCCAAATTTTGTATCATCTCCAAACTTATTATCCCTCCCAGTCCTGCATCCAAGTGGTTTTTGATGATGTTGAAAAGCACAGAGCCGAAATGGAGCCCCGTGGACCCCTGCCAGTGACAGGTGCCAGTCTGATGCTATTTGGGTCCAAAGGCTTTCCTGTGCCACAGCAGGGAGGCCCTTCCAGGATGTGAGACATTTGTGTCTGGAGGGCTCACCCCAGGCTGCACTGGGATCAGTTTTGAGGTTGAAAGCACAGCCCTGCTGTCACCTCCTGGCGACAGGAAAGTGTTTGGCTGGAGAGGAGTGCACATTCTCTGGAGCTGGAAGCACATGGGGTCCTGCAGTCCTCCAGTACAAGCTGTGTCTTACAGTCAGTGCTTTCCCAGTCACCCCTACTTATCCCAGTCCCTCAGGTGAAGAGCTGCCTTGGAAAATCCTGCCTTCCACTTTCCTTTGCATACTGTTGCTGTGGAGATGGCACATCCACATTTAATCCTTTCATGCAGGTTCTCTTGGTCTGACTATGCAGAAGAGCATGCAAAAATGTGTATTTCTATATTCAGGGATTTTTTTAAAAGGTGTGTCTTTGCACTGATGCTATAAGAAATTAGAGACCATATTAAAAGGTAAATTTTAGTTAACTTTGACTGTGGTTACTTAGTCTGTGAACCTGAAGCTAGGTTTTATGAGATCCAATCTCTAGCGTGTAAAATCCTCCAAGATTCATCCATTTAAATTTGGATTTTGAGTACTTCAAGGTGCAAAAATGATCAGATCCTGTCCTGCTGTTTCCTATTTTAAACACAAAGTAAAACTGGACAAAGTAGAGTGGGAAAAAGGCAGCTGAGAACAAGGAGGTTACATGAGTGTGAAATAAAATCTATTTTCCAGCTCTACAACAAAGTAGACAACAATCTTCTGCTTCTCACTGGAGAAAAAATGCTAGAATTCCATGTGCAGAACACAGCCCAAGCACCACTGCTGTCACACCAAACCTGCAGTGCCTGACAACAGCTGATCAGGGATTACTGACCTGGCTGGCAGCTAGAGTGAGGTACTGAAGGGAAAAAAATAAAATAAAAGAAAGGAAAAAGAATGAAAAAAGGGGAAAAATTATTAAAACAAGGCAGTGAAAAAAAAAAAAAAGAAAAAAAGAAGAGAGAAGAAAGCTGAGCTGTTTTCAAGATATTATCACCTTTTAGGATTTTGTCTGTCAACAGCTTTCTGGAGATGTTAACACAACCTGTGCTGGATAAGAACTGCCAGGAAGGCACAGATGTGATCAGTCACAGAGCTTGTCAAGCACATGTTCAACTCCAAGTGAACCTCCAATATTGCGCTGTAGCTACTTTTGGGTACATACCAGATGCAGGATGAAGTCTTTTCTCAATGCAACTCCTTCCTCCAAACAAAACTTTATCTTCCTCCACCAATCTAATATGCTGCAGCCCATTTCTCTACTTCTTGCTAGCTGTTGCACTAAGTTCACCAGCCACCACACACCCAACAAGTGACTGGCAGGAATTCAGCTTGTTCTTAAATGACTGGCAGCCAGTGCCACAGGGAGGCAAACAGGGACAGATGAAAGGAGAACAGAGAGGCAGAGGCTGGTGGACTCCTCCCTGTAGATCCTCCTTGCATTTCAAAATGTGAGGTCTGTACATCCTGCTGGCCCCTTACAAATAATCTTGGTACCAAAAGTGCACAGCAGCAGGCACAGCAAGCAGGGGATTACTTAAACCAGCTAAGGATGGGGCTTAAATTTAAATCCTGCCCTTAATCAGGGAATGAAAGCCTACCTGCAGGCAACAGGCAGGCACTTTCCTCAGGAAATAACTGAGTGCCTGGATTCCTCTCTGAAGATTATGTGCCTGAATTTCTCGTTTCAGAAGGGCTGCTTATCTTTTCAGCTGGGTTAAAGCAGGCTCACCAAGCGTGTGAGGCATCTTTATCTCCCCCATCTCCCTCCAATCTTGCTCTCCTGAGAGTTCATCTATCTGATTTTTTCCAGTTGCTCTCCCAGATGATGGCCAGGCTGGATCCTTTCAATGCAGTCCCTAGCTACAAACACTTCCTAGGTTTGCTACCCACATCTATCCTGGTTTTGCAGCCTGTTCCCTTGCTCCCACCAACCTGCAGCACGAAGCCATGTCTCTCCTGTCAGAACTGTCAGAACTGCTTCTCTGCAAATTCCTCAGTGCCTCCTTCCTCAGTTGCTCACCTCCACACCATGCCCCAGTGCCTGCAGTGCTGGGCTGCTCACACTCCTTACACACAGCTTCCTCCTCACTCCCTCGTCGTTCCTCCCTCTCCATCAGCTCTCAGGGGTTGCTCTCGGTGCAGCAAAGCTCTAACAGTGTGCCCAGTCCTCAGCTGTAAGGTGTTTTCTTCCCTTCAAAGCCCTTTCAGTGCAGTCCCTGCTTCTCCAGGACCTCACACACACTTGTCCTGAGTCAAGCTTCATTTAAAGTCCACAGTCTGTGGGATGAATGTTGTGGTATACTGATACCTCACACTTGTGTTTTCTTGAAGTCACTATTTACTAGTATAAATATAAATACACATAAATAGCATTTGGAAAGGTAAGAATCTGATTTGAAAAATACTTTGCAAGTATTTACTTACAATTATTTTTACCTTTACTTACAAGTATTTTTACCTGATGATTAACAACTATGAAATTGTTTTGTCAAAATCTCTCTGTAATTGAAAACATGCAGTTACTTTTAATCATCCCAAATAAAGCTTATTAAGTGATTAATTGGAGATGACCAGTTAAAGCACTGGCTTCAGATGACACCACCTGGTATTTCTGATGCAGTCTGCATTTCAGATGAAAGCAAGCTTTGTGCTCACATCAAAGCATATATTTTGGACATCAGTAAACATGGTAGACCTGACTGGGGGGATGCACAATAGGGGAGCAGGCCAACACTTTTGTTTTGTGTCTACACTGAAGTTTCAGGACTCCATTTGAGTTTTTTTCAAAGAGTGCAGAGAACAGTTTGCCAGCTGGAGCAGTTGCACTGAACTGTAAACAGGTGAAGCGTGAAAGGCTGTCAGTGAGACTGCTGATCAGAAATAACATACAGCAAGTGCTGGAGGACAGGCATGTACACACACAGTTTATACACTCTGGCGCTTGGGTTGTTCAGCTCCTAGCTCAGAGTGGGTAATAGTTCATGGCTTTAAAAGCCACTCAGCAAACGGTGCTTCCAAAGCACTCCTTGGCTTTTCAGTAGCATGAGAAGACAAAGCCTCCCTGAAACTCCTTCCACAGTGTGTGTATGATGGGGGTGGGTCAGTGCCCTCAGTGCAGCCCATAAAAAGAGGCAGGATTGAGCAGCCACACCATTAAAGGCTCCAACAGCTTCAAATAACAAGGCTGGAAACATTCTGTCTCTGGTGCTGGCTGTGCCTGCAGGATGATAGCTTTTGGGCTCACAGCCACGGCTGTATGGATCCATGATTGTGTGACAAAGAGCCAAAGGACATTTCATGGCACCTTGTTCTGAGGGGGTGAAGTAGCAGGTCAGAAACCAACTGGCAATTTCACAGAAAACAATTGATTTTCTCCTAAAGTGCCGTACAGGGAAAACATTTCTCTCTCAACTTGTTATCAAGGGAAATGAAAGATGAGGGAAAGGAAATAAAATGTTTTTTTTTCTATCAAGCTATTTCTCATATGCAGCTCCAATATAAAGGAAATATTCCTATAAAGGAAAATTTCAAGCTAGCCTAAGGAAGAACATGGTAACTCCAGAGAAAAATCTCCCTTTGGAAAGAGGCAGCGCAATTTGAGAACAAACCAGTGGACAAAAATGCCTTTCTTGCTTGCTGGAGAGAAAGGAACTGTGATTTTGAAATATGTACCATGCAGTAAATCTCTCATTGCCCACTGCCAAATCTTCATGCATATTTTGTGTGGTGCTGGGCAGATGTATATTAAGCAGGACTGAGGTACAAAAACTGTAATTTGTGCTGGAAGCTCACTATTGCATGGAGCAACAAAAGGGTGCAGGTGGGATACAGTGGGAGTTTGTGGAACATCACTTCAAGAGAGGCCATGTGCACAAAAGACTCTGCTTCAGAAATCTTCATCTTTCCTCTTGATCTTTTAGAAATAAAAAAAGAAACTTTTATAAAATGACTCTTGCCTATGAATTATGAGTCATTCTGCTTTTCAATAGAGAATCAACCTGCCAAGGGACCTTCTTCAAGGTTTTGAGTGCCTGAAAAAACCCACATTTTTAAAGGCTTTCTACTACTTAGAAAGGAAGTGAGGAAGGAGATGAAAACAGAGAAATGAAAGCTTGATTTAGCTGGCTGGAAGACTGCGTCACCCAGGGAAATATGAAGCAATTATATAGCACAACTTGATTGATATGAAATTGGTTTAAGTCAATTTTTTGCTAACAACCCCACCTTGCAATCCTGCCTCTTCCAAAACCCCAAATCTGGATTTGTGCATAACTTGACTTCAATATGTACATCTTATGCCAGACTTTACACACACGAATTTGAGAAGCATCAGGAAGCACCACAGCACAGAAGACCCCCTGTCCAGCATATACTCATTACATTACAGCAAATAATTCAAATAATTTTCTGTGTTCACACTAAAAACTGCACTTGTTTTCTCAGCTGACTTTCTCTTCTGGGCTCTGCTGTAGTGTCCAAAGTTACTGCCATGACAGTGAATACTAATTTAACCCTCAAACAGAATTATTCCCAAGCAGTTATTTTCAATTCATGGGCAGAGGGTACCACTTGGATGAAAAAGCAAGACCACAGCTCAGGTCTTTGGTATTTCAACAGAAATGATCCTAAGCCATATCAACCATGCATAAAGGTGGGACCCCATATGTAATACCTTAATGGAATGAGTAGAACTAGGACATCATTATGGACATTGATGCTGCTGGAAATTTTTATTGATGCCCACTCCAGTGCCACATTCCCACTTACCACACACACACTTCTGTGAAACTAGGGGAGAGATGCAAGGAAGATGCACTGCCACAAGGGCAGGGTACTGGAGCAGTGTGATAGTCTTCTACAGTTCACATCCCATACATTTTTGGGGTACTTCATGAGGTAGAAGTCAGTAGGCTGCTTTAATTTGGAGACTACCAGTGCTGAGGTACCCCCTTCCTACCTGACACCACAATTTGGCTGTTCACATTCCTCAGGAAAAACTGCCATCTGTCTTTTTGCTGCCACACTTCAGACACAGCAGAGCTGCACCCATTGAAATGGATTCTTTTTCTGGTGTGATAACATTATGGCTATGTGTAATCAATTCAAATTCCTCCCCTAGAAACTGCATGCTGTCTCCAAAAGCAATAAACACCCAAGGCCAAGGTCAGCATTCCTGCATGTTCTTAGAGATGTTAAGTGCCTTCAAGCATGTTATATGAATAAATCACACCAAGCTAAGCTACATGCTAAGGTGTGCACCAGGGCAATTTGCTGCAGGAGAGAGATGCTCATTAAATGCAATTAATAAGCACTACCTGTGCACTGAAGGGCAGAGGAGCTAATTATTGGAAGACACTGTGTACAAATAACATTTACAGTTATGAAACCACGGCAAAACCACATAAAATCTCAAGGGGGGGGAGGGGGGAAATGACATAAATCAGAAGAATGACCCAAACCAAGCCACAGCTACAGACCCAGCAATCCTAAAATTAATGAACCCCACCACTGTCCCCACTGTGGTTACTGGGCCTCTCTATTAGCCAGATTTTATGAAGCACCCTAGGATGGGGCCAGCAGCTTCTTTTGAATAGTATTCACCTTGGCATTCCAGGGAGCCTGTATGCTGGAGCTCACAAGCATGGAGCTGGCACCAAGCTGCCAGTGGGAAGCCTCTGACTGGGGTTTGGGTTATGCACATCAGCTCCCTCACAGTTTACATCCTAATCAGTTTTCTTTTCTTTCAATCACAGAGCCTTCAAGGTTGGCAAAGGCCTCTAGGATCATCGAAGTCCTCCAGGACTTCTAGAATTCAGCAAGGAAACAGTAAGGAAGGTGGAATTTTACACATAAGCTCTTGTCACCCCTGCAGTTTACTAGAATAATATTTGTTAAACACTAACAGAGCAAACCACATTTTTCCACATGAAGTGAAAATAGCAAATGAAAATGTTTATCAGTCACACATAATGACAGAGCAATGGTATTTGAAAGTATGGTATTTCAAGAGAAATAAACTTTCCTTGTTTATCATCAATGGCTGCAATTATGTTGTCAGGAGATACATGAATGTTTTGATTTCCTCTTCCTGCTGTCTTTTTACCTTCAACTTATATTGTAAGCTTGACACTGTTTATTCACGTACTATTACAGAACCACTGAGAGGGGTTATTATTGAAGAGTATTTATTTTTCAGAGCAGTCACACCATGAAGCCACAGATACAGCTAAAGCTTAACCCTACATCCTCCTCCAGAGCATCATGTTCCTGATGTTAAAAACACTTCACTAACCCCAACAAACACAACAGCATAAAGAGAAGGTTAACAAGCTCCTGGACATGCAAATCCTAGATCAGTGCCTTACCCCCAGCACAAGGGCACAGAATTAACTCCTAGAGTGACTCCAGAAAAAGGCCACAAAGGTGATCAGATGCTGGAGCACCTCTCCTATGAAGACAGGCTGAGGGAGCTGGGGTTGTCTGGAGAGGAGAAGTCTTTGGGGAGACCTTGTAGCAACCTTCTCAAGTTATGGCACTGGTAGCAGAGCATGCCAGTGATTACTTCCTTGGGCAGCATAACAGCTCCCAACTTTGGGTAGGATGTTGTCCCACAGGATTCAGACCCCTGGTAACATGTTCAGTTCCTTCTCCTTAAATAACTACAGGTAATGTGGAATAAGAACTTTTTGTTGCTCTTGTTGCTTGCCTGAGAAAATGCTGCCTGATGGCTCTAAACTGTCATTACTCAGACACAGCAACAAAACACACAGTTACATCTACTTGCAACAGAGCCCGTGGTCCATCTTTTCACAAAAATCAACACATCCTTTTGCATGAGAAACTCTTGGCTCATCTGAGACACGAGGACTTGATATTTGCCTAAATTTGTCTTTTATTTGAAGCTTAAAAGCACATCTCCATTAGCTATAACCTTTGGCTACAATGAAGAACAAATATTCAGCTTCAACACCTTTGATAATGTCTAAAAATAGTTCATTAAACATCCTTAACCTTTTCTAAGAACAAACTTGCAGGTGGGCTTAAAACATTTGGTGTCATTACACTTATGAACAATTTTGCTCCTTGAAATAAATTCAGCCCAGCTTTCTCAACTCAAAGTCCCCTCTTTACTCAGAAGAGCAGAAAACAGAGATGAGAACAAGAAAGAAAATTAAACACCTTAAGCCTTCCAATGCCTGATGGAAAAATGGGTCAAATGGAAGTTTATGTTTCAATCTGAGTTGCACTACTCTGAGCCCACATCAGCAAATCTTACCCATCTCACTCTGCTTCTGCTCTGCAGAAAATACTTTGGGACATCACTCTGTAGTTGAGCTATGAAAGCTCTTTGATGTTCAAGCACTCTTGATAAAGATGGAAAAAGGTTTCACCTGCACATCTCAGTAAAAACAGGACCTGAATAAGCAGCACCTCAAAAAATCATACAGCTCACATCCAGCACACATTTCAAAATCAAAACTGCAGAGATTACTGTGACAGAATAGTGGTTTCAGCAGAAACTTTAAAACTGAACAAATGGAAGGCAACACTAACTACAGTACTGTCTGAATGGCTGCAGTCATTCTCTGGAGCAATATGATCAGATAACTGGAATTTCATTTTTTATGCCAGAAAAGTTCTCTTACCAAAGAAACAGGAATTGAAGTACTTTGTTGATTTTTCCCCCCACTGAAAAATTATCTGATATAATTAAGAGTTCACCTTAATGTACTGCCATAAACCTGTGGCTTCCTTTGAGCTCATAGCTTGTGATGAAGCTGCAAAGATGAGCAGACAGCACTGCCAGGGTATTAATGGTAACAGTGTAAGCAAATTCTTGTGAGTAAAGTGCTCAGATGGCACTGACAGTTATGAAGGTACTTCTGTACATAAGAAGATTTATAGGATCCAAAAGATAAAACTTATAAATAGTAAATCATGCAAAATGAAAAGCAGAAGGGGGATGATCCCAGCTGCTATTGAAAGGTGGGATAGAAGAGAAAAATGAGCACTATCATAATGACAAATGCCTCACATTTGGTCTCCTTTGTTGGAAATAGCTCTTCTGTAATGGCATAAGAATCCAATACAAATATCATGGTAGATGCCCAGAGACTTCTCCAGAGAGCATTCAAGGGACCCTCAGTGAAGTTCAGAACAAGCTGTTAGCAAAGCTGACAAACAGGCAGCTCCTGCTGTCCTAGTGCTGTTTTGTTACCAAATGTTTCCCACCCAAACACTCCCTCACCCTACACATGGCCACCATCACCCTCCCTCTAGAAAATCTGTTGGATATCTGCTACATTAAACAACACAAAGGCAAAAGGAGAGAAAGAGATCTGGATAAAAAAAGGAAGCAAAACAAGCTCATTCTGCAAAACAATGCTCACGCATTTTCTTGGTTTATTTTGGATAATTTTTCATGGATCCCTTCCCACCTCAGATGCCAAGGCAAATTTGGAACCTTTTTCTGATTTGATCAGAGATGCCCAGTACACTTCACATAAAAGAAAAATGGAATTTGCTCACATTCAGAAAATGAACTGGAACCATCTTCAAAAAAACAGCTTTTCAGGATTGTGTAGGTTTTCACAGCCTGGGGCAGAGGACAAAAGGTCACTGAAGACACACAGTTTGGTGTGCTTTACAACCTGTCCCTCAGACACACCTGTTGCTTTAAGTACAGGTTTGAGACTGACAGTGGGAAATCTGATTACCTGACCAAAATGACAATACCTGAAGTATTTAAGTCAGTTGGCCAGACTGCAGTTCATAGGCTTATTTTTATACAGCATTGCAATGTACATGAAAATAACAAAACTGTGTTTGCAAAGATGCGAGGAACATTATGCGAATTTGACAGATGGATCTGTGAACTGGAAAATCTCCTCATCAAAAAGGTCTTCTGGCAGTTCTTCATCTCCATCAGCAAAAAATGTAGGGAATGGAGGGTTTTTATTGCAGTCCTTGTAAGTAGGCAATTTGCTATCTCTGACCTGAAAAGCAGGAAGGGGGAGACTAGGGTTAATAAATCTTACAAAAGATTTTTAGGCAGTGATACACTAGAATTTAAAGAACTCAGCTAGTATGCATAAGAAAACCCAACAGCATTCATGTTCCACTTAAAGAATTCCAGGTACAATCATCAGCTACTTTAACATCAACCCCAGATATTGAATTTAATGTTTTGTACTCAGCCTTAAAGAGATTTTAAAAATCAGCAAAACTAAACAAACAAACAAAAAATCCTAAGAGAATTTGTCATTACAGTGAATCAAAAGCTAGTCTATGAATTCACTGCTCAGTATTTTACAGTGCTATTAAAATAGAAGTATGGCTTGTTTAAACAGTGCTTATTTCTCACAGTATGTTCCTATATGACATTCCAAGTTCTATTATGCAGTGTAATCACCTCTTCAACAAACAAGACATGCGTTTGTATTCCTGATGCAAACTAATTATGACAACTAATTTTGCAAAGATATGTGCTGTACTGAATCCCTCTGGCTATTGCAGAGCTGCTAAGTGACTGCAGAGTTAAACATCTTAAATTCTCCACTCAGGAATCAGTCCCTAAGTTTGTAGAACATGAGCCTCTAAGACAGCTTATTTGCGAGCAGAGTGGTGCCACAGAGAAATTCCTTTACTGACCTCTCTACATATGGAAAGATTTAGAATCTAGCCCCTGAAACTCCAATCTCTGAAGAAAATTAGTAGCTAGAATTATCAGCAGAAAGCAGTTTGTCTGCAGTAGCAGATAGAAGGCTGGTATCTCTGAATAAAAAAAAAAAGCTACAAATTCTTAAATTTGATTTAAAATTTAATTCTTCTTTTCTATATTGTTACATATCATCTTTCTCCTGAGTTGTCATAATCCCATTCAGGCACTATACTCAAGTGGATTAAAAAAAAGTGCAAATACATTAGACAAAAGTTTAGTACAGAGAAGATAAGCTCTTCCTCTTAGTTTTTGGTGGGGTTTTAAAGAACAGGATGCTTGCTCTTACTTGGCTGGGCAAAGACCTCACATAGGACAGTTCTGATTTATGCCAAAAATTAAATTAAAAAAAATTTATGCCCACTTAATGCCCTGTTCTGACAGCACTATATTTACCAAATTCATATCTACTATTACTTGAACCTTTCTCAAAATCCATGAGGATTCCTGCAGATAGCACATACAATAAATCTGATATTCCAATATATTTTTAAGGGCAAGCTTGATAAACAGAAGAAAGCCTTTTACTAAGAATGAGGGGATGAGGGGTTCAATGTGTTGCACTGGTTAGGATGGCTAAGTAGCTTTTCAAGTAGAACATTCCTCTTCCACAGAAGTGTTCTCTATGGCCTTGTGAACTGCCAGACCTGTATTTCCCAATTTACATTGCACATCTAACTGGAATGAACTAGACCAAGGTCCAAGTCCACAGACCTTTGCTGCCACAGTGAGTTCAGAAGACACAGTCAGAGAGCTTCAGCAATGTCACCTGAAGGATGGCATCTTCAGAGATGTCATCCTTCCCTTTCAATACACTGTGGCTCTTTCTTTTGCTATATGAAATCCCATTTTAACTGTTTCACTGGTTATCTATTATTTCCCTTGCTAATTTCTCCTTTACTCTCTAATCCTATTACACAACAAAAGCTTTCTCTGTCAATAGCAAAACCCCTCATGATCCCGACATGAGTTAGTATTAGAAAGATTAGAATAAATTATTTTATTTATGACAACATACTCATTTAATATATATTTTATTTAAATGTTCTTCATGTCTACTTTTTCTTATTTTTGATTATTTTCATCCAGAACTAGTATGTGCTGTTGCATATAGGCTGTTTCATTGCAGGCAGCTCTGGACACTAGGAAAATGAAAGGAATTGAAATGTTTGTTTTCCTCCTATTTTTTTTTTCCATTACTTCTTAAAACAATTTCTTATGACAGGATTTGGCAGTAAGACATGTGCTCTTAACTGAAGGAAAATCCAGTCTAATCTCAGTCCCGCATTAGTCTACTTAAATGAATTTAAGATTTCTGTCTAGACTTAACATGGCATGAATTACATATTAATGCCAAGGGGCATTTTGGACAGAGAATCTCCAGTGTGATATGGAGAATTCTTAAAATACTTTTAAGATTCTCATGAAACAACTCCAATGGACAGTTGTTGCACCCAGAGGAGAACAACACTGTTTCATTTTGCCCCTTCCAAACTCCTCAGAAGCTTGACAGATCCCAGAAGCACAGGTCACATCTGCTGTTAAAACTGTTTTCTTCTGATATGGTCTTTTATTTATTGGTATAATTGATGCAGTATTTCCTTTGACAGGTGAGGCTACTGCTCTTTTTCCATCTTTCTCTAAACTCATAGCTTTCAAATGCAACATGAAGTAAAAAAGTATCATCTTAGAGCATCACTACCAAACAAAATGAAAGTCTTTTTCCCTGAAATTAAAAAAGTTAGACAGTATTCTATTATCAGGTATTATCACTATCATTCCTATTTAAAGGAAGAACTCAACTTCATTTTGCACCTGAAAATATCAATTAGCAACTAAAACAATTAATTCTCTTGTCTTCTCAAGAGAATTAATTACTCCCTTTACAATTATGAAGGGCCCAGCATACCAAAGGTTTCAGTAATCTGAGGTAAGAGATACAGGAACAATGATTTCACAGCAGTATAAAGGGATTCACTGGTGTAGAGCAGCAGCAGCTACACTTGTCTGTACAAGCACATGCACAGAAAAGAAGTGCAGGTGACCCAGCACAGCTCTTCCTGCTCTCCTAGTAACCTCCTGAGAATATCCCTAATAATGGAGTAAGTTTTCATGCTGTGTTACTAAAATCCAGTGAATTTGGCTCTCATCCACAGAAGGAATCAAGCTCATAGTCCAAACTGTTACTGCAATCCATAAAAGCATTTGCTATATACCTCATATAATAAATGCTGGGCTTACTCAACTGCTGTGTTAACAGCACTATATATTACAGTAGACTATACTATAGACAGATAGATGTTATATACAGATGATGGTATAACCACTACAGTGTATTCTCTGACAGGTCATTTTATCTAGAAAAATACTAGAGAAAGCTGAAATTGGAGCTGGTTGGAGCAGTCATAAAGGGTTTTGCAGACAATTAATAAACTGCACTTATGTATGTCCCCTATACTGACAGCATAATGGGTAGTATAAACAAACACAAACTCAGAAATCTATCACTACAAAAGGCTTAACGTGGTCTTAAACAAGTGTTATAAACTGATGCTTAAGTCACAACTTACATTTGTGGTTTAACAGGGCTTCAGGCTATGTTAGCAACCACAGCAAAGAATGCAAGCTATTTGTGTATAAAAATGTGTTTAAATATAGAAAATTATTAGAAATAAGCTCCCGAGGTGTCATACATCACCTAACTCAGCTTCCCTGCTATTTCTGAAGCTAGACATAAAAACTGAACCCAAGAATTATACCCATTTCTTACCAGCCTTATTTTGTCTAAAAAATAACCCAACTGTACAAATCCCCCCCACAAAGCTCTATGAATGAGGCCCAAGGCACCCGACAGGGAACATGAAAGAACTGAAGGCACCACACTACCCTGCATGTCCTCAACGTGAGCAGAGTGCACCCAACCCAGGCATCAACAACTAGAAACACAGCACAATAACACTGGGAAGGGTGATACAAAATAAGTAGGATGCAAATCACTACTTCTCTTAAAAAAATATAAAAAAATAAAAAGACAAACAAAAATAGGGAATATCAAGACTTAAGTTACTAGCTCAAGTGGAACATCATACTAAAGCAACTTGGATACTTCAATTTAACTCAGGTCTAGCATACAAACAGGTCAGTTCAGTATCAATTGCAAAGCAACTCCTATGGTCTACAAGATTTGCCAGAATTTCTGTCTTCACTACAAGTGATATACTCAAAGTGATCAACACTGAGTATCCTGAGAAAACCAGGTGCCTTAAAATCAGGGCAGGTATAAAACACTATCTTAGACAAAATATAACATTGTGAATTATAATATATTATATTACCCTCCCCTACAAGGTGTATTTTTAAAAAAGGAGCTGAGTCTTGTGCATCTCAAATGACAAAAGAGAAGTTTTTGGTAATACACCTGGGAGAGTAATCCAGAGCCATCACCTTTAGAAAGAGAAAGCTGTTACAGATGGTAACTAGAGGCCCTGGGATCTAAGAAGATACCCCAGAAAGAAACAGATGTTTCCCGAGGTAGGAGATCTTGATGGGTCCAACACACAAATCTTACAATTGCTTACTCTGCAATGTTATTCTTGTAATAGAAGAACTCTGTGCATTCCAGCACACTCCTAAAGTTTCTTAATTTTATCATACCTTGCAATTGAGAAAGAAATCCATGTAAGTTTTTTTCATTAGTTTTCCAGTTGGCTAGAAACATTACTGATGTCAGTTATTTACCTGCATACTTCAATGTGCAATATCAAATGAAAGCTGATTCTAATTAAAACCAAAAATCCATCAATCCTAGTATTCCGCAATTTTATTCTGCTGAAAACAAAACTTGAAAAATTTAAGTGCTTCATCTCTGTCTGAATAGAGTGCTTATGCATGAAGTTTCCAAAAATACAACATACAAAATAAATATATGCTTTAAAGGTGCACTATGGTTTTAATGGTTACCAAGCAACACAGAGTGGGTACTGAGCACAAATGCCTTCCCCTTGGAGGCACGCAAAGACAAAAGTGTTATGCAATATTTCACTCTGGAGCTTAAAGACAGATGGATTCAAATTCCCTAGACATTATTCCTACTTAATTACAGGCAGGTATTTAGTGGAATGAACAGTAATTACAGCAGCTAATATCCCATAATTCCTCTCCCCAACTACAGATCCAAACAAATATACAACAATATATTGGAAGTGGATGTCTAAAAGCAAACAAGAAAACACCCTGGAAAAAAGGCATAAGGCAAGCTAAAAACACCACAGATGAGTGCAGCAAGATTAATGGAGAAAACCCCCCTGAATTTAGAGAACCAAATATCATTACTTTACCTGATTTTATAATTAAAGGCTTTTCTATTCTTCGCAGATATATTTGAAAAAAAAAGGGGAAAAATGAATGTAATGTAATTCATATGGCTCATGCAAGGAAAAAGCCACAGAATGGATCCACCAGCTCAAGGAACTGGAAATGTAGCTTGCTACATATTGTCTTCAATCTCCTAATAAGACTGGAAGCGATTTTTGGAGACCTATTTTTTAATAGCAGTGTCTTTAATAGTAATGACACCTACTACAGTGTCTTTACCTCAAACAGTGTTACTTATTATTAAATGTCATGAAAATTTGAGTCTGGAGCACTTTCGTCAAAATCTTTCATAAACTCTATTATCTTAAGCAAGGAACTCTAAGGGAAGAAAAGACTCATTCTTCCCATGTATGTTCTTCTCCAAGCAGAATGTGCAGTGTCTGATCAGCAAGGGAAGAATGATTTGCTTGAATGAGATCTTCATGGTGTACATAAGAATATGAAGTATTAACACACACAGCTTTGTTTTTAAAAACAATTTATATTACAGGTGTGTAATAGATGTTTGCTTTCTTAACTCACTAAAAATCAGAAATAAAAGTTAAATTATTGAGTCTAGTTAGAACAAAAGTTATAATCTGGTAAAAACAGGTACTGTATTCAGTCTCAGTGGCTTCATAAGATTTTGCATCCTTACACATAAAACATGTAAGATGTGTACCTGCATTTGCCACCAAGTGTGGATTTTAACAGCATGACTAGAGTAACAAGATGCACAACATTTTTCAGCAATTAACTCTTGCTTAAGAGAACTATTAAGATCAAATAATACAGTCTGGGCATCAAACATTTCTCAATTTTTCAGCTATATTATGCTGCTTGTATGCATACATTATTATTTAAAACTAACATCCTAAAATAAATTCCCACTTAATTAAATTTCAGACTGACATTGAGAAACCATGTTCATGCCTCAGGATTAGGAAAAAATACTTTGAACACAGTTAAGAAAAGGTCATTCAGTCCAATATACAGATGAAAAGCCAGTCAAACCACACCTCTTAATTCTATGTAATTGATGTCACACCCAGTAATTTTGCAGAAGTTGTCCTGAAAACTACTTTTCCTGGACTTCTCTTAACCAATTTACACTACATTTGGAAGAGAATTGTGTAATGTATTCCCCTGGGTCCCAGGCTTGGGCTGGATATTAAAATAAAAACAGTTAAGAGATACCTTGCCCAGGAAAAAAGGCCTTATTTGCAGTGAGAGAAACATCATTTTTCTATGGGTAAAACACCTATTTGAAGGCAAGGGTGCTATACATAAGGCCCAGTAGCTGTAGAGTTCTGCTGCACAACTAAGAGACAAAAACCAGATGCCCACAGTAAAACAGAATAAGATAATAAAACATTTGAAAACACCTGAATTTGATTAACTCTTCAACTTTTCAAGTCCTGAACCATTTAAATCTCTGCAGTACTTTTGAGGATTTAAAACTCTCAGATACACAGATACATGCATACCAAACTCATCATAGTACTTCACAGCAAAGACATTTGATACACTGCACTCTACTCAGTCAGAATGGAAACAACTTCTTCCAAGTAAGTGGTGTTTGCAGGTGTGTAGAATATACCTAAGTAGAAAGAAAAATCTACTTTGAAAACTACCCTTAAAAAGCACTTTTCTTGCTTTGATGTGAATTATTTACATCATAAGAATACTTATCAGACTCTCCATTGTTTCAAGACTGTCTAGAGAAAACTGAAACAATATAAAAAAAATTAAAATTAATCTTGTAGACTGCCACAGAAAATACCACTGGCACATACACTGATTCCAAAGGGAACTCAGATCTTTATTGTGAACTCCAGCTGTCTCTTCCTGTACCTCAACTGCTTCTTGGAAAGGTAACTGCTACTGGGTAAGGGGATGCTTTAAATAACCTCTAAAGCAGGACTTGCTGTGTATCTCTGTTCATGAATTAACATCTAAACAACATTCTGGAAATCTCACCACCATGTTACAGGCTCATGTTGGCATTAAAAGGGGATGGATAGAGCTTACCACAGGGTTCAGCAACTGTGCTGGTGTAGCCTAAGATACGTGGGTGCAAATCTAAGAAGGAGCCATTTGAAGTGCCCTACTGCGCCATTCAGAGTGCTCACTGCCCCTGCTGACCACGCTCTATCACAGAACTGATTCCACTGCCCTTTGATTTAACAGTACAAGATTTCTCAGAAAAAATGAAAATTGCACCCTACCAGTGTTTTTCCATTTGTAAATTCATCTGTAGACAGCTTAGGAGTCACTAATACCAGCATTGAAAGTAGCAAACATACCTTCACCAGACAATTGGTGTGACCTGGAACAGACCCATTTACATAAATAATGTCATGTTTTGTATTGATCCTCCAAACCTAGGAGACAGGAAAAAAAAATAAAATCAAACATTGAGTCCTGTTTAGAGATTATTCCCAGTTTTAGAAAAAAAAGTCTAGCAAAGCCCAGACTGACTAATTGGCTGTGATACCCTGGGGAAGAAAAATGTTCTGTACAGGCCTAAACTTGCCACAGAATTCACTCACATGCCACTCTGGGTGCAAACCTTTCTAATGCAAGAGGCTGAAATAGTTTTAAAGGGCTGGTGACTGTATTTGGTAAAGTACCTTTTTGTCCAGTGTAACACCAACCAAAGCTCCTAGGTCTCTTTTTCCTCTATCAGCAACAAGTTGAAAAAGACGAAAAACATCACAGGTGACAAAGTAAAACAAAATGTCCTCCTGAAAATGTTTCTGTACCATATGTTGATTTCTTAATTCAACCAGGTGCTCAACTGAACACACACATTTTCTGCTACAAAAAATTAGTTATAGTAAACTGAGAACAACAGCAGCACTTTTTGGCAAACTAGGGGTCAAGTTTGCTTTTTGTGCAAACTGCAGAGGTTGCCTTCAGAGACAGAGTAGCTTTAATAGCTCAAGAGCTGCTGTAGCTATGCACAAATCAGAATCAGGACAGAAACTATAACCCCTTTTTGCACATAAAAGTGAAAGGCCATGATCAAGTCAGAGCTTCTAATAACTCAGATTTGGGTTGGGTATGAACAATGGAATAGGCATGGAGACATCAAATGAAGTCACCAAAAGCCTGATTGTTTTCCCTCTTCAAACACAGAAGTCAAGGGACACAGTGAAAAACACACTGGATGTGGAAGCATCACCCAAAATCCCAGTTCCCAGGTACCACAAGCACAAAGGATGTTCAGGTAAGTTATCTGTAACCCACAAGAGAACAGGAGAACACATTTACTGCTCTGGTCTTTCCAGCTTGTTTACTTCAAGATGCTGCTGCCTGAATTCTTGCAGAGATGGCAGACAGGACACCATTGCTTGGCAATGCCACCACCTTATACACACTGGTATACCCAGAACTCACCTTTAATCCAAAAGATGTCCTGTAGATGTTACCCATTTTACCAGGCATTTTCTTTCCACGATAAACTTTGGCAGCTTTCTAGATAAAAACAAGGCCAAAACCATCATGTTAACTGCAAAAGGTACGCTTACAAACTCAAGAGCTGCACCAGAGAAAATATGCTGGTATTTCCAAGGCTGAACATATATAATATCAAAAAAATCTAATCCTGAAGAGCATTTTAAATACCTCCTGCCAGAGGTTAGGTTTTACTCTACATGTGTTCTGAAATACTTGACCACAATCACAAGAATTGTGTGTGTGTGTGTGTGTATGTATATATATATATATATATATATATATATATATATATACACACACACACACACACACACGTACACACTCTAGTTTCTGTCCTCCCCAAATAAAAAAGTTTTTACACTATTGTCAGTCAGATCTTTTTTAATGTGTGTATTCTTGAGAGTGGAATTTTTAATTCCAATCCCCAGTATTCCCTAGTTTCTGTACCCAATTTTGATTGGCTGGGCATAAACTGGACAACAAAGGTGAGGAAAAAAGGCAGGAATAAGCGCAATAATTTTCAATTCTACACTGTTATCATAGGATTTGTATCCTGCACCTCTCTGTTATACATTAATAATGTTTCTTGGAGTATTTCTTAATTCTTGTGAAAATCACGATTTCAGGAAATCAGTTGCAATGTGGTTCTAGGGAGAGGATTCTCTACTGAACAGTCCTGGATTACAAAAATGTCTGAGATTCCCATCTATGGTTGGCTAAGTACTGTCAAGGCATTGCTTTTCCCCTGTTGCATCCTTTCACCTTGTTTCCTTCCCATCATACCTACTTCCAATACCATTTTTCATTCTATATACTTTGTGAAATTACATGCAGCATTACTGCTTGGGAAATTCTAATTTTAAGAAAAGTAAAGGGGTTATTTTGTAATGATGAATACCATCTGCTAAAATAGTGTTTAGTGTTCAAATATTTACATTCTTCAGTGAAAAGAAGTGCCAGGTGTAGAATTCTTTTGCCAGCTGGAACTGAGGACTATAAATCAGTAACACGTGCTTTTACACTCTCAATTACTCAAACTTCATTGACTGCTGCCTTTTTGCTTCTACTATTCTCTTGAACATTATTAATCCTTTTTTATATTTTAATTTCTCTAAGAAATTTACAGACAGTTCATGTTCAGTACTATGACTCAGTTGATCCTAATTAATTTGCAAAATATTCCTCTTAGTTCAGTCTAAATATTGTACAGCATTTATAAGACAAAGCCTAAAATTAACCTGTTCAAAGAGCTTTTACACTAATATTATTTATAGTTTGAAATGTAAAAATATGACTCTGTACTCTGCTTAGAAATGCATAGAAGCTTACACACTTCTGGGAATAATTCCCTACTAAATTATGGGGATCAGTTCATTAAGCAGCTACACACGCCAGGCAAGGTGATAAAAGCAACCAGGGTTCCAAAGAACAGTACAATATCTGCAGGATAAAATAACAGGCAAATCCATTCCAATCTATAACTGCTGTGATAATACTTCAAAGAGAATTCTAAGAAGCTTTTAAGACTATTCCTCTCACTATATTAGAAAATATGCCAATTAGCTCAGTTAAAATATGTGCATTTACCAGCAATACAGAATATTCATAAATTGAGGCCTAAGAGAACAGCATTGCCTCTTCTACAGGATTCTGGACTTCCTTTGCTGCTGGGATTCCCTGCTATCACAGAGTAAATGTGACAGCTAGCTATTGTACATTTGTTCAGTTTTAATAAGCTGTTTTAAAAACACTGAAGAATGATTTAATGGGAAATGAGAATCCTCACATTGGTAGATATTGCTCCAGGTCTTCTGTGAGTTTTTGTCTGGCCGTGGCTTGCAGGCTGACCTTTAAATCCCCACCTTTTCATGACACCTTGAAATCCTTTACCAATTCTGGAAACAAAAATATTTAAGAAACAAACCTGGGTTAGTCAGACATAAGCTTTCAAGCAATAATCAACAATTACAGTCAGGCTCGTGATTTTTTTACCTTTAACAACACTCAGCTTAGGGAAGAACATACTTAAACATGGTATAAAATCTGTATTTTGTACCATAAACATATTTTAGTACGATGCTTAAAGATTACTTTACAGAGTAAGAAGCACTAGAAGAGTCAAACAGGCAAGAAGACTAACATAAAATGCTCCTTGCTGTGATTGTCCTCAATAAAAGTTACCATAATGAATCTGTCACCAAGTGAGCAGCAGAACAAGCAAACAGACAAAATCCCTGTCAAAACCCCAAATAATACCAATTACCACAACTTAATGTCCTGCCTAAGCATAGAGAGAGGAAAGAGATGGCTACTTAGAAGGAACGTTTCTTTTCCATATAACAAACTCATCTCTAGAGAGCAGCTTTGGGTATAGTGACATGTAATTCCCTTGATCCGTACTCATCCAACAAATAAGTTCTAAAATACAATACCAAATAAAATATATTTTCAGAGTCTGTGCCCTTCATCTCTGAGCCACATGACAGCATTACTGGCTTTGGAATTCTCTATTTACTGCAAGGACAGATTCAATAGGAAAAATCACCACTGCACAAAGGAAAAGCCGAATTAAGTGCGTGTTAAACTGGCATTATCTGTGTCCAAAAGAAGAAGTCTGACCACAATGTTTATGACTGCACTGATTATTAAATTTAACTTGAAATTGTCTCAGCTGGTCAGAGCATGATACTTCTAATGCCAAGGTTGTGGGTTGCATCCCTGTAAGTACCTTTCACATAAAAGAATTGGACCTTGTGATCCTTGTGGGTGCCTTCCAACTTTGAATATCCTGTGATTCTGTGATTTTGCAAGAGAATCCTTTTCCTCCAATTCACAGAAATCCTTCCTCTTCAAAAGAAATCCTCCTTCTTTTAATGCACTTCACATTAAAAATAAAAATAATAGGCACTTTGCATCTAAAATAAAACTGGGTATGAGCATGCACAGAGCATGCTCTATGCAGGAACTGCACTTGGCTGCCTCCCTGCTCAGCACTGCCATGAAAAACTAGTGAACACACAAACACAGAAAACACCAACATTAATGAAAAGTAGATTCTTTCCTCTTCCAACTTGATTCAACTCTCCCCTAAGTGCTGTCCTGGTTACCTTGAACACATCAACCCACAGTAAAAAATAGCCATAAAGAAAGACTCTGTAAAGCTACAGAATTGTAAGGGAACATGAGTTGTGCAACCATGGCATCTGTCTCCTGGTCCTCCCCTTCCCTGCTCAGAACCTACAGGACAATCCCAGTTAAATCTGGCAAAGAAACATGTATAATTATTTGAATATAAACGTTACTGGTTAGAAGCTCCTGAACATTTTTTGCTCCTTACCTACAGCTAAGGAAAAGCTAAAACTTAATTAAAGCAGTGATATCTTCCTTTGACCTGCCAGCTGGCCAGTCATGCAAGTGGCTGTCACCAGCAAGACAAGTCCTTCCAGACCAGCAGACAGTGATGGGACATAAAGATATGAAGGGAGTTGGGGCCATGAGAGGAAGGTGAATGAAGCACCTGCAGGAGGGAGTACCTGGGTTACCTGGGATCAGGAACACAAGACAGGAATCCAAACAATGCTTTGTAACACCACTTTCAGATAGAACCAGCTTATTT
The DNA here is from genome assembly GCF_022539315.1 of Serinus canaria. NCBI lineage: Eukaryota > Metazoa > Chordata > Aves > Passeriformes > Fringillidae > Serinus > Serinus canaria. The sequence continues at coordinate 43,256,499 of NC_066315.1, forward strand.
TTAAAGCTTGCAGTAGTAAACAGCAATAGTCGTAAAAAACAGTTTGAAAAATACTTTTTAAGAGAGGCTCAAAACATGTTGTTTTCTGTTTTCATATTGCTAGGGAGCAGTAACTATGAAATACACGCAGAAACTAAGCTATAGGAAAACTCATATCTATTCTGCCAAAGTGCTATTTTTTTTCTTTTAAACTACCTATCACTGGCCATGTTTTCCAAGCAGATTACTTCTGGCATCTCTAGCTGGAAGATGGACTTAGCAAAGTCTCCAAAACCAACTGCAAGTGGGTTGCAGGTGTGCAGCCAACAGAGCGAGCAGATAAATTCTCTCTTTAAATGATGGGGCATGATAAATTCTTTAGATGCAGAAATGCCCTTGCAATTCAGAGAAAACCACACAACCATAGAAAGCTACCATTTCAAAAGTAAAAACTACTGTCAAACTTAGCCAAGAAGAATAAATCTGATGTCATGAAACCACTTCAACATTTCATTCAACTTATTTTTTTAACATGAACAATTTAGAATACTGTCAGTTGTGCTTTAAAAATTTTAAAACATAAATATTTCATATATGCAAGAGATGTATTTTTAAATAGAGTTTAGTACATCAAATATTATAAGATAACTTTAAAAAAAAGTGATTATATTACAAGATAGCGTTGTTAGTGTTAAATGATTCATGCAATAGAGAATACTCAATTGCTTCTTGGTCCTTCTAATTACACATGTATTTTCTGTGAACAAAGACTCAGATTTTAGAACACCGAAGCCTTAGGAACTTTATAGGAAGTGTGATCAGACTGAAAAAAGAGTACACCAGTAAATCTGAAAGTTCTCCTGCATCTGTTGATCTGGAATATGAAAACAAATCTTCAGTCTCTGAAATATTCTGCTTAAAGTCAAGGAAAGATATCACAATACTGAAATTAAGAGCATTTTATAATTTTTAAAACATTTTTATTGTATATTTTTTTATTTTCATATTTTTATTTTTTTAATATTTATCAAGGCATTTTCAATAATGTTTCAGATTAGTTTCATTTTTTATTTGTAAAAATCACTCAATTACCTACAAGGACACTTTACCTTATGACTTCCTGACATTAATTTCCAATTCAATATGACACATCCATCATGACTGAAATGATTAAATAAGAAGCAGCTATAGGTTTTTTTCTAATTTTGGAGGTTTTCACCTTAAAAAGAATAAATCACGTGTAATGTTTCTTAAACACATGTCAAGAAGACAAACAATTACACAGTGTATATTTTATTTGACTCATGTTCTATCTGAAATAAAACTGGAACCAGAATAAGAACAGAATAAGATTATCTAGATTGAATATAAAGTTTAAAATAAAGTAAGGAACTACTAACAACTAGTTTATAATAAAATTTAGAACTGGTCAACTAGGCAGTTAATAGCTCAGGCAATATACCTCAAACATTCTAAAGAACAGTGTTTTTCCAGCCTAAGCTGATGTGAATAAGATCTGTTTTCAGACAAGTAGTGGATTTCTCCACAATATGCAAAAAAAAAAAAAAAAAAAAAAAAAGATGAGTACATTTTTCATGACCTACAATTTATCTATATTTCTAATGCAAAAATTTTAAATTCTTGAAATGCAATGTGCTATTGAAACTAATATTTATCTTATATAAACAAGGAAGAGAACTTAAGATGCAAGCTACTCAAGACATACTATGGAAAATCAGAGAAGGGTTTGTACAGTGCATTGTACAGTCTTCTTAAACTTTTTATTCTGACAAAAATAATGAATATTATGCAAGATTATATTCTTGTTGATTTCTGGACATTAGGTGTCAGCTATTAATATCACTCATTTCATTTCAAATTGTTTAACTGCCCTCTCTGCCCTCCTTAAAAATTACTACATGTGAATATATTCAGCAAGTATCTCCCATAAAAGAAAAGTAATTATTCAAACTTAACCTAAGTGAGCTGAGATTTTTAAAAAACATTAATGTTTGTCAAAGCGGGATGTTAAGCCAGTACTATATATTAAATTAACAGAATAAATTACTAGAATCCACTCAGAAAGAATCGATTTTGCCACAGTATCTGAAATATGATAAGCAAGAACCTACACTGAAGTAGAATGTTTGACATCCTACTTACTCTGTTGTGATATCATGCTAAGGCATCTTCTACCTGTTGTCTTGGTTTGAATCAAGGGCTATACATCTTTAATGTTCTAACAGTAACATCAGACACATATCCGAGCACAAAACCCCACATGCATGAGACTTATAAAACTAGATTTGAAATGCAGAATGCCCCTGTTCCTCAACAGATGCAATATAATGACTTCATTTACTTGGCTTCACTGAGTGAAGCCTGATTCCTAGAAAGTAATCACAGGGAGCAGTGATGATATGAAAAACTAGGACATGCAAGAGTTAAAAGAAAAATAATCTTTCTGCAGAGTTAAAAATAGAGTTTAGTTACAGTTGTTCTGGTCTCACCTGCAGGAAAGCAGGTGTTGAGGTCAACCACCTAATTTTGTACAAACCCTCATTTTCCAGATTTGATACAAGTAAAATGCCAGTACATAATGAGAGATCTTTAATTTAGAAAGCTACTGGAATAAAGCACTCTAATTAAGCAACAATTTACTTAGGTAGTTACTCTTCAAATGTAGTTAATTTAAAAGAGCATTATTTCAATGCTGCAGGGGAAAAGTATTCCAGCTACTTACTCAGATAACTTTGGGCAAACAGAGAGTTCTGATTCAAACACTTCAGACTCACCACTTAATTCTAGCCCATTTCCAACAAAACTACTGTTGGCTTTTTCTTGGGACTGAAAACATTTCTGATGTTTCTCATCACCCTAGCAGTAAAGAGTTTCTTCCTAATATCTAATCCAAACCAACTCTCAGTTTGAAGCCATTTGTCCTGTCACCACATGCTTTTGTAAACAGTCTTTCTCCCTCTTTCTTACAGGCTCCTTTCAGGTACTGCCTGCAATTAGGTCACCCTGCAGCCTTCTCTTCTCCAGACTGAACAATCCCAATTCCCTTAGCCTCTCCTCATAGGGGAGGTGCTCCATCCCTAGAGAGGGTCACAGAGCTGGAGGCAGTACTCAAGGTGGGGTCACAGAGCTGCAGCCTGTGAGAGAGGTGTTTCTGGATAGTGTTGTGCATTTTAGCTCCAAGCTTAGCAGGGCTAAACTTAAGGATTGAGCTTTTAAATTACTGAAAATAGGTACTAAGGAAAATATTTCAGCACTATAAAAGATTGACAGCATGCAGACACACTGCCCAGTCTCAGTGCTCTAAAAGCCACTCATACCAGGCTAAACAATTATGAGATTTGAAATAAAAACAAAGTGCAAACATAAATCTTTAACTGAACCCTCTCATTCCTGCAAAAGTGTTTTTCTTTACAGAGGTATAAATGAATCAAAACATTTCAAAAGACTTTGACAAAAACATTTGCAGGGAAGAGTAAAAGAAGACAGTCATAGAAAACCCCCTACATTTTGGTAACCAAATGAAGAGGCTAACTCAAGACTTCTGAAATGAAATTTGAAGTTTGCTTATAGATAAGGAGCATATTTTTTATTTACATTTTGGCAGAAGGAAGCATACAAAAGGATATCTTGCTCATCCGAACAATTAAAAGTTGGTAAAAGATTAAAATATCCTTTATATTTCACTATACTGTCTCCTCATTGAGGTGACATTTACTTTCTTTCATTTTTAAAGGACTTATTACAATTAATCATGCTATTATCAACAGCATTGCTATTTTCATCCACATGTTTTCTAACACTGTACACTCTGGAGTTTCCTCCAATTAAAGCAAAATTACCATCAAACTCAAAAATGTAAAGTACATATTCATGTAAATATATTTCTAAAAACTTTTACTTGACAGCACATCTTGGGAATTACTGTTTTTCAAGTCCATAATGGTCTGAAACAGAAAGACCCAAGTCCTTCCCCAGGTTGGATGGGACCCTGCTGGATGAAATTGCAAAAGAATAGAAGAAAAACTGAAATGTAGTAACGCAACTTAATTCTTGCCCAGGAGATAAGGAAACATGATAAATGAAGCATTCCAAAGAAGTAGAAATCAGAATGTGAGCGAGCTACAGAAAAAGGGTAAAAATTTTTAATATAGAAAGACTGGATTCACTGAATGGGACCAAGAACCCAGTCAATTTTTAGCTTGCTAGTATTTTCAAATACTAAAAGCAAGATACAAATCAATAATCTGCAGCTGTTTACCAATATCTTCTACACTGCTAAAAAATCCCTTTCCTAGTTCTTGGAAAAGCTCCTGGAAAAGCAAAGCTTTTCTGCATTAACAAAGACTGACAAGTAATCTCCATTAAATGACTGTATTCCTAACGATCATGTGCTTTGTTTTGCAAACAAGCTATGGTCTCTTACAGGATGCTCACTGAATGCAATTTACAAGCAAAAAGAATAATATGCCAGATCTAAGTGTATAAGGAAGTCTGACATGGAAAAAATACTAATTCCAGTCAATTCCTTAAACTGTTTTTCTCAACAGAGTGCTTACAATGTAGTGAGGTGTAGTTCTATTAGAATTGCATACTCAGCTCTGTTGATATGGCTGATTTCCCCATATATACAAAATCCTGTGAACAGCATTGGACATTTATAGGTATTCCACCCTACATGTGAGACAACTGCAGCTGGGTACTATCTCCATTGCAGAGAAAATAAAACATGTAATGGCAAATATTATCTTTGTACCACGACACTGAAATATGCAGACAGGAGCTCTCTTGGTCCGGGGAAATCACAGATGTATGACAGACAAGAGCCAGGACCAGTCTTTGCCACAGGATGCCAGTTTTTCTTTTAAACACCCTCTTATTACTTGAGCTCTCATTTGGCACTCGCAGTGGTCTGAGAGGAAATTATTCCTCCCACATTAAAGTAAAAGATCTTTAGCCACTCCTGGCAGGGACATAAGCTGGAATGTGAGAGAAAACAAACAAAAAAAGAATTTTACAGCTCTGTTGTACTGCTAAATGTATTCACTATCTTATTGCTATCCTTTCAGTCCACTTATCTCATCTCTTCACCAAATTAAAATTTAGCAGTCTTTTTGAGAACCAATACCTTCCAGCATTTATTCTCCATTTTTATATTCTAGAGATACTGTATTAAAGTATCTCTTTGCCTATACTAATCATGAGCATATGAGAGACAACACAGGCAGCCCTCAGCCTCAATAGTATTAATAGTCTACCTGCCTTGTTCAAAAGCAAGAGCAAACCTCATCAAGAAACATAACTTGATATTTTTGACCCAATGAGCGAATGGATGTCAATCTCCTGTCACTACTGTTGCAATTGTATTTCAGCTTTTGTGAGCCATGGGTTCAAGCCAAATTAGAGGGAAAAAAAAAAAAAGTCAGCCAGTCTCTTTGAGAGAGATTTAAGGCACAATAAATCCTCAGGCACCTACGTTTTTGCAGTAACATCCACAAACTGCCCGGGGCGGAAGTGAGCAGCATACAAAGGAGTACCTGCGGAAGAAGAGGAGAGACCATGCTCAACTTAGTGTTGAAATCCTCAAACCACTACCCAGTCATTATCCTCCAGGGTAGGTTACAGTCACAGGAAAGGAAATAGGCTTTACTCAGATACACTGCCCTTCATACACTGCCAAAGCCCAAAGTGCCTAATTAGTTAAGACTCAATACATATGCTAAGCAAGAAAAACAAATATAGTGCACTTAGAACTACTAATACTTCACAAGGTGGAGAGGTTTTTTTTTTAATTAAACTAAAAAACCAAACAAACCACAACCCACCCCCCCCCATTTATTACAAAAATTGGGATTTAAAAAAAAGGAAATTTTGCAACACTTCCTTTATGAAGACATGGTGTTTCCAAGTCTCTGGCAAAAGTACAGCTTCCTTCACTGGGGAATTGTCTACATGCTGACCTGTAGCAGAAACAGTGCTACTGTAGGTCAGTGACATCACTCACCTCACTGTAATTACACTAATTCCTTAAGTACTTGCAGTATCAAAATACTAATTTCTGATTTTGTCTTTAGTGATTTTTTTTTCATCCAAGTGCAAATATTCTTTCATTAGCAGCTTAAAAAAAGCCAACAAAGCAAAACTGTAAACTTAGTTCATTCTAAATGAACTTTAATCTGAAGATTCATATAGCGGAATATTTCAGTCTGCAGTCTGTTATACAACCATTAAAAAAATGAAATTTTAATTGCTTCATGTCTTTTCAATTGCTTCCATGCTTTCTCAAATCTGTATGAATGCAAACTGGAAATTATGTAAACCTCTCATAAGTCTCAAGCATAAAAACTTTTATATATTATTTCATGTTATATTTACATAATCCACACATTTGGATAACTGCCAACTGATACAAAATCATGCACATAAAGGATGTTCTGCACAAAATACATACACTGCAAAACCAGTTTATCAAAAACTTGCAATCCTGCTTTATCTCAAGCTATTGCTTCCATTTATCAATCCAGACTTCCTCTTCATGTCAGATTTGTTTTTTATCAGTTACTGCACTGTCTGAAATAGGTCTTGCAAAAAGCTCCACTAATGGCAATGAAGATGCAATACATTAGAATTTCCTACCCTATATAATTCTTCAGAAAATACCTGTAAATGCCAAAACCCACAAAACAAATGCAACCTAAATAGACTATCTAATAAAACCTCAGAAACATTAAACTTTTCATTTAATCACCAAACTTCCAATACTGATTTTTAGTGAGAATGTTTGTTATAAACATGATTTAGTGTGTTTTACTTTGCAAACTGTAAAACAGAAAAAGCAGTCTTCATCCTACTTTTGAATGCAGCAAGAAGAAGCAAAACTCAAACTGCTATTTCAGGGTCCTGAGAAACATTACCACAAAACTGTGTCCTTCTCATAAGGATAAACACAGAACTTCCTGTAACTGTATCCATATTTATGCCCAATAAGTCAAGGTTATAGACATTTACTTCTTAACTCAATGTTCAGAGTAAATTTGGATTGGATTTATTTTCTCATAGGTGGAAACATAGTATCCTGGAAAAAGCAAAAATCCCACATCTCATCAACCAAAAAGTAAAACCCATCTTCTGATTTTTCCCTATGCAGAAAGCTTGCTGGTGTGTAATGACAAAGAATTCAGCATTTTCTATAAAAAACAACACTGAAATACACATCATAACTTAATTTAGGTCTACAAGTGGCAGATGCTAAATGACTATGCAAATAATACTCAGTAGCTCAGAAAAATTACCTGGCTTAATTATGGCATCATCTGTTACATTAAATGTTGTAACCTTCTGCTTCCGTGGCACTCCAGCTTCTTTAAAAATTTCATGTGCAGACTCTGGTTTCTGCAACAAAAAGCAGCCATAAAAAAGAAGTCATCTTAAAATACCCAAGAATCAACCTAGCACAGAAAACTATTACAGACTGTCAACATCACTCGGAGAAACATCATAGATGTTCATCATACTAAAATTTCATCTTCAGGCTTGCATTTTATCTCTACATAAAGTTTATTTAAAAATAAATAAATGTCTGCCTTTTATTTTCTGTCAAGTAGTTACCCTACAGTTACCTAATATAAATGAGAGATATATAAGGATATTGAAAATCTGAAGAGGGAAACTAATCATTTGGAATGTAGATGACAGATGCTACTTTTTTTTTTTCATGGCTTACAAGGAGTTTTGTAGTAATTTAGAAGTAGGTTCTCTTTTTCAAAGCTTCTGATGACTCAGTTCAACACCACGATAAATGTAATTTATTTAACTAACAAAACCACAGAAAAAAAAATCTTGTCTTGCAGAAACTTCTAGAAATGCTTAAATTTCCACAGAAGAAAATACTGAGTCTTTGGGCAAAAAAAGAAAAATTAGTAACAACAAGTTTATGATCCACATAATTTTAAGATATAGCAAGTACACTCAGTGTCAAACCACTGCTGACCTACTAAAGCAGGGATTTTACTTTCAGATGAGTCTGACACATTTTAAAGTACTTAAATTATTCTCAGCTGTTTTAAGCAAGACATCTCACAGAACAGCAGACCACTGAGACAAACCAAGAAATAGAAACAGTGATGCAGGAATTATGGCCACAGGAAAAAAAAAAGATATGCAGCTGATTTTCCTTCAAATAATTTCTGGTAGAAAGCAATTTAAGCATCTAACAGTACTGTCACACTTGGATAATCTCATCTCTGACGTCTGCTTCTCTAAACTCCTGTGCAGTTCCCTCTCTCTCAAAAATTATTTTGTGTATTTTAAGAGCAAGTAATGTGGACAAATTTGAAAATGTTACTTAGTGTATTTCAAAACAGTTTTGAAAATCTGCATGTTGCCCTCTCTTCTGTTTTCGAACATTTGTTGAAAAGTGTTAGAACAGTGGAAGTTTTATGAAGAATGAGGAAGCAAGATGATGAGGAACTCTGATTTAGAAGAAACCCCAGAAATTCTAGGTTTATGAATCTGTCTTTGAGAGTGAAATATGTTTCCCAAGAGATTTGTTAACTTGAGGTCACAGTACAAAATACTTCAAATGCCTTTAAAAAATCAGAATCAACTACATACAAAATCTCTCCTAAGACCACAAATATTTGAGGGATCAGTGAGGAACCTGTATTAATCTGCAGAACTATATGTGAGAATGAAAAATAAAAGACATGGACTTCCTACTAAGTGGCTGTATATCAATCCTTTATTTCCAGCTGTGTAAAACTGCTGCCTTAAGCTACAGCAAGGGGAGCTCTGTGCTCAGCATGGGTGGCTGGAAAGAGAAACCACAGCTGAAGAAGAGCACGGTGAAGTCAAAGGGTAAAATTCACTTGTATCTCAAGAGTCCTACTCTAGGCTGTAGCCTTGCACTGTTCTACTGTAACAGCACCTCCTCTTCAAACAGCCAAGTCAGAGATGTATTTTCACAAACAAAACACTTCAGTCTTTACAAACCCTTCCTAAAAAGCAATATTGAAGAGGGGAACACTGAGTGAATTCTCAGATGTTCCTTATTTTTAAAAACACCAACAATACTTTCCAGTATTATAAGAAAATGATCGATATGCCCTCACTTACAGGAAGCATATAAAATATTTTTGACAAAAAAAAAAAAAGTCTGAGCATTGACAGAACTTACTTTTGAGCATAACTTTGCATTAAAAAATCATGAAAAATCTGTTCACTTATAACAGAGGGAAATACATCAAGCTAAAAAGGAAAAATGAATCTTGCTAAAAAATGCAAGATTCAATCCCTATCAGTTTTAAAGCAATTTGACACTCCAAAGAAATACAGGAAATTCTTTGTTAGAAAAATTACTGAAGAAATCTTTTGATTGAACTCATTAAAAACCAGTAGATGCGAGGAATCTGAGGAAGACAGATGTTCCTATGAGGAATTAACAAAAGAGAAATTGCTTATGCTAGTACAAGACAGTATAATTCGGCTTTCTTTTCTATTTCACTTCTGACAGTTCTGAGAGAAAAGAAACACATAAGAAGGCTGATAAACATAGGAAAACAATGATCCAAACTTCTAGCCAAACCACTGAAATACCTCATTTCTTACTACCTTAACAAGTAAATCTACACATAATCAGCATGCCAAATTTTTCCTTAGAAATTATCTAGTTAATACAATGATGATGCTAAAAATAATAATACAGAGCTCAGTATAATAATGATAATAATAATAGTGATAATAATAATAAACAGTTCAGTTTCAGGACCTCACCAAAGACTGCTCAAAGAATATTTATTTAATTTCTTTATTAAAATGGGTCTAAGTTCAACCAAATTATTAGAAGCTAACTTGGGAAAAGTTATGCCCAAAGAAAGTCTTGAACATAACTTACACTACTAAAAAGTCCTTGAGTTGACTTTTTATGTAGTTCTGCTTTGAAAAATTTTTCATAGGAGCTGTTTAAAAAGGAGTTTTCTTTATACCTCCTTACTTCTGGCACATTTTTACTCTGACAACATACTGGATTTACTGGTAACATCATCTTAATGAAAAGATCAACTCTAAGGAGTCTAATGAGCAAAATACAACTTAAAAACATTATTCCCATGACTCTTGCATGTTGTAGACCAAAGTACAATAGGAAAGAAAAACACACAGCTGTCATTTCTCCAGGAAAATGTCATACCTGGAATGCAGAAATGGACTGAAGTGACAGAATAGACACCTGAAGAGTGCAAGCTGTGCTAGTCAAACATGGCATAAACCAACTGAATAAATGAATGGTACTTTGAAGTATAAGCCTGTTCAAAATCAGCAGAATATACTAAAAAACCAAACAGATCTATCAAATGAAAAAAGATCTTTCTTCTCTTACCTCCACTAAAGCAGAAACAAGTACACAGAATAATTCTAAAGCCCTGGGATAACCATCTGTTTGAAAAATGGAAATCTATGCCCACAGAAAGCCATGATTATGAACTGAGATAATCTGCTTAATAGTCATGAGCCCTGGGATTTTTTTACTTGCTCAAATCAGACAAATGAGTGTCAGGATATTGCAAGAATTGAAAAATTATATTTTACAGAAATAATGCATCATAGAAACATCCTTTGAGGGAATGCTTAGTTCCTGCTTGATCTATAACTCATCCTAGGGAATGACAGCTCTGCCAGATAACCTCAGCCACTAGAGATATCTGGAAATTCCACATCAAGCAACTGGGATGTCTAAACAAGTGAATGGCTTTGATATGGCTTTTGATGAGTTACAATCATGAAGCTATCTTCTTGAAAAGGTTAAGTAAGTCTTAAAGTTACTTATCAGCAGAACTATAGGCAAACTAAACAACAACAACAGACCTGGGGAAAAACTGAACTATAGCTAAAAAGACAGTACAGAAGAGTAAGCTAGAGCACTAAGTTGTAAACAACTGATGGAGCTGAGTAAGTTTACAACAGCCTCCTGAAATGTATTAGAATTAGTATACAAGTGAAGTATCTTGCAGTCCTCATCTCAAGTGCACGTCCACAGACATGAAGAACACACATTTCTCCACTACTAGTGGTCCTTCAAATGCTTTCACCAGCATGGGACACTGCACATCAAAGCAAATTCCTAAACCCACAGCTTTCCTAGACAATTAGGAGGTAAAACTTTCAAAAAATTCTTCTTGCTATTCTCTTAACCAAGAATTTACACTCACTTTAGGAAATGGCAAAGGTGAATGTAACAAAAGATCAATTACAAAGCATGCTTGTATGCCAAGAAATTTTTCAGAGAAGTCTACTTATGCTACATTTGTATTGTAATCACAACAGAAACAACTATTCCACAGTGACACCCAAAGTGCTTCACTTACAGAAAAAGGAGATACATTTTTGCCTCCAACCAGCAGCTTAGCTGTTTTTCCACCTGACTCTTCTTTTGAAACATATCTTAAAACATGGCAATCTTGGACCTAGAGAAAAGAAAGTGTTTATCTGAGCATAAGCAGATGTGTACACATTAAGACAACAAAACACCAAAGTCAGTCTCTGTTTTTATAAAAGAAGATACAGTCTAAAAGGAAGACAGTGTGTTGTGTTTTTATCACTGACATTGCTTTTCCAATGAACTGAAGGCTTATTTCAGGAAAAAAAAAATAGAATACAAACTAATTTCATAAATGGTCTAGAAATTATAATCACCTTTTTCACACAAGATCTGCAAAATCCCTATTGTAAGCAATCAAAGCACACAGTAACAGCCCTCATTTTAGACTCCTGCTGCTTTGCCCTGTAAACCTGATGGCCTTCACAGCAGTGGCTCCTCTTGTGACAGCAACCACTCAGCAAAAGGCTTCATCACAAGAGCAGCTGCCAGAGAATATGAAGAAGCAGCTCCAGGGCTACAAAAGCTCAGAAACCAAGGTGAAACTAATTCCAACATGCCCACAGGTGGAAAAAAAAAAGTGAAGTGGGACAGTTAACCCCAGCTTTGTTGCATCACCTAGGTAACACCACTCACAGCTCTGCAGCATTTGAATAGCTGAGGCAGCAGGGCAGAGCACTCCTAGAAAGTATGGATGGATATAAACAGAATGGGTATGGTGTACTATACAGGAGTGAAAGAAATCTTCACTTTCTTTCAGGATTTCCTACTCTGCACAAGTAGTAAGTTTCACTTTTCCTTGAAACAGCTGGATTACAAACTGAATACAGTACAGGAGATGAAATTCACTATGGTTTATTTCACCTTAAGTAGTGTGACAGCATGTTTTTCTCCTGATTTGGTCCATATTGGCATCATTCCCAGTTTTACTGCAACAACACCAACTCTGATGGAATCTGTAGATCAAAACAGAACATGGATGCACCTTCACAATTAATAATTGAAACAGTTCATCTAATAATCTGCAAAATTCTATTAACTCTGATCTTTCCTAGGAAGGTGAAGGAGAGAAAACTCCACTAAATCCTTGCAGGTAGGCTGGAGGTTTTTAACCCTACCAGCAGTAAAGCTCTATCTGTTTCAGTTGTGTTTGATAGAAAATGCAACTACTTTTGGTTCGTTTTTCTTTTCCAAAATACAATGCCCATGTATTAGAGCTAAACTAACTATTGAAAAGTTTGCTGTAGATTTTTCCCACCCCAGTCTTTGCAATGGCAACCTGTTAAGTATGCCACACAGATGATGTGACCCTTCTGAAAGTTCAAAACCTTAATTCTGTATTCTAGTCCATAAGAAATTGTAATCACAGACCAGAAGTGGGATGTATTATATTTCACTTTTTCTTCAGAGCCCAGCAATATTAACAAAAACATTTTCAACTTCATACACTTCATGCTTTAACGAGACTTTTTGGACAAATTCTTTATTTATTATCTTGTTGTTGTACAGCAGTGGGACGGGTCAAGAGCTGACTAAAAACTATCTTTAAGAGCTAAACGTTCTTTAAAGGTTCTTAACATCTTGTAATATTGTAAATGCTTTTTAGAGAACTGATGTATTACATTTACTTATCCACCAGGAGATTTATTGAGGGATTGATGTGAAAGCCAAAAGGAGAATACTTCACAAGATACAATCCTGATGTTACTGAATGCAACAACACAACAACAGTATTCATTTCAGCATGAACAGGTATTTAAGAAGAGACACTTTCTCACCTGGTGTCCACTTATTCAGTGGCCATGGCTCATCTTTCAGAGGGCACAGCTTGCTGGTTGTCTGAGCTTTGTACTCCTCTGCAGTTATCTTCTTGAGGAACTCCACATTCTCTTCAGAAAGATGCTCGTGCCACCATGTTGAACTGTTGATGTGTCTGACTACAAAGCCCAGCTGACCCCTTTCCAGAGGTGGGAAAAGGTTTTGAGTGTCTTTATCAGTACAAAAAGTGTCTCATAACATGTATGTTACATCTAATTTATAAAACACCTAATTATCTGTCATTTGACTACGTAGTCTAAATTATACCAAAGGGGAGCAAGCAAAAACAAACAAACCAACCAACCCCTCCTTTTAAGATAAAAAAACCCCAGCTAGATCCATGAACAAAGAAAGAGATTACAGTAGGTACTATTTACCTTAACTTTAGCAAGACTTTTTAAACCAATCTCTTGTGGCATCCTTCTATCCAAGATGGGATGTTATGGCAAGGATGGGTGGGCCATCAGCTGAGCAAAAAGCTGTCTGGCTTGTCAGCTGAAGGAGTCAGAGCTGACAGTTTGGACTATACTAGAAGGCCAGTTTCAAGCACAGCTCCCCAAGACTCTATTCAGGAACCTGTCCTGTTCAATATCTTTTTCAGTGGCCTCTGAAAGGGGAAGAGTGCACTGTTCTTAAGTTTGAAAGGAGCAGTGGATGATGCCCAAGGGTGTCCCTCTGTCAGCCAGAAGGACAAGCCAACAAGGAACCCAGTGAGATCCATAAAGCAGAAATGCACCATCCCATCCAAGCGGCCTGGAATAATTTGTGAGAAAGCTACTGACAAGGCTGAGGCAGGCCATGTCACGAGGTGCACACCAGGAGAGTGAGAGAAGTGCTATAAGCTGCAAAGGGGGATTCAGATTTGACCTAAGGAAAAAAAAAGTTCAGCCTGAAGACAATGTAACACTGGCACTGGGGTCTAGAGGGACTGTGGAGTTTCACTCCTTAAAGGCTTTCAAGACCCAAAACCACAAAGCCGTGAGCAGCCTTGTCTGACCTCAGGGCTGGTCACACTGTGAGAAAGAACTTAGACCTCAGCTTAGAACTTGGCTCCTCAGCTCCCTTCCAGCCCCAACAACTCTCTGATTCTACAAACACTGCTGAACAGCTCAGTGTCCTGCCATAAATGTTACGAGGGCTGAAAAAGGCTTGACTGCTCCTCAATCCTCTGCAACGCCAACGGAAGAGTATCTAATAGTACAGGCAGTGAATGCACGTGGCCAGCGGGCCAAGGTGACCCAAAACACGGCAGGTCAAATCGCTCACTATGCTGCAAAGGACGCGAACACGCCTATCCTGCCATAACTCCCACGCAGGCTGGGGCTATTTCCAAGGCTGGAATGCCCCAGCAGTAACCCCTGGCATGGCGAACAAAACTTCCAGGCGCTGCCAGCACGCTGCACTCAGAGACCTCTCCAAAGGGCGGCGCCCAGGGGCGGGGAGAGGCCTCGGGTAAAGGGCCGCTCAGGTGCCCCTCACCTTCCAGCACCTGAAGGGAATTTGCAAGATAGACGAGGCAAAACTACTTAGAAGAGCGTGTAGTGACAGGACAAGGGGGAGTGGGTTCCAACTGAAAGACAGTAGGCTTAGATTAGACATTAGGAATGAATTCTTTGCTGTGAGGGTGGTGAGGCACTGAAATGTTGCCAGAGAAGTTGTGGATGCCCCATCCCTAGCAGCGTTCAAGGCCACGCTGGATGCAGCTCTGAGCAACCTGGTCTAGCCGAAAGCGTCCCTCCCCACAGCAGGGGGGTATAACTAGATTACCTTCAAGGTCCCCCTCCAGCCCAGGCCATTCTACCATTCTACGACCTCGGGGCTGCGACAGGGGCCGAGCCACGCTCTGCTCCCCGCTGCTTCTTCTTTCCCTCCCGTTTCCCGGAGCAGTCCCTTTCCCTCCCAGCCGTACCGCTACCTGTGTCCGGGAGCGGGAGCCGGCGCCGCCGCGGCCCAGAGGCGCCCGCCGAGCCGGGCCAGCCGCCCCCAGCCCGCCATGCCGCCACCCGGGCGGAGCCGCCGCCGCCTTCCGGCCCCGCCGCGTCCGTCGCTGGAAACCTTCCGTGCTGCCCCGGACACAGAGTTCCGCCCCGCGGGCGGCGAGCTCAAGAGTGACAAAAACCCTCCCGAATCACCCCAAAGTCGTGGGCGTGGGCTGCAGCACCCGTGGCCGATGGAGCTACTCTGACTCGGGGCGGGGAGGGGAGAAGACCTCACTCAAGGGCGAGGACGTGCAGAAATAGCCACGGGCCTCTTCCCCCCTCAGCCGTTCCATCCCTGCCATCGCTCCTGTGCCTGCATTCCAGGCGCGAGGCGGTGAAATCCACCATACGCGTCTCTAAAACGGGAGAATGGCAGCGGCTGGTGGCGATTATCGCTGGCAAGCACCCCTTAGGCACACCGGGTTGTGGGACAATGGAGTCAAAACCTTCCTGCAGGTGTAGAGCAGGTGTGTGTGGTGGTGTGTGGGAAGAAGCGACTCTGCTGTGTCAGACTTCCTCGGGGTGCCGGGCTTAACCCCTTCAGGGGTTTGCTTCCATGGAAATGAGCGACACGGCGAGAGGTCGTGCCAGAGGCAGTTCAGATCGGATATTGGGGAAAATTTCTTCTTGGAAAGGGTGGTCAAGCATTGGAACAGGCTGCTCAGGGAAAGTGGGATCACTGTCCCTGGGAGTGTTCACAAAAAGATGTAGATGTGGCAGATAAGGATGGGGTGATGTGATGCCCTGGCAGTGCTGGAATAATGGGTGGAATCGATGATCTTAGAGGCCTTTCCCATCCGGAATGATCCCATCACTCTAGGACTGTGTGCTCCGAGCCAGTGGCTGGGCCGTGTGACGGCGAGCCAGCAGCAGTGTTTATGGGAAACGGATTTAATAGTGTAGTCAGGAAAAGTTCCTGGTAAAATTAAAATGGATGGGTCAGGCAGAGGGTTCTGGGCAGCCTGACACAGGGATGGTACCTGTGACACTCTGGCTTTGGTGTGGTCTGGCTTTCATCAGTATTCAGAATTGATTTGCCCTTTTCTGGGCAGGGACCCAGCACAGCCAAGAGTGCGCTAGTTAGGATAGTGAAGGGGTATGAACCCAGGATTCCCCTCTGGTTTCAGCAGAAATCCCTTTTGATAAAGACACATGAGCTGTCAGCATGGTCAGCTGGAATCTGTCCTTGCTTTTCTTTACCCCACTACTCCCTCTCCTCCCCCACTTTGCCATGTGTGTGTGGGGGTGTTGCACTTGAGGGGTGTAACTGGGCTATTTTTGGTGTTCACACCCAAAACTGTGATCCAGAAACTTACCAGTAGCTTTCATACGCATTCCTTGTCCTGAATTTACTTCTTGTCCTTTAAAGAAGTAGCCACATAGTGTGTCCAGAAATGCATCTCCCAAGTTTACAGTCCTACTGACATTCCCTCTGAAGCTGGGTAGTCATCTCTGCTATCACAGTGATCACTACATCTTTTTGCTCTCTCCCTGGCATCAAGAACAGCATCAGGGATGTTGCAAAATTTCATACAGATGTGTTTTCTAATGGAGTCCATTATGCTGCTGCTCTGACAGAGACCTTTATAGCAGGAGAAACAAAGGGTCTAAAAATGATAAAGGTGTTGGTCCCAATTTCTGAGCACTGTGGCAACCCTACAGTGGTGCTAACCTGACCAAAAGTCCACAGGAAATAGCAAAATTGTATTTCCCCCATTTTAGAGATCTAGAATCAAGGCACATTGTAAGATCAAGTAACTTGCCAAGCCATGGCAGATATTCCCAGGCAGAAAAGACGGCTCTCTTGATCCTAGAGAGCCTTGTTGCTGTAGCATGATGATTTTCTCATGTACCATCCTGCACAGCTGAGGTGATACAGGATTTCCTGCACCAGTAACTTGGAAGTAATACACAGGGGCACAGATTTCTGAGAGAAAAGTTTCAGTTATGTACTTCTCCCATTTTTATCATGATGCAAAATCAACCTGTTGTTGTTGTTGTCTTGTTGGGGTTTTTTAACATTTTGTTTTGTTTTGTTTTTTTTTTTTAGTTGCATGCAGATTGTCATGGTGCTAAAGAGGCATGAACTCGTCAGGTTTGTGTGTGTAAGGGGCAGTGGGTGTAGCAAGGTGGCTGCAGCTCTGAGTGCAATCAGATGGCAAACTGCCTGCTCTAATCAGTGGGACAAGAATTCAAGTGGCTCCTGAACACAGCAGTAAATGGCTTTCTGCACAGCAGTGGAAATGGCTGCCACTTTTTTTTGGAGGAAAGGAAGAGCACCCATTACAAAAAGCTTTCCCACCAGTCTGCTGCCTTGGGTAGTCCTTGGAACTTCAGGAAGTGGAAACACCACTTTTGAACTGTCAGCCTTCACAGAGAGGTCACCTGGTTTCACCTGATCAGTTTGGAGGATCTCTCCAACTTTGCAATGAAATTGGAAAAAAACAAAAAAGAGGGGGTGGGAGTGCAGCCAGCTGATGTTTAGCAGTGAATGCTGCAAGCAAACATGCAGCTGGGCTGACAATTATCATTCATATAGCTCTCTAATTGCTGAAATTGTTTCTGGTGTAGTGCATAGTCCTGCTCCTCAGCTCAGGTACAACTAAGACCTTGTTGTGAAGGAGGACAGGTGGTGCTATAAACTCTATTTTTCTTGTGGCAAAAATGGCACTTTGTATAAATAAAAGGAAAAAAAAAGATAATGTGAGAAGTGTAAACTTATCTAGGAATCTTCCAGCTCATCCTTCCCCAAAAAAATCCCACAAAAAAAACCCCAAAAACCAAAACAGAACCAAAATGAAACCAAACCAAAACAACAACAAAACACCAAACAAACAAAAACCAAACAATCAAAACCAACCAACCAAACAAAAATAAGTAGAACACTACATTGTTCATCATGGTAAGATCTTTGTATAGAAAGGTTTTACCTTAGGGTAATAAGCACTTAGCAGTGTATTAGTGCTTTTCTTAAATCTCCTGCAGACTTAATTTCCCCTACAAACTAAAAATGCAACTCATCCCAGTATCTGTCTCAAGAATTATAGATGTTAATGTATTTTGGGCTAATAGGAGTTTTCTGTCACTTTTTTGGTTTTTGAATTGGATTTGAGATAAAAAAGAAGGCAGGGTTGTAGTTGGCAGTGAATATATTTTAGATCATTAGTTATCTCAGAAGGACAAGATGTAATTTATTTTAAAGCAGTTTTCAGAATTTAAAATGATCCATCAAAAGGCAGTAGAAGTTAAAATTTGCATAAAAAATCTGCAGGAGAAATTGATGCCAGTTCAGCCTAAAGGCAGAATGGCCTTGCTAAAACCCTAAGTAGATAAAACAGGAGAAGAAAACACATTTCAGAGATATATTCATATATTTAATGAGGTTACCCTGCACAAAGTCCACAGTATTTTATTGCAGAGGGTAGCTTGGAGCAATGAAAATAACATCCAAAGCCTCATTAGAAAGCATTTACCATATGGCCAGCTTTGTCTTCTGTGTATCCTACACCAACTCACCACACTGTTATGTGTCTTACATGCTGAGATCTGTACATTCTGAAGGAGATTTCCAATTGATTTTTCAATACCATGAAGGTATCTTTCCAAGTACTTGAGGGCTGCTACGGAATTGCTGACTCATATCAACCACTGATAATGATTTGTTTTTAAGTAAGAGCATTGATAATCTGGATTGTGTGAAGTAAACAGAAAGATCTGCAGCAGCAAGGGTTCTAAAGACACTTATATAGACCATGTACACACGTGAAAATGACTGATGGTTTATATAGCTCAGCATACAATAGCCTGTTGATCTCTGCATTTTACTTGATGCCACATTATAGAAGCACCTTGTAACACCTCTGGAAATGAAGAGCTCTAACTGCCCCATTCTATGTAACCATTGACACTTCAAAAATTAGTTTAGTCAAAGATCACATGTACCAGAAGGACAATTTATCTGATTCCTAATTTTTCTTGCTGAAAGCTTTCTTTTATTCAGTCTGGGAAATTATAAAGAAAAGGCTGAACTTCTCCTCAAATGTGCATGACATCCCTTAATTCAGGTCCCCGGGTGATGTAATACTCTTTACATGGTGAGAGCACCATCATGCCTCTGAGGAAGGATCTCAAATCACTTTTCAAGTATTAAAGTCCCCCAGTACTATTGCAAGATATTTATGATACATGGCAGTGACCTTCATTTTACAGAGGAGGAATGTGAGGTGCAGAACATTTCAAAATCTTGGGCAAGAAAACAAAATGAGATACTGGAGGAGGAAAGAACACAGAGTCATTGATTTTTCAGTCTTGTGCTTTAACAGCTAGAAAATGCTCCTCCTGAGAACAGGGAAGGAAGAGAATAGGGGGGGAGGTGGGAATAAGAAACTAGAGGTGTTGTATGTAAGAATTAAGAGTCATTGGCAGAATGGTGTATGACATAAGGGGAGATCACAGCAGTTTCCAGATGAAATACACTCACAGAGGGAGAGACGTACAGCCTGACAGGGTAAGCTCTCAAATGAAGTGTCAGCCATTACATGGAAATGTGGATTTGAGATCTATCAGTTTGGACATCTCCAGACAATTTATCCCCATGACCAAGAAATATTGGCTGCTGCTCAGTATCTGATCAGCTGAAGAAATCTTTGCAAGCAAGTGTGAATGATGGCACTGCAGGATAGAGATGGGGCAGAACTGAATATGCTGGGAGGCAGCCCCATACGTCTTGGCTATCCCACTGCCTTCATTTAAGAGTACAAAATCATCCATCAAAGCTGATCCTATGGAAGTTACCTCTAAAGGAGAATCAGGGAGCTCAACAATGTTACCTGCAAACTCATTTAAAACTACGTATTTCTTAACCAAAACCTCTTGCTCACAGGTGAAGGTTTCCAAAATATTCAACAATATTTTGGCCCCAAACAGCTTCTTCAGGAACTAGCAACAAGAATGTTTTCAATTCAGTGGGAGTACAACTTATCCAAAGTTGTGCCTTTTGGACAATCCCACAGAGATTATTTTTTGTCAAATTTTCTCCTTAGTTTTTAACAAGTCACATCCTTCAAACACAGAAAATACTGATCAAATTTCTTCTCTTACATACTAAATATTTCAATAGACAGTGCAATCCACCACCATTCTGCTCTTGTGCATCCTCTTTTATTTAAAAAAAAAGATGGCTTTAATATTCTTTTGGTAAAAAACAATTCTATCACACATGGGTGATCTGTGTGAGGATGAAGTTTCAAATCACTGCTTGTCACAAAATCAGGCCATGCTAAATTTCATTTGGAAAATGTGCCTCCCAGAGTTGGATACTGCACGTGAGATTTAAAAACACAAATGAAACAAAATAAGAATTCCCAAACAGAAGAGCTAATAAAATTGGATAGCCAAAATACATCCTGTTTGAAAGCCAGCCAGACATTTTGAATTAAGTTGGCATGTTTTAAGACATGCAGTCCTGATGGATCATGCTTTCCAAGCCAGATCCCTTTACAGCTATGGTCTGAACACTTTGGAACAGCTGGATTTGTCAGGCTTTTCAAAAGTTACTATTACACAGATTGAGTGGGCTGGTTTGGGTGTCCATGTTACATTAGAAATGCCCATGCTTCAGGTCAGGCATCTCTTGAAACACTTTATTACCCTTCCCTTGGAATATGGAAGTTGAAAGCAGGCAGCCTTGTGGTAGAGAGAGAAATAAAGACAACTGCAAAACTGTGTTGTTTTTATTTTAAACATGCAAAATACAGTTCATGCATCTGCAATTTTGAAAAATCTCTCAGTTCATAGCAGATTAAACCAAAGACATTTTGGCTATCGACTCTCAATAAATATTTCAAAATGCTTTACAGTGTAAATATAAGAAATTTAGCAAAATTT
This sequence comes from Serinus canaria, assembly GCF_022539315.1. NCBI lineage: Eukaryota > Metazoa > Chordata > Aves > Passeriformes > Fringillidae > Serinus > Serinus canaria. Next base: position 43,277,550 of record NC_066315.1, read on the forward strand.
CAACAAACCTGTATAAAAACCAGATACAGATAACTTTTTATTTCAAGGCAACATGCTGTAATGTAAAGAGTTCACTTTTTTTTTCTGGATTTTTTTTCTCATAAAAAGATTTCAACAATACAACCGCTTAACAGATTTAAGCCTTTAGGCTACACATGCAAAAAAAAAAAAAAAAAAAAAAAAAAAAAAAAAAAAAAAAAAAAAAAAAAAAGTATTTTAGTTAAAAATCACCAAAACGTGCTAATTTTTTGTTTCATTTTTTAAATACAGTAGTTGTAGACAGTAGCATTTTTCTTTTTTAATTTTGTAAAAGAGTGCAGGCAGGTTCATGGAGCTAGTGTCCTGGAAGACTCGTACTCTGACATACATTTTGGTTTTATCCCTTTGCCATTGTAATAGTCCACGACTTGGTTTGGAACTTCAGCCAAAACGCTTTTTGCTAGAGCAGCTGGGGATGCCTGCAGGAAATGGTAGAAAACACAAGCATTAACCTGGCTCTCTGCTAGAAGTGCCATGGGTTTTAGAGGCATTGGTGCCATGAGATCAAGGGAGGAAGTATGGTACAGAAATGGAAGGCAAAATAGACTTAAAGTGAATCACACTGTTGCTGGAAACTAATTTTATGAGTCAGTTTGGGTATGGAGCTGTAGCTGCCTCAAAGTACACTAAAGCTAAAAATGCTCTGTGTGACTTCAGGTCCATTTGGACTATTTTAAGTTCAGGGCAACAGAACTTCCCTGCACTCTGGGAGAGCCCCATATCACAATAAAAAGCTGCAAAGACTTCATTCATCAGTGTTCAGCAAGGGACCCCACAGAGCTCCAAGCTGAACATGACTGGACAGCACTGTGAAAGGGAGGCCTTCATCACCATTCTATTCCTCAGAATCTGGCATGATGTTTTAATGGCTGGGAAAGTTTTTAATTCAATAAAAAATACTTTGTGTTTATTGGAATTAAATCATGGTTACAAGAAAGCTTCAATCCTAGGCTTGGTGGAGGCTTTAGAGCTCTTCCTGCAATGTAAAAATGGCAGGTGTCCACCAGACTAAGAACTGACCCTGAAAGGTAGGGACAGATATAGAGATGGCCACTGGCTTTCACCCCAGGCAGGGAGGAGGGCTCCCCCTCAGTGCAGTGAGAAACCCTGCCCTCCATCAGCCACACAGAGTCACTGCCTCACACCCTGAAATGCTTCATTTTAAGCAGAGGGGCCTGTGGATGTGGGCAGTCATTACCTGCATGTGTTGCATGGACATTCCTCAGCCCCTGAAGTCAGCAGTGACAAAGCTGGACTCATTCTCCCATGCAACCTCTTGCCCCATGTTTTGGATTTTCTTTTTTTTAAGGGTTTGGGTAGAGCTGGTTTCAAGTCCTCAGGAGCCAGCCTTCTTGGCCATGTTTCCTTTGAGCCCACCACAAAAATGCAGTAAAAATGCAAACACTTAAATGTCCTTTTGAGGGGTTTGAATTGATGTATTTATCTCCAGAGGGTGCAGACTGCATCTCAGATGATGCATGGGAACTCAACTGGTGGCTGGATCACATTTCTTCTGCACATCAAGTACTTTTTCCAAAATTAATGAACACTTTCCTCCTCTCTGTCTGGAGTGTTATCAGCCAAGCTGCAAAACTCCCATGTCACAAAGCAGTTGTATTGACTATTTTTTTACCTACTCTGTTTCATGGAGTGGCATCCTTATTCTTAGAGAGTCTTAAAACTTGGCTTACATAGAATGTAAATTGTAATCTATTTGTAGGCACACTAATCCAAGGGTGAAGAAAACTCCAGACTATTAGAAATTCCAGTATCAAATATTATAATACTTCAAATACAAAGATAATGCTGGCAAAACCAGTAACAGTTGGGTTTTTTTTTTTCCCTGTATTTTTGCATTTTGACTCATGTATGGGATTAGTAACAAATAATATTAACTGCTGTGACACTTATATCAAAATATTTGTGCAGTCAAAAAAGCCTGGAACACTTCTGCATGAAAAAACTGGCAAAGCATAGAGCATACTTTATGTGTCAGTGCAGTAAGTGTTCTAAGGTGTTACACAGTAACAGAACCCATTCACTTTAATCCTTAAAAGGGAAATGCATGGTTTTCCAGAGTTGCCCTATTCTTGCCTAAACCTGTTTTATAGATTCATGAAATGATTTGGGTTTGAAGGGACCTTAAAGTTCATCTAAAATAATCAGAACTAAAATAATCAGAAAATACGCCTTGGAATCACACAAATGGCTGATTTCTACAATACTATTGAAAATTACTGTTTTTTTAAATCCCCTTCCCAGTGTGTCAAAGCTGTACATACCTTAGCCTGCCTCTGTGCTATCTTACCAAAAATACAACCCTACAGAGAGGTAAAAACAGGGAGTGGGGGAAGTGCCCTGAGCCAGTGCTGCACACACAAGCTGTAGCAATCTGGAAACTTCACTCTGCTCTGTCTTTAAAAAGGCTAGACAGAGAGCATTCTTGCCCAGCCATCAGCTTCTCTGGATCTGTGTAGTTCACATGGTCTGAACTTTGGGCCAACAGCACTCACTGCATCATCCTCCCTCCACCACTTCTCTCTTCTGATGCCACACCCAATCCTCCTGCAGGAAGGGTCAGCCCTTCAGAACAGGCTCTGGCAGGGCTCAGATGCACAGCTGAATCACTGCCACTTCAGGAGCTCTCAACTGAAAAGCCTTTTATTGAGGTTCAGGCAAAAACATTTACTGTGCCCACATGCTCACAGGCAATATGTGCCTCATTCAGGATTGCCCTGGGGTAGCTGGCTCAACCCATACTTCAGTCTGAGCATGGGCAACTGTTGCTTTACTGAGTTTCATCATGCCAGTGATGTCTTGGTCCTGGGGCTCTTTCTAGCAGGGAACATCCCAAAAAATAGGCTTGGGGTTGGTTTCCTCTCTGATGATTTGGACCATCTGTACCTTACATACTTTTTGTGGTGGTAAAGCACTCTCATTTGTGAATCACATGGTGCAAAGCAGCATTTTCATCAGTGAGAATTACACTCAGTAGCTTCTAAGATAAAACACAGACCCAGTTCATCAGTGTTGTGAAAAGATTGCCTTTGCTGGGTCTTTACCACAGATGGGACATTAAATTAATGTTTTACTGTAACATTTTCTCCACTGCTTGAAGAGCATTCTAGCAATAAGCACCTCAGATGAATAGTTATCAGTTGATAACAACAGCTATCAGCTGATACACAACAGTCAGATCAGTCAGCAGCAGGAAAATAATCCCCTGTGATTCCATAATTGGTGTGTATTACAAATGACTATTGGTTCAGTTCTATAGCTTCACAATGCTTATCCTTTAACTAGAATGCATAGAGCAAAACATTGCTCCTTGCAGTGATTATGAGCTGTGTTTTCCTCACTCCTTTGTGATGTATGTTATTAAGAGATAGCTGTTAACCTTTGTCATTAAATACAAGGCAGAATGGAATACAATCTACCTGTGGCATCAGATTTGTGCCCAGTAAATATATCATACATCCCAAAGGCAGAAAATTTCATTTATTAAAATATGACTGTGAATGCATTGAGGTAGGTGATTCTCTTCAACTGCGTTTCAGTGATGGGGCATCACTGTTTTACAGTTTCAGGTGAAGGACATTCACATTTCAGGGGTGGTGATGATTACAGAGAGAAAAAAGTCATTTGGAATCAGGGAAAATATGTTTCCTTTGTTTGTTATGTTCCCCTTTAGCAAATGGCATATGTCACCCACTATACAATGGGACATGTTTTAAGTGTTAATAGATACCTTGATTTTATTAAGCCTCTACAATTACAGGATTTGCCAAGTGTCACTACAGTTGCTATTATTATTTTGATGGCTTCAAAGATACTCCTTAAAGAGAGAGACAAAGAGCTTAGATGTTTTACTGAAGTACTTCTGCTGCACTGTATTGTGTAGGAGATGAAACCCCTATACTAGAGCCTGCGGTCTACACTGAGTCTTAAGCCAGTAAAACATTGATGTGGGTATAAGATTTTAGGTATGTGAATAACTAATTGAAATGTGTTAAATGCCTGTGTTAGTGCTGTGCAAGCTCAGAACCTTCTCTGAAGTCAAACTCATAAAATAAAAGTGATTTGTTCTATAGTTATTTTTACAACTTCTTTCTCCCCCCTTCCATTTTCTCAAAGGGAAAGGTTTTGCACAGATTATTTTTGATCTCTTTGGATAGATATGAGATTTTGAGTTCCAAGCTGACCTGAGAATAGAAGTAATAAGAAAAAATATTGCTTGAGTTGACTCCAGGGGAGTTTGGTTTACTCTTCTAGCACAAAAAGAAATATATGCTCATGCATAACTTTTTCTTCTCTCCTTTTGTCATTAACAGATATAATATGGATTTAGGAATTAATAAATACTTGATTTATCAGAAAAACCTATGAACCTTACACAATTTGATTTTTAATCTTTCTAAAATAGATCTTTCAACTTTTTTTTCTACTTAATAAATTAACACAAGGTGCATTGACAAAAGGAATGGGATTTTTACCTAAACATGTATTTTCCTTATAACTGTCAAAAATAATATACTGATGTATGTAAATTCTTCTGTTTGGTCAGCACTGATCTGACAAAAATCTCCCAAATGGGTTAAATCTGCATTTCCTCTGTGGGGAAAAATAAATTTGAATCAAAACATCACACTCATTTCTCCTATGAAAAATTATTTCACTAGCTGATGTATGGTCTTTTGTTAGTGCTAAATAAGCAAGGAAGATGTGAATGTCACTTTGTTGAAAGAGAGAGATTATTTGGGATATGACAATAAAGAAATTCAACCAGAAGTGACTATTTTTATGAACACTCATCCATTACACTGACATTTGTTGAAAAGCTGAAAGATCACAATAAACAGACTAAATATCAGGTTGCATAAGCTATATTAACTTTTCTGATAGAGCAAATGCAAATCTATCTCTATACCTATATTATCTTTGCTACTGAAAGAGGGAGAAAAATATCACTATTTAACAGGAAGAATACATAAAGATTGCTTTCCTCTCCCAATACCAGGGAAGTTAATCTAAATCAGCTAAAAAGAATATATACTTATCATTTGACCAGTGCTGGCAATAACAATGCCACAGATTCAGTCACAAGTTAACATCAGGGGCACAATTTATTTAAAGCCCAGAACTGCAACTGTCAGCATAAATCTATTAAATCCAGGATGGTTTTAGCTTCATTATTAAAAAAAAAAAAAAAAAAAAAAAAAAAAGACACTAAAATAACAAATGTAGCTGGCTTTGCCAGTTCCTTGCAGGAACATGTTTTCACCTAATTAAAAGTAGCTCTCCCACTAGCCCATAAATAACTCAGCTCTGGACACTTTTCCAATGACTACAGTGCAGCACTACACACTTGTGATTATGTGCTGAAGGAATCACAAGCTCTGAGGTGGTTGTGCTCATACTTTGATTCAGCAGGTAGGTGGCTGTGTGCCCCTGCCAGCACAGAAATGTGTGTGGCTTCAACTCAGTAGTCAATCTGCAGCTATGTGGCATGGTTGCACCAAACTAATAGCATAAGGTGAGTTTTCCCTCCTGTGTGCATCCATGGCTTACATAAAGCTAAAAGGAAAATAAGGAACAAGTTTGTTTCTCTTGCTCCTCAGTAGAGTTTGTGAAAGTAAGAAGTGTGTCTAGATCTAAAGCAAATAGTGCAAAATTGCATTTCGAAATCAGAAATAAAGAACAACCCTTGCAAAGAGAAAAATGAAAGGATTTTGGAAGTAGCAAACAGAAAAAAAAAGCTCATGTGGTGACAAAAATCCCAGAAAAACTAAAAGAGAAGCTAAATTTAAAAAGAAATGTAAGCAGTGCAAACCATATGCAGATCAAAACCAGCCCAGAGTTGAGAACTTGGCTGTGACATATCCAAATCTAAGGATCTCTAGTGTATGGGAGCAGATTGAAAAGAGCAGTCTCATGAGGAGAATGAGTCAGTTGCACTGTGAGGTAAAGAAATTCTCAAATTGAATACTGAGGATATCCTTCCTAGATAGAGCAAAAAAACAGCCTTGAGAACCAAATAAATGTAACAAAAGTGAGAGGAAAGAAGAGAGAGAATGATGGAAAAAGGGAAGGAAAGGGATGGGATCAGCATTGCAGAGGAACATAATGCATGTCTCCATATGGAGGAAAAGGGCTCTGAAAAACCCCTCTGGGTGTGGGAAAGCTCCTTCTGCTGGTGAATGCTGTGCCTACCCTGCTGCTGAAAAGTCCCTGGAACAGATGGTACAGTGTAGGCCAGGTGACTGAGAAGAAAAGTTCATGACCAAAGCTTTACTTTAGATTTGGCAATTTAATGCTGGTTCTGTTCCTTTCTTTCCTACAGAGTGTCTTCTACACCACACTGGCTTCAGTCAGGAACAGCTGGCTGAGGGCAGAGGGAAGCTCCCAGTAATGCCACTTTCTTGCCAGTGTTCTTGTACAGAATTTGGGAAAGGGTTTGGTGGTAACCAGGATGATGTGGGTGGATTGCCCTGCATTTGAGAACTCAGGGACCAAACCTCAATAAAGAAAAAGCCTCCTGGGGAACGCTGTGAGGACAAATTCAAAGCCATTTCATCTGCCTGTGGAAATGAAGGAATGGAAAGCAGAATACAGTAGTCCTACTAGAACAGATGCAAAAGAGAATGGAAAACAGACACCATGAAAAATCAGGCAGGGAAAGTACCAAATCAAATCAAGGAGAAAGTGGAAGCAAGGACTGGCACCACAAAAAGCACAGGGATTGTGCCTCATCTCTTCCTTTCCCACCCTCACCAGCTCACTAATGGAGCACACTCCAATTCCTTTTTTTTCCCTCTATTTCTGACACAATAATGCCACAGACTTACTCAACACTTCACACATACGCAGAGTTAAGCCCAGCCTCATGAATCATTCACCATACCCATTCACCCTTCTGTGGCAAGGATGGAAAAACCAGCTTACATGTTTGAAGTTCCTAAACGGCACAAACTGGACAATGTCTCGAAGCACAGGCTCTCCCTTGGGAGACCTCAGGATGCCGTCATCGCCGTCCAGCATCTGCATGTCGCTGAAATCAGCGTTGCCCACCCCGACGATGATGACGGACATGGGGAGGTGGGAGGCGTGGACGATGGCCTCTCTGGTGTCAGCCATGTCTGTGATGACGCCGTCCGTCAGGATCAGCAGGATGAAGTATTGCTGAAGGTGTTGGACAAGCAGTGAAAAATTATGGCATTGGTTAGTAGTCCAAAGCTGCTTAACCTTTGAAGTTAAAAAGTATAAAAGTGTTTCTGGTAACTCACTCATGGATCTTTTTAGAGAGAAAAGAGCCTTTGTATTGACTATAGAGAATTTTCCATTCCAAGCTCCTCAGCTTGGAACTAATTTCTCTTCTGCAGAGTAAAGGGGTCCCTGAGGAGAGCAAGGCAGGAATATATCCATCTTCATACTCTTCATACAGAGCCCTGAAGAGAGGTTTTCTCATTCTCTAGTGGACAGCAAGCAATTTGGTAAGCTTGTAATTTCTTTCCCAAATCTCCAAAGCCCACTGAACTGGGAGCATGAGCTATGACATGGTAATGGTGAAGATTGGCTCTTACTTGGATCCTTTATTAATTGTTGGACAGCTGGAATAATTTATAAGAAATTTATAGTGCATTAATAGGAAAAGTGAACAAATCATAGGATTTGGTCACTCTGCATGAGCAATGCCAACACACTAAACATTAATAATATTTATGTCTATACAGTGGTATAAACTCAAAGTGTTCCAATCATCTTGTCCTGCCACAAATAAAACAAAACATGCAGGGAGAAAACTTCTTCTTGAACACTCATACTATAAATTGTTTTTCAGATAGAAATGGGAAAGCTTAGGTATAAAATGAAGGAACTTATTCAGTAAGGCATATTAGATCAAAAACAGCACTGGGAATAGAATAAGCCACTTTATAGGACCTTAATCCACCTTTAGGATTAGGTGAGTATGGAAATTCAAACAGAGCAATTCCCCATTTTAGGACTGGGACCCCAAATACCATCAAAGTTCTGAAAACAACAGTGGAATCACAGAATCATGGAATGATTTGGACTGGAAGGGACCTTAAAGATCATGTAGGCTGAACAGATGATGAAGTAGGGACACGTTCCATGAGACCAGGTTGCTCAGAGCTCCATCCAACCTGTCCTTGAACACTTCCAGGGATGGGGTAACGTTAGCTTCTTCAGGCAACCTGTTCCAGTGTCACACCACTCTCACAGAAAAGAGTGTTTTTCTAATATCTAATCTAAAGATGTCCTCTTTCAGTTTGAAGCCATTGTCCTTTCTTCTGTCACTACATGCTCTTGTAAATATCAGTCACAAGCCCAGACTCAAGAACAAAAATATTTGGTAGCTGCTGCCCTAATAGGACTTAAAAAAGGCTCAGCACATGAAGAGAGCTTAGAGTAAGCTCTAGGCCAGGTGATCATGCCCATGCCAGTGCACAGCTCTATTCTGTTCTGTACTTTGGCACTTTCTGTGCTGCAGTGCACAGTGTCTCTATTATATCCTTTAGTCCTTTACAGCACTGCTCTTGTAAATGGCTCAGACCTAGTTGCTCACATATTCCCTCCATTTATCTTGTTCTCCCTTTCTCCCATTCCGTGTCCAAGGCAGGATCAAAATAAACTTAAATACGTCTAAAGGGTGTACATTTGAAATGTGATCTATATGTAAGTCTTTTAGCCCAAGAAATCTGTCCTGGGGTTTCTATCAGGTGCAGGCTAACAGATTTGTCTTCCAATTTCTAAAAGGCACAAATTACTTCATCAGTAATACCAAGCTGAAAACTGTATCCTTACCATTTTCAAATGAATAGTTGGAAAAGTTCCCTAGGTGAACAGAAAAATTTTAGTACAGCCTGTGCAGATGACATGAAAATAGATAGTCTGATTTGGGAATCATTTGAACTCATTCATGGTACAACCAAGACTTTTAGGGCTTCAATGCTCAATTTTTGTAACCTTAGTAGTGCCATTTCTATTTCCACAGTGAAGAACTGGGTGTGCTACAATGAAGCAGCACTAAAAGCATGAAATAGATCAGTGGGGAAAGAGTTTAAAGCTGTGACAATCAAAGCTAGAAAGACTGGATACACTGTTCCAGCTGACACAGGTTTAATTTGCCTTCTGTGAAGGCACAATCTGCATTAAAAGACCTTGATAGCCTACAAGAGATCCATCATAAGACAAGGAAAAAGGGCAAACACAGCGTTTTTTTCCCTTACTGAGGCCTCCTTGGTGTTGGTCTCCTCTGATGCAGATTTTGCCACTTTCTGGATGATGGGAGCAATGTTTGTTGGTCCGTACAGCTGCAGTTTGGGAAGGCAACTCTGATAAGCTTCCACAACACCTTGTATTCCTGGCATGAAAAACCAAAAAAAAAAAAAAAACACCAAAAGAAAAAGAAATGTGGAGCACATTGCTAATATCAGGCTTATTCAAAATGTAAATGAAAGGTAGGTTCTTAATGAACAAATTAAAAATACCACATGATAAGCAAGGACCAGAATCTTAAAATAATTTCCAGGAATCTGTCTCTAGCTGTCTTTAAGCTAGTTTGTAATATATAATTATTATATCATGCTTTTCCTTCCCAGTAGCTTTTAATGTCTGTTTTTCAGGTATGAGCTTGCAATGCTATAGCTTCTATTCTTCTCGCTTTAAGATATGATAGCTTCCTGATCAACAACTAAAATTCATGATGAAAATCTAAACACACATTAAGAAACATTTATACAATTCTTTCTCCTCTTCAGATATATAATTTTGTTTATCATAGCTGTTGCCAACAAATTTGTCCTCTGTACTTATGCCCTAAAGTGGTTTAGAAATTCAAAACATCTTTTCACTCTCCTGTGCTAGGAAAATAATTTTTCAGGGTTAATTTGCATAATCACTCATAGGCTGAATTTGACTATGACCAAAAGCTGTGAAACCTTGGAAGAAACAGCAGGATGCTTTGCAGCCTACAGAAAAAATGAGCTTCAGCTGAGAAATTTTGATGGAGAACTAGCTATTTTTGGCTTTTTCATTTCAGGATATATAGTCAGACCAGAGAGCAAAGACTTCTTTGCTGACACACTTGACAGATCACAGAATGGAAATTGGTATTTTCAATCATTGAGAAGAAGGATTTCTTGAAGTGATGAACATTAACCTCCCCATTCAGAACTCCCAGCTTACCAGACCTAAAGGATTAAAGGTCTAATGTTGGAAAGAAAGCGATAGACTGAAAAGCTGTGCAAAGGATGCTGAGGAATGAAATGGCTTCGGTAAGATCCTAAGCCAGTTTCAGTTTGCACTGAGACTCACTCACTCATGAGATTTTTTACCCAACCATATTTACAGGATAGATGGGTCCAGACTTCTTGCTAACAAATGACAGGGACTTGTAATTGTTTTATAATGACACACATACACTCCTATGAGAAAGTGGTGGAGAACACAGTTTTCTCTCTTTAGAGACAGCTACAGATATATTTTTCCATTGCAATGCCAACAAACAAAAGAACTTGCTCCCATTATAGCTGCATTGGCTGAAATGCAAAGTAGTGTTACAAAATGTCTCTTGGTAATTCCAGTGACTAAATTACATATTGCAAAGCTGACCTTTTGGTAACTCCCAATTTTAAACTTGCTAAGGATTTCATTACATGTACATAATGATGTTGCATGAAGGCCTCATAAATCTTGCCTAAGATGATGACAAGATATACTGTACTTTTCTTCTTATGCAGTAAAATAATGTAAGATAAACCTTATTCCCTGCATTCCACAGAGATTTAGTGTTGTTCATGTCAGAAAGTTGCTCTCATCTTAGAAAGAGACACATTCTAGAAACATAATTTCTTATTTGATTTCTCAGATTAACATATTTTAGAAAGATCTACTGTCCATCCAATCCCAACTCAACAGGATATGTGAGTGGATTACTTTGTAGCTTGAAATTCTTGTACTCCTTTATCTTAGGGACATGTGCATTTTTTTTCACAATTCAACTCCTTACATTTTTATTTGGAACTGACTTTCAGCATCTCCAATGAAATACAGTGCATGCATACCTATATGGGTTTAAGACAGATGTGCAGAAACATTCATTCAGACTGGAGGTTTTTGCTTTCTTCTTCAGATAATAAACTAAGTGTTAATTAAAAGATTATAAAACTAATATACTATAAATATACTAAATATAATACTATAAATACTAAAATTTTCAAGACTGGAAATGGCAACAGATGAGGATATCCATATTTTATGAATTCCAGTGCTCTTCATCTCAATATACAGTCCCTGTATGTAGAGTGATGCTTCACACTACCTTGTGCCAGCAAAAACTCTACTTCCACAGAGAAAAGGATTTCATTCCTCAAGGGAAAAATAGACACACACTTTTTATATCGCATCCAACAGCTGTTTTTTTGTTTAAAACAAGATACTCTTAAGCAATTTTACTTTATTTTATGGCAAGTATGCTAGATATTACAAGGTAAAATAGTGTAATCACTAAGCACTTTATCTCCTTCTAACTCTTGCATCCTTTCTCCACATGACTTGCTGATGTTACTGTTCCCTGTGACACCTAATAACAGTGAGAGCATCTAGCAAACATCACAGAGCTAACAAGCACCCATGACAGGCAGATGAGCACGCTGCAGCTGATGATTAAACAACACATTTTCTGGTTTGTCTCCTCTTCTTGCTTTCACCCAGGTTGATATAATTTAAAAAGGTATCCTTTAAAACAAACAAGTGCTTTTAACGTCTTGGAGATACAGGTGCAAATGCTGCAAAATTTCTTCCCTGGCATTCTTTCATGCTGCAAAGATTTTTTTAATGTTTTCTTAGGCCTAGAACTCCTTTCAGGTGATGGGCTAACTTATCAGATAACTGAGTCTTATGAAAAGATACAAATAAAGTTTAAATTATAAAGTGACATAAGCCAAGCCTCACAGAGCAGCTCCTTCCTTGGTTTTTTACCTGCTTTTTTTACCCACTTTCATTTCCATTGTTGCATTTAGTTTTGCACACAGAGTGTGGTTTGGATAGTAAATCCCTTGCTTACAGAGGGTTTTTCTGTCTAAACTCTGCTGCTGGCACCAACTAGATGTGGCAGCCTTTTCAATCAATAAAAATCATTATATAACAATGCCAGTGTGATAAAAGAGTTAGCCTTGAACTCAAAAGAAGCAGCAAGGGTGGGGGATAAAAATAAGTGTTCTTTGCATAGACTGCTGGAGCTTTTCTCTGTAGTTTGCAGAGGGTCACAAATATCCTGCAGTTGGATTGAGAAACAAAGCTCTTTTTGAACACTACACATACATAAATATGCAATCACCTGATGCTGACCACTGTTAACTGTTTTAATGGCACATCATGAAATACGATGGTCCAGATGAAATTCTGAGGTCTCTTTTGCTTCCCCACCCCATCCCCACACTAAAGTCTCAACATCTGGCTTACAAGCTTACAGGCACTTCTAGATGCATACATGTAACTCCTGCTTCTTTTGACTCCTTAAAAGCACTGTAAAAAGCTCTGTGAGCACATCAGGCAGCTGTAGGATTTATGCCCAATTGCATCTCAAGCATATGACCTGCAAAGGCCAGGACAGTCCAACAATTCAAGTGCAACAACAAAGCAGGAATGCCAACTGAACCAAAAACAGGTCTTGCATTTAAGATGCATGAACTTTGAACTGTTTTATTAACCCTTTCCCTTGAATTGATTGTCCTCTCTTCTTTTCCTCACTTCTTTTCTCTGCATCTTAGTTCTCATCCTGAACATGTTTGCTGCCCATGCCCAAAAGAAAGCCACTAATAAGCCTGAGAAGGGCTAAAAGGAGCAGCTAGAAAATTTGAACAGGAAGAGCATTTTGAAATATCCAGTTCAGTATTTGGATGGAAGCAGAAGGACAAGGGAGAATACCAGCCTGTGGATTTTAGTCAGCAATGACCACCCAAACAAGACTCTTAACTGTTACTGGGTTTAGAGGTCATTTTCCTGTTATTGTCTTTTGCAAAATGTGTTAATTGTGGCAGGAGATTTTAAAAAGACAGCATCAGTCACTGCAGATCTCACTTGTAAATACAAGACATAGAGCAACATCTGCTACATTAATCTGGCCTCTGATTACCAAGGATTAATGACTTTTGGTAGAACATAGCAATATCTTACACTGTAGCCTCCTGCTACATTTGTTCTCAGGAAAGTAGGTTTCTTTCTACCACAATGGTCATCAGCTGCCTCCCTGCCCTTGACTTGCAGCAGGCTATAGGTCTGGTCAAAGAGTTGGCTCTAAACTGAGGGAATTTTTGATCACAGAGGTTCACAGCCTGCTTTTTCATATCCTGTCCTTCTTAGCAGCACAACCTATGCTGTTGAGTAGCTGATGATTTTAAATTAGTCTAGTTCTCAGAAATGCAAGTGATTCTAGGAAGTCCAAGTGCTGAATGCCCACCTACTTCTCAGGAAATTATTGTATGGCACTTTCCAAGATTTCTAAAGTTAATCTCAATGGTTTGGAGCCTGTCAGGTCCCCAAATCCTAGCTGCCCTCTTTAATAAAACCCCTTTGAATAATACTCAGGTGATGCAGTAAAAAAATGCACATTTTTTTGCACACAGCAAAACTGTCTGTCTGGCAGTCTGTCCTACTGTGAGTGTTACCTGCACATTCTGGGTTGTCTTCATTGAAATTGATTGCAAAGTCATGAGAGACCTGCAGACAAATGGAAAGAAAAGAAGACTGTTGTCAGAAAAATTATTCCAAGAAGACTTGTGGTTAAACACTCTTGACATTTTTTCTGTGCTAAACTGGAAACCTTTCAAGCTTTCAGCCATTAAGTGTGAAATACAGTCCCAGCTGGAGCTCCCTGCAGAACCAAAGTAGCAAAACTGTAATCAAACTTGTCAATAACAACAACAACAAAACAAAAAAAGACACGTAGAAAACCCACCCAAACACATTCAAAAATCCTATAAAGATGGAGTCAGGATTGGGCTATCAATGCTGGGCACAGAAGAGGAATCTGTTGCTGAGGCCATTTAAATGCCAGCTCTCCCTGGCTCAGCATCTCAGACTGCAGAGAGAGAAAGCAGCTTGTGATACAGCAGTGACTGCAGAAACTCAGCTCACTTATGCATCCTGACCTCACTGTGTGAACAGTTCCTCATCTAAGGGCAAGGAATACTGGGAAAGTAATCCTACAGAGAAATCAAGGATCCACTGTGTAATAGTAACATAAAAAGTGTAAGGAGTCTAACTTGGTTAAAATGTTAGTTTAGTTTGGGGCATAATAAATAATAATAAAAAAAAATAATCCTGAAGACTCTTTGGTTTTCCTTGCATGTGGTGAATATTCCAATCTCTGTCTCTCTCTGTCTCTCAATCTGTCCATCATTAAATCCTACAGAGCTGTTATTTAAAAGAACTCACTGTGAATACAACAAAGTAGCTGATTTTCTAACAAAACAAAGTATTTTGTCTTTGGTGCCCTGGGAAAATAATACAAGACTTTTGTATGCCTAAATAATGCTAGGCACTGTAAGTCTCCAGTTCCAGAATTCCTCTTTAAGGTTTATTCTTAAACCTGCATTTTTCTTTTTCAGATTCCTTTTTACCTCTTTCTTTGATCACTGAAAAGTTTTGACTCATTTTAATCTCTTTGGGTCTGAAGCCTAGCCTCTTGATTCTGTTTGTCTTAATTTTTCTTGAATGAAAAAGCTCAGATTTTGTCTCACAATGCATAATATGTGAATATACATATTTTTATATATATATATATATATGTATATGTATATATGTATTTGACTTGCAAAAAGTGGCTGAGAGTTTAGCAGGCAATTTGCATAATTTAAAGTTGAATTTAGGTGCATCATCCCATATTTAAGAATGCATTTATATAACTGCAATTATACACATTTAAAGCTTTATAGATCTCTGTAGGATCTTCAAAAGTGCCAGCAGTCCAAATGATATGGAAAGAAACTTCCTGTACAATGGAGCCAGGATTATTTGCAGGAAAAGATATATTTTTTGGATGTTGCTGTTTCATTTGCTAGTTTAGATGTCTTCACAGCAGGGTATGGAAATTTTCTATGACTAAGGGTCCCATAGATCAACCTTGTGATTGCAGAGAAGGTTCTGTGGAAGTGAAGTGGTATAAGTTGGCTAATTACTGCCAAAGAGAATTCTTCATGGAGAAATGGAATTTCCCCATCATATGCTAGTCTTGCTTACCACAGTGATGCCTGCCAATTTTAAGAGGTTAAATAAAGCAGTACTTCTACCATAATGGGAAAAGACTGAAGCAAAACCTCACTGAGAAGTCTGCAGTTGCCTCAGCCCAGCCAGGCATTCAGCATGCCTACACCAAGCATCAGTCTTTGAGAGGATTTTCCCTGGTCCATTCAGTCTATCCTACTTGGCCATGGAAGATAATGCAGGAAGTCACTATTTCTGATCCTCGCTGAGCAGCACAGAAGATCAGGGCTGCCAGATACACTTCAGAGGTGCTCCAGAGCCCTTCTGCCTGGCTGCTCTGGATGTCTCTCAGTGCACTTTGCCCAGCTGGTATCTGCCAGTCTTATGACCAGCTGCAGGCCAAAGGTAATTGCATCTGTCAAGAGCTGTTATGGGAGTTTTCTCATTGATATTTTTTGCTGTTGTTCATTAGCCTTTCTCTTTCCTTTAGGGTTTCTGTATTTTGCATTAACTGTGTTAGAAAAGCAGGAAGCATGTTTATGTATTGCAGACTGATTCTTCCAACTCTGTGCCTCTTCAGTGATTTTATTTCTTTATTCCAAATGCATTTGAAATTATACCTAAAGGAAAATACAAATCTTTTCAAAAGCTATGAATACAGTATGTCAATCTTACATGCAAGCATGATTTGGTTGCTTTTGTTGCCATACCTCTTTCAGAAGCACAAAATGCAAACAATTTATCAGGTTCAGAGCTATGGCACCCAGGCTATTATTTAAGAGACAACAGTTCAGACCAATAAGGAGAGCCCAAGTCTAGTCAGAGTGCACAATGATTCCAAAAATGATACTGTCTGAGCATCAGCTGCTATCCCCCTAAAGCAAATGGCCCTCAGACATTGTCATCCTGATTCACAGAGGTGTTAAAATGCACCCTGAAGGCAGCACAGGAAACACAACGAATGTGCAGAAGCATTGGCTTGTTTCCTATGCTCTTTGAGTAATATATTACAATTTAAACAAGATTTAGGTACAATGTGAAGGAGAGAAATTTTTTGTGCAGCTCAGTGATGGTTCACAAACAGGAAATCATCACTCAAGACAAGGCAACAGCAGCTATGTTTTAAGCAGAGCTTCTCCAAATGCTCAGAACTCATCCCCACTCTGTTAAGCAAAGCCAAGTGTGCTTCCACCTGCCCCTTTGCAGTCTTCCCTGTGGTGGCCAGAACTCAAGAGTGTCCAAACCAGCACAGACTTATACCATGTACTGAAGGCCTTACTAAACTTGGGCTGCTACCTGATAGGACTCCATGTAAGGCTCATCCATGTCAAAAGGTGGTTTGGATCAGACATTCAATGCTTTTGCTTTCTAAACAGTGCAAGGTGATGAGTTTCCCTCCTTTTTTTTCTTTTTTCTTTCCTTTTTTTTTTTTTTTTTTCTTTTTCTAATTAAACATGCAAGGGCTTTGTGACTGAAGGGCAAACCATGCTGATGACAGAGCTGGTATATTCAATGGCAGTTTTCTGATATTGAATGACCCTCCAAGAACTGATAAACTAATGACAAACAGGAGGCAAAAGTTTGAACACCTAAGATGCTGAAGACTGAGAAATCCTCAGTGGAAACAAGAAGACACTTGGCTGTTCAGAAGCAGGCATGTTTATAGAATATACTAGGGTGGTTTGTATTGTGGATTGATGTAAAAGTCAGGGAATCCTGGAATGAGTCAAGTCACACAAATACAGAATGGCTGCCTTACTTCAGTACCTGGAACAGAGAATTTTGCCAAGAACTGCAGAGCACAGTCTGTGGTAGAAATCAGCCTCACATTAAGGAATGTTCTCACAAAACACTGAGTGTTTTGTGACTGGACTAAGTTTTTGTAACCCTGGACTAAGTTTCAAATATGAAGCTGACCCTCTGCTCAGCCCTCCTCTCCTAACATTGATCCATAAAATCAACCCATAAAAAGGAAGGAGAGAGAAATGCTGAGCTGATTACATAGGATCAGCCTGGTGTTACTTGGGCTGCTGCACAGAACTGCACTCAAAGCCTGCAGCTGAAGACATTCACTTGCACTCGTATGAATCTTTTGCCTCTGCAGGGCTCCAGATACATTCTTTAGCAGATACCATCATGGATGTGGCATTATTAAACTACAGGAACTTCCTACACCAGGAATACACTATTTCACAGGTTATTCCTTCAAGGTTTTTAACAAGCAAATTAACTAGCTCTACCATACATTATGATACAGATTACAGTGACAGCATTTCTGAGGATATGCCAATTAAATAAACAGTACAGAATAGTTTTGCTAAGACAAGTTATAGAAATGTTGTTTTTTACCACTGTACAATGCCTCCTCCACTGTCTGTACATTTACAGTGACAAACACCTGCAATTTTCCATCAATGTGATGACACACATGAGACTCTTGGAAGAATCATAATGATATTTCCAAATGCTTATGGCCACTTTCGTAGAAAAAATGGCATTGATTTAACATAGCAGGTAACTTATTTCCCTCATATTGGGATGAGATGAAATTCATCTTCATAGCATGGTCCTTGCTAAAAATGTTCTTAATTTAGGCTGAAAGGAAAGGAGAACTTCCTAGCTGATGAGAATTTTTGAGATTTCCTAAAAAAAATATTTATGAATTCAGATAGAAACCTCAAATCACAAACAAAAATCCTACCTTGGAATCTGAAAAATAATAAATTCCCCAACACTGATAACACAAATTTCTGGATATGCAAAGACATCTTATTTAAGTTTCATTGACACTTGTTATTCTAGTTTGGCCTACACATTTTTTAAACCCCTTTAACTGAATTTCCATTTTTTAAAATAAGAAGCTATGGTTATTATTTTCAAATGCTGAATATGGATGCCTGAATTCTGAAAATTAATAATCCCCTTTTCCCTCCTCTCTAGATTGTTGAATTCATTTAAATTAACCTTCATGTCCCAAACAGCTCCAGCTTTTCTCTATGGTGATGGTACTAGGCGTATTTGACAAACAATCTGACAAATTCAGATTTTTAGGAGTGCTTTCTTAATAATTTAAACAGACATTGTCAAAAATCCATGAACAATAGATGCATACAAGTGTAAATGCCAAAATGGACTATGTTGGACACTTATCTGTGAATAAATTGAATGCTATTAAGCTACTGTCATTCAGAAAACTAAATATGAAATGCCTGCATATTTTGCAAAAAGCTTAAGACACTAATGAATTTCAAGTACTTTTGGTCAAAAGCTATTATTTTCAGAATGCTCATTAATCAAATAGCTTGGGAGCTGGAAAGCTTGTGTTTCTCACTAAGATACATTGTACATATTTCTGCTTGGCAAAGCTGGGCCATTTGTTTCCCTTTATCCTTCATTTTTGTACGTGCTGCCCAAGTTTCCATGTCTAAATCCAACTTGCATGGATAAGGAGACTAATTCTGTTTTGTCCCTTGGTCTGCTACACATCCTTTTTATTTTGTCAGATTTGCATATATTTTAGCCATCAGTCTCCTGAAAAGTGCAAGGATCATAAAGACCACAGCACTTCTCAAGTCCCTCATCTGTCCAACAAACCAGTGCAGGTTAGGGCTGTAAAGATGCTGCCTGTGTCTGTAACTGCAGTGAGTTTGTCTCCAGCACACATTCTCAGCAAAAGCACGGAATGAAGCCTTCACTAAAAATACAGAAATAACCAGGACTCTCTTAAAACGAACTGCAAGTTGTTTAGTATCTGTTCAGGTGTCAGCTGCAATTCTCCTTCAGGAAACAGGCCTTCATTAGTGGCAATCCACCTGTCAAGGGGCTGACACAATTTGAACTTCTCTTCATTTTAGCAGTAAGTTTTGTGCTGCTGTGTGGTTTTTCATCTCCTTTGAGTCCTGCCTGCTAAGAAGTCAGTGTGTGTGGTCTGCTTTCTTTCCTCCTCTTCACTGTGACCTTTCACAGTCTGAGTCCACATTATCTACCACCTCTTCACTTTACATCAGACTTCTCAGATGCTTCCTTTCATTGCAAAAAAAAAAAAAAAAAAACAACACCCCAAAACCACCAAAACAAAACAAAAAAAAAATCTGGAAGTTTGTATGATAGAAACTCACTCTCAAGGGAAATATTTCTCTCAGAGCTTTACTTAGATCAAGGAGCAGGGTGACGTGTTTGTCAGGAGTTGGTGGAAGAAGCTCACATTGTTGAATATTAGATGAAAGATCTCTAAGCTGATGAGGAATGATGTATGTGGCATGTCTTGCTTCCTTCACTTCCACAGATTCCTTAGGCCACTAAGAAAGTGCTGATTTTCTACTAACAGCTAAAGTGTGTCATTTGGAGATGAACTGAGGGAAAATAAAGTCAACGCAACATAGCAGCGTGCTCTTGAAATGGAAATTCTGTAGAAAACATATATAAAACCAAGATTTAAAGGGGTAGAACATCAAGAGATTTATGAACAGCCTGAAGAGATAGACACTGACATAGCTGAGGAAGGAAGCTGTTATTTAGGTTGTATGGGGGCTCCATGGTTACTTAGGAACCCTTGGTAGTGGGAATAATTTCTTCCATATCCCTATTTCAATTGGTTGTCTACTGAAAGAAATAAAAGACCAGATGCTGTAGTGCAGAGACCAACATGCTAAGAACAGGTTAGATCACTTAATTAGGACTGGAGGCTTGAAAACAGACACTCTAAATTAATGAGAAGCTGATTTATCCACAGGATGAGGTCAGAACTTAGAAGTTCTCATAATGATTCAACCTAAATTTGAAGATGTAAAATTGTTACAGTAGTGGCACTGCTCTCTTTTAGTAAAACAAATGTATGGTATGCATGACTTGTAGTACCTGTGACTCCATTTCCTATGCATCTTTGCTATGTTCCACATCAAAACCTAATCACTGTTGGCTTTGAATTTACTTTATACCAGTGTAGACTAAATTACTGAAGGATTTTCAGGTTCATTGGTCTTGACTTAATAATGCATCATGATGAAGGTGATTCTTCACTCTTGAAGGACATCTTTCAATTCAGAAGTGCAGTCAAAACCAAGCAGGGACTCAAAAGTATTGATATAGTTTATTTTAGGAAGGCAGATACTTTTATGGACTATGTAGAATACCACAGGGAGAGGCTGAACTACAGCAGAGATGGCTGTTAACTCCTCATGCAGTTCCAGCTGGATGTGCCCATGACAGACACCAAGCTGATTATTGGTCCCCATCTGTGGCACGGAAGAGTAAGTCCCCTGCAAGATGGTTCTTGTCTTCTTCAAAGTTTTATTATGTTTGTGAGCTGATGTCATGTCATTTTGTCTTTGTCACTTTCTGTCACAAGTTTCCATAGCAGAAATGGAAGATGTTGTTTTGGCCTTCACCTGCATCTCCATTTACTTTGGGACTTGTTTTATTTAGTCACACATATGCAATCCATAGGAAAGCTCATGCTACAGGATAAGACTCTTCATTCATTCATGGACTACTAAGTTCAGTGCAATTCTCAGAGTTTCTTAAAGGCATTTGTCAGGAAATTATCCAAACACTAATTCTGCCAAAGCAGAAAATCAACTGGTGCTTGTGATTGCAGGAACAATTGGTTACACAGACCCCTGAAGTTACTTTCTGGCAAGACATCTGTTTTCCAGCTAGCCCCAGAAATGTGCTCTCACAATCAGGTGAGAAGGATGATACTGGAGCCTAACAAAACTGCTATGTTGCCAATAGGCTCGTGTGACCTGAAGCATCAGTGCTACCAGCTGATTATTTTGGCTGAGAAGAGCAGCTTTGTGCTGGGATCTGTACCTGTCACCAGGAAACCACTGAACAGACTTCAGCTGACACCTTCTTTCAAGCAGTCCTTAGATAAGGATGGCTCTCTATGACTGGGAAATTTGTAAGCTTCCCCCCACGCACTGGTGGTCACCTCACAGATGCTGGAACAACCAGGCCCTGGCACACCACCTTAAATAACAGTGATGGTTGTCAGCTGCTGCAGTTGGAACAAACATACAACAGACACAGATGTTCTGAGCTCATAATACCACATTAAATGTATATCAAAGCTCTGGAAGACATTTCTGACTTTGGAAAGCACTAACACTGGTGTTACCCTTGAGGAACAAAGCAAGGCAAAACACCTTGCCAGGCACAGACAAGCTGAGAAAGAAATGTTGTTAAAACATACATTAACTTACCTTAGACATCTGTTTGCATGACATGTATCAAATTTGCTGTACATCACTACTGTTGCTCTTCTGCAGGTATCAAGCCTAAAAGCCATGAGGAACACACTGGTGCATTTTATTTCATCTGCTGATTCATGCCTTACAATGCTGAATGCACACAATCCCTCTCAGAAATTCTTACCTGGCCAGTGTTCACCTCCCTACCTCAGCCACAGCCCAGAGACACAACCCAGAGCAGGGCACACAGGGACACTGGATGAAGTCTGCATGATTAGATGCTAATACTTCTCCTTTTCAGACAGTATCTGAGTTGCAGAGTGCCCACCTAGATTTTGGTTACTTATCCATGCTGAACTACTCTTCTGCCCACACAACCTCTGTGAAACAAAGGATTTGAATTTCTACTTATTTCTTCTTGGGCCTTTCTCCTCAGTTGGATGCTCCTTCTTTTACTTCACTGTCTTCACTCCAAGCCTACCAGATGGCATATTTATGTTCACAATTGCAGCATCACTGCAGATCACTATCTTTTGTTTGTTTGTTTTGGTTTTTGTTTGTTTATAAATACTGCTTCTCTACATGCTCTTGTATTTCTCTTCCTGGTATTGTCTGTGTCCACCATGACATGGAATTTTGCCAAATTCTTCTCAAGTCTTAATTTTCAGGAAGACGTTTGGCAAGGGATGCTCAAAACATCATTTCTCCTCTTAGCATCCACTAACAAAGCTTTGCCAATACCATAAAATATTTTGGGTATCATCAAACAATTATTTTAAGTCTAGCCCTGTCTGATTTCTGGTTTCAGAGAGGTATCACTGAATGAGAAACCCAAAGGGAAAAAAACAGGCAGAGGAGCTGTTCCTGTTTGCCACTGCCTTACCTTTCACCATTTCTCCCTTATTTTGTGTCTCATAACTCAAGGAAATTAGAAAATTACACTTAGGCACCTACTTTGTATTCTGGGGGTATTCTTGCTCCAAATCCAAAGGCTGGGAACATTTTGTCGCTGGAAAAGAATGAAAAAAATATAAGAGTACCCATAGAGAAATACTGTTACAATAAACATTTATTCCTCTGTATGCATTCATGAGAAATGCAAAGCCTCACAACAGCACAGAAGTGGCTTTTAAGTCAAGTGATGGCAGAGTGGAAGGGTACTGGATTGGAGAAGTAGGGTTGTGTACTGAGCAGATCAGGGGGAGTGTGTTATGGAATATTTTTCAGGTGAGCTCGTAGTATTTTTGGGCAGTTAAAATCACTTGGAGCATACTGAGAGATCAGGATGTCTTGTACTACCCCCACAAATGCAACAACAAGTGTGTATTACCCACTGTTTTGCATTACCTGGCTGAAACAAGAGAGTTTGTTGACTGAATAGCCTGTAACAACATTTATTTCATATAAATATGGATGTGCTCCCCCAGCTCAGAAAATGAGTCTAACAAAGATATGACTCAGATTGAAAGTGTTTACAAATTTGGGTTCTTACAGTTGTCCAGTTGTTCTCAAAAGGGACTTCCTAAAATATCAGAAAGGGGCAATTTCATGGCCCCAAACCTGCAGGTTCTGTAAAGCTTTCCACCTGCATCTTTAGCAGTTCCTCTAAAACATGAGATTATTTTAAATAGGCATAGATTGACTGATAACCTGCCAAAATTCCTTGGCATGGTCAGTTTGCTTTCAGACACTACAGCGTGGTTATTTTACCCCAGTTAGACATGC
Organism: Serinus canaria; assembly: GCF_022539315.1. Classification (NCBI taxonomy): domain Eukaryota; kingdom Metazoa; phylum Chordata; class Aves; order Passeriformes; family Fringillidae; genus Serinus; species Serinus canaria. Next base: position 43,300,730 of record NC_066315.1, read on the forward strand.
AAGAGAAAAAATACCTGATTCAAAGAACCTGGAAACTTCAAGGCTGTTAATACCCTTTCAGAAATGCAATAATGTCTCACACAGCCCACATGCTGTCAAGCTGCCTCTTCCCAGATGGCAAAGTGGAAAACAACAAGCTGCAAGGAATGTCTTGTCCCCGAGTCAGCAAAGCACTTGATCATACACTTGAGATTAACAATTCACTCAAACACATGCTTAATTCCAGACATATCCTAAAGTCTCCCTGATGTCACTGAACTGTACTCCAGACCTCTGATGAATCAGACTAAGTTTACCCTAGTCTACCAACAGGGTTTCATGGCCCTTGGAAAAGTTGAGTTCCAACTACCATGAATGGAACTTTTAAAAATTCCCAGGAGAGGCCAGCAGCTTTAATATTTTTGGTGTAGTTCAAGAGATGGCCACTCCAAGTCTCAACTGAGTAATTCACATCCCAAACTTACTCCAAGAAGATAATAGCACCCATTAAACCTGCTTGGTTCTTCTGTCTGGCATAGGCTGTTAAAGGCACCATGATATTTCTGATACAACCTAAAGAAAAACTTAAAAGAAAGCAGAACTGTGTCCCCTCTGCTGCATAAATCTTGGGAGCACAGTTCTGTGTACCATATGTTACACCATGTGACAATGGATCTTGGAAAGGAACACTAACATCATTTGCATGGTAATGAAACATTTTTTTTTTCCCAAGAGATGTCAGAAATGAAGTAGCTGCTGACATTCTAAGCTAACCAGCTGCTGATAGCATTCTCTTTGATTAAACTCTCCTGGAAGAGGGAAAGCCCTTACAAATGGATGCAGGGAATTCAGGCACACACTTTGAGGGCAAGAAATAAGAAACCATTAGAAAAGAATCTGAGAGGGGGAAAAAATCTTGTTTTACATCAATGATTAAGCATGGCTGGATTAGAAAATCAAACTCTGTGGAGCTGCAGTTAATTGATTTGGGGCAAGAACAAACAAAGACTAAAAAAGAATTTTACTTAGAATTTTACTTAGGTAGAACATAAGTGTCTAAGTTCAACTTTGGCAGCAGTTTTACAACTGTGAGATGCCTGAACCCATCCAGTGCCTAAATTCTGCTGCAGTGTTTCTGGAGTGTAAACAAGTGTAGGCACTCTTGTATCTACAGTTCCATCTTCTGCTCTGCAGCAATAAGTCATTCCTCCAGCAGCCTGGATTCTCCTTCTGGTGGTGACTCCCACATTCCCAGTCACACAGTGGCACAGCCCCCACTGTTATCCTGCACCCAGAATACCTTACCTCCACAGTCAGGACACTTGTCTTTATGTCTGAACCTCCCACATCTCCTTTTTGAGTAAGGGCAGCCATTACAATGTGAAAGAGCACAGCAGGATCATGTAGCCCCTTAGGATGGGGCTCCATATGGCTGCTTTTCAGAGTGTCCTGGGGTCTTCTGTGCTTAGTACTTTCTGTTGTCTCAGCCAGAATAGCTCCACACTCTCATGATGTAGCTCACCAGAATTTAGGTCAGATACCTCAGGTAATCTGATTCAAGCTGCTGGGACCAAGAAGTTAAGTTTCACGTGCTATTGGAGCTTGATTTTTAAGGTAAGAAGGGAAACTTTGGACACTCATGACATCCCTTGCATAAAAAAGATCATCATGCCACCCCCTGGCCACACCTCAAAAATTTAGTCTGATAGCTTTCAGAATAAAAATAAAATTTAAATGTATGTATTTAAATGCATTCCCCTTCTATCACACAAAACAAGGTGTTTAGCTCTTTTTACTCTTTAAAAAATGAGCAGTTTAATGGCTCAGTGGTGTTTTACAATATAACCCCCTCTAGTCTTCCCATCCACCTTTCACTTGATTGTACGAGAAACAAATCCAACAGCTGAGCCTGCTGCCCTCATTCTGCTCATCCTGCACTACTGAGACACAGCAGGGAAAAAGTGACCCAGAAGGGCAGACAAGAACTCTCTCACTTCCAGGATAATCCTTTTATGGTGGGACAGAGCTGTTCTAAAAGACCCAGGGCTATCAGGGCAGCATGCAGAAGGAAGCAGAGCAGCTTCCCAGATTCTGGAAGCTATGTCAAGGGTTAGGCCACTACGGGACTTAAACTATCGTCAGAAAATGAAAAGAAGGTTTTCTCCTGCCTCAGGGGTGAATCACATGCATCAGAGACTCCAGCCCTGTTTCCCAGCCTGGCATTTCAGTAGGAAAGGGATCTGCTCTAATGACTTTTCTTCGTAATTTAAACTCACTCAGAAGAAGAAAAGTGAGAACCAGTTTTCTTTTTCTTCACAGTGCTTGCTCAGACGTTTGGGTGTCACTTATAGGAAGATACAGGCCTGTGACCCTGGCTGAAGCAATGGGACACAGCCATGTCACAGATATGATCTGTGAGCACCCTCCCTGGTGCAGCACTGGCTCCTGCCAACCAGCACCCCCAGAAACTTCCCAGGAAAAATGCTGGGTCTGATACCTCAGACCAAACCTCAGGGTTTTGGCTTTTGTATTTTTCAGATTCCGTGCTGCTTTGGTGTGCAGTCCTGAGCTTCATGTTGGAATGGTAAGCTCTCTTTGCAGAGTGGGTGGACAAAACAATTCCTTCTCTTGCTGGGCACCAAGGACAAATGATCCAAGTTTCAGGCCCAAGAGCACAAACAGTGGTGAAATTAAGAGAGAAAAACAAGAAGGATGGGACTTCATAATCTAAAGCTGTATTTGGACAATTAACTCCAATTTGCTAATGGACCAGAACTTATAAAAGTGAGAGGCCTTGTGACTGATCGTCCATTTTTGTGACCATTTTGGGTTCATCTCGGGTGCAGCCCTGGCTGGGCTCTTGTACTACCCAAGGTGTATCCATTGAGGCCTTTTAATAAATCCCTACTTGATTCTTTCACTCTGTCTAGCCTCTGTTCTAGGTCAGCCTCCACAAGGCATCAGGTCCAGCTGTGCCTGACACTGCTCCCAAATGCAGTTTGGGCATCACCAGTCTGTGCTGGGAGGAAGAAAGCTGAGACACAAGGACATTGGCAGTGTCATGTCCTTGGCCTCAGGCAACCTCAGGATCTTCAACTTGTTTTGTTTAAAGGTGGCCAGGGTCCCCTTGGCATACAAAAGGAAACTGCCTGCACTGTCCTGCTGAAGGCAGATTGATAAAGGGAAAGGATGGGAGAGAAACATGCAACTGGAAAAAAAAGCTGGTTCTATAGAACCTAAAACTTAGAGAATCAAGTAAGAAAAAGAGGACTGTGACTTGGCAGAATGTTTACAAAATTAATCTGTCATGTCTACTTCACCTTTTATATTTTCTTCGTTTTACATAGGTTCCCTTGAAAATTTAAATGTGGCATAACTTTCAAAGAGCTGAAGTACTTGACATGTAGGTCAAAAAAGCAAAAGTATCAGATTCTGAATTTTATACCCGGTTATTTAAGGACCATGAGCAGTCGTGCAAGCATAGATGTATATGACTTCTGATACTTTTTCAGTCAAACATGCATATATTACTGAAAGGTACCCAAGACTGAGCAGATCTATGGCATTGCTTAAATTGTTTCAATATTTCAAATGATTTCTGTATTTTCTTTGGAACTGCTGTTAATCCCTGTAAGCTGTTATGATTCAGAATTTACTGGCAGCGAGCCCTTGTCAGATAAGTACTAAATAATATACTCAGAAACATGATTCATTCATAGGCTTTAGAAAAGAAACAATTCAGCTTGCAGTCTTCCAGTCAGCCTGAAAGAAAAATCAGGGAGGGGGTTCAGATTCAGTGTTCATATTGATCAATGTAAATTAATGCATACAGAAATTAATTGTCAGGGCTCCAAGGCTGCAGTCTTCTGAACAGAAATACAACCAGCTAGAAAAAAGTTTAGTCAGTAACCTCAACTATAGCATAACACAATAGCAGAAAATAATATCTGAAAATATCCCATATTGTCCTTTTGGGACATTGCTCAGTTTTAAACAGCCATCCTTCAAGCTATCTACTGGAAGCAGAGCAAGAGCAATGAAAAATCAAAACACTAATGGGGGCAGAGAGAAGAGAGATTTTAGTGAGCTGAGCTGCACCTACAGGAAAAGAGATGAATAGAGGTTATATGGTTTTGTAAATCAGTAAAAGTGATACAGATAATGATCCTATTTTCTATTTCACTAGGAAGCCTAGTGCTACTGGAAGGAAAGAAATATGCTTATTATAAAGAGACAAAATAAAGAACATTTCAAAATCCTGTCTCATTAACCACTGGTGCCTTCTGACATGGAGTATCATTGAAACCAGGATATTACATTTATTCTGAAAAAGATTTGCTATTCCTGTTAATGAGATGGAGAAAACTCTTCTACTAGGTAAAATTAATTAGTCAGACGTTAAAGACATTTTGAACCACCTCAGAAGCCTCAGGGACAGACGATGCTTGAGATATTCAGCAGTGCAGCAATACCTGGATTCAAAAAGGTTGCCAGGACTATGCTCTCTGAAAATCAGCTGCTTTTAAAGACTGAAATTTGGAATCTGGGTATTTAATTGTACGGAGAAAAAAGGCCTAAGCCATTCTATATTAATTCTGAATTTATTAATTCTGAAAGATTAACTCCTAGCTAGCCACTTACACAATTTGTTCAGGAGTAATTTTATTGGTTCCCATTAAAGCCCCTTGGTATTTAGCTACAGCTGTCCTTAAGTTCATTCTCCTGAATTCAATTCAGCACTGTTATGGATGCTACTTAACCGACCTTGGAGACCATCAGCATGAAAACCTGCTCACTCTATGCTAGAACAGCACAGGAGCACAAACAGTGCTAATGATGCAGTGAATGGAGGCCAGGAAAAAACATGGAGTGAGGAGAGAGAAACACTAAGAGCTCACTTTTAGTCGCAAATACCTGAGAATCTGAAATTTACAGCTTGCAAGGAGAATACCTTGAGACTTGAATCCTTGGATATTAAGCTGTCACTTGTAATTTTGGTCTTAGGTCAGATCAGAGCTACCAGGGAGATATTTTAAAAGTACTGGAGGCAGCAAAATCAATTATGATGCCTTTCATTTTCAATTCCAGTCTTAAAAGAATAAACTGTGGATCTTCTCTGCTTGACATACTTTTTTCATGATGAAATCAGATCATTTTCCTCTGTTAGTAAGAAATTTCAAATTGACAAAATTAAAAAGGGAGGTGTGTAACACATGTAATTGAAAAAGGTGTGAATGTGAGGACAGAAAGAAGGAGGGGAAAAGGGCACAGAAAGAGGAAGGGGGAGAAGAGCTCAGAAGAGGTAAAGGAAAAGAAGAGAAAACAGCAAACACCACAAACAAAATAGAGCTATCTCTAAACTCAATTAAAATTGTAATCTTTCCTGTTCAGGGAGTGAACTGGAAGACTGCAAGCTGAATTGTTTCTTTTCTAAAGCATATGAATGAATCATGTTTCTGAGTATATTATTTAGTACTTATCTGACAAGGGCTTGATGCCAGTAAATTCTGAATCATAACAGCTTACAGGGATTAACAGCAGTTCCAAAGAATACAGAATACAGGAATCATTTGAAATATTTAAACATTTTCAGCTCCTGCTTTGCAAGCAGAGCTGGGCAAATAAAGGACATGATCTGGCACGGGGGTTGGAACGATAAGGTCCTTAAGTATCATCCCTTGCAACCCAAGTCATCCCATGATGCTATGATCAAATAGGGCTAAATAAAACCATTTCAGTTGAAGGGACCAGAGCTCATCCATTTCACCACTTGCCACCTGTGCACAGCCACCTGTGCTCCTCCAGGATGCAGATCCAGGCTGTGGTCCAGCTCTCAGCCGGCCCCAGTCAGAGTCAGAAATACCACAGGAGTTCAGCAGTTGCAGTGTTTCCACCCACTGACCTGGATTATTCCCTAAGGGTTTGCTCCTCTGTCACCACATATTCACTGTGTGGTTATGTCTGGTTTGATACAACCACATCCCTGGTTTTGGCCAGGTTACTTTGTGTTGCCTCAAGCTTGCTCTGTGCCTAACACAGCTTGGCATTCAGTCCATAGTGCACAGTGATTTCCAGTGGAGTAGCAAGGATGGTTATCATACATCTTGGTCACAAAAGAGGTCTGGGAGCATGCAAACCAGTGGTAAATCACTGCAACAGTACATCATTGTCTGGGCTGTCACAGAGATGCTACGTCATAGGGTGCAAAATCCTGACATTAAAATTCACTCCCTGTCTTTTATTACAGCTCTCAGGCACCTTAGGGGAGCTGGAATCTGCTGAATACTGAGAAATAGATGCTGTCATATAATTGTGTTTCAAAAATACGAAGCAATGCCTGTCTCACCTGAGGGAGAAATAGTTAATGAAGCAGGGGAATACAAATTCCCTGAAGCTAACCACCAAAAGGCATCAACTCATGAAATAACTAACAAAGCCAAATCCAGGTACAATGGATTTAAACTTCCCCTTGTTAACATGAAAAGAATTGCAAAAGAATCTCTGCAGGGTAAAAATATCAAGTAAACTCAGAAATTCCTAGGTTGGGGAATACACACAGAAAAAAAAAGTCACTAGAGCTCTAGGGAGGAGTAAGTTAAGCAAAAGGAAATGGCAGCAAGATCTATCACTTGCTAGAAGGATAGCCTAATAAAATAACATACTCAGGAAGGTGAGACAAAATGTCAAGCTTCCCTGCAAGATAACAAACAAATTGCAATGACCTGATTTATGCCTACGTGAATGACCCAATTCAGTAAAATGTATCTTGAAAAAGAAATGAGACTCTACAACTGGGAATAAACTAGGAAAGGAGATGCTGCAAGAGGCTACAACGAGTTGTCTTTAATTTCTCAAACCAGGCAGTTTTCAGACAGTCTTGTATTTTAAGGGATTGGCATATGTCTCTAAACCTTCCACAACCCTGCCTCTTTATGGAGTGATTTGGCTTAACTGTGGAATTATGTATAGAAAACTGTACCATCACTGTAAAGGTAATTCTCACACAAACTGTGATCCCAGGAGTTTAAAAATCCAGCATGTCTTGAAGGAGACACTGCAGGCAGGAGGCTGAATTCCATCAGATTATGAAGAGCCCCAGGCTGAGCAGTGAGGGGGCCCTGCCCTCCTGAACCACAAGTGTGGCTTACAGTGTGTACTGCACTAGGCAACCACAAGAACAAAAGCTTTGCCACCACATGTGTACATAATTCCGTCCTTTTTTACAAATTACATTGAAAAGGGTTGGTAAGAGATCTTGCTCTGCAACAATTTTATATCAGAAAATATCTGTCCATAAGGGGTGTGGGGATCCCAGGACTGCATTGGCATATATATATATATATATATATATATATATATACACAGAGAGCTGCTGGGAGAGGAATTTCTCATCAAATGCTCTCAAGTTACAAATGAACTTTCTAGGATGAGCAGGATAAAAACTTTATAGAGATGATACAGTGACTTAATGTGTTCAAATGAGCTCTTGATGTAATTTTACCCAAACTGGAATGATATTAAGTCAAAATGAAGAACACTAAGAAAATAAGTTAGAGCAATACCATAACTGAAGCGTACTGATGACTACACACATTCAGCAATGCATCACGGAATATGCAGGAGGAAATGGGCTACTATCTTCTGTTCATCTGATAATTTGGAATCTCTGACCAAGGTCAATTTCACAATAATTTGGAGGTGATACTAAGACAATAAATGCAACCTGATTCACAAGAATTGTTTAGTTTAACTGAGATTAACTGGACATATAAGGTCAGCTCAGGCATGGTATTCATTTACCCCACAGATGGGTTTCCAAATGGGACTAATTCTCAGCTCTACCCTACTATAATGGAGCAGGTTACTAAACTAGTTACTTCCTTAACAATGCAAGGAAGGAAGTCACGCTTCCGAAATTGTGGAAAGGATTGCATTGACTAAAGGTGAACTAAATCAATCTCAAATGGCATCAGTGAAAATGACAACAGAATTGCTCCTTTACTCATGCATATTTACTTCTTGTTTACACAGATGTCTAGCTTCTACAGCAGTAGGTGGAATGCAATATTTGCAGGGCTTTACATGTCATGTAGTTTTCTTCAGAAAGGACTTCTGACAGAGAAATCCCTACAGTACCAGTTTGCTCAGTTGCAGGAAAGTGTCAAGTACTGCACTGACCAATGCTCTTCACAGGAGATTTCAAGCTGAGCTGAGAAATAGTACAGCCTGCATAGAAAAGCCATGTAGAAAGTTCAGATTTTCAGGTTTCTACCAGCTGACAGAATGCAGCAGAGGTCTGAAAAGATTTGGAGGAAGCTGCAGCTAAGCAGTTTTGTAAAAAAAGAAACTTTGAAGGGACTGCTTGTGACTGGTGCACTGGCATAGGGACTGAGTTCCTGGAAGAAAAGGTACAAAGAACACTTGGCAATGGGAAAGGCAGGGCTGGAAGAATTGTCAGGATCTGCCCAGATAAAGGCCTGCATGGATGTGTATAAATGTGTGGAGGTGTATTTAAATACATGCACACACTCCCACCCATCTGCATGTATGCACATCTGCAGAGGAAGCCATTATGAAGTCATCTTCCTAACACAGTTGGTGTATAAGACTAATTCTCCTGTACTGATTCTTGGGATAAAAAGTAGTGATTGTGGAAACTCCTTGGTGATGTGGGAACCCTTCTGTGGCAGAAGACTACAAATGACGGGTTCTGCAAGGTCAAATACTGAATATATGCTTGCATTCATTATGTAATTGTGCCAGTCTGGGTCCTCATCTCTTAAATCCAAGGATTTTCACTGCAGTTTGAAAATGGAAACTATCAGTGATTCCTTTTTGCCAGTGCAGTTCTAGACCTGGGTTAACCAAACACTTCAGAATATGTTTACCTGAGCTTGTTGACAAAAATAAATGACAAGTTTTTCTGTATAGGTTACTGTTTCTCAATTCTTCTTTTGTTGTATGTCTATGCAAATTTGGTCCTACTAAAGCACTAAATAAAAAGACTCATATCTTTTCCCTGAAGATTTTTAAACTTGTTTAGATATGCTAATCAGGTTTCTTGCTAAACAGCCTCGAGAAAGGTTGCTTCTGTAATTAAAGTGATAAAGAGAGATGCTTAATAATTAAGCATATTTTTATTTATTGATCTGCATGAGTAGATAAAATTTTAACATCTACAGCTCTATGTAGGAAGTTCATGAAATATTTAATGTCAGATATAGTGCCAGTAATTCTAGGCATCATTCTTTTCCCTCAGTTTTAATGAACCACTCTTGTACTACTATCACAATCAAAGCAAGTGGCTGTTTTTCTCTTTGTGTCTGGCAAAATTACCTCAAGTCATTTAAGACAGATCCTTCCAGTAGAGGTAGCTTTCTGAGTCTTCATCCACAAACCCAGACAGAGCTTCAGGATGAAGTGACCTGTTAAGTGATTCTTAATAAGGGGGTAAGCTTCTGATTACTAAAGAAAGGTGTAAACTCTGGGATCTCTCTCCACTTAAAGCCTTAATTGAAACCACAGTATTTAAGTATGGACTGATATTTGTATTTGGGACTAATTGCACTGATTTACATATGATTTCCATAACATGTACTGTGTTACAAATCCTTTGTTCTCTTTCTCTTCCCTAACTGCCCTCTGCTGGTACCTCAGGAAAAATATTTCTGGGACAGTTGGAACTCCTCAGGCTTGTGGTTTTTTCACTTCTTAGATCGACACCAAAAGCATCATACTGGGCTGGGAACCCTGGTCCTTTTATTTTTTCCTTTCTTTTTTTTTCCTTCTAAAATTTGAAGTGTAGTTTACAGAGAAGGAAGGGCTTACATGCAGTTTTCAATCATAGTGAACATCCTTGCTCAGGCCTAAAATATGAAAAAGAAACCATAAAGAGAAATTTTTGCATTTAATCAGCATCTGCTGCAATTCATTGTTTGCAGAAGGTAATGACCCAACTCAGACTGACTTCAGGAATTTCATGTCTTTTGTGGAATGTGGCCTGGTTTCTAAATTTTCATTTCTAAGTATTTTGCAGAGCTCTACACATAAATGATTCCTGCCCTTTGCAAGAATAATGTACTCTTTGCTCATTAGTGGTCTCTGGGGAGGGTGCTAGTCAAGTAGGTTTTACACCAGCAGTTTATTTGCTAACATATGATCTCAGTGTGAATGTCACTTTCAAGGAGTTACTTGAGGATTGAGAGTTAAGGAGACTATTTGCCTAAATGAAAAGAAAACATTAGTGTCAGGAAACAGAGTTTATCTTCCAAGTGTTTCAAGGGATCTTCAAACTGAAGAAAAATCTGCAGTATCTTTAAGAGTGAATGAATTAAGAGAGAGATTTAAAATAATTAAGAATGAAGAGTATTTTGAAATAGATTTTGAATAAAAAGAAGATAAATTTGACAGGATTTTACAAAACTATGTGGTCAAATACATGGAATCATGCATTGAGTGCCTAGATAAGAATGGGGATGGCCCATCAAGAACGGGAACTTCCACAAACATCCAATGCAGTGAATGCTTTTGCATTTGATAATGCAGTAAAAGCATTTAATAAAGTACATCTAATCTTGTCTATTTCAATGAATGAGTATTGATTTGACCATACAAAAACTGATTCTCCTACTTTTTTGTGAATACTTTTTATTAATCCAATGAAGAATCTGAATGTATGCAAAAACATAAGACTAGGTGTAGGAAAAAAAACCAAAAAAATCAGCCAGGTAAATGGGAGGCAGTGGGCATTTGTGTGGGTGGCAAACAATTAATAATAAAGTTCAAATTCATAAAACTCTTAATTCCATTTTAATGCCATCTATACTTTGCATAATACCTCAGGATTTGCTTGAGTCAGAATGAATTCAATGGGATTAGATAATAAGCTTGAGTGTTTTGCTAATTCAGAACAGAAGTTTTAATGCAAAGATGAAAATTTAATGTAATTTGATGAGATTCTTACTAAGCACAAGCAAAAGAAAAACTACTAACTGCAGAAATCAGATATCAAAGTGAGGAGCAGATTTGCAAGACCTGCCATGGGCTTCACCCACAATAACATCATTAAACCTGCAATAATGTAAGATCATTTAGGTAGTATTTCAGCCTTTAGCATTGTGTACAAGGAAAATATTTATCCTTGCAAACAAGCTGTTTACAGTCCCATTCCAGCCCATTTTTCCTTTGACAGAAACAGCAATCACTGCAGAATGAAAAATGAGCTACACTCATGGCTACTTGCTTGTATTCCAGCACCAGTAAAACAAATCATTAATATCAAAGCACCAGCCATTTTAATAAACTGTGAGCACTGTTCTTATTCTGGCTTATGGCTTTGCTCTGCACAGAGGGAAGATGTAAACAGCACAAAAAAACTTTTTTTTACTGAATGGCTCTGTATTAACACAGAATATTGTACATGCATAAGTATATTTAATAGCTCTGTGCTATATGCATACCTATATATTAATATGCACACAACTAGATCTCTAGTTTTATATACAAAGAGGTAGTTCAGGTCCTGACTTGCAGTCAGGACATGGCCAGACATTATGCTGGGACAAAAGGGGAAAGCAAATGTTCCCTGATTCCCCAGTTTAGCCATAGGCTTTTCTGGCTTCCAAATAGGTGCTGTTGTTCCATGCCAAGCAGGATGCAGCTTTATCATACAAATTGAAAAGCTTTGGGGAAAAGCTGCCATGCAGAGCAAGACTCATTCAAAATTATTGTATAACTTAAGAGAGCTTCATGGCTTTTATAAGATTTTAGTCACAGATACTTTATTTCAATTGTTGAATTCGTTTGCCTTTCCTCATATCTGGGTGTTCAACCTCTTCAGGGGGTCTCCATCAGGCTCCAAAACAAATGGGTGGCCAAAACCCTTGCTCAGCCAGAGTTGTTGAAGGTTAGAAGCCCTAAGCCAGCACAGAGTTGGGTTTAATCCCATCTGCCTTAAGTAAACTTGCATTGTGCAAAACATGTAGAGGGAATATACATATATACACTAGTGAGCAACTGATTTTTCAGGATCCTGGCTAGGCTGGTATTGCTGGTCACCAGAAAACGTTTTATTTGACTTCTGATACAGAGAACTCAATACAGGAATTACTGAGGTAAAACAATAAACATGAAATGATACAGAAGCAGATCTTTTAATATTAAGCACTTCACTGCCCAATGATTTCATTTTCCCCTGTTTTGCTATGGTAAAAAAGGTGGACTGGACTTGCACAATTTCAAGGTAAAATCATACCAGTGATGTAACTTTTAAGATAAAAGAAAGCTTCTGAAAATATTTAAACAGAAATACGTATTTCTCACTTATTACTTCACAAAGTTGTTTTTAAACATCCATGAGTCATTTATCTTAAAATAAATTGTTCTCCATGAAGCTGTCTGCTTATTTTCAAATTTTTAATGTGTTCTCCCCCTTTCCAGTATTTCTAACTGCATTTTAGAACCTAATTCCTTAAAACTAATGAATATTTCTCCTTCCTTTATGATCCACTGCTGCTGTTGCTTAGCCACTGGTTATATCACCTGCACACTCTGTCTTCACTCTTATGAAAAATGTTGTTGTAGCCTGAAACAATGCTACCATATAGATAAAGTATCAAGTATTTTGTGCAGGTGAATAGCTCTTCCATTTCCCTTATCATGATCAGATTGGCCTATTCCTACAGGACTGCAGTAATTCTACAATCAGGACAATAATCAGTGTCTCTCTCATTCTCTGAATATTGCTGATAAAAGAATGAATTTTTTTCTTTCATGTTTAACTATGCAAAACAGTGCTACTCATTTAACTGCTTCAGGAATCTCTGAACCATATGGATGGATAAAAGTGCTCTTGGATCAGCAGGGTTTATTCCACTGTACCTAGAGATGTGAGGCAACACTTAATTTGGAGCATTAATTGCTTAGAGATGCATTATGTTAGGCTGATATGTACAGAAACCTAGATTATGAGAAGATTTGGCTTGAGTGATCAAACTAGCTAGAGTTTATAAAAGAAAAATTTGCAATCCAATTCTTCCCAACATACAAATAAATTTCAATGTTTCTAATGAAGGAAGTATTTTAATTAATAACCATATGGGTTTTTATTTTTACAACTAAAAAAACCAGTCTGCTTATATAAGTAGCAAAAGTACTTTGAATTCTACAACTCTGCTATTGGAATGCAAAAAGTATTGCAAACAACAGATTATACTTTACTCATCTATTCTTTCATTTGATGCAAATACATTAATCCTGAGACCAAGGTAAAATCACTCTATTTTTCTTGGTTTGGACTGAAATCAGCCAGTTCTGCCTTTTGGAGATAATTGATGGGTACAAACTACAAAACTTCACATAAGAGCACTAGTATTGTGTGATCTTATATTTTAATCTTAGTAAATACATGCCCCCAAGTAAATGATGACACTCTGGCTCTAAACAGCCCTTAGGTTTAGCAAGTCTCTTTCTTTTTACCTCTGGCTTGTCTTAATCTGGAAACAGATATCCTGCTCCATTATCTGAAGCACAACTGGACTCACTGGAGCAGTTGTGGCTCCGTGCCACATTTCAGATTTTTACTGGATTTGTATTTTTTAAACTGCATATGCAGAAGATTTCCTTTGTAGATTATATTTGCTCAGATACACAAAGGCTGCAACTCAACACAAAAAAGGTCCATACAGAACCTGTAGATCATGTTGCACGAAGGCTTCCTCCTCCTAATTTCTTTCCTTCTTTTGAAAAAAAATTAAATTCTCTTTTCCAATTTACTGGATTCAAAATGTGCAAGTATAAAGAAAAGGTCCTCACTTAAGATTTTGATCAGAATGCACTGACCATGTTGAATCAACTTGTCCATGGGAATAAATTCATAGTGCCACAGCCTGAGAACACGTACAGATCAAACTTGTGCCCAAAAGGTGACATCTTCATGGGAAAACAACTGGCTTTTGTTCAGCCCTAGATCATAGCTCATAGACCCTCAGATGTGCTGATTAGCATCAGTAGGCATTTTCTGCAGCACAATAGAACAGAATGATGCTGATGATTTCATTTAAAAAATAACTGGCTGTTTTTTTGGTACTGATTGAAATATACTTATTGAGACAAAAATCCTGATTTGGAGTTAATATTTCTGTATAGAAGGGACTGTGCCACTTAACTATTTAATTTTCTAAAAAAACCCCACAACTTAAGTGATAAAATCAAAAAATCTATGTGCATTAATCAGCCCATTTTACTCCTTTCCCTACTTTTTGAAATTTATTCATGTTCTGAATTATTGCTAGTAATTATTAAGTTACTGCATAATCACTGGGGAATTTTCAGCTCACTTACTATAAAATATTAATTTTATCAGACTCATTGGCTAAATCTGACCATCAAATTTTTACAGAACTCATAAGAGAACAGTATTTTTGTAATTCTTTGAGAAGACATTTCATTACCATGCAAATGGAAGTGCCTCTGAGCAGGCTAGTTGGTATTTGCAACAAGAAACATGCAAACCATAGTCTGAAGTCACTCCACAATTTATACAGAAAGTTTTAACTCAAATTTGACTGCAAATACCATTGTTTTCTTGAGATCTGGTATTTACAGATGGCAAAGTGGTGGGTGGATATCTATCATATGTGCAAATATTAGAAAGAGCAGCTGTGTAAGGTACTGTGTCTCACCACCAGAGAAAGAACATTTAAAGGAAATGCACTTGGTAATTAAATTAATAATGGGCAATTAATTTGATAGAAGCAGGCAGCCTATTTGAAAGCAACAGAAGTATGTAATGTAATCAAAGCATATTTGGTCCAATTACTTGCATTTGTTTATTTATTTAAAGGCATGTTGTGTACACACACTACCTTTCAACATTTATTTTAGAAGAGGGTGCAGTGTTCAATAGGCCAGGAGAACACTGAAAAAGACCATGGGTTTACTTCTAAAAATAGATATCATCAATAAGCAGTTTAGGCAACTAGAAATTCAGGTTCAAAGCCAATGTCTCAGGAACACTTTTCAGTAGAATAGGGCACAGACTCCCAAGTGTATTAGAAAGGATGCTGCCAGCATTGCAAAACTGGCTCCAAGCTGTTAATCTTGAACACATGAACAATCCACCTTAACATGTCATTTTAACATGCGACTACAAACCTGAAACTTAACACACAAATCAGCCAAACAGCCAAGAACTGAGACTTTCTTTATCATGAAACTAATCCAAACCCAGAGTCAGTCTCAAAAGCAGGTTAAGGTAGACTAATCTTTGTGTCATTCTTCATAAATGCCTAAACATGGAGCCTCTGCAGCCAGCCGCAGGCAGTCATTAATTTCACACTGTGAAAACACTTTCTAAAGACAACTCTGTAAGCAGACTGGTTATTTACCTGTCATAGTCTTGGCAAATCTCCCCAACAGCTACCAAAGCTTTCAGGTACTCGTTGGGCTGGTAGGGGTGGATGTAGTGCAGCGAGCAGCTGTTCCTGGGGTCGCCGTTGGATGCAGTGAAATCTATAGCTACCTGGAAAAGAGGAGAAGTCAATGTGCTGCAGAGCTCTTCTGAGCATAAACACACCTACAGGAACTATATATCTTAACCAGAAATAATCTGCTGCAGCAAAGAGACAGAGGCCTCACAGCAAAGGTCATTTTACAGCGCACTTAATCAAATTGGAATTAGGATTCTACAGGTAAATATATGTAGAAGCAGATGACAGTTTATAAAAGAAGAGATAATAAAACAAAAATGGTATAATTAGGTAAAAAATTACCTGCGTTGCTATTCTATGGGGAAAATTATGTTCTAATACAAATGAATCAAATTAACTATCTCTAGGTTCTCATACTTAATTAAATTAGTCCAGCTCAGGTGACTTTCAGGACATAAAAGCTTTGCAGCAAAAATGTCCAAAGAGAGTTACAAGTCCTACTAAAACCATAAATTAGCATTCCAATTAGGGACATTTCTTAGCTATTTCAATCGTTACTGTGGCTGTAGTAGTAGATAGATATTGCTTGTCTGGTATTTTTTCTCTTCAAAACATCTAAGCATTAAAAATTAACCCTCCCAATTTCACAGTTGATAGCAGGCTTAAACGTGAGCTGCAGGGTAAAAATTAAGGCTTGAATCCTGCAAAGATTTTTTGTTGTTGTTTTGGAAAAACCTTAGAGAAGATTGTGGGCAGTAGTCAATGCAAAAGCAAGTATTAATGAATCATCCTAAAATTAATTCTCCCTTTTAAAATGCTCTTAATATGTCTCACTGAAGGTTAGGCTCTGGCATGCATCATCATCGGTTGTGGATCAGAAAGTCCTCTGCTGAATTTGTGATGCTGCTTTATAGGAATTCCTGAAAGGAGCAACAAGAATCCCAAGGGTTTTACAGAGGGAACAAAGCCATTTATAAAATGTTCATGTGTCCAATAACCTATTTCTCTAAAAAACCCATTACACCTGAATATTCAATGGACAAACACAGCAAGTTGAGATTTCAGTTTTACAGTGTAGCTCAAAGGTAAGAAAGGGTCTTGATAAAGGCTGCAAAAAGAACTCTGAAGGCACAGCTTGCTTTTGCAAATGTTCAGCTTCCCCAGCTGCAGCCTCTGCTTGGCACAGGGAACACTACTTTATGCAGCTTCCAAATGAAAATGAAACATGACATTTTCATGCTTCCTCTAAAAAAATTACACAGCCTTTCTGAAACTTATTTTTGTTGCTAAAAATTTAAAGGGAAATATACTAGGTCAACCCAACACAGCTTTCCTCCATTGCTTCTGATTTTTCACCTCTGTTTTTTAGCTGAAGAAACTAACTTCTAGTAGGCTTGGAAATCCCTTTTTTGCCATGAACCCCTGGCATCTCACCACATCCAGTCAGGAGAGAGAAGAGCTTTTTGGCTTGCAAGTAAGAGTAATCTTTCAACTCTGCTTCCTACTCACTGCTCAGGCACCGAAGCACTGAGATTGTTTTCCACACAGATCTTTTTCCAAATATGGTATCTGGATTTAACTTGAATAAATCAATGGAGAGACTCTCATGACTTCACTTTTGAGGGCACATAACTGAGGAACACTACACATATTTAACTGAGGAAGAAAACAACACTAGTGGTTTGTGAAACCCAAGAGAAATCCATGGATGTTTGTATGAACTAGCTTAGTTTTGGGAAATTTTTTTGTAAAAAGTCTTATTCAAGGTATGCATATTTTCTTAAAAATAAGTATATTTTCTCTGATAATAAGTCAACCTTAATTTGATGACAGAAGGCACAAAAATGCCACTGTATGATAGGGAAACAAAGAGGATTCCTGTAAAATTGTTTAAAGTTTTTAATTGTTTTTACTGACAATCCCAAATACTATAACACATTAACAAGGCTTTAGTGACACCTCAAACAGATAAGTCTCCCTTTATGGCTAACTGCTTTGGAAATGAAATCAAGCATATGGAGTAGGAATAAGGAATGGGTTTCATAAACTTGGAAAAAAGCCTGTGGCTAATGTTTGGAAAAGCAAAAAAAAAAAAAACAACTTCCTGGAACAAGCTTCCTTTTGGAAATGGTCCTTGCAGTAGAGGTCTGCTGATAAGTAAAGAAATATCCTAATTTCCTATGATGAAGAATTTATGAATATTTGTACTTGGAAGCAGCATGCTTCTTGAATTTGATCCAAATCTCTGTTTGACTCCCACAAGGAGGACTTATAAAAGAGATGACCGCTGTAAATTGCCATAATTCCAAAATAACAATGCAGAGCTCTTCTCCTTTAGCATTACCCAAAAGGACCAAGGTCTTGTGCAAATACATTGGATAAGGATTTGTAAAAATAAGGTAATATATGACAAAAGCTATGTTAATATCACAATTGAACTTATCTTTTGGGCAGTAAATTAGGAATCTTTCTTATCATCCGTGCATTTGATTTTATCAGTGTATCTTTAAATGTATCAGTTCAAGTGCAGCAGTCATCTTCCCTCAGCTAAATAAAAGTATAACAGAGCAATAACTACACTCAGTACCAGCTTCTTTTTTTATCCTCAGACTTGTAAAAGGGTGATTTTCACTACACTCAAAACATCCTACATAGCTGGGACCTCCTGCTAGATCTGTCAGCAACAAATCAGGCTGCCCAACACCGTGACCTGCCTGAGAGAGTATCTGTCCAATAAATCTTTCTATTACAGTTCCTTTATGCATGTTACACATGCTTTCTGCTGTATTTCCTGAAGTGATGAAAATGTCTTCTGACTTCAGACCCATTTGCACTGCCAAGCTCTGAACATTTCTTCTGCAGCAGGGTACACTGTCTGATAAGAGATAGAGTGTTTGGCAATAAAACTGGCATAAAAATAGAGGGCTGGAATCAGCACTATTGATCTCTGTAGATGAAAGCTTCTTAATAACTGGTTGTAAAGTGAAGGAAAAGTTTACTTTCATTGTACAGAGACGTTCTTTCTAACTACAAACCGTGTTTCTACAATCAAGATACAAAGTATCCTGGGAATGCACAGCATGATGTTACCAAGGCTTCCATCAGTGCCTTAAATTAGCAGGTACATCACACTGCAGCTTTTTGTTATCAAATGTGTGCCTAGCATCCCAGTTTCCCTCCCTCAGCAAGTGCCCTTTCAAATCACAGTTGTGTCATACTGCCTGTACACAGCCCGAGCTCAGCAGAAATGCCATTAATATTGGGACAGTGACAACAACAGAACACCTACCAGGAGAGTTTCAAACAATCCCAAATCTACTACAGTTGGGAAAAAATGGAAATCTGGGAAAGTCCAAGGAATAGGCCTCCTCTGTTTCAGTGGTCTGAATTAATCAGATTAGGACTATGTGAAGAGGAGATTACATGGTGCACGCAGAAAGCAAGGGAGAATGGAATATCTCCCCAGCAGGCTGCACGCTTTTGTTTCAGTGACCACTGGAGAATCCATTTTGGCAAACAACAACACATCTCACAACCAGTCTGTGCTGAGGACTGCTGGAAGAAGAGTGGAAGAAAATATGTGGAGAGCCAGTTTGTGGTGATGCCGAGGCAGAACCACTGGGTTTTGCATGCAGACAGCCATAGGTACAGAGATGTCACAGTGGCTTACCCTGGGTCCCTGCAGGTTGAAAATTGATAGTGATGAGCTTACACAATACTGTGGATTTACCATTAAGGGCAACAGTAATTCAGGGATCTCTGTGGCTGACAGTATAATGACTCTTCCACTTCTTTTATGTCCTCACTGCCCATCCTTGAAGATGAGCTTACTTAAGCTTTCTGTAACCAATTGTTTGTTTCATTTTAGTAAAATGAAATACAGTAAAACACAATAGAAGCCACTATCCACTTTAACCCATTTGCCCTATCACTTTCAAACTTGTGTTTCACAGCCTACTAATAGGAAACCTGTGACAAGTAAATAAAAGGCAAGCAAATTGCCCTAACTCTTCCTTGTGTTAAGAAATTGCTCTTCCACTGGGAAACAGTTATGAAGAATCAGAGTCTGAAAAGCTGTAACTTAATATGTAAATCCCTAGATACTTTCTAATGGTGGCAGTGCTCCTTTTCTTGAGCTGAAGTTGTGGGAAATGCATATTAACTGGTTTTTGCATGTGCCTAACCAAATGTCCTTATTAGAAAAGGTTTTCAAATGTAACATGAAGGCAATAATGTCTTTCTGATAATGACCTTGAATGCATTTGATAATTGAGTTTTTCCAGTCATATTTTAGGGAGGAAATGTCAGAAAAGATAAGTTCAAGTGGTTTCCAGTGACTGGGAAGTTTCAGAAAAATGTGAAGGAGAATGTGCATTGCTGGTATGTGGGAATAAAAGAAGAGGTAGCCAGGTAAGGCAGAGAAGTAATTACACATTATGCTTTACATGAGAGAAGACAATTAAAAAGATCTTAGTCCACTGCAGAAAGTATTTTCTTCAAAACCAAAAAAGAGTCCTCAGTTCTGGGTGTTATCCAATGACTTTGTGATGAGGATGGGCAAAGTTCATGTTTAACACTTCAAAAAGCTGATCTGTACACAAGAAGACAATCCACTTCTGTCTATAGCTGCTGCTAGAACTTTCTGGTTTAAAAAGATTAAAAAATCTTACTTTTTTTTTGTCAAATCTCTTTGGAAAATGAAGGCTTGTCTAGAAAATGTGAAATGGAACATGTCAGTAGCATCCAGTGTCTGCTACTTTATATGTGGGAGCAGAAATAGGGCAGGATGCTACAGGAAAAGAAAAGATCTCCAGAAGAAGAATATTAACTTTGTGCATTAGTTTTTAGCCCTTTAACTGGCATAAATTAGAAATCACATAAACCAGACTGGAACTGAGCCACTATCTGTATTTCTATGCTACAGGAAAAACTGATATATTCATTATTACATTGTAGTTAATTCATGTTACATTATATTAAGCATATTAATTTTTAGATACATGATACCGAAAAAGATCAAACCCACACATCAATAATGTTTCTAAATTTATTAACTGGAAATACAAGAAACTGTATTTCTATTTATGAAGAGGCCTGAAAATCCTTGTACACCCTGTTCCTTGAACTGAATAGCTTCTGAGTACACTCTAAATTAGAGCTCTGTCCCCCTTTAGTGCCATCTTTCTTGGTAGCTATGGCTGAGATATGAAACACCAGCATTTACCCCAGGCTGACAGAGGAGAGTCCCTGGCTGCATCTCTCTGTGTGTGACTTTCAGTATGGCACCATTTCAGGGGAAACAACTTGCTTTAACAGAAGACTCATTCTGGAAAGGAAGGCTGGCCTTTAATACATTTTGCAAGAAAAACTGAATAATTTACCAAGGAATGGCATGTAAGAATCATTTCTCTGAAAGTAATGAATTGGTATCTAAGGGGATTCCTTTTCTTCAAAACAAGTTAGAGAAGTAAGACACTTACTGTAAACTGTATCTGGCAGCCTCCCATGATATAATCTAAGAAAGAATGCATCTTGTGTATCTGCAGACAAGAAAGCAAGACATTTAACTTAGCTTTGTACTGATAAAACATAGGAGAACTGCCTGAAAAAAATTAAATTGGAAGGAGGAGAGGGACCAGCTGAAAATAAGGTAAAAGAAGAATCATTAAATATAGTTTGAGACAGAAACAAAACTATAAACAGAAAAAGAAAAAGTAAACTCTAAACCTATAGAAAGGAAAACAAAAAAGAACCAACATCTCAGTGGGAAGTCAGGGAAAATTTTGCTGTTTGTTTAGAGCAATGGTGTAGATATAATGGAAGTATTACAAGGGATACACACAAAGTTGGAGAGTATTTAGGTGTTAGAGTTTAGTATTGTCTTTTCTGTTGTACAAGAGCAGGGATAGGGCAAGAGAATTGAAAAGAGAGTTGAGGACAGTCAACTTGCTTTTGAGATTCAAGTCCTTGCCTTTACTTTTTGTAGGGAATAGTTCCCTTTGCTATTCT
This sequence comes from Serinus canaria, assembly GCF_022539315.1. Classification (NCBI taxonomy): domain Eukaryota; kingdom Metazoa; phylum Chordata; class Aves; order Passeriformes; family Fringillidae; genus Serinus; species Serinus canaria. Next base: position 43,322,146 of record NC_066315.1, read on the forward strand.
ACAGGCAGTTCCACAGTGTTCCAAGCACCATTAAAATGTATCACTGAGAGCTTAGTAAAGAAACAGTCAAAGAGCAAAACATATATTTACCTTGCACTGGTTAAGGATGACAATGCCTGAGTTCTTGTAGTTCTTCTTCTTTGCTTTGTACTTGGGGTTAATGCATTCCCATTGTACCTGTGAAAAAAAATAGCAGTCATTCTCTGCAGGAAAATTTTATGCACAGATTGAATAATTAACAAAAATTGCACTGCCCAATTTCCACAGCTGGCTAAATCATTACAGATAATGGTGTACAGAGAGGAAAAAAAAAAGAAAACTGTTAACTATGCAGAGAATAATTAATAGAAAAAGGCCCAGGGCAAACATCAGTCTTTGAACATACACATGTGGACATGGCACTGAGGGAGACATCCAGATTAATTTGTTGTCATCTTCCAGTCTTGTAGTTTGAGGTGTTACATAAGTAAGATTGAGGATCTTTTGAGACAACAAAAAAAAGAAGGAACTTAATACAAATGAAAATACTGGAGAGAGTAACCAGATGCATTGTATTAACTACAAAACTGTTGTCACAGTTACACTGGGTTTTGTATTAAACTCATGATTATAAAAATTCTGGTCAGCAATCATCTCACTTTCTCCTTTAAGTCTGATAGCAAAAAAAAAAAAAAAAGTTAAGAAAATCAGTAAAATGTTCACAGAGATGCAGCTAACTAATGATACACTTGAAATTTATCCCTAAAAATATATTAAAATACCTTTTTGATTTTTTTTCATAGTTTTATTTACAAATAATAAATTTTACAGCACAAGTGCCTTACCTTGTTACTGAAATACGTCTCGTTATTCTTATAACATGTCTCAGGTTCTTAATTATTTCCACTTGAAATGCCTTTCTCTGGCATCACTCTCCTTCAGGCAGAGTGATAAGGCCAAGCTTTCAGACCCTCACCTCTAATGTGTTATTCATGTGTTATATTCAGTGTTATTCATGCCTTTCACTGCAGGAGTGAAATCTACATTTGCAGATGCAAGTGCCTATTGGCATTTGTATATACAGATTTTTATCTCTAATATGCTGTTAATGTGGTTAATAACATGACTATTTCCCTTCAGGGAGGTGTTCTCAAGTGTGGAGACAAAACGTGTGATTCTGGGTAACAGAAAGAAATACAATTCCAAAAGGAAGCAGAATGATCTATTATCTAAAAACCTCTATTATGACATTTTGAAATGAAACATGTCTTAAGCATTACAGTGTTTTGCCTACAATGAAAACCTGCCTTAGTGTTACAATACTTTGTCTACAGTGAGGTACATATGTGATATATTTTAACAAAGGGGTTAGAGCACCAAAAACTATTTTTACTTTGTGCTCAGCCCCAGAAATTTCATCAAGCTTCAAACCACTGTCTAACAGCAGTTTTTTTGGATGTCTCTGAAGTATTCCAGACTCAGAGATTTTGTCAAACACCAAAGTAAGGCAAGGCAAAACATATGGCTTTGGAGCAATATGAGACCATTTCTGCACAGGGGAGGAGAGGTATCTTCATCACTGTGAAATGGAGACAGGTGACAGAGCGAAGAATAGGAAAAGACAAAAAAAACTGTTCCAACTGCAAGAAGCACATCTGCTTGCTCTCCCAGCTAGCCTACAGCTCAGTTATTTGTCTTTTGAAACAAGTTTTCCAAGTGAGAAGAAGGGCAGATACTGACTCTCGTGTTCAGGGGGAATCCTCTGTAAACGTTTTTTTCTCTGCTCAAGAGAAGCAGTCAGGCTCAAGAAATAAAATCCCTTCTCTCCCAGCAAAGAGAGTGCTCTGTAACACAACACTGGAGTGCAATAAGCTATTTGGGTGTGAAAGCAAGGCAAAACCACTGCCTAATCTTGATAGGTTGCTGTCAAGCAAAATGGTTTAACACACAGTTGTCTGCACACTTACTCAAAGTATTTCTACAGAGAAATCATGCTGTCTGTATTTCACAAACTGTAATATATCAAATAGAAAGAAAAAATAGGAGACAGGATTGCCTTCCTCCCTTTGACCTGAAGTACACTGGAGAGGTGCATTAGCTTTCCCCTGAACATCCAAGGTGAACATCCTTAATTCTAGCATCCTCCTCCAACATGAATATTTTTCCAATGTGCATATTTAAACTAGGCCTGACCTATATCAAGCCATATGATTACAATGCATATAATTTCTCTTCTTAGGAAAAGGATTACTTAAGCCTGAATAAAGAAATTTCCATTGTATTTTTATGGAAGAAGTTTATACCAAATAAGGACCAAAGTGGCATAGAACATAACTTCAAGAGAGAAAAGACTATCTCGGGTTCCCTTTGCTAACTGTAAAATGAAATTATGAATGTTCACCTACTTTGCAAAGCATTTTGAGATGTATGGATAACAATCTCAGTAACTACCTAAAGCTCATTAAAATATTCTATGTGCAAGTCACTAACATTATTGGTTTATGTGGATAATACAGCAAAGGATAGAACAGACTAGAAAATTTACAGAAAGTAGGAAAACAAAAAGAAAGAACAATTTTGCACTTATTAAATCTATTGATGATAGTATAATGAAGGGAAGGGAAGAAGAGAGGAGAGAGAAGACATTTCCCAGTTCACAGGCTTAAAAAAGCCAGTAAGACTGTTTTACACAAAGCTCAGTCTTCCCTTACCCACCAAGATCCAGTTCTGGATCCTTGGCAATTGCCACAGTTGAAGCTAAAGATATAACAAGCATCATTTGAAGGAAATTCCCTATACAGGTCTTACTGTTTATCCAGCTTTTGTAATGAGAACAGAGTTCAGAACACAGCTCTAAGCAGGTAAGTAATAACAAGAAACAATTCTCAAATATTTTGCTTGCACTATTGAGGCCAACCTCAATTTCCAGTCTGTTCCTACATTCCCAGTATTGATTTGGTATCTGACATTGGTTTTTATCGATCCATTTTTGCTCTTAAATTAACTTCTCAGTGGAGAGGAAACTAATGCAACAGTCTGCAATCTGACACTAATGGTAAACATTGTGAAGTTTGGATTCGTCATTCTGAAAGTCACTTGGCATTTCCTCCAAATGCCTGACAGCTCTGGGCTGTGCAAGCTCTTTCCCTATCGAACAACACAGAGAATCTGAAACAGAAGGCAACCTGGTTTTAAACTATCTACTGTTAATTTAAGTAACGTTGCAAATGTTGGTAATGGACTCCAAGACTAAACTGTGCTGGTGTTTCTTTTACAGACTTAAATTTAAACCACTGTGTGGAGAATTCCTGAGCAAACTCCATTCAGCTATTCTTCGATGAGAGTCAGTGAACTAATGCTGACACTTGGAAGGTCCCAATCCTCTTGTGCCTGTGATGAGGAGACACAGATCCCTCAGTGGGAGATGTTACTTTGAACTGAAGGATTCTGTCTTTCCAAACACCCTTACTCCTTCTCTTACAAAACCTTCAGAAGAGAGAGAAAATCAAACAATGCAACCACTTATGCCACACACCAGCAAAGGGAAGTGGTGCTGACTAAATGAAGGCAACCATTGTAGAAGCAAAATTTGGAGAGTATGTGGCACAAGCTATTCAGAGAAAGGACTGAAGGTGTCAGGAGAGTTTCGTGATCCCCAAGGCCAGACAGATGACAGCAGATGCTTTCTCTGGGACAGTGCTAGCACACCAGGACATTGGGTAGGCCTGTGAGGAAAGGGCTTGAGAGCTTTCATTGCTTGTTGTACGCTTGTGGCATAGCTTGTGCTAGCAGGTAAATGTTCTCTTGCCTCCCCTGCACTTTGGTTTCTCTCTTCTTCCTTCCTGTTCAGCTGCTGCAGTGAACTGCACAGTTTGTGAATGACAAAGGAATCACTGCAGTCTAATGGATGGGGCAAAACCCCCAGTCAATAGCAGGCAACATTATATCCTGCACTGTCTCTTTCTGATGCCTCAAAAAAACCAAATACTTTTGTGTGAACTGAGTCTCCTCCCACATGGAAGGCTGCTTTATTCCTGCCATCCCTCTAGGCAAGAGCACAGGATAGAGTTTTTTTTTGTTGTTGTTGTTTTTTGGGTTTTTTTTTTTTTTTTTTTTTTAATTTTTATTTTCTTTCTGTCCCTGAAATACACCCTCCAAGAGGGAAGAGCTACCTTTAATCACTATCAGAGGTTTCCTCTGGAAACTTGCCCCCAGGGAATGAAGTGGAAATTAGAGCATTCCTCATTTCCCCAGCCAAGCCCCCAGCATCCCCTGTGCTCTGAGGCTGTACCAATGGTTGCCTCCTCACAGGGATTTGGCAGGTGCCTGGTGTGGCTGCACCCTCTGCTGCCCTGCCTGGGGCCAGGAGCAGCTGCTGATGTTGCAGAGTCCTGGGTGAACTGGGCTGTCTCCTGATGAAACTGGAATTGTCCATAGGTGTCCCTAACACCTTGCTTGGCCCATTACCAAGAGCTTCAAGGTCTCACCCTGCAGAGTCATCTGAAGAGCTACCAGATGGAAAAGCCCTCCCTAATAACATCCTGAACCTGTGGGAATGTCAGTGGAGATGAGAAGTACAGCAGGGTACTTCCTCCTCTTCCCTTTTGTGTGTGTGCGAATGCACACGTGTCCATTTTTTATGTAATACAGGAACAGATTTTTCCCTTACATAACTCCCGTGCTGCATGGGGATCCAGGTGATTTCTCTGACTTTTTTTCTTCTCAAATCCCTCTGGCTTTATTGCCTTGATTAAAAAAACCAAAAAAGTGATTTTTTTTTTCTCATTAGCAGAGGATTCCTCCTTTCAACTAGGATAAGCTTTAATAGCATTTACATTTATGAAATCTCAAGCTTCTTCTTGTCCTGTTTAAATATGCTTGACAGATTAATGATAGAACACCTTAGAAGCTGCCACTGTACACACATATTAAAAACATATATTATATGTATTCTTGGAAGAAATCTTAAGACAATATAAACTCAGAGTACCTATTAGTATTTCACTTAAAAAGGTAAGGATGGGGTTATTCTTATGGTAAGGTTTTTTTTTTTGTGTCAAGATTATGGTGAAAGAGTAAATAATAAAGTTTGGAATGGTGGAAAGTGTTAACAGAAGATCTAGAAACCACAGAAATACACATTGGAAAAGACTCCTAAATTCATTGTGTACAACTGTTAACCCAGTACCACCAATTTCAGCATTAAACCGTGGCTCATGCAAGGGCTGCTTCAGATGTGCACTCGAACAAGAGGATGTCTTTGTGCCATTTTCTATTGGTGGTCAGGCTAGGTGTCAGAACATAACAGTCTATGACCATAAGGTACAGAAACACATAAAGTTGTTATCCTGAGGTTGTTCATGATTGGAAAGTCTCCTTAAAACAGAAGACCAGTAAGTTTTCCCAGAATTCAGTCCTCTCAGTCATGGAGAAGCAGCTAACACTCTGAAGGAGTCGTAATTCAAGATTTTTAAATCTCACCCAAGACATAACACGTTCAGAAAAGAAATTCATAAACAATTTATGCCACTTCTGATCAAAACAAGTGCTCTCATTCAGGTAAGGAATTTTCACTTCTCTTCACACAATACTGGTTCAACCACTCAGAAGATACCAGTGCTAGATTCACAGCATTTATCTAAATGATGCCTGGTCTCAGACATGCGTTCCTGAGAAATCTCACAGCCAAGGCAGGCCAGTAAGCTCATCTGATGCTGACATTCAAAACTTGGGATAATCAGTACACAGCCCAGGGATGGAACAGTCTTAGAAGCACTACCAGCTCCTGTAAGTAAGCAGGTGACACATATCCATTCTGTCCATCTCAAGCAGTTCTGTACCAGTTGATAGACTGGCTACAAGACAAAAATATCTTTACTTTTAGAGGGGGAGGTTGAAGAATGGGTGAGAATGATCAGTGCTTTCTGAAGGATGAACTATGTAAAATTAAAAGGCAGCTTCACCATAATTGTCAGCTTCTCCAGAGATGAGGTGAGCTGGTGAAATGGTGAGAAGCACTAGCAGCTCACACCACACAGTCCATGCTGCTCACCAGCACTGTGGTACTCCCACTCTGACTGCTTAATGCATCTGTGACAACTTGTGCTGCTGATTCCAGCCAACACAGACATTGCTGATGGGCAGAGATGGAGATCTGTGCCACTGCTGCAGCCTCCTTCCAAACCACACAGATTCGCAGCTGAAGCTTAATCAAAGTTCCTGGATCTCCTATCAATGATGAATGTTCCTTCCAATTCTCTCCAGTTTCCTGGGAAAGTGAAAAACCCTGGCTGACAATCACTAGGGCGTTTTGATTATCTTTTGACAGAACTATAGCAGTACTGTGGCTGGCTGTAAAGTCTACTGCACAAAAGAAAATATAACCAGAACAAAAAGCTTCACTGCATCTCCTTGGCAACTCAAATGGGGATGCCAGACCTGAGCCCTACTCTTTACTCTGGCTTCCACAGCATCTGAGAGGAAGTTCCAGGCTTTGGCCCTCATCTTGGACACTAGACACTCACTGCTGTGATGCAACGGGAAACAATGTCAACACCAGGGGCTGGAGGATGTAGTTTTATTCCTCTGAGTGAAGGGAGTACTACGTGGAAAACAATATCTTCTGGTCTGAGGCTATGAAAGGGTCTCTTCTAGGAACAAAGAGCTATGTTTAACCTACTCCTCTTCCCACCCACATGTAATTATATTTCTGTGATATGGCCTTCCTTATCAGGAATAGCTAGCAACATATCTGCTGGAAGGTGAAATACCTTCTGCTCTATAATTTTCTCAAGGTGCACTGTAACCTCTTTATTCAAAGTAAACACTCCACTGCACATGCTTTTTCTTTAGGGAGGCTAAAACTAAAGAAAAGAACTGACAACTGCTAATCACCCTACTTAATGTTGCACAAAGGATGTTAAGGATGTTGACATAAACTATGCACTAAGATGTTTTTATGGGGTCCACAGACAATGGAATATATTGCCTTTAGCAGCAATAGTTCTTTCTGCAGAATAGAGAAAAATGAGACAGGATGAGGGAGGGACAGTGAGAGAGTGAAAGGGAAACTGCATTCTGACTCCAGCCAAGTGACGTGGCTTCCCACACGACTGACCTCTCCTGTACAACACGGGATCACAGTATTGTTTTCCATAAGTACCTCATCTCCACCAGGACCTGCTCAAACTCCTACTGCTTGTTCTTGTCTGTTGTGCTATTAGTGCTCACCAAACCCTGACTTCATCAGGGGCAAGAGCCATCTAGCATGTGCATTTATATTTTTGGACCACTATTTATCAGCCACTTAAATGACTAAAACTTACTATCTTATTCACTCAATCTTGTTTTCCTCTAGAGTAGGCTACAAAACAAAGATTAGAAAAGAGGAGAAAGGAAACTGAGTCCCACCTTAGTGGCAACTGCGTCCCATGAGAATTAGTTATAGCAACAGCAGAGTTTTGCAGGTGCAAGCCCACAGAATAACTTCACAGCCACAACAGAATGAGAGGAACAGGGAAGAAAAAAGGCACAATTCCTAGGACATGTGGAAGAAGGTTGCAGGTAAAAGGTTACAGGTGAAAGACAACCTGCAGAATGGCAAATGGCAGGCCCATAGCAAAAGTAAGATTCAGGCACTAAAACCACAGAGCAAAATTAAAACATTTTGGGACAGCACTCTGATTCTGCAGTGACAACCTAGAACAAGAACTGACAAATGGCTGCATTAACTTCTTATGTCTCTGAAAGAGTAATCATCCTTTTTGCTAGCTGAGGATGAAAAAAAGCATACTACTTCTCCATCATATTAAAGAATACATCTTTTATCCTGCAGAGCCATTCTGCTCTGCAAGGCTCTTGTTTTGGCCAACAAGCTGTCTCCTGGGAAAGACCATGATGTGGTTTTAAGACATTTACATTGAAAATACACACCCTTTACTGCTCTCACACAGGTATTTAGGTACCTGAGACAGGTACCTGAGACACAGGTATTTGTATACAAATTTGGAGTGTTGTCTCATCACTGGCCTGGTTAATATTATTCATTCTGGGATTTCTCTACCTCCTTTGTTCCACACAAATTTTGTTTGATCCTCTGACTTGATTTGAGAGAGCAAACAGGGTTTCATCTACACTCAGGTTGTGTTCAGAAGTTATTATAATGGACTAATATATGACTGATGCATATCAGCAGTATTTTACACTCATGAGCACCATTTGCCAAACTTTAGTGTATTCTAAGAACTTCAACAGAAAACATCTAGAAGAGCCAGAAATGTTTCTTGACCTATGGCATAGACTGACTGCTTACCACTTATCAAACATCTTCTGCCTCTGTGTTAGATTTTTGCTAAACCATTATAAACAGAACCTTAATAAAAAGCCCAGATAAAGCTTATTAGGCATTTGTGTTTGGGGTTGAGATTGCAACAACAGTGGAACAATGAATACAAATTATCTGCAGGATCCACATTTTAAACTCCCCCTCAGAGAATTTATCAAAACTAACACCTTTAGAAGTAAGTAATAATAGAAAATTACAGTTTCTGGAATTAGACATGCCAAATCACTTATCATATTAAGTAATTACTATCCACTGCAATTTGAAAAGATCGGGCTGACATAAAGAAGTGAAATTATTGATAAGCTAACAATTTAATTTTCCTTCATGGCTGTAAATCATGAAATACTTAGAAAACCAATTAGTTTCATCATGATAGGTTCTAGTTAAAGCTGGCAACAATGAATGCAGCACATGAGAAATGGAGAAAGATGAAGAATGACCCTCACCCAATAGTGGCCTTTAGGCCAGCAGGGAAATGCTTTGAGGAGCCAGAATGGGCATTTGCTTTGCAGCACAGCACCTCATGGAAACCATGTCCTTGGGCTCAAAGGAAATAAATCTTAGCAGAAAGGAATGCCTGTGGAATGGGAACTAGGAAAAAACCTTGAAGTATTTCAGGCATGAACATACAGGAACAAATGATTTTTTATGTTTTCAGATTACTGTGCCCAGGTAATGTAAAACCTGTGGGAGAGATCAACACAACTAAATTCTGGGAAATGATGAGGCAATGCCACCTGCTTTATGACAGGATTGTCTGGGGAACACTGTTCTACAAAGATTACATGCTGAGATTGCTCAGGTGGTTTCCACTTACCTGTCTTCCCTCCATAGCTCCTCTCATTTCCTTGAAAGTTGAGCTAAACTCTCCAATGAAGTCATGCTTTCCATTGGAATCCCAGTCCCAAACTATGCACTGGGGAGACAAAGAGGAACAGAACAAATGAGCACATTTTCCTTCAGACAGAAAAGAGATTTTATTGAAAAACACTGCAGGACAAATAATGATGTACGCTGGGTGGAGTGTTTTATCTAAAACAAAATCACAAGACATATTAAAACCCTATTCTTGTTCTAATAAAAATAAAATGGCAAGTGGAATCTCAACACAGCTTGCTACTGATAGTTCTGTGTTATGGAGTTTGCCTAATGGAGCTTGTATTTCAGAAGGAAATAATTTCTTGCCTGCATCATTTTTCTAGGTGTGAAAATACAGGATTATGTGTGTTTGCATATTCATGGTCAAATGGTGTCCCAACTTACCTTGTTGATGTGCTGTACAAATACAAATTAATATTCAAAACCCTGTTTGCCTTGGGCAAACATTACTTTTCTCATTTTTACAGTCAGTGAAGGTGAGACAATAGTTACAGACACCATTTTTTGGAATGGCTTTGAAATTATACACATCAGTGTTTGGTGCCCATACCTTGGCTGTTTCCCAGTGTTGCTCAACAGTGACTATACAAACCAAACCTCACTGGTAGTCTTGCCTAAATTCATGCATAAAGATGAATATCTCAATGAGTTTAGCTTGGAGAATTTTATTTTACAGATTTTTCTAAATACAACTCAGCTAGCCAAGACAGAAGCACATAGCAATAACTACATGCTTTGCTAGATTGTAATTTTAAAACTGCTCCAAGGACAAAAAAGGGGCTCACAGCTTTAAAGAACAAAATCCCAAATTCAGCCTTATGTTCTCTCTAGATAAAGGTCACATGCACTGACTGAATCAGGGGGCCTTTACTGAAAATGTCCAGCTAAAAAAATACCTTTTAGGGTTTTTTTAAAAGCAGAAATGTGTCAAAGCCATCTGCCCTGTGACATGAGGAGCACGCTGTTTTAGCACTATCAGATGGTTCTGAGGGTAACAACAGTGGATTTTATCTGCCTTCCTTGTCTCAAAGAAGTTCAGTACTTTTGACCCAGCACTGGTGGTCAGACAACACAAGAGGAAGAGCAAGGTTTGCTCCTCAAAGACCCCTCAAGCCAATTGAAGTTAGCTTGGTCCAAAGGGGTACTGAGTTCATTCAGAAGGAAACTGAAATCATTGGATGTCCACTGGATTTTGAGTTTTAAATATTAAAAAAAAAAAAAAAAAAAAGCACTTTATTAAAACAGACTTTCCTGTCTATCAGTTATGCTTTCTAACCAGCCCGAATAATCCAGTCAAAGCTGGATTATTAAATCCCTTTTGAGGGTGTGGGAAAGACTCTAAAAAGCTTGAGATTCGGACCATCCTTTCACCTCCTCACCTCCAATTTTAACTGCCTTCTTTTTTTCTTTTTTTCTTTTTGTAACTGCAGGAATCTCAGACTAGATGAAGATCTCCAGATATGTGAAAATATTTTACTCTAAGACTTTTTTTAGCAGCTTTGACATTTAGGGGCTTGGTAGATGGAAAAAAGAGAAGTTCCTGCATGTGTTTGTTTATAGGCTAAATTTCATACAAGAGCAATCAAATGAAAGTGGGTTTCTGATTCTGAGAGTGGTTAGAGTGCCTGGAAAAAAAATAGACACAGTATTTTCAACACTAACAGGCCTGGAGTATTTGTTTGGATTAAATCTTCCCTAAAAATTACTCGCTGTTTCATATCAACAGAAATTTTTAGATAAGCTGGAAACAAGAAATAAGTCCAAGAAAAATTAGTTTAATTTACAAAAAAAATCCTGAAACTGATTTTGTTTCATAGAGCTATGAAAATTTAATTTTATTTTTTCTGTGAAATTTCTTGATGATATAAAAGGCTTATTTTTTATTAAAATTACTCTATAAATATTCAATAAAGAATGGATTTCACAGGTGAAGCATGACTTAAAATTATTTTTTTCTGTAATGGTTGAAAAAGCTATTAAGGATCTTAAAAGTAATACTAAATAAAAAGATTTGTCAAAATGCCATAGTAAATTGCTATAAATGTGCAAAAAGTGTAGTTTTAGTAATGCTGGGACCTTGAAAACAATGTTTTTGAAAAAAATATGATTTCAAAAAGAAAAGGGAAAAAAAGAACCCTTATTATGAAATTATCCAACCAGATTTCCTTTTCAGGTTCTGTCTTTAAACTCAATTGTAGCACAAAATACAAGAACAAACCCAAGGTTATTAGAGTCCTCCAGGAAAAGGTACTTTGAAAAATTTCTATTAGGGTGCTGACTCTTACAGAGAGGGAGAACTCTGAGTGCTTATTTGTGGTTAGAACTTTGAGTGGAGAGGAGCAAACTTAGATTACATATAAAATGTCCACTCAACAGGGATCCAACTGCTTTTTCTTTCAAGCTGGAGGTCTTCTAACTTTAGTTTTCAGAAAGCCAGATGGTACTTTAATCTTCATATTGGCTTAATGGAAAAGGCAAACAATTACAGTATTATCTCAGTGCCATTTGTTCAATTACAGCTAAGGGAGAAAGGGGATTCTTGCATGTACATCCATTATGACTTTTTTTTTCCCCCTCAAGTTTCACATCTGGCTTTAGAAATTAATTGCTACTGTCTGAAAAACATGTTGTACACAGTAATGATCCTGCATTTCAAATGTATGTGAAAAGCATTTCTGAAACATAGAAATAATGAGGTCCAGACATTTTTATAAAAATCCACTCAGACAAATCAAATAAGCAGGGAAGGATCTTTGCAAATAATCCATAATCAGGTAAAGACCACAGATGATAACCAAAGCATTATTTCCCTGTGAAATACTTCAAAGGGTTTTTTGGTCTCTCTTCAAATCAAATCCTCCACAATGTAAATCATACTTTACCTGTAGGCAATCCTTAATGTGTTCTTTGGGTCTCTGCTCCTAGAGGTTGCTTAAGTAGATGATTAACAGTATCCCTACACTCTATTAAAAGTCTCATTACCTTAAGGAGGCTTTCCATACACTTAGTTTGAATGCTGGGAAATCAATGTTCAGATAACTGGTGAAAGAATTCAGTCTCCTACTTACAGCTTACAAGCTCAAATACAGGGAATAAAAACCTCTGCTCATGCTGCATGGTGATGGAATAGCACTGACTGGAATTATGGAGAACATCTTTCCAGTTAGTGCTATTCCATCATCCTGCCTGATCCTATCTTCCTCCTCAAAATACCCACTGAGTGCAGGGAGAGGGAACCCTATGCTATCCTTAATAGAGCTACCCAGTAGACTGAGTTAAAATGACATCAGAGTATCACTGCTGGGTATCCACATCTTCATTCCTTCAGCTTTTCTTTTAAATAGTGCAAAATGAAAGATTTCTTCCAGTCTGAAATTGAACCTTTCACCGGAGAAAGGCCCATTTTAAAGAGAAAAAGATATCTCAGGTGGATGCTTGATGGAAATTTTCCCTGGTTTAATTTCAATTTTTTTACCAAGACGAGATTTTGCCAATACTCTCACTACAAAGGGCATTCAAGAAAGATTGCATTGGCACTGGATTCTCTGGCTGATTTTCCTAATGATTCCCAGCAGATGACAGCTAGATTAATCCTGCTACCTTTGCATGAGCAAGAACTCACTACACAATTTCTGATTTTATTGAGACTTTTTCCAAGTGTTGATACTAGAGCCAACAAAATTCCAGTACAATTGTCATAAAATAATTCTTCCCATAGTCATCATCCCAGCTAGCTTTAGCTACAAGAACTAAGTAAGAGAAAAGTCTGGCTACAGTAAGCATGTGCTTGTGTGTCTGCAGAAACTGAGGTTATTTTCCTCATACAGCTTCTGAGAAATGCTTAAAGTGATTTGTTCCCATTGGCTTTTCACAATGAGAGAACTATTACATACAGCACCTTTGGCTATGGGCAATGGAGAAATGTGGAACTCAACAGTGCAATTTATGAACAAGCCCCAGACATGCTCTGAAGGTTAGTTTCTAAAAGACTGGCAGTGAGTCTCCTGACTAAATCCTAGCAGGAGGCAGCAGACAGCCAGACTGGAAATGTACTTGAAAATAATCCATTCAAGTTTCTCTAAGCTAGCCAGACACTTCAGATTATAGCATGCACAAAGCCAGTAAAAAACCTGAAAATTTCCCGTCTTGCCAGCCTGAGTTTCTCCAGCTCTGTGTGTGTATGTTCAAAGTCCAACTATGAAATGTCAGCGAGGCTTGTGCTGGTACTGCCTTGCCACTTTGCTGGAGAGGAAGAGTGTTAGACCGCCCTCCTGACAACCTAACTTCACTTGAAACACTTGGATAACTTGTGACCAAAAGATACTGGCTTGGGTGGGAGAGAAAACCAAATCCTTGGCCCACTCTCCAGCTGCTCCATGCCAGCAGAAGTGCCAGACAGACAGAAAGGCAGCAGCCTCCAGCAGACACAGTCAAGTCCCTTGAATAGGAGGCTCCCTACCCTGATCTGGCTCTGATCTAGTTCATCTGTTGCATCAAAAAGGAGACTTTTCTCTGTGTTTTTACTTCAGTATGTGTCCCCTGACACTCAGTAAGGGGTGGAAGGGATACCTTGCAAGGAAGAGAACTCTCTTTGTCCATTAATTGCCTGTTGTGCCTAGCTATATTTTAGGGTAACAGTACAGAACAAAGTGGCTAAAATTCTGAACAGAAACTGCCTTGGATGACTCTTCCTTGCATTTCTGTGAAACAAGATATGTTGTGGCTGGGCAAGAAGGATTTGAATGGAATGAATTACAGCCCAGTCAGTCCTAAAATTTTTACCAATTAACTCTAAACGAAAATAACACCACAATAATTTTTATAGGTAGAGTTTATATGACACTATGTTTCAAAGAAATGAGGTCTTAAGATAACATCAGTGACCTGCTCTACTTTTTGTAGCCTTCTGAACCTCAGGAGGTATGTGGTGGCAAAAGGCTACAAACAACTGCTTCTTTGGTTCATCCTCTAGTATGAGTGAAAACTTAAAAAAAACAATCATAACCAAACAGAAACCCAAACACACACACAAACCCCCCCCCAAAAATGCCCAAACTGCTACCCCACACCCCCTTCCTCCCTTCAACCCCCTCACCAGACAGAGAAGGTGAAAAAAATCTCAGAAAAAAAATTTACTTCATTATCAAAATGATCTTCTGGAACAGTTTGTCTCTCATCAGGGTTATTACTACTTAATAATGAAGCAAATATCCTACTGTACCTCCCTAAATTATTCATACCTGACTTGGAATACTCCAAAAAATGTCTATTTTGTAGGAAGACCTTTATCCACTACTTACCCAGTCTCCCCACCTGGGTATCAGAAGAACTACGTAAAACCTTCAGCATAAAAGAAAACTCTTCAAGTTATCCTGTTTGTCTAGTTGTGATGTTCCAAAGCCAAATTCTGCATTATAAATGTCACAGTACAGAAATTTGGTTTTTTTCTGATATATATGAAATAATCCACTCTTTTCTCCATCCAGGTTGGTCATCACAGGTTTACCTTATCAGTAGTTGGGCTTCTCCAGAAAGTGAAAATAAACTTTTAAAGTCTCATTTACAATTTCCTCTGAAGTTGGCTTCCAGTGAGAATAGAGTGAAGCAACTGAAATGAACTAATGTTTCTTGCGAGTCTCTCCCTGGCTGAAATAAAACCTGCTTCAGAGCACTGTAGATAAAATATTTTAATTTTTTCTTCTCAGAGAGATTAGCTCAATTCTTTAAACTAGAGTACTCAAAACGCCCTGAACTAATGGAGGAAAAAGAGTTCATATATTATGCTGTTAGAACACAGAATTCTGTTAAGCTGAAGTTGAAGCAAATTTCCAAGTCTTCTTCTTGACTACAGAGCCACATCTTTTTTGATAACCACATTTTCTCTTCTTCTGAGCCAGAATGGACTGACACCAGTTCAGTCCACCAACACAGCTGAGTTTGCTCCTTAATCATTAGGTGAAACACTGGCTCCATTGTAGGCAATGACACTTTTCATATCACCTTCAACAAGTAAGTGCCAAGATTTCATTAACACCTTTGTGCCTCCTGTACATTGATGGTAGCAATTGGGATGTTAAAAGTTTACAGTGTTTATATAGTGCTCTACTGGACTCAGGTCCTTTGCCTGTTGGACAAGGACACTTGAGACACAAACTCACTGATAGCTTCTTTTTGGTTAATGGCAAGAGATCCTGCACTGCCTTTGACATGCTGCAGTAATTACAGCAGCCAAGACAGACCCAAAGCACAAAGAAAATAATCTTCCTGTGTATATAAACACATGGGAAGTTTGATTTTAAAATTATTTGCCTGGAGAGAAGAGTGAAGGGAAGAAGAATTCCTATTTTTCTACAAAACGAGGCAGGTACTCTGACTCAAAATCCAAGTGAGCGAGTCATTTTTGTTGACAGCTGTGATATGACACCTTCCTGAGTCTACTTCAGTTCTTGCAAAGTAAAACCAGAGACCATTTACAGAACCACTTTCACTGAACCAGCCTCTCTACACCAGCACTAGAGGTTTAAGTACATCAGCAGTGGCTCAGCAATGACAGGAATCCTCACAGTTGGATGCTGCCCTTTCTTGACAGCTCACAGCACGTAAGGATCATCAGGGTCATTTCCAAACCAATTACTTAAAACCACAGCTTGTTGATTACCCTTATTTGTATTACAAGGGTGCCTAGGAGCCTGAAACACAGATATTTCAGTGCTGACTAATGAAGCCCACAGATATTTCTCTGAAACAGAGAAATAACACTACAATAAGTTAAATTATGGGAGGGAGAACTTATAACTGGATTTTCAGTGACTATTTACGTTTTTCATGGTGAAAACAAATAAGCTTCTACTTAACAGTCCCAGTTAGGTTGATGCAACAACATGCTCAGTATATTTACAAGCAATCATACAGTAACTAAACAGGTTCAGCATGGACCCAAATGCATGCACACTTCCATTTCTGCAGATGAGACCTAACACACAGATCTGTGTATTTGTATTACACTTTCTTTATATTCAAGAATTCCATGTTAATAACAGTTTTTTGAGTACGTCTATCCAAAAACACCCTTAGCAAGTGATTATGCAACAAAGAAATTGGGCAAGTTTTTTAGTATCCTGCTTCTGGTCATGGAGACTTAATTGTCCAACAACTGTGAGCAGGCTGGAGCACTTTTTAAGTAAGTATAAAATGGTGACTTTCCATGTCAATCAACCAGATTTAAGATTTTGAGACTGTCTTTGGTCTTGTAGTCCACAACATCATGTGCAACATCTTTTTCAGTTACGATGAACAAATAGCAAAAAGTAGCAAGAGCAAAAAACTTCTGCAAATACTCCCCTGAGGCTCCTGTTGTGAGATTATCAACATGCCTCCTGTAGTTTTCTCCATGAATATCCCTTCTTCTAGCTTGCAATCTGTTCTGTCCTTATGCAAAAGAATATTTCTAAACTTTTGTGAGGGATGATGAACTAGTGTACTGACCCAGCAGTGCCTCCTCCCATTAGATATATCTGAGATTTCTGCTCATTGAAGTT
This sequence comes from Serinus canaria, assembly GCF_022539315.1. Taxonomy (NCBI): domain Eukaryota; kingdom Metazoa; phylum Chordata; class Aves; order Passeriformes; family Fringillidae; genus Serinus; species Serinus canaria. The sequence goes on from NC_066315.1 coordinate 43,338,886, forward strand.
ACAAACAATTCCCTACATAGCAAAAAAGGGCATTTACTCATTGGCAGGCCTCTCTGGGTTACCTTTTGGAGAAGCTGAAAGCACAGCGGTGAAATTCACCATAATTCATATCTGCATATCTAAAAGCTCTCAGACAGAACAAAATTCTATCCAGTTCCCACTGTCTACTTTCAGCTCCTAAAAAAAGCTTGTTAGCTTTATCTTGCCCTCTGAAAAGCAGCAGATAAAAATCAGCCATTGCCTTGTATGTCAAGCAGGAAAGGAAGGTGGTGATACTTGGCACAAAGAGTACAAAATGCTCTTCCATACCAGGGCAGCATCAACCTGTCCCCAAACACCAGCTGTAATAATGATGAGTGTTTACAGAAAGTAACTGATTACACTGTTTGTTCTGTTGTCAGTCAGTGGGGGACTTAATGACACATCTCTTTGATGTCATTACAAAAGAATGTTTAAACATTCAGGCAAACAGGTTTAATGGCCCAGAACTGGGCACCCTATTCAGTGGATGATAACACAGTGGAGGTGGGTCTTCCAATTATGGGTGGGTTCTAAAATGAAAACCATTAGGGATTTCAAACATAGAAAGTTTTTAGTATAAAGTGGAGAAGAAATCAATTGAGACACAGGAAGCAATTTTAAGTGTTTATTAAAATAATATTCTAAACCATGTTTCCTATGGAAAACCAAGAGATACAGGTAGAGACAGAGCACAGGTCATTATAACAGAAATGGGTAAAGTAACCTGAGGGATTAATGTCAAAGGTTAAACCTAAGCTTAATTTAAGGGTAAAGGTCTAAAAATAAAGGTCACAGTTCCTTATCTCATAGTCACATATTTGATTTTTTAAATCCTTGTGAAATTACTAATGAATAATTTGCACTTCTTTTATCAGTCATCTCCAAGTGTAAAGGGCCTCATTTCTGAGCTGGGTTTCTTTTTTCCAATTGGTTTATTTACTTTTTTTTTTTTATGTTGTGTGCTTCAGCTAGTGCTTTCACATAGATGCAGTGATGCTCCAAGGTGAGTCCTCCATATAACATCTCACAATTAGTGCACAGAACACACAGTTAGAAACAATTCTACCAGGCCTTTTCAGCACTGTTTTAGTTTTCTGCCCAGAGTTTTATTTTATTTCCTATGCTGTGTTTAGTGTTAAATTTGTCTCCCTGCACTGAAACAATCTCTATGAAGACTCTAAATCCCTGCAAAGCCACAAGAATCCAAGGCAATGTATTATCAAAGATTTCCAGTAAAGAGTTAAATTAAGATCATTACATGGTGGCTGGATCTTCCAAAAACACCATGTATCAGCTAAACATATTTTCCTGTTTCTTGGAAGCTCGTGAACCTGCCAAAACTGTGAAATGGCAACAGTTGACAAATGCAGTATTTTATATGTCATTGCTCACGTTTTTGTACACAAAAATTTAATAAGCTGGTTTCTTGTTTTGTTCTTGTACTGAGTAGAAAATAACATTTTAACCTTTTTAAATTTACGCAGACTTCCTTTCCTGTTTGTATTTCCCTTGCATCCATTCAAGTATTTAATAAGTGTTCTCCAGAATTACGAGTTCTTAGTAGCTGCTCTATATTTTCCAGGTTTATCTCTTTCCATAACAATGGATGTGACACTTGGTACAAACAAGCAAGTTGTATGATGGGGTGGGAACATGAGGGCGAGCATCCTGGGAAAGCTGGCACAGGAGGAGCATTTGCTCTTGCATTTGTCTATCAGGTTTGTTTCCAACATCTCAGGGAGAAACAGGCTGAAAACCTGAAGTGCTCAGCATCCTGGTTACCCTACATGACTGGCAAACCTGAGGGTGTGGCCATATATGAATACAGCAATCTCTTCTGTAAGAATATTTTATAAGGATAAAGGCATGGAAGGAAAGGAGAAAAACAGTGGCAGAAAATTTGCTGTGGAAAATAGAACCACTGAGGTTTCCACATGGGTGAAATGATCTAGAAATCAGATGAAAGCTGAAACCTAATGAGGTAATTGAGTGCTTTGCTGTAGCATTTAGGGAGGCCAGATTCTTCCCCTATGAAGAAGATGAGGCACTGTGAAATATACATATATACTATAATGTAACATATTATAATCCTATATTAATAAAATAATATATCAAATATGATATACAGAATATTATAGATATTACACGTATACATATAATATATAATATATAAATGTATATGTACATATACATATATATGTATATATGCATAAAACATACATATTCTATAATACACATTACAGATTATATAGGCATTCCAAATCAACAATTAAAATAGTATTTTAATCTTGCCTTGTATGAGTCCTTGCTTTTTGTGAGTCTCTGCTTTTTATCAAGGAAACATGATGTTGTTTAAACACTGACGCATAAGGAAACTCAGCTACACACATTGGAACTAAAAGAAGGAATCTGACAGCTTTCTGTAGAGCATAATAATATTACAAAGACACAAATAGTCTGCTGCATGCAGAGTGCTCCAGTAAGTAGTTGCCTTAAATCACTATTGTGATTTTCTTTTGCCCAATATACAAAGCAAAGCATGCACAAACTGTAATTAATTTGATTAATTTTGTCTCCCTTCCTCTTTTGAACCATCTAAAAACAGATGATGTTTTTTTGGTGAAATTATATTTTTATTTTGCAGAGTTTCTATGCTTATCCTGTTTCTAACTCAAGAGCAATATGTTCTGACTTAGGCAAAGGTTTGAAGTTTGGTATTAAACAACCTCAAAAAAGTTCTGACTTATTCACAACACAGCAAAATGAAGAGCACAAAATCACTGATGAGAAGCCCAACATTAAAATTTTCAGGAAGGAAATACTCATTCAAATTCTTTTTCTTGGCATGTTTTCCAGTGACAATAAGAGGTGATGTTGTTTAATATCAGGTTTATTTTTGGGATTTCCCTTTTTTCATTGCATTATCAGATTTCTAACAGCTATGTGGCAGTTTTGAAAATGAACCTGTATCTGACCACCTTTCTTTCCTTCAAAATAAGCAAAGAAAGTGACACATGGCTATCATCAGTGGCATTTGAATAAGGTGGCAGAGATATGCCTTCATCCTAGCCCAAAAAGACAGGATTTTGGCAAAAGATATCAGTGAAGACAGACACTCTATTTGGGTGAATCCTTAGGTAACAGGGTTACAGGGTGGGCTCTCCAGCTCAGGGAAAACCCTCTAGTAGAGGATGGGATTGAAGCTCGCTGCAAAAATTTTCTGCTGCAACTCCAAGTGCTGCTGCTGCATCTGTGACGTGCCAGAATACTTTTTTTTTCAAAGGACAAGAGAGCTGACCCTGTTTCTTGGCCTGATTCCAGCAGAAGCAATTAAATTTCTGCCATCTCAACAACCCCTGCAGTTCAGGCTGGCACAGAGTTATTTGCTGCTTCCTGCCCCAAGGTGTCACCGAGCACTGATGCCAGCTCCTGAGGAGGTGCCAGAGTCAGTTCTGCTAAGGGCTGCCCAGCAGCAGCGTGTGAAGCCTTGCTCATGTGCAAGGTTTTGCAATTACTGTGTTGAAAGCACCTAAGATCATCGCTGCTTGTTTTTCCACCATCATCTCTCAGCTGCTGAAAAAAATCTAGCTTGTTTTTGTTATTGAAAATGACTAACTATTGAAGAGCAACTTAAAAACCATATACTTCCATAGCATAACAGCATAGAAGCATAGAAGGATAAAATGAAAACATTTGTACATATCCACCCATATTAAGTTTCCTCCTCTGCTTTTCAAATCTGTTCTCAGGGTGTCCAGGACCAATGAGAATAAATCAAAGAAAATGTCTGATTCCATGAGAAATTCCTGTAAGGATAAACCCCATACATTTCAGTATGCCTGCTCTCAAGTTACAACTACCCACTAACACACCCCAGACTGAAGAACACAAGAAAATAGCGGGGTTACCATACTCGACAATTTTATAGCATATAAACCCAGCAAACAATTTTGGAAGAAAGCAGCAATCCTGGTTTCCTGGGTTTAGCAGAGGGCTCCTGTGTTTTGAAGATGCCAAGGAATGCTGCATTTTGGAAAAGCAAGAACTTCCCTAAGAGTGGAGCTGGCACTCTAAACCCAGACTTTCAATAGCTGATCTCTGTGTTTGTACTCCAAACAAGTGGTAGGAAGTAGCAGTGCTCAGCTATGTAAGTGTCTTCTCTGAATATGCAATCAGGATTGCATAAATTACAAAATTATACCAAAAAATAACTGAAGGTGAATAAAAAGAGCTCTGGTTAAAACTGAACTGGCAATTCATTCCCTAATGTTAACATTATGTCAGACTAATGTGCAATTTCCTTTGCGTTTGGGAAAATCACGTAGGTGCGGACATGCTCTCATTACTCTGCTAGGTGAATTACGAAGCTGTCATTAAAATAATTACCAATGGAAGAAGAAGGGGAATCAAACATTTACTTCAGTGTAATTATAAACCCTATTTCCTGCTAATGTGGGTAATTTATCTCACTACTATTAAGGGAAGTAGAGTAAAACATGTGCCTGTATCAATACCCTATTAAACAACGATCACATATCAGTGGAAAAGAGACCCTACACAGAGCAGAATATTCAGGCAGAAAGAAGTGGTTACTCCCTCTGCTCTGCAGATAGTCTCTGAAGACTACCCACAAGGAAAAGTAATTGAAAAAAAGATGCAAGTCATAAATACCTTAGTTCATCCTATGAAACAACTGCAACTGGAACTAACAGGATTTTCTTATTTTCTCTATTTCACCATGTGTCTTTTCCCATACAGTGTGGTATGTTTGCCCATTGTCTCTGTACAGGTTGCTACTTCTTATTTTCATTTATTTAGGTAAAGCACAAATGCACTCTATTTTTAACAACTATGAAAAGGTGGAAGAAAAACTTATGAAAACTGTGTCAAAATCCACATATTAAAAGTAATAATAATAAAGATATAATGATAATATGTAGCAGAACACTTGGTAGATGGGCACTCTTCCATACTAGGAAATAGGTTTCTCTATAAAGCAGGAGAAGAGAAAACAAAATAGATCAGAAAGAAACAAGAGAACTACACCAATCAGTTAATCATTCTGATTTTACACTGCTAATAAAAAAATATCACCCAGATTCAAACTCAGTTTACAGGGTATGAGCTTTCTTTATTGGTGATGTGTGCAATCACCAATAACAGGACTGATATTTGCAATGAGGGGTCTTAGCAGGTTCTAGAGCACTTGGTATCATAAAGAGCTACAGAGAATAGTGTACTGAGCTTTACTGGATGCCTCTGACAAGTCACCAGTGCAAAGATTACTGGTGCAGTGACTACATTTCCAAGGAAAATAGAGGTAAGTTTAAGGTCTTATTATGGTAGCTGAAATAAAGCATCTTTTCATAAAATGCAGTGCCTTCTACAAATAACTGATGATTGTTATCCTTCCCATTTCTGTGTTTTTCAGTGCTTTATTTCTGTGAGCCACATTATTTCAAGCCACTTGTATAAGGCTCTGGACTGCAGGTGGCACCATTATGTCATTATGAAACTAAACAACACCATTCCTGAGACAGGTAGGCAGAACAGAGTACTCTAACCTAATTAGGGACCTACTCTGTGAATATGAGGTGTGCAATCTAATACTAGTCCTATATACATAAAGGAAAAACAATTCTCTCTAAGGTGAAGATTAGGAGGTATCATCTGATGCACACTGCCAAGATTAGCTGAAGTAAATGGAGCTGTATAATTTACACCAGCTGAGAATGTCCCATTGACCTTCAATGGCCTTTGGACAGGGCCCTCAGAAGGAACACTTGAGGGAAAAACCCCAAACTCTAAGAAAAGTAGTGTGAGAACTCTAAAGCAGATGCTCAGGAGTAAAGCAGATGCCAAACTGCAGTTAATTCTGATATGCATTGGATGAAATGAAGAGCAGATATAATGATGGAAACCAACCTGTGATATTTTCAGGAATGTTACTGGAATGGAAAAGATTGCTTACATGCTCCTGAGGAAATTGTATAAATTTTATACTCATGTATTACAAGAGGAGTGAGCAGTGTACCAGGAACCAATCTGGTACACAACTCTCATCCTCCTAGAAGTTAACTCTGTCCTATGAACAGATAACAAGAAGTTTCTGTTGGATCTAGGAGGAAGCCAGACATTGGTTACGCAGAGCTACTTAGAAAGAGAAGGAACTCTGCAGTCAGAAAAGACTTTTCTTTGCCTTTCACACGCATCCACAAAATATTTCCAATTAGTGATGACTCTGCCATGTACAAAGACACTGATTCCCAGAAGACTTCTGCTGAGCACTCAAAAGATGTTCCTCTTGCTGGCAAGGAGATCAGCATGCAACATGTAGAGCTCACAAGAGCACTCACATCCACTAGGTGTGCACCAGCACGTCAGCAATTCACTGCATTGTCTTTCTGCAGTACCGTGGGGAAGAGTTTTAAAGTCAGTAATAGCTGTCAATCTCCCTGCAAACTAGCCCCCACCTACCAGTTTGATCAGTTATTCCAAAGCCACACAAACTGTCCCTGGCAGACCTCCTCTGGATGCAGAAAAAGTGTTTTTGCTTAGCAGTCAGTCAGTTAACAGTCAAGATCCTGTTGGTGAGGCTGAGTAGTCAGAGGGGATTCACAAGTGGAAAGATGAAAGCAAGGGTAGAATCTCTCAGGAAATACTGAGAGAAATTGGTAAATAATCTTTCATATGAACAGGCCTGAGAGTACTCAAGGCTCAGAGAAATCTGTCTTCAGGAAAACTAACATTATTTAGGATAGAACTTTCTTCAATATTTGTCATAGACTTTGCTTTCTGACTGCACCCAGAGTACTGTTAGGCTTAATTCCAATAGTGTATAAAGAGTTGGCATGGTCACTAATGGAGATTCAAATTATAGAAAACAGGTCTCGGACTTGAAAGTGGATTTGCTCATTTTTGAAGTCATAATTTCATTTTAGTATTGCACCATGCAAGCTCGAGCTTGCACTCGCTGACATTTGAACAAAGATGTCAACTTGTTACACATCATTACATTCTCATCATTATACTGCTGCATTTAGTTGGGAAATACATGTACAAAATGCCTCATATTCTGAAAATTACCTCTATGTACCTAAGCACAAAACTCAGTGTCTGTAACTCCTAGAATAATTTTGGGCCAGGAGTTAACTTCTGTGGATTTGTTTCACTCGTCTATTAAAACAAAGTACCAATAATCAGGCTGGCTAGGTACTTTTTCCAGATATGTTAATGAGGGCTCCAAGCAGGACCTGTTGCTCCTCTTAAAGGGATTAATTTTTATTAAGATTTGTTGTATTCTCATGCTATATCATTCTAATTCCTGTCCTTAGACAACAGCCTGGATATCCTGCATATCTCTAAGATGCTGCCTGCTACACCTGTCCTAATAAATAAGAAACTCTTTTCTAATGAGAGCATGGGAAAAATGTTTTTCTCTCCCTGGAGGATTTTCAGATTTTCAGAAAACTCTCTCCTCCTGTATCAGGAAAACCCAAGACTGCTAATATTTCTTTTAGTGATGGAGGGAAGGAATAGAAGATAGTGTTTCTGGCCTGTGGGTAAGGGCCTTTTTCATTTTGACTTCTTGCTCCATCATTTTCCCCACTTTATAGGCATGGGCTTTATCCACTATTATAGAAACTATTCCAGCCTTCTGCTCTGTGCTTCTCTCTTGTTCTTCTCTGTTGAAGCTGATTTGTTTTGCATAAATCTTTAAATATTTATTAAGGCAAGGTTTTGAACCTGAGTTTCCCACATCAAAGAGAAGCATTTAAATATCATATGATGGCATCAGCCTTTCTCTTGTTCACTCCCCCCATTTTAATTATACAATGTGGATCTGCTTCAACAGAAAAGACTGGGAAAGACAGCTTGCAATTAGTCAATAAGTGAATGACTTGTATTCAAATGGCTTCTCCACATCTCAGCCAGCTGCTCTGGGCTGGGGACTCCTGCAGTGCTGATTGCTTCCTCCTTTTCTTCCTCTTTGTTATTCCAACCAGAATTTCCCATCCTGCTTAAAATATTTCTCAAGGAAAACTTTTGTCAAAATAGGAGTTTTTTCATGAATTTCCAGATGCAGTTAAATCAATCTTTTCTGGTAAAATTCTCTTAACCTATGGAAATCATCTATTGATGCTTAGCAGCCATCATTAGTGTTAGGCACAAGTGGCAGTGAGCCCTGGTTCTACCACTGATGAAATCTCAGTCAAGTTATTTCTGTACACGTTATCACTCTTCCCATCCAGTGGAACTAGGAAAAATATGGACTTAAGGTGCAGAACTGCTTGGCTATGTAACCTGAGTGACAGTGTCCCTGCATTAAACTAGAAATTTGCTGCAACTTGTCCCAAGTATTGCAACATTTTAAACTTGACCTCCTGGAAGTTTAGCCAAATATAGTTTTGTGACTATATCTCAACTGACATATAAAACTGAGTCATTGTGTATATGAAATAATTTCAGAATCTGATCATAAGGTAAGCAATAGTATTTAAAAATGTTATGCTTTTGATTTAGTTCTATAACTTGCTGAGATCTAATTCATTTTTTTTGGCAAGGGTGCTTTGCAGTGTTACCTGAGTTAAAGACAGGGTTTAGGTTTTGCTTTCTCTAGTTCTGCTCAGGCTGGTCATATTGTATTAAACCAGCTCAAACACCACATATATACAAAATAATTCATTATAGGGTGTTTCAAAATCTTTCAAAGGAATGCTCTGAATAAATGCTCAATATTAAAACTGTGAAGTAAATGTTTTATGAAAAGATTTGTTAGTTCCACACATTGGAACTGTCAAATAAAGAAATACATTGAATGGATGCACAATAGAGTAGGAAAGAAGAGGAATGGCTTCTTTCAGTGGTTATAACTATAATCTTCCATTCACTTACTGAAAAATGGCTATTTTTTTATTAGTGCAACATACTAGCAAGAGCTGCAAAACCTAATGCAGTTAACATAATTCTCTTTAAGAGATGTGCTCTTCACTGTGTTAGAAGGTCCTGTCTTTCAGAAGAACTGAAAGACACCATAGGAATTGATCAAACATGGCAATCAACTGGCCCCTACCAGGAAATATGATCTCTGCCTCTGTTTTGTGAAATTTAACAAGTCAGTCAATTTAACAGACAGTTGAGTTCAGAGGGAGCCTAGATGTATATCTAGACAAAATAATAAAGTTGAGATAAAGAACTAACTTCACAAATAAAAAAAAATTTCATTGGCGACTTGTGGTTTTGATTCTTCCAGTTAAGCCTCTTCAAGAGATTTTTCAGAGAAAATTACTGAGAACAAACCCCTTTGAAAAATCAAATCTTCCTAGACTGCCTCAGGTTAGGTACATAAAAATAATTGGTACTTTTTAAAAATCCCAGGCAAAAATCCCTAGTGAATTTCAGTTAAAAGCACTTGAATCAGGCTTAATGTCACATGGTTTCAGTTTACTTCCAGTTTAGGGACAGGGCTGGAAGATAAAAACTTCTTTCATGTTTACTCTCTAGTTCTGCATATTCATCTAAGAGAAATACTGTTAAAAAGGTCTTTTGAATTAAAAATATTAAGGTCCCTTCCAGGCTAAATTTTCCTATGGTTCTGTATCCATCTATGGGCATCTAGATCCAAAACAGCAACAAAAGACCACATCATTACTCTCATTTTTCCAGGGGTACTCCTGAGGCTTGGGGAGGTCTATTATGCAAATACTCAGTACAAACCCAGGCCTGAAGAGCACCTGCAATTTCATCCCACCTCAGAAAGCCTTTCCATGGTTTAAGGCACTACACTGATATGCTTTATTCTTGCTATTAATACACTAGATAAAATACCTAAGGAATTCTGAAGGGGCTCTGGAAGTAAATGCAGTGTTAATAAAATCTTGAAGAAAAAATATGCCTTAGGAGTGACAATATCACACTGGCTAACCATGATGTCAGAACTGAAACATGGATAGAAATGGATAGAAAAAAAGTTAAGGTACTATTCCTGAGTATTACAATACATTATCATTTTTGGATATTTGATTGTCCTTCTTCAGTTATCAGTGGAGAGACAAAAATAAAACAGCAAGTGATGCTCAGACATGTATTTGCTTTAAAGTAGGTTTGATACATAATTCAATGTAATGTAGGAGTAAGGTGAGATATAGATATTAGAATCAAGTATTTCTCGACAGATTGAATTTCACTTGTCTTTCCTTACCTGAGATGTGATAACCATTGTCAACAACTGAGCAATGTATGAAGCAATTAACCTCTTTTTGGAAATCACTAAGAAGCAAGGGAAATGCCAAAGGAAAAGGAGATTCACATCACCTCTCATAAAAAATAAAAAACACTTGAAAAAGGGAGTCTCGCTGAAATGTCTCTCTCTGTGAGTTACCTATGAGAAAGAGGAAAGAGCAAAGGAAAAGGTAGGCTAAAGAGCACTACAAAATCAAAATCAAAGCTGTAAAATTTTTTTGGTTTAACAGAAAATAACTTGAAAGTATGAGCAAGGATACTGCCTGCTGCTTGAGTGCTGTGTTCAGAGTGAGAGGACTTGCAAATTTTCTGTGTTAAAAAGCCTAAAACCAAGGGTTAATCAGAAACATCCCTGAGTTCTGAAACAAATGTCCATCTCTGAGATGCATAGGATTAGCATGGACACTGAGAACAACTTTTCACTAATTGCAATGCAATTAACAAGTTAGAAAGAAAGCTTATGAAAGAAAAATAGTGACCATTTAATTAAAAGTATGTTTTTTAATTGGGGCAAAGAGGAAAGAGGGAAAATAAGTTGATAGCTTGTTGTTTTGGTTTTTTTTCCATCACCTACTACATCTTTTTTATAGATATAATCACTCAGGTCTGGAACGGGAAAAGGCACTGGCACTAAGGAATTATTATTAGCATGGCAATGTCACATGAAAAATTGATTTTCAAGGAGGAGAAGCTTTAGGAAATTTGTTTAGCCTTTACAAAATCAATGTGTAAAAGTGTATAAAAAGAAGTCATCTATTTTTGTAATTAATAATTTTTATAAACTCCAAGCACAATTAATTTCAATATACCAGCCTGTTCACTGAATAAAATCATTCATGCTTAAATATGGTTATATTTCTCCATTGCAAGAAAAGAAGGTAAATGGAACATGCAGTTGCTCCTTGTAGTGCTGTAACATTCAATTTAGTAACACTCTCCTCTAGATGAAAAGAGTATTTTATCACGAAGCCAATGACTGTGCAACATCTTGACTAATATTCAAAATTTACAAGGTAATTTAGGATTCCCAGAATATAATCAAGATACATCATTTACAAATTATACAAGGTAGAAAATTAAAATGATTAATCAACAGCCCCTTTTCATACATGACAGCTGGGAGGTGCAGATCTTACTTACATGGAATGTATTCTTCCAAAATATGGTTTTCAGCAAACCATGAGGGGGCTTGGATCAAGCACCTGAACAGCAAAGATGCTGAATTCACACTGCCTGTTCCCCAGGAACATCACCCTGAGCTCAGCACTATCCAGTTTCCTGGAACTGAACTGTGGAAAGTGCTACTTTAACTGGAGGTTGCAAAATATATTTCAGCAAATTGCTCTGTTTGATCCAAACCGATAAAAACAATAAAAAAAAACAAAGATAATAATATTTTTTAAATTAATAATAGGCTTTAATTCCAGATTTAAAATTTAAAGCAAGAGAAGAAAATTTATCTATGAAATGCTGTCTTGAGTAGCAAAAAATAACATTCTGTTTGGGGGGCACTTCTTTTGATTAAGAGTCTGCTACAACTGTGATAAATTCAAATTGTTTTATGTGAACCAAGCAGCTATGTTTTGGGGAAAAAAGTTGAGATGAAAATCCTGACCAGCTTTAGTCCTCCGTATTTATGTTTGTTTAGCAAGAGGTATCTTCAGCATTAACACAGTATAAGCAGAGGGATAGGTGAAAAAGGGATCTGAAAAAAGGATGGGTGAAAAATCTGCCAATATCCTGAGGTTTTCCTTCAGCACAGCATTATGTTGGCATAAAGAGGCTATTCACTGAGTGCCCTTGTGGGATTGTTGTTGTAGGACTCTTATTGCAGACTTGCACAGATGCTTCTCTTTCTCCATGGACAGCAAGTGGAAACACGTGGATCTAAAAGTCACAAAAGGGTCCTGACACCACTGGATTTCATGCAAACTTTCCTAAAAGATTCAGGGCAGTATTTTTTAAAAATTATCAGTAATTCTGATTGTTTTTACAAGTAAAACTTGTGAAAATATTGAGGTATTGGAGTGATGGATATCCCAAGAGCAGCAGAAATTAATGGACAGATGAATAAGGAAAGTGAAGGAAGGAAGTCTTTCCTGGCAACAGTTTATGGAATAGTGCTTACAAAAAGTGCATATTTTCATTTTTGTTAGTCCTGGCAAAAAAATGACTAATGGAAGCTTTCAGTATGAAAAATATGCCTACATTTTGGAGAATTCACTGGAATCTGTAGTGTTGGGGTTGTGAAGGACCCCTGCATCTGCAATTGGGGGACATATATCCAAAATCTAAAATACCAGAAGAACTGACTTCACTACCAGCCTCTGCTAATGCTGCACCCTTTGAAAAAGAAATATTGAAAAAGTAAATTAAACAAACAAACAAAAACAAAACAAAACAAAAAACCAAAAACCCCCCTATCCTAACAAAACCAAACCTAAAAGAAACTACAGGTAAACCTCTTCATGCCTTTTAAGATGAAAGAGTGCTTAAATGTAATGCCTTGTAGTGAAAACACTTGGTTTTACAAAAAACCTCAGCTTTTAGCCTATGAAACAATGCTAGTCTATACAAGGACTGACAAATGAGTGTCCTTCTTCAGCTTAATTCTTTTCCCTTAATTCTTTTTTACATCCTAAGCTTCTCTGAATATCCAACCTGCAACTAATCTTGATCTTAAATTTGGTGGCAAGCCTGTCCCTGGGCACAGGGCAGTGACAGTGACAAAGTGGTGATCAGAATGATGGTTTGCCTTCTGTAGGAATGAAGGAAATTACCAGCCAAAGGAATCAGCACAAGAAGCTGTAGAGAAGACAGATCAGGCTCTCATTTCTGTATCATTAAAGATCGAAGGAAAGAACTCAAATGTCAACAACTTTACAAGTACATGCTTAATGCTCTGAGCAGCCAGGAAAATGGGAGCAAGTCAGGCTAGGACAGCATGCAGGGAACATCACATTACCAGGATCCTGTATTTTACTTCTGCAGGTCACCTTAAAGCTATGTAGTGTCGAGGATTTAAAGCCCTTAAGGAGATTAAGAGTTCAAGAGCTGTGAACAAACAAATTTAGGCTACTAAAATCACAATTCTAAATTTCAAAATGCGCATGAGATGATTATGAGTTTGAGTTAGTGATTTTTAATTATTTGGTGCAAGTCTTGCATATTCATAAGTCTGCCTGGAGAAACACACACTGCATTCTGATGAAGAATGCCATTACCTCTCACTCTCAACACATCCTCAGCATAGCACAAGACAAGGTTTCAGGGGCAGGACATGACACTGCAGCAGACTCACAGTTTCAAATATCCACAGGAACACAGGGGACTGATCCTTCCCACAGCCTCAGTTCTGACCACATGTGGCACCTTCTGCTGCCCAGTCTGCTTCACCTCTGTCCTCCCCAGGGCTGGTAGGCTTTCATCTGCCCCAGTTCCTCATACCCAGCATGGCATGGGGAATGGCTGGAGCCAAACCAAGCTTCTGCTTCCCCACCTCTGCCAAATGTCAGAGCTGGGGCATCCAAGGCTCCCAGGAGAGGGGTGAGGGAGGGAGGAGGTGTGAGCTGTAGCACAGGGATCCCACACTCAGGAGGAAGTTGGAAGGCATTTAGGCTTCCATGCCCAGGAGAACCAGAAGGTGAAGCCCCCCATGGCTGGATCCCGACTTTCCCCAGACAGCTCAGAGTGGTGGAGAGCACACACCTAGAGAGGAAGGACACACCTTCCACACAGGTATCTCTGTCAGATAGTCTGGTTGTGTCCTTTCACCTTTCCTTCTTAGTGGCAGTATCATAAAACATTTAGGTGATAACTTTCAGCACTGCTTGGATCAACATAACTAATTTATTAATAACATTTATCATCAATCTGAAGCAATGTTCACCCAACCCCCCTCAACCAGTTCCATTTTATTAATGCATAATATTGAGGTATTATGAAAAAATACTCTTGAAATCTGAAAATTGGCAATATTTTACTGCCATCTTAGTCAAAAACTGAGGACTCATTTCTGGCATGACTCTACTAAAGCATTTTTTCCAATATTTTGAAGTGCAAGGGTCTGAAACACTACTGTCTGTCTGAGAGAACAATTGTGTCTCCCTAATGTGAGTAGCCTACTTCTCAATTAGCCTGTAAAAATAAACCTGCCTTTCCAGACATTAGTCACCAGACTCTCAGATGTTTTGCTTGCAACTAGAAATGGATTCATTAAAAAACCAGAAGTAGCTGATATCAAACAGGGATTCTGTTGAAGGGCAGTATTTTTATGAAAAATGTATAAACTGATATGTACAAGAAAGGAAGGCAGCAGAGGGCTGTGCATGTGTAACCAGGGTCACTGTTTGAATCAGGAGGAGTATTTGAAGGCACACACAGAATTCCCTATGCTCTACTGCTGCTGCCACAAAATAGTAAAGAACTAGACTGGCTTATCTGGCTTATCTATGTGTTTGTACAAAGCAAATGAGACATACTTCAGTCTTAAATAATCCATTTACCTTCTCATAAAATTTTACTGGAGCAGAAAAAAAAAAAAACCCTTGCAGCATGACCTACTAGCAATATGCATATCACCTTGCTATAAATATGCAGTGTCTCAGATAATGAAGCCCTAACCATTTAAAGGTTTTTCAAATGAAAATCAGTGAAAAATTAAGCTTAAATTTCATTTTGAAAGCTACAAGTATTCATCATAAGAAAATAATACAAGTACATGGTACCAGTATCATCTTTCTGTCAGATGCTAGTGAACACCTAAAGAAAGGGATATTCCTCTTTACTTCATCACATTCTCACTGTTATTGGCAGTGAACAACTTTTCACTCTTGTGAAGCTGGAAAGAGCATCTAATAGATGTTGGTAAAAGCCAACCAGAAAGCAATAAACACTTATGAATTTGTCTACTCCAATTTTTAGCATATTGACAGATTTTGGCCTCGCAACATCCTTTGACAAAACATCTCTGTCCCATCCCTGAATTGTGCTGTATAAAAAGAGAAATACCTTTGTGCCTGGTCATAGTGATTTTCACATTCATGTGCCCTGAGGACAAATAATCAAACCATTCCTTCATCATTTCCCCTAAGTCATACATGACTTCAGAGCTACCTCTTTAACTATCCCTACCATAGGAAAAAAACTGCTATCAGCAAATCCTGGAATTTCTCAGAAATAAAATCAATAAGGAGATGCAATAGCCACTCTAGGCTAGTAATGTAATGGTCAACAGTGTAAGAGGTCATTAGTAGATCTAAACAAAGTTTGGGCATTTGATATCTAGAGTTGTCTAAGAGATCAACTGCTGATGCTGCTGCTGTTCCTGTATTGTAACTTCAGACCAAGGCAATTTGGAGTGTATGGGGCAGACCAGCCACAGCCTTTTATATCCTCTCTTCTGAAAGCAGGCTAGGAGATCTGACAGCCTTACTGGTACTACTGAGGAATGATTTCTAGCATCACTCACCTCCTCTTCCACTCAAGGATATCTGGGCAATTAATGTGCTTTTCAGAAGAGGAAGGATTAGTATGTTTGTGGAAGGAAACACTGTCACTTTGCTAATCTTGGGCAAAGCAGATACAGTGGCTGTCATGCTCAGGACACAAAACATCTCTATGGTCATAAAGCAGTCTTATGCTCAAAGCAGCTTGCACATCCTTTGAGGTGTTCTGTGGCAGCAATGAGCTAAATATACCAAGCTTTGAGCAATTCTGTTGAGCAAAACTCCTATGAATTGCATGGTGGCAACAGCAACATGGAAAGGTGTTGGATTCACATTCTCTGAACCTGAGAGAAGCAGTGAGAGAAGCAGAGAAGAGAATGATCAAAACAATTCCTATCAGCAGAGGACAGGCCAGGAGAGCACCATCCTCCCAGGCTTCCTGAAGGACACAGCTGAGCCATTGCTCCTGGTGAGCAGGCCATCCAAATAACTCCACTGTCCCCAGTGAGCAAGCAGCTCTTGATTTCTCTTTGTCTGAGGAGCACTGGGATGGAGGTGTCCCAAAGGAGCTTTATCCTAAAATCAAATCCTGCTCAAAGCTCTGAGCCAGTGATAGCAAACACTGGCAAAACTTCCCTGGCTTGCTTTAGCAGTTGTAACACACTAACAGAGCAACAGCTACCCATAAACACACTGAAGTCTCTGGTCCCAAGAGCTGTAGTTTCCTCCAGTATTACCACTAGGAGGGCTGGTTTTTTTCATGGAATTCTGTAGAGCCCTGACATTGAGCAATTTCAAAATTGTTGGGAGAACCAGCGCACATGAAAACCATGCTTAATTTAGGGTAACTAAATCAGATTTGGTATGGCAGACAAAGCAGTTTTTATTGCAAAACATAACTAGCTATGTCAGGTGCATATACATTATATAGGTGTACTCACACATGACAAAATGTGTATAACATCTAGCTGGGAGAAAACACGTTTTGGTAAACCCAAAAATGCAGACCTAAATTTTAACAGAATGAGTGTTAGATGAGATCCCTGGGTACAGAAGGGCTAAATACATATTTTTAGTGTGAGACTAAGTTCATACTTTTCAAGCAACCACTGTGTAATAAGACATCTTCTAAAATATTTGCATTTAGCCACACTTGATACCTATTCCTGCCCTTGTGATGTCTTGAGTATCACAAACAACTTATAATTAGGCTCCTGAAGATATTATTTCTAACTTTTTTTTTAAGAAATGTATTATTTTGCCTAAGATTTGACTCTGCTAGGTTCTCTGAGAAACTAAAATTTAAAATACACATATATTGTTATCTGCACCATGTAGCCATTTTCACATGGCAGTATGTTAGCCCATAAACTATCAAATTCAATTTATAAGTAGAATTTTAAGGTAATCTTTCTGTTTAAAGTATGTAGTTCATTGCAACGACTACATTTATTACAAAATTTTACAACAAGGAATTTCTATTTGTGTCTAATTTTCAATTTACACACTAAAAAATACAACTGGAAAGAAATCAAAGGCCTTTGTAAGTTGATTATATGTCAGCCAATGTGAGGCTTTGTTACTTTATAAGAGACTGAAATGAGATTGTCTAGACATTGCCTTCCCTATTTTTTCCAATCTCAGCAGAAAAAAATGAGAAAAAAAGAATATGAAAAACTGGTTAGACTTCCATTTTTAATATCACAGGATGGTGTAAGTCACACAGTAAAATGTCCTGTAGACACAAAGGCATGAAAATGATGGATTTTCTTTAAGATACACAAGACTTAAAATTCTCTCACTACAGCATTCAGCTGCTTTACAAGGTTACAGCCATGCCCAATCCTGATCTGGTTTAGTGACAGCAGAGCTTCATTCTATTGATGTAATTCAAAATGGTAACACTTGTTTCTGAACTTATACAGGAAGCAGCTCTGAGCTAATTCTGGGGTCTGTAAGGATGTTCAGTGCACTGTCCACACAGAGATAGGAAAATTGGGAAGAATGCAGAGGTCATTTAATTAATTGGCATCCCATATGCCCACCCTCCAGTATGGAATGGTCCTCATTACCAGGGCTGTGCTTTGTTTCATTTTAAATGGTCCCAGGGATGGGATTTAGTGCTCTATCAGCTATCCCCCTGTGAGGGAACCAGACCCCTGATTTGGATTATAGTCAGCAGCACTTAGAGAAGCCTCTGCTTCATTTCAGAGGATTAAAACTTGGTTTCAAAGATAATGAGAAAGAGCCCTTCAAAATGTTTCTCATACTGATGACTTGCATAGCAAAGCTGTAGAAGCCTGTATTTATTTGTCCTGGGATGGAACCATGGAGGCAGTAGGCAATTTGAAGGAAGCTCACAAGAAATGCAATGTACAAATTATTTTGAGGCAATCCTCTTATTTGTAAAAGAGAAACAGAGAAAACACTCTTCAGATCCCCTAATCCAGACAAACATAGTCACACAATATATTTTTTTCTTTTTTTGTCCTCTCTGCCCTTGTTTCAGACTATGAATTCTCTTTGTAATGTCAGGGAGAAATTTAATTTCTCCCCAAAAGGTCATGGAACTGGTGGTTCTGGTAAGGAACAGGAGGTAAAAATCTCTTCACAGGGTGAACTCTGAAATTTGGTCTGTCAGAGTCATCCAAGGTTGGGAGAAAGACTCCTGTCCCTTGCTACCCTGCCCATTTTATTTAAATATACCAGCTCTTCAGCCTCCTACCACCTTCTGCCACCATTTTCAGCACCCAAGCCCTTGGAGATGTGAATTTCACCTCTTTTCTTTATAACCACAGTGTGTCAGATGATCTCTCCTTGTGCAATTCACTTGGACCCTTAATTATTGCGACAACTATTGCTATTTAGAGAGCTCTTTCATCTTCAAAGCATGTCCCAAACATCAATTAACCCATATATAGATTAATTATTGTGACAATTCATTTGCTATATATTCAGCAATTCACTGGAGTTCACTTCAATGGAAAACAAACTAGTAGCTATTAAAGTCACTGGAATGAGTTCACTTGACTCCAACAGATATGGGATCAAGCTCATTTCTTGAGTCTATTTCTCTCTCCTAAGTCTTGACTGAAACATGGTATTTTCTTCCCCAACATCTTCAGCTGCTGTATCAAGAATACAACTAAGGAACAGCAGGAGGAAAAAAAGGAATCTGTAAGCTGAGATCACACACACATAGAATTAATCAGTTTTGGTTTAGGGGTCATATTAAATCTTATACTCCACCTGCATAGAGTTTATGAAGATTGATCAGGTCAGTCCTTGACACACTCGGACAAGTCAGGGTTCCAAACACACTGCTACAATTAGTGAATTCAGGAGGCACTCATATCATAACCAATTCCAGGGTAACCCAAACAGGGAGAGTGGCTGCAGCAAATTCCCCACAGTCACTGTAAAACTCAGGAAATAGGCTCCTAAAGTTTTTAATAATCATTGTAGTGCCTGTGGTAGCAATTCTCTCTCTCATGTGGAGAAAGCAAGGGGAATATGAAAGAAAAAGGAAAAGAAACATGTACTTGAAATGAAGGTTTGATGGTATTTATGCAAGAAGGTCTCAAGCACTGCCTTTCACAGTGTGTTATTCAATTTTAAAATAACTCTCAAAATAATGCAACATTCTCTCTGAAGACTGTATTAAGACTCCTATGCTGATGAAGCAGTATGCTTTAAACAAATATTTCTCTTAGTTTATTAAATATGCACCACATCCTAATATTTAAACCTATTTTTTTTTTCTTTTCAGCACCAAGAAGGAACTTTTTACTATCCAAAATTATCAGCTGCACACTTAGCTCTAGAAGAACTTCACTGAAAATTCACAACATGATAACATCCTTGAAGTGGCTAATAAATAAGTATTATTCGGTCTATAAAGAAAGAGTGGTATTCTCCAAGAGTGAGGCAATTATTCTACAGATTCCAGGAAAATGCTTTGACTTAATGAAAAGGAAACAACTTTCTGAAAAAGAAATTTGAAGGTATCTTTTGATTCATACTAAAGGCATGTAAAGGTTGAGTCCACCTTCTTTATTTTTTAACATTTTCTACAAGAAGGACTGCATTTGCAAACACCTCTTCAATAACAGGAGGGTAGGCAAGCAAGGAATGATTGGCTCCACTGGCATTAATTTGGTGAGTAAATTGAAGGGAAAATGTAGAACTGCTTAGTTAATCAAGTATGACTGAAATCACACAATCAAGAAAACAACCAGCAAATCTAGCCTGTGCTGTAATTTGTTCTTGGTGCCACTCTCTTTCTACATGGAATTGAAAGCCCAAAGAAAACAGCAACAAGAAATGAGTCTTCTCTTAAGGAACAGTGTAAAATCCTTCAGTTCATGCCTTTCTAATCATCATTTGACACTGCTTGAATTGCCTTTTAAGCCACATGCTTTTTAAAAATCCTGCAGAAATTATTGCTGTTGACCACAAACTGTATCTTTCCCTACTAGTGCTTCAAACACTCTGACAGCTAAACTGTGAAATAATAAAAGCACTAATGGATATGTCTGACTGTATTATTCCTTGTATTTTAAGCTTTATTTGGTCTCCTTCAGAGGTTCTGCTCAGTTACTTTCACTAGTGGCTTTCAGAGATGCTGAGGGTTTATTTTACAGTTTATAATACACCTATATAAGCAGAGCGGTAGTCAAGTATTAAAGGTCACTGAAAACTTATTGATCTAGAGAAAAAACAGCAAAAATTCAGTGAATATAAAAATATTCACTGCTATTCACTTTTCCTTAGCTCATAATGGAGCAGAAAATCTATAAGATACAATTTCTTCCCCTAATGATCCATCATTTTGCATGAAAGAGTCAACACTTTTAAGAAATCAGAAGGAACCAGAAGGTTACAACTCTCTGAAGAATACCCAGCATTCCACCCCCAAAAATGCAATAGCAGACACTGGGGAAGTGATTGTTGTATTAAGAACAAATTCTCATGTAATGATTTTAATTAATAAAATTAAAATCAAGTGATTATCTATTTGCATCCAGAACAATGTCAGGATTTTTTTTTGTAAGCTGGGGAGCTTCTTCTATTAATATTGTAATGAGGTTCACATTATATAATAGTATTAACAAGGCTGAAACAGCACTGCATAGATTACTAATTTAAGCAAAGTGCAGGTCTCTCAAGAAGACCTTGTTAACAATGATCTACCAAAAAAAAAAAAAAAAGTAGAAAATTCATGGTCTAGGAAAATTCACATTGGAAAGTGACTTATTTATCAAGATCTTAATATGGAAATAACTTGAAAATAACCTTTAAAGTCCTGAGTGCACCTTGCTAGGACTAAGAGCATCATAGGTACACTGGGGCTTGCAAGCACACGGAAATAGACTTCTCTGCAGAAACTCCAACACTGCCTGTGCTAAGACACAGCTACTCCAACAAATCAGATGGACAGAGCCAAGGGAGTCAACTGGACATAAAAGAAAATAGAGAAGAATGGCAGAACCAATTTTAACCTCATCAGAAGTGCACAGAAAGAGGCAACCTTCCCATGGCTGCCAAAAAGAAAGAAGCAGTACTGTCTGGGGGCTTCAGGCTGCAAAGAGCCATTGATACACACAGAGAGGCCTCATAGCCCAGTGCATGGAGCAGCCCTGGCAACCGTGGCTGCGCGTCCCACTCACAGCTGCACCGATTTCACCGTGATCAGCACCTGTAATCTGGGTCACGCAGGGATGGAGCAGTAAACAAGCTGACAGCAAGGATATAATTGCAACAGACAGATTTTTTTGAAAGGTAGAAAAATATCTAATGGACATGCTTCCTTTGAAAATTTCCCCTCTGTAGGTGGAAGATGGAAAGGGCTTTCTATACAGATTTGACATGTGCTTCCTACTCTTCTAGCAGCTTATCAGTTCACCTCAGAAACATTTTTATTCCTGATTTTTTTTTCCTCAGTTCCTACTTTTCCTTGTGAACAGAGCTTTTTTTGAGGAGGTTCTCCATACAACCTCAGCAGGGGATAGAATTATTGTATGTCATATGCCCTGTTTGGCCCATGCCTACCAAGCACCTTGTTAGGAGTTTATTTCCCAAGTATTATAGCACCTAATGCCAAAATAAAAAGAGATTATTTTTCTGCATACCTTCCCAGGACTTCTCTAGAGAAAGAAGAACCCTGCAACTATTAGAATTGGTGGGCAGTATGTGATCCCTGCCAGAAGGTAGCCACAATACAATCTTGTATTTCAGATAAACCATTGATGGCAACATAACTCACGTGCTGAAACCAGATTTGAATGCCAAAGTTTCACAATTTACAGGACTTTCAGCTAAACAGACTAGGATAAACCTGCCCTCAGAAGGAGTACATTCCTCACTCAGATTTGTCAGTAGTCACTTTTGTGATTTTTGTGATTTGGAAACCTTTACATATCAGAAAAGCTATGCACTACTTTTGGATCTAAGAGGCATTTTGTTCACTTCAATGCATACACTAATTGTCTGTCCTGTTAGCATTAAAAGAAGGGATGACTGGCACTGAAGCATGACCAGACTTCTTGGATGGTTTCACTGTCTGGGAAGAAAGGCTCAGTAGGTTCATAAATCTAATATATACTTTTCATAATAAAACCTAGAGCAGCAATAATTGTAATAAAGTTTTACAAGATGTCCTGAGAGGAATAAAATGTTCATTATGCTCTGAACCAGAGCTAAATAAAGCAAAATTAGTTTTTTGTTTAAAAGCCCAAAAGGAATTAAAATTAACAGACTTTCAAAGAGTGATAGCAAAAGACTTTTGGCAGACCCTAACTATTGGTTGCTTTGATTTTAGTGACCTTGCTCATCTTATCTTTCTAAACAGACATTTTAAACCAGAAAGTTTCAAATGCTCAGCCAGTATAAAGTCTGCTTTGTGTGCAAGACTTATGAGGAGCAAACTTCCTGTAAGTTGAACGAGTTTCTGTGAGTTGTTTTAGGGTACTTTTCCCATGTTAATCCTCACTCCCCATTACAAAAATCTGACCACTAAGCTCAGTAGCCATGTGAATTCAGCGGCAGAGATGAAAGGCCAGGACTTCAGGCAGCCTACAGAGGTAAACCAAAGGTAGGCACAATTGCAAGGTGTCTGCAGCTGAGAATTTCCACAAGCTGGCAGCTCCCTCCGAGCCCTTCTGGTGCCTCTTTAAGCCTTAACTCCGATTATGCTTTCAGAGTATGTTAAAAACTAACAGCAGGAAGAGACACAAAACTACCCAGCCTTGTGCAATTACTGCTCACAGTGATCAAACAATCTTGGCAAGAAGCTGGTGCTCAGCAAGGCAGCTGGAATACACTAAATCTCCCCCACGTTAAATAAGGCACAGGGAACTCTTCCAACGCTTAGCAGTGACATATTGCTGTATTCTTTATGAAGTGAAACAAAAGCAACTGAAGTCAAAATTTCCAAAATATGGTAATGCAAAGAATGGAATGCTTAGTCAATCAGAGTAAATCAAAGTATAAACATTCATACAGTGCTATACCAGTCACAGATACTTCATCTCTCTAATTCTTATCATTTTCACTCTTCTGTCCTAGCTGCCATCCAATTCCTAGGTTATAGACCATCTAGAAAAGAAGCAAATAATTATCTGACAAGTATTATATGCTATCTCTCAAATACAAGTGATTTGGGTGGCTGCTCTACCATAACAGTCTTATCTTACACTCACCAAAAATTATAAAAGGCCTGAATTTGAAATAAGTATCAAGCTTTTTTGTTATTTTACAGCCATAATTAGTTTTTAAACATTCCTGTGCTCATGAATGATCTGATGCACATCTTAGTACTTTTAGCTTTTCTGCAAATGGCTGAACTGTAGCCTCAGGCAAATACTCAGTTACCTAAAGCAAGGCTGCAAACATTTGCATACACAAACGAAAGCCATGAAAAATTCTCCCAAAAAGAGGGAAAAAAAGACTGTCTTGAAAATTCTCAGTAGATTCATAAGACCTGTCTTGTTCTGGTTTTCTTCTTCAGCTATTCTTTCACTGACTTTCCCTGTATCTTCTCTACAGGCAGTCCTAAGGGATTACTCTTGTTCCTCTTCACTTCTCCCATTTCAGCCTGTCCTTTGGCAGCTTGTCTGCAAACAATTTTGGCTACTGTCTCTGCTCATAGCTCAAAAGACCACCTTTATTCCCAGACCCATCTTCTTCTGCCCACACTGAAATCTGAGCCTTTCTTATACCTTCTCACCTCAATTTCAGAGATAAGAGCATTTTTCTCCCTGCGGAACCTCATTTCTCTACCCTTATGGACTTGCCACTTGTTCTCACATCCTAGACTTCATATTTTGTTTGTTTCTCTTCCTAGGTTTTCTCACCTAAGTGATTTAAAGATCACATGTACACAATGTGATGAAGGCAGTGCCGTGCTAATTCTGCTTTTCATTTCAGTAGCAGAAATCTGATCCATCTCTTGACTCAAATTAATATGTTGTTCCATAATAACAGGACTAATTTTGTGAATCCAAGCATTCATAAGTCAGCTTTTTTACCCTTTCCACACAACTGTGTGGAAGATGTGCACTGTAACATATCCTCACCAGCATTTTATTTTTTCCATCTGCACAGTACAACTTGCAGTAAGTAAGGAGTGAAAAATGACAAGACCCATTCTCCAGGGTTTTGCAGCTATAATGATGAAAGAAGAAATGTTTGCAAGGACAAAATAAAATTCTATTAAGTAATTTGATACAGTAAGAAAAAAAATAGTCATACTTTCGGGTCCAATATCCTTCCATCAGGTCTAAAAGTCTGAATAGACACTGTGCACCAGTGCTCTTTGTTTGATGTTTTTAAATTTAGCATTAGCCTTAAACCTGGTCAGAAGATAAAAACAATTGGATAAAGACTTGATTAAGGCTAAATTAGCCAAAAGAAGATGATTTTTTCTGCACAAAGCTCCAGGTTCCCAATTATCTGTCTTTCTGCTGACTAGTAACACTTCCATTATTATGGCACATGTCTTTTTGTGGCCATCCTATTCTTCAAGTATAACAAAAAATCTCCTATTACAGTGTTTCTTTTACAGAGGGCCTCCAGATATAGAAGTGAGGAAATAGTAGTTAAAACTGTGGTAGGGCTGCCTCCTCCCCTGAGTATACTTTCAGCAGTTAAATGATGTTGGATTTAAATTATCCAACTGATTGGGAAAAACAGCCCCATATTTTTTGAGGTTACTGTAAGAAATACAGAGCATAATCTACTGATTACAGTGGATTACCACTTCTCTGCATCCTTAATTTGATTATGGTAATCATAATGCAGCTGTGTGATCATCTTTTCCATCAAAGAAAAGGCAAGTGCAGAATAGCAATCTACTGTTGAAAAAGGGAGACCAACTTTTGTTTTCTATGAGTAAAACTATTAAAAAAGTAGGAATTACTTCTGACCTTTAGCCTGCGATCCTGGTCTCCACTGCACAGAGAATTTACAGACACTTTAAAGGTCTTCCATGCTGGATTTAAGTTATTCATCACAACCTGTAAGTGAAAAGAAGAAAGAGAACCCTTAACATTTCCACATCTCTCAGCAGAATGCTAACAAGAGCCACAATCCTCAATACAGTACATTCACCAGCAAGAGAAGAAAGCAGAGCTCAGCTGGAGTTTTCAGAACTACATCCAATGAGATATGAGCCCTTGAGGAACTGGCAGTTTCCAACACTCTTCCTCTGCAAAGCCCCTAAAAGGAGCAGGAGGGGGAAGTGGACCCATACACACCCACAGAGGATGCTACAGACATTGCTCCAGCACTGCCACGCCTCAGTGGGAGATAATTGACAAGGGAAAGGGTGCAGAACTGAACTGGAAGCAATGGAAGACATGCAGGACTGGGCAATGGGGAAGGGCAACATCAATTTACAGGTAAATTGTTTGCCTTGCTAGGAAAACTCTGTGGAATCCATAACAGGATTATAACCCCTAACACCTGCCACAGCTCCATCCTATAAACCTAAATGCTGTTTTTATAGACAGTGCCAGTCATTATCATGGAGCAGTAATGTCACTGGGTGATAAGAAACAAATGCAAAGCACCCAGACTACAATCCCTGAGAGGATGTGGGGAAGAAGGAACATAGTACTAAGGGGAAAATATCATACAGTCTGTAGCCTGGTTTTGGCTAAATCTAATATTTATATCTCCTGACCTTCCAACAGAATATCTGCCAGGTTAATTAGGTTTGGACCTTTGGCTTCATCTTCCTTTACTGCAAGTTGCATAAGTCAAGACCTGATACCCATTAGTTAATGACACTAGAGTGTAACACTAGGAAGTGTTTTTCAAGTGTGAGTGCACACCTACATTTAAAACCACTTCTCTTTGTGACATGGAAGCATAAACCATGCCTTCTGACAGCCCATCTGTGTCCTTGGAAAGTGAATTCAACTCTATTAATTCAACTCCTTACCTCAGTCCTGTGAACAAGTTGTTGGGTTGCATCATCGTTCACCCGAAAAATCTCCAGAAAAGGATCAGATTTGCTGAAAAAATCCTAAAATAAAATACAGGACAAGTTACACTTGAGGCTTCTATTTCTTTGAGCTTTTCAAGCACAATACACTGGGTTCTTCCCTGATTGCTAATGAAAAGGAAGAGAAGTTTTAGTGAGACCTCTTGGTGTTTCTCAGCAATACTTCATTCTTGTCCTTGTCTCACAAGGATTCCTGTGGTACTGTTGCTGTTCTCAGTTTGACTATTTAATCATGGCGCGCAAAACTGTAAAATGTCATTTTACAACCTCTTCCCTTCTTTCACCCAGCCCAGTTTCCTGAGTATTAGCTCTGTCATCCACCTAGCTCGTTTCTTTTTTCCTCCACTCCTGTTAGATCTTTTGACACCAGTTTTCTAATGCATTGCACTTTGAAGTATATTCCACACTGGAGTTGAATTTCACACTGTTCACCTACCCTCTCAAACCAGAAATTAATTGGCCAAGACATTGTGCTGCTACCAACTAACACAAGTACTGTCACAATGGATTAGAGGTGGTTAGAGAAGCAAGTCCTCTTCAGGGTGTGCTAACATGGTCCATGCTAAGATAACAATCAGTGCAATACAGGAAATAACTTGACATCTCTAGGCAAATCTGTGGCAGACACCAAGGTTCACATTCACACACTGCAGAACACCTTCTCCTAGTCTTGTATCCAGCTAACAACCCTGAACTTTCTTACACTGACCTAAATTAAGTTGCTTTTTATGGTGCTGCTTCAGTTTGGTCACAGGACCTTTTGTTTCAAGATCTCATTTATTCTGGACATGCTGGCTGGGAGGGAGAAGAGTAACTGGCTGCTAACCCAGGAGGGAAAAACCTTCAAATTTCTAACTGTGCTATGCTGAAAAAGTAGGGTTTAAAAGCACTTAGTCCATTTCCTATAGTTTCAAGTCCCTTCTTAATTTTCTTCTTCAAAAGAGCCACATGACTAACTTTGTGCATATAAATATTATTCTTCTGTATAGGACATATCTAAAACCACAGAACCCATGTCAATTTGGGGAAGTGAGAAAGTCTGTTCAGTGTCCAAGTGTTTCTATGATAGCATAAAAATTACTCTAATACATATAATTCTACTAATTTCTCCTTGCCAAATGTCCACCATACCTATTTTTTATTAGCTGCAAGACCATTGGTTTGGGAACAACTTTGGATAAGATGCTAGCCAAAGTCTAGCAAAAATTAAAATTATTTTTTAGGGCATTTTTACAATCCACAAATTCAAAACAAACAAAGAATTCAGGGCTTTGAAAAGGGACACCTGAATTTGAATGTCTGGAGAAGAAAATGAGTTCCTACAGACCACAAAGCCTTGAGCAAGGCTCAAGGAACCTAAATTCTTGTCATTCCCTAAAAATGACATAATTTTTTGTTGAGATTTTTGTTTTGTCATTGATCTGCTTCTTCACTTTCTAGAGAAAACTTAGGGGCCCATTCAATAGCTGAAGCACGGGAAGATTTATTTGTCAAATCCTTTTATGTGGACTAGGGAACAACAAAGCTATATGTTTGGCTATTTATTCCAGCTACATGGTCAACATGACATTTTATGTCAAACTCTGTAAAACCAGTGCAAAATTCAACCAAGTAACTCTAGAGTTTGCCCCAAGGCCCTGATGTAGATTCAGTATCTGGACACCACTCCAAGTTTGAAACTTCTAGGACATTGGGGGTCTTGGTGATCAAATTCTGCCAGATCACCAGTGTATAGCAAAGAGAACAAGCAGAGGGAGAGGGTGCTGGTTTAATCATGGTGACACAAAAATCCAGAGTGCATAGGGTTAAAAGAGACTGAGCTTCCTCTTCTCACACATAAGCCTTCTGATGGAAGCTGGGGAAAAGCCTAATGTTCAGAGTTTCTTTATCAAACACAAATTGATAAGTTATTTGAAAGAAAGTACCTCAAAATGATACATCCAAAGAATGCACCCTGGTGTGCAAAATAATTCAGAAAGGAAGCCAAGATTTCATTTAAGGCTCAAAATACAGCATCATTCTTAGGTGAGTATCATAAACTTACAACAGCACATCAGCACAAAGGAAATAATTTCTGGTTTTAACTACCAAGGTAATACCACATAAAAGGAAAGATTTTAATGGTGTGGTGGATTGTTTATATTGCTCCCCCTATAATGCAAAAACAAGACCTAAGCACTATCAGAATTGAGGTACGAACAAAAAAAATCTTTCTGTATTGGAAGTGCTTTGCAATAAGTAGAAAAGATAAGCTAAAGAAACATTTGCTTTCACAATTAACTTTTTTGGGCTGTTATGCTGAATCTAATAGCTTTGCATTATCCCCCAAGAATATCCTCTGAAAGAAGAATAGCTGCAATATATGGTGTTGTTTTAATAATATTTAAATGATTAATGCAATACATTTGCTGGTGGTACAATGCACATTGTTCTTTCAGTATGTGTAGCAGTTACACAGTAATAACACAAGTACATGGCCTAGACTTAAAAAATTTAGATATATCTGTTTCCAAGCACCTAGTATGACACATTTTTAGTAGATTCGTTTCAGAGCCCAACAATTTTTAAAAATCAGGATTGGAGATCAAGTCAAAGAGCCCTTAAAAAATGGCTGAGGCACCAAAAAGATTAAAATTTTGAATACTATCCACCAGGGCATTTGATGAGGGTTTTTTTGGTAGTAGTTTAATACCAGGGAACTATATAAAAAAGCAATATTAGCTCATATTTTGCAGATATTTGCTGGATAATCTTTCCCAAAGAATGGTAACTGCTTCTCTCAGAACAGGAGAAGCAGTTTGCCTGCCTCAGTGCTCATAATTTATTATAGCTATCATAAAAAAATGTAGCTGCTTGTTATAGTAATTGTGACACAGCTATTAATGCAATAAAACCTTTCCAAAAGTTATTGTTCCACAGTGAAGTGTTCTCAGTGGATCTCTTGAAACAAAGATGAGCCATTTGAGCTGACAGGGCTTCAATAAAACATGAAAAAGCAGTTATACCTTCCAAATAAGCACTGTAATAAAAAAAATGTAACCATTATTTCTGCTAAAGTCAGTTAACTAAAGGAAACTTTCATATCCATAATTTTCCAAATTTTTTACTGAATGTTTCAGCCACTCCAGTAGGAAAAAATTATTAGGCTCTAAAATTCTTGCAGTTTTATGTCAGGAGAGTAATAAACATGCAACAAACATATCCTACTTGCTAAATATTATCAACAAATTCTGTTTAATTTTCCAAAAATGTATTGTTCATATTTTTCCTTAGTATAGGAAATACCTACAGAGGCTTCCTCTGTTTTTCAGGAGATTCCAAAGCCAGTTTCAACCCTCAGTTTTTTTCTCTGACATTACATCTCTACTCAGGTCTTCACTTCTCTGAGTGGGGAGAGGCATGCAAAACCATGCTTAGAATTTTACAAAATTGGCTCTTCTCAATTCTCTGATGTTTATTTTTCTTTCTGTGATATCAGAGCACTTATTCTTTTTTACCAATGGCTGAATTGTGAAATTGAAGTAATTTCAAACCTTAAAAATAATTACCAATAGTGCCTTGCATCTAATGATGTCAAAGTTCAGGATAAGCTGCACACTTTTCTTATAGAGGAAGTAAATCAAGTTTCAGCCAGGTATTGAGCTACATCTTTAGCTGGAGGAAATTGAAAGAGTTCTTTCAATGCAATAGATTTCCAGAGATTTTCATCAGTCGAAGACAGGAGTTTGGATTCAGATTAGACATGGTGAGTCACTGCTTGACTTGCACACTGCATCATCCAAGAATTCTTTATTAGATGAAGCCCACCTTGACTGGACATGTTAAAATGGCAAGAGTGACAACACTGTTGCAATATTTCAGACTGATCCTTCTCACTTTATCCCCGTAAAGTGTTTCCATCACTCTCTAAAACTGTAGCTCAGACAACACTGACCTGGCTCAGAATTGCACTCTGGCAGTATCCTTTTAATTCAACATGAGCTAGAAGGAATCATAATATTTAAAGTATATTGCATTTTGCATTTGTGGAAAGCAGTAACTAAGTGGAGTCCTATTATGTTGCTTATGTCCTTTCCTTTTTCCTAGATGTGAGAGCATGTGGAACGGGAAGAAACTTTTGTACAAGTTTGGGAATTACCTCTAAAGATATCTGTCTAAAGAAAAGTTGTTGATTTTACATTTTGACACCTAAATAAATTATGCAACTCAAAACCACTCAGACTCCAGCAACTCTTAAAGAGGAAAGTAATTTATCTTTCAGATGAGAAGCAAATTCAGGTCCTGATCATTTATGATTGTTAATGACCCTGAGCATAGTAAAATTTTTTAGATTTAACAAAGTTTATTTTAAAGTTATATGCCAGTACTATTCATCTTTCAGTGTACTTTCTGCTTGCCTGAGATTTTCCAGTAGTTTCAAGTGAAAATATTTTTCATAAGTTACAACCCGATTTTGTTAACCTGATGTATCCAAAAGTACTCTCACTGATTTTATTTAAACTGCTCTCACATCAGATGTTTACAAGAACACACTTGGGGCCTCACCATCCTAAACCTTTTTATAGTTCTGCCATTTCCTTCTAATTAGAAGCACCTTCATATATAAGATGGGACTATATACCTCAAAGTATTCTCTGCCTGCTGTTACACTGAAATGACAGAGAGTGGTAGAAGCAGACATCAGGTTTTCTTGGGCTGTGAGTTGAGATGCTTACTATATGTAAATTGCTAAAAACAATAACAGATATTTTCAGAAAGAGGTATTCCTTAAAATGTTGAATAGTGTTTGAGACAGTGGGAAATTTTCTTCCTAGAGAAGGAAAAATTTTTAAACAAATAAGCATTCTTTTTCTCACATTCAATATACTTTTTGTTGAACAAAATGTGTATCATGACTGAGCTGTTATGGAGTTTTCTAGCTGTATTTTAGGAAACTTCAATGATAACATCATTGACTACTCACAGAAAGTTCACTTCTCTAAACACTTCTGATCTGTGGCATTTTACATAATTAAATTGTCTTGGTTGTAGTGTAATTAACTTGTCTTGATTTTAATTAGATTTCCTTGAGGTTTTTTTTTTAATTACTTGCAACCCGAGGAAAGCCTCATTGTGAACATCCCTCTGAAAACCCTGATGTGTTTAATAACACAGGGTAAAAAAATATCTGCCATGGAAAATCTCATCAAATTATATTTGCAGGCATTCTTATATCTTTCAGAAAGGTTAATATCGAGCAGCTTACCTTGTCATCCAATTTCCGTGCGCTGAATGAAAGTTCAACGTAGTCATCGTTGCCAGACAATTCCTCAGCGATCACCTAAATGGAAAGCTGCATTTGAGTTGTGCATGGTGTAATGGAAGGGGAGAACTATGCCATTTTTCAGTGTGTGAAGACTGCAGACCCCATTTAGGAAACTGAAGTGTGGAACAAGTTAATGTGTTTCTCTTTGCTGTCAGGAAGGACATCACCTAGGTCAGCCCACAAACCTGATTCATGCAACTGTGCCTTGCCAATCACCTGCCAATGGAAAGGCACCCACATCCACCAGGGATCCCTTTTCTCTGAGTGCTCCTCCTCAGAGTGGAAAACAGAGAATTCCACAATCCCCCAGTGTCCAAGGGGACAAAAATGCTCTACAAGGGTTGTATTACTTGGGTCTGAAGCCCAATTATTTTTATGCCACTTCAGCATCATTTGGCAAGATAAATGATAAAAGGAGAAGTCACCTGGCATTAGCTGCCATGAAAGACACATTTACAGCAGGAGAGCTCCCCTGATACAGCTTTTTCGCAATAGCCACATTGGCAAAACAATTTACCATAGATGGAGTCAGAAGCAAGTAATCCTGAAATAATGTAGTGTGATTCTTTAAGATGGTGTAGGCTATATCAATAATGATGCCAGTCACTGGGCTGTGCAATGTTATAAAAAAACCAACAGAACCAACTAAACCAGTTTCCTAAGTAAGTCATTAAAATGACTCAGGGGAGAGAAGGCACAAACCAAACTTGGCATAGTTCACAGAAAAATATTCTTTGAAACAAACCACATTATATTCTGATTTGACAGCCTTAAAACTTTTCCCCCATTGTAAATGTTCTCCCCATGGATTAAATCTTCCAAAATAACTTATTTCCTGGGTGCTTCATGTTCATGACCACACACATGGCAGCCATGCCAGCTTCCCAGATTAGCTCTGGCTGTTTCCACCACTTGAAGTCCTTGAGGAGCTGCTGGGAAAACCCAAAAATTTGCCAAACTGGCTTGGCAGCAGCTACTGACTGCACCCCAAAACATCAACCATCAGAGGTGCATATGGGGTGCCATATGCATCTTGTGAACCTATGTCAGAAAGGGCAGCTGCTGCCAGAGGCAAGAGACACAAAGGAAGGAGAGGTAGGAGGCCTGCAACACCACCCTAAAGAAGATCCAGGAGGAGGCATGGAGAAGGCCATGCTGTGGGGACACAGCTGGAGATTCACTCGGATGGAGGTACCTCTGTGCACACCCTCAGGTAAGACCCATCCTGGAGCAGAGATGCCCCTGAAGGGTGTGTGTAAGTCCAGAGCAGAACTAAGAAAATGAGAGAAAAAAAACTCTAAGAGCAGCAAAAAGAATCACTATTTTCTGATCCTAACCTGTGTCACACGGAACCTCATCAAGGGGACTGAGCACAACATGAAGTGAAGGCAAAGGGAGTGAAGACTATGAAGGAGGCAGGAGAGGTGTCAGAACTGAAGTTGAGTACAGGAGAGGGGCAGGAAAAGTATTTTCCCTAGGAGGTTTTTTGGGTTTTTTTTAATATATATTTGTTCCTCAGTAGTTAAAAGTTTACTTTGATTGGCAGTTCATTAAATTAAGTAAAATTCCCTGAGTTGAGACTATTCTGCCTGTGACACCTCTGCCTGTGTCTCTCCAAGCAAAATACTCACATGCAGCCACCCAGGGGCACAGATGCTTAACTGGGCATTAAAGTACCATCACACAGGCACATTTGTGGTGTGTCACCTCCTCCAGGCAAACATCAGCTTGCTGATGAAATTTGACCCATGGAGTCTGACACATAGCTCTTCCACATAATTTGATGGTTTACAAGATGTGGTTAAGCTGTGTGTGACCAACAGTGCTCTGGGATTTGAACACCAAATTTCATAAAGTATTTTTAACTGAAAATAATGAACCTGCTGTGTAAAGGTTTACAGACTTCCAGCTGGAGAAACAGAACAATGTTCTGTTTGCTTCCCACAGCCATATTATAAGATTGTGACATTACACAGTCAAAAGGCTAATAAAATTCCAGCAAAACTTGCTAAGATAGGAACTTTCAAAATACTATGAAAAACTCATAATTCACTACACTGAATGAGTTAGCAAACTAGTATTTCTAACTTCCATGCTTGACAGACACCTGGTATGTCCCCAGGTCCAGAAATAATGAACATTAATCAGTTTTTAATTATTCTGTTGAGACAAAAAAACTTTTCACAGACTTTTTTTTGGTCTGGGTTCAGTTTTCTCCCATTCAAGTCAAGTTGCTCTTTAGAAATGCTGGACAGGAGCCAAAGTACGTAAATAAGGTCCATATTTCACGGTTATAATCCAGTGTGAGGCCAGCAGGGACTATTAACTCATTTTCTCTCATCTTCTGTTGATTCACAGTGATTTAATTTTTGCCAGAACACTCCCCTAACAAGCCTAATAATTTTAGTTGTACTACAACATTTGTGTTTTCACAACTTTGTGTTCCTCAAAGAAGAACAGAAGGGAGGTCCAGAGCACCACAGGGATGGGTGAGATGAAGTATGCCCAGATCATCCCAGCAGGCAAACCTGCCTATTTAGGGAACAAAACTCTCTCCTGGTCCTATTCAGCCAGATGAGTGGGGAACTCCTTTCCAACCCCAGACCAAAACCAAGTTTAGTGTATGCATTTAAGCAAATCAATTCCCAGCCAAGCACCGAGGAAAACATCTAAGAAATCAAACTCCCTGGGCTCTCAAAAAACTACCTCAGAGTCTGCTGTCTCTTTTGCAGCTGAAGGCAGAAAAAAAAATCCAAACAATCAAGCCAGAAGAAAACCATCTGGCAAATCACACATTAAGGAAAAAAGTCCTTCTCAATCTCATGGGGCAACAGAGCAGATACTCCCAAAGCAGAGTATTTTATTATAGCCTTAATGCAGAACTGCAAAAGTCACAAGCCTGCCAGGTTCAGTGCAGACAAGACTGATCTCCCAAGCAAACCAGCACAGAGAAAGATGAAAGAGAGGTAATACATTGATTTCAAATTTCAAGATACACATGGGGCTTTGATAATCCAGTCCTTAGTTGCATTACAACACATCTAAAACTAATCTCATCAACCTTTTTTTTTTCCTTGAGAACCTGGAAAAAGCCTAAGGGAAAAGAAAGATGAGGTTCCTTTTTGTGTCAAAGCAGGTAAAAGTTAATTTCTGAAGTTTCTACTCATTCAACTAAAACTATTCAAGCAGCAGAAGTTACTTGCTGTCATCCAAGTGCCCTAAAATTAGTTAAGAGTAAGTGTTATGGCTTTTTTACAAATCATACATTATTTGCTGCTTATTCCTTAAAACAAGCATTTTTCAGGAACAGTGTAATAAACCATTAAAATACATTTCTCAGTCAAGGGTTGTTCTGGTGGTTTAGCAGGATGTTTTTAGAGAGAATTAGTCACTTTAGATATTTCTAAATAACAGGAAAACAAAAGCATGCTTAAGACTCACTTACTGTTATAGATGACTTTCCTGCTGTGTTGCCATGTTTGAGTAAGGACTTGGAGAGCTTCCTCTGAGAAACAATCTGCAGGAAAACAAAAACAAGGGAAAAATAATTAGAATCTGTAGTAAATACATGGTTTATTGTGATTTCAGTTTTATGTTGCTTTCTTTTTCTTTCTTCCTTTTGTATCAAAGTACTTTCTCAATCCATGATCAGAGTTAACACAGTAAGACCAGAACCAACAAGAAAGGTCCCCAGGAAGCCTGCACAGGATGCAAAGGAAGGACAAAAAAGCATTTGGGGTCAAGCAGAATGGGGAGAACACAATTCACTGCATTGAACAGAATAATGAGAAACACATAGATTTTCCTCAGGTATTGCAGTGATGGTGACAGAGGACAGAAGCAAGGTTTAACTGGACTGAAAAGATAATAAGAAGGAACTGTAAACAGCAAATCTATCAGACACCTCCAAAACTCAACTCATTAATTTTTATTGGAAACTGAAGTCCATTTGCAAGGAGAAAGAATTAATTTTATCTCAACGTGTCAGCAACTCTAAATTCAGAGCAGAAGTAAGCAAGCTGTCCCACATTTCAGTTCCAAAATTTCTCCTTTTCTTACCACATACCAGACCTCCCCTAGCACTCAGCATTAGAAATGAACTTGGTCATTTACCAAATTGTAAATATACTACCAATAAATGGCATCAGAGGGACAATGACAAAAGCTTTTATTTGCCATATCAATAATAATGAGCATTCCATCACAATTTTGAAACATTTAAAACCAGACCAGTAAAAGTATTAGAAAAGGAAGAAACCTTACAATAATGCAGAACTGCTAAGCTACAGTGATGCTCCAGTGTGTTTGTCACCAGTAAAGTTAATGCTATATTAATTTATTTATTTATTAAGTGGAAACTTCAAAATGTAGACAGATGTAAAGGTAATTCAAAACCACTGCTTAGAAGTAACAGCGTTATTTGTAATCTGAAAAAAAACAAAAACTGTAGTACAGTTGTGCTGTGCAGATACTGAGCAAAAGATTGTGTCCTAAGAAAAACCCTAACCTCTAGAATGTGGCTTTTATCCTAGAAGCAGTCCTTTCCACCTTCCACATCCAACAGTATTTGGATAACTTCATCCAAACAGCTGATCTAAATGATCCACAAATAGACAACTTTGGCAAAAATGCCAAAATATTAGTTGCAAAAGAAAGGCAGTAACCAAGTGAAAAGGAGAGTTCCAGACTCTTCATATCTGTCCTGGGCATCATTGAAACTTCAGCAATAAACCACAACAGTAGGTAATGGCCAGAGCTGAAATGCTCTGAGTAATGCAAAGTTGCAGCCAGCCAAAAAATGTGCTGTGAGATTGGAGTGAATAGGATGCACATTTTAGCCTAACATCAACAAGTTTGTCCTGCCCATTAATTTGCTGAATTGAACAGAGAACCAAAGCTGCACCTCAGATTATCCTCAGCTACAACTGTAATAGAAGCAGCAAGACAGAAGCAAGTTTTAAACAGGCTTTAAATGTGAGACAGGAGAATCACGAAATGACAGGACAGCACATCTGGAATCACTGTGACCAGCTTTGTTCCTATTGCAGCTATACCTGACAGGGGTATGTCTAATCAGTTCTATAAGAACTTAAAGTGAAACACTCTCCTCTGGAAATTTATTGTATTAAATAAATTAAATATATTATGTAAATATATTTTCCTAACAGTTAATCTGATTCTCTGCAGTTTAACTCCGTTATTTCTATTGAATGCACCATGAATAGGTAAAACAATCCTTATCCCTTTTTCAGGCAATCCTTGTATCTGAAGACTATTATCAACTCCCTACAGTCTTCTTTACTTCATAACCTGAGTTTGTCCTATCTTTCCTTCTTGACCACATTTCCTAGCTCTCAAACTGTTCTCTGTACTCTCTGATGAGCCTTCATGGACTGGCTCAAAAACACTCTTAAAATAATGCTCAAAATTGGGCATAATAGCCCTGGTTCTTCCCATGAGAAGTAAGAAGAGCTTCTCATTGCCAGGCTGATACACTCCAGAATTACATTTGCCTTATTTTAAGAACACCATGATACCGTTAACTAATGTTCATAATAGGACCATTTCAGATTGCCAGCTGCAGTTTTGCAGCTGACTATTACTTAAATGAATAATTTAGCACTCCCTTTTGGACTGCCTTCCATAACACTGTCTCTTGCCAACATCTCATTCAATTTTCCAAACTAACTTTTGGATTTCAACTCTAGTGTTGGTCAGTGGCAACAACAGACAGGACTACAAGTAAGATGACAATATTACTAGCAGCTCTTTTTCTTCCCTAGAATCTTAGAAATACTGTTTGTGGTGACCTTTCAAGTCATCCATACATTTATCTCCTTGCCAGCTAAATAGGTTCAAGCACAAATCACTGCACTCTTGTGAACTGGGAGGTGCAATTCAAAAAATATTGTTTGAGATTCTCAGATAAGAGGTAATACAGAAATATTACAGAGTGTTCTTAATATATAATTAAACCATGGGGTCTGTAGCAGCCAGACAATGAATTATGGCAGCTGAGGAGCAGAGCCCATTTATCTCCATGGCCAAAGATGCTCAGGCAACTTTGTAAAATACATTAAGTTAAGAAACCTTTTTGTGTGGTGGTGTTCACAGGGGTCTCAGGAAAAGGGAAGAGACGAGGATCTGACTCCATGTATCAAAAGGCTAGATTTATTATTTTATGATATATATTATATTAAAACTATACTAAAAGAATAGAAGAAAGGATTTCATCAGAAGGCTTGCAAGCAAAAGAAAAAGAATGGAATGATAACAAAAGCTCGTGACTCTGACAGTCCAAGCTAGCTGACTGTGATTGGCCATAATTAGAAAAAAACAGCATGGACCAATCAAAGATGCACCTGTTGCTGTTGCATTCCCCAGCAGCAGATAATCATTGCTTACATTTTGTTCCTGAGGCCTCTCAGCTTCTCAGGAGAAAAAAATCCTAAGAAAAGTATTTTTCATAAAATGTGTCTGTGACAGTTTTCAGACTTACATATACACAGCCATGGTATGAGATAGAACTTGGGTGGGAACCTGTCCTAGAGAGAAACAGCAGGACTTCTCCCCCTGAGCTAGCCAAACTTTTCCAACTCCCTTTGCTGCTTTCTGAAGGGTCACAGCTTTCAGGAGGCATTGCACAGCTCAGGAGCTCCTGTGCAGGTGGCAGATAGACAGCTCAAAGTTCCAGAAAGGATAATTTATTCTGACATGCTCATTAGTAGGCTGCATTAATGACACTCACTCTCTAAGCCAGAAGCGTGGTTCTGACACAGTAAGCACTCTGCATATGTAAATATGTGTATTTGGGTGCAAGTGTTTACCAGTTGTTAATTAAGTGGCCACTAAAACCAATCCTCCATCTGGCAACAATGTGCCAACATCGTTGCTTCAAATTGTAATTGTAATTGCAATAATCATAAAGGAGTCTGTTTTCCATAGCAGTAATTTGACTCTTTTGTTCATGCACTGTACAAAACGGGTCTCACTGGTTTAAAGAACCACTTCTGTGGAACCTGCCATTAATTACCTATCATATTTTTGTTAATGTCTCAATGGTAATCTTCTTCTGAACATTATTATACAAAACATTTGCTGACCTGATTTTCAGACAGCAAGTCCTAAACAATGATAACTTGAGGGACTAGCAAGCATTAGTCTTAGTTCAGAGTTACAGAGGCAGCTGAGCTGGCAAAATGTCTTACAAGAAGGTAATTAACCAGAGGTCTTCTATTTGTCAGGAGTCTTTGGCTTGACTCCGACTTCAAAACCTCGCAATTTAAAACTTTTGATTCAGGGAAAATAAAGGGTTTTTCCAAAACTGATGTAAAGGAGTGCAGAAAGTAAATATCTCTCTTCCTTCTAGAATATAAATAATAGAACGCAGTTCAGCCCTAGAAAACCTTGTTGCAATTCGAGAACATGTATTTTCACAACATTTTATTAGAAACATGACCTACCAGTCAGCAAATGGATGTAGAAAACAGTCCTTGTTCAAGCTGGAATAGAGTTAATTTTCTTAGTAGCTGGAACAGTGCTGTGTTTCAGATTTAGTATGAGAATAATGTTTACACACTGATGTTGTGATTGTTGCTAAGTAATGCTTACTCCATATCAAGGATTTTCAGTTTTCCATGTTCTGCCAGAGAGGAGGTGCACAAAAAGTCAGCAGGGAAGATAGCCAAGATGGCTGACCTGAACTAGCCAAAAGATATTTCATACCATAGACTGCCATGGTCAGGATAAAAATGGGGGAGAGTTGGCTCAGAGCTGCTGATTGCTGCTAAGGGATGGGCTGGGCATCAGTCAGCAGGTGGTGACTGTACTATGCATCACCTCTTTCTCTTGGGTTTAAAATTTTATTTTGTTTCAATTGTTTAACTGTTTTTATCTCAAGACATGAAGTTAACCTTTTCTTTCTGATTCTCCTCCCCACTGTGGCAGGCCCAGGTGTTAGCAAGCAGTTGCATGGTGCTTTAGTTGCCAGCTAGGGTTAAACAACAACAATCCTTTTTAGTGCTCAGTGTGGGGGGCTCATATCTTAGAGGTATAAAAGATGAGACACTTAGAGAAGTGAAGTCAAGTTCCTTTTCAGGTACATACAAACTATTACCCAGTTGTGGCCTAAGAGCACCACATGTTCAGTAAAATCATCATATTAATATTTGCACTAGGTGGAAATAAGAATATAAAAGCCACTGCTCTGTTTCTGAGAGAGAGCTTATGCACATGGAGTTACTCCTATTAATCAGATAAGCAATCATCTCAACAGAACATCATGTCAGCTAGATTTCTCAAGTGATAAGGGATGTCAGCCCTGTGGTAAGATGGAAGCAAGAAATTCCCTTGAAGATGATCTTGATTTTCCTTATTACAGACAAGCCCTTACAGGTTAAGGACAGATGCTCAACATTGTTGTAGAGAAATCTGGACCTACATCTCCATTTGATCCTATTTCCAATTTAAAATAGCTAAAATAGGCTTTGCACCTTTTTTTTTCTTCATTATTTTAAAAGTATGAACAGATGCAAGTCTCTAGATAAAAGCACCAAGGCGCTGACACCAGCTGTGTACCGAGCACTGCTCAGCAATCACTCAGAGACAAGGACTCTGATGAAGGTTTCCTCTCTCCTGTGCCTGAGTCGTGACTAATCAGCACTGTGTAAGATGAGCTGTGAAATATAATGACTTGTTTTACCTGGCTTGTTTAAGAAACTTTTAAAATGTCTTTCTCTAGGTGGTCCTTTTTTAACCAAATATAGGGATAACTTTCAATAATATCATGCAGAATTCCCTATGCTCATAAATTGAGACAACAACAAGTTTTCAATATAGCTTTTCAACCAAGTTATTTGGACTGTCCTCTTCTGCACATTGGACTTTCTTACATGAACCCCAAATTTAGCAATTTACACAGAAAGATTAAGCACAAATTTCCCTCAATCATAACAGTGTACAACTTGAAGAAGTCTTTGTATCTCTTTCCTGCTAGCAGAGAAAGCCAGAGAAAGAACTTTTATTTCCTAGCACCTCTGTGTTAGCTCTTCTCCCAGATGTCTTATTCCTGCTATATGTACTTTCATAGTTGTTCAGTTTTCTTCTAGCCAGCCTAACTCTTTTCAGGACTGCAAAAAGAGCACCTAGTCACAGTTTATTAGCATTCTTCCCTTTATCCAAATGCCTTTGTCACAGACTGAATCTTCATGATCAAATATATTTAAGTGCAGAGCCATTGGTGGTAAACACACTTCAAGCCTGGAGAAGCAATTTCCCACGAAACAGCAGTGCTACATACAGAAACACAGTATTTCTCTAACAACATCCTCTAGAACCATGTTGATACTTTTCCTTTCAAGAAAGGAAAAGTAGCAATCATACTTTCAAAAAATCATCTCAAATCTTGCACCAGCCCTCATGCTGTGGCTTAACCCCAGCCAGCACCCAAGCCCCACACAGTCACTGCTTTACTCCACTCCAGTGAGATTCAAGAGAGAATCAGAAGAGTAAAAGTGATAAAACCCCTGGGTTGAGACAATAGGTAACTATTAAAACTAGCAACTGCTATCTTGTCAAGTTTGAGTGGGAATTTTAACATATACAATCAAACTAACTTAACTGTATTCACAAAATCCTTTTAATCCTCAATGCACAGCAAAAAAAGGATCCTGTGGGACATAACAGATAACAAACTTTTAACATATCAAAAGTATTTGCCAGTTATGCTACAGGCTTACTTAAGCTCTTCCCTTCTAGTATAAAAGTACAACCTTTAAAGCACCTTCTTCACTGCTAAAAAGTCTCCCGAAGGAAGGACAGAAATACTTAAATGATATTGCTGTAAGTGGAATGATGCAACCAGAGTGGCTAGACAAACAACTGAAGATTTAACACTTGTAAAATATATTCTGAAGCTTGTAAATTTAAATATTAGTCCATTCAAATCAGATACTGTAAGTTTCTAAACACCCAAAAATATAATGTCAGACCTTAATGGCATTTCACCTGTGTAGGTGAATCATGAATGACCAATTTTAAGGACAGGCAACAGAAGGATCTCTGCTTCACAGTGCAAAAACTCTCTCCTTCTTCACACATTCCTCTTCAGCCGGGTTTGTGTTAAACCAAGGTTTATACAAGTCTGATGTGCTTGTGTTTATCTTGCCATCTATCCCCCAGCTGTTTTTGAGCCCACCAATAGTTCTCATGAACAGAGTTGCAGATGCACCAAGCACACTGCATTTCAACAACAAGGAGAGACCAGACTTTATATAAATGTCAGAGACTGTATTCCACTCTCATTGAAAAAAAAGTTTTGGGGAATTGGTCACAGATACTGAGAAATCCCTTCAAGTGATCAAGCTCAGATGCATAAGTCCACAGAGAAGAAAGTTTCATTCTAACTGCTCACAAAATTCTTGTTCCTTCATAGATCCAGTTTTAGTGCTATAATCATCCTTTCTGTACATATGATTCTTTCTGTACCATGCTCATCACTCTTCAAGATTTCTTTTGTTTGCTATAGTATTGTTCAGCTCAGAGTCTATTTACAGCTGAATTATACCTCTCCCTGTCTTTGTTAAAGATCTGTACCTGAAAATAGTCAATCAAAACAGAACACAGAAAAAGAGATATGCCTATCACAAGAGGCATAATGTTATTACAGGAAATATCTTATCAATAGCTTAAAAGGTCTTTGAATTTAATTAGTGTGTAGAGTAGAAGCCCTTTTAGAACTAGTCACAATAATATCTCATTATAATAGCAAACTAAATTCAAATTACTCTTCTAAAGACTGCTACAGTAATTCATACAAAAAGATAAAGCATGTGAAAACAAAGCAGTACAAACTGTACACGAAATTCTATTAACTATGGCAAGATTCATCTAGAAAATCTTACAGCCTCAAAGATCATGCTGCAATGGTAAACCAAGAGTTTCCTGGGGATAACGGAGGTTCTGAAAGGGTTAGGCAAAGTTAGGGAGAGTGTTACATTCATTGTTTGGTTCTGCTCTGAGTCAGCGCTGGTAGAAAATGACATTCACATCTAATAAAGTACATTATTCATCCCACTAATGAATTGAGCAACTTCATTTGGAAGGAACCAAAGGCCAAGTATTTAAAGGTACCTAGATACCTAAGGAGGCCCACAGACATCTAATGAGATTTAGGAATTTAAATACCTTGAAAAAAGGTGGTCATATGTCTTTTGCACCACAGAAGCAGTCAACAGTCTATTAAACAAATATTCTCATGCAAACTGTTTCAGTTTAATTAATTCAGGTGCAATCATGACTCTTTTAGCCTTTCTCTAATTCAAGAGCATAGGGATTTGCAATGGCTGAAATTGAACTAATAATCAGTCAGCTTTTTCAAGTGCATAATCTGCTAATGGCATATATTATAAAAAACACATGAGAAACAATTATATTCATTACTGAGAAGAAAGATTTTTCAATCCAATTTGTACACAAATATGTGTATGGGTAATATTAAATATCAGAATATACCTTCAAAATGTTCTTGACATGAAAAGATTTACATCTCTGCAGCTTTCTTCTGCCACTTGTTGAGCAAATAAGGGAGTAGCAATATTTTAACAGTTCTAGAAATTGAAAAAAACTAAACAAGGGATAAAATACCAAATTTGAAAATAACAAAGGCCAGCCACAGTAAGTAATGGAAGTAAAGCCACAAAGGCTATTCCCATAAAATATGTCACAGAGAATAACCCAACCCACAGAGCTGGGGTGGTTCACAGCATTTAAGAAATCAAAATTTCACTGGTTCCCATAATTTAATGATGTTGCATGCACAGCTGAGCAGTAATTGAGAATGTCTTGGCAATGTTTGTTTACTTCTCACCAGAAAATGGTTATTCATTGAAATAGTTGTTGTGAGCTCTTAAAAAACAGACTAAAATTTCTAGGCCACCCACCTGATAATTACTGTGTGGTTAAGAAATTAACTTTGTTTATTAGAATGTTTGAGCCCTTACGTACTTTATGATGCAATTTTATTGTTCTATAAAATTTATGGAATATAA
The DNA here is from genome assembly GCF_022539315.1 of Serinus canaria. Lineage (NCBI taxonomy): Eukaryota > Metazoa > Chordata > Aves > Passeriformes > Fringillidae > Serinus > Serinus canaria. The sequence continues at coordinate 43,382,455 of NC_066315.1, forward strand.
ATCTGAATTATTCCAATAAGAGAGCTTTAGAAGCTCATGACAAATGAAGGCACTAACAAATAAACAGAACAAGACTTGGATTTGGGGTTTTGCTGTCCGTTTTAGGTTCATTTTCAACAGCAGCCCACACAGGTTTGTGCTGTGCATTGGCACCTGGAAAGGAGTGGATAACACACCAGGGTTTGGTGACTGCTGGGCAGGGCAGGCGCAGCATCAGCACTGTCTCTCAGCATCATCAAGGAGCTGAACGTGGGCAAGGTCCTGGGAGGCCAGCTCACCCAAAAAAACCCAAATTCCATACTATGCACCCCAGCCAAGGTCAAATCACCACACAATCCCAGTTGAAAACCATGAAAAATCACACTGTTAAATTTCTGACTGTGCTTTTCCATCTAATATTTTTTCCCTGTTGCTTTTTCACATGTACATAAAACCCTGACCCATTAAACAAAACTCAGTCTATCTACTGACACTCCAAACAATTACAGATTTTGTGAGCAACCAAAAAGCAACAGAAGTACAAAACCCTCAGGTACTAGGTGAGGACTGAGTTGGAAATTATTAGTCTCAGTGAGAGGAGGGCCTCAACACTTTACCTAGGCACAGGGAAGTGGAAAGAGAAAAATGAAGAGGAAAGAAGGAAGAATCTATTCTCCAAAGTTACAGACATCTGTAAAACCATGACAAGGCACAAACTGATTCACAGTGTCTAAAGCACCTGCAAGAAAGCAAGAGGTCACCTCTATAGAGTGGTACCCCAAGATGGCAATTAAAAAATGAAATGGCTTGTGATTTCACTGCTTATCACTACAAAGCTGTAGCTGTGTGCCTTTGCTTGCCAGTGCCTAAGCAAAGAACAGCAACTATTTAGAGTGAATCAAAGAGTTAGAAGATTAGTGGGCAGATGCACAGCCTGATGGAGCACCCCAAGCCATCTCTACTGGAGCAGAAAGCACAATGCCAAACCACTGCTCTTCCCCAACACTCCCACTCCAAACAATGAGAGCTGTCATTTTCAGCAGCAGCTCAAGAAGGCTGATAATATTGCCTTCCTCTCTAAGCAAGACCAGCTAAAACTAAGCCATACCTGCTCTGGTTATTTTTACTTTGTAAATTCAGGCTTTCTTTTGCCACTCCTATATGCTATTAAAAGTAATTGCATATAGGAGTGAGGGTTCACTATGCCTCTGCTCATGCACAGGAAGCCACTACTGTGAGGGTGCCAAGCACTGGGACAAAGCCCAGAGATGCTGTGACAACTCCCTCCTTGGAGACATTCAAGAGTGGACTAGAGAAGCCCCTGAGCAATCTGCTCTAATCTGTTTTGAGCAGCAGATTGAACTGGAGACCTCAGGGATCACTCCTCACTTAAATTACTTTATGATATGAACAGGAAGAGCACACACTCTCAAATGTCTATCACACTTCCTTGTGTGGTACTTCAAGTAAACTCCACTAAGGATTTGCTCCAGAGACACCACCCAGAGCAAAGCATCCAGTCTTGGGTCTCCAGAGGAGGGCCATGAAGAGGGGTCAGAGGGGTGGAAGATCTCTCCTTGGGGAGACAGGCTGAGACAGCTGAGGTTGTTCAGCCTGGAGAGGAGAAGGTTCTTGGGAGAGCCAACAGCACCTTCCTCTACCTAAAGGGCACCACAAGAGAGCTGCAGAGGGACTATTTACAAGGGTGTGGAGTGACAGGACAAGGGCTGATGTCTTTAAACTGAAAGAGGGTAGATTTAGACTAGATGTTAGGATGTAATTTCACTATGAGGGTAGTGAGGCACTAAACAGGTTGCCCAGAGATTGCTGGAAGTGTTCAAAGCCAGGCTGGATGAGGCTTGGAGCAACCTGGTCTAGTAGAAGGTGTCCCTGCCCGTGGAATTGGAGTTGGAATTAGATGGTCTTTAAGGACCCTTCCAACCAAACCCTGCTGGGATTCTATGAATCTAATTTCTCAAATATGCTCCCAATTAAGAATAATCTTTATGAGGTTACAAGCAAAACATGGTACAGTTTCCTTGATTAAATACCTCCCATATGACTGCAAAACTTAATTGTTAAGCCCTGGTATTATTAGATATTAGCTTTATGCATTTAATTTTAAATGAAATAAAAAATTTAAAATAATAACATATTTTTAAAAATTATAGATTTTATTTATGCACCTTAGCCTACCATTTAAAATGTCACTTTATTAAAACAGTACAACACAAACAACTGCTTGGAGAATGGTACATTCTCTTGATGTGAAGTTCCTTGAAAAACTCTGTTATATAAACTATGTGCAATTGCATTGCAGACCATTTTTTAAGACTATGATGCTAACTGAGATGAATTTGTTTGCACTTTCAACTTTCCCACCTTCTCTAATATTTTAGGGTTTGTTGGATCTGGTTGTCATTCTGACTGTGGAGAACATACTTGTTAACATTCTGCCAATCTGCACATTAGCAGGACACTCAAGAAGCTGGGAAACTGGAATGTAGAAAGAGCCTTTCTCAGTACCAGGAACAGACTTTTAGTTCTTAAAAACATATCAAAATATCCCTCCTAATTACCTCACGCTAAGCCTGCTCCTGTCAAACCCTTCAAGAGATAATCTGCTATTGTTTTGTCTCGAAGGGAAACTTTTGAGTGTGATGGACAAAACAAATAGCTTTGAGGAAATGTTTCTATTTAGCTTGAAGTTTATGTAATTACACTCATCAGGTACCTACCCACAACTAGTTGTTCTACAATGCTAAAATGTTGTGGCATAAGAAATTCCTGTTGATGAATCTGCTCTTCACATCCAGGTATGACTGACTGCATGCCAGGATTTTGCTAACCACAGTATTTTACCAGTAGAGGCACAGAATTGACTTGTCCTGGCAAGACCAGTATAAATAAATCTTGCAGAAAATCCAGTGGGATGTCTCTAGACATGATATGGCTCAGATCTAACAGCCTACAAGTCACTGCCCTCATCACTCTCATGGAACACAAACTTATTAGAGCATTTGGAAGAAGATTATTGAAACCTTCCAAAGGAATGCATTTTTTCAGCATCCAGAACCCCAAATTTGTGATAAACCTGTACCTATTTGGTAGGCTACATGAAAGACTGAGATCAGAATAAAGATAAAATTCACTCTCGGTCAGCTTACTGTATAACCATGCTATTGTCTTTCCCAGCATTTATTGTTCATGCTAATTTTGATTTTGATAGAAGAATTACATGACTTGGGTAAACATGCAGGTTTGCCACACATCTAAGTGATGATCTACAAACAGGTACAGGTAGCACTGAATCTTAGAGATCAACTATTACCTAGAAGAGAGCAATAGAAGTTGGCACTTGCCACTTCTATGAGGGGGGTGGGATTTCTAGGCATCAGTCTTTTGAGACTTTCTAGATTTCTAGACTATGCCTAGAAATCTACAGCCTTCCTGGATGTCTCAGTAAGACCTACTTACACTGGGAAAGTGAGTTGGGAGGCAGACACTCACTCTCACAAAAATTCTTTTTTATTCAGGCATTAAAATGACGTAGACAACAAATTAATGCCAAATTGTCTCAAGAAAAGCCATGGGTCTACTATCAGCATTAAAAGAATGCTGTAATTACACCATACAGCTAATCAAGGGTGTAAGCTCCATGTGTACAGCCTGTGCTGTAGGATTGTCAACTCTGGAGTCTTCATAAAGGCTTAACTTGGATGACAATTCCAGTGCTACTGTTCTGGAATTTCCTAAATCAGTTTTAAATTCTATAAAGGCAAAAAACTAGAAAAGGGGAGGAAAGAGCACCACCAAAAAAAGACTAAATATGAGATCAGAGTCCTCTAACCTACATTACTGTGAACAGAATTCAGTTATTTTTTCTTGGTTACCATTGAAATTACGCTGCAAACAACCCAGATGTGTGCTATTTATAGCCATCAAATCATTATAAAGACATTTATGCTACAGGCAGCAGCAGTGACATTTTTCCCCCCCTTCTTTTTCTAGCCAATTAAGCAAGAAGAACATTATAATAACATTTTGCTTTGTTCCCCATTCCCCTTGGTGTTATAGGATAGCTTATTTTCATTGATCAAAATCACAAGAATTCTGTCAAAAAGAACAGTGCACTGTAAATACCCTAAATACCAACATCTTTATTTTAGCTTTCAATTTAGTAAATGCATATATTTCATATTATTTCTCTTGCAGAGAGGACTTTTCCTCATCCAGCATGTTAGGCCTAATAGCTGTGGGAAGAAAATCAAAGTGATTCCTGTGTGATGGGGATGAGTGAGGAGCAACAAAAGGTGAGAAAACAGGGAACCAAAGCTCTGCAGCATTTTCCATGACACACTGTCCTGTTCATAATACAAACTTATGTGGAAGCAGTGCAAAGGAAAATCCAAAGAAAGGCACTTCCTGCTCTTGGCACACAGCATAGAGGACAAATTTACACTCAGCTTAGTGAAATTTGGCATTGCCATTATGGACAGAGCAGAAATCTGGGCTATGAAACCCTGCAAAAAACTCTGGTAGTCTGAAATAAACAGCTATGCCTGGAACACTGCAGTGTGCCACCAGTCAGCAGTATGGGAATTCACCACAGAGGTGGCTATGATGATATCTAGATATTGATCTTGTGGGTAGGACTCATCACCCTTAAATTTAGTAATCAGAAAAGTTAAGTATCTCCCCTAAGCCAGCTGTCTAGACTCTCTTGACAACAGATGAGGAAGGACAGGTATCTCCTGAAGACAATTTATCCTAATCTAGGATAGGTGTCTCAGGCAGAGTGAATCAATGGTTGGAACTGTCTGTTTCTCTCCATTGAACTAAAGATAAAAATCAGAAGAGTAACTCAGTCTAGACACCTAACTTTTGGATGACTGAGAGTCAGGGAGATGAATCCAACCTTATCTCTCTATTTGCCACATCACCAGGCACTACCCTATGTGAATAAAGTATATTTCTAAGTGTTTCTTGGACTTTGAACTTGCTTTAAATCCCATGCAATGCTAGGAACAATAACTTTATCCAAAATCAGTCTATTTTCCAATGCCCAATGAGCATGGGCTTTCAGTGTCCAAGGCCAATCACTCATCTTCCATTTTCTATAAGCATTGGCTGACTTCAAGCTGCACTACAGCAGTAAAACAAACCAGCAGAAGTTCTCAATTATCCCATTCCAAGCACCAATTAAGAATTTTGCCAAAAATCTCAACCATCAGTCACTCAACAAAGAACACATTTCACATTTATACAGAAAACGAGCAACAAGGGGAACTGGCCCTTACTTGTCCGAGTGTGCACTCCATGCCACCGAGGAAATCTGCTTCCTTCAGCCCGTTGTGATTGCTGCTAATGTCATGGACCTCAAACCGCAATCGCTGCACCTCTTCAAAATAGAAGTCCACCGTGAACAGCTTGGAGAAGACGGGATTTATACAGGTCCGGATCACTTCTGTCCTGTCAACCTGCCACATCAAAAAAAGGTCACATGAGCGGCTCCTCTTTCTACCAGCGATGGACAGCCACGAGCTCCTCAAACACACTTTGCTCACTGTCCTGCATTGCCACGCAAATTGTATTCTGTTTGCCATCTGTATGGCAGTTGTCTTCTGTTCAGTGGGCAGTTTTCCTTATCTCTTCCATAAACCAATCCTTCCTCTGCGGGGGTGGGGGGGGGACGGACATCTGCTGATAACAGGCTATTGAATGTCACTCCATGACTGATAAGAACTACAGCATCCCATTGGGAGATGCTCTGCCCAGAGGGAGGAGCCAAGCATTCCTATCCAGATATAATCTGGAGCTTCTGGAACACCAGCGTGGCTTCTCCACTGGATTTCCCAGAGGTACAGCTGCCTCTTCCACTGGTTCTTCAGAGGAAGACTACACCCTTCTACAGGATCCCTGCTCCAACAGAACCACACCTGACACTCCAGGAGCACTGCAGCCACAGTTCCAATTGCACTGCTACCAACACCCTGACCAATACAACTGAGGGTGCCAGGTTGTATTCTGACTCTGTCAGTGTAGTTTTGGTTGTTTATTTTATCTTTTTATTTTCTTCTCTAATAAAGAAAGAAAGCATATTATTCATGCTCCTGTATTTTTGCCTGAGAACCCCTTAGTTTCAAATTTATAACAATTTGGAGGGAGGGGGTTTACATTTTTCCATTTCAGGGAGGGCTGCTGCATTCCTTAGCAGACACCTGTCTTTCCAAACTAAGACACTCATTTACTAGGACTGACAGCTGGGACTCTGGCCATGGACAGTCCTGTTTGTACTGTCAGCAGCAGCTACCCTTTCTGTGCTGGGCTGACCACAAACACAAGACCACCTTCCCTTGTCTCTCCCTTCCAGCAAGTCTTTGGGAGAATAACTGGGAAATAAACTATAGAATAACTACAGAATTTATATCTTCAGCAGTACCCATCCATCACTACAAAAGAGCAGCAGAGTGATACCATTTCATCAAACTAAATGGAAAAGAGTGTAACACCACCAGTAATTACTAATTTCAGATAATTTGCATGATTAAGGAGTGCAGAACTGGATCCAAAGCAACAGCTTTTCTTTAAAATACATAAATTTTTCCATCCTGTTAAGTTGCATCACAAGAATCTGATGGGTTATACACTGTTTATTCCTACCTCTGAGTCTTAAAACTTCTAAAGAAACATCATTAAATCTATATTTCTATTTCTTAAAAAAATTGCTCATAGATTACTTTCTGGTTCTCTTAAGATGTAGTACTTGGGCTTCCTATTTTTGATATAGGCATTTGTTATTTTTCATTGTGATGCATCATTGGTGACAACATAAGCAATGAAGCAATTTCCTTTTTTCCACTCTCTTTGCCCTGGCACAGAAAAAAACTTAATAATTCTGTAAGATTAAAGGAACTGATCCTGAAATGAAGTAGTACTTGGGCACATCAGTGACTAGATAGGAGTGGCTGGTATGCCATGGAACAGACAAATTAAATTGCTCAGAGGAAGAGTGATGAGATCCTTTGTCTGATTCCTGATCAGGAACATCTGTTGTGCAAAAAATGACAGCCGCTCGCTTCCCTTTTCAGAGTTTATAATGCATTAGCCTTTCTAGTAGTTATCGGCAAGGACACAAAGAGTCAAGCAAATCAAAAGCAGGTTAAAAAATGAACAGTTCCTGGTAGAACAGATTTATTTTAGTGCTCATCAAAGGTGTCAGATTGACAGCTCTGACAGCCGAAATCCTTTAGCTAATCATCAAACAGATGCTACCACTCTTGGAATAGATGCAAACCAGGGTTACCATTGCTGCCTCCTCACACAGCTGTGTCAATGTGCTCTGACTATGCCAGGATGAGACCATCACAAAGAGGAAAGCAGCCTTACTTGCATAATCATTCTTAATAAATTTGCATAGACTACCTGAAAATTATGGGTTTGACATCAGTCATGCAGAGAATAATAAGAATAATATAAGGTGAGCCAGGATACCAGCCACCTTCATTCAGATGCTGGTCTATCTCAACATTGTTTTGTTATCTCCACTACCAATCAGTATGATTCCAAATCACTATTACTGCTACCAGTAAAGGAAAAATATTTCTTATGTTGGGTAACAATGACTAATCAGTTCACTGAGACATTCCTGAGACCTCTTTTAAGTGAAAAGTGATCTGATTCAGTTCAGAACAGTGGTCTTCTCATGAACTAGTGCTTCAGCAGACCAAATAATCAAAACAATTAAATGAATGGTTTTCAATGTTTTTCATAGTCACAGCAATCTCCTAAACTCATTCCTTGTGTAAAAACTGTTAACTCAATGGCATCATTTTAATTGCATCCTTGGTCCAGCAGATCTCAGGCAGTAACTTAAGTTTCTGTTATTGTTTCAGCTTATCTCTTCCTTTCTGCTGAAAAGGGCTCTCCACTGTGAAATACATTAAGATTTACACTTGCACTCAACACAGGTTAAATATGTGGCTGCTCAAGGGAGTAAAGTGCCTGAAAATGGAGGCACAGGTCTTCACACAGGGACATTAAGAATTTCAGTCTCACACTGAGATGAGACATTGTTTGCTTTTTCCAGCCTGTGATTGACTGACAGCCTTCCCTTGACAGACACCGTACTGAAATACAGCCATTTTACTGAATTTCCCCAGCCTTCCCACATTATTGAGATGATACATCAAGCCAGCATGTCAGGGCAGGGGATTACATGAGAAAAATCTGTATGAAAGAAGCAATGCCAACAGCTCCACAAGCAATACAAAATTCTTTGTGCCTCCCTCAGCCATCAGCTGTAGCATTAACCCCTATTAGTCTACCTTGCCCCCAGCCTGCTTTGTCAGCATATTTCACTGTTACCCTACTCCTTGGCCAGACAGTTGGGAAGTGCCCTCAGCATGGGAAGCCCAGCTCCAATCCCTGGCTTTGATTACTGTGCAGCAGGGCTGAGCACTGAGAACCAGCTGCAGTGACTCGTGGTGAAGAAGCTCTGGCAAACAGAACAGCTCAAAAGATTCCCCAACTCTCATGGAACACCCTGGTTAGGAGATGCTGCAAAAACACATGGTATAATGTCCACTTGATTCCTGTCACTTTTTAAATGCTGTTCTTTCTTCGGTATTCTTGCTCTTGTATTGAATCATAAAGCCTTAACACTCTCCGTTAGAAATGCTGGATGAGCATGAAACCTTAATGAAAAGTGGTGGAAATACTATTGCCAAGTGCAGTTTCATGCTGATAACCATCAGAAAGTTCATGATCTACAGGGCTGCAGACACAAAACCAAACAAAACAAAAGGAAAAAAAAAACAACTGACCTGGTTTTGGCCACAAGTTACCCTAATACCTGCAGGACCTGTTTAATGTCAATCAAAATATGGTGTCATCCTTCATGCTGACCCAAAATACAGGTTCATAGCAGTCTGACAAGATGTTATCCTCAAGCCATTTGCCCTAAATCCTGGTGTCACCCAAAGTCACTTACAGCACTTTCACTTATATGGATGATGAAGGCTCAAATACTTAATTGCACTGTTTAGCTTTGCCCAGCCTCATTTACTGAGCACTCAGGAAGTTAAAATTTCTCAGCATAAATGTTTTCCAAAACATAATGAAGAGCACTAAATCTCCATTACTTTTGGGGAAGACAGCTTTAAAGTCCAACAACAGCGTGTTATAAGTGAGTGGAATTTACACTTTTAGTCTTGTTACAGAAAACCCTAATCCTGACGAGACGCAAATTCTTCAACAGGACACGGACAGGGGTCATGCCCACAACTTCAGGATTTGCTGATGCCTGACATATGAGCCATCTGTTATTTTGGGACTTTGCTAGAACAAGGAATTTCTCCAACTCATTGAAGCAGAACAAATTTTCAAAAGAAACAATTGACAGCTACATGCATCTTTGGGCTGTGTCAAGAGTTAAAACCGACCTCAAAAAAAGAGCAGCGTTCATCTGACACCATGATCCGAACATCTGCTTCATGGTGCAGCTTCATCTGCACTTTCCCTTCAAGGACAATTTCAACAGAGAAAAGGACTTGCATCTTCACCTCCTGGGACGGACTCACACTGCTTTCCCTCTTCATCTCTTTAGGCCCTTGTCACTTCACAGAAGGTGGCACCCTGCTGAGGAGCCAGGATTACTTGGCAGGCCCATCTGGATGCAGCCACCCTGTGAGCTTCCCCTTGGGGAACTATGAATGACATACAAACACCAAAGTTGGCATCCACGGTGCAAAGTGCCACCTCAACAGCAGGAATTAAAATACAGGGAAGAAAATGGGCCTTCTGAATCCTCTTGTCAAACTTGCAGGGAGTTGGAAGCTGAGTTTGAAAGCACTGTGGACATGCATGGACAATTGTCAGAAATGTTTGCCTGTTTCCCTGTTTGCCCACCATCACTGCTGAAGAACTGCAAAACTGTCTTTGCAGTCAGATAGCACCAAATTAAAGAAGGCACAAAGGACAGATGAACAAATACTAAAATTCAGGCTTCTTATGGTGTTCATATCTTTTGTCTGTGATCTGCTGAAAAGCAGTGAGTTTTGCAGAACCATGATAAATATGGTATCTTCACTGAGGAAGCAGTTCTTCATCCTAGGAGGAAAAAAAATCACTGACAAAGAAGTAATTCAGTGGTTGAAGTATTGACTAAGGATCTCCACTCCATCTTCCACCATTAGTTGAGAAGTGAAGACAAGGGAAAAGATCTAGCCCAAGGGGGATTGTTTTTTATCTTCTTCTATCAAAATTAGATGAAGTTTAAGCTATTGCATACACAAGGATGAACAAAGATTACATGGAAGCTTAGGGTCACCTGGTATCTAGAGCTTTCAAGTGATCATAAGAACAACTTTCTCATTATATCCTTGGGAATCAGGAAAATGGGGAACTGTCCACAGGACCCAAAGCTCTGCACCTCAAGGCCATGCTTGAGTATTTAGCACAGATCAGTGATGTGGAGAACTCCATGTCCCACATAGATAATTGGTACCTATCTGCTCTCCACTGTATTTCTAGCAGACACGAAGCAAGCACAAAAGAAACACATTTTCACCAGTTGTTTCTCAGCATCTTTGAGGTAAAGAGCAGCCAAGGGCCATGAAGAACTCACTGTGCTCTCACCAAAAGTACAATTTTGGGGGGGGAATTTTAATCAGGCTCATGAAATGGTGTAGCTGCCCCATGAACTAAGGAAGATCTTTGGTCTACAAAATGATACAGGTGCTGCAGTTCCTTCAGTGTTTCTTGCAAAAACCTAGCTGAAGAGGGAGAAAAATGAAAATTCCATTAAGTAGAGAATGTGTGTACCACCAGAATGTGTTTTTTGTGGTTGTTACATTTTTAGCTATTTTTTAGTCCAACAAATTGACCCATTGTTCCTTATACATTTTAGAGGCCAACAAGGGAAAACCAACAGGCTCTATTTTCTGTAGAAATCATTGTAAAACGCTGATTAAATCTAGCAGAATCACATTTGTCAGCTGAGATGACAAAAAGTACAGAGGTGAAGGGGTAACATTATTTTTAGGTCATCTGAATCTTAACAAGACTGAAAATTTCCATGATACAGTACCTTATGTGAAAATTTGATACCAAGCAGAAAGCAATTTACACTTTGCTTGCTGGTTTCTGAGAAGTTATTAATATATTTTTTATTATTCACAGTGCTTTCACAGCACCACATTTCTATCCCACAAATGATAAATTATTGCAAAGGTCACCATAATTTATAGCCCTTATTTTCAGTTTAATTGATGATTGAAAACAGTGGAAAGAAATTACTAGATCCTTAATTCTTTTCAGGCTGTAGAGCTCAGGCCTGAGCAAAATCTTCTCAATGTCAGCAGAAACCTTTTGCCACAGGCTGGCTTGAAGAGAAGCATTTAATGTGAATGGTCTTTAAATTATTTGCAATTGATTTCTTTTATTTGTGTATCTGTATAAGTATTAGATAGCTTATGACCCTCTAAGTCACAGCTGTGAAGACCTGCTTTTCAGCATTGGAAAACTAATACATAGAAACAGCCCAGACAACTGAAATTACGGGAAAACCAGGATTATAATTTCTTAATTGAAAAGTTCCTCATTAAGAAAGCCCATTTCTCTGCTAACAGCCACTGACCAGCCTCTGCTTCATTACTTTTACTTGCTCAGTTACTTCTCATTGCTCTGAAGCAGGAAGCAGAAAATTTACTATATACACTATGTAAAAATTCCGTGAGAAGTTCACAGATGGAGCTGCCTTACATGCTCATAGCTTTTAAAAGAAAAGAGAAATGAGATTGTTGATAGGTACTTGCACGTGGTTTGTCTCATTCACTCAGAAACAGCATTCACAATAGCTCTAACAGTCACAGCACAGCCACTCAGGGCTAAAGTCATCAATGCAGGACTCACAGTTCAAACAAACAAGAAAGTTTGGACTAAATTTCACTCTGAAGCTCTTTATGAACCTCAAGAACTGGAAATTCTTGGCTCAGTGAAAATAGATTTCTGTATAGTATTTAGTTTTCCTAGGTCAAAACAAAATAAAGATAAAAGAATAGATGTAACTTGAGGGCCTATACTGAACTTTGTCAGACTTAAAGCCTGTGCAGGTTTCAGAGTCTCATCTGAGCAACTGCAAGCTCTCACAACTAGAAAATAGGAAATAAAACCCCGTGGGTGCAATACAGGTTAATTCTAGTGCCAGGAAAATTGTGGTGACATTGTTCAGGAGGAGAATGGGGAGTTTCATGGGATTGGAAAGAGTGCTGCTCAACACCCAGTATGATAAAAGAAGGACCTAAATTGTTTGAGAGCCCTTGTGCCAAGGGAATCACTGGTTTCCTGGAACAAAAGAGATCTCTGAGGAAGCTGCAACAGTCCCCTTTAGTTCTCAGACCGTGCACAGTTGTTGTCAGTGATATCCTTGGTAAGCCTAAGCTTTCTAGGCTGCATAAAAATATGGAAGGTGCATAGGTATGCCTCCCACTCACTATCCTTTTGGAAAGCTCAAATACAAGAGACAAAAAGCAAGAGCTCTCCTAGTGCATTAATGCACAGTCACACTGTTCCTGACTGAACTAGCTACCTGATTTTAGTTTACTCTGCTCTGGAAAGAAACCTTTTAATTTCATTCAAATAGTTTGGGGGGTTAGAGATCACCAAGTCTTCTCAGATTAATGTCAGGAAACCCAAATATTTTGGTCCAGAGTGATAATTTTTAGTCACTGTATGGACTGCTATGAAAGCAAACATAATAAATTTTTATCTTGTTGGACTTTAATTCCCTTGGATTTTTAACTGTTTTCCTGGTAACATGGCTATTGGGACTCCAGCTGCATCACAGAGTGTGAGTTACAGCTGTTGTGTCCCTTAAATAAAGAGATGATCAGGCATATTACAGAGAAAGAGTGTGCAAACATGAACTTGGGTTAAACAAGAAGTCAGGTTAAACAAAAGTTTTGCCTAGAAAGGTTTGAAAATAAGCCAGCTGCTCTTCCTGGACACCAGACTCTGTCTGCTCTGATTTAGACCAGAAACACAAACTTCCATGCCTCACACCACTGGGGACATCTGAGCCACCAGGCCACTGGTACTTTCACAGGGCTCCCTCCGCATTCGGCTCTCTAGACATTATAAAACACTACTTCTCCCAGAGAAACACATTGCAACCATATCCCACCACATGACTTTAACTTTCCTGGCTAAGAACACCTTAAAATGGCACATCCATTTTCTTGACACGTGAATGCAGTGCCACAGCACGGGAGGCACGGCAATGTCGGCCGAGCCCCAACAACACCAGTGTCACCCCAGGCTGTGTGAGGGCAGGAGGGGACACCGGGACAGCGGCACAGCAGCGCCTCGGGGTCACTCTGTGCTGGGCTGTCAGTGACACACACACAGCAGTGACTGACCCCTGACCCAGCCTGGCCTCTGGGGCTCTCTCTGCCTCGGCTCAGCTGCCGGCACCGCTCCGACTCTGCTCCGTCTGCCGGATCTACAGCGGGAAGCACCCACGGGCAGAGAGGTGGTGAACTGCTGAGCTGAGAAGCTTCTTGTCTGGAAAGGAGGAAACCCCAAACTGTGTCATCTGCAAAGGTTTTCTCTCATGGCCCAGACAGTCCAGGCTCAGGGATGCTGGGGAAAACATGGGAGCCAACTTTAATTCGCCTCCTGTGAATTTAGATTTGACATAAAGCCTGGAATAACAAAGAACTACAACCCTGACATTTCAACTGAAGAAAAACATAAATGCTGCCACTTCTCTGAGACCAGCTGCAGAACTTCCATGGGGAAAAACTGTAAAACATGAAGCTTTTTCCCATCTAATGACCTTGGGCTATATAGAACAATGCACCAGCTTCTGCACTTTGAATATTCAAGCCAGTTTTGAAAAGCCAGCTGCAGAACATCTCAGTGAACCTGAAAAGCACAGTGCCTCTTTAGAGCACATCAGTAATGCAGCATAAATTAAGGTTTTTCCAATGAACAATGATTAACTGGACTGAAAAGTGAGAGGACCGTAATAAGGTAGAGAGATAGCACTGTCTTTTTCAGAAGATATTTTACATTATCTTACATTTAACATGGGAGAACTTATAATTCTGAATTTTTTTGAGTAACATTTTGAGTCCTGCTAGAGATAAGAAAGACAAGTTTGAAGAGAGAACGTCAAATCAGGTATGCTTCAAAGATTTGGGAAACTTCTTGACAGGCAGTGGAAACTCCTGCAAAGCAGTACAAGGATTTAATCTCATGGATTTAGCCTCCAGGATAGGTTCCCCCCAGGGGTTTGAAAGGTCTCAGTATTTTGGCTCCCACTATCACTGTAGAGAGTAGTGCTCATGCCTCAGCAGAGAGCCCTTTTTTCCATGTCCCTGATTAAGCCATGAAAGTTTCTTCAGAATTAGCAATGAGCTATCACCCAGAGGTGACCTAACACAATACCTTCTTGGGTACTGAAAAGTTCAGGCTTACATTTCCAAATAACTAGTTTCTCTCACAGTCTTTTATAAAAAGCTTGAGCATCAGCACATCCAGCCTCCTAGTGAGGAAGCCCAGCAAACTCCTTGACTCCCTCTGCACCAGGCCAGCAGATGCAGGAGTTGATATTCTGGAGGTCACACCTTCCAGAGTGACCATGGCCATGCACCGAGCTGTGTTTTGGAGCAGGTAGCAATAAGAGTGCTGCACCCTTGCCTGCCCAGATTACCTCCTGCAAGGCCATTCAATGGAGACAAGCAATGATTTTACCAAAGGCCTTTATCTTATTCTGGCTTTGATTTCTGAGCCTTAACAATCACATAAAATTGACAACTACAGAATTTTTGGGATGAAAGAGTGCATCTTCTCAGGTGCTCAATACATCCTGACCTGGCAATGAGCAACACAGAAGGACCTAATAGTAATCACACAGTGGAAGGAGATACCCATGGGCTGTGCTCCCTGCATATTTAACAAGTGCTCAGCAAACAGCACGAATGCATAGTGACCTGCATCAACTCATGGCATAAGGTGCTATAACTCACTCAGATGTGATTACACTGGCATAAGCAAGAAGAGAATTAATTTTTTCACTGAAAACTCTTGAATGCTACCTCCAAGCTGAGCCCTGAAGCCTCAATACTAGATCTTTCTTTACTTGATATCCCAGACACAGCCCAGACATTCAAAGGCTATGATGACTGCCATTTACTATTCCACAACCTTCACTTGATGTAAAGAGCTTCAATCAAATCTTAATTTACATGTCACTGAGGACACAAGCTTTCTGTAGAGGACAAAACTGGTCCTTCAAGTGGTAACAAAAATACTCACATATTTTACCATTTTACCACATATTTTACTCCACTTCTAACTTGCCACAAATTGCTAACAAGCAGCTCAGTGTCTGGCAGCTGTCTGAAGTCAGAGCACTATGTAGCCATTTGGAAGTTCTTCAGCCATGTATTATCACAATTTCCCTCCCAGTTTAGAAAGTGAGCCTTGAGAATAAAGGTTTTCACTGAAGAAGTTTCAATTTCATTGTTATTTGATTGCTCTTTTTTAATCTGTTTCTAGGGAGAAACACAGTTTTGCTGATTATTTCTGTGCACGAAGGGAGAGTTGTTTATGTGTCAAATACTTGGCTGCTTTTCCTTTTCCCCTTACAGATATTTTAATGTCTCCCGATAAGCTAAATATTAAGGTTTTTACTGTAAAATGAAATATTTTTGAATATTATTTTCATTCACAATACAACAGATGACCTTGTCTGCATGACAGTAACAAAAAGTGCAAAAAATGGAGTATGACTTAAAATTTGCTAAGCACCTGATGGTTGAGTTCAAATGCCATTGCTTGGGAATCCTCAGTTCATGAGCAGAATACTGTACTCGCACAATTAGATTCTGTTATATCATGAGGCTACAAAGAAATTAATTCAAACTTACTCTAACCAGGATGTAAAGCATTTATTTGCTAATTCCACATTTCATTGCTCCAAAACTAACTTCCAGTTAGTTAATTTTTAGTAGAGCCAGATAATCTCTCATTCAGGGCACCAGGCTTCTACAGCATTTACAGTCATGTGTCTTCTTTTCCTGATGTCCTGGAGGACAAAAGATTTAGCAGATTGACAAATATGTTGTAGTGCCAGCCCATTGGAACAGCAGGGCAGACATTTGCTGTTGCAGAACAGCACTTAAGGCTGCACAGAGACGTCTAGAAGTGTTCATGGTGGCACAGGATTGATCAGGAGAGAAATCCAACATTATACAATTTCTCAGGAATTTACACAAAATTGAGAACAGAGAAACATCAGGTGATGGGATGATCTTTGCTTCCTGAGTATCAGTAAGGCTACATTATACATAAGAAGTCTCTCTGCTTCAATAATTTGCTCTTTAATTAACTGACTATAAAATTTATTTTGTTAATTTATTTATCTTGAGAAAGATTTCCTGCCTCATACACCCAGGTAAGTTAAGCATAACTAATATAAATTCTTAGATAGGTTAATGAATTATGTCAATTGATATAGGCATTAGAAAATTAATTTTCTAATGAAGCGCTCATAATTAAAGATTTAATAATTTGTTTTTAATGTTGTGTTTCAACTGCTAAATCAATTATATCATGGAGTCATGAGCAGCAGAAAGGCAATGTACTATTACACAAGGTAGATGGTGTTTTACCAGTTTTTCCTGAATTTCTATACCAGATTTAACAATTTACAAGGTCATTTTAAACCAGCTTAAGTCGTCGCACACATGGACCATGTACTCGAATGACAGCCTAGAAAATCAACAGATTTGTTGTAACTAAAGTCCATCATAAAGTACTCTCACTTACTCTCCCTCTTTCTTTCACACATGGATCTTTTGAAGTTTCTCAACAGGATTACTGTTTGCTGAAGCCATGGCATCCCAACTGCTTGGCCCATCAGCCAGGAAGCCTTTCTGTGAACTACTGCAAAATCCAGGAAAATAGAGTAGAGCATTGTTCTTCTCCCAATTATACTGACAAGCACACATTCTGGTATTGAATAGTACAGAGCTAATTAGAAGCAGAGAGCAATTTTAGCTGAATTGTATTGCAGGCTTGCAGGCAACATCCTGTCAGACTCCTGACTTGGGACATGTTTGGTTTGTACTGCAAGGATCTCAGTGAGTTAAGGGTCTTGTAAGTATCTGGTAATATCTAATTCAAAATGGTTTCTGAAAAACAAGAACCTTGTAATCAAGCCTCATATACATGCATGCTATACAAATATGTATAAACTCAATCTGAGATGACCACAAATTTCCCTTCCATGAGAATGATTGGTGCCTGGGATACACTACACCTGACTTGCCTACACAACCCCCACAGGCAACAAGCTGCTAAAGCTGCTCCCTGTACTGGCTTCAGGTCCTCCTGGAAAGTGTTATGACTTCCAGGAATTATTTGTAAAAAGTATGTCCACATACATCAGATATGTGCCGCACACATACACAATATGTCTCTCTTACATTCACTGTGATTTATAAAATTGGCTGGTACAAGCATAGCTGTGCAGAGGTACAAATGCTAAGAGCATACCAAATCCAGCCTGGCACACCTCTTGACAACAGCAGGGATGCTAAATCTGGACTTTTTTCAACCAGTGAGCACAAGATCTGATAGTTAAAGACGAGTGTTAGTCTTTCGGTACTTCCACTGAGTGCAAGTAGTCCATGTATCTACTCTTGTTTCCTACTGTCATGCTCTACATGTTGTAAATTCAGTTTTATGGGTGTAAGTTATACATGTTTCACCTTGATTTGGTTTGTGTGTATCCCAACGTGAGATCTTTCAGCCCTGGCATTCAGGGGTATTAACTGAGGATGAAACAGCCAACAAAGAGAGCGCAACACCCTGTGGAAGACACTGCCCTCTAGGAGGGTGATCAGTACAGATATACCAGAAACCTAGAGCAAAGACATCACAGAACAGCCAGCTCTAAGCAACCTTCAGACAAACCCCATGGAACTCCCAGGAAGCCCAGTGAAACTGCACGTACTACTGGCCACAATAAATAAGCAGTGCCAGCAGGATTTGGTCCTCCTGGTAGACTTTAAAATTGAGCTATGACTGAAGCTATGAACAAGTAGCCTCGTAGGAAGGCAGATTTGGATGGAGATTTGTCCATGAGTAGTTCATGGCTTCCCTTCCGAGGCTCGTGTTAAGAATGGCTTTAGGTTCAGACACATGGACATGAAAAAAACCAGCTTCAAAATGAAAACACTGCTCAGGCTCCTCTGACTGTGAGAATAGAGACAAAACAGTCAGCACACCCCAGCAGTTCAGCATGCTCAGACCATGAAAGAGGATCCCAGTTCCCACAGTTTGCATGCACAGCCCACCTGAGGTTACAGCCTGGTGCCCCAGGAGTCAGTCCTGCCCAAGGCTATTCACAGCCCTCACAGCTTCCTGTCCCTGCCTTCTGCTCTGGCAGACCACAGCAGTGGAATATGCCTAATTAGTTACTAATTCATAAGCCATTTTGTCTTTATGCATGGGGTCCTAAAATTTGATATTGCTGACATGGCTGAAAAATCTTATGAGTTGAGTCAGGGATGAAAGACATCACCAAGAGCCATTTTTGCTCAAATCTCCTGAATTTTACCTTCTTTTTTAAAAAAGAGCAAAAATCGATGCAGCTAAATATGATCATGTATATTTTTGTCCCAAGAGAATGCTATGCTTGACTCACAGAATTACCACGTTTGGCAGTGAGGCTCTTCCACTTTTAGGGGCTGTAAAACTGTAATAAGCCAAGTAAAATTTGATTGGATTTCAGTTCTCTCTCTGTGTATTTGGGGTCTTTTCCTGATAGCAGTAATGCTGAAGTCAACAAAACTCAAATATGCAATTTCATGTCTTGCTAAACAATGAAAATGAAAAGAAACAAAAATCAGCAGCACTGTTATTATGTATCTGTAGTGTTAAATGTGTTAATTTTCTTTGCATAAAATAAATGGTATTTTATAAATTGGCCTTTTAGCATAGTGAATATATTTCAGGCATGCTTTTTTCAATTTGTATATTTGGGCAATTTATCCAATGCTTCCAATAATTATATAAAAAATAAGGATTTTAATACCCACTCTCCACATATCTCCATTACAATTCCCTTTGACAAGAATACTTTTCAATCCCTTCTCTGCGCATCATGGATTTTCTATCAACAAACTGATATGGAAACGAGAAATGTAAATAACGCCTGACGAAGTTTGTCTTTAGACCTGAAACACTGCAGGAAATTGTTCCTGTTGTAGATGTTTGGGGAGAAAACACACTCTTGCATTCTGCTCCAAATTATGAAACCCAGAGCAATGCACTTATTATTCTTCTGTATCAACAGTCCAACTCCAAAAACTGTAAAGGATGCTCTTGGTAGTAGTTTCAGCTCAGAGCCTTGTGCAGCCCACAGGCTGGGCTTATTAGGGCTAGATTTAAACAAGGAAAAGGGTGGGTTCAGGCATGTACCATCAGTGGGTACATGCCTGGTGGTGTTTTGTCTGAAAACCACCACCAGGCTGCCACCTACCTGCCTTAGATACACTCTGATACGGTGCGGAAAATCCTTCGGACCTTATAATGATTGCAAAAGTCAAAAGAAAACTCTCCCTTTAGCAACTGAGTGCAAGAGGGATTTTGGCTGAACCGTGCAGTGGAAACCAGGAGCTGCATGTCAGGGTGCAGCCTGCATTGATCCTACTGCTGTAAGAGTATAGTCTGCACAGAGGTATCACTGAGACAGCCCTTAGGCGAGTTCATCACTGATGGGACACAGGGAGCTTGCAAGCTACATGTGTAAGAAGTTCAGCCTGTAATCCATTCCCTACCAATCTGCCATGTGTTTGGAACTCCAGGTGACAGCCCTGAAAGGCACATAAAGATCCTGCACTAAATGACTCATCCCAAAACAGCATTTCAGCCTAAAACATGGAGCCCATTCTTCTTGCACATTGAGAAAAAAAAGCAGGACTTCGTTCCTGCAAGGTGGAAGCAGTGGCATTAGTGATCTAGCAGAGTGATGTGCCATGCAATGGGGAGAAGAACAGGTGAATAACTACCATGGCTAGAGGGAAAAAAAGGCTAGGGAAAAGTGAAAACTCCCATTATATAACCAGGAGTGGAGTTTTGTTCATCCTGCTATCTCATTGCATTCCTGCAGAATAAAAAGATGGCAGTATGAAAGAAGAATTACCACAGACACGCTGATCTCTTCAGCTTCAAACAGAGAGGAACAAGTGTAGTAGATACCAACCATGCCAAAACATGTCAATAGTCTGATACAGGAGAGACAGAAGTGGTCTTCAACATTCTGCATCTCCAGAAGGCCAACTTGTTTTAAATCAAGAACTACTCCTTTTAACAAATTCCTGCTGTAATTTTTTGATAGGAGAATCCTCCTGTTTACTCAGAAGAAAGTAGCTCAAGGAGAATGCCTTTCTTCATCTAGACACATTGAAAAACAGGAAGAAAATAGTACAAGCAATCAATTATTCATTTGGGTCGAGTCCTATGGTCTTTACCTCTCTTTGTCTACTTCAGACTTCTACCTTTAGTTTTACTTTATCAATGATAAGGAATGACTTCACATTTCTACCAGTTGGCAGATTTTATTTTGTCTCTAACATCACTTCCTGCATTTGCACAAAGCAAATCTTTTAGGGCTAAATGTGGCAGTGGCCTTTCACTTCAGGCATCTTGGTTTCAGCATCTTCCCATCAAGATTTGTTTGGGTTTTAGGGCTGCTCTATTCCTGGTGCTCCAGCTGATTCCAGAATGGACTGTAAACACTCAGCACTTTTGAAGGTCAGATATAAAGTGGAATAGCAGGACAGGCACAACCCAGCTTGGAGGTTTCCCACAAGAGAATGAACCTGATACAAGCCATGGGGAGCACAAGGGATAGAAAAGCAAGAGGATTGCATGAAATTTGTCCTGAGAGTTACACCAAGTTGTGCAGGAAAGCTTCTGAGAGTGATGGAAGATAGGCCAGGGAATTGATAAATGCATGGAAAACTTACTCACAGTAACCTTCTCCATCCTTTACAGTGTTTCCAACTGCAAGAATCATGAGGTTTGGCACCTCTCATAAAGATCCCCACTGCAAAAATAACCGTTTTCTTAATTAATGCTATTTTCTTTGTGGTTTTTGGGAAAAGTCCTGAAATACAAAGAGAATTATCTAGGAATTTGAAAACTGTTTTTAGGTTTTGGTAATAAAAAACTAACATGAAGGTAACATTGATTTTTCTTAATCCCCTTCTTTTTAGATATCTCATAAGCTGGGAAAGTTGATGCAATGCCCTGAAATGTGTGAACTTTGTTTTGTCAAACTTTGTAATTCCTGCTGTAATGCCATGGTTGGTTGGATCACATGTAGGGAATAAGGCAAGGACTTAATGCTTTTAGCTTTTGGTATCTCAGGTTTGAAACTCTGGCATAAACTGCCAGAGCATAGCATTCCATTTGGTCCTGTGAGTTACAATATTTTGGATGAGCATGAAACCATTAGTGAAATTTAAAAAACAGAGCTGGCAGCCACTATAGCTACAGAGTCTGGCTGAAAAGACATGTATTAGCAACTCCCAATTATAATTCAAATTGATTTAATGCTAGCTACCAAAAAATCTGCTGGAAGTTGCATGCAACCATCAGGATGCCATTAGTAATCTAATCCATAGCAGTCTGATGGCTAATGAGCCTTTTGGAATGTAAATCACTTATCTCAATTTCAGCATCAGTCTTGGAGCAGGGAAGGACAAATCCTCTGCTAATCCAGCTCAGCACTAAAAAAACTTGGGGTTTTTACATTAACTACTTATTGATGTTGCAGAGAAATCTAAGTGTTAATATAAAATAGTGGAAACATGGCTATGCAAGCTGCTGCCACAAAAATCTTAAAGAACAGGTGTACCAAAACACAGAGAACAGCTAAGAAGAGAAAATTTCAGCCATGATTCCAGTAGGGACAACAAGCTGCAATCCTTATGGAGCAAACAGCTTTGATGAATCAGATACACTGGATCCACAACTTTGCAGAATGAATATTTGTATATGCACTGTTTATGAAATAAAAAAAAAAAAAAACCCCAAAACCAACAAACCAACAGAATCAACCCACTTTGAAACAAAAACTATAAAACAAGACACATGAGTTAGAAACGCTATCTGTTGCTTCATTTCTCCCCACGATCCCAGCCTTTATTTTGTCTTCCTAACCACAGACTCTTCAAGGCAAGAACTGGCTCTTTTAAGATATGGTGGGGATGTTTCTATAATCTAATTCAGCAGCAGATTATTTCCTCACTCATATAACAGGGGTGGAAGATTCAAGGACATCCATGCAGCTGCACCCTTGTCAGCTGATATGGAACTGCAGATCACACACATCAGTTATAATGAGGCCTGGACTGTTCAAACATGTTTAATACTGCTTCCCTGCCAGTAAATCCATGCTTGATATATCAATATTCAGAACATATGTAAATCCACAATACAGATAGATGGTCTTCAATCATTGCTAAGCTTTTCAGTGCTTCTACAAATACTACAAGAGCAGATTCGCTGTCATGCCTTTTTTCCAAAAATGTTCTTTTTTTTAATTCATAGGCTGTTCTATTTATTCAATGAAAATTGTTTATCAGCACATATATGTAATGCTCCGGACTTTGCAAGGCTTGTCAGAAACTAAATTTCCATGGAATAGTAGGTAGTGCTGCTAGTTTAACCCTGATTCAATAATGCATTTATGTGCCTCCTTTCATGCAGGCTCAGAATTCTCCTATTTTAATGGATGAGCAGACTGCAAAAATGTAATGAAGCACCTGAGCATTTTGTGAATTGGAGCACTTAATAATACTTTAATTATGTAGCAATGTAACTCTTAAAAGTCTTCTTTTCTAACAGTTACAATACTGCTGTTTAAATTGCATATGTGTCCTGTTTAATTACCTATTAATAGGTAAAATTTTGAAAACCTTTCTGAAATGACAAAACCCCAACAATTATTTCAGTAGTTTAAATCAAGCTTATTTTTGCTTGCCACAGCTTTAATTGGGCCTTCCTTTAGTAAAGCTCCACAAAAAAAGCAGAAGTGTTTTACTACATTTTTGAGCACTGTTCATTCTAGCAGGAAAGCTTTGCTGCTGCTTATTTTCACACATCATTTGGGCTGAAAACTACTGTAGCGAGGCAGGGTGTGTGGACCCCACTTCAGCACTACAACTAGCATGGTCTGTGAAGCAGAGAAACTCAAAAAGACCTAGGTACTCTCAGCAGGTAGCAGGTCTGCCTTTTTTGGCATTTTTTGAAGGACTTCCATAAACATACTCGCTTATACAAGAAAAAAATTCCACAGATTTCATCAGCAGTAGAAAGTTTCGGTTCTTGACATCTGCTCCTACACCATATGGAGGCAACAGGAATTTTAATCTAATTTTTAACCTTTAAAAATCTCTCACCTGTATTCTAAAAATACTGTAATACCCTCTATGGAATTGTCACCAGGCAGAAGATCTTTCAGCATCTGTCTTAATCATGACAATCACCTTAATGAAAAAGGGCACTGATTTCATTTGCTTATATCCTGTAGGGAACACTTGTATTTTTAATTGTATTGATTTCTTAATTTTGATGTGGCATGGAATTACTGTAAGGCAAAGTCAAAAAACCTCACTTAATTACAAATTCTTTAGAACATGATCTTGGATTTTTCACCCCTGCATTACAAACCCTCAACAGTGTACACTCCAACTCTCAATATATCACAATGTGGCACAGCTATGTAAATGGCTAGTCTCAGAAAATGAAAGGTTGGGGCCAGGTTATTTTTTAGAAGGTAACTTATGGGAAGAGTTCCAAATGAAAGTGTACATTGCAGTTTTCCTCAGCTATAACACCAATCACAGAATGAAAGAAGAAAGGAAAAAGAACCAACATATTCAGAAATATCAGCAAGTTTCTGAAGTGGATGTGTTTATCACGCTACTCAGTTCTGAGATGTTCCTGGGTTAAAAACTGAGATCTAAACTTGTGCTGGTGATGTTTGGATGAAGCCCTGGATCCATTAGGGAAAATTGCACAGGGTCTGTCCACCACACATTTCAAAATAAGGTTGAAATAGTGATTAAATACTAATTTCTCTGGCTACAATATCACATAAGTGATTGTTATGGTGAACCATTCAGAGGCTTGAGAATCAGATGGAAAGGACCACGCCGATGTTGCCTGCTGAGACAGACTTCCTAGAGTCACATCAACAAAAACAAGAAACTAACAGAGTGCCCAAGTGAGATACCACATAGTGCCTTCTGAGAGATTTTTTGCTTCTGTAGTTACCTATGGAGACAGCAATGCTGGAAATACAGCATGGAAAAAGTGCCAGAAGATCAAAGGGGCCAAAAAGACTGGAAGATATTGTTGGCTTGTGATGGTGGCAGACTACCCCCTGTATACTACAGAAACCTGAAAATCCAAATCTTTCAGGAAAGGCACTGCTCATCTCATGAGAAGGTCTGAAGCCTTTGTGAAATATTCTGAAGGGCAAAACATTCCCAGATGACACATTTCGTTAAGAGAAGTGGGAGTTATTTCAAGGTGGTATAAAGTGCCTTGGAAAGCTTGTCAGGTGGCATATGGAAAATTTAAGCAATGTGTGCAGGAGTGCACATATGGTTGGGAGGCTCTCAGAAGCACTAGCAGAAGTGGCCAACAAGCAGCAAGATGATGTCTCTGACATTGCACTCATCAGTTACAAGAATAGACTGGTTGAACACGGCTTTAGGTGCATCCTGTGACAAACAGCAAAGCAAGCCACCAGTGTCAGACAGCACTGTCCTGTTCTCAGCAGATGTGCATTGTAACAGGGGTGGCTCAGTGACAGAGTACTCAATCCAGCAAACACTTCCTGCATGCATATCCTCCTCGATGAATTCAGGAAGGTGCTTTTCAAACCTGGACTGGTTTTGACAGTATTTCATAAAACTCCCAAAGAGCTGGGGGGCTGAACACTCTCCTCCACTAAACAGCTAAACAGCTACCCACACCTTCTGTCAAGTACATCTGTTATTGCCAAACGTATTGTCAACACCTCTATTTACAACTTAACACATTTTTAATTCATGCCACTTCCAAACCGTGTGCAAATACTACTATCCCCACCCGCTCCCCCAAAATTCAACCCCACACAACTAATGGAAGAGTTTCATATGAAACAGAGAACTGGATTCTTGGGCAGCCTGTGATGGGCACCTTAAAGACTTGGGCTCCTTTATCTGAGGAGGCTGCGAAGCCAAAAGCCAGTTCTCCTCAAGAAATCCAGCCTGTACCTTAGGGGGCCTACAAGTTCCTAAGGAATGGATGCTGAAAAGCCATACAAAAAAAGGATTAAATATTTGCCCTGTCTCCTGTACAAGCCACTGTAGGAGACAAGCAGTTGAACTAGGCTCATCTTTTAGGTCACTTTTTGTAGGATCTGTTACTGGCATAATGCTCTGGTATCCAAACACAGCTAACTCTCTTTGGGAAAAGAAAAGCAGAATCTGAGCAAACCCTGTCATATCAGTCTGGTTGGGAGGGTTTTGGGTAGCCCAGAGCCAAAATGTTGTGCATTGATATTCTGGGGAAGGCTGTTCACACCACAGTTCTCAGCTGTGCTGGGCACACACCACGGGCTCTACTTCTCTCCAAGAAGCAACAGCAAAGAGAAGTCAGGAGAGGCAGAAGAGCTGCTGTAAATCCATATGCACATGGAAGCTTATTTAGATGTGTCTCTAGATTTTCACATATGTAGAATTTGCTCCAAAATCTGCTTTCCTCAGAGTGAATCTGCTCTGAAATCTGTTCTCCTGAACAACTGCTAACAGAAGTGGTATTAGCCATCCAATATAACACTTGCTAATTATACACACTGTTTACTAACATCACAACTAAACACTGAAATTTTTTTCCCATTTTTTTGTTTATTGCCTTGATACTCATCTACTTCAAGAAGTGTCCATGTAATATGAAGGATTTGTAGGAGGGAAAGAGAGGCATTGCAAGATGCTGAAACAAAACCACATCACTCCTCTCTAAAATGTTCAAGAGCAGATGATGACTGTCCCAAAGAAGTGGTAGTAAGCATAAGCCAACCTCCATAGTTTAGTGGATATCTAGCCCACTTGCAATAAACCCAAGACCTCCAATTTGTTTTACTTTTTAAGTGTCTGTCTCTGCCTTGACATTGCAATAACAGGGACCTTTCTGTTCAGTCCTGTGTTTAGGTTCTTTTCTGCTTTAAGTGTCATGGCTTTTCTCTCAGGGATAAGAGGAAAATAAGCCCATCATGCACATATTAAGCATACAATAATGAAGTCCATTTCAACAAATTATAAAATATTGCTCATTGCTTTCATTATTCTTCAAGAAAGATGATAAAAAAATATTTACAGAAGTTATTTAGCCACAGTGATTTATTCTGATGTGTATCATCAGTAGGGAAAGAACTGGACCTAGATACAGATATAAACACCTTGGGCATCAAGGGACAGCACCAGTATTAAATGGGGTGTTTAATTTTGGATGGAGTAATTAAAACAAAAGCCAAATTTGCTCTAGGGTTATAAAACACTTATGGATAAGCTATACCCCAGGAAATCTGTGGTGTAGCTTCTGTGAGCTTTTGAGTCCTCTGCAATGGAATTCCTCTCCATGTGCAGCATGGAGAATTTTGCCTCCAGAATCTTAAAACATAAGTAAGGAGATTGTGAAATACTAAGCAAGAATCATTAGTACTGTAGAGATCCTTTGAGGGAATCTGTCCATACTTTTCCTTTCTCCTCCTGACCTCAAATATTATTCCTCTAAGAAATTTTCCTATGGACAGTTCCTGGTGAACAAGGAGAAATAGAAATAGAACCCCTGAATTTCTCAGAAAGCTTTGAGAAAATGGAATATGGAAAGCAAGACTCATTGAAGAAAAATGAGGACAGCCCCAGTATTACCCGAGATTATGTGGTTATTGGGCTAGGAAGCTAGTGAAAGTAACTGATATTTTCTAGTCTGTACTTATCAAATGATAACTGAGAAGTGGGGATTTTTATACATCTTAAAAATATATCTCCATATATATATGCTTTTAGAAATACTTTAGTCCAATTTACAAAGGACTTGAGCCTTTCAATCAGGGAAGAAAGCTTCTAGTACCCCTGAACCAAACCATACTTAATAATTAATTTTTTTATCTTGGTAAATATTTCTACTTGAACCTATGTATTTCTTACAGGGGCAAACCTCACTGCAGGGCCCTTACACAGTGCAGGTTACCAGCTAACACATTTGTCCATTTCAGAAAAATGGACATGAGATGCCAACATGGTTCTAGATTCTGCTTTTCACAGTTAAGTGCACTACCATCCCACCAGGAGAGATTTCCAGGAATTTTCAAATTTATTCACAGAAATAGTCATCTGCCCAAACAGCAATTAAGAAGCAACCAAAACACAGAGGGGAGGGGAAAGCCAAGCATTCACAAGGTGCTCAGAACCTTTCATTTATTGTTTTTCATGCCATTATTCATTTCTCATCACTCTTCACATCCCACTCTGAGGGAGAAAAAAAACCACACAGAAATCACACGTTCACCATGACCACCCATGTGGGAGCATCCATGTCTGAATTGAGACTTCAGCTACAAAATATTCTCCTCCCACCCCATCACAGCTGAATGCAAAGCACAGCAAGGTAAAACCAAATACATTTAAACCTTTTTAGTGTCAAGGAGTCAAAGGCAGGGTGTCAGGGAGAGGAAGGGAGCTATTTGTCCTCACTCTTCCAATCTAGCAGAGGTACTACCTGCCTCCCACAGTGTTTTCACTAGCTGTCAAATATATCTCCCATACATGACTGTTATAAAAGACCCTACATATCAGCATGTTACCAAATTTTAAGTACTGACTGCTGATTTTTCCATAATAGTAACAGGGCTTTAATGAGAAAGAAGTATTCTTGGTGTTTAGGTTCTATCTAAATCAGCATTACATTTGTTACTACAGATTTCAAGAGAAAAAATTTCAAGACAAAAGATTTCCCAGTTCTGTAAATGTGAATGACTGAGAAAAACTAAAATGGGAAATATAATTAAAAGGTTTTGTAAATAAAATTGCTTTTCTGTGAGAGCTAAAGGGAGAAATGTTATTCCTCCTCCTTCCATTCATCTCCCATTGCAGGATGAAATTGATTTAACCTCATTTACCGCTCTCTAGGAAGAAATCATTCAGCCATAAGCCTCCCAGGGAGCTTTCCTTGGCTGAACAAAAGCTCAAAATGTCACTGCATTTACAAATGAACAGAGCCTCTTACTCAAAAGGCTTCAGTGGAGTCACCAGGAAGAGCTGTGGCCTACAGGTCTCTTCCTCTCAGGGTAAATTTATTGGCAGGATAATGTGCATGTTTCTCTCAGCCAGGAGAGGTGCCATGGGCTTGGCAGATAAAGCAGTTCCTGGCTTAGATTCAAATGCATTTACAGCCAGGTGTGACCTTACAGCTCTACCTGTGTGACCTGGAGCAGGATCCATGAGGCTGTGTGTCGATGCAGGGGTCCCCCTGACACGGGTGTGATTAGCACTGACTCCATGATGCAGAAGGCTGGACTATTGCTTTATTCTTCTATCTATAATCTTAAGACTATACTATATTCTTAAGAAACACATAACCCTTCCCAGCCTGTCCAATACAGCTTTGACCTCACTGGCCAACCAACCAAAACACCACCAGGCTTTGGTAAACAAGTCTCCATGACACATTCCACATTTGCCTAGCAAGAGGTGCAGCAAGGAGAGATAAGAATTGTTTTAATTCTTTCTCTGAACTTTCTCACAGCTTCTCGCAGCCTTCCCCAGGGAAAATTCCTGGGAAGGCCTGTTCCTGCCCTCTGTGGCCAGAGAGCTGCTGCCACAGTTATGTAAGATCAAATGTGCTTGGTCTCAGTAGTGTTGGGAGATATTTCCAGCTGCTTGAGCCTTTTCCTAAAACTGCAGCACACTATTCTCAGTCCCCTGCAGTAGTGATGTGATGGGGCCAGGTTATGCAAGAAATCAGGGCACCAAATGGTGCTGAGCTCTTCAATATTCCCCTGGCTTTGAAAATCAGTTCCAGTGTCTCTATGACAGTGTTAGCCACCAACAGAGCTGACAAGAATGGATTCCCTTGTCTCACAGACCCATCCCATACACACACCTCCTGCACATCTACTGCCTGCAGACACACTTGGACCTTGTTGTCTTTAGTCCCACATAAATGCATGCCTGCAAACAATCTCAGCTACCTTGAGCCATCTTTTTCACCACTCAGCATCTCCCCCCTTGGTTTATCACTGCCTTCCCCATGCACGCTGCTTCTTGCCACAGAGGCAGACACACAATGCTGTCAACTGAGTGCAACCACAGAATGCTGATGGTGGCTGTTTCCAGCTTGGTCTAGATTCCTATACAGGTGTTTAATTTGTTAGGGGAACAAGGATGTTGTGCACATAGACTGAGACACATCCAGAGCTGTTCAAACCTTTCTGGGAAAAAAGTTAAATACACCTTTCTGAAAACCTTCATTCTTGTCTCAAACCTTCCTCCCCTGATCCAGGGTTGATGCTCTTTGCCCTGACCTTGTGCTGATTTAGCCCTATCAGGTGTGACCTCCAAGTAACACAGATGTAGCCCAACTTCCACCAAATAAAGTTCTACCAACAAAATTCTTCTTTGCTAATAAGTTATTCTGGATATTTTCCGGGTTTGCATAGGCTTTGCCAGCCGAGGGGCAACATTAGCTGTACCCCCTGGAGGATGTTTGATGGTAGAGCTACTCAGGAAAAACACTGGTTACATGGATCTGGCCTGTGCTTGTTCCCTACTGACATTGCTGTGCCTTGAAATGGTTTCTCTAGGGGTGAAGAGCAAACATATGTTACAGCAATATCACTTGCAGCGCTACACAGGTGGCTAAATCCATCATCATATGGCATCCACTGCAGGCAAACTAGCTGTGAAAAGGCACAATGCCAGCCAAAACCACACATGAAGAGACAAATTTTTTAAATAAAAACACACTACTTAGTCCAAGGCCATGAAATAGACAATTCATTAACATATTTATAGTTATGTGAATTAAAGGAAGCAATTGAAGGAGGAGGGGACAGAGAGCTGGGGATGTAAAATTCAAAAAGGTGCTTTTTGCCACTCCCCATTGCAAAATCCCACTGCATGAAAATAAATGACCTGCCTAAATTGTATTTCTTACTTCATTTTTGTTGTTTCTTTTTTTTTAAATTTTGTATAGAGATGCTTGATGAGCAGAAAGTCCATATACAGGTATATATTACAACTGACACACTTGGCAATTAACTGTGAATTCTCCACAGATTTTTGCATGTACATACATTAATTGTGTGTGCACACTTAGGGAGATTCCCCACTTTGGATACCTGTGCCTTTGAAATCTAGGAAGCCATGGGTACTTGATGTTGGGCTGAAAGTAAGTGTGACTGCCAGAGGGAATTGGTTCACATAAAACAAAGCGGAAAAAGTAAGAAAAAAATGCTTGCCACAGTCAAACAGGTTCTCACAACAGTACTTCTTAGGTCTCTCTCAGGAGAATAAAGAGAAGATTAAAAATTTAAAAGAAACATAATAGAAAACAAAACGAGGCTTTGCAGCTTCTTCTGTTCAAGTGATTTCTCAGTTGGCTGAGATACAAACACAAACACAGTTCTCTCTTCACACATTCTTCTCCATCAAGTTCCTCTGTACCTGCACAAAGCCATTTTAAAAAGGCAGAGTTCCACTTCTCACCAAAAAAAGGTTGGTACAGCAAAAGCATGAATCTAAGAGATGCTTCCCACCAAACTGAGAGACTTGCTGAAAACCTTCAGAATAGTGCCAGTCATGAAGAGAAATGCAAAACGGTTACTCTTTCTTTCATAAATGATCTAATTTAACAGGAAAACATTTTAAAATTGCCTGCTTTCTTATTTACATGCCCTACTCATAGAAACTTTAGTGTAATGACAAGGATACTTAGAACACCTATACTAGCTGATCTCATAATTTGCATTCTTCCATTTATTTATGAGCAAAGTCTGTCACCTTCCTTCCACAATAATCAAACTGCAGTTTAATTCACTGATATAGACCACAAATACACTAGAAAACCTATTTAGGCACACAGCACAGTATATAATCTGATTAACAACATAGTATAGTATTGCAGCATGCAAGGACTTTATCCAGCCAAGTTCAGCCTCAAGCACACCCCTAAGTCTGCCTTGATTCTGTACAGCATATATTCAAGCCCAACAGATACTCAGGAGGTTTAAATACCTACTTAAATTCTTTATGAAAGAAGTTGAGGGGAAAAACATTATTTAATTCTAAAATGAATTATTCTCCAGTTCAGACTGTGTTCTCAGGAATTTGATTGCAATATTTGCCAACTCCATGGTGAAAAAAACCCACAATGCTTTTAACATCAAAAAGCTCTTTCTAACTGTATTCAAGGAAGTGTTGTTGTCATCTTGGTACGCCAGAAGAAAAACTGTACATACTTCAGCAGAAAAACACCTTAGGCAGGCCTGCTTTGCATCTCTGCTAAGTGGTTGTGCTCACAAAGCTCTACTGCCTTACTTGTAGAGCATGGGCTCCACAGGAGTAATTAGGAAGAGCTCAGAATTTCACTTGGATTTAGCAAAAAAAAAAAAAAAAAAAAAAAAAAAAAAAAGAGAGAGAGAGAGTGATGAATCTGATAAGTTATGAAGAAATTCTGCTCAAAAAAAAAAATCCATATGAACAAAGAGAAAAAAAATCAGCCTCATTCAATCTACATAATGAAAATCAGGATTAGTGCCTTATACAGGAAGACACAATTGAGCATCTTCTCTCTCAAAGCACCACTGAATACAAATGAAATCAAACTATAAAAGGTTCAGCCGAGTCAGATTTTGAATTTAAATTGATCTTATTTGGTTGGCTTTAGTAAAAATTGTTTCTGAGGTAGCTTGGAAAGATATTACCTGAAAGATTTCATATGCATTCATTCCCTTACCTTTTTACTTTTCCAGTTTTCCTAAAGCAAACTCACTTGCTAAATTTATGCTGTGTAACCTCTCTGCTAGGCTTTCACAGCATGCACTTCCCATTAGCCTCAAAGACTCGAATCAAAGGTGATGTAAAATGAGCAAGTAACTGCAGCTTTCAGTTCCTTAGATTTTGTTAAGACTGTAGCCTGAAATCAAGACAGAAACCACTCTAAAATCCCATACAAATATAAGTCAGCTTCTGCTTAAGCCCCAGTTAAACCAGGCTTCTGATTTGCCTTTTAGTGACTTTCCTCAGTCATGCAGTCAGATACATGTTCAGTAATATGGTTACATCCTAGTAATAATTTAGATAATTCCAAACAAAATAACAGTTCTGTGCAAATGAAATCAGTGCAGCTTAAAAAAAAAAGCAGTTAAAAGTTGGTGCATACTATAGCATTTTACTAAATATAGCTGATTAGCTGAAATGAATACAATTAGGCATATATGTTATTCAGAGGCAGCTTACAGAAGCAGTAGCTACAAAAAGGTCTAGTTTTATAAATATCAACAGCAATGAACTAAATAATTAAAAACATGAGGTACTTTCATTCAGATAGAAGTTAAATCAGTTTCATAATTTTATAGTTCTCTGCATGCTTTTTTCCTTCAAATAACCTCTAATCTAAGAACCCCATAAAACTTTGCAGAGATTCCATAAATCAAACACTACAGATAGCAAGAGCAGAGATGTATCAAAAAAATGTATACCCTGAAAAAGATCTCTGATCCCAAACAAAAACCTCTGAAATATTTCAGGAGTGTGAATTTTGGCCAGATGTGCAGAACAGGTGCTCACAGTTTTCTCTGAGCTTTTCTCTTCTCAAACGCCAAATCAAACCAATCAAAAAAGTCTGATTTGGAATCACAGATTTCACTCCAGCACGGCTGAGCACCTTCCAGAACTCTCTTACAAACTGCATTACTTTTTAATAAATTGAAGATGAAATATTTATTTCATCTCTTCCTAGAGCTGTCAGTGGCACTGAATACCTGCTGGATGACCCGAGACTCAAAGAGATGGTGATACCATATTCTCAGACCTGAAGGCAAAAACTGGCAGGGAGGTGAAGCTGCAGAAGTTGTAGCCTTTCCACATTAAAACTGGACATTTCCAAGCACATAGATCATATGCATTATTCTGTGTGGCACCTGCTGTTCCATTAAAGTCTAATAAAGCCAGTTCAGAGTAGCTTCTGTCTCATGTCACACAGGCTCTCTGACCTGGCACTTTCTAGTACTCAATAATTTAAATACTGTATTAGCACATTTAGTGAATGTTCCCTGAACAGTAGCATGCCACAGATCACTGATTTCAAGAGCAGGCAAGGAAAAATGGTTGTGACTTTATTTTAAGACAACATATCCACAGGATGGGGAAGGGTTCATAGCCCCTACATGAGCAAACACAGCATGCCCCAAGAGCCAAACCTCTAATCTTCAGCTTTCAAAGATTATTTTGATCAAAAGAATTCCATGCCAGGCCCTGGTCAGGAGTCCTTCTGTAATGCATTGGCTGCAGCCCTGAGTGTTCAAGCCTGCAATGACCACCTAAGGTTCCATACCAGTGAAGAATTTCCAAGTGCCAAAGGGTCAGAGAAGCTGCAGAGAAGGGTAGCCTATTCAGGGGACTGATTTCTACAAACTTTCACATCATAAAAGCTTTTTTCCCCCCTCCCCTTCAGGCCACAGAGCTCCACAAGCCGAGGCAGGTGGGTGATGGTCAGCTCTCTCTCTGAGAGGATGAGACCCAGACTTGACTGCAATGGAGTGAGCTGTACCTGCAGCCAGCACCATGGAGAAGAGATTCAAGAGCAGGTCTGAGTTGCTAGTGCATGCTGAAGTCCCTGTCATTCCCTGCAGATTAAAGCTATTGCTGCTAAGCCAGAAAAGCTGTCAGGGAGAGTAGGACTGAAAAATGAGTCTCATTTACACTGGAAAATGAGGGCAGTACACAGACCCAACACTCCACCCTCCAACCTATTGGGTACCCAATCTGAGATGGGTATCAGCTCAGATCTGAAATCTGTAGTGTTGTTCTGAAGCAGTGGGGCTCATTGGCTTGGGTGGCTACCTTGCTTCTTAATCCAATCTGTTTTAAACCTGTATGTCTCCATATTACAGGCTAGTTGAACAGAACTGGCAGCTATGTACCATAAGACAGGAAAAATGAGCAAATTATCCCAGCTCTAACAGTTGGCTAGCAGCAAAATGAGAGAAGAAGCCAAAACCCACTGGAGGGCCACTCCCCAAACTGAACTTCCTTCAGGGTAATATTTAAGTCTATCTGGCATGGCTCTTAAAAAAAGAAATTCTTTTAGGAATACAGCAAAATGGTGAGTAGATACTATCACACTTGCGGCAAGTGGAGCTAGAGAGAATCAGAAGACCTTTGGAGGATTCAGAAATGACAAAAAGGTTTCTCTCAATAAATGGCTGATTACAGCAATATTTTGTAGGAAAGCAATTCACAAAAGGCTGAAATACCCTGGGGGTGGTTAAAGTAGGGTTGTCTCTGAATTTCACAGTACAACCTAAGTGGAGGGAGGTAAGGTCCAGGAAGGTGTTTTGGCACTGGAGATTGCCATATTCATTTTACTCTGGACATCACTAAAACCCAAAGCAAACTAAAAAATTATATCCTGAAATTACTATAAAAATTAAGCATACTGCCAGCCACAGTGCTTTGCTGCTGAAGCCCTCCAAGTGGAGACCTATCACCCAAGCTCAGAGCTCCAAAGAAGCCTGGGATTTCCTAGGCCCAAGGCTCATGTCAAATCCCATCTGATGAAAACGTCAACCCGAATTATAACTTTTTAATGTGAATCATACTGCATTCCCTTTGAGAGAAGCAAAAAGCTTCTCTGAAACAAGGCTGTCATTCTTACCCTAATTCCAGGCAGATGCAAAGGCTGTGTTACCCCAAAAACTGTGGTTTTGTGCCAAAATGTACATGATGCTGGGGGCATTGCACTGCACAGTAAAAACTCATATGAAGGTACGTCCCCTTAAGGAAGAGAATGCTTTTATCTGCAATGTCTCCTTAAATTAGTAGTAAGACTTCCAGTTGAGTTAATACTAGGATGGGAGAGAAAAGCCTGCAAAAAGAAAAATAGTGCAGGGTAAACACAACCCATCATTGTTGCATAACTCTGCCCTACTGCAATACTTTTCACACAAAGATTTTCTTTTACCAACATTAATCAGCAGGATTTGCTCTTGATTTTAAGTGTACAGAGTTGGAAGGAAATTATCTGACTGTGATGTAATTTTAATTTCATTAATATGCAGTAAAAGTATGTCTGTGGCAGAAAATGTTATTACTGTACTACTTATTGTTTAAATATTAAATACAACTCTCTTTTTCAGAGCTCCTCTTCTAATTATGCTTTTTATTTTCTAACATATATTCGTCTTCCTAAATGCATTTTGGAAACTAATGACAACTTTCAGGTTGGCTGGATTCCATTCTTTTTAATACAGCCAAGTGACATTTAATTTGAAATCTGACATCACTTTAAAATATTAATAAGATCAGGGTAGTTTTACAGTGTATATTCATCTCAGTGATTGAAACAAGCTTCATAAAGTTGATGCAGGCACACCTTAAAATGTGAAAAATTTATATCAATATGCAGGTGAATCAAAATCTATAGAGACCAAAGAATAACACAGATTAAGCTGAGCGGCTAAAGTGCAAATTTTGTTACCGATTATTATCAAAGCCAGAAACTCCTTGAAAGCTACCCAAAGGCGGGGCAGATTCTGGCACTCTCTATGAGAGAGGAAGGATGTTTTGTCTTCCCATAGGGAGCCATAACACCAAACTCCTGGAGCAGCTCCACACACATCTACTGCCAACATCACACCTGCAACGTCAGCTCCCTTGCTGACAGAAACTGGAGTTGTCCAAGGCATCATTATGGATGCAGTATGTAATCACTTGAACTGCTGGCAACTCTCTTGCTAGGGAAAACAGTGACATTTCCAACTCACCTTCCCATTTAAATCACCCCATTTTCATCCAAATTCACTTCAGTGGCTTGGACCATGGTGGTGCAGCAACTGAGAAAAATAATTGTTGAAGTTGTGGCACCATAGCTGTTAAGTCTGAGGAGACATTAAGCTCCTTTTTAGAGCCATGCTAGTTTGAACAGTGGGAGCCAGGACAAACACAGAGTGTGTGTGCAGGAGCAGCAAGGAGAGGATGTTCAGAGTTCCTACGAAAAGGTAAAAAAGGAGCTTTGCTTTAATGAATTGTGTATGTTAATACTTAATGCCAGAAAACAACACTGAAACACTGAAAGAGCAGAAGGCCAGGGAAATCCATGGAAGAATGTACGTATCATGACCCCAAGAGGGAAGAGGAGCTGAAACACAGCTTTTTTCCTAGAGTGCCAACACAGAGAGAACTGAGTTTTCAAATGTGAGAGACGAGAAATGCCTCCTGTGTTACAATTCCTAGTGTGACTCATGAGAGCAAGCTTGGCATACATTTTTTTCACAGAAACATGGCCAGATCAAAAATGTACAGCTGACAGATTTACTTTTTCCAGAACATCAGGTACCAAAGACATGCAGCCTTAAAGCTGCAATAGCGACAGACAGTGAAATGCATTCAGCGTAAGACAAGAAGGATGGGAATGGCAAGTGCTGAGAAATCCTAAGACTGGCAGAGTCAAAACCCATTTCTATATTTATTATTTTAACCACACACCGTGCCAATCCAAGCCATCCTTGGAGGTGATGGTGCTGCTTAGTGTTACAAAGCAGTATAAAAGTTGTGCTTTGGATACACAATCAAACTTGTAAGGGATTGTAGAGACTTCCTTCAATTTCTGGGGGATGGATATAGCTTCTTTGCCCAAACAAAACAGAATATTGTACTTCTCAGAAGTTCACGAGTTACCACTACAAGTGCACTAGTCTCTCTTTACACTTAATTTCAGTATCATGATTAGCAGCACTGAATTTTCATCACCCCAGTCCTACACTCCTTGCAACAAGAGGATGAAACATACTCTGAACCTTCACTATGGAGCACTCTGTCATAACCATTGTTTCTGTCTCGTTATTCTGTTTCTGCCTCATCTTTGTCACTCAAACACAAGACAGCAAATTAGTCTGTGTGAAAAAGACTGAAGAAAGTATAACATGGAGCTTATTATTGTCACTGAAAACTGCTGAAGGTGCAACAGTTCTGAAGGAAAACTATTTTGAATGTCAGATTTTCAAGAAAGCAATCAAATCCAGACTCCAGGCTAGCTGAAAGTCCAAGTAGTGTCACATGCAGTGATGACACAAGGGATCAGAAATTCCGATATAAAACTTATGAAGCCAACAGAATAAGATTAGCAAACTCAGTTCAATCTCATCCTCTTGTGTTGTGGGGGGTTTTTCTGTTTGTTTGTTTATTTGGGGTTTCTTATGAGAAGCCATGGGGAAAAATAAAATGGTTGGTTGCCAACTGCTGACACTTGCTGTTTCAAGCACACAAATATTTTAGTAACTTTCAGGGTACTAATTGTCTAATTTATTGCACATTTATTATTTTCTTTCTTCTTGAAATAATTCTTGGAGACATTTTCACATTAATGTAAGCACCCTTCAAAATTTTTCATGTATCACTATTTCATTCTTGACATTTTAACCCACTTTATTTGTCAATGTTTTTTGCCTGCCAGAAAAACAGAAAAGGAAACAAATTCTGGTACAGGAAAACACTTCAGTCGTACCTAATCGTTCTCTGCACAATAAAACTAATTCAGAATTACCCTAACTGCTCAAAGAATGTAAAACCACGAACAGCACATTACTTTTCCCTTGCACCTATAGTCGATTGCCTTAACATATGATAATGTAGCCAAATGCCTTACTGTTTATCAGTGGAAAAGTAAAAGTCTTCAAAAAACCCTACCATGAGCATGCTATTGCCACTAGAGGAATGAAAAAAGACAGCACAGATGTCATTAATTTCAACCAGAATAATGGTCAGAACAGGAAAGACTAAGGCTTTATAGTAAGAAAAAGACTGTTACTTGTGCAACCTCCAATTTCACAGTTTTTGCATTAAAAAAATAGCACAGCCCAGATGATCACTCTTAAAAATCAGAATACACTAGAGACAGCTAACAGAACACAGGTGATTTAACACCTCAGTCTTTCTGCTCTGTTAACATCAGTAACACTTAATTAATGTTATTTGTTCAGTTTTCACCAAAGCCTTTTACAGATGATTATCAGACAGAAGCAGATAATCAATTTGATTTGTCTAGGATGATTTTCATTTTAGCCCACCGAAGCCAAAGACAGTAGGGCATCCATCCTAAAATGTGACTTTTCATCTGAAAGCAACAAATCTATCTCTAAGCATCAGATTATTTTCTATAGAGAACTTGAAAAGGTTAAATCAGCTGACATAAAGGCAGCAAGGATTCTCATCATTCCTTCCACTTACATTTGCCATTCACATGACTTTTCTTAGAAGATAAATGCAAATACATATGCTAAGGAGAAAACAGGTTCAACATTGAAAAAAAAAAAAAAAGTGTGTGTTGTCCCATGTATTCATTCAATCTATAAATGCATTTAAACTTTTTGGTACCTTAGCAGTAAATGCTTGTACTCATTGAATATAAATATTCATATTATAAGGAAATTATTTTAAAACAATATTTAAAACTAAATTTTGGTAAACTAGGAAACATTTACAAACACTGGTAAAAAGTACTATATGATTATGCTTTTACTAGATCCCATCTGGTTACAAAAGTATGTATATACAATATAAAAAAAGATATTTTCTCTCTCAGGAATGCCAAGCACCATTCTCCATGAATATGTATAATTAGATGTTCTCTGTGAGTGAGAAGTAGTAATTAATTCAGTGTTAAACATCACAACCTATTACTTGAACTCCATGGCAACCAACACTGCCAAAAGAGAAAATGAAATTTCAAAGCCTATTTTTAAGTTATTACAGTTACACATTTCCCAAAATTTCAAAGCAAGCTTGTGGTGTTTTTGGATACAGATAAGTTAACTTCTCTAATTGAGAAAAGATTGAGGTGAGAACTAATGATTTTTGCTTTATTTTAAAATAGCTTGATGTCAGTGAAGAGGAAAGTAGCCAATACAGCAGTCACTCTGTGGTATGCACAGCACTCGTAGGAATGTAATCCCAGTGGTTTTCAGAGTTTGGGACATCTTGATGTCACTGACTGCTCTGAATGAACAAGGCTCTGAATGAACAAGGGTTTTAGGTTCTGACCTTAATGCTCCAGCCAGTGATTTTTACCCTTGAACCCACAAAGATGAAGGAAGGCTGAGGAAAGCCTCAGAGAATTAGTACACCTCCAAAATAAGAATAGCCTGGCTTAAATGGTGATGTTTGTACCTCTGTGTTTTCTTCTTTACTCAAACAAAGCCATAAAGGACTACAACAGAGTTCAAAATATTTGGCTTAGGAAGATGGGTACAGCAAATTAAAAAGCAATGACATTCAGAAAGGCAAGTTGCAGCACACAGGGAGGTGTGACTACTTCCTAGCTCCCTAGGAATGCTGGTGTCAAGGAAAAGGGTGGTAAAGAGTGGCATTTCCTCAGAGAAAGCACAATAATGGC
The DNA here is from genome assembly GCF_022539315.1 of Serinus canaria. Classification (NCBI taxonomy): domain Eukaryota; kingdom Metazoa; phylum Chordata; class Aves; order Passeriformes; family Fringillidae; genus Serinus; species Serinus canaria. The sequence goes on from NC_066315.1 coordinate 43,422,181, forward strand.
AGACATACAAATCCTCCTCTTGGTGGAGGTAAGACAGCATCCATAGCTAGAGGACAGATTTGATAATGAATTGAGCACATGCTGTACCTCTAATTCAGGTGTTAGAAAAGCACCAGGTCAGTCTGTTGAGGACAGGTAAAAAGTACAGTATGAGCTGACACTTTCCAAAGCCAGGCAAGATAACGCCATAGATGCAATTAACAAAGCATCAGGAATAACAAGAAAGTGTCAGTAAGTATTTTAATACAAGAAGAAAGCCAACAAAAGGATCTGTCTGCTACTTAGTGGAACCTTGCTTAGCAATATCACTTAGCAATGTCAGAAAGCTGAAATTGGAATGCCTTTTTTGCACCATCCTTTTATTTAACATCAATTAGCTCTCATACTCAGTATCAGCAATAGATGGTGAGATGTCAGACTTGAATCAGGAAATAAAAGGATTAAAGAATACCTTGGTAAATTAGACATTTTCTGTTTGGTCTGGCTTTTTTTTAAGAGCTGCTGGATGAGCTGCTGGCATTTATCTTGGAAATCCTCTGGGGTACACTGAGTTACCAGAAACTGCAAAATGGCAAACAATTAAAGGAGGAGCCACAAACCTGTAAATCCAACACCTTAGCATCAATTCCATGAACTGTAAAAGAAAAAATAATCAAACTACTTGTAAATTCCTAAAAAAGAACCCAAGAAGATGAGTAACAGACAGCATGAATTTGTCAGGAAGAAGACTCATCAAACCAATCTAATTTTCTTCTATGACAAGATAATGGCCTTCAGGGAATAGAGAAAAACTGTAGCTGTCCTATTACTTTATTAATGGTTCTGACTTTGATTTCATGTGAAATTCTGTAAAACAAGGTGGAAATATTAGAATGGTCTAGAAATGTTTGGAAAAGGCTATTAAGAAAACATACTTGGCTCATCATAAGTAAAGAGAGATGCATGCATTCAATGATATTCCACAGGGAAATGTCCTAACTGTGGACAAATGGAACATTTCTCTTAATGAACTGAAAGATGGCAAAAAAATATTTGTTAAGGAGCACTCAGCTGTGAGGGACTTTAGGTATATTGGAAAGCAGGACTTCAAAATTTCTCAGCAAAGTGGAGAATAGGCTGAGTTGCATGTGCTGCTTGTGAGCAATAAAATGTTCTACACCTCTGCAGCAATAATTAGGTGTATCACTGCAAGTGAGGAAACACATGGCTACAGGGAAGACAATCTGTAGATCAGAAATGTACACATGACAACAGTTTCATCACACTGTTGGGAAGACTAAAACAATTTTACAGCAGTGTTTGAGGAGAGGTAGGGCTTATGGGATGTACAAAGCAAATCTTTCCACTCAAATTCAAAAAGGTGCTGGAGCAACTGCTCAGTTTGCTGCATTGCATTTCAAAACAGGGATGACCACCTGAAGCAAGCTCACAGGCAGAACAGTGAAGATTGATCACAGCTCTGGAAGACAAAGACTGAAAAAACTGGGCTTACTGTCTTAAAAAGACTGACAAAAATTTATGAGCAGCAGCTACTTCAAAAAGAAGGGGAAACAGTCTTCATGCTCAGAGGATTTAAGTGCTGAAACTGCACAAAACCCCCTAAGGCTAGATGTAATGGAAAGTAGAATAAAATGAACTTTAAGAGAAACAGTGCTAGAACAGGATGCCTGGGGAAGCTCTGGCATTTCCATCATGGAAGGTCTTGAGGTACAGGTGAGAGATAAATCAGCTTTTAGAGCACAGAAAGAGAACATGGCCTTAGGACCTTTCAGGTTCTGAGAAGGACAGACAAAAGGATCCTTTGCAAGGTATCCAGAACAGAGCCAAACCTGGATGACTTTTAGAAAGTACTCAGTTTCATGTCTAAACTCATGTCTAAACTATTAGACATCCCTCTGTCCTTACCAGAATGTGGAAGGAACAGGCACAACAGCCCTGCAAAGAGAAGTGCTTTCTTTACAATACAACTAAGGCTAAACCAGGCAGTGCTGGGTATTTTAGTGATTCTTACTGCTACAGTCAAAGCACGTTTTGTGTGTCAGAGAGCGGCAGATTAGGTTTCATTTAAGAATCAGACACAGTCAGAGAGGGAAATTTCATTAGACACAGGCAACAGGTAAGTACTGGGATGAATAAAACACTCAGTTACCAGGGAGCTCACACCATCTGCTGGATTGCTGTTTCTGCTTCCTGAGCCAGCCAGCACTGCCTGAGAGTGCAGAAGCTTCTGCCTGCAGTGATCTAAAGATATTAGCAATCCACTTTCAGCCTCAAAAGGCAGCCCTTTGGTCAAGTTCTCATTGCACTTCTGTTCTTTCTGAATTATTTCTCAAGAAAGTCTGAAAGACAATTTTTCTTTTCAAGTCACAAGATGCATTTTATCAGAGAAGAAAAGACTTTTGACAGTAAGTGGACAAGAGCCCAAATTTTCCCAGCAGGCTACTGGATGAGAAAAGAAATCATGGAGCTAAGCAAAGCTTCTGCTGATTTCCCTCTCGGGCAGATCTATGAAGAAAGAGTTGCAGTAATTAGTCAGGTAGTTGCACTCTGCTCAAAAGCAAGACTTCACCAATAAATCTTACCAGCTGAGGTTTAAAAGAATGATCAGCATCCTCTCCATTTTCTGAGATGAAGCCATTTGGGGAACCTGGAGTTGGAAGTAATTACATTATGGATGCCCTTCATATACCAGTGAAACTACAAAGCTTCCCACTCTGTAACTTGCTGATATTCCAAGGCTGCTCCTCAGCTGATGGAAAATGGCCTGACTCTGCTTGCTGCAGGGAAGCTATGCTAGTTTAAACTGCTGAAGATGTGCATTTACATTTTCATTAGACTGCTGAGGAATCTCCAAAGTAAGAGAGTAATCAGTCAAGGAGCACACCTGCTGAATATGCAAGACACTGAAGAGGTTGATATTGTACTGAAAAGAAGTGAATGGAACATTCATCCACGTATGTCATTTGTGCCATAAGCAGCATTTTTTAATGCTTTTTAATCTAATATTCTAACAGAGTTTAGGCAATTTGTCCAAAGTGGCTAAGCCCTTGATGGTTAATCCCACTGAAAATATTTTCATACAAATGAAATGCACTGCCTTCATTCAGGAGATAACACTAAGATTCAGCATCCAAATGGTACCACTCTCATCAAAGTGTAGGAGAAAAAATACCACACACAAAAAACCAGGACAAGGAAATAGAAAACGCTGCAGTGCAGGGCCCAGCAGTGTGCTGGCAGTGCTGGGGAGGGACAAGCATGGCAGTACAAGAACAACACCAGGTGAGGTGAGATGAAACCTGTGGACACAATGTGAAGGTTTTAACACCACTGCTTCTGATGCTGATTTTTACACACCTACGACTGGCTCAGTAACAGTGACCAAACTTTGTTTCCCAAAACATGCAGAAGCAAGCCTTAAGTACATAACTGGGGAATAATTGCCACAATCAATAAATAAAGCAGTTTGAGAGTGGTGCTCAGTCTCGGAGCTGTGATATTTCTGATCAAAGAGCAGTGCACTCAATGAGAAGCTCCCCCTTCCCTGCCATGAACCACTGCTTCCACAAGTGGATCCCAGCTTTCAGTTACCCACCATGAAATGAGAATTTAAATGGTATGGCTCAAGCTAGTAAATTTTAAGAAAAGATCTTAGAGCATCCATAAGATGTCCTGCAATAAAAGCCAAAACATAACCAAAATCCCACTCGGTGTTTCCCAATCACATCCATGGCTCTCAAGAATTATTTCTCCTAAATGCTGCTTCTATTTTTACTGCTTAATTTTTACTCACCTGGGAAGCTCAGATGTTTAGGAAGCCTAAACTATGCCATGTGGTGTGAGAAGCTAAGCTTTTAAATCAAGGAAATGCCACTGCATGCAGCACAATGGCAATCAGACTGTACAGAGTAAAGGGTAAGGTCCTTCACTTTTAAGTCAAAAAATTAATTCTGGTTATGCCATTCTTTCTCTTACTCTTTCTCTCATGCTGAAGAAATAATTCCAAATAATTAGAAACAAAAGAGTTTGCAAAAATTGTACATATGAAGGATACAGATAAAAAAAGACAGAAAAAGTAGGTTTAAAACCTTACTAAAAATATAATTTCTTGAAATACTCCTTTTCTGCACAAAAATACAAGGCCACTGCATTTTAATGCATGTCTCTCAAACAGTTTCTGACTTCCTAAATCAGTTTGAGGGCTATTTTAAGGTTAATTTGATATTCTATTGCTATTTAATGACTGCCTGGAAATTGTGCAGAAGCAATTTTTAAGTGTCTAAATGTCTAAAGCAATAAAGCCACTTCTGAATGGAAAATGCAAAAAATAAATAAAAAAAAAAGACAGAATTTGGACAATACTCATCAGAAGAAAAATAAAATTGTATTAAGTTTGTTTTCTCCCTACACTGAAGTCTGTTTGCTGATGGTGTGAGGTACATAATAAGAAAACATCCATTATCATATCACACATTCTTCAGATTCTTATTTTTGTGTTCTTAAATACCACTCTACAAAGTGTGCAAATAGGCAACATTTGCTTGAAAGAGAACACATCTTCCTGAATCCAGTACTAAGAATACAACAGATAAGGGGAAAATACAACAATTTAAACCCATTTGGAAAGTAATTTTTCAGTTCTTAGTTCCAAAGATGATGCCTCAAGCCACAGAAGTCAGGAATCCTGTGTTTGCAGGAGAGGGATTTATCCCAAGATTGAATATAGTTCCATTTAATATTTGTGGCAGAGATAGATTTCTAACCATCCCCTCTGGAGAGGCCAGTAAGCCATCACCTGGTGTGATGGGAGCACACCACAAATAATGCTCAGCATTTCATGATGTGTAATAATGTTATTGCATATTAATTTTGTTTATGTAGCGCTGTCACACAGCTTAAATAGACACACACAAGCCTTGCATTAGAAAAGCATTATTGAAGTTACTAGATGAAACAGACTTCTCTGCTTCTCAAGGTTGCCTGTACAACCCTAATTTTGCCCTTTTGTCTACATCCTTTGTAATGCAGCCCTCAATTACATGTCCACATACTTGTTTTTTTAACCTAACCTTTGCATCATTCAGCACACAGAATAGAAGATGTTCCCTTAATGAACAGCTGTCTTCTTCTTTTCTTCTGGTTGTTCAATGTGTGACCCTTTATCTCATTCGCTGTGGATTATTCAAACTGGGCTCTCAAAGCAGCATTAACAATTTCTTGGGGGTTTGTAGGCTGTATATTTAAGTTCTCTATCTTAGATTATCCACAAGATTATCCACTAAAATCTAATAAATCTTGACTAAAATTAGTTTACTGTTTAGAACATGTTTATAAGTTTTGCTTATTAGTTTATAAGGGCACATTTGCCCAGAGACAGCAATAAGCATTCCTTTCACCAAACTGCTGGGGGGAGGCATTGCCCCTACCCAGAAAATCAAAAGCATCTTTGAAGACAGGCAGAACAGCATACTGCATAATTGGTTCTCCCTAGCAGAAGGTTTGATGAGGGCAGAGCTGTAGGTAAAGTCACTGTGTTGAGGCTGGTGCAGCTAACACCATGGTGTGTGGCTCAGGTCTGATCCTGAACATTGGTCTGGGGATCTGTCCAAAATTTCACACAAAATAATTCCCCAGCAGGCTTATACCTATCTTGTAGCATGGCAACCCAAACAGAAGCAGTTTGGCAAAATCAGAAGCAGCTGAGAAGAAGCTCTTAGCATGGAAGCACGAGAAGGTGTTTATAGTCCCAGTGGTGATTTTGTTAACAGAGGAGTGTGCTGTTTGCATTCCTGGTGGGCTGAGAAGAGTGAAAAGCACCGTGGTGAACTGAACTGTGACGCCTCCTCAGCACAGAAGCGCTAATATCTAACCCAGGTGGTGTTCATCTTGTCAAACTGGAAATTGAATAGCTGCCACTGAGAACAGCAAAGGCAGAGGGAAGTGCAGACCACAGGAAAGCATAATGCTCTGTCAGGTGAGAATGAAAAGGCAAAGCTAAAGTCAGTTCTGGGCAAAGGTGCCAGCTATTGCTAAATCTTGCTCAACTTGAACACCAGACAAGTAGGAGCTGAATTTGCCCATCCTTTGCCTTACAAAGCTGTAGTCTGTAAAGAATAAATCGGTCCTTGGAACCTAAAATAGCAATGGTAGCTTCAAAAAACATGAGTTGTTGATTTTGTTTTTGTTTTAGAATAGGTACATTGTCCGACAGTTCTAAATTTACGCTGTTTTGTGACCTTATGGATATATTCTCTCCTGCTTTCTCCACACAAAGTGGAGAAAGAAAAATAATTTTGAAAGTAGATAGTCATTGTGTCATGAAATTAAAGCTGGGCATTAAGAAAAGCGATGTATTTCATGGAATCTTTTTCTGTGGGACTCAAAACATCCTTTTTCTTCATTAGCTGCCCTTTGTTATTAAGTTGGCCTTTGCCTTTCCATACTGTTAGATATGACAGTGATGAGGTTGGTGAAATGCACTGAAAGAAGACTTAGTAATAATTTCTCCTGACCTCTGGTCTGTTTTCATAAAACTCTGGACTACACATTTGTCACAAAGCAACTTAGAACAGGGGCACAGGCACTGAGGTGCAGCCGTTGCAGTAATCTAGAAACACAGATGCCTTTGAATGTGAACCATTAAAATTCTGCTTGTAGCAGGAATCTCCTACACCAGGAAACATAATCTGGTAGAATTTTGTTTCATATTCATTTAGACTCCCGTAGTTACAGCATTGTACCATGAATTGGCTGTTTTCCAGAGAACACATCCTGGGAAACTGTTCAAGTAGGAACGATAAATAGATCAGTGAACTTATCTTTCCATGCCAGTAAGAGGAAGACAAGTGAGAAATCGGTCTGACAGTATTGCTGGGGTGATAAAAGGGTATTTAATAGCAACCAAGTATAAAACCCAAATTAAGGATTTGAAAGCCAAACAGGAGTCAATTTGACGAATACCAGTATAGCAATGTAAACGTAAAGCATCCATTACTCTCATTTCCTAGGGGACTGAGAGTTTATCAGATTTATGCATCCTCTTGGTAAGACACTGTGCAAACAGCAGTTAGGATTTCTAAACAGCCAGAGCTACACATGGTGTGACTAATGGCAACAAGGCACTGGACCAGAAGCCCAGAAGTTTGCTACCCACATTACTGCAGCCTGCTTGGTTAAACCAAGCCTCAGAACTAGGAGTCCAGAGAAGCACTCTACCCTTATAAAACAAAAGCAGCTGACTTTATATCACACAGATTATACATCTTTGACAAACTGTCAAAGATGCTTTCTCAAGCTCTTTCAGCACAAAAGAAGCAGCTGTAATGCTCTGGATTTGCACTGAAGATGCAGCTGCTCCACTCCCTCCCTTCCCTCTCTTCTCACAGCACCTCCAGTGTGTGAGCAGTGGCCGTGGTAATCCAAAGTTTTTAAATAATACACATGGTAAAGAAGAGGTGGTGTGTCTGGGGAAACACAATCCCTATCTTTCCTGTACTGAGAACTCCAGAGCTGGACTCAGATCTCCAGGTGGGATCTCATCAGAGCAACACAGAGGGGGAGAATCACCTTCCTCACCCCACTGGCCACGTTTCTTGTTGTGCAGTCCAGAGTACAGTTGGTCCTGTTGAACCTCACCTTGAGCACACACTGCTGGCTCATGTCCAGCCTCTCACCCCCCAGCACCCCAGGTCTTTCTGCACAGGATTGGTCTCTATCAGCTCATCCCCAGCCTGTGCTGACACCAGGAACTGCCCCAACCCACATGCAGAACCTTGGCCTTGTTGAACCTCACAAAACCTCACCCACTAATTGTATATTTTCCCTTAGATTAGTTTAAATGGGTATTTATTTGCAAATCTGAATTCCAGTTGATAGGTAAGAAACCACAGCAGCATAAGTACAGTATAATAAAAGGGCAGGAAGCCCAAGTTTGCCACCATCAGCTGCTCCAATTAACTGCTTAACTGACCGTAGTCCTCGATTTTCCTTTCCTTGCAATTCCAAACACCAGGCTGCTTGGGTCATTCCATCTGTACACTTACTAGCTCCCAGCTGTGTAGAGGCTTCAGCAGAGTGGATGCCACTAGGTGAACACCACACCTGTTGATCAGCTTAACTCCAGACAGTGCTGATGTACCAAAGCATGCACCTTTCGTAGCACCCAATGGTTATTTTTCTATAGGTAGCACCCTAGAAGCAGGAAGAGAGGTTGTTACCCAAAAGAGGTGACATTTCATAGCTGCTGGTTGTGTTAGCTGGCCTTGATCCTCCCTGGCCTCAGGACCTGCAACCATCCTGCACCACTGTTCAGAGTCATAAGGCCCCCAGCAACAGAAGAGCCTGACCCCTCCTGCATGTCTGTCTGTCCTGCAAGACGCATTTCATCACCTCTGAACTGTCACACTTACAGGTGAGTAAAAACCTCCACAAAATGACAACGGCAGAGCAGTAGGAAAACACCCTCCTCCTTAGGCAAATGCCATTCTGCATTGTAATTTTTTTCCAGAACAAATCTACCAATTTCAGATCCTGCCCTTTAACTGACTAGACTCCTTGCAAAGCATCCAGTCCCACTCTGCTCAGTTGGCACTGGGAATCAGAAATTAATGTTTGATTACTTTTCTCTAATGCTGAGGGGATGGAGGCAGCCAGAGAGCCAGAGCTTTTGTATCTATCCAGAATACTTTTTTATCTATTCAAAAGGATGATTAGGAAAGTCAAGTGGTACAAAGCCTAAAAATGTAGAAAATACAGAAAGCCAGCAAACTTGATAAAGACACAATTACTTGCACTTGTAACACTACCCACTCATATTCACACCAATTTTAATTCCCCTTTTAAGATAAAATTCCAATAAGTATTCATGCATACTGTATTTTTTCAGAAAAACTGATAAGAGGTGTTTGAGAGACAAGTAGTATTTTGCTCAGAAGCCCATTCCATCATTCATAAAAGTAAATTTTACTCATTTTCATACTTATTTAACAGCCTTCAGGAGGCTGTTACATGTAACAAGCCTTCTCCTTGTTACATGTTTGGAGAGCAGCATTTCTTTACTGCCTGTTTTGCTCAGTCTCTTTTGAGAAGGTAATACAGCGGGGGTGTGGGAGGGTGGGATGTTTGAAATCACCACTAATTATTTCCATTTCAGTTTGTTTAGTGATTCCCAGCTGAGAATTACTTGTACAACACACTGCTCTAGAAGCTGAATGTCTTTACAGAAGCAGCATGGAAATGAAAATATCTGGAGCAATGGGCATCTTGGTTTTCCCAATAATTTAAATCATAAAATGGTTTGTGTCATAGCACTGAGCTTTAAGGGCATTGTAAGAGACTTATTTTTGACAAAAATTGTCCTTCTTCATCATTAAGGCATATTTATGGGAAGGAGACAAACCTTACTCATTGACTGCAATGGCAAAGAAATTCCTCCAATAAGTCTTCATTTTGTGGCAGAATGGTACACTGAAGAGGATGCCTTGAACTGCTGTGTTCAAGTAAAAAGCTCTTTTATTCAGCTGTATCACTAACCATATCATGATTACATGATATGGTTAGTGATATCATGTATCATGATATCACTAACCATATCATGTATAGTGATATCATGATATCATGATTACAGCATTTCAGTGCCCCAATAACATTTTTGAATTCTGCAACTTGCCGGAAATACTCATGTATAAGATACGGTTTATGAAACAAAAAAGGAAGTATTATAGTAATTATAGCTGAGTACATGTTTAAAGACACCATTAAAAATTAGATAAGGAATCCACTAACTCTTGCAGAATCTGATCCAAAATCACATTCAAGCTTTAGGGTCTGTCTTACTGTAGAATCCCTTTTTCCCCCAGGTCAGAAGCAGCTCCTGGAATTCTGGGACAGGTTTGGTGAGCTCATGGAGCAGTTTCTGTGGTTACTGGAAACCAACCTACAAATTCTAAGTCTGCTTACAAAGCCCACAGACAGAGGCAGACAGCAGTGTTAAGCCACAGGCAGGCTATTCCAGAGCATATGGCACAGGAGGGCAGGTCCAGGGAGCCAGCGCAGCAGAGCATGGTTTGGCACTCTCAGAAGCACTGGGTGTCTCTACAAAAATCAGATGTAGCTTGAGTTTTGCCATGAAGAAACCTCATCTGGCCTGTGGATGCCCCCATGCCTCTCCTCAGAACCTCTCTGCCATTTTTGTCTCTTTCTTTTCTCCTTGGTGATAACACACATAATACCCTGTGGTATTGTGGGGCTGGATTTGGCACCTCATGAAGCCTTTCACTGATTGTGAAGCTTTCCAAAATGACATTTCACAGTATCACTTTGGACTTACATTCACTTTAATTCTTATATGCAGAAGGATATGCACATTTACAAAATCCATACTGAAACTCTTGAAAGCAACTCAACATTTGGGCTTCTTGTGGCAGGAGCTTTTTTGTGTAGCCATGTGTTTATTTACATCTAAATTTTCAGGGTGAGAGTTACCTGTTCCTCCAAGCCAAAGCAGGCTAAGTTAAGCTGGCATTTGTACTCATTACTCTAATCACAGTGTCAAAATGAACCCATTTCAAATGCCCAGTTCCTGAGTCACTATGAAAAAAATATTTAAAAAATACTCTGAAAACATCCTCCAGTTTTACGTCCCCGTCATTGCAAGGGCAAACAGTTATGGATATCTGGTTGCCACAGCATATAAATATTAGTTTGGGCCTTCAGCTTAGATCATTTAAGGCCCAGAGAGACATAAATCCATCCTAAAATACTTTGTGTTTCTAACTTGTGGGTGTGAAAAAAAAACAGCACCCAAAACACATCTTCTTGCTCATACTATGTATATTAGATGGATTTATCCAAACTGCCTTCACCTTACAAAGAAATAAGGGCACTTATAAACTTCAGTATAAAGCTCAACCACTGCAGGATGCTTATTCTAGCAAGTGGAATTCATCTGAGAAATCTTAACTTTAAGGCTAGTAAAAGACTATTATTTCTAAGACACTGGTTGGCACAAAGCCACAGGATTTGCTATTAAAATATGCAAAACCAGAGTGGAATAGTGCTGTGTGTGTAAATTATGCATGTTTCTTAATAAATCCCTTTACCTCCTCCCCTCCTCCACTTATTACACAACTTGTCATCTCTTATTTACATGCCATATGATACACAACCCAAATAGAGAGGGCAAACATCCACAATTTGTGCAGAAAAGGGAGATATTAGCATTTAAGAGATGAATATGCATTAAGAGGCAACACATTTAGGATACATATTTTAAAAGTGAGACTGTTTATTTTGACAAGCCTATTGCTAGAAATGCCACTATGTGCTCCCCCATGCCTCCCAGCATGGAGTTTGTTCTCTGACTGAATATGCAACACCCATCCCTAGAAAGAGATCCTGCCAAGCCAGTTTCAAAGCCATGGACTGAAAAGGAAGTCACAACACTGGCAGGTGGAAGCAGGAAATTCTTGGGGGATCACAGGGACAATCTAATTCATAGCATTCACTCCTATCTGTCTTTTTTTTTCCCCCCCTCCTTCTTCTCAATGTAACTTGTCTATGAAATCAGAGAATTTCTCCTCTAGAAAAAAGTACCACTTATGAAATCAGCATTGAAAAAGGCTGCTGTTTGCTTCTGAAATCAAAACAGAAAGCCAGCCTTCCAGGGTAAAAAAAAGATAATTCCCTTCTGCCTTTCTTTTTTTCTTTTTTCCTTTTTCTTTTCCCTCTGTTTTTGTCTCTGGCTTTCTCTCAAGCAAATGGGTAAGGCCTAAAAATTTAAGATTATTACTTGGGATTTAGGTACGTTTTGTACAGTCCCTTTTATTTCATAATACTTGTATAACCTTGGGCATTCACTTAGATCGTCTGTTTTTTGATTCTACATCTATATAAAGAGTACAACAGTGCTGTTAAACCTCACAGAAGTGGAACAAGTATAAATCAACCTGTAAAAAAATGTTCTATGAAGAGATACATAAGCTAGGCAGATACACAGAGCCTAGCCTGGGTCAAGGCACTGAACTCTGGAGCCCAGGCTCTGCCACCAACCAGCCTTAATTCCCAATCCTACCTAATTTTCAGTTCCTCATCCACAGGTACAAAGAGTGATGTTTACCTTCCTCCCTGAAATGGCTGAAGGAATTAGACAGTTCAGAACAAGCTGGCCAAAGCTTAGACAGGAAGGAGCATGTCTTGTTTTCGCAAAAGGCAGATGACAATTTTCTCATTGCATTTTTCAAACATTTATATAAAATTGTAAAAAACAGTCAAACACACTTCCAGCCAAAATGCTCTAACATATGGCTGCTTGAGTTTGCCCTTCAAATATTTTAAGACAGCAGCTTCCTCACAAGTCTCTGTCTCCCCCTGTTCAGAGATTTTGCTAATGCTTTGTGAAATGCAAGAAAAAAAAATTTTGTTTTGTACTCCTCTATTTTCTTTTTCATTTACTTTGAGTTGATATAAACTTAGAGCTCCCTCTCCTTTCTGCACATCCACATGGGGGTTTTTTGCTGCTTTGTCCAGAGTTTCTGAGCAGCTGTCTAGAAGCAACAGGTAACAAAGTCAAATATGCACGGTTCTGAGTGATGGGACTTGCGACATTCACCAGAATGAAGGAACTGAAGCTCTTATTCTGCACTACAGCACAGTCTGGGCTGTGCAGTGTGCAGCAACTTTTAATGTGACAACCCCAGAGAACTTGTCAGATCTACTAGAATTTTATAAGGGGTTTGCTGCTCTGTGGGGTTTTTCTGTTTTGTTTTGGTCTTTTTAAGCACATACAACATCACAAAAACCCAGGGTGCTTTATGGAAATAAATTGACACTACTGTGTAAGGCTTACAATAGGAGGGGTTTGGTTGGCTGATTTTGTTTATTTTATGCAAAGACAACAAAGGTGAGATGTAGAGAAGGGCTGGGACAGAAAAGACATGGTTTGCATAGGAATGTAACTGATGGTTATTTGACATATAACCAACAAATTGTTCACAGACTTTTAAAATATAAAGTCTTACAGGGCTATTGCCTGATCAGGATCCAAAAGATCATATACAAGATAAATTTATAGAGCCAGAGAATTGTTTTGGCTAGAAAAGATCTTCAGGACCATCAAGTCCAACTGTTAACCCAGCACTGCCAAGTCCACCACTAAATCATGTCCATCTACAAGTCTCCTTAATACCTCCAGGGACTGTACCACTTCCCTGGACACCCTGTTCCAATGCTCAGTAAGCACTATGATGAACAACTTTTTAATAATATCCAATCTAAACCTCCCTGGGTGCAACTTGAGGTCATTTCCTCTTGTCCTAGCAATTGTTACTTGGGAGAAAAGCACTAATTTGAACTGCTTAAACTTTCTGGACACCAGAAGAGAAATGTTATGCTATATATCCTTAAGAGAATAGCAGAACTTCAGAAAATTTGTATCATGACACAGATTTCATATATCACTTAATGTGTTCTTTGTTGTTGCACTTAAGGAGTTTGAAACCATGTCTGACACTGGCTTTAATTCATCTGAAATTTGCTGATATGTGCTTGCTAAATTCATGATTCAGAACAAAAAGTTTGCAAAGCAGCCAATACCATGGGACTTTCAAATATGTAATGGCACAAGAACCAGTACTACCAAACCAGAAAACAAGACAACAATTCAGGAACATTTTCCCTGTGTACGTTATGAATCCACAGAAAATGTCATAGTAGAAGGACAAATAAGATGATATCTATCTTGCTTCTTTCTATGACAGAATAAGGAGAGATTGTGCTCAGCAATTCTGTCTACCTACAAAGTTCCTGAGGCCATTATTTTAGATCCAAATCACTGCTGCAGTCTCCTAGTGCTGGAAGTGCCACTGGCAACTGGCAAGCAGGAGCAAGGCTCAAAGGCAAGGATGGCTTTGGTGCACTGAGGGATCCACCAGAGCAACAAGAGATACTTAAAACCAAATAGGCAAGACCAGCCTTTGGGAAATAACAGTTCAATAAGGTAATCTGGGACTGGGCTCCTGATAAAGGCAAAGGAGAGATGCAACTTTATCAAACAGTGGATGGTTTCTGCTTTTCTGGCTAGGAAAGGGTACCTGATATGTCTTCACCAAGTTTTCTAGTGCACACAGAATACTCATGGGAGCACCACAGTTAATTCTGTGAACCAGTAAGTGAATCCACAAAGTGACACAGTCCTACCCTGCAGATACACCACATTCCATTCTTTTTATTTCAGTTTTTTTTTGCAGTATCTGCAGTTCTGTATACTACAGAAATTCTTCCACAGCTTTTGCTGAATCACATATTTTTATGTTACACCCTGTACTGCATGCCAAAAGAGAGATGTGAAATTAACCAAAGTACAATAAAAATAATAAAAAACTCTATAAGCTTTCAATTCCTTCTGGCCAAAAATAATGAAAACTGTAAACTGTCTTTCACAGTTGAACAGCACAGAATTTACCATTACAGTCAATTAGGCTATCAAATTACACCAAAGCACATCAGTAAATGCTACAAGAGGAAAATCTTAAACATATAGCAGGGCTGTCTAAATATGTTAACAGGACCTTCTTTAGCATTAAATTTGCTGTCTGCCATATGATCTCAGGATAAGAAATAATTTTGACACAAGAGACGAAGAAGAAAAGGAGAACAAGACTCTTAAGGTTACTTTCTCAAAAAACTGGAAGAACCTGAAACTGGTACCATTAGGTACTTAAATGATACACCACAACAAAATAACCAACAGTAAAACTTATTATAAGAAACAAAACAAAACAAATAAAACACCCTAAAACGCAAGCAAAAACCAAACCACTTTTCTGGGGAGGAAAACAGGGGAACAAATTATAGCATTTCTCAGTATCTACAATAATTGCTCAATTTTTTCAAGTTTTTTCACAGGGAAAACCAAAGCTACCTAAACCCTGGCAAGCTTAACCCACCCAGGCCCATTCTTCCACATAGCACCATCAACTTCCCATCCTCACTTTGCACAGGCTTCAAAAGTTGTGTGCACAGCCACAGGCTGAACCTGCTCCAGGAAATGATCCAGCATGGCTCACAAGAAAGCAAAAACACAGTTTTCCTCAAGGTTACTGCAACTGGATCGTTTCTCCACAGCAGGAGAAACACAAAGTAGTGGTGCCAAAATAACCTCACAGAGAGGACACAGGAGGGGTAACCCTTTAGAGACCAAGACACCAACAGAGCCATATAGGACATGCCACCACCTGGTCTTTCATAGCTACTGCCCTTCAAGAACAAGCAATTGCTTAAGGAAGAAAGCAGCCCCTTACAGGAGGCATCCCTAAAACACTGAACATGCCACAAGTCATATGGTCACAGAGAAATGCTGCCCACTGGAGAGGCTCAATTTCAGAAAGCCCCTTAGCTAAAGGAGAGCTTCCTTTCCCCACTCAATGGGACGGCACTGATTCATGCATGCTGAGCTAAGAGCATGCATAAATGTTTGCAGGATCAGTACCAAATAGCCACATTCCTCTTCAAAAGCTCTCTATATAATCTGCAGGAAGATTCACACCAATTATATATTTCATGACTAATTATTCTAATTAAACTGACTGGTAGCACATTAGTGATTCAGACAGAAAACAAAATATTCAGACTTTATGTTCTCCTCCTCTGCACTCCAGTGAAATCTCTAATATATCTTATGATTTCTTTATCTCAACCCAAAAGCAAGAAATACACAGAGAGTTTTTTTAAAAAGTCACCAGCTTCCTCCAGCCTTTTACAAGAAATCCACCCTGCAGAGGGAGATGGTGATGCTGTTTGATGCTCACTGTTTCACAGCTCTAGTTTATAAAACCTTTCTGTACAGGTGTTCACCTCCCCACACCACCTCTGAGCACCACCACAATTAGTTGTAATCTGTTACCATGAGCTGCCTGTTGGCAGCTACTCATATTGCAGCTACTGCATGGTAAAGGTTCTTGCTGACAGTTCACATCTCAGAGCATTTCCAGTGGCTGAATCACTCAATTCTGTGGCCCCACCTGCCCACAAACCCAACTGTCTTTGCTTATAAGGGGCTGAGTGCCCTATGAAGAGAAGGAACAAAAATCCCCAATCCCTGTATTTAGGAGAGCTCCTACATCTTGCTGAGAATGAATCTTGCCACGGTTTCATACTTTTGAAAATAAAGCTAAGAAAGGACAGGGTTGTCTTGTGTCACTTTATAGGAGTAAAGCACCACTATATCCCTCTATCTATATAGGGCTTTCCAAAAATATCACCAAGGTGAAGACTTGTGGTTCAAAGCCAAGTGCTCAGAGTAGTAATTTCCAGAATGGAGACAACCTGTGCAGCCACAGTTTCTCCTATGCCTCTGAATAATAATCACCCTTCATTACACGATGATTCCCTTCTTCCCTTCACTTTATTCCCACAGGCCTTCTGTCTCACATGGGGCACAGGACAGATCATACTCCCAAATGGAATATTGAATATAACTAAAGCACTGTTTCTTTCCCCCATGCCTCTTTACCCTGGATAAACTAATACACAGAATTTATTGCAGTGCTTATAAATGAAATTTTACTGATGAAAATATTTTCTTTAGATGCTGAACAGACACGGTACAATTTTGCTACTTTATGTTTTGTTGGTTTTTTTTTTTTTTTGCAGTATATAAGTGTCTTCCTGTTGACCTAAAGAAGTTCTTCTATGCATAAGCTCAAAAGAAAAAAACACATTAAATCAAATGTTTGATAAATCAAAAGAGTCTAGATTCACTTCTTTGCCTGGGTGATATCCTTAAGATGCCTGGCTTTGTAGAATTAAGAGAAGATCATGATCTGCAGCTATATGTGACTGGGAATTGGAAGTACTTCAAAATCTGAAGAGCTCAGCACCGTGCTGTTCAAATCAATTCCTTACCAAGTATTCAAATAAAATAATAAAAAAGAAGAATTTAAATTGCCCTACAAGGTGCTGGCCTAGGGTTCCAATTGCTTCTAAAATAAGATTCAGGTGCTCTTAAAAGTCTAAAGCAGCCTTTTAATTTTAAATTGCTCTTCACTGCATGTGCCATGAATGCTGATCTTTTAAAAGTGTGTCTAAATCAAAACACTCCATACTGCAGGATAATTGCTAAAAAAAGCTGCACGAAGATAGCCCCAGCCAAGTTTAGTGGTAAGCCATGTTTAATATTTTCTCTAAGCAAAAGATAACAAAAAATGACCAAGAGTGTTTTGCTCTCTTTTCAAATAAAACACTTTCAGTCCAAGTAAGTTACTAGCTCATTTCAACTATATCAGACTTACTACTACTCAGAGACCTATTGTTATGATTATTTTATTGCAATGACACCTAGAGACTTTGGAAAGGTTCTTACTATTCTTTGCAAATCAAACAGAAGATGTATTTCTTGTCCCTAAGACCTCATAGGTAAGTATTTATAAATACACACAACAGCGTGGCAAGAAACTGGGGACAAAATCATCACCTCAGCAAAAGGACTAATAAAGGTCTGAATTTGGATAAATATCTTTTTTAGAATAAAACTGCAATTTGGTAAATTAGATAGAAGGTCCCTGGAGAGCACTTCTAAAAGGGATGGTGAAGAATATGTCCATCACACCTATACCTACTGCAATCTGCTGCATGACACATCTCTCTGCAGACACACCATGAGTGATTGGAGGTATTGCCACTTTGGCAAAAAGGATCAACAGCAAGAGCATCCATCCAGGTATAAACCTCAGTAAACTATGATCCCACTGAGCTGCATGCCAAGACTTGAGTCCTATAGGATTATTCCACTGAGAATGAAAACAAGATAGAAGCATAGAATCACTTAGTTTGGAAAATACCTTGAAGATCACCAAGTCAAACCACAAACCCAGCACTGCCAAGTCTACCACTAAACCATAATCTTAAGCATCACATCTAAAGAACTTTTAAATAACTACAGGAATGGTGACTCAATCACTTCCCTGAGCAGCCTATTCCAATGCTCAGTAACCACTTTGGTAAAAACTTTTTTCCTAATAACCAACCTTAACCTCTCCTGGTATAACTTGAGGCTATTTCAACTCGTTATCTGGGAGAAGAGACTGACACTCAAGTCTCTACAAACTCCTTTCAGGTAGTTGTAGAGAACAATAAGGTGTCCTCTCAGCCTCCTTCTTTCCAGTCTAATCAAGTCCAGTGCCCTCAGCCACTCCTCACAGGACTTGTTCTCTAGAACAGAGTGGCTTTCCAGAAGTCTCTAGAGTCGGGAAGCTTTAATGAAACTATTTTGAAGCATTCATAAAGAAGAAAAATGTACAAAATTTTCCTTCCTCACAGGCAAAGATGTCCTTCAAAATAATCTCAGATCTAAAAGCCTATTCTCTAGGTTTCTCTTGGAACATCACTGTGCTGCTCTCCAAGCTGTATTTGTTTCCACACTATTGTTTTTTAGACACAATCTCATTTTGATTCTACATTAGTGTCTCTTCCATCTTGTCTTGCTCTCCACTTTTTCACATTCAAAAAATACATACTATGGCCAAAAAAAACTTACATGAGCCCTTCAAGCCAGGTCATCCAAAACTTTTAGTAATTTCCTGCTGGGAAAGAACAAGGACCCCCAGAGCTGTCACACAAAAATGCTGGTCACAAAGTAAGGTGCAGCCTGGGGATGTGAATACAGTCTGAAGTCAATACAGAGTTGTAAGGAAATCAACAATACTGTTATAAAAAACCTCAACTAACTGCTTTCAGAATAAACAAATCCTTCATAAATACTTCAGTACTGTGTGACACAGACCAACCCTCCTTTGAATTTCATATAATAGCACCAGCTTCTGGCAGAAAGAGGATTTCTGAATGACAATCACAGTATGTAACTTGGTCAGCAACCAAGTTCTACGTATTACAACACTGCCTTCTTTTCAGCTTTTCCTCTCCACATCTGTAATGAAGGGAAAAGGCAGGCAGATGGGCAGTAAATTATGTATTTTCACCACAAACATCCCCAGGAGTAACCAAATTATACAACGCTTCACAAGAGACATCGAGACAAAAGTGTGGGCTCTTTAAATAGACTGACCTCCAACTCCAGCTGAAATCAGCAGAAAAAGCAGAGTGATACAATGAAAAGGAGGAAAAAGTAATTAGCCTGCATCAGCTGGGCTCAGGTTAAATGGATAAGAGCATGTGGCTGCTTTGAAAGAGGATATCCAAATGAAAAGATGCACACCATGACAATGTAAACTCTGTGAACTTTACTGTTAAGTCAGAACCTTATTTAAAAATATTCCCAACTGATACAATTAAAACGTATTCAAAACGATGGACTTGCTTGGTTTCAAAATTAATTAAAGATGCATGTATTCCTCATAGTATTACCCTTCTGAAAATAACACAAACCTAAATTGCTGATGCCCAGCTTAGGAGAGTATACGTACAGTTCCTCTAAATTATAAAAGAAAAATTTTGAATGGTTCCTTAAAGTGTTATAACATTTTGTTTCATTCTTTAAACCAAAGTCTGCAAATTGGAAATGTTTCCATCATAACAGCTCAGAAACCAAAATAATACCAAGCTGGAAGAGTTACACTAAGTTTGTTGTTTTCCATTAAAACTGGAACTTGAAACCACCTTCTTTCCCACAAAAGGCAGGGGTACCTGAAGGTCAGGACATGGCTACTTTAAATCAAGACAACATCAGATCAAACTTGAAAAGCCAAGTCTAAAATATAAATTGAAAAAACAAGCATGCAAGCCCCGCAAACACTTTATTATTGTGTCAATGTAGCAATTCAATGTTCAGCAGCAAATTCAAAACCAAGCAAAACCCGGGCAAAAATCTCCAGAAGTTGCAAAAGAGCATTACTTGCAAGGTGAATCCAAAATTTACAGTTTTGGGTGGAATCAGAGTTGTGTGTCGAGGATAAGTCTCACTCTCCACCACAAAGTTAGTTATCACCAACATTTTCCAATATTATCAGGGAATCTCAATAAATTCCCTGGGAAAAGTATAAATTATACATAAGAAAAAAGAAAATTTGTCTATAATATTTTGAACATGATATAATTGTGGAGCTATAGGGCTAAATACGGCAGAAATCCAAGTAAGTCCCACCAAACTGAGGAAGGAAGAATGGACACCCCATACCAAATGGCATGAAATTGAGTTCAGGGAGGTTTAGGCTGGATTCAGGAAAACCATTTTTGACCTCAGGGGGTGTTTGGGCACTGAAAGGCTCCCCAAGGATGTGGTCTCAGCACCAGCCTGACGGAGCTCAAGAAGGGTTTGGACAATGCTCTCAAGCACTCGGTGTTACTCTTGGGGATGGTTCTGTGCAGAGCCAGGAGTTGGACTTGGTGATCCTTGTTGGTTCCTTCCAACTCAGGATATTCAATGAGAGCTTTTTTATTAAGAGAAGGAGTAAGACTATGAAAAGATGGTCAAGGAATTACTTTGGTATTTAAATTAAAGAATCAAGGAAGCAAGCAGGCAAGCACAGGGCCTTCAACAAAATTAGGCACACATGGGACTGTAAAAGAGTACTGAAACATCGGATGACAATGAACATAATGCCAATGACTTCAAACAGAGAAACAAAGGCATGAGAATTTGTCTTATATATTCCTGTGCAGAATAGGGAAGACACATATATGGCACCTGAAAAGCCCAATATAAGCTGGAGAAGTGCAAATACAGTTTTAAAGCAGCAAATGCCACTGTCAGTGAAAACAGTTCCTACATGCATGTGAAACCTGAAAGGCAGCCAGGGGAGTAAGGGTGCTGAAGCTAGTCCAGTTCATTTGGCAGTGACACAGTATAAGCTTTTAAGTTCACCCCACTTACAAGGCAACAGCAGACTAATCAGCCCTCAAACAGCACTTAAAGTTAAATACAACAAGATACAATGATCAGCCTAATGTCTCTCTGAGGAGGCATGTAGAAGGCATGCAGTGCATCACTTGGTTTTGCACCAGCAGCTGGTTCTACACCAATGGCATACATATGCCAGCTGGTGCCATAGCTAGGCCATGAGTTTTTACAGCTATTTGAAAAACAAAAGCCTCAAACCTCATATTTTTATTGACTTTTTAAAAAAATTGAAACTGACTTGAAAAAAAACCCTCAGATCCTTCTGATTAAGTTTATCACGACAAATCCAGATTACCACAATGGACAGTTTTCTGCTTCAAAAGCAGGACATTGCAGGTTGGCGGTGTGGAATAAACCTGAGTATCTCACAAAATTATGACATTTACCTCAAATAGTTGAAGTTAACATTTTATGAACTTCAAACAAAAAAATAGCTGAACAATACATTGTAGACCTGTAGGCCTTTTGAACACAAAAATTATTCATAGGGAGCCACAGCAATGATTCCAGTTCCAATGACTTACTTGTTCTTCTAGAGGAGAAGAACATGGAAGTAATTTGAGAGAGTTCTGGTTGAACTGCTCAAGCAAAGAACTGGCTTGTCAGGTATTTTTTATCTCATCTTTAAGTGTGAGATTTTGAACAAAAGGCAGGTAAATTTGTACAGATCAGCTACACAATCTACACCCAAATACTTTGGACTTTTTATGGATTGGCTAAAGTGCCCTAAAATTTTCTTTGCAAATAAGCACCTTTGCAGAGCCAGGGTTGGTACAATTTTGCTTTGCTTTGTCAGCAGCAGTCTCATGGTGGTGGTAGCAGCCACTCCAAGCCCTCTGCCACAAACAGGGGATATTTTCAGCCCTGTGGCTTCGTCTTCTTCAGAGACTAGTCTTACTAGTTTACATCTAGGATCTTCATTTGGAGAACACGAAAGAGTGGCAAAGAAGCAAGAGCAGAAATCACAATTCTGGTAGCTGATGCAATGTGGCTCTGCTTTGATTACCTTTTTTTACAGGAAAAATTGTAAAGTTCTCAAGGGGAGAAAGAAAAAAAATTAATCCATCCCATTTTTGAAAAAACTTTTAAAAAAATCAGGCAAATCCTGGAGTATCTGTTAAGAGAAGAGGTCAGTGCATCTATACAGAAATGTAGCTTGGTGTCCTAGATTGCAGGGCAATATGTATTCTATTTGCCATCTGTTAGAGGTGTGGCAGTTATCTTCTGTTAATTGGGCAGTTTTCCTTGTCTCTTCCATAAACCAATCCTCCCTCCAGGGAGATATCTGCTGATAATGGGCCCCTGACTGTCACTGCATGATTGATAAAATTACATCATCCCACTGTGAGATGCTCCGCCCAGAGGGAGGAGCCAAGCATTCCTACCTGGATGTAATCCGGGATTTGAGGACAGCAGAGCAGCTTCTCCACTGGATTCCACTGGATCTTCAGAGGAAGACTACACCTTTCTACAGGATCCCTGCTCCAACAGAACCACACTTGACACTTCAGAAGCACTGCAGCCACAATTCCAATTTTACTGCTGCCAGCACCCAGACCAAAAGGGTGTCAGGTTGTGTTCTGACTCTGTCAGTGTTGTTTTGATTTACTGCATTCTTGTTGGTTTTTGTTGTTGGTTTTTTTTTTTTATTTTCTTCCCTAATAAAGAACTCTTATTCTTGCTACCATATTTTTGCCTGAGAGCCCCTTATTTTCAAATTTGTAACAATTTGGAGAGAGGGGGTTTACATTTTCTGTTTTCTATTTCAGGGGAGGCTCCTGCCTTCCTTAGCAGGCACTTGTCTTTCCAAACTGAGACACTTGGACATTTCAATTCACATTTCAGGGAGTCTGTATTCTGGCCTGGTTACAACATAACTGGTACAATATATTTTTAAGCTACTAGCAAACATGAGGGAATATGGAAAACAGCAGTTCCAGTTTCCAGGGAAATTGCTTTTACTTTCCTTTGCATAAACTTGAACTCCATCAATTTGTGTCAACAGCACATTCCCTTATTATGTAATGGTTTTAAGCCAAACCAGCTAAATGAACTTAGTATCCCTGGTCAATCAATATTTGAATAGAAGTCTTCTCAAAACACATTTGCAGTAGTTTAGACTGTTTTTCCAAATCACTTATTCTCAGAGTTCCATAAGGGCTCTTTTCCTTCAGGAAACAATTTGTGTTAGACCCTGAAACCCCTCAGAGCAAACACAGAAGAGGCTCACACTGCTGACAACTTCTCAGTTCCATTCTGATGTTACAGGTTAAGAATCAGCGCACTGAATCAATCAAGTGAATTATCTACTTACAAAGCAGCTCCAAAGATTCCTGTTTACTGTAGGTTTATCACAATCTGTCAGACTACTGAAGTCAAACCAGGCTTAAAATCTGTCCTGGAGATGTGTGAAGTTTGTGTATCTGCAAAAAATAGCTCATGAGAGGAAGGCATATTACTGAGGTAATCTGAAGTGTGCATCTGCCTGCCCATGATAAAAGCAGCCTTAGACTCTCCACCCAAGTTTAAAATATTACATATCTGATAGATAATTAAACTGCAGGGAAAGAGAGCAAAAGAATTTTATTTTTTTAAATGTAGAGATGCTGACCGTATAGAATTCCTCCTGTATATATTCCTACCAAACCAGTTATTCAGGGTTAAGAAGGAGTAGGAAAACTGTAAAACCCTCTTTTTCCTGATATCTTCCCTAGATAATTTTGAAAGCATTTTTAATAGTCTCTTCTTTCTTTTTTTATTTCTTACCCTATTCATAAAACAAAACTATAAGGCCTGATGTGGTTAAAAAAAGGTAAATATTAGAAAAATCTTGTTTTCTTGCATATGTGTTTATATTGTGTGTGTATATATTTGACTGCATGTGTGTATATATATATATATATATATATATGTGTGTGTGTGTATATATATATATATATAAATATATATATAAATAAAAATATAAATATATATATATATATATATATATATATATATAAAAATATATATCTATTAAAAAAAATATATATATATATATGACTGAGAACGCTGTGTGAGTCACAGCTTCTATGGAAAACTGTCCTGAGAAAAAGTTGTGAAAAGTTAATGAAGCATGAATTAAGAGCCATCAAATAGACAGCATGGCTAAAGGCAGTATTTAGAAGCACATCTTAGGATGATTAGAAACACTGATGAAAGCACATTAACAACAAAGAAATATCTAAAACTGCATGGGAAGAGGAAATCAGCTGCCCTGTTAATGAGGTAAAAAAGTGCTTTTATTAATGTAAAGTAAAATATTTTGTTGGCCATAGTATTTTGACATTTTAAATGTCATAAATACAAGGATAGATGAGAACTCCTCTCAGTAGTTCATGTCTGCAATCCAATTACTCAAAAGTTAAGATGAAGGAAAAATTTTCAAATAGCTTAAAATCACTCAAAATGTTTCTACCAGCAACAATACCCAAATGTTTGCAAAGCCATAGAGAAATCTGGCACCAGAGCACCCAGCCTGGTTCCTCCACAGGTGCAAAAGGCAAAGTAAGTGCACAGTGCTCCCTGCAAACACAGACACACTCCGGCTGAAGACATCTGCTGCAGGAATGGCTACAAAGAAATTGTTCACCAGGAGGGAACAGAGTTCCTCAAACATTTCCATAATCCCTGATCCTTTGGACATTGAAATAGGATGTAGACAAGTATGGGTCATTCAGATTTCCCTCTAAGCTAGGGCAGTATTGAACTGATTTTTAAGCATGCAATTATTTCCTAACATAGAAAAATGACTACATGATCCCACATTTCATTTCCATGGTTCTCCTAGGGGCTGATTTACCAGGCAAAAGGCTCCTGGAAATCAGCCCCAAAGGAAGATCTTCCTGGGAGAGGATGCTCCAGGCCACAGATTCTGGGAAAGACCATGTAGCTTTTGCAACCTCTCATACATAAGCACTCCCTCCTGACTTCTCAGGAGTACACTTGGTTTTAACCAATTATGTAAAATATGAGAAAATAACTCTTCACTCTCTGTAGCTTGAGGACAGGGGACCTGAAGAGTTTTAGTTGGACAGAGAAGCCAGCTTTCAGCTCTGGCAAAGAGGAATCATCCACCCAAATTTGACCACTCTCAATAAGAACAAAGACATCTACTTTCTCTCCTTTGCACATGCATTACATTTCACAAACTGCACTACAGAGGCAGAAAATGATGTTTGAGCTAGTGGAATAATATGATATTTCATATATATTGACTCAACATGACAGTATTTGTTTTCAGTTGAGACAATCTGTCTGATTCAAATGAGTTCAAGCTGAAAGACTAGCTGATTAAAAAAGACAGGAAAAAAAGCACTGTGGCTGTCTTTGAATGCTGAGGCAAGGAGAAGGCTCAAGAAAAAGCAGCAGAGATGGATGAAATAAAACCAAGAGGGAGTTATTATAAAATGGATTTTGAATAAATAGACACGTTACTACCTGGGATCTAAAAAGAAAATATCATTAAACCTAATGATGCTCATATTTCTGAACTAGGCATAGGAGGAAAAAAACTTCCAGTACCAGTCTCTTATCAAATGTTTGCCAAAACTCGAAAGTTACAGCCTTTAGTTTTCAGACCTCCAACTTTGCGTAAGTAGTTTGGAAAGACCTGGGAGAGAGTTCTCTTTCTTTTCAACAAGTAGGGTAATATTAATTACAGTTATAATTACAATTCCAGGTTTTGACCTTACTCATATCTATTTGTAAAAAATGTACTAAAGGCATCAGGGGCTGAAGAGTGTATTTTGAATGATGCTCTCTTGGATATGGAGAAAATCTGCATAGCAGATTCCCTCCATGTGAAGAACTTTTCTTTTTCCAGAAAGAGTTAATGACAGGAGGTCTTCAGCAGGCAAACCCCTGGAAGAAAGCATGCCTCCAAAATATTAAGGCTTGGAAAGGAAGATATCCAACTAGATGGATTCAGGCTGAGAACGGACCAAGATAAAACATTCAATTAGCCTGCAGCCTGACCCCACAGACTTCCACGGGTGCTTGAAAAAGATGAGCTGTCTTTGACAGTCACACCATACAAAAAGACTTCAAGGAAATGTACCAGGAACAGAAGAAGGAAGCTAAAAGCAAATCTTGGCAGCAACAGAGGTTACCAAATAGTTTTGAGTAAAGAAACATTCATTAGCATCAACAGAGACTTGATGAAAGAGGAGAAAGAAAAGTATGATATTGAATTATGAGGATGAAATAAACCATAAAGGCATATACACAAGCACAGTGCTATGGTGTAAATAAAATCACAGCTTTCAGTGTGATGAGTGAAAACAAGATAAATCAAATGGCACCTAAAATACTCTTGGGCATCATCTTCTAGGAACATCCCTTGGGAAGTGAATGCAGCAGGACTGCTCTCATTTCTTCCTAGGTCCAAAGTTCACTAATCAAAAGCTGCACTCACAGATCATCACCTGCAAGTTGTGCGGGGCATAGACCTGTGCCCAAACAAGACCAAGTGCTCTGAAGGCCTGAATGATCTGGGCAGGAGGAACTTTACTGCCAGCCCTGAGTCAGGAAAGGTTGGACCTTGGCCACTTTGTGGCTTAATTAGAAATAAATCCCATTGTCTTTAATTCCTGATTAAACTCTTGATCATTTCAATTAAAGACTCAATTCTTCCCCATTGTCTTTTATCAACCATGATCTGCATGAATCCAATTTTACAATAGATCTAGTATTTCATGGAAGACTTTGATGTAAGCTTTGGCCAGAGAATTTGCAGGTAGCATTTCCAATTACCAGCCCACTTCTACATCCAGAAGAGAAAAACCCAAACTGGCAAATGAATCAGAAGCTTCCTCACAAAGCGAGGAAGAGCTAATTTCATAATCTCTATTCAGTGAAAGCATCTCCTTGCCACCAAATTTGTCACAATCTGATATAAAACATTTCATCAGAACTTTGTAAGTTCCTTTCTTTGCCAGAGAAAAATCTTCCTAAGATGGTATGTTCAACTTACTGTAACCCCATTACTTACAATTAATTTCATACAGGATATTTCTTCACCAAGTTAAGATCATAAGAGCGAGATCAGAAAAATAGTATCTAGAATCTGCTCTAGCATTGAATAGAGAATTATTAAAAAAAAAAAGAAAAACAACCCAAACCCATCAAACTTCCAAAAAAAGCTAGCCCACTGTGAAGCCTTGCATTTCTTTAAAGCAGAGAATAAATCCCAAATCACTGCTCAGAAATCACTGTGGAAATGCAACACTGCATTGCATCTCTGCAATGCTCTGAAATAAACATAGTTCAAATAACTACCCAAACAAATCCATGTTTTGTGAATAGGTTAGGTATGCCGAATCTTCAAAATACAGGATGACTTTTTATACAGTTATGGACTAATCAGAAGAATAAAATCCCAAATGGTGTTGAGAAAATAAACAGGGATTTTCTCAGTGTCTCCCTTAATAGAGGAAAAAGGATTTTAAAATAATAACCAAGAGGCAAATTCAAAAAATACAAGTAATACAAGTAATACAAAAAATACGAGTACTATTACTTTATTCAACACCCACTTAAGCTGCTGATCACTTATGTCCCAGGATATCCTAAAATTTTTTCTTTTATATACAAAACTTCTAAAATTATTTGAATTAACGTATGGAAGTTATTCTACCAACATTTTTTTTTTACAATTACAATGGCATAAACTCCTGTTTAAGAACTCCCTGAGCTGCAGATCACTGAGAGCTGGAAGAACAAGCTGGAAAGACACTTCTATATTTCTCTGATCCCATATTTCTTCACCGTCAGCAACTAGCAATTAGATGCAAGATGGGGTTAGACAGCCTCAAGCCTCATTCTGTATGGCTGCTGGTGGCAGTTCTTCTTTCTGATCACTGAAACTTCCAGTTCAATCCAAATGCTGCATCTGTTACCTGCACATCAAAATGAACTAAAAAGGATGTATTTTTTCGTGTGTGGGGATTTTTGCCTCTTCACTATTTTTGTATTTATTTTGGAACAGTTTGGTAGAGTCATGGAATATATCATCCCACAGACTCCCCTATTTCATGGCTTGTTGGCTTCTGCAGTGGGCTGTAACAGCCACAGATGGATAACATGAAAGCTACTTTTGGGTATCTATGGAAACAAAGAGCTGAAGTCTGCCTCAGGGTCTTCTCTTCAGATCCTTCACCCATGCTAGGAAGGGGCAGGGAATTTCCCCCAGTCTCCAATAAAGAGAAGAGAGAAAAGTGCAGCAGGTGCCAGGAATGTAAATGGGGAGCTGAGGTAGGTGAAAAGGCAGAGGAAAGAGAAGGATGCTGGAATTCAGAGATGAAACAAAAGAGAGAGCAGGACTAAGAGGAAAAGCAAATACAGATGGATGTGCAGGTTGATGTGAAAGGAAGAGGAAACACAGAAAACTCAGGTTTGTTTGTTTAGTCCTGCCAAGCTGATCCCTGAAATGTCATGCTGAATTACAAGTTAATGACGTTTATATTAAGAATATCAACACATTTTTATCAAAGCTCACTGAGTTTTCTACAAATTGTGATTTCAGCGAACATTTAAACAAAAAAATCTATTTCAGTAAACAAACATCCATTCTAATGATTTCACCCAAGTCCATCAAGATGAATTTTATCAAGTGCAGGTTGCCTTTGGGTGCTTCTTCATTTGCTCTGCAGTTACTAAGGTTTAATAAAAGTTTTGGGTAAAAAGCAAAACCTCCAGCTGGCTGTTCAAATCCACAAGGCAGCAGACATTCTCTCACCTGCTGCTGAAAGCCAGAAAAGTGCAACTACAGGAAGCCCTCCCTGATTCCCAAACATAACTACTTGTCTTCCTCAGCTCCTCTTCTCTTTTCATAGCTCCAGACATCACATTCCATCTGGCTAAGTCAAGCTGTGTGACACCTCCTGATCTCATGTAACTCTTGTATGACCAGACACAGCTCTGCAACTTTCTCAGCTTTCAAAATAACAAGTACTATGGGTATTTGCCATATGCAGATCATCTGTGAACAGGCCCAAGACGCATGCTTAGGATTAAGGAGTTAATGAGAATGCCAGTGCCAGCACGTCTCAGCTGAAGGATCCAATGCTATACATTAGTTAGCAGTTAACATTTATTACACGTGGAAATTCACACTCTAGGTGGGTAAAATAATCATTGGAGCAAAGGAATTTATCACCATCTACCTCAGTCATTCACCATCTGAAACTTAGTACAGTGTTTAAACTCCTTGAACACATTTGAGTCAAGATGGAAAAAGAGCTGTTGAATAATTATCTTAAACACCAGATCAAGTACAACATTTGGGCACCCTGCAAGTGCCCAAGGGCTTAAAATTATGGCCAGAAGAGTTAAAATTCAGCCCTGGATCAGCAGATTGGCTTTTAGTACATAAATACAGCAAAATTTAAGATTATGCTGTATCACACCCTGTCATGTTAGGCTTCATGTGTGAGAAGAAGTGAACTGCTGATGTTCCTGGGAGACACAACATATAATTCACATTCTATCTTGGTGGAGATAGTGCTTTACAGATGGCACCAACATGCACACACAGGGAAATGCAGGGGGGAGGTGTGTCTGCACATTTGTGCCAGTTTGTTTACAGAGAAACATCTACCCAGACAAGAAGAAAAAACCAGCAAGCATATCTGTACCAGAATGAGGGACAGCACCAAGAATTCTTTGAGTATTTGTCCAAGTTCCCCATGGTTTCACTAAGGAGTTTTGTGTCCCTTATTAAATCATCTAGGGAACTACAGCCCCAGCAGCTTCACCTCAGTTCCTGGGAAGTTGGCACAGCACTTAATCCTAGGCACATTAAGGACAGGAAAATCATCATAAGTAGCCAACCAAGAAAAAGTCTTGCCTGAGATGAAGTAGGCCTGGTAGATGAAGGAAGAGCAGCAGATATTTTCTACCAGGACTCCAGTAAGGCCTTTGGCACTGCCTCCCATAAGATCTTCATAGAGGAGCTGCTACAGGGAATGGATGAGCAGACAGTGAGGTGGAATGAAAGCTGGCCAGGCTCAGAGGCTGGTTATCAGTGAGACAAATTCTATTTGGATGCTAGAGACTAGCAGTGGGGCACAGGGGTCAGTACTGGATCCTCTTTAAGATATTCATTAATGACCTGGATGATGGGGCAGACTGTACCTTCAGCAAGTTTGTAGATGACACACCTGGAGCACTCAGGGGACATCTCATCAATGTAATACCTGAAGGGAAGGTCCAAAGACAACAGAGCCAGGCTCCTTTTCACTGGTGGCTAGTGACAGAACCAGAGGTAATGTGCACTAGTTGAAACATAGGAACATTAGGAAACATTTTTTTGCTTGTGACCGTGACCAGGCACTGGCACAGGTTGCCCAAGGAGTATGCAGAATCCTCTCCTTAGAGATATTCAAAACCTGTCTGACACAGTCCTGGGCAACTGGCTCTAGGTGTCCCCACCTGAGCAGCACATGGGCCATGTGACCTCTACAGGTCCCTTCCAACCTCACCAATTCTGTGTCTGGGAAACAAACAAACAAAACCCCCCAAAACTAAACAAAACAGGAAAACCACAGTTAAAAAAAAATTAAAAAGAATACTTAGACGTCATTTCCAATCTCTGGAAACAGCACCTACCCACTCTACAAGAGCATCGACACATTTTCATTCTATATTTACATGTGTGGGTGGCATAATTTACACAAACACACACATATGCACACACAGAACTGCAGAACTGAAAAAAAAAATTCCTCAGCAACAGGCTGACATATTTTATCAAAATTCTCCCAGAGACAAATGTGCACAGATCACTCACTTTCAGGGATTGTCTGCACCTCTAGAGTGGCTTTCTGCATATGCTCACCATTATTATTGTTTATCTTTTCATAGACAGGACAATCCTATGCTGAATGCTAAAACTCTTGAAAAGAGAGGGATGAATATGCACTCACAACTAACTGGATTTAATGAATTCCTAATTTTCTCTTACATACTTTCTATTCTCTTTTTAAAGTCACACCTTTCAGACTGATTAACCACAAACACTCAACTGTAACTTTTAAATAAAAAAAAAAAACCAACAAGATATTATAAAAATATTACATTCTATTCCCTTATATATCCCAGTATCTCTAACTTCATGCACAGTGCAATCCCATCAGCCTAAGCCCACATGCTTCAGCTGCATCTGGCCCAAGAGCAGCCATGCAGCCAGCACTCAGTACTTTCCATGGATTTCAAAAGCACTTCTGTGCAAGAGCACAACCCACACAGACCAAACCCTGTATTTTGGACACCTTCAATTCAGCTACTCCTTGCTGACAAAACCTCCACACAACCAGAGGATGTGAGCAGTATGTATCCAGTATCCACTCATACTGCATCTTGCTACAGCACCTTTGGATCTCTAAGGGGTTTAAGGTACCTGGAAATTCAAGATAATTTATGAAGGCACTAAATCCACACTCCTCGCTTCTACTTCTTTCCTTGCCATTTAGTGATTTCTATGTTGAGTATACTCATTTTACTGGATTTTATTATTTTTTAATTATTACTTTGTCTGTTTTTTCAGGTCTTGCTGGATCATTGATTGCCATCAGCAGAAGATTCTTCCAGCCAAATTATGTCTCCAGCTATACCTGAGTGACTCTGCTCAATTTAGCTCAGCAACAGGAACTTAATTAAAAATTCTCTTAAGAAGGAGCCGGCCAGAAAATACTCATCATGGCAGAGTGGCATTCGCTTTGCAGCACTGATAGGAACATGATCTAATAAAACCTTTTATTTTTTTTTAATACTAAAATGCATTGCCTTGACTCTCACTAGACAGTAGCACCAACTGACAGAAGATGAGAATCATATCAGTGGGCAAATCTATTCTGTAAGATTTACTCTATTCAGACAATCACTTTACAAATTAAAAACCACATCAAATAAAGGGAATCTCCATTACTACATCAGAATATATAATTTAAATCTACTTACCCTGCCAGAGACAAACTCTATGAAAATGCACCCAAAGTTATTCAGAAAACTGAGACAGCATGAAAGTTTTACTTGTGTCCTTTCCAAACAGGGCCTTTTCATTTATTTTGACCTTTAATCCATTTCTTGAATAATTTCTACTATTTGTGTGATTACACAGAGTGCAGCTAAACGCTTTTTTCTACACAGAGAGCTAAAATTATTCCTTTTTAGGCTAACTATTTTATCACCCTAAATTTCAATTACATGGACATGCTGATTTTGTAGCACTAAAAACAATGGTGAGAGTTTTATTTCTGCTTATAGTCTGGTTTTCTACCAGGGATATGTCTAGTGATTCTACCTGAATTTGAGATTTTGCTTTCTGCATATGCTCACCGTTATTATTGTTTATCTTTTCATAGATAGGACAATCCTATGCTGAATGCTAAAACTCTTGAAAAGAGAGGGATGAATATGCACTCACAATTAACTGGGTTTAATAAATTCCTAATTTTTTCTTACATACTTTCTATTCTCTTTTTAAACTCACACCTTTCTTTCAGCTTGATTAACCACAAACACACAACTATAATTTTTAAGTAAAATAACCAACAAGATGCCATTAAAAATATTGCATTCCATTCTATGTTCTATAGTTACAATTTTAATTTCTTTAAGACACCATGTTTCCAGTTATCAAAGAAATTATTTCCATGATCAGGTAAAATAACACAAAGCAGGATTTTAATCAAACATGCAACCTGCAATACAAGGCAAATTGATAAGGCAAATGCAATAGTTTTATTAACTGCTACAAGGAATCCAACTGTAATGCTCAAAATTTTCAAATCAAGCTATTCTGTCACCAAATCCCTTGCCAACTAATGATAAATCCTCCTCTCTTCCACGGTATTCCTCTTTATGTTGTAATGCCTCATGGTCACTATCATTATCTGTGCTATTATATAGCTTTTATGAAAAATAAGGCCTGAAGGGAAAAGTTTTATGATGCTTCTTTCTTTATTCCTCTTGATTTTTACTCTAGATTTCAAAGAGAAGTTCAAAGTTTCTGATTCGAACTGTGTTAGGGTTAATGGAAAATCTCCCTTCGCTCTTGCAACATTACGCCACAGGCTTCAAATTGCCACTTCTCCTTAGAGCTCTTGCTATTTCAATTTTGCCTCAGCAGTTTGTCTATGCCATCCTCAAGTGCCAGAAGAATCAATTTTATTTTATTAAACACTCACCTCAAACCACTGGCCGTGCGACTGCATTTTAAGGATGACACAAGGGTCTGGTTTTGAGAGGGCATCCCTGTCAGAAATGCCTTTGCATGCAACTCGCAACTCCACTTTAGTCAGGCATGGGCTGTTAAAAATTCCCAGGGTGTTGGCTGCTGATTCATAGATGTTGCTCATTTTCTTCATTCCTTGCTCTGAAAGAGAGAAAAGGTCTATTAATGATGGTGCACACAAGGTTCAGCCTCTCCTTCCACCCAGTGACAGTGAATGAGAACCAGAGCATGAGGGGAAAGAATGAAATCAAAGGAATACCTATAGAAAAAAGAAATAATCATCTCATATGTTTGTAAGTAAGCCAAGTTCAGAATGGTATTTTCCACCATGCCTCTGAACTCTGGGGTAAACTGTGACCTCCACTTCCAGCTCTGCTCCCGCTTATAGAGTCACATATCCCCAGGCCAAAAGACAGACAGACAGGATGGTAATTCTGTATTTCTTAGGACAACACATTGACAAGGGTAAATTAAATTTGTTCAGCACTCCTCCAATCTGCTTTTATTTCCCTCTATTCCTTCCAAGGAGTACGCACCTCTTGCATTAACTTTTGGCATAAATGCCACAGAAGGCCCCTTTCACACCAACCCTAAATTCCAAAATACATTTCACTGTTCCACACATACTGAAGTAGATTACCTGCCTCCATTCCTAAGCAAGTAGCCAAGACTGATGTTCTGTACAGAAGGGCAGGATATTTATACTGCCACAACTTCTTGTTGTAGAGTGTTTGCTCTTTTGGGTTAGGAATCAGAGTTACATGAGCACAGATAGCTGGAATAACAGAGACCTCCAACCCCTACTTCATTATGAGCACCACCATCATCAATCTTGTAGCTCAAGAATTTCTCTCAACAGAAGCAACCAAAGCATTTTAACGCAGAGCTTACCAAAAATCCCTATACAACCATTTCTGCATCAATAAAGAATACAGGAACACTCTTACTGGCACATTTGCTGTGAGCTTCACAGCCTAACTCTTTAAAAATTTGCTTCCTGCAACATGGATTAGTGCCTTCATCACTTTACCCCATAACAGCCACAAAAAAGGAATCTCATACTTCTAGCAGGCAGATTTGTCTTGCCATTTAATCAGCAAGACACTTTAACTGTCTGTTTCAAATCTTTTCACTGTCTATTCCACAACACCTTGTTCTAAGAGCTTAATGATTTTTGAGAATAGTTTTGATAAAAATTGCATTTCAGAGATATGGAAAGGAAAGTGAAGGTTTTTTCCCCCAGATCTGCTAATTTAAAAATAAACTTATAACCTGCAAAATCACTATGAATTAGAAAGGTAAAATTAAAAAGGTATTTCTCAATTCAGAGTAAGGGGAGTTGGCAATAGAGTTGCATTCACAGGAATGTATGTCTGAGTAATGAGGCAGATCATCTGCTCCCCTGGCAGAAGGGATAAAAGCTTGTTAACAACTTGCAATTCTTCAAATCTGTACAACAACTTACTATGTGAACATTGACCTGCTGTGACTACCCCATTCAGATATAAGGGAAGGGAGCCCGAGTGGACCCCACCACTCTCTGAACCTCAGGCATATTTGAAATGTGAGCCACACCACAAACATAGTGCCTGACATCCTAAGATCAAAACTATCACCTTCAGCCCCTCCCAGTCACTTGCAAATATTGTCAGCTAAACTACTGCTCCTTGGACTTACTGCTAGGAAAGAAACATGACTGAGAAAATGGGCAAAACTGAACAACACATGGAAAAGGCAATGATACTGGGCTGTGTTAGGAAGCCAGGGACTGGAGAGACTGTTGTCTAATTATTCATCATTTTGTAATCCCATCTCCTGCAGAAAGCTGCTCAACAAGCTCATCCCACACATTTACAAGACATTTTTACATGTTGCCCTTTCCAAATTGAAATCCATTTGAAAATTGGGTTAATTCTGTCTCGTACACATCATACATCATTAATAAAATGTCATCCTTTGTGCAGAAATAGGCTGGTGATTTAATTAAACTGGATGATTTCAACACTGAAGAGAAGAGGAAAAAGTAGCAGAGTGAGGGGGAGAGATGTATTTTTCTTCCTCCTACAATAATTATACATTGGTTTTTCAGAACAGCAGGTAAGTATAAAAATTATATTTCTTTTTATCACTACAACTATTATTTCAGCTTTTGTAAGTTCTAAATTTATCAATGGAACAGATCAAGGCACAGCCTTATTCTTTTGTCTCATTATATTCTTCTTTTAATATAATCACCAGCTTGGGCTGTTGTGCTGATGTCACATCACCAGGAAGCTGGAGGCCTGGAAAATAGATTTTGAGCCCACTGAAACTGGTTAAAAATGGTATTGTTTTGCACAAACACAGAGAAGTTGGATTGCATAAGAATTTTTTTGTCAATTAACTATGTATATTATTGATGGAGGAAAAAAAATATTCATTTTTCTTTGCTACAAACTCTTCCTTTTTCAGTTCATTAGAACCTTCTTATTCCTTCAATAAGGGATACACACAGTTTTGATATTCACTGAACAAGAGCTGTGGCCAGTAGAGGAAAGCAATAGAACACATTCAAAAAGTAAGTGGCAGGTCACTTGTAAACTTTGTAAAGTTTTCATTTCATCATTGCATACATTCTCTCTCATTTCCCCAGGAAAACAGGAAAGTGGTGGATCACATGCTTCCCACACAAATTTATAAGCCAGTGCTAGACTGAAGCAAAGGCAGGCCTTCTGTTTTTACCTCTCCATGGTGAAACATCAAGAAAACAGTACCAAGTGGAAAAAAAATTAAAACTGCACTATGCTGCAATTGAAATGTACTAGGCTACAAAGAAAACCCAAAAAACAAACAACCAAAAAATAACCCACCAAAGGAAAACAAAAAAAAAACCTCGAAACCAAACCAAAACAAAAAAACCCCACTAAAGAAAGTGTTGGCTACAAAGAAAAAGTGAGAACCTTCAAGACAGTTCTCTCTTTTCAGTCTCTCAAACATGTTCCTTATCTGGCATACTTAGAGCTCATTTACTAGAAATTAACGTGTTCTTTTGACCTTTTTAAAGAGATTCAAGGCTCAAAGTGATCTTATACAAGATCTTATAAGATCTATGATCTTATACTGATACATAGGATGAGATGGGGAACCATGAAGCCAAATTCTTGTCAGTAGTGCCCAGTGACAGGACAAGAGGCAACTGGCACAGACTGAAATTCAGGAAATTCTGATTAAAGAAAAGGAAATTTTTCACTATAAGTTTTGTTCAATTCAACATGCTTCTCAGAGAACTTGTGGAGTCTTCATCTTTAGAAATATCCAATACTTGCCTGGACATGGCCCTGAGCAACCTACTTTGAGCACAGGCTTAGAACAGATGATCTGCAGAGGTCCTTTACAACCTCTTCCACTCTGTGACTAAGCAGCAAACAATCAAATTATAAACTTTTTAGGGTACAGATTGTCTCTGTGATATGTTGTTGAACTAACTGATTATTTGAGGCCCTTGGCTCCAAAGCCATGCAGAAAATCAAAATGTATACATAAGCCCAGCATTTCTGGTACAAAGAAGTGCTACAAAGGCTCTCATGTGTAGGTATTGCATTAAAAGCACACGAGTTCAGAAAGTTGTGCCTGCCTGGATAACTGGATTACAATGAAAATCAGTATTACACATTTGACAGCTACATCTTTCTCTATTCAGGAGGACTAAATGGCTAAAAAATGTTCAGTTGTCTAGTGCCTGCAGAAGTAAGGATCTTTGTGACACAGAACACAGCCAGTACATGCCTCTCTCTGGGAGTTAAAAGACTTGAATTCAGCTCACCCATCTAGATCCAACTCTTTGCAAAATGGTGATCCACATAACCTCACCACAAACTCAGAACCAGGCTCCTTAGATTCACCATAAAATAAATCTAAGATGCTATCTGAATTCTGATTTCAAGTTCACTCCTTTGCCCACGGTGTCATTTTGCCCTCCTACACACACACAATGTCCAAAACGCTTTTCTGCAAGTTGTCTGTGTGAAAAACAAAGAGATTGCTGTCTACAGCCCCTTGTGAAGAATCAGGGGAACGTTCACACTCAGCCTCACCTTCAGTTCAGGTAATAAGTGAGCAGCAGATGAGAAAGATGCTGAGATTAAAAGCAGTAACCAATGCACTTTGCATTTAGAGAAAGGTCTTGTTATTTAGAAACCTGTACTCCAGACCAAACCACACACAAATGAATTTGGGGGTTGTAGGCTTCCCATCACCATATGTTGAGAGCTGTATCTGAATTATTTTACTGCCACTCAGGTCATGAAATGAAAATGAGCTAATAGCATCTGTCTGCTTCTACAGAAGTAAACAGCAAGAGTCTGCTCCTGGAAAGGTAAATTATGTTTGCAGCATGTGCACATGGTGGGAAATACTAATAGCAGAGTTACATGAAATAAGAGCTGTGAATAAGTGCCTCCAAAAGAGAGCAGCCCTAAAAGCACTGGTTGTTGTGGCACTAGCTGCTCCCTATGTATTTACACTAATAAATTATAAATGGGAGAGACATTTAGTATTCAAGACACATGAACAGCTTAACTCTCTAGACAGAGAGCTTTGTACCTACAGTTTCTGGACCTTCCAGGGTTTAAAGCGTAATAAAAGGAGGTATGAAAGCCAACCCTACTTAGAAGCTTAAAATTAATAAAACTCAGATCAAGTTAAACAAAATACAGTAAGAGCAAGATTTATAGAAAAGGCTGAAATTAGGCTGACTCTTCAGGTAGAAGAGTTTTAAGAAGTCCCTCTGTTTAATAACTTGTTCAGCTCCAGCAGAATGCAGGCCATGCACTGCTTCAGGGAATGATAGTAATTGAGATAAGTAATTATTTTTCTTTAAGAAATTTTATGTAATTGGGAATTCCCAGATTCTAATAATTACTGCACCAAGGATTCCTTGGTTGTGAAAAGCAAATCCATTCCTTCACACTCAGCTGTAAATAGGGTTTGTACAAATGAGGAAAGGTGGGAATTCATCAGAAGTTCCTGATTCAGCAAGTTCATTAAATTAGTATTCCATGTGCTTAATCAGGAGCTCACTAAGGCACCTGGCTTGCCCAGGTCTGAACAGAGACCCCAGCGTGACAGGGAAAGCAGACCTATCTTTATTATGACATGCATTAAGGTGTTTTCATTATGTCTAATCTTTGCTGCTGCTGTGGCCCTTGCCTTGGCCTTTCTCTGTGCATCTCTGGAAACTGCTCATGAACAACCAGTGCCATCTTAAACAGAGTCATTCAATTACTTATCTTGGACCACGTTCC
Source organism: Serinus canaria (assembly GCF_022539315.1). NCBI lineage: Eukaryota > Metazoa > Chordata > Aves > Passeriformes > Fringillidae > Serinus > Serinus canaria. The sequence continues at coordinate 43,460,582 of NC_066315.1, forward strand.
TAGACTCCTGGTTTTCAGCCATATCTCAAATCACTGCACAAGATTCTCCTCCTGTTGGCATTAAAAATTATCCTGGTCATCATCAATTATATTATAAAATGCTACAGAATTTTAAATGATCATAGATAATACAGACAAAATGCAAGCTGCCAAAATTAATCTGAATATGAATTATTGTGTAATGGAAAGTCAATACGTTTGCTAGACCCCTCCACAGGATAGTTTGTGCAATTAAAAATACAATTTTTCCTCCTTCACTTTGATTATCTGACAACTATTAACAAAGATTTATTTAAAGTTACACCTACCAGAGTTTGACAAAGGCCTTTGAAAAATGAGCAACAAACTCAGCAAGGAAGGGGATCTGGAGAATCCACAGCAATGCTATAGTGAACAATGAGACAGATCTGATAATGCAAATAATCTATTTGGACAGAAGGGGAGAAGGTTCAGAACAAAGTGCCAGCGGTGTAAATGGAAATATGCACACACTGACAGTTCAAAGGGACTCATTACCATAGAACCAGCTGTTTCAATTATAAGGGGAAAAGGGAAAGTCACTGGAAAGAAACTGAGACATCTAATGCATGACAAAACACTGTACAGAAGTGTGCTGCACCTATAAAAACAACCCCCTTTCAGTTAAGAGAAGGAAAATCCCCACGATAACTGGAGCACTGGGAGATGCTCAAATGTGCCCAGTTCTGGATGCTGTGAGTGGCTCCCACTGAAGCCAGACTTAGTGCAATGCAAAGCACCTGCAGGAGAATATATTTTATTCTCCTCCACTGGAAGAGAAAATCTAGGATTCGCCCTGGCTCTTTAGCCTGTAGCTAATGCCATCAGTCACCTCTTACTCCACGGAGTTCCCAAGGTCTTCCTTCTTACAATGCTGTAAAACAAGCAGGGGAAGAGAAATCTAAAATTCCCTAATACAAAAACCAGGAGATTGAACAAACACAAGATCAAAATAACCTTCCTAGGCATAAATTCAGACAACTCCCCTACTGGAAAGCAGTCTCAATGCTTTTTACTGGAAATGCAGCAGAGATTTTTTAATTTTTTTTTTCCCCCACAGAATCAACCAAGGTCTGCTTCATTTACATTCCCTGGATTTGTACCACTCACAAAGGAGTCTGCCTCTCCCACAGCAAGGCTGGCTCCAGAGGGTGAGTGCTTGGTCTTGTTTATAAAATGGCACCTTCTAAAACAGTGTGTTGGTTTAATAGGATAACAGAATGTATTTTATTTGGAACAGTGTAGAAGCTAGGGAGAAAACAAACTGGCTCATCTATATGCTGAGACACAGTAACACACACAGTTGTCCTCTTATCCAGTCTTGTTTCCTTAAATATGCCTGCATATCCAAAGCCTTCACTTGCAACTCAATACTCGCAAGCAAAAGCATTAAATAGTCCCAATGTTCCTCTTCCAAATCATGAAAATGGCATATTTTCCCTTTAAAAACATGAAAGTGGGTTTGCCCTTCATTCATTTCTATTTACAAAGCAATTAGAACTGATGTTCTACAGCCCTTTCTCACCATTATAAAAGCTAAAAATATATTTTAAAAGCAAGAGAAAGAAATGCCTGCAAAGTTCACACTGTTCTATACCATGACTCCTGGAGCTGATGATTTCTAAGCAGGACTGAGTAACATGAAACCCCAGCAAAATTCAGGCTTCCACAAGTAAATGATTTGCCTGCTGGTTTTTGGGTATTGCTTCTCAGAGTCTGCCTTGAGTCTGTGCTACTCTTGAGAGAATACTTGAAGCACAGGCAGCTGTAAGAGCAGGGATTAAGCATTGATACATGGAAAAGCTCAGGACCATTGAATTCACTTCAAACACCACACTGAGGAGTTACACACAAAAACCCCAAACCGACACTATGCAAGCAGTTTGCAAATATAAGTGACACATAAGCCTCTCTAGTAAATCAGAGAAATGTAATTGAACCTCTCTAACCAAAAATTTCAAAGCTACTACCATGTGATACTTATTTGACTGCTTATCACTAAAAGCCATTACAATTTTCTTAGGCTTGTCATTTCAGTTTGCTGCTTGCACTAAGTGATATATCAAATGAAACACAAGAACAAAAGTATATTCACTATGAGGATATGTGTTTGCTGCTTTTGAAAAATTGGTTTTCCCAATTAGGTATTAGGGGGAAAATAAAAGTGTCTTAGCAAGAAACAAAGCTTTACAACATAGCTACTTATGCAAGAATCCTAAATAATTGGATATTTTGCTATACTTATCTTTATCAAAGAAAGATAAGCCTGGAACAAAATCAAATAATCCCAGCACTCTAAGGTGCAGCAGTAAAAAGTCTGAAATCAAATAAATCCAACTGAGAACCTTCAGAACATCTTTGAGGCAAAATAATTCTTGAAATAATTAGACAATTCTGAACAACAAGATAGATATATATTCTACTACATAAATCCTTGCCTTATCATCTGCACTTGCATAAAATCCATTTGAAAATATAATTACCCTTTATCCAACCTGCAAAAGCATACTGTCTATCATCTAGAGGAGAATCATAGAATTGTTTACCTTGAAAACACCCCTAGAGATCGAGTCCAGCCAGTAACCCAGCACTGCCAAGTCCACCACTAATCCATGTCCCTAAGCACCACATCCACACATCTCTAAAGTATCTGCAAGGATGCTGAATCAACCACTTTCCTGGGCAGCCTGTTCTGCTCCTTTACAACCCTTTTGGTGAAGAATTTTTCTCCTCATATCCATTCTAAACCTCCCCTAGTGCAACTTGAGGCCATTTCCTCTCGTGGTATGGCTCGTGTCTTGGGAATGAAGCAGCAAGTTGTGTTCCTCAGCTATACTCAGTTACACCAGAGTATGTATATAAACACACATAATGCCTGGAAGAGTTTATACATTTACAGATGTAACATATTGCAAACTGCTAATTTTCCTCAACAGATGGCTATAGTGGCTCTTCCTGCAGCATGAAAATGATTCTACAAGAGAAGCTGCTTCTTGCTCCTGATCCAAAGACAAGCACATCAAGAGGAGCAGTGAGGAAGGACTTCCCATTTACTGTTTAGTTATTGCATTTGCAACACAGCCAGAAGGTACACCTGCTGTGAGTTGGCTCAGTTTCCTAGCAGCGTGAGAAAAACTGAGTTTATTGATTACAGGGTTGAGCCCAAAACTGGGACAGCAAAGTCAAGTTGCTCTGTCAGGTAGGGCAGGAGGAGAAGAAAGGGAGCAATGGATAATGCTGCAAGCAGTTGCTCTCTCACTTCGTAGCTGCTTCCCCAATATGATTGCCCCCTTTCTCAGCAACAAGCAGAACTCCTATGGCCTCCCAGGACTCTGACAGACAAGGAGCAGCCTGCCCACCCTCAGGGGTAAGGAACACCTTTCCCTGATGGCTGGAGCCAGGTCCTGAGTTCATTCCCTTTGCAACAGAGGTTCAGGGACAACACACTGGGGTTTGTACCACTAGTTAAAGCAGACCCTGAGCCTTTCCTGCCTTCTTGTCATTTATTTACTTCCTATTTTCTTTCTAAAATCTTTGATCAAATATTTGAAGAGTCACCCAAAGCCAAGACTTAAGCCAAGCACACATTGCCACTGCCTCAGCTAAATTGGCAAGGAATACAATCACATTGCAGCTCCAATTGCAGGAATGAGAAGAACAATGACAGCCAAATTATATTTATATAGAGAGTGTTAATTTCTTTCCTAGTTTAATTTCTACTAGTTTATTCTGACTTTCCTCTAGGAAGCTATGTCCTACTCCATATTGGGAGTGTTTTGTAATCACAGTACCACCATACCATGATAGACTCAGTCTCTGAAAAAGCCAGTAGCTATTTTTGGTATCAAATTGATTCACAAAGGAATTGCAGCATGCTGTCAGCAAAAAGTCCTACCAGTGCCAAATGTACCGCTGGTGCCAGTGCCGTGCCATTCCTCTGCTGGCGTGTCCATGCTCCCCAGGATCTGTGCTCTACTGAGCTACCAAAGATGGGTCCTAACGCGTCAGGACACAGCGCAGCCTCACACAGATCCTAACCTGGGCCCTGGAAGCAACAGAGCTTTGTCAGCAATGTTATAGGAGACCTACTTCCTTCTGACACAGTGCCAAGACTTTGGCTAAATAACACTTTCAAAAACAAGCTCTAGAAATCCAAGCCACCAAGAATTCTCAAGAGTTTCTCTCCCTCAGGAATTCTTGAGGTGTGAGAAATAGCTATGTTGCCAACCAGTAATAAAGATGAGGAGAAGCAAGATACCTGGAATGTCTTTTATAAAACTTTGTGTGACATGAGGTTGTCCCTTAAGCACCTCTAAAAGGAACCTATGAATATACCAAAAAGTTATGTCTTCCTTCTGAAATCTGCAAGTCCCCATCTGTCTTTGATAGAATAAACTGACAACAAAAGGACAAAATGAACAATTCAGCTCCTAAAGTGATACAGAGTTAGAGGCAGAGGGAAGGAGTTCTCAGTTCCTAAAATGATGCATACAAAAAAATGAACTCACATAATCAATATTGATGGAAGTCCTACTGCCACACACAAAAAGCACTGGAACACCTGCCAGTCTTGACATCACAGCCTGGTAGGAGAACATTTTATGAAATTCACATTAGGCAAGTCATACCCCAAAGATTTGGGCACATATTGCACAGGACTTCACCTGCATTCATGTGTCTTTGAAGGACAAATTTATACAAGGTGCAATAATGCCCATGAAGCACCCACTGTTAAGAGAGAGAAAGGAATGCCTGTAAGTGCCTATAATGTCTATAAGCAGTGATGGCACTCCAGGGAGAAGAGACACAGGAGGCTGGTAGTGAAGTCCCAGACAGATGTTTCCACTTCACAATGCAATTTGACTATGGTCAAATTATCTAAGGAATAGTTATGTATTAGTTGGGAGTTGAAAACCATTTCCAGGCTTTCTCTCCAGACCTGTGAAACTCTTAATTCCTTCCCTCACCTGTCCTCTGCTGAGTATGATTGCTCTTCAAACAGAAATTTATCTACTCTCTTACTGTTGAAGGACAGTTGCAAAGCATCAGGGACATAAGGAATCATAAGGCAGAGTCACCATGCTGTTTCCTAAGAGCACAGAAGAGTAGAACTAGCCTCTGTAGATATCTCATCATGCCAAAAAGGAGTGTTGATAACTTAACTGGGTCCCAAATATTCCATGAGAGATGCCACAAAATTTAGAACATGCTAAAACCTTATTGTTGCTCAGAGCACAAAGCAATGCCTTCCTTGTTCAAGTATTTATATCTCCCTTAACTCTGAATGGAGAGCCATTGGGCTCCTTTATAACCTGCATCTATTTAGAATTAGGAAAATGCGTGTTGGCAGTAGCCACAAGGCAACTGTACCAACAAAAAGTTTTCAAATTGATCTTTTACTTCTTCAGTGATATAAGGAATTTCCCATGCATTGTGTGTTTATCTATGTCTTAATCCTGATCTGCAGTGAACCAGTGCAAATAGATCCAATAGTCAAAAATATCTTTCATAACTTTGAATAATCATTTCAGAATTTCATACAATTACTGTTCTAATGCATGAACATGTTTTAGTTTACACAAGTATAGGGTAACCCCAAAATGAAGAGATTGAAAAGGCTTTCATAAGTATGGAAGCCAAGATCTTCATTTTTGTTCCTCTAAACTAGTAGAAGATTGTGCTTTTATTTTCTTCTCTAGTGTCAGCAGCTGCCTTAGGCAAAGGTGCTTGGAGAGGAAAAGAAGCAAAAACCCCATAGAAATTAATAATAGAGAACATGGGTTATAGCCAATGCATGTCCTCACAAATCAGCCCACCCAAGCCATGTCCATCAAAATTTCAGTGACAGATGCCTTTGTAACTTCTTTATGGTATCAAATCCACCCTTGGAAATCTGTGGAAAAGATGTAGTAAACATTTCTAAAACATTTGGAAAAGATAGGCACTTTTACAAGAATTTTGCTGTTTCTGTCATAAGCGTTATTTTCCAATTACAAAGATTACAGCAATTCAGATCTGACCCAGTGAATGATGGATGACACTCTTTAGGCTCTGGAGTCAACATGTAAATTTTACCTATAATTTCTGCCCTCTACAAAAATTGGGTTATACAATAATGAGGTGCTTGACTGCTGTTGCATTAAGTCTGTAATGAGACTGAATGCACAGTCACACCATTTAGTGTTTTAAATTGCTTCAACTTCAGAGTAAATACATCAACAAAGACCGAGCTGGGATATTAAGCGTAGAGCAGTACATCAAAATAGGATGTTAGCTTGCTGATGCTACATGAAAATTATTTCCATATTTCACTGAAGAATTCTTCAAATCATTCACTTGTGTAATACGTTATTAAATGAAGCACATAGAGGCATCTTAAACATTAACTTAATTGAAGGTAGGAATAACACAGGAAAATATTCAATACTTTCTGTAGGAAAATGCCAGTTCTTCTCATGAGATTTTTACTACAAAAAAGTAGTAAAAGAAAGCCTGACATCAATTAAATTCCCTACCTGTGCTGGCTTTTAATTTCACTTTTTACAAGAACATGGGCATTTTACAACACGCTAAGAAAACTGTTTCAGTCAAATGATTACTGCACCATTTCTTATTTAGCTACTCCCAATGTGAAATTTCAGCTTGCTTTCTCCATTCCTCCCCTTTTTGGGCCTCCAAGCAGCCACGTTTTTCCATCTATGGTGAGTAACCTATGACCATTTCAGACCTCTGCCAAGATTATGCTTTCATGGGAAATAGGCTGCCCAAGAAAATTCTCAGGGCAGTTTGAATATACCTACATCATGTTTCCCAGTGATGCCACAAAGGAGTTCTTTAGTTCTGTCACTTCAACATCTGACAAGTGCTGCAGTCAAATTGCACTGGGTCTTTAGTACAGTTAACACAGGCCAGTTGTCTAGTAAGAGTAATTTAGGTTGAGAGGGATCTCTAGGAATTTCTATTTCCCATCCTTAGCTCAAAGCAGATCTTGTTCAGGTAGTCAGAGCTCTGGCAGTCTCCAATGATGAAAACCCCACTACCTCTCTGGGCCTCTCTTCCAGCACTTGACCACCATCTTTGACAAATTTTTGTTAGTTTTCCTTGTTTCAGCTTATGTCTGCTGCCAAACATCCTACCACTGCTCCTCCAAGAAAACCCTGGCTGCATCTTCTCAGATGACAGCATTAAGATCACATTCCCTTAACCCTCTCCTTTTAACACTGAACAAAGCCAGAACCCTTCCAAGACTCCCTGCACTGACTTGGTTAGCTAGGGTGTCAGAAAGTCTGGTTAACTCACTTAAAAGAATTTAGGACTGAAAAGGAAAAAGATCACTGCAATTTCCTGCATATTATGGGCAGAAGGCAGGGTGTAGAAGACCATAGTTCCATTAAACAAGCAGCATATTCCAACTGGGACCTGCATCCATAACTGGCTTTTCAGAAACCATTTGCAATGTGCTGGTCAAACTCTACCAACAAAAATGCAAGCTCTTGAACACCTCACTTGCACACTGCCTACAGAGTAACTATTAATACAGAGACAAACATCTTTAATGGGGGTGTAGTACTTCCCATGCATTCCTTCAAGAGACACTCAGGAAAGGTTATACAAATTATTGCAAGTTTAGTCTCGTTGTTATAATGATGTGTCAGAGCAGAAAGGTGGCTTAATAGAATACAGTTATAAACAGGGAGACTGCTTAAAACCTTATCTTTCACTCCTTGGCATTTTGAATTCCTGAATAAGTCCTTTCAGTCAGTGAACACATTTTGAACTCAGACAAATGGTATTTCAAGATTTTTTTTCCCCCCTTGGAATTTTGTTCAAAAATTGTATTGAGAAAATTAAATATTAAATGTTGCTTTTACTTCCTGACTGTTCAAAATGAATTCTAATTTCTGTTTGCCGTAGTTTCAAATTAAAGTTTTAATTAAAATTGCTGTGCAATTTTAATGGTACTAACCTTCTTTGTTTCCTCAGCTTATCTATCTGCTGTCCAGTACAATCAGTATTTTTTATTATGTGAAATTTAGCAGTCTGCTAGAAAAATTTCTGTCTTAGCTTCAACCTGCTGTCCAAAATGAAAACACTTCATATCTGCCCACTACATGAAATTGTCTAGGAAAATTAAAAGTCGTTTGGTGACAAACTTATTGAAACAGACTCTGGTAAAGCCTCTTAGTCTGTTATCAATATAATGGGTTTCTTAATTGCCACAGATATAGCAGTTTTTAACTTTGCTGGATTTTGTGTTTTCTGTTGGATGCTGTCCTTTCCTTTCCCCCAGTATTTAAAGCAATAACCAAAGAGAGCTCACAGAAGAAGCTGTATTTTCTATTGCCTTATTTCCAATATTCTCATCTTCAGTTTCTTATCCTTAAAAACTGCCTCATGTTTTGTACTTTTCAAAACAATAGCCTCAAACTCCTATAACACTAAGATAAAAGCTCCAAGACATCAAAACCTCATTTTGTTGTCCCCATCTAAAAGCAGAGAATACAATCCTTAGAATTAGACAGAGGATCACACAAAAGATTTATGTCAAAGAAAAAACCAGAAATGATACCTCAAAACCAGCTTTAAGTAAAAAAAAAACAAAAACAAAAAGTTCTGATTATGCTATGTTTAGTCTAGCAAAGGTTAAAGGCCACAAAATCCTCTTTTTAATCTGCCTGCATGAAAACTCAAAATATTTTGCTCGAATATCACTCCATTTCTCACCCACTACTCAGGCATTTTGATTTTTGCCATGTATAAAATATTTTTATTTAAGCTGTGCCATTTGCAGTGGTGTGTTTCAGGAAATGCTCACCCTTCATTTATAATGACCTCAAGTCAGGGAACCCTTGATATTGCCCCTCAAGCACCTACAGGCTGAAAATTCCTAAGCTGACACAGCACAGACCCCAAGTGGGAGGAGCTCATCCCTGTTCTGTCACTCCAATGTCTTCCTCATTTACAGTAAAATACACATTAGTGTGTAAAAATACCAAGCAAATGTGTACAACTGCATTGTTTGCCTAACAGGCAGCAGTCAGCCAGCTTCCATGAGAGCAAATCCAACTCTTCACAGGACAGAAGAAACCATTTCAATCTAGCCAGCTGTCTGACATGATCCTACCCAGTACTGAACTGGCAAGTACCTGTCACCACTGTGTCAGCAAAATCAGGACCTGACATCAAGAGAAACTGAGCACTTCTTTGCATTTGAATAACAAAATGTGTTTTGTTCTGAGAGGGGGAAAGAAACTACCCAAAGGGTAAGCTGATTGAAACTACCCCAGTGCAGAATGCCAAGCCGCACCTCAGCTTCTCAACCACCAACCTCTGTGTCCAAGGACCTGGCATTTCCAAAGAGCAAATAACTCAAAGACCACTCTGTTCTTCACTTTTCCTACCTGTTAATAAGGAAGGAGTGGTCCTGCTTCTATCCTGGTCTGATGGAAGACTAGGCTGAGGAAACCACTGATGGATGCTACACTTTGTCATGTCTTTCTAGTCTCTGTCCTTTCTAGTTGTAAGCTTTCTGCCTTGTTTTCCTTTACCACTCATCTCAAATATCCCACACAGCTGTCACTCAAGGTCTAACCACACAGAGACGGGTAAATCCCTCAGATAATTAAGTTTTGGCTTCATATAGCACTATGCCTATCAGAATTCAAACATTTGGGTAATGCAATTTATGGTGGAAAGGGTGTGGAAAATAGGAGAAATATATTAGCTGGTGGTTTGTTGCACTACAAAACTATTAGCACTCACTTGTGCCTGTCCAGTTCATTGCCACCACTGCTCAGATAAGTTCACAAATGCCCATCTACCCCTGTCTGATTACAGGCAGACCACAGATATGCCTGTAAAGACCAGTGACCCAGAGAGAGAAAGCAGCACCTCTGGCCAGCTGTTTCCCTGCAGATCATGGGGAGTCCACAATCTACATTTTAAAATAAGGGAAAATATCATCGGGTAGAAGGCACACCTTCCACATTGTCCTTCACGCAGTCTGTGCTTACCCAAACAACCTCTGGGATTTCCTATACTCTTCTACCTTAGATGAGCAAATTTTTAGGTACAAATTACTGCACTGGATCCTACTTCACTAATTCTAATTCAAAACAGTCCCCACACAAAGTAATGAAGCTCACTCATCAGCCTGTTGCCTGAGGGACTCAGAGATGACTTCCAAATAATCACAAGAGAGACAATGACCCTGCTTATTCAAAAACAGAACAGTCTTTACAAAACTCACAAAAGGTGAGATTAAAGCCAGTTTTCCCTTTTTACCTCAAAATAAAAGATCCAAACCAAAACCACACAGGACTCTTCAGGGAGGATATGAAGTCTAAATACACAGTTGCTGTGACTGAACAAGTTCCTGTGAAATTGAAGAGAAGCTATTCTTTTTTCAGTAGCCAATGTTCTTTCCCAAGGAGAAGATTTCAAATACTCATTTTAACCTCTACTGCCAACACAGCAGCCATACCCACATGCTCTTTGGTTAAAAAAAGAGTTATTTGGCACACCAGCTCATCTTGCCAACTATCAAAAGGGACCAACTGCTTCCCTTTTGGAGTGAAAGTGAGGTTGGAGTGGCTGGAACTTCCACAGCCACACTGATCACAGTCAAAATCCTTGTCACCTCCAGAGCCAAAAGCTTGGGTCTGATACAGGCAGTATTTTTCCAAAGGTATATTGCTCTAGAAAAGCACAAGCTACCCAAAATGTACCTTTTAAATCCCCTAGGCCAGTTATTCTATTATTATTGACACTGTGGCAAGAGCATGGTCAAAACAGACCACAAAAGCCATGAGAGAGGTAAGAAAAGGACACAGACCATTAGAGATTAATTAGAAAATAGCAAGGTTTTACCATCCCAAACAGTGGGAGCTCAGACATGTAACATGCAGTATTGAAGCTCTTGAGAAGCCAGAAACCAGTGATCCCCTCAAAAAAGCACAGTAAGCAATGGTTTCTCATTAAACCCTTTTAGAAAGAGTCTGCCTCTGACTTTGCTTTTCTATTTATTTTTCTTTGCCAAACTTATCAGTCCTTCTGTCCCAGCTGCACCTTGGCCAGCTTCCCAACCTTTTTTGACAGTGCTGCAATGTCACTCCTACCGCCAGCTACGGACAGCAGAGTCTGGTGGTCTAGAATGACTTACTTGAGGAGAGGTGGAAAGAAGAGAACACATGCACAGTGTAGCCCTAATATTCTCTCTCTCCAATACAAATAAGAAGGTAGATCTGGACTGCTGAGTCCTGTAAATTTCCCTCTACAGAGTCTGCATCTGCTCCAAAAAGGGTGATGAATACCAGAGATGACCATAACTATACCAGGCCCACCTGCCTTCACTCAAAAAAGAGAAGAAATGTCTTCGTATTTTCCCTGAAGAGCAGCAAGTAACAGAACTTTAAAACAGGTATTTTCTGTGCCAGTCTAAGAGAAAACCCTCTTTCCATGAGATTTTGGCCATATGAGGTCAAACCAGAAAGAAGAAATAACACCCAGGGGCTGGTCACAAGTACACAATAAAAATGGAAATCAATGTTTATGGAAGAATGTTGTTTGCCGCTTAAATTTTGTTGAACAGCAAATACACTGAGCACATTATCACTTTCTTCATGGGCATTCTGCAAACACAGGGAAAGACATCACACAAAGCATCCATTGCTCAGTTAATATCATTTTATGGCTATGGAGGAAAATTTCTTCAATGTTTCTGCTGGATTCTAGTGCCTCTCCAAAACAGAGTTTTTCCTCATATATCAAGGTGTTCCAGTGATTTATGCGACAGCCCTATCCCCAGCACATGTGCTGTGCTGCTTTGAGCTGGGATTAAGCTAATTTTCCTCACATGGGGCTATGTTTTGTTTTGCAAAAACAGTGTTAATAATACCAGGGAAGGTTTTTTTGTTATTGCTGAGCAGGGCTTACACAGAGTCAAGGCCTTTTCTGCTCCTCACACTACCCCACTGGCAAATGGGTTGGGATTCACATGGAGCTGGAGGGAACACAGCCAGGAGAGCTGACCTCCACTGACCAAAGGGATATCCCATGCCATATGGCATCGTGCTCAGCATATAAAGCAGGGGCAAGAAGAAGGAAGGTGAAGACACTTGGAGTGATGGGATTTCTTTTCCCAAGCAACCATTACATGTGATGGAGCCTTGCATTCCTGGGGATGGCAGAATGCCTGCCTGCCCATGGCAAACAGATTCCTTATTTTGCCTTCCTCCTCTGTGCAGCTTTCACCTTACCCATTAAACTGTCTTCTTCTCAAACCGTGAGTTTTACTCACTTCTACTCTTCCAATTCTCTCTCCCATCCCCCTGGGGTGAGCAGCTGTGCTAGTGCTTAGCTGCCAGCTGGGGTTAAACCATGACAGCTGCTGCACACCTAGAAAGCAGATCAGACCCTTACAGTGAGTTTGGAAGGCACACATGGAAGCAGTAAGCACCTGTCAGAGGAAAGACTCTCCTGAAGCAACTGTTTATAAAAAGCTCAGAACAACTTTATGCTTCTTTTTACACCAATAATGTTTGAATTAAACTACAAAGATTTCCAAGATCCTGAACATTCTCTCAAGTGATATCCTAAGGCTTAAATATTGTGAATCTTCCACCACAATTACACACAGCTTATACTACTTACCAAATGCTTTGTTCCTTGCAATTCCCTTGATTATAAAAGGAATTGATTTTTTTACCTAATTTTAGATCCTTTACATCACTTTAAATTGCATTACTAGATTGGAACATAAATCTTTACTGTTTGTGGGGTTTTTTCACCTAAAAAAAAGTCTAATAATTACACCAAAGAACAACGAAGCATCCAAATGCTTTAAAAAAACCAAAGCATGAGATTTTAAAATAATATATTTTAATATAAAACTTTATATTACCTAGTGTCTGAAAAAAATACAAGAAAAAATGTCTGAAACTAGGGGAGCTGTGCAGAAATCCTTTTTCTATGTGTCTTCCTATCAATGAAGCCATTGGATAAGAAAAAAATTCAAGTTCAAATTTTGTCTGAAGTTGAAGCCCACTCTAAATTCTACTGAAGACAATGTAAAGACGTCATTCACATCACAGGCTGAGGAGTCCCTGTATTCTCTTGCTTTTGCAGCATTTGACCTTTCCTACAGGCAAATTAAGGAGTGAGTCACCCACAAACCCATTTGCCCTCAAAAAGAGTGGCAGAATTGCCACCAAAGATGGCAAAGACTCTCCTGTTTCAGTACAGTCACAGAAAGGCATGTGAACACTTCATAAAAACCAGTGTCATAACACACAAACTAGAAGGCTCAATTAAGTAATTAATACAGCATATTTTGTCCTGGCATTTCCTGACCCTCGAGGGCATGGCTTTGCTTTTCAAAGCAGGGAGCTACCACATGAAATATGCCAGTTAGTCAGAAAGCCAACCAATCCATCCAACAAACACTTGCTGGTACAAAACACAGGCATCAACAAGACAGAGTGGTTTTCATCACCCAGCTACCTCCTGCTCATGGTGAAGTGGAGCCTCACAGCAGCAATAGACTTCCCTGTCTGCTACAGGCCATAGCAAAGTAAAGGCTGTGCCAAAACAAACTCTATGGCACTGGGGTCTGTACAAAGGAGCATTGTCCATCCACTCTCAGTTCCTGTCAGGAGAGCAGTTACTCCCAGACAATGGCTGCTGGCATGGGCATACAGTACTCAGACCTGTGCAGCAAATATAATTAATGCAAAAGCTCTTCTGCCAGAAAGCACAGCAAGAGCAGCAGAGGTGATAGGAGGCAAGCATTTCATTAGCAAAGGGTTTGTTCATTGGTAACTCTGCTATGAATTATAGATGAAGAGCAATACAAAGAAAAAAAATAAAAAAAAGAAACCTCAGGTCCTATTCCAGAGTGTAGCACAGCTATACACTGCTCATTTATGCATCCTTCCCGTTTGCTGCCTACCCTGTCTCCTTTCTACTCTTCGTGCAGTTTCCATTTCTGCTCTTTATTTGAGCTAACATCACCAATCTTCTACCAAATTTCCTTTTACAAGTAGCTTCCAGTCTTGAGTGCTTCTTAACCCACTCTACTCTCTCCCACAATGGTTCTTTTGTTTCGGTTTGGGGTTTGATTTTTTTTTTTGGGGGGGTAGAGTTTTGGGAGGAAGGAGAACAGCACACTGGTTGGCTTGTTTCAAAAAGAAACCCTTCCTTGCCTTTTGCTCCTGTCACCCAAATCATCTTGATCAGGAGAATCCCTGTCATCATCCCATCTAACCCTTTAGAATTCTATTTAATCAATCTGAGCTCAGACCTCATCCTTACCACAGTGCCAATCTCTCCTGTGTTCTCACCTACACATCCAAGCTCTTTCCAAATACAACCAAAATGTTGCCTAGCCCTTCTAACTTCCTTGCCTAGTGTACAGCTCCCCTTTTCCCAGAAGTTAATATGTTAGTTTCTCTTCTCAAACACAAAAAAGACAAAAACATGAACTAATTAATGCAACAACTAATAGTTGTTACATTAGTTCATGTTTTTGTCTTTTTATGCCAAAAAAGACAAAAACATGAACTAATGTAACAACAGACAAGGAGAAAACTGAGGAACTCGACTTTTATTTGTCCAGGTCTTCATTGGAAGTCCGTTCCTGTATCTCTAACAGGGATGGCCTGCAAGACAGAGATCGAGGGAGCAAAGTGCCTCCCACTCTTAGAGGAGGTCAGGTTTGTGGCCACCTGAGGAACCTGAACATACATAAGTCTGTAGGAGCTGAAGATGCATCTCAGAGTCCTGAGGGAGTTGGCTGATGTAGCTGCCAAGCCCCTCTCCATGATATTTGAAAAGTCATGGCAATCAGGTGAAGTCCCAGATGACCGGGAAAAGGGTAACATTGTACTCATCTTTAAAAAGGGTAGAAAGGAGGATCTTGAGACCTATCAACCTGTCAGCCTCACCTTTCTGCCTGGGAAGATCTTGGAACAGATCCTCCTAGGAGCTGTGCTAAGGCACAGGGAGAACAGGGAGCTGATTCAGGACAGCAGAACAGCCTCACCAAGGGCAAGTCCTGCCTGACCAACCCAGTGGCCTCCTGCGATGGAGTGACTGCAAGAGTGGGCAAGGAAAATATCTACGGACATCAACTGTCTGGAGTACTGCAAGGCTTTTGTCAGGAGTCCCCAGACACCCGTCTCTCTAAATTGGAGAGATACAGATTTGATTGATGGACTGTTTTGTGGATGAGGAATTGGCCAGATGGCCACATCCAGACAGTAGTGACCACAGCTCGAGGTCCAGATGGAAATGAGTGACAAATGGTGTCCCTCAGGGGCCACAATTTGGATAGAGGCATTCAGAGGAATGGAACACCTCTCCTGTGAAAAAAGGCTGAGGAAATTCCCTCACCTACAACACAGAGAACCTGCTCTTATTCAAAGACAAGACCATTGTATTTTATTTTAAAAGTATAAAAATGTCACTTTCTTGGAACCTTACTTCAGCAATGTTTGGGCTTTCCTTTGCAGTTGAGAATACAAATTCCAGCATAAAAGATTTTTAAGTCAGTATGCAATTCTGAATGGAGCAATATACTGTGAAGTGTCAGAAGAACTTAATAATAACTTTAGTGTATCTTTACTGTAAAGTGATACAAAACAGCATCCCAGCTTCTTTAATATCTTAGGTGCTGAAGACAATGTTGTGAAACCTGCAGCAAGGCAAGCACAAATGTTTTCTGAAGAAAACAAATTAAGTTTTAGGTTAACATCAGATTATGCCTTTATTAAGAGAGGCATTTGTCTCTCCCACCCAATACATCAGAAGAAAACCAACTCCTTGGAGCTTATCAGTGCTTTCATTCTTTAAAATAAAATTTATACTTGCTTTCAGTATCCACCAAGAACTTCTGCTGGCATTACTGACTGAAATAATTTCATGTGACTCATCAATTTGCACAGGATTTTGTAAAGGTTCTCCATATTCTGAAGAAATGAACCTCTAAATTCAATGCCCATGTCTTTCTCTGAGTTTCCTTAATTACTCATTTATCCACAAAAACAGAAGGGTGCATGTCTAGAGTTATGCATAAACATAGAAGCAGAGGACTGGAAAGAAGTCACTTGCCCATGTTTGCTTATTTTGCTGGGAAAACTTAACACTTGCATGAAGTGAGAAAGCTGTTCAGATACTATTTTTCCCATCCCCTAACTAAAAGTCCAAACCACACACATTCACAAACAAACAAAAAAACAAAAACAAAAAACCCCCAACCAATAAATAACTTGGTAAATAACTTGACCTACTCAGTCAAGCAATCACATTGTATAAGACCACAGGATCACCTAATGTTGGAATTGTCCCAAGTTTCTGTAATGGCACCTGGCAGCTCAATCAGTACCACTCAGTCCAGCTCACACACTTATCTACTGATAAGCAGCAAATGATCAATCAGTCCCAGTGGGGCACACATCAGATCAAATGATGGTGATAAAAGCTATCTGAAACCTTCACAATCACAGCATATCTCAATAAATCTTTTTAGTGTTTAAGCATTTGACAGTTTGGCTTCTTCACAAAGGTAAAGGGGGAGCAGCTCATCCGAATAGTTTCATCATGGAGGTTTGGCCCTGGCAACATCCTCCCTGTTAAAGAGCTGGCCAGGAGCACAGACATCTTAATCCTTCACAAATATTCCATGAGCTGTAATATTCGTTCTCAAAGGTGTATTGCAACATCCTTCAAAGAGCCCGTGACAAGAGGAGATTTAAAAGAAAACCGTGATTTGTTTGTTAGATGCTGTGTTATTTTTTTCCCCTTAATATTACATTTCAACCACTGCATTCATCAATAAACTTAGCAGGATGCTGGCTGACATTTCAAAATATGCAATCAATTATGAAAAGACATGCTGTTTGAGACAAATTTTTCCCATACTGAAAATATGTATTTAGTGACTCCCCTAGCTTTTAAGCTAATCTTATTATCCACATAATAATGTCCAGGGGCATAATAGTCTCCAGAGGCACCAGGCCATTGTGTTAGGCACAGTGGAGTAAGTCTATAGGAAAAAAAAATAATTGCCTTGACCTTATCTAACGTATTCTGATGGAAACATCTGAAATACAGCTCTTCAGCCACAAGTGTTTGTTTGCATCCTTTTTACAGTGGCTGAAGGACAAGTGGGATTCTGGTGCCTGCTCTCAAGTCCACTCCTACCAAACTGCTAACTCACAGAGTTTGCGTGGACTACCAAGGCCAGTCTCTTCACACAAATCAAAGAAAGCATGTCCTTGGATGATCTGGATCTCCTTTCTAATATCTGTGACTTTTATACTAAGAGAAGATTAGTTATTATTTTAAATTATGTGCAAAGAGCAGTGAAAAAAATCATGGTTATAAGTGTAGCCCTGCACCCAGGTGCACCCATCCTTGCTCTATCTTTTTTCAAAATATCAGCTGTTTTATATGTGGAAGTGTAGGCAGCTCCTTTCATCTGAAGTGAAAAGAGCCCTACCAGCACTCCTGTGACCAGGTTTAAACATTTATGCAAATAAGTCTTCCTTAGAAGAGCCTAATGCCAATCTCCTTATTGCTCACCTAAGGCATTTGTTGCACTTGATAGGCTGTGAAGCAGAGCAGCCACATTGATCCCACGATTGTGGGATTGAAACTAGTGGGAACTGTTATAAAATTTTAATATATGTCATCTTCCAGACAAAAGGAGACTCCAGGGAGAGCTGACCTTTGAGTGAAGAAACCTTGATAACACGTCAACAGTGGGGTTACATTTTCAATACAAAAACGAATTACAAAACTGGGGAGATTGCACTATAGTTGTACTGTCTAGAAACAAGAAGATTTCTGCTAGGCTTAAGTGAATTTGTGGGTTATATAAATTGAAATAATATTGAAAAAACAAAGACAAAAAAATGCTGATGTAGTTGCCATTGATTTCAAGCAAATCTGGGCCAAACAACAGTTCATAGTTGATGCAAGTGTTATCTCATCTTAACTTCTGACTATACACCCACAGTGTTGACACTGTTTTTAGCAGTCCTCCTTCAACTTGTACCTTTCCATTCACACTCATTATTATTACAAGGGAGGAAAGAGCGACCGCCTGCTCAAAATAAGCAGCATATTCCCCACAAGCTGAATCTCAAGGAAAACAAAACTATTTGAAATTAAATTTAACAAATAGTTTTGCCCAGTGGAAAAAAGATGAAGAGTCAGTTAAAACTTTGAGGGACTTCAGGAGGTCATCTTGTCAGACCCAAAGGATGGAATATTTAAAAAGCCTAAAAACCTAGTTTTAAAATTGCAGAATAATTTTGCAGGTGAAAACACTCTGTAACTGATGGCATGCTTTTTTTTTTAGTATTTGCCTTTAAAAACATGCTAAGAAAATCGCTCCTTTCAAACTGATCCTACCCTATTCTATCCCAATTACTCTGTGCAGGAAACCTTTGGCAACATTATTCATCTTTTCCCAAAATCTCTTGATTATGGGGCTCTATCCAAACTTATATCCCCTTTTTTCAGTAATTAACAGCCTTACATCCCCTTATTTTATTATCAGCCTTAATTCCTTCCACAACAAATTTCAATCAGTAGGAAAGGTATTTTAAAAAAGAAACAAAAAACCCAACAAAACCCCAACAAAGTTAAAATCAAACGAATGCCATGATTCTCTAAAGTGTTTTCCAAGAAGAAATTCGGTGTCTTCAGAGGAACAGCATTGAAGAAATGGGTCTGCTTCAGAATAATCAATAGTTCCTTTCATAATTTCTTATCTAGCTTCTCTACAGAATATGTTCCATAGCACGGCACTGTACCCCCAATGTTTTTTTATTAAAAATTCAGACTATAATATGAAAAGTTTATTGATTCTTTTCCTGGTGTTTGAATTTCCTACGACCATGTCTGCCACCCACCAAGGAGGAGCTGACAATTGACCTCTGGTAATAAGGGAATTACACAAGCATATGTAAAGCAAAGGCTGTGACCACCATATATTTAATTTACTATTGTCCTGGAAAATAATTAATGCATTAGACCTAAAATAACAGTAACTGGAATACTCAGCCCTTTGCTACAAAATCACACCAAGAAAACATTACTGAGAAAAGTGCTTTCCCTGTAGCCAAGCTTAGACACATTTCTGAAGAAGCAGTGGAAAGAGAATATGTGTGTTTATACACAGCTTTAGAGCAAAGCCATGTACTTCCCTGGTTTTACCAGCTTTGCGCTGGTTGTCATGAGATGACAAGGATCCTACACAAAGTCTACCCAGCAGAGATACTTCTGTCTTTGCACTGCAAAGGCAGAGGTTTCCTATTTACTTTCCTGATCAATTATTCAGTCACAGATGTCTGTACAAAATGAGAGGTTTTAAAGCAAACAAAGCCCAGTTATTGTCCTAGGCTAAATAATTAAACTAGGATGGCCAAAATGTTCTTCTGGCTATTTACATCCAATGGGGACTGCTGGACAACCAGCAAACCCCAAATATTGTGCACATAAAAGCATTTTCAGGAAGGATAATGGTATTAATTTTCAGGACCCAATACTCTTCCTGTTCTGCAAGCTCTCTCCTGCCAGACCTCACAGTGAAAAGTGAGAAAATCATGATAAGGCTTTGTCACACAAGGGGCATCAGGAAGGTGATTTCTGCCAGCTCTGCTTCAGGTACTCTAGAGAGGGATGTGACTTGTGTGTCCATGCTGAGAATGAGCAAGAACTAGGGTTTAGGCAGGCTTAAATAGAAATATTAATATATGTGTTTTATTCATTAAATTCTTGTTTAAAAGTTATTACTTTAACTGATTGATCTATCAAGACCACAGAACTAGGACTGTACACTCCACAGCAGATTTAAGTAGAGCTCCTCATGTTTTATATGTCCTTCTGTTGAGGGGTTGCTAAAAGTATTTTTGTATTCAGCAACCCAAAACCATCTCCTGGTGTAATTAATTTCATTTTCCCTTTCTGATCTGGGATGTCTGGAAGTTTTAGACTATTTTAAGCCTTCCAGAACAGGTACAGTCCCCCAAAAGAATGGCAGTCTTCAAGATGAAACAATTCTAAGGAGCCATGGAGACAAACTGTGTGTCATTTGCAATTGTTCACATTTGACCTCCAAGTTAAACAAGAAATAACTTGTATCAGAGGATGTCAAAATTACAGTTAAGGTACTTTGCTCCTGTACCTGCTTCTCACCTCCTCTTAGGGTCACAGCATAAGGTGCACTGATGAATACCTCAATGCTGGAAGTTTGATGCAATCAGCTTCAGGCGACTGCTATATTTTTTTTACTTCTCAAATAAAGGACAAGACTAACTAAAAAGTTAGGGACAGCCCCAAACTATTTGTTGCCTAGCTTCTCACCAACTGCTGGTGGATTTTTTTTGTTGTTGTTGTTGTTCTCTACTCTGTACACTATACGGTGCTTGTTGGATTCTGGCAGTCAAACTGAAGATTTTATTTGACTTTCTACCTGTTGTTTTCTCACACGACACTTTTGACATCTTTATAAAAATACTCAAATTGAACTCTAGGATCCCTATTTTTCCCAGCTAAAAGTAGATTTTATCTCAACAGGAATAGTGGCACAGTATGTAAGGCCACATAGGAGTGTAGCTGTAAAAGGTTTTTCATTACCTTTTTTTTCTGTTCTTTTTCTTCCCCCTTAAGAAGAACTGCAAGCCCATTGTAAAGCAGCAGCAATTTGGAATCCTTATTTTAAATAATTTCCTAAAATTCCTAATTCTTTCATAATTTCATTTTTCTGTACATGAAATATGTTATGAAAATCTGTAGGCTTTTAAGTAGAAGATCTCTTGGCAAAACATTCTCAACGTAATAGTATATCAAAAAAGGAAAATATGAACTAATGTTATAAAATGATTATGAACAGCTAAGTACACCCAATAAGCCCAAGCCTTACTGTGTTTGCTTCAATAGGGAGAATATGTAAC
This sequence comes from Serinus canaria, assembly GCF_022539315.1. Classification (NCBI taxonomy): domain Eukaryota; kingdom Metazoa; phylum Chordata; class Aves; order Passeriformes; family Fringillidae; genus Serinus; species Serinus canaria. Next base: position 43,481,560 of record NC_066315.1, read on the forward strand.
CTTTAGATGTACTTACTATGGATGCAATGAGCTCATTGTCATTTTAAATTGCATCATAATTTCTGTCTTTTTAAAGTTTGTCCTTTGACTCAATGATAAATCATAGGCTCACTTCTGAACTTCAGTGATTCTGACGCAGAATAACAAACTTCTTGTACACAGTGACCTATTCTGTCCTTAAGGCCAGGGCTGGGTGCTGGATCAGCACTCAAGTTGCTGTCTTTTACAGGGGGAGGGCAGTCATTGCATGTTGAGTGTTACATTTGTTACACTGCACTCCCCTAGTTAAAAAATATCTGGATTTTGGGGTCATTAACGCACCTCCAGTTTTTCACAGGCTAAACCAGACTTTTGCAGCTCATGGGAGAAAATTAAGTGGCTGAATGAGAAGCTCAGTACTGGGCACTGCTTAGGTATTTGACTAAGGAAGATCTGATGATATAGTAACAATGATTTATAAGAAGCCAGAAAAAAGACTTCTACAATGATTAATTTTCTCATCTCTGGGAGCCATAGAAACAGATCCAAGAGCCTGTATCTCTAGTTACTGTGTCTAGAGAAAATTGGATAAGATGATGGGAAAACAGATCTCACCTACAGACTACTAGTTTGTAAAGTGGCAAGAGATTTTTTGATAGATGTAAATGTATGTATCTATTTCCTCCCTGTTTTCTGGATGCTTTACTTCAGAAGGGTTTCTGCAACTCTTCCCCACTCCTCTTGCTTTGTTGGTTACAGAAAGTCAAGTGTGACAACCTGAGAGTCAGCATTTTGTTTGCAGGTCTGTGCCACACACACTACAGGGAAGATAGAAGTGCAAAAGGAATCTCGGTTAAAGGTTTCCAAAGCATTATGAAAACAAATGTGTTTAAATCAGGTCTTCTTAAGGGTGTGTTGTGGTAGGGTAGGGAAGGGCACTAACTACTTGTTCACAGTGTTATCTGTGGCAATAATATCCCATTTTAGACTTTTCCTGGCCTGAATCTGTCATCTGTAAGGAAAGGCTGTTTTAAAGAGCATGGAGTCCAAAGAATGTTTTTCCCAGCCTCTCCTGTACATTTAATTCTCCTTTACATTAATGGATGTAAGTAAAATCCAAACAGTATGCAAACAGTAGTAGCTGAATTAATGTTATGACTGGTGGGTGTTTTAAAAGGAAAAAGCAGTTTTAGGAAGGGCTGGTTTTAATTTTCGAGATTATGGTTTGCCAGTTTTAGTGAGTATCCTAGACCCGCCAGATGCTGTTCATGAATCAGAAATGGAGATGGGAGAGCTGTTAAAAGGCCTAATTCTAGAAGACAGAATACATGCAAGATGAATTTTTAATGACGAGGCAGAGCTCTGCTTCAGGTCACTGATGCTTACATGAAGGCTCATCAGTGTTGTGCACTGGAGGGAATTTGCTGGTGCCAGAAGCTCCCTGTGCATTTGTGCAAGGGGCTGCAGCAGGGAGCATGTGTGCTGGCTGTCAGCAGGCAGAGCTGGGCACACAGCTGTCCCCAGGGCTTTTCACTGGGGGTATGTGGGACAGCCAGTGGCATACAGGGAGGTGCTGCAATGCGGGGCATGTCAAGAACTGCAACTCAGCAATCCTGCAGTGAAACAGGGTAACTCATGAAGCGTAGGGCTTTGCATGTATTTCAAAAAACCCCAAACCAACTAAATAAAAGGCAGAAATTACTCCTCCAAGTCAGAAAAATGTCCATGTTTCCCCACAATTATTTCTATCTGCCTTCATCCCTGGTTCTTGCTTTGGCCTATGGTCCAGCAGGACTGCTATTGCCCTTGCTCAGCAGAAGAGGTGGGTTCAAATGACCAGTGGCTGCCCCTTGATGACTCTGTCAGCATGGAACTTGAATGCCCACTGCATGTCCAAAACCCCTTCCTGAGCTCTGTGCAGTATTTGAATGGCACTCTCTGAATGCCTCAAGTGCTGGTATCACATCTCATTTAAGGCATATCTAGATAATGATGATGGAATATTATGCGACTAGTCTAGTAAATTTTGTTACCAATGCACTGTTCCTAATTCTAGGGAATTGCACTGCCTCTAGAATAACAACAGGGAGAATTGCTTCTAATTCCCACAGTAACATGGTTGGCAATGTGGTCATGCTTGAATTGATATTTTTTTGGTTCTGGAAAGGCACTGATTACTTTGCAGCCTTTTTACCAGGGCATCTTGAATAAAAACTGGAAATGTGAAGTGGGGGATGTGAAAATGGGGGTCTGAAAACACTGATGTGAATACTTGAAAATGGTAGAGCAGAAGGAAGTTCCCAGAAAGTCCTAGTTTTGACCCTGTTTCCCTCCAAAAGAGATGCCCCTGAAGTGCTGATATGATGGGCATCCCAGCACACATAGCCCTTTTAAAGGAGAACGAGAACATTATCCTTGCTGCTCAATCTATGTGCTTGCTTTTTCAGTTCAAGTTCAGGCACCTCTAACTCACTCATGCAAGTCCTTTTGATTAGTTAATTTATTGCCCTTATTGAATGTCATTCTGAAATTAAAAGGCTGGTGCATGAAAGCCTCAACACAGGACCTTTGCAGGGCCTATTTGTTGAGCAGCCCAGTCCTTTTAATCAAGTTACTGAATTGCTCTGTTCCATCAGGCATGGTCTGGTCTCCTGAGCCTCAAGGAATTTGGACGCAGGAAAAGGTAAATGTTAAACCTATTCTAATTTAATGATCTATATTCAGAAAAGGGTAAAATTGCTATTTAGCTAAGTAGATAATGAGAAACCAATTTTTAAAGGAATTACTAGGTCTGGAAATATGCATTGGCAATTTTTCATGGCAAATTGAAGTATTAAAATAATGCACCTCTCAGGGATTTGACTTATATGGCTGATTTTAAAGCTCTGCATTACTCTGTAGAATGGGGTAGAGTGCTGTGCAAAAGTCATCCTGGGAGGTTTATTTGTGGTACTATTGGACTGCACTCCAAGCCCAATAAACTCTGTACTACAGAGGCTGTGTACCCTTCTGGAGGGGAAGGGGAACATCTTGTTTGGAACTGTGCAAAATGGAAAAAATTAATCCTGAAACTCCTAGACCATATAAAGAATGGATGTCACCCCAGGAGACACTAGGATAAAAAAAATCAATTAATATAACACACAAAAGACTGCAAAACACTATAAGGTCTCTGAGACTCCACTTGTGTTCACACCCTTTCATAGACACATACTGAAAACTGACTGGATAATTGGTCACTGTGGCTAAAGTTATTGCTGGCATACAATACTGGGTGGGAAATACCACTTGACTGAGAGGTCAAGTGGTGAACTTATATGTGGTCTCCAAAATAGAAGATCCAAAATTAAGGACCATCTTTTCAACATGTCACTTGAAGGATGGGTTTTATCCCTCACCACAGGTTTTAATCATCAGGGTGATTAAAAAAACATAACAACAACAAAAAAGCCTCAAACACAACCCACCAACAGGATAGGGTGATTAGCTGGAGCTCTGCTGGGGAGACTAAATTTGAGTTTCTCAAGTCCTCTTCCATTAATCTATCATTCTCACTTCTTGCTTTGTTAAAAGCAAGAAGTAACTTTTAAGTTAAAAGTTAAAGTAATTTAACTTTTTTTATAATATATTTCACGTATACCAAAATGAAATTATGAAACAACTAGGAATTTTATGAAATTATTTTTAAGAAACATACCAAATAGCTGCTCTTTTACAATGTAGTCAAGTATTAATTTATACTTTACAAGGGGGAGGATGAAGAGGGGAAAAAAATAATAAGAAAAACCTTTTACAGCTATACTCCTATGTGGCATTAAGTGCTGTGCCACTGATTCCCGTTGAGATAAAAAATTACTTTAAGTTGGGAAAGTAGGGCTCCTAGGGCTCCTATAAAATATTCAATTTGAGTATTTTATAAAGTAAGGTGGCAAAAGCATCATGTGAGAAAACATGTGACAATTGTAACATGTAACAAATAAAATAAAATCTGCATTTTGAAGTGCAAACTGCAGTTTGACTGCCAGAATTCAGCAAGGACAAACACAGAAACCCACCAGCAATTAGCAGTTTCTCAAGCCATGGTCCCAAACTGGCTTGGCTGGGCTTGTGGGATGTTTTTTACAGAGATAAATCTCTCACATAGATTTGCATGCTTGAAAATAGCTTTAAATTTGTTAACCTGGACCCAGAATAGCAACCTAATGCTACATTACTTGATAAGGGGAGATTCTTATTAAGCAGCTGTTTCTAAAATAATCAAAGCTAGATGAGGTGGAGCAATCAACACTGTGCCTTTACAATGAAAAGACTTTGCTGGGACACCAAATTTAAAAATTCCTTTACCATGGTCATAACAGGTATAAGTCAAACCAGACTTGCCAGCAGAGTTGGGACCAACTTGAGCTTTTACACATTTTAATCTTTTCATTCTGTATGGATGCAAGATACATGAACTGGTAAAAAAATCACAGGTTCTACCAAGATATCTTCTGTAGGTGGCTGTGCTACCTGTCATTGTCCCTTCCCTATGGCTCTGATGATAAAGAGCACTCCCTCATCTCCTTCCAGCAAAGCCAGTGAGCTAATTCAAACCTATTTCCCCATGCAAAGCAGGTTAAATGAGTCTAACAGATACAGACTGAAGCAGACTCAAAAATTCCAACACATCTGTCCTGCTTGCAGACCAGTACAGAAACATGGTGCTGGTAAGTACCTGCAGATCACCTTCAAATAGTGCAAAAAACAAATAATGTTTCTGCAGCCAAAGATTTTTTGTTGGAGTTAGTTTAGTCAGACAAATTAGAAGCTCAGAGCATAAGCAGGGAGACGTAGTTTGGCTAACCTGAGTCACAGTAAATTGGGAGCCCTCCTTGACCCAGAGTTTAGATCCTGGTATTGGTTACTTGAATCCCCTTCCTGTGCTTGGCAAGAGCTGATTAGAAGGAGGCTGAGAAGGGACTCACTGAAGTAAAGGTAAATTTTGGCTTTAACGCACAACTGCTGCAGCTAAAAGAGCAAAGAATCCTTGCACAAAGTCCCAAAATTGTATTTTTGGTTTTGCCTCTTTAAAACACCCTCATTAAATAAAAATAAAAATAAAAAAAAACCTAGGACGTTACAGAGGAATACCCAATCTGTTAAAATCTTTGTATAATCTCATAGAAAAACACAGTAGAGACTAAGGAAAAAATCCCCCCTGACTTCACTGGGCTGTTGTTCCATTCCTTGCTACCTCCACAAGTCTGACGTGCACCAGTTCTTTGTGCCACTTAATGATCTATCTCTGAACACCTGGGAACACCCAAAGGAACAGTAAAGTTCAGTTTTCAGAGAGAGGGCTAATGGTACTGGGGTGAGGTTAGGAGACCCCAGAACCCACTCTCCACCCACACCCAACCCAGAACATGACTCCATCCCTCCCGTTTCCCTCCAAGGCCCACACCTCCAGGCAGGTCTCACCTTCATCACCCTCCTTCCTACCCCCACAAGCTTTCAGCTCAGCAGCATCTCTTCTCTTACCTTCAACCCAAGGCAGCTGCTTGTCCTCTCAAAGAGTCATCAAATGCGATGCTAATTCTCAGACATCACCCACTGCTGCGGGCACAATGTTTTTAAAATAGGATACAGTATTTGAAGGAAATACCACACAGGCTCACTGTGTGTTGCAACATGATTTAAGTCACTGTCTTCAGCATTGCTCTACTCATCCATTTGGCTGCCAGGACGGAAAATGCCAAAGCTCTAAAGACTATTGTTTATGACAATGGGAGTGGGAAAGTTTGCAGTCATAATAACACACAAAACTCAGAAGAAAATTGAAGATATCATTCCAAAACCCCCTTACACAGAAAAGATTTGACTGTCCCTTTATGCAGCTGACAAAGGAGCTGTCTCCCTCCTTCCCTACTACCTCATAAAAAAAAAAATAAAACTCTCAAAATATCATAAAGACTGAAGGGAGCAGGAAAAATAATTTTATGGATTTTTTTCTACATGCATTACACAGAGCAATTTTTAGCCTAGAAAGAGGTATTGCAGTTTACCTAAATTGACTCTTGAGGGTATTGTACTTAGAATGAATGTTTAATAGATGTTAGTTCAGTTGAAATAGTAAATAGCTCATGGAAGAGAAATAGCTCTAAATCTCTCCATAAACAGTGACTTTTCCTCAAGGGCCTCTGCATGGGCTAAAAGAATATCTGCACTACTGATATATCACAAGCAACTATCTCTGCCTGTCAATTTATTTGAATAGAAATTAATCAAAAGTTTGAGATCAAGCTTTCTGCTCTCTTTGTCCTATATGCACAAAATACTGAAAAATGCCTTTTTAGCATTTTGTGTCAGCATGTGTGCTGGGCTGGAAGACCAGACATTCCTCTTCTGGTGCCTCACTGCCACAGGTCTCTTGTATGCTTACAAACAAATCCCATGACCCTGCTGCCCCTCAGTTCCCACTCAGCAGAGCTGGAGCAGCATTACCTCCCTTCTTTACACAGATTTGAAAAGGCACAGCAGCAATGCTTCTGAGTCATTCACCACAGCACAGAGGAGCCACACTTATGCAATGGTTGTAGGAATTCAGGGGCTGGTTCAAAGTGTGACTTCAAAGGCAGCTTTTCTTTTTAATCTTCCCTTCCTTTTCTTCCTGTTTCAACCTTTCATACTGGCTCTTCCTTCCCAGGGGGTTAAAACCAGCTCCCAAATACACACCTCAGGTAAGCAAGACCATGTCAGGGAGATCTGCCACCTGGCATTGCTGCCCAGATGTACCTCATACCTGAGCCTTGCTTTCCCAGAATACCCTCCAGGAGCAAGAGCAAAAGAAGCTGGGAGCCACCACTTCCCTTGGCAGCTGGCAATACCCTGTACAATAGCAAGAGGTTCCCAAACAAGTTGAATAGGATGGGGTAAGAGCTACCAAAAATGTTTATTCAGATAAACAACCCAACAGCCCAGAGCTTCAGTCCCTCCGATACACCAAGTTATTCATCATTTCCACTCACTTTGCTAAATCCCTTCAACAAAAAATTGAGTAAAAATTCTGTTCCAAACACCAGTGCTATTAATGCATTTAACTGATGCTGCCTCAGTCAGTGTGTCCCTGCCAGTGATGCAGTCCAGCAGCACATGAAACCAGGCTGAAGCAGAGGCACTGCACCTCCTCTCCCTGCTGCAGACAGCTGAGCAGGGAATCCAGGCAGTTCTCTTGTCCTCTGGCCCAGCTCCAAGTACAAACATTTTACAGAAAAAGAAAGTTTCATTTACCCAGAAATTCCTCTAACCACTAGCCCATGCACTTAAGGACCAGCAATCCTTGCTGTTGACTTTTAAGGCCACCTATGTGTTCTGCAGTCATGAAAGATACTTCAGAAAATAAATTTTTTTCTTTAGGAAAAGAATATTTAATTTGAACCTCCCAAATCTTAAAAAAAAAAAAAATTAATTGTTCTTTGAAAATAACAAGTTAGATGAAGATTTCTATACAATATAAAATTTGTACATTGTAAAAGCAAGCATTTATGGTTACTTGGTTCAATGGCCAATTAAAAATCAAACACTTTATTCACTTGACTCTGCAAGAAAAGACAAATGTTTCCTGACAAATGAAAGCCAGAAAGCACATCTGCTTCAATCCAGGTCAATGGTTTAGGAGTATAAATCAGGCTTCTCATATCTCTTAGTCCCTGAACATCTGGGCTGGGTTTGGGGTAGCAATGTTCCTCCCACTGTAAGCAAAGAGCAGGTTTGTTGGCAAGCCCCTCTCCATCATATTTGAAAAGTCATGGCAGTCAGGTAAAGCTCCTGGTGACTGGAAAAAGGGAAATGACTCCTGCTTTTAAAAAGGGAAGAACACTACCAGTGAACCTACCTCACCTACCTCTGTGCCTGGGAAGATCATGGAGCAGATCCCCTTGAAAAAATACAAGACAAAAAGAGGTGATCCAAGAGAGCCAGCACACCTTTACTGAGATCAAATCATGCCTGACCAATCTTATGGCCTTCATGATGAAGTGATGGCAACAGTCCACAAGGGAAGGCATCATTGCAATATACCTGGACTTCTCTAAAGCCTTTGACACAGTCCTAAATGACGTCCTTATCTCCAAACTGAAGAAACATGGGTTTGAAGTATGGACTATTTTTTGGATGAAGAAGTGGCTGGACTGATGCAGCCAGAGTTGTGGTCAGTGGCTCCATGGCCAAGTGGAGACTGATGGCAAGGGCTGCTCCTCAGGGCTCTGTCTTGGGATCTCAGCCCTATCACAGCTTTATCAATGACATAAAAAGCAAGACTGAGGGCACCCTCAGCAAGTTAGGAGATGACACCAAGAGGAGCAGTGCAGTTGATGCAGAGAAAGAAAAAGATTGGGATGCCATCCAGAAGGACCTGGACAAGCCTGAGAAGTGGGCCCATGAGAAGAACCTCATGAAGAAGTTCAACAAACCAAGCTGTTCAGCCTGGAGAAAAGAAAGCTCCAGGGAGACCTAATTGTGGCCTTTCAGTATAGCAAGTTTTTACATGGGCAGAGAGTGGCAGGACAAGGGGGACGGGTATTTAACCTAAATCTTCACTCTCTCAGATACTAGGAAGAAATTCTCTGCTGTGAGGGTGGTGAGGCACTGGAACAGGTTATCCAGAGAAGCTGTGGATGCCCCATCACTGGAGTGTTCAAGGCCAGGCTGGATGGGGACCTCAGCAATCTGACCTACTAGATGATGTTCCTGGCCATGGAGAGGTTGGAACTAGGCTATATCTCAGATCCCTTACAACACAAACTGTTTTATGATTCTATGATAAGTTTAAAATTAGAAAAAAATAAGCGTTATTACACAAATATGAAAAAATTATAAGCAAGTTTGGGGGTTTTTTAAAGCTTTTTTAACTTAACAATATGGTTAAAGAGAACCATTAACTCCTTAAAGTCTGTTTTAGAAAAGCCTAACAGTAAGAGCTGAGTAGAACCAAGAGCTAGATATTTATTGAGTACTAAAAGCCTGTCCTCTATCTCTGAATAAAACACAAAAACACTCAGTTGAAAATCTTTATCCATCATTTGTTTAAATAGAACACAAAAAAAATCTGAAAATTTTCAGATGTTTACATTTGATTTTGAGACACTGATTACAACTTGTTTTATCATTTTCACCACTAACAAGAAAACAAGATAACAAAACAATGTAAGATATTAAACTGTGTCACTGTAGTTTGTTAGGTTTGCTTTTTTTTTCATATTCTACCTAACTCGGTGTTGTTTTGTGCTTTGTGAGCATTTTTTATGATGCAAAAAACCCAGTAAAGTCACAAAACTGGGCTCTGCAAAGGCTGTAATTCTGTAATAACAAACAGGAAAAAACATACTGGAAAATAGTGTTTCCCATCCCACTTTCCATTTTCAAAGCATCCCAGATGCATGAAATCCTTAAACCCCACATCCTACAAGAAATAATTAATGAAGAAAACCCTCTCAGCATTTTTTGCCTAATGTTTCTTCTTCATGAGCTGTCATGAAAACATGGAGTGGGGCTAATGCTTCAAATTGTTTCCTTGAGATTGTTTGGTTTGATTTTTAAGCATCTTTTCTTCTTACTTGCAATAGGGAAATGTTCTGATCGTCTCCTTTCTGAAAAGTCACCAAATCAGTGCTCTGAGACCCCACAGCCTTCCTTTGTATTGCCTTATAATGTGGGTGGTGACTAGTGCAGCACAGAGAGAGGGCCAAGTGACAGCTGGAGAAACCTTTGCTGCTAAATCATGCTGATGCTCAAAGCTTATTTAATCTTCTCTGCCTAAAGTCTGAGTGCATCTCTGAAAACATACATGGATGCTTGCAAGCACAAATATGATTTAGCAAAGTATTTAAAACAGGCATGGCCAGCCTTCCTTGTCACCAGAGCCTCACACAGCTCCAAGCATTGACCCACACCCCTTAAAGAGAAACAGAGATCATCCAGCAGGAAAGGGATGACATGAGCTCTCATGGATCACACCCTGGTAACACAAGTGATTTCACCATGGGAGCGGTAACAAGGGGCCCTTTCAGGTGTTCATCATCTATGTAAGCCCAACTGTACAGGCAAGTAGGGATTAACAGACAATTCCAGCAGGACTTCCTGCAAAGTGCTCACCAGCTCCACCCATCTCTACCCTTATCAACCAAAAAAGTTATCAACAACTTCCAGTTCCTCTGCTCCAAAGTTTCTGCTGTTCACGCACTGTTTGTTCTGCAGAGGAATCCTGGCGAGCCACTCTCCGTGGTGGGTGACAAACAAAGCAAACCAAACCTGACTGCCTCACTCTTCACAAGGCTCACAAGACATCTTACACTGACAGCTAATGCATTGCCTTTTCCACAGAGGTCATCTTCTGTGTTTTCCCCCTAACAAGTGGCTAATAAGAGCATTTAACACCCATCACTGGCTCATTCATAAGCTTTTAGCTGCATACTAATTTTTCCTTCACTTCAACACAAGTGACACGACCTTCTACCTTATTTTGCACCTGCAAGTCCATTAGGTGTTCTCCATCTGCTTACAGCATTCATATTCAATTTAAAACAAATAAACAACAAAAAAACCCAACACAAAATTCAGACTACAAAAATTCCTCACTAACAGAGCCAGGGATAAATCACATGAGAGCCACTTTAGAGAAACTGAATTTGTGGTCTAATGTATATACCTTCACAAAGCCAAGGAAACCACAATCAATAACAGGTTATGTTCAACTGGAGTTTCTTGGCAACAGCTGCATGAAAAACATGAGGGCTTCTCTCTCCTTTGTTTTCCCATATCTTTCTGTAACCACTGGCCACTGCCACTTCTACAGAACTTGTGCTCTGCTGGAAACCTACACACTGGTCATCTGTGAAAATTTCTGGAGTGCAGCTCATATTTTGTCAGTGAATTTAAGGAGATCAGTTACACTGCTAGTCACTTGCTGCATCCATCTTCCCTAATTGTCTTGAACTGCAGGAGAAATGGACCATTTCAAATTGATCAAATCCTCAACATTCTCTCTCTGCTATTTCATTCAACCCCAGCTTAGCCTCCAGCCACAGTTAAAAACAGCACTCTTTGAAAAAATTCACATCAGACAATGGATGGTCACAGATAAATGGATGCAATAGCATGAAAGAATCACTCACCTGCTAATTGGGTGGTTAAACATAACTATTCCATAATAAAACACCCCCAAGTCATAAGTGCAAGTAAGGAAATTAACTCTGGGTACTCACTTTAGAGAATGATTACAGACTAACTACTAACAGTGAAAGGAATTATAGGAAGGAAGGTAGTAAAATTCAAGTCATGCAAAACTCTGCTTTATGCACATTACCATCCTAAATTCCTACAGAATATCTTTATTTGGCTTCACTTGTAAAAGTCATGCTTCATCTTAAACTTACACAGTACAAACCAAGTTTGAGCCTTCTTAATGCCATGTAGATAGTGTTTATGAAAGAAAACTGTCAGGAACAGATTTATTCCAGTAAAAGAAGGACTAGCATAGTTTAATAGGACAGGAAAACAAATCAATGCATTAACATCATGAGTATCAAGGCGCAGAAAATAAAGATTTGTTTAAGGCAGGAAACAAACATCTTCACAGTGAAACTAGTTTTTGTGAGCACCATTTAAACATTGGTTCAAAGCAAATCCATATCCATTGCAGATTAGAATAGCTAATTTTTAAATCTCCTCCAGTCAGCCCTTCTGAGAGTCACTGCTTGCCTTCAAGTACATTTCTTTGAGCAGTTGACTCCAAAAAGTTTAAAGAATGCTTCTTCAAAAGGGGTTTTAGAGAACTTCAAAACAAAATGTATCTGATATTCTGACTATTTTTAAACAAACCAATCAAGCCCATTTACTTAGCTGACAAAATCAACCCCTAATTTGAGAAACACCTGGAAAGAACAATGCTGTAAGAAATTTCTAGTGGATACAAGAATCCCTGCAAATTTTTGTTTTGCTACAGCAGGAAGTAAAGATCATGGATGGGGAAAAGTCATTCTTCAGCATCACATCCTAATGAAAAAGAGAATTTTAGCATACATACAGTCTTGTCATCCAATTGAAAAACAAGACTAGCAGAAATCATCCTGTAAAAACTTCTTCAATTTAACTGCTCTCAAATTGAACACTTCACAAAAAAAAGCAACCAAGCTGCAACCAAAATAAAGCAACAAATCACACAACCACCACCACCACATACAACCACCACTCCAGTGCATAAAATAATCCTTAACAAAGCAGAAAGTAGAGGATGGCTGATGTGCCAGTCCCTTTGATAACACCTGATGAATGCTTATGCCCCCATGTCTGAAGCTTTAAGTGGCATTTCTTTGAGGAAGCTACCACAGCGTCTGTCCCTCTTCATAAAGAGCTGTGGGAAGTCACTCACATCACACTTTACACACCTCCAGCACCAAGAGGGGTGGGTGACACTTCTCCAAGGTGTCAAACTAGCACTTGACTAGCAAGCCACAGAAGACACTTCAAGCAGTCAAATATCTAAATTGCAACAGCAAATAGATCAAAAAAGCATTAATAAATAGCCAGTTTACAAAATAGGACCATTACCTGCTGCACACTGTCAGAACTCTTAGTTCAAGGAAAAAATCAAGATCAAAACAAACCCCATTATTTTCAGTTGGTTAACTTGTGTGATTTTCTGTCAGAAACATGTTGGCTTCCTTCATGTCCTGCATAGATATTAACAATTTAAGAAAGCCACACCTCTGGTGTAGAAAGGATCAAACAAATCTGAAAGCCTACTTCTGGAAGATTTCATAAAATCATAAAGGATGAGGCTGAAATGTCATTTGTCCCCAAAACTGAATTAACTGTATCTGAAAACTTCACAGTAGACACTCTCTGCTCTTCAAACCTTCAAGCAAATTAAATCTCAATTATTTCAGATTTTTTTTCTGCTGCACTACTGTTCCAATGAGAAAGTTTTTCCTGATGTTTGACCTGATTTTCCACTGCAGATAACAGAAGTTCCAAGTCTGAAAACTTACAAATACAAAAAGCATTTACCTGGTTCTCTATTCCTTTCCTGACATTCAAGACAGGAATAATTCTAGCACCAGTGAATGGAATATAAGTTTTGCTTTGCATTTTAGGAAAGTGAGAACTTTACCAGCTGTTTTTCATTAAAACACACTTGTAATGTTTGATCCTTCTATCCCTTGGGAAATACTAAAAGTATCATCTTGTCTCTTCATAAAACTTGTTGTTATTTTTAACTTCTTCTAATTTTACTTACTGCACCACCCTTTCCTGCATGTAACATAGCAGGAACATATCCTGACTCTCACCCTCAGTCCGTCGCTCCTTTACAACTTGTGTCAACATCTTGAGCTTCACCTTCCTCTATTTCCTCTTTTTAATAGTTTTTGTGCCTTTTGTTTTAGAATTATAGAATAACTTATGTTGAAAAAGACCTTTAAGATCACTGAGTCCAACAGTTAAGCTAACACTACCAAGTCCACCACTAAACCATGTCCTTAAGTGACACATTTATGAATCTCTTAAATGCTTCCAGGAGTGGTGGCACCACCAGTTCCCTGGGCAGCCTGTTCCAGAGCTTGACAACCTTTTCAGTGAAGAAACTTTTCCCAATATTTAACATAAACCTTTTCTGGCACAAAAATAAGAGTTTTCCTGACCATAGGCAATCCACATCAGCACCACTTGTCTCTGTCTAGGACCAGGCAAAGAGCCAATTACAAACCCCATTAGTGCCAGAAACACATACAAAAATCACACTGACAGGTAAAAGTCCAGCACAGAGAAGGCTTAAGTTACAAGGCTTCTCCAGCCAACATCCAGTTATTTTGAAAGTAGTTCAAATAACCTTGCAGCTACTATTCACTGTGTGTCCTCCTAAGGGAATTGGCACAGCACAGCTCATACTGATTTCACACCTCAGCTCTGTGTGAATCCTCCTCCTAGGGGTTCAGCTATCTGTGACTCAAGGCCTAGTTTTGACACAGCAGAACTGCATAACCTTGAATGAAACTTCTAAGGAAACTGCCAGCTTGCAAGAAAGCTGTGCAGCAATACTCAGACTAGAGCCATGAGAGGCAGCAATGGTAAACCTGCAGCTAGACATAAGATCCTTGGAAGATCCTAGGCTGTTCACAGTTCAAGGACTCAGAAAACCCAAAAACCAAACAAAACAAAAAAACTAAACAACAACAAAAAAAAAGCCACAAACAAACAACCAAAACCAAAAATTACCCACAAAAAGCTGTGAAAAAAGAAAACCCAGCAAAACTGAGGATCAGTCCATCCAAGGCACAGTAGAAGTGAACTTTCCCCAATAGCGATGACTGCCAGGCCAGCAATGGCAACAGGATGAGTGTGGCCACACCTGGAGATGTGGGTTCCTCAGTGGAAGAACAGCATGGACACACTGGAGAGACCAGCAAAGGGCCACAAGGATAATTAAGGGATGGGATCACCTCACATAGGAGGAAGAACTCTTCAGCCTTGAGAACAGAAGGCTCAGGGGGGAAATTACTAACATACACAAATATTTGAAGAGAGGGCACACAGAGGATGTAGCTGGCCTCTTTCCAGTCATGCCCAGTGACTAGACCAGATGTGACAGGCACAACATGAAGCATAGTGAAACACATCCTTCTGAGGATCAGAAAACACTTTTTGCACTGTGAGGGTGGCCAAGCACTGGCACAACTTGCCCAGGGAAGTGGCAGTTTCCCTACCTGGGGAAATTCAGAAACCACCTAGACACAGTTCTGGGTGACTGGCTCTAAGTGGCCATGCTTAAAAAGGGGAATTGGACCAAATGACTTCCAGAGGTGCCTTCCAGCCTTGGCTGTCCTGTGAGGTTGTGAAGCAGGTGCCTTAGAATGGTATGTCAGTGCTTTGCCTGCTTGCTAGTCACCTACCACACTTCTCAGTTGGTAAGTAACAATTTTAAAACTATGTGTATCTTGTTTTCATAGTCTCTTTGTGCACACACTCTTTGTTCACTTTGTCAGCAAAGTGGCCAAGGGAACACCACAGCTAAATGCATTAGCTTCTCCCCACAGGGGTGGCTAACAGGAGCTCCATCCAACAGAATCCGTGCTGCCAACCAAATTCACTGAAAAGTTAAAAAATTCTATGGTTATGAATGCACTGATGAAATCAGAAAGTTCAAACATAATAAGTCCCAATGAACCAGACATTTTAGCTTTGAGTGCAAAAACTGAAATATCATTTCCCTTACTAGTCCATGGAAAACATTTAAGAATTAATCACCTGAAGAGTACTTTTCCAATTAACTTATCCTTGCAATCTATTTTATTTAATGCTGCAGTTTTTATTGCAAACTGTTTTGAGTTGATGGGGAAGCATTGCATCAGCTTATTCAGGTATCTCTTCCTTGAGTCCACAGTTAAACATAATTTATAAATAGGACTATTAAAATTCAACTCACACAAAAAATATTTTCTTGTATAATCAGTCACTTTCATATCATTATTTGCACCTAGAATAATTACAGAAGTGAGACAATGTTTAATTCAATACTAAGGGATAATCTCATAAAAATATTTACATATTTTCATGCCTTTTTATGTATACCTTATTTTAAATCAGCCATTTATCACAATTCTGTGTTCAGCAATGAAGTTTTAGTCTCCTGTATTTAATTATAAGCTGCTTCTGACATTTCAAACTGCAGTTACAACCCGCATATAATGAACATTTATTCTGCCTCATCTCCCAGTCCTTGATAGAGACACAGAGTATCTCATCTTGTGAAGAAAAAGTGACTTTCTAACAGAGTTCACCAGTTTCTTCATTTCTGACTACTCTGCAGTTCTAACCTAATTTTTTTCTTACAGATGACAAGATTTTGATGGATAGGAGAAGGAAGGCATTTTCCTTACAAGTTGCAAATGATCTTTTAAGATATAAAATCCAAACTAACAGAAATATTTATTTGGCATCTCTAGCGAAGTTAGCATGACTGCTTATGTCACCAAGAGAAGCAAAATCAAAACTACAAATAGTCAGGCACCACTTAACTTAGACAAAGGGCCAAATGGACTTTTCCTAAATTCAGAGAAAATTACAGGTGCCTTAAAGGTTTCTGCTTGATCTTTCTTAACTTCACTGTGGTCACCTCCAGCATATACTATCATCCTCACCATAAGGAGCTGACATTGTATTTTGTACATCTCCAAAATCACACACACATACACACACACAAAAAAATTAAATAAAGCTTTAGTATAGCATTTTTTTTAAAGTATTTTCCACACAAGTGAAGCTGGGCCTCAGCCCAGATCTTTAATGCAAGCTTAAAACTGAAAGCTTTCTGTGACTTTAAAAAGAACTTCCCCAAGCAGTTACAAGCTGCCTGCAAGCCCTCACAGAGGACTGGACCCTACTTAAAACATTCTGACAGGCAGGCTACTCCAATTTTCTATTTTCCCTTCCCTCTTCTCCTTCATCTACACACTCATTCCAAATAAATAATTTCATGAATTTTTACAGATTTTCTTTTCTTCCTCCTTTCTTTGATCACTATACAAAGATGAGCTTGCCTGGCCAAATGTCTGGCAAGATCCCCAAGTCATTTTCTCTCTTTTTCAGTGAACTCTAATGATCCCATAAAACTTGCACGATAAATTAAAAGCCAAGTAAAAGCATCTGCTTTTATCAACACATGATGTACCAGGGCACCATTTGCACCAGGAGCATACAAATGATGTGAAACGCTATCAACTCACAAATGCAATGGTAACAGCAGCAGCAATTAGTGTAAAAGCAAATAAGAAACAGCTGTCTACATTACTTAGCACACTGTTAGCTGTAGGTTATTCATCTGTCCACATTTCTGAAGATTTTACTGGCAATGACTTCAAAGTGCCAGTCACAGTCCTCACATAATGGTACAGTTATTACCTTACTGCAGATATGGTACAAGATATTTTTAATTCAACAAGCCAGTTCTGCCTTTTTCACAATACTCAGTTGATTTTGGCAGAGTTCTTCTAGATGGCAACTAACATTAGAAATCCCAGTCCTTCACATTATGCTGAGCCAGAGTGGCAAGCATTACTAAAGACAACAATCTTGCCAGAAGGCTCTGGACAACATAATGCAAAAGGAGAAACTCTCAAGTAAACAGTTTAAAAAGAGTCAGAAATGAATTCTGGGACTGTCCCTGTCAAGCTGCAATCCACATCCAAATTATTGGCTTTTTCCACCTGTGAGAAGGGTGCCTTGCCCTCTCCAGATACACAGTGAATGACTACCTTGCTGCCTGATGATTGACAATCCAAGTAACTTTTAGTGATCAATTCACAGGTGGAACTTACACAAGGCAGTAGGTTAGAAAATCATGGATTAATTGCCCTAGCAGCTCCTCAGCTCAGTCTTTTACACAAACTTTTCTTACTTAGGGCTCACCTGCTTTCCATTTGTCCCCTGCTCAACTAAAGGGAATCTTACTCGGTACTACTCCTGCTCTCTGTAACAGCCACTGATCTCAGGCTTTGCTGACCCACTTTGCAGTCACTAGCAAATAACAGTGTGGGTATTCCCCCTGTGTCAATCACACAATATTGACAAGAAACGAGAAATCAGTCACACAGCCAGGAATTGCTGCTTTAGCCATAAAAGGTTGGTCTAGGCAAGAACCCTCTTAGTGCCCCATCCCATTCTTGCTCTGCTTTCAGTCAGGCTATCAAAGAAGGTGGCAGTGGAAGCAATAGGGCGGGGGGAGTGCAGCGAGCTAAGTTAGGAGAGGAATCTCCTGCTCAGACGAGCTCCTATACATAACGAGGCTCACAATGAAAGGAAGGGCTTTGATGGTCGCAGGACACCACAGTATGACCCAGGTAAAGCAGGCGATCGCTGAGAACGGGAGGGAGCGCAGGATGTGCCGCAACAGGGGAGAGGAACAAGTGGTTTGGGATGCGCATCCCGCGGGTAGGATGCCCCTCACCGGGGGAGAGGCTCTGGTGTCTCGGGATGCGCGTCCCGCCCCGCACACCCTCCGGCATCCCGGGTATCTCGGGATGCGCCGGGATCCCCGCGAGCTCCGCCGGTCCTCGGGCGCCCCCCGGCGGCTCCGCCCCGCCCGCCGAGACGGGAGCGCCGGGAGCGCCCAGCCCCGCTCCCGGACCCCCGGCCCCGCTCCCGGACCGTCACCGGGAGCGTCACCGCCGCCCGCGGAGGTCGCGGATGGATTAATGGGACCAAGACCGGGTCGGTACCGGGATTTCCACACTTAGCGCTGGTGCCGCGTATGGAATCAGTTAACAGGGACTGACACAGAAACGTCATTATTGGGCAAATCCCACCGTTTCTGCAGGCTGCAGGTGGAGCTGCCAAGGCAGCTTGCTTAGACACACCCTTCGCATAATCGTTTTCTTAAGGAAATCAATGGGAATTGGGTTTTTACTGCATCAGCTTTTACTCAGCGTTTGAGCATCAGAGAGAAAGAAAAAGTACCGGTAAAATTTCCCAGTAAAGCGAAATATTTCCCTTCCTGTCTGTGGAAGGTACAGCCCCAGTCCTGGTTAATTTTTGCTGTCCGGATGGTATCCAAGCACCTGCCCTGAAATTCACTCCAAGCGCTGCACTCAGCCACACCAGACACTAGAGGTTAAGTATTTCTGCACCCTCACAGCTGTGATTCAGCAAAGCATTCCAGCTTATTCACCAAAACACTTGGGCATGTGCTAGTTTTTAAGCGTGCATGTAGCTCCCCTTATCTCTGTGTAGCTTTTTTCTGGGCCACAAATGCCACTTTCAGACCTACCTTTCTCTGAGAATCCAGGCTGTTTGAGGACTGCACACCACTTGGAAGAAGAATGTGTCCTGAGTCAAAGCTAGATGGCAACTTCACAGCTGTGTAGCATTTGCAGCATAAAAGGGCAAGCAGGAGCAAATTAACACAACTCCATTTGCTCAAAGACAGTAACTACAGTTGGCTGATTAATGGGAAACAACATGAGTGTCTTTAGTAGCTCAAATGTGAATGTAAACTGAATAAAAACCTCCCTCTACCAACATAGGCAACTGCACCAGCAAAGGACACTTCGGTTCTAAGGGCAGACAAAAGCAGAACTCCTCAGACCAGTTACTTTGCAGGTTTTGCTGTCAGGCATCTTGCAAAAAGACTAAAAATACTTAGACACCCTAAAGTTTTACACTGCAGTTTTTAGGAGCAAAAATGGACTTACACTTTTGAGTCACAAATGCTTAAACCCCAAGTTACCATTTCACATCAGCCTTGGCATAGCTCTTTGTAGGCATGTATCCTTCATTCTCCAGTCAGAACTTCCTGCTTACCTAAAGTCACTTTTCCAGTGAGATTCCCTACAGCAGATGATATTAAATCTTAGCTTGGATATTTATGTGAAGAGCTGCTGACTAATGGTGGCACAGGAACCATAATGCTGACCACTGGCTATCTCACATTCAAATTTCACATTCTAACCATCCATTAAAAGTGTTATTTTTGCATGGAGTCTAATAGAGGATTTTAAAGCATCAAAATAATAAACCAGGAAAAGGGAAGCTATGACAGCATGATAAACCACCAGTGTCTATCAAATACCATGTGCATGTGTAGAGATAGAATGGAAAGTAATAGAAAAACACTTCAGACTTTGAATGTTGTCAGCCAACCATTGAATGCAATACCTAGAAAGAGCTGCTCAAACAATCTATAGCAAACAAGGCAGACAAGCCAGATCGAACTGCCAGTCTAGACCTTTTCCAATCTGGCCTCAATGTTTTGCTCCTTCAAACTCAGCAAGGCACTTAATCTCTTCATATCCACGACACTTTTTAGCCCACCTCATGAAGGCAAATCAACAATTGTGATATATAAGTGTTAGCTGCCATAGAAAAGTCTCCTTTAAACCAGCACTGAACATGGAACACCACAATGTGCATCCCATTAGATTCTCTGTGTAGGGAGAGCTCCAGGCTTTGGCACACTGCTAAGAGGATGGTTTTTCTGTTCAAGGTTCAAAGATCCAATCTCTTGAGCTGAATTAGTTCACCACAATTCACCTTAGTTCAGTGCTTCAAACTGGGGTACCTTTAAGCACCCTGGTTTAGAAAAATCCCTGCCCAAAGAGTAGGAGATGGACAGTTAAGCATGATAGCTCAGCTGCATGCTGGCTACTGAGCTCCACAAACTCATAATGCTCTTCACATGCATACTAAGGATCTCCTTTTGAATGTTATTAACAGCTTTCCTGAATACTTTTAACTTCAGTGTTACACAATTTGTTTTCCACTGCCCTAGCTCTGGAAAGCTGCTCATCTCACCCCTGAGTTTTTTCCATAGACTTATCCTTAAAGATATTGGGTATCCAACCTCCAATGAGGTTAGCAATAACATGTATCTGCAGACACTGAATTTACATGCAAAGGATTCATACTGGATTGTGGTCTCAGTTTGGGAACACCAGTACTGAATACCAAAGTTACACCCTGTTTCAGAAACACTCCCTATTCTTTTAAATGGCAGTGCAATTGTCCCAGACATAGCAAATACACCTGCTCCACTAAAGACTAGTTTAAGGCTATTTGAATCTTTCCAGTAACATGCATTTGCACCCCACAGACCACACAATACCTTTTCCTCATTTGAATAGCTAGATCAATCAGACCTACACCACCGGAAATTTCAAGGAACCAAGAACAAACTTGAGAAGTGCCATCCCAAAGGAGTTTTTCTCATCTGAAAATACTTACAACCCCAAAGAAAAATGTTGGGTTTTGTTTGTTCCACCTTCCCCAAGTCTGGTCCAATGTTGCTGCTACTTGAAGGGCAAGAAAGTTTCCATTTTATTCTACCTACTCTCCTGCCTTAAAAAAAAAAAAAAAAAAAAAAACCAACAAAAAGGCAATTTGACATAAACTCTTGCAGTTGCAGCAAAAAGAAAAGTTCCACAACCAAGTGACTGGATTCTGTAAACTGCTTACTGTCAGGTATTTCGGTAGCATAGAAAAAACAGAACAGCAGTAACTGAATAGTCAGCTCACATGTGTGGAAATTGAAACCTCCAGGCTATTCTGGGAGCAATGCTCTGTTTTCTGTAACATTTCTGCATAATCACACCAGAAACCATGCTCTTTGCTGGAGAGACTATGATTACATGCATGTCTGTACACCTTTTGGTACAGCTGAGTCCCTGGTTAGTAAATAGAGCATTTGAGGCTCAACTGCAACACAAGCAAAATAAAACACGTTCAGGATGAAAGCAGTTAACCTGGCACTGCCGGCAAAACACATGGAGCATTTCTGAATTGCAATCGTTATCTCTCCAAAGGATGTCACCAGCTTCCCGTTTTACCCAACACATTTACTCTTCTTTAAGGCAGGTAAAAAGAGTCCTCCCCCTACTTTGTACACGTCGAGCAGAGAGGGCTTAAAGCAGAGAAATGAAAAGAATTTGACTTGAAAGTACTTCAGCTGGACCAGTGAAAATGAGATCCAGTTGCAAAGTTACCTAACTGAGCCCGTACTGCACAACTACAGCCAGTTGTGTAACAAACCTCAGGACAATTTTACAGCTCTTAATCAGGCAAAACTCCCCGCTGATTTCCACGAGGGAGCTCTAATCAATCAAAAGCTCTGAGAACTGATTCCGGTTTTCTCTTTTTTAATGAAAAGGTTTATTTTGAGCTATGAGAACATCAGATTATATGAACTCGGCAAACCCATAGCGCTCACTTGAACAGCATAAGGAATTCGTCCTGTGTTTTAATCTATCAATTGTATTTGGTAGTGTACAGGGGAAAAAGTAACAACACCGGAACTGACAAAGATTAATTTCACAAATAACGGACCTGTTCTCCTGACAGGCAAAAGATGGAATAGACAGCGGGAGATCCGCGGCTCTTTAATTAAACACCATCCCCTTTGGGCGAACGGGGAAGACCAGCGTCCCCGCCCGGGTTCCTCCCTGAAGTTGCGCCGCTGCCCGCGGCAGCCGGGAAGAGAATCCCCCCGCGATGAGCCCGCAAGTGACCGGCGGGAGTCCCGCGAGCATCCCGAAACCGCGCAGGGAAGACCCTGCCGGAGCGGCGGCACCGAGGGTCGGAGGGAGGCGGGCGGGATGCGAGGTGACCGCTCCACGTGCGCTACCTCCGCTCCCGCACCGCCGGCCGGGGCGTCAGAGCCCGGCGCGCCCGTCCCGCCGCCGCCGCCGCCGCCGCCCGCTCCCCGAGTCCCCTCGGGTGCGCCGCCCGCCCGCCCCTACCTGCCCGCCGGCGGCAGCAGCGACGAGCCCCCTTCTCCCGCGCCGGGTCCCTGTCAGCGGTCGGCGGGAGAGCAGGAGCGCCGTCCCGCCGGCAGGGCAAGCCCCATGTGAAGAGGAGCGAGGGAGCCCGGCGGCTCCACCGGCGCGGCCGAGGGGAGGGGACGCGGGAGGGCGGGACGCGCCCGGCGCTGCCCCCGCGCGGAGCCGCCCCGGCCCCGGCCGCGCCGGAGGCGCCGAGCCCGGCAGCGCCCCCTGCGGGGAGCGGCGGGCACCGATGGGCGACGGGCACCCTCCGGGGCTCCTCCGCCCCTCTCTGCTCTCCCTGCCCTCCCTGCGGGGAGCGGCGGGCACCGACGGGCGCCGGGCTCCCTCCCGAGCTCCTCCACACCTCTCTGCCCTCCCTGCGGGGAGCCCCGAGCTCTTCTCGAGAGCCCCTTCAGCACACCCGATGCAGTTTGCTGCTGAGGGGCCGCCAGTAAGTCCAACCAGTGTTTTTAGTGAGTTAAACATTGTGGTAAGTTCGGGCTGTAACATCCGCATGCCGGCAGAATTGAAAATGCATCGAGGCCCACAAGGTAAGGAGGCAGCAGTGCCAGCCTGAAAGAATGAAACAAGCTTGGGTGGCTGCTGTGGGACGTGGCTTCTCCTGGCATCGGGGCTCTTTCTGACTCTGCCGTGCCTCCCTAAATGTCCTAACGGGATGAAGGGAGAGGATGGCCCCAGCTAAGGAAAAAGAGAGTTCTTACAGTTAAAACACAGCACAAGGACTCGGGATATCAGGATTCACTGTTTGACTTTGCCCACCCATGTCAGCCGCTCAGTTCTCGATCTACCAAGCGACTGTGGTGATGCTGAAGTGAGTTCTTGTTAAAAGTTTGGCTGGCTTCCCAGAAATCCTCAGATCACGCAGGGAATTGGATTCATACTTGTCAGTTAAACAAGTGCCCAAATATTTGCAGAATATGGCATCTTTGTGCCATAGCTCCCCATCTCTATTATCAAATCCCCCCTCCCTACCTCACAAGAATCCGATGAAGACCTATCTGAGGCACAATGATTGCACAATGACAGAGCTCCCGAAGCATAAGAGATAGATGGTGCAGTTTCATACCATTCTCCTCCAAACAGGCATAAAGATAAAAACATATAAATATTATCAAGAGAAGGTATCTCCAGGGATGCAAATTTTTCAGGAAAGGAAAGGAGTGAGAGACAGAAACAAGTCAGTGTGTGCTGTGAATTTGATGCCAACTTTTGCTGAGCTGGCAAATGCTGGACTACTGCTCCTGACACTGTGAGGTGTGGAAACACAGAACAGGCAGGCAAGCACATTTGCTAGCCCAAACCAGGAACATGCATCACAAGCCTTCCAAATTA
This sequence comes from Serinus canaria, assembly GCF_022539315.1. NCBI lineage: Eukaryota > Metazoa > Chordata > Aves > Passeriformes > Fringillidae > Serinus > Serinus canaria. The sequence goes on from NC_066315.1 coordinate 43,505,175, forward strand.
AAAATTTTAGGAGACACCTCTTGGGATATAGCTGAAGTCCTCTGTCAGAACATCATGACTCTCTAATTAGGGACTTCAACATGATACTGGTGCAAATGTTGAAACTATACACAGTAAACCTGATCTTTTTTCATGTTGTTGATAAAGTGCAACAAAAAGCAGCATTTTACTGAGGATACTATGCAAAAAAACCTGCTGATCAGTAATTTGTTCACAGCATTAAAATCAAAAGTCATTCTATTTATGCACTCACAGAAATAAACTTATATAACTTTTATGGTACCATGAGAACTATGCATCTAAACTCATTTAAATATAATAAACAGTGCTTACTTCTTCTCTGTTACTGTTCTGTAAAACTGTGATTTTTTTTTTTCCTTATGTACCAGTGCTTAATAACATAACCATAAAGGTAATCAAGTTCTCCAGGAAGCCAAGATGTCCCTTAATTTTACTTGGATCTCACAATTCTTTAGCTTAATATCAGCAGGACCATATTGCACAGATCTGCATAGGGGAAGCCTCCAGGGAAAATCTGTGGATTAATACAAAGGCAGGTTGTGCTGCCCCAGGATAACTGCTGGGCGAGGCTGCTTGGCTCCCAGGCTCTGCTTGCTGTGTCATGGCTGGGAGCTGTGACAGCACCCTGGCACTGCTTCCTGCCAGTGGGACACAGCCTCTTGCACACCAGGGTGCTGGATGTTGTGCTCAGCTCTCTAGAAAACAGCCAGAAACACAGGATGCCCTGCAGGAATGAGGGAGACCTCATGCATCTGTGGCTTTGGCAGGATTCTCAAAGAACAGATTTGTGGTCTAGCTGTAGGCTGGAGCCTACCCCTGGGGTAACCTGCAGCAGGGGGCTGTGAGAAGGAATGAGCAGGGTCTAACCTCCATCTGTGTTTGTCTGAGTCCAGATGAACATGACAAGGGAGCTTTCTGTTCTCTATCTTACACTCCAGCACTAAAATAATACTTCTCATTCTGAGGCACAGATCAAATAAGGGCTTTGAATATCACCCTGTAGCTATGTGCCCACACAGCTACATGCCTCGACGTCCCCTCTGCTTGCTAATATTACGGGCTTGTTTTGCTAAATCACCCTTAAAAGGGCAGAGAGCTGCTGTAAATTAGGACAGAACTGCTGAAAGTACCTGAGTCCTCCTGCGGGTGGCATCAGAATGTCTTCAGTGGACCAAGGCGTGCCGAGGAAAGAGGAGAGGGATGATACTCCTGCTTGCCAGCTGCCAGAATCATTACAGTGCGAGTGCTGCTAAGAAGTTCGCATAAATCAGGAGATCTTTAAATAAAAAGGGTGATTTAAAGTAGTAAGAATTAACATCATTCCATCAGCCCTTTTATTTCTGACAAACCTTTATTAAACCTCTCAGCTAAGCTCTGTGCAGGTTACAGTTATCACAAGAGGAGGATGCACATGCATCGTTTAAACTCACAGCTTCTACAGCTTCAGCAAAATGAGAATTTTATCACGACCAAAAGTACTTTCATACTTCTTTATGTAAGCCTCGAGGAGTCAGCTACAAATTGATGAACACAAATGAATCACTGCAGTTGCCCAGCAGGATGCAGAAGGGTTAAGTGCCGCCAGGATAACAAAGGCTACAGATGCAACTAGAGCAGCCTTGTTCACTGTTTTTAAACTGTTGTGTTACAATTGTCCTGCTTGCTTCTAGTACCTATATGGATCAGGAAAGACCTTATCACACTGAGACAGGTCAGTGTGTACTCCCAAGCCAATATACATATTGGAAACATTCAAGTGCTACTGCCTTACCTGCAGAGTACCTTGTGCTCATTTTAGAACACATTTTTTCAGGATGTGATCATGCCTTGTACTGCTCAGTTGCCCATATGACTAAATTGCACTGCCTGAGACCATAATCACAGCAAACCTTAGTGAACTTGTGCCCAGCAGCCACCATCAGTTCTAAAAGGAGGAAAGCATGACCTTCAAAAACACATCAGGAAAAATGTTTCTTTCTTCTTTGTCTCTTTTTTTTTCTTCCTCTGCTTTGAAAACATTTTAGATGATCTAAGTTGGTGTTTGTTGCCGCAAGCATTGATCTGCTCACCTGACATTTACATCTGACTTTCTTGCCAGAAAATGTGATTTTGCTTAGGAACTTCATTGACACTGTTCCTTGCAAAAGGCCTGGATTAATTTCATTGGAGACTGAATACTTGATCTCTACAACAACTAGTGAGGTGGGACCATTTTGTTTATTAAAGTTTAGGTATGCAAAGAAAGTCTGAAGTTCAAATCATCTGCCTTCTGAAAAACTGGGTTCTTTCAGAGTATTTCCAAGGAAAGAAATCCCATATGTTGCCCTAAAACTCATTTCTGATTTGTACTGATAGAGGATCAATTCCAGTCTACCATTTCCTTCCATTAATTTATTCTTAACAAAGTTACTGTTGGGAAAAAAAAAAAAAAAAAAAAAAAGCAAGATTTGTTCTCATGACATTTAGAGTTGTGAATCTGTGTGTACAACAGTCATCACAGAGAATGAGTGGGTTTTTTTATTGTCAGCAGTGATGCTATTCTTAGTTTTGTATGTGGTCCTTACGAGTGTCATAGATAGGCACAATAGATACACATTGGCAGCTTTGATCGTATTCAGAGATGGGCTGATCTCCCAGTCCAGGAAATGATCCTAAAACGCTCATCATGTTGGCAGCAGAATTTTAACCAACAGTCCCCAAGGGCCTCTGCCAGCATATTGCTGCCTTTAGAGGATCCAGAGCTACTAAACATATTAAGAGGAAATGAGAAAGACACAGGAATTACATATTAAAAAACCCAAAGCCACAACAACAACAAAATCTACTTGGGCTACAGCTATAACTTTGTATCCCAGAGATTTGAGAAATCATTCAGGCAGATGTGTGATATGTGGCATTATCTGAACCCTCACATTGGACTCTCCTGGCTTCGATCCATGATCACCCAGTGGTCCCTTAGCAGAGCTTTGTGGCACTGAAGAGCAATAAATGTGGCACCATTGCTGACACTAGGATGTGGCATTGAGTAGTGTGACAAGACAAAGTACACATTAGCCTGAAGGCAGGGCTGTGCCTTGTAGCAAAAGAAAGCTAAGTGGCACAATCTTTACTGCCTGCCACTGCTGGGTCAAGGTCACTCATGCCATGGCATGACTGTGGGGAGCCTGAGTAGTGCCCAGCAGCTTCCATGAAACAAGAGATATCCCAAGCAAGACAATCATAAGCAATAACTGATGCAGAAACTGATTCCAGCAACTTTTCAAGACTGTGTTATCTCCAGTGCCACCTGGTGAGCTATCTGACATCTCTGGGAATTGGCACCAAGGGAAAGAATGTGAAAAAGACAAAGATATCTTTGTTTCTCTAAAATATTCACTTCTTGAAGAAAATTCATTTAAAAGGAAAATAATCAAAGAAAGTGATAAGGTTGAAGATTCTGAGGCACACAGAATCACCTCACCTTTACCTACCCAGCTTGCTAGGGGAACCTCATGCCATTTTACCATGGGTGGTACTTTCCCTTCCCCAATATATTCATCCTTTTTGTGCAATCTCACAGCCCTGCTTAGTGACATCAAATTGATCAACAGGGAAAATAGTAAAAAATAACCCTACCTCCAAATAAAAACATTTATCACTGCCCAAAACTTAAAAAAAAAAAATTGAATCCTCCCTTATCCTCTCTAGAAAAGTCACAGGGGACTTCTCATGGCTGGTGACAGTGGCCAGCAGTGATGCCAAAGAGCATCCTGTAAATGCAATGCAACTATAAATGAAGTGCAATGTGGAGCTTTATGGCAGTTGTGTTTCCACCTGTGGGGTTAGGCATACAGTCCTGCTGATTTCAATACTTGTCTGTTTTCTGGATTTACTTTATGGTTAATTTTTGAAGAACCACAAAGCTCAGCAGAAATCAGAGTAAGCAGCCAGCCATTCACTTGGCTCAACTTGCAGGATTTGTAGCCATGTTCAGACTAAGTACTGCCTGAAAGAAAGGAGTCCACCACAGAAGGGGACCTGTAGCTTCCCTATAGACTTTGAAATTATAGTCAAAACATGTTCAGTAACAGGTAGGGCATATCACAGAGAGACAATGTTAAGGATTTGCCTAACTGCAAGTCCCATAGTGCCACACCTCCCATGTTTCATGAGTCTTCATGTCATCAGACAAGTAGCTAGGGGAGGCTGTTCCTCCGTGTCCAAGAGGATCACAGTTTCAGATCCATTTACCCCTACATGGATCTTCAAACTCAATACAGGCAGCCAAAATAGTCTTTCACTGGCCAATGGTGTGATGATGCAAGGCCTACCCAACAAGTATGACGCTGCCATTGTAAACTGGCATTGGTCAGGGTGCCATAACCAAATTTCCACATTGTGGGAAGGGATAGAGGATACAAATTTACAGTGTGCAGAAGGAAACTGTTTGCTGTTTGTTGGTCATGTCTGAACCTAATGTGTGGGAATTTAAAAGACAGTTAAAAAGGTAATCTAGCTGGCTAAATGTTGTGGGAAAATGAAGACAGATCACATCTAGATCACATCAGCATCTAGAGAGAGATAAAATGCTTTAAAATGGTATCGCATTATTTTCCTTATAGCAATGGTGAAAATGGGACAAATTATGGTAGGACTTACCTAATATTCTTAAGTGATAATTTTGCAAGGATATATAAATATCATTTTCCTGTTACCAGCCTTTTCTGTGTTTTGGCAGCCCATAATTCTTTTTCTGTGCCCTCTCCCCTGCCCCCAGAGCAGAGCTGAGAATGAGAAAAGGTTCCAACCTAAACCAAGCTGAGAATAATCGGTCCATCATAACATCTTTTTCTGAATGAAACATGAAGTTTCACCTAGAAACAAAGATTCAATTTACTCTGTTTTTTTTGGCCCATTAGTTAATAAAGGGTAAGGATTACACTTTGGCCATGCTGTTGCCCACATGTGCTTGGCCATTTGCCATTCTGGCTGTTTCTGGACAGATTTTTAGCTACAGAGTAGCATGTGCATTTCTATCACTCTGTCAAATAGCAATTGATTACGCCAGCCTCATGCTGTTTGCCTTGGAACAAAAAACTCTAAAGCTTGTTGAGCAGTAAGAGTCTGTCGCTTTCTCTCAACAATTGTCTGAGAGAGAAAAAGCTTCTTTTGTTACAAATGGTTTGCTTAAAAACACCCAGCTCCCTTTGTGCTGAAGTTTCACACACAGCAGGGGACTATCTGTGTTTCAGTCATAAAATCTCTATTTTACAGTCTCTACTGTCAAGGTCAGAGGTGGGGTTTTGCTAGGTACCACGGTTCCTGGCAACACTTAAAGCCCTGATATCATAGAAGATATTTAATATCCCTTATTCCCTGTATCGTACAGATGGTGATTTTTATTGGCTTTTATGAGAATATGAATAAGGAGATACTGAACCAAATGGGAATTTACCAATAGAAGTACATTTAGAGCCCTTAAATATCTTGTTATCTTCACCATTTAAAGACATCATTAAGCTTGTTCTCTATTATAGGGTAATACTATATGAAGGCAAAAATCATCTTTTCACCATCACAATGGAAAATTCCTCTTCACATATTCTTTTAGTATCCTCTTAGCAAGAAACAGAAGGAAAACATAATTTCAGTATCTTCTGATGCAAAGCTGAATCCTAATTGCTCTGTACAGCTTTTAATAGAAAAAGGGGACAACCTAATGCACCTTAATGACAAATTCCAGTTTTATTTATAAGATTCTTTAGTATTTTACCATAGGAAAAAAAAAAGGTTAAGTTATCTAACTTGTTCCTACACTCTCTTAGTATTTTTTTTTTTATTTAAACATCAAATGCAGCTTTTCTAGGCCAAAATGACCTCTACTGCAACTCTCTTCTAGTCATGCAATTGAGCAATGCCATCTTTTTAGCAGTAATGATTATGGAAACCATTGCTTCCATCTTCTTGCTATGGAAAGCCAGTTGTGATGTCCAGGGCAAAAAAAGACAGGCCACAAAGATAGGACTCTGAACAGGAAAATATTTGGCTTCAGCTGGAAGAGAAGGACAAATATCCTGCAGTATTTTCTCTTTTTCATTGTCAAATTTAGAAAGCCTTTGAGAATCCCTGCAAAGCAGCTGGGGACAAATGTAGAGAAGAGCATAATTTTAACCTCAACCCTTGCAACTAGCAAATCAGAACTAAAATCACTAATGGCTGGCAGGAAGCATTCCCAGACTAGTCACAATGACATGATTTCCTGCTCCTTTCAGTAGCTGACTCAGAAGCAGCCACAGTCTGGTTTTCATTTCCGTATTGTGCAGTGGCATTAGTTTGGTCATCTGAAGTGTTATTATTACACATGCTTCAGCTCTTTGCTCCTCACTTTTTAAAGGGACTGCAGGTGTCCAGGAACAGGTAAGAGAAGGCAGATTTCCAATGAAGAAGCTGCTGAAAGGGCAACTTCAGGAGCTCATAGATAAATGCATTAGAAGGAATTATGTGAGAAATTCAAGACTAATGAAAAATTAATTTTCTCTCTCTTATAATATCAGATTTAATTCTGCTAAACTCTTTTATTATTGCAGAAGCTGGCCTGGACACCAACTCCACTTCTGCAAAGCATAAATTAGTAAAATTAATTGCTGGAGCCAGGGAACCCAGCTGAAATGGACGCCCCCTTTGTTGGGGCTTTACAGGAATAAAATAAGCAGCTTGTGCCTAAGAAGATGACTAGAGAAGGCAGATGTGAGAGGGAAAACAGTGGCATGATTAAAAATGTGAAAGAATTTGTTAACAAACCAGGCTCAGAACCAACAGGAGACCCATAACTTCTGATAATAACCTTCCCAGATCATCACCTGGTGTACAAAAACCCCACAAACAACCAAGTGGTCTCAACTCACCCAGAGGTTTTGAACCTGGGGAAGTATTTACTATTAAGCAGCTGTTTCTTATTCAAGGAAAGGATAAACTTTGCATTTTGAAGTGTATAGTGATCCCAGTGAACATTTCAGGCAATATGAGCAAGATGGCTTGGGATAAGCCCCAGATTTTCAGAAGAGAGGCAGAGAATTACCCAAACAATGTGTGTGTACACAACATATTTTCCACAATTGGTTACTAAGAGCTGTAGCAAGGGCAGCGTGAGGAGGTGTCAGATGTTAACAGGGAGGCCTGAACCATTCTGCCAGCTGCTCTGGCTAGTGATAAGAGAAATAATTACCACAGTGACAAGGGTGGAAGAGGCCTTTGGGGGTGATGAAAATATACAGCAAAAACATTTTACACAAAAGGATGCTCGAAATGTGTCATTTGCAGTTATTTTAACTACTAACATGTGAAGCAGGATGCAGACCATTTTCTCTCTTGTTTCTACTCTCCCAGCAACAGAATGTTTGAACAAGTGTGAGCCGCAGAAATTCAAACAGAAAATAAAATATGCTGAGGGAAACCAGAATAAGGTGATCCTTACAGGGAGATTCCTGCCTTGTCAGATTAAAAGGATGAATTCAATGCAGAATTTGATAGGGATCAGTCACAGCAAATCACATTACAAGACAAGGACTTGAAAAACCCCACCCACTATATTTGTAGCTGCATTTTTTAGAACTTATGACTATTTTAAAGTCTACTTGTTTAAGAGTGCAACTTTTCATACAGCTCAGCAAATCCCAAACCTTCTCTGATAAGATTAGGAAGAAATTCTGCCTATGCACAGGTTATTCTACATTAATCACCTGCCCACCAAGGCACTGGTAGCCTTCTTCAAAGATAAGATGTCAGAACAAGATGAAGCATTGGTCTGATTCAGCATGAAAAGTTCTCACATGCTGGCACTTAAGGTTTTCCCCAAAGTGCTGACTTTTATCCTCACTGACTTTAGTTCACTCACAAGTGTATTAAACAGAAAAAGAAGGATTGTCATCATCCTTTCTTCAGGCTGCTGTGCATGCATGTGTTTTTTTCAGCCTATAACAGGGTTTCCAAAAATGGGGTCTGTGATATTTCAATGTTTCAGCCGTTTTGCGTCATAAATAAAAGGGTTGAGGAATCCTTAGATTCCCTACAGAAAGGTTTTCTTTTGTACTATGACTAACACTGCTGGGTTGATATTTTTCTGCATATTTGCTGAAGATGGAGGTTAAAGGTAATGAGAAGAGCTTCAAGGGCGCTGTGATTTATACCTGAGTTTTAATGAGAACAAGTTATCTCCTGTTGTGTCCCTTTTCAACTTTTTTTTTTCAAGTTAACAAAATATTTCCAAGAATTTACCCTGACTGACCTGAACTGTTACCTGTGAAGACATTCAACTATCTGCTAAAATCATTTCTATATGGCACCTTGCTTAAATCAAAAATGTTAGCTGAAGTTTTAATTCATGACCAAAGGGAAAGGGCTTGTGCACATCTCTGCCTCAGAACAGTTCTCATGCTTTATGCAGGAACTCTGAAAAAAAATCAGAAATTCGTGGGCTTATCCTTTCTAGGATCCTTTTTTATCTTCTCTGTGTGTGTCCTGCCTCTCTTCGTGAATCTTACCTCTGGCACATTATTTGGGCTTCCACTTTTTTATTTGTCTCTTTCCTCACCCACCCTGCTACAGACTCTTCCAGTTCTGTTTCACTGACCTTAGGCTTGGGTTTATTTTCCTTTCTAGACAATATTCAGGACTATCAAAATTATTATTAATGACATATTTTATCATTTTATTAACAATCTTTCGTATGCATCTGCTGTACTGAGGAAGCCAATTAGAAAAATAATTACTTTCCTGTGCCTGAGCAGAAAATTGGCTTAGCTCCAAAAAAAGTGTTCTCCAGGAAGGTTCCCATTAAAATGTAGCTTACGACATGCAGGAACTACAGAACACTATTGATTCTATTTACTGACTCCCACCTAGGCACAGTGTTTATTTCCCATAGCAAACACATCAGTGATGAATAAGTGGGTTCAGCAGCTCCTGTCCAAAGATTTGCACTTGCTTACTGGAGGGAATCCTGCATCATCTGTTATCCACACGCTGTCCTCAAGGGTCATCATTAGCTAGGAACGAGCCTGTTATTTCTCGTATGCCATTCTCTAGACACACTCACGTCAGCTGCTGAAGTTTTTCTGGGCTCTTGGAGGCCACCCACTGTAACAGCCAGGCCCTGAGGGCATCACCAGCCTTGGCTCTCTCTGTCTGACTGTGACCACTGCCCAGCACACCCAGGACCATCAGAATCAGTCCCTGCCCAGCAGTGAAGCACAGAGCTGGTCTCTGGCATCCCACAGCTCTGGCTGGCCAAGAGCCCCACTGAGTTGGGTCCACATCCCATCCCATCCCATCCCATCCCATCCCATCCCATCCCATCCCATCCCATCCCATCCCATCCCATCCCATCCCATCCCATCCCATCCCATCCCATCCCATCCCATCCCTGCTGCCTCACTTCTGGGAAGGCAGGATGGACCCCTAGTGGTGAGGTCCTCTCCTGCTGCCTTGGGAAGGAAGTACCCTCAGGTCTTTGTCCTCTAGGGAGTGCCTGGCATTTCTGCATGCTGACAGTAACCAAGATAAAATCTTAATACATCAGACTCATTGGAAGAGTTGGTAACACTGATATTGAGGGGCTAAGTATAAAATCCTACTATTTATGAATGTTGAGAACTAGAGATTTTCTTTTCAAGGAGGAGTTGGTAAGTGAAGCATTTGCCCAAGCTATGGGCAGAAACAAATATGGGTCACTAGAAAGAAATAAAAGGGGCCAGGATAACAGCAGCATGAAGATACTGCAGCCATCATCTCTTCTCCTGCTCCTGTTTGGTCCAGTTTTTATTCTTGACTCCACCTTGTCCTTCCTCTGTGGATGTGACAGTCTGGTCAGAAAGTGAGAAAACCAGATTAGTTTTCTCACAGTGGACTTGTGAGGCTTTCTGGGGAGTTGTAGAGAAACGATGATAACTTGTTATTCTAAACAACCTGCAGGTGGTGTTTTCCTACTCTGTTTTTCTGTCCTTCTCAAGGGTTGTTTGTGAGAAAGGTGTTTTTGTTAATTAGCCAATCAAGGGGAATGTATTGGAACAGTCTATAAAAGAGTTTCTCCTATTAAAGCGCAGTTGTGCAAACCTGCCTTCTTGGAGTCCGTGCTGCTTTCTTACTCAGTAGTGACAAGTCCTCCCAAGTCCTCCCTCTAAAGTCCACACTTCTCACTGCAGGGGCAACAGGACAGAGGTCTCTGTAAGAGCCCTGACAGGCCATACAGAACCAGATGATCCACCACTTGGTGTTTTTACAACTGCAAATATTCAAATACAGTTTGCTGCATCTGTTCTGCAGCCCAGACCCCTGTCTGTCCTGATTCATGCAGGATTTGCCCCTCAGCTGGAAGATGCCTGCTGTTCACGAGAGGGAAAGAGCACATCCACCACACCAGCCACATCTGTGATGCAGTCCCCACTTTGGCTGACCACGTCCAACCCTGGCTCCAAGAACCCTCTGGATTTTAGTGTGACCAACAACTAACACAAGCTGCTTACACAGGAGATCCCAGGCTCTGCTCAGCTGTGTGAAATCAGAAGGCAGCACATTCCTACCTGCGCTGGAGCTCTCCTCCCCAGGCCATCCATCTTTTGCTTTCTTTTCTGTGACTCATCCCAAGAGACTGGAGTTGCAGAGTCTTTCATCTCCAGTGTACTGCCCATCAGTCACATTCCCAAACATGCTTTTTGACCTTCCTTCCAGCCTTCTAAAAGGAGCCATTTTATACCAGTGTAACACAGCATGTTGTGAAACCTGAGCCTTCCATACCCTTGCCAAGCTGTCCCTCACAGCTTTCCATCAGAGTGGGCTCTCTGCTCTGTGCAGCCTGCCCGTGCTTGGAGAGCACCCACTTAGGGTGGCAGCAGGCAAGTACTTACCACCTCTGAATCAAACATTTTTAGCTGTTGCTTTCAAGTTTTATTAATGTTTATTAATTCCTGTTGATATCTTGCCAGAAGCACGTTTTGGAAAATGGCAAAAGAGTTAGAAGGTATCCACAGTCTTCTTTTTTTTTTTTTCTCCTGGATGTTGCACAAATTGATTATTAGAGAAAGACTAATTCATTATCTACAAATAGTTCATAACCCAAATGCACTGCCACCTGAACATTTTTTGTTTTCAGCTGAAGTATCCTTTTCTGTTGAGGTATGTTGCTTCAGAAATTCCTTTACTTCTGAAGCATGACAACAAGAAATTACTGTGCAAATCTGGGGGCAGAGGAGGACTAACCCTTAACCCCAGCACTGGAAAGGTGACAGGTCTGTATTTATTTCCTTTACTAGTTCCAGCATAGCAAGTGAAGAGTTTACTTCCTTCAGTCTGAGTTTTCAGCAGGAACACTTAGACAACTCTTTGCATTTCTAAAGGACTTTAGGCAGTAATACTTTAAGCCTCACAATTTCTCAAATAAGGGTAACAACAGGAAAGAAAACTAAAGCAACTTGTCATTGAGAAATCACTCAAACCACTATATCCTTCAGGAGCTCAAAATGTATCACACTTTTGTTTTCACGGTCTCCCAGTTGCCCAGATAATGCATTTATTGTCTTTTTCATTCTCCATATGGATAGGCACATCATCTGCAAGCAAAAAGGATACTTACATTCTAACAAGGAATCTGGAAGAACATGTCCCAAGAAACAAAGACATGGCCAAGTGCCAATGTAAGAAAACACACAACAGAGTATAAAGAACAAAGCTGAGACCATGAGCCATGGTCTGTCTGAAGCTGTCAGAATGGAGAGGTATCTACCACCCTGTCACAGACATTTTAAACATGCACACTGCAGATGGGAGCTGGAATATAGATCTCAAGGTAACTCTGAAATACCCTTACTTTTATATTTCTTTTTCACCACTAACCAAAGTATTTACTTATTCATTAAACTCAGACCAGAGTGTACAAAGCAATTCCCATTCTGTATAGAGCTATAGAAATCTAAATAGAAAACCTTGATGTCTTCATTTTAACCCTAAAAAAGGTTGCTATAAAAGGACTCGACTCAGAGACAAATTTCTGGTGAAGAAGTAACAAGTATCCCATCTCCTCACATGACATTAAATAATGACCTGCTAGCTCTTCCTGGCTGGACTTACACACTGGCATTATCACAGCCACAGCTCTGTCCTGGTTGCACATTGCTGTTGTCCCAGGGCATGCCTAACTGGTGGAAGTGAGCAGCAGTGGCACAGCTCCCTCAGGGTGGTGTCCTCTGTGTGCAGAACACTTCAAGGTACATATCCCCTTTCTCACAACCATTATGTCTCTCCTTCTATGGGGAAATAGATATTTTGAGATACTGCAACCTTTATCCAGAGGGTTCACACAGAGCAGTGTTCTAGTACTACCATAAAGGAATAATTCATGCCAGTTCTGCTAGGGAGGTCTTAACCCTCCTGTAAACTCATCACACAGTTCTGCAATCAGAAAGGAAATGTAAGATATCGTTAGCAAGTAGAAAACCTTTCACATCAGCTCTCTTGCACAAAAGCAACCCTTTTTTGAGTCTGTCCAGAAAACAAATCTAGAGATACAAAGCAGTAGTAAAGCATGACTAGGTTGTGCTGTCTTACTATTCACTAATAAATCTTTTCATGCTGACAGTAAACCTCTGCTGCATGCTCTCCAAAAATCAACAGGACACAACAGCAAATCTTCACTTCCCAGAAGCAGAGAGGAGGATGAATAAGCACAGTGAATATGTTTTCTCTCATGTTGCAATCATCATTTCTTAATTCTACACTGATGCCAAGTTTCAATTACCTTGAAGTTTCATTTTTTAAAACAAGAAGTCCCTTTTCTTAGCTATTCCAAAACAAAAATGGGCTGTTTAATTAGTAAATTATTGAGGTTTAGTCAAGTTACTTAGGACATTAGTTTTAAGTCATCTGATGCCAACCAGATCATTAAACTCTGGCAGTATTCACTGGCATGGCAACACCACAAATGCTTATTGTAACTCCAGGATGGAGCTGTGCAACTCAGAGGGCTTTCCTATATTCTGTAATGTATGCAGGGTAAATTCCATTTATTTCAGTTCCATAGACTAACTTCAAAGATGAGGGGAAAAGCAACAACATAATGCCATTAGTTGCAAATGCAAAGCTGTTATGTGCAAAGATTTGCTTTTTTTAACCTTTTTTTTTTTCTTCTTCTTTTAAAGGACTGTGTTCCAAAGGTTTCAGAGACACAGACAAAAAGTGTCTAGGAAGGTAAACTAAGGCAACATAGAGGAACTGTCTTTTATTCAAGGTCTCACAGCAAGCCAAAAGCATCACCAGTAATAGCAGAACTTTCCAATTCACAGTGCAGGGCTTACCTGGGTTTTGGAGACTACAGTGACTACAGAAAAGAAATTTATTGTTATGAGCCCTGAAAAATCTCAACCATTCCACACCATGCAGCTGCAAGATGACCAGAAATCACTCTGCATATGTTATGTGTCTGCTGGCAAACATGGTGTCAACAAGATATTTTTTTTTTAACTGAAGAAAAAGCAGACAATATACAGATAAAATACTAATATTAAAGGAGAATAAAGGTTCAGAAGAATGAAAGCTCTGAATTTCCTGTTCCATGACACATCTCTGTTAACATGTTTCAGTCTTCTGAGCAATGCAGGTAAGAGGGACATCCTCAGAGGATCTCTGATGTCAGATCCTTGCTGAGGGACATTTTAAGCATTCCTGGAATTGATGGTAAAATTGAACTCAGAGCCCACAGGGATATACTCCTGCCCTGTAACAAATATCAGACTGCTGGTGACCTCATCACCACCCTATCAGAGCAAAAATTAGAAAAAATCACTTGCAAAGTAAGGATATGTAAAGAATGAATGCAGTAAATTTAGGATTTTTCAAAAGGAAACATTTTTACTTGCACAGAAGTGCTTAAATTGATCCCTTTCTAGGACTAAAGTGCACTTTGGGTCTTGTTGGGCAAAAGATAGTAATTGAGGTGTTGCCCCCAATAATAGTACTGTGACCTGCAGACAGTCCTGTACTGCCTGAGATGGAAATGATATTAGTGTGGTTGATGAGAAGGTGCAGCACATTTTCATACTTCACAACTTGGTCTGCTTCTCTGAAGAGTGAATAGAGGAAGGAAAAGGAATATTCAGTTCCCTACTGCTACCCTGCTTGCTGAAACATCTGTAGATGCTGCACTTCTACTAGCTCCACAATCCAGACAATTTTGAAGAAAGCAAAATCTGCCCTCAAGAGCTGGCACAATTTTCCCAATTCATTTCTGTGCAAATGCTAAATAACTTTCCTGAAGGGGAGAACTTCAGAATGATGCTGGGGCCCAGAATTGTAACCCATGATTTGTACTGTTTCCCTTCAGCACTGATTTTTGCTTAGTGTTAAAGTCTGATCTTGAGTCATTAATGGAGGCTTTGAGCTTTTATAACAACTGGGCAATATTCTCTAGGGGATGGAGTGAGTACCTGGTGTATTGATTCACATCATTTCTCTGTGGGCATTTCCCAAACCTACCTCCTCAGAGTATCTAAGTAGTCTAATGTATCTTCCTATCCTATTGTTCAAAATGGCTAAAAATGCTTAGTAACTTCATTACAAGTTTCTGCTAATGAGGCTCTGTTTTTTCATGTAAAATGATCATGTGTCAATACTTCATAACTGAGATGTGTTGGAGAGGTTTTCTTCCTTTAGCCAGATATTTAAAATAGGGAGTGATGTGTGATGTATATTTTTAGAGGCTGTCAGGCAATGCTATTTTTGATGACACAATATGTCTGTTTTTCCTTACCACACAGGAAGGCAGTGATGGTGGACTGAACATGTTTTTCTCCCCAAATAGCATGTCTTTGGGGAAATATCAGGAGAAGTGACAGTACATAAACAAGACAAACAGCTTGATTTAACAGTCCCTGCCTAAGACCCATTATTTATTTATTGAAAGAAAATCTTTAGTGGTTGATTTTTTTCAAAGGAAATTAATTTCTTACCAATCTTAGACCTACTCCTGCCCTCCTTGAATTCAGTGGAAGAATTGAATGTGTTCAGTCAGACCGAAGGCAATGCACTTATTAGTGTGGTTGCTGTTAGTGGATTAGAGAGAAGAGTCTGCTAATAAGTCAGCATTCTAATAGCAGGATCAGTATCACAAAGTAGCAGAGAGAGGCTGTAATTTGTGAGCTGGTTTGTGGTGAGATAGCTGTAGGTGTGTGCAGTAGGAGTTTAATACAGGCACCAGGACTGTGTTGTGATTCATATTATAGATCTTAATATAAACCAAGAAAGAAAACACATGTATTAAGGACTACAGTGTGCCTACCCCTTGCAGGGGCACACAGAAGTAGAGGAGGAGTGTGGACTCCTTACCCAGTGGTCTTGGGATTGGCAACTAATGCTGTGCCAAAGGTGTTCATGGCAGGTCTGCCTTTGTTGCTTAAGACTAGATGCAATAGACAGTTAAGTTCAGCTTTGCCCTTTGCAAACACAAATGTAATTATTCTGCAATTAAAAAAAAAAAAAAAAACAACAAAACAACCTGAACAAAACCCCAAACAAAACAAAAAACAACCCATAGAATTTACTAGAAGACTTCTAGTAAAATGAAATAAAATCCCAGAAGGAAATCACTACAAGAGGGATGCCAACATCTGTGAGAACAATAACTGCCACAGGCTGAAGACCTCTCCATTTCTTCAGCAAAAGGAAAGAGCAGAATCTGCCCATGACAGGAAAGCCCTTCTGAGAAAAAGTGCTGGTTCAAACCCTGCTTAAACTGTGATGGTCTGTAGAAAGCAAGTATCTCCTTGTGACCTGATTGGCTTCTACAGGACTGAGCATTTGCACCACAAGCCAGCGGTGCAAATGTACTGCCCTCCAATCTCATCCTCTAACAAAACAATTGGCTAAACCACTGTTCTGACAGCAGAAGAATGAGCCTTGGCAGGCACATGACACCTAGCAAAGTACTCCAATTCTGAATGCTGAAGTTAATATATTGTTCCTAATTAACCCCAACAAAACCTTCACAGACACCCTGGAGCTAAAATAAAAATGAGTTTTGCCCTTTGTGGGCAAAACCCATAGAACCCAGAAGTCAGATGAAAAATTGCTCCAGGCTGGTGGCAAGTAATGAATCAGGGCTCCTCCCATAAGAAGCACACATAATTACAAACCTTCTGGGACACCAACACTGCTGTTTCCTGGCATGGAAATCTGCTTTTGAATAGGGGGTTTCAGAAAAAATAATTGCAAAATAAGTCATAGGGATATTCCATAATCTGAATATGAACAATTTCAAGGGTCAAAACATTATAAACCTATACTCCTTATGAAAACATCAGAGACTGGATTTCTGTAGCTGATCCTTACCACACAGAATATGATTGTACTAAGCTGGACCTTGCCCGATGCCATTTTGGATAAAAATACATCCTACAGATGACTAGAACTGAGTATAGCAAAAAACCACAAAGGATTCCTCTCTTTTCTCTCTGTTTCTTGGTACTCAGAGTTACAGGTTTTCATCCAGCTGATGGGAGAAAAGAGACTAGAGCAGAGGATTTGCTTCCAGCTGTGTGAGCTGTAGGACTGACTTCTGGCCCAGCAAATGAGCCACCTCTGCCTTCCCTGTGTCAATAGTCGACTTGTGTACCACCAGGGATCTTATGGTCATATTCAAATCCAAGGTCCTGTGTGTTGGACTCTTCAAAAATACTGAAAGACCTTACCCAGGGCCTTGCAGCCTAAAATAAGAAATCAGCAATATTTAAGTGATGCCTCCACACTCAGTTTCTTTGTTACACGACTGTAACTGAGACATGCTTGCCAAATATAATTAAAGTTTGAATTAGGTGAGATGTTTTTATTCTGTGGTTGTTCCTCGCTAAAGGTATGGCCCAAACTGAGTTAATTACAAGAGAAGGCTCTGATATTTTGCCCAGGTATCCTCACAATTCAGAAAAGGAAGCTACTTGCTGCAAGATTTTCCCCAGGAAGAGCAAGAGCACTTGATCCAGATGCACTGAGGACACAGGAGCAAAGAGCTACAGGTATGTGGAAGGGACATATAAGTTATAATGCACCCCAGAAGGGTGACTGCAGATGCAAACTTCCTGCAAAAATTTCCAGTCTCCTTCACCTAAAGAAAATTTCACAAGTTGAGTTTGCTACTAGGAAGTTGCCAAGCTCATAATGCCTTAGGGTGGCTTGGTACAGACAGTCCTACAAGACTAACTGAAATTCCTCCCAGGGAAATAAATTCCTAACTTTTTTAAAGCAGCTGATCTGCCTTGGCCCCTGATTTATCTTGCAGAGCTGCAGTATGGTAAACTGCCAGCTGCTGGAGAGCAGCATCATGCTGCTGCCAAAGCAGAAGGTAAAGAAGCTGCAGTGAGGAATGACCTGCAGCTTGTGTTTAATTCCTTTTTTTTGTTTCTGCACTGGCTGGAAACAGCATTAGGGGTCTGAGAGGAGCAGGAGAGAAGAGCTGGAGAAAGCATGAAGGATTAATTCCTGGAGCAAGGAGAAAATGCTGGGGTGGAAGTGATGTTTCCACTTGACACAAAGGGGAAGGATTGGTAAAAATTTTGTGAAGAAGTGATGCAATATGGCAGCAAATATTTCCAGAGTGGCATAGATATATTTGGGCAGTTCCATAGCTTGAAAAGTACCTTCTGAATGTACCTTATCCCCACAGAAGAGTGAAAAATTTTCACTGCGTGTAAAATTATAGAGGGGAAATTTAATAACTGACTCAATAAACCAGCTTCTGCAATTCTACATCTACCTTCCCTTTCCTACTGTAAAGTAGAGTTTATACTTTGTATGTGGTAATAATTTATTTTGCAAACTTCCTTGGACAGTGAATAAGTATCTCAGATGTATTTGAAATGATAAATGATCCTATATTAGCCATAAAGCCATCTTCCCAAACCACTTTCTGTCAATGTGGTTACTGTCAACATGGAGCAGGCATGAGAAACTCAGCAATCACAGGCTCATGCAGCCCAGCACACACACTTTATACTTCACACAATTGCTTACAAAATCTGATTCTCCAACAGGCAGCTTTCCACATTAGCTGTTTTATTTTATTATTGCTTCATAAATGAGTTTCTTTCTCTTTATTTCAGTGAGCTTTCATTATTAATTTTTATAGGAGAGTTAGCTGACTGCAGTTATGTTCCCTTATTAGATCATCTATTCAACCCTCTGTACCTTACAGGATTAGTCAGGAAACAGGAGAGCACACACTATTGAATTCTGGGCTTTGAATCTCTCATGTGGAGTTCAGATCACTAAAAGGGCATCTACAACTTAATTACTCACTAAAATCAGGAAGACAAGTGCTGAGCAGTGATGAGCAGCATTTTTTCCCAAAGTCCCCACCAGCAGTCAGCATCTCTTTGGAAGTGCTTTACTGGTTCTTTTTCTGGCAAGGAATAAGTTGCATCACAACATTTTAAGGCCCAAAGTACTTTTGTTCGACACCTCCAAATCCCTCATCATTTTAAAGTGAGTGAAAACTCAATTTGTCTCAGTAAGCAAGCATCAAACAGCCACCTGCAACCTTCCTTCTACATCCTGCCATAAGTACCTACACACATATGAAACATTTCTTTTTAGTTGTTCTGAAGTCAAATGGGACACAAGCATTTGTTTTAGGTGGTATATCTGATAGAGCTGTGGTTCTGGAAATTTCTAGTAGCCATTCTCAGATATCTGGACTCTTGTGTAATAAATATTTCTAGGACACTGAAATGACCAAATTTATACCTGATATGCCCAGTTATCTCGTTGGAATGATGTAAAAGATGATGCTCACTTTTTCCCATTAGCAGTCCCAAGGAACATCTTAGAGGAAAGAAGAAGCTACAAGTTCACTGGTGTATCCTAAAGCAATGGACAAATTTAGCATCATGGGTGGCATTTCCATCCTTAGCACTCACACAAGGTCCATGTAAGCTTGTTGTTTTGCCAGCTTCTTCTTCAAACACTCATGTTTTCCATGAACAGAACTGATTTGAGCAGTGACCTCCATAATGGGGATACAACACTTTCTCCTGGAAATGCCAGTCTTGTCTTCACTGCTGAATCTCATAGTCCAACAATAAACATATCTAATGCAATTCTAATCTTTGTCTGACCATCAGCAAAGTAAACATTTAGCACAGTCCCATGTAAATACTAAACCTCATTCACTCTTCATAGCCATTGTTACAAACAAATCCTGTTACAAGCACATCCTCTATTATTGTTTTCAATAAATCTCATCTCCCTGCAACTCTACCTCCCTCTGGCAGAGGAACTGTGATGCTGCTCAAGCTTTGTATATAACCCTGACTCATGGGAATCACAGCTTTACTTCTAGGCATTTAAGAAGAAATTATTTCATTTAGCCTTCTAATATTAATTAACTGATATTAACTCCTACCCTTCCCTTGGCAGAGTGCCCCAGTCACCTTAGAAACCACATATTCCACACTGACTTGCAAAAGAATGAACTTTCACCCTCAGCTTGCAGACCACTCACGATCAAGCAATGAATGACATTAGTGTGATCTCTGCCTCCCACAACCTTATCAGAAAATTCATCTGGAGCTTTTCTTGTCAGAGTGAACTCAATATTAGAAAAATTCTGGGCTCTCAGAACAGGCTGCTCTGACCTCATATTTCTATTTCTTCTAAACTACACTTCTATTTCCAGATGTTTGTTTTAAAAATTAAGTTTGTGCTCTTCAAAATGTGACAGACTGATAGTAGAGAAGTGAAATTTTTCTGTCCACAGAAGTCTTACCTGTCGAGGCTCATCATCACAAAAGCAGAGAAGATATACCCATGCTGTCGATTAACTGCAGTGCAAAATCTCAAGGGTAAAACATTTCAGCCCCCATAATTCCTTCAGACAGAAGAGTTTGCTCTTTCTCAGGACATCCTCAAAGTGTTGAAGTTGGTATTCTCATATCAGGACCTAGACTTGCACTCCTATCTTAAAACTGCTCCAAGTTCAGCCACCTGAGAGTTTGCGAAAGGGATTTATCAACACCTGAATGCAAAACATGGTTATTCTTAAAAATTAAGTGTCAGGACCATCCTTTTTTTGTGTGAATCAAAAGGATCCATTTGAATCACATGATCACAGTCCAGGCTTTGGGGGAACATCTTTTAGGATCTTGTTAAGAAGTAGAATACCTGCATAAGAGTCATCATCTTACAAATCAAAGTTTGAGTAGGACTTTTCTCTCATGTAATTATAGCAGGCAAATTCCTTCCCTTTTTTTCTTTTTTCTTTTTTTTTAACTTATTCACCAGTCAAGTTCACACACGGAGTAGCATTTCAAAAAGAATAACTTGGTCTTGAGCATAAAATCTTTTCTGACCTTTACAAACCCTTACATGGAATGTCTTGTGGATTTAAATGCTGATGCCAGAGTTTGTTTTTCAACCTTTGTCACTTAAGACTGGGACTGATTATCTGCAAAATCAAAACCTGCTAACCATACAAATATACTTATTTGCTTCTTTATCCCAGGATGCAGCATTTCAGTGAACAACCTCATAAACTTTTAAAGAAAGCTGAATGCAGATGGAGCTTTCACTGCATCACTGTGTGTCATAATGCAGATTCTCAGATGAACGTTACTGCTCCAAGCAGTAAATAAGCAGAATTTTCTGGTCCTCATTATTTCAACCTCAATCATGTACCAGGAATGTGAAGTTGTCCCTAAAATAACAAAACAAAATAACAAAAAACCTCCCAAACCCCCACCCCCAAAACAAAAACACCACCGCAAAAACACCAAACAAAATACAAAAAATGTGTAAGAAACAAAATAATGCCACAAAAAACCCAACTGAAACTCAACAAAAAAACCTCTGTGCTCACCTGTGCCCAAATAAGAGCCCTAAAGATTTATTAAAGTAAAAAGTATATCTTACACCACCTCTTCTCTACGTACAGATTTTTTCATAAATACACAGTGCAGCTCAGGATCAATCTAATGCAGTCTTAATATTAGAAGGAAATCTGCAGCTTGGGAGAATATCTGTTTCTAATTTATCTTGATTAAAATTTGCCCATATTTCAAATTCTCTATGTTGGAGCTAAGATTTGCGACACCCCCCTCCTCCCCCACCTTAATTTATTAGTAAAAGAAGAAGTAGGATCAATTTATCTATACACTAGACACTTAAAACTTCAAAATAAAACTCATGTTTTGAGCCATTAGGTGCCAAAGGAAATTTGGATTTCACTAAACAGAATTGATTTTTTTAAAGAAAGCCAAATTTATTAAGATGTTCTTATGTAAAACATGGGAATATGAAACCATGTTCATTTTAACAAACACACTCAACAAATCCATTTAAACCAAAGCTATGTATTAGTTTTCAACAGTATCTCATAGGAACAAGATTGAACAGATAAAGATAAAACAGGTAATTTTGGTTTCTGCTTACCCTAGGGAGTAGGACAAACATTCATTGACTTCAGTTTACAGGTATTCACTCCTGTATTACACACCAAAGGAATACATTCTGCCAAACAGGACAGGCACAAAGCAGTCAGGAAAAAGCAAAACCACTGGCAGTCAATATAGAAAGAAAACAAACCAGGCTCTGCAACAAGGGCTAAAGAGTGCATACCTTTATAATCAATAAAGAGTTTCTCTGCAAGGGCCTTGCAAGAAGAGGTGGAAGAAAACAGATAAGAGGCAGGATATTAGCCAGCCTCGCAAAATTTCCTCACACCAGACTGAAGAAACATAGAAAGCTGAAGAGATGGCAGCCTTACTCATACTCTTTGGACTTAAAGGCCAAATTTAACATAAACATTCAGTTCAGAGATCATATCACTCCATCTTGCAGAAGCACTCAATTCTACAATCACACATTAATTAGCATCAACTTCTTATGCAAGTACGCTCATGCAAAGTTTAAGAAGGTGAATTTTCTTTTTTTTTTTCCTAACAGTGTTACTCATGGAACCTGAAAGGTACACTTGCACATGTGTGTGTATAGATGTGTGTATATATATGTATATATATATATATATATGTGTGTGTGTGTGTGTGTACATATATATGTATATATATATATATATATATATATATATATATATATATGCATACATATATTTTGAACTCTGGTGCACATTAACTCCAGCCTTTGCCCTTTCATATAGGAGAGAAAGTTCCAGTAACCAACAGCTAGAAAAGTGTCCTATGAAAAAAAGTTGAGGTAAATAACTGTTTGAAACTACTCTTTGGCTGTCAAATAGCAATATTTCATAATTATGGAGTCAGCTGGACAACTTAGAGGAAGCACTCTCAAAACTCTTACATCTTCATTCAATTTTCAATGCTAGGTTCAACAGTGTCTCAAAATTTTATGAAAAAATATTCATCTTCCCTTCACCCACAAGGTCAGCAACCCAGATGCTGCCTGGTGATACTGACAAGGGGATGAGAAGTTACAAGATGATCTATTAGGATATATTTTAGCACTAAAAATAATGAAACACATTTCTACACATAACCGAATATAGTGATAGAAATGTCTTCAGTGGTGAGAAACAGCTGTTTCTGTACTGCTAAGTACCGTCATTAGGAATTTGGATTTCCATCTTCAGAGCTCATTTGGGAAGGAGCTGAACAGTGATTTGAGAAGCCAGCACAGGTGTCCACATCCAGGTCTTTTCTACTTCTTCCAGAGAGTCTCCTGAAAAATTAGGAGAGAGAGATTTGTGGAGGGTGCCTGAAGAAGGATACTGAACTCAGAGGACCTGCAACAGTAAATAGCAGCTAAGACACAGATTTTCTCCCAGTTTTCAGAGTCCACCCTTTTTCTGCATCTTAGGCATGGAATTTCCCACAGAATTAACATCTCTACTAAAGGCAAATGAATTACTCAACTAAACAGTCCATGGAAGCAGTGAAAGGAACATTTCAGAAGACAAAAGGAAAGGAGAGAACAGTTCCCCTTCCTGTCCCATTGCTCACACCAGGTTTCCCTTGAACTGTGGTGAGAAGCCAGCTCTATAATTCTAAGTGTGCTGTAATTGTCTGCTGTGTACGTTTAACATCTGCCTGTGCCACAGCAATCAATAGCAGTTAACTTTGTTTTCCTTTTCCCCCTTCATGTGATAAGTGCTGTTTCTTTCCAGCTTGTGTCACAGTTTGTATTATCTTTGCTGACAACCCACCTTGCAAGGGAGTCCCTCCTCAGTGTTATGTTAATAATTTTAGAAAGGAAATACACAGTGCTAATTCCTAAAAACCAGGGAAATGAAACACCACTGTGTACCTGGCTGCAGCCCTAAACCTGGAATGACAGAGCTATTTTGTCTGAATGCAATGGCACTGATCTCTCTCCTTCCATAAAATTATCATAACCACTGCATACATCAAAGCAGTGGTTCCATTATCTGAACAAACAAAACTGGACATTATATCCTGCAACCTAAATGTCTGCTGTATGGACACCTACACTAAATGTTTGGCTGCTGACAGACCATCTGCAAGACATGTCACTATAAATTGATTTATGGGGGACAGAAGGTAAAATTCTCTGGAGACAGAGAGTAAGTTACACTTGCAATTTCAGATTTTCCTCCTTAACTACTGCAGTAATACAGAAGATTGGCACGAAAAAGCAAACACAGATGTTCCTCAGTTTTGGCTAGTGCTTGGTGATTGGCAAACTGCAAAAGTCCCAATTCTGCCTTTGGTAAAAGGCCATGAGAACTCTGGGTCCTTGTCTAAGTTTTAAAGGTGATTCCAGGAAAACTTCCATTCTAACAAAATATTTTTCCAGATTGTTCTTACATGGAGAAAAAAGCTGAAACATTAAAAGAACAAGAACAAAGTGGTCTGTATAATTTTTTTTTTACGTTTGAGTGAAGCAGGGACAACTTCCAAATTTTTATCTATGAAACATAGCATTTAAAATATCTTTTAAAATCTCCCATAAAGAATATAGATTGCATAAATTATTTACCAGTGAAATCAAAAGTTTTTCTCCAAACTTAGCAGTGAACTAATACTGTATTACATACTTTGGTATTCCTGTTTTCCATAGGATAAAAGTATTGAAATATGGAAAGGCTCTACTCAAGATAGTCCTTGTTGAACAAAATTCAAGAAGTTTATAAAGATCTATTTCCAGTTAATGGAGTTTGAAAAAGTTTAAGTCAAGTCATCTAGTCTCCTAAATATTTTTTTAAATCAAAGCTCTGAGCCGTGACAGGTAAAAGCATTCAAGAGTATAAACTGTATTAAAAAAACCCAAACAGCCAAAGCCAGTGGGTAAAATATAAAGGCTGTGTGACATCCTGTAGTTATCTATGACAGCTTAATAGCATTTCAGGGATATAACAAATACAGCAAAGATTTCTCCAGAACATTAATTCTTGGCCATAATAGCTCAAAAATAAAATGAAATATTTGATATTGATACCTACAGAAAAAAATTACAGCCTTTTTCTCTTGTCATAAACATTACACATCTTCCTTACAAGAATATCCTTAACAGCCTCATCCTCTCAAGTACCACTTTAGAAAAAAAAAATTACCAGAGGGTTGGAATATAGCCTGTGTTATCCATCCATGCAGCTCCTGCTTCTGACATGAATGTTCATGGGAGCTAGCAGAAAAGAACAGTAATAGGAGACCATGAATGTGAGAACATATAACACATTTTTTTCTGTTCTGTCTTTTTGATCCCTTTGCTTCTTGAATTTTTGTAGTTATGTACTGTTTTCCTACGTTAGGAGAATGGCATGACAATCCTTTTAGTGTATTTCTTCATTCTCACACAAAACAAGCTTGAGAGGCAAGCTAACTATACAAAACCTAACTTGGAGATAAAAATGGAGAAGGTGAGGAGGAATACTTTTCCCTAAATAGTTGAGCTCAAAATAAAGTTTTCAATAGCTTTTCTCTACAGTGTAATGTGCACCTTCATAGCTTTGTGTACCTCCTTGTTCAACACCCAGCTAGAAACACACACTGAGAAAACCATGGTGGTTTCACCACACTTACAACATCTATATGCTACAACTAAAATAAAGAATTCTGAAGGGAAAGTATCAGAGTATTTACATTAGTTAAATTCCCTGCTGCCAGAAACTGTGACTTCAAATTTGTCGAACAGAATTTAGTAAGAGAAACAAAAGCTGTTACCACCAATTCAAAAATGAGCAAGCATTCCAGCTGACTCTTTAAAACACTGTCAAAAACCCTCAGAAATAAAAGACAATTGAACAGATACCATGAAGGAAAGGTTGCAGGCTATGAATGGCTGCAGGAACCAAAAAAAAGAAAAACTCCATGAAAAACACTGCAAGGGTAAAGGCTGTATTGCAGATACAGCCAGGCTTAATTAAACACATCAAAGGGTAAAATATTTGGGGACAAGCTCAGTGTTAAATGCATGATTCTTGTGAGAAGCAGCAGGTGACAAAATCCAGATGGCAGCAAATCATGACTGTAACAGAAAAGGGACTTTATACATTTATCATTTTGATCATTACCACTGTTACTATGTGGTAATAAGCAGCACCCTTAAAAGTGAGCAGCATTAGGCTGAGATTCATGCACAGTAGACCACTAGCCCTACCTCCCTAAGAGCACAGCACTTTGCAGCCTTCAAGGTAGATGTGGTACAAAAACCAGGTGGCCTCTTGTGCCATGTGCCATCAGCAGTACTGACTTCTGTTTAGGTCAGGATTTTTGAGACAGTCAAAACTCTTAAGAAGGATAAAGATTTACTTCAGGCTGCTTATATTGATAGGCTTCCTTGGGAAGAGCCCTGCTGGAGGGCTTCTCCCAAGGTGCTTCCCTCAGAACCATTCTCTCTGGAGGCTGCTACCCAAATGCAGAATTCCCACAGAAAAGCCCCATGGATGACTGCTAAGGAGCTTTTTGGTTTCAGCTTTGTGCCAGGCCTGCTGTTGTAATCACCAACTCAAACTACATCACACTCTATCTATAACTCTAGTCCTGACCAACCAAAATTGCCAGTTTCAGGTATTAAACCTAAAATTTCAGTGCAACAAAATTGCTTCAGAGAGAATTGTCATTAACTCAAAGGGAGCTAAGTGAGGACAGAGAGTCATCCTAGTCACCACACAGACTTCTCCTGGAGGATGTGGGCTGTGTAGTTAATTTATCACACAGAAAGCAAGGGAGTAATTAAGATGTCTCACATAAAGAGTAGTTGAGAACATTAGTCCTGGCTATGATTCCCTGTCTCTGCCCTGACACACCAATGCTATTTTCTATCCCCTCATCACTTACCAAATGCTGAAACCTCCCAGCCTTTTCTTTGCCTATAACTAATCATTACTGGCAACTGGCCACAAAGTTAAACACTTCCAGAGGCAGTGTTGCATGTAGTTTTCAGAAAAAAAAACCTTCTTAAAAATGATATGGTGAAACACCAGGGTACAAAGAATAAGGATCATATTTTTAACTCTGGGATCCATGCTGTCATTTCACAGTACCACATTACTGCTTTGTACATATTACTGTATGTACCTACACAAGTATTTACAATTTGCAGGGCCAGATCTGGACACAGAAACTACAACCCTTCAAAGAAGGACAACAAAAAGAAAAGCTTTCTTCCAAACACTCAAAGTAATTTACTTGAGTCTTTCATTTCTTTTTCATGTATTAGCATTTGGAGAGTAGGGCATGAAATGGGTCTTGATTTTGAAGGGCTTAGTTATCTCTGACGTGTATGGTATTTCATATGGAAATAAGAGAGTATTTCTTCCCTTGAAAAAAACCCAAGTTCAGTTTATTCAAAAAAATCTTGATTTACATACCTAGAAGAAATATTACCCCCCATTTATTTTCAAGCTGATTTTGAAGCACAATCCAAACTCTGGTGACAAAGAGACTGACCCACAAGCACTTACCATTTGTCCAAGTTTACCCAGCTTTGGCAAACCTTCTTTGCCTGCTCTTCCAGGATTTTTGCATGTTGTTTGGACAGAAGTTCACTCAAAAGAGTTGCTTCAAATCAGCAGTGCACAGCTGTTGTTTTCCGTGGGTTTTCTATACAAAACCTGGAATTCCCAAAGGTTTTGGCTTTCCACACATTGTGAAGATACAATGCTGATTTAACAGCCCAGAATTGCCCAAACCATTCACTTCTGTGAGAAGAATGAAAAAACAGTAGGACATCAGGACAAACTAGCAACATCTATGCCAAAATTCACAGCATTTACATTTGCTTAGCACCTAAACTTTGGCCCTAACATCCTGATCCAAATGAGCATTAGATCTGAGATTGTTCTAGTTCACTGGTAGCCTTTCAGAAACATATAAAACACATTCAGATCAGTTTTCTGTACTGTGAACGTTTAATCCTAGACACATTGAATTCAGCAGCAAAATTTTAGCTGCTTCCTATGGTATTGAATGGAAATACTCTGAAGTAAATGGAAATTTTTTACTTACTACAAGGTAGCATTTTAATACAATAACTGACACAGATTATTAACGTAATATTAAGTTTCTCACCTTTAGGCTCAGTATTTGAAACAAAGGCTATTATTTCTCACACAGCATTTTTAGCATCAGTTAAATATAATCTAGAACAGGGAGAGTCCTGGGCTAGACTGGGGTAGGTGGGATGGATATCTGTCAGGAGCCTGCTTTGCCCAGACCTGAAAAGAGAAGACTTGAGGAGTCCTTGCCTACAGCTGTTGGATGGGAGAGAGTAGAGAAATGGTCAGACTCTACAGTGGGTAGAGGAGAAACAGTAGACACAAGCAGCAACTTAGGAAACTTCCATTAAAAATATATGTATATATATTGTCAGAGTGATCAAACACTTTGCCTCTGCAGTGTTCAGCACTTCAGGTCTCACTGCAAAAGTTTATGCAGGCTATGATTTTGATGTTTGTATTTGTAATTCTTGCTCTGGGTAACACTTAGAAGGCAGTGCTACACTCAGAAAATATTTTTTAAGATGCTCTATATGTATTTTTGCCAAGGACATCTGAAATTTTACAAGCTATTAATTTTTTCAGAAGTGTCTGATCCTTTCATTTATTCCCTACCTGAAATCATCTTGAGGTGCATAATCATTCCTGCAGGAAGCAATTGATTTCATAGAGTAGTCTTTCAGTTGAGAAATAAGCAGGAGATGATGAAACCTGCAGGGAAAAAAGCATTCTTGAAAACCTTCCCCTCTCCCAATCTAAAAAACCAGAACAGCAGGGAAACTATACATGTAACAATTTCCAAACTTTTTTTCCTGAGAAACAAGTAGATAAATGATAGTCCTAATTCAGCAAAGCAATGAGGTATCTGGACAACCTATGAATCATGAGTGTTGGCTAAGAAGATACCTCTCTGAGCTTGAGCCAATGTTGAGTTACATTGCATCCTCTCCTTTTCTCATTTTCCTTGACCAAAGGACTCCTTCCTGTGTGGCAGATATATCAGAAGAGCCAAGGAGGCTTCAGAGATACCAGCAACTGGTGAGTGCCCATCACAAGTGAAGTGTTAGTATAACTCCATGTAGCTCTGCACAGCAGCTGAGTTAGGCCAGTTCTAACACCTCCAGAATGCCATTTAACCCAGCACTCCATGGGAATAAAGCTGGATTATTGCCCACTCCACACATCTTCATCAAGTAATGGAGGAACCTGAGGCAGATTCTCTTCCAGAATTACATCCCTTCTCTAGTTCCTCTGCTTCCCAAAGATATGACAGTCTCTTACTAGATACAATCCTGCCCATTGCACTGACTGAATCAGAAATACAAAGAGCAGGTGCTTCGTAGCTACAGCCAAATGCAATTGCTCTGAATCTTCTATGTGCCACTTTCATACAAGGTCAATTGCACCTATAATTAATTTATACAAGCTGAACTCTCAGCTGCTACCTCACACAGCCTTACAAATGCACCGGCTGCACAAAACTGTATTGGTAATTAATTTGTCAAGCAAATGCTAGGGGTGAACAACACTGGTAATTTACACCATAGATATTCAAATGAAACATCTCGCCTGAGTAATTCCATGTCAGGGAGTAGGAGAGCTGCAAAGCAGAACAAAGAATTGGAGTCCTCCACCAGCTATTTCTTGAAGGGACATTACTGTGATGTGTTATGAGCCAATTTCAGACTCAGTAGAAACACAAGCTTCTTCACTGAACTATTCTGCACAGCTTTTGGCATTACAAATGGCTGTAAAATTATAGATAAACATCCTATGGACAGTGACGAGGATGACAGAGGATGATAGAAGTCAATCAGAAAAGACCTGAATGGAAGACACTCTGTGTTATCCTGAGAAAGGAAGGGTTAGCTATTGAAAATATACGTTGCATTCCATTTCTTAGCAAAAAAAATTTAAAATGTGCAGGACTGACCCCTCTACCACTCTTAGGATATTAGTTGTTGTAGTGTTACTTTTTGTGTGTATGTAATAGAATTTCACTTTTAAAAAAAAAAAAGTTGGGGTGATATTGCAGTGCTTTGCCAGGATATCCTGGATTCACTGGACTTCCGGAAAACCAAAAGTGGGATTCCCTGGTTTTGTGACTGTGCATTGGACTTCCATGTACGATGGAATGACCTAGAATTGGAAACACTTGTCGTGCTAGAGGACTGTGTCTGAAACACCCAGAAGCTTCCATTTCAACTTGGCCAGCACGTCATCCCTGCTGCAGCAACTTTGGGAGCCTTGGTGAGAATTGTATGATCTTGAGTAAAAGATGAGATCTGAATCTTTCTGATCTTTCTGATCTTGAATAAAAACCTATGACAAATCCTGGTGTTCCACAGTTCCACCCTGTTAAGTGACTTCCTCAAACCTTCTACCAACACATTTTAGAGGTCTAGACCAGGTGACTTAAAGAAACTAAAATGTCCCAGTCCAGAATCCCACATGTTTCTTGGTTTCTGTTGCCTGGAAAACTCTCACCTCAGCAGTCAAGAAGAAGGGGAGAAGAGGGAATTCTTCCTGGTGGCAGAAGTTCGGTAAAGCATTTCAAACCTTGTTGACAGTAGAATATTTTATAATTTAAACTGTAAGAAATGTATTTTTAGATGTATTCACAAGAGATGATGGGGAAAATTACACTTCTATGTAAAAATAATTAATATGCAGTACAAAAGAGCCCCTTCATTTTCTGGGAGTATTGCCAGTTAAGATATTACAGCCATCTGAAACAGGCATCCTTAGCACCAAGATGATCCCTTTTCCTGACTTGTGTGTCTTAGGATGATTTAGTGGGATAAACAAGGGTACATCTGAAGGAGCAATGGTAGAGCAAGCAAAAGTACACACAAAAAAAAAAAATCTCCTTAGCTGTCTGGTTATGAAACCGTGAAGAGAAGGAGGTCCTTTGGGGAAAATATGAAAACAAAGAAGGACAATTTGGAAATTGCCTGATCACTGTTAAAACCTCTCTCTCCAAGCAAAATTTGTTGAAAAAAGTCTTGAAAAAAGTTGTGTTAATATAGGTCTGACTGTGGGATTTGCCCCTTGATTTTTTACACAAGCCATTTGACAATAAGGCATATCACTACTAGATTTTAATCTGGCTGTACTTTACTCTCAGCAATATTTCTGAAATATATCCTGCTGAACAGAACATGATGAAACAAATGACAAATGGGATGTAGAAGCAAGAGGAATATTTTAAAAGAGACAGGTAGGAAATATAATTCATATAGAGTTGAAAAGTCTTCGAAAAAAGTCAGAGGAGATGAGGGGAGCTCTGCACACAACTTCTGCAAAAGCACAATTAGTGGACCTCCTATGTGATAAAAATATCACTGTTCACAGACATTCCAGGTGAGCTTCAGCCGTACAAAAGAGAACAAAGGAGCTGTATCTCGAGCAGTGTGGAGATACATATGTAAAAATCAAAAACAACAAACAGAACCCCCACAAGATCAGCTGGAAACAGTCTGAGGAACTGCTCAGGGGGATGCAACTATCAGTGTTTAGAGGGTAAAAATTAATTCAGTCACCCAGTTTGACAGTCAAAGTTACTCATGATTGCATCTCATCCATGCTGTAAAAAAATACAGCATGGATGAGATGCAATCATGAGTAACACATTCAGAGTATTATAAAATAACTATAAAGCAGTGGACATATCTCATTATTGAAATATCACTCAACTTTTTGGCCTCGCCCTGGTGCCATCAAAGGACTGAAAACAAGTCATGTTCCCAGCAAGTGAAAATATGGGTAGCTTTAAAAGGGAAAAATGTGGTATAAAGAATATACCAGCTTCCACAACACAGGCTTTATAATGGGAGTGAGAGCTGAGAGACAGAACTGTGGGCTTTGAAATCCCACCTTTTTTATTCATCTCCTGGGAATCCATGAACAAATCACCTCTTCTCTTGCCTTCATTTTCTTCTGAAGAACTGGAACTGATGCATGTCTGATGGGAATTTGACAATCCTGATGTGATCATGACTTGAAAACCTTTTAAAAATGTAATATGGGAATGTTGGAAAAATGCTGCAGTTGAACCCCCTCCAGGGTTTCTACTCACAGTTCTACGAGAGGGAGGACCAACCTGGTTTTCTTCTAATTAAAATTGTATTTATTTACAACTTGGACTAATTATTTCTGCTCTCAAGAGAGAAAGTTTGAGTTACTAGATGTTGGGAAGCTTGAAAGTTATATCAGTGGCCATAAAACCCAGCTCCATGTCCATTCCACTATTGCCTGATGAGAAATGCAGTGTAGGCACTCCAATTTACCAGCTGACTAATGCTTCACACCCAAGGACAAATAGTGTATCACAATTCCCTACAAAAGGAGAGCATTTCTGTAGCACAGTAATAATCTCCACATAGTAATTGTTTGATGGTTTTCAGCTGGAAAAAAAATATGTTAATAGGATCAATAAACAAAGGAAAAAAAGCTTAGAAACAGTGATGAATACAGATAAAACAGCTCAGAGAAACAGAGATATTTCCAGATGGCAGCCAAGCATGACCTAGGAAGCATTGCAGTGTCTTTTCTGAATGCAAAGAAAGAAGCCAATGCTCAGATATAGACCCTAAAGTTGTGCTTAGATAGGGATAAAAACTCAGTATTGGTTAGGGGTAAGGATTGTGAGGTTGAAGCAGACAGATCTCCTTTGTTTTCTTTTGACACTTTGGCCAGGAGTGTTGACTATCCTGCTTTGAAAAAGGACTGTGGTCTGTCATGGAGGCCACCTTTTCTGGGTGCTGTACTTCATTATTTGTCTGGCTACCTTCATTTCACATTTTTTGTTGAAATTTTAAAAAATTCTTTGGGAACTGCCTTTATTCCAACTGAGTTTCCCAGAGTAATTCCATTCCCACTTGGAGATCAACAATAAAAATTCTCTCTGCTTTCTCTGGGTTCTCATCAAATGTTGCCTGAAATACACTGCAGTGCTGTTCCACCCATTCTTTCTGCCCTCAAGTTATCAACCAATATTGCTGACCAGAAATAGCCCACAGATGGCATGACATGAGAATTTATATTCCAAGGCTGAGAGGGAGCAATGGCACAGTGTCTGTTGTGGCTTGAATAATAGTTTAATTTCATGTGAAACCTTACCTGTTGAGTGCATCAGCTGTGAAATCAAAGGCATGAACCAGAAGAGTCATGGCATTAAATTGTAAAACAATTTACAGAGCTTGCCAAGAGTAGTAAAAGAGAAGAGAGGACCTGTTCCTTAATTTTTTTCCCCCAGAAAATCAGACTGGCCATGTAATGCCATTGAGTTATACAAAGGAACATCCTGATTCAATCTTATCAGACCACTCTGGCTTGCAGAGTTACTGCACAGGCAATTCCATCTTTCAGAATGTGTAATGGAAAGCTGGCAATGCAAAAATTGCAAATTGGGTCCTTTTGTATCCAATGGATTTCAAAGGAGGGATGGTTTGAGGAGCAACAGCTTGGATGCTTTTCCTAACATGGTGTAATTTTTGTTGCACAAACACAAGTTTGTTGCTCTCAGTCACAATTCAGAGCTGATGTGAGAAGTGCAAAGGTCTTGGTGTGGATAAAAGGACCATGTACGTGTCCAGCAGACAACCACTGATGCTATTTTGTTTACCTTCTGGAAACTGCACATTTCATTTTGATAGGACATTTGTCTGAAAAGCTATCACAGGTTGAGCTGGTGCTTTGAGATGTGAATTGTACTAACACAGAATAGGCTACAAAAAGCTGAAAATTACTACAGAGGTGCTGTGAAAAAGATGAGATTGTTGGATGAGTCCCATTTGACACAAGGAAAAGTGGTCACATACAGCATGAAATCACAAAGGTTACAATTGCAAGGACTTCAGAAAGGGGCAGCACTCAAGAGAGATTTTCTCAGTTTTTGGGGTTTTTTTGGTGGGGTTATTTTGTGAAAAGAAGGAGGGTTGAGTAGTTTGCTATATGGAAGGCTGCCGTTAGTTCAGACAGCAATTTCTATAGTGCTAGGACCTGTCAGGTGCCTTGCCATAGTTAGGAAGGACACTATCCTTGAAAAGAAAATAAATAATTTAGAAAATAAACACTATTTCAATTATAGGACCAACATAAACAGTTTTCAAAATAATATTGACATGTGGATTTTCAATCTGACATGAAGTAAGAGTTAAAAAAAAAAATCATCCTAGTAGTAGTTTTCCATCCAAATACTGCAGTACCAGAGAATTTGGTTCTTCACCATCTCCTCCCTCACAGACTGTCTCATACCAGTCATCCCCATTTCCTCCACTGTAACACAGTTGTCATGCTGGAGCTCCATGTAAGAAATTCAAAACAATCCATCAAATAATCACTATTACATATTATACTACAAGTATGTACTTCTGCTGTCCTCTTCAAGTTTACCCTAGATGTACTTCTATTTATGCTGACAAATTCAAAGGAAGATTTTCTCCCAGGGTAACCCTCATCATTTACATGCAGCATATATTATGAACAAAACTGAAATCCTAATATTTTTCCACTAAAAATCATGAAAAGAAAAAGACTGTTTGGATCAAATAGCGGCACACTATATAATTTATCCAAATTATTTTAATCACTGAGGTCCACATATAATCTTTTATAAGTTAGTACAGAATATTTCATGTAATTTAAACACTGACAGGAAATCTAGGCTTGCTTGCTCTTCCTTTTGTTATTTGAATGTTAATACTGGAAAATAATTCTAAAAACCTGAACAGTTTGTTGACTTTGCAGTATTTTTTTAATACTGCAAAGAGGAGACAACTACATGTAATTTAATGGTGCAGAGTGTAAAAGACCAAAAGGGCAAAATCAGATTAAGATCTTTTTTTTAATGGGTTGCATTTGTTTGCTCCTTAGGGCAGGAAATACACCTGCTTTCATAATTGTATGTGTCCTGTGAAGGTATTCTAGGCCTAAATACACCTTTAAGGCAGTATAGCAGAATATGCATGTTTTTCAGAACTTGAAAATTAATTCACTGAATTATGCATTGGCTAATTAACTTGTGAATCTTAAAAAAGACATAAGAATTGGATAGAAATTTTTGTATTAAACCTGGTAATCATCAAAAGGAGAGAAGATTGATGTTTGATATTGCACAGCCCCACTTTAACTGAAATTGAAGGACAAATCTGACCTGGCTTTGGCTAGCCAGAAAGAGAAAATTATAGGCAGGCTGATCTTCCCTGTGTGAGAAACCCAACAGAAAGAAACATGTTTTACAGATCAGAGATGTCAGGAACTGAAGCAAGTAACCATCAGATGTTTCTGATGCAAAACTATTTATGCAGCAAAACTATAAAACGCAGCAAAACTATCTACAATTTCTTCCAAGGCAGGTCCCTGGAACTTTTGGAGACCAAGGGTTTGGATGCAGGTGTGTTTGTGTGTGTGGGCATGCACAGCATGTGTTCAAAGACATCACAGCTGGCTCACAGATGGGATTAGAAATATGCACTGAGAAAGAGACACAGTACAACAAATGCACTCTTCGCTGCAGCAAGAATTTTTCTTCCTCCATTCCATCACATATTAGCTCATCCAAGGAAGTTCTATACAAAGAAGGGCCTTGGTTTTTCTAGGAATGATTGCTGTCACAAACAGCAAAGTAGCCAAAACCAGTGCTTTTCATTTTACTACCAACTATAAATAGAAACCCTTTCAGACTAGTTTTGTCAGATGCATCTAACGTTACTTTAAAATTAGTGAAAGGGTTAGTAACAGAGATCAGACAAGCTATAAGGTGGAACAGTTGATTTATGAGTTACTCCCTCATCTAGTTTTTCTTAACAATTCCTTGACTAATATAAAGAGGAAGATCTCAAGCACTGCACGAACTCCCTGCATGCAGCAATTTTATAGCACACAAATCTCTGCTCTATCTCGGTATCCAACCCAAGTTTATAGCTGTCTTCACAGATAAATTGATGCTTTATAGAAATTCATACTTCAAGGGCTCTGATTTTTTCATTTAGCTGGAGTTTTTCCTATGAAATTTGAGTTATGGGAACTCAGTATTTTGTTAAACAGCTGTTATGATTTCCATTTAATTGAGCCAGTCTAACCAAAATATACTCTTAGCCATTCATCTGGCCAGAGCATTATGAAGACCAAGTGCTTAAAATGACCTTTCCTTTGCTTAATTCCTTGGCTATTATAATACTCATTTATTTCACA
The DNA here is from genome assembly GCF_022539315.1 of Serinus canaria. Taxonomy (NCBI): domain Eukaryota; kingdom Metazoa; phylum Chordata; class Aves; order Passeriformes; family Fringillidae; genus Serinus; species Serinus canaria. The sequence continues at coordinate 43,540,828 of NC_066315.1, forward strand.
ATCTTTCTCTCCTGAGTAGATGGTATAGTTTTCCCCACAGCTTCACACTTGGAGATGTCACAGTTTCCAATGTACTTGCACACTGTTGATGTGACTGACATTTCTTCATTCAGCAGGACTATGTTCACATGGAGGAAATGTTTTGTTCCTCAGGAATCAATATATTCATTTGCAACAAGACATCCCAGGTCAAAACTTCTTATTTGAATCAACAGCAACGGACATAAAGGGTGTGAGTTTGTCCAAATATTTGACTATGTAAAGAAACAAACCAACAAAGCTTCTGGCACAAAAAGTGATGGGAAACAGCTGCATATTTGTTCTGTTTTTGCCTCCAACAAAGTGAGTGATCTTAAGAATGAAGCTATTGTCCCTTCCCTCTGAAACACTCAAGTCTCTGAAATATAGGAAAATCTCAGCCTGTGGCTCATAGGGACTGGGAGTTTGGGCATCTCTTTTCTTACCTTACCTTTAGCAAGGCAGCAACAATCTCTGCCCACAGTTGACTAAAAAGGAAGGGGAAATTCTGTTATCTAGTGCACAAAACAGCCAAGTCAAAATGCATTGAAAGTACATTGCAATGTTCCACTGATTTAATTCCAAAGTAATGTCATTTACTTTACAGAATACATCTGGAGCTATTACAGAACACAGGTATGTTCTAGAACATTGTGATGGTCTCATGGGTTTAGAGATGGGTGGTAACTCAATTAGAAATGCATAATGATCTCTGCCAATGGTATCTCTCCTTTTCTCATTTTCTTAAAAGGAAATAATACATGTTTTCCCAACTGCATTTACTTGCAATTTACCTGGTCTAAGACCCAACCGTATTAGCAGTCCAACAGTTAATATATACATACATACATAGTTAAGAAATTAATAAAAGTACCACATTTACTTTTACCTTTACATTTTACTTTTAGTTTTCCAAGGTGAGCAGATGATGAAATGTACAGTAAAATTCACCCTTTTCCTTTTCTTTACCTACCCGACAGCTTTCAGCAAATGGTTCCATGCAAAACCATTAGTCTGAATAGCTGAAAACTGTTTCCTCCCATCAGCTGAAAAAAATGCCTTAACAGAGGATATACTGGAGCTTTCTTTATATGTTTCTAGATGAAAATGCTTTTCTTTAAACATCATACAAATAGGAAATTACTGCTTCAATCACTGAAGTACAGCAAAGTTCAAAGTTTCACACAACTATAAAGCAGGATATCATAGAGGTAAAAGTTCTTTTTAAAAGGAAGTGTTTCCAGCCAGCTGATAAAGTTCTAATCTTCAGCTCACTATCTGAAAGTCACTGTTACGAATCAAATGAGTTCAAATTAAAAATAAAGCATAGAAAGAGAATTGTGAAAGCTATGTCATCTTTGAATACCATCAATAATAAAACATACAGAATTTCTCTCTTTCACATTAAGTAAAACCAAGAACTGAGGGGCAGAGAGGAGAAAAATCCCCAACAAACTATGTGAAAAGAGGAAGAGAAGAAATTGCATTGCCCCAGCTTGATCCTTGTGACCACTTAAATTCTCACATTTTGTAAAATTAATCAAAAAGCCTCTCTCTCTTGCTGAATGCCTATAACAACATAGATGAAAACATAGAAAGAGAAAATTATTTAGGAGTTAATAACTCAAGTATATAAAAATCACTGTGTTGTTTTTTCACACTTTTCACAGTATCGAAAGAAGAACCACACACTGACTTAAACAAACTTTTAACTTCTGGTGGGTACATATATATTGCCAGCAACCCTGAATATAGGAGTGAAAAATGACTGAAACTAATCTTTATTTAAATTTGGAAATGTGGCCATGTATTCTCTAAGTCTGATTGCAGCAATGCTGTTCTGCATTTCTCAACACATCATGGGATTTCCAGTGATTCACACAAAAGGGTCCATCATAAACCAACTGCAGCTACAATGGCCAAAAGTGCAATGAACAGAAGAGAGTTTAACACTAGATGGCAATATGCTTTTGCAAAATGTTTATCCGAGGTGCCTGTAGATAAAGGCAAATATTCTTCAAGCTATTGTACCTTTTCTTGGTTCTCATGTATGTTTAGACATACAGTTTTTCTTTGGTTTGCACTAAAATAAACTCTCATCTCATGCTATTGCATTTTTCTCATTGTCTGCTTTAAATTAAGTTTAGACAATACTCTGATCCAGACAGAAGCAATTCACAGTTTAAGTGAAAATATGCCACAAATTATTCACTATTTTGTGTGAGTGGAAAACATGTGAAGAATCACATGTGGAATGTTGGCCAAATCTCTCCTGCTTTGCAAACTGTAAATCAAAAGGAAGCTTGTTTTGTGGGCTACCATCTTCCTTCTACTGAAAATCAGAGTGTGAACCTAACCATGGACCTTTTGGGGAGCATTTTTCCCCATTACCTGAAGCATTAAACTTGCTTACCCACTTTTTGCTCTCACCTAACCAAACAGCTTCCACCAAAGTCCAAGTCTGCTCTGTCATTGGAATAGCCTGGATTGTGCCACAGTTACCCAATGTACCTTGGGTTAAAAAATCAAAGCATTCTGTACTTTGTGTACGGCTTTCCCCAATTCCTTGTAAAGCTCAACATGTTATCAAACCAATAAACCTACACTTTGTAAAACTAAACCTACATTATAATTATCAGCTATGTTGCTAAATAATGAGTAGCTTGGTTGTTTCCAAGATTTATCAGTATTTGAAGGTAACAATAATCTGTCTCAGCAGTGACAGCAGCTCAGAAAGGCCTTGGTCAATTCCCTGCATGATTTTAGCTGCATCTTCCTTTTACTGGCACTTCTTTTTCTAAAATTTGGGTTCCCTGAAGCTATTTCCACTCCCCCACACAACCTATTCTCTCTTCCCTATCCCAAAACTAAACAACAACAGAACAACAGAGTGATTGCCAGTACCATTTTGTCTGTTCTCCATCTCAGCTATTGCCCTCTGGACAGTTTGTCCCATATTTCTGCAAAAGGCAATTTTATGCCTTTTGTGCTCTTTTTGGATGTGTCTGTGAAGACAAATATGAACAACACAAGATTATAGTAGGTAAGAAAATGGGACATTATTCAAGGTACTTTGTTGAGGCCAATCAAGATACCTGACAGAACATTGTTACTTCTAAATTAAAGGACTGCTTCAAATTTTTATTACCCTGATATGCAATATTTATTGTAGTTTGATTTAAAGTGAGAGAAACTGGACATATGACCCAAAGGAAAAACACACAGTTTGTTTCTAACAGCCATATTTACAGCCAATGCAAATTTCCTTGGAAATGCCAAGGAGACCTTGAAACACAGCACCACCAGCCAGTCTAGGCAGTATCAATAAACACATTGTAGTGACATAAAAGCAAAGTCATCCATTTTAACAGTTCTGACAGTTTCATTCAGAAAACTTTGGTGGCAATATTTGAATTAATCACCAGCCTCTCAAGAAAACATGTGATTAAAAATATTTGAAATGTGCCATGAAAGCGTGCCTATGTCCTAACATTAAATGCTTTACTGATTTAAATGAAGAAGAGAAAACATAACCAAGCCCTCCAAGAATCTGAGGACCCTGAAAGATGATAACAGTACAGAAATAGAACAGAAAGGAGGAGGGGGAGGAATCAGATCTGAAGGAACAGCTAATTTATTAATTCTTCACTACTAATTCAGGATTTAATACCAAAAAGTAAATCACTCACAGGGGTCAATGACACTGATTACCAGAAAGATACAATATTTATGAGAAATTGTTGGCTTATATTTTAACTTAGCTAGTACTTTTTAAAGGACTTTTTGTTTTTTATTCCAATAGAAATAAAAAAGTTATTGAGAGAACATTTACTCCCTCCCACATATTTGCATTTCAAATCTTGCAGCATTGAGCTAGTGCATGATCAGAAATCATTCCAGCTGAGCAAAACAATTGCTTTAATCATAGCTATTGTAGCTGCTCTCAAAGTTAAATATAGTTATTAAAATTTAAAGAAAGCAGCAACCCAAACCCCTCAGGTATTCTAAGGTGCACAAGGACAATAGCTTGATGCTTGATTACACACAGGGAGGTTGTTTGGACTGATGTCAGCACCTGCATGAAACCCTTGTGCTTTACTCCCAAGCTAGACAGCTGTGGCCATGGCTGGCTGGAACAAAATGTTCTTTCAGCACAAGTTATATTTCATCTCTCATTGTCAAAACAACATGATCCTGCTGGTCCATACAATTCATTAGCAAGTCTAAATATCTAGATAGTGTCACTGGTGTAAAGGCCTCCCATCTCCCAGTCATTTGCTACAACCCTTACTTCTTTCCTGCAGTGGCAGTCTGGTTATGGGATACAGCCATCCATCACATTCAAGCGAGGTTACTTGAACTTGTTCGCAGAATTTGGGGAAAAAAAAGAATAATGGAATTTTGCACTGCACAAAATTCAGGTTTGTGACTCACTTATGGCCCAAGATCAAATCAAGAGCCACCACTCTGTGGGATACTGCCAGCAAACCCCTTTGTTCTGGTATTACAGTAATCATCTGTTAAAACACAACTTCCAAACTACATCCTAATTGGCAACTCCTCCATGCCAGAGTATTTTATGACCAAAAGTTGAGGAGTCATAGAGAACTAGAGAGAAAGTGCTCACATTTGAGAGGAGGAAGTTTTACAGTCCAGCAAAACTCCAGATGAAGCTGCTGAGAACATCACCAGTGGAAGAACAGCTGTGTAGACAGAAAGGAAAATATATCTGGATTAAGTTCATCAGCTTCTAAACAGTTACTCTATATTTGCATCAGTTTAATGGAGAAGGAGCTGACCACCGTGCAAAAAAGGTACTTTGTCTCAGATGACATCAAGAGTGCATCTTTGAACCCAAAAAAGAAGGCAATTGCCTGGAACACTGAATGGCCAGGGAACAACCACAGCAGTAGTCCTTACAAGTCCCAACACTGACTGCTGTCTCCTCTTTTCTGCTGCAATTCAAGGAGGATCAGAGAATATGGGGTAATTAGGGATGTATTCTGACAGCAGTAACAAGGACATCATGCATGCTCTTTAGAGCCCCAGCTCCCAGTGAAGACCACTTTATTTGCAGGACAAAGGTACTCCATTTTGTTCATAACCATAAAAAGCCTTAACCCAACTCCTCAAAGCAGCTGGACATGCTTCTAAGTCAGTCTGAAAACGTGCAGAAAAGAGTATTATTGAATGACTATTCTTGTATGCCAACACTGAAATCATTAACAGAAAATGTGTATCTGACTGGGGCAGGATTCGTGTTGAGGCAGGGGTAATGTGTGCCTGAGGCAAGGCATGGTGACATGACATGCCTTGTTTTCCAAGCACAAAGGACCAAAGAAGTCTCTGTTAAGCATTAGCCAAATAAAGGCAGCTGATTCCTATCTGTTTGCCTATTAAGCCAGTGGCTTGGATTTTTTTTTTTGTTGTTGTTGTTCTGACTGTTAGTTCATTGCAGCTGAAGAAATGATACCATCACTTTTCTTCATCATTTAACCACAGCATGTAAGCAGGAGACAAAGAGGTACACTGCAAACCAGGGCAAACATGGAAGCAGACATGGACACTAAAACTGTTCAGAAGCCACAGAATCATTACTTCAACACCAGAGGCTGGAATAGCAATCCCACAAAGGAATTATTTCAGGCAGGGTTAAGAAGGGCAGGCTGGGTGGGCACATTGAAACCTTCCTCCACCTGCCTCCTTCTCCCCACACTAATTCTACACTAGAGTCTTCCTCTAACATTCTTATCACTGTATCTTCAACCAGTTCTGACCCTTCTCCATTGTCAATGAAGAAGCAGCATCTCAAGCTGCAAATCCAATCCTACCCTGTATTTACATACCAAGCAGATTTAATCCTACTCTAAAAAGTGGGGGGAGGGGGAGAGCATCACAGATGGAAGGATCCTTTATACTGTAATTTGGAGGTAGAGGGTAAAATTTTGTTCTTTGGATTAATAAACTTTCAAATAATATACTAGCACTTAAACCTTGAAACAATTTTAAAGCACTGTAGCATTGTTAATGAACATTTCCATTCCCCCAATAATGTCAAAGATCCAGCATCTTTAGGTATCACAGTACAGAACACAACGCAAAGCTGTACTTTTACTTGCTTAGTAATATTATGTTTATCATGATCCCATAAATATTTCATCAGGTTCATTGGTAAGATAAAGGCATGTGACCTACACCTCATATATTGCCCTTTGTACTCGCAAGGGAGTGAGAGAGGCACAGTTATTACCTTTATCATTATCTTCCCTTCTTCCACCTTCAGCTGTTGCTTTAACACAGGCTGCAAGCCTTTAACAGAAGCAGTTACCTGGACTTTGGAACAGCCAGAGTTTACACACCTCTCACCATGGCACAGCACACTGTTTCATTCTCCCTCTGTGACCTCCAACAGCAACAGAATTAATCAACATGGTGTACTTAAAAACAATTCCAGCCCTCTACATGTCTCTTCTCACAGAATTAGAAGCATCAAGATCAGATCAAAGGAAGAAAGTATCAGCTTTAACACTAATATTTTTCATATCTGTTAATATTTGTACACCAATATTTACACTAATATTCTGTTATCCTCGAAGTAAGAGCAATTTTATCTTCCTAGTTACAGAAGTCTCACATAAAATGTGAGACAGTGGATGCTTGAAAAGATTAAAGTTAAATCTTTCTGCTCCTGTTGCAGATTTGCAATTCCTCCCAGACATACCTACAGTATATGAAGAACCTGAATGGAGCCTTGCAATTCTGAGAACTTGCCTATTTTTTCTGAGTTGGTCCATTTAAAAATCTTGTCTTGCAGAGCAGTGTATTTTAGGAGTAGTGTCTGATGCCATGTTCTCTAGAAACAGCAAAACACAGACTCTTCAGAGAAATTTTTGAGGTATGACACAGGGTGTGAATAGCTTCAATCAATTGACCCATATACCCCCAGGTGCCTCCAAATTAAAAAAAAAAAAAAAAAAAAAAAGGCATTTGGTTTCTCAATAAATGTGGGCAACTCCCCACATTTTTCTATTTCTGAATCTCTTAAAATTGTCAGAGATAAAAGCAGAAATGAAAGTGTGACATCTGGATGTTTCACAGAGGAATCTCTTTAGCTCTGACAGATGTGAAAGATGCAACATTTCTTCCTCAGGAAGGAGAACTGATCCCCCTAGAGAAGTCTATATCTAATAATCACAAGAAAAGTTTTGTTTTGTGCCTTAAACTAGTTTGGGATTATATAACTTTTTTGGGTAGGAACATGATAATTTTTTTTCAGTACTTTCTTTTAAATTCTTACTGAGAGCTTTTGCTGACTAAGAAATCACCCTCAATTTTAACATATTACCAGGACTTTCATTAACACATGAATGGACTGAACATAAATCAATAATTTGTAACATCAGTCCTGTCTCTTGCAATGGTGTCTCTGAGCCAGATTTTTTTTTTTCTTATTTAAAATATACTGGGGAAATGACAGAAACAACTCTTGATATATGCACACTATAACAATAAGAGTGTTTGCAGCTAGAGAAATTTGAATATTTTAATTTAACTAACTGCATGAAATTCTGGGGGATAGCTCTAGAAAACAGTGTCACATGCTTTGCCACTAGAGATAGAGTCAATCTACTAAAGAGATTAAAAGTTCATTCATATATCTTTATTTTTTTGCAATTAATTTAGGCTTACTCCTGTTCTTTTGCAACAAAGCCTTCTGTTGCTTATTCCTCCTACAAATCACAGCCAAATCCCAGAAAGATCCAGAGGTACTTTATAAAAGGACATTTGTTAGCACAGCTCCTTCTAGTACAAAGTGTTCAGAGAAGACTGGGAGCACCATGAATGCAGATGGTTTTTGCATACAGTAAGATCCCCACAGCATTTTCATATTTGGGAAGGCTGACTGACCCATCCTAAATCCTAGTTAATTAACAGAAGGCAGCCTCTAGCTCTTCATATTCACCTGCCTTGTCAGGGGCAGGAATTAGAGGGCTCAGAGATTTTACTCCGTGCTATACGTGGGACACAGAAATTGAGCACAAATGAGAAATACACTTTTCATTTCATGAGTTCCCTGAAAAGAACCAACCCTAGAAGGGGAGAGAGAGGCAACTTCACAGCCCACTCTCAGATTTCACTAAGCATGACTGACTCCACCCCTCCTAGCCATATATCTACTGTAACACCATGTCCAGCCAGGACCTTGGTGTGCAAAATAGCAGAAAGCTCCCCTGAGGATGAGAGCAAGGCAGCTGGTCTGTGGGATCTGGAGTCTGTGTTTCCTGTTCTGTCTTTTCTGCATCTTTCTTCATCAAACAACAGCTAAAAGAAAACTGAAGTTTGTGTCCCTTGTAAGTATGGGCAAATGAAATTTGTTCAAAACTTGTCACTTAATACTCTTCTCGTACTCTAAGGTAGAGAGGAGGGGAAACCTTTTCAAATATTTAAATGTTTCCTCCATATTCAAAATTCATTATTGTATTGTCCAAAAAAATAATAATTTTAAATAAGATTTTATAATTTTGTCTCCTTTGTGCATTCCTACATTAACTTACTTTCTGGATGGATATAGAATGCTTATTTTATAGAACTAAGGGAAAAATAACACAGGATTCTGTTTTAAATGTAAAAGAGGATTTCATAAATACCAACTAATTACCAATTGTGCAAAACCCCTCTTTGCCATTGAAGAGTTTCCACTTTTCCAGGGGTTTCAATGGACTAACATACAAAGTAAATTTCAGTATGTGAAACTCAAACAAGTGTTCAATGACATTGAACAAGCAATACAGAAACCAGTGCTTTGAAGCTAATGCTATTTGCAATGGTTATGATGGACCATTTGTTTGCAGGAAGCCTGAACCTTATTCTGAACATCACACACACATATAAATAATTTGTATTATTTTTTTCTTGCGGTTTTTGATTTAATTTCTCCCTGCTTGGATTAAGAAATTTTTTTTAAAATCTTAAAATTTTAGAATCATATGGCAAATATCTACAGGAATTATTCTGCAAAGCATACGAAGCAAGGAATTCATCATATGAATGAAAAAATCCATTGTACTTTATAAATGCATCTTTTATCTGAAGTGAAATTTCAAAACAGATTCAATGTTTTCAGAGCAACAGTTTAGCCTGTATTTACATATTAGATAACACTTCTATCACCTCTTGTGATGAAAAAGCCTACATATGACTTTTTAAGTGTAATGTCTGCCAAGTAAGAGAACCTCACAAGAGTCAGCCACAGAACTATTACTTAGAGTAATAGGTTTGTTTTTTTCCTTTTGAATCCCAATTTAGTCATACCAAAATACTAAAGTTCAAATATCTCTGAAAAATTACTTACATGCTTGTTTTCTGTTTATTTAATATTATGGTCTATACCTTCTAAAATGCATAAAAACTCTTTAAAATATAATAGGGTATCCTGTAGTTTTTATAACTTGCAAAAATTTATTTGGACAAATTTATTCTCAAATGCCAAAAAAGAACCAGTTATGTTTGTCTAAATAAATTAATCAGGAAATGTAGCTATCTAAATTTAAGGCAAGCACCATTAATCTACTTAACATCTGTCAGATACAGTACTCACCGTCATAGCCTCTTCCTTGTGACTGCACTAGTTAGTAATAATCACCACAAAAAATACCAGTAATAAAAGAGAAATTTCATCTATTTTATCAGGTATTTCGCCATGGTGATCATACCCCACAGGAGTTTTTCCCAACTGATAAGCATAAAGAAATTGCAAGGCAACAGGGATATGGCCAACTTACCAAGGTGAGTTTGTTTACCTGGGCAAAGAACTGAAATATTGAAAGATGTTGTGTTGATATTTGGGGGTTGGAACTTTGCTTTCACTTGGAGAAAGCCCTTATTAAGTTGCTACTTAGGGACAGCCAAGGAACTTATTAGGAAACTACAGCAACATCACTCAGTAATTTTGAATGAAACTGAGTCAGCCTGTTCTGGTCCAGTGTCAGCATATGTTGAGCTTTTTGGTTGCAGACCAGGGTCACCTGAGACCATACAGAAAGATTTAATCATCAGATGCAGAAGGTGATGGAGGTGCTGACAGACACAACCCTCCCTCAATCTCTGCTGAACAGGAGTGCTTCCTTACTCATAAACTGTTAAGTTCAGTGCAAGCAGAAACTTTTTTTACGCTATGCCCAAGAAAGTTGATTTCAAACTCAACTATTTTAGTGCAGGCATTTGTGGAATCAGCTGTTGGTAGTAACCAGAAGCAGCTGAAGCAACCACAGCTACTGTGTCTGACAGATGTTGTGCCTGCCTTGACTGTAACATCTATTAGCTGCCACCCCTTACAAATGGAGCCACAGGTGAACTGTGCTGTCAGACTGTAAGGCAATATTTGGACACTGGGTGTTTTTTCCCCTCCCACTGGCAGGATCCACTATGTCTGTGTGCTTGTGCTTCATTCTCTTTTCCCCAAGATATGTGATTTGGATGGAAAAAGCTGCCAGTTATTTGCCCAGCTCTCAGAACCAGGCAGTGTCCCTGAAGCAGTTTAGAAGTGCCACAAGTCTGGTTGCCCTAGACAAATGGCTACAGTGTATATGGTACTGATTTGGTCTATTTTTGGTCTCCACCAAAATCAGAATAGAACAAACTGCCTGAGGGGTTCCTCTTCCCCACTGTTCTTATGAGGCAAAACTGGTCTCCAAAGCAAAATCAGGCCTGCTTCTGCTCATGTCAACTCTCTTGAAGATACAGGAGTAACAGAGCAGCTTCCCAGCTCAGCTGTGACTCAATCATTCCATGTAAACGCTGTGCAAGTTCAACAATCCATGCCAGCTTGCTCCAAGGCATAGAAGATTTCAAGACCCAGGAGTCAGGACCTAACAACATGCATATTAGGCAAGTTGGGGCAGAAGCCTAAACCACACATATAGCCCAGGAAACTGGATGCACAATTCCAGCAAGAGGTGATCACATGCACACACAGCAGGTCCTGAGTAACTCCTAGCTGACTTGGCTTTGAGCAGGAGGTTGGACTAGGGACTTCCTAAGGCCTCTTTCAGCCTGAATCCTCCTCTGATCCCACAACTTAGAAAATTGCTTCAGGAAGCAATGAGTACTGTACTTGTGATCCCAGTGTACAGTAATGATTACATGAGCAAAGTGGAATATATTTAAATTTAGGACAGCTACTAGTAAAAAGATGGCAATATAGACTATTACAGGGACACTGTGTGTGATTGTGGTGGAGTCAACACCCCAGGGGTGTTTAAGGAAAGAGTGGAAATGGTACCCAATTCCATGGTCTAATTGACCTGGTAGCATTAGGTAATAGGTTGGACTCAGTGATCTCAGAGGTCATTTTCAACCTGACTTTGTGATTCGGTGATTCATGTGTCATGTGTTCACAAAATTATGTAGGTAAGTTGAAAGATGTTCAGCTAAGAGCTACTAAAATTTTGGGCCTGGAAAAATTTTGCTTTGAGGGTAGAGAATTGTGATCAGTTGCATTTAATACAGAGATAAAGTGACTTGATTCCATTTTATGAATTATTGTTTAACTGTGAATAAGATCTGTGATGGTGAATATTATTCAAAAGTGTAACAAGATTCAGTGACTGAAAGTTGGGAACATAGGCAAGAATCAAAAATCAAATGTTTCAGACTGTTGATAATAATTAACTATTGCAGAAAAATGCCCAAAGGCTTGGAGGACTTTTACTTCAAGATTTCTATTCTGAAAAACTAGATCTTGCAAGGGTAAAAATTGAGCCCCATAAGGAATCTCTGGTGGTACTCTATGGGATTCATATCCTGGATGTGTCTCCATGGACAGGTGGCTGCCTGTCTGCACTCCCAGTTAATCAGCTCTGAGACAGCAATAGAGTAGAAAGTAGACAGATGGTGTTGGAACATCTCTAAGTCTCACTAGCTCAGATAAACATACACATAGATTTCCACAGAGCAAAATACAGAACTGCATCCACCAGGAGTCACAGCTAACATTATCCAACACCATACATGCAGCAACTTCACAACTTTTTTCTCATGTCTTCTTTCCTAATTCAATTTGAAAAATTAAAAGGGTCTTTGTTAAAATAATATAAAACATTATTGGTGGTAGGAATGGATGCATAGCACATTTCTTTAGCCTCTTACACTCTTGTGTTACTTCTGCAGCTTGGCATACAACAACAGTATGAGCTTGGCCAGTACATGCGGAGGAGATACTCTCACTTCCTGAGCGTTGTGTACAAGCAGTGTGAGGCAAGTACTGGGTCTGGGCAGGAGGATGTTTGTCATGGTTCTTAATGGGACTTCCTGGATGCATAAGAGTCTAAACCTGGTGCAGTTGGAGAAAATTTAATAGCAGTTGAAGTCAATGTCATTCCAAAGTATCCCTGAAAGTATAGTTCAGCTTTTATCCTGATGGCTGACTGAAAACCACATGAAAGGCTTTTAGGCTGCACATCAGGTGCAGGTCCCTCACTGCTGTATGGCAGAGCATCTATGTCAAATACCTCCAATGCTACACTTCCACATGGAATGCAGATGCTTTCAGCTTTCATTTAGGTTCCAGCTTTTCAGTGCACATGCTATGTCCCAAAGCCTAGAGGGTCAAACAGAGCCAATCTCATGCTGTCTACTAGGATTTCTAAGTTACCCTGCTACAGCTCAGTTGTCCAGCAAAATTTTATTCCAGCTGCAGTCTTTCTCCTTCCTCCTTCTTTCTCATAGTCCTTCTTCATGCCACTCCTTTTTAATGACAACTTCCCCAGTACCAGCCCCTTTTTTTCCTACCAAGAAGACAATAAAGTAAACCTAATGAAAGACATTACCATCCAATATGTTTCTTTTTCTTTTTTTTTTTTTTTTCTTCCTTCAGATTTATGTTCAAAGTACTGACTGTGATCACACACTGATGAGTGCTCAGGCAAGTCTTGCTGGACTGTACCCACCAACACAGGATCAGATTTGGAATCCCAGAATTCTTTGGCAGCCAATTCCAGTTCACACAGTGCCACTGTCACAGGATAATGTGAGTATAAACTGGGGGCATCTGCTTTCCCTTGATCATTAATAAAGTATATAGGACATGAGATGAAGGTGCAGCAAAAAGGGCATGGTAAAGGCAATAAAAGAGCATTGTAAAAAGCATTTTGCAGAAAGGCTTAATAAGCTGAGTAGAAGTGTTGGAAGTATTTCCACAGGAATGGACTTGCATATCAGAGACGTGATCTTAACAAAAGAGAAAGAAAAATGGGAGTACTGGGTATAGAGAAAAAGAGTTAATTTATAAGGTAAGTCACAGTAGAAGTAGATTAATCTTAAATTTAACACAAACATGACTTTCTTTGTGGGACAAGAGAAAACATACTTAATCTCACTAGTGCTTCAGTATTGCTTAGTCCACAGCCAACAGAAGAGACAAAAGAATAATTCTGGGACTTACATTTTGGTGAGAATTGAGTTACAGGATTGTTTTTCATGCACTTTGCAGGTGAGTGCATGTACTCCAAGGGTTGGTGAGAAAAGTAAAAGGGGAAAGGAAGGAGGACTCAGAGCTTTAAGCACAAATTCACAGGGCAATGTATTTATTCATCTCCCTTTCTTCAGCTCCTCACTTTGGAGTTGTAAGGACTCCTGTGGATAGCAGCTCTGTAGCTTGCACATATTTGTCCTAGAGGGCAAAGCTGTGCAGCTGGCTGGAGCTGGAACCTCCTGTGTGTGGAAAATCTATGATAAAAAGTTAAGAAGATCACGAGTGTGCAGCATGAGTCCTGGTTTGTGAGAGCAGGTTTGCATGTGTGATGCAAGATAAATTGTGTGGGCTTTGCAAGTCTAGTTAAAACAGTCTGTGATGATAAGGGAATCACGTCAGATAGGTCATGGAGCAATGGTTGTCACCTGGGGGTGATGAGAGCATGAAGATGGAAGGTATGGAGTCATGTCTTCCTGACAGCCAGGCACAGTCAGGAGCTGCTTCTGACCCTGTCACAGGTGGGGATATCCCAGCAGAGAGACAAGAATGTTGACCTGGCCAGTATCAACACAAATGGCAAACAGCAAGCAGGTGCTGCACCTCATTCACATCTAAGGGAGCAAGTGAGTTTATTCAAACAAATCATAAAATCATGAGCACATGCACAATTTTCATACTTTTTTCAACTATTTTAACTTTATTTATCCTTACAACATATACAGGCTAAACCTGAGGTATCCTACAATACCAAACAAGTGCCCATCATTTATTGGTGAAATCATGCCTGTTCATGAACCTACAGCTATAATTCACAAATACCTTCCTATCTTGTGGAATGCACAGATTGTATTTCCAAAAAGACTGAGGAACTGCAGTGAAGCATTCCAAGCTAATTATCCCTTCAAATCTCTCAAGTTCTTTTCAAAATTCTTTTAATAATGGGACTATATAGATGGAGCTACATTACTGGAAAAAGACCAAAAACACATTAGGGAAAAGCACTGATAATATTAGGGACAAATTTTAATTTTTGTTTAAAATTTAACACAGACAACAAGAATTAACTCAATTTAGCTAACATATGCAAATACATATAAATGAAATAACAAGTTCTTAAGTTATTCCAGTCATATGTAACCTTCATAGATTTAAGATTAATGAAAGACAAAACCGAGTTACAGAAAGTTCACAAGTTTCTACAATTTAGCTGAACTAGATGAAGCTGTGTTAAATAGACTCAATAGAGCTGAGTATGCACAAAGGCTCCTATTGCAGTCCAGCTGCTGCTTTGTAATTTGTTGTAAAAATGTGATGGTGTGTTTAAAGAAAGATTGAACACAATGAATGAAATCATCCCTGGAGAAGCTAAGAACAAAGGAGTTCATGAGGATTTGTCTCAGTCTTCTGTCAAAGGATGAATTTCATCTTGTGTAAATGAATCCTTTAACTTTGAACTACTGCAGCTATTACTCCTCTGAACATTTAAAGATTATTTTGTACGTAGTCATCAGTATGACTCCTAGAGTCCTGAAGATGAATATCCTTGAAACTATGTTCCCAAATTATTTTTCAGCTTGTCCTAACTAGTGCAGCAAATCAGAACAGCAATCCTGCAAGGGTATACTGAATTGCAGAACAAGATGCACCTTGCCTAACTAGGATTTTGCAATTTTCTTTCCAGTTGCTATACCTACCTTTCTCACACTGCCCAAAATACAAGGAGCTTCTGAGAGAAACCTTTGCAACAAGGGATTTCCAAAAGCAATTCAAGCACTACAAGGTGAAGTATTCTCAGTTCTGCAAATCCAGTAAAAGTGTACCACTTCTTCAACATTATCTAACACATAGGTTTAAAAAATAGCAGTTAGCTCCCTTCAGATCTCCAATCTTCAGAGTGGGTGCAGACAACATACCCAAAAAACAATTACAACATTACAGATCCAGCTGGACTGGGCTCTTCCAGACAATTGAAAATGGCAAGTCATAGAAAAGATAAATTATTGACCTACTTGCAAAAACTTCGTTTCTAGGAGACTAGACAAAACAAAAACTCAGATAAAATCAGTGTCAATGCCTCTCAAATTATTCCAATACCTCTCTCTGTTTACTCCCATGTAAAGTAACTCCTCCAACCTCTCTGCCTATATAAGTCTGTGAGTTCAGATTCATTTTCTCAGCTCAATTCCTCAGAATTTCTATAACAGTCTCAGTGTTTTTCTCAAGTACTTATTCATGTTTCCCACCCAAAATCTTAATTTAGGTGTTCTCTTATGTTTTGTGCCTGTCTTCTTATGGTATCCTTTCCTTTCTTTCTCCATCATCAAAACCTTTGCATGACTATATACCCACATGTTTATTCTGCTGCAACCTTCTCCTTCACAGGAGTATTCAAGAGGACACTATGAGCCTTACCTGTTTTTCTGTTATCTTTCACCACTGACCTCAATCATCCATTTGTGGCTCTGCATCTGGGTATTATATGCAAGTAAATCACAATTCCCATTTCACATCAGCAAATTTACATCAGACCTCTCCTTCTGAGTACCAATATCAGAATAATTCTGTTAATCACACTCCCTTTAAGCACTTCTTGGATTTCTGCCAGACTTCTTCATATATCTGTGCTCCTTCTACTTCCTTCTCAACACTTCCACCAAGCATAAACAATCACCATACTTCAAATCTGAATTAAAATCACCAACCTTGTCTAAATGAATCAGCCAAATTCTCTTACATCTAGGCAAAAGTTCATTGCTCAAGTGCAAAGTGCAGACTGTCTTCTTTCTAAAACTTCCTGTGCACTACTATGACAGTGTGTAGAAATCATGTAAAAATGCCTTCAGTACTACAAGTTTGGAATTTTTTTTGTATTCCAGCAATTTCTGAAGTTTTTAGCCACTCATACAGGATATCCATTGAAGAAGTTGACTAGTGAAAGGATTTGGAGGCTCTCTGACACTTTACAATATGAGGTAAATAGAATCATAGAATCATTTAGGTTGGAAAAGACCCTTAAGATCTTTGAGTCCAATAGAAATTCCTATATTTCCTTCAACCTGGTATTTTTATTTGGTTTATTTTTTTATTATAAGTCATAAAAAGATCATAGATCTTTAAAAATTTTTTAAACATAGACTACTTGCAGTTTCTTTCCCAGAAACCCTCACTTAACTTACAACTGAAAATCCTGTAAACACTCTAGGTGTGAGGCTGCTGTGTGTCATCCACCACTGTAAGGAACACAAACTAGTGGACTTTCATATTCAAGATCCAGCCACTGACTGCATATGGAGAATTAGGCAAAAGCATACTTCTGGATAAAATTGTCTTGTACCTCCCCCAGAATCCACTATGAGATACAAAGGCAAATTGTATAAGCTAGAGAAACCATTATTTTTACATGGCCAGAAGTGGAAAGAGCATTTTCAGAAATTAAGCAGCCATTGGAATGACACAAATTGCTATTTGTGCAAGTTTAGGAACTTGTTCTAAGCAAAGGTACCAGGCATATCACAAAAGAGCATGGATTTTATATCAAAAGGGGTATTCTGGTGCCAAACTGGCACGGGTGTCTGGGTTCCACAGTCTGGAAATGTCATGGTTTGAAAAAATCCTGACTGCCCTCAAGCAGGAAGAGGATTTCTAGCAAGAAATCCCACTTCAAAGTCTAAACTTACCTCAGCCAACATAAAATTCCAGAGGCTTGATTTAAAAAGTTATTTTTGAAGGCAGCTTTTGCTACCATTTCATGCCTAACTATTTAAAAACTTATATATTAATGATAAATTGGTCAGTACTGGGATATTAGTGAGGGAGTTTTAAGGTGGATTTCAGAAGCAACATGTAAGATTTTACAAGGTGTGATACTAATGAGTTTACCTTCATTCCTGCAGTTTTTGCAAAAGTCCAACTTTGATCAAAGCAGACTTGAATAGAATGTTAGCCAGGGCCTTAAGTTAAATGAAATATTAACATGTTGGGACATCTCACTGAAATTTCAGGGAGGTCACCCTTCCATGTTTTCCAGATTCAGGACCACAACTTTCTATTTCAATAGTTAAATCATACTGAGAATCTGTGTCACCTGAAAAATTTGTAAACCCACAGCTCTCTTCAAGAATCTAGCTAGACACTGGAATAAAATAAAAAAAAAAAATTGTGCTTCTCCTTCCAGTGTTATATTTGATGAGCCATGGTCTTTGATACTACTGACTGAGGACTCTGAGGGTATCAATTAAGACATCTTCCATAAAAGCCTCTCTCATTTTTCAAGCATACAGAGAGAGAGAGTGCTTATACATTTTTTAAATACTATTCATGAAAGTACAGTAGCACACATCTCTCTGTATTTGTTACTATCAGCTAAGTGTTTTCTGACTTTCAGGCAACTTGGAGACTGAGGTGTTTGCTTGCCTACAGACTGTCTTGAATAGCATGCAACCATCCAATTCTTTCCTCAAGACATAAATCACACTTATTAAGAGAAATGGATAACATTGTGATCTGAGCTGGTTTAACCTAGCACATTCTATTCTTTTCTTGGTAAACAAACCCTTAAAGTAGTTGACATTTTCCTTTGAGCTTGCTACTTACAAGAACAGTCCTTTTGGTGAGCTCAGTCCAAAGGTTACATTGTTCTAAAGGAAAATTACCAGCCTTGTTTAAACAGAAATTCAGGGTACTGCAAACCAGGATTGGTTTGTTGTGCATGTCTTCCCTTCTCACTGTTGTGATCACTAATGTACCTTGGACTACATCCCCAAGGAAAGATTAATCCATTCCACTTTAGCTTGAGGACTGTGACAGTATCCAATAGACTATAATAGGTACAAATTTCATTTATATCTCATCCTTATATATCCACCCCATACTTTGGTACATCCATACTACAGCCCTACATTGATCTCTGTATCCCTCTTACACCTGAGAGCTACTAGCCCTTAAGATCCTGATGTTTATTTAGGATTTGTTTCAGTAAAAATACATCCCAGCACATGACTGGAAAAGTTATATAAGGATTCTTTTTCACTTGACAACATAAAAAAATGCCAGTTGCTTTTTGCATAATTTTAGTATTATTAGTAAATATTCTCTTCTTGTTGAAAACTGCCCTTAGAATTTCTTTCAAGCACTATGATGCTATAAATAGGAATGCTACAGCTGTCTAAATGCAAAAAAAACCCACAGTCATCATTTTACTACAATGAGAAAATGTTACTGGAGTGAAACATTTGGAATTTGTTCTGATAGGTATTTTGTGCCAGAATAAATAACAGTTAGCAGTAGGAATCAGTAAGAAAATCACCATGTTTTCTTTCTTCATTGTAGGGTATTAACAATTACACTTTACCTGTTTGGGCTACTCATGGTGTCAGGAGCAAGCTGATACAGCTGTCAGAATTGTTATTGCAGGTGGAATTTGGGTTCCACAAACACATGCAAAAATCCCGTTTGCAGGGAGGTAAGCGGAATTCTTACCCCATTTAAAACCAAAAGTAGGATGGGAAAGAGGAAAGGGTATATGACAAACAATGTTGCTGATTCTATGGTAGAATGGTGAAAGATGCCATTATGGGGATATTGGTGGGTAACACCGAAATATTTTGATTAATAGGGAGGGAGATGGTGACCATATGAATCATGAATATCCTAATCTAATATTGTAATTGAGGCATCATTTAGATTACTCTGTATAAGAAATTCAATATAACATAGGTTCTTGTTGAATTGAATCAAGCCTGAACTTAGCATAAGCCATGTGTAACTTACTTTAAAAAAATATTATTTTTAAGAATGATGAGTTTGTTGCCTAACATCTTCAGATTCCACTACTGAGAGTCCTAAAATGAGATTACTAAACTGCTTCTAAACCTTACTCTGCTCAGAAAACAGTGGCTGAAATTTGAAAGTGTTTTATACCTTTTTTATCGCTCATTCTCCTCCATTCAGCCATAGTTTGAGCCTCCTTTTTGCTTTATATGGGCAGTGTACAGGCAGGATCTGTGAGCTAGGAAGACAAATGAACATATAAACTTGAATAAATTTGTTGCATTTTTCAAAGCTCCAACTTGCAAAACTTGGCACAAAGTTCAAACCTCTGCCCTTGCTTTACTAATAATTGCTATTAAAAATGTGCCAGAAGCTAAAGCCTAATTCTGCCTAATTTGCTAGGTGGTACAGTTCTACTTTTAGGATTTTAACTTGTCAACTTGCCAACATTATATTAACATGCTAGAGCAGCCATTGATTTAAATCAAGTAGTTTGTCTTACAATTTTTCAGCAGTTAGCATTAACATAATGCAGACAACCACACAATTTATAAAGCCCCAGAGTCAAGAGGATATGCTCTTTCTTTTTTCCCTGGCAAACAGGAAACCACTCAAGCTGCACAGACAACAGGGTAGCATTCATTACTGTGCTCTCCTTGCACTGTTCTGCTGGCACAAAGTAACTGTGAATGCACTGTTCCAAGCTGCTGAGGCTGTTAGGGATCCCCAAAACATTTTGCACAGAAGTGAAATAGGCTCACTGTTCATTGGAAAGATGCTGGCAGTATTAATCAAGGCGCTCTGCACAAATTACCAGTTGAGTCAATGGGACAAATCTGGTGCACTTAGTGACAGATTGCTGAAATGGCAGCAATCGATACAGATGTTAACACAAGCATCTCTTTCTTTGTCACTGCTTCCCCATTTTCTTTCAGGTGCTCTTTTAAAAACTATTCTAAAGCATATCTTAGATGCTAGACAGCCTTCACGCCATCAAAAAATGGTTATGTATTCCACGGTGAGTGCTTTCTGTTTCTCTTGTGTTTCCTTTCTGCAGTTATTAAATGCTGTGAAATTTTATTTCCTTCATGAAATACAGCTACAAGCATTTTTTTTATTTGGTTAACCTTAAACATCCTCGGATTTTAAAAAATTTTTAATGAACAGATACTACTTTGAAACCTGAAGCATTCCACTTTCTTCTGAATGTCATGGTTTTTTTCATTGTAATAATGTTTTGATTGAGCAGGGAACTGGAAAAATCATGCCTGGTGTTTTATTAAACCTGGATCACAAAGTTAATTTAAAACAAAATCTCCTTCTTCCTGCATCTTTTTCAAGTGCATATGAGGAAAAAAAGGAAAAAAATTAAGTTCCAGTTATTTTATCAGGCCTTATGAAGGCAGTTACTCAATTTTGATCTTATATTTTTGTTTAGAATGTACAAATGCCATCATTGGAGGAGAAAATTTTTTGATTGCTCTCACTAAAAAGCTCCTGTTTCTAAACTGCATTTATATGACCTACTGGGTATATATCAGCTAAAGAGCTGATTTGATCTCACATACTGTTTACTTAACAAAACCACCAGTTCTTTTTAAAAGAAGTTTTAACAGCTCCTATTAATTATGTGAGAGCTGCAAGTGACTAAAACTTCTCAAATACTTACATATCTATATACTTTTTACATGAGGACTTCAGTTTATATAGCCATAAAGGGACAATATTTGCTCAACAGTGAGAGGGCAAGTACTAATGAGGCCCTAATGAGGTTAATGTTGAATGGTCAGATAATGTGTGGGAAATATGGTTAAATAATGGGTTCATGCAATCATTTTCAGCAGACCTTTAATTAAAGGTTTCCTCTGTTCACAGCATGCAGCCACCATTGCTGCCTTACAGATGGCACTGAATGTCTTCAATGGAAAATTGCCTCCTCACAGTGCCTGCCATTTTTTTGAACTTTACCAGGAAAAAAATGGGCAAGTATCTGCAAGCTATGCTGCTAATGTGTACTTTGTCTAAAAAGGAATTTTCTGATACCCAAGACTAATTTAACCGGACACGTGAGGTTCACCATTCAGGGAAATATTACACATTGATTTTAATCATTTTTATTGCATTCATTTTAGCAGTCAGTAGCAGAAAAAGTCTGAAAACCATATCTATCTATATCTATATCTACAGATATATATAGATATATTACAGTTATGAGAGGGTTTACTCCATCCTTTAAATCTATTTATCTCCTTAGCAAAGACAGCAAACTGCAGATTGGTGTTGCCCCTCTGTTACTTAATAAGTTCTCTTCAGAGTATTGATTATATTAGTAAACCATAAACATATTAACAACCTGACAAATGAGCTGGCTGAAAGTTTGTCCCCAGGTACAACAATTGCAGCATGGGAACTTTATTTTGACCTCTCTGTGTTTTGAAGCAGGCAATACACCATAGAAATGTACTACCGGAACAATTCTTTGAGGGAGCCTCACCCCCTCACTCTCCCTGGCTGCAAATTCCGCTGTCCCCTGGAGAGATTTACTCATCTGGTCTCTCCCATCCTCTCACCCTATTGGACAAGGGAATGTAGAATGTAGGACATCAGAAGAGGTAAGCTAAGTTCTTTGGGAACATGTACACAAAAGTAAAGTCAGGATTACAGCTTGAGCCACCAGCTCATTTGAAGTGACAATCATTTTCATAAGGGTCTCCTCTGAAACGAAAAATACGCAGATCCAGGAAAAGAGAATTGTACCCATGGCTGTCATTTCTCCTCCATCAATACATTTACCTGTTCCAGACCAACTTTCTGGTGAAATGATACCAAAGCTGATCTGACTTTAGGGTTCTGTTTTTCATGAGTTTTTGTTTGGTTTGGTTTGGTTTGGTTTAGTACAGTCAAAAAAACCTTCAGTTACTGAAGAAGTACATGTAAATGAACTGACTTAAAACACTCACCTTTTCTTCTCTGACTGCTGAGCATTTGTCCAAGCTGATTAACAACAGTTAACATTATGCATTCTCTTGATTTTAGTAGGCATTCAGAGATCAAAACAGATGAATATTGAATAGTACACAAGATTGGTACTTACCAGAATGTCAAAAGTATACAAACACACATTGGTATACCAACTAATTTCTTAATAGCTTGTCTATATCACCATATTAGGATGTTTAAATTTCCATTTTGACCACTTAAAATACTTAGTTTTGCAAAACGAGGGAACAGGAAGGCAAAAAATGACATTGTCTGTCTTTTATCTAGCTTTATATTACTTAAGGGAAATGAAAATCTAAGAAATCTCACTTTTCTGATGTTCAAATATTGTACCCAATATTAAAAAATCCCATATGGCTTTCTGAATCACTTATCTCAAGAAGAATTTGAATCGTTGTAGATTATAAGAATGCAGAGCAGGCATTGAAAATAATTCTGTTAAATATCTTGAAAATAATTCTGTTAAATATTTTGAATCCATTAATAGAGTGGAGATAGTCTGGCCAGAATACACAAAAAATTAGCAAGTAATGATTCACTAAACAAATCTCTTCACTATAGTCATTGCTCACAAATTCTCAGGAAATGTTTCAGGAAATGACCACATTTAATTGCAAAAGGTAATTTGGCATAGGAAAGGGGAGGTTGCTTCTGATGAGGTTTTTTTCCATCCACACTACTAATAGAGTCATGGAAGATAATGATGAATACTTCGTGTTTATATTGTGGTGCTTAATAATCTGAGATTTGTGGAAATTAATCACCCTCCTTCACAAAGCAAACTGTGTAACTGATCAGATAAATAAATGAAAAAAATTATAATATATCAACATTTTACAATTAAAATGACATAAATATTTAGCCTTTAAGTTTAACACAAAGGCTTTATTTTGTTTCAATCCTCACATTTTGCTGAAGCAGAAGTTAGATGGCTTTCAGGCATTTCACACCAAATCCAGCATCACTGCTTTCACTAGCAATCTCGAAGGCTGAAAACACATATAGACCACAAAAGAGGTTACCACAAACCTGATACTCCAATAAAAATGTTTTCCATACTGTCATATCAAAATTTGACACTTTCCACTATTTTACCCTAGTAGATAATACATGGATAGTTCAGAATGGACCTGTTGGGGCCATATCCTATTTTTTTTTTTTTTACTAATTTAAGAAACACTAATTTCATTTTTCCTGCAGGCAGTTTCAAACTCTCTGCTGCGCATGAGTGGAACATGGGAAAAAGCCAAGGAACACTGATCCACAGGCTGCAGAGTGCAGCACACTGACAGACTGTGCTAAACCACTGTGCACTACTAATTCTCAAGGAATGCAGACAGCCTGGAACAGATGACTTAGCACCAGTGAGCTAAATTAAGGAGAGGAGTGATGCAGAGTTTATAGGTCACAATTACACTTGACACAGCTGCAAAATCCCTGATTTCAACTGTTCCTAACTCTGTCAAAATTCATCTCAACTATTTTTCTTTGCTAATCCATGTTACTAATTTGATTATACATGTATGAGAGCATTTTATGAAGTCCTTAAATGTAACTTTTAAAAAAAATAAAATCCAGGAGCATGACTGAGCTCAAAAATGTAATTTATAGAGACAACTATTCTACAGGGAGACTCCAGTTTGCAAACATACAGATGTTTCTATAAAAAGCTTAATTGAAGTTTCGTGGAGAGGATTTATGTTCCCACTTGATGGAAATAAAAGGGTTAGGCAAGTAGAGGTCACACAATACAATAGCAGCATTTGAGAGTGGTTTAAATTAAACTTTAAGTTCCTCCACATTTCAGTGACCATAGGGTGAAACATAGGAAATGAATAAAGCTCAGCATATTTGGAGAGGAGGTAAAACTGTGAGCTCTCCCTGTGCTCTTTTTGCTGCTCAGGAAGATTTCAGCATGGATTGACTCAACATTTCAACAGACTTTTCCTAGTCCTGTAAAACGGGAGCAAATGTGTTAACTCCTCCCCATTTAATCTGAGCTGCTTACTTGTAGAGGTACTATTAACAGGTTTGCCATGCTTTTGGAGAATGCCATATGTCAAGAATGCATCTCTCTTTTTGTCTTACCTTTAGGTGTTCCCTCCACTATCTTCAGTGGGGTTCACTTTATGAAAGGACTCCTCCCACACTGTGATATGACCATAGTCCAACATTTCTCTTTAAATTTCATCAGCATGACCAACTGAGTCTCCTGATCTCTACCAAAAGAAAACATTCCTTAATGCTACAAATAAAAATTACAGAAATCACTGCTTTATTTAGTCTTCATGAATATTTGCTTTATCACCTGGTAAAACCTAAGTGCAACATGAAACCAGTGGAATTTTTCAAGACCTCTTCTTTCCAAAGGGACTTTGTCAGAATTAATTCAACCATGCATTTATAGTTAGAGTGTTTTGAAGGGCTAAAACCTTGATTTACAGCAAAATTGGAAAAATACCTCTGAAGTAGTGTTGCCCTCTTTTGAAGAATGAGACCAGAACTTCCAGAACTGGCGACAGAAGCAATGCTTCAAATGGAGACGCTAAAAGGAGGAGTCATTCCACTGTCCTTAGACTTTATTTTACTGAAGAAGCAATGAATCATTTTACACAAACAGGTCTCAGAAGCCACAAGAATTAGGATTATGCCTGCATACTTACCTAAGAGATTTCTTTCTTCTTCTGTTCTCTGCCTTGTACATGCACAAATATCCCATCTCTACATAGAAGGAAGATGAGATTTATGGAAAACTTGGACTGGGAATCTAGACCTAAAAGGGGCCTAGAAACAGCCAGGCTAGCTACCATGAAGACCTAGCAACAACTGGTTGACCCAACAAGTCCTTCAGATAGTCTTTCCAAAAAGACAGCAAAGCCAAGTGTTAATTTTGGAAGAAAAATACTTTTTGGTTCCAAATAGCTTTTTTAACACCTTCCTTTGGTTATATTACCTTGATTGTATATTCTGATCTGATCATATAAAGCCTGTTCTCCTGGGAAATCTGTAAGCAGATGTCGTTCTTGACATGAACAAAAAAAAATGGCAATAAAAATAAAAAATATCAAAGTTGCATGTTCATTAAAATATGCAGAATATGTTGGGCAATCCTTCACTACTTACATTTTCTAATATTGCTACTGTAAAAACAGCTTGTGTACTTACTAAAAAAGCTGGGTTAGAAGAATCAGATGCAACTAATTTCTGAAAACAGTGGATATGTCTTTGCTTGAAGAACTAGGATTTCTTTTTTTTGTTTGTTTTCTCACAGTGGACAGGACCTTTTGTCAACAGTCTTATTGCCCACAGATCTTTTCAAAGAGAACTAGAGTAACAGCTGAAGTGCAGAAAATTTCTCCATTCTGGCTTCTTTTCCTCAGATCAGGCTTTTAAAATGGATGCTAAACCTGAAAAGTTTATTCTATGCAGCATAAGCAGATAACTGCCACTCTACAAGATGAAAATGAATCATAACAATAAAAAGATCCCTTTTCTGTCCAACAAGAATCTAAGTTTCAGAATTCTCACTGCAAATGCCTATTCTCAGCAGGTCCCAATTTCTGTTTTTCTTAAGCCACCTTAGGAAATACAGCTCACCAGGAAAGCTGTAGTTAGATTTCCAGTCAAAAAATGTAAGCCCTTTTACCATAGCATCCAAACAATGGTAAAAATGTTTTCTGACAGCATGAGACAACCAGTTCTACCTGCTTCTTAATGCAAAGAAGAGCAAGCTTGTTTATTCTGCATTATCTTAACGTCCCCTGATTGACAACAGAAGAAAGTCTTCCCAGGTCTGGCAGCCCTCACAGGAAAGTTAGTGCAAGCTCTTTAAGTTATTCATCTCAAAACCACGCTGATCATCACACCTCCCTTCCTAAGAAGTAATTAAAAAAAACCTGCTAGACGAAAGCAAACAGAAAGGAAAAGCCAAGACTCCATCTTTATCAGTGTTAGACTTCTAACAGATTGTAGACTTGGCTGTGAAAACCAAATTTCTAGGCACTTTCTCTTCTCAACCTGTTCCTATTTTTTCTTTTTTTGAACTGGTGCCAAATTGCAGTGTCCGAGTTGCTTTTAATGTTTTGTTTGCTGGATGTTTAGAAGTGAAAGTTCAAGAGTTGTAAAGGGTAAGTTTCATGGCTCTCCCATCAAAGGTGAGGGTAACTTTCCCGTTAGATTCCTGAATTGGACAATGCTGACGTAGAAAACGTGGTAGAGACTTGATACATTCTTCATTATTCCCTTGAGTCTCCAGTTCCCAGCTCCTCCCCTCCTTCCTAACCCAAATCCTTGTCACAAAAAACTTTCAAAGTTGCATGAAGATCCTTTGTCCTAGAGATTTGTCTGGTTTGGGGGATCATGGAGCTGGATAGACCCTGGCCTCAGCACTTAAGTTTGGTTGTGGAAGTGCATCCTATGTCAGGTGACTGCTTACAGTACAACAATGGCAGGTCCCCCTTTTCCATCCCATGTTCAGACAATGCCTTCTTCCATGCCACATGCCCCAGTATATATACCTTGAATAACCTAAGTTTTGCTGAGCAAAAATAAATTAAAATTTAATTTACAAATTAAGACATTTCTAAATTCTTTTATTCCCCCTATCCCTATTGAACAGAAACCCCATCACACACATCCTTCGTAATGTTTTTTTGTTCTTAAGACTATCACTGTAGAAACACAGAAAGGAAGATTTCCTTTATACCTCACTAATTCAGAGGGAAAAAAAGCATCATTGTTTATACAGGCTGGAACATAAAGCCCAGATCTATTGTAGGAATATAAATTGGGCTGTTGGTGAACGAATAAACTGCTCTAAATTATGTTTTCCTACAACTTCACCAGCTGACTTAATTTGAAAAATCTGTCTTACAGTCTTTAGCAGGCATAAACAGGTTCATTTCAGTTCCTCTTAAAGAAGAAGTGAGTCAAAACAAGCAAAAAACAGTTTGACATTGGAATTATTTGGATTACTTATTTTTTATATATGTTGCAAAACCAGGATCACCTGGATATGCAACTCCCTCTCTTCTTTCACAAGCAATGGCTAGACAGAGAGTCATATTTTAAAGAACACTTGCTTCAATAACCTGAATAGTCATAGATGCTGTCATATAGCTGGATATAACTTGTGATCACTAATTTTCCTTTCATATGCTGAAGCAGTGTCAGCAAAATGGGGAATGAACAGCAGAAAAGCAACAGTAATTTTGTGCTGTCTGGAAAAGGTGGCATTGGACAGCCTGAACTATCATTTTCATTAATTTCATCACCTGTTCCTCTTTGGGTTATTTACTGAGCTGACTATCTAAAATGAATGAAAGAAAAAAACACAAAACCTAAACTCTGATCAAATTAATTAACTAATTTAGATTTGTTTCATAGTAGTACTAGAAGTAGGTTTTTCTTCTTTTTATTTAATGTTCATAGTACTTACCAAAGATGTGGCAGGCACAAGTTCAAATCCCTCCTTTAGCAAAAGGATTTGTCTCTGCCTCTTCCAGAAAATAAAATCACCACCAAACTGCAGAGTTTCAGAGAGGACAGAGAAGAGGAATAGTGCTTTCTGTCTCTCTCTTATTTGGAGTTCACTTTGTTTTTTGAAAAACCTGCAAATTAGGTTTCTCTTGTCTCAGGCAAACATTTTATCTCATAAGATCAAGAAGAAATTCTCTGAGTGCCCTGTAACCTGTTGCATATTACAAACTTGGGACAACTAAGAAATTATTAGAAGACAGTTATTAGACAGTGAGTAGACACTTCTTTCCCCCATCTGCCTTAGATTAGTAACTTTGGGATTAGGACTTTTTTTTTTTTTTTTGTAGTCTAAGATAGAGGTTCATGTTCTGTCAGCAGTACAAGTGAATTCTTTCTGTGTCACAAACTAACTCCCTTGTCCTTCCCATTCCCCACAATTGGGTGAAAACACCCCCACACAGAGCTGTGAGACAGTCTTGTTTTCCTCATGTTTCAGAATGGTGCTTGGAAAATGCATCACTTTGTTTACTGAAACCAAATCTTTTCTTTCCCTTTTTCAGCTCAAAAAAAAAAAAAAAAAAAAAAAAAGCTTGGAAAGAAAGATTTGAGACAAATCCAAACCATGCTAAGTGCTGATCTGCACATGCAGTCAGTAGCAGGACCTGAGCTGTTCCCCTATGTGAGCAGCTTGGTTCATGAGTGCTGGCAGCAGCTTCATACCTGGTGCTTTGACTGCAGTGACTTTCACCCTTTCAGGGTGTAGGTTCTGCTCCACCAGCAGCAGTGGTTACCTCAAGTGACCCTTGTGTACAATAAAGCACAGGCTCTTTTGCAACCAGTCACTTCAAAGCAAATCAAGGCTTCAGCAAACCTGTAAGATAGGTACGTGCACTTAAAATTTATAATTGTATTTAATTCTACTTAATGCCATAATATCATAATTAGAACTTATGGCAATAAGTCAAATTAACATAAGCATGATTTAAATTGTTTAGGTTCACTTGCATTATACTGCTTCAACAACCATAAATAGATTAAGAAGGACTTTTTTTATTATTCTTATTTTCAAGCAACTTTTCCTGAAAGTGCCAGGATTTAGTTGCTGCAGAATATGCTGAGTTTATACCTGCCAAATGCCGAGTAGAAATGGAGATAATTCCAGAAACACAAGGGAATTTCCAAATTGAATACATACTACCAACACACTTACAGATTGCATACAGGATTCCTACATGACTCTGTCTTAACCAATATGGGGATTTTTTTTTCCATTTTGGAATGTGCAATCATTTACTTAAGTTGTTATGTCAACTATCATTTTGAGCACAAAATAGTCTCCCTAACAAAGTACACATGCCATGGGGAGAGTGAAGCCACAGAAATCACTACTATTTACCATAGGCTTGGTCTTGTGTTGAAGTAGCATTTTTAAGAGACATTAGCAAAGATTTTCTATAAAATGTCATTGTCATATATTTTTTAACATTCTTGAATTATGCCACCCAGAATCCCCCTCCCTGCCCCAATAAAATTGAGTTCAGGTCCTAAAGTGAAGTCATTAGAATGGTTCCATAATAGTGAGACTACAGTGGTCATAGTCCCTCATCAATGAAACACAATAAACCAGCAAATCTTATAAAATCTAATAAAAAAGCAAATCTTATAAAAATGAATCAGTTATGAATTTCATGGCAAGGCCTTAAGAAGGATAAGAAAATATTCCAAGAGCCAACAGTGATCCTTGATCAAATAGCTTAGGACCTACCCATTACATAGATTAAAAAGTAAGACATCTATTTTTGAGTTTTAAGACATATGAAAGTATTCTGAGAGTCTGTTTTATGACCTACACTCTTAAATAATGGAAGAAGATGATCAGCTTATGTTTGTTTTCAGAAAGACAACATGTTATTTATTTATGAAGTATAGATAACTCTCATGCACCTTTTGCATAGGCAAAAATCACACCAGGAGAGATCAAAAAGGAGGGTGGGGACATAAGGGAGGAAGAAAGAAGTCCAGCTGCTGAAAACTGGGAATGGACTGAGAAGACAGGAAAGTTTGGGAGCTGTCATAGTCCTCCCACTCAGTCCCATCCATCAGACAGAGTGGATACATAAAGACATTCATACAACTCGGAGGAGAGGATACCTGAGGCTTAGTGGGCTTTAGGGACATAAAAATGGAATTTCTGGTAAATGGTAAAACACTTGTTGTAGAAAATGCTGCTGCAGAGAGCTCAACAGAAGACCCTGAGACAGGTTTGGGTATGATAGGAATGGAATGACAATCACAAAGGACCTAAAGTTCTAGGATTTAAAGAACTCCACTTATAGATCTCTGCAAACTAATTCATTGTTCAAAAACTGCTTATGAAATCAAGGCTACAGGCATCTTCTTCTTATTTTATAGAGAGGAAGGAGCAGAGGCAAGCTGAGCAATCTTCTCAAAGCCACTGAGCTACTGTCAGAAAGAGTGCTTTTATTCAGTAACAATAAAAATGTGAGATCCAGGACATGTTCACGAGAAATTTCTTAAAGATTTGAAGCCAAAATAGATCTAATAAGCCTTTACAAAGTATAGGAATACTCCAAGGGAAAAGAAAAATAACACACACAAATTGAAGAGCAAATAACTGCCCAGCAAGGATCTCAAAGAACATACTTGTTGCAAAATTTATTCAAGTATTTTATCTGAGGGACTGGCAATTTTAACCCACATGAAATGTTGTTTTAAATAATTATTCTGATTTTACAATGATAATGTGGAAGAGAGGAAAAAAAAGGGAGGGGAAGCAGGCTGAAAAGTGGGCTAGCTGAGCAGCAAAGAGAAACAGTATTGCCTGGCTCATGGTTCATCTTTGTGGCTATAGTTTGGAAAAATTCCAGGCACAGAAAAGTCAAAACAGAGTTGGTAGGTTGAAACACCAGCAATCCTTAGCAATTCCTTTGTATTTTAACTTCATCCTCACACTCCAAAAGAAAAAAATATTTCAGGAAAAAAAGGAGCTGAATTATGATTTGATTAAAAAGAATGTAAACAGTAATTTGAAAACAAAGGGCGATGCAATTTGTTGCGTAGTCACACAACATTCCTCTTGGATTTGAAATGCACCAGCGGCAGTTCCACCCCTTCTGAAGGTACAGCCTGACGTCTCACAGTTAAGCCTGAGCAGCTGCTGGAGCTACAAAGTCTTTCTTTCCTCTTCTGTCCTCCTCAGGATGGGTGTGATACAGCTTCCCACCTTGTCTAGGATCCTGTGTTTTTCTTTCCACGTTATTGTCATTCTGCTTCAACAGACTGCTGCAGCACGAGAACTGAAGTTTGTGGTCGTAGTAAGTAGATTTGTTCTCTCTTTTGTTGTGGGGAATACAGGGACAGAATTACATGTCTCTTGAATCAGACAAGGTGAACAGTTTCTTTGCTTGTCTTCAAACTTAGAAATGAGTACTGCTGTGGTGTTGCCTGAGTTTAAAGACCTCACCTAAAGAAAGATAAAATTGTCTCTAGTTATTAGAATTTTCATCTCCTAATTTCATCTCCAAATCTCTCCTCATCTCCTAATTATTATTTCAAGATAAATGACTTTGTGGTAGATGCATAGTGCAGAGCAGTTAAGAGATGCAAAGTCCACATTTATCTGTTCTTCCTTAGTTTAGCTGACACTCCAATGGATGGCACGGGAGCGGGTGATTATGGACTACCTCTTCTATTCTTGGAAGCTGAAGCTTATCATGTTAAAGAAGTTACCACACATAAACACACAAAATAAATATTTTCCATTTCACAATAACTGAATTGTCACAGCAGTACACTGAGAAATTAAATAGGCAGGCATTTTTAAGTGGAGATTTGAGAGACATATTGTATTAACTTCAGTTAGGCTGAAAACAGACTGTAATAATTCTTTTGCTGGGCCATTTCTTATTTCAAAGTAGCTAAACACTACTTCAATGTCACTTTCCCAAATACCTCTAGAGAAAGAGACATTAATTCAATGTAATACTTTGGATTACAAAGGTTGAACAATGGTCCTTTTCATTCTTTTTTTAAATAAAAGGTATAATGATAAAGAATAGTGAGTCCAAAGGAATATTTTCTGTACAAAGTTGAAGGGATTGGAATGAACTTTTATAAATAGGCAATTGAAGACCTTCTCCTTCAGCCTTTCCCTATTGGAGACATTATGTGTGCAGAAGTACTCAAAACATATCTTCTGACTCTAGATAGAGCACTTCACATATAGCCACACTGGGTGCATTGTGCATGCACAGCTTGGAGGAAGGCCAGAGTGCACAGGAAAAACCAGTTCCTGCTCCTGCTGAGACACCAGGCATAGCAGGGACCTGACGCTCACTCCAGTAACATTCTGTATACAGAAACATACTCACATGTTTTTTCAATGGTAACAGGGAGAACTGGGTGAAAACAGGTAGACAGCAAGCCTTGGAGCATTAACTCCTTGAAAGGAATGAGATTTTTATTGAACTGCTGTTATTGTGTTTTGACAAGCAATGATTTTGCAGAAAGTTACAGGAAATGTTTACCATTATGGAGAGAGAGGCTTCTTATCCAAAATCATTTGCTTACCAAAACTGTGCTTACCATAACCTAACCAAAAAAAAAAAACCAACAAACTAAAAAAACCCAAAAAACCAAACAAAAACTAATTTCTAGGGCAGTTTGTCACAATATTAAATAGTAGGTAAATTTTGTTTAATCCTGTTACTTTTGCTTAGGCTGACCAATCACCCAAAATGTTACAATAGGTTTAATCTCACCACAATATACATCTCTTTTCTCAAGTCAGGGTTTATGTATGCTCTGTTGAATCTTGCCTTCTGAAATCACTGATTGAATTTTCATAGAAACAGAATTGCTAGTATAAATATACAGCATAGGAATTGGCCCCATCAGTGAATATATCACTGATGTAATGGGATATAATGAGGGTATTGCTACAGTCAGGTAAATCTGAAAGGCATCTTTCTGACATACTTCAACAGCCATTGTCCAGCTGTCCTGAAAGTTACTATGTTTTCACCTGGGAGTATTACTGCAGTGTGAAAATTTTCATAATGAATTTTTAAA
Organism: Serinus canaria; assembly: GCF_022539315.1. NCBI lineage: Eukaryota > Metazoa > Chordata > Aves > Passeriformes > Fringillidae > Serinus > Serinus canaria. Next base: position 43,573,655 of record NC_066315.1, read on the forward strand.
ATTTCCTTAGCAGAACCGCACAATATAAAATACATTTGCAGGGACGAAGAAACATGGATAAATGTTCACTTTTTCTCACTTCTAGAATTGTGCTATGCCTGGGAAGGTGCCTCACTCTCTCTTCACAACTTCCAACTTTGTGCTGACTCTGCACATTTTGATTATTGGTCACAAGCCCTGTTCTCTGAAAAGCTCTTATTGAAGCTAATTTTTTAAAATGCTTTTTAAATTTCTTTGCTTACATGTAAACATTAGCTCTTACCATAACTGTTATGCAAGGAATTTAAGATTAAAGGCAGGATTTAAATTTAAAAACACAGACTTTAAATTTAAAGAAGAAAATAGGAACTATGTAGTACAATCAGGCACCCACATAGAAATGAAGAACTGATTTATTGCCTCTGTTTGAAGAACTTCTGACCTGGACCTTCAGCCTCTGCACACACACACATATTTCACCTGTCATATATAAAAAGAGGTGTGGTTTCTGAGGCACTGTGGTTTCATCATGTTTTTCTTCTTGTAACTCAGGATAGGAAGCGTTGACTGAGCATGTTATCTCTGAGTGTGATTTCTCTAATCAAGCCAAGCCATCTGAAACCTTGACTAAACATGCTCAGTATTTCTACATCTGGTTTCCCTGAACTGGCAGCATGATGGTTTCACTTCACTTTTGTTTCTCCCTTCGTGCTGCTGGCTTCAAAGTAAGAGATCTTTTTGTTTAAAGTTAAGTCTGTCAATAAAAGTGTCTGCAAGAGGCTCACTATCACTCAGAGACAGATACTTCACTGTAATTCATGGCATTTCTAAATGAAGATGTTATATATATATATGTGTGTGTATGCTACACATGCCATATCCTCAGCTCACCCCCTCCCCTGCACCAGATTGTCTCCAATATGATTTTTCACCTGACAACAATGGAAACAAATGCTGGCCAAAGTCTGATCATTTTTCATAAGAAGTGATCATCCTCACAAAGTTACCAAGAGTGAATGGATGAACCCAGACCACAAATCAGATTCAAGCTGTATCACAGTGGAAGAAGAGAGTAATGAATTTGGTAAATTATTCACCTATTGCTTCTGAGAACTGAGGTGAAGCACTTCAAAAGGAGTGCTGAAATTAACATACCAAACAGATCTTTGCTCTTTGTGTACATTCCCCTTACCCTCACCTCCTTCTTGATTTCTGGTGTCTTCATTTTTTATGATGTTTCCTTGCTCCTCTTCTCTCATTCTGCCTTGTTCTGCATCTCCTGAAAGTCAGGAAGGTAATCTGTAGGCCAGGAGTAATAAATGCTGCAACACACATATTTTTAAATTAATTTGAAGAATCAACTCGTTCTTAAAAAAGTTGAAATTATGAGTGTTGAGAGACTCATACTGACAAGTAAGGTAAGATCTGTAGGGACACACTTTCTTTTCCTATCAGGTGTTCTAATGAAAAACACAGTTTCAAGTTTTAGAGAAAGTCTCTTAAGATGTAGCTGTGAGTGAATGAGTGGTCATTCAACCACTTAGGTGAAGTGGTTGTTCATACAGTCATTGTTTCATTTCCAGCTGAAGCAAAGTCATTTTCAGAAGTAGCACGGAGGTTTGAGCACATACAAAAACCAGTTGGCTAAGAAGCTTTGTCCTTCAATTCCTAAAAATTTGGGTTCTGTTTTTTAAGTGTTTGTTCCCTTCTTGCTGCTTCCAGCTTAGAGTTCATATCCTATTTATGTGACGCTGCACAATGAAGATGCAGAAATATAAACAAGGAGCTTAATTATTTCCTATTTTGTGTGGACTTGGAGAAACTGTGCTTCTTTTTAGAAGAGCACACCTCCATTCCTTTGCTTTCTTAAGGTTGCAAAGAAATAAAATCTTTTTCTTTATATCTCCTGTTCATATATTCAATATCTCTTTTGATCTTTTTGCACACTAACCTCTATTCAGATAAAATGCTCTTCTGACTTTTTGAAAGCTATAAGGGGTTCACTGTTGTGACACACCCAAGGTTATGCTGCACATTGAACATAAAACATCACAAACCAGTATTTAAAATCTAACACGCTGCCAGTAATTTTTCACTAATAAAAAGGGCATATTTATGGCCAAGTGTTGATCTATTGTTAGATATTGCCTAAAATATACATAAAAATTAGTCATTTAAACATATCAGTCAATTTGAACAATTGTCAATTACCCATAAAAATGCTTTTGTGTGAAGTTGGACAACTTAAAAAGAGAGAATGCAGCTATGCTGTAATTGGGAATTTAACCTTCCTTCTTGACACAGGTACCAGCTTGTCCAGAAAAACTAATGAATCCTACCTGACACCTATGTACATCAGCATAAGGAAATGAACAGTAGAACAAAAGTCCCTCTCAGTCATTTTTCTTACACTCAAATGAATCAATGTAGCAGACAATCTAGCCCTTTACTTATTCTCCTGTTCACTACAGGTGCATGAAGAAATTGTTACAAAGAACCAACTGAGATTCCAAATTATAAGAGATTTAAAAAGGATTAAAAATTGCACAGATAAGGGAAAAAACCCCAAACAACAGACTTGATGATCAGGATTAAAACCCTCCTCAATTCACTGCAAAATATTCATTTCAGGTTAGCCACGTAGTGAAATTAAACTAGCAACACAAAAAACATAATAAGCAGTCTTGTACATGTTCTAATGGTAACTTATAGTCTAGCAAACTTTGTTGTCTATTGCAGAAAACGAACTGAGGGAGAAATCCAACTATATTTGCCTTTAATGGACAGTATTTTCCATCTCTGAAGTACCTGCTTTAGCACAGGTTCATGTGCATTAGGCTGATGGAAAGGGTGTGTGTTGTAATTAAAACATTAAGTCACACCACTGGTGTTTACTTTGAAAAATATAAACGTGAAACACCTCCCAGTGGGAGTGGCAAACTAACTAGTGTGAACAACCCTTTCTGATGTCTGGGCAAGAATGATGCAGCTTAATGGAGAGTGTTAATTATAAACCAGCTATGTACCACTGAGGTATTAGGGCATAAATCTCATTTTATTAACAAATATACCATGCTGCTATGTCGTCATTTTATTGTGCTAAGTCAGGAATGAAGCTGCTGATGGGAACATTGATAAGCAAAGGTAATTTTTCCAACAATATGGGTCAGCATCCTGGAAGGTTGTCTGGAGCCCTGTGAATTTGTATTTCAGCATTTTGTTTCATTTGAAACTTCTGTGGATTTAATTTTTCTAAGCCCACGCAGCATATGCTTAGAGGGGATAATTTAGTTTTTCAGAACCATTTAATCTAGGGCTGTAATTTCCTTTGTATGCTGGAATAAAAATACAAAAAGGTTCATTTAATTTTTCTGATTAAAAATCATATGTTTGTATGCATCACACTAATACTCAGCACGCTGGACTGTTCAGGATAGTAAAGAAACCAAACTATTTGCTCTCACTGAATTTGACAGAAATAAAATCCTAAAGATATTCCAGCTTCTTGAACAGCAAATATTTTTAAAAAATATTTTTATATATGCATGTAAAAGTACTAATCAAGTATTAAGCCAATAATGTAAATGTTTCAACTCTTTTATCTTTATATTTTAGGATGATTGAGAAACTGAGCATGAGATCCATGTGTACATAGAATTACTTTTAAAGATACTGCTATAAAAAAAAGTTACCAATAAAAATTCAAGTGTCTATGATAAAGTAATTAAATACTAATCTAAGCACATCAGTAATTGGCTTAATATTCAGGGGAACTGAGTTTCCAAAATTCTATCATATTTCTTGTCTAGATGGCTAGCTGTGAAGGCAATCCCAACATTTACATCTAAGGTGATTAATGTTCTAGAAGGAAGAATCATCAGGCTTATGCCCACTTAATTCTAATATAATTATACATAATCTTGATTTTAAGCAATGTATTTACATCCTACTTGACCAGGTTTCTGCAGACTCTCTGGCATTTTTATATGAAAAATGACACTGGAAGTATAATGTGTGCTTCACTACTAGTTAGATAAGAAAGGAGTGTTAACAGTAATGAACTCAAGGGCGTTTTATTGCTTACATTGACAGCTTTTCCGACACGGTGACCGAACGCCAATTGTGAACTTTCCAACTGATCTACACAAAGAGAGCGAATGGCCCCAGGGATTTGGACAGCTCACCAAGGTATGTTAACTTTCTTAGAAGAACTTAAAAATGCTACTAAAAGTGGAAGTGGGAAGGTATTTTTTGTGTGTGTGTCTCAAAAGCATTAGCAAAATCCCAGGTCCTGATAGTTGCTATTAGCAAATACCAATACCAGTAATTCATAAACATTTTGCAATATTATTCATTTAGCTATTATTATATTGAAGTCTTGTTCATCATAGCTTTATGATTACCTTCCTAAAAGCAACAACTTCTAGATAGTGTCTACATTTAAATAAATGGCAAGTTTAAACACTGTACTGTTAACATTGAAGTTCTAAAGACCATTAAGTACTGAGCCCTGTGATAGGGCAAAGACATGACACCTGCCCACCAAGTCAAGTGACAAGTCCACATCCCATTATTGGACTGACAACCACCAATTCACAAAACAAGAGAAGACTTGCAGGAGAAGGTTGCTTCTGAGGACAATGTGTTTTCTAACAAGGCCATTTGCAACCCCGAGTTTCACTAGGATGCACTGAACTTGCTGCTCTGGCATTTTAACATCAAGCTTTAGCTCTTTGACTGTATTTGACATAGGAAGCTCTGCAGCAAAAGGAAGCCAATACATTTCCTAATAACATTTTGTCATGGTGCAGAAGTATGAAACTAAGACAGTTCAGTGTTTAATGTAAAATTCACACACTGAAACAATGCATTGTTATCTTATTACTAGCTTATGTACTAAGATGTTCCTGCCTTGGCATTGCCTTTTTTGAGAACTTTTTGCTATTTTGCTATCTTTTTAACAACAGTAGTAGGAGTGTCCTTCTCTGACAGGTAAAAGTTCAGCTAAGGCTTTAGAAATAAATAACAGAAAAGACGAAAAATAAATAACAGAAAAGTGTTCAACCTAAGACAGCTGCAGGCACACCAAGGCAAAGAGAGAAGAATGCTACTTAAGGCAGAAATATAAGCCACAGAGGTAGAAGGCTGGACAAATAACAGAGCAATGACAATGATAAATGCTAGGCTGTCATTCATCCTCTCTCAGCTGTCACTAAATGACATACATTGTAAAGGACAATGTTGACCAGTGTCTACAGATCTACAGCACTGTGGAAATAGTATTTGTATAGAATTAGGGTCATTGTCTTTTGTAGCAGACATTGCAATCTTAGCATTTCAGAACATAGAATTTCTTCATAGATATAAGTGACATGTCTATTAAAAATTCTAGATCACCTGCAATATATACAATTTTTTCTGGTTTGGCTGAGAGAGAGCTGGTACGGGGCTCTGTTTTGGATTTGTGCTGAAAACAGTGCTGATAATGCAGGGAGGTTTTTGTTGCTCCTGTGAACGGCTTACACAGATTTGAGGGCTTTTCTGCTTCTTGTACCACCATGAGTTTGTCTGGGGGTGCATAAGAAGTAGGGAGGGGACATGGCTGGGACAGCAGATCTCCACTGACCAAAGAGATATACTGTACCATATGATGCCTTGCTCAGCATATAAAACTGGGTGGAGAAAGAGGGAGGGGCAGACATTCAGCTTGATCTGGTTTGTTTTCCCAAGTAACTGGGATGGGGCTCTGCTCTCCTGGAGGCTTAACACCTTCCTGCCCATGGGAAGTGGTGAATAAATTCCTTGTACTGCTTTGCTGGCATGTGTGGCTTTTGCTTTTCATATCAAACTGTCTTCAAGCCCTGGAGTTTTCCCACTTTTACTCTTCTGATCCTCTCCCCAGCTTCACCAGGGGTGAGTGAGAGAGCAGTTGTGTGGTGTTCAGTTGCCATCTGGGGTTAAACCACAATAACAGTACATTATACAAACAGTTAATGATCACTTAAAGAGTGATTGCTGAAGACAAAAAAAAAGAAAATGACACTTTAACACTGAAAGTCTCTAGTCACCTTAATCTAGTAGTCACCCATATGCTTGCCTTACAGACTGGAATGCAGCAGCTATTTGAACTCGGACAGTACATGAGGAAACGATATTCCAGCTTCTTGAACAGCACATACAACCGGCAAGAGGTATAGAGCAGATCTGTCTGCAGCACATTTCTCTGGCATAGCAGAACTATGGACTTAAAAAAGCACATTATCATATTCATTTCATTAATGGAAATTAAGGTAATAGAAGGACATTTTTGAAAGTCAGACTAATGTCAAAGTAAACACAGAATAAAGTCTATTTTTCAGCTCTTACATTCTGTTTGGGTCTTTCACAATCTAATTTTCCCAAACTGAACAGCTCCATGAGGAATGAGTTGGGAATTTTTCAACAGACTAAGATAATAATGGTCACTGCACAGATAAATACCTCTCCAGCAATGTGATGGGCCATGCTTACACAGTTCCTCCTGCAACAGAGAGGTCTAACAGCTCTTTGGATGTGCTTATCATACAGTACAGATCCATGGTGGGGAAGATACCTCTAACATTTCGGTCTGTTTAGGAGGCATGCATTATAGGGAGGCATGCATTATGGGAAGGCATGATAGACCTTTGCTACACTTCCAAGAGAAGTTTTATGTTTTTGAGTGCTTTAACATTCCTGATCACTGATAGACCATAGAATCATTTAGGTGGGAAAAGACCTCTATGAATTTTAAGTCCATCTGTTAACCTGTCCACCACTAACTCATATGTATCAATGTTAAGATTGAGAAAAATAAGATAGAGAATGTCTTTCTTTGAAATCATGCTTTCCTATTCTTTCAGTTCAGTCTGAAGCTTAGATTCCAAATTAAAAGATGCTTAGAAACTCCATTTGTGAAACTGAAGCAGGGCCCTGGAAAGCTGAGTTATGGTTTCACTGTTTTGACTTCATGCAAAAATATAAAACCAAAACCAAAAAGTCAGTAAGTTGGGTATTTACAAGTTGGGTAAAATTTCTCTAATATTTTATCATTTCCATTTTATCTTTAATTTTTTGTCATTCTATTTTCAGTTTTACATCCAAAGTACAGATTATGATCGCACCATTATGAGTGCCCAGTCATATCTTTCTGGCCTCTTTCCACCGACTAGCAGCCAAATTTGGAACCCTGAGCTTCTCTGGCAACCCATTCCAGTCCATATTTTTCAAAAAACAGCAGAGCAGGTGAGTACTGGCTAGAAGCATTCTAGAAGCATTCTATAAAGTCTTAATCTTTCACGGAAGCAAAAGAACAGAAAAAAAGAAAATAGCCAAAAAGCATTTTTATAAGCTTTTTGAGTTCAATATAATAGAAAATATCAAATGCAGCTGCTGGCTGACAAGTATGTCATAGGTCAGCTGTAATAGCTACATGAAAATCCTCCTTCTATAGTTGCAGAATACCTGAATTATCACACACACTACCATTTTCTCCGAGGTTGTTTCTTCTGACCAGAACACTTTTGGACAGTATTCTAGGGAGCTTGCCCTAAATCTTTATAGGAAACAAGTGCTTTTCTAAACACCACTCAACTAGACAGATCTTGTCTCTTTGGCAAGTTTTTTCCATAGTTTATTCAAGGAATTGAATTTCCACCAGCCACAGTAATGACCTCAAAATTATTACCTTCCTATTCTGGTAGCACTTAGGCATTCTAATTACAGACAAGGGCTCTTTTATGCTCAGTGCTATAGAAACATTTAATGAAACCCTAGCACTTCTCTTGCAGATCATAAGGGTAGATCTACCTGAATAATAGGTCCTGTAGAAGTTTTACTTCATGTAGCTCACCCTGGCTGACTCAGGTTTAGATTTTAATTTCACTTGCTCTTGTGACAAGGAAAGGTTAGCTTACCTCACACAGGTTACGCCTTACACAGGTAAGGAACAGTGTGGCCAACAAGGATAAAAAGCTCTGTAATAGCAGAAAGCCTCATTTACTTCTGTCTTTGAGGACAGAAGCTGACTGTAAGGAAATTTGTACAAACCCCCTATTACATAACTGCCTGTCACCAACATCAGACGAAAGACTCACTCATTAGGGGGCTGCCACACCTCTCTCCCTTTGATGTTGCTCCATTCTTAGAGACCGTGCTTGAAAACAGGTACAGAGAGAAAGGGCTCCCACAAACTGGATTAGGCAAGTGTGATTCAGCCAGAAAGTTCACCCTCTTCCTAAACAGAAAAGAACACTGTCATGGTTATTTAAATACAGGACGCCAGAGGAAGTCCTTTCACCAGAAGACAAGAAAAACATCAAAGTGGTTGTAGAGTTTTGGCTATATAATACCTCAAAGCCCTTAGGGGAATCACAGTGCAATGAAATAACTTGAGGAAGGCAAGCTCATTTGTAGGAGACTCTAGTGCCTCATCACTTCTGTGGCTGCTTCAGGAGTGGATATTGACACTTCTCTCAAACACATCTCTGCAGCAATACAAAATGCCTTTTATAATGCAAACCACCAGCAAAAAAAAAACATTGCTTGTTAAACCAAGCAGATGTGTGAAGGTGTTTTCAAGCCCTAAGCAACACAAAGTGGGAAATTGAAGCCAGGTACATTCCTGTAAAAAAAAACCCATAATCACAGTTTATTTTCAAGCCACTGAGATCTATCAAGACTTGACAGGCAACAGTACTGAGTTCGGCTCAATGAAGCCAAAGGGAGTGGCTTAATTAATAACACCTAGAGAGAGATAATTAAGACATACAGCAAGAGAAACATTTGTTATTGTGTAATAAACAACATTCCCCAGTTTCGTATTGCAACCTGATCTTTTATCCTCCTTTGTGCTGCTGTTACAGAAAAATTGCACAGTTGGAAACCTGTGAAAGTGGGCCAGGGTCAGTTGGTGGCTGCTGCCAATGTGCCACTGGAGACATGCTGGAAGTGCAGTCTGTAAACATTACAGGATGATACTAGTGCTGGGTCAAAAATGCTCTAGTGATGTGACAAAGTGCTGAACCAGCACAAGCTTGTTTTGTTCACCATGGCTTTTCACTGACATTTTATGCTGTATCAGGGATCATTTGTCTTTGTGCAATTGATATAAACCATATTTGCCAGAGCTCAGGGTTTGAAGGATGCATGTATTTACATGCTGTTCAGATCAAAAAATATGTATGTACATATGTACATATGTACATATATATATATATATATATATATATATTATATATATATATATAATATATATATATCATGTGACCTCCTAATGCACGCACTTGGAGTAATTAAAAGTGAACCATTTCCCTCAAGAAGAACAAAGAAGAACAGAGCCCTTAGGCCCATAGCTTTTTGATATTTCAGGAGAACAATCTGTCATTCTTGTTTCAAGGTCTGTCTGTTAAGTGGTACTTAAAATGCTTACCATAATCCACTGGTTATCTCCAAAGAGATGACACCTGCATGCGTAGATGGAGAAGCAGTTCAGATTCCATTACCAGGTGGAGTTAAGTTACATCTGGAGGAATGCAAAAAATGAGAAGGGAATTGTAGCTTTGTAAAATTTCTGATCATGGACCCTGACCCACATCTCAAAGCACTCCCTTGACAGACTTGTGCCATTTCTTTTTGCCAAAATCAGTTAAATGAAGGGAAATCAACGTATCACAGAAACAAGTAGGCATAAAAAGTCAAGTTACCCCAGTCTATTCACTATCTTAACTGAATTAATGATTAAGGTACCCAAAAAAAACAATTATTGAGTAGGTCTAGCATAACCTTGAATCTGTCTAAAAAATATTACACCATTAATCTCAGAACAGAAAAAACAGAGGGGTGTTTATAATTCTAGAACTATTCTAAGTTTTCCTTTTCATGTTTCAGAGGCTGAACTTCCCTCTGCCCAACTGTCCCCGTTTTGATGAACTTCAGCATGAAACACAAACATCTAAAGAATTTCAAAGTAGAATACAACCATACATGGTAAGAGAAAAAAAAAAACAAAAAAACAACGAAACAAAAATCCAAACAAACCCAAGATGTGAATAAAAGGAAGGTAACTAAGTTGTAGAAGTTATGGAATTGCACTTTTTTCATTTGCTAAAATGCAAAAACAAATTGAAAAAAATTAAACCACTGTTTAGTTTATATATACATATGATTATGTATACATATATATATATTAGGACATATATATATATGTCACCACTGCATCAGAAATGCTACAGAGTCGGATCAGAAGGCAAAGTGGCAAAAGCCCTGATTTTACTGAAACGGTGTCTATTATACATTGGTCCAATACAGGTGGACTTGATTGGTCATTTAATCAATATATTTCACATGACTGGCTAATTAACAAGACACACATTTGTAAAAAACCCTATGGGCAAAACAGCTTATTACAAAACACCAGGTGCAGGTTGTTTAGAATTCTTTCTCTCCAGCTTCCTAAAGTTTCCCAAACCGATTCATGGGAAAGCTTATCTAGCTTTCTCTCTCTCTGACCACACTATTGCACCCCCAAGGTTAGATATTAGAGAAAGGTTCTTCACCCAGAGGGTGATCAGGCATTGAACAGGCTCCCCAGGGAAGTGATCACAGCACCAGCCTGAGAGAGTTCAAGAAGCTTTTGGACAATGATCTAAAGCACATGGAGTGATTCTTAAGAATGTCATGTGCAGGGCCAGGAGCTGGACTCAACAATCCTTACAGGTCCTTTCAAACTCAGCTTATTCTTTAAGTCTGTGAAAATTCTTTGAAAAGGTTGGGAGTTAGTGAATCTATCTGCATGTATGTTCCATGGGTGTTGAGCATTTGTGGTATACTCTTCACTTTTTCCCCACAGGATTTTTTGCAAACAATGGCAGTTAACACAGGGCTTGAACTAAATCACCTTAAAATACTGGACAATTTCCAGCTGTGGAATACGTATGACACTCTACATTGTGAGGTAATAATAAATCAATAGATGCTGGGGAAGAATACAACTCCATCTTTGGGTTTCAATTAAACCATAACAATGTGTTTTCACAGGAATGAGTTGTATTGTCACCTACTTTTTTTTTTTTTTTTTTAATTTGAATTTAGGTTATATTTTAGTGCTTTGGTAAAAGCATGGTCTACAGCTTGGGAGATTATAATTTCCATTTCATGATTGAAGAACTGTTACCATTCCCATTATTTCTTTTTCCCTTTCCCAATATGCTGCTATAGAATTATTCAGCATGATGGGTATACTAGACTTGTGATTTTTAACAGAGAAATGAAATTATTAGCTTTAAACTATTAAAAGGTAAACATCAAAATACTTAAGATTTTGAACATGAGAGATCATGAAAGATCTATCAGTTAAAAACTTTTGAGACAATAATTGCTATCAGTTAAAAAGTGCCCAAACTGACCCCAAGCATGGGATAATTCCATTTGGCCCCATCACTACCAGCAGTGCACGAAGGATTTTGAACATATCCTCTACAAATTGAGGTAATTAAACATAAGACTCTGTCACTGTTACATGACTGAAGAGTGACACTTGTCTCTAGTTGTCCAGTGATAGAACTGGTATGTGGACAACTACAGGAAAGGCAGAAAAAAATAGATATTTATAACCTGAAGACCCAAGAAAAAAAAGAGAAGAAGACATATGTCTGCAATATTTCCCACCAAAAACATGTATCTCTATAACAAGAACACATTATACCTACAAGGAACCTCCTTCTTTTAGGTGCTTCTGCTCTGCCCATGCACTCACTTCAGGTCTCTCCTCATTCCCACAGAATTAGTTTCAGGGCATGCTCTGGAGTAAAACCATACTGTGCAGAGAATTGCAGGACAGCATCAGAAAGTCTAAACTAAGTAGTGTGAGTGTGGATGATAGGATGATGGAAACCAGTGAATTATAAACATGCTTTTGTTTTCCTTTATCACTAGGATATTCATAATTACACTCTCCCTGTATGGGCCACTAAAGATGTAATCAACAAGATGGAAAAACTGGCAGAATTGTCTTTACTCTCATTATTTGGGGTTTATAAAACAGAAGAGAAATCACGACTACAAGGAGGTAAATCAACAAATGCATAGCTTTAAGAAAGGAGGAGGTAATGCAACATCTTGTCACTTCACTAATGCAAAATTTTTCAGACAAACCCTTGATTTGAAACTATGGACATTGGATGCCATATTAAGTATTCAAATATGTGCTGAGCATTGGCGCTTGCAAGGATAAAATAGGGCAACAAGGCGTAAAAATTAATATCTTCAGGTTTTCCAGATTTTTGAAGGTATTAGGACTTTTTAGCAATATTATAGAAAACTAAGGGAATAAATCAGGCTCTCGTGGTTATGATCATTACTTATGATGAGAGAGCAGGTTAGATTTGGTTGTTTCTCCAACATTTCTTCTAGTTGTTTACTGTTGTTTTTCTCCCTTTGATGTACTGGTTATACATTGTGTCAAAACACTGGCAACATATTTGTAGCTCTCTAAGTGATATAAAGCTGCTCCAAAACAGTCTGATCAGAATAGAAGCTGAGAGATTCCAGTTATGCCTATACTGCAAGAACTACAAGAACTGGGAACTGCTGCTCAACTCCAAAATGGAGGCACATAGACTGTGCTGCCCATTCTAACACTACTTCAGGACACAACCCTGGAATTTATCATATGATCCCCAGGAATCCATGAGCAGGAAATCCAAAAAATTGAGTTAGAATATTTTCAGGCTGGAACATTTGAGGCTAGGCTTTCTAATGCACTTACTGTGTAGCCTAGATCTAGGTAAAGAATTATTAGCAGATCCATCAGCTAGGCATGCACATCACTGGATCAAATATATAGCAATTACAGGCTCCAATCTGCAGTAAAGCCTATGAGCTGGCAGATGCCCATATCACATGGTCAGGACTATTTAATGTTCACTGGCACACCAGTTACATCCTTTTTCCTTAGAATGATATAAACTGTGCTTCAGGGAATTTCTGCTACCCTTACCCATTGGTTTTAGAATACCTTTGGGCAGGAGAAGAAGTACAAAAGAGTTTTAGAAAAAACGAAGAATCGATAATGTGTAACATGTGGAAGTAAATAGTTAAAATATTTCTTTGACATGTAGAGAGGAAGAGACCAGCACAGTTGTCATTATTCCAACACTACAAAAAACCAAAAAAAGAGAATGGAGAGATCTCAGCATACCAGAACTGGAAGTGTCATTATTACCAGTTCTCAGGATGGTTCTAAATGATTTCCTGTGAATCCTGCTTCTTCACTTGACCTGGATGATGAATCATATATTTCTCCTCTGTAATATCTTCTCTGCAGTTACAAAATTTCATTAACTGAAAAATGAGTATGAGACCTGAGTAGATGTCTTATATTGTATACTCATTCTATTTTATCTTTTTTGTTTCCATTCAAACATTATACCTTTATTTTCCACTTCCATTTTTTCAAGGTGTCCTTGTGAATATTATTTTACACAGTATTAAACAAGCTGCCAATTCTTCAAAACCAACGAAAATGGAGGTCTACTCTGCAGTGAGTATTTTCATCTTTCATAAATCTTGCTTTGATTTTACCAATATTTAAGTTAAATGAAAGAATAATATACTACAGTTGAATTAATCTAACAAGATAAACACCAATCAGTACAAGAACACAGTATAGGCATAGATCTCACCTCAGCTTTATTTAAACTATATTTGGCAAAAAAACCTATATATTTTATCATTTTTTATTCCTACAACCCAATGGTGCAGTTTCTATCAGTTGCATCTTTCCTGAAATGCTCCAAGATACTGGCACATAGCAGAGCTTCAGCTGTGCCTCCTAAATCTCTCCTCTGTGGGTTCTTTTTTACTACTGCTGTTATTATTTTATTTATTTTTGAGGGTGAAGAGGGCCATTTTCATCAGGCAATGATCTGCTTAGCTCATTCATTATTCTGCCTCTAACAAGAGCCAAAGGCAGGGATGAATGTGAGAATAAAACCAGTAGAGAGTGATAAAACCTTCCTGCAATCTGTGTCTTAGGGACTTCCTGAGACAGAACTTGTCCCTGTGTTTAGTGTCTCTTGACAGAATGTCTTCCATCAATTTGCCTAATTACTTTTTAAATTCATTTATAACTTTGGAATCTGCAACATCCTGTAACAATGTCTTTTGTGTTAAAGAAAAAAGTACTCCTGCTTTTATTCACATTTTCTGGGTCTCTAATGAATTTACTATTTTCTGTCACTCCTCTTCCATATTTCCTTTTCCAAGACAGAGTCCTACCATATTTAATCTTTTCTCCTATAGAAACTACTTGATACCTCAAACCTTTATCACTGTCCTTCCTACATGATTCTAGTAATACCATGTTCTTTTTGAAGAAGAAAGAGCAGTACATCCAGATTTTTCACTTCTGCTTTAATAGCCTGAGTTCAAGTATACTGTTATTTTTGAAACTGATCAGCCTATAAAATTCCAGAACCTGAATAATAATTAAACCATAGCTGCTAGACTATAATATAAATAGGTCTAGCAGATATATATATACCTAAAGATGCTTGCAAAATTTATGCACCAAAATGTTTGGACTTCCTGCCTTCAGCTCCTCTTCCTATGATCCCTGCAAAAGCAGGGATAATGGGTAGATGAAGAAAATAAATGTCGGTGGGTAACAGATCCCATAAAAATAGAAGCTAAACTGAGATTTTGTTGTATGAGTCCAAACAGAAGTAAGAATAGAAAACAAATCTGAAGTGGAAGAAAGGAGAATAGTCTTTGAACACAACTATTTGTTTGGTGTATTATCTGAAAAAAAAAGCACTTGTACCTTCACTTGAAATGCCCTAGATTATACTACTTTACACTGCCTTAATCTGACCTTGGAGCAAAAGACACTACCAAAGGAAGGAAAAGACAAAATTGACTGAAAAACTAGATTTATTACTCAAACCACATCATGCTTTCCTTCAGTATTTGTCTCCAAAATCCTGACAGATGGTGTAAGACACATACTGCAGTAACTCTTTAGAAATGCCTCCTTCTGTCTGTAGTAATCAGTTAAACATGTTTTTCCCAATGGTGAATATACTAAACACATTTTTATGGTCAAATTTACACAGGTTTTCTTTTATCTTGATTTCCACTCCCTCTCTACACTTGTCTCATAACTCTGGATGAATGCTAGTTGACTTAATTGACTGTAAAGGATGGATCTTTTTTTTCTCCAATAGCATGACACGACAGTTGGGGCCCTCCAGATTGCTCTCAATATTTTCAATGGAAAACTGCCACCATATGCTGCTTGCCAGTTTTTTGAACTCTATCAAGAAAGCAATGGGCAAGTATCTTCTTATTGATGCAAGAAAGAGTGTTTCGAATTTGCTACCCTTTTTCCCAAACCCCTTTTTCTCTCAAATATTGTGAGAAGATACAATTTTGATTTAAATAGGTACTTCACTAATAGCCCATAGGCACAAAGTCATATTAAAACTAGGGAAAATTACATTTTCTGAATGTGCATGTATGCTTTGAAAGAGAGGAAGAAGAGGTAAAACAAGCCTTATGAGAGGGAAGAAAATGGTCAAATAAATTTTCCTGATTCTTCAGATGATAGCAAGAACATTTCCAAGATATAATTCATACAGTAAGCCAGTTGGCTTAGAAAAGCCCAGTGCTGGTGCCATTCAAGGAGCCTGCAGAAGGACCTTTTCAGCTGACTGTTGATCTGTGCAGTTAAATTAACAGCTTTGTCAATGTGGGCTTTGCAGATGTCTTTCACAAAGCCTCCACTCTTGGAGAACAGGTTCTAGAGTAGGATGTTAGAGCCTATTTCCAACATGCTGTCTCAAAGTATTTAAGAACCTTCTATTTAAGAACCTTTTTTAAAAAAACTCTTCAATGTTGTTAATCAGGCAATTTAGCATCGAAATGCATTATCGGAACGACACTTCAAAGGATCCTTATCTCCTCACTTTGCCAGGGTGCACCTCTTCTTGTCCACTTGAGAAGTTTGCTGAACTAGTTTCTCCTGTGATTACAGAAAACTGGTCAAAAGAATGTGGGAAGAAAGACAAAATGAAAGGTAGTGTAACAGTTCTGTATTTTCCACATAAGACATGGAGGCAGATGTTTTATCAATGGCTCCGAACTTTGTACCTTTCACATAATCAGTAGATCTCCCTTTAAGTGTGGGCCAGATTTACTATGGACAAGGAATGTCAGTAGAAATTAAATTAGCATATTCACAGAAGGAGCTGCCTAAAGGCTATGGTCAAAACTAGGTCTCCACTTGTTGAAAATGTTTAAGAGAAGTATGGATGTCAGTGTTATACAAGGGTCCTGTTCATGTTGGATACATCAGACTTTCTGCAAATGCAAAGCAAAAATGGCTTGCAAATGCATGGTAAGATTTGTGCCTCTGTATTTCTGCAGTTGTACTGAGTGCAGCTGATCCATGGTCTACTAACAGCTGAAAATTGATAACCTCTTCCTGCCTGAATATTATTTCTGGGAGGGAGGAAAAGAGCAAGGCAATACATGTTACTTTTCAATAGTCCTGTTATTTCCCCCGTCCTGCATGTATTCACCATTTTGCTGATCCCTGATGAAACTATTTTTCTTTTTTTATTAACTACGCATAGGCTCTCCTGCCCTATGGAAACATGGGGGCAAGATTAACCTATGCACAGGAAGCAATCTGCAAAATTTCTAGGATTGAAATATATGTTCTCCTGTTGCATGTCAGTAAATATGATCTTGCCAGAAATATTTCCATTGTACATATATATAATTTGACTGTTAGCTTTGCATATAAAATGGTATACATATATGTCTTTGATTAACTCCCTTCTCATTTATTTTTTGTTCTTCACAGATATTTTTATCGGATTTAATGTTGCTGTTGGCTTGTTGTCCGTTTTTAACCTTGTACTCCTCTACCTCCTTTATCATTATGGACGCTGCAGGAGCAGAAACAACTACCAAGACATTTAAAGTGGAGGCAAAAAAGTGAAAGTGAGAGCAGCTAGACATCAAGGAATACTTGAAGTTGCTGATACCCATCAGTTTGCTCTGGTCAAAATAACCTCCAAAGCATATTCAATAAACTTGAACAACTGAGGTATCTGTGGCCTAAACTTCTACACATCTGCAGTGAAAAATACTGTAGAAACATGTTATTTCAGGAATTACTGGATGAATGGAATTACTCCAATTTATATCTTTAGTCTACTACTACTATTAATCAATCTTATATCAATCACTGGGGTGAAGGAATGCTATTGCCTATGTTTTTTCTTTTATATTGCCTATTACCATTTAGCCCTCTGCTGCTCAACAAGCCTTTCTCAAAACTGCATTCTGTAATATTTACCTTACTACCTATAATTGGCTATTTTGCTGATGCACAGGAAAATAGTTTTAGTGAGCAGAAGTTGCATTACTGTATGAAAAAGACTCATTCCAGCATTTGAACATACTGTTCCTGCACTTATTAATGCAAATTTATGCATGAGTTTTGACCTTGTTCTTCAGCTAATAAATCTTCAGCCTGCTCTTTAAAGGAGATACACCTCTACAGCTCTTACTGAAATTAGTAGATCTGGGATCATCTCTGTCACATATCCAGGCATCAAGCAAGAAGCTTAGTGCAACAGCATCTTGGTCCGTGTCTGTGACTTCAATAATATGGATAAGTAAATATATTAAAATCTATTTTTGGTTGCTGCACTGTTTTCCAATTTTTCTCAGCTCCCAGTCATGCATGATCCTTTGCTCTGCATTTTTTTGAGCCACTCTTAGAATAATTCCTCAAGCTATCACTCTCTTCGTTATCTTTTATTTTAAATCACAATAATTCCTTTAATTCTTTGCTCTGTTCACAATACTATTTGTTAGCAAGATGTACACTAAAAGTAAGAAAACAATTATTCTGCTTTTTGTATGTTGATCTCTTCTGTGCAATTTATTTTGTTTAGATTGTAAGCTTCTAATATCAGGGAATGTGTTTCTGTAACTGCTCTTGAGTGTCACAAACTATATGCATAATAAGGACTAATATTGCTGTATGAAATCCTGCTTATTGTCATATGTTTCAAGACTGAATCAAGACGTTTTCATCCTGTAGTCCTGCAGAGGATACTGTGAATTACAATACCTTGGAGAAGTCTCTTTAAAAACCAAGACAACCATACAAACAGGTGCCAACAGCAGGGTCAGCCCAACAGGTATAATGTGCTGAAGCTAATGTGTCCTGCTGAGATTCAGAAAGAAAGAAAGCTGAGGGATGGAGCTGCTTAACTCAGACAGAGCATCACAGCAATGTGAATACACTGCTTCTGGACTGACTTTCACTCACATTCTGTGGGTTGCAATGTGGAGCCCAGGAGCCTCAGTAAACTATTACTGAGATAGTGATCTAGAGATCAGCCCTCAATATTACAGCTGAAATGTGATATAATTATATATAGTGATATTAAATATCATATATTAAATACCATAAGTCAGAGTAACAAATGTTTGTGGGAGTATAGCACTTCTCAAACATTGCATTTCTTGTAATAACTTCAGCGACTGAAGTGTCCACCTTTTGAAAATTACTTCTCACTCAGTGAAAAGCTTTTAGTAGTATCCATGACATTTCCATTTTATCTATTTTAGGAAATATCATCATGAACTGGTGGATTTGAGTCTTACGTGTTCAGGATTTTTATTTTATAACATGTTGATGCAAAGCTGTCAAAAAGATGAAAGGCTGTCCCTAAATCAGATGGTTTAGATGTACAAGCTTCAGCTTGCAACTAGTCATTTTTATTCTCATATAAAAACTTGAAGGAATATCTATATTTCAGTCAAATGCATTAAAGCAGCTGTAGGAAACAAGCCTGAGTTGGCTTGGTTACTATTTTGGTTACTATTAGAAATGTACTCAAGGTGGGAGAACGTTCAGAACAAACTGCAAAACTCATCCTGGCTCTTGTAAGTGCATATATATATATATTTATATATATATATATACACAGTCAGTGGTTACCTGATACTGAGCTACTGAGCTCTGCATTACCACATCCACAATGCTGCTGGTACCCACTTAAGGATAAATTATGTTTCTTATTAGAGGAAGTCAGATGCTTGACAAATGAAGATGTATTGACTGATAATGTGCAGTAAGAACCAATTTTGAAATATTACAAAATCAGTCGATTGCACTCCTCAAGAAGCAAAATGGGACATATTTTTCCAAGATTGCGTCTTACAAAAAGAAGTTGATTCAGACAGAAATTATAATATTAAGTGTCTGAGACATCTTGTATGGTTTAGGCTGCCCAAGCCTAAGCTCTAACAAAGAATTTCAAAGATAAGGCAAATTCTTATTCCAGCAGGAGTTGTCAGGAAAGTGTTTTATTGTAGGGACACCTTTTTTTAAGAGATAGTCATACTTGAAAATGCATATGTACTTTCAGAAAGGATCCAGTGAGCACAAGTTACAGAGAATGGAATGACAGGTTCAGATGTGTAACTTCAGAATTAATGAGGGTACTTTAAAGATGTAGTAACTTAGTAAAGTAGGTCCTGAATCTCACTTATAGGAAAGATGTTTTGTCTTGCTGTGTTTAAATCAAATAAAATTTCTCCAGTGGAGTAAAAGTAGACAAGTTCATGTACATGTAGACAAGTTCATAGTGTTTTTTTATTTTTTCAGCCATATTTACAATTTGCTTAGTATAATCTGCAGACTGTTTGTGATAAGAAAATATCTTGTCTCCAAGCAACTTGTGGCACTGCAATAAAGTATGTCAAAGAAACAATTCAACATTTGCCATTTCATCTTATTGAAAAACAATGGAGCTTTCAGTACCTCTAGAATTTCCAAACAAAAGTAAATGTTCAGATTTGTTGCTTCTATAAGAACAGATTTTATAGCACTTCTGCTTTGACACGAATAAAGTTGATGGCATAAAGCTCTTCAATTTGCCCTCCAGCAGTGACATCATCTGTCTCTACAATAATTACAGTAGCAACTAGATGCTCTGCAGCAGGGTTTTGTGGTGCCTATGGTACACAGTAGTGCACACGCAGCACTTTTCACCTCAATCAGCAACAACCTCCTCTCACTGAATTGATTTTATTTGGGAACTTCTTTTTCCACAGGCCTGAATATTGAACACAGTGGGTCAGCACAGAATAGGCATCTGACTTCCAAAGTAGTATTGGCTCAGCAAGCATCACTCATGTTCATTTGTACCAGTAATGTTGAGACATTGGATCCAAATGATATTATTTCCTCTCACTGTAATGTATTTTCTTAGCTGTGGTAAGAAAGCAGATTAACAAATGCAGTCTTTTTTATTTGAATTTTAAAAAAAATATTCAGTCCAAAAGTTTTTAAGTCTGGATTAGACCTCAAAAGAAAAAAAATATATTTCTAAATTATCCTCCAGAAAAAAAAAAAAAAGCTAAAACTTCTACTCTACAAAGAATATTAATGATTTACTGAGCTGGAATTTAAGAGTGATGATGAGAGTATAAAAATGCTTATTCTTGGGCACATAACCTTGGCCCGTACAAATCCATGCTGAGGTGGTGTCAGCAATATTGCATAGAATTGTATTCTTGGCAACTATTGTATTCCTTACTGCATTTCTTATAAAGATGGGGATGAAAGATGGACATTTACCTATAAACAGCTAACTTTATTGATTTAGACACTAATGCTTCTTCATCAGAAATTGCCAAGTATTAATACTCAAATATATAAACATGAGTTGCTCTTGAAATAATAGAATATCACTTGAACTATTACATTACATGGTCTCTTCTGTGACTAGGCAACTTCACCTTCAAAGAGATTAGAGCACTAGAAAGACCTGCAAGATCGTGTGTAGGACATCGGGTACAGTTGGAAAGACAGCTTAAAAGACTAGTTCCTGTTTTGCTAATTTCTGTTAACATCTCTTGTAGAATGACACTACCTTTTCTCCTGAGACTCAGTGCATTATCAATTTCTTCCATTCTGCAGACTGAGGTTCCAGTGGTCTTTTAAAAAAATCTGTAGAGAGCAGAATAATGGCATTTATTAGTTCAAAGTAGATAGAGGCAAAAGAAATTGTCCTGACTTCGCCTCTGTATATATTTAGCTACAGTCATGTGCATGTCCAAAAAAAGGTAATTTCATTGTGCTCTGTTTACAGCAGCTAAATCTCTTGCTCACTTCCTACAGTGAGCCCTTGACTTCAGAGGACACAGCAATTCTCCTAGCTTATCTACCCTATAAGCTAAAACTATGGAAAGAAAAGTTTTAAAGGGCAGTGTGATCATAAAGTCTTTTCTTTAGGAAGATAAGAATAAATGTAGACTGTAATTTAAGATCCAAATAGGTAAGCTCTCCACTCTCTAAAATACAAGTGTTGACAGCATTTAGATCAATAATTACAGGTATACTAACAAAAGTCCATAATACCCACAACTAGTGAGGACAGTGCCAGTAATTCTTGGAAGTGGAGCTCCTTCATTCTTTCCATTCTAAGGCATTCTCACAGCTTCCCCTAGCTGCTCTTCAGGAAGGAGCAAGAGCTGAAGCAGATCTGGAGCCTACATCTTGTTCAGAATTTTTGAAACACGCACATTTAAATGAAAATAGATTTAATTAGTGAATTACTGTTATACTTGTTGTACAAGTTTCTTCACTTGTTTTATTAGAATCTCTATGAAGAAATACTTTTACAGTGCAGGTCGATTCCTCCAGGGCAGTCAAACGAACAATTCAGACATAGAACGTTAAACTTTTATTTAGATGAGGTCATTTGCTACTGTAGCTGTACATGAGAATCTTCTGTATCCTCTGTAATACGGTGGTGGAAGATAGCTTTATCAATCAGTTATCCACAACAACCAGACTCCTCTTTTCTTGGTAAAAGATGCGGATGAAAAGGCACAGTAATCTGGAGTACTCTTCAAATAAACACATAGAAGTCTCCTTCTGCTAAATGAAGGCCTAGTTTTCACTTCACTCAGTTAAATGTTTGGAAAAAAGGATCTGAAAAAGACAGGCTATATTAAACCATGCAATGTTGTGGTTAGCCCATCTCCAGCACAGTTATTGAGTTGTCTTCTCTTGTAAAGTTATTTGCTCTCACCTCTGATTTACTGATAGGATAGAGGTGAAGGACAACAATACAGTAAGTACTATACATACTGTATTTTCATATATTTTAATGACCAAAATATTTGCCCATATATGTGAACCAAATGAGTCACTAATCCCTTTGGCTCCTCATTCTAACTACTATACTGAACCTCACCATATGCACCAAGCATAATCTCTGCTGATTTATCTCCCTCCCTTTCTGACCATACATTCAGTAATATCAATACCTTAAAAAAAACACTAGCTGGACTGCTTGGTCTGGTTGTCTGGTTGAGGTTTCACTACGGTTTGAATGCCAACCCACTGTAAAGACCACTCTTCATTATGAAGTGCTGTTGTCATTAATGACTGCCTGACTTGAGCTCTAAGAAGAATCCTATATTCTGCAGAACTGCAGACCAGAGTACAATCACTTAATACCTATTCACCTGATGCTTCAAACAAGTAACTCTAAACAAAATGCTAGGAGATTTTCATAACCATAGCTTGCATTATCAAAGCAGACTGAGCATTCTAAACAAACTTTCTTCTTTATTTCAATGAAGTAACTGCCACTTTGGAGAGTGCAGACATCCTCTGACTCCTCTTAAGTGTGTTATTTATAATGACATATCTCTCTGGTTTAGGATGTATTTTTAAAATGTAGTCTATATTTGTCATCAGAGAAAACACAAAGTCTAATATGAAACTCTTGATGATGATAGGTCTTGACTATTCAAGAAGGAGCTGTGTATCCTGAAATAACAATGACAAACTTTAAATGAACTGCATTGCCGAGCAGAAGAATGTTACATGTAAATATAAAGAATGTTTCATGTAAATCCTAAGAAAACTGGAAATACTATAGGAATGGTCATAGGCAGGGGTTTGAGAGATTTCTAATAATAAAATATAAAAATTTTTAAAATGGGCTTTTCTGTCAAGAAGTCCTGAAGTTACTCTTTCTGTTCTCCTCAGAGACGCTTTTGTTTTCCACCATGTGCTTACATGTTCACTAAGCCCTTGTAGATGTTACTGTGACAAGATCACTCCTGATTTCCCCTGAGTCTGAAAAAGTGCATAGAAGGGAGGAAGGAGAGGAACTGTGCATAGCTGGACAACACCCCATTCTCAAATCATCTTTCATTTATATACTAAGCACCTAATATAAAACTGATAGCAAGCTAACATGACACACAGAAAGGAACTCAGAAAATGTATATGTTTCATCATGTATGAGTTCTAAAGAAATTCTATCATGTTTTAAGGAAGATAAAAGCAACAGAATGCATCTTGAATATGAATGGCATAATCTTAGTCTAGCCAAAGCATGCAGTAGAAATGTAACATAGCCTGAGCAGGAAAGCAAACCCAAAAGAACTCTGATTTTGCATATCCATGGGATGTCCCAATAACCATCAGCAGAGCCCAAAGGATCAGTCTCAAGAGTTAGCTTAAATATAGAAGCAGCTAAAATTAGCATAATCTTAATAAAAATATAAATTCCATAATGTTTGGTTATTTTTTACTTTCATAATGCCTTTCCTAGTACAAAAATCTATTTTTTTTTATTTTCCAACTTTTTTTAAATTATCCAACATTTTTGCATAGTGGATGGGCAGCTCCCCCAAGTGTTTACCAACCATTAGATTGTGTGGTTTCCAGCAGTCTCTGGAGAGTCCTCTTTGATACAAGAGCCTAGTTCTGGGTGGGTAATGAAATGTCTTGGTATACACTAGATAGAGTCTGACAGTCAGCAAAATAATGGCAAGAGAAACAAGTGTGATGGGGAAGGCAGTTTGTGTAAGCACCACAGGCTTCTCTTGAAATGAAATGTATGAGACAAAAGCCAAGGCATAAGGTGCATCCTTAAGTACATTAATTATCAGCAGCAGGGCATTCACCCCTCAAGGTGAATTTAAATTCAAAATAAAATCTGCTATAAAGAGAAAAGCTTTGTTCCACCTAAACATCATTTAGGTAAGGGTAAGCACAAAAAAAAGTTTTTGTCAAAAGACAAAAGACCCAGCTTTTTGGGTACTGTTCAGAAACTGCTTTGTGTATGTAGAGATCAGTAGAGGCAGTGGTGTACCCACAGACATTCTCAGACGTAATTCCATGTGTTAAATTCTATTTTGGTTAAAAAACTCTTTGGGGTCTCTGGAGTAAAAAAGGATTTCCAAATGGTGACAAAACTACAGGCACACTGTTGTGCAGAGGTGTCAAAGCTGTTGAGGGACAGCGCTGGCTTTCCCTCAACAGTGGCAAATCCTCCAAAAGAAGATCGAGGTCACCCAGCTGCTGCAGGGCAGGGTAACAGCCACAGTTACTCTAGGAACTGATAACACAGGGCGTGGTGAAGCAACATCCCCTCGCCTGGTAAGTGCTGCCTCGAGTATTCCTGGCATGCTCTGTGAAATTATGTAGACTGCTTGAACCCTAGGAGTCTCCCCACCTTTACATCTCTCTTCTCATCACCTTTAGCTACAGCCCCGTGGGCATTAAGAAGGTCTCTCAAAACTTCCCAAGGATTATTGGGAGCAGCCTGCCACCTACTGCTTAGACAAGATCTTGGTGTTTGCAGCTTCCCACTTATTGTAAGACATCCTGTTTTCATAATCGTAAGAGATCATAAGAAAGTTTGTTTTAAAAGGGATCTGGCCCATTCTGAGTCTTCTGAATCTGAAGCTAAAAACATCTTGGATGGTAAAAGGTCAGTTCTGCCCTTCCAGAACTAACTTTTCCTTTAAAAAAGTAGAAATGATATTAACAACTTTTTTTCTAGATAACATGCAGAAAGTTGATACGTAAGCTAGTGTAAAATGAACAGATCTTGCTGCCTCAGAAAATACCAAACTTCACCACTACACTTGGCTCAGGGATTAACTCGTGGTCTTCTTTTTCACTGACAAGAACTTCTACTCAGTCATATTCAATGGCAAAACTTCAGAAGATGACTGTTTTTCTGACCTCTGTTAGCCTGTGTTCATCTTGATCTGTGCTTAATTCCCATAGCCAGCTAATGTAACAGACACCTTAAATGAAAGAACAGAGAAAAAATCTTTGATCATTGTGCTGTTGATTACAGGCTTAGCAGTGCTATATTAAATTTCCATGCTGACCACAGACTTTCCACCAGCATTTTCTTACCTCTTGTTGATTACAGTGATGAATCCAACCCAATGTATTTGGCCACTTGGTCTAACACTAGGAATTTCAGCAGGGGATTTTTCAACACTATGTTATCTCAAGTCCAATGCTGTTGCCACATGCAGATACAAGCTTTCTATCAAAACCAACAAAAGACATACTTGTGGTAGAAACAGATGTTAAAGGCCGAACAAGTTTGAAACTTTGTTTATTTTTAATTCTGTGAAAATCTACAACATAAAAATTTAAAGCCCTAAGCTATTAATGGCTAAGACTGTAATTTGAGAAATAAATTAATGGCAAGGAAATTCCCACTTCCAAATTCTCCTTCAAGACCTTGTACTAATGTAAGTAAAAAAATTGTGATACGCTGTAAGCAAGCTTATTGTTGTAACAGATTTATATTGTTTTTAATAGTAGTATTCACATTTTAAAAAGGTACTTCTTGAGGTAGATGAAGTTAATGATCAGAAATTAATTATTAACTTTGTGTTGCCTCCTGTAGTACAGAGCAATTCTGCTTGAAGCCCATTCAGACAAGACATGAAGAAGGGACACACAACAGTATGTATGAGATAAAAATAGCAAAGGAAATGTGAAGATATGCAAAACACTTACCTTGAAGCCACCTCCTGGAAATCCTCACCTGTGGGATGAGTACATCACACATGCACAGTTCCACTGACACTTAGAGCACTCACCTAAGAAAGGCTGGAAGAGGTAGGTCCTGCTAGATGGCAAAGGCAGGAGCAGTGAAACAAGGAACAATATGGAAAGCTGCAAATATCTCAGATTTTGGGCAGGGGGGTATTAAGTCTCTCTAGGAAATCAAGAGGAAGAAATAAATTCTTCTAGAGAGAAGAAAATACACAAACCCACAATGAAACAGTAATATTCGCATAGGGATGCCAGAAGCCACAAAGTAAAAGGAAACAGAATCCCATGTGTTGAGCTGGTTACAAATTGGAACACTGTCAAATGCAGCTTCAGGCTTTTTAATTCTGCTTTTAATCAGCAAAGTCCATGCTGTGTCCCTGTTTACTGGTTGCACTGAAATAAATTTAGGGCCACAACTGAACAGTTTGTTCTTTGTCTGCCATATGCCAAGTCATCACTTTGTGCTTCTGTCAAAAGCTACATTAGTTTTCCTAAAAAACTGGGTGTGCCAGCTCTCTAAGCACTTGTCAGAGAGAAAACCAAATTTTACTCAAAGACATAACTGCAAGTCATTTTTACATAAGAAAATAACAGCAAATAAATTAATTACAATCTTCATTTTCTCTTAATGACTACCAATATATTAGTTTATTCAAATACAATAAGCTAACAATTCAGTTTTAGTACCTTTCTGTATAGAGTATTCTATACCGTACTTGAGTGCAATCTTATTTGTGCAAAGAACATTGTCTTGTAAGGATCAGGTCACTTCAGATGATAAGATTCACACTGAAATAATTAATCAGCATATCTGGTGTTTTGAAAATAATTACCTCTTCATAAAAAGACTCAGTTTGAACATGTTCAGTATTAAAAAAAAAAAACAGGCGCAGTGCCTTCTTTGCTAACAAACCACTTGTTTTGCACATTGGGGTGAAAACCATCAGTAAAAAGCTTGAGCAATTATAAAATTGGCTTATATATTCATGAATTTTATTCTTGACTTTCCTATAGTGGAAGATATTCCTCCCCTCAAAATGCAATTTGGACCAGAAGCCGAAACAAAAGAATTCTGTGATTTTATAATAGTCATCATGGTCCTTCTCATGCATGTTATAACATCACCCCTATTGACGGACAATTCAAGCAGTTTTAAACTTAGTCTACCCTTCTCTCGAGTGGATAGCACTTACTTGCTGATCAACTAATTCAATAAGCACACTAGCTAATTTCACTTCACTGTTAAGTAATTGATCAAAAAGCTGATTAATTCATATAATCCAAAACTGGTTACTAGTATAGTACAATAATAATTTGTATTCTTCACAAATTAAGATGTATAGATAAGAATATATTTGAGCTTCTTTTGTTACATGCCTCTCCACCATACACTAAAAATAGGACAGCAGAAGTTCAGAGGAATTTGGCCAAAAAAACAAACTAGCACTAAATAAGATTATATAATTGTCCATATGCTTATGCTTAAAAACAACAGCATATGCCTTATATACCACTTGATGGTCACGATCTGTGTCAAAGCAAAGCAAAAAGAGTGGGAAGATAATATGGATAACATACTGTCTGAAATGAATGCAAGAAGGGGTGTTAACTTACTGCTGTTAACTTTCTGCCTTGCTGCTTGTGCTTTCTCACATTCATCTACTTTTTTTTCTATTAATTCAGCCAAATGACCCAGTGATCTGGATATTAAGGGTGAAATACTTTTCCAACACCAGAATCTAAAATACCAGTATCCCTGTAAGACTGGGAAATTGGTAAGGGCCTCAATGATTTGGTCATAATGAGAAAAACGAAACCAGCAAGAGCATGAGGGAAATGAAGGTGAAACTGTAACAATCTAAGAAAAAATATCTACCGACTCAGAAGAAAACAGAAATTTCCAAAGTACTTCTTCTGCTTATTACAGGAAATGGACAAGAGCCGAAAATCATGCTGACTGATGCTCTTTTTATGACTCACTGTGTCCAGCAATCTTACATTGTAGCTGTCATTCAATAACAGGGAAAAGGCAAAGTATCTGCTTCTCTATGTCCACAGCTTGCAATGCAGTTTAGAATTATGCAGAATACGCTACACCCTCCTTCTGCGGCTAATGTGGATGTAATCTGATTATCACTCTAAATAGCTCATAACACGAGCTTTATAAGCACCTGTGCCCATCTCTTCTGAGTCTTCTTCCAAGGAGAGGGTGTGTTGCCTAGGAATATTCCCCACCCTCCTTCAAACCAGCACTAGCGATCACTGATGTTGCACAGAGCTTAAAACATTCCTCACATAATGATGAGACCTCTTGCCTGTGAACAATAAAGGTGAGAATATGCCTGTAGGGAATACCACCCACCTCTGTGGGTTCAATCACCTTATTTTTCTTCACGAGATCCACAATGTTATTTGGAGATTCAGAGTCAAGGACTCCAGGGTAATTGCGCATGACCTCTCAGATCTGAGATGTGTCTGCATTGAGGAGGAGGAGGCACAGCTCCCAGAATCAAGGCTTTTCCTGGCTCCATCAGGAGTTTCAGGTTCAAAGGTCAATTAAATCAGATGCATCATGTGCCATCAGTGTGTGACATGCCAGCTCTGCCAGGCAGGGACAGGGTGGCTTTGTGTGCCACACTTTGCTGAGGGAAATTACACCAAGATGTAAAGCTACACACAGGAGTATAGCCTGAAATACCATCACTGATGACTTACAGGCATTCTGACTGAAGTGGGCTGAAAGGAAAGTCACTATAGGTAATTTCCATTTTTTCATAGCAAAAAAAGGGACAGGGGATGGGGAGAGAGAAGCTTAAGTAGCCTAGTAAGATGTGAATACTACAAACTAGCACACACAAAGATAGACTAACTTTTGAAATTGTTGTAAAGGGCCTATTGGAGAGGAGGATTAGATAGTGATTGGATAGTGGTTTGGATAGCATCCAAAATGTAGGAAGCAGCAGGTGTTGGGCATCCCATTTTCTGTGTGATGGTGCTGGAGTTAGGGGTGCCTGGTGTAAACTCATAATGAAATTTCTGAATGCTTTGAGAAACTGAACACAGTTCAATAAAACAGCGCTTGAACTAACATGGAATTTTTTGTCTTCCAGCAATCAGATAATTGCATTCTGTTTTACTTTAGGATGTTTATGAAACCAAAATACATTTTTGATAAAATCCACCATGAAAATATGTTCCAGTTGTGGATCACGCATATAGGGTGAGCTATTATTGGGGTGGGGGGTCCCGAACAGATAATACAGGCTATGTAGATAATGCTTGAGATTTAATTGTTATAAAGGCAACACAGTTGTCACATATTATGTAACTTAGGCCTTTATGCCAGAAGCTTTTTCATTGCTGCTGCTGCTGCTGCTATTGGTAGTGATCTGTTCACAGAGGAATTAGAGTTGAAGAATGTTATTAGGCAATGAAATGTTCTTTTGTTTTTGTGATAACACCTTGCAGCTGTATCATTAATAAATGGTTATGCATTTCTCAGCTAGCAGCCATTCTAAAATGTAAAGAGTATGCTACTGGACTATAGGAAGCTTAAAAAAATAAAAAAGGAAAAATTAAATATTTTTTCAGATTTACATTTTTTCTCACAAGGCTATAATTTCAATGGCTTGGCCTGCAAGTTATTATATCATAATTTCCTCTGTTCTTCTCTGTGCTTCATGAACAAATTTTGATGAAATTGGATATGTTCTAGAACATTCTTGCACTCTGAAAATAGTAAGACTTTTAGGATCATCTGAGACACTGTGGGCAAGGTTAGTAATTCCTGTTTGTTGTTTTGTCCACAATTATTTCCATTGGGCATTATAATCTCATTTATTTCTGCTTCTGGGATTTGACCTCAGACTAAGGAATCAGGGAATTAGTACTTACATTTCCCCTATTGCTCTACAGGCTGCAGTGATGAATCAAGTATAAGTGACTCCTTCATAACTCTTGCTGATGAAAACTATATTGTATGAGCAACAGGAATCTGTTGCTTGGTTTTCAAAGGCCCTTTTGGTTTGGATGACCAAATTTAAACACCTTCACTGCAGGAATCTCCCTGTGATTCTGAATAATTCCACCAAAAAATTAGTAGAATTAGTTTACCAAAAAATTGGTAAAATTCCAATGACTGAATTTTCCGACTGTCCCACTAATTCACTGTGCTCCTAAAATAGTTCGGTGTTCAAAATAACTTTTCTTAACTATTTTATTTTATTTTATTTGTTTTGTTTCATTGTTACTCTAATTGCTGAATATATATTTCAGCCACTCATTCAATATCCAGTTTCTCAAATTAATAGCATTTCCACTCCTGCACCAGCATTTAAATTTAACTTTCCACAAAAATCACCTTTCAATAAATAAACTGACAATGAAATTGACAATGCAATAGGAGGTGAATTTTATAAGACAGGAGCATGTACTAAAAGACACTTTTAGGAGGTGAATTTTATAAGACAGGAGCATGTACTAAAATACTTGAGACATGTAAAAGTTGACATGTCACACTGTCACACAGATCAATACATTCAATAAGCTTGCAAGGTACACTGTCATCTGTTTTTGTTCTCATGTCTATAAAAAGAGACAGGGAGAGATCAAATAGCAATTTTTTTTTTTTAATAGGAGAAGTGTGCTTTTGCTAAAAAATATGATCTTTAAAAGCTGTGTTAGGATACTTGAAAATTATACAAAGGAATACACTGAAAAATAAACACTAATGTACTTTCAACTATTAGAAGTCAAATATTAGAAGCAGAAGGATGCTGAGAAAATAAATTAATTCATGTTTCTGGAGTACTCAGTGTACTGAACAATGTCACAGAAATGCCAATATGGAAATTAGTAAGCTTGAATATTCTGAAGCTTGAATAGAGCTGGTACAGTTACACTAAATAAATCTCTTGGGCCAGCAAACTGAGCAATGTGTATAGAACACAGCACAGCATCCATGTGGATTCAATGAGTCCTTTCATCTTGTGAAGTGAATAAGGCAAAGTTCCCACGGATAAAAATTATACACAAGCATGCAATTATTTGCAAAGGCAATCCAAATCTTCTGGAATTTTTTAACTCTAAAAGACTTTTGGGTTTACAATGTCAATATTGCATAGTTATTTATGTATGTAAATGAATACTTCTCTAGGTTTATTTTTAAAATCCATATAGTTATGATGTGGAATTATATACCACATCTAGATCTGCAACACAGATCTCTGATTGGTATTAAGAATAACTAACAACAGAACTAAGTTGAGATCCACTAGAGAGGATGCCAGATACAAATGGGGATTAGGTTTTGCAGCCTGAGTTATCCTGCAAAAACTGTGGTTTCTAGTTTAGCAGACTGTTGTGGGTACTGCCTCTTTTGTCCCGTCTTTTGCAACCTGTTGCTCTGGTAAACCCTTTCTCCTACTCCTTGTTTCTACATTTGAGTCTTCCTATCATCCTATTCTATTCCTCAGATTAATTCCTGTCTCCTTCCTAGACATTCCCAGCCTTTCTTCTCAGCTATTTGTATCATTAACAGTGTTCTTCTAGGCCAGATCTAAGTATATCTTCTACTTTTGCTTTCCCTCTTCTGTGAGTGGCCTGTATCAGTTTTCTTGAGAAAAAGTCCTCTTCTCCCTACATAAGCACTTCTCCGGTTCACAGTAAAATTTTCAAACATCAAAGCCTCACAGCAGAAGCTGCCTGATTACTCTCCTTCTCAGTTGTTCAAGATACTTATCCATCCTATGAGAGTCCCATGTGTAAAACCCCCTCCTACCAAACTGGCCCATTCTGCTCTTCCAGAACTCCAATTTCTTCTTTGCACAGGCCCTCTTGTTTCTCACAGTCTGCTCCTTCTGCAATGCCCCTTTGTGTTTCAGGGCACTTCCCTGCAGGTGCTGTGTGTCAACAGTGGGAAGAAGTATCACCTGGGACATCCACAGCACCTTTTATCACAAAATGGTCCCCAGGGTCTGATATTTCAAAGAACAGTTTACCTTAAGCAGCCTTGCAATGCTAAGGCGAAATAAGATGCTAAGATGAAATAAGTATATGGGAATTTCCATCGTCATTTTATAAGGGTTTCCACTGAACATATGTTTACAGATTGTTTTTCAACAACCTGACTAAATGCAGTCAAAAGAGAAGATAGTTAAAGACTTACTCTATAAATTGGTTGCTATTTTATTTTACATGCAATAAACAATTCATTTCTCCTTTACATTTTCCTTTGAAAAAATACAACCACACATTTTTTTAAACAGTGTAATTTCATTAGGAACTGTTATATCATTGTGCATTGCTATTTAGTTATATTAAAAAATTGTTTCTACTATGAATGACATCTGAGGTTTTAAGCAAATCTGATATATTCACTTTTCTTATACCAGATGTACCCACATAAACTATTAAGACTGGATTGCAACTAATATTGGAACTTATCTGTAGGAAGGCAAAAGAGTTAAAAGATAATTTATAGATTATATTCAAAAGGCACACCAAAAAGACCAGGTTATACAAAGATATTGATGGATCAAGAGCTCAAAAATTAATATGTGAGTGTTTACTGCACATAGGCCGATGCCAGAATGAAAGGATTATCCAAACAGAAGAGTTTTTGGATGAATGCTATGAATATGAGTACAGATTGGCATGCATCACTGTATTGAAGATACTTATTAATTATTTACCAAAGTTCATCACAAAGTTAATTAGCTAAGGCTACAGTTATTATTAAGCCATTAGCTAAGATAACCAACAAGTCACCATTTAATAAGTGTATTAGGAAATATAGAATTATTAACGGGAAGCATCCGAAAGTACCTGTTAATAAATGTCACAGAGAAGATAAATTATCATTATTATCTGCATTTATTTTTAGACAAAATATGTCAAGATACATAAAAATTTGATGTGAGCTCTGAACAGCTGGCAGATTGTCAGCATACTCTTAATGCACCTTTGGAATAACAAGGAATAGAACAAAGACTGATGCAGGAATGTGGGTCTGATTTCCAGAAGGCCCTCAGTGTAACCTGCATTTTGCCATTTACAACAATTTTGCAGTAAAAGAGACAAAATCCAGGACAGAGGTTTCCAAAGGCGTGTTTCTTAATCAGATTTATGTGGGACTTTGGCATTTACTTCCCCCCTTTCAAAATATTTCTTTTCTCCCTTCTCAGTCAAGTACTATAATTAGTCGTAAAGGGATTACTGTTCTTGTTATTTGGTCATTTAAAATTACAATTATTAAGCATATTTTCTGTTCGTTATCCTAAATTCATTCTAAGCTGTGTTGTACCTCTTAGATCCAGTCTTAAAGAAGACTAGATAGATCCCCATTACTTCATGGCAGAAAAATAGTAGTTGACCTTAGAGTGGGTGGTCCTGCACCCTCCTACATTGCAAGTTAAGTAAGAGAGTAAAGTAACTATTCCCAGTTCTAGCAGGAACTTATTTTCTTCTAAGACGAGGAAGGATGGAAAAATCTCTCATTTGTCCAAACAGAAGACCCAAAATTCTGCCCTACCATTAGTACTAGGAGGGGAAGATAATTTGTCCATTTTTTGCTGCGTGCAGGCCAGGTAGAAACTTGTTATTTTTTGCTGCTATAAACCACAATATATCTGTCTTAAAAGTAGTAGGATCTCTGCTCTTATAGGTGGTATTTACAATCATGATACTTGCTGTTCCTGCAGAGAATCTTAGCATTGGCTCTACAGTACCTGTACTGTAGCTTGCTTGAAGAATTCAGCCATCCTAAACCACAGTCTTTCAGAATAGGTACTGATCTCAAAAATAGCCAGTGGACTATTAATTATTTAGTGGTGGACTAGAACTCTTCATTCCTTCCAGACTTCAATAACTGGATGGTAAGGAGAGACCTTGCTCTCTAGACTGGAGATGGCCTGAACTCTTTTGCAAATGGAAGTATTTAAATGGACAAGGTCATATTGACATTTGCAGCACAGATCAGGTGAAAGATCTGCAAGAACTGAACTTGAGTTTGCTTCTCCAAAATGGATTGAAGCAATTTAACATTTTATCTTTCAAGATGGCATCAAACCTGTGTTTTGCTATTCTTATTTTGATAGTGAGAATGGCTCTGATATGATTTCTGACTCTGTAAGTGACTGGGAAACCTAAGGGCAAAACACTACCTGTGTCAGACACAGGTAATAACAAAACTGCCATTGACATTAATGGAGTGAGGATTTTGTTCACTTTCTTTTTAAACTAAAACAGCAAACTTTTAAATTTGAGGTGTTAATAATACAATTTTTGCACTCCAGCATTTTCACAAACTTTTGGTTAAACAGAAAAATGAGATCCTATCTCTAAAACTATCCAGTAGTGTCATCTCTTACAAAAAAAAAAAAGACTCAGCAAACCAGAATACTTTTTTTCTGCACACAAGGTAACTTCACACATACTTTGCAGCTAGACAGTAATGAAATCATGGTCTATTTTAATTGCTGAAAGATATTGTACCACGTTGTACAATATAATTTCCATAACTTCCAGTCAGAACTATTAAACACACCTTCCTTGTTCACTTTTTCTCTGAATAATTTCAAAATTATTATTTCATTATCTCTCAAATTTATCTTAATCTGTGTCCTCCTTTTCTTTTATCAGTTGTTTGCATTAGATCTAAAGTTAATACCACTACTTACGCAAAAGCATGTCCAAAAATAGAGGAAAACACAGTTACTGAAATACTAGTTTGAGCTGAACAAATATACTGAAATATAATCTGTGCTGTCTGATTAAAATCCATCCATGAAAACGTTGATTACTACTTTGTTACATCAATTTCATTATTCAAGTGTCATTCTTTGTTCCCGAGTAGTAAACAGCTAACAAGCTGTTGCTTTACTTGATGTATTTTACTTACCTACATTAACAGTGCAAAATAAGTGCTGAGACAAAATCAACACCCCCCTGAACCAAAAACCCTCTGAGGCAACTAATCAACAAAACCAGAAACCACTCCAAACCTGTCCAAAAACTCTTCCAGGCACTCAAAGAAACTCTTCCGAATCATATGACCTCCCTCTGAAATTAGATTCCTACAATTCCTAGTACGTTAATAAAACATTAAATCTTTTTTTTTCCTCCATTGAAGTTCTGTAACCAAAAGCAATTTATCAGCTTCCCCGAAGTAATATGTTATTTTCCCATCAGAGCTATTCTATCACAGTGCCCCAGATTCAGAGGACTAGATTTAACAGAAGAATGTCTGACTAATATTCAAATATCATAAAAAAAATATAAGACAGATAATTATCACGGAATATCCTGAGTTGGAAGGGAACCACAGGGATCATCGACTCCAACCTCCAGCCCTGCTGGGACACCCCAAGAGTCACACCCTGTGCTCAGGAGCATTGTCCAAAATCTTCTTGAGCTCTTCCAGGATGGTGCTGTGACCACTTCCCTGGGGAGCCTGTTCAGTGCCCAGCCACCCTCTGGGTGACAATCTTTCTCCTGATATCTGCCCTAAACCTCCCCTGACGCAGCTTCATGCTGTTTCTCAAGAGTAGATATAATGGTGAAAAGGATATTAAAGGATATTTTTAAAAAATTAACACCCGTGGTTTTGGTATCTTTCACCAAGATAGTTCCACTTACAGTTTTTTCCTCATTTCTCTCTTCATCTGCAGACTTTTAAGGGAAAGGACATAGTATTCTAATGCAAGTCATATTTTAAAATATTCAAAATATTTATTCCAATCAGTAGGCATTTTAAGGAGCTCGTGTTATAACGCTGCCGTAGTTTGCCAACATTTTTGGGAACCCTTGCATCTGGTGCAGAATATGAGGAAGTTGACGGGGAGCTTAAGAGTCCCGTAACAAATCTGGAGGGTGGTTAGCCAACCACATAAATCAGTGATTCAGTCTCCGCAGCCTTAATGTGGCATTTTAACATTGCTTTTACAGTCACGTAAGTAATGTGCATAATTAAACAGCGTGCTCCGGCTTTTTAACTGTTCCACGCGCCTTCCACGGCCTGGAGACGCTCGGGCAGGAGCGCACCGGTCACTGACACTCCTCAGGCGACGCGCAAGCGGAGCGCCACGGGCACTTTGCACCCCGGCGGCGCGGCGCCTGCGCACGGAGCCATGCCGGTTCCCGGCAGAACAAGGCAGGGCAGGGCAGGGCAAGGGCCGAGGGTAGGAAGGAAGGAAGGAAGGAGGGAGTGAGGAAGGGAGGGACGGAGTGACTGCGGCGGGAAGGGGGAGGCAGCGCGGAACACATCAGGTGACCGCGTCCCATGACGGCTCCGGGCCGCACGGCGGCTGCGCCGAGGGGGCGGTCTCGCTGCCCTAGCTAAGATGGCGGCCTCCAGCGCCAGGCTCTGAGGCAGCAGGAGCGGTGTAGCGGCTGCCGCCCGCCCCGCCGGCCGGAGGGTGAGGGGTGAGAGCTCCGCTCAGTGCCCCTTCCCCCTTATCGCCGGGAAAGCGCATTGCTGGTGGGGG
This sequence comes from Serinus canaria, assembly GCF_022539315.1. Taxonomy (NCBI): domain Eukaryota; kingdom Metazoa; phylum Chordata; class Aves; order Passeriformes; family Fringillidae; genus Serinus; species Serinus canaria. The sequence goes on from NC_066315.1 coordinate 43,610,060, forward strand.
CAGGTCCGGGCAGCGTGGGCTCCCCGGCCAGGTAAATCCCAGCGGCGGGGGAGGTGAGGGGGCGGCGGCAGCAGCCCCCGCCTCCTTCCACGGTCCCAGGCGCTGCTCGGGGCCGGGTGGGCGGGCAGGGGGCGCGCCCGGCCCGCGGGGCTGTGCGGGGAGCGGGGTCGGGGCTGGGGCAGCGCTCGCTCTGCCGCCCGGGGGCTGATGCTGCCGCCAGCACAGCCCCGCTCCCGCCCCAGCCGTGAGGGGCCTGGGGCTGTGAGCCGGCGTCCTTCGTCCCCAGTGTGGTACCTGTCAGCAGCCGCTCGCAGCCCTTCGCTTCCTGTATCCGGGCTGAGGAGAGGGCTGGGGTTGTTCTCCAGCCTCTGCCCGCCCGGCGCTTCGCTCGGCATGTCCCGCACCTGATGCGGCTTCTGTCGCCTCCGGGCTACAGAATTTGTCTTTTTTCTTAAGAGGATATTGACGTGTCCATTAAAAAAAGACACGTTATTTTCCTTCTGCTTCATATCAAAATATACCCGTCCGTAGAAGCTTTGGGAAATAATTTATGAAGGGTGGGAGAGATGTGGCGGAGATATGCTCTCACAGCGATGAGATTTTATTTCTTTTTTGAGTGCTCGCAGTATGCCTGAAGAGCCTGAGGAGAACTAGATGCACTTTTCAGAAAATCTACCCTTAATGCTCTTATTTTTTCCACGAAGATTTGATTTCCTTCCATGCATGCTTTTAGCTTGCTTTCTGTTTTCTGAAAGTCAAAACAAGCAGTCATATTGGATGGTTTTCTGTCTGTGGTGAGCTGCCAGCAGCCTTTGGCATAGATTTTCCTGTGGAGTGGTGTGAAGCTTGTGCCTTCATCGCTGTACCTCTACTGAGGGCTGAGTTCTGGGCCATTAAAATATTGTCTTAGCACTTCAGTTTGGGAGGGAGAGGTCTTTCTTCTATTTTTGGCTTGGTGTTCTCAAGCTGAGGGAGTGTTTGAGCATTCTGCTTGGGGGAAAACATAGGCTTGGAAGTTTGTTCAGAGACTTCCTGTGAATGCACTTAATATCAGCAGTGTGGCTGCTTTTGAAGTTAATGTAATCTGAAATTTGCTGTCCCTTTTTCTCCTGTGCTCTTTCACGAATAAGATGTGTGATGGTGGAGTAGATGAAATTCAGTAGTTAACTGCTTTTTTCATGTTACTTAGCGCTGGTTAGATAATACTGCATTTCAGAAAATATTCCTGGTTTTAGAATTTAAGTTCTCTGAAACTGAAGACTTTTTTTTGTTGATTATTAGATTTGTCTGCATAGGCTACTACTTGCATGTGGTGAGATCTGTTGAAAAGGAGGAGGTTCTTGAAGGAACTACTTAGTGACTTGAGTTTCGTTTTAGGATTGAGTTAGGAAGATGGTTTACGAACAGTCTGATGAATAAAATCAAAATGACAGGACCAGTACTACAGATGTGAAAATTATGCTTGGCTCTAGCCTGCTTCAATTCATAGACGTGTAGCTTGGTCTAATTCTTGCCTACTAAAGGCAGCCAAGTGCCAGAACACTTAACTAGAAGTTACTGGCGCCTTTCTATTATTACTGACAGTTTTTTCCACTTGCAGCAAATATCTGAGTATTTGGAGACAAGGTTGCATTTCTGTCCCTGTGTGGTATAGACTTTCCAGGAACTTTAACCTTGTATTTTAGCCTTGTTGGAACACATTTTTTGAAAGATTTATTTTGTATGTATTGCTTGCTCCTCTGGGTGTCATGTGGCATTTTTCATAGTTTCCAAATACGTATCTGTCCTGAGGGACTGAATCACTTTGTATTTCCAGATTTTAAGTGATATGCTGAGGCTTGGTCTTTAAAGCCAGATCTGTTTTTATACTGTGGAGGTGACTTTGCTTTTGACTTGTTTGAAGCTCAGTAAGTGAAACTTACTGACTTAATAATTCTTCTGCTGTCATTCAACCATATCTTGAAGTGTTAACCTTCAACTGCTTAGCTTCCTGATTTGCTTCCAAAAAACTATTCTTGTGTCAAAAAAATTAACAACTCCCTTGCCTCACTAATAAAACAGAACATTATTCTGAAGAAATATGACAGGATTGCTAAACTGTGACTGAAAGGAACACTATTTTTTTTCTTCCTTCCCTTAGTGAGTATATACTTTTGTTCTGATACTCACCTGTCTAGCTGGTGAATCAGATTGGTTCACTGGTAAAGCAGAATGCTAATATAAATTTAAAGGACAACCAGAATCTTCCACACTTTTTCTTATCCTTAACACTGGTCCTCAGTGAGGGAATGGGTCACCTGGAGGGTGGACTCTGATGTTGTCACTGTCATTTATGGCAGTAGTAAAGCTGGAATTCTCAGCCTGTTTCGGTCCTGGGCCACTGAAGGTGGGATTGCTGCTATCACTGAGGCAGGTTGCCTCCTTTAAGGATCTGGTGGATCTTTTCTCTTTCCCCCTTACAAAAAGGACTGGGAGTTCCTACACTACAGATGAAATCTGTTTCCACAGCTAATTAGGCTGTAGTACTTTAGGAGAAGAATACTGTTCAAGGAAGAGGAAAAATTAATGCTTGTTAGAAAGAATCTGTCTGAAGGCAAACCTCTGCCACTTAGTGACCACAGCAATGAAAGAGGAGGCTGAAATGTAGACAGGTAAAACATTTTGTTGCAGGAAAACTCACTTATTTAAATAATGCCTTTAAAGCTACAGAGGTGTAGGTGACTGGAAATCAGGCTCCAGACGTTTAAGCTAGCAGGTAGGTATGTAGAACCACAGAATAACAGAACCTTAAGGGTTTTTTTAGCACTTTGCTCTCATTGCTTTCCAGCTGGATCCTGGTTTTATGCTTATAGTATGTCTTCTCTCTCAGAAGAGTCACACTTGAGCTTGCTATGATTATTTGTCCTTGTGTAGTACAGACTTTCCAGGAACTCTTACTAGTATTCAGCCATGCTGGAATAAAATTTTAAAACAAAATCACAGTTTCTTATCTGCATTTCTCTTCCTCTTTTGCCCAAGAAACTTCAGTTTATCAGCATTTATTTTACTCCTCCTTGCAGTGGAATAGAATAATAATCCTGTGTGAGGCTCTGAATCCTACCTTGTTAAACCTTTGTTAAAGAAAGATATTGAGGCTTTGTAATAATAGATAATATAATCAGGAAAACTCAGTCTGAATTCTGCACTAAACTTTGAACCCATGTCCAAACTTCTGACTTTATTTAATAAATTGAAGGAAACTTATGTGTAATTACAGCTGTGCTTATTGCTTTGATGTCTGCAAGGTCACAGCTTTTCTTCTAACTCCACAAGTGCTGTTTTGAGACTGACTTTTCTCAGTTTCCTGAAATAGATTGTTTTCCCAGACGGTAGTTTTGTCTAAAGAATGTGAAATCCTGGAAACGTGGAAAGTGCACACAGGTTGAATATATATTGTGTAAAAGATCCCTTTCAATTCAAACTATTCTATGATTCTGTGTAGCTTAAACTCTGAGGCAGGGGGAGTCCTGGAAGCAGTTCAGGCCGTTTAGTTTAAAGGGTTGCTATTTCTGGTACATGAGGCACTCAAAAATGTGGTTTCAGCTCTTCCCCTAAAGCTGTTTCACTGCTATTTACAGTACTACAGGAACCAAATAGGAAAGTCTTGTTGAATTTCAGTCCTGTGAAAAAGCTGATTAAAATATCCAGGTTAGATTTTGGAGAGTGCTTTTGTTAGGCTCCGAAAAGAAGTTGTGAGTTGTAGACACTACTTTGCCTGCTGAATCCTTGGATTATTTGACTACAGGCTGTATTCAGCATGCCCTCAACTAAGAAAATCATGTTTACAAATTGCTACTCTCAAAGTAGTTTTGCCTCTGCTCCAGTGGAAATAGATCAACTGGGTGTTTCTCTAGTATCAAACCTTTAAAAGCCATCAGTATGGGATATGCAATAGCTGTGCTGTGAAGTATTCAGAACAACCTTTGAAGACTTCTCTACTCCTAGGTACCCCAGAACATTAAGATGATTGCTCAAGTTAGTGCCTTATTGTCCTGGATGCTCTTATGAGCAAGATAACAAATTTCACTCAATTTTTGTTTCAAGTCAGGCAACTTTTTAAAGGTCTATTGAATGCAGGAAGAAGAGGTAAAGGTAACAAGAATGTTGTCTTATTTTAGGAAAGTAATGTATAACTAAGCAGGCCACTATAGCTTACACTGACAATATGACTAAATTTGATTAATGGTAAAGCCTGATGTGTTCTGCGAAGTCAATGGTTATGCTGTCTTAGGTGCTAAAATTACAGTGTATGACCCTGTGGGTAGTACAAGAGAGATGCCACACTGGTTTCGCTGGAATGAGTGAAGGAAGAGGAATTTCTTGGTGTCTTCTAAAATACCGTTGTCTTTGGTATGAACTTTTTTTTAATCTTGTTCTTACTGTGGAATCAAAGACAACTGGTAAATAATTGCTGGGCTTTACCACAGCAGCTCAGAACACTAGGCTATTGTTAGCCTTTTCTGTCTGTTAAACTGCTGGAAAATGTGTACAAGAATTAATTGTTGCTAGACTTGGGCATATATTGCCCCTGTGGTAGTCTCCTCAGTCGGAGGGATGCTTGCAATCACTGTCCAGAAGCGCAGTGAATAAAGCATGAAAGCTAAATTATTTTAGTGGCTTTCATCTAAACAAAAAAGCAGTCTGGTGAATTTGTTATTGCACTTCACGCACAATACTTCATGCATCAGTATCCTGATTCTAGTTAGATGCTGGTGTTAAAATTTCTGGAAGCTGCTGGTAGCTCATAAATGAATGTTTCTTAGTTCTGTATTATTAGGAGTAGATATTTGCAACCTTGAGAACATCTTGCTTTAAATGCTCTAGAGCAAGTGGTGTTCAGGTCTGGGAGACCTAATAGAGCTGGTCAGAGGAGTCTGGTATTGGTGAAACTGGAATTACAGATAAATAGATCTTTTAATCCTGTACTTAGTAAAGCTAGTCTTGTTATAAGTCTCTTACTTTATTTTTACTAATACTTTAGTCAATGTCATGAAAATGGCTTTTAAAAAGTGGCATGAAAATTGAGTGTGTGACATGTTGTTCTGCAAGATAACTTCAAAACAAAATTACCAGATTTAAAGTGTGCTACTGTACAGTAAGATCTGTGTAGTTTGGCTAGAGCATACTGTTTTGATTCTTATCCATGGTAATAATAATAACAGTTCTTAATCCTAGCAAAATTGAGAACTTCAGGAGTAATTATAGAATGCTTTGGGTTGGAAAGGACCTTAAAGATGATCTAGTTCCAACCTTGTTGCCATAGGCAGGAACACTTTTCACTTGACCAAGTTGCTCAGAGTGCCATCCATCATGGCCTGGAGCACTTCCAGGGCTGCTGTAATGGGGTGTCTAGAACTTCTCTGGACCTTTTCTGGTGCCTCACCATCCTCACAACAAAGAATTTAATCCTGACATCTAACCTAACCCTCCCCTCTTTCAGTTTAAAGCTGTCGCTCCATACTGTCACTACACGCCCAAAGTCCCTCTCTGGCTTTCTTGTAGGTCCCATGAGGTACTGAAAGGCTGCTCTAAGTTCTCCCTGGAGCTGCTTTTTCTCCAGGCTACACAACCCCCCATCTCAGCCTGTCTCCATAGACGAGGTGATCCAGCTCTCTCCCTTGCCATCTTTGTGGCTCTCCTCTAGGTTCCCCCCAAAAGGTGTGGACCAGGCCCTCCTTATGTTGGGAGCCCCAGAGCTGGACACAGTACTGCAGGTGGGGTCTCACAAGAGTGGAGCAGAGCAGAAGAATCATCTCCCTTAGCCTGCCGACCAGTTTTCATTTGATGCATCTCAGAATGTGCTTCTGGGGTGTGAGCACACATTGCTGGGTTGTGTCAAATTTTTCATCGACCAACACCCCCAGATCCTCCTCAGGACTGCTTTCAAGCCTTTTTCCACCGTGCTTGTATTTGTGCTTGGGATGGCCCAGCCCAGCTGCAGAGTCTTGCATGTGGCCTTGTTGAACTTTGTGAGGTTGGCACAGACCCACCTCTCCCACCTGTCAGAATCCTTTTAGATGTCATCCCTTCCCTCCTGCCTGTCAATTGCACCACACTGCTTGGTGTCATCAACAGACTTGCAGAGAGTCCACTGTCCATATCTCTGACAAAGGTGTTAACACAGTGCCAGTCTCAGTCTTGACCCCTGACGAATGCCACTTGTCACTATCTCTAACATTGAGCCATTGACTGCAACTGCTTGAGTGCAACCCTCTGGACGATTCCCTGTCCACTGAGTTGTTCATCTGTCAAATCTGTGTAATTTCAGTTTAGGGGCAAGGGTGTCAGGCAAGACAGTGTCAAATGCACAGGTCCAGATAGATGATGTCAGCCGTCAGTAGCAATAATGCTGTTGAATATCCTGTCCCTCATAAAACTTTGTTTCAAAAAACTGGGTGTAGAGAATTTAACTCACCGCGAGTCATTGGAATATTAACTCTGAAAATTTGACTTGAAGGCTGAGTCATTGAAAGATGTAAATACTGCTCTTCTCTCTTCCCAGAGGCAGTACTTCAAGTTTCCTTCAGTAGGTAGTCATGATTGTGCTGGCTCTTCACCTGAGGGAAGGAATTCTAGAGTTCATTTTGAGCAGATTATCCATTCTTCATGCTTATGACTCCATAACTGCTACAGCATTTGCTCAGAAAGAAAATGACCTGAAGTCTTAGAGAGTAGAAATTAGCAATGAGCTAATGTTGCAGGTCATCCATCTCAAAATAAGAAATCTTCCTTTGCCCAGTCAAGCAGAGTTAGCCAAATGTAAAAAGATAATGGGTTGTTATTTAACTTTCAGTGGGGCACTGACTGGGATTGGGTTGCTTGAGAGTTGCTTCAGGCAAGCTGTGTTCTTGCAGACCAGCATTAGTGTGTGGTATTTTGGGGATGCCACTGTGTTATTGGTGTAAACCTGAGAGTAGTTCCAGTGTTCAATCAGTTACAGGGAAGCCTGATTTAACACATTTGAAAATAAAGCTAATGCTGTAGCAGTAAATGGAGAGTGGCAACTTCACTTTTGTACTTAATCAGGGAATGTCTGCTTAAGTTCCTTGTATATGCAATAACAGCATCGTGAAGTAAAAGGGAGATTAATTTCCTGACTACTCAACATGCATTTATTTCAGACATTGAAAATAGTAGTGTTTAGAAGCATTCCTTAGAACGTAGCAACTCCTAAAGCAGTGATCTACTCAAGCAATTATGGGAAAGTTTCACTTAATTCCTCTGTGTGTGTGTTTAGGGAATAGATATTCCCTCTGTGTGAAATAAGCATGTCATGTTGTTAGTGGTGAGATTGCTTAAACTTTTACAGCATAGGAATGGTACTTAGTCAGCTCTTCAATCATAATGCTAAGCTCGTAAGTAAGTTTCTCAATCTCAAGTTCTGATTCAGACTGGAAAACAAACTGTTCTATGTATCCAGGTATCTCCTTACTGTTTATTTCAGAATTGCAGTAGGACTTTGGTTTAGCTGGAGTTGCAAGTAGAGGCTACTCAAATAATTTTATATAATACTATTTTTGAGAGTAAAGCATTTTAGAGATCACATGAAATATACTTGAACTTGAGCGTGCAAAGGTGCAGTGAAAGTAGAGTGACTGTAATATGGCAAATGTGGCATAACTTACTGGAAGCTGGTACTGTTAAGAAATAGCTAGTGTAACAAATGCAGTGGAGAAACTAATAATTCTTGTGCAAGTTGGTCCATGTATTGTTTGATAAACATAAGTTTAAAAACACAGTCTTTTTGTCTTGAAGCATATTGATGATTCGTGAACTTTGGTTTTAAATGAGAATCCTGAGTGCTAACAGGATGTCTCCTTTGTTTTCAGGTCTTGGCACAGAATGAATATAATTAGAGAAAACAGAGATCTTGCTTGTTTCTACACAACAAAACATTCATGGAGAGGAAAGTAAGTACTTTGAAGTTTGTTAATTTTGCGTTTTTGTTTTTCAAGTTTTGTGTGGCATTTTTCCTCTGTTATTGGATTTAACTGCATAGTTTTAACTTCATCCAAATGATGAATGAAAATTGAACTAAAGGCTCCTGCTGCTTGTTGCTGAATGAAATGTATCTTCACAAGAATCAGTTTGAATTTGAAACATTGTGGTTTAGCTTTCCTCTGCTTATGTTCCCACCCTGCAGCGTAGTTCTGAAATGGACCACCCAGCCTTGTTAGGTTCTAAGCCTCTTGATCTTACTTTATAAAACACTAAATTTAAGGTGGAAATGTTTCTTCTTAGAACAGGTTTATGGAAGAGTAGTGTTTTATGTACTTTAATTGATGAGGATTACCAGTTCATATATACACTTAAGAAGTTGTGTAACAGGTTATCTGTTAAACTACTAACTGAGATAATTTGAAGAATTCTGCTAATAAAAATTAACCTGATCTTAATAGGGGTCTTGAATCTAAAAATGAATTTTTGGTGGAATGAATTAATTTCTGTCTGGAAAAGCTTGGGAATGTCTAATAAAATTATCCACTAAGTTATCATAACTGGTATCTGTTATGCTGTGTCTGAAGTTAGCTGTTACAGGCTCTGTGTGTCCATAAAGTATTTTCCAGTGGTGCACATGATGATGCTCCAGTTTTTCTGTAGATCTGTAAAATGAATGAAGATTTTTTGTTGAATATGTGGTGTTTTGTTTTGTGTGGTGGTATGAAATTTATCTGCCAGGTTCCTTGTGATTAAAAAGATTTCTCCAGTGCTTTGAAATAACTAGTGAACAGGCCATAGCCTTTTTATGGGGAACAGGACATTTGCTTCAACTCTTCTCAAAACAGCCTGGGATTAGACAGTACTGCAGAGTAGTTTGAGATATAATTAATAGTAAACTCTTCAAGTCCTGGAGGTATGAATACCTTTCTTAAATATTTATAGGTGAAGTTATGAACAAGAGTAGGCCACATGTAAGCGCTGACTTCTGAATCTCCTCTGTTCGCGAAACGAGACTTGGTTCTACTGAATTTACCTAAGGAGAGGAAACAAGGGAAATGGCAGCTCAGCAAAACTGCTGTTCTGCCTTGTGTTCCTTGTCCCAGCACATATTAAGAATGCTGGATAATAAATGCTTCCCAGATCTTGAAATGTAGGCTTGAGCATAAGGGGAGAAAAGGAAAGGGGCTATGATGTTTGGAAGCTGATCTTCAGTTACGTGTAATGGTTACAAACCTTACTCTGCCACAAAGCACTTTGCGGCTCATAGTAGGCTCAGTAAGTAAACAAAACCTTGAGCAAGTAATAAAGAGCCTTATTACTTGTGATATGCTGTTCTAAAGAACTTAAACGAACCTTATTTATAAGTCATATAAAAGACAGAAAACCTGTATAAATTGTGCAACAAGAGGAGAGTGTGTTTCTTATTATGCACTAAGGACTGGAGCATTCTTTGACAGGCTGAATATAGTGGAATTATTAGCAGCTAGAGTAGCTTCAAACATTCTGCTTCATTACTTCCTTCACCTGCATCTTAAATAAGGAAATTTCAACTATGTAGAAAAACAAATAGGTTTTGCAAATATGTTAAAAATCCTTAAGGTGGACAATCAGTTCAATACAGATGTTCCTAAGCTTTGAAGAAAATAAGCACTTGTTTTAATTCCTGAGTAAACTCTGGGCCAGTAAAGGCTTCAACTTGCACTGTTTTTTTTAATAATAATGGAAATTGGAAGTGTATTAAGTTTGTGAGATTGCCTGACTTGTCCGATAGATGCTCTTGACCTTCCTGTTATAAGGGATATGTGAGAGATGCTCTGAATATATTTGAAGCCCATGCAAAGTTTGACTTTATACAGAAATGATCGCTTGTGCTGCAGACCTGTCAAGTGAGAGAGGAGAAAGGACTGCCGCACAAGAATGCAGAGAAGGATGGAAGAAGTGATCTGCTCGTTCTTGATGCAGTCTAACATGGCACAGATTCAGATTAATTAAGCATCTGGTTGCTAATATCTTTTCCAAGCAAACCCACAGTTTACCCAGAACTGAAACTGAAATTCCTACACTGAATCAGTTTTAATGTGGACAACTAGCCAAAGTATTTTTATTTGGTTCAAGTTCAAGAATGGCATCCATGTTCAGATGCTATTGCTGTAGTCAGAGAATACTTACTAGTACTGGCTCTGGTTCAGGTTTGGCTTTACTTTTTGGGTGAATGGCTTCCAGATGGAAGCACCCTAGAACATGGCTTGTACAAGTAATAAGCTATTATTAATAAGCTACTGTTTCAAACTCTGCTTAGTTATGTTTCAAAACTTTCAGATTCAGAAATATGTAAAGAGTCTTTGTTCAGGGTACATTTTGGAGATTATCTAGGAAATGTAGCCATGATAAGACTTTGATGCATCTGAATTCTGTAGCTTTAGCTGACTGCTGCTTGTGTCTGATACACTTGAAACACAACTACCTTGCTATTTTTTAAGCCCTGTGACAGTTACCATATCAGTGATATCAATGTACAATGACTGTAGCTTTGGTGATATAAATCTTTCTAGAGTTTGATAGCTTTGGTTTCCCTCAAGATGAAGAAAATTAGGCTTGGCCATAGTAGTACTTTGACTTGGTACAGTATTGTGAGCAGTTATGTAAGTTGGATTTTGTGTTAAAACTGTTGGCTGAGACAGCTTCAGATGGTTGCTTTAGACTATTGCAGGAATGGTTGGGGGATTTTTTTTCCCTACCTGTGTAGCCTTCTTAAAATTTATTCTGGTCTGGTAGTACCTTTCAGTGCAAGTCCATGAGTCTTTGATCCTGCCTTAGCCACTAACTTAGGAAAAGGTATGCATAAGTAAATCTATTTAGTAGTATTTAACTTGTATGTCCCCTATAGATATATAGAACAGAAGAGCTTAACATATTCTAAGGGTAAACTGCAAGTAACAACAAAGAAAATTCCATATCCATTTCCTAACCAAAACCTGTGTATATCATCTTAACAACATTTTTGCAGTACAGCATGGGTTTTCCTGTGACTTCTGGAGAAACTTTATTTTATTTACAACATTATTTTGTATTCTAGATATAAACGAGTCTTTTCAGTTGGAACCCATGCCATCACCACATACAACCCCAACACACTGGAAGTTACAAATCAGGTAACTGTCATTTTTCAAGTCCGTTTTTGACTTATGTTCATTATCCAGAGTGAATTCAGGCTTAAGAAACCATGTAGTCTGACAAGATCTCAGAAAAGCCAGAAGGTGTGGCAGCTGTGTACAAAAGTACACATAACAGAAGGTCTGTGTTGCCTTCGCCAACTCTACAAATACCTGTTAGGGTTTTGTGCTTCGAGGCAATTTCTCTTTATTGGCCAACAAGTAGCAGTTTGCCTTTGGCCCTGCTGTTCTGAATGAACCAGGGTAAGTTTGATCACTGCTGAGCTGTGTCCCTGAAGGGAGTCAGGACACTTAGTTACTTTGCACAGTATCAAATAGGAAGCTCAAGTTTATGCTGTCACGTAGCATGCTAGCTGTCACTTTGTTACTGGGTTATTATAGTTTCTAAGGGGTTTTGAAGGGGGGAGATGTAGCTTTAAAATTATTAACAGTATAATCTAATTACTTTCAATTGTCTAGTGGCCTTATGGAGATATCTGTGGTATTTCTCCTGTTGGAAAAGGACAAGGAACAGAATTTAATCTCACTTTTCGCAAAGGGAGTGGAAAAAAGTCAGAGACACTTAAATTTTCCACAGAGCACAGAACAGAACTCCTTACAGAGGCACTGGTAAGATTTTTATTTTTATTTTCTTCAAGCAAGCAGTAAGTACTCAGTTACCATTTGTGCTAGTGTATTATGCTTTCTTTCCCTGCATAAAAAGTAGGAAGGCAAGTTTTTTGAGCTGTTATGTTAATGATCTTGATCTAGTGTCAGTTGGAGCAAGTACTGCATGATTTGTAAGGAGTGAGTAAAGCTACAAATATTGAATATATTAACTGCAGTGGTATGGTGAGCCTTCTGAGGAGGCTTAATATGAGAATCAGCTTAAATGTAGACTTTCTGGATAGATAGGTTGTCATATGTGCATTCATTCACTGTTAACTTTTTTAAAAACAGAGATTCAGGACAGACTTCTCAGAAGGAAAAATCACAGGACGGGTGAGTGGCTTGCCTGTATCACGTGCCATTAAAGACTCAGATTTCTGCCTTGTTCATGTATTTAATGCTTGTGCTATATGTGCTACCTAAAATAGCTTTTGTGAATTTGCATCTGAAGTCTTTGAGAAGAGAAAATTGAGTTTATTCAAAAGCAGTGGGGACCTCTTTACCAGTAGAATATTTGAGCTCACTTTGTGTTTTACTTGTACAAGTGTACAACACTTTGCCTGAGTGTTATACTTGTACAATGGACTATGAATGTTACTGTTGAAATACAGGGCTGAGCTATGTGGAGTTCTTATCTGGAGAGGAGAAAAACATTGATTCGTGTTAGGCAATGTTTGCTTTACTTACTAATTAAATATTTTCTGCACAACATCCTGAACATTTGATGCTTCATAGAAGGATTTCTATAGGTCAGATTACAGACAAGACTGGCATTCACTGAATTGTGGTAATACAGCAGTAAGCAATGCAGTCTACAGAGCTAGACTGTATATTTGTCTTTTGGTCATAGAAGATAGCACTTCAAGTGATTAAAATTACTTTAAGTAATTCAAAATATTTTTTAGAATAAATCTTCAGGTATGAGCATAGTAACACTGCTGGAATATGGGGATCCCCTTTGTCTTATTGTAGTTTAGAACAGAACTCTAACTTCGGCTGGCTAAATTAAGTTTGTATTTGTAATGAAATGTGACTGCAGAGATGAAAAATTTTCACTACAGTGACAAGACAAACTTACCATAACTTGATTTAATTAGGTGACTAACAACATTTGGTGTAAATGCTATTTCCTCAGCTAACCACACTGTTGAAGTCTGTGAGTAGACCACCTTCTGCAACAAGAGAACTTACTTCCTTGGGGAGTGGCTCTTTTGGGATTGTGTTCTTACTTCAACATAGAATGTTTAAGCTGTGACCTCTTTGCCAATTGACAGCTATGGCTACTTTCCTTTGCTTCATTGTGTCTTAATATAGACAACAGCATTAAGGGAAGTTTTATGATTTTTTTGAACTTCCTAGTGAAGTAGAGAAGTACTGCTGTCTAGTAAAGGAGTGTGCATAGATGTCTAAAAGTAGCTCTCCCTGCAGAGGTATAATTGCTATAAGCATCACTGGAGTGATACAAGGAAACCTGTGATTCTGGAAGTGACTCCTGGAGGTATTGACCAAATTGATCCTGCAACAAATAAGGTCCTGTGCTCCTATGACTACAGAAATATTGAAGGCTTTGTTGATATTACTGGCTATCAGGGAGGCTTCTGTATCCTCTATGGAGGGTTTAGTAGATTGGTGAGTATTAAATCAAAATATCTTGGTATGGTTCTTAGGATATTTATTGCTGCATATTTAATAATGAAGCTTCAACATAGTGGGATCATACAAGTATGTGCATCTTTGGGATACTAGTTGGGGAGCCTCAAGGCTTAGGGACTGATCCTAAAAGGAAAGGAAATTAGTTAAAACATTTGAGGGGGTATTGATATGGGTTTGGGTACGGTTTTTGGTGTGGGGGGTTTTGTGTGTGTGTGTGTGTGTATTGCATGTTTAAGAACTAGAAAGGTTGACATATCTAGTTTTTTAGGTAGTCAGTATGAATGTAATGTGGGTGTGGAATTTCCTGTCATTTCTCAAATTTACAGTAGTGTGTTACTAATCTACCTAACTGATGTAGGGATTCAGTTCAGAAATGGATTGATCAGTAATGCCATTGGCTCTTTGGAGCTGTGATCTGATTACTTGGCAGCTTTGCTTGGGAAATATTGCAGTGTAATGTTGGTTCTAAAATCATGATAGGGTTTCTGTGTACTGTACTTGAACAACTGAAATGGATCTTTATATTATTAACCATAAATTAATTGCCAGCTATGGCTACCTCAGTCTCTACTAACAAAATAGGACTAGATGAGGGTTTCCATGTCTTTTGTATTGCAGCATGCTTTTCTTTGGCATAAAATTAGCAATGCATAATTGATCCTCTAGAGCTGCCCCAACCTTGAAGATCACCAGTGGTAGCCCCAATTGCTTTCTCTGGGTCTTTACTCCTGCCAAGCTGTCAGGGTCTGTTGCCAAGGGTGGACAGGCAGGTCATGCAGACCATAACTTTAATGGCACACTAATGTGTAGCAGGGTATCCTTTAGGAATAGCTGCTATAGATTTTCTTTTTAAAGGCAAATGTAAAGTTAATAGTGGATCTCCTGTGTAATAAATACCTGTCTATACCATGCACTTAGCAAAGGCCAGTCCAGCTGCTTTGAACATTCGCTACTGTTAGGTATACAGTGGAGGATTATTTCTAGGACTGTGATTTTCTTCAGCTGTGCCATATTTTTCACCTGTAATTTTTTTTCCTGACAAAATTTGCAGCACCTATTCGCCTCTGAGCAGAGGGAGGAAATTATCAAGAGTGCAATAGACCATGCTGGCAACTTCATAGGCATCTCTCTGCGGATAAGGAAAGAATCCCTAGAATTTGAGCAATACTTGAACCTTCGCTTTGGAAAGTACAGCAATGATGAATCTATAACATCTTTAGCAGAGTTTGTTGTTCAAAAAATAACCCCTAGGCACCTGGTAAGGCTGTCAGACTGAACATACTTGGTTCCTATTAGGTACTAAGTATTCTCTTTCCTAGCATGCCTCTCTCTTGTTTTACAAGGAACCTGTGAAAAGAATACTTGCTCTTACAGAAGCTTGCTTGGTTGAGAGGGATCCAGCTACCTACAACATTGCAACTTTGAAGCCTTTAGGCGAGGTAAGGGGCATTCTTTCTCACTACCACTTCTTCAAATAAAGGCTCTAAAAGAGAGGAATTGATAGTATATGTAAGCCTTAATTTGTGGAGCACCGAAATAACACTACTTCATTAATGTGATCCTTGTCCCTTATTTTCAGGTATTTGCAATAGTGTGTGACTGTGAAAACCCCCAGCTTTTCACCATTGAATTCATCAAAGGACAAATTCGAAAATACTCTTCAACAGAAAGGTAACTGGAGCTTCTGTGCATTACAGATTCAAATAGGAGTAACTACTGTAGCACTTCCAGTTCCTCAGCTTCTATAAACTCTGACCCTTGGAGGGGTAAACTCAAGGCCTTGCTGTTCTAGCAGTCTGCCACTTACAAATTAAGATTTGTTACAGGAACTAAATATCTCCCTTATACCTTCATCCCAACTTTAAGCAAATCTCCCCAGAAGTTTTCTGATGAACATGAAAGGGTGTTGGACAGTTAGATACAGCCTGTTTCTCCTAAGCAGTATAGTTGTGTGTATGCTGTACATGGTTAAATATTTTATCTGAAACAAGGGAAGAAAGCAAAGTCTAAGTAATATGGAAATGTGGAGGCTGTGAACCCTTTGAGCTCTTTGCTTGAGACAGTCTTAGTTGATTCTATTTAAAACAACCAACAGAACAGACCCTGAGTGCACTTGCAGTTGTAATACAGTCTAATCCTGCTAAGTGAGCTTTTGCAGAAAGCACAGGGATGAATTGGCTAACAACATGTGTCACTCATTAACAGATAATCTAGAATTGATCCCATTAGTGAACGACTGCAGCTGGCTATACTGGGTGTAAGTCAGCTCTCTCCTTACAGTGCATAAGGGATCACTGAAAGTTAGTGATTTCTTCCAGAGGTGTAGCTGTTGGCAGTAGCGTTAGTAAGAGATTCCAGGTATTGCTGCCTTTCATGATGTGATTTTTTTTCCCCCCGTTTCTCTTATAATTTGTTTCTTTGGCACCGCTTCTCTGGTATAAATTGTATTTGTGTGTCATTGTCTCAACCCAGAGATTCTCTCCTGGCTAGCTTGTTGGATGGAGTGAGAGCCTCTGGTAATAGAGATGTCTGTGTGAAAATGACCTCCACACACAAAGGCCAGCGTTGGGGATTACTCAGTATGCCTGTGGATGAAGAAGTAGAGAGCCTTCATCTGAAATTTTTGGCTGCTCCTCCAAGTAAGCTAATGCTTCTTACGTGGGTTTATAGTGCTCTTTAAAGCATCCAGATATTGAGTCAGGTACTGTACACTTAACTTTTGATATGTCTTTTTCCAGATGGTAACTTTGCAGATGCTGTGTTCAGGTTCAATGCTAACATTTCCTACAGTGGAGTCCTCCATGCAGTTACACAAGATGTAAGAATAGAGCCTTTACCCATCCTTTTAAGATGTTGCTAATGCAGAAAGAAATTAATGATTGGGTTTTTTTAACCAGGGTCTCTTCTCAGAAAACAAGGAGAAGCTCATTAATAATGCCATAACAGCATTGCTCTCCCAAGAGGGAGATATTGCAGCATCTAATGCAGAGCTTGAAAGCCAATTCCAAGCAGTAAGACGACTAGTGGCTTCAAAAGCAGGCTTCCTTGCCTTTACTCAGCTTCCAAAGTAAGTGCAAAGTCTCTTCAAGCTTGGAAGTAGTAGATGAAAATAGGCCTTGAACTTCTGTTAGTAACTTATGTCTAAAAGTGAGAAATGGAATTCCCTTCTGAAAAGGACTGTAAGACTCTCTACGTGATGGTTTTCAGTAGTATGAGGCTGCCAGGTTTTTGTGCAAGTTGAGAATCCCAGGTAATCATTTGCAAGTAAAGCTGATTTTTCTTGTGCTAAATACTCTGTCTTGAGGCAAATGCGGTTTAATGATTTTCCTAGTGGAAAAATTTTTAACTTGTACCTTCATCTGTCCTTGAAGTAGGCAGTTCTTCAAAGTATGCTGATGTCATTGCTATCTTCAGTTCAACACAAGATAAAATGGTGTTGAGGTTGTACTTCTGTAGTATGTATGGAGTGCTTGGAGTTTGTCTTAAATAGCATAAGGAAGCAGAAAAACTGTCTATTGTTCTTAAAATGAAAGATTCTTTGAAGTATTTTTGACTAGGAAATATAGAGGAACTATATTATAGAGAATGATGGGAAGAGTAACAATAGCACTTTGTCTGAGACCTTTATAAATTTCACTTTCTCTATAAATAGTATCCTGTAACTACACAGATACATCTTTATTTTGATGAATGTGCTTGGCATGTTAACAGGGAAGTCAATATTTTCCTACCAGGAATCTCAAATTTATGAAAATATCAAGGTACTGGCTTGCTAAATGCAATGGGAGCAGACCCCTCTTGGCCACTGATTAGATTTCATCTTAACATTAAGATTTTAGTTTCTTCTCTGATCTTAGTGGTTTTGCTTCCCTTTCAAAAGATTTCGAGAACGATTAGGAGTGAAGGTTGTGAAAGCCCTCAAAAGGAACAATGATGGAGTAACCCATGCCTCTATTGACATGCTGTGTGCTCTTATGTGTGTAAGTATTAAATTTCAGGTTCTTTCACTTTGGAATATGTCAGCTTCAGGCTACTGAAATATTTAGAAATAGGGACTACCATTCAACTTGCAGTGTGTTCAAGACATGGAATAACTTGTTATACAGTGATTTCTTGCTGAACTTGAAGTACGATGTGCTTTTTGTGTGTAGAAAGAGTGGCTTTTGGATTACAGCTGTTGGGAACTGAGAGTTGAAATGTGGCTGCATAGTGAATTCTCTTTTTACAGCCCATGCATGATGACTATGACTTGAGGCAGGAGCAGTTGAACAAAGCTTCCCTTCTTTCTTCAAAGAAGTTTCTAGAAAATCTACTAGAGAAATTCAATTCCCATGTGGTAAGTCAAATTCTGGAAACAGATTTAAGCTTCTGTAAGTGCCTTTCCGAATTGCAATGAAAATGCTTTTATCATGCTGAGATGTATCTTCGAATGTGTTGCACCTACACTTGAAAATACAGCTCTGTCTGGCACTGAAGTTTATTCTAATTAAGATTGGATCTTGACAGGTTAGGACATAGCTGTCAATAGCACAGATTTTGAATGACATGCAACAAATGTTTGCAAGTTTAATATGGAAACTGGATGTTTCTTTTAAGTAAAAGAATAGTGTAAATTCATATGTGTGGGATTAAACTAGATAAAAGTATTTTGAGTCTTCAGTACGCGTGAGAAACCAATTATTTACCAGGGTAGTCCCATACTCAGAGTAATGGAATATTCTATACCCATAGTTTTTGTTTACAGACTATTTTAATGCTATGACAGGGAAGAGCACCTTCAGCCTCGTGGATACTCTCGGACTACTGTATCTGAGTTACATACCTGTCTTCCTAATTTCAGGATCATGGGACAGGTGCCCTAGTAATTAGTTCACTTCTGGACTTCCTGACATTTGCCCTATGTGCTCCATATAGTGAGACTACTGAGGGGCAGCAGTTTGACATGTTGTTGGAAATGGTGGCATCTAATGGAAGAACACTATTTAAGCTCTTTCAGGTAAGACTTACTTTTCACTATTATTAGAGGCTTCAGGTAATCAGTGAGCATGAAATTTTACTTGTTTTATTGAAAGATAGATTTGGCTTCAGCTGGTTATTGTGCCTAGATCTTTTCTATCTTGCTGAATGTTTTAGTGGCCTATTATTTTGCCTTCGGGTATCAGATTGCGGTGATTATTCTGTGGGAATGATATGCCAAATCATTGTAGAATAGACTGCCTAGGACCTGTTTCCAAAAACACAGTAAAACACCATTTGGACTTTAGGATAGATTCAACAGATGGACAGATCTTCCCCTGATTGGCAAATTTTCTGCCTTTTTGTTTCTTTCTCAGTAAATGAAAGTTAAGAGTCAGGAAACAAGAGTAACATGCTCTTCAGTAGTAAACCTGTAAGGATTGTAGCATTTTTAGCTAAAATGTTAATGCCTTCTTACTGTAAAAATAGTAATTTCTTCTGCTTTTGATTAGTGTCAGCTTGTGTCAGCTCCTTTCCTCAGCATTATTTCAGCTTCTCTGATATATATTGCTGCTCAGTGCCAGGAATTCTCTCTGGGAGTTGCATGAGAGATGCTTGTTCAAAGATATAGGGTAGGAACTCTTTTTAAGGCTAGCTTTCACCAAACTGAATTGGAGGTAGAACAGCCATGTACGTTAGTTAAGGAAACAGAATCACAGATGATCTAATCTTCAGTTTTTACACTTGGATAATTTTTTGTTAACATTCTGTTCTAGCACCCTTCCATGGCAATTGTGAAAGGAGCAGGTTTGGTGATGAAGGCAATAATAGAGGTGAGATTTTATCATTGTTAGCTGGGATAGCATGCAAAATATGTATTGTCTATTTTGGAAGTGCAATTGCTTACCAGGAGAAGTTTGTCATATTAGCTTCTCGGAGTGGGGAGGGGGCAGTTGGAAGTGAGGAACAGAGCACCTGCTTAATTGTGAGTGGTTTAATATAGCAACTTGCTTTGCCTTACACTTGGGGGTTTGGAAAGCATGTGAGTTGGGACGTTAGGTAGTGCCTTGCATGTCTTCATACTGCAGTCAAGATTTGGCTGTAAATGTTGTACGTAGCTCAGCCACCAGACTTCTGCATGTTAGAGGGTACTTCAAGGAGGAAAGGTCATATTTCCTGGGATGCATTGCCAGATGGAATGGGACTGGGATTAGTAAGCAGTAGTGTCCCAGAGCAGACTAGTGATGTCAGCCTCTGTTCTTGCTTTGGCTTTAAGTTTCCATACCAAATAATGTATGGGCCAAGTCCCTGCTTTTCAAGGGTTGCTCATGATTGTTGCAGGGTGACCTTGCTAACTGACTCTTGACATTTCCTGGGTTGAAATTCAGGGCTTAAATTAGTGCCTCATTGTATCACAATGGCTTATGCATCTGAAATCCATCTAGTACTTTCTTGGAATGGAAGTGAATGAACACTTGAAATAGAGGTATTCCAAATCTTCACGTTTCCATCAATGCACCTGATAATGTTAGCTGAAAGTTACTGTGTTGTTTATTAAAAGTCCTGTAATTTAGATGAGTAAAAATGCTGCAAAAGCACTTTTTTAAATTGCAGTTAATGTGTCTTGAGTGAGTGGCAGTCTTACCCATGTGGCTGTCTAAACTCAACAGCAGCCATTAATCTTAAGTGGTTACTGTCGGCAAAAGTCAAGCAATAAGCAATTATGTGTGGCTTTCATTCTCTGTTTAATCCTAGTTTATAATTGCAGTGTGAAAATGGTACTGCTGCTACAACCTCCTGATGTATGATTGGAGACAGGCATCCTGCCCTCTTCAGTTACTGTCCTCATAGATGCAACTACCCGTTATCTGGTCCATGTCTTTACTGCAGCATTGAGCAGTTGCTGTTGAGAACTTTCACTTAAAACCTATCATACTCTAGCTTCTGGTTTTTTGAATATTAGTTGGTATACTTGATGGTCAAGAAGGCCTTGGAACTTTAGACTGAGATAAAAGCAGCTTAACTAAGATTCTTTCCTTAGTAATCATCTTGCCCTATTTCCAAAGGAAGGAGACAAAGAGATTGCTACCAAAATGCAAGATCTTGCCCTCAGTGAAGGTGCCTTACCTCGTCACTTGCACACTGCTATGTTTACAATAAGCACAGATCAGAGGATGCTTACAAATAGGTATGTCCATCTCACTTGATATATCATGTTTAAAAAAAAATCTAAGTAATGGCCTAGCAAACATTGGGAGGTCAAGGAAGAAAAGTTGCAGTTCTTCAGGTGAATATTTTCTTTAGCAGCTGGTATGTTTTAGTAGCACAAGCTTCAGCTGAGACTGCAGCAACTTAATGAACCCTTGATTTTTTTTTTTTTTTTTTTTTTTTTTTTTTGTTGAGGTGGGCTTGGGTTGGTTACTTGTTAATGGCTCAAGTTTTGATTTTTATTTCTTTTAATTCATGGAAAGAAAAGGCAAGTAGAATGTTTGGAACTTGTAAAAAGTTTCAACTTGTACTGTACAACTGTATAAAAATGGGTGTGCACATCTCAGACATCTTGCATGCATTTAGCATCACCCATCCTATCTGAGAGAGAAGTTTCTTCACAGAAGTTATTCCCTGAAACAACAGTCAGTAGTACATGTCATCTCTGAGAGTATGCTGTGGAGGATGAGTTATGATTCAATTAATTCCACCTAAATACAAGATTACAGAAGCTTTAGCTGTGAATTCCTGAAGTGCTTAGAGTTGCTAAGGAATGTAGGGATAAGTGGAGCTTGTTGTCACTATATATCATCCTGGAGAGAGCGGGTATGAAACCATCTGTCATGCTAGTTCTCTTTGGTGCTACTACTTACAATGTGCTTGTAGCAATGCTTCAGTTCAGTGCGGTAGAATCCTAGTGACAAATGTTGGCAGAAAGCATCAGTTGGCATAGAAGGCAGTCTCCCAGAAAGGATTTTCTAGTCAGTAACTGGTATTAAGAACTTCAAGTAGATCATATAGCAGTTCTTGATGGCTTCTAGCCTCTTAACTTTAGCTGTAAGTTAAGGTTGGCTGGATAAATTTACACTTGGTTATTAGATGTTTCTGCTCTATTGCTCAAGTGTTCTTTGAGGTCTAGATCAAAAAGCATGTGCTGTTCCACTAACTTCACTGGAACTTCTTAAAGACAACACTTTAAAGCATGCTAAGCATATCCTTGAACAATGTAATGCTTTGTGCTCTTACTCACTCAAGAGCATGAAGTTCTTGCTCATCTTCATTTCATCAGCATGGTAAGGGTGACAGTTCAGTGGTTTAAAAATCTGATTAAAGTACTAACTTGCAGTTTTTAATTTCAATGGCTTTTTCAGGCAGTTAAGTAGACATTTGGTTGGCCTCTGGACAGCTGAGAACAAAACTGCTATGAATTTGTTGAAACGTATTTTGGTAAGTAAAAATGAAATATAGAGTAGCCAAAAAATAAAGTATGAAAGCTTGCAGTATGAAAGTTGGGACATTCTATATAGTAAACATACTCCCTTTTCCCTTTAAGGGGGAGGTCTTGCCTGGGAGATCAGCAGTCTGGCATCTGCTAATTAAAGGATATTCATGAGGTTCAAAGCATCTCATACTCTAAAAATTTTGTTACTTTCCTGTCACTTTGACACAAATCTTAAAAATAAGGTGTCTTGACTTATTTTTCTTGATTAAAAGGACAAAAATGTGGGACGCATTGTAAGCATGTCTCTAATGCTTTCCTGTGCCAATAAGAAATTAAGGTATTAGAAGTTCTGTCCATGCTTTCATGCCTTGCCTCTCCAACTATGTTTGCTTGTAACTTGGTTAAATCTATATGTTGTTAGTCCATATGCTGATCATTCATATGTTATTTCACCCTTACAGCCTCCTGAATGCTTCTTGCTTAAGTTACTTCAGTGAAGTTAGTTTAATAAATAGTGTTGTAAGAAATTATCCTGTCTATGTTAAATTACTAGCTTTTAATTTCAAAATAGCAGTTCCTTCATTTTTGGTAGAGCATACTGTCCTGATCTTGAACACTATCTTATGGAAAGCTTAGTCAAAAAAAGACTGTCTCATCTCTAATGTCGCATGTAACATTTAGTCCATGTCAGAGGATATGGATGGATTCTAGTATTATTCATCTCTCTTAGTATCATCTCTCTTAGTATTGCCCTGGGATCAACTCTTTTCTTTCTGCATTCTTTAGGTGCATTAAGTGCTGCTTTAAGAAATGGGATATAGCCAAGAGTTCTGATGAACTGAAGCCAATAATATGTCTCTGTTGAGCAGTTCTGTTGAGGATGATGGCATTTTACTAGTCACAGCAAAAAAAAAAAAGTGCTGGAGCTTTACATACATACTTTAGAGTTGAATATAAATTGAAATCCCTGATTTTAAGAAATTGTGTTATTACCTAAAGTGTTGGTTTCTGTTAATTAGCCATGTGTGTGTTTACACTGGTTTTAAATGTTTTTAGCCACCAGGTTTGCTGGCATACCTTGACAGTGCTGATCCTGTTCCTGAAAAAGATGCTGATAGAATGCATGTTAGAGATAACCTAAAAATTGCAACTGTAAGTAATTGTAGTTGTCTTTCCTATTCCATTATATAGATGTACTGTCTTAGTGACTTGTGTAATACAGACTGCCGCATTGACCTACAGCCAAAGATAACCCACAACTAAGTAATTTGTTTTATTCTGCAGGATCAGTATGGCAAGTTCAATAAAGTGCCAGAGTGGCAGAGACTGGCTGGAAAAGCTGCAAAGGAAGTTGAAAAATTTGCCAAAGAGAAGGTGGATCTAGTCTTGATGCACTGGAGAGATCGAATGGGCATAGCTCAAAAAGAGGTAAAAGTATTTGAAAGTCTTTGTTAGAGTAAATTTACTAAGTCACAGTTGAGTGTCAGAACACATGCTGAAATAGTAAAGAAGTGTTGTGATTTGAGAGTTCTTCTTCCTTTTAGCAAACTGTCTAGTGCTTACTATTCTTAGGTTATAAATAAGATCTAGGGAGAATGTAAATCAGGCAAATGAATTCCTTCAGCATATGTATTAGGCTTTAGCCAACTGTATCAAACTGCAGTGCAGCTTATATGCATTTCTTGTAAGATGATTGTAGGAGAAAATTCCTTGAAATGTGGCAAAACCAGTTTTTGAGGTATATTTAAATTAAATGGAATATTCTTTGCATTCAAAATTATATACTTTACACCAGTGATATTTTAGCTATGGAACTTTCTTGAACAATCGTAGAATAACCTGGGTTGGAAGGGACCTTAAATATCCATCTAGTTCTCTTCCCCCTGCCATGGACACCACCTTAGGATTCACTTGAGTATAAGTATCTCAGTACTTAAAGGGCATCACAAGACTGTACCTAAGGTCATGATTGAGACTGAAGTCATAAATAACTGTTTTTGTCTGATATTGTAAGAGGAGAGCTTAAGCATTGCTTGAGTCTGTTGGTCTCCTTTTTCTTTTAGTTTAATTGCCGTGTTCGAAATGACAGACTCTTTCAATTATGAGGTGTTTCCCTCAACTTTCTTTAGTATATTGACTAAACTTGTTTTTATGCCTTCTGGAAGTGAAACAATCTGTTGTGCATGCAAGGAAGGATGAAAAGCACAATGCAGAGTATTGAAAATGCCTTTGTACTTGTTCTGATACAGCATAAGCTTTAATTTATGAAAATCTAGCTCAAGTTTGATGTAGAATGTGGTGCAGAAGTTTGATACTAATATTTGTGAAATAATGGTGAATTAGGTTAAAAACTGGAGAAATAAAGAAATGTGAAAAACAGTGGAAGGTCAAATTGGGCTTTAAACACCTTGTCTAGATACTGAGTTTAAAGAGCCATTTTTCTATGTGGAGTTTTGAGGTGTATCATTTCACGGCAAACGTGTGCAAGTGTAGCTTGGAAGATGTAGTAGCAAGTTTGGTGTTACCGCTTTAAATTACTTCAGCGATGCTGGAGTGTTAAATGTGTTTTTCTTTTTCTTCCAATTTTTCTTCATAATCAGGACAGAAACAATATGGTGAGTCTGTATATCTCTTGTCACTCTGTGTGGACTCTGTTGCTCAGACTTCTGCTTGCATGTGATACCTCATGTAGATGATAACAGTGATTTCATGCTTCATCAAAATAGGGAATCTTTCAGTGACCAAGTCAGTCTTGGCTTTATTTTTGTGAATTCCTCTAGTTCTTTCCTTTCAAGGGCAAAACATTTTTCATGTGAATTTTCACCTCCATCAGCTTTGGAGCTGATGAATACCTACGGTGGTGGGAATTAAGCTTTTCTCAGGGATAACTTGCTTCTAAACAAATGATGTGTCAAACAGCTGAAAGTTTCTCTGGCATGATTTAACATGGTGCAAATAACACTTGTGAAAGTCTGTCGCTGCTACTCACTAGAAAAGGAGACATTATTAATGAGGCTTAACTTAGTATGGTTTTTGAAGGAGTGTAAAAAATATAGCCTTTTATTTTAAAAGGGAAGAATGGGAGATATCTGCCTATACTGACTTATGAAATTTGGTTATTTTGCAGAACATGATTCAAAAACCAGTGATATTAAGGAAGCGGCGCCAAAGGATAAAAATAGAAGCAAACTGGGATCTCTTCTATTACAGGTGAAAATACTAAAGTTAATACAAGTTTTTATCTGGCTAGATATTTTTGTTAATATCTTCTGAGTTTCTGTTACTTTGATTTTCTGCCTGCCTTGAAACAGTGCAAGTGTTTTGTACCAGCTACTTACTAAAAACTCCCTAAGCTGTACTTAAAGATCTCACTTGTGTTTAGGCAAAGGAGAAATTTAGAAAGCTTCTGAAATACCATCAAACTACATAATTTTTTCCCTTTAAGCAAAAGGAAGAGTAAATAACAAACTGCAGGTGCAAATCTGCATGGTACTGAAGGCCAAGTGAAGTAGCACTGGAAAGTATTGTAGTTTGGTGGTACCTGTTAGCTACTCAAGATGTTGTGACTTGAATTGGAACAAACATGAGCTTAAAGCAGGGCATGAGAAAGCGCATGCATACTGGATTTCAAATAGTGCCACAGGTCCTAAATACAGCTTGCTTACCTGTGAGTTCTTACAGCTGTCAAAGTTTACAAGGGAGGGGCTTCCATCTGAAAAAAATACATCACTTTGGCTAGAGCCATTGTGTTAGACTAATAAAACTTGGCTTGGCTAACAAACTGTGTAAGCAAGCTTGGGGAAGTTCCATTAACCTAACTGCTTGATGTTTCTAAATGTCAAATGCAGTTTCATGAAAGGAAGATTTGTGTGCTCCTAAACCTTTGGTATTCAAGTTCATTCTCAGTCTTTGGATCCAAAGTCTGTGTTGGTAACTGCTACTAAGAATGTCCACTGACTGTTTTGTGGCATTTAGGACATCAACTTCTATTTTACTGCATAAGCTACTTTTTTATGTTGTTGTTGGTTTAAAACACAGCTGGTATGTGCATGTCTACTGCTCTGGACCTGTAGCCCTTGCAGGCTTATAGTGAATCGCTTGCATGTCTCCTGGTCATCAACTACATGCAGATGGCAAACTGAGCCCTAAGGGATGACACAGGCATGCTTTAGTCTAGGTTGGCCTCCATGGCTATCAACACAGTATACAACTGAACAGCTGTAATTACTGTAGCAACCTGGAGACCGCTGCTCTCTGCCTTCTAATTAAGACCCCTTAATGCTAACAATCTCTCCTAGTTTGCCAGCTGAATCTTGTCTGCTTTTCTTATGATGTTTTGAGGGGTTTAAACCATGTAACTTCTTTCTTAGATTTGTTCAGGATCATGCTAGATCAAACTTGATTTGGAACTTCAAAACACGGGAAGAACTGAGAGATACTCTTGAGTCTGAGATGAGAGCATTTAATATTGACAGAGAACTTGGTAGTGCTAATGTTATCTCATGGAACCACCAGGAGTTTGAGGTAAATGATCTACCAGAGGACAAACTGCATCTGTAAAGTATCACTTGAAATGTCACTTCTGTCTCTTATTCTTCAAATGAATCTTGTGTTGATGATCTCTGACTGCAAGCTAGATATTTTGGGGGTTATGGAATCAACTGCTAAGGCTTGAATCAGTGAACAGGTCCAGTGTCACTGGGCAAAACAGAAGCTTCTTTAGCCTAACAAATGATGCTGTAGAGATGAAACATTTATCAGAACCCATGGTGTATGCTTGCATTAAGACAAGAGTTGGTCCTTACGGTGTTGTTTATTGTCTTTATTTCCTTCATGTTTCAGTAATCCTGTGCCTGTTAAATACTGTTTTGCCAAATCATGAATAGCTTATGGGGCCAAAACATGCTGCATTGTAAATTATAGATGAAGGTCACTGTCATCCCATTCTAGGAATAGCAGTACCTAAAGCAAAAATACCAACAAAACTTCAATGCTTCTGCAAAGCAATCAGTATGGTCCTGATTGGCTTTCTCAAAACATCTTGCAAGATGTTTTCAAGAAATGTGCTAATAAACAGTTCCTGCACTGTTGTCTTATCTCCACTATTGCTGTGGTTCCACACAACAGTGTGGTTTTAATTAAGGTGTAATGCTTAAGCAAGGCCACCCTTGAATTCAACTGCACGATATTCCTTAGAAATTCCCATTGCCATCCTTGTTAGAGTCTGGCTTTTTATTTGAGCTGAGAACTGTTAGTGAAATGAGAACAAACTTGGTTTGGGGAATTTTTCAGCTGACTACTCTGAAAATCAGGAAGAACTCCAAGACATCAGGCTAATGTTTCATGAGAGAGCTGTTTTATGTGTGCAGTTTATCCCTTTTGCACAACTACAGGTTGCTTCTTATATTGATGCGGGAAATAGCTAAGATTGGGTTTAGGTTGATATTGCTTGCACTGGCATTTGTCTTTCAAAGTTTCCTTCAGGTATAGGTCAGGCACAGGACTTCACTATATATCTGGGTGTCACTATATCTGTTATCCCAACTTTTTAGCACTGCAAACTGGGAGACAATAACAAGTACAGACTTGAAACTTGGTAATACAGACTTGCCCCATGTACTCTGTGCTCTTGTGTGGCTTTATGCTGCTGGAATGTAGCAGTAGCATTCTTGCAGCTACAAGCCAGGATACTTAGGGACTGGATTGAACAGCTGCTGTCTCATAGATTTTCTTTCAAGTAGTAATGAATATGTTATTGAACTATGCTGTAAGTATTTGAACTAGATAGCGGTGACAAAAGCTTTTCTGTCAACTGGGAAACCTGTCACTTTGCCAAGGAGGATGGTGGCTTAATACTACTCTGAAAGCATATCACTTAGTGGGATATCATTGTATGTAATGCTGTGATCAAATCTGTAGATAACTTTGTGGCCTCCTGACAGTAATCTGCAAACTATAGATAAGAAAAACTACTGTATAATGGCTTTTGTTGTATGTTTGAGGTACCTCTAATTAATGTGCTTCCAAATGCTTGTTACCACTGAACGTTGAGGCATTTGTTAAATTTAATGTAGTTGCTCTGAAGTTAATGATGGCTTTTATTGTGCAATTTTACTTCAGCTCCTTGTTTTGTGAACTGATGCCTCCAGGCTTTTATTATCCAGCACAATAACAAGTATAACTAGTAATTAGGTCATGCTTGTATTTCACACTTGCAGTAACATTAAGTGAAATACCTTGCAGTGGAATAAGTACTTATTAAACTTGAGTTACTGAATGCATCACGTCTTATCCAAATGTAGTTAATAAATCCAGCTGGTATCTGATATTAGAAACAACTTAGTTAAAGGCTGGAAATGGAGATTTCAGTATGATGAGAAGCTTCATTTATTCAGGGGGGCAGCAATAGCCAGTGACTTTTATTCTGTAGATGTGTGTTTCTTTAACAGAAAACTTGCAGATTTCAGTTTTCCTACAGCTTAAGAGAGGTTGCTAATTTTGTTGAGTTTTTAGATGCAATCGAGCTCGGTATTGTTATGTGGGCAAAAACTTACAGAAGGAGAAACAATTTATATTGTTAAGTAAGGTGTTTTGTGTTACAGGTAAAATATGAGTGCCTTTCTGAGGAAATAAAAATAGGGGATTATTATCTAAGATTGCTACTGGAAGAAGATGAAACTGAAGAGAGTGGAGCAATCAAAAGATCGTGAGACATTATTAAAATTTTATCTCATTCCTAAGGTCTGTGTTTGTTTTCTTTTCTAAAATCTCATTCCTTTTTTAGATATGAATTCTTCAATGAACTCTACCATCGCTTCTTGCTTACCCCAAAAGTGAATATGAAATGCTTATGTCTGCAAGCATTGGCCATTGTTTATGGAAGGTGTCATGAAGAAATAGGACCATTTTCTGATACTAAGTACATTGTTGGAATGTTAGAAAGGGTAAGAATTACGTTAAATTACTGGATATAGCAGTTAACATACTGCTAGTCCAACATACGTTCAGATCCTTCAAGTTACTGTGAAACCCAAGTTTTGGGTTTACAGATTGTGAATACTTTTTTCCATGCTGTCAACAACTGTTCTTAGAATCTTCCTTTGTTTCAGTTTCATTAAAGTTTAATTAAAAAACCTGCTGATCCTAGAGGTATTTCAAACTTGTCTCTTTAAAGCCAGCAAAATGTAGATCTAACTTCAGCTTGCTTTTGAAAAATGCAGAAACTTTATAAGAGGAGAATCTTGTTCCATATCACATAATTTCAAAGTACTGACTTTGAGTCATAGCCCCAGACCTAATGAAATGATAGCTTTAGATGAGCACATGTGGTGGATTAGATTTGTAGTAGTAGCTCCTTTGCCTATTAAGTGTCTGTTAAGTTATGTCTGACAACTGATTCATCTTGCAAAAATAAATTTCCATTCAGTCTGAAGAAGTTCTTTCTTTGCATCAGCATGAGTTTTGCCTGTTGCAAGTGAAACTGAACCAGGGTAGTTCCTTGTTATTTTACCTTGAGCCTTGATAATCTCATCAGGGATGAAATATCAAAGACCCTTTCTGTCTGCTAGCTAAAAGCATTCTCTTTTTCTCTTATCCTTGTTTTAACTAGTTCACTGGGAATCCAAACATAGTCCTGATGACAGGCCTATGTTTGGATTCCCAGTGAACCAGTGGACTTGGCAGAATAGTGGGTTTGATCCAGGGCAACAACAGTGTTGGAGGGCAGCAAGGCATTTGCTCCTCAGTGGCAGAAAACTACCTTTATTAGCTGTGCACAAAACTTAGCATTTAATAGTTAGTAGTTTTTCTGGGCATGAAAAAACAA
This sequence comes from Serinus canaria, assembly GCF_022539315.1. Lineage (NCBI taxonomy): Eukaryota > Metazoa > Chordata > Aves > Passeriformes > Fringillidae > Serinus > Serinus canaria. The sequence continues at coordinate 43,639,725 of NC_066315.1, forward strand.
ATGGGGCTTTGCAGCTGCAACTATGTTGACTTTTGAAGGGAACTTCCAGTATGTACTATGAAATACTAAGTTGTTGTTTTCTGCTAAAACAGTGCACTGACAGACTGGAGCGGGACAGATTGATCCTGTTCCTCAACAAGTTGATCCTCAATAAGGTAAGGTGGACATGTACAGCAGTTCATCAGTCTTTTGACTGTATAAACTAGTCTGAAGTAGTCTTTCAGGGTTAACTTGAACCAAAATTCAAGTATTGAGGAAGTTTTGGAACAATGTTTGATACAGCTTTCTGGAATGTGATTGCTGTTATTTACTGCTGAGAAGGCTGAAGGAAATGTGTAGATACTGTGGTGATTGCACCAAATCTAGTCATTTTAGAGAATGATTTGACTGTTTTTGTGCTCACTTCTTACTTGAATAAAACTCTGCAATGCTTAATTGCAGCAATGCTTATCTAGAAAATGCTTTTGGTAACTCAGTTCATTTGTTAACAGAGAAATGTGAAGGACCTTATGGATTCAAATGGTATCAGAATCCTTGTAGATCTTCTTACTCTGGCACATCTTCACACGAGCAGAGCTACCGTCCCTTTGCAGGTACAGGGCCTTTGTTTCTTACTACTTACATGTTGCTCTGTGAAAGGGACAATTCTTAAAAAAATCAATGTACTTTTGGCGTTTCCTGTAGAAATGTGATATTTGTACTGTGAAGCTAAAGCTGTTCTCGTAAACATTAACTTTTAGAGCAACGTGATTGAGGCAGCACCTGATGCGAAGAGGGAGAGTGAGAAAGAATGGTACTTTGGCAATGCTGACAAAGAAAGGAGTGGTCCTTACAGCTTTCAAGAGGTACCTGTCAGCTTCAGACTCACAACTTGACAAATGATTTCTGTCCTGGTGACTGGGTGTGTTTCATACAGTGAGAGGGACCATAAACAATGCTAAAGAATGTTCTCCAAGTAACTCTTTAAATAAGGATTAAAGCTAGATAGGAGACTTGATATAGTGCCAAGAGCTATAGCCTTTCTAGTAAAACAGCCCAGCCCTCCATGCCTCAGTTAGTTTCAGTATAATCAACACTTTCTTCTTTGTGATTCTATGACAGAGTTATAAACACATTGAAATTTCATGCAACTATAGTAGTCTGCCATATAGCAGTTAAAAGCTTGTCATGAGTGTGAGTGTTTAGGAGCAAAGGTGGCTCTGAATGCTGAATAAACTAAATTAATCTCTAATCTTGCAATAGATGCAGGAACTATGGAATGATGGGAAGGTGACTTCAAAAACTCGTTGCTGGGCTCAGGGTATGGATGGCTGGCGACCCTTACAGGTCATCCCTCAGCTGAAGTGGTGCTTGCTTGCCAGCGGGCAGCCTGTGTTGAATGAGACTGACCTTGCCACACTTGTCCTCAACATGCTCATCACCATGTGTGGATATTTTCCCAGCAGGTAAACAGTGATTTTCAGCAGAAGGGGTTAACTTTATCTGGCAGATGCTTGAATTAATAAATCCTGTCTTAAAGCTTTTCTTAAAAAGTAGTATATTAAGGAGCTCTATCAAAGAGCCTCTTACATGATAGTAATTAATTCTGTGGGCAAATAGAGAGTTTGTAAATGAGACAATACTAATATTGTGAAAGGAACTGCAAGAATGAATGCACAAGCTATGTGCATTTCTGATGCTATAGACAGGCTCTTGTTTAACTTAAACAAAACTGCTTTAATGCAGGACACTAAACCACACTTACAAGTCTAATAACAAACTTTGAAGTCAACAAAAAAAGACAAAGAATATGGGTTCAATAGTCTAATACTTACATACTTATGCTTAGGAAAATTGTTCATTCTTGAACAAAGGACATGTGTGCTTACTGCTGTACTACTTGATTTTTTTAGGGATCAGGATAATGCTATTATAAGACCTCTGCCTAGAGTGAAAAGGCTGTTGTCAGATAGTACTTGCCTTCCTCATATCACTCAGGTAAGTAACTCTTCAAAAATGTACCTGAATGAGAAAATTTCGCTTACTCTGTCTTCCTCACGAGAATACTTTAGGTGGGTTAAACACATCTAAGAACAATTGTAATACTGTGCAGATTTCTGATCAAGCAGTTGTTCATTTCATAGGGTGTTGTTGCAAATTTCGTGCTTTTCAGCCAATATCTCCTAAAGAAATATTTCCATCCTTGGAGAAACTGAAAAGCCACCTGGACATGATCTTTATCAACCAGGTCTGGAAGATCACATTTTTAGCAGAGGGATATGACGAGATGGTCTCCAGAGGTCCCTTTCAACTTTAAATGTTTTTTTTTGATTGACACTTGTTTTTAAACTGAAGTGTTCTTTAACTGTAATACCTGTAAATTTCTGGGTTGTCACCATAATTAGTTAAAACTTCAATTTCGGCTAGATAACATGCACTACTTGCAGTTAATATAAATGCTTGTGTTTGATTTCAGCTATTGCTGACTTTTGATCCTATCCTGGTGGAAAAAGTTGCTGTATTGCTCTCTCATGTCATGCAAGACAACCCTCAGTTACCTCGTTTTTATCTGAGTGGAGTATTCTTCTTCATCATGATGTACACAGGTTCCAACGTACTTCCTATTGCAAGGTGAGGAAAAAGAACAGCCAAAAGCACCTCTTGACCAGTCACGCTCAGGACTGCTGCTCTGTATCTCTACATGCTCTGGGGAGTGTGGCTTGCTAGAACCAACATGAAATTCTTGTAGAAGAATTGCCTCCACTTGATCTAATCAGTCACTAAAAAGTGAATTTCTTATCCTTCCAGAGAGGGAAGGAGAACATGTCTGATGATACAGATCTAACAGTACAACTAGGCATGTCTTACTGTAGAATAAGCCATTTACAAGCACTAAAAAGCTATATATATATAACAGGCTATATATATGCTGATGTAGCATATGTAGGCAGCTATTGAAAGAGTTTGAAAAATCAAATAGCCTCTATCAGTATTGAAGGCTGAAACAGTTAAATCAGTCTGTACTGCCTGATAATTCACTGCATATTTAGGTAGCTACTGCCATTCTTGCCAGTACTTTTCTTCTGAATGCAATAGTTCATAAAAAGCTGTCCTACAATTCCAGTTAAGTCTCTTAGACAGTGAAATGCATTGGGCAATGATTGCATGCTTCCATGATGACTCCAGTGTAATAGAACTGTCAGCACTTAGTCTAAAATAATCCTGTGCCATCCCTGCAGTGATGATCTAACAGCGCAGAGGTTGTCTGTGTCTCTATCAGCATCTTTTTGTGTGTGTGTAGAAAACCGGGTTTAGGAGTAAAACTTTCAAACTGAAATGATAAACATGAGGCAAGATTTATAACACAGAAGTGCTTAGCTTGGTGGAGTTCCTAGGGATTTAATGAACTGAGTACATAAATTCATACAACTGTTGCAGTTACTCTTTTATCTCAAAGTAAATGTGTAATACCTGCCAGCTGGACTGTATTGGTCTGCTACTGTTCAAGAGTACCTAAGTATCAAACAAAAAGAAGATAACTGCTGTTTCTCTTCTAGGTTTTTGAAATACACACATACAAAACAAGCTTTCAAGTCTGAAGAAGTGAGTAGATTGCAACAGTAACTACCTCTGTTTCCAAATAGTTTTGCAGACTACCTGTAGGTGTTTTAACTAGAATTTATCTACTATAAGGGAAAAGGGGGAGAGTTTTTAGGTCTCAAATTATTTAGCATGACAGAATTCAATTACCTTTGAGATGACCATGTGATCTTTTCTGTAGACAAAAAGTCAAGATATAGTTCAAAGAAGTATACTTGGACATATTCTTCCTGAAGCAATGGTGTGTTATTTAGAAAACTATGAACCAGAAAAATTTTCTGAGATATTCCTTGGAGAATTTGACACTCCGGAAGCAATTTGGAGCAATGAAATGAGGTAACTGTTTTCTGTCAGAGGGACAAATAAATCTGAACTACAGGTTATCTTGAAGAGGTATTTGATGTTCTTAAAGAAAGCTGAAAATACCAGGATCCCATGGTTTCCTCTTGTTTGCCTTCTGCAAGGGCAGTGTCCTATATTGTGCTCTGCTTCAACCAAAAATAACCAGGGCAGGGGAGAGCAGAATTGGCAGTGGGAAGGGGAATATTTCCCTGAATGTCTTGAGTAAGTTACTTTTGTGAATGAAGACTTGGCTGTGTATGTGAAGTGCTTTATACTTACTCATTTATATGTACTTTTTTATTACCAGCACCTATCTGTGTGACATACCTGTAATATTCCAATACATATTAAGGTCTTCCAGAAAGTAAAGAGGTGTTGAGAAAAGGAAAATATCACTTTCAATTGATTTTAATACACTAATTTTCATGGTGTTTAAATAGCTCTCTAATAGAATAGGACAGAGTCCTATTATGAATCCCTGCTGAAATGTGGGAAACTTCTCAGGAAAACCTTTTCAGAGGAAATAATTGAACATGAGGATTAAGGATTGCTGGGCAAGTGTTAAACTAAACTTTGTCACTTTTAGGCGTCTAATGATCGAGAAGATTGCTGCTCATCTTGCTGACTTCACTCCTCGTCTTCAAAGCAATACAAGAGCCCTCTACCAATACTGTCCCATCCCTGTTATCAACTATCCCCAACTGGAAAATGAGCTGTTCTGTAACATTTATTACCTCAAGCATCTTTGTGATACACTCAGATTTCCAGACTGGCCAATTAAAGATCCAGTAAGTAAAAAGTATTTTAGGATTCATTTAGTTCTTGATCTTTCAGTCCTAAAAGTTACTGAAAATGCCTACAATATTAACAAAATCAAGTGCTAGGTTTGTTGCAAGTAACTCCTTATTGTGAATTTAGGTCCACTAATAGATACATTAAACCCTACTTTATCTTGAAGTAACATAGTGTTCTTTCCACATAGCAATCTTATAAGTGTATCCTTCTTGTGGTGACTGCTTGAATAGCAAAATCAAGCATCCAAGCAACTTCAGGGAATGTTTCAGTGAATCTTCTTTCGGGGACAGGGAGAGGGAATGGAAATCATGACTTTGGGGTTCTTATTTGTCCGCACTGCCAAAGAAACCAAGCTAATATGTCAGTACATTAACTGAAGAGATTGTTTTGATACAAGTCTATGGACTAGATATGTCTAAGCAGCTTTATTTATTCATGCAGCTTTTCAGTTGTTATAGTATCATGATTTGAGCTGTGTTGTATTTAAGTGATTCTCCATCTTCTAATTTGACTCTTACATAGTGATTTAATCTCAAGGTGCTTTTATCTTGAATAAAATACAGGATCCATTAGTAAAACAACATTTTATTAAAAAGTATGTATACTGGTGTCAGCATAAATGAAGCACTAACAAATTGTAATTCTTGAGGTTAAACTGTTGAAAGATACCCTTGAAGCTTGGAAGAAGGAGGTGGAGAAGAAGCCACCTACCATGTCAATAGATGATGCCTATGAAGTTCTTAACCTACCCAGAGGACAAGGCCAGTAAGTTGTCTTCAGGATTTAAAGTTGTATAAATACTTTATATAAACTCCATGCACTGAACAGACTGAAGTTTCTTATCTCAGTACTTGGAATGAATTAGTGGTACCAGCTCAGTCACGTGTAGCAGTTCCTTCTTTCACAGTGAAGGATTGCTTTGCTAAAAAGAAACAGAGCTTAGAAGTACAATTCCAATGTTTGAGAAAACAATTGTTGAAGTGTTTAGATAAGCTGAAAATAGGGAAAAGAATGCTCTGAGCTTTGCTCTTTTAAAGGACAAGCTTTAACCATAGTGAGCAAAGAATATACAGAAAAAAGCTCCTTTGAACATATTCAAGTTCTGCTAATCATCCTTCTCCCTCCCCCATGTTGCCTTTTTCTTGATGATTATAACTTTAGAGTTTTTTGCATCCTGTCTTGCCACTGGTTTCTGACTTCAGGTCTCTTGAAGTGAACCAATAGCAGTTTGTTTATCCTTGAAGAACAGTGCACTTACTGCAAATGGTGAAATATTAACTTTCAACACTTGTAGCTCATTTAGATATTTAATTTAACATATTGAGGGACTTTGAGCACATTGAAAGTATTAAAATGCTTTCCATCTTTAAAATGTGTAAATACTTTCCATCTTTCCATCTTTCTTCCTATTGTGACCGCACAATTACCCCCCAGTGAGTGTAAGATGATGAAGCAGAGTTTTAAAAAGGAAATAGGAGAGCTTTGTAGTTTTCATTCAATTGCACTTAGTACTGTTTTCAGAACCCCAGGCTTGTTTTGCTGTGGTTGTTTTAGGTTTTTTTTGTTATTAAGTGTAATTGGTGGAATTTGTTTTATTGCAGGAATGATGAAAGTAAGATCAGGAAAGCTTATTTCAGGCTGGCTCAAAAATACCACCCAGACAAGAATCCAGAAGGCAGGGTATGTACAGCGCAAATTTATGGTGTTAATAAAATAGGAACATATTCAGCTCTTACATATATTAAGAATTTTGAAATGCACAGTTAAATTGTCTTTCTTCCTTTTAAAAGGTATGCTCTAGGTGAATGATAAAATACAGATAAATATTACAGATTAATAATGTAACTAATAACATTCAAGGATTTAAGATTTCTACAGTAAACTGGTGAGTTATCTTGTTTAGAGTTATAGTGGTCCCGCTAGGACACAGGATCTCTAAACAAGCTATTTGTTCCCTTTCAGAGACTGGGCAAAGGATGCAGTCATTCTCACAATCCAGCTGTACTTACTGCTTTTGTCACAGTTTGCTTGACTTAAAGTCTGTTGCCTAGGGCAGAGTTCAGGAGACAAAAGAAAACTAATCTATCAACCAGTGTTTGCAGTATTTCCTGAAGTGCAGTGAGGCAGCAAAGCTAGTGCTGTTGCTAGTAACCTGAAATGCTTTATTTTACTTGCACTTAAACTGTGCTCCAGTAATTTAGAGCACTCTTAACAACTCTAATGGCTATTTCTCCTTATTGGCAGGATATGTTTGAAAAAGTTAATAAAGCATATGAGTTTCTGTGCACAAAGTCTGCCAAGGTGATAGATGGGCCAGATCCAGAAAACATAATTTTGATCTTGAAAACTCAAAGCATCCTCTTCAACAGGCATAAGGAAGGTAAGCGTGGTGCCTCATGTTCATTTATTTAGTGGTCATTTCAGTCAGCTTTAATCTCCTCTCTTCTTTAGTCTGTGCTCTGTTGATCTGGTTTCTGACTTGCCACAGCACTATGTAGCTATGGTATAGGGCTTCAAATTAGGACTTTTTCTTCTATGGAATGAACTAATCTGCAGTAAAACTTAATTCATAACAGCATAAATAGCTCTTTGAAGTGCTCTGCTCCAATACTAATCAGTTTGAATCCTCCTCTGTACAGAGAATTCTGTCTATGCAGAAAAATCCTTGCTAGTACTCAGTCACCTAGATGTTGCTATACATGAGATTACATCATCTGGCTATTAACAATGAGCCATTCTTGCACGAATTCTGAGCAGTGTTAGGTTGTGTTGCAGCACGCTTGCCCAAGGACTCTATCTCATTGCTCAATTGGGAAGGAGGGATAGCTAGAGCACCCTAACACTTGGCTCCAGCTACAGTCCCAGGCTGGGAGCTGCTGCCATGTCTAAGTCTTGCAGAGCCAACAGTGTTTTCTTGTTTAAGTGTTACATTGCGATCATAGTCCTGTCAGTTACGTGGAGCTAGGGACAGCATTGGTATAGACTTAATGTGTTGGCCTGCAGTCGGCTCCATATGAAAAATGAAATTATGCTTTAGCACCGCTGAATTCTACAGAAATGAAAAATGCAATTTACAACTTCAAATTGTTGTGTCAAACTGGACAAGGTCCTTATAGGCTTGTTGTTAGTCAGTCCTGGCCCAAGACAGAGACCAAGCTATACTTGAGTTTCTCTGGAGAGAGAGAAGACTTTGAGCTTGGGGGCTTACTGAGCTGGAGATAAGCCTTTTTGATCTTAAACGAGTTCTTCTGGTGAAGCTCTGTTAGCTTCTAGCATGAACAGTTGTATGTGATATGGAGTTCGATTGTGTGGACTGCTCAGTCTTGTTCCAGATTCCCTGGGTGTTTGCCTTCATTTCCTAGTCCTTGTATATCTGATATATCTTCCACCAATAATTTTGTGGTGGTTTAAATTGCTTAAACTGTGTATATATATAAACTTGGACGTTTTTCCTCTTTCAGATTTGAAACCTTACAAGTATGCAGGCTATCCTATGCTGATTAAGACCATTACCATTGAAACATCAGATGACCTTCTGTTTTCCAAAGAATCTCCACTGTTGCCTGCTGCTACAGAACTTGCTTTTCATACTGTCAGTTGTTCAGCATTAAATGCAGAAGAACTGAGAAGAGAAAGTGGAATTGAGGTATATGTAAAGAAAAGTGATGAAATGCATGCTTTTAGTCTAACTTTTCCATAACTAGAAATCTTAGATCCTCAATGCCTGGGAAATCAGATATAATTGAGAATGATTTTTGGTCCTGAGTCACCTGTTATTCTTAACATCTCAGGTATTCTGGATACAGTAGGAGAAACATCTTGCAGAGTATACCATTTTCTGGACCTAGGCTTGTTTATTGAACTGTGGATAAACAAGCTACATATGCAGTTTCTCTAGTCCTTTACAGAACTGCTGCTTTTTTATGTGAAAGAATAGATAAATATGAACAAGTCACTTGATCAGAAGGCCTTTTCATTGCACATATTACAATATTAGAACCATATAGGTTGGCAAAGATGCTGAAGATCATTGAGTCCAACTGTTAATCCCAACACTGACAAGTCTCAAATTATATCCTCATGCCTTTTTAATTACCTTCAGGGATGGCAACTCAGCCACTTCCCTTGGCAGCCTGTTCCAGTGCTTGACCACCTTTTCAGTGAAGAAATTTCTTCTAATATCCAATCTAAACATTCCCTGGCAAAACATGAGGCCGTTTCTCCTTGTCCTGTCTTCTGTTTCTTGGGAAAAGAGACCAATCCCCACCTTGCTGCAGCTTCCTTTCAGGTGCTTGTAGAGAGTGATAAGGTCTCTCCTTAGCCTTCTTTTCCCAAGGCTAAACATCCCCTACTGCCTCAGCTCCTCCTTATCAGGTTTGTACTTCAGAACCTTCCCCAGTTCTGTTGCCCTTCTCTGGACATGCTTTAGCATCTTGATCTCTTTCTGGTAGAGAGAGGCCCAAAAATGAGCACAGCATTCACGGTGCAGCCTCACCAGTGCTGAGTACAGGAGACAATCACTGTGCTGGTCCTGCTGGCCACATTGTTGGTGATCCAGACCAGGATGCCATTGGCAGCCACTGACCATGAGCTGGGCACACCCTGGCTCATGGTCAGTGGCTGTTGAGCAGCACCCCCAGGTCCTTTTCTGCCAGGCAGCTTTCCAGCCACTCTGCCCCCAGCCGGTGGTACTGTATGGGGTTCTTGTGACCCAAGTGCCAGACCCAGCACTTCACCCTGTTGAGCCTCACGCAGCTGGCCTTGGTCTGTTGGTCCAGCCTATCCAGATCCCTCTGTAGAGCCTTCCTGCCCTCCAGGAGATCTACACTCCCACACAACTTGAGTGCAGTGTGCACACTGGCTGAGATATTAGCTCACATGTAAAAAGACTGTCAGCTCTTAAAGCATCAAAGGCTATTACTTGTAATTGCAAGGAATTTTGCACTACAAACCACTTAAGCAAGCAGCAGGTTTTTGTCAAATGTTTCCTTTCAGCCATTAAAAATTACTTTACCAGCTAATGTTTTGATTTTGCTGGCTTTTACCTCTTTTTGTTGTGACTGAATTTGTGCATCATCCAATCCTCACAGGTATTGCAAGAAGCATTTAATCGTTGTGTAGCAGTCTTGACTCGATCTAGCAAGCCAGATGATATGTCTGTACAGGTGAGTTTAAAGCAGCAGCTTTGAATGAGTGTATGGTCTTCTCAGAAGACTGCATTGTGTATGTATATGTGTAATATGATAATAAAACAAGTGTGTGTGTGTATAGATAATTAAAAATTTTATTTTGTATTGTACATGTAAAAATACAATTGTAAATATGTATTTTTCCTCCTCTTGGAACCAATAAAATATTGTGTTTTGTAGGTATGTGGATACATTAGTAAGTGTTATAGTGTTGCAGCTCAGTTTGAGGAATGCAGAGAGAAGATTACAGAAATGCCTAACATAATTAAGGACCTCTGTAGACTACTGTATTATGGCAAGGTAAGTGCTCCTTTCCTTTATCCAAATGGGTGTTTAACTGTTAAATGTTTAGGGGAATATTCTGGGTTTTAGGCAGATAAGGCAGTCATAGAATCATAGAATGGTTTGTGTTGGAAGAGACATTAAGTTCATCTAATTCCAAGCCCCCTGCCATGGGCAGGGACACCTTTCACTGGACCAAGTTGCCTAGACCTGCATCCAGCCTGGCCTTGAACACTGCTAGGGATGGGGCATCCACAGTTTCTCTGGGCAATCTGTTCCAGTGCCTCACCACCTTCACAGTAAAGAATACTTCCTAATACCTGGTCTAAACGTACTTTCTCTGTTTGAAGCCTTTTCCCCTTGTCATGTCACCCCATACAGTTGTAGATAGTCCCTCTCCTTCTTTTGTGCAGGCTCCCTTCAGGTACTTGAGGGCCCAATTAGGTCACCTTCAAGCCTTCGCTTTTCTAGGCTGAACAAACCCAATCCTCTCAGCCTTTTCTCATAGTGGCAGTGCCTGGTCAAACCTTTCTGTAAATCCCAGCAAATCATGAGATTCAGAACTCAACTGCCTTGTTTCAATACTTTTATTTGAATCCATTTAAACTGTAGATTTAAACTGCAGCCTCTCTAAAGATTCAGCTACTTTTGCCTTTTAACTGGCATATCAGGCAGCTTGGCTTACTGTACTGAATCAGCAGATAAAAGTACTACAACTAGGCCTTGCATAAGCAGATAGACTCTAAAGTCAGCATAAACTCTGGGAACAGTATTTAAGAAATTTTCTCGCCATTTAGCTCTTTTGAACTTGTCTCATGTTATAAAAATGATTAATTTTGTCTGAATTAAGAAAGGAAAGCTTGTCTTTAACTTTTCATGTGGGATGTGTGAAAACATGAGACTAAAACCAGATTCTAGTAATTGACTGTATATGCTTGTGTGTTCTTTAGTCTCTGCAGGACACATGTATTGCCATAAAAAACTCATCTCGCAATCTCTGCCACAGTTTTGAATTGCTTTTCCAGCAGTTCATCAATGCTTCTTTCTAATCATATGAAATAACTATTCAAGTATTCTTCCCTTTGAAAGATGCTGAGTAATTGGCCATGTTGTTAGTTACCAATACTGCAGCTGCAGAAATCATGTCTGTTTCAGTTTTGTCTCTGGGCTGCTTAGATAGTACAGCAGAATTAGCAAGTTTTGGCTTTTAAATCTTTGGTACAGAAACCAGTTGGCATTGTTTGGTTACAGGCATTAAGGCAAACTTCCTTTTTCTCCCCCCAGACCATACCACGAGTAGCTGCTTTAGGAGTAGAGTGTGTTAGCTCCTTTGCCTTAGATTACTGGCTACAAACCCATTTGTTCCAAGCTGGAGTTCTGTGGTACTTACTGGGTTACCTCTTCAACTATGACTATACATTGGAGGAGAGCGGGATTCAGAAAAGTGAAGATTCAAACCACCAGGTAATATTGCTGAGGTGCTGTCAACAATCAGTGGCTATTGCTTGCCATCTTTTACTAAGAGACAAAGTGTATTCAAATATTTGTTAGAATGATTGAATAGCATGAAGAGTAACATCAACAGAGAGTTTTGGAAGGGAATTTTTGTATAGTGATGAATACTCTTTGAGGGGTTTTTTTTGTTGTTTTGTTTTTTAAAGTATTCAACTGTTAGAGATGCCAAAGCCCACAATTTCTAATGGACTTCATGCCAGACACTTTTAATTTATATCAAACAGTATAAAAGTAAATTTTTGCTATCAAAAGAAAGCTCTAGGTTTTCTCAATCTGTGTCCATATTTTTCAGGAGGTAGCAAATAGCCTTGCTAAGCTCAGTCTCCTGGCCCTGAGTCGCCTTGGAGGGTATCTTTCTGATGAACAAGCTACTCCTGAAAACCCAGCGATTAGGAAAAGCTTGGCTGGAATGTTGACACCCTACATTGCAAGAAAACTTGCTGTGGTCAGTCCTACTGAGGTAAGCATCCGTTGGCCAAAACTTTCTCTAGTGATTTTTACAAGGAGTAGCTGGTCACTTCTAAAACACTGAACTCTATTAGACCAAATTGATACTGAGAACAGCAGTGTGATTTTTAGTTGCAGTTGAGGTAACTGCAGGGAAAAGAATCTGTCTTTGAGGTTCAGCCTCAAAGACTATGGACAGGAACAGTGCTTTATAAACTAATGTTTGCAAAATAAATATAGGAACAAAAAAGTGGAGTTAATTGTTCAAGGCTTAAGGACATAATGATGATGGACAGCAAAGGTTATACTTAACTCTTTAAAAATGGTGCCAAGGAAGTCATCTGTAAAGAGATACTGCAGGTAGTTGCTGCTCACTGTCAAAAATGGATAGAGAATCTGAAGTAAGTGTGTCTCAGGGCAGAACAAAGAGAAAACTTAAATTTATATTGTACGTTACCACATAACTTGGACGTACTGTTTTTCCTGTATGTTTTTCCAATATGGGAAGTTTCCTGCTTTAAACTTGTTTGTGTAGTTAGTCTAGCTGTTAATGAGATTGCCATGAAACATGCTCATTACCGTGCATAACAATCCAAAACTGTTGTAAATGTGTTACGTTGGGTAAATTCCTTTTCTTAGACTCTGAAGATGCTTAACAGTAACACAGAGAACCCCTACTTGATCTGGAACAATGGGACACGAGCTGAATTACTTGAGTTTTTGGAATCTCAGCAGGAAAGCATGATTAAGAGAGTAAGATACTCTTTACTTTAAATCCCAGTACTATTTTTTTAAAAAACTGTTTTGTGTTTTCCTATATCCTCTTGGGATGCAATTGTATGGTTAATACAAGTATCCATTATTGTCTACCCCAAAGTCACTTTCTTCATTCCGTAGTTTTTAAAAGAAGACAAAAAATCCAAAGATTTTGCTTGTTCATTTTGTGTTATGTTTCAGTCTGAGCTTCTGACTTGCTGAAGCATTGAGTTTTTGGTTCAAGTATTGCCTGTTTCATGATGGGATTATAGCTTTACACTTCCTACAAGATTTTTTTCTGTCTGAGCTTGTGCTACTTATCTCTGCTTAAAGGGTGATTGTGACAAGACCTATGGATCTGACTTTGTCTTCAGTGACCATGCAAAGGAACTTATTGTGGGAGAGGTTTTTGTTAGAGTCTACAATGAGGTCCCTACCTTCCAACTAGAGGTGAGATGTAGCTAAATTTTTTTCTGTTAAAACTAGTGTTTGGAATGCTACTTCTTCCTGTTTATCTGTTAGTGCAAACAAAATGGAGGAAATACAAAATATTATGGAAATTTCCTTCAAGATCTGCATGTTATGAAAAAGCTCTTTACTGGAGCAGAATAAATTAAGAGACCAAGTCTGTCATAAAGATGTGCTCTTCAGATGTCTTAGTGACTTCTCTCTACAAGCTTGTGATGCAAACACTTCACTTAGGGTTGATTCACTTAGGGTTGATTCACTAATTCCAGGAGGTGCCTGTTGGCTTTACAGTCAGTCTCTGTGTATGGGCAAACACACACCTGTTGGACTAGTGGCAGCTTTTTAAGTGTGTGTTTAGATAGAAATAGGGTTTAATGTGATCCAGATGTTTTAGTGATCGTAGAGAAGATCTGCCTGTCTGGAAGAAAGGAATATGTGAAATGTAGAAGTTATTTGTATGCATTTTCTTCTGCTGTGGGTACTGTTGCACCACACAGCTAAAAATGCTGTCATCTCTGCTTCAAAGTTCCCTAAAGCATTTGCTGCAAGCCTCTTGGATTATGTAGGCTCACAAGCACAGTACCTTCATACGCTCATGGCGATAACTCAGACTGGGAAAGTGGAGTCCAATCAACATGGAGATCGCTTACGGAGAGTTGAAATGGCCCTGGAGGCTCTGAGAAATGTCATAAAACACAACCCAGGTAGGCTTAAATCTGAACTTCCCCACTATACTCTTCTGTGGACAGCCTTAAAAACTCTGAACCTCTGTAGTCTGTATCTTCCAATGAGAAAGAAGCTTTTTTTGCTTGCTGACAAACTTTAACATTGTGGGTAAGCTATATAAGCTTGCTGGTTTTTTCCTCACCTGGAAAACACTGTCAGTAAATGTAGCAAAATTTTGGGTTAAATTCAAGCCTTATCTGTTTTCATTTCTGAATCATTAGGTTTTAAATGTAATTCAATTCTGCTGTTGCTAGTAAGACTTAAACCTCTTGAAAGAAACTTTCTGTAATCCTTCAAAGAATCTTCAACTGTTTTTTAAACTTCCTTGCATCATAAAATCTTCCTTGAACTGAGTACTTTGTACTAGTAAACCTAAATGGCACCTGTGTTAGGGCTATAGAAAAGCAAGAGGAGATGATGCTTTTGAGAGTGGGCAGCAAAGTTTAATGAGCAGACATCAATGTATAGACTGAAAAAGCCTGAGATAAATGATTAGGATGTTTTCCTACTGTATTATATGCTGCTTCTAAAAGCAAATCATGTTACTATTGTGGCATCTAATAATAGCTGGTTAGGATGTTCTCTGTGCTTGCAATTATAAACCTGAAGGCAGCTGCTCCTGCTGGAGACAGCAAGCCTGCTCTGAGCTGGGACATTCTGAAAGGGCAAGTGTATTTGAAGATACTAGGTTTTGATGGTCAATGATAAATAAAAGTACAGAATTTGTTTAGTTGTTTTGTAAGAATGCAAGTAAGTAGGTAGTCCAACTACATCAGTTCCTTTCTTTGGAGTGGGGAGTTACCCTCTTGTTTTTGAAATATTGTTGACCTGAAATTCTGTGGAAGCTAGATTAATAGATTAGCTAGATTAATAGATTAATTCTAACTCTGCAGCAGGTGCCGTCCTATATGAGCTATTAAAATTTCTGTGGCCGACCACATACAGCTGTGTGTAGTCTTTAACACATCTCTGTATAGTGAGATATGGGCATGGGAATTGGCCTTCAGTGAATGCTTTGGCTAGCATGGAGAGTAACTTACTTGGTCTCTTGCAGGTTCTGAGTGTGAATGCATAGGGCACTTTAAGTTGATATTCTCCCTTCTGCGTGTTCATGGAGCTGGTCTGGTGCAGCAATTGGCTCTGGAGGTAAAAAAACTGAACCAACCAAAAAACAAACCAACCCCCACAAACTCCCAACCTCCCTGTCTGGATGCTTTACATAATCACTGTAAGCAAACCTGATTGTGTAGCTGTTAGAGTAGCATCTAAAAATACTAAGATTGGGGTTCCAAGGTGTCAGTTCCTTCCTGGAGGAACATGTGTCATGCCTGTATCTTTGCATCCTTCTTGCCTGAAGAGACAAAACAATTTGGTGGCAGGAATAAATGTTGAAATTAATCAGTCCTGGTGGCCAGTGAATTGGCTGACTTCATACACTGGGTTTTCTGAAAAGGGTCTGAATAGCTGATGTATAATCAAGTGCTATTTCTGATCTTTTGCAGGTAGTGAACATAGTAACAAGTAATCAAGAATGTGTTAACAACATTGCTGAGGCAATGGTCCTTGCCAACTTACTGGCACTCCTGCATTCCTTACCTTCAAGTAGGTACCATAGGATTCTCCATCTTGCAAGGGAAAGGGTTTCCAGCTCAGGAATTTATAAGAATGCAGCTGGCTGAAATTAGCTCTGAGTTTTAGGTTACAATGGTCTTGTTAGCTTTATAGAATAGAGAGCTGGGTTATGAAGAGAAGCTACAGTAAAAACACCTCTTTTTTGGAACTAAGCTTTCCTCAGGCTTCCCAGATGTTGCTGTGCTCCATTCCAGTTGCTCAGCTGTTAATGAGAGCAGTAAAGACAGTACTGCAATACATCCTCAGTGAAGCATGGTGTTTCTATGCCCAGTCCTAATAACATTCTTCAGCTATCAGTTGTTCTCTTCTAGATAAGAAAAGCAGAGCTACCAAACAGGAATCACCATTTTTTAAAAGAAGATGACAAGAAGCAGGAATAGAAATAGTTTTTAAACAGATATTAAATTTAGACCATCTCTGTCATCAAACAGACCGTATGATATGCTGCTAAGTCACTTCTGTCAGCTGACTTACACATTAGTGACTATCATATCCAAAGCTAACAAGGATGGTTTACAAAAATATTGTGTGTGACCAGTTTTTTTCTCTTAAATGTGTGACCTGAAACATAGGAAATGCAGGTATTCTCATTACTTCTGAATTGTGTAGTGTTCCATTGACAAATTATTTCTGGGAATATCGCTAATTAGCATCTAATTAAGAAGTTATGCTGTATTAGAATGTGGGATTGATTTGACATTCCTTAACTAATGTAGTGTAGGCAGAAATCCCTAAGCTTGTGATTGTCAGAAGCTTTATTGCAGTTTTGATACAGTTTTCTGTTGAGATCAGTTATATTTATCTTCCTTTATTCATTCTCTGTGACACAAAGTTCTCAATGCTCTTTGTTTTGACAGGTCGGCAGCTTGTCCTTGAAACGCTGTATGCTCTGACATCTAGCACAAAAATAATTAAAGAGGCTATGGCAAAAGGTACAGTACTACAGTGAAAGCAAATGTTCCCGCAGCAATGGACCTAAAGTGCATAGAGTGGCCCCTCTTCCCTTAAAAATAATCAGTGTGGAATTGGAGATTTTCTACTATTTGTGACCAGAAAAATATACTAAATTGGATGCTCCCTATCTCTTTTTTACAGGTGCTTTAATCTACTTACTAGATATGTTTTGCAACTCAACTCATCCACAGGTCCGAGCCCAAACGGCAGAGCTTTTTGCTAAAATGACTGCAGATAAGCTGGTGGGTCCAAAGGTAAGAATCTTAACAGTTCATGTTGGAACTCTTTCTTGATATTACCTGCATCTCTCTAAAGGTGAGCAAAAGATCCTCTTCTATATCTGAAATACTCATGTAAGGAGCAATCAGGCTTGTTCAAAATAATTTAACTTTTAATCTGTGAGCAGACTTCTAGAAGCTGTTGTATGTACAGTAACTTGTATAAGCAGTTTGGTTTCCATTTGTAATGACTTTACAGTAGAGACCTAGATTTCAGTGTTACTGGCTATTGCTATTTGAAATTATGGCACCATTTTATTTTGTGGTGTAGTAGTCTAGCACTTGGCAATTCTTGCATTGAAGACAGTGGACATTGTGGAGTTTTCGGTTTCTGTCAGGTTGTCCTGTCGGTTAGTTTGTCATATGATAGACTAAGTGTCATTTATGTTCATCCCTTCTAGGTTAGAATCACACTAATGAAATTTTTACCTGGAGTCTTCATGGATGCCATGAGAGACAACCCTGAAGCTGCTGTTCATATCTTTGAGGGAACCCATGAAAATCCAGAATTAATTTGGAATGACAGCTCCAGAGAGAGAGTATCAACAACAGTTCGAGAAATGATGCTTGAGTATGTGGAAACCTTCTGACTCAGTTATCTTTAACTGAGACACTCTCTGGCAGTAAACCAGAGTAGGTGTTGAAGAACTGTGAGACAGAGCTCTGCCTGTAAAAAGTAGAATTCTTGCAAGCCAGACTTCAGTGAAATAAACTCGTTCACTGTTTGTGCACTGTACCAGTAAGTCAGTGGTGCAGCTGCAGTTTGTGCACAGTCCAGGTATTTGCTCACTGCTGTAGGATTGGAGGGATGCAATGGGGGTAGAATGGAGCTTAGAAACTGGAGCCCCTTCACAGTGATGGAGGGAGACTAAGGTGTCAAGTAGAGAAGACAACTGCTTCTTTTACTGCTCATTAAAACTTACTTTCTTTTTAAAGGCACTTTAAACTTCAGAGGGACAACCCTGACAGTAACTGGAAGGTAAAAGTATACTGTTTCTACTTCGGGTGTGTCCAGGGAGGCTGTAAGCCACATGATAATAGATGCTTGTATTGGACTCTAAACAGGCTTTTCTCAAAGTACTAATGGGAGTTCACTGCTGTGCTGTAAACATAACTGAAAACATAACTGGTTTAATGTTGAATTGTTGCTATTGTTGCTGCTTGCAGCTTGAAATGAGACACAGGCAAAACCACTGTCAGCATACTCTGAATATTTTGATAATTTAGGTGATTCTAAAACTTATCAAAAGTCAGCAACAAAGGAGAATATTGAGACATCACTGGCTTGCTGGAAGAAGTCCTGTCACTACACAACCATAGCAAATTTGTTCTTGGTAAATGTGAAGTAACTTTAGTAAGTCACTGGGTCTCAAAAAATGTTCATGTCCTTAAGCCATTCCCTCACATCAGGCCCATCAATGAGGTGTTTCGGTATGTAGTGATACCCAGTATCTGTGAAAAGCTAGACATTACTTCCTTCCAATAGTCCTCTCATTCAACATTAAACCAGTTTCTAAACACATCATAATGTCTATTTTGATCCAGATGAAAACCAGAAATTTCCCTAGAGCGATGGTGAGAAACCTTTCCCTGAAGTGTGCAAGGAAGGAAAGGGCGTTGTATCATCAGCCTTGTGGCTGGTGCTTCTCTTGAAAGTTTGCCACTGTTGCAGTTGTAGGTTCAGTTATTTGTATTCTTTGAAAGAAAAGTTCACTGTAGTGAACTGTAGTGGTACTGCCCGCACTGCTCTGTTCTTTTTATTGTCACTTCTTACCTTATGTTCTTTCAAGAAGAAGAGTTTATTGGCCTTGCCCAGCTCTGTTTCAGAGAATGCAGTTAGTGATCCTGACCACTCAGAGAAACAGTTTTAGGTCTCTCAAATACCCTTGTCAATAACTTCTACTTTACAATTCAACAGCTGCCTGAAGACTTTGCTGTGGTATATGGTGAGGCAGAAGGTGAACTTTCAGTGGGGGGAGTCTTCCTCAGGATTTTTATTGCCCAGCCGGCCTGGGTTTTACGGAAACCAAGAGAATTTCTCATTGCACTGTTGGAAAAGTTTACTGAACTACTGGAGAAAAATAACCCCCATGTAAGATGATTTTTTTCCTGTGCTTTGAATTTGTTTAGCATTCTTAAGTTTTTAGTCTTTTACTTTTTGATTAGCTTAGATGCTCACACTTTATTCCCATCATAAATGGGGTTTTCTGTCTGCTTTCTGACTCTCTGTAAAAGTATATTGATATGTTTAGGCAACTTTTGAACGTGAGTCAAGGTTTTTAAAGTCCCTGAAGCCACAGAATTAGCTTCAATTAAGTCTTAGAGACTTATTTTGTGCTAGAGATGGGGCTTAACAAAAGATGTGTCTTTTAATTATTCCATGACTGACCAACCTTAAAAAATGGCACTTGTTCTACACCACCTACAAATTTTCTGCTCATGAGACTTCTGCTGTCCTTCTGCAACACTGCCTTCCCACTCTGGTATAAATTATGTGACTAAGGCTGCCACCTTAGTTAGTGTAATGAGTACAGCAATTGTGTTACAGTTTAAAAATTAAGTTTTAAACAGTGTTCAGACAGATTCTGTGTTAGACTTGCAGGATGGAAACTAACTAGCATGTTGAATAAAACAGGCACCTTTATTACAAAGATGTGATAGCAGTTTGTAGAGGCATGCAGAATACACAGGGCCTGACAAGTGCTTCTGCACAGACTGCAGAATCCTTTAGGAATTCAGGTGGTCACCTGAACGTCCATGCTATCAGTGCTTCCACCAAGCAACTTAGCCAGATATTGGATTCTCAATTTGCTAGAAATAGTGCTTAGGAATTCCTGTGTGATCTGTCTTTGTGGAACTAGTGAATGTTTGCCACTATTGGAGCTGATAATCATGTTCTTAACTTGTTGTTTTAATAGTTTGAGAGCAAAGTGATAATAAAAGCATTAGGGAAAAAAATCTATAATGCAAAGCAAGTGAGAAATGTTATTATTATGATGATATATAAGGCTTTACTGAGTTACACTTTGTGTTGATTTTCAATTTTTTGCAGGGGGAAACTTTAGAAACCATTACCACAGCAACTGTGTGCCTGTTCAGTGCCCAGCCTCAGCTAGCTGATCAAGTTCCTCCTCTTGGTCATCTTCACAAGATAATCCAGGCTATGAATCACAAGAACAATGCCATTCCTAAAAGTGCCATTCGTGTCATGCACATATTGTCAGACAATGAGGTACTGAATCATTTAAGTGCTTGAGGGGAGAAAAGCCTAGCTGGAGTTATTTGTATTGCTTAGTAGTGTTCCTAAAAGGGCATTATTCTTACTGCAAATACGGTGTAGCAAGTGAGCAGGGACCTATAGCTAGTAATGGAGAACTGGAGATTAAACACTGAGAAATGTATGGTGTTGGCTGACCATACATAATACCATAATAATAACTTCTACTTTATGCCATTAATCTTGGCATAAAGTAGAGTCCTCAGGATGTTTATCTCTCTACAGCTTTGTGTTAGAGCAATGGCATCGCTGGAGACCATTGGCCCTCTCATGAATGGAATGAAAAAGAGATCGGATGTAGTTGGGATAGCCTGTGAAACACTGAATCGAATGTTTCAGAAGGAACAAACTGACTTAGTAGCCCAAGTAAGTAATACATTCTCAGACTGTAAAAATGTGGTATATTTGAACTGTTCAACTTAAATGACATCTGGGAAGCCTCCTGGACACTTAATGTGCTTTTCTTGTTGGAAAAGTTTTTTATCTAAAATGCAGACCTGTTCAAGGATGTTACCTGAGCATTGAAGCTTCATGCACAGGGTAGTATTGTGTCCACTGAGAAAGTGTAGTGGAACACCATCTAATTCAACTGAGTTTACACCTAGATAGAGCAGAATTGCTGGACAGTATCTTTGCTTTCTCTTGTTTGTATTCACACAGCTCAGGAAAAATGGAGTCATCTTGGCATTTGCAGTAATAACTCTTTGCGCTTTTGGTTCACACAAGTGCTAGTGATATAAAAATTCTGTATGGAACTTCCTGTCCGTGTTAAGACAACTCATTTGGTTATGTTTGCAGGCTTTGAAAGCAGATTTGGTCCCTTATCTTCTGAAGCTGCTTGAAGGTGTTGGTCTTGAGAACCTGGAGAGCCCATCTGCAACAAAAGCTCAGATTGTTAAGACTCTGAAATCCATGTCTCGTAGCCTGCAGTATGGGGAACAGGTGAGTACTCATAAGTCCTTATCTGGGCTTTAACACTTGGTAGGTGTGTACTAAACTCTGAATATCCCTTGTTTAACCTTCTGGCTGTCAAGTGCATCATTCCACCTAAAATGTTAGCACACTGCAACTGCAAAATGATTAATGTTTGGAATTTCTTCACCTCTTGCTTGTGGAGAAGTCGTTGCTTCAATGCATGTGATGACCACTAATAAAAAAGACAAATCCCAATTGCAGAAATGTTCTATGAGCTGCATATCTTTAACTGACAACTCTTCAGAACTTGTGTTATAAATGTAAATTTCTCTTCTGTTTTCTGAATAAATACATAAGCGCAACAGCATTATGGATATATATTGAAGTAAACTTGTCCCAATAACTGCTAGTTCTTAATGCCTTCCTCTTACCATTTTGTTGAAAGCTTTCTCAAGGGGAGGAAACTTGGAATAGGTCTTTCTTCCAAGTAGTCCCTGTCTTGCTCTAGTACAGGAAAAGTCCTATTCTCCCTCAGCTGTCAGTGAGTGGCAAGAGCTGCTTCTAGGGTTGCTTTTCCTTGTCACCTTTCTGGGGAACAAAGGATAAAGTCAAGCTACTGAATAACTTCTTTTGAGCATTGTGTTCAGCTGCACAATTCACATGGAAAAGTCTCCTTGGAAATGCGCACAAATTCCATGTTGCAGCCTGAACTACTGCCATATTCTTCGGTGTAATCCCTTCAGAATGGTTTGGCAATAGAAAATGGGTTTGTTTGCCTAGAACACAACAAATGTTACTTGCTCACTGTGTTATCTCTTCAAATACTGTAGGTAAATGAAATTCTGTCCCATTCTTCTGTTTGGAGTGCCTTCAAGGATCAGAAACACGACTTGTTCATTTCTGATACACAAACATCAGGATACCTCACAGGTTAGCAACTCTTTCCTGTTTATGTTCTGCATTATACTGAACTGTTTCTTAATTGTCACACTGGACTCTGGAGTTAGTTTATCCCCAGGATCTAGTGCCATCACGTGGTCTGAACAGTCAGTGCTGTAAAAATACAGTAAGTTTTTCAACACTTACTAGAAGGTAAACTTCTTACTGGTTAAGAATGTATTTCTCTGCGTAGTCTTTACTGTACATACTTAGCAACAGAATCTGGGCACTGGCAAGTACTCTGTAGTTATAAAGCAGAGATGTAATTAAAACTGACTAATGACAATAGCTTTCCACGCTTTCTCAGGATCAGTCTACTTCAGTTCTAGAACACAAATTGGTCTGCAGGGATGTGTAAACTGTCTTCAAAATCACTCAGACTGCCTATATCAGTTGGCTGCGTGAATTAACACAACTTTTGGGTTGGGCAGGTAGTTGAACTGTTGGAAAAGTTGGAATGCTAATAGGTTGGAGTATGAGGCTATATTCCAGCCAGAAGCAGTGGCCTGCCAGGGTGGCCTCGTGCCTGTATGTGGAGCTTGCAGCATATGCTTCACTGCTGCAGCAGTGCACCTTGGGTGGCTCCCTTGCTGGTGCCACCAAGATTGAAATGGCACCTCAGATGCACCCCAGCCCCACTGGTAGCGAAGAACATCATTTTAGCTGTGTGTGCTGTGCACTGTGTACACAAGAAGGTTGGCAACTGAGGGAACTTCCTTGCATGGTGCCGACATAATCCCAGATCAGTTATGTCGCTGCAAAATCAACTCCTGTTCTTCCTTCACTTGAGCAGCACTTGACAGACACAGTGTTGCAGTCCAAAACATCACTTATCGTATAAAATGTTTTCATATGTAGCAAATAATGGCATTGCAGCAAACTGTCTGCAAACCTCTGGCTCCTCAGTAGCCATCAGCTGAACACTTGGTTTTAAAGGCTGTGCCTCACAGGTGAGGGTGAGGTTTGAAAGTCCTTTGTGACAAGCCAGTGTGGACACAGCCATGTGCAACATCGAACTTTCTCATCTAACCCAATTTAGCAATCTTGGTAAAGCTTTTGAGCATAACTGAACTAAGGAGGTATAAATCACATGGCCAGAGTTTTTCCTGCAAGATACTAGCACGTATTTTGAGCCTTTCAAGTCAGGAACTACACCTTCTAGAAGTAGTTGCTTGTACTTTGAGAGTAGGTATTGCAACACTTGATGCATTTTTTTCACACAGGGCTCTGTGCTTTAGCTCTGAACAGGGGTTTTCTGGTTTTGTATTGTTTAATGCCAGTTTGACAAAGAACATTGGAACTGATTCAGTTTGCACTGAATTTCCTTGGTATTTTTGTAAATACTATAAATTTAAATTTTATAAATGCTATAAATTTAGGAATAGGAAGTAAATGGTGATTGATTATTGGCCAAGAACTGAAACTATACCAGAGGTGGTCAGGCTTGAGACTGGGGGCAATACAGTTTTCCAATTGCCTTAAGGCCTGTGCTGCTTCTAAATTGCCTAATGTTTAAGTGCTTGCCAATGTAGAATGAAGGTGCTGTACAAATGCAAAGTGTAGATGGAAACCAAGCTTTATTTTTAACCTCACTTATCTTGTATTCTGCCTTATGTCTTGCTTCAAGTTGCTTTGCTATTTGCTCTTCCCTTGAAACTTCCCTTGCTTATTTCTCTTCCCTCAGGTGTCTCTTCTCCTTCCCTTCTAACTGGCAGCAGTCCCCTTCACCTGAGAAGTGGGCTTTAGATCTGCTGTGTCAGGCAGCTTGCTAACTTCTGTGTAGCTCTCTAAAGCAGGTAGATACCACCTCGCAGAACGCACGCTGCGCTCGCTGCATTCCGAGTAACAGATGCATGTCCTAGGGCTGTACAAATGCGGTGTCCCAAACTGCCCAACACAGACACACTACACTGACACCTGCACTGGCTGGTCCTTGCTGGTACTACACAGGAATCCAGCGTTGAAACTGTGTTCATAATAGAAAAGCTTGAGGCACAAGATAATTATGGGGAATTTTTGTGCTAGGATGGGTAACAGCAGGTGTGGCACTTGGCAGGTTCCACTGATGGGCTGGCAAGGAGAGATCCCCTCCTGCAACCAGAGAGCTTTTTATTGCCAGAGGCGCTGCTTGCTTTGCTCTCTGCCTTGCAGTAGCAGAGTGGGACTGTTCGAAGGGAGACCAACCATGCTCTGATGTTCTGGCTGAAGTGTGAGAAAGGAGGGTGGGGCAGGAAGGAATAGTAAATTTGGGAGAACTCAGCGAGGATGGCTTAAAGGGACCCAGCAGAACTTAGTATGTTGAATATTGGCAGTGTAGGCTGGAGGTCTGAGACCAAGTTGATCGTTGTATTGGTGCAGGAACATTTTGTGAGTGATCAGTTTTCTAGTCACTAATATGATAAAAATTACTGTTAAAACACTTCATGCTGCAACCTAAGTTTTTATTGCATTTGTTGTTGAAAGTTTCTGTATGACTAAATTTTTGATGCCAGGCTTTAATTCCAGTGAGAGAGGCTTTGCCTGCAGGGCAAAACTGATTGCCCCTACCATAATCAGCATAGAAACTTAGTAATGGTGTGAGTCTGGCATCTCCAGCGTAGAATTTCTATATCCCAAGAATGCTGTCACTTTATTCCAACTGAAGGCACAAAATTCTGGCTAGACAAGCTTTAGGCAGTTCTGTTTCTTCACGGGGCAGCCCATTGGGTTTCCTGGAACTATGCAGCTGGGAAAAACCTTTACAACACTGAAAAGACACACAAGGAGCCCAGTAGTGGAACACATGCCTGAACTCACTTTAATTCCATGGCAGGGCTTTTCTTTAGCAAAGGAATGCCATCCCTGCTTTACTGCTGCTTCTGTGATGGAAGGTGAAATGGGTAATGCTGGTGGTTGGGGTTCTTTTTCACTTATTTGGCATATCAGAATAAAAAAAACTGAGCAAGCCCAAAAATGGTCCCCACAAGCTATTCCACTTGGTAGACTAAGAAGTCTTAGTTTCTAGTGTTCCTAGATTTTAAAGAATCTAAAGAAAAACTCTTAAATGTTCTTGTGTAAGGTGTCTGGTTGACTCAGATGATGTATCTGAGTGTTACTAGAGGGAATAAAGCTGTTCAGTCACCCAGTAGAAGGAAATCTAATCCCCAGTATTTGTTTTCCTCCTGAAAGGCCCTGGAGTTGCTGGTTACCTCACTGCAGGGACGACGTCATCCGTAATGCCCAACGTACCTCCCCCGGTAGACAATGAAGTGGGAGATGTCAGCTAAGGACTGGAAATCCTTGTGGAAGAGACAAAGGCAGACTGGCCAGTGATGAGGAACAGCACTTTCCTCCAATACATTGAAGTGAACTTACTGCCTTGCCAGGTGTTTATGACAGTGTTATTCCTTTTTTCTATGACTTTTTTTTCTAGGAAAAGTCAGTGATTCTAACTACCACACTGTAACACAAGAAAGCACTCTGTGGATCAGCTGAAATGGGTACACAAGAATTTTTTCTTGTTGTACATAAGCACATTTTGTTCCTTTATATTTGTTTACAAGACTGTGAATCGAACTTTCCTAGTTTTTATATTTTATTAATTAGCATGACTGGAGTTGAGCTACAGTCTAGAGGAATTGGGCTAAAATAACTTGGACCTCACCGACCCCACTAAAAGGGCATCCCTTCATTTCTCAGTCTGATGTGATCACTTCCATTGAACATGACCTGAAAGGGTTTGTTCCTGCACCAGTTCACTCATGTCCTTAATCATTAACATTATCTTTTTCCTCGGATCAAACAGCATTAGACATTTGTATGTATAACTGGCTTGACCAAATTGATGAAGCTTCAGCAAAAAAACCTTAAAAAGTTGACATGTTATGTAAGAAATTAGTGTAATTGTGAAATGTTCTATACATTATCCAGTATATAAAAACTTTCTATATTGAGTGTACATTATACAGATCATTCATATGTACATAGAATTTTAAAATAAAGGGAATTAAGAGCCTTGTTAATGAGATAAAGGTGGTATTCTTGTCTAGCTGTTCATTGTAAGTGAGGGAAATGAGGGCGGTCCGAGACCCTAACTGGAACGTGGCTAAATATGATCCTGGGCATTCTTGGTTGAAAAAACACTTTGTGCAGGTTTTGAACGCCTAGAGCAGAACTCCTGAACCACATGTAGTAGTACAGTGCAGGTGGTTTTGTGTTTGAAGTGCATTTCAGCCACTGACCTGCTGACACTCTCAATTTCCTGGAAAACATTCTTGGCAGGAAGCAAGAGGAAACTAAGGTGGATGGAAATGTAAATGAGAATTACTGCTTTCTCAAAAGAGGTTATAATCTTTGGTTTAAGTATCATGAGGTAAGGAACTTCATAGAATGCTTCTAGTTCTTCTAGGTCTTCTGCCACTGTACCCCCTGAGTGACCACTGCAGCTGTAGCTGGACACCCTTAGGTGAGCACTCAGCTCTGGGCTCAAGGACAGAACTGGCACAGCCTCATCCTGAAGACTTGAGCCAAGCTCAGTGTGTTCTCCCCAGGCTCCAACAGGAAGGAGCTTGGAGGGGGGAGTTTGTTTGTTCATGCAAACAGTAAACCCACATCTCCTTAACTTCATTGCCCTTTAGTTACCAGCCCTGTGTAAGCTGAGAAGTGATTATCCTAACTTCAGGAATCACTCCAGTGATAGCCTAACTCCAGGCTCCAGCCTTCTGTGCTGCCCTGAGCCTCACTTAAGGGAAGCTAGGGACAGGACTGAGTGTAGTCTCAGTGACAAGGACGGCACCTGAAAGCAGGAACTGGAGAGCAGAGGGTTGGACTGCAGCTGAGCTTTGGAAAAGAAAAAGGAAGGTACTACCCTCCAGTGTTTGTCAATTTAACAAATTCAAAAGTTTAGCCTAGCTTGCAATAAATTAAATTGTGTGGGACTTCTGACTCAAAACTGCTTTGTCTACAATAAAAGGATAAAATGCTTTGATTCAGAACAAAGAAAGCACTTTAGGCCTCTTAGAAAATAGATTTTATTTAGTGTTATAAAGAAACCCAGGTAAGTGTTCTGCAAATTCTTAAAAGCAAGCCCATAATTATTAAGTGTAATAATTGAAAATAGTGAGAGAATTGCTTCCAGTTAGAATCAAGTTTTTGTGTTCATTCAGTTTTACCTTAGATACCATTATTACACTGAAACTTTTCCTTAATCTTCCCTCCATTAGAGAAGGCTTTATGCTGCCATTAGATTTTTGCAGTGAGCTTCTTGGACTGATCAAGGAGTTCCCACCTTGCAATTGTTGAGAGATGAACTTCATCGGGCCCGTCTGCTAGGCGCAAGCTGCGTATGGACGCGAACCTGCGGGGGCAGAGCTGAGTTAAGGCTGGGCTCCTGACCTGCCACAGCAACCACATGGGAGCTCTCAGCACTGCTTTTGATGCCCTTTTGACACTCCTTGCTTGGAAAAGTGCTGTCACGTGGCAGATACTGCAGCAAAATCTTCCTGGCAGGATTGAGATGGGTGGGCTGGGAATTCAGAAGTTTCGCTTCTCCCCAAGGCCATAAGAGATAACATTAAGTTTTAGAAGCACATCCTCTTTACTGCTGATAAGAACTATTTTAGGTCCAGCGCCAGCTTTTATTTTTTGTAAGGGTAATTGCACTATAAAAACAATTATGTTAAATTTTATAGCTTAAAGGGACAAGCACTATTATTTCATGCTGAGGTGAAACAGCTTGTACTGATGTTATAAAATATCATAAAAGAAATGCTTAGAATCTACAGGAAATCTCCTTTTACTCACATGAAAGCCAAAGGAAAATCCTGAGAAACTCCAGCTCCACCACACACCTGAACTGCACAGTCAATCACTTTAAGTACAGCTCGAGGAACAACCACTTTGGTCATGGCTACCTGGTTAGAAGAACTCACATTATCAGTAACAGTTTCATAATCAAGTGAAAATATTTACCCAACACTTCAATTGAATATTGGTATCTCTCAGTACTTTCCTTCCTCTTTGGGTTGGATGAGAGCTCTGCTGTTCCCATTCCCAGGGTATGGTAAAACTGTTTCCAGTCACTCAGAGCTATCTTACTGTGTTGAGACAAGCAAGCAATGCTTGAACAGATTTATCTCAGCTTCTGACTGAGATCACTGCCAAATCTTCTGACAATTAAAAGCATCTCTTAAGGCTCTTTTCAACATGGATTTATACTCTACACTTAGAATAATAATGTTTAACAATATGTTTTACCTACCATTCAGCTAGCTTTTACCTAGCTGAATGCAGAGGCATTGCATCCACCAAGTCCTAGCTACCCAAAAATAAAATTTACCTCTCTCCTTGCTCTTCTGTTGCCCAACATGTCGATCTTGCGGGCTGTTTGTAGTGTGAGCAGGCGAGCCTGTTCTATGCTAAGACGGCATTCTGCAATCCAGTGGGCAACAACTTCCTGCAGATTCCAAAGTCAACATCAGGACATCAGTTAATGCATCTGACCACACATGGAGCTGCCCCCTCTTCCTCAGTACATGCACATTCAGTCAACCTACAGCCACTTGTGTGCAAATTAAAGCATATCTAAGATCAGGCATAATAAAACACTTGACTAACAGAAATATTAAAGAGAGAGCAATTTCTCCTGACAGGAAATAAGAAAAAGGGAAAACCTGTGGATTCTGGCACCTTATCAGACCCCACTGTGTCTGGCCATTTTCCTGAAGCCATTCTTCCATGCCTGCTTTTTCCTCCCTCCCTCTTGCCATACCTCACAGCCTTCTCTCCATATAAGTCCCAGTATACAGAAATAGGGGGTGAAAGGGGAGAGGAATTCCAGTTCTGCTTAAACTGGTGGTGTGTGGTGCATGACACAGAGGCGAACAGCTGCAGGGTGGTGCCTGCTGCCTTTAACTGATGATAAATTGGATCCAAAATGAAGTTATGATCTTGGCAGCCCTTCCCTACTCTTCTTGGCTAATTCCCCCCCTGCAGCCAACATACCACAGGAGAAACAAATGTTTGTGATGCTTGTCAGTGCAAAAACTGTTTGGAGCCTGACCCAGCCTCCACTTCTAGGGCTGTGGATTTTGTAGGACAGAAAAGCAAATAAATGTGCAGCACTTGCTTCAGTGCAGTCTAAAAGCTCAGCTTGGCTGGTGCCAGCAATGGTGATCTGAACCTGGGTGGGGTGTTCAGTTCTCGTCAGTCAACAGCTCCTGGAGTCATAAATGATGGCCTGGGTGGGGGCAGGCACATGGGTACTCAGGAAAGCCACCAGCCTCACCTTGTCCTTAGCAAGGACCTGCATGGGCTCAGCAGCTGTCTCCAGGTGAGCCCTGTGGCTTCATCAAACATCACTCTTACTTCAACAAGCTTCTCAGAGCCAGAGTGTGCCTCATGCACCTCTTACTCATTCTAGGTTCAAGGGAAGTTGGGAAATTATATGACTGGAAAACCAGATATGTAAAGTTGCTCCCTCTGGATCTGCACAAACAATTTGCTACAATCTGTGCCAGATGCTATTTCAATTTCCTCTTTCCATTGCTTTTACTTGTTTTTTCCAATAAAGCTATCCTAGCTGTTGGGAAAGATTAAGGAACACTTGGAATATGACAGGCCAACTACCAACCTCTGATGGTTCTTATACAAAGCAGACTGTCATGTTTTTATTATTTTAGCAAGCTCTTGCTCATGAAACAGTATTTCAGTCCTGAGCAAGATAAGAGCAAGGATCTCCAGTCTTCCCTTGATGGGGTCTGTACTTTTGTAAGCAACTACAGATACTTGATCAAAGAAGCAACATTTTCAATGAAATTTAGAGCCCCGAGTGTCTCCAGTGATTGTGAATGGAGACAGCCAGGTGACAGAATGAATACACAAAAATGGTGAATTCAGATTGTAACTACAGAAATGTAAGCTGCATGCCTGAAAAAATACCTGTCCAAATAGATCAGGAAAAGCAGAGAACACCCAGTGAAAATTCCATATTAAAATCCAGCACAGGGTATCTAATTCATTGCACATTGCAAGGGAAAAAAAAAAAAAAAGATGCTGTAGTTTGTTTTTTTTCCCTTTGCCACCCAAAGCTTTATGAATAGGAATTCAAGGTTAGGGCACAGCTGCTGCCATGTCCATTATCAGAGCCACAAGGCTGTGTGTGGGCAAAACAAAGGTCAGTGTGTGGAGTGTGTGAACTGAGCCAAAGAGGGAAGGTGCTTACGTGCTGATAGAGTTTCTTGCCGAAGGTCTCGCGCTGAGCCGCGCGCTGGCACAGGATCTCCAGAGCAGCCTCGGCCACACCCAGGGACCGCATGCAGTGATGGATCCGGCCTGGCCCCAGCCGGCCCTGGGCTATCTCAAACCCCCTGCCCTCACCTGGTTGGAAAGAAAAACAGGCTCTGCAGACTCCCTCTTGAAAGGGTCCAAGGCTCCAAGCAGAAGTGGCCCCATAGCAAAATAAAAGAAGCAGAGGGGAAATAGAAGAAATCAGCATTTACACTAAGTGAGAGAGCAGAGTTCTCCCTGCAGGGGACCACAGTGGCAGCCTGCTTGTTACTTCTTTATAAGTTCTGGCAAGTACTGGCCACAGAGTGCAGCAAAACATTCTTTCTAAAAGTCTGTAAAGTCTGCAAGAGCTGGTTTTGGGGGAAGAACAGCACTTACATGTGGTATTGAACACAAGGGTCACAGGATGAGGGAAGAGACGAGAAAGTTGACTCCATGTTTCAGAAGGCTTGATTTATTATTATATGATAGATAATATATTAAAACTATACTAAAAGAATAGAGGAAAGGATTTCACTAGAAGGCTAAGCTAGGAATAGAAAAGGAATGAAAACAAAGACTTCTCCCAGACCGAGACCGGCCAGACAGGTGATCTGTGATTGGCCCGTAATTGGAAACAGCCTGCTGAGACCAATCACAGATTCCCCCTGTTGCATTCCACAGCAGCAGATAAGAATTGTTTACAGTTTGTTCCTGAGGCCTCTCAGTTTCTCAGGAGGGGAAAAATCCTAAGGAAAGGATTTTTCATAAAACATGTCGGTGACACTTACAGACTTTGCTTTGCTCTCCTTCAAGGCAATAATATTTGCATGACACTCAGAGCTGCCCTGCTTCCTTCTGCTCTTAATAAGGTACATTCAACCAGCAGGAAGGCTGCTAAAGGAAGAGTGGGCTCCCTCAACTGACCAGAGCTGTTTAACTTATGGTGATTCATGACACAAACCACTGTCTCGTAAAGCTTGGTTCATTGCTGTATGTATTAAAATAAATCAGTGCTGAAACTCACCCAGTATTATATTGGAGACAGGTACTCGCACGTCATTGAAGTGTATCTCAAAATGTCCTCCATGGATCTCATCTACGAAGACAGAAAACACAACAGCAGGGTAAAATGAAGGAGGATAAAAATACAGGCCTCCAGTTCCTAACCTTTCTTCTATATATCCATCTTACTGATTTATTTCATACACAATATTTATTAGTATAACTGCAGCTTCTGAGCCTGCTCATAAAGTAATACACGTATAGATGATAAATATGATCACCTACCCATGTAGCCAAACACTGAGAGAGGTCTTATCAGCTTTAGCCCTGGGGTGTCCATGGGAACAATAATCATACTGTGCTGCTTGTACCTGATCAAGATAAAAAGCACAGTTACATCTGAGCCTCCCTTCTGTCTGCCCCTTCTGCTTTTTTTATTTCCCATCCTTAAATTAAGATGTGAAAAGCCATAGCTGAGATTTACCTCTACCACCTGCACATAAAGCCACCTCTACCACCTGCACCATCCTGCCCACAGTGTGGCTTCAACCCTTCTTGACCCACCAGTCAACAAGTGAAAATGTATTAGTGGCACCTAATGCACCATGACTGAGAAACTCCTGCTGCTGTCACTTCTGCACACACAGTTCTGAATCACCCAGTCAGCTCCTCCTCCTCTACCTTTCTGTTTTGTTCCCAAAACCAGTGTATCAGAATCATCATCTTGGCTTGCCTACAGCTTAGGCAAGAGAAATCCATCCCCATGTTTACATTCCTTCAGAATATTTAAGTTTTAGTCACACAGAACTGGAGGTGATGCCCCAGGTCTCTGAATTCAATCTCCAGTTCTAGCAAGTGGAATTAATCCCCTCCATTAACTTCTCTTCAGCTTCTAAGAGCTCAACAGATTCCACTGTCTGTATAACTTTCAGGCAAACCTTCCTGGGTGCTGTGTGCAAGTTACTGATTGCTTCTTGGTGGAACCTAGCCAAACCTAAAAACTTCAGATTATCCACGGAATTTGGGCTAAAATCAATCTTAGCTATAAATGTCAGAATTCATTGCCTTGCAAGATGTGTGATGTTAATAGCACCAGACATGGAGCATTTTATTCATTACTTGTATAAATTTTTGCAAAAGCTTGCAATTCTAGTTTGGTAAAGAATTGAACGTGTTTGTGTCAAAGAAGAAGAGGTAAGGATTATATTTACACATACAGGAATAAAATTAGTAGGTCTGATTTAAGATGTGCAATGCTCTCTGCTTACACAGCTTCACCTTACCAACACCCCATGTTTCAGCTTAACTTTCTGTATCTACAGATAACTTTGTGGAAAACTTAATCAGTAACTTCAGGTCTCTGATGTGCCACTTGTACCCATTCTGATCAGGAAAGCTCTGAAAAGTTTTGGTTTTATTATATAAGCATTATTATTTAATTCTTCCTGGTGTTAATTGTTTTTGACACTACACTTAGAAAATAAATTGTAAGCCAGAGTTGTTGGTTATTGATGCAGACTAAACAATTGATGTAGACGCAAATTTGTGTGACCAAGATAAAACTAGTGAAGCCTCCAAAATTTCCTGATCCAGTTCATCACACAGCTGCACAAACACTGGTGCATTGCTGGTGCAATGGAGAGAGGTGGGAAGCATGCCAATGAAAGATGGTAACAGTGGAAAGGTTGGGAGGACTTAGTCAACAGCATCTGACAGCAAAACAGGAACTCAGGCTACAAGAGACAGGTGCTGAGGTTTAGAACATCCTTCTAATTTAGGAGCACATCCAACTGGTCAAGGCAACTAATGGAATTTCACTTAACAAAATTCTTGCAAGCAGCAACTCCTCCAGGGAACAAGTTTTAGGAGATTCTGAGTCTCCTAGGAATTCTTACCTGGATGCTGATGGGTTTTTAGTTTTGCCCATTACAATTGCAACTTTGCAATTCGGGTTCCCAGCGCCTTAAAAAAAGTGGCAAACACAAAAATTGTTTTTAGCATAAAATCTCAAGGTAGAATCAAATTAAGTTTCATAACAAGAAACCCTACTGCCTTCCTTTTGTGAGGCAGGAAATACAATCTACCCCTGTTTTTACATTCTGAATAGCACACCGAAACAAAATACACATTAGTACTTAACATGTAAAAGGGAGCTGACTTGTGGGAAGGGGAACATGAAAGCCAAACATCCAAACCCTCCAGGTCCATCACTTATTCCTATGAAAAGGGAACAAGAAGGTACTTGAAACGGAATCTGATTACTGGAATCTGATTCAGTCTCAATTACAGCTGAGCAAATAAGTGTGACACAACAGCACATCTGTCAAGGTAACATGCTGCCATTTCAAAAGTAAAACTTTTAAAAAAACTTCTTCAACCTAAAAAGACTTGAGGGTCTATGTGGGAATGAAACACCAACCACATTATAACCAAATTATGCAGATAAGGCTATCGAAGGGTTACCATGATAACTGCTACTACTTCAGCATAACTTTTCTGGAATGCAGAATTTCTCCCCCTTTACACAAAAGATTTTAGATTGCACTTTGAAGAAAGATCTGAGTGAACATTGTTACCTGAAAACAGCCTGCTAGCATTTCAAGCCATTGATAACATTATTTGAGATGTTTCTTATTATGGACATATTTATTAAGCCTCTGTAGCATAAAGACAGCACTTTGATTTACTAGTCCTGAAGGAGATTCTACCATTGATTAAAATAACACTTCCATGATCCTTAATCCTCCCTGTCTTTTTCTTTAGGGGTTTCTTAGTACCAAAGCATGCTCTCATTCCTTTCAAAGCCTCCCACAAACAATACAGCTAGGGAAAATACCCAATGGGTGTAGCAATCAGTAATTTTTTTGTGCAGATGACAAGCTTTGTAGAGATTCAGTTCAAGGCTCGATCTGTAGCAGCTCGGCTTTGTTCTGAGGTTACAAGCAAATACAACTTTAGGACTTCTCTGGCAGCTGTTCTCAAAAGGCTTGGGAGACTCTGGTCTGGACAATACAACCACCTGGCTTTGAGCTGAGCCACTTCCTCCTACAAGCAGCCACTGTGATGGCCAGGAAGTGGGAGAGATTTATTTAATTGTGATAAACACTGCCTGTTTGGAGGGCCAGACTGCCAGATGTTTACTTTCCTCTTCTGCAAT
The DNA here is from genome assembly GCF_022539315.1 of Serinus canaria. NCBI lineage: Eukaryota > Metazoa > Chordata > Aves > Passeriformes > Fringillidae > Serinus > Serinus canaria. The sequence continues at coordinate 43,674,225 of NC_066315.1, forward strand.
ATCGAATTCAGCCATTGTTTCCAGTGAGGGCTTACAAAGTGGTCCATGAGCTGAACAATGCCAACAAGCTAAAAATCCCAGTGAAAAGCTTTGGGCAGGGGCATAAATCAACTTGGTAAAAAAAATTAACAAACTGGATCCCAAACACTTGGCTCATTTGGGCAACTGCAACAAGCAGCTAATCAGATCCAAATGACCCAAGATATGCTTTTCAGGGTACTACCCTGCACAGGGAAATGTCACCCCTGCACAAGGGGTATTTGACTCTTCTCCCTTTCCATGGAAGGTAAAGGATTGCACAAGTGCTATTTTCTAAAACAGACCTATGTTCAAGTGAGGTTTACAACAAAAGATGTTTTGACCTTCTGGAAACTCCTGAAAAACTGTTTTGTAAATAATCCTCAAGTCACATCCCTGCTTCAAAACAAAGGGCAAATTTAACTATGTTGTATGAAAAAAAAAAAGACCCAAAAAACTCACAAAACCTCAGAAGAAGCTTTCATGTTGAACTCAGTGAGGAGTTCACTAAAAGCTGGACATCTGGTTAGATGTTCTAAATCACTTGTACACATTTCTGGAAGGCAAATGAATGAATACTGTCCAATCTCCTGTCTAAGCACAGCAAAGGATGGCAGATTCCTGGCCCTTCCACTCCTTAGAGTCTGAAGTCCTGAAAAACTAAAATAAATTTTATGTCCCTTTGACCCATAAAAGACTGAAAAAAGTTATGGTCTAATGCAAGACTCTGAAAAACTCCAGTGCTTTGGATGGAATGCAAACAGCCTGGATGGAATAAACATCTCTTTTGTAAATGACATTTTCACATCACTTACAGAATTCAAAGATGTTGCTGGAGGATGGAGAGGAAGCATCAGAGAAGCTTGTTATTTTGGTAGGAGGTAGAAGTAGTTTTGCGAGAAAATTCACGATTGAAGAAACACTGGATGTTTCAGAAGGTCAGTTTTACCCATATTTCCATATTGGTGAACTTTGAATAAAGTTTTCAATGTATGTGACTGCACAAACCAAAACTTTTAGACCACAATGCTGTTACACTGGCAAACATCTTTGGTTTAACCAACTTCTTATACTTTTGAACTTTTTGTGGCTTTCACTCACACAGTGAGACAAAGATAGTGTGCTTAGAGTGTTGATCACAATCCCATGAGAAGCCTAATCTTTGCTATCAGCAGTATAACATGCTTAAGTTCACTGATCTTCACACAATCAACTTATACAGGTTCTTTCTGGTAGAGAAACTGCTAAATGTGGGAACCTTTGAGTACCACCTGTACTTGAGAAATCTGCCATAAAGTCTGCTTTCAGAAGCCAGCAGCACTTTAATTCTTGCAATCTATTTATTTTTCAGTGTTCAGTCTTCAATTTCCTGTCTAAGATGACTAAGGCCAAATGAACTACTGCCTGAATGCTGAATACCTATGATTTTTGCCACATTGGCTGCTGCACCCCTCAGCCCAGCAGGTTACTTCTCTCTGCTAAAGGTCAGGGGTCTGTGGTGACTTACAGACCTGACAGCTTCCTGTTCTTCCAGAGTTGTGGACTCTCCTACAAGAAGAAACTGGTCTTGTAGGACCAACACCCTTAGGATGTTGGTCCTACAAAGATGTGGATGGCAGCATGGTACTGATTGTTGGAATGTGGGAGTCTCCTGTCGGAGAAAAGGGACACACACAGGCACATCCCACCAGGAGCCTGCAGTAATTTCTATCCACTACTAGTATGTTGTATTCCACAGTTTTACCTCATCTTCTCCAGATAACAGTGCAGGCAGCTGGTTCATGGAGGGCAAAGCCTACAGCTGTAGCTGCAAGCAAACAGAAAATGCTGGGCTGTGCAGCTGCAAGGGCTTTGCAGTCCTGCCACTGAATGTGGCTGCTGGTCATTCCCAGCTGGAGCTTATGGGCTCTGATGATGCCAGTGAGAGCAGCTGCTCAGCTTAGGAATGGTTTTTTTCCTTCCTTCATGCCACTTTTGCACAGCTACAAGTGTTTTTACTTAAGTAAGATCTATTTCGTATTCACTCTTACTAATTTTTGTTATTTTTGACCCTACTGAAATACACACATGACAATATTATTTCTTTACTCTGGAAGGATCTGTCCTCCCTACACTCCTGATAGGTTACAAGGAGCTGAGGAACATCAATAAACAAGGCAGGATTCACATGAACTGCCTTCCTACAGCCTGCCCACAGGACCTCTTGGGCACTTCTGCAGGCAGCACACAAATCCCTGGCAGCATTCTCAGCTCTACCTGATTATTCAGTCTTGTTGGAGACCCTATTGAGACAAAGCCTATTCAGAACTGAAAGTCTCATTTGCTTTTTAAAGAGACAGAGCTCAGGCCTCAAAGCCATGACGTTACCTGTGAGGAGATGGCTGGGAAGGAGCCCAAACATCTTATCTGCCACTGTGAAGAGCACCCCTGAAGTACTGTGATAACTCAAGGTGAAGGCAGTGCAGAAATATGCACAAATATTGTGGCACTCCTCCTGTAGACTGTATTCCTCTCCCAGCCCAGTTTACTTTGTCATTGTGAAACAAAATATAGCATGTGAAAAACATCTGCCCATTACATTCTTAGCTGCACATTTTTAAAGAATCCTTCCTTTCACATATTTCAAAATAATTGAAGGACAGACAGAAGGTTAATCCAGTCATGGTAGGTGCACCAGCTCAATATCTCTGTTATTTGGCTTCAATATTGCATTTACTGAAGCTCATTAGATTGTTATCTGATCCAGGATAATTCAAACAGGTCACCAATTTGATTATGAGATTGACTGGCTACATTCAAGCCCCTGAGAACTATTCCCTGGGATGCAGGAATATCTGCTTGTACTTTGGTTGACAATTTGCTACTTGCCTTCAACATATTTTCCTTACCATCTGTCTGGCTTCACACACTGAAAGAATCCCTTTCCCCACCTCACAAAATCCAACTCATCTTTCTATTGTAACCCCTAAAAAGATACGTAAGGAGGGGATGTAAGGATCCCTTTAAACCTTACACAATCAGCCATCAAAAGCACAGTACTGCCCTGAGGAAAGAATGGAGTGACTCCCTGCAGTGTCTGGGCCAGTAACTCAGCCCCAGATGTGCTTCCTTTCTATCCATTTCACCTTTTTAATATGTTGTTTGATAAAAACCTCTAGATGATGTATAAAACATTTGGTCTTCCAGGAATAAAACCACAAACAACAAAGAGAAGCAGTAAGAGTGTCCTGACCTTCCAAAGAGCAGTCACAGTTTGTTGGAACAGGAAGGAATATAGGAAGTGTACAAGAAGAGTCTCCAGGAAAGCACAGTTTTTTAAAGTTTTTTTTTAAACTGTCAAGTCAAAATGAAAGTGCAACGGACTTCCACATGAGGGTGTGGTGTTTGAAGACAAAATGCAATGTGTCAGAGCAATTCAGATCACTTCACTGAGGCACATCCCAACTGCAGTACCTGCTACTCATCTGCTGACAAAAGGTTAGTTTTGTTTTAATCCTTACTGCTCTGTATATTGGATGATATCTTCTTTGCATACATTTACTCTTAGTTAAGTTGGCTTTACAGACGTATATCATTTCACTAAGGCACGTCTCCTTTCCAGTATCAAAATTAGATTTGCTCAGTAGCAGGACAGAATACTGCCTAATTTATCAGAGGAAAAACATCTGTCTGTTTAAACTAGGGATATGAACTTAATTCACCATCATTCATACAATCCTACACCAAGTTTAAATACACAGAAACACTGAATTTCTATCTGACTGGAAGGCTGAAACAATTCTGCAAGAAAACATGCAGTTGCAGATCTAATATATTTATTAGTATATCTCCTAGAAAACAATTTGAAAAACCAGCAGCTTCTGAGCTGTTTGGGTACTTGTGCTTAGCTTGTACGTGATAAAATTCCTCTCTGTGATAACATTCTGAGAAGCTCCGGCTGGAAGATGCAGTGTACCCACAGCAATCTGCTCCTGTAAGAAATCCCACGTGGGCATGGCTTGCTGTGTGGGATGGAGACTAAACAAAGCTTTTCCACCACTCTCCAGTGCCCGACTCCCACAGGATTGCTTGGCTGTTTGCAATGGGCACACGCATGTGTGCCTGAGAAACAGCACTACCAGGAAAGACAAATGTGAACAGGTATGGGAGCCAAAACATAACATAACATAAACGGTGCTTTTAAGGGAGAAATGCCAACTGTTGCATTTTAGATAACTTTGTTAGATAACCATGAACTCAGGGCAGGCAAAAGCTTATCAGGCAGCGGAGCACAGAGTCACAGCCAAACTGCTTTGTCATACATAGACTTTTAAAGTTTCCCCTGATATGTTTACTGGTTTGCTTTCAAGTAAATTTGCCAGTGATACAATTTGATTAGGTGTTCCTTGATGGGTTCTGTATTAAGTGTTTTAAGACCACAACCAAATCTTTTCATTTAACTTCTAATTTTCCTCAAATCTCAGCTAAGTGGATTAAACTTTTCTTGCTGCAGTTTCTCTTCTACTAAAAAAATTAATAAAAAAAGGTTCTTTTGCTGCTGATAACTAAATCTCTCCTCGAAGTACTATAAAGCTGCAAAAGCTTACTGCTGCTGGAAAATCCTGCTAACGCTGCTTCTTAGGCATGGAACAGACATCTCTTTGCCAAAGTATTAAGTAGAGTGACTGTACTTTTCCATTCTGCACATCTCATTAAGGCAACAATAAAGAAGAAATTGTAAGATTTAAAAAGGAGTTACCATTTTTTAAAGTTTGATGGGGAGTGTTTTGCAATGTTAACAGAATAATACAACAAAGTCATTAAAGATGGAGCCAAACCAGATACTTAAACTAATATACTAAAAAAAATTTGGCTAGGAGAATCACTGAAAAAAATCAAGCAAAAATAAAAATTATTAATTTCTCTCCATTTAATTGGTCTGCATCCCTTATTATGAGATCGATCAGTAACTTGTTTTTTCCTAGTAGACTGATATATTAAAAAAACTGTAGGAATTTAAACATTCATTTAAACTTCATTTAAACAATTGTCTAAGAAACAGAAATGGTATTTCCATTTTTCTTTCAGGCTTGAAAAAGCCAAATTGTAGCTCTGGCGCAGAATATCAGATAGCAATCTGCTTTCAGCAACATTGACCTCAAATTCTGAACACTGCTATGATGACAAAAGGGGGACATGTTTTTCATTCTCAGCTGATTTTTGCTACTGAAACCTTAGTCCCATTTAATCCAAAGAAACAGGGTACTACAGGGCTGTATTTTACAACAGACAGAATTTCAGCACATTAGTCAATGTACACAGTTAGAGGAAAAGAAGAAAATAATGCAGGACACAAACTTGCTTAAGACACAATCTGAATATCCAAATGCTTAAACTTCAACCCTAAGCTGGCAGTAAGAAGCCAGTCTCAGTGTTTCCAGAGTAAATCTGTCATGAGATTGTACTTGAAAAAACCATCAGAGCTTCTGAGCTGTTTGGGTACTTGTGGGTAGTTTGTATGTGATAAAATTCCTTTCTGTCATAACATCCTGAGAAGCTCCAGCTGTAACACGCAGTGTACCCACAGAAATCTGCTGCTGTAAGAAATTCCACGTGGGCATGGCTTGCTGTGTGGAATAGAGACTAAATTAAGCTTGTTCTGCTGCTGTTCAGCATAGACCCCCTACTGTGCTTTTTGTAATGGGCATGTACAGTGTACCTGAGAAACAAACAAAAACACTCTCCCTGTACTATACTCATCTAAAATTTGTCAGAATTTATGACAGCAGACAGCTGCTTGCCTCAGCTCTAATCTGCTCATATTCCTTATACACCTGATTGTAACAGCATTTACAGCCTTCAGCCAGTATTCCTTTGCTTTGCAGAGGCTGGAGAGGGGAAAGTGTAATTCCAACCCCATAAAGGTACAGACGGAATTATGTGCAATGGAATATTGTTAAATATAACACAGAGCAATGATGGCTCCTTGGCTCAAATGCAGAAATCAGTGAGGGGCACCCCAGGCATTTTATAATCTTAAATGCTAAGGGTAAGGAAAGCATTTCAATTGAATCCATTTTACAAATATTGTCCACACTGATGTCCTCAATTACCCTATTTCACATGAGAACTTGAGATAGTCTGCTCTGCCTCTGTTACTGTCGAGCTCCAGTTTAATTATTCACAAATGTATACTCAATATCCAAGTTCCTTAAATTTGAGATGTATATGCAGCCCTGAAGAAGGGTTTTAGTTTCAACTGAAATTTTAAAACTTAAACCAAATATTATTTCTTTGGTGTTCCCTTCTCCCCACTTTTTTGTGTCTTGTAGCTTTGCCAAGGTCTGAGATATGAATAACTCAACAGATTACTGGATTGAGGATGAGGAGGATGATCTCAACCCTCTTATAGATTACAATACCTATGAGCTTCTCTGTGAAAAAAGTGATGTGAGAAACTTCAGAAAATTATTCCTCCCAGTGTTCTATGCACTGGCTTTCACAGTTGGAGTGGCTGGAAATTCATTAGTGGTTGCAATTTACGCCTACTGCAAGAAACCCAAGACCAAGACAGATGTGTACATCATGCACCTTGCCATCGCTGATCTGCTCCTGCTCTTCACCCTCCCTTTCTGGGCTGCAAATGTAGTGCAGGGATGGGAACTTGGAAACCCGATGTGCAAGCTCACTTCTTCTCTGTACACCATGAATTTCAGCTCCAGCATGCTGTTCCTGGCCTGTATCAGTGTGGATAGGTACAGGGCCACTTCTGAATCCCAGGGCCATAGAAGAGTGGGCAAACACTGCAGTGTTACCTGCCTCTGTGTCTGGCTGGCTGCCACTTTCCTCAGTATCCCAGAGCTGATATTTAATCAAGTCAAGAAACACAATGAGAGGAACGAATGCCTTCCTATATTTCCAACGAACATGGAAACACTCTTAAAATCAACCATTCAAATCCTGGAAATTATCCTGGAATTCCTGCTTCCTTTCCTCGTAATGCTGATCTGCTATTCTGCTACTGCTCGAGCAATCTTTAGGTCTCCAAATGTTAAGAAGTCCAGGCCTTTCAAGGTTCTGCTGGCAGTAGTGGCTACTTTCATTGTCACCCAGCTACCCTACAACATTGTGAAGCTGTGGCGAGCCATAGACATCATCTACATGTTGGTTACGGACTGCCAGGCCAGTAAAACCATGGATGTGGCGCTCCAGGTCACCAAGAGCATCGCTCTGTTCCACGCCTGCCTCAACCCTCTCCTCTATGCCTTCCTGGGCGCCTCTTTCAAAATGCACATCATGAAAATTGCAAAGAACTATGGGTACTGGAGAAGACAGCAGCAGAATGGAAGACCTGAAGAAATTTCTATGAATTATGAAGACCCTACTGAAGAAACAATCAGTTTCACTATATAGGCCCTCTATTGCCTCCATCATCTTACATAACCAAGGGAATTGTTTACTAACTCCAGGGGGTATTGCTTCTACAGCTGTTTCCCTGCAAGTCAGCTTTCAGATGAATTTCTGAACCTGCCAAGACACCACAAAGCACCTCAAAGTGGAACGTGTTTGTTGGAATCAAGGAAGAACTGAATACTGAAACCCCTAGAAACAACCCAAGATATTTACTAAACAACATCAAAGAACTCAAACAAAAAAAAGAACCACAACAAAACCCTAAACACCTGAAAACACTCCCAAGATTTAAATTTCCAGGTGTCACAGTACTAGGCAATTAAGCAACTATGTAATGAACAACCTGTACACATCTAAACATGTGATTAAAACAGAGAAAAAAAACATCACCAATCAAACAACAGGAACCTTTGTACCAGAAGTTAATAATCGTGTGTTTCTCCAAATATTCTATAAAACTTTAGAACATTTGCCTAAGAGTTTAGCTCCATTTCTCAACGCAAGTATCATTCCATAGATAACCTTGAAGATTGAAATGAAGTATAAGCTTATGGCTGAGAAATGAGAGGGAGAAAGAGGGGGGAAAAGCCATTTTCTCTGGGTTTCTATAAAGGTATAGCAGCAACAACATCCTCCACAAAAACACCCCAGCAACTCCTTTTCTATAACTACAGAAAAAATGAATTTTCATCTTTTCGTTTCTGCTCACCCTAAACTTCAACAAGACCAGTGCTTGAAGGGTGGCTGGCATAAATGTAATAAAAAGTTCAGGTAATCTTCAGATACAAGGTCTGGATTTTTTAATATAGAATTGTTAAAAGTAAGCAAGCACTGCAATAACTGCATCTGCTAAAATATATGGCAATATAATAAAAATAAAGATTAGAAAAAGTGCATTGGCTTTTGTTTTTTCTTATCTTTATTTTTGTTTTGTTTTAGTAGGTACTGACATCTCTCATCACAGGCATTTACCAACCAGCAAATGGGAGAAGCCTTTCTTGACAAAAGAGAGAGATTCCCATTCCATATGGAGCTCATGGATTTACAATTTTTACACAGAGATGTACCAAGGCCATCCCCTGCCACAGTGTTGGCAGGGATTCCAGGAAAACAGCAGTTTTCCATAAGTCGCTGGAAGGGTATCAAATGTACTGACATGCTAGCTTAGCTTTCAAAATTAAGAAGTGCTGTTACAGCATTCTGTCCTTGTCTTCAAACATCCTCTGGGCTCTGACAAAATGTCTCATCTACAGATTAGGAAAGGCAACAAGAATCTCTCCTTTTTAGAGACTGTTCCTAGTTACACAATTATGGGCTGGAACAAAAAGCTCTAAAATGACACACAAGAAACAACAGTAGCATAAACAATACATAAGCCTCTTCTCCCTGTTCAGATGATAAAAGCTTACAGAATGTCTGCCCAGAATGTTTTGAGAAATACTAGGGTGTGAACAGATAAGTCAGAAGTGCCTGACTGGTTTTCTACAAGTACACCATAAATCTGACCTATTTAAGCCATACTGGATTTACTGTACACATGCAGAGCATAATAAGAAACCCCACTTCTTCCATAAAGTAACTGACTCCTTGCATGTGTGATTTATGACTTGTCTTCACAAATAGAGTGACATTCTGACCAGACTGCCAGTCCTCTGGAATTCCCACACATCCAAGGTTTAAATGTCCCAGAAGTTAAAAAACCCCAACCAAAGCCAAAACCAACAACAACACAAAAAAAACCTTCCCATCCAGGCAGAAAGAGAGATTAATACAGAGCCAATTGAACAGGTTTCTCAAACTTCTTGGAATTGTAGTGCCTTTAATGCATCTGTTTTTAAGCAAATCTGATTGCCCTAATTGTATTTATGAGAAATAAGACAAACTGTTTCATGCTGTCCTATGTTTACTCTTCTTTTTATAATTCACATAATAACTTTTATGAATATTATTTTGTGTGTGTGACCCCCTAAAACTTTCTCATTACTTCCTCAGGGACTGCAATGCACAGCTGGGAGACACTGACCCAGAGCAAAGGCTAAAAAGCCAGCAGTTAAGCAACACTCTTAGGTCAGGAGACAAGATTCCATGCCTCTTTTTGCTGCCAGTTTTACAGGAATAGAACAGAGAGAGAGATCTATCTTCTGGTGACTCCAAGTATTGCACAAGCATGTATCAGCAGCTAGCTGTCATAATCATGAACGTAAATGAAACATTCAAGTTTAATAACTTTGTTTATTTACTTGGATTCCAAACTCCCAGGGAATGATGGCTTTCAAGCTGCTGTCACACATTTTGGCAAAAAAAGTAACAGTACTGCAATATCAGGGACAGTTGCCACTTACAGTACAATACATTGATTTTACTGGGAATTATACCTTAAGGAAATCTCCTTTAGTAGTCTGTCCAACAGCATCACAGGCTACTTTAAAAGCAGCCATGTTTTACTGTAGCTACATGGTACTCTCAAGCCTCTCACACAAGCTGCCAAAGACAGCTTCACGAAAACAAAGCCATGAATGTGTAATTTGAATGATAGAAAGAGGTAATGTTTAAAGAAAATAGCAGCATTCACTCTGTGAACAAAATTCAGAGGTTCCAAAAAGGGCCTAAATCCCCAAACTGGATTTGAATCTTGGACTTTGGTTCATAGAACAAAAGCTCAGTTCAGCTCCTTCTGCTGCTTTACATGCTATTGCCTTTACTCAAGAGAAGACAAATTTTTGTCACAGAAATGGAGCGCAATAACTTTTGCTTTAACAGTTCTTGGAAAAAATTATTCTGCCTTAGCCATTCTTATTAAGGTTTCCACACTTACCACTGCTCCACCACTTCTTGCCATTGATCACATAGCTGTTCCCGTCTCGCTCAATGGTGCATTGCATATTGGTGGCATCACTTGAAGCCACATCAGGTTCTGTGTCAAAAGAAAAAAGAAAAAAAAAAAAAACAAAAAAACCACACCAGATTAAACATAAAGGTAATACAACCTTCACAAATATAGGGCTCTGGATACACTATTAAAAGTTTTACTCTCAGTAGAAAAACTCTTTGAAGACCTTCGCTGCTGGTGGTCAAAAGAATTCCTATTTTCCAACAATCTGTTATTCACAGCCAGTTTAAATGTACTTGGTCTTGGACCACCCTTTGCAATCAGCCTTCTTCCTTTCCTTCTCTTTTTAAATCCTTTATCCTTCCATTGTACTTCCAGGAAACAGTCATATTTCTCCTCAGCCTGTTTTCTCCTCCTGGGTTCTTCCCAAGTGAAAATAGAGATTGAAAATAATTTTGTGGTTGCGTACAAAATACACTGCATGAAGTTGTCAACAAAATGTCATCAATGATTTTTTGGAACAGGAAAGATTCTTTTTCTCTCCTTTCACTGTTACATCTTTTTATAGGACATCTACTTTAAAACTAAAATATCTATCTCCTCTTGGGAAACACAGTGTGTGGAAAGTAAGTGTCTGAAAGGCTGAGTTCTCTTGATTCCATCTGACACAGGAGAATGAAGACTTTGACATCATGTGTTCCAAAAGCTACCTTCCAGAGATGCTGAATGCCACAAGCTTTCAGGAGCAAAACTAAATACAATGCTGAGCTATGGACATAAAGCAAGTTATTTCTGGGTTATGTTTAGAAAAAAAAATCTATGAGACTGCAAAACCACATAATAATCATACTTGGACTCAATTGTGCGTGTCTAGAGAACTCCACAGCACACTGCAAGGATGGGTAAGCTCTATTGTAAACCTGTTTGGTACTATAATGAAGCTAAAAATACATAGAAAGCAAATACTAATTATTGTAACCATGAAAATTGGCAACTACCAGGAAAGGCAGCAAGGCTGCTCCAGTTTGTATTCACACCTCATAGATGACTCTATATTCAAACACATTCACTGATACTGAATTAGTACAGAAATGTCCACTCTAACAGACAACTTGAAGTCTTCAGCTTTTCCCTGCATGCACCATGTGAAATTTCAACCAATTGGCTCTAACTTTCTTCTGGAGAAAAACTTACCTGTCATGCAGAAGCAAGAACTAATCTTCCCTTCTAGGAGAGGCTCCAGCCACTCTTTCTTTTGCTCTTCAGTGCCATACATGTGGAGGACCTCCATGTTTCCCGTGTCTGTAAGAAATCAGCAGTCATGATTACTGCTCAAGACACAGCCTGAAAGGTGTAAGACACCCAACTTTTTAATGCTCCAGTGCCATAGTTTTGGGATGAAACCAGGGTTGCTAACCTGGTGCTTGACAGTTGAAAACCTCAGGAGCAAAAAGGCATCTCCCTGTCTCCTCAGCTATTAGGGCATAGTCAAGCTGGCTGAGACCACTGACATCTGGGAGGAAAAGGTTCCACAGACCTTCTGCTTTGGCCAATTCCTATCACAAGAATCAACAGAAAAAAACATCAGCAATAAGTAAAAAAAAAAAAAAAAAATTCTGGTTTGCAACACATTTTCTTAGCTCCTGCCTACCCTACTGTCCAATATATCTGATGCTTTTTCAATAGCTATTCTGAAATTGTAGATTCAGTCTTTGATTTAAAGTTCAGATATATCCCTTTCAAACCTCATTTTGTTTTTCTTCTCTCTCATTTGTTTTCTCACTTTTTCCATACTTCCCTCTTCAATTCTTTTCACTGTTCCCTCACATGGTTTCTTTCCATGTAAAGTAACTTCTCTGACAGAATACACCAATCACTCGTATCCTCCGTGTCTGTGCTCTTTTACTGCTAGAGTGCTAAAAATATTTGTTATCCCATACCTTCAGTCTCTCCAGCAGTGGTGGTTTCTTCCATCTGTCCTCAGCATTTCTATGTTCAGTATAATATTTTACTATTTCCTTAAAGAAACAAAATAAAAGATGCTGTTTAAATTAAGAACACATGTAACACACAAATAATAATACATCCCTTCCAGATCTATGACCCAAGGAACCAAGTAAAAAATATTCAACACAGGTTTACATTATATAGTTGGCTGCATTATAAAATTAAATATATAATATATAATATATAATATATAATATATAATATATAATATATAATATATAATATATAATATATAATATATAATATGTATAAAATATATTATATATAATTGAAAGTTCAACTGCAATCTATTCATTCTGCAAGACTTTAAATATCAGTACATTAATACTATTTGGGATGTTTTAAAGTATGTGATGGAGATAGTATCCTAGGAGATCAGTATTTTCTGGAGATAAAAGTACCTATTGACAACAGTACACACAAGAGGCACAAACCCAAAAGTAAAACAACAAATAAAAGACTGATGTATTGACAATTAAGATTCAGACAGAGAACTCAGCTAATCTTTTCTTAACTGTGAGAAAAAAAAACAAACACATTTTCTCTTCCTGTCAAAATAATTCCTTAACAGATAATGTAAGCAGTCATTCCGAGCGCCAGTCATTAGTTTTAAGTGAACCTCTAAATTCAGTAATCTTAGTATTTTCACAAACATGTTTTAGTGAGGCATAGAACTTCAAACCTAGCTCAGACTGAGTTATAAAATGAATAAAAGTAGTGCCCAATCCTGAAAATGACACAATAAAGACAAATGGCCAAGTAGAATTCATGAGTCCTGATTCACAGTCCCTGTTACCAGAAATAACATACAAGCACAACACAACTCATCTGAGAAACTTGCATGGTTATTTGTGGTTCGTTTGTTTTTTAAGGCAAGTATTTTAATTATTGCAAGACTTTCTTGGACAATCCAAAACTACAATCCCAACTTAGTCACAGACATACTTTTTAAGAAACTCTGCATATCAAGAGTTACTGCCCTTGACCCCTCCTTGTGATAGGTAGATGGATTCATTAAACTTTTAGATTAAGATGTTTTCTGCATTTCTGCCTGACTTGGAAAAAAAAAAAAAAGATTCAGAAAGCCAAACCAGCAAATTCTGCATCAAAAGCCATTGGTACTTCCATAAGGCTAAAAGCTGAACCAACTTTCTAAGTGGAAATTCCTAACCTTGCTAGGATATGAAGTAAATTACTTCATCTAATTTTCCCTCCACTAACTATGGACTTTGTGTATATTTCATTATCTGATTTCAAACCTTCATTGATATTAGATATATTCAGGAATGAGGCTATTCTGACACATTATGCAGTCCCATTTTTTGTCACAGCCTAAAAAGCAAGAAACAGAAAATGCAGCTTCATATGGTTAAAATCTGCAGTTTCTATTTTTAAAAAGGTGTCTTTCAGTTCAGTAAGAGTTCTAGGTTGTTGTTAGTCTAACAAGTATTTCAGCAACTTCCTTTAAAAAGTAACTCTTTCTAAAAAGAGAAGGTTTTACACTTCAAAAGTTAAAAAAATAACTCTTTCATTAACAATGCATACAAAATTTTAATGTTGTATTTTAATCCTGAAAAGAAATAATGCTGTCTATAATGATTTCTGATAATATTTTGCAATGCCACAATCATTACTGCATGAAAATCAGGCTATTTTGGAAAAAAAACCAAACTAGGAAGACATGAATTCTATACATATTTTTACAGTTTTATAACATCTAGTCAGAATATGTTCCTTTATAAACAAGTTGATGAAAAGCTTTTACCTTCTCAGCTGGATAAATGTGCTGCTTCATGAACTGCTTAACCTTTAGCAAAATTTCTTGGCCTTTCCTGCTTTGATGGAAGAGCTCTCCAGAAATGCTGTGCTGTGTGCTGCTGAAGGATGACCTAGGGAAGAACATTCAATGCAGTAACAAGACCAGATTTTCCCTCATAATAACATAAGCTGCCTTAGACAGGCATTTAACTAAATGAAGCTGTTGGAAAAGCTTTGCCTTGCCTTTGACCAGTGATCTATACCACTCTTACCTTTTTGAGAGCTCTAATCCTCTTTCTGCCAAAGGCTCCACAAGCTTTGCAAATTCATGACTGTTCTCTGCAGAAGCATTTCCAATAAGATACCTGGCATATACACCCTAAAACCAAAAAAAATAGGTGTATATGGTATAATTATGCACTTAGAACTGTCTCTTTAACACACTGGTGATTTCTTAAAATATAAAAGTAACACTTAAATGCAAAAACTTATGCACTTAAAATGAAAAAACTTACTGGGATATGCTAATATTGGTTTTGGTACATATCTGATATAATGGAGATGCTTGCTGCACAAGAGTTAAAACCGTATCTCAGCTAAACCAAACGAAAGGCAAATCACAAAAAGGAGTAGGGGAAAAGTAAAAAATAAAGAAGACAAATGTCTGCACATGATATGGAAAATGAGCCCAGCCTGTCCCTCAAGCCAACTGACAACAGCATAGAGGTACAATTTTTACCCATGACTAAATGAACTACCCACAAACACACAGGGTATGTGGCATTTCAGCAAATGTGAGGGATTACCTGGGCTATCCCTGCCATTTTAAAATAGGACAAAGCAAGAAAAAAGTTCAAGTTGGGTAAAGCAGTGGAAATACGCCGGCAGCGGCAGTAAATGGAAACCAGTTCTTCAAAGGAAGGAGTTTCTACAAAAAAAAAAAAACCAAAAACACAAAACAAACAACAGTTTTTTTTAGAATACTCAACATTTTCTATGATTTTTTCTCACTTTATTCTTCAAACATTTGAGCAGTTTTTAAACTTTGTGAGATATTCCTTTTACATAGTAAACATGATGGTTAATCATTTCTCATGACATAACTGTGATATGGAGAGACTAAAGGAAGTAGGAATTGCCAGAATTTCAGATAACCATAACATTTCCTGCTGCCCTTTGTCTCCACTCCAGTCAGGCAAATAATTTGACCTGGGGGAGAAAAGGCTTTTTTTAAAAAAATAAATTATATCTTTATATTTATTTTTTTCTTCCATTATCTCTTAGAAAGGTTCAAACTAAGGTTTTACAGAAGTTGCATGTTGTAGCTTACACAAAGCTTGATAGAACAAAAGTATCTAAAGCCTTACTATCAGCATGTTTGCTACAACCAAAAAAAAAATTATGGAAAAGTTCTTTACAAATGCAAAACTATATGCTTGTGAATTTACCATTTAATTCCTACAACATTTCAAATACAAATCAAGTGTAAGATTTGTTTCAAGAAAAAGATTAGTTTCATACCCATGGTGTCTTTGAAACCCAAGATAGAGCCTTGACCTAAGTTCTTTGTAGATGTAGGCCAAAAGTAGAATTGAGTGGCATATGCTAAATCTGCTAAAGGATGACCAGTAGTTGAAAGTTCCCAGTCCAGCACTGCCAAAACACGAGCCTTAAATAAAAATAAAAACCTCAAGTGAGTGCTAGAAGACATGTTTTCTCCATCCACAAATGCACAACCCACTCAATATCCAAGTGTTTTATTTGGGTACTGTACGTTTTCAATTAAAAACACACACTGTAGCTGTCAACACTAAGAGTTCCTTTTGGCATTATCTAAAGATCTGCAGAAAATTAACATTCATATAGGGACAGAAAGCCAGGCACTTTTCCAAAGAAAATCTCATTTAAATCTACATTTTTGAGTAGTGTTCTTTCTGTTAGAAACTTCCAAACTCTTGTAGTATAAAAGATGATTAAATTACAATATCCTGAAGAACAGCATTACTGAGAGTTGTGTATTTCTTCCCCAGTCCTGTTCCACACTCCTTTAGCACAGAAATTCACAGAGACCATGTACCAGAAAACCTAATTTATCACAACACTGTCCATAGATTAACATTTCTGTGAGGAACTGAATTTCTTACTCAGGAAGTCAATCACTGCTCAGAGTGAGTCTCTGCTGCAAGCATCCTTGCAATGGTGTCATCAGCAAGGTGGTCTGAGACTCCCCACAGTGTCATTCTGCTAAATTCCTATAATTCAGCTGTCCTGCAAACCTGAATGACCCCTCCAGCCTACTCATGATCCATGGCTACTTGAAATATGTGGAAAAGTCTTTCCTACATGGTCAGTCCTGCATATTCAGGAACAGTTTCTACAGATGACTTAAAATTACCTATGTACAACTTGGTAAATTTCTTCAGTTCCTTCAGGAACAGCTGGAAGAGTCCCCAGGATAGTCAAACTCCCTGCTCAGGGAATCAATCAGCACATTTAAGCCTATAAATCATGTCTGTCAACTAATCTACACACAAAATCTCTAGGAATCTCTGGGATCTGTTTCTTTGTCATGAAGCATGAATTGCAGCCATGGTCACAAGTTCCAGGCATGTCCTGTGGTCACAATTTAGCAGGGAGCATGGAAAAAAGTAATGAAAATGCAACTGTGTTGATATAGGTAGTGCACATTTATTTCCATAAATTAGAAACAAACAAAAAAAAAAAAAAAAAAACCAAAACAAAAAATCTCTTTTTCTGAATGGGGAACTTTCAGGGTCTCTGTGATCTACATGTGCTCCATAACTAAACAGCTTTAGCAGATTTTCCTTTGCTTCCACTATTGTTATGTATCCTCCATTCAGCTCCTGCTCCAAAAGCCCTTGTTGTTAACTGAAGCCATAAAACAGACATCAGCAGGCTTTGGATCAGATGCTTATGTAGCTCAATGAAGTGAGCCTTCAGCTGCACTGAATCCAAAAGGATCTATGCATATAAAATGCTTTGCTCCTGAACTTTGAAGCAGGGACTAAAACGAATGAATAAATAGAGTATCTCTCAAGGACAGGTTGGATGGGGCTCTGAGCAACCTGGTCTAGTAAAAGGTGTCCCTGCCCATGGCCAAGGGGTTGGAAATAGAGGATCTTTAAGGTCTCTTCCACTCCAAGCCATTCCACAATTCTGTGATTCCATTGATTCTATCTAGCTCCTGCAATGAAAGCCAGGACTGTATTAGGTACCTAAACACCTTACACAAAGTTTACAGAAATTCAGTTTTCTACTGTTTCTTTCACATGCTCTAAAATAATCCATATGTAAGTGTCCTATTACGTGATAGAAGTACAAACAAATGGATGGCCAAAAGCTACTAAATGTACAAACACATTTCAAATACCTCTGTTGGGTGGAAGATGATGTTATCTATTCTGAAGTCCCCATGAATCAGGGTTTCTTCATTATCATCAGGTGGCAAGTTGTTTGCTAACCACTCAGCCAGCCGGTTCATGGCAGGAATATCTGTATGAGCAGCTGCATCATACTGTTTTTTCCAAGTTGATACCTTAAAAATACAAACACTCCAACAGATTTTTCAATTGATTCACAAGTTTTTCAAGAATACAAAATTTTAAAGCACATGCTTCTGGGCTTTGGCTATCACCACATTGCTTGAAAATTCAGTAAAACCCAGTACTTCTGCATTTGCAAATGTAAACTGAGATATCAACAGATGAAATGAAGACTATATCTACTTCCATCCTATTTACATAGCCCAAATCTAGCATTATTCCAAAAGTAAATCTGTCATCTTTCCCTACAGCATTACAGAATCAATCTGAATGTAGTAGTGGCTTCAGATTGTGCACAATTCATTGAACTATGTGAAGTTATAATGGCTAAAATACAATCATTAATAATTAACAATTTAGCTTGCAAAACAAATAAGCATTCGAAGACAAAACAAGTGAAACATTAAGAGCTATACCTGTCTTTTGCAGTATCCTGGTCCTCTGCCATATCCTTGGAGACCCAATGACTGCAAATCAAAGGAGTGCAACAGGGCCAGAGTTTCTATCATTGCAAGATACAGAGCAGAACGCTCTGCTGGGCCCACCTCAGGCAGGGAGAGGTCTCGGAAAATGCGGCCCTAGAAATACCATAAATCAGGTATTTGGTGGGACATACACATCAGATGCAAAGCAGTAAAGCTATACATTTCACAACCAAAACCAAATGCAGTGAACCAACACTCCCTATGCAATCAAAAAGTTCTTCCTCATTTATTTCATTCCTCACCCTGGGCCAATGAAGGGATTCATGGTAACCCAGGTCATTAGTATATAGTGTATCTGTAGATGAAATTCTGAATTAGAGCACTCAATCCAGGTATCCTCAAGCTTGAAAGTACCAGGAAAAACAATGCTACTGTATTGTCTTTAAAAGCTAAGCTGCAGAAAAAAAAACAATGAAGACCCCAGGGGAAAGGAGAGGTAGGTGGGTAATAGGTGGGTCATGGATAAAAAGACTCAAACAATCCAAAGAAATTCACTTGTTTTTTCAACTGCTTAAGAGCAGTTGAATACATTTAGAAGATGGGTTTGTTGTTCTATGTTCACAATTGCTAAAAACAGAACAGTACTGACCACCATAGAATGGACAGACCATACATTTACATACTTGGAAATGTAAGAAGGTTTCTTTTTAAGGTATCACTTTGTTCTAATCAAAACCAATAAAATCCTTACATCTTTGATGTAAGAAATCTGTTTTCAAATTTTTCACAACCCTTACATTCTATTACCCCTGATTTACAGTTTTTGTAGGAAGGTTAACCTAATCTTCAGAAACTGGCCCACAAACTTACATTTCTAATTTCCCAGTGAACCTGATGACAGGAGAGGATGCAATGAAAATGAAAAGACCTGAATTCAACTCCTCTTCCCAGAGGATAAAAAAAAAAAAGAAAAAGACAGAATACAGCAGACTTATGCTCGAAACCACCAAAATCTAACAAAAAGTGTATCAATTCAGCTACAGCACCCACAGAGTGGTGAACAACAGAAATATGCTGCATTCTTTCTGAAACTAGTGTTTGAACTGGAATCTTACTTTGTTTTCAAGAATTGGTGATTGCATGTCAGCTCCTATCTTCAATACTAAAAAGCCTCCAGGATGTCTGAAGATTCATTTTACAGACTGATTTTTTTCCCTCTGACTTGTGTATGCTTTTCACAGGAGCAATATTGCCTCATTTCAAGATATCCTTCCAAGAGCTCAAACAAGAACAAGAGGTTAAATACTGAGCTAAAAAATTCAACAAAGTGTGAAATAAGCCCTGGAGAAGCTGAAATCTGTGAGAATCACTGCTAGCTAACGTTTCTTCAAAACATCAGAAGATTATTTACTCTCATATCACAAAACTCTGCTGAGCAAGGCTCTAACAGAAAGGTTTTAGGCAATTTAAAAGCAGCTTGTAGTAGGGAGAAGGAAAGAATCTCTCACACAGGAGGACCAACCTGCACATGCTGCATTACATAAAATTCTGTTCCAATGATAGAAACGTCACTGCAATACAAGAGGGGCTCAGGCACTGGAAACCCAGCTGAAAATAAGGCTTTCTGCACACGGTATTCTCTATCGACCTGAGGAAGACAGAGAAATTTAGGTTCAATTAAAACCTCCCAAACATAAATGAGCACAGTGAATCCTCTTGAACGTTTAATTATATGTAGAGCACAATATATTTCCCACAAAATGTGGGAAATAATCCAGCAACTCACTGCATTTCTGGACACATTCATCAGTGTGCTGGACCATCAAGTATAGACTCTGGTTACCAGCAAAACAAAGTGTTTGGAGCTCAGTGAAGAATGTTACTTACCTTGTGTGCTCCAGGTAAAAGGGGACCATGGGGCTTCTTCCTGAGCACAAAAGCCTGCCCACCCTTCTGAAGGTAAAAGGTTGGGTTTGACTGGCCTGAGCTGCCAAGAGAAAGATTATAATTAGTCAAAAATTCAAGTACTTACAAATTTGTAATCTTCTAACAGAAATTATACCTGCAAAATGCATTGTGACTTGATCTGAACAAAATGGAGGAAAGCATCTTCTCCAGAGATGTTTTGTGTTGTGGTTTTTTTCCAAATCTGGACTGGAACAGGCTGCCCAGAGAAGTTGTGGATGCCCCATCTCTGAAAGTATTCAAGCTCAGGCTGGATGGGGCTCTGAACAACCTGGTCTAGATTAAGGTGTCCCTGCCCAAGGCAAGGGGATTGGAACTAAATGATCTTTAAGGTCTCTTCCTGCCCAAACCACTAAGAATAGTAGACATTTCAGTACTGTTAAAGAGAAAGACAACCCAGTTAAGCCCTTCGTAAAACCTTGTCTATCACATTCTAATCAAACTCATTGATCATTATTTTCCTCAAGGGTCTGTGTTAATCTGTATGCTTTTCTCTCCTTATTCTTGTTCATTTTCAAGATGTATTCTGACCTAGACCAATAAACAATTGGACAACTATTGGAAAATAAAAATCAAATTAACTTTTGCCATTATTCCTCCCATTATGTTTCCATTCTCCCCAAAGCAGTTAGGACACAGTTTGCAATAATTTAAAAAGCTTGACTGACAAATACTCTGCCTGGAACAAAACAAATTTAGGCCAGAAGAAGCTTTGAAATGTAATTACAAGACCAAGAAGTAAAAGCATAAAACAAAAACAGAACAAAATTTTAGCAGACCCTACTATTAGCTACTCTCCTAAGGCCCCTCCCAAAGTCTTCTCAGCTGAA
The DNA here is from genome assembly GCF_022539315.1 of Serinus canaria. NCBI lineage: Eukaryota > Metazoa > Chordata > Aves > Passeriformes > Fringillidae > Serinus > Serinus canaria. The sequence goes on from NC_066315.1 coordinate 43,695,013, forward strand.
ATACGTAGGAAGATTAGGGCAGATTGAATGAATTAATGTTTTATATTTATACCAGAAGACAAAGAAAAATTGTTCACTGTTTCTTAGTGATAACTAAGTTAGCCAAGGTCATGCCTTACGAAGGAATTAACCCTTATTTTTAGAAAAACTTTACTTCTAATAGTTAGTTTCTGACATGAGGCCGTGCAGCCACACCACTGATTTGCTGAATGCAAATTAACTCAGTGCTCTATGGAACAGAGGCTCTGGAGCCCGGCTGTAGCACTTCCCTGGCACACTGCAAAATGCTCCCCGGGCAGCAACTGGAATCTCGGCACATCCTTACACTGCTCTCGTGCATTTGCTTACCTGGTGACAGCCTAAGGCTTTTACCATTGATTTCTTAAGCCATGTGTGTGCTTATGAACATTACTATTTGCTGTGCAATTAAAGATGGAGCAGGTCAATTACGATTTATGCGTAGGCAAAAAAAAAAAAAAAAAACAATCGCGGGTGTACTCTGAGGACAGCGGAAAGTCCACCCATCACACAGCCCGCCCACAGATTGAGTGGGACAAATGTCACTTTGGCCGCCACTGCGAACTTTGCCTTCTCCAGCAGCTCAAGGGGTGAGCCGGGACGTGCCTTTAATTGGACTAAGTCAGAATGCATCTTAAAAATCCATCGATGGCTGCTGCCCGCCATCCCGACGGCGAAGGGCATTACCTCTGACCGCCTTCCCCGGCAGGCGGCAGCGAGCGGCTCCTCTGCTCGCCCCTCCCGGGCGCTCCGGGGCAGGGGAGCGGCGGCGGCCCCGCCACCAGTGTCAGTGCCCTGTCACCAGTGTCACCTGGATTACCTGTACTGCCTGACAGCCAGCGCGCCCGCGGGCTGCCGAGGGAAGCCGGGCAAGCGGCTGCTCAGGTACCGCTCCAGGCTGCCCTGGTCGAAGCGGTGCTGCCGCCGCACCTCGCTAGTGCCCGGCTCCGCCGCCATCCTCGGAGGCCGCGCCGGAGCCCGCCCGGCCGGGTCACCCGGAGGCGCCTCAGTCCGCCAAGGAAAGCGCTTCGCAGCCCCCTGGCTGTCGGGCCCGGCGGCTTCTCCCGGAACACGACGTTTCCCGGGAGGCAGGTACCGCCCCGGCGGACACCGCCCCTCAGCCCCCTCCACTGCCGGCCGTGAGGAGGCGGCCCCGCGAAGGGTCGGCCCCGGGAAAGGGGCAGCCCCGCCCCGGCGCTTCCCGGAAGCTCCCGGGGCCGGGCACAGACGTGTCGCTGCCATGGCGGATCCCGGGCGGCTGGAGCGGCTGGAGCAGCGTGTGCGGGAGCTGGAGGAGGAGCTGGCCCGGGAGAAGCGCGGGCGGGCGGCGGCGCGGGCCCGCATCGACACCATGAGCGCCGAGGTGACCGACTCCAACCCCTACAGGTGCCCTGGGGGGCTCTGAGGGCTGCGGGGGCTCTGCCGGGCCGCGGAGCATGGGCAAGGGGGAGGCCCTGGGCTGGAACGGGTGGAGCGGGAGAGGCTCGGACGGGTGGGAATCTCGGGGATGGGGCTGGGTGTGCTCGGAAGGGTGTCGGGCAGGTGCTCCGAGTGGGATGCTCTCGGGTTTCCCACCTGGCAGGGCTGGCAGGGCTGGATGTCAGGCTTGCTTTGTACTATCTTGCTTTACAATACAGGCGAGGAGGGAGAAAATTTGAAAACCTTGTGTTTTTCAGCTAGGTTGCTAGTAAATGAGACAGTTGTTGGTATTATATGAGGTCTTATTCTCGTTCCTCCAAATTGCCTATTTTAGAAGTTGGTTTATAGAATTCTTGAGCTTTAGAGACCCCTTTCCTTCTAGAAATCTGATGTTTTTTTGGTTTTTGTTTTGTTGGTTTGGGTTTGGTTTTATTATGCCTTCATACACATTGATACTCGTACTTTCATAAAAAAATGCCATAATGGGATAAAATGTTACTTTAAAATCCTTTCAGTTATCCTCAAAACCTGATAGTCTCTATTTATTTTTTAATGTTATGTTAATCTAATCCAATCGATTAGAAAACAGTGCAGGTCTTCACTAGTTTGCTGCCATATGGTTCATCACCAAAAAAAGTGTCACTTTTCATTCTGTAAATGAGGGATTCAGTTGAAAAAATATCTGTGTCCTCCTGATTTCATCAATATTACCAGAGGAATAGGTGCATGAGTTTCTGCAGGGTTAGGACTCTGGGGCAAATAGAAAAGCATCTACTCTGTCACTCAGACTGTACCCAGCTGGCAGCCACAACTGCAGTGGAAACAGCCAGCCTGCATTTATTGTTTGGTGAGGTTATTTCTATAGCAAAAGAGATTTTAAATAACTGAAAAACAAAATTGTTGTTAGGAACGTAAAGAACATTTTCTGTGTTAACATTGCGTTTCTTTTTTCTTTGTAGTCGCTTGATGGCATTAAAAAGAATGGGGATTGTCAAAGACTATGAGGTAGGATTCTGTCTGTAATGAAACACTGTTTGCATTTTTTCCCTGGGAGAACCACTTTTGAGATACTGATGTGTTCATTATTCCTTCCTACAGAAAATCCGTACCTTCACAGTTGCAGTAGTAGGTGTGGGGGGCGTTGGCAGTGTGACTGCTGAAATGCTGACAAGGTGTGGCATTGGTAAGGTAATGAGAGTTTTTTTATTCTTCTGTCTATTATCCTTACAGTAGATTGACCAGTCCTCTTCATAAAGAATTTGATTTGATTTTACCCAAATAAAAAAATGTGATGAAAACACTCAAGAGCAGCACTTGTGTAAACATTGCACATGATGAGTCTGTATTTTATTATGCTGGTAAAATTCATTTATTTAGGGCCTGATCATCATGTGAATGATTCTTGTTTGGATGTGTGTCATCTCCATATTCTTATATGAACCCATCTCTCTAATCCTCATGCTCCAAAAGGATTATTGCCAAAGGAAAACACAATAAAGAAAAGGAGGGGGTATTTCACATAAAGTCTTATAAGAACCAAGTTTATATTGTGCAACTGAAATGTAGTAGATGACAAACAGAAATCTTTGTCACAAACATTAGTTTGTCATGTGGCAGCAAGTAAGAAGGTGATAATAGATGTGATACTGTTCATATAGCTTAATCTATTGAATATTCTTAGTTTTAATGACTTAACAGATTGGTTCAGTTTTTCATGTCCTTATGATGTTTGTATCTCTTGTATGTGAACTAAATGGGCCTCTGAGGGAGGGAGTTTGGTTGGGGCAGTTTTCTATGGCTTTGGTTTTAGAATTAGTTCTGTTGTTCAAATTTGCCACAGTGCTGTTTGCAGAGTCTCTGGAGATTCACACGTGTTAAAACAATCTTTGTTGTAGCTACTTCTGTTTGATTATGACAAAGTGGAACTGGCAAACATGAACAGACTCTTCTTCCAACCTCATCAAGCTGGATTAAGTAAAGTGCAAGCAGCAGAACATACTTTGAGGTATAACTTGGAGGAGTGGGTATCAAAATGTATTTAGCCAGGATGCTGCTCCAGAAAACCAATGTTTCACTCTTAATTACTTGCAAAGGAGCATGATCTAATTTGGGGATTTGATCATAAAATATTTGTGGGGATGATTGATACTTCAAAGACATTTTTGTACTGGCCAAAACCTTAATGTGAGCCTACTTTTTAAGTATAGCCAGTTTTGCTCAGAAGTTTGCTATAAATGATGCCACTTCCATATGTTGTGGGTTTTTTTCTTATCTAATCTGAATCTTTGACAAATATGGGTGAATTCTAGAGTTCAGAGTGGAAACTTAAGACTGTAGCAACACTTGGGAAGTTAGGGAGAAGAATGCAAATTATCACTGTATTCTTTACTACTGACTCCTATTATTTCCTCCCTAAGGGATATTAATCCTGATGTTCAGTTTGAAGTACATAACTACAACATCACAACACTGGACAACTTTGAGCACTTCATGGATAGAATAAGGTAAAATCCCCCAATTTTAGCATATTGCTAACTTCTGCTGATGTGTGATTCTACACAGCTTCACGTTTTCCTTGTTGGGGCCCTTTTTCAATTTAATAACTTCCAATTTAAAACCTCTGGGAAATGTGTGTATATGAAGGCCTTCCTGCCTAGATGTGTTATGGAAAACAGATCAGATCATATCTTGAGTGTTCTGTAGTAATTTTCAGATATGAGTTATAAAATGAAGAAGAAAGTAGTTACTAGTGGATCTCATAGAGATCTGAAATAACTTAGACCATCTGCAGTTCTGTTGTATAAAAATGCAATTCTCCAATACTTCATACTGTGAGTGCATACTATATAAAAGAGTCTAAAATGCCCATATATTTAAATCCCAGCCTCAGCATGGTGTTATTTCTATTGCAGATCTAAGATGCTGGTTGTGTCTGGTACTGCATTTGCACAAGCTTTGTTAGAAATTCACTTTTCTTGGTCTTCTGTACTCTAAAGCAGCATGTTGGTTACCATGTTGGTGTTTTGTTCTGCTGGCAATTTCATGTAAATTTCTGATGCTCGTTCCAGTAACGGTGCACTGGAGGAAGGGAAGCCTGTGGATCTGGTTCTAAGCTGCGTGGACAACTTTGAAGCTCGCATGGCAATTAACACGGTAAGGCCACCAAAGGCTCCAGCTTGTGGGAGGCTGTTGTCTCCTACAAATATGTTAGGAGCTGTGGAACTATAGAAAAAACATGAACTTAAAAACAATCTCCTAGGAAATGTCCCCCTTGGCTCGAGGAATCTGAGCTTTTACCCAGTTCTTATAAACCCATTTTATGTGTATAAATATCACTAAAGACTTTGAAGTTACTATCAGCTAATGGTTAGTAAAAGATCGAAGTATCATAAACTCTGTCTTTTCTAATTACTCTGTTTATATAACAGTATTTTCAAAGGCTGGTATGTTGAATCTTACAAAGAGTTTCTATAACTAATTGTATACCTCACATGAGTTTTTGTATACTAAAAATGGTGTTTATTTAATCAAACTCTTTTTCTTTATAGTAGCAGCCAATGTAGGGTTTTTGCCAAATGTACGTTTTCTGTTACCCTTCAGCTGACTTGATCCATAAATTGCAGGCAGGGAAGGCACACAGATACACTCTACCCAAGCCTCTAAAAATAATTTGTGGAACTATATTCTGTAGTGTGCTGTGACTGGGTCACTAATGTCTGTATTGTTAGAACATCTCAGGTCCTCAGGAAAGCAGAAAGGGCTGGTTTCATGAGGGCAACTTTATTTGCTGTGTGATTTGTCCTTTGATAAATAATTTCTCTTCTGTTTCTTCATGTACCTTTTTCTGACCATAGCCTTTTTGCCTGAAAGCAGGGAGATGAATCTGTTTCATCACTCACAGTTGTTTGGGTTCTTATTCTTTTCATTAAACTTCTGCAGTGCTGACAAGTGTATTCCTGTGTTTATAAGGCCTGCAATGAACTTGGACAAATCTGGATGGAGTCTGGAGTGAGTGAAAATGCAGTGTCAGGACACATCCAGCTGATCATCCCTGGTGAATCTGCTTGTTTTGCGGTATGTGGTGCTCTGCTGGATTGCTCACTTGCCCTTTGGATTGGGACTGGGAATGTGAAGATTAGCTGGCCTTCTGAATTTGATAGTGGCACAGCTGATGCAGTACCTTAAAATTCTGTGTGATCTGTGGGATTTCTTGAATGCTTTTTTACAGCTTATTTTCTCTATTGCCCCTTAGTGTGCTCCTCCACTGGTGGTAGCTGCAAATATTGATGAGAAGACATTGAAACGAGAAGGAGTTTGTGCAGCCAGTCTTCCTACAACCATGGGTGTTGTGGCAGGAATGCTTGTGCAAAATGTTCTTAAGTAAGTGACTGAGTTGTTGCTATTTGATGTGTACAGCGAATTATTTAAATATTTAAACATGCTCTGATTTGGCATCATTAAGTTATACATAAAAAATGCTACAGTGCTGACTTGTCTTTGGAATTTTGTACATGGACAAAGAATAAATTACTTATCTTGCCTGTAGCTGAGTTATTCTCACACACCATGAGAAGATGGGATTCTGTATTGATCCAGTTATTCTCTTGCCAGCTGACTACAGCATAACTGGATTTAAGGCAATTACAGTAACTCACATTACAACTCCATGAGTCTGAAAGTGTATTCTAAAAGTTCTTTGAGGAAAAATTATTCCCTAATCGGCTGAAGTTTTAGGTTTGCACCTGTCTAACAAGCTCCTTCTTTCTCTGTGTTTCTAGATACCTGTTAAATTTTGGTACTGTGAGTTATTATCTTGGTTACAATGCAATGCAGGATTTCTTCCCAACTATGTCCATGAAGCCAAACCCCCAATGTAGTGACCACAATTGCAGAAAACAGCAAGAAAATTATAAGGTAAAAACGATTTGGGTTTGTGGGTCAATTATTTTCTCTTCCTTTTCTTAGAGAACAAAACAAGTTGCAAATCTGTAGTAAAAGAAAATGTTCGTTGCGACTCTAGTTTGCAGCACTCATGTTCAGATGGTTGCGCGTGTTTCTAAATATACAGTACTTACAGTTATCTTAAAATAAAGGGTGGGAAGAAAGGTTGAACAATTATGTAGAAGAAAATACTACTTAACTGAATGCAAACTTTTCTAGCAGTCATATGTTTCTGAGTCTTAATGGGTTTGGTAGTTTTTTTGAACTTGCAGGTATTCTGCCTTTTTGCTCCTAAACAGTCACCATTTAGAACCTTTTTATCTTGCATATTGGAAGAAATGTGACTATTAGGCTTGAACTTCTTTGCTGTTTTTGGAAATTGGACTGTTAAATTTTGGTTATTGAGGGGATTGGTTTTCTGTGTTTTCCCTCCAGAAAAAAGAAGCTGCAAGACCAAAAGAAGAAGTAATTGAAAAGGAAGAAGAAATAGTACACGAAGACAATGACTGGGGTAAGTCATCACCTGGGGACTAAATGATTTTCCCAATACTGAGATTCATTTTGGGTGAACTCAGTTTTGGGTACATAGAATTTTTTTAGTTCCTATATTTTATAACTTACACTGTGTAATTTCTTTTGGCTTTTCCCAGGTTTTGAAAGTAATTTTACCACAACTTGATGATATGTTTTTAGTGCAATGTACAGGTTTTAGGCTCAAAATGTAGCTGCTGCTTGAATAAAAAACTTTCTCAGAAGGTGGTTTGAAGATGAGAGAGATGTAAGAAGATGTGTTAACTGCATATTCCTTTTAAATATACTAAAGAGCAGTTGTCATTTCCATAACCACTGTGCTGAGGCATCCCATGGATTTTTACATTCCTCTGAGGGTTTTAAATTAGAAGGAATTATCTTAAGGACTGGTAAATGTGTTTTATATAACCATATTAAGACTGGAGATATATGTTCTGTTTATTATATGCTATAGAAAATAATCTTATCTTACAACTGGGAGAAGTGTCCTTATGGTGAAGTTTAAATGGTAAGGACAAGGAAGAGATGGCATTCTGGTTCATGAGTTGCCTATATAGAATTATTTCATATATTGTAATGGGAAAATATTTTCTATTGGTAATGGAATGAAGTTGAAATCAAAGGTGTTTCTAGTTTAATTTAATTCTGTGTTTAGAAAGTAGCTGCATCTTTCCCCTTACTGTGACAATTTGGTGTTTAAAGAACTTTTTCTTCTAACTTCTAATGGAGTTTTTGTTTCCTTTTAATGCAAAGGCATTGAATTAGTATCAGAAATTTCAGAAGCTGAGCTGAAGGCTGCATCTGGCCCAGTACCTGAGCTTCCTGAGGGAATTAGTGTAGCATATACTATCCCAGACAAGGTAATGAACTTATTCTTTATGAATTTTTGAAATATACATTGTAGATTAAATTTATAATACCAGCCAGTTTGGTTACCCTTTAAACCTAAAACAGAATTCCATCTTGAACAATTCCAGTGAAATGTGACCTCAGTTCATTTGGTTATTCCTTTTTATGGTCCAGTTTTGTGTTTCTGGGACAGATACTTCTTTAAGTGTGGGTGCTATTGTGAATGTACTGCTGAAGTTATAGGAATTAATGCGTTTGGGGGCTGGGGGAAGGACAGCAAATGTCAATTTCTCAGTCGATATTTTGGTGACTAATTTATTTTTCCCATACATATCTTGTGAAAGCTGTATGCAGTCAAAGAGCAGTGAGTATACCTGGGGAACAAGAATCTGAATGTACTGCAGTAAGAACATCCTTACTCCTATTCAAAATATTTTACAATTGAAGCTTATAATCACTTAGGCCTAATCTCACAACTGAGTGCCTGGTTCTAGGAATATGGTATGGTGGAACAGCAATAAACCTGATCTGTGGGGGCTTTTTTGTTGACTTTTATTGTTAACAACTTTTTCTTCCTGTTCCTAACAGGAAGAGAATTCATTAACTGGGGAGACAGTAGCAGAGTCTGAAGAAAGCCTAGAAGAACTCATGGCCAAAATGAGAAACATGTAGAAAAACAAATATTAAGAACAACTTTCATGAGTTTGGATGGACATTGGGTTTTGAGAAGACCAGACTTACTTTTTTTCCTTTTTTTCACTTCCATTGAAGCTTACCTTTACTTTTCTGATGAAACAGAATTGTTACAGGGGCAGGAAGGACACAGACTTACATTGTTTATATTCTGTTTTCTCATCATGTCTTTATTAACAGATAGAGCTGTGCTACTGTTAAATTTTAGTTTCTCAGCATTGCTAATGTCCAGATATTCAGTGGCAAATAAAAGGACCTGGATAAACTAAAAAAGCAGGCACGGCACATTATATGCCCTATCATGTGATGAGAATAGCACATAGAACAGGGCCAAGGGAAGGATGAAATCTGCTGGAGTGGACTGAGTGGGTGGAAGGCAGATGATAATGCCTCTTTCATGGTGCTGCTCCTGAGTTTCCAAGCACTTTTACTTGGTTGTCATTCACTGGTCTAAAGTCTTGGCATTGATCATGCTGTGGGTACTTTTTCTGAGTAATGGGAACATATAAGCCTTTTCATCTGCCTTAAATATCCCTGGGATGGAATTTTCTATATCAGTGTTTTACTGCTGCTTGTCCTTAAGCAGCTGCCTATGTTTTGTATGTGATGTTTTGAGTATACTGTAAGAAGGTGAAGTCTTCTGGTATTATTACATTAGCAGCATGCCACTATTTTGTCTGACAGATGCTTTTCATGACAAAATGATGAGCAACATTGGAAAGAACTGGAGATTTTGTCTACCTTTTCAGAAGTCTAAATAATATATTTTTGTTGGTTACTGAAAGTTTAGCTATAATTCTGATTACTCCCCATCACTTGGGCTATATTAAGGAATATAAGTCTGAATTTGCATAGAAAGTCTTCTAAAATTAGATGCTATAAATTTTTAGTTTTGCAAATATCTCCACTGGAGTAGCTCACCTGTTGTATTTGTCTTGTAAATTACATAAGTACAAGTACAGTCATATAACCTTTTAAATGGCCACGTGTTAAACTGACCTGTAAATATTTGCATCCTGGAGCACCAGTACCCTGTAGAACTGGAAGGATCAGTTTCAAATATTTTAACTACCGTGGCCATCTGATCCAGAACTTGGTCATTCTTTCAGCCTTGGCAGTATAATACAAATATTTCCAAATTGGGCTCTTCAAAAATCTTTTCCACGATGTGATGCAGCCAACACACAGCCAGCTAGTAATGGTAGTAGTAGTATCCCACTAAAATGAAAAGAGCAATACCATGGTAGTGCTTCTGTTTCTTAGGACAGCTGAATGAATACCTGTTAGTTATACTTAAAATTTTATACTGAAAATTAGTTAAAAAAAAAAATTCATTTCTAAGTAATGGTTACAAAATTCAAAATCAGTTTCCTCCACAGCTGACATAAAATTATATTATACACAGAAAAATCACTTCTAAAACCAGTGAGGGAGATTTTGGGTGGGTTTTGAGTGTGGGGCATTATACTGTAAAATTGAAGTGGATTTTTTGGATTGAGTTCTGTTTTGGAGAAACCAGGTTTTAGAAATGAACTGCAAAGAAAGATAGGAAATAGAATAATGAGACCATAAAAAGGTAGATACTTGAGTCTGTGTCATTAAGTTATGTTAGCTTGACCCAGTGTCACATGTTATTTACATTTCTATGTGACTTTGACCTTTCTGTTGGGAACAGTAGAAATCAGGCACACAGCTGTGTGGATCTGGAGATCCTGAGGCAAATGGCTGACTCATTTCTACAACAGCTCAGTTCATCCTGACTCTTAATTATTTGGCTGACATGGCTGCTATTACAGGATTGACAGCTTTATGAGAGGCAGCTTCAAGTAAACTTTTATGAGGGAATTAATACAATTTCGTATGCCCTGTTAGAGGGCATACAAACAAAATGGTTCCTGTGTTACTTTTAGACTTTCAGCTTGTATATACAAGAAAAATTTGATATAATCAGAAAATGAATAATTGTATGAAGATAATTGTATGTATCAATGGTTAAAATTATTTAAAAATAAACAACATCCAAAAAAGCAGCACTAAGAATTTTTTTTAATTAATAAGATATTTACGAGTATAATGTACTCTAACTGTAAAACACAAGAGAATATTTATTGCTTCCTTGGTTATGAACTTACAAATCAAAGTACATTGCCATGATTAAGTCCAGATTTGTTTATTTGGCAATCTTCTAAAAGTGTTCAGTTTTTATAGTGTCTCACGAACATTATTAAGATGTTGATATTCTGACAGTGAAATTAAATCTCCATTGAAACTGGTGACCTTCTGCTTTGAGGTGGAGTTCTGCAAAGAAGTATTATCTGGCATATCCCATGTATAGAAATGACTTTTCCTTGCTGTCCATGAGGTACAGCTCCATGGAAGCTGTCTCATAAGCTTTCTTTGGGTTCACAGGGTAGGCACATGGATTCCTCACCCTCTTTGCTAAAGGACAATGGATGGTTGGGATCTGCTGCTTTTGAGAGACTCATTTTTTATTTTAATTCTTTTTCTTATTCCAAAACCAACCCTATAAGCAACGAGGAAGTTGGAGAGAAGTTCCTCAATGGAAGAAGAGTAACAGGTCAGCAACAATAACACTGAGGCTCTAGAAAGTAACTTCTTATTTAAACTAGCTACAATAAGGGAAACTTTTTAGGAGAGGAAGATGTACCACTGTACATGTTAAAATCACAATAGATGTGACAAACTAGACCAGACATCTGATAATTCTCTAGAGGAGAGAATTACTGGGTCTAAGAACATCAGGCAACATAAACACACACAAGCTGAGTAGGTTGAGGTTTTGGAGGGGAGGGGGATTGAATATTTTTGTTTGGGATTTTTTGCATGTGCATTTGTCTGTCTTTCCTTTTGCTCCTCTTCTTAGTTGGTGACAATCCTGCAAAGAAACTTCCAATGTTCAAAACTTTTCAAGGTGGCTGAAAAAGAGTGGTTAACCGTTGCTTTGCTTACAAACCCATTTGCTGAATGAGAGGAAAATATCCAGAGAGCTATTCCGAAATGTCAACTATCAGTGCTCTATCATAACACCTTCAATAACTATTTTTGATTTTTGTTTTCAACTAAACTTTAATCTTAAAAATCAAATTTGGGTTTTAAATTTGTGCTGTCAGTTTTATATACCTTTTCTTTTGCCAAGTTACTGCATTACCAAAATACTAAATTCCTCCTAATCAGAAAAAGGGCTGAAATGAGTAATATTTAATTGTGCTATAAAAGAGAAAAAACACTTGGAAGGCAAGTACTCCTTTGAAGTGAAGGCCATTTGCATTTTTGAAACTGGATCAAATTAACATTAGTTGCCTCTGAAATATTACAGTAGGGTTTCAAATAATTTTGCACTTACATTTCTTATTTTATAAAAATGTCTTTTTTAGTATGTATTTAAACTTATGCATACATTTATGGACTGAATGAGAATAGAACTCAGACTGATTCTTCCAATGACTCAGGTATTAAGAAATACAACAGGCAGGTAGATTTGATTAACATTTCTTTATCTGATGGCAATTGACTTTGCATGACTAGTTTTTCCCAGCTAATACAAACATTCTTGTATTTTAAGGGATTCAGTAAGACTAAACAGTAGGTGTATTGCTAAAGGTTTAAGAACAGGAAATCTGGCCATAATCATCTTCATTTTGATTCCTCATTGGAAGTATTTGTATTGAACAGAGTGGAATCCTTCAACAGCTTTAACTGTAGATGATGATGATATATTAAGATACCCTAGTTTCCCACAGAAACCACTTAATTTTGCACAACTCCCTTGAATGGAAGTTTGCTTAAGCTGAAATAACCCTGTAAGTAAAACTTGAGGTTAAACAGTATTTTCAAAGTTTGTTCAAAATTACTATCAGAAAGAACTTTAAAGGCTTGTAAAAAGGCAGGAAGGATTGATGATACAAAAATACACAAATTCTCTAAGCCATGCTGTTACAACACAGAAGTAAGAAATGCCTCAGAGTTTATACAAGTGGTTCAGCTTAATTTGCTATAGTTCTTGCATTTAGGCTAGGAGGCATCAAGTCCATGTTTTTGGTATTAGCTACAAATTGAGCTAGTAACTAATGTGTGTACCTATGAACAATGAAAGAAGCTCACTTTGCACCATACAATCTGCAAAGTTAAGGCAGAGTTCATGAAGACAGGTGTCAGTCCCAAAACAGTACATAATCCTCAGAAAAATGGATTTATCTCAGTAATTTTTTGTCTACTTGAAAATATTAATAGAGACTGCCTCTTCTTGGAGCAGGTTTGTATCACCTTTGTCCATGTTCCAGCACAGCGTTTGGTGATAATGCACTTTTTAAGCTGAATGTGTCTCCACTTGATGAGTGTCGAGAAGTTGCTTTTCCACCTATTAACAAAGTCTCTGCTTCTTTTATTTCCATAGCTCTCTTGTAAAGTTCAGCTGCCTTCTCAAAGTCTCCCCTTTCATAGCTTTGGAAAAGAGCAAAACAAACTTGAAACAAGCAAATAAAACAAGTGTCTCAATTCATTTAAATTGAAATATACACCATACTATCAACGTTGTGTACTTAAAATTCTCTACTTTCCTAGAAAGTACACAAGCCCAGATGTTTTGTTTCATGCAGTAATTTGTATTTAGAGGGTTGAAGTATATTATCTTACCTCAGCACAGCCAAGTTTTTCAGTGTTTCCCCCACACGAGGATGCATTTGGCCAAAGCTGTCTTCATAAATCTTTAGTGCACATTCATAGAGAGGCAAAGCTTCAATCTGTTTTTTCTTTGGGTAGCAGAAAGTTTCTTTGTTACAGATGTGTAATACATAGGCTTTTTTTTGCCACACAAAATGAATGCATCCTATATGCACTATCATGCCTACCATTCACAGGGATTATCTTTTCCCTGCATGCATTTTTCTTGCCAAATATGCTTTCAACATTTAAAATGGAACCCAAGAATTTGCAAATACTGTAAGAAATTTCCCTTTTCAATACCATCAAGTTTCTTTAGTTTCATTTAGGTACAAGTCATAAAAAAAGCCTAAGACAGGAAAAATAAATGTTAGGCATGAAAAACTTACCATCTGACAGTAAAGGACAGCCAGGTTTACCAGAGCAGTTGCCACACTCGGGTGTTTTGGGCCAAATGACTTCTGTCGAATTTCTACTGCTAGCTCATACAGAGGAACAGCTTTGTCAAGCTTTCCCTAGAAATAACATGGGAAAAAATTACTAATTTTTCTGGTATCAAGATGGTAACAGCAAAACCTATTTTAAACAAAATCCTTGGAGAAGATCTAATTGGTTCTAGAATAAGGGGATAACTTTGCTAAATAATATGTATATTCTGCATAGATTATCTACCATGACTATTTATTAGAACCTAATTTTCCAAAATACTGGGAATATTGAACTCCCAGTTAATGTGTTTCTCAGCTAGGTCTATTTCTTCCTTTCTTAATTTATTTTTTGCCCACAAGTGTCCCATTGAGAAGGCTGTAAAAAGAATTTTCATTTGTACTTTGATCAAAATAATTGTTTCCACTGACTTTTAATTTGTGCTCCTTCAAACTAGCAAAGAGGTTTTTGATGCAAATATTGAGTGATTTTGCAGCTTCCAGCAGCAGGAAAATTAGAAGCTGAAGTGAGCAGAAAATAACGTGACCCAAAACCATTTAATGCAGACAATAGCAGGTAAGAATTATTTAGCAAAAACATGAGCAAATTTGATCTAAGATATTACCAAGGTCTTTTTTCTCTTTGAAGAACAGTAAAATGTGAAAATATAAAATAAGTAAAATTCTTATAACCTACAGAACTTGATCTTGATTCAACTGTTGGAAACAATATATCACTATTAAACTAATAATACCTAATGGTTACAGCAACCATATACAAATATTCATAACACATTCTGAAATTAGGAAATGCAGAAGTTTATACTCCTGTTAATTTTACTCCACAGAGTGCTTTTTTCACAGGAGTAATGTTCATCTTTCACTGAGTCAACAGAAGTTGAAGGTGGCTCAGCCAGACAGTTTATTTGTGAACTGCTATCTCCTTCATAATTCTAAAAGTTGCCCTTAAACTGACTATGAAGTTCAAGGTCATTGTGTAAAAAGAACTATTCCTACTCCCTAAAACATGATTTTTTCCATTAAGACAAAGACATTACAGTTAATTTAAGTGATCAGAAGAGATAACAGGTGTTTGCTCACCATCTTTTTGTACAGCACTGCCAGGTGTTTCACAGTGTAAGCCAAGGAGGGATGGTCTGGAGCTAAGGCTCTCCTCCTGATGTCCAAAGCTTTTTCATAGAGCTCCTCAGCCTTGTCATAGTGCTTCTTCTCATTGTACAGGGCTGCCAGGTTGTTCAGAGACTGTGCACAGTCTGGGTGGTCGGATCCCAGCACTCGCTCCCGCATTTCCAAGGAGCGCTTCAGGAAAAGCTCTGCTGTCCTACACAACATATTTGCTCATCAATATTTTAAAGCTGGTAACATCTGTACAGGCTGAAGTGCCTGTTTGAAACAACAAACTCAGCCTTGGAAACTCATAGTAGAATCTGTTCAGAACTGACAAAGTAGAAAAGACTCTGTGTAATGTCACCGCTGAAGCAAAGAGCACATTTTATCTCACTACAGTAGGGTGCTACTGTTTCATTTCAGCTTTACAGCAAAGTTTTACTTTGTAAAAGTAAAAGTAAAGTAAATTAAAGTACAGTAAAGTAAAACTTTTCCTCTATCAAAACTACAGGTGATCCCCCCATAAGACAAAGAGCATCCATTATTACTAGGTAGCTCCTCATTGTGACATCCACACAAACTCTGTCATGTTACTCTCAAGAGGTCATCTTAGTAAGTCAGAAAAATCCATTTTACATTAGAGAAAAAAAGACCATCTATAAGCAGAACTGTAGATTCAATTCTGGAGCTCTTAGAGAAGTGTCAAAAGGTGTTCACTCTATGCAAGGGCTGGAGGATCATGTGTGACAAATAATTATTCATTTACTGACATACCCTTCTGCCACTGATTTCATTTTAACAACATGAAGTCTTGGACTTGCTGGTTCAGAGCAGGGATATCCATTTTAAAAAGTTCCCTCAACCTCCACTAGAACAAAGTTTATACCTTTTCTCACCTATGAAATAGTGGAGATTCAGCTACTCTTGAAGTAGGTTGCATTTAACAGGAACTACATATGAATAACATGGAATATTGGACAATCTTGCATGAAATTAGATAAAATATTGCTCCTCTATAATCAGTCATTTCATGATGGTAAACTGATGAAAACCCCATGTCTAACAACTGTTAAAAATCAATTCCTTCACTGATTCTGTATGCAGATCCTAAATAATTATATACTTCTGTAATTTTCCAAAAGCTACAGGTGCCTTAAACATCAGGAACAGGAAGAACTGGAAGTAAAAATATGTCCAGAACCCACTCTGTGCTTTTTTGCTGGGCACTTAGCTGTTCTCTGAAAAGACTCAGTTCGGTAGAGTGGGATTTAGGTGACTTTACAATTCCCTCATAACACATAGCTTAGATTCCTCTGTCAGCTAAAGAAGTTGATGTCAAGAGTGGTTAAACACACAATCAGAACCATCTTGCACTTTTTATTCCCCTTCTTCAACACCCCTGTTTATCTCTGTCTGCTTTTAGAACACCTTTGTGTTGTTCCTGCCCTTCTGGCTTTTAACAGGACTTAAGGGTAAAAGCTGAAGGATTACAAGCACAATGAATATTTAGGTCATGACTTGTAATACTGTCATAGAAAAACAACAATCCTACTGTTCAAAGATGAACACTGCAAAGGAGAGTCACAAAATAGTGATGCTGAGCAGAGAAGGCAGAAGTTTGAGGGAGAACTGGAATTTGCAACAAAGACTAACTGTGGAACATCAATTCTGAATGCAGGAAGTTCACTGACTTGGTAAATACCTACATGGCAACAGCACCAAATAGAAAATAGGAGTGAATTTCACAGTGAACAAAAGCCAGTAGGATGAACAAGGGACAAGCATTTGATCATGTGTCTGCATTTAGTGCTAGATCTCCATGCTCTGCCTCCGTTCAGACATCTGAGAACACTCAGTGGATGCGTCACAATCAGTACAACTCACTCAAGATTATTCTGCAGGTAGTAGAGGACTCCAAGTTCATTTAGGGTTCGAGCATTATCTGATGTATCCTTGCCTAATGTGAGCTCTTCCAGTTGCAGGGCTCTTTGACGCAGGAGAGCAAAACCACACTACAGCAAAAAGAAGGAAATGTAAGCCAGTCACCAGTACTTTTAAAGTTTAACACTAAAGACAGAAAACCAAAAGACTTAGTTTGGTGCCAAACTGGCACAATAATCCTCCTAAAATCCTATTTTTGAGCTACATGACAAATGCTTACTTACAATCTATCAGCAAATTGCACAAAAAATGTGAAATTTTGGTGAAAATTTCCAGGCAAGACAAGTTACTGCGCAGTCACACCTCTCTCCCTGTATCAGACATGCTAATTTGCTTAAACTCCACAGTTCAAATAACCAATTCAGATCAAATTCTTAGGTTTGGAACTTCAAAACTTAAAATCAATTTAACCTCCAATCCTAAACACCACATAAAAATGCATATAAAATATTACTCAAGGCTTCACATCAATCTGTTTACAATGGGCAAACAAGCTAATGCTTACAAACAAAATAAATCAAAGTAAAAAGTGCAGCCATTTTTACACACTGCTTATTTTTGATCTTTGCAGTTTTGATAAAAATATTTTTGCAGAAGAACTCATTACAGAAATAGACCAAATATTCATGAACCAAATTCATTCTTATTTAATCACTGTGGAAATAGCAACATTTTTATGGGTTTTTACTACTTTCATTAGAGCTACAACTTGAGCTCTGGAGTTATTAGTTGGACTCTTACAGTACAGGCATTACATGATAAACTCTTAGCTCAAAAATGACAAGAGAAACCTCGTAGTTGAAAAACAACACAGGAGAAGAAAACGGGAAAACTCTGTATGTCACCAATACTTTTACTGGGATTTTCCACTGCAGTAAGCACTGCATTCACTAGTAGGATAAATGCCTCAACTATTCTGGAGATCACCTTTTTCCATTGTGACTTTGACCCATAATTGTATCAGCTGTAATTCTACACCTCTGAAATGTATATATCCACTTCTTTCTTTACCACTTTCAATTCCATTCCAGTTGTACTGACACATCTCCTTTTCCAGCAGAGTTAAAAGGACAGTTACCAAAGCTGCTGCAAAGGTACTTCACTACCTATGCCCACAATTATCAAAAGCCCTGGAGCATTATCAGCTCTGCAGAACAAAATTTATCATCTGTTTAGCACTGCTCCTCCAACACGCCCTGTACCTCTTCTTAAATATCAAGTACTGCCTTACCAGACTGCCTTTCTGCCTTGCTGCTTTCTGGCGTATTTTGAAGGACTTTTTCCTCAGTTGCTCAGCTTGTTCATATCTGAAAGTAGTTATTTGGAGTGTGAGAAGAATATCAAATGTAGTATCAACAAGTATGCTGGAAAGAATCTAAATTATTTAAGTGCACAGATTTGAAAATTTAAGATTCTTGAGAATATTCCCACTTTTTTTCAAATATAAAATTTACAAAATGATTAGGGACAGGCAATGTTTCTCTTTTATCTCTACAAGTTTTCTGTTAAACTAAGCACAAAAGTTGGCCTGCTACAAGAATAGAGGGGGAACGCTCATGGTTGCATTTGAACATATGAAACTCAAAAAAGAGAACCAAAGAAAAATTCTGGCTTCAGGACGAAAACTTTTGCTGTTAATTTTTTTTTTGTACTACCTCCACATAAAACAAAACCAGCAGTGTAATTAAGCTTACTTGTTCTGCTTTTGGTACAAGGTTGCAAGTGCGTCAAGTTCACGAGCCACCCGAGGGTGTTCAGCTCCATAGGCATTTTCAGAGATTTCCAGTGCCTGCTTATACAGCTGTTCAGCATTTCCAAACTTCTTCCACTGAACATACACTCCTGCCAGCTGGTGGAGTGACTGTGCCACCCTGGGGTGGTCTGGATCCAGCGCAGTCTCTCGAATCTCCAGAGAGCGCTGCAGAGGAGCTACAGCCTGTAACAGCCAAGTCCAGAGCATGAGGGCAGGAGGCAGCATCCTCTAGGCTGCAATAACTTAACTACTGCCACAGAAAGCACACACTGAGCTCTGCTTCATATGCGTTTTTGCTGTTACAATGACCTCTAAATGTACTTACCTGACTGAGAAGACCTAGGTCCTTAAGAAACCGTCCCAGGGTCTCATAAAGATCAGCCAGGCAGATCATACTTTCCTCTCCCTCACTGCTTTTTTCATATTCTTTCAGAGAGTCAAAATACTCAGCTGCCATAGAGCTCTTATCTTTCCCAACCAGCTGCCAGTAACTCAGCAATTCTGCAAAATGTCCCCTGTTTTAACAAGGAAAAGAATCTTATCTCTGATACCTCTCTATTCAGACTGATGCTAGCTTAGGAAAAAAGGCCTACGTGCACAAATGTTGTTGTTATGCTACAGCATCTACAGAGACTATCCATGGAGACTAACACTATTCAACAGCAATATTTATTCCTTTTCCACCCCCCAGGGTGTAACAGAACAGAAAAATACATTATTTATATGGAAACAGCATTTAGCATTTCAGCCTCTACTGTTTAAGTATTTGCATCTGTCAATTTCTGATTTATATTGACAAAAAAATTACTATAAAATGTTTATAATGGCCAAAGCAGTTTCTACCTTTGTACCTTTTGTAAAGGTTTTGGGATACAAAGAGATTCAAAAGACACTTGTGTAGCTTTTGCTTATCACCCTGCTGTTGGAAGAGCCAGGGAAGTTCATCTGCACTTCTCCAAGTCACTCGGTCTTGACTATTGAGAGAAAAACAAATGTAAATTAAAACTCTGACAGGCCTAACATCTTGTCAATTTGATGTGAAAACCAGTCAAGCATACAATTTCCACACCTGAATGTCTGAACAGACAGATTACTGTAAGACCTATGTACTCCATTTTCTTATATGTTCATTTTATTTCACCTCAGAAGGCACTGGAACCCCCAGGCACTCCATAGGAAGCTGCTTCTCCGTCCCATATGGGCTAATCTATGCCTGCCAACAGGACTGCAGCCCACTGTCCCTTTGTGCCTCCTTTGTCTGGCACACTGCAGCCCTCTTGGCTTCTTCCTACCCAACAGCAGATGCTTGGAGGAGCAATAAACAGCAGCCCACAGCTGGGACACTAACTTGGGATGTAAATGCAAATCAGTTTTCAAGCTGGATATGAGCTTGTAGATGTTCAGTTGTCCTAGCAGATCTGCTCTTATCTATGTGCTCATTGCTTGCTGAACACAAGTGGTTTTCTGCTTCAAGTCCCAAACACAAATTTCCTAGCATTTATTGGGAGACCACATAATAACTGATATGGTATAAATTCATCATGCCCTACATTTTCCCACAATCACTTTATCATAGGCCCATTCCCCTTCACAGACCTCATTCTTTTCCAAGACTAAAAAGCAACAGATCAACAAGTAAACTTTTAAGCTGACAATTTTGCATAGTTGTTTTACCATAATAATTTACTAAACTCAAAGAAAGTATATGAAGAAACCAAAATATCTATGAGGCATGAAATCTGCAATTTAGCACTTCTTGACGAATTCTGACTTACCTTAACTGCATGGTGAAATATTCCACTAGTTTTTGTCTATAGGCAGAAATAACATTTTCACCTGCTTCCATATACTCTAGTTTTACCATCTCCCAAGCCTGAAAGAGAGTATAATTAAAAGAAAGAGAATGCACTTAATTTGTTTAAGTGCTGATGATACACAGGGTGATGAAACACATCTAATGTTGCAGAACTGAAAATCTTCCAATGACAAAGGCACTACAAACAAATTGTCTTACATTAGACCACAGCTCTGGTTATTCAAGCAATATTCCTTTCTCTTTCAATTCTTCTTTGGGTTTTTTTTGGGAAGCCAATGTTTTCTAGGATACATGGAGTTAACAATTAATAGATTAGAAATTTATGAAGGTTTGAAAGGCCAGATTTTCAGCAATACTGGTTCATCACAGTTCTGGTAGCTTTCAAGGTGTTTCTAAATCTAAGGAGAATGGATGAGCAAACACATATTTCAAGGCCTAGGTAGCTAACAACAGAACTTATCTAAAAAACCAGGGGTTGGAATTTCACTTGCACATGTTTAGAATTACAAACTTTACCTGGAGGTGCTGGAACTTCAGCAAACCACAGCCATATGTCAGCAGACACATTTTGTGCAGGCTATGAAGGAGTGAGGCCAGCACTGCAGAAGTCAGCTCAGGATAAAGCTCCATCAGCTCTGACTCACTCACCCCATTGTGGCTGACACCAATGACACACAGTATCTGCATGAAGCAGAAAACAAGATTTCACACAGTTAGCAATATTACCTGGAGAGCTTAGTTACACTGAAATCTCAATAAAAATACTGTTTATCACTGTGATAATTTTATAGCCAAAGGAAAAAACACTGCCTATACAAGCTCCTTCCATCCTCTCAAAGAAGAGACCTCAGTGTTAATGGTTTAATATTCTAATAGATAAAGCACCAAATGGGACACTCTGGGACAAAAAAATGGCTCCTCAGTCTTTCCTCTAAAACACTGGGAGAGAGTAACTCCATTATCATGAGAAACTTTTATCTAAGTAAAATATGCTGAGGGTCTTCATGCAGCCAGAACCAAAGAAGTAGCAAGTAAGAGTATTGTGTACTAATTTAAAAAATGTTTTGCACAAGAGGGAAATTCTGCAGAGGTAGGAAGAGGAGTCAGAAATGTAATAAGCAATGCCTGTATTCACAAGACACCATGTTTTGATTGCCTTTACTATGCTCAACATAACTAATCACTAGATGATGGTAGTGATCAGCAAGGAAGTGCTAATTCTGGATCACATCATAGTGAAAAAGCCCTGCTTTATTCTGTGAGACAACAGCTCAGTTGATATTTAACTCAAAGCAGCCATACATTCTATAGTTATGCAATAGATGTAATTACATTAATAAATTGTCCCTTCTATACTAATAATACACAGTAATCTCTGAATCATACATATGAACCAATATAAATTTGTATTTACTTTTAAGTTAAGAAAAACTCTTTACAGGGAAGAGTATTTGTTACCTGTAGAAACAGTGATGCATTCTCTGCTTACCTCTCTCAAAAGATCTTTCTCTTTATCACTCTGCAATGATTCCTGAATTGATCTCAGAACAAGCCTGTACAGTGACACTGTGTCTTGACACTGGCAACACTGCTGAAGAATCTCATCAATACTTCCTGTATTTCCAACACTGAGCAGAAGGAAAAAAATGGTAAAGTTTAGCATATTAAATTTGGCTGAGTAAGATTGATTTGAAACGACAGAAGAGTTCTATCTCAAATATTCTCTGGATTTCTACTGGGTCCAAGAGCACCTGGTGAGATTTAAACAAAGAGGTGAGTTCTTCCAAGCCAATTTCTGATTTCTGTCATATTGTCTGATTTTTCTAAATAGCTGCAACAGTTTTATTAAAAAACTTAGGCTGCAATGTTTTTTTCTCCAGCAGGAGTACAAGTAGGAACATGAGGATGGATAAAGATAAACCCACATGCTGCTATTTCATTTAATGCATTTACAAAGCATGTTTTCAGGACAAGAACAGAAATAATGAAATCAGTCACCCGGAGTAAATTACCAATTAGTGTTTCATCTTCTGGGAGTCTCTTAACTAAAAATGCATCTTTCTCAACAAGATGAAGTCTAGGTTAATAAGAAGCCAATGCACTTATTAGGTATTCTCTTGCACAACAGGGAAGATTAATTTTCTCCACAGCAGGAATTACAAGGCTAAGGACCATATGCAGGAAGTTAAACTAAACTGTTGTTGAACTTCCTTGTAGCCTTAAAAATCTATGGGGCAAACTCTGGTACATCAGTAAATAAAACACACCTGAATTTAACTGTTTAACAACACAATACCAACATTCTCCAAATACCTTTAAAAACCACTGAAGCAACTGATACACCCATAAAGAAGAACAAATTAAAATAAAATAAAAATAGAAGAGCTGAAAACAAACAGATACAACTACTTGGATTCACTTAGTATCAAACTGGTGACTGTAAACTCTCTGATTTCTATTCCTGTTATATTCAGAGTCAGTGGAGAGTAAAACTTCTTTATAGTTTTTTCCTAACAAGATTTATTCTGTATTAAATGAAAGTATTTCAGAAGGCTAATCTACTTGAAGTCCTCTAATCTAGTGATGACCACAGTAATTTCCAAAACACCTCAACTTACCAAGCAATGATTTTGCCCAAAAGAGTGACATACAAAGCATTGCAAGTTGTGGCAGAACGACAATGTCTCTCAAGCTTCTTCTCCTACAACATTTTAAATAATCATCTGTGAACTGAGATGAAACTAACCACGGAAATAAAACGTTCACTGTTTAAGAAGAAAACAAAAGTTCTAGATATTCTTTTATGTGCAACATCTGAAGACTACAACATGGTAAGTAGTACACAAAATACTGCACACATTTCCAGCTATAGGAGCATATGAGTGAAAATTGCCATTTGAATTTAAGATGAAGAGTTAGGGTCTAACATTATGCCTTAACATGAAGGTTGAGAATCAATCTCGAGGGCAAAGGTAAAATACTGTTTTTCCCAATCTGTCAACGATTGTTACAGTATTATGCAAAAATAATTAATTAAAACATAATTAAACCTTCTGGTATTCTAAAAAAAATATCACATTTACAGCAGTATGTGCAACTGCACAGTTTTTCTGTTAAAAATTTATGTTGTTCCATCTGTGTTTCAGGGCTGTGAGCCATGGGGTAATAAGGCTCAAACTTCATGCTATCTTGAGCAATCATATTTAGTTAGCTAAATATAATTCTTTACTTTGGCAGCTGGGCTAATTTAATCTTTCCATGTTTTTATTAGAAGTTATAGTAGAGTTAGGTATTTCAGAAAAACTGCAAAGACATACCTGCTCTTTAGTCAATTTAACGTTTGCAGAGTTACATTCTGCACTAATGAGAGATTTAACATCTTTGGAATGCAGTGGATCAAGATGAAGAGTGGGCCATAACCTTTGGTAAGAGAGAAAAAATTCATATTTGAACCTATTAAATAGCATGAAAAAGTAAAAAAAAAGACATCAGAGTTCCGGAGCTTTTAAAAGATTTATATCAAAGCAGTAATTGAAGCTGTTCCCTGCTACTACGAAATTCTAGTAATCTGAATTAAAATTTCTACTTTTAGCCTTATCCTGAATCTACATCATGGTACTGCAGTTCTTGATGTGCATCTGACTGCATTTAATACCATCTTTCACATAGTCATGTGGATAGATCCATCACAGTAATACAAAAATCTGGTTTTCCAACAGCTAAAATCTGTCATTGCAGCTAAAATAGAGAAGCTTTCATTTTCCTCATAGGTTGCAAAATCTTATCTTATTTAATCTCCACATCTTGACAAATCTGTCTGCTCTTCAATCAGTAACTACAATTTAAAATAATAATTCTAGGCCAGTATACTTTGTCATATCACAGAAATATAACATACCTCCACGCCTGAGGACACGTTTCTACATTCACTGATACAATCACTCTCACGTTCACTGGCAGAGGATCTATCAACCACTTCATATGCTTCTCAGCTTGCTTAAAAATAAAATTTCATTTCTTAATACAGAGGTTGCTCAAAACAATGCCAGAAGTTGCTATGTTTCATTAACTGTGCAACCCAATAAAAGGAGTCTTAAATTCTCCAGTCCTTTAAAATCTTTCATGATCTGGTCCTCTAGACAATACTAAATGACCCACTTATGTGTATCAGCACAACTGTACACTAAATAAAGCAGATAGAATACTATTGTTGAAATGTTAACCCCATAAAAACCAGGCTATTTACATGCCCAGTAAGTCAGCTCACAGTCTTGAATCTTTGGGTAAGTACTCCTCAAATATTAAGGTGTAAAGATAAAATTTAGAAGAAAAATACCAAAACAATCCTAAAAAAATTTATCTACAAAAATAAATCAACTGCACTTTTTACAAAACTATTTTCTATATGTTTTCTTCAAAGCAAAGCAAACACTTATATTTTTGTTACATGTTACATGTTTCAGCTATGACTGAACCTATTACAATTGTCAAGATTCCTGTTAGACTGACAAATGGCAAAGATTTTGAAAACATACCTGTATTTGGTCAATAGAGTCAATAATTATAATAATGCTGCCTTGATGGCGTGCAGAAAGCTTTTCCAGCCAACGGGGAAACTCTTCCAGAAGTTTAGCTGGATCGAAAGTCAGAGGTGATACTAACCAAGAGTGTTGCATAAGCTGCAGAATTATAAACACGTACAAGAAATTAAACCTTAAAAATCAGATAGGATAGTTGAAAGAAGTCCTACAGACACAAAAGGGGAAAAAAAAAGTAGTTCTCCCCCCACACCTCACTCTTCCTGCCTCAAAAAAAACCTCCATGTAATTTGGGGGCAATTTTTCTAGTCAAGTTCACACAGAATTCTTTCCTGCTAGTATATGCAGAAAGCTGGCATATGCAGAACAAAGAATATTTCTTGAACTCAGTGTGTAAATTCTAGAGAGATAACCTTTACACAACAGACAAGAAATATGAAGACTTAAAGGACTTTAAGTTGCACAGATTAAACAGGAAAACATCTAAGACAGATGAGAAAACTGCATGAATAGCAGAATTGAATTAATTTTTCTACTGTTTTTACTACTGTAAGGCCCTTGCTTTTTCCCTTACAAGGCTCCACTCTGTGAGGGAAAAAAGAAAGTTTAGACTCTGGCACAAAAATGATCCTTCTTATTCCCCACGTATTTAGCACACAATTAAAAATAAATTAATATAGGAGAGAGCCTAGTCTAGGAACAAGATGGTACCAAGTGGCCAGCACAGCCTTGGGTTTCTAAGCACATAGAGACAAGATGTACCACCTGCCTCTCTCATTGGCCAGATGGCAGGGAATTTTGGAAGGACTATAATTATATGGTTTTATAAGTCATCAGTATAGGTCACTGGAAACAACTGCTAATGCTGATCTATTATGAATATCCCAGAGATGCTATTTAGTAGAGCTACATTAAGTGTATAGGATCAGATTCCCCTCATCTTAAAATGCCTTACATTTCATAGACTCACAGAAGAGTTTGGATTGGAAGGATCTTTAAAAGGCCACCTAGTCAAACTCCCTGCAATGAGCAGGGGCATCTTCAACCAGACCAGGTTGCCCAGAGCCCTGACTGATCTGAACCTGAATTGTTATCTTTGCGCGCGCACACACACACACACACACACACACACACACACAGACTCTCACACAAAGATGCGATGCAGCACATGTAATACAGCACTACCTTCAGAGTAAGGCGCTTAATTATCAATGCAGACTCTGAACTAGTAGACATGGGCCTCCCAACAAAGTGGTAAAGAATTAGAGTGTTTGGCGAATGCTTCTGCTGTAATTGAATCCTAATGAAAGAAGAGAAGCAAAAAAGAAGACTCAACAGACTCTAATTTTGCAAACAGATCTCAAAAAAAATGCATCAGTTTTGCCAAGGAGTATCTTAGCTACACATGTTCCATGTTTATCTTACAAAACAGGATAGACATTTCCTGAGCTACAATTGAACTTCTAATGTCAGATTCCATCTTTTCTCTCACCATTACTGATAGCAATTAGCAAGTGCCCTTCCTGGAAATGAACAGTCATGTGCCACTAAACTTTCAAAAAGCAATGACACCATCAATTTATCATCAAATTTTTTCATAGCATACAAGTGACCATAAAATTCTATGGTCTATGGTAAATGATGAGGATTCTTTCTTTATTACAGACCCTTCTTGTTTGTGAGAGAAGGGCAACACAATTGAGCTATCAAAGCCACATTTTAATGCTGTGCAAAGACAGGTATGTAAGTGATGCCTTATCATAAGGTGGTGCAACTGGCATCAGGGAGCTGTCAAAGGCAGCCCAGATGAAATTAGCTACTCAAATATCACAAATCTTTCCAGGATGCTTCAATAAAGTTAGCACTTTGTAAATGCCCCCATTTTATCTCTTATTACTGATACAATGTTTGAAATATAATGGAAACTCTTTTCTTCGATTTCATTCATATTTAAAAAAAAAATAAATTTGAACTACCATTTAGACAGAAGGAGAGATTTCCCAGAGCCTGGTCCTCCTGATACAAGCAATGGTGGAATTGGTGCTGGTGCTGCTACTAGGTCATTCAGACGTTCAAAATACTATAAAAAAGAAGCAATCATTATAAATAGTCCAGTGTTATAGGAAGAAATATAGTGCCTGGTATTGTAAACTATTTTGATTCAAAATGCCTGTACCAATTAAAGTAAAGGAGAAACCTGAAACGCAATACAATACAAGGGTAAATAGATATTGCAAGGAAACACTTAAACCACAGAATTTATTATCTCTTTCTAAAAAAGTGCAGAATTAATTAACACTTTCTTGAAAACCCTATTTAAAATGGAATCTTCAGTGCTAATAAATGGAATTAGCATTATTATAGTAAAGTAACAGTGTTCTTTGTTCAGGCTTCCTTGCCCCACCCTTTCCCCAAACCACTCCACTGCACTGGATATGACTGCCAGGAAAAAGTTGGCATCTGCCATGAATGACTATTTTGAGCATACAAAGAAAGGCTCTTACAGCATATGAATATCCAAAAATATTGCAGCAGATAACAAAATAAACCAAAGCAAAACACCCTTCACTTGCTTGGGAGAAATATTCAAAGTCAGAGGTGCATTTCGATATGCATTGGTATTTTTTCTTTAATGTTCTGTTATTCTATTGCTCTAGAATGTAGTAAAGATGGTACAATCCTCCAAACCATTACAAATAAGGAAGTGGTGAAATAAAAGAATATATTGTGCTAGTAAAATAGGGGTACTAAGAATTTAGATGCAGTAACAGAAAATGTATGCTTGTGTTAACACTGCCAAAATAAACTACTGCACCACATTCTGTGATGACTTTAATGCTTATCTTCCTACATTCATTATATCTTCCCAACATATAACTATTCCTGATACTCACAACTTGAAAAGTTTTAAAAAATTATTTCCAGTAATGAGTAAATACTGAGGTATTCAGTAGCTTTCCACTATAAAGTTTCCTTTGTTCTTCTTTTATGACTGCATGATGAGATGAAATCTTTTCATTAACCATCTCCTAAAGACCTAACTCCAGGTGTCAAGAAAGAGATTGGATTTCCTTGGGGAAAAATAAAAGAGAAATAAAAAAATAGAAGAAGAAAAAATAGATACTCAGGAATGTTTTCGACTGATGACCAATGTCTAAGAGGATGCTCTGCTTCTGGCACACTGTTATAGTGCTTTTCTCCAGTGCAGGCACAACAACTACTTCTTCATCAATGTCATTCAACAACACACCAACTGGCATCTCTCCCACAAAAGAAATATGCCATCTATATCAGACATATGGCTTCTTCCAGCATAAGGAGTGATAGCCTTAAGGATGCTCTCAGGCACAGCGTCTTCTGTAGAAATGCATCTTGCCCAACAAGGGATAAAAGTGAGTTAATACTTTCTCTTCCTTCTTTCTCTACCTTTATAATGTACTCACTTTCTCAAATCCCAGCTCACATGTTGAATTAGAGGCCTGCTGAAAAGCTTCCATCTGTTCTTGTTCATCGTGTGCATCCCACAATACATCACCAAAAACTTCTTCTTCAGGAGCAGCAGAGTCTTCCTTATTACCCAGATCCTTGCCTTCTAGGTCTGTCATTTCACACCCTAATATATCCTAAGTAAAAAAAAATTACATGGAGAAAACTGCAACTATAGTGCAAGCAGATATGCTGTTAGTCTCAGGAGTGTGGCTCTACTAACACCAATATGCTCATTTCCTTGCAGCATAGCAAAGAACATAAATAAACAAGCAATTAAATGAAACTAAGTTAACTCTGAATGCACAGGTCTGAAGACATTGATTTTAAATAGCTCATAGTGGAAACAACTCACCACAAGAATAAGGAGAGGACGTATCTATGACATGGATCAAGAGAAATTAAAAGCTAATTAAGGCCCATAAATAGAACCCTTTCTCATGGTCCAGTGCTTCTGTCCATAAAAGCACTGCTCAGTTTGGGGTTTTATTTTCCACTTGCACATTTCCTTGCTTGCCAGATATTAATGATAAAACAGAGAGATACTTTGAATCACACCGAAGTACCACATAGTAATCACACTGACATAATTTAAGATCATAAATCAACATAGACATAAAAAGCTAAAATGCATGATGTACTTTACCTGTTTAATTATTTTTTCCACAGAATTATAGATTTCATAAGCTCCTTCCTCCATACCTCCAACATGGTCAATCATCTGAAAAAATAAATGGAAAAGCATGACACAACTCTGAATCCAACTGAGAACAAAATTTAGGACTTCCAACAAAAACATTCTGGAACATATTTAAATTCCTTTCTGTTGCCTTCCTTAGGTAAGATTCACTTTGCCTAAGAACTTTAAAAGCTGGGCATCTAGTTTCGGCTGTTCTCAACCATCATCTCTGTAGAGGAAAATAAATCATAACTGATCAATTTTTAGGCAGTAGGAATCTCTCTAGAGGTATACTTCATTCCCTTCAGTGGCTACAGAGGGACCTCAGATAAACAACTTTGCCATTTGAATCCCTAAATACAGGTAAGAAATTCTAACCTTATAGCATAGCCATTTTTTTTCAGTGAAAATGCAGTGGCTTTTTTTTCTCCCCTGCTAATGAAAATTTCGTAACATTCATAAATTTCAGCTTCATCTATTTGCTCACAGAATGAGCAGCCAGAGTGCAATGAGTGCAATGCAATTCCTTCTAAAATCTGGGACTATTAGCATGCAGTGTTGTTTATAGCAATTTTTAAATGCCATACCTTTGCTTTGTTCACGCAAGAAATTTGCTCAATTAACTGTTGCACTGAGACTGAACTGACTTTGCCATCCTCCCTTCTGTGGTAAATTAACCGGGGTTTTTCTTCTGGATTTCTCAAGAAGGCTTCTTCACAGTCCTCCAACAAACAACTAGATTGGAAATCAGCATTCTTGTGCTATATTACACTGCTGTAGTAAACAGTTCAATCAACACAAGCTCCGAAGATGGGTTTCACTGCAAAATCTAATTCAAAAGTCATATCTATTTATAGCCAAAAGCAATCAAATACTTCAACAGAGAATCTGAGAAGAATTCTGAAGCAAGAAAAATCTAAGAGAGATATTTATACTATTTGTACCAAGACTAGTAAAACCACATATTAATTTTTATGATTATTGATCTGCAAATTTAAAGCTGTTTTTCCTGTCATACTAATACACAGAGTGAAAGGTAATTGCCTTGCATGGAAAGAACATGGTTTCACATATGATTAATAAGCATCATATATATGCTTTGCTATCAGTTATCTGAAGGTTCTGCTCTATCTTTGATCTTTTTAGGAAGAGTCTTTCACTATTTGTCAGATGTCTTGGGTGACAGTCTTTCAATTAATAGTATTTAAAAAGGAGAATCTGACACCTCCAAATTCAAAAGCACTTCTCATCTCTATATGTGAATGATATCCATGGATATCTATTGCTGTTATACAGAAGGAACTATACTACTTGGGGATGTTGACAATAGCAGACAGGATTGCTCAACTATTACCATCTTTATACAAGCACCACAATTTTCATCAGAATTTTTGTAAGAGAAATTCTTTAAGTAAATACTTTTGGGTGTTTTTTTCCCCTTAATATTTTGTTCTTACACATTTTTGCTCCACATACATAAAACTGGGTTATTTGGCAACAGCATATAATGCATAACAGTAACATGCCTAACACAATTCAAAAGTATCCCTCTTTTGGTGTATTTTCTTTAGTGAATCACGCTTCTTCTTCTAGAAGGTTAAGAAATTACTCACTGAACAAACAGACCACATTCCATCACTATTTGTCATGAAACATCATGACTTCACTAAATCAAATCTGTCAAAAGACAGCATACGGTAAAACACAAGAGAGCCATGAAATTAGAAAGACAACCAAAACCAGGAACTAATATGTGATAGAACAAACCCCAAATACTATGGACAGGTGTAAGGCTAGATAAGCAAATGAAAAACACTGAGGACATTCACATCAGCCATCTTGAATTCCTAAGACATAGCCACTTGCACAACAGAGAGCTGCTCTTGGAAAGCAAAACATTTCTGTTTGTTATTAAGACATTGCTCAAGCTGTATTTTAAGAAAATTTGTAGCTACAAGAAAAAGAAAATGGTACAAAGCTGATACATTCTTTTAAGTGTCTGCACTAGCAAACCTACAGTTTGAAGGAATATCACTTTGAAGTTAGGAAACATACTGAGCAAAGCATCCCATACATTTTAATAAGCTATGCACTCTGCATAAATTACAAGTTGCCCTGTTTCACCAGCCTGGAAAATACTCACCTTGGCAAAGTTAAATGCAGGAGCAATATTACTAATGAACTTTTTTCAATTTCCCATTTTCTTACATCCTGAAGAGGCCTTTCATTCTCTGTTGAAAAATTAACAGCTTGAAAGAAGTACCCCATTGTTTCACAGACTCTCTGAAGTTTTGGAGAGTAGTTCTGAAAGCAAATGTGAGCAACAGTGCTTTATTACTAACCATGCATAGCGCTAAGGATCTACCAAACAAATCTCAGTTTCTTTTCTCTAAGCAGTTTGTTCCCCTGAAGCCCTTGACAATACTTTCACCGATTTCACTGAAATCAGACTACAACTACTAAAGCTTTCAAGAAGTATTAGACAAATTCCTGAACCAGCATCACATTGGAAAACAAGACAGCACATAAGTGAGCACAGGTTTGGGGGTACTCACTCTAATGAAGATGGTCACTTCTGGCTGAGTCTCATCAGTACTGATAATATAACACCTTACTGTGTTACTCCACAGAGAGTGGGAAAACAGAGGAGTAACCTGCAATAAACTGGCAACTGCAGCATCCCAATCATCTGCCAATGGAAAAAAATCCCAAAATAACGTCTTAGACATCTTCACATGTCCTCACACTGCATAACAGATAAGTCATCACCTCTTAATATCATGAATGCTACATTTTATTTAAAATAGTAGCAGTGTTTTTACTCAATTATTTCAACTTTACAAATTTTGAGAACTCATACCATTTTATAATGTCACACAATTTGATGATGTGCCAAAATAAAAGTGTTAAATATATTTATATCATCATCACAATGATATTTCCTTTAAAAAGGATTGATGAAATGTTTGCACAAAATCAAGCTGATAGTTGTAAAAATAAGTACCAATATGCAGGAGTAATAAATTCACTCATAACCAAACACTTTTTTGTCCTTCAGATCTATGTGTATTGCAACTAGACCATGTGAAAAAATGATAGCAAAACATTGTGGGAACTTCCCTTTCCAGAGATAAAATATCCACTGCTTTCTGTAGCATTGTATGTTTATTCCCTACAGAAGCAATGAGTTTTAAAACTGTAATAGACTCTTCATTTTGTGGCTGGTCATTCTTTCAAGATAGGAATAGGTTCTCTTCTCAGGACCACACAGGTTGATGAAAGGCTTAGTGTATGAAGCTGGAGCCATCACAGGGAAGACCCACTCCTCCCACTTTACAGGCAGAGATTTCTGAATCAGACAGAGCCTGAAGGATTTGAACTAAAAAGGGAAAAACTGCCAAAGGTCAACTATATCCAGGAGAGGTTCCAGAGCCAGGACAACAGTGAAGGAAACCAGAGTATCAGAAGCAGATTTACAAGAGGCCACTTGGGAAACAAAGTTCAAAAGCAGTGATTATTGACAAGAAAATATCAAGCACTGATTTATGTAACAACTGTACATCCTGGTTTTACAATCAAATTTTCATAAGTGGCCCCCTAGACAGAGTCAAAATCCATGCAAAATCAATGAACAAAACAGGGGTATAATTTATTCTAATACAAATATGATGTTCATACTCAGGAAGTAGAGAATCTGAATACAAATGGAAAAAAGAGAGCACCAGCAGATATTGAAAGAAGGAGCCACTATCTTCCATTGTCTACATAAGGAACATACTAACAACAAAGCACTGGTAACTGCTGTTTGCTAAAATCACTTCTACACATACCATAGTCATCATATATATTAAACATAACTTAGCTACATTTCCTTTTATTTTTACAAAGAATTCCAAATAATCCTTTAGTTAAATTACCCAAGAGTGGACAGAAAAAGTTCTAAGAAGGAACAAAGTTATTTAAGTACAGTTGAAAAAATTCCACAGACACCTACAATCCCAGCAAAATGAATTATCATTACTTACCTCTGTTTATATTTGCAAATGGTCCCTCAACATCTATAGAGCTATGAGCAAATTCAGGCCCTCTGAAAGACTGCTGAAGTTGCATCATACTACCCATGGATGGCTCACTTCCCAACACTCCTCCATTCCAGTATTCAGATGGCGCCCCAGCAGCTAAGAATTGGAAAAAAACCAAAAAAATTCTCTTCACTTTCACTACGCAAGGTAAATTGACAGTTCTAAATACTCCAGCCACATAACACTGACCATAATTTTTTTTTCCTTCAGCAGATTCCCTCACACCTTTCTGTACTGTAGGTCTAAATGGCTGCTTGTCCAAAATTAGCGAGAATCCATGACACCAAAGACTGAGGGTATTTCCGAATATTTGCTACTACATAGATTGCTCACATACCCATCTGAACCCTTTCCATGTTAGTAAATTCCTCAAATAAGAAGCTACAAGGTTTTGTACCTTCTTCTTTGTTAAATATCTAACTCTGCTGTTCTAGAACACACAGCAGCTGCCACTGGCACATGTCATCATCCAAAGTGTCTAAGACTCCCTCTAGTTTCTGGTGTGATTTTTGGATATGCTGGAGCATCATTTCTCAGTTACAGAATAAAATATCCGAGAAGACTAGAAAACTCAGAATAGCTAACGGAACAACTTTTAAAAAGTGTTCAAGTAACTGTGTCTAGACAGTACTCTGTCTTCATTTATTCATTTGTACCACCAGAAATATGAGGTTCCCACAACCTAAACCAAATTTGCAAGGTTTGTTGTTTTTACCTTTCAAACTACTTTAAGCTGCTTTTCATCTGGATTAGTAAAACTTTTTTTTTCAAAACAACATAAATATCTGTCTTCTGCTTTACTATTTGGAGACTTCAGCCATGTTCCAACATAAAGTGTTGGGGATGAAATGCTCACCTGTAACATCTGTACAATTATCGTCAGAATCAGACTCTTCAGGATCAAACACTTGGATTCCCTGGGCCTGGAGTCTCTGGAGTTTTGCTTCTAGCTCTCGTTTGGCCCTCAGTAAGTCCTGAATCTCATTTTCTTTAGTTTCTCTAAAAATCTATCAGCAGGAAGGGAAAAAAAATCAGTATCTATTCCTGAGGTCATGTTATCTTCTTTCAATAGGAAAAGTAAGTTTTTAGCATTCATTTACCAGGCAAAGGCATGAAAAAGTGAACCTGAAGCCATCATGAATACGAATGTGAAATGAGCAGGAAACCATACTTTAAAATTATCTATTTTTAAAATTTTACCATTATAAACCTTAGCATACCATTCTGAAAGAAGTCTGAATTAGTGTGCTCATTAAAATGAAAACAACTTTTAAAACTTTATTGACTTCTAAAATTGCTACATGTAATAATTTTTTCAAAGGTTCCCTTTTATTCTTTCATGTTTTTATTTACAATTACATATAATCTTGTATTTATGTTTTATTGCCACAGAAATATCAATTTCCTATGACAAAAATTTATCAAGCATCTCCAGCTGTCCTGTTTATAACTTATTACCATTATGTGGGAAAGAACACATTAATCTAGTTTTAAATCAAAGAAATGAAGTAGTCTTCAAGTCTCATTTTCTTAAATAAGGTCAGAACCAATCCTCTTTTTGTATATCTGACAAAAATGAACTACATGTAGCTACAGACAACTAAAATTAAGGATATGAAAAATCTTGAAAATAGTGAAAAACTAGCACCTGTTTTGGGTGTCAAGAGTACCATCTGCAGCAAAGGAAAAGCAGAAACATCTGCCTGGTGTTTCAAGTCACCCCTGCAGAGAGTGCAAACTGTCTCTAACTACCATATTTTTGCAGTCAAAAGAGATGCACCAATACACAATTTTTTAAAAAATGGAAGCTAGAGGTGTTACATCTTTCAAATCAAGGTATAACATTTATAATGGAACTCGGTAGAGCTCCATTATTTACTAATGGAACACACTTCAGCATGTGTCAATTTGCAGCTCACGTTTTCTTGTCACTCTCAAATATGAATACAGTCCTGTGTTCAAATGCAATGCAGGAATTTAGTTTATGATGTATCACTTCACATTCTCCTTTTAATATTTATAAAGTTATTTCATATTTTTCTCCTCTTAGTCTTACAGAGAGTTTTCAATAGAATTATTTTAATGGAAATGGACAGCCACAGCTATGACACTCTAAGGTATCTTTAAGGAGAGGCTTTTAAGAAAGCTATTGGAGAAGGGTTCATTTGGGGAATGTGAACAAGTGACATCCATCTTTTTTGGTCATTTTCCCAAGAATAGAAAAGTCAAACCATACCTTGAATTGCCTTTTGACCTTGTCTCGATCATGTTCAAAAGTAGCAGCTCTCTCCATGGCTTGGTATTTAGCTTCTAATGCACTTTCTTTCTCTCTAAGTATTTTCTGGTATGTTTTCTGAAGTGCCTGAAAAACATTCAGTAATTCATTTTTTTCAGAGTTTTACTACCCATAAGTGGTTTTAGATTACTTTTCAGATCTGACTACAGTATTATCTCAGCATCCTACATCTCTCCTTACTGTAGGGCAGCCAGAATCAGAGAATATTTTGAGTTGCAAGGGAACCACAGGGACCATCGAGTCCAACTCCTGGTCCTGCACAGGACAATCCAACAATCACACCATGTGTCTGACAGCATTGTCCAAACACTTGAACTGTCAGACTTGTGCTGAGACCACTTCCCTGCGGAGTTCCAGTGCCCAACACCCTCTGGGTGAGGAATCTTTTTCAATATCCTGCCTAAGCCTCCCCTGGCACAACTTCAGCTCGTTCCCAGGTCGCTACAGCGGCGCAGGGTGCGGTCCCCATCCCCAGAGGCGCATTTGACGGCATCCCGATGGCTGGGCAGGAGAGCACCGGGGCACCACTTCCCGAGCACCTTGCCTTCCCTCGCACCCGTCACCTTCCTGCCACAGCTTTCCCCAGGAAGCGGGACGAGTCCTTGGCAGCCTCAGCATCGCTGCTCGGTGCCCTCAGTACCCGCGGGGCAGTGGGTGCTACCTGCAGCTCGGCGCGCAGCCGCTTGTTCTCCCTGTCCAGCTTGGCCTCCTTCTTCACCATGGAGGCCACCTCGTTGTTCTTGCTGACGCGGAAGATCTCGTACTCCTTCCTCAGGCGCTCGTACTCGGCCACGCACTCCAGCTCCTGCACCGAGGCCGTCGACTTGAAGCTGGCCCCGATGAGGCCGCCGGGCCGGGAGCCGCCGACGCG
Organism: Serinus canaria; assembly: GCF_022539315.1. NCBI lineage: Eukaryota > Metazoa > Chordata > Aves > Passeriformes > Fringillidae > Serinus > Serinus canaria. The sequence goes on from NC_066315.1 coordinate 43,731,159, forward strand.
CCGCAGGGACCCGCGCAGCAGCCTCGCCTTGGGCTTCACCTCCACCGGGATCTCGCAGGCCTCTCCGCCGCCGCCGCCGTACGTGTCCTCGATCACCTCCCCGACAGCGCCCGCCGGGCTCACCAGGGACGACGCCGTGCCCATGGCCCCGCGCCCGCCCGAGGGCGAGGCTCTAACCCCGAGCCCAGGGCCCGCTGCCCCCGGGGGGACCTGGCGGCGGGGCCGTGCCCGGCGCGGAGCATTCCCGGCGGCGGCTGCCGGCCATGGTCCGCTCCTTGCGGCCGCCGGACGAGGAAGGGAGAGCGGGAGGAAGCTGCCCCGCGGGCCGCCTCTCTCCCTCCCTCTCTCTGCCGCTCCCGCCCCGTCCCGTCCCGCGGCGGCTCCCGGCTCGGGAACGCCGCTGGAGCAGCCCGGGAGGGGGGAGCGCCCGCCGCCGCTACAGGCTGGGGAAGAGCGGAGAGGGAGAGCCGGAGGGGCTGGCGGCGGGAATCTGCTGCTCTCAGCTAAAAGTGACGGCGTTTTAGGGTTTTGCTGCTAAAAACGAGCTAATATGAGGTCACGGCAAACTTTCCCATTCCCGCTGCCATCATCTCAGCCTCGTCGGGGATGCTTTATCAAAAAGAAAAAAAAGTTCCCATTTTTCTCTTCACCGCATCTATTTCTCCTCAAGTGTCCATTTCTAATCTCTCTTGTCACCTGCCACGGAGCCCTCAGGTTGCGCCGCATCCCTGGCTGGTCTACATGATGATATCGCTCTCTTCTCCTTGGCCACACAGGACACGCAGGTTGTGCCACCAGCTTTGGTATTGAGGAGCCCTTGGAGGGGGAATTACCCCTCACTGGTCAGAAGTTGTGACCTCTGAGACCAGCTGGCACTCTCCAAGAAGAACTGAGAAGAGCCGGTAGCGGCAGCAGCAAGACGTGAGCGCTGGGCAATGGTGCCGTGTCGTGCCCGAGGTCAGTGCTTGCACCTTGTGCACCTCATATGAAATTGGTGAATTCCCTGTTTGAAGATCTTCCTTGCCAAGAATAAGGAAGCTGTGGATTATCAGCCCTGTAAATTATCCTAATGACATTTCTTTCTCTGTCTCTCAAAAAAACCCTGTGTTTGGTTCCTTCACCTGTAGGAACCATATAGGGAAAAATATAGGGAACCATATAGGGAATTCAGTGTAACAGATCCCTATAGCTGAGGAGAATATCCATTTGTTCCCAAATCTCAGAATCTGCCCTACCTTTGGCATGAGTGACAAAAATGTCATTACTTCAAAACAGATTTTGCCTCATGTATGAGCCAGGTTTGTTAGCCATGACCACGGGAGGCATTTCCTCTTAACAATGAGGAAAAAAAATAATCTTAGAAATGTCATTCCAATGAGACATTCTTGAGTTTCAAAATCTACTGCAGGGGAAGGTTACTTTTGAGTACAATAGTAGAAATAGAACAAAAGGTGTTGTTTTATTTCCCTGAGTAAAAACTTTGGCTTTGGAGAATATGTGCTTTTCCCCCCTCCTAATTGTACCCCACCATTTTCATGAGGAAAAACAAACTCATTGTCTGAATATAATAAGTCACATTGGTGATGTATTCCCCTTAAACCCTGCTTCACTGAAAAAGACATACAGAATATGTGACAACTGAGGAGAGAGGAAGGGTGCTGCTATGTTTTCTCTAATATTGACAGTAACATAGCTGGCACAGTATTAGGTGATTCAGCAAGTAAGTCTGCTTTGTCTCTAACAAAGCCAGGCTCTTGGTTTCATTTGTGTGTTGGTATCAGGCAGTTTCTCCACTTCACTGCTGTCTGAGCTCTGGGAACAATTGAAAATACATTCATGCTGGTGCTTGAGCTGAATTACTTCCATATTCTGGATTTTTGAATATCAAAATCTGCAAGCTTTAAGCCTAGAATAAAAAGTGAGGTATTGTAATAGCTCTTGAATTCCTTCTAATAATCCACTTGACATTAACAAATAGATCGGAAGAACTGTAAATGCCGTTTCTCTAATGCTGCCCCTGGGTGCATTATGGAATTTTCATGGATAATAAAGATCATATTAACACAACCCTTTCTAAACAGAAAAAGTACACTGCTTCCCTATTGCTTCATGGATTGGTTTTCCTAATGTTTAGAGATTAGAAAAGCTTACTTCAGTATCTAATTTGTAAACTAACACAGTTTGCTTTAAATCACTTATTATAGGACTATTCAAAAAGCAATCCAACTGTTCATTGCGCAGATATTGGAAACAGTGTCTGAAGATGAGCTGTCTTAGCTTTCAGAAATTAATTGCCCCACAAAAGCATTTGCTGGAGAAAACACCTTATCAAGTTCTTTAAAAATTTCCCTTCATGTTATGTCACTTTTTAAAGTGTCCAGCCCAATCCTTAGTCCTTTGAAGATATTGATGCTGAGTGTATTGTGTCATAAAGTTCTTCACTGATCAGTGAAGATATTTGGGGTAGTTGAGCAGCTTCCTATTTACCATTTCCATTATTTACATAATTTAGACAGTTTATTAAAACATTCCAGGAGTGAAATGTGCTGGGTTAACCTTGGCCAGCTTTTTATACTACATGATGTATTGTTGATGTTTCTTACTCCTGACTTTATTTCCTTTTAGGAGTTGTTGTGACTGTTGACAAACAAGTTTTTTGGATCGAAGGATCTGTCCCATAGAGAAAAGTACAACTGCAGGAATTAGATCTTTGCAAGAAGGTTTGATTTTATACATGTATTATTAAGTTCAGCTCCAAGTTAGCAGATGTTAATTTTATAAAATAATGTACTTTTTACCTAAGCATTCCAGTAAAATTTAGTGTACAAGGTCAAGATATAGCAAGATTAGGAAGTCTGAAGATGATAAGTTGTCATAGATTGATTAACCAGTAAAAATGAGAGTTGCTTTGTTTAGAATGAGTGGTGATAATGACCTGAAAACAGAAGGTGCTTTAAATAAAAGACAAGTGATTAAACTTCTGCTCAACATCCTTTCTGTTAACTCAGAGGCTGTAGTGACTTTTAAGGCTGTATACTACAGTCTTAAGCAAAATGTGACAAAAATCCTTCACAAATCAATATTAAATTGTTTTTGCCTACACTGAGGGGAGTTGAAAATATTTTTCTAAAATCTTTGTGTCTGATGGAATATGATAAGGGAATTCTAGTGAAGACATAGAGTTAAAAGATGTGGAATGTAATTCTTAAAAGATTGCTTTTGCCCTGGATTATACAGGCTTTTTACAAGGGCATTGAGTGATAGCACAAGGGGGAATAAGTTTAAACTGAAAGAGGGTATATTTAGATTAGATACTACAAAGTGTCTCACTTTACTGTGAGGGTGGTGAGGCACTGGGACCGGTTGCCCAGAGAAGTTGTGGACGGCCCATCCCTGGCAGTGTTCAAGCCAAACTGGATGGGACTCTGAGCAACCAAATCTAATGGAAGGTGTCCCTGCCCATGGCAGGAGGGTTGGAATGAAATAATTTTTAAGGTCCCTTCCAACCTAAACTGTTCAATTAGCCTTTGGTCTATGGTATAAGCTCTAAAAGGAGACTTGCTATTGTGCTGTTCTTTACTAACTTGACTTTCCCCAGTACTGTACTTTGTGCACAGAGTGCAAGTTTGAATCAGTCAAAGGGCTGATCTACTTACTCAGCTACTTTGTTTTATATAATGAGGTCTGATGATTTTCAATTGAGAAGATGTGTTTTGAATCTGGTACTCTAGTTGTTCCATAAAATCCTGAAACAGCCAAATTTTAGAATTACTTTGTTGTTTTTTGCCCTGTTGTGACATCTCCATTTTGTTCATCTGCGTGGAAGACATCTGGACATCTGCCTCTGTCCTTCTCAGAGGCCTTCATGCTAAGCATCTGTAGTTCCATGATTCACCAGCCACTCTGGCTGGGATGTAGGATTCTGGAGCCATGTGCAGCTGGGGTGATGGCTGCTGGATGGTGGAGAGGTAGATGTCTTCTTTCCTTTTGTCATGTGTCGCAGTACAGCTGTGGCTACGTCCATCGTTATGACTGGCTTACACCTTGCAGTCTTTCTGTGACCCAGCATGAAATTGCATAACTGGGATTTGAGAAATTTGAGGTGTTGTGAGTATAGGAGACAGGATAACTAAGAAATTGAGAGCAGTTCATCATTAGCTCAACAAGTTAGAAATTAACATTCATAAGAAAGACTTTGTCATAAACTTTTTTAGAAGTAGGACTGTACAATTGAAGTCTGAAGAAATGTACTGAAAATCCCATCTAAAGTCACAATTTATTTCAATAGGCATGTTTATGAGAGTCTCTAATACTTCTAATACTGTCTCTAACTAATATAGTCTTCAATACATCTCCTTTTTCTTTTCAAGCTAAAAGTAATTAAACATACCTGTGGTTAATTGTAGGCTGCTTAACAAATTGAGCCTTGGAGCATAGTCCTAAGTTCAAATAGCTACTGAACTTACTATGTTTTACTCAGTAACTTTGTTACAGTCTGGCAAGTTGAAATCATCAGCTTCTTTCAAGACTCTGGTGAGAGGCCTGAAAGTTACCTGGAGCAGAGATGATGAAAATCATGATGAAAGAGAGGACATCTGCTTTCAAATGCCCCCATACCTTTTACAAGTCATAGCCCTTTGCCACTAGAGGACAGCAAGACCTCAGGAAAATGGGGTTGTGTGAGGAGGTGAGAGAAAAGGAGAGAAATTGCTCACACAAGAGTTAAGAAAGCCTTAGTTCAGAAGTTACATGCTTCTAGATATAATCCATCTTCTTAAAGGTTGAGTCTGTTTTGGTAGATATTTCAAAACAAAATATGGATGAGGCAGATAAAAGCTGAAGTTTTAATGTAGTGCTTTGTGTATCAGTTATAGATAATGTTATTTGAAAAGTACAATACTAATTAGCTATGAGACCTGTATGCTGTTTCCATTTAATTCCTTTATAGTTTTGTATTGATTTCAGCCAGAATAGAGTTTTGCTTTGAAATCTTAAATAACCCGTAGGTGTTCTGATTTTTGATGAATAAATTAACTACCCTTATATAGAAAGGTTCTTATAGTCTGTTATTTAGAATGGAAATAATAGACTGAACACACTGAAAAGAAATCTTCTGCTTCTATACCTATTAATCTTATTTATGTCTGTTGCTTCTAATGCAAGGACTCATTAAAGGTTGCAATATAAACTATAGGAAATGCATTCAGAACAGTGCAATTCATAACCAAAATCAAAATTTTCACCTTCATAGCTTTAAAATGTCAGACAAGAAAAACTTTTTTAATCTTTATGGTAAGTCACTTGGTGATATTTCTCCATTAAGTGTTCAAAAGCCTCTTTGAAGTGACCTTCATTTGTCATAAATCTGAATTGAGTTTTAACTGAAAATTATATGAGTTATAATCCTAGAAAGAAGAGCTCTTGAACTTGATCTATTTTGTCATCACTGAATCATCAATGAGCTGAGAAGGACATACCAGATTTTGCAGTCTCATGGTCATGTTGTTCCAGGACAGTTGGATTAATGTATATGATCACAAGGCAGAACAACAACTAATTTTGTTCACCAGAAAGGTAGGGTGAAAGTGAAGGAAATATCCAAACAAACAGCAAAACAGAGACACACTAATGACAAGCAATTGCTGTTGCCATGCTCTTTATTGCTTCAGAGCCAGAAAATAACAATGGTGCATAGCAAGGAATTAATATAGGGAAATGTGCTGAAACTTGCACCTAATAATTTTGACAATTGCTTACGAGTGGTCTTTAAAAAATCTTCTTGTGTTGGTGGGAATGTGAAATTCAATAGGGCCCAAGTGAAATTTCCTGAATACTTCCATGCTACATCGTTCATCTCCAGAACATCTGCCTTCTTGGCAGAGCTGAATGTCCCAATAACTTATCCTGTTTGGGATTTGCAAATTAGGCATCTTAAATCTGAGCAAAATTTTTCCTTGAAAACACATGAAAATAGCACTGCAATAGGAAAGTTTGGTACCTGAGCAAGCTTTTTAGCTTTTTTAACCTTGAGCAATTAGATTCTGCATCTTTTGTTTCCCAGAAGGTTGCCTTGACCAAGGGGCTATAGGCAGGACTGGGCTCAGATTTTCTGCAGCTGTCTGGGAAGAACTAGTATGTCATACAGCAGAGACTGCATGTTTTGTTAGACTATAATGAACTATAGGAGTCATGATTCTCTAGATTCTTCCTCTTCCAGCAAGCTAAAATAAAATGTATTCTGTCCCCAGATGTATTTAGCTATACCCAGATGAAGATGAAATGAACTCTTCATTTTAAATGCCTGGTTCTGGGAAGCACCAGAGATCTCAAGAATAATCTGGTATAAACCATATCATTCTTCATCATTCCTTTAGGTAGCTATTGTCTTTGTCATTCTGTATTCTGTCTGTGATGAAAGTGTCTGTGGTCAAGTGTGACTCTGCCCTTGTAGTCTCTAGAAAAGTCAGACATTTAAAGCCACAGAGTGCACTTACAGGGCAAGAGGGTTAAAATTTGGTGTTACAGTGTAAGAAGATGTCATATTTAACTCTTTTTCTAAGGTACCAATTTAGCAGTGTCCTTAATCATGCCTAATCTGTAATCATGTCAGTATTTACTTTGAAATCCAAGGGGCTAATTCCTTCCTGACATTTTTTCTTGCAGTTGGTGTCATCCTTATCTTCAGCACAAGGAATTTTGTTTTTAGGAGTCATAAGGACAGCCACAGAGATTTTTTTTTCCCAACTTGATCAAATGTAAAAGAAATTAGTTTGAAATCCTGTGAGAAGTTTCTTCAGAAATCCCTTCAGTGTTAAGCTAGGGTAGAAGTGCCAGCAGAGGCATGGCATGTGGGATGTTGAATCCCATCTTTAAGAAAATAAATACTATAAAGCTTCCCAGAAGTTTGTAGTGCATTTGAAACTTCGATTTCAGATCTGAATGCAGCCCATCAAAGGATTATATGCTCTGAACTTCCAGAGGTAGTTCCTTTTATTCTAGCTGAAAATTAAATACTAAGTTCCTTTAGTTTTTCATTGATCCCCCCAGGTTTAATTATGTAGCTTGAAGTGGTTATTAGAGGGGTGCTGCTATATTTTATGATGTGTACTGCTAAACAGGATACAATTTCAAGAAATTAATTGGATAGTGTGGAAATTGCTGAAATGAATAAAGAATGTTAGATATTTTCCATGGAGTTCATGTTATTAGCTGGAAAATGTAGTTACTTGTGTACTACATTAGTTCTGCATTTATGAGCTGAAACTGGCCACCGCATGATGTAGAATTTTAGCTCTAAACCATTATGTGGCATATTTTTGAGTAAGTTATGTAGTTTCCTAAAAATTTTCTCATGCTACTGGGGTAGCAGTTCTTTTTAGTACTTCATTTTCTATTGTGTTTAAATTCTCTATATGAGACATGTATTGAAACCAAATTACATTTCTCTTTTTATAAGTGCAGCAGATTCTGAATATCCTGAGGCTATACCTGACTGGCATACAGAAAGCTTAGATAACCATTGCATAATAGGAGTGGCTGGAGAACACTGGAGCTGCAAATATACTTTTAAACATATGGAATTTTAAAAATGTGACTCAAACGAAGAAGGATTTCAGGGTCAGATATATATTAAATTAAGTTACAGCTTATGCCTTGAAAACTTCAAAAGAAAGGACATACCACATAATTCTTACTTAATTTCTGAAAAGTTATTTGCCAAATTGTCCCCTACAAATTTATTTTTTCTCCCTTCCAGTCTTCATTCCCATCTCACTTTTCACCATCTTTCAGTCTTCATTCCCATCTCACTTTTCACCATCTTTCAGTACATGCCAATAGTCAGACAACCAGACAGACACTAGCAGGGCCTCTTCACTCCTGATAGTCAAGTGTGATTGCTGCAATGGCCAGACACTTCTCTTCATTCTTTTAGGTATTGCTCTGCACCACAAGTCTGACTTCATCCCCTAAGATCCTAATTTAGTCTTCTGTCTCTTAAAAGAAAAAAGAAAAAAAAAATACCAAGAAACACCTCCAACAACTGCTGTTTGAAGAGATATCACATATGATAAAGGAAGGGGAAAAATATGAGAGGTATCTTTTTCACTTGGGGTCAACATAGATCAAAGTATGTTCTGACAACTGGGAGACTGCAGTCTCTCTCATCAATATCTATGTGGTAGGAAACAGAGCACAGGTGTCTAAAATCCTGGAGAAAAGACAAGGCAAAGTGCTTGCTGTAAGGTACAGTCTTTAATACTTGCTGGTATCTCAAGTGCATCAGAAAACAGTCTTTGCAGTCATGAGGGCTAAACTTCTTTTTGCAAGTTTCTGCTCTGCACAAAGAAAGCAAGCAGTAATGAGAAGAGAGACCTAACTCCCCAGGGCAGCTTCTAAGAACAAACAAAGCCAACTTTTTCTATGTTTTTTAAAGATTTCTTAAGGTCCTTTTCAAGACCTTTAAAGACCTTAATGAATTGAAAGAGAAACCAGGCTATAAAACATCTTTTCAATGTATTTATAAATAGTAAAATGTCACTTTTTTCTCAAGCAAAATAAATAAAGCCATGAAATACGTAGCTCAGACCTGTCAAAAATATACTGCCTTTGAATCAGAAGAAGTATTTCCCACTACATCTTCAAAATTATTTTAAAATTCTGTCTGGCAATGAGACTAGTCTTCCAAACAGAAACCCTACCTAGCTTTAAACTGTTAAATGTCAGAGCTGAGCTTATGTTCACAACGGAACTAAATGATGAACAGCACCAATTGAATGACCTTTATTGAGTAAACAATTTGTTGCAGTCTCTGGTGAAACCTTTCCATTGACATGCCTTTAGATTAGAGGAAACGTTAGAATAAACAGTACTGATAGCTAACAGTAGAGGAAACATTCAAAATACTACTTTACTCCCCCATCCTCCCTAAAGCCTGTTGCTTCATTCTCATGTACCTGCTAAAGAAATGCCCAAGGCTGCTTGAAACATTCAGAGATTTCTTTTGAAAATTAAGCTGCATGGAAAGGAAGTTGAGAGCAAGGGTAATCATCCTGCTACGCAGGTGATGGAAAATAACTGTAATTTTTGGGTTAAGGGCCATCTTGTGTCAGGAAGTCAGGTAGTAATGAGCTTTTCTTTTCCCCCACAACACTTGAATAGCTTGGAAATTAACTGGGCACTAGTGAAGTGCCTTTGCCTTGAGGTATCATGGCAGTGTTTCCTCAGGGAATCAGGAGTACCAGGGTGGGGCATTCATATCTAGTAAACAGCAAACTCGTGGGCTAGGTTTCTGAACCAAACGTCTCCAAAGTCTTTCTGCTGGCAATGTTGCGATGCCTATTTGGAATTGCATTCCAGTGTCCACTCCCTGCAAAATGTGCTATGAAAAAAGGCTGTGTCTCTGTTCTCTTCTTGTTACAGTTTACTGCATGGTATTAACACAGAGTAATGTCACAAAATTACAGAATACGCTGAGTTGGAAGGAAACCACAACGATCTTTGAGTCCATGTCCTGGCTCTGCACAGGACCATCCCCAAGAGTCATACCTTGTGCCTGAGAGGATTGTCCAAATGCTTCTTGAACTCTGTCAAGCTTCCCTGGGGAGCCTGTTCCAGTGCCCAGCCACCCTCTGCGTGGAAAACCTTTTTCTAATGTTTAACCTAAACCTCCCCTGAATCAGCTTTAGGCCATTCCCTCGAGTCCTGTCACTGATCAAGAGAGAGAAGAGATCAATGCCTGTCCCTCCTCCTCCCCTCATGAAGAAGTTGTAGCTGCAGTGAGGTCTCCCATTTGTCTCCTCTACTCCATGCTGAACAAACAAAGTGACCTCAGCCACTTCTCACCAGGCTTCTCCTCCAGACCCTTCACATTCCTTTTTGCCCTCCTCTGGACACTCTCTAATAATGTCTTTACATTGTGGTTCCCAAACCTGCCCCCAGCACTTGAGGTGAGGCCCCCCCAGAGCAGAGCAGAGCAGAGCAGAGCAGAGCAGAGCAGAGCAGAGCAGGACAGTCCCCTCCCTTGCCCAGCTGGTGATGCTGTCCCTGATGCCCCCCAGGACACGCTTGGCCCTCCTGGCTGCCAGGGCACTGCTGACTCATGTTCAACTTGTCATTAATCAGGACCTGCCCTGGAGAGGATACTGCAGTGTTTGGATACAGCTTTTCAAAGGCCACTGTGTGCCTTTGGTTAGCCTGAAACATAGAATGGTGTTTAAATGATTATGGGTTTTTTTTCTGAGCATAGGCAAATACACGTTCCATATGAAGTGTCTCCTTAGGCACCAGGCACTTTCAGAAGAGTGTGAAAGCAGAATACCAGCCTAAGAATGCAGCTCTCAGACAAATGTTGGGAGCACAGATGGGTTGCAGTGCCCGAAGCCCACAGGGAATGAGCAACGGAGTTGAGCATGTGTTTTCTTCTGTGATGGTTGGGTAGAGGCTGAGTTTGACTGTGGGTTCTGATTTTGTATTTCAGTGCAGTCATGAATTTACATGAGGTTCGAGAAGATACCTATTCAGTTAGTCACCCTGTAGGGAAATTTTGCTGAATGTTTGAGTATCTTGCTCTCTTATAGCATAGTTGTCGTTGGGGAGAAGAATTGGAGTCTTCTTTTGTCAGTTATTTAAAACAAATTGGAGAAAAACGAGTGTAGTAAGGAATCAGGTCAGTGATAAAAATTTCCCTCCCCCGTTCTGTGCTAATTAATGAGGAATTAACTTAAATCTGTGATAAATTCAACTAAGAAAGTAATCAGTCTTTCTTTGTGGTAAATAAATTATTTGTCAACTTGAAACCTATCAGTAAGTTTATCAGGTAAAGACAATTGTTCTGTGCATGTTCATGCTTCTGATATTAATTCAGCTGTTTATCTCCTTTTATATGTTTGCTCCTCATTAGTTGTCACATGCATCATTTATGATTTCGTTTTTCAAAGCATAGATTTCTATACATTGGTTCCTGTATATCTTCTTGTAAAGTTTTGCTGTCAAAAACTTAAAAACTAGAGGATCATATCATATTAATGTTTAAACCTGTTCAGAGTGACTGAAAGAAACAGCATTTATCCTCTGCAAACTAATGTTGTCTCTTTGAAGGGCTCCATCTACATGGAAAGGACATTGAACTATTTGATTGATTTTTCCAGTAAGTGATGCATGTATATTTGGTTACCTGAGACATCTAAAGTTCATCTAAAACAAGTTGTGCGAATTTGGAGTACTTGGTAGGGTGCTTGGCAGTGTTCAAGGTCATGTGGCTGGGTGACCTGCAAGAGCTCTTGAAACAGCTGAGGTATTACAGTAGGACAAAAGGATGGGAAGAGTAGGAGGCTGCAGGGGAGCAAAGGTGGAAGCAGGAGCCTGCCCCAGGGCAGCACGTTTAGATGTAAGTGGGGAGGTGAGAAGTGAATATTAACAGAGCTACAAGCAGCTACATTTCCATATGGTTAAACAGCTGTGTGCTTGCTGCTCTCAGAAACATGTTTTCCTATTACAGCTTGGAGCTGATTCATTCAGAGACACACTCCAGACCATAGCATAATGAAGCAGATCCTTGCTTTCTATCTGGGTTATGATATTTAATTAAATACCGGGTAAAATATTAAAAAGACCTCCAGGTGAGTTAGAAATCTAAGTTACTTTTTCATCAGATTTCTTAGAACAATGTGGAATTGGTCTTAAACTCTGTTTGAACCAGTGTAAAAATGGGGCCTAAATACCAGCATCTAATGTGCAGCCATAATTGTTTATTTTAAAGAATCTTAGTGTTTGTTAGGAAATGTAGAAAATGAGAAATATTATTGTTGCACTTTTCCTTTTAATCACTTGGGCTGGGTTGTGAGAATGAAGAGTGAGCAGTGATGTTGGCAGAACAAAGTGAGAATTTTACTAAAAATGTAAAGGAGAAATAAAAGGTGAAAGAAATTGAGTGCCCTGAAGAAATATTTTTCTTATTACATGATTCTTTCCTAGACAAATAGCACCTCTGAACAGATTATTCTATTCTTTTTTTTTTTAATCTTATAAATCTGCATTATAGTTTATTCAGACTGTGGAACCTTGCATTTTAAATCTTCACTAATTTCTCTTGTAAATACCATGTTTGCATTGATGGAAGAAATTATATTTTGGGGGAGCTAATCTTTTTCTTCAATCACTTTTGCTTAACTTTGTTATAATCCTTTAGGTAAGTATTTTAAGTAATACATATTAAAGAGAACTGAAATATGGAGTAAATGGAAGGTGTTCCTAAATATTTTAGGAAAGTAACAAAATCTTAAATGCAGTTGAGATATTTGCTGCCACATCTTTGTGACAAAATATACTGTATAACAAAGCTATAAGGAATTGCAAGATTACATAAGATTTAGATTTGAGTTGTTCTTCTGGGCTTTTGGTCCTGAGATAAAATACAACTACTTCAGATGTAGTTTCAACAGCTCTTGTTTTTCACAATTTGTAAGTAGTGTGAATATTACTGAAGCATCTGTGTACAGACATAGGTAAGAGTCACTCATCCATGTCTTTTCTGCAAAGCTGGTGCAGTCAACAGGGCTGCCAATCCACAGCCTTCACTCTTTAGATCTCCTTCTTCCTGTAGAAGTAATTCCTGCAAACCCAAAATCAGTGGAGACAGAACAGAACCCAAACAATTCCAGAAATGACATGTCATCTTGAGGTGAGGCTGTGACAGGAAAGGACTTCCTACAGTTTATGTTTCTACTTCTGCAGAGAAAAAGCTCAGCCTGGATGTAAATAACTCTTTTACATATTCTGTGGGCTGGATGAAAATTGTAGTATAGTATCACACATGGCACCATTTTCATCACATTTTATAATTTTGTAGAAAACTGCCTACTTCATTTGTCCACTTCTTTCAAGAAAAGCTGTGTTAAAATACTTGAATTGCGATAGCTCAGTGTCCATAGTGCTTGTTCCTATTTTGACTCAAACACCCTGAGCTTTATGGAAAAATGTGTACTGCATTCCATTTTTAAACTACTTTTTCATGGAGCCCCATGTCCAAAAGAAGTTGACTGTTAAAGAAGTGACTCTCAAGTGTTCCAGTCAAATACATACCCACTTAGCAAGCGAATGTCTGTTTCTGAACAAAACAAATAAAAAACTTAAAGGTGCTTGTGGAAAACTCTAGAACTTTTTGCAAAAACATAAAGAATCACTAGCAACACCACTGAATATAATAAAAGATGTAAACAGAGAACTGCTTTTCCTTAAGAACAGAAGTGAAAAATTCTCTCCTAAGAAAACCTTCAAAAAGGAAAATTAGAATTATTTCAATTACACAGTTCATGCTATATATTTTCTAAAGAAAGTGTAATCCTGTGTTAATGCAGCTTCTTGAACTTGACTGTACAAGGTTGTGTTTGAACCCAAAAACCTCTTCAGGAGTTTTAATACCTCTTTGAATACTCTGGAAGAAGAAGGAGATTCTAGAAAGGAGACTTTGCACTGGTTATTTTAAGACTTCCAAAAAGAGATTTTGCAATTTTTATACATCAGTGGGGTATTCTTTGTGTTTGCAGAAGCTCAGTCTTTTAAAATGTCTTTCTTTTTTTCATCACTTTGACCACATAGGGTTATAAAACTCTTTTAGAGTGGCTAATGATAAAATTCTTGCAAACATAAATGTGAATACATCAGAACTGTATTTTCTAGGGTGGCAATTCTGCATCACGCTGAATTTTTCAGTCAACATTAGATTTCTTTTAGTCAATTAATTTCCTTCAACTACAATGTTAAACTAGAGTCAAGGACTGAATGAACATTTTCTTTTTATTTTTAATCTCAATGTCAGGTGACATGATTGTAAATTCTTTTCTCTTTGTGGATACAGGAACTTGAAAAGAGGGGGATTGGGAAGGCAGCATGGACATGGAAGTTAGAAACCGCTAATTGAAGGCAGACAACAAAATGGCATTGAAGGAGAAAAGTATAAAATAAAAGAGATAAAGAAGGATATAGATGAGCATTCAGTTTCAGAATGTCAGAAGAATGTATCTGACAGACCACAAAAGCAAGTGCAAGGGGCAGAGTTGATTGAAAAAGAATTTGCTACGTTGCACATTTTCATCAGAACCAAGCTTTGCACTTAGTTGCCTAAGCCTTCAACTTCTCGGGTACACTGGTTCCATCAAATAGAGCTGAATTGATCCCATCTTTCTTTTCCCTGATACCAACCAAAAGAAGAAAATATAGAAATTCCTAGGGCCCAGCAGACCATGAAATGCATTTTGAATAATGCAGTTACTTCTACAATACCAAATTAAATTTATCAGCTTAGTTACTATGCCAATTAGCTATAAATAGATCTTGTCATTAGGTAACACAACAGCTGTATATTTGATATGATTTACTTTGCTTCCTCTGATGGCAAACACTGCTACATCGTAGTGCCAGATTGATTTTTATAAAGGGATTTCTAGCTGATATAAAATATCATCATTCCACTGACTGAAATCCATCCACGTCTCAGTTCAGGTTGGGTGTTTGGCCAAAGTATTTGATAGCTGATGCCAAGAAGTGTAACAGTAATGCAGCAGAAAAAAAAAAAGTGAGTGATGAAAGATCTTCATTTAACAAAAAGCTTATCTGATTTCTGACTGAAAAAGTTATGAATTATAGGTGCAAGCTCCCTCCTTACTGAGCAGCTCATTTACTTTTATGCATGCTGACCACAGAGTCCTATAAACAGAACACATGACTGCATACCTTAATTCTACCAAGGGAAAAAAAACTTTCTCATACTCCTTTGCTTTGCTTTACATCAAGGAATGGCAATGAATTTAATCATCCAGTGAATGAGAACAACAATCTGCTGACTTGTTTTGTAGTATTGATAATTTTGCAGTGTTCAATTACTCCATCTTCCATCCTATAATAAAAGAGATGTATTAATTTAATAGAGATAACATTATTTGAACTTATTATTTTGGATCCATATCAACTTGTTTTTTTCTCCAAGTTTCAAGTAAATTGGAATCCAGTGTCTGTATGATTTCTAGATAGTATCAAAAGGCTTTTGATTATTTGTGCAGCAGTTGGATGTGAATTTCTCCAGATACATCTGGAGTTTGAACCAAATCCTTCTTGGAGAGGGTCAATGAACTATCCCTGATCATAAAAGAATTAACAGACTAAAATTAGTTAAACTGCTACAAAGTATATCAGACTTGCAATGAGTGCCCTAGGTTACTATATTGACTAAGAAAAATGGCATAAGGTCTTAAAATTGCATAAATAGTGAGAGCTTTTCTTTACTGATAAAGTAGACAAAAATGCAGTTTCATGATTTGCACCGACTCTTAAAATTATTGGTAGTCCTACAGAGCCAAGTGCTAGCAATTAAAAAAAAGCAAACCCAAGCCCAAAACCCCATGTACGTTTGAGGTTTCCTCTTTACAAATTTAAGATTAATAGTGTTTGACTACAGTCAATTTCAGTGTGATTTTCAAACATTTCTAATTTTACTTAAAGGAATATTGAAACATTTCCATAGATTCCAATTTATATTTATGTTTAACCACATCAGAGTTTTGACAGTTGCATTTTTCCCCTGGTGATTTTATGCCTTTTGAAAACTGTTTTCCTTCATTGTCTATATGGAACAAAAGCAATCTCTGGGGCTGATTGTCATGGTACTTTATTTCCATATTTCTAAACTGTGAAAAGAAAGAGTCCAGCTACATAAATCTTTCCAGAGCAAAGTCACTCAGCGAACATGTTCAATAGTAAGCATTTAACAGAAGGTACAAGGGCACTGTAGTACTTTATTATATTTGGCTTATTTTGGGCTTATATTGGCTCATAACTTCCCAGCAGGCAGAAAGAGTTGAAGCATAGACTGTTCATAGCGTCTAAAATGAAACATATGCAGTAAATCTTTGCAGGAAAAAGGTCTACTGGTTTTTAATGTCAACGAAGAGGAACCCAACCTAATGGTTTAGACAGCTGTCACCTTCTTAAATGGCATACATCAGTGGATAATGCAAAATTAAAAGCAGTTTTGTTTAAAGGCAAAAATCAAAGAGCATACATAGGGCTGCAGAACAGTTCATAGGGCACAGCTTTCTAAGATGCAATGATCTTTGCTGATGCTATCTTCAAATGGAAAAGTGAATTTGAGTGGTTCACAGAACATCAGACTTATAGTGTTGTTTATCAGAAGATGTTGAAAGACTTTGGAGACTGTTCACAACTATTACAATGAGGCATCTTCAGTTTGAGTACTTTGCTGTGAAAGTTGTGGCACTGTATAGTGAGAAAGATGTGAATGCCAGATAGTGTTTCCTGAAATAAAAATTCTTATACATTCCATCATGCTAAATCTTTTTGCATGTTTTTAAATTATTTGCTGCATGTACTGAAGCAGTGTGTTTAGATATGACAGCTATGATATTTCACTACACAGCATTTTAGTTGACATAGTATAATTTAATACTTAAAAATACTGTTTAATTTAACACTTAAAATAGTATTTTCTAAATGTGGAAAAGGCCAGCATGTGATATATCTCCTTGATATATGAATATGAAGTATTCTAATAAATTACCTTTTTAATTAAATAAAGGAGACATATCAGCTTTAAAATATTTTAAAATTCTGAATTCTTTTCAATATTGGTATAAATTAGATGGAGTAGCAACCATTTCAATGTAGTGCCTTCAGTTTTCTTAAAAATAATTTGAATTCAGGAGGGAGCCTCAATACATGTAGAGCATAGCTGAGAGAGAAAATAAACCCTTTTCAGTGTCTTTCCAGTAAGTCAAATGATGCTCATGCAAAGTTTGTTCAGCATCCCTATGGAATTCCAGCAGTGAGGCTTTGACCCTTGACTGGGATACAACAGTTCAGATTTCTGTATCTATGAAGAATCCTTTTTAAGTCATTGGTGTACAGCTGAGTGGTTTTTATCACAGTTTATCATCTGTTCTATTTGTTTTAGAAGACCACAAGTATCTAACTGTATAAAACTAGGCTTAATATGATTCACAAAGATAGGGAAAGCTAAAGAAAAGGTTGATACCATAAAAATTGCCTTTTTAACAGAATAAGGTCAGTGTCAAACAGAGTTTTTAATCTTGTTTCAGGAAATAATGAAATGAAAACAATCCTTTTCTTGATTTTGGGTTCACCATTCATAACATGGCTTTTTATCCTTGCAGAGAGAGAGGGGGAAGAAATCATTTTTATCATACTGTGTCTTCATCATGATAAGTAGGCAATTGCATCTGCAGGCAGATGAAATCTACCAGCTGTAACTGGTAAGGCCAGAGTTGCACCTTTCTTCTTTGAGGGAAGACACTGAGCACTTTGCCATATGCCTACAAAAATGGTGCCTTTTGGCTTTACTGTGCTCTGGTAGTTCAGCCAGGTGTCTTGTTTATCTGTACTTGCTTTTTATGTCCTTATGAAAAAAGATCTTCTAATAGTGTAAGTAACTCATCAGTGAGCTACAAAACCTAAGCTTAAATAAACATTGAATTACCTTTGTTTAACACCATAGCTTGTACAGAAGGTTGTAATTATTTGGAAAGGGGAGGTGGAGAGTCCGTAGCTTCCCCATTTAGAAAGGAGCATTTAAGAAATCACTTGCCTTATGTTTATTGTATGGCATTAAATGCTAGGAAAAGCAACTATAGGTTTTTCAGATCCACATCCTCAGATAGAAAAGTATGTTTGAGAAACTAGGTTCTAATAGCAAAAGTGTTGTTTTGCCATGGGTCTCATTTTGTTGAGAACTGTACACACAGAAAAGAAAAATTGTGCTTTTATTCTATAAATTAAATCTTAAATATAAGTCTACTTGTTGTTAAATGGGTGTAAATGAAGACCAAAAAGGGAGGACAAGGTTTCAGTGTGCTGGTTTTGCTCAATCTGATAGTCCATTGTGTTAGCACACCAGTACAGCAAAGAGAGATGTAAGGAGAATCAAAGGGCAGCTATGCAGATGTTAAGGTTAACATATGCTCAAAGTATCATAGACAAGAGGAAGGAGAGCATAAATTATGTTGCTGTTTGCTTTCTTGCCTGTTCATTTAGTAAGCCTAAAATAAATTTAGCATTGACAGATAACCATGTTAGTAAATTTGTTTGATAGGTAGAGATACATGTACACACTCTGAAAATGCATACCAACCTTTTCTGATTTCTTGTAATAAGAAAGCCAGTGAAAGGTTGCAAACAAACAGCAGTTAAAATATGAACTATGAAAATCACTTTTTCAGCATCTTTCTGGATATGTATGAGCAGAGCCAGCTTGATCAGGACCAACAGAAAGGAGGTTGCAGTACTGCAAGGTAATGAGATGCAGATCCTATGGTTTGATAGCATGTACAGAATCTTAGAGGCAGAGTGGAAGTTTCTAACTTTATTGAGATTCAGATGCAATGTGGGTGTGAGGATTTTAGAGGGAAGTCTAACTCCAAAGTAGTGATCAGCTGCTGTAATGAATACTGATGAGAGAGATTTGGTGACTGGCAAAGGAATCAGAAGGGAGAGATTAAAAGAAAATGTAAGAATGTCTTAGTTACTCATGTTGATGAATCTGTGAGGCAGAAGACAGTTGAGTCATTCAGTTTAACTCTATTAATGAATCTTTCTGGGTGAGTAGATGGCTGTCCAATGTATTCTTAAACAAGCTCCAAAGTTGTGGCTTCTGCAACTTATTTACTTCTGCTACTTACCTGTCTTTTATTGATTCACTACTGTTATCACTAAAATATTGTTTCTTATGCCTAATCTGAATTGATTTTGCTGCAGATTGTGTGTCTCCTTCAGCCCTTTTTTGGCCATATTAACTATATTTCATATTGCTCATGCAAAAATAACATAGTCACTTCATTTAATTGTTCTGATGTCACTGATGGAGGCAGGATTTTGAGCTAGGTATATATTGGATTGGTTCTTAAGTTACTGAGGTGCAGTTTCAGTGTATATTCACATTTCTTCTTTTCCTTCTGAGGACCAAGAACACTGCCATTTCAGGTAGGATTATAGAATCCAGGAAAGGATAAAACTTGTATGGAACTTTTGGATGACTTCCCTGGTTCAAACCCCAGTTCAAAACAATGTCAACCAAGATCAGGTTGCTAGCAGCTTTGTCCAGTCTTTAATATCTCAAAGAATGGAGATGTTGCAGCCTTTTTGAATATCTTTTAGTAGCTGACTGCCTTCATGGAAACAATTTTTTTCTCTATGTGGTCCTATGAAGTCATTGAATACCAAGATGCGTCTACTTCAGTGTTCTCCAATAGCTGCTTTCTATTATCAGAAACAAATATTGAGGAATATTTGTGCATAGTTCTTTTTGACCAATGCATTTCAAGAGCTGACTAGACAAAACATGTTCCTTCCCCAAGAGATATCTGAGCAAGATAGTATCCCTCATTCCTCAAGTTTGTTTTGAATAATTTTGCAAAAGGCCTGCAGAAATCTTGGTTTGTCTGATTTTGATGATTTGGCTTCATGACTTAGCTTTCCAAAACAGATCTGGTTTGTTTTCCCTTTTTCCTGTTTGTTTTTATGCTTTCAATGAGTTCATCCACATTCCGGGCTTCAGAGCAAATTCTTCATGTGCAAGCTAATGTCACTGTCTCTCTTTGCTCTCTCCTATCTTCCTGAAACAAACTGGATTAAATGTGAGGCAACCAAGCTATACATTTTCATCTCTTATTTCACACCCCCGGTCATCTGCCACCTGATTTCTACAACCTTGTGGTTTTTTATTTAGTATGCAGACATCTAAGTTGATCAGTGATTTGCAACAATTCTTCCTTTTGTCCTTCTCATTCCATCTTCAACCAGTTGCCCAAAAAATATTTCTTTGGCCCATAATATTGGATTGCTATTAGAAAAACTGGATTACAATCAAATTTTGAAAACTGAAAGAAAGCAACTATTCTCACAGTAATGTGTAGAAAACAAACTGTTTCCATGGAGTGGGTTTTCTTCTGAAATGACCTGTAAGAACATCAAGTGTGCTGACTCTGTAATGTAAAGAAAGAATACAAAAGACGTTAAGAGTAAGTTAATGGAAAGTCATGGTGAGAACTGATATCTCATGTTCTGAAAGGATGATCACAAAGAATATAGCAATTTCAAGAACTTATTACTCTATAAACTACACCCAGAATTTTAAATGAAGGGCTATAATCCTGTGAGATTGCAACATATAGAATGGATAAATTGAGTTTATATATATTTATTTCCAAACATAATATAAGCAATAAAACAGTTAATATGCGCTATGCACTAAGAATTGCACTAGCATTTTTATTACGTAGTTAAGGGCAAAAAACATGCCAAAGGAAGGAAAACAGCATAATTCTTAAGTTTAAAATTACTTCTAGAAGCAGGGGAAGAGGTCTAAACCTAAAAATGCTTACTTTGTAAAGTATTCTTTTCTATGAGTGCTAAATATGAAGGTGAACTGACCGTGTGACCTCAGCTTTTGTTTTGTAGTGTAATGTGGGCTTTGTTGGCTCTGATATGCAAGGTTCCTGTGATCAGAAAGCATAATTATAGAAAAATAGAATTTGAGTATTGAAGGTTAATGACCTTAGTGTATTCAATTTCATGCTATCCAAAGACAATTACACTGAGTTTTTTATAAGGCTATTTTTAATCACTCCTGGATATTTTCCATTTAAGAGAGCACTTCCTGTACTTATAGAGCATGAGAAACCTAAACAGCTTTAAGAAATTTAACCCTTTTTATTGCATCTGGGTTCAGTGCTGATTAAATAATCTGACTCCTAGTTGTCAAAGTTATGTAGAGTTTGTTGGGAAACAAATCCCTGTGGGTGCAGTGAGCAGGCTGCTGAGCTGTCTCTCCTCTCATTGAAGTCCAGTGGGAGCAAAAAAAAAATTGGACAGTCTAGATTAATCTACTTCAGACTTTGTTCTTATCATGACTAAAAATTCTGGACAAAGCATTTAGTGAGTGTTTTTAGGCCATTAGAGCTCAAGATGTCTGCTTTCTGACTCACCTTTACAAAGAAAGTGCTCTTCAGAAAAAATTTCAGATTAACCTTCATTTTGGTTTAATTCAAAACTGTAATAACAGTATTATAATAAATAATACCCTTGTAGCTAATGTTATTGAGTATATTCAGGAACCTTGGTGTATACTTATGATACTAATTAAATGGCTCAAGGCAACTGTCTAATGACTGTCAAGGAAAACTCCCTCCTTGTTACTCCCCTTGACCCTCACACTCTTCATGCTTTTCCTGATGGTTTTTTTACTGAGTTTGACTATCCTGTATTCCTGTACAGGGCAACTTATGTATATGTGTGTATAAGTATAAGTATATAGGCACCCCTATTTAGGCTTCACAACGGAAAAGCACTTTCTTCTTTTAATAGTTTAAGAAAGACAATTTATCCTTCTTTAAATGCAGAAGTCTTATTTGACTTTCTAGAAATATTTTTTCTGAACTGTTCTAGATTAGTCAGACATCTTTCTTTCAGGTACCAATACCCTTTAATCACAGATCTATGAGTCTTCTAGTTTAGGTGTGAAGACAGAGTTGTGGCTGTTGTCTATCTGTGCCAAATGCATGTCTTGTGAGAGTATTGCTCCATTACAGTCAGTCCTTCAACCTCTCTGATGTTGTTTTTTCTCAAATTCAGTGATGAACAGAATTCTGCAGCAGCAGCAGCATCAAATTATTTCCTGAAGAATTCAGTGGATTGCTAGAATCAGATCCTAATATAATACTATAATATTTCCTAGAAATAAACTGTCCATGTCTTTCAATATCCACAACACATACCAAATGTTCTTTTTTTTACTTCTTAAATATCTTATCTCTTTTGATCTGACATCCTGATTGCTCATTTAACTGTAAATGACAGTAAATTCTAACAGATATATAAATGTACTATACTTGTTCTGTAATTGGTATTCCATTACCTTATTTGAGTGCAACAAATCTCCTTTTAGATATTCATTATATATTTTGGTTTTTTCCCCATGTATTTATAGGTGTGGAGATGTAGTTCAAATGTTTTAGGGAAAAAGCAAATGGGTTAGAAATTTAATGTCATGTACCTGTGTCATAAAAGGAGTTTATTGACCTAGGCAAACTGTTTATTTATTTCTTGTCATTCCAGTATATTCTTACACAAAGTAACTAATGGAATAAGGGAAATACCAGGTTTGCATCACTGCTAGGATTTTTGGACTGTTTTATATTTCAGATTTACTTCTGTTCTCCCTCTTTCCACCTCTTCTTTCCAGTTTGGGGCAATATTTGGTCTTTGTGGCCTAAGACTGTATGTTTTCTTGAAAGATTGTATCTATAAGGCAGTAGCTTGGAAGGATGTAGTTCCTCACACAGCTGTCCATTTTTCACACATATTAATATATGTGACCCCTTTATGCTTCCTGTGAACAAGGGAATGAATTGCTTTGCACCTAGTTGCAGAGTTATATTAAAAAACAGTAAAGTTTTCCCTTTTTATGTAAGCTGTCAGGAAATAATTTGCATAGTCATTTCAGTTTAACTACAAAATTAATCATTTGATGTAATATGCTTCACTCTTCTTATAGATTACTATAATTGGATGTAAGTAAGAGACTGTAACTTCATTGACTTGGGAAGTTGCAATGCTGCTGAAACTGAACCTGTGTCTGACAGTGATCCATAACTGCTGTCTGCACTATTATTTGTGGAAAATTTTCTGTGTTAGGTCAGTTTATTCCTCAGTTTAATCCCAGGCCTTTCAAAGGCAATTTAAAAAATGACACTGTTTACAGACTGAATCCTGTGCTCTGGTTCCTGGTCCAACTATAGACTTGATTTAATTGTCTCATGGAATGGCAGTTTTCACTTACCCAGTAATTGTGTTCAGGCAGTCTGCAGCTTTACAAATGCAGTGGATGCAAGGCCTTGTTTTTCAGGGAGTGTGGCAAATCATCATTGGATTGTAAATTTATGGTAGGTACTGCCATCAATGTCAGCTGCTTCCCTGGTTACCAATCTGCAGCAACAATGTAAAAAAAGAAAAATTAGATTTAAATGACAACAGTTAAATTAAAGTAGTTTGTTGCTTACAATAGAAACCCCCCTTGACTTTGATCGTTTTCTCTTGTGGGGTGGAGAGGTCAATATTGCTTCTCATTTATAAGACTTTTTACAACCATGGAAAAATGAATCTTCTTTGTCAATTTGGTTTCTATTATATTTCTAGGCTGACTGCTATTTACCCCTTTAAATATTGCAAATGCAAACCCATTATGGCTTTGTTTCTGCAATTATGTTCATCACCATTTTGTTTCTTGAAAGGAAGCAGACACAAAAGTAATTTTCCAAAAGTTTGTGACTTTCTAATTTTTACACTTTGAGATTTAAAAATAAAATCTCTCTGAAAAAAAAAAACAGAGTAGGAAAATTCGTTTTCTACTTTCCTTCAATGAGTGCTCTAAAACAGACTTCATTACTGAGCACTAAAACCAAAATTGCCTGGTGGTAGTCTGAATAACCAAGCTATTCTTCTAAGCAAGAATATATTTTGGAAGTCAGTGCAACTTTGAAGACAATTGAGACAAATTCAGTAAAACAAATTCTGACCACTTGCAGGTAGGATGAGAAAAATAACCATGCATATTTCACAATGACCTTAGAAATATAGTAGTCTGGATATGGAGTACAACTATGGCTCAAGTATTGCATTGCAAATTTTAAGACATTAACATGAACTAAAACTGTAATTTTGAATTCCTATTTCACTCATTATATACTTTATGGCTGCAGTAATTGAATTACATAATAAATTAAACCTGTAATTTTTCTGATGATCTTTAGATGAGTCTTTACAATTCTCCCATTTTATGGAAATAAATTACTTATGACAGACCATGGGATGAAATACAAAATGCTTTTGCCCTTCTCATTTGTAGGTAGATGTTAGGCAGGACAACAGCTAATAACCTTATTTTCAGCAATATTTTGACTCATATAATTTTTGAAAAGTGAGTTTAAAGCCTTAACTATGAATGGATCTAAGTAGCAATTATTTTTAACCTAGAGTGATTTAATATTAATAGTAAGATGCTTCTTTGCTTGAAGAAAAGCTAATGCTGGAAGAAACTGCCATGAATAAAATTAGATGGTATAAAGGACCATTTGTTTTCATGTCTTCAAATCAGTTGGTACACCTGGGGGCTTCCACAATGCAAATAATGGGGATTGTAGAAATTATTACTTCACTTGCTTTTAACTGAAAAAATTATTAGATTCACATTCAGAAATGTTTTTGCAATATTTTTATTAATTAATGGCTGTTAAGAAAAACTCAGAGACTTAAAAGTATGAGATAAATCTATTCACCATGTAATTACTTTTAAATTAGATTAGCAATAACGACTTCATTAAATTTTTGGTAATATAAAATGACACAAAATATTTAGATATTTAAGAGCTCAGTCTCTAAAATTATTTAGATCTCACTTATAAGATTAGAGCCTTTAGCTTCTCTCTGTTTGAGATAAACTCTTCTTCAGTCTACTTTGAAATAAATCCCTGTAAGTTGGAAATCTTGAAATTATTCAGTTGGAACTTGCTTGAATGCCGTTAAAATATATAGAAGGCAATTTTCTTTGTATCCCACTCACTTGTACCAGTAACTGTAATTTTAAATTGTAATTCCACTCTGTCTCCTGGTATGGGCATCTCTTTACTTTGTGTGAAACATTGTTCTGCATACTTATTCTACTTATTCTGTGTACTTAGTGTTAATACAGGAAATAGTGTTAACAGAGGAAATTAGTGTGTATTAGCTATTGAATTTCAAATTCACCTGTTAACTTCCTCATCTAAACAGGGCTGTAAAGGAACAAAACACCCATATTCAGGCTCATTTTAAAATAGAATTTACCAGTCAATAGAGTCTTGCATCTCCTTCCCATAATACCATGAATTTTCACATAAATAAAGGCAAGGGTAGATACTCCCATTAAATATCCTCTGTTTATGGAAATGTTATCATTATATCAAAAGTTCTGACCATTTTCACATACATTACATACCATATACACCAATACCATATTTATAGGGCATATAAATATGCATCTGTACATGCCTATATGTGCCTAAGATATGATCTATAACAAGAAGATTTAATTTAAAACTTTATCTTTGCTCCTGAATCTCAAGATGTAAAAAGACCTTTTGCCTACTCTTTATTATTAAATCCATTGTGCTCTACATGCATAAATAGCTGTTACTGAATTTTTAACTTAAAAATTAACTTCACCGTCTCTCACAAAAATGGTTGCAAGAACAGGCTGGTCTAAACTGTTATCAATCCAGTAGGATTTTAAAATGCATTGTGCATTTTCAATCTAATCTTGTTTCTAGTATGATCTGGATTAGAGTTTTCAGTAATCCAAAACAAATTCTTCTCCAGGAATGTTTATTCAATTGACAATAGAAAAATGAGAAGTCTCTCATAAATGTATGGGTCTCTTGTACTCACCTATTTTTGGAAAAATTTTGGTTTTTGAAGAGAAAGCTGTGGGCTTTAAAGTCTTGTCTTTACTACTGACATACTGAATATCTAGAGCATAAAGCCAACAATCTCTGCTATGTAGATTCTACACAATACAGAAGGTTTTTTTTTCCTCTTGCACCTATATCTTGTTTATTTCTTTTATAAGAGCAATCAAGAGTGTGCTATGGAATGGTATAAAACAAGTGCAGTCTATCACTCTTACTCTTTTGATTTTGATATTCATGTAGTCTTTCAGAAAGAAAAGACAAAAGGCAAGAATAAAACTTTTTGCTTGGTGGTTTTGTTTTTTTTTTAGGAAAGAGAATGTTTTTATCTGTTTGCAACAAAGATAAAGAATGGAGGATTTTCTTGCAGTCCTTGCAGCTGCTTCAGGTTGAGGTGGCAGGAGGGCTTACAGAGAACAGTGATGGTGGCATGAAGTTTAGTGGGGTTTGCATTGCTGTTTCAGAGGGGAAGCAGTAGCTCAAACTGAGACAATGTGTGCCATGTGCACTCATGAACATACAGAGTAAAATGCAGCAGTATGTGACGTCCTGAGCTTACAGCACCTTCTATTCATCCAGCCCATTACTTTGATTTATAAAACTGACTGAAGGGTAATGTCAGGAATTAACAAATACAGCTCTATTCAGAAAAGGAAATGCAGTTTTATCTATATTTACTGAAGCACAGTGGTAATCTTGTAGGAAGATCTGCTAAAGGAGCTGTTGTTTGTTCACAAATTAGGCAGATCATGGCATACAAAGCTGCTTGGTTTCAAAGTGATCCAATAAAAGCTCTCCCTGTGTTCATGTTGCCCTTATGGATGTTGCTACTTCTTAGCTATTTTTCGTTCATTCCCCTTTAGTTCAGAGGAGATACTAACATATAAAAGGACTGCTCAGAAAAAGAGAATATGCTCTAAGCACAGTTATAACAGGAGGAAGCCTGGTGCATAAAATCCTAGTAATTAATAGAAAATAATGAGTAAATGCCTTAGGCAAGGAGATATCCTGAATTCCTACTGGAAAAGAAGAAAATTATGTTTTTCTGTTGTATTTCACTCTTCTGAAACCTCTGTAGAACTTGAGAAATCTCCTGAAATTAAAATGCATCAGTCAGAATCCAAATGCTTCAATATTAGGCTTGAGAGCCATGAGTCTATGTGGTCCTTACTAAATACCAATAGGTAGAGATACAATTAGAAAATATAATACTTAAAGCATATGAAAGGCACTATGTATATAATATATAGCTATATACAATATATAGCTCAGCAATCTTTAATTGTAAACATGGACTTAGCTGAACCCAGCAGTGTGATTTTAGGTCTCAGCTGAATTCTCTTCATTCAAAGAAGAAGAAAGCTTGCAAGATTGTGAAGGGGGTGAGATACACCTCTTTCCACATATCAGTGAAAATAATGTACTCACTTCAGGCAAGAGCCATTTCTGATTTCTGTGCCTCTGTGTTCATTGAGGGATGTCTTACTTTCAGTCATGTCCTTTTTCCCTTGGCTTCATGAAAACCTTGCTGCCTATTTGCATGGAATCTTTGGCTGCATGGGAAAAGGACCAGGGTGGAAGAACTACCCTTCTATTGAAAATACACATCATCACAGCTACAGCTGTAACAGAGCACAGCACTGTCCTTAAGGGCCTGGACCCTGGCACCATGGTCAGTATCTTGGGCTGGGCCATTCTAGGATCATGGTTGTTACCAACTGCTCTAAAAAAATGTCAGGGGATTTACATGTTCTGGTGTTAGGCCAGAAGGACAGAGTTAGATACACATTCTGTGGCAGTTAGGCTTGAGTATTAACAGTGTAAGTCACAAAGTTGACAGTTTGGATCAGAAACTGTTAAGAATTTCCTTAGTATGTATCAAAGTATTTAAATGAGTGGCTAATTTTGCATCAAGATTGTAAGCAAAATGCCCAGTAAAGCACAAAACTATTGCTTTGGGAGTTGGAGACCAAACTGTATTATCAAACAGTAGTTTTGACCCAGGAAGAACTATTGTTCTGTGCCCAAGCATTTAAGTAAATCAATTGTTTCTTTCTTTATTTCCTTTGGTGTTGGAGTTTTAATACATAGAAAAGGCCAGTGGAGTGCTTTTTAAAGTAACCAAATTTCAGAGCAGTATTTTTTACTGTGGTATTCATCTCCCTTTGGGGAATATTACACTGAAAAACTGAGGATTAAAACAACTTAATGGAGAACAATTTAGGCCTACTGGTGTGTGATGGGTAAGGGGAGGATATTTTGCAGACTTCTTCCTTGCCTGGAATGATGGTTAACACAGCACTGAAGAGAGAATGATAGAAGGAAGTACCAAAAGTTATTATCTAACATGCTTGGGTGGAAATACAAAATTTAGGAGGGTGAAGAGGTGGTGCTGAAGCTGTTTTGTCTGTTTTCGAAACAGAGAGGATAAGAAAAGTGGCAGATGAATAGAGGAGATTATGTGTGGCCCACAAATACAGAAGTCTTAAAAAAATTATTGAAATTGAGCAATTAAAAAATCTTTTCTAAAAAATAAGTAATCTACATTGAGTATCCTCTGTTTGCTGGGGAAATGAATCCATGACCCTCAGGGGATATAATAAATCCAAATGTTGTCCATGAAACCGGAAATTGCATCTGGGTTCCAGTCTGACTGACAGATATGTAAAATCCCATGAAGACAGACAGCTCCCCACTGTCTCTGCATCTGAGGAAGGTTCCTGTGTAATGTTTTAATTAAGCTTATTTATTTCTTTATTATGATGATTGCATTTTAATTGCTCATGAAGCACCCCAGGGGTGGAGGTAGAGGTGCCTTATAAATATTATATGACAGTATGTAAGGGAAAATGTTGCAGTTTTAGAAAATACTTCTGATGCAATCTAAGAATGAAAGCAGAAATGCTTCTTTAAACCCTTTAAAGCCTTTCATAGCTTTTGAATAAATAACATTAACTTCTTAGTCTTCTCCATTTAACACAGGTGACTGGCAGTGTTGTGTCCTATTTTCTCTTACATACATCTCCACTTCCAGAAATCAGTGGGACTTTTTGGACCGGATCAGGGTAGATATTTATATTTCCAGTGAAAGCAGTGCCTGAATAAATCTCTACTGGGGCAGTAGAATGGGAAAAATAGCAAAAGAAGAGAAAAAAATCCTGGTTTATGACTAGTCTCTTAGTTGTTTCCTCTTCAAATGTTTAGGTCTGTGTTTCACAGATAGACAAGGTGGAGGAGAGATCCACATTGCAGAAAGGTATGCTCTGCTTGTATGGCTTTATAAAAGCCTTAGGATTTTTCTGTCTCATCCAAGGAATGGTTTTGAGTTCAGTAACTAAAGCTCCTTGTTTATATTTCTATATACTGCCTTTCACATTCATAGATTCTTGCAGTTAAAAGTTTGTGGTAGAAGCTTGTGTTATGATGCATTGCAAAACATTTGCACCCATCTGAAGTTGGGTGTTCTTTTTCTCTTAGCTATTTGTGCAATTTAATTCTTGAATCATAGAAGTGCTTATGCATGGAGAAAGGTATTTTTAACTTATACCCCATATTTATTTTCAGTCCTTAATTTATGAATTTAGAAAGTGATATTTTTCAAGATGTTTTTTATCTGGCCATTCTGGGCTTTTTTTTGCCTTCTTTCAGCATTGAAAATTGTTTCTTACAGAAAAAAATTAAAACTGAAACATTTCATTAATCTTGAATAATTTGATATTGTACAACAATTTGGAATTTATTTGAGCATTTCAGGCTTGAATATGCACTTTAATTAGGAAAAGATTTGGCATTTTTTCACACAAACACTGAAATAGATATCTCATTGGGTTTATAAACGAGAACTTGAGTACTATCTATCAAAGGATATTTTATTCAGCAGTAAACATAAGATCATATGTATATCTCTCATTTTCTCCATCTTATTTAAAGATTGTCACATATAATAAAGCACAGGAGCCTGGTGTACTGTCCAAATTGAAGTTTGTGTACTGTGACAGTAGAGGTTAAAGAGTTCTGGTGCTTTTTATACCTCTTCAGCCACATAAAACATTGACTTCAACAATGGTTATCTCCAGGAATGAAGTACCCTAATTTGTGGCAGGATAGTTCCATTTAGTTTCTGTATTTATCAATAATGCTATGGGTTGATATTAACCCCTTAGAAACTGGCTGCTTTATAACTGTTGCTTTTTCAGAGCTAATTCTTTTATCTGAAATAAAATAGAATTCTGCATGTGAGAATGTCCTGTTGTATCCTTGCTGCTCAAAATAGTAAAGCTATTAATATGGCTACAGCTTCCTGTACATATGTGGGTGGTTTTCATGTGCAGAAATCAAAATTACAATTTCCAAAACATTCTTTAGATCTGCTCTGTCTTTATTTCATCTGCCTCTGCTTTATTTTGCTGGCAGTGTGTCAGAAAGGATGTTCTGCTGGTCTTTTGATAGTAAAGAAAGGCTTTTAAAATATCCCTCACCCCTTTATTTTTGTTTTCTTTATAGGCTTTTATCAACCTACAAAGAAAATAAAAATACAGTGGTGAGGGATATTTTATGTGCCAAATATCCATGCTAATGATTCAGTTGCCAGAAATGCATACACTGAAGTCTCTTCCTTAGCCACGCACTATTGCTAGTTGTGGTAGAGCCACCTCTTCACCACTGGGAATTCCCTTCTGTAGGTTCTGTCCTTGAGGGCTACAGGGTCAGGGTAGCAGAGGCTTTGTAAATAATTTCTCTATCACACTGTGGTCGTTCCATCATTGCACACAAATCATTTGCATATGAAATCTGACAAAAATTGCTCAGTTGTTCCCTCTTTACTTTCTTTGCTCTCTCTTGCCTGCTTCCCTTTTTGTCTTTATACCCCTTAGTTTATTTATGCCTCGTCTCTGGTCTCTCTTCATCTTCCATTTCCTCCTACCAGGTCCATTTCCATCCCAAACAATGCTGTCTGATGCACACAGCTACAGCACACAGAGACATATATAAGCTAGCTTTGTACTTACTCATTTTGGTATTGATAGCACAGTTTCTATTTTTGTCTAAAAGTCCAAATATGTACCTCTGCACATGCAGCCACTGTTGGTGTCTGAGCTAATTCCCAAATGTTCAGGCACAATGACAGCCTTTTAGGTGCACCCTGAGAGTAATGCAGACAAGGTTCAGTGCATTCCCTGCCTCTAGTTTTCAGTTCCTTAGTTATTGTTTAGAGTAAAAAAGGCATCTAACTTATTAAGGAGCTACTGGCTTTAATCAGTTACTTATATGCAAGACCTGTTTACTCTGCAGGAAGCTGGTCTTAAACTCTGCAAGAACCATGTCATCTGCAAGGCCCTGACTATGCTTTTCTCCATTGTCTGAATATTTTTAAAATGTGTTGGAAGCATCAAAAAGGGTACAGCTAGAGAAAAATCTTTAAGGGGATTTGAGTTTTTTTATTGATTGATAATTTATGGAAATAGTTTCTGAGCCTGAAAAAAATTAATTCACTAATTATTTTAGATTTATCAGAGATTTCATTTTTTTTCATTATCGCCTCCCTTGCATCTCAAACTGAGTTAAATATTAAAGCATCTTTATTTGATTTATTGGTTTGTGCACCTGCATCATCAAAAGCTTCAACATCTCTTTGAGAAGAGTGTTCAGTGTTTGCTGAATACACAGGAAGAAGGCATTGCTTAGGTCAAATCTACAGCAGACTGCATTTTAATGGGAGTGGATGGCATGAGTGAAAAAGTCAACCAGTCAACCACTTTACAAATCTGGAATAAATTGACTCAAAGCAGGCAAGGACAGAGGTGGTGCCTAGAAGAATTTATGCTGTTACTTTACATAACAATGATCTGGACACATTATCCAGAGCAGTGGCTTACTCATGTCTCTAGACAGAGAGTGCAAGATGCTTAGAGAAAAAAAGCCTCTAAAAAAGTGTTGTGGTAGATCAGGACATTTCCCTTCAATCATGTTAATCTCCTTGCAGTTGTATGTGCCACGTACAGCAAAATGCCATTCCCTTGCTTATTAGCAAATCTCTGACCAAGAATGGCTTAGTTATGTCAATGAATGCGTTTCTCCCACTTCCTGGTCTTGCTGCTTCCAAGTGATTGGAATAGTTTAGGAATTTGGAACCTGCAGAGGATAGTGCAGCATATAAAATATATGAATTGCTAAATGCCTGAAAGTATTTTTTCCCAAGAAGGTAATTTTAAATGAGTTATGTAAGACTAGGTTTGTGAGATAAAAAGCTCTGTAGCACTTTGGGACAGTGCCAAGTTCCTTAAGCCTGGTACAATTTTTTTGCTACGTGTCATTTGTGCCTCTCTCTGCTTGGATGGAAGTGCTGTCTCTGTTTTGTCTTAGCCATTATCCCACTCAGGTTTTCAGGATTTTATACAACTGTATTTTTGTTAATTGCTGTAATGATTTCATTGCATTAGATCTATTTTATATTGGAATTCAAATGATATGTCTTGTAATATATTAGAAGTTCCATGGTAAATTACATCAGCTCCTAGTGCATTTTATGATATAGTCTGACTTCAGAAACACCTTGAAGGGTCAGATACATACAACATACATGCTCAAGGTGGAAATTATTTTCGAAAACCATATCTAACTCAGTTTAACAGCAGTTCAGCTCAAAAAGAAAAGAAAAGACATATTCTGTATGTAGAATGAGTACAGAATATATCTGACTCTTTGTTATCATTCCAGTTTTTTTTAAAAATCCCTTTGCAGCTATCCACTGAGTGCTGTGGGCACTCTATATGATGGATTAAGAATTACAATATGAGCTTTGACAAAACTTGATACAACTGTATCTTCATTTTCTGAAAACTTCCACAAAAGCTATGGAAAAGGAGAAAAATAAGGGCTGGGAGAAAATTAGTCTATTTGGTGTCCAGGAAGTAGTAACCAAGGAGGCAACTCCTCACAGTTACCGTGATCCTGTTGAAATAGTGCCATTACAACTGAAATAGAAGGGAGGTCAGAGCCTGTGTATGTTTTGAGGGAAGAGGCTTGTTATGAACAATTTAAATAGCATAAAAAATATGCCAAAAGATGCTTGGTATAATTTGTTCAGACTGTCTGAAAGACTTTTTTGGAAAGATCTTCTGAGGCCTGATAGAATACTAGGTTTTGTCCATAATCTACACTGAGTTACCTACTCCAGTGGAGAATCTGAAGATTCTTCTGCAGTGATACACGCAGATGGAAACCTCTGTTTTAAGTGAATCTTTAAGCTGAGAAACTTCTGTTATTGCTTTTCAATCATAATACTTGAAACATGAAGAAATACTTTAAAATTTGATGAACACAAATACTTAGTCTTCAGCTTCACACTTCAATCATAGTATGACTGTTAATAAAAACAAATTTTGCAAATACCAAAACAGCTTTATTTCTTGGACATACGTTTCACTTTCTTCTTAAGTGCTGCATTTAAATCGTCTAAAGTCCATTTTCTCTCATCCATTTTCTTAGCATATGAAAATGATTGTTTAAAGAATAAACATAATCTATTTTAGTTCAATGCATTTAGTTCAAGATTATTTTGGGCTAGCCTTCTTCTTGCCTAGTTTTTCCTTGGTGCACCATTGTCCTGTTTAGGAATGTCTTTACAAAAGATACTATTCTGTTTATGCAGTCTTCAAGTCTCTGTACTGATATAACTGGCTATTTTAAATGCAAGGCAAAAAGAAACCCTGGTCTTTCTTAGATTCCAGCTCCCAAAGCTAAAAGATTTTCCTTTGTTCCTCAAGCTAAAAGACTTTCCTTTGTGTGTTTTGTGCTGAAACTTCAGCCTATGGATATTGGAGAGAGATGGGGGGAAGGAAAATTTACTTATTTGATGATCTGAAAGGTCTTTTCCAGCCTAAATGATTCTATGAGCCTACTCAAAAATTTCTATTCCAAGGTGCAGGAGATCTATTT
Organism: Serinus canaria; assembly: GCF_022539315.1. Lineage (NCBI taxonomy): Eukaryota > Metazoa > Chordata > Aves > Passeriformes > Fringillidae > Serinus > Serinus canaria. The sequence continues at coordinate 43,764,620 of NC_066315.1, forward strand.
CTAATCCATCTCTAATTGCCCCCGTCAAGGATTGTCTATGATAGACACAATTCACGTCACACAAAAATGTAAAAGTCTTTCAGGGTCCACAGATATTCCCTTCTAAACATTTGATAAGTAGGTGCGACACACACCCAAGTTATAATGAAGTAATGTCAATGGGGGGATGAACAGTGACTGAAGAATGTCATTAACTCTCATTAACTCTCAAAGATTCTGTAGGAAACCAGACATGTATATACTGCCACCATGGTGTTCATTTTCATTTCTGTGCTTTGTTTCTCCAAGTAGTTCCTTGTCTGGAAAACCAAGATAATGTTGAGTTTCCCCACTTCTTTTCTTCATTCCAGAAAAGTCAGATACTTAAAATATCTTGTGCATCATCTTGCCATCTGTATTTTCATAAGCCTGAAGGTATAATTTTATTTCTAGATGAATTTGGCTGTAATTCTTTTTCAGTGGTTCACAAGTATTTTGTTTAGCAGGCTTTGCTGAAGAGCATTGTCAGGGGGAAAACCTGTGTATCTTTTTATTTAGCCTTTATTAGATGAGATCACTTTTGACTGGTTAAACTAAAGACCCTGCCAGGTGAAGATGTAGTTGAGATTTCGTGAAAAGTTTGACAATGAAGCTTGATTGAGGTTTTATCTTTTTCAGCTCTCCTTGCTTCTGCATTGCAATTTCCCTTGTGGAAATCAGATTTCTTTGAGCCAGACAAGTTGTTTTTAGTTCTTGTGCAACTGGCTTGAGGGTATTTTCAGTTTCTGTCTGCTGTGTGAGACTGTCATTTTCATTTTCATTTTCTGATGTTGGACTAATCTGGAGGTGTTTTGCTTTTTATGGTTTCTATTGTATCCTCCCAGTATCTGTTTTCCAAAAATAAAGTTTATGAACAGAGATTTATGATTGCTATATATTTAGAGTTGCTGTAACAAACTGATGAATTCTTTACTTGATTTCTGCAGTAGCTTCTTGCCTTCAAATACAGAGATGTTTTCCAAAATACTGAAAATTATAGTAGCTGTTGTCGCTGAGCTATGTTGTCATTCTGAGACTTGATCAAGTGGTAGAAGTATACTTTATTTGTTTATATTAGCCATCACAGAACTGGTATTCAGTAAGAAAACTGTATATTAGCCATCACAGAACGGTATTCAGTAAGAAAACTGTATCTTCTTGAATGCTGAAAACATTAGCTGTATTTAATTCTGAAACATTCAATGTTTGTATGCTTTTCCTGTTCAGAGTAACTTGGCCAGCTGGTAATATATTCTTTCCAAAATCAAAGATATAGCTATTGATATATGTCTTTAAAAACGTTTAGAAACCAGCCAAATGTATGACATACTAAGTATTACCAGTTTTTAAAAATTTCTGTAAGGGGCCTGAAGATTTAGGCCTATATTTTCTATAACTTTTATTGATGTTGCTGTTTTAAAAATAATAACTATAGGACTATATTCAGAACACAATCTTTTTCTGTGAATGCTTTTGAAATACGAAAAGTGCAATCTATGTACCTGAAATAACAGCAGATTTGCCTCTCATAGCTATTGGGTAAGAAGATGACACTTTGAAGATTGTAATAATTTAGCAGAAGCTATTCTGTTGAGAAACATCACAGTGTATGGAAATGCTACATGCTGTTATGTGGTGGTGTTAATTTGCATTAACAATGAATGCATTATAAACCTCTTACATTCTTTTTAAGTGCAGTCATGCTCTGTGTTTGGTGGTGGATGTATTTAGACGTTTAAACAGACAAGCTTTGAAGAACTTCAAAGTGCTTTTGGTTTGAATCCCATCTAACAATGATGTGTAACTTACCTGAATTAAATTTGCGACCAAGAAAATATCCTGCCTTCATTGGATAGTCCTATTACAAATATTTTTGAAGTAGCATTTGCCCACAGTTGTTTTGGGGAGAAAGAGGGATGCATGCTAACTAATAAGGATGATAATTTTCTTGTTCATTTCTACAAATCACTTTTTATTGGTCTTATTGGTGTTGACAGCTTTCATTCAGCCTGGCTCTTCTGCCATGTAGGATTGGTCTCTGGTGAAATCCGTATTGTGCAGAAGGGATCACCCAGTGTGAATTCATACATGCATGTTGCTCTGTTTATTGACTTTTATAACTCTGCCTCTTAGTACAGAAAAATATCATTAGTAAAAGCCACGTGTCCTACATAGCTAAAGTGTTATACAGCATCCCAATGCTAGAAGCAAGGCTTTGATGGAATTATTATAAATAAGACAATATGCTTATACAAATTCTGGTGACTGCTTAATTCCATCAATCAGTTACAAAATATAGGATGTGCAAAATGCATGTTATAAAGGGTTTTTAAAAAGAAAACTTTAAAGGAAATGTATGTGTGTGGGAAAAAATAACTCTTTAGAATTTGGCTTGAAGGTGTTATACTAAGCAGCTTCCTTTCAATTCAGTGTAAATGAAGGAACAGTTAATTCACTTTTGATCAGCCATAGCAAAAAAAAGAAAAGCAAAACACAGGCCCAGGCAAGAGTGAGCAGAAACCATTTAGGCTAATGCCTTTTTTTGGGAAATGATAAAACACGCAGGAACTAGGACTGACTGGAGAAAGGAGAGGAGGAAAAGCAAATGCAGAAAAATTAAAACCAAAGAAGCTGAAGTCACAATGACCTTTAAAAAATTAAGGGAGATGCAGTCTTGGGGTGAGTACTGACTGCAGTGAGGCATGGAATTATTCCCTGGGCTTCAGGGAGACAGGAGTTTACACTCCTTTGGATACAAATAAGGATAGCACCAAAGCTACTTGTGCTTCCAGTATCAGTTATTCTTCCCCAAGGAACTAATTTGAAATCTGCCAAAAACTCTGGTGACCAAGTAGGTATTCCAAGACAGTCTTCTATTAGTAGCTCAGCTAATATGGTCATCAAGAATAGTAAAGCATAAGAATAATAAGATTAATAAGAATAATAAGAATAGTAAAGCTTAAGAAGACATTTTAAAATTACATGCAAGGGTGTATTGGAAATATATGTAACTACTTGTTGGCTTGCTTCCAGGATTGGCTGCTTAGACTGTGGAATCAAAATGAGCATTTGGATGATCTAATAGTTCTTACTGCAGTGCACAGATAATAAATCGGCAATTAGTAATTTGCTCACTAAATACATTTAGGAAACCAGATATTTTGTAGTTAAAACTTGTAATGGCAGGGAACTTCCCATCTCTCTAGGCTTCTCTGCATTTATTCAGCAAGCAAGGGGTGGGGAAATCAACCCAGTTTTAATTTTCTAACCTTGTTTTGTAAATGTCAGAAAAAGTTATAGTTTCTCCTATGAACTGAAAAATGCTGACAATAGAAATGGATGGATCAGATTTGCTGTTCTTGTAATTTGGTACAATTCCATTGAAATTAATAAAGTGCCACAGAATTTGCCTGAAAGTACCATTATACACTTAAGGTGTCAACATGCAGTTAAACTAATTAAAGTTGAGTGAAGTTTGTTTTTTTTTTTTTATCCTACACTAGCCAACACCCAGAATTTTAATAATCATTATTGAAAAATAATGATTCTAGAAGATTGAGGCAATCATTGATTGATAGTAAAAACATGGTTGCAATAGTATCAGTTTCCCACAGAAACAAAGGGAAAGGAGTTTTGAAAATATGATCCAGCTTAGCCTTTCAAGTTAACTTTCCTGTCAACACAAATGATTGTCTGCTTTCTGAGCTAATCCTGATGTTTCTTTCCCTGGTCAGCCAAGTAGTAGAGCTACTGAAAGTTCTCTTTGGCTTCACACAGATCAAATGTACTCTGTAAGTTTTGACATAATAGAAGTTGAGGAGAGCATTCTCTGTCAGCACTATACTAGCCTGGAGGCAAGCACAAACGATTTGCTAGCCAGGTTGCCAGAAAAATAAATAAGAGCTAAGATACTTTTTTTGGGAAATATTGAAAGCTGTAGTATTAAATACCAAGAGGCTGATTTGTCAAAATAAATGGGCTATATAAACCAAAATTGAAACTTCAGTGATGGTTTTGTTTTACTTCTCCACAAAGCGCTATTTTACTTTCTTTACCTCTTCAAGTTACGATTTCAGGAAAACTTGAGATAAAGTAATTTCACAAAAGGTTCCCAAAAGTAAATGTTTGCAAAGTAGAAAGAAATCAACAGATGTTATCTATGTGGCATCTATGTCTTTCAGAGGCAGTTTCCATTAGATGGTGTTTCTGCCCTGGCAATAGAATAAGGACAGTGCCACGACAGTTAATATTTTCTTTGTTCATGCTCTCTTTTGCTTGTATGAACTTTGGTTCTTATGTTCCCTAGTTTGTTCATATTTACTTCAGTGAAGTAGATCCTTTTGAACATGATATCTGCAAAGAGAATGGAGAATCCTGGAAAAAGAATTTTAAAGTAGTAGTAGTAGCAATCGAAGTATAGAAGTGGCTGGAGCCCCAAGCTGCAATTCTCAGAAATTCATTGATGCAAGACCATAATTGCAACAGAGGAGAGGTTGTGCATAATTTTCCAAGGAAATGTTTCTTATTGTGGTTATTGTGTTTGGAGTTTTTAAAATCCAATATTGACAAAATTTACATGAGTTGGACATTTGCTGCTTATTTTTCCTTACAAGACAGATCTGCCCATCTGCCTACACAGGAAAGAAATATTGTACCAACTGTGAGCCTGTATCCAGAGAGGAAAATAATCACATCCTTTCATTTTCAGTGTATGCAGAGATGTCTGGAGTTGAAGCAGACACAGAAGAGACAGTGACTAAGTAATTCCTGCCTTTCTATTGTTAGGATTCAGACAGCTTGATCAGCAGTCAACACAAATAAATTCCAGAAGGGAATTACAATCAAGACACTCATGTTCTCCCATACAGCCCAAAATAACATGGAACACTGTTACTCCCAAGATGTTACTCCAGAAATTACCAGTAACAGAAAAGAAGAACCATAGTAAAGAAGTCAAGATGAGAATAACTAGCTGTATCAACCTTCATTTTCAAATTTTAGTTATATTTAAAGACTGTACTGGATGTGATCTAATTCAGTTGTTTTCTTTGGAGGGCATTGAGTAGAAATTCTTTTTATAGGCTTCTTTATGTGATTGTGAAAATAATTCATAATAGAAAAGGACCTATTTTTGGTTAACCTAATCTCTGAGGCTAACCTAATTCTGAGGATCCTATGGTGTACCTGTACCTGTGGTTTCTTAACAGTACCTCAAAAAGTGACTAAGGACATTTCACACTTGGATAGGACTTTCTTACTGGCTCAGAAGCACGCTACAGTACATACTGAAACATGTTGTGTTTTATTTCCTGTAATGTGTTGCTTTGCCTGGGAAAAAGATGCCAGTTATGCCAGTTGTGTGAGAAGTGGCTTGTGGGCAGGATGTGCTGATCCAAGGTAGTGCAGAAGTTGCAGTTCCTGATTACTTATTTGTTCACCATGGTTGTTTTCTAAAGCTTTGCAGGACTCTGCTTTTGCAATATCTTGTAGTGCTAGTTAACATTGTGTGTACATAAGTATTTAAAATATTGGGAAGTGTATACTATTTATTTGGACATTGTGCAGTATATTAACTGGACCTTTTTTGAAGATCTGATAACTTAATGCACTGCCTGTGGTGAAAATTTATCTGAATGTCATGGGTTTTGAATGTCCAAACCACGGCCTTCCCTAAAGTTGCTGGATTCTGCAGAGCTAGGAGCAATAGAATCTTCTCTCTTTGTTGGCTTTGGTGGGAGTGTTGAACATCTCTAGCCTAAACCACCACTGGCATCATGTTAATGCCCCTGGGATGGCAGTACAGTACAAGTCTCAGGCAAAGATGAAATATAGACCTATTTTAGGGGCTGAGGAATGCATTCAGTATTTTTTGATGTCTAAGATCTAAGGGGTAGCTGTGAAGGTCTGATGGTGTTCCTTCATGTCTTTTTTTTTTCTGGTTTTCTGGCATAGTCTCTTCTATGTTTGTTTTCCTCCTTCCTACACAGGTTCTTTACACACAATGGAAACCTCTTTGGCTTTTTGTTGTGTGTTAGGAATGGTACTCCCCAATTCAGTGCCCCCACTGAGACTTTTCAAAACCACACTGCTGCTGCATTCTCTCAGTCCTGTGTTTCCTACCCCCTTCCCACTGCAGTGGGATGCAGTTGAGAATTGGAGGCACAAAAGGCAAAGATCATGGGTTGAATTTACTGGAAATGGCAATGAGATAAGAAAATGAACAGTAAGAGCCACAATATTAAGAACAAAAGTGTACAGAAGAGAAAGGGATTCACATGCAAAATGCTCATTGAACCCAACCTGACCCTGATGCATCCAGAGCTACTCCACTTCTCTCTCCAGCTGGGACCAGCACCCTGCTAACCCGATCCTCCAATCTATCCATGACTCTCTTGACTGGAAGGAACTCCTTCTACCTGGAAGAGAGTTCCTTCCCCTCACCCCCAGCAATGACATGAGGTAGTATAGAACAGTCTCAGTGTCCTAATCATGGCCCACTCTGGCTACTGCAAAAATTAACCCTGTCAAGTAACCCAGAATCAGATACTTCCATTCAAAAATTCCTATAATGGTGGGAAACACTTTGGACTCTTATTTTTCTCTACATCTACTTTTATTTTCCTTTGGAGTTCTTATTGTTGGGAAAGGTTCTGTGACAGTCTTTACCTGTCTATGAGGCATAGTAATTTTTTTCTTTTAAATACTCTTTCTATTCTATTGGGGGTTTTGGGGATGAAATTCTACACCTGCATGTGACATTGGAAGTGAGGATACACCAGTGATTTTGATATTAAAATTACATCTTTAAATCTGTATTTCCTTCCTAAAGAAACCTAATGTGATAGCATGATTTTTAGGTACTGACTGAATACTGAACAAATGTATTTATTCAGTTCTCCTTGATGACTCCTTCTTTTTTCTTTTTCTTTTTCTTTTTTCTTTTTTCTTTTTTCTTTTTCTTTTTTCTTTTTTCTTTTATCTTTTTTCTTTTTCTTTTTTCTTTTTTCTTTTTCTTTTTTCTTTTTTCTTTTTTCTTTTTCTTTTTTCTTTTTTCTTTTTTCTTTTCCACCAGCATCTTATGACTAATTCAGAAGTTATCAGTGCACATGAGTAGTTTAAATTGTTCTTTCCAAGGTGCACTGCTGTGCACTTTTTCTACCTTCAATTTTATATGATCATTGAAACATCCAATTGCTTTGGTATAATAGGTCCTGGTGGAGCTCGTCAGATTGGCTCGCTCAAAGGTTCCTGAGCATTTTATCCTGCTGCCTTCTTTGGCAGTACAGCAGCATGCAGCACTTTGGCAGGAGTTAGGAGATCAATATGATACCCCAACGGGAAAGCCTCGTGCAAGCTAACAGAAATAAAACCTCCACATACGTTATTATTAAAACTGTTTCTCTTATTAAAAATTGACCTTTTTTTCCCAATGGGCTTTTAAATTATGCCTAATCTAACCCTTTATTTTTAGATGAACTCTAGTTGGTAATTCAAAAGGATAAGACACCATGGAAAATTGATGTTGTTCTAAATGGCGTTGTAAAAATCCCTTCCATAAGGGGAAGCACTAAAATATAATGATGTGTTTGAATAACAAAATGTACTTTCAAGAAGAAAATAAATGAGAAAATCTTCAGGAGTTTTAGAATGCCCCTTTAAATAGACCCTATAAATAGAGAGACAAAAGATACAAAACATTCCTAAAATATAATAGTATTGCATGATTTCTGGCTTAGTGGATGCCATTTCAATCTTGAGTCATTTGCAGTATATGTGTACCCCTGCAGTTGAAATATCTTTAGTACTGCACCAAATCCGTGATTGCTCTTGGCATTTGATGGTTTTCTAACTAAAATTAGGAAACTAAAGTTAGGAAACCTAACCTTTTAAAATTTTACTTATTTGCACTTACTTGGCAAAGATTTTTGCTCTCACTAAGCTTTTAATTAATGATACAAAAATATTCTATTTTGAAGTTTTGAATAAAACAATTTTCCAAGGTATTGATATTGAGGGTTTTTTCCCCAGGCAAGTGTTTGGTTTTCATTGGAAATTGAATCTGATCCCCTTTTTTTGTTCTTCCTTATTCCATGTTTCAATCTGTTTGTTGATTGATTCAAGAAGATCTTGAAAACTTTTTAAACAATTCCTCAAAATAAAATATCTCACTAGATTCAGGGTAAATTATTCTGACATGAAAAATAAAATTCACCCAAACTAAAGGTTATATTGAAATACTGGTTTTAAGTAAGTCAGTAGTCCAATAAATTTACTTCTTCCCATGCAAAGCCATCTATAGTTTAATAAAATTATCACCTAGTAAAATGGTTGCTATTAATGAACTTTCTGGGATTTTGTGATCATGGGCACCTACATGTGTCAATTAGGCTATTGTTACTCTTTCCCTTCTTGTGCATCTAACATTAGATAAGTAATGAAATTTTATGCTTGATTTTAGTAATATTTTCATTACCTAATTATACATAAAATCAATTCTCAGAGGATTTTTTTGTCTGTGGAGTCATGAACCTCCCATCACATCCATATTTATCACTTTCACGAGAAGATTAAGTTCAAATGCTTGTGTGGTACACGTTGCATATGTAAGAAGGAATAGAAGAAGCTAGAAATTAAATCAAAATGGTGTTAATTGCTAATAAATGCAGGATGCACAGCTGGAATGAAATTTGGTTGTTGTAGGTAGAGTCAAGATTCATGTTATTTAGCATGTTTAGCAGAATGTGCAAACTCGGTCTCCTTTATACATTCTTTCTATTTTCAGTGTTTCAAAATGTGGACTTGGAAAATGAGAAATCCACACTCATGCCCAATCCTCCCTATCATCACTCTGGAGATAGCAATAACATAAACCCATGGCAGAATACTGCATTTGACAGAATATTGCTGTTTATATAAGCTATTCATTTGCTTCCATTACATGTGAAGAATATTATATGGAAAGGTTCTTTCTTACTCCAAATACTCAATATTCCCTTACAAATAATATCAAGATATAGACTCAGAACAATATAATTTTTCAGATTATCATAAATATGAGGATTTCACAGGGCACAAATATACTCCCTCTGAAAAAACCATGCAAGATACCAGACAATTCTTTCAATAAAATAAACATCTGCTTGCTTGTTGTAAACAAAGCACCAAGCCGTATTTCACAATTGCATAATAGATGGAAATATTTTTCTTTAGTATTTTAAATAACAGCCCCATGAGAACTCCATTCTGTCTTTTATGATTAAAACATTTCTACAGAGGGAGTTGGAGATTAAAATCTATTCATTATGGAAACTATTTTCATGTTGTTGGAGCTTTTATGAAAGATTCCAAGTTTCCACACCATTTATTAGGCAATAACATCACAAGAGAGAACCCCCAGGAATATTTTAGATTGGAGGAAATCTAATAAGGACTTTCAGAACTGGGGTGAACATGATTTGAAAATATTTCAAAGAAATTTTATCATTGCTTTAGAGATATGGAATAACCTCCCTGCCCCACCTTCCCATACTATCCATTTGGACCAAAGTCATATCTTTGCAATTAAATCCAAGTTATTATGAGTCATATGGTGACTTTCCATTTGGTAATGGCAAACAAGGATGTTGGAGCAATAGTCATCAAAAGGATTCACTGAACTGGAAAATGCAGTTTGACGATAAACTCCAAATAATGTAAAACCTATGGAGATGTGATGATGGGCTTTGCTGGCTTTTTATGGAAAGACATTTAAAACTGTCATCTGTTTAACAGTAATTTTGCTGGAAGATACAGCAACAGAACATTGTAAATACATCCAAGGGGGAAAAGGGATAAAAGTGTGGTTTATTTTGTGTTTGATTGCCCAGTAAAAAGGTCAAATGTGACCCACTGGGTGAAAAGCCCACCTCTTTCTCCAGAGGAAAGTGATGGATTTTTCTTTCTATTGCTAACATACCAAAATCCAGAAAGATAGCTGTGCTTTTCTTTTTCTTTTTATCTGGAAGTTTCGTAGGTTTTTTGTGGATTTTTTTCTTATCCTGTAACCTTAGAACTTAGAGAAGAAAAGAACTGGAAATCTTTTGTGTCCAGAACTAATGCAGGATACGACTGCTGTTTTGACCATTATAATGTTCTTTAGCTTGAGTCTCAGTATGTTTATGAAACCTGTCAGATAGAAGGGATTTTTCTGTCTATGCAGAGCTAGTGAAAGACAACAAATTCCCTGAAACTGCTCAATGTACTGAAAGAGGTTAATAAGTAACCTAAATGTAAATATGCCACCCTTGGCTGTGTTACTATAGCTGCCTTGTCCAAGCAGGCGCTGCGTTCCTTTATTGGTTTCATTTGTACTATTTGAATCTATTACTTTAAAATATTGTCCAACTCTGGCCCTGTGCAGGAACCCCAATAGTCACACCATGTGACTGACAGCATTGTCCAAATGGTGCTTGAACTCTGCCAGGTTTGGTGCTGTGACCACTTCCCTGGGCAGACTGTTCCAGTGCCCAACCACCCACTCGACGAGGAGCCTTTTCCTGATATCCAGCCTAAACCTCCCCTGAATCAGCTTCAGGCCATTCCCTTGGGCCCTGTCACTGATCAACAGAGAGAAGAGATCAGTGCCTGCCCTTCCTCCTCTCCTCAGGGGGAAGTTGTAACTGCAGTGAGGTCTTGCCTCTGTGTCCTCTTCTCCAGGCTTGAACAGACCAAGTGACCTCAGAAGCTCCTCATGTGGCTTCCCCTCAAGGCCCTTCACCATCTTTATAGCCCTCCTCTGGACACTTTTTAAAAAAATATTACATTGTATTTGGATGCTATTTTTAAACGGTTACTGTTTCAAGGCTTCAGATTTTCAAGGACACCATAAGAGAGCACCAGCACTTCTTTAATCTATTACATTTGGCTTTATCTCCTGGAGCTGCTAATCTATAGTTATTTGCTTTATTTTTAGGTCAGAAAGATCTCTGCAAAATTATTTTGAAAAGCTCTTCATGTGTGAGTGTGTATGTGTCTTTGTGTGTGTGTTTATATAGGGGAACATATGATGGATCATTATTAATCCATACATTACAATTTCACTTCTCTTCTGTGGTATTTTTCAAAGCTTTATAGACAGGATCTTCTTTTCTTTCAGTAAACATCCATCCTGCTCTGAATGCTTTTATCCTTATTACAGTCTCACATAAGTAATAAATTTCAGAGTCATCTGAAACCTGTAGTGTGTGATAAAAAGATTCAGCATTTGTCCAGGCCAGAAGGCTGCAGCTATTCAGCATAAAGCAACACTGTGCAGGGATATCTGCACTAGAATACTAGAAATTCTATAGTTGTGTTTACCTAAAGGAAAAGCTGTACTAATTGCCATTGCTGAGAACATGTCTCTAGCATGAGGCCAATAAAAATGTCAATAGAAACTGCTGCAAAATTAATCCAGTCAGGAACGTGCCATTAGCAGCCAGAGTCCCCCTTCTACAGTAACTGGTAAGTTCCTGGAATTGATCAGTAATTACACAAATTGGCAATCTGTTTCTTCATAAGACAAAAAAGTGCAAGACATCCTGAAAGATAATAAAGAGGTCTATTCTTTCACTGTGCATCTCTTTGTGACATAGAAATCATATTTCTTACTTCAGTATTTCCTAGCACTATATTTTATAGCATTGTTCATTTGAATTTCACCATGCTTTTTTATTCTTTCTCAAATAATATAAATTATACTTCAGAAAAGGAGAATAATTTACTTGGAGTACTTGGGTGGAAATACCTTATTGGATCAGTCACTCCTTTCCAGACTCAACAATTTCTTATGATATATAATGGCTGCAACCAGTATTTGAAGTTGAATTACTTACTACTTTTATCTTTTTGCTGGATAAACTGTTCCATACTCTGGGAGAGCCCACAAACTATTTTCACTGCAGGGCAGACAAGCCTGGACACACAGCAGGATGGTCATTAATTTAAAGTTGTATCAAAGTAAGATTTGTGAGAGTATGATTTTGATTTGGATGTAGAAAAATTTAAATTCACTGAACTGAATGCAGTTACTAGGTATTCATGACAATGAAGAAGAGAAAAAACCCAGGAAAATAAAGGGAAAATAGAAGATGAAAAAATAATGAAAAGAAAAGAGTAAGGGAAGAGGGTTTAAAAACAGATTTTGAAATTGTTAATATCTGGGCCAATGTAGAGATCATATCTATACAAATTCTAAAGAGAAGGCCATTAAACCCAGTAAACTTCTAGGTTTTTGTAGATGCAGAAATAAAAATCAAGGTGAATTGTAGAATGTGTAACGAGTTTCACAGTGCTCCCTACTGTCATGGCTTTTGGACATAGGACAGGGTCCAGCTACTCAGTGCCTGATAGTTCAGAATATTCTTCAAGAGTTGGTCATATAACTGTAAAAACATGGTCATGAATAAATTGAAATAAAAGCCATGGCATAAAAAGAACATTTTCTCATAACCCCCTTAATTCTGAAACCTGTCAGGGGCTGAGATGAGCTGGAAAGATGACAGAAAGCTCAGAACAACATCAATTATGCTCTTCATAATTAAGAATTAAAACTCTGCAGCTTCTTCTTCAAGGAAAAGACCAAATGGTTCTAAATAGATAATTTTATTCCACATTAAGTCAGCAAGCACCCTTCAGACTAGTGTTGCCCCCACTGACAACAGTGAGTGTAAAAGCCAGGAGCTCTGATTGCAACTCCTTTGTAGTTCCTTAGCTCCTTCTGTAGTAACTTTCCCTGAATGTTCTAGGTCAGAGACTCCTGTCATCTTGAACCCCTAATTCTGATGTAGTTCTTCCCAGTGGGGCACACAAAAAGTTTGGGAAAGTCACTAAGAAGCTCAGAATGCAGTGCTTAAAAGGGTGGAATATTTCATTTCTAGAATAGTGTGTTATGGCACAATTACATTGACTGTTAACATCCATACTGCACTTTTAAAGTCTCTAGCTTCCTAAGTCCTTCTGAAATGGGAACAATCTGTTTATAAAATGCAGGTTTCATTTACAGAAATTACTCTTTGTGAAGTTGTTTCCTAGACATCAGCAACTTCTCAGTGGCAGTTTAATTATGGAATAGCATTCTTTATATATTCTAGTTATAACTAATTTCTTATTTAAGAATGAGGTCAGAGAATAGAGTCACAATAAAATAAAGATAATCTGAAGCTGGCTTATTTTGTTCTCAAGGGATAAAAACTCACAAATAACTAACTAATAAATTTTATTAGAATTTCCTTTTTTGTGGCTAGAAAAGAGAAAGTACTGCAAATGACTAAGAGGAAAGTAGCATGCTGAGTTATTTGTCTCTATAGCACATACCACATTTAAATATTCATTCTTTCAGCAAAGCCTTCAATGAGCTAAATTATAATGCCTTATGCTGTAGGTGGACAGAAAGACCAGAAATTAAGTTAGGGTTTTCTCCTGGAAGAGCAGAATTTGTAAATATGCTCAATGCCCTTATCCTCTAAACTCAAAACATGTGAATATACTCATGTCTTCCTGGAGAGCTAGTCTGCACCCTGAGCTATGAATTCAGTTCCAGTTAGAAATTCATAGTGAGTTTCCAAAAGTCTTTGTGTGCCCCATTGGGAAGAACAAGAGCAGAATAAAGGATTCAAGACAGAAACAGTCTCCAGCCTAGAACATTCACAGAAAGTTACCACAGAAGGAGCTGAGGATGTAAAAAATGTTACTTTCAGGCCTCCTTGCTTTTAAAATATGCAAATCCCATCATTAGTTACTGCTCTTTGGTAGGCAGAGTCAGGTGTAATCTTCCACTGTCATCTCTGAATCTTCCCTGACACATCAATTAATAGGCTTTGCCCTATTGATCATAATTGGCTTAAAGCCAGTTATGAATTTATATTTTCAAGCAGGAGCCAGAGAGACAGACCTGTCATCACTAATCCACAGAATACAAGAATCTATGAAGAACTTTTTCCTTCCCCTTTGGATGGTATCTTGTAATCATGGTTGATGCAGTTCTCAGAACACTGTGATGATAATTGATGTTTAAGTTTTAGTTGAATGGACACTACAGAGAACTGACAGCTAAGTGAAATTGGGCCCAAAATCCCAATGGAAAATAAATGTATGCCAAAGGTTTTGAATTGATTGTTTGTGATTAGCACATAGGTTTTCTTCCTTTTAATTATATAATTCTGAAATCCAAGTATGTCTAAATGAGTTCCAAACATAGACTTTCAGTTTCTGAGATTTAGGAATTCTGTATCTGAATTCTGCTGCTGAGCCCATTTCTAGTGCAGACCCTGATCACATCTCAGTTGACTTTATGAGTGCTTAGAAACTTTTGAGCATTAGTTGTTGATATCCTGGGGGTTTTTTTATGTGCCACTATATCTAGTGGCATGCTGTTTTCTCTCAGAACTTGGCTGGCCTTAAAATAATATCCTAAAATATTTACTGTAAGAAGACTGGGAGGGCATCTGGTCCAACACATCCCACACCAACAGCTTTCTTAAAGCTGGGGGTGACTTGCTACTAGAGAAGTCCTAGGGTGAAAAAAGTTTATATACACAATTTTTATAAAAAAAATCATTCTGGGAACAGCCCTCAAGAAAATATGGTGCTCAGCATTTTATAACTTTGGACCTAGAACTCTTACAGCAAATGAAATTTATTTCAGGTGCACATGTTCACAGTATCCCAGGGAAAGTGAGTTTGCTCTCACATCCAAAATGTCATTTTCTGTCAATGTATGATGCTGGATTTCAAATAAGTATTATAAAAAATAAACCAGTAAGTGTGGCAGTCAAGCACATCTTGTGAGTATACATGAGAGAGATCCCTAATTTTTTAACCATGATATATTAAAAAAATGGTGTATCTGCAAGTTTCTGAGCTACAGATTAATTAAATAAAATATAAATATGAACAAGAACAATTATCCAGCATCAAAAATATTAGCTGTTTAATTTTCTCCCTTTGATATGTTTATTAAAATGATCCAAGATGCAGAAATTGCTGCTGTGTAACACTGCAATTCTCAGCAAGATATCAGTATTTTGTTATTAGTTCATTAAATCTTTATGCCCTTCATTTTTTAAATGTTTTAAAATAGAATACAAATAAACCCTGATTCCTGTTCCCATTTCTAGACATTCAGAAAACTCAGTAATGGCCCCAAACCAACAAGTTGATGAAAACTGAATGCAAAGACTATGCATGGTAGTATCACATGAGCAGAATGGGAGTTCAGGGTCTTCACATTTTCATTAGAACTGGAAGAGAGTGAGTTGTTTAAAAACATAAACCTGCTCATAAGAAAAACCTGTACAAGATCTATTTTACCCTCAGAATATGTCTTAAATTAGGCAGCCAAGCATAAAACTATTTTCCCTCCCCTCTCTGTGCCAGCATGAATGCTGGGATAGCTCAAATACCTAAGCTGAAGTTAAAATCTTGGCTGTAGAACTAGTTGGCCCCCTAGAAGGGAGTGCTTGCTCAGACACAGATTTCTTACTAGCATAAACCTTTGCTAAATGCACACAGAACTTGCAGTGTCCATACCACTCTGCTTGCCAGGTCAGGTGGACATTTACCATGCAGCAGTTGTGTGGGTTTTGTTGTGGCAGTGATGGTCTTGTGAACACAATGAAATTAGTTGAAAATTATATAGTTTAGCTATTGCTCCCTGGCTCAACACAGAATGACCCTTTAGGTCTTTATTTCATATGCTGGGTGCTTTTTGTGGCACAAACTGAGCTCCATGTCATAACAGCTTTGCTTTTTGAAATTTCCTATGCAGCTTAAAGTTAACAAACTGATTAAACCTCTAATTTAATTACATACCTAGGCTGTCATCACTGTCATCACAGTGCAAACATGTCCCTCTGCTTTGCACAGAGCTTATTTTGATGGGTTGATGAGATGGTGCACAGACCTTGATATAACCTAGAATCATGCCATAGGCTTTCCCAGGAATGATTTGCCCCAACACTTGGCTCATTCTGTACTGCAGAGGGGACTGGCTTTGGAGTAGGCAGAGTTGAGGGTACTTACATATTTTGATGAATGTTGCTGTGGATCTCTATCCCTTTCTGGGAGCCGTATCTGGGAACGTGTTCTTCCCTGAATAGATCTTATCCAGCAGAAGGTTATTGTGAGATAAGTCTTCTGTAAAGATGCAGAAATCTCACCTTTTGGTACTGTTTTGCAGATGTGAAGATCACCTGGGGATATTACATTTTATTCTAGGTGGGTTATGAGGTTTTCACCATTGTGTGCAATCCTGCCTGTCTAAATTACATATTCAGATAAGAAAAAAAAATATCTTTCTTTTCTCCTTGGTAAAAACTATCATAAAATGGGTTTTGGATGGAGGAAATGTTCTCACATTAATATTTGAAGCCTAAGAAAATTACTGCAAAACATTGGTTAAGCAATAGATATTCAAAATGTGCTTGTCTGAAACTCTAAATGATTGATTCACAGAAAAATTGACAGTGAATTGGAAAATTTCAGACTTGCCCTTATATTAATAATCTTTCTGTCTGAATTTGCAAACTGTAATTTCTTTCAAAGTCTTTACATGAAAAGCAAAAAGTGACTTCTGATATAATTTTAAGGGAATGATATCAGAAAGTCATTAACTAGCATTTAAAACCTATAGTTCAGACTACAACTCTATACATCTCAAAATTTAATATGGTTCTAATTAGGGTTTAATTTTCAGAACATACATAATTCCTTCTTGCAAATTAGCCATTATTAGTGAATCATTCTTGACATGGTATGCATTACAAATCCTGATTTTTTGAGTATGGGTGATCTTGACTTTCTGCCTGCAATCTTTTCACCTTCCACTGTGTTTGCTTATTCCTGTGGGATGCTGAGAACACTCAGCTCTCTCTGTATTCCACACAACCAAGCTCTGAGCCTACTTAGATTCTTTGATTAAAAGTTTGTTCCTTTATTTGCTTTGTGCTCCCAAAGGCTTTTCTTCCAGGCAGCCCACATTCATTAAAGACTCTGTAGGAAACACGTGGGACAAACTTAATTGAACACTGCCAGTCCAGAATAGCAATGCATGTTCAGTGAGAACAAGGTGCAAGACAGTTGGCATCTTGGGAATTGTAAGCCATCACCAAGGCCTTCAGAGACAGAAGCATTTGCTGGAGACAGCGCAGTGTGTCAGGGGATATTGCATCTCTCTTCCGTAGAAACAGGGATTTGAAAGGTTACTGTGTATCTTTCCCCATTACCAAATATCAGACTACTCTTGAACTATATATAGTATACACTGTAGTCTTCATCCTTTGCTTATTCCAGGTAATTTAGGGTCTTTTTTTCTATTTCATGTAGCAGAAATTGACTTTGGTTGTGTTTCTGCATTTACTGAGATACATTAAATGTGCCATCCACTTAAGCAAAGGGCAGATTGAATGAAAAAACCCCCAACACTGTCACTTGGTATATTGAGTAGTGTATGTACTACCTAGAGTAATAAATACCTCATTGATAGCTAGCAAGTACTTCACATGTAAATTATGAATGAAGTATAATGCAAATTATTGATCTCTGATTTAAAATATTTACATTCTTAATTGAAATACAACTACAAGTGTGATTTGCAAAGTTACCATAAATACTACTTAATTAAAAAAGAAAAAAGTATCAAATAGACATGATTTCCCAATAAGGTGATTCAGCAAAGACTATTTGATCATGCTGAAACAAATTCTGCATCTATTTCCCAAGTGACTTTAAGGAACTACAGAATTAGGATATTTATTTTTAAACGTAAATGTTATTAAAGTTCTGGATGTTCCCCCAAGGACTAGATTTTCTTCTCATTGGCAAAAAGTCATAGAAGATGATATACTTTATTAAAATTGTGTTCCAAGTAGTTATAGTAGAAACTGCAAAGCTATTTTTGATCAACATACAGATACCTTAAAAATACACACAATATAGATAAAAAAGGGGAAATTAGCCATGCATATGCAGGTGTACCAGTTTTTTAAGCAGCTTTTCCATGTTTCCAGATAAAGAAATTTTTGCAGCTTGTGTAAAAGTCCAGACTCACAAGGCAACAGTCAGCAAATAGAACCCCAAGTCAGACAAAAGATGGAAGTATCCTGAATGCAAAATAATCCACCTGAAAATTGCCACTGCTACTGGGGATGCAGTCAGGTCACTGTTTTGTTTTCTAGATATTTTTTTACCTGTTTTCTGAAAAAAAGGTGAATTGAGAGACTGGTTTTCCTTTTTCTCACAGAAAGAGTATGGGAAAGATTGTTTGCAGCTGTTTTTGAAAGAGAAGGAACTAAAGTTTGATGTCTTTTAGAACCAAAATGGATGAAGTATGAAGCTAAGGCCTTTATCAAATCAAAAAGATCTTGTTTAATTTTTCATCTTATGATATGTGTTCAACATTAAAAAAAAACCTATTAGATAGAACTGACCCAACAACATAAGCTCATCTCTGGAAATTCAGCATCTACACAAAAATGTAAATTAGCAATAAAAAGCACAAGTATCATGCCATTTCTATTTTGTAAAGCTTTTCAGTATCTCTAAGAGCCATCTCTCCACCTGATATTATTGAGTCAGACACTGATATTTGGTGGGTTAGGCATATTCCGATGCTTTTTCCTGCTGCTTTACTTGTAAAACTAGGACTTGTTTGTAAGGCCATTCTATTTTTTAACTGGATTTCACAGTCATCAAAGCAATTTTGTTGTATTTAATTGGATGTTGTATCGCCATCCTGATGGTTTTTAAGAACAGTAAAAGCTTGGTTGGGTGTTATTATTTATATATTGGTTGGGTGGCTGAGCTTGAGAAGGATCCAAACCCAACCTGTTGTGAAGGCAGTGCTGGATGAGTTTGGTTGCAAGTAAAGAATGAATGTGCCATTGAGCATTACACTTTTAACTCCCTATTCTACTATCATGAGCCCAAAACCTCAGAAACAGCTCACATCATTTTTTTATATGTTGTCAGTTAAACTGACCCAGTGCTACCTTGCAGGAATGATTGATATGGCCAATTAAATCATAGCATGTTAAATGCAGCTGATATTTTTTATATTTTACTGAGATATATAAAGTGTGCCATCCACTTAAGCAAAGGGTAGATTGAATGAAAAAAAAACCCAACACTGTGTTACTTGGTGTATTGAGTAGTGTATGTACTAACTAGAGTAATAAATACCTCATTGATAGCTAGCAAGTGCTTTACAAGTAACTTAGGAATGAGGTATAATGCAAATTATTGATCTCTGATCTAAAATTATTACATTCTTAATTGAAATACAACTACAAGTGTGATTTGCAAAGTTTCCAATAAATACTACTTAATTAAAAAAGAAAAAAAAATTCTCTGCAGTCCAACATTTTTCCTGTTGTCGCGAACAAACTTATAACCCCCATGCTCTTGGACGTGGTGTAAATAAAAGGAGAGAGTGAGATTATAGGGGAAGTTGAAAATAAACCAAATAAGTTTGCAAAGTATCCTACATGGAAAAATTACACAGAATTTTAGACAGGTGAAGACATTAATATTCTTAGTGTTTAATTGTTGCAGTCCTTTCTGAGGGTTGAGTGACAGCCCTTGAATAAATGACCAGCAAATCTTTTTCTTGGATTCAAAGTCAGAATATGATTTTTCACTAGGGAAATGCCAGAACCTTCAGAATTTACAGTTTCTTTGATCAACACATGTACAATTTAAGAATATATTTTAATCAAAAGTATTCTTAGTGTCAAGGCAGTGTAAGATTTATGTACCATACAGCTCGATCATTTAATAGCCTCCTCAGAGCTATTATTTAGTGTAGAAGAGAGTATGTCAGGAATCCTAAAAGCCTGCTTTTAACAGTTTGTTGTTCTCTACATTACTCATTTCTTTCAGAAACTTCTTTCTTTTCTTACACATGGTTTTGCCATTATATTGTGTTTGAGGATGAGAACTTACTGTGTTCTGTGGGCATAACCTGCCTAAGTGAAAGTGCCAAGAACTTGTTTTTTAATCCTAGAATCACAGAATGGTTTGAATTGAAAGTTAAGCTAATCTCTGGTTTTGTTTAGTCCCAGTGTCAGGATATACCAGAGGCCAGTAGTCCAATGGAAATGTTCCGATGCAGAGTACAGCTTATAAAGCAGTACACAGAAATGTTTCTACAGCACAAGTGTGTTGTTGGATACTTCAATGCCCAAATCTTCAATCTTTCTGGCCAAAGATTCACCCTGTTGAAAGTTTCCAAATGCAGTTGGATTGTACTTGCCATCTGCATTTGCTGTTTTCTCATCTTTCAACATCTTGCTCTGCTAGAAAAGCATTGTCTTCTCTAAAAGCATTGACTTCAGTCTCCCATAGGTCATTTGATGAAACAGGTTTATTATGTCGCTTTCTGAGTGAGAAAACAAAAACAGCAATAAAAAGAAAGCAGATTGGCAGTTGCTATGGCAATTCCATCCTTTGCTAGGGTTTGATATAAGTCGTAGGAGCTAGGGGAAATGCTTGGAAATGATAATTATTCTTTTTTCAAGGGAATTTAATTTTCCATTGTGAACAGAGATTATAAAGTCAATAATTTAACTGATGCAACTGGACTCTAAATTTTATATTATCCATTTCTTAAGGAGGGGCAAGGGACATTTTCTGTAACATAGTTGTATTCTTACCTGCATTTCCAATTATGTACTGTCAAATTCTATTTCAGATTATTGGCTGTTTTTACAAGTGTATTTTGGTGACAATGGTTAATATTATTTGAGCAAACACAAACCCAGTAAAGCGTGCTATTTTTTGCAAAGAGATCCATTAATTTCAATATAAAACATGGTGCTAAAATGACTTAGTTTTTTTCCCAAAACCTGAGAACCTGAGAGGAAAACATTAAGTGAGTTTTGGGACATAACTTTGTGGGATGATCTTTGTAGATTTCCTGAAAATGATATAAAGTTGCAATTATATGGTATTTATCCATACTGCACATTTAGTAGATTACAAAGGACTTCCAAATTAGAAGTTTGATACCAACACATTTTTTTTTCTGCAAAAGAAAATTCTAGTGACAGTGTAGTTACTACTGCTGCTAAACATATGAAATAACTCTGGGGTAGGAGTAGACTAAAGGAATATGCAATAATACTCTTCCCCATTTATTATTCTATTTCCACAGACATGTAAATGTTATTATTTATATATTGCTTTCTTATTTTGAGACTCTTCTTATATTAGTATTCATTAAATATTTTACAGTGATGGATTTTTTATATTTCTAAGGATGGACATTGAATAAGTTTAGTAGCTATTTTGGAGGTTTACTTCTGGAAATTCTCTGTAGAAACTGCAGCACAACCACAGGACATCCGTTGTGTATCACCTAATATTTGTTTACCATTGAGTTGAATTTGTAAGAGATAATATTTGTTGTCATGAAGAACAATTGATTCCTACCCCCTCTTTTTAAATCACTGTACTTATAGGAAAAATTAAACTTTTATCTTTTGGGAATAGTTGCATCCAATACCCTGTATTTTCTAACACAGCTATAACACTGGGAACATACAATGAAATACTCTCTGGAAAGACAAAGGAGACATTCTAGGAAAATGAGCTAAGAATGGAGAAGTCATTCAAAATAACAACAGATGAAAATATGGAGTCTAGCTAACAGCTGAGTCACTGTATATGCTGAAATAAGTCTGGAAATTCAACCAAATTATTGTCTGGCTTTCCTTTCTTTTTCTCAGGTTTTCTGCAAGGAGATTTTTCCTCAAAGTACATTGACAAGGCAAAATATTAGTAATTTCTAGAGCTTCATTTTAATTAAATGGTCATTGCATTTTAAAAGATATTTTTAAAGTAGATGATAGCAGAACACTGTCAGATTTTGAATTATGCTTTTGTTTCCCACCAGAGTTGTTGTCTAAAAAGAACTTCAAAGGAGGGGGATACTGTAAGTCACTATTTTCCTATTTTGATCCAAGAGATTATGATTTACAAAACAAAACAAAACCAACAATCAAACCACAACACAAAAGGGAAGGAGCTAATTAATTGCAAGGAGGAACACTTCAAAAGGCTGAACATAATGTCTTTCTCTCTGGTTACTGCTAGCTCCTTCTGATTCACACAAATGAAAGAAAAAGCAACATTCTTGTGTGCTTCAGCTCTGAGGTACACAGGAGTATTGGACACCTCTGTGGAGAGAAGACTCTTCATGCATGTGGATGCATTCTACCTCTGACGACGTCTGCTCCTCACTGTCACCAAATGTATAAGGAACCCTTTAAGTGAAATGATTTTTAAAAACAGGGTAAATAACCTCTGTGTACTCCAGAAAGGTATATTTCAGAAATTAAGGGATAGTGTCCTAAAATCCTCATATACTTGCTGTTTTCTGGGAGGCTTTCAGAGCTGACTAAATAACATTCTTGGAACAGCTAGTACTCACTTTTTATTTGTTATGGGACATTAATTAGCCTTAGAGATGACCCAAAGTTGTGCATAACCTACCTGCATAAATTTTCATACCCTGGTGTGCTCTGTAGGGAATGCCCAGGCGTGACTGAAGGCTGCAATTGTCTAGTAAGTGACCCCAAATGTAAAAGATCAGATGAATCCCCTCCTAGACACTGTGGGCTGGCAACAACAAAGGTGTTACATAGCACTTTGCAGCTCTGAGAATCCATTAGGAGATCTCACAAAGAATATTTCTCCAAGAGAGATCACCTGACCAGAAGCCTGCGGCAGAGCTCTTAGAGGGGAATTAATTTGGATGCTAACATATCTAGGTTTTTGAATAATTTGTGCTGTAGAGAGATACTCCAAAAAGAGTCCAAAAAGTATTTTCTCAGAACACTGAGGAGGGAAGTTAATTAAATTGTGCTGATTAGCATTTTATGACATTTTCTTTGTATTACCATCCAGGCAGGAATTTCCTGTTGGTGATATGCCATAATCCAATGAAACAGTGGAGAACACAAGTGCTGGTGTTGATGAGAGCACTTTGTCCTCTGGCTGTCTGCATTACTGGTTCCTCAACAATGGGAATATACATACAAGAATGCAGATTTTTTTTTCCCCTGTAATTGTTACAGATGGGGATGTGCTGAACAGAGCTGGAAAAGTTCTGCAATACTTAAGACAGAAACAGAAGGGCATCTCTAAGTCTACCCAGTGGTTGCAGTGTTCTTTGCCATCAGCCTCACTTGGAGGTGCAGAGTTGAAGGCTGGACTCATTTAACAAGAAGATTATACAAGTAACTGTAATGTTGGAGAGGGAAATTCCATCTATGCAGACTCTGGCTCTATGCAGAGATGACCCTGAGCACTAATCCAGAGCAACCTAAATCTAGAGCCCTGCAGAGATACTTTAGTCAGGGTCTTAAGAAAGTCTTGAGCCTTTTCAGTCAATTGCAATTGGCTGCAGAGGTGTGGAACAATTATTCCAGTCAAAAACACAGCATACACATTGTCTCCTTCCCTAGCATCCTAAAATCTGGCAAAGCCAAGCTTGCTCATTGAGCTTGACCCTGTGTGCCGTGCCTAGGGATGGAAACATTTGAAGTTGTAGCCTGCATAAGCAAAGAGGCTCAAATCCTTCAGCGCCCTCTGTAATGAAGAAAGAGAAGTAACAGTGGGGGAAGTGAAAAAGCCAATAAGTGGAAGAAAACAAAGCAGCGGGAGGTGTTCTGGAGCATCTAAAACCTGGGTGCAAGAGCACCAGCTCAATGATGCTATCTTTCCTGCCTTGGACAATGGAGGTGGCCAAATTGAGGCATGGATTCTAGCAGCTTTGGGAGAAACAGAGTAGGAATAGGAAGGATTTGCACACAGGCAGATACTTTCTGAGCAATTAAACCTTTTTAGTTCTGCAGGTTTCTCTGTGGTAATGTAATTCTGATACAGTTTTACAATGTGATAAGCTTGAAGAGAACAGGGATTTCACAGTAAATGGAGGTACAGTGAAAGTGTCTTGTAAGGTTCACACCCCATATATCAATGTATTTAAAAACCCAAGTAATTTTGTATGATATCTTACATTTTAATGTATTAGTTAAAATATGGTTCATGGTCTAAAATTAAACAGCCTAGGGTGATCATATGGTAGCGGATAAAATATTCATCTCATTATAATTACAGAACTTAAATATAAAAGATTTAAACCTAGTAATGTTGCATTTTGAAAAAAATATTGTATTGTAATTCTGGGGGGTTATGTGAGCAACATCCACTCTAGGGTTTTAAAATATTATTTCCTAGCTGTAATAAATGCATTTTCTGTAGGATTCAACTTCTTCTTTTCTCTGTAAAATGAGCAAACTAACAGTGTCTTTTTCACTGAGTGGCACAGAGAATCATGGCACAGAGAATTTCCATATTAAAATGTACATTTGCAATAATATCACATGAGTAATGGAAGCAACGACTTCCCTCCCTGCCAAAAATACACATACAGCAGAAAAATACCCTTGAAGTCTACACAAGGAGGATGTGAAATATAGCCTAGAGAAGAGTAATCAGAGGCAAGATAATACCAGTTTTCAAACAGGAAAAAGGTTGCTTAAGAAGAGATATTCTGGGTCCATCCACTCTGTTATTCTAAATTTAGCACCCTCAGAGGACATAAAAAGCCAGTAATTTGGACCAAGAAACAGCAATCCACCTTCATTATGTACTCCCTCCCCTGCTTATTGGACATCTTAGGCACAGCAATTATGGCCAGACTACATGACTGGGAGCTATCATAGAAAAAACATTGTTATGAGAGAACTAGAGAACCTGCTTAACTTGAAAGGAGGACAGCTCCCATTCCAGCTGTGATTTACTATTACCTGCAATGACACCAAGGTTCCCTGACTCAATAGCTTTTTAAGCACAACTTTCTGGCCTCTCTATGGCCATAAAAAGCCATAACAATGTTATAATAGGATTTTAGATTGGAGAAAAGGATACAGGATGCAAATTCAAATACCACTGGGCAGGTTTGTCATAAAAATATATGGCTACAGACAGAATATCAGCAAATCAAAATATTTGTACCTATAAACTTAACTCAGACATCAAAAATTGCTTGTAAAGGACCGAGTACAGCTAGATACACATGAAGAAAGCTATTGCCAAACACCTCAGCCTTTTGCTACCTCTTCAAAGTCCACAAGGAATGGTTTGAGCAGCAGCTCAAAAAAATGTAAATTATACAGGGTATTAGATGTATATCCTTTTCCTCATTTTATCTTTCAATTATTGCAGACAGATGCTATTCAACTGGAGCATGCTTGTTTACTTGTGTATCATTTATCATGCTTCCTTTGAAATTTTTTTTGTAATGTGAGCAACTTCTTCAGTAAGAACAGCTTCTGCTCACTCATTAATGTCTCATAATTTTAATGGTTCTTTCATTTTGCAGTATTGTTGTTTCATGGTTATAACTCCCAGCAGTGCTAAAGAGTGGCCAAGAACAAGGCCCTGTCAGGGAGAGGTCTCTTTTTTAAAAAAAGAGGGAAAAGGGTACACTTGTTTTTCAGTTTTTTAAGTATTTGATATTGACTGTCAATCAGGTTGTTGTCAAATATACTCAAATATGATGATCTTTCCTTCAGTCTTGTCAACAAAGGAAATGCCATTCTGCTCTTCATTGTTTCTCTAGTTTTCTGTTCAAAATACATTTAATGAAATTGAACAAATTCCTTGGATCAAGACTAATTTTTGTGGTTTTGTAATTAGATACTTGATAAGCCTCCAGCCACTTTGACTCTATTCTCTTTTTCCTCCTTGTATAAATTAGCAAAATTAAACCTATACTTGTGTCACAGGCTGATATTGTACTTTGTAAACTGTGCTTTTCTGGTATCATGAAGGATGGGAGAGTTTGAGCAACTCTTTCCTAAAATAAATAATAATTCCTCTGGCAATTGATTGCTTGCTAGATGAGGTTAAGTGACCATGCTCTGACCTGACTACCTGTTCATGTTGTGCAAAAGATTTCAAATATTTGCATTTTTTTGAATCAGAAAAAAGTATTAGTTGCACAGAGCAACAGTGGGTTTCTGGAGCATATGTGCAGATGTGTCAATATTTCTGCTCCACTGCCTCCTCCATAGCAATTGAGGTAAAACTTGATCTTCTGTCCAATTAAAGACATTTTGACAAAAAAATGGCATTCTCATGGCTGCAACCAAAGCTGTAGCAATAGCAGCAAGAAGAGGGGAAAAACTGCATAATCTCTATTTATAAACAGTCCTTTGGCTTTCTCCCATCCACATCTGAAGTGAGTAAACTGCTGTTAATCTTAACATCAGCAATCTGAACTGGAAATTACACCGTGTCCATAATTTATGAGGAGGGGTGGAAAGTGAATAATCTTTTTTAGCATTATATTGCAAATTTGGAGAGGGATATGCAGGTTTTGGGTGATATGACACACAGAAATAAATCGTACTTCTCTCCCAATTTAACACATCACATTCTAAAGACATAAAAGTGGTTTTGTTTGCTGCATCCCATTTGATTACTTCCCTATTTTGGTGCTACATCTTAATGCATTTACTCTCTGCTCTTTTGCATGAAACCAAAGTAAAGCTTGGGTATGCTATCAAGATGGAATAAGGAAAGTATGGGCCCCAAGCCTCCTTTCAATTACACCAATGTAAAGGAAAAATGTAATTGAAATTACATTTCCTTGGTGCAAGGCCTGCTGAAGTCAATATTCCCTCAACTATGAATCTAGTAAAAGATAGTTGATGGATTTGTTGTTCACTGTGGGCAATGGTAGCACCTGCTTTTCCATTGAACATCAGGCTACAATAAAATTTTGCTGCTTGTTAGTCTGTCATTGCAAATCTGGTGCTTTGATATAAAGGAGAAAACAAAATATTACAATAAAGTTGTTGTTTGCCATTGGCAAGTTTTAAAGAGTTCTTATGTAACAGGAAGAGACATTCTTTCCCCATTCCTTTATGGTGGTTGTTTTTCCCTCCTTCCCCCAGGGTCACCTTTAAGGTCTTGTTTCTTGAGTGATGGTAGAAAAATAAATCCTTTTGCAAAGAAATAAGGACAACTTCTTTTAACTCTGCTTCAGGCTGCTTTCTTTGTTCCTGTCACTCTGCAGTCACTTGGTATGAAACAGTCCATATTTACAATCCAGAAAGAAAACTTTTGGAACTTGTTAGAGGCCATTGACCCTAGAAAAGTAAGCTAGCATTTCCATTTAACTTCTACCCTGGAGGCTTCTCACCTGCATGTTATGATTCATTGTCTACACAGAAAATCAGGCTTAAATAAAAGGCAAAAGGGCTGGATACACAAATGTAGAGCAAAAGAATTTCTTGCATATCACAACATTTCTTGCATATCTCAAAGTGCTTTCTGGGGATGCTGATGTAAATTCAAACAGAAAGTGCAATTTTCTTAATGTCAGGGATATAGCAAACTCCCAGCTATGCCTTCAATTTTTGTAAGTAATGTTGTTTTTCTTCTCCCTCCACCACCCCTTTCCTACTGCCATCCCTCCCACCCTCTTGCCTTTTTCTGCCCTGCCATATTTACTCTTGATCCATTAGCTTTTTAACTCAGGGTTTTCCCTTCTAACTTTCCTCGAGGAAGATACACCCAAGAGTGTAGCCTGAGTCATTTAGTTCTTCTTTGCAAGATGTTGCCTGTTAGAGTATATTACTATCAGGCAGATATTTTTCTACTCCATTGAGTGCTTTTCCCTATGCACTCCTTGTATTATGGAAGAATTCATTAGCTGATTGACTCCTATCTCTTTCCCCACGGTGGCTGGTAATGTTATCTGTGAGCATTCCCTTTAAATCCCAGTCCAACTCAGTACTGAGTGGTCATGAAAGAGCAGGCTAAGGCTGTCTCTGTACTGAAGGACAGTGTGATCAAGCAGGAGAAGATTGGGTCTTTGTTCAGGAACTACAAATTCCTTATATGCAGCACTATGTCCTTCTGAGAAAACAAGTTTACAGCTTCCTCACACACACAGTAGGGCTTACCTTCTGGTAATGGAAATGGACATTGATCTACTGACATTACTGGAGCTATTTGGAACAAAAACAATTAAGGACTTGGCCCCCTAATCCTGCTTTCCCATGCTTTTTCTCAAGGAGAGGCTTCCAATTAGAACACACCAACAGCAGTGATGGTTTACCATCACTGTTCAAAATGGAGACATCTCTGTGAGTCACACTAAAGAGAGCAGGACACGCCTGGGCTGCAAAGATCATTGGTATGTGCTTCAGCAGCCTTGCTGCACATGTGCCTCATCTTAGACACAGCACAGGGCCAGGTTGTGCTGCTGTGTGTTTTGAGAAGTCAGCTGCTCTCTCCACATGAGGCTGGAGTACATGGAACTGCCATCCCAGTTGGAGTTGTTGTGGGAAACAGTTAAGATAGGGGTTTACATGGCTGAGATCCATTCTGCTGCTACCTAGCTCTGAAGTGTGGGGTAGAGGATTGCATATCAAGGAGGGAGTTATCTTTGCTGGTGTCATCTGACTGCTGCTCTGAAGCAGCAGTGAAAAAGTACCTGCTAAGAGGGATTTTTTTAGGCAAACTGCATATAAATTTCTCATATAAAAGAGTAGTGATTTCATTAGTCCTTCAAAGACATGAGGGTCAAAGGACATATTAAAAGTAAATAATGCAGATTTTTTAAGACTAATCTTTTTCTGCATCCTTTGCAGTATTCTGCCCTCCAAAGACAACTAGGAGTGCCATACAGAAGGAAGGGTAAGGCTCACTTTCTTTCTCAGCAGGAACGTTTGTTTAACTCCATTCTGGTGGGATTTTTTTGCCCTATGGCTTGGGGCTCTTCACCAATAAAATCACTGAAGTTCCAGAAACATAATTGCCATATTCGTCTTCAAACCAATCTTTCAGGATCAATAAAAGATTTGCATTTGAAATGTTAGTAAATTCTTAGTTCATCTGTATAGTTTTAGACTGGCTGCAAGGTTACCAACAGGAGTTTTTGGTATGTACTTGGGCATCAGACCTATGTTGTCAGTGTCATTCCTTCTCCAGATGTATGCAAGTTACTTTATTTAATCAGTTCCAACAATTTAATGACAAAAACCAGGTTTTATGTGGCCATCATAGATTTGCAGATGATGACACAGAGGATATTAGCTGAACTCTTGCTTATATCTACTGCTTGGCAAAGATATTTTGCTGTAGATTGGAAATGTCCTTTTAGTGCAACCAGAACAGATGTTGGCAGATAAACATAAAAGGCAGGCTGCAGGATGTTAAAAGGTCTTGAAGAAAATTTGGGGACATAAAATTATGTCACAACTATCACAAATAAGGTGCCATGCATCGATTTTTTACTCAACTAGCTTGAGTTTCCTGCTTATAAAGTTGTGTAGATAAAGGTTTTGAAAGCAAAGCCTAAAATCTGACACGTAAAACTGTATTCAGGCACATAAATAGAAGTGCATGACTAAACTGATAATAAAGGTACCTGGCTTGCTATTTCTTTTAGACTTGCAGCTTACATGATGACTGGTGGCTTTGTGAATAACATTTTTTACACAGAAGAGCTACAGCAGGTCAGTCAAGAAGGTGACCTTCCCTGGCATTTTTGACAATGTTCAATAGCAGATGCTTTAGAGAGAATATTGAAAATATACAAACATACAGTAACACTACTATCAGTATATCCTCCCAGCCTCTGTCTGTTTAAAACATTAGAGGCATCTCTTAGATTGGAGTTTGCATCCATAATTGCAATCTATAATGCTATTTGATTCCCATTTAAGGGTTGATCTTGCACAAATTTTCCTAGCCATCTTTTGAATCTCCTAATACATTTGTTTTACTGTGGCCATCAGTTCTGCTGCTGAATTATTTTTTTTGTTAAATTGTTCTTCTCTTTTGTTTCTTATTTATGTCCCTGCATTTAAAAATAGTGTGGCAAGCTCAGTCTCTCCTGGTCTCCAATTATTGATTCAATATTTTAAGAATTATTTAAGAGCTCAATTTTCACTAAGGAAAAAATACGGTTCTCTTGTTTCTAGTGTTCTTTGGTGCTAACTAGGCTAAACTTTCCTCTCATGTAGCTACTCTCTGCTAGCTTCCAGGAGACAGACAATGACAGTACCATATGTCAGTTTGTGATGTTCCCAGGTGGTAGGTAAGTGATTTCCAAACACAAGAACAGATTGGTGATGTTTTAGACTCCTCTCTCTCTAAGGAAAAACACTCCAATATACCTCACTGTTGTAAAAGAAAATAAATTTCTTCAAATATTCTTAAAAATTGCTAAAATTAGTTTTAAGGAGTTAAATGTTCACACCTGAACATTTCAGATAAATCAGAATAAAGAGAGGAATTCCCAGTAGGAGAATGTGTTGTGGAACCTCATAGATCTCCTCCCTTTCTAAACTCTGTTAAACTGTCATTCATGTTTTTAAAAATTTATGTTTCTGACAAACAGGAACCCTCTGGAACCTATTAGAGAGATGTAAGCAGCCTCTCAAAATGAGGATGGTGTTCACTAATGGTACACCAGTACCTCTGAAAGTTTGCAAGTATTACCTGTCCAATCTGCCCAGCAAATCTGATCACTAGGTGAGAAATACATTTGCTGCTGGCCTTAGGGTGCCAAATATACTATTTATTCCTCCCTAATGCATCTCCTTCCCATTTCTGCTACTATTTCAAGCTGCTTGTTAAGGAAGAGATGGCACAGGTATGACCTCAAATTCTGACTTTTTGAGAAAGAAATAGTAAAATAGAAATGTACCAAATTTGATAGAAAAATATTAGAAGCTTTTTGGATTCAGGATACACACTGCTGCAAAAGGGCCATATGAGGAAAAGAAAGATCCCCAGAGCAGCTAATAGCCACTAACCAAGACATTAATTTGTGTTAAAAATAGATCTGGTCAAATCAGTATGTTGAATATGGAGCAAGGGCTCAAGCAAGTGCCATTGTATCTGATGAATGCCTTACACTAAAATTATTGGCTTTTCCAGGATGGAAGTCTCTCAGACTCTTTGGATTCAGTTCCTGTGCTTTGTGTAAGAACTCCACCTCTCTTGGCAGCAGAGAAATTAACCCTTGTAATGGATGGTTAGCTCTCTCTATTGTCTAGAGTGTGGGAGATTCAAGAAAGGCAGGACAGTGGACCTGTGCCTCTCATGTGTAAGGAGGTCTTGGTTGCCTTGATTTAAATAATCTCTGTTCAGCATGTCTCTCATTATTCCTGAGAAAATACTGACAATTCTTTATAAAAAGAGCAGCCAATGACTGAAATCTCAGAATTTTTCATGCATTCTCATTTTCATGCATTTCTCATTTCCAGTTGCACAAAAGCATTCATCAAAGGTCCTAAATTACAGTTCTTTTGTAAGGGCAGTAGGTTTTAATTATACAGTACTTTTAAGAATGTGAAAAATACTGCAGCTTGTTGGAGAATAAGACCTGAACTTTGTCCTCATAGTTACTGCTCCATCTAGGTAGAAATGCTTTACTCCCAAAAAAGGTTTCTAAACAATGCAATGAGAAATTGAGAAATAGAGAAATATTTTCTGTAAATTATGTGGCATATGCAATATGCAGCATGGCATAGATGTTCAAGTGGTTCAACATGGGATGATACTCATGACTTCAGCATCCCAAGGTAACTAATTCTTCCACTGTTCCTTCTGGTTCTTGTCTCATTGCCAAACACATATTCTTTCTTCTGTGAGGGCAATACGCTGAGACTTTTTATTTTTTTCTATCATTCTCTTTCAATGAAGGGCAATACACTAAGACTTTTTATTTTTTTCTATCATTCTCCTTCAAACAGAATATAAACTCAAGGCAGTTAGTCACATTTTCAATCCATTTTATTACTGGGTTACAATTGCTCAGCACAGACTCTGCTCCTTTCTCCATAACTGAAACTGATCCTTAAGGGAGAACCAGGATAAATTTGTATCTTCTGTAGAATACCAGTCATGTCTGCACAATATTACAACAAGAAATTTAAAAACATGATACATAATAGTCTTCTAAAACCAGGACTTGGCATTGCTCAAAATTAACTACTGACTGTTCAGATCTCATCTTTTTTAGTGGGTACAGTAGTGGAGGTCATTGCATTTTTCACTGGTATCTGCAGGACCATGAGATGAGAGATGTGTAATTTAGCATCATTTCATCAGAAGGATGTCTGTTCTGGTTTACAGCTATTATTTCTGTCCTGTGATATATTTTTGAACTTTAATGTAATCAGATTTTACTCACCATGTAGACTAAGGGAAAACTGGCAACCTATAGGTAGTACATGAAACACTTGTCACGTACTGAAAAAGAAGTAAAAATCAATCTCTTTTTTTCACTGCTAGTCTGCAGATGAAACATTTATTTTTTGAAGTATTCCTGTGTAATAAAATTCTGATATTCTATTTGATTGTTTATTATTTTATTTATAATGCATGTGGGACTTAGTCTGTATAGATAGTTAAAATGGGTAAAATGAATGAAGTTTTTAGCAGCCATGCACTGGGGTTTGGACTGAGTCAAAAAATCTGAATCTGGTTTCAGATTCCACTCTCCTTATGAGTCAAAGACATATGACAGCACTGAAATCACGAATTCTGGAACAGCAAACCCTGTAAATAAAAGGCAAGTATGGATATGGATGTCAAATTTAGATTCAGAGTTCAGATCTGATATTTTGATTTAAGGTAAGCTCCCTTTATCTCTTTCAGCTTTCAATTCAAAAAGCTAGGCATTGTGTATGCTGTTGTTAGATTCCCAGAAACTAGGCAGCTCCTGCCAGCTGCATTCCACTTTGTCATGCTGTGCTTCCCATCATCATTTTCAATAAATCTGCTATGCAAACTGACCTTGATATTTAATGAAGGGATAAACTTGTTGCTACTGAGATATTGAATTTAAAGCATGGGAAATCATGTAGTCTCACTTGAGTGCATTTTGCCATTGATGGTATCTTTCAGCTTACTCCTTAAACTCTGATGGTTGCTAAAAGCTGGATCAGAAAAAGTCACTTCTCATTTTTCACCCTTACCTGGGCAACCTTTTCTGGAAAAAAAGAGTGATGTGTAGTACCAAAAGGCCATGCTGGTTTCCCTTACCTGGTCCTGGCAAAGCTGCTCCAAGGGATGACACATTTCTGTTATTCTCATGCAAAGCCAGTGAAAATGCTCTATGTTGGATAAAGCAGTGAAGAGACAGATGATAACAGAACTGTAAAATAAAGCAGCAGGCCAGGTGCTGAGAAAATATGCTGGTTTTGCTCCATTTGAGGATAAGTCTGACTGAGTTTAATCATTTCACTTGTACTAGGAATTAATTAGGACCTTAAGGCTCTACCAATACAGAATAATCACTAATAATCTACCATGTGCAAACTATTTATGTCATGGAAAGGGCAGGGATAATTACAGGTTATAAATAACTTGGTAGACAAAACATGAAGGCAGAGACCTTTCATTGTGGTTTTATATGAAATCAGTACCTTTTGATCCCTTTTCCCTTTGATTTCTTATTGAAGAAAAGATACTGATCTCACATTAAAATGCTGCTTTTCACCTCAAAGCACATCAAAAAGTTGTACACACATGGTAGCATGTGTGTGTAATGTCTTACATAAATATGAGGCCCTCTATTTGATAGGAAATACAAAGGAGATGGAGGCTTAGAAGACAGAGTGGGAATATACACCAAATATCCATTTTAATTTTTTTTGGCATTTAAACCTTCAAAACAGAATTATCCAGATTCTGGTCTGGTTCTGGGAATGGGAATCCTGAAGTTTTTAGGCCATGTAGCATCCAGCATTCCAGGTTTATCAATGCACAAAGCCACCAGCTTCACAACAATATGGCTGCACGAATTTAGCACAAATCACTGATCTCCACGGTAGCGAAAGGGTTGCATATAAAATAAAATATACAAAAGCCCTTTATAAAGGCCCTTTATAAAATAAGGGCCTTGTTACCCTTGTAAAATCATGGCTCAGGCCTGCTCCTTCAGCTAAGCAAAAGAGGACTGTGGGAAAGTGACCCAGCTGGATTAGAGGTAGAGAAACAAGTTAAATAACCATTACGTGTTCACACCATGGTGTGTGGTGGTTGGTTGGGTTACATTTGTTATGATTTAAACCTACATAACTGATAAAGGCCTGGCTGCTTCAAAAGGCCTGGTTTCTAAAGGGCTCTCCTTTGCACCTGCCTGGGGACTCGGCGTCACTGTGGACCCTGACCCACATGAAAGCAATTTCGTGAAAGCAATTGAGAATTCCAGTGATTTGCAAAGGCCAAAAGGACTGGTTTTGTTTCATCATCTGGATGGCAGTCACGCCCATTGCCATGGTGATGAGGAGCTGATTTGGTGCTGATTTGGTGCAATAACTGTTGATGGTCCTCTGGCTTCAGGCTGGTGCTGGCCTGATCCTCCTCAACTTGTGGAAACAAAAGTCACAGCCTTAGGTTTTCCACAGGAGAGTGAGCTAGAGAATGAATCTTTATCCCTCCCTGGGGCTGGCTGCTGTGTGGCAGAGGACATAGCATTTAGGAAGAATTTTGTCATTCCTTATCTGCAGTAAGCACTACGTGGGCCAGCCAAAGTAGAGGAGGCTCAGACAGCTCAGTGTGAATGCTCTGAGAAGCACAGGGCCAATGGACAGAAAAAAACAGCATTTGTGTTCCTCATGATCAGAATAAATGCAACAGTGTAGGATCACTAATGAACACATCAGAATACAGAAACTTTGTGTCATATATATTAGATTTCATTCTTAATTTTCTTTGTGCACTAGAAACACGTGGAAAGGAGGCAGCTGTATGGGAATCATAATACAGAGAACTTTGCAAATGTTGCCAATGCATAGAGTTAGAAAATAAATTTAGTAATGGAAAATCATGGAATCATTAATTGGGTTGAGATGCAGGGTTGGGTTGGAAAGAGACCTTAAAGATCATCTAATTCCAACTCTCCCCACCATGGGCAGGGACACTTTCACTAGAACAGGTTGCTTAGTGTCCCATTCGGCCTGGCCTTGAACGCTCCCAGGGATGTTTCACATCTTCTCTGGGCAACCTTTGCCAGTGCCTCACCACCAAGACAGCAAAGATTTTCTTAATATCTAACCTAATCCTGCTCTCTTTCAGTTTAAAGCCACTACCCTTTGTCCTATCACTACATGTCTGTGTAAAAAGTCTCTCACCAGCTCTCCTGTAGGATCCTTCAGCTACTGAAGGATGCAATATGGTCACCCTGGAGCCCTCTCTTTTCCAGGCTGATCAACCCCAATCCCCAACTCTCTCATCCCTTCCTCATAGGGTTCTAATGTTGTAGCAGAATCTTAGGCAAAAGGAGGAAGGCAGAATGTGAGTACGCTTTGGAAACAACAGAAGAAACACCTTTCAGGCTGTGCTCAGAACCTGTAGGAGTGATCTGAAAGCAACTCTGGCATGTATGGAAACATAGGCAGGAAGTTTACATTTTGATGAAATCTGTCCAAGCCTTTCTTCCCCCTCAGTACTTCAAACAAACCACCATGTGTTACTCTAATGAATAATGGGACCAGAAATGTGAGCATAAATAGCATTTTCTATTGTCCCATTGAATGAATTATGCTTTACATATCCATTTAATCTTGGCTCTGTCCACAGCATTATTGTGGTATGGTATAAGTCCTGCCAATGTTAGCCTTGGTTACAAAAAGCATTGAGTTTCTCAGATGTGCTATTTCCTTTTGGAACAGCATCAGTTGAGACAGACTGGTTTCCCCAGGGCCCAGAGTAACTTTTCTTTGAAGTACTTTTCCCAGTTGATAATTTGGCCTGATCCTATGATCATAATAGCCAAGTTGTTTGGTGTTTTTTCATTGTTTTTTGTTTTGTTTTGCTTTGTTTTTACCATTAGCAGCATGAGTATCTCCCTTTGTTCTATAATACCATCAGCCTGAGACCTACTTTGGAGTCACCAGTTCATGGGTGATTCATTAAGTTCAGTTCTACTTAATGGTCAATCATAGTCTGCTGTATACCAAATATTTTCTTCTTCTTTTGATAGAACCTCTGTTTTGATCTGAATGGTATACATAATATTGATATAGCACACACTCTGCCTCAGACTGACAAACAAAACCCCCACTTCATTGTCTTGTCACTTACCTGGACAAGTATTTCTTGATATCACCAAGAAAAATCATTATCAAAAGCAATAGGTCTTTAGTGGTGACAACTTCTGTGATGAGTGTCAGGGTAAGGACATTATAGACAAATTTCTTGATTTTTTTTTCTAGCCACATTCAGAAATAGGGTATATTTTTACTTAAAAGTTACTTTAAGTTAGTTTACTTAAAAAAATGTTTTAAACCTTTAAAACCCATTGATGATAAAGTGGCAGATGAATGACAGCCTAGGGATTGGTATACATGGGGATTGAGATCTTAGTCAGGGGCAAAAAACTTGGGAAATGTCTGCAGAGGGCATCTGTAGCACTTATTTTCATTCTGGGCTCCAAAATACTTGTGTGATTTCATTCAGATGTGATATGCTGCATTGAATTTTGCCTTTGCATAGTTATATATAGTTTCTTGGCCAGGTTTTACAATGTAATACTTTTCTTTGTCAGAAAGAACCTTGGATTTTTGTCCTCCTCTCACAGGTGTTTCCTTTTCCCAGACTATTTTCTTAACATTTCCAACACTTCCCATTTATTTCTCCCCAGCTGTCGCGCCATACCAATAAATTCATGCAGTAAACATCTCAACAACAGAATAACCCAAGAGAATGTAAATCAGCACAGAGCAGCTCAAAATCTGGCATGATACAAATTTATGAAGCCTAGAGGTCTGTAGAGTTGAACCTCAATCACAGTCATCTCACAAAAAAATTTGCAGTCAGTTGTGTGCACCAATGCCTACTCTATTATAATCTTCATATGCAACAAAATCTATTGTTCAGTTTCAGGGGAGTTCAGTCTTCTCCCTTAACTCTTTGTCTTATCTATTTTCCTCCCCTCCTTTTCCTTGACAAAACCTGGAAATCAGGCCTTATCAATAAACCCTCCTTTGAAATTAATGTGCAAGGCACAAATAAGTAGCCTGTGTGTGTGATGTTTGTGTGTGTGTGCATGACAGAGAGACAAAGAAGAATGGCATTAAACCAGCTGATTATGAAGAATGGCATTAAACCAGCTGATACAGTTGGGACACACAATTAGGCTTCAAATGCTTGTGCCTGGAAACATGTCCATTTTTCCTGACTGAATCATTTGAACTAGTAAGAGGACGTGCTCATCCTACAAACCTTGCTTTATCAGAACTGTTACAATAGCTTTTTATGCATTGTAGCTTCCTCAACTCATGACTTGTTAGCAAAGCAAAGTCATAAACAATATTTAATCTGGCTCTGCAATCCTGTCAGCACAGGGTAACTTTGAGTGACATGGAGGAATGGATGTGAGGACTGAGCACCGAAACATCCAAATGGTTCACTGGAAACTAAATGAAGTTTTAAAAATACACCTGTTCATCAACCCTGAGACAGCAATGAATAAATGTGTTTTAGTAATGATCCAAAGAAACAATAAGGCATGGCCCTCGATTATTGGGACTGACATGAATAAGAGCATGGGAAAAATATCAATTGTTTCCTGCCTGTATTGGATTAAGAAGAGAGTTATCCAAACAAAGATGGAGAACATAAAGTGAACCGATACTTCTTTTTATGCCTGATGGGTAAAATCTGCATGCTTGACTTATGCTGAGCACAACCTATTTATAACCATGCTCTTGCAGACTTAGTGGAATTTTTCCTGTAATCCGATGTTCATTGCAGCATCAATGAACCTTCAGTCAGGATCATGCCTTTCTGTTCTTCAGCAGAGCAGCACCTGCAGATGGGTACTTGCAATGGGAATAAATGTGTCAGAATAGTCCTTTTTTATTTTTAGCAAAGTGGATAAAACACTAGGAATTCAGCTATAGCAACCTCTTTCTCCCTGAAATATTTTGTTCAGTTGGAGGTCATCATAGTTGACCTCCAATTTTATAAAGCCTTATGTAAATTAAAATTAGGATTACGTAATTCTCTGCATTGAAATCCACTGCTATTGTTTTCATGCTGGATAGCCAGCAAATTGATAATAGCACTGTGTATGCAGTAATTAATTCAGAATTACTATCACAAGCAATGACTGATATAACTATCTTCCTTCTCAACAAAAATTCCTGAAAATTATTTCCCCTTAAAAAATCCATTCTTTTTGTAGAATAATTCGTTCCCATTTCCCTATATTATTGCTAACATTTTCCTCCAGACCCTTTAAAGATATGACATATTGGCAGCATTCTCAGAAGCAAATCACAGAAACATTTAAATCAAGGCAAATGATTTCTGAGGAACAGTTTTTAAAACAATGTAAACAAAGCAGAATGGAGGGGCAGAATTGTGTTTAACAACCAGGATATAGAGGCTGACAAAGTTAAAATGAGAGAAATTGAATTTAACTGCTTCTGGCCAGTGAAGTGAATGGTAACTTACACGTACTTCTCTGTTAAAGAAATGCATGAAGAGTGCATTATTGGCATGTTGCTGCTATTTCCAGTGGCATTTACTGTACATTCAATTAGGCAGCTTGTCACAAAGAAACTCAGAGCTTCTAGACTCCCCTGTGTTGTCTTACTGTACCACACACAGCCTTCAAAATTTACCTTCATTCATAACAAATTTGTGAATTTGTTTTCACATTCTGAACAAACTTAGGTTTGTTTTTCAGTTGTATCTTCCTTCACATTTTCTATTCAAACAAGAGTAGTGTGCAGAAAATTACAAGTGTACTCATTTATATTTTAGTGAACTTGGGCAGCTCTTTCAGTATGAAGAAGCAGATTCCTTCTTCTAGCAGAAACTGTAGCTTGATGAACAGGAAATCCCTCCCAGGTCATCCCCTTGAACCATCCCAGTTGCTAAAAAGAGTGGTGATAAGAGCAGGAAACTTAGTATGACTTGTGCCTTATCTATCTTCTTTTGTAATCAAGGGTGTTTGATGAAAATGAATAAGCATTGCTAGACCATGCTCTAGGTGTATTTTTTTAAGCAACTTCTTTTTCATTTTAATTGACTATACACAAAAATTCATGCCTTTAATATTTTACAATCATTTGCTGCTTTAGAAAACACTCTTGAAAGTAAAAGTTCATTTTAAACCAAATGAAAGGAAAATTAATTCTGCAAGAGGAAACTGTCTGCTTCAAAGCCAATACCAAAACCACTACACAAACACACAGGGGTTTTTGCAAGGGCATAACGTCCTTCCAGACAAAAAAAAAGTCTGATACCTTACAAAACATTTGGGAATTTGCATCTTTTAAAGGAATTATTTCTTACTCTTTCTGTACGACATTTAGCACTTTTGTTGGTCCCATGACTGACTGGCACAGTTTCCTGCTATTTTTAGTATTTCCTTAGACCTTCATTGCTCAGTTCTCTTTAATTTTTTCACATTATGGACAAAAATATCCCCTTACTATTTGTATGTTTGCTATAAAGTTATTAGCCAAGACTGTTTGTGTCAGGTAAACAGATTTCATTTCAAAGTGAGATGTAGGTAATTTCCCTTGCTTTTAATTCTTGTGTCTTTCCTAACCTTCAGTCACAAAGTTGACCAATTACAGTTACACTCCAGAGAAGATTATCCTGAACAGGTTTTAAACTAATGCAAAAGATGTCTCCATTTTCTTTTCATTTCCCCTTGTATTCGGGGGCATTAGTTATTTATAACCTGGTAATTATTTTTAGTCATTCAACTGAACAAGATAGGAAGAAAGCAACAGGTGAAGAGAAGGTAAAACCACTTTTGAAGCTAGCAAAAAATACATTGTTTCAAAAGCAAAATCCTGACTTGCATCTAAAACAAAGTTCTTTATCCTTGGAGTCAACATCAGGACTTATATTGACGTCAGCTGGACAGTACCACTGCCAGAGGTCTTGTGATGCTGCTGCAAATGTGCAAAAGGATGAGAG
Source organism: Serinus canaria (assembly GCF_022539315.1). Classification (NCBI taxonomy): domain Eukaryota; kingdom Metazoa; phylum Chordata; class Aves; order Passeriformes; family Fringillidae; genus Serinus; species Serinus canaria. Next base: position 43,804,634 of record NC_066315.1, read on the forward strand.
AGCCAGCAGCAGCAATTGAAGTACAAAAATACTGGTAGGTCAGCATTATGTAAACCATGACTGTGTATTTAATTTTTCAATTTTTAAAAATAATTTCTGGTGGTTTTCAGCCAAACTTTTAAGCAAGTTTGTCTCTTTAGACTATATTTTCTTTTGCCTGGGTGTATTGTGTTCCCCATATGATCTTTCTTGCCATGTTTAGGACAGAAAGGAAATAAAAATCAAGATGAAAGAGGAGAATCAGTTCTAGTTTGTTTTAATATTGATGGAGTCAAAGCTGATAATAATATAGGTAATGTAAGAACACAAACGCAAACTTTTTCTGACAGAAAGAGAAACTTTTTTGTGGTTGGAAAAACCTGTAGTGAGCAATGGAAATATATATATATATATATATATATATATATACATATAACTATGTGCATGCAGCTGACATGCAAAGAAAAACAGGTTCCTTCACCGCTCACTTCAAGAAATGGAGAATTTCAGTTCTCCACTAAGTAAAGCATTTCCTGGAGGAGATAAATAAGCAAGTGCCTAGCAAGACATGGTGAAGGTTGAATAGGGCTGAGATGAGGCTGATGCCACACTGAATGGCATTATAAATCAAAAGGCACCAAATAAATAAAACCACTGGCTGGAAGAAGTTGATTATGGATTGGCTGAAGTTTGACTTGAGCCTGTGATGAAGGGTAGAGGAAGAATGAGTTTAGAGATTTCTTATTGAAGGAGGATAACTCTGAAGATTTAGCTGTTTGACACAGGCACTAAATAATTAAAGTTGTAAGTTGTCTAGGATAAAAATGGTTACATCAAAGCTGAAATGTGGTCAGTATCTCCCAAGAAACCAAATTCAGACAGAGAAAGAGAAATTTAAATGTTTGTTTGAATTCAAACATATGTTGCATGAGTGCTAAAATTCCACAGGCAAACAAAATTAGTTTTACAAATTCCCTTTGTTTTCTGTTCATTTCTTCATTTTTTCCTTTCATCATTCCAACAATAACTGTTGTGGGGAAAAAACTACTCATGGTCCTCCTCTAAGACAAAATAAATTGAAAAAAGAACAGCACTAAAACATACTCATTCTTTTTGACAGAATACAGAGTTGTCTTTACATTTTCTCTAATTATTTTTATCTTTGAAGGGCAGCTTAAGAAAAATAAATTATACACTGAGGTACTACTCACACAAGTGCAAAATTCAGTAAACTGTTAATATTGTAAATCTGTTACAATTTTCTCTGCTCCATTACATGAACATGACTTAAGTTGAAGCTCAGCACATTTAAAAACTTGGACGTAATTTTGAGTCCTGAGGGAGCAAGCCTTAATAAGTACTCACACTTCTTCCCACTTCATTATTACTAGATTATTGCTTTCTTATTCCACTATCTTAACTTGTATGACTTGACTGTTCAAATAGAAACTCATTGACTTGAAAATGAGCCCCATTGAGTTGGCTCAACAACTTTTGCCTTAGAGGAGAGTTTTTAATGATGTAAACGTTGTGAAACTGCAGATACTTGCATGGGAAGAGAAAAGAATGAGGCAAACATTTCCACTTTGTCTTCTAGAGAAAAAGGGATATGCAGGGAACATTGTATTTTTTGCTCCTGTGTCTGCAGTTCTCAACCAAAGCTTGAACACTTTGGAACTTCTTATTCAAGCAAAATGATTAACTTCAAAGTCTCAGAATATGGCCATGGGCCTGTGAAACCATTAGGATCATCTTGGTTGATGTGTGATGAACCGTGAATTGCTAGAGGGTTAGTAACAAGGCTGGATTAAGCAAACAGAACCAGACACAGAAATTGGAAACCTCCATTTTCCATCTGCAGTGAAGAAGTTACAGGATAGGTGGAAGAAATGTAAATTCTTCAATGGCTTAAAAAATGCCTTTGCTTTTGAGCTGAAAAGCTTGATACTAATGCTGATAAAATAGTTTATTTAGGAACACTGATGAAAGAGGACATGGATGCTGTGTTGGAATTGAGCTGCAAATCACAATATTTATTTACTACTGCACAAATATGCACATTCATACTCAGACATAGTTTGCTGCCTATTCTGTGAATTCAAGGCATAACATGACAGCCCTAGTGAGGGATTCCCAAATTCCCTTGGGCTGGTTGTTTCAGGTGAAAAAGTCCTGTTACTATCAGTCCTAGCTCAGCAGCTACCAGCCTGATTCCTTACACAGCTACCACAGGGCTGGGTGAATTACTACAAATTTCATAGCTGAAATAAACCTATTTTCTTTCCAAGGATTGGCCTGTTGGCATAACGATGCATTGGATACTGTCCATTTCAGAGCGTGATCAATGCTCAGCCAAACACCTTGAAGTGTGACACATAATGAACAAATTCACCCACATTTGGGACCCTCATTTTTATTGAACACAAGTAAGAAGCCAAAACATTTGCTGACCCATCTTTTCCAGGGAAATCCCTATGTGATCCATGCAAATATCAGCAATTGTGCTACCTGCACTGAGTAACTTGTAATTGCTTTAAAATATAGACAAAGTGGACTGTGTGCTTGCTTTGATGGATGTTCAGAGGTCATTGATCTTGCCAATAGACTAAAGACCTGCTTACAGACAGACATCTGCAGACCTGTCAGTCTGTGGCTGCATCTGGTCAACAGTGGGAGGGTTATTATGAGTCCCTGAGGAATGTCCTGATCATCACCTGAGCCCAGCACTCTCCCCAACAGGAAACCAAGGAATGACTCATCTCTCCAACTGTAGTGCTGTGTCTGACAATTAATGTCAAAGTTGATTAATATAGCTAATTCGTACATATTATGAGATAAATATCCAAAGAATGTCATCAGAACTAATGTGGCAAATGTAGAATTTGGAGATTTGCATTGCAAAGCTACAGACTGGTCTTTCCAGAATTTTGGAAGAGTCAAACACCTGAACCCACAGGAAACTGATGAGCATAGATTGTTTAGAACATTGGCCCTGTGAAAATGGCTGAGAAACTTAGCAAACAGGGATGAAAGCAACAAATGGTAGAAATAGTAGGCAAAAGGAGGATGGCAATGTGGGTTGAAAACAAAGAGGTTTTTTGCCCTGGAATATACTAAAAGAAAGGAGAGCATTCTCTAAAAACGATTTTATTTTTCCTGCCTGTCGAGTAAACAAAAATATCACACTCTGAATAAAAACTATCAAAAGAAATCAATATACTATAACAGAATTCACCTTCCAGTTTTCCATGTAATACATATTTTTACTCCTTTTTCTTTCACAGAATGCAGCCATATTTTGTTTGTTTTGTCAATGTTCCACATTTATTTTAATAATAACCAAAAGGCAGATACCTTGGCCATATCTTCTATTTGGCTGAAATATTTTCACACTTTCATTGGAAGTCATATTTAGACAAAATATTTTCTTGCTATTTTTTCTCAAAAGAGTGATAAAAAATACTGTTGTCAGAACATGGAAGCTGTTGTGGAACCCATCTGGAAATTTGCACTGACTGGGGCATTTCCAGGAGTTACACCATCAGACAAGTAATGCACCACTGAATCAACATCCAGCAGTATGTTTTGTGACCAAATGCACTTAAAAATCTCTACAAAAGGCTAATATTTACATGGTTGGTTTAATAGCCCCTGAAAAAGACTTATAAAACTGTTTTGGTAATGCAGTTGCTCAAATACTTTCATCCAGCTATGAAGAAGAGATCCAGTAGGCTCTACATGGTCATATTTTCATAAAACCCAGAAATAACAGTGCCATCACTGTAGAGGGATAGTTTTCTAATTGGATCAGGGGCAGTGCAAGCAATTTTAATCAGACATCTGTTTCTGAAGGCTCACTTCCTAGATTTGTAAGATAAGTTACAATTAATTTTCAGTATAAAGTGTCCCAAACCTTGAGGTTGGAAACATGTATTTTCTATTCCTTATCTAGTCCTTCTCCTCTTGAATGCACAGAAGAATGTCAGAAGAAGACAAATAGCTCATCTTATTTTAGTCTTCTCAATTTAGGGAACTGTAATAATGAATTAATCCAACACCTTGCTAATTGGAATATGATTGTAGTTTTAGAGATTTATACATTTAGGTATAAGAACTGCACTGTCCTTTCAGGGGAATTTTTAGCCTAATATAAACCTTTGCAACTTATTTAAAGTCCTCACTGTATATATAATTTCTGTTTCTCCAAAGTTTTTTTACAAATAAATGCATCCAACCAAAAACTGCTGGTGATACTATAAATCTGGACACAACAACTCCAAAGTAAAATGATGCAATTTAGGAAGAAAAAGCTAGGAAAATTTTACTTTACCTGTGTTTGCATGACAGATGGTGAGCACAGTCTTGGGTAATCTGTTAGTCCTTGTGAGTGAAATCAATTAAGTTAGAAAATCTATTTATTGCCAGGGAGATTAAAAAGTAATTAGCAATCATAAAGAAATCTGTAAAGGTCCTAATTACAATGAAGCAATGAATTTAGTTTCTGAACAGGAGGGAGGTTCTAAATACATGGGAAGTTTGTATCTCATCTGTTGTTCATTAAGAAAATAGCAAGCCCAATCTTTTTGGTGTTTTGGTCATGATGTGTGGAAAGGCCACTTGAATTTTTTTTATCACAATGCTGACACAGTAGCAATGTCCTTAATACCAGTTTATTAAAATCCAACAGCAGGATTAATTACTTAGTTAAGGGCATTTTGCAACAGATAGGAAAATAATCTTAGAAATTTTTTTTATTTTCATATTCTTTCATCTTTTCCTGCAGATGCTTTTAGTTTTATTTAGCCTTTTACTTGTGCCATTAAAATTCTAATTTTTTTTCTTTTTCTAAGAGCTGAGCATAGGAAGAATAATTTAATTTCCACACAATGCTTCCATGGGATGAACATAACCTGTAGTCTTTGCTGGAAAGCACATATCAAACCCCAGGCTAGAGTTGGCAGTGGAATGTTTCTGTTGACCATACAGACATAAAACAGGGAAACACCTGAAACAAAGGGAAAGTCAGCAACAACAAATCCCTGGAGTTTATGGGACATGTGAAGATATGTGGCTTGTTGAAGAGACTTAGGTATGCTGTGGGGGGAAGTCTTATTGGTCACCTGCTGTCCAGATTGCCTCAGCTTCTTCCCTGCTGTGCCCCTGTTGTTAATACTGACTCTGATAGACACATGGCAAAGTGGAACTTAAGCCTCCACTGTTCTGGTTTTTGTGGTGACCTTTCAGGAACAGTTCCCAGCAGTAGTGATTGCTCAAGCAGTACTAGGAATTCTTTATGGGTGAGATCTACTTTAAACCAGTTTTCTTTGTTGACATGTTTTTATTCTTTTCTCTTTGTGAATGACTCTCTTTGCTCTGAACCAATAAAACCAATAAAACCAAATAACCCTAAGTTTACTTTCAGCTACCAGTGCTCTTCCTCAGAAACGTGTTTCATTAAGGTATGGTTGAGGTATGCACACATCCTCAACACCTCTGGTTTTGAATAGTCTATTCAGCACATTTACAAGAGAAGCACCCATTCCAAAGCCTGTTATGTAATATTTAGATACAGATCTAAAATAATTGTGGCAAGCTTTGAAAATGTTATATTTTAGTTTAGTCTTTTCAGTGGTATACTACATGCTCTTCCGCAAAATCCCTAAACAGATACAATCCTACTCAATGAAATGTACTCTTAAAGTATTTTGAATTCTCCTATAAACCCTAAGGCTTTTCCTTCCCTCTAGGAGAACTTTTGAAGCATTAGTAGTTTTTTTTTGTTTTGTTGAAGATTTTGTATTTTTAATATATTGCTTCTTTTCCATCTTGCTTAATTAACTGCTTGTAGACTTCTGTTATGTTCATGCAACCAGCACAAGAACAACTTTCCCCCAGTAACAGCTGCCTTTTTGAGAGCCTGTCTTAATCAATATGCATCAAACTGAAATCTCTGAGCACTTTCCTAAAACCATTCAATATATGAGCATGCCTTATGTGTAAGTGACTTTGGCATTCATAGCTGATCAACTTTTCCTTCTTCAGTCCTTCCCTTTCTCTTTACAAATTCTGGGGAGCTATGAGATGCTTCTGAGAAAAAAAAAAGAGGATAGAAAACCCGAGATATGAAATTTCGGGTTTTTGAAGTCTGTAGGCTTAACCTTGGATTTCCAGGACCATATATAAACATTTAATAAAAGAGTGCTCAGTCCTAGAGCTGCTATATTTATAGCTTCTATAGGCAGGTAGACATTTAGGATGCCTGGAAACCAGACTATGTAATTAAATATTTTACCAAGCATTCAGGGACCCAATGTTAAGCGTAAGCATAAATACAAAATTACAGTAGTAAAAGAACACTTCACTGCCTGCTGTTATCTGAATTCACAATCAAAATTATCCAGTGGATGCAAAATTAGAAACATTATTTTTAAAACTTGCTAAAATGGCTCAACTCCAAAATATTGGAGTTTCATTCATCCTGAATGAATGAAACTCCAATATTTTCCTTACTCTTCCCACTATTTTTATCATTATTTTATTGAATCTTTGTGAGATCATTCCTTCTTTCATTCTAACTCATCGTTCTTAGCACATGCATAATTTCATGACTTTGTAAAGACCTAGAGATGAATTAAATCTGAGATGAAAGGAAAAGAGATTAATAGTAAAAAGGAAAAAGCTTTCTCCTTTAAAAAAGTGACTCAAATACTACAGATTCGCTGCAAGTGCTTTTCTGAGAAGTATTTATGATCACAGATGTTTATAAGCCAAGACATTTTTGTAAAAAGTCCTGCATATTTCAGGGATATTTTTATGCATTTAAGGAACGTATTGTTAACAACTCATCTCCAGGTTTTATTTTTAGAGCAGTGCCACAATATTTTAGTATAATTTATTAAAAATTTATTATGCTGTTAGCTCTCAAGTTGTAAATGAAGCATGTAGGAGGAGAGGGATTACTACTGTACAGCTTCTACAACTGGGAATAATTATAGTCCTTCTAGAATAAGAAGGGGGTGGAAAAATACTGTGTAATAGGTTGTGTATACTTTTTCCTTTCAGTTACAGATGGATTCATTTTTAAAAACTGCAAATCTCTCAGCTCCTGCTGGGTGTTGGTTACCCACCATGCGACTGACCTACAGAGAGAAGAAATGGATACAGTCAGAGGACTCGTCTGGGGCTCCTCGTGGCTGTAGCTCTGAGAGCTGACAGCTCAGTGTTGCTTGTGCACCTCATCCTGACCTTTTGAAGCTGATGAGCATCTATCAGGCTTCCGTTCTCTTGAGTGCTAAGGAATCCTTCAAGGACAAAGAATTCTTTTACAGACCCTTCCTTGTTCATCCCATTTTACAACGTACATTCATTTTGCAAAGATAAAGTTTACTTTTTATCTAAACCAGTTCAATTTGGATTGTCTATGCACTAAAGATTTACATTCATTTTGGTTTGACACTCCTTTTTTTATTTAATTTTCATTAGGTAAAAGATGAATAATGTCATGTGGTTTTACCAGTCCCATGAGGATTTTGAAAATTTCTTGTAACTATAGTTATAACATCAAAAATAATTTTGTTCCAGTGAGAAAGAACTTCCAATCTTTTCATTTGTCCTTTATAATTACTTATTAATTACAGTGCCTCAAAGGAGCCAAGCTTGCTGGCTTTTGACCAGAGACAAGTCATAACTTCTCTTCAAAACATAGATCTCTGAAGTGGCTGAACTTTAGTCTTCTTCAGAAAACATCTTTTAACCTGTAAATATCTATTGCTGGCTAGTTAAATAAACTACCTTAAAATGGTTAACCTCAGCATGTAAAACATAGGCAGACAAGTGATTTCTCTGAAACATGGTTTCCATATGTGGTTTGCGTGAGCCCTGGGATAATGTTTTCTTAGCAGCTGAAATTTCCTCCTGAGCTGTATTAAACAACTATGGAAGAAAAAGCTTTTACAGAAAATAGTTATTTTTAAAGTTTAGCAGAGTTGACGGACATTCTGCCAAACAAACCCCCTCTGTGTGGAGCAAAGGGGTCTATTTAACTCCAGGCTGTTACTTTATTCTGTATAAGGCAGCAGGGAGATTAGGCAGACTGATGCTCCTTCTCTCTTTCACTATGAACCAGAGTATCCACAGACTGGCAAACATAATTGAGGCTGCCAGCCTGGGGAGCTCTCCTTATTTCTATTTGCTCATCATACAGGAAGGTGAAAATCTTACACTTCCTAGTCAGTAACAGGTACTCTGTTATTACAGCTTCATTAGCATATTTAGCCTATTTATTTAATATTTTTACTGTGATTGAAAACAACTCACTGCAGGTGTTGTTAGTTGTTGGTGTATGACATGGACTCAGCCATTCAAGCAGCAACTTGTACGAAATATCGGGCAAAAGAAGAAATAAGAAAGGAAAGCCAGAAAAACATGGCAGTGGTTGGTTTTTGCACTCAAAAAGTAAAATCTCAGTGAATAATCCATAGTTTCAGTGTTGGTGATATTTCACCAGCAGCAGCTCTTTCTTTAATTAGAAGGAAGTCTGCAAAGATTGTAAAGCCTGTTGAATGAAGTGCTGAGCAACTAGACAGATGGGGAGGATCTTGTTTTGCCCTTTCAGTGTCTGAAAGGGGGCTTATAAGAAAGATAAGAACAAAGCTTTAAATCGGGCCAGTTGTGATAGGACAAGGTGTAGTAGTTTTAATCTAAAAGAGGGTAGGTTCAGAGGGTGGTAAAACACTGACACAGATTCCCCACACAGGTGCTGGACATCCCATTCCTGGTAACATTGAAGGTTAGGCTGGACAGAGCTTGGAACAACCTGATCTGTTTGTACCTGTCCCTGCTCATTGTAGGGAGGTTGGACTAAAGGACCTTTAAACGTCCTTTTCAACCCAAATCATTTTGTGATTGTTCTATACACCAGAAGCTCTGTGTACCGCTTTGCACTCTTAAGTCCTAAATTCCTCACACATTAACATTTCCATGGAAGTAATAAGAAACAAAAAGTAAGATAGCCTGCACTGTCAGAAGACAGATGTATCAGGTTTGTATTGGCTGATAATAATTATATAGCAATAGCAAATCTGAGGCAAAAGGAGCTAACCAAAAAAGATAGGGTTTTCCCCTCTGTTGGTTAGTATAGAAAAATACCAACCAATAATGATTTTGGCTAATGAGGGGAGAGGTAGGACGGCTTAAAATTTTCAGGAAGCAGCCCTGCTTTGGGTAAGACATTGAACTAGAGCAGATCTGGGAGCTGCCACTATTTCTAGATCTGCACTTCCGAGGCTCAGGTTCTCTTGGAGCAGCCACACCAACGTCCCTACAAACGTCCGCTCGCCTACGGGTTAAATACTAACTCATCAGTAGCAAATTTCCTCTGGAGGTCTCTTCCAGCCAGGCTCAAACCTGTAAGAGTTGCCCTGACAGCACACGAGCCCGGTGTAAACGAGTGGTAAAACATTGCCACAATGTCAAACAAGCCACTGCTCGCAGCGGAAGGGGCTGTGTGGAGGGAACCGCTGTGGCAGCCACCTGTAATTTCACTGTAACACCGTATTCCTGCCAACAGCTCCTGCCGTACATTTAACCTCTCCAGCCCGGCCCCCCCCTAAACCCCGGGCTTCCCTTTCGGCGCAATCACTGCTAACCCCCCTCCCAGCCCCGGTAAGACCCTGCCCCTCATCCCTGGCAGCCGCTGCCGCAGCCGCGGCTCCTCATTGACATTCGACGCCAGCGCCTCGCCCGCCGCCTCTCCGCGCCCCGCGGCGGGGCCGCCGCCTCCCCCCGCCCTGCCGCAGCCAGGGACCCTTCCCGGGGAGGCCGGGCCGGCGGAGCCCCGCCCGCCGCCGGGCCAGCAGCATCAGCAGCGGCGGCGGCAGCAGCAGCGGGCGGCGGAGGGTGCCCGGCAGCAGCAGCAGAAGCAGCAGTGCCGCTCGCTCCGCAGCGCAAGGGGAGGTGAGCGGCAGCGGGAAGCGGCGGCCGGCTCCTGCTCGCCGGGGCGAGGGCTGCGCGGTTCGCTTCGCTTCGGCTCGGTTCGACTCGGTTCGGTTCGGCGTCACCAGCTCCGGAGCGAGGGGTGCTAGAGGGATGGGTGTCCGCTTGTGAGATGTGTTCTCTCCTCGGTTTGTCTTGTTCTTGTTTCGCGAGAGGTGATCTGAAGTGGCGGCAGGCTGGTGGCTAGCGCTGATAGTTTAAGGAGCATTGCGTTATAACTGTCCTTCTGCGGCACAGTGGGCTCGGTTATATGCGAGTAAGCAGTTTCAGGGGAAGGTACGTAGTGAAAACAGCGTGTGGATTATTCCCACTCTTTTCGAATGGGTGGGAGCTGCGAGGGAAGGTGACAGTATCTATCATTCCGTGAAAAGCATCATATCTCCGGTAGAAGGCAGGATTTTTTAATTTTTTTTGTTTTTCAGGCGTGAACGACCAGGTGCTTGTCACGACCAGTTTTCTGAGATGTGTATTGGTAATATTCAGCCAAAGGCACGAGACTGCTCCATATCAAAATGAACTGGGAGCCTGTGGCTTGCATGTTATATTTGAAGTAGAGCGCTGCATGTAAGACGGCATCCTTTCTTAAAGATGTCTAGAAGTGTAACCACAGAAAAAGCCTGTTGTAGTAGTGATAGGCAGTTTACTAGAGAGAGCCTTCATATATTTATCTCATATAGTAGGAGGGGCCAGACGACTGTTTCAGTAAAATATTTTAAAGCACAGATTGTAACAGAGATAAAACAACTATGGATAAGTAATTAAGGATTGAACAGACTTATACAGGAAAAATTGGGAAGGAAATTGAACTGTGCTATGAATAAATGGCCATGCTTGTGCAGCAGTACTACAAAATATATACTGTATCAGAGAAAATTCACCTCTCTTAACTGCAGAAAGCAGTCAGGCATTCAAGGTCTGTGGGGGGGAGTCCTTTATATGGAGAGGCTGCTGTGGAAAAAGCCACTAATTAAAGCAAGTAGGATCAGTTCATCTTTATCCTATTGACAATTTAATGTTTAAAAATGACCCTTTGACTGCCTGAGAAGGTAAATCAGCAATGAGAATGTGCTTTTGATGAATGAGGATGTCATATTACACCTGGCCTTTATTTTTGGGGGGGATGGCGGGGAGAGGGGAAAGTGTGCTAATCAGTAGATTAAGGAATGCAATTCAAAAGAAAAAGAAAATTTAAGTAAACATTTTCTACTAATGCTTTGCAGCACTATCCCTGGAAGGCAGATGCAACTGTTCAAATCTATGCTAAGTTCATCAGAGTGATCTCTGATGTTTGCAGAATGATTTTAACCAGATAATTTGTAGGGATAGAAAATAGTATAGTAACAATGACACTGTCTGAAGATAATCGAGAGACTTAAAAACTTAACTAGACCTAAAACAATACATGCAAGCATTTGGCTGTTTTCTACTATGCTGTTGTCCCAGAGTGACCTATTCCCCTCTAGTTTATGCCAGACTTACTGTAAGTCAGAATCATAAAGTAATGTTTCATGCAGATGCAATGAAATTATTCTGCTAAATTTCTTACCAGCTATTCTGATTGTGGTGGACCATGCTAACAAACTGTGTGAACGCCAGGTATTCCTTTGAAAAAAATGTGTTACTTCTGAGGATTTGAAAACTGCAGAAATACCTTTAATCCTATTAGAACTGATGGAATTTGCTCTACCCTTGTAAACTGATGTTCTCTAGGCTAATGCCAGGTATAGACTAGTTTGAACTTTTGTCTTTCCACTGGAGAGATTAAAGAAAGAGGGAAGCCAATTACAGGTGTTACAATGGTAGAGATGCAATCATGCGATTGCACCCAAGATCTGCAGTAACAGCAGCAGAATAAAACAAAATGCAGGATTATTATTGACAAAATCTTTTATTTCTGCTAATAAAATGGATGTTTCAATATAATCCTGACATATCTGCAATGTTGTGCATACATTAAAGAAATTTTATGTGTTGTCACTGCCTCTAAAAGTTTGAAAACGCTGGGCAATCTTTCCTCTCCTGGCAACAGCAGGCAATATTCCTAAGTGCTTGTGCCGTAGCATCTCCTCTGGTGCTGCCTTCCACTGGAGGTCTTGCCAGGGCTGAGTTTTGCCTTAGCAGATAAGCTGAATCAGCACAGATTACATTTCTTCACGGCCTGCAGCTCCCCCAAAGCAAGAGTTCAGCTAAGCTGAACCTCCTGGTGGCCATGTAACAGACCTCAGTTGCATCAATGAAAAGCAACCAACTCATGCTCCAGTCTAGCTCATTGCATTATAGGTAGACCAGAAGTTTTGCTATAAATTGGATTAATTGATTGCCAGGTAAATAGGGGCAATTAATTGAATAAATTCTAGTGCATGTATTTGCAAGTTATCTGTTCTTGTCAGAGTTAGTGGATATATGTAGAAAACTTTCCCTGACTGATTCCATGACATCCTTGCTTGAGCAAAATATGAACTGGTATGCCTGGCTGTGCTTACTAAACCACTAAATTAATTATTAAGCAACTTATGATTTTTTATGAATAGGTACTAAGTTTTTGCATCCAAAGCTCGGCTGTGTTGTGAAGTGCAATTAAAGACAACATGATGTCTACGACAGATCTCCTTTGAGTGACAGGGAGCAATTTCATGACTATGATACTGAAGATATTTAAAGCTTAAAAGCAGTAGAAATTAAAGTGAACCAAAAATCTTGTTATTCCCTGAATTATTTCAAGGAAACCATTAGGCACAGTTACTGTGGAGTAACTACAAGTGACTCATCTGGTGGCATGTGCTGGCCACAGTAAATAGACAAATGCGAAGAACGAAAATCTCTGGTTTTAACTTAACATCCACAAAGAGAAAGCTGCATTGTCAGCTCTCTTGTCTGACTGAAGACTCAGTTATTCTTCAAAAGAAACAGGAGTTAACCTAGATTATAACTTTGGATCTGCTTTGTAGTCCACTATAAAGGAAGCTTTTCAGACTTTAAGATACCGGGACTCAGAATGGTGAGGTTAGAGGTGTAACCAATAGATCATTAGTAACAGGAGTGTGGTAACTGTTGAAATAAGGAGTGATGGGTGTAGGAAAGAATGACTTATCTCTTGCTCTTGGCTGATGGATGAAATGAATTATGCAGAACACTTAGCCATCTCTTTGGGCAAGAACATGATACATCTCTTCTTAGTACTGAGTAATCCTTGCCGCTGATGATATAAGTAATCCACAGGTAAAACACTCATTGTGACCTTTTGTTTGCTGATAGCATTCCCTGAAAGATGTGTATGAGCTGGCATGATTGCCAGTTTTCCTTTGAAAAGCTCTCTGGAGCTGAGTAAGGGTCCAACTTGTTCTTTATTATGGCAGTGAATTCTCAATGTGTCTCTTCATTCTTCTGCATCATTCTTCTGCAGAAAAGCAGGTTTTATTCAGTGTGCTGGGAGGCTGAGGGAAAGATTTGCTAAAAATTGCCTTGGCAGTCACCATTTGGGAGCATGATATAAAGGGGAAACATAAATGTAATTTTACAAGTGGCTAATGCATTAAATGCTGAAAGTAGGAATACTGATCTTGCTGTAGGCAGCAGTGACCACTGGAGCTTTTCTCCTAAGAGAAGAATAAAAGAAGCTGCATGATTCTTAGAGTAAGAAGCATCTCTAACATCTGGGTACATTTTCAAAGTCATTTTTGCATCAGTCCATTCCATCTGTGAAATGTGGAGAACTCAACTGAAATTCTTGTACCACTGTTCAGGATTTGGCCAGGTCAGTAACATTCTATGGTGAACCTGTTTTTAAAAAAGAGTTAAGTAAATTTGGGAACAGGGCTCTGTTTACAGGGTTGTAGAACTGCTAAAGTTGCAGGTCTCTCTGGAGGTTGTGTAGCCAACCCTTTGCTCAAAACATCTAGAGCAGGGTGTACAGGACAGTGTGCAGCTGAGTTTTGAATGTCTGCAGTCTCTGGGGTTGGAGACTCCAGTGCCTCTCTGGGTCACCTGCATGTGTGTTGGACCAGCCTCACAGTGAGAGTTTTCTTCTGTTTAAATTCAGTTGCTCGTGTTTTCAGTTGTGCCTGTTGCATCTTGTTCTTTCTGTGAGCCCCTGAGGAGAGCTTAGCTTCCTCTTCTTTGCTGTCCCTTCTTTGTCACATGGGCATGCTCCTTGTCCATGGTCAGCTTGTCCACTGAGAGTCCCAGGTCTTGTAAATCCATTTTGCTAGCCAGTTGCCCTCCAAACTCTGCTAGCACTAAAGGAGAGGGAGAGCTAAGCAGAAAGGTGGGAAGAAGACTAAATGACAAAGGGAAAAGAGTAGGAGATGTGGGTGGTGGGTGGGAGTGTGCAGAGGAATGCAGGCATCTGGAGGCATTATGCTGTTTGCAGCAGGCTGGTTTACCTCAGCCCCACTATAGTGCTATTGAGGGGAGACCACATGTCAATCCACAAGCGCTTTTATGCCTGGTAATTGAAGCAGGATTTAATGCATCCTGACGTTGTAAACAATGACATTAGTATGAATCAACAAAGATGTGTGAGTTTTTTCTCTGTGATTGGTACATACGCTTCCAGGGCAGCCAGGATGTTCCAACAGTCTTTCCAATGGCATAAATTCAGGCAGTTTTGGTGTGATTTAATAAAAGGTTTGGCTGGGTAGCTCACTTTGCCTTATTAAGCTTATTAAGGCAGACTTTTCCAGGAATGGCCTTTCAGTATGACATCATGATTCCTAAAGGAAGAACAATAGTTTTATGACAAGCCACCAGTACGATATGTTAGTCATGGAAAAAGTGGGTGAGAGAAGCCTTCTGTGGTCACTTAAAGGATCACTGACATTCATGTTTTAATCCAGTGGTAGTCCTCTTGAGTAGATGGTGCAGGACTACACCTGGGAGTCCTTTGTGGTGGTTGTAAAATGGAGGTTGTGCAACAAGGTTGATTCTGGTGTTTCATAGCACATTTTCACTGAAGCATAGAATTTCTTGGTGTTTGGAAATCACACAGGCATACTGGGAGTCTTTCCTAGCTCAGAAGTAGTTGCAGCTTGGACTTATCATTAGTCCTATAAATAGGTCACTCAAAGTCAATGGAGCAGTATCTGTCCTCCCTTTGTACTTTGGTTTTTTTCTTCCAGAAGATTGAAAGTCACCCAAGAAACAAAAAATATGGTTTTCCTTTTCAAAGTCACCAGAGGTGGGATCCATGGTAAGGTGTTAGAACAAAAATCTATCAAAATTCTAGCTATCAAAATTCTCTTTACTTTCATCCAGGCACATGCCAAGTCCTGTGTCTCAGATGTCCCTTTTCTTAACCTGCTGCCTCTTTCTGCCAAGTTGAGTGGTCCTAGTCCATGTTTCAGTGAAACTTCTCTTTGACCCACTAATTGAAGGACAGCAGCCACTCACCTCTGTCTGAACCCTGCTTGCTTTAGGACTCCTTGGTGTTACAGGGAAATAGAGATTGATCACAAAAAATTTGCTGGCTGCCTCTCCTGACCTGCAGGCCCTGGTCCATCCAACAGGTCTGAGATGGCAGGAGGGTTTCATGTGCTAAGACCAGATTTACTTATTTGAAGTAAAGTATAAAGTATAAGTATAAAGTAAAAGTATTTACTTATATTGTATTTGACATTATGTTGGATTTGTATTCTGAAAGAGTAACACAGTATTATGCCAAAATCCCAGCACAAGCATGCTGCAGAAATTGTAATATATAGTGGAATTGCAATGCAAGCTGCTTCCTCCTAGTCTCTGCCTGTTCCACTGTCATGATGAAGGTGGATTTCTTCTAATTAGAGAGGTCCAAACCCACAGGTTGAATACAAATGTAGCCTGAAAATGTTCAGATAACCTGCATAGTGTGGCATTTTCAGGTTTTTTTCCTAGCAGTTTGCATTGTGGTGCTTAATTTGCAAGTGTGTGTGTTGTATTTTTTCCCCATGTCATGACTGTCATTTCATCCAGTACTTCTGAAGGACAAACATTTTACTTCACAGAAACCAAGTCCTGAAACTTGTTGGGAGTAAAAATGTTGTGTAATGTTGTTATTTTTTGGAGATTGAAAATCAAGGATTCTCGGGTAATTGTGTGTGACCTTTCAGATCTGAGATCTGTCTGCATCAAGGCAGAGGCACAGATCCATTAAAACGTGTCCCAGGATCAAGGCTTTTTCTGGCTCTATCAAGAGTTTCAGGTTTGAATAGCAATCAAACCAGATGTAACATGTGCCATCAGTGTGTGACATGCAGGGATGGGGGGGCTTTATGTGCCACCCTTCATGGTGGGAATTTACATCAGGATGTAAAGCTACAAGTGGTTCATATAGTATAAAGTGTCACCACTTAGAATTTTTAGACATTCTGACCAAAGTGAATTAATTTTTAATTTTCCATAATAAAAAGGGGAGTGAAAGGACAGCCTACAGAGGATATGTATACTGCTCAAACCCCACATACAAGAAGTTATACTAGCCTTTAAAATTCTCATAAACAATGTCTATGGAGAGCAGGGACAGCTTTTAAGCAGCAGGAGCCAAAATGTGGAAAGCAGCAAATATGCATCCATTTTCTGTGCCGTGATGCTGGAGCCAGGGGTGTCTGGTGAAATGTCATATTGAAACAGTTGCTTGAGCATTGAATACAGCCCAGCAAAGCAGCTCTTGAACTGACACGGGCTGCCTGTCTGCCAGTAAACAGATAATTACACTCTGTTGTTTAATTAAGCTTTCATGAAAACTGCAATATGTTTTTTGTAAAATCCACCATGAAAATGTGTCCTGCTTGTGGATCCTGCAAATAGGGATCAAGATCCTGGGGAGGGGTGTCAGGTACAGAGCTAATGCTCTATATGCTGAACACTGTGCAGTGGGGAGTCAATAAGAGACTCCCTCCTAGCTTTCACAGAGGAAAACTGTATAAGCAGAGAACCTGTTGCTTGGTTTTCAGAAGTCCTTTTGATTCAGATAACCAAATTTAGATACCTGGAGGGCACTGCAGCTCTGGATACATTTGAGGAATCTTACTGTGACTCCCTGAGTATTTGCAAAAAAAAAATCTTTGACTGAATTTTCCTGCTGTCCCACTAATTAGTTTTGTTCCTAAAAACCATTGAACAGTGGCCAGGGTCACTTTTTGGGAAGGTTTTTTCTTTTTTATTACCTTGATTGCTGAATATAAATCTTGGCCACTCTGTCATCTTCCAGTTTCTCAGATTAGTAGCATTCTTATTATGAAACTAGTATTTAAATTGATTTTAGTCTCTTTCCACAAGAATCAACCTTTAACAGATAAATTAACAATTAAAAAAAAAATTTAAAAGTTTAAAAATTGACAATTCAGAGATGCAAGTTGTGCCATGGTTTTGGGTTTTTTTGTTCTGTGTTTGAATTTCATAAAATTAGGAGCATGTTGAGAAATCTGTAGGATATACACATATGGAATGTGACAGTCTGGAAAGTCTGAGTCTGCAAAGAAATCCTAAAGGTCTTATACACCCAAAAATCAATAACCTACAGAAACAACGTGGTCTGTAATCCATTACACTGAAAGCTCTGGAGAGCAATAGGAGCCACATGGCACAGAGCTGTATGTACTTAAATTGAATGCCTTATAAAATTAAATGAATAAACATCTTGGAATAACACACCCACTTCTTTAAATTTACAGGTCGCACCTGCTGGCAGATTAAAAAATAAGAAAGCAAGAAGCTGGCAGAGTTTTGGTCACCAGGAAGATCTGAACCAATGGACTGTGTGGATATAGATATGTTTGAAGGCATCTGCTCTTCCCCTTACAAGGTAAGGCACAAATGGATTTCTCTGCTGCTTTGTGTCTCTTCAGTGCAGTGCAGCTCCCTTTTGTGGCACTGCCCAAGATGGTAGTGGAGGTGTTCTCCAAAGCTTGTTCAACCTAGAGGCTGACTGCTAATAACTGTGGCCTGTTATTAACTACATAAATGGATGATATGCAGACCCAAAAAAGCCTAAAGTTTCGAAACCCAATGATGAATTTGGATCCTTGGGGCCTGTAAAATTCAAAGTTTTATTATTCAAAGCTACCTTCTCAGATAGCTCTACAGGTTGTCTATTTTTAGCATGTGCTAATAGAGGACCTTCCTGCTTACCTAAGGCATCTTTTTTATGGGTTTATTAATTGCTATAGATTGAAGTAGACTTGAGACCTTTATGTAGTGTAGCAGCTAATCCGGAGAAAAGGTCTCTAAACTAGGTGCCATAAAATGTCTCTGAATGGAGATGCAAATTGTGCCATTTTCTTTGTATAGTTTTTATGTTTCTCTTTCAGGATTGTTATATGGTTTGTGTACAAAACCTGCTGGATTATTCTTGTTTTTTCCCTACCAGTAAAAATATTTACTTACTGGTCTAAACTGAAGGTGGTGGAGAGCTTGATGGATTTG
Organism: Serinus canaria; assembly: GCF_022539315.1. Classification (NCBI taxonomy): domain Eukaryota; kingdom Metazoa; phylum Chordata; class Aves; order Passeriformes; family Fringillidae; genus Serinus; species Serinus canaria. The sequence continues at coordinate 43,823,003 of NC_066315.1, forward strand.
CTGGGCATCTTTTGCCTGATGTCCAGACACACGCTCACTTACCCTGAATGTTTCCTTTACTGAGTTACTTTCAGGGAAGGTAAACACAGAATTTCAAAAAGCTAATTGAAGCTGGTGGAAACATTTGAGAAATACATGAACGGAACTTGTTTTAAAGTAAAATATCTCATTTTTGTGATGATGTAGTTCTGCGTGTCTGGGGAGTGGCTATGTGGGACTTCATATTTTAATAATCTGGATCAACACAAGTTTGCTAGAAAGCAAATGCAAAACCATACCAGCTCTGTGTTATTCAAGAGCTCAAATCAGGCAGCTGAGCAGTTGGAAAAAGAGGAATCTGCAACTGGGCTTAGTTGGTCTCTGCTTTAACCCAGAGAGGCTGAAGAGAGGACTTTCAGTTCAAGTCAGTGCCACACTTAATTTCTCCATTTTCCACAGCCAGTGTTAAATGATAAGGGAACAGTCCTGTGCAGTGCTCTGCCATTGCTTCTATTCTGTATGGAAATATGACCACCAGTGTTATCAGCCTGGCATTTCCACGAGTGTGAGATAACCAGTCTCCTTCTTTTGTGGAAGAACTAAATTGAAGAGATTCTTAGGTGGGGAATGTAACAGACTGTGGCACTGCATCCTGTAGATATATATATATTGGGGGGGGGGGGTGGCCCTTGCATGCTGAAATAACAGGAATGACATGTATAAAGTATTCAGAAAATGCAAAGATAAGCAATAGCTAATACAACTTAAAAGGAAAAACACTTTCAAACTCTTGAGCACTTGGGACATTCCAGTAATTTTCCACAACTCTTGTTAGGAAGGAATGTACATGGATCATAAAAACCTGTAGGATCTAGTCTAGAGAGCAGGCCTTTCTCTAGAGAGTTTTATTTCATCTACCAGATGCTTGTGTAACCCCTGGTGTCCACACTCAAGTGCCCCAGTGGAATCTGTTTTGCCACCAGCTGTTGCCAGCTCCCACAAGTACAAATGTCTGCTGGTCTGTGCTTTCCTGTTTAAACATCTTTACACGAGGTGTGTGCAGGCGGGTGGGGAGTGGAGCTTTGGTTCTGCCTATGTGAAGGGACAATGCCATTTCCTGTGCCACCTTGCCTGCTTTAATCATGTCCTTCTCTGGATCAGAACTTCCTGAGTTTGTGCTTCTTGGCACAGCAGGGATCCCAGCCTTGGACAGGGCCTCTGGCTGTTGCATGGCAAGTAATCCTTCCAAATAGGATTTGCATTCTTGCAGCAGCCATTCTGGAATAGAGGCTGAATACATGGAGGCAAATTGTGCTTACACAGACATAGCTCAAGCCCAGCCATTCAGAACACCAGTCAATGACAGAGTTGCACACAAATTGAGTATCTGAGAATCTGAAGAGAACTTGTACTAGTAGCTAAGAAAAATGTACAGGGTCAGAGTATTCTGCAGTGTCTTAGTTAACTGGATTTATTGGTGCTGCTTCACAGCAGAAATGTTGTTAGAGCCCCAGAGTTGCTTTGTTACTTTTCATTTGCCAAAGGCTGTTGTCCCTGCAGTGCTGCTGTGTGGAAACGTGAGCTTGCAACTCAGCTACCTCTGTGAATTGTCTTGGTCTTCACTTAAAACTTCATTGCTCTTCCAGTGCTGTGCATGTCCTGTTTTAAAGCACCTGAGATGACCTACTACAGTGACTCTTGGTATTGGTATAGTGTATATAGCAGAGTTTGTATAGTATATGTTGTATAATGATTCTTGATGGTAGCCTGCAGCTGTTGGATAGAAAAAATAAGTGGATGTAATAGTCACTTAAATCAAAGCCAGACTTTGAATTCCTGAGCTTTTGAGTTGTGATTTATATGTGGGCATTATCTTGATAACCTTTAGGATGTGTTTATCCAGTTTTGGCTGAGAAATGATTGAAAGAACAGACAAAGCTTAGGAACTGAAGGAACAAATGACCAACACAGCTACTCCAATATTACAAGAAGCTATGTGAGTTTCAGTTAATATTCACATCATGAAAATGAAGGCCTGAAAACCTCTGAAAATCCTAGATTAGAAAAGTTAAAAATGGAATAAACATTTTCTTCATCCAAATATTTTGTAGCTCTAGTTTTGTTGTGGGTTTTTTGTTTGTTTGTTTATTTCCTCTTTAGAACATAAGGACATGTTTTTTTCTCCATATTGAAGCACTGGTAATTTTTAATTGACACATTTATTTTTAAACTAAGGTTAGCTGAATCAAAATGAGTTAACTTTGCTAGGAGTTTGCAGTCCAGCAAAAGACTTTCTCATACTTAAATTTATAAAAAATATTTTCTAATGACTTAGTCCTGTCTTCCTGCTTTCTGGTGTTTTGAATTTTATGTTCCCATTATTCACTTTTCTAGCCTTGATGCGGCCTCAGTTGTTCTGCATACCATGTTGCGTCCCACATAAAGAGAAAATGCATCTTTTTGCAAAGAACATATGATCAAAGAGGCAAGAAAGATTAGATGGGTATGACCCAGGAGCATAAGGACAGTGAGACATTTTTCATCAGCATAGTAAGCAGTGCCTTCACGAACCTGGTGGCAGCCATTTACATACACAACTCAGTAGCCTTGAGGTGATGGTGTTTTAAGGTAGTGGAGAATCAAAGCCTTTCATCCATGCAAGTGGGGAAGGATCTGAAGAACTGCTCATCGTGTCATTGTAGTACTCCATCTATGCTGTTTTGATTTGAATAAGAACAATTTGATTTAAATCAGCTTGGAAATGGGAGCAGGTTCTTGGCAGTGAGGGAAGCCTTTTCCTTTTGGAAGTGAATGTGACATACAGCTCACCTGTCCTGCTGTGTAATTTGTCCTGACATTTGCTGGCACAGTAAGTTCTTACTAACTGCAGTGACATTTGCCCTGTGTGACATAATTCGGAACACTTTTTCATAATACTTCCACTTGAACTGAAAGCAGCCAAACTGTCTTTTCTAATTTCAGCCCTCTTGATCCCTCGTCCCCAGTGATAAAATCTGCCTTGCAGTGTTTCTCAGTGGTGCCTGAAGTAAAAAGATGAGATAGCAGCTAGCAACGCCAGGTTTTTCCCTTGTTGCTACTCTAGAGCATGCAAGAAGTCACTGATCCTTTATGAGTCAAATCCTGAAGGAGTTAGCTTCACAAGTCAGCCCTCCCAAAGCAGACATTAAGATGCAGAAGTAACAACAGAGCCACCTAATAATCAGGTGTGTTTGTTCTTGCCTCTATTACTACCAACACTGGTCACTAGTCACTGAATATTATATTCAAAACCCATCAAAAGGAAAGTGGTATGAACAAAGTTTACAGTCTAAACATGCAAAAAGCATTTTTTTGGTTTTGCTGGAGAATTGTTTCAACTTTGTTTTCAATTTGTTTCTAAAAGAAAAGCATTCAGTATTCTTCAGTAAGGAATACCGAAACACTTGTTGCTACTCATTCATGTATTCAAGCTGTGAGTGTGATACAGAATTTATTTCTTGATGATTAGGTAGAAAATAAAGTTGTTTTGATAGCATTGTGTTCATGTTGGTGACACTGAATGTACATAATTCACTCCACTTTGTGATCTGGCCCTGACAAGTTTGATTACTATCTCTATCACTAGCAAGTGACAGTGTATCTTTTGGGGTGATAGGAGACAGTAGGGATGAAAAGTCTTTTGGGTGCAGTTAAATGTTGCCAGATGTGATGGGGAATTCACCATTAAGTGGAGGAAGTTTGGGATTATGGTCTCTTGCTCAGTATCTGGTATGAAAAACAAACTGGTATACTGTGTAAAATCAGACTGCGAAATCTGATAAAAGGATGAACTTGCTATGAGACTAATCTAAGAGGGTCCATCAATAGTGGCAGAAAGAAAGAAGCAGGAACCTGGCTATGCAGGATGTCATAGTGCTCCCTCTAGTTTCTTACCAAACATAGACATGAAAGGTGGGAGACTTTTAGGTATTTACTTACATAGCCTTAGATTCCTCACAATCCATAATGAACCATAGTTTAGAGGACAACCTTGTATCAGCTCTGTGGGGTGGGGAAATGCCCTTATCCCACCCCCCCCATACAGATGGCCACTGAGATTAGCCCAGGATCATCATGCAAAGCAGAGAACTAAATTCCACTTCTAAAACTAAGCACCAGACCTGGCTATACTTTTACAGGCATGGGCTGATTTTTCTGTAGAATGAGTGGGCCATACCATACCTGTCCTCAGATTAAGGATCAGTCTCTTAAATTTCAGCTGTGCATTTCTAGGTCAGATTTAAAGTGAGTAAAAAGGTCACACTTCAACTCTTTGCTCTTCAGGAAGAGAACTGAAAATAGTAAATGGAGAACAGAGAGCTACAGAAATTCAAGAGACTCAGTTTTCAAGAAGCAGGACACACTGAACTTCTAATCTGTCTGCAAAGGTGAAATTGCAGCTGAGAGAGCATCATTTTGTGCTAAAGAGGTCCCTATAAATGAAGATCCTCATACAGGAAATTAAGTCAGTATAGAAAATCTATGCAGAGTGACTTGTGTATTTGTTTTTGTATCTGTGCTATTAATTACATGTTAGATTACTAGAAGGGAATTTTTAATACTCTGCGATTTAACATTTTCTTTTTTTTGTTTCTGTTTTTCTCTTGTTTCTTATTCTTCCTTACATGTGTGTGATGATTGCTTAGATTTAGCTGTTAAACTGCTTAAAAACAAGCCTTTGCAAAAGCAAAGTAACATTCTTTTTAAAAACCTGTCTTTCGGCACGTAGCGTGCCAACAGCAGTGCTAAGAAGTTAAGGGAATGCCTGCAAGTAGGCAGGGAGAAGCACTTGAAGTGAAATTTCACATATGAAAGCCGGCATCCTCTTTTGCAACTAGTTGGGGATGTTTGTGGCTGTGAAAAGCTTGCTGACTGCCGAGCTGTCGAATCAAAGTGCTTAAAAAGTTGGGAAAAATTTTGACTTCTATATGTTCTGTAAATCCTGTTTTCATGCATTTCAGAGTGGGATTCAAAGTTAAACTGTTGGCTTCTTTCTAAAAGTGTACAGACATGGGAAACTGATAGATATGATGCACTCTGTCAGAAGAAGCCACAGTGGTGGTTTTTTGCTAGAAAGTGAGATGAAAGATGATCTGAACATTGTCTTACCTGCAGGATCTGATTGGGGGTTTTTTGCATGGCTTTAGCTAATTTCCTAATTATCTTCCTTAAATATTTCCTTTGGTTGAATGGAGTAATGGCTTGACTTTGGGAATGAAATGAGGGGGTGAAAATACATGTGCAGTTGCTGAAGCTCCAGATTGTTAAAAATGCAGACTGCTGGTATTATACAACTTTGGTCTCATTTGAACAACATGATCAGCAGGCAGCATTGTCTAAGCATCCTAGTGAACTACCAAATAAGTATTTAATTCCCTAAATCCTCTATTGTGGTTTTGTATGCATCAATGTCATAACTCGTTCTCTTTTATAGCTATTCAAAGAAAAGGTTGGTCCTTTTTTTAAAGTTATGCTCTTTGTCCTAATCCTTTTTTTGGAATACTCTGATGAATTGTATGTCTTGCTCATTTAGCTGCATCCAGTGCTGACTTTCCTTGCTCAGCTTAGTCAAATTTTGGAGAGAGGATATATTGTCTATAAACTTCAGGTAGTTCAGCTGCTCTGCCTTTTATGCTGAATCTTTTTTAATTTTCCACACCATTGTCCGGAAGAGACTTTCAAAGCTAAGAATGACATCAGAGTCATCTTGTTCTGTTCTTTCTCATTTGGTATTATTAGCTGTTCATGCCCTATCTCACAGTAAAGTCAACACCAGAAATGGTGCATGTAAAGTCTTATTCTTTAAATTGAAAAATGCTTTACCTATCACTATAAAGATACTAATTTGCAATTGTTTCTTTCTCTTTTGAAATGTCATCTTCATGCCCTTGAATCCAGTCTCTCTTAGCACGATGTCTTAGGCAGACAATGTTTATTTTATTTTCTCATTCTGTCACACAACCTAATAGCTTTCAGAATGGAAGCTGTCAGGTACCAATTGGCAGGAACGGCCACACTTAAATTTTGTACTTTTTTTGGCAATTTAATAATACTGTAGTCTTCAGTTTTCTGTTTCTCAATAGTAGTCTGCATCTTTCTTCATCTTTCATTAAGGCAAGGCATCATTTATGACTTTACTCTTTTGGAGGATGTGACATTTTTCTTCCTTTCCCTTAGGCTGTTGAAATTCTTCTTTGATCTCCTGCACCTTTCCAGGTTAATTTTAGTTGTCTGCTTACGGGTGATCAATCTGTTTTTATCCAGCTTTACACTAAGTGGAATCTTCTTTGTGTTTCCCTCCTGGGACTGTCTCATCCCTTGAACTTTTGCTCTGTGGAAAAGTAGAAATATTCTACTTCTCGATCACAAAAATATCAAACACATTTTCATGGTAGGGGGTAGATTTTTTTCTGTCTTACTTAGGTAAGACACAAAATGCATATTAAAGAGATTTACATGGTGTCTCCTAATCTAATGCTAGCATTGCTATAGTCCTGTGCTAAACTTACTAGGCATGGCTAAAATCATGTCTGTCTCTTGCAGCACCAATTTTAAGTGTATATGTATATGAAACCTGTGCTTTGTGCTCTTCACACACTTGTATAAAACTTCCCAGTGACTTTCAGCTGGGTGTCTGCTGAGTTTCCAGTCTGGTTCCATACAGAATATCTTCTAATATAATGTTGCCTGTCTCAAGTTAGGCCTCAATAATTCAACTTGCAGAACACCTGACTTCCAGGCTTGGAAGAGTGAAGGAAAACTGGAACTTGTTAAAAAATTTTTAGCAAGAAGTGGAGGTGGTAATTTTCAACAACCCAACCAGAAATAGGTTGAGAAGACTTAATGCCTTGTTTCTTTCTGATGTAATTTGTATCGTGTATTTTAAAGTAAGCTCAGAAATAAAAGAACGAAATTCATATGCTGGACACATGGCAGATCAGAGCAAAGCAGTCCTAATGAAATAGCAGTCCTTTCTCTCTTCACATTAGCAGCTGCTGGGAAAGAATTGCTGTGATTTTCTCCTGCACAGGTAGAAAAGGCACAGAAAAGTGATGTAAGGGAAATAGTCCTTAAAAATTTCCCTAGAGTGTTTGCTTTCAAGTATGAAAACTGTCTAGACTGATCAGTAGATCAGTTCAGGCATAGAAGAAGGCATTCTGCAGATCTTTCCCTGCAAAACTGCAGAAAATTTCTAACTACCTCAGATATTAGAGGCACCAGCTCATCTAAGGTGTGCATCTGTTTCAGTGAAGCAAAAAAGAAATAATTGGCTACTTTCCCAAATGTGTGTTTAGTTTTTAAGCACCATAGGGTACAGAGTACCAGCAGAGCTCCCTAAGAATTAGGTTTAGATAGATGGCTGCCAGCAGTGACTTCTTCTTAAAAGGAAAGGTGATTTTAGATATCAGCAACTAATGGTAGAAAACCAGTCTAGCACTCAGTCTGATAGCACAGCCGTGGAAGTTTGGTGCCGAGGCGGGAGCTTGGGAGAGACAGTCGGGAAGGCGTTGAGGGGGTGGGAAGATAATTTTCACACTCTGCACAAGTAACATAAGCTCTGTGTTTAATCTAATATCCTGAAATCTGACATGGATAGCTATCCTCAGGGGATATTCACAGACTAATTGTAAGTTCTTCTTTGACGAGAGGAGAACTCACTGAAACATTGCGGTAAGGGTAGCTGTGAAAATTTTTCCACACATTTTTTTTCAGTGCTTCTTATCTCCAGTTTAACCCTTTGTACTACAGAATTGCCTTCATTATCTCTGTCTGATATAGAATACATTAGTGGGTTATGACAAACACTCAGACCCGTTGCAACAATGGGATCATTCTCTATTTTTCTTCAAACTTCCAGTAATATTGTTCAGTGGCTGTGGCACACAACCTTGCAGCAATGCAATGACCTAGCCTCAGGCTTTGCCAATGTTTTGTGTGCAATAATTTAACTTTACAATACCCTTCTGAAGCACCATCTGACCTGTGTTAGGCAGTGCTTGGTGAGTAGTTCTATTGTAATTATGTTAGCTGTTTATGAGTGGAAGTAGGGTGTTGGGTGAAATCATGGAAGCTGGCCCCGTCACATACCGTATATCCTCCTCCCAAGGTCTTAACACTGTGATGACAGGCTTGACAAAAATAGAAACTATGAGTCTCAACTCCTGGGAGAGTGATTTCATCATTGGGCAGTGTCTCTTCCCTTAGGACCTTCTGTGTATTTGCTTTATCCTACCTTCTTTCTACCTTTGTTGCAAAGAAGTAGCCTGACTCTAAATAAAATTTTAAATGAAGTTAGTTGCAATAATACATCTCTTCCACAGGGGTTTGCATTAGCTTTCTTTTTAAGTTATAAGGACTAGGAATTATACTGAACTCCTTGCTGTGTAGTCAATACTGCATGAAAATTGAAAACATTTAAGCACCTTTTTGAAATGGAATGCCCTTACAATGCAAGGCAATTGAGTTCTGTTAGTTTTGTTTGTTGAAAATCGACCAAAACACAACACCATTTTTTTTCCCTCATCCCTATGTCACAACCCTCAGTTTTTTGTGTAGATTTTAAAAGCTAAGATTCCCATTCTTTAGAGAGCCTGCACAACTTCATTCTGCTATTGTTTGGATTATCACGTGAGGTGTAATCAGGTTTTTTTATACTGTATAATAATTTTTGCATTCTAAATCAGCAAAACTTGCAAAACATGATCACCAAAGGACTGTTAAAGCTGATTTCTTATCACTGGAGCTTAGAAGGTGTAGCTGACAGCTGGGAATACATGTAACTAGGTAAAGGTCAGAAGTAATCCATCTCTTTGCATTCTGGCATTGCAGACCCATTCTAAATACAGTAACTAGCTGCAGAAGTGGGTTCTGTTCAGGTCTCCCTCCTGGCATACACAATGAGATGAGAAAAGGAGCTAATGAAAGCTTAGTTTTTTGTTTTGAGAGGGCTTGCCCAATTCCTTTTACTAAGGACCAGGCTGCCCACTGCTTTGCTATAACACCACTATAATCCAAAATAACAAACTGACTACTCCAGAATAATACACTGACCACAAATCCTGGTCAGGAACAGTAAAAGTAGCTGATACCATAATTCTGCGTGGGAAGGGCAGCAGCTGTTACAGCTGTAATTTATTTATTTATTTTTAAATTGTAATTCGGTTTTGCTTTTGTTTGATTTGGAGGTGGTTGTTTTTTTTTTTATTTCGGTTTGGTTTGCTTTTTTAACTTGGTGTTGGAGATGCCACCTCAAGGGAATCCATAGAGACATATTCTCATTTATGCAACATTTTCTGCTGTGAGGATGATCAAGTCCCTACTTAGTATGAGGCAATCTGTAGTAATTTATGCCTGTATCTTGCCTGCAGATTACAGACTACATCATGCATATTTTTGGAAAAGTACATGAGATTTCTTACTGAAATTAAAAGTAAACTTTCTATTGACTTAAGGGTTGAAATTAGTTTTGGTGGTTTTGTATAGTTGTTTTCAATTATTTGGACAGAACTAATCACAGGAGAATGATGAAGATTTAACAGCAAGAAAATAGGGTTAATTAGGAACTGTGGGGCGCTGCAATGACCCTAGAGATCACTGAAGTAGGGATGGCTTTTGTTGAACATGAGATTGCTTTCTTGTCTCCCAAACAGTTACACCTCAAAGTGTGGATAAAGCTCTTGCAAAATGTGCTTCTCAAGAAAGTGTCATTGATCAAGATAAAGAAACTTATTTTTTGTTGGTTTCTGTTTTGGAACTATTTGAATAAACATGAATCAGTTATTCTTTCTCCCACTGACTCGTGAGTCAATGTGAGGGATTTTGATCCTATGTTATTAATGATCAGTTTTAACTGCAATGTTTTTATGCAGTGCCTTTAGTTGGACTCCTTTCAGAGTTTATTTTTGTTACTTTATGTACTACAGTATTGCTTAGCACATTTGAAAATTATATTTTGCTCAAACTCAGAATTTCTTCTGTCATTTTGCAGTAAAACAATGTTATGTTGCCATATAATCTTCTGAAGAACACCATCACTTGATTCCAGTATCATTTCTGTTTATTTAAAAGGCTGACACATTATAGTTTACTTCAGATCAGAAAAAATTAATGAACACTCCAGGAACATCAGGGATGAATGATGAGTGTTAGTTAGTCATCGCTACAACTTTTCTCTTTCCTCCTTTGCCTTCAAAGGAAGGAAAAATTCAACTACTAATATTTTTATTCTTCTTTATTCCGTGAAGATATAATTCAAAATGCATTAATAGCTAACTGCAGAGTGCCGTGGAAGTCTAATAAGATAACAAATTACCTTTAAAACTAGGCAACTTTCTGTACTTATTCTTGATTCTGGACCATGTACTTTCAAGGCTATGTACTTAAGCCATTGTCCTCTCAGATAATCTCTCCCAGTTATTAAAGAAGGTCACCATTTGGTACGAACAGAAGTATAGACTCAGGTTTCAAAATAATTTACCTATTCTGATCTGTGGAATAAAATACCAGTAGTTTAATGTATTTTTTCAAATTATAATTACAGTGTATTTATACTGTCTTTCAATTAACATAATTCAACAGCAGATGATGAAAAAGAGCATAGATAAGTCAATTCATGGCTGTGCCAAAGCAGGATTGTTCCTGGTGCCATATTTTCCATGGCATTGCCCAGTACACTTTTGGTAACTTCAAGGACAGATTGCCCCTAATTTCCTCTTCTTGTCTAAGTTAGGTTGAGGTTCTTAAATGAGTTTTATTAAGAGGCTCATTCTTTGTTGCAGTCAGAAGTTCATCAATGAAAAATGACATTTGCTGAGATGAGTCCATGTGTTTTGTGTAATAACGGAGCAGTTTATAAACCTTAGTGACTGGATGGTGCAACTGGAAGAGAAAGCATGTGACCCCTTGACTTCTAAGGGTCTGAAAAGGTAGAAGTGTTGCTTCTTGAAGGTTTTATCAGAAGGTTTATTAAGTGATTGGTTTACAGACTCTGCACTAAACATTGAGCTTTGTATTCCAACCTCCTGGGAGAATTCAATGGAAAGTAGGTTTCCTGGTTAGCCAGGAAAAGTTGTGAATTCAGTCCCTCATCATGGAAGTGGGTGTATTTCTTAAACAGAATTACTAACCTTCTTGTAATCTAGAGAGGCTGATCTGTAATATGAGTCTTTTCCCATTTTGTAACTTTATCCATGTGAAAGGATTGGCAGCTCCTCCTACTCATATAAAGTCACCTTAATCCAGGTAAAACTTCTTTTCTCCTCTCTTCTTCATCACAGCCCACCGGACTTACTCCTCAATTAAACCTTTAGTTGTATTTAAAAGATTACTTTAAAAATGTTTCCTTTACTGTTTGCAAAATTACATTCAGTCTCTTCCAAAAATAATTTTCAGTGTGAAAGTGCTTCAGGTGAGCCCTTTCTTCAAGCAGAAAGCTCTTGCACTCTGTTCTTTTATTTAATAGAGGAAAACATTGAAGAAGTTATAAAACTTGAACCTCTGTGTCTTGTGTTGTCACTTAAACCAGCTACCATAAGTGATGACTGAAGGATGTACAGTCCAGCATTTATCTTTCTTGATTAGCAGATCCATCAACTGAGTTTTGTTCTTCCTGACACTGAGGCAGTGGAGCTGCTTGCCCAGCCTTCTCAGTTCTGTCCAGCTAATTATCTCTGTAGGATTAAATGCAAACAAACCAAAGAAGGCAAGCATGCAAAAAGCATGGTTTATGTTTGATTTTGAAAAGAGATGTTAGATACTCATTCCCATTTGTTCTCATTGTTAAGGAATTGTGCTGACAAAAGCACTTTGCTTGTGAAATAAGAGGAATGGAAGGAGAGGGCAAAGCAACATTAATTGGACTGAAGGATGTGCATGTGGCTTGGCAAATTGAGGAAGTGGAGGAGGTGGGGTCAGGGTTCCTGACTTCACAGCTGATAGACTGATGTTCTCAGTTTAACTGATTTACTCTGTGACACAGAGTACCTTGGCTCTTCAGTACGCCCATCCATAAGAAGGTTATGTTACCTGATTTAATAAAGGGTTCTGCAGATTATTTTGTAAAATGCTTTGGGAAATTTGAATGAGAAGATTTCTAGCTAGATAGGTACAGATGTAGAAATAAATACAGATATGCATCTTAGCCTACTCCAGTTACAGAACACGGCATTACTTACAGAGCATAGCATTACTGCCACGAGAGGAAAAGACTGAAAGAAATCCTATGGAAGCCATTAAGTAATTCCTTGAATCTTTTCATACATGTACTGGAGGTTGCTTTTGTTTAGCAGCAAATGTGGAGTGATATGCAACTTAGTGCATGGATAGAGACAGAAGTGTGGGAGAAAGGATCATTTGTTGAGGCTTTTTAATTCCTTTGTAACTTGTCATTAGAACCAAAATTCATTCTTTCATCTAGAGCCCTAGAGTGTTAAGTTCCAGGCATTTAAAATAAAAGAATTTCAATACCCTAGAATTATATCCTGAGGAGAAATAAAAAGGCTTCTTCAAACATGCTGTTCTTGAAAACAAGGTACAGGGTAGATAGTTCCCTGGTCAGCTACAAGATGGCAATTTCTACATGATTATAACAGCTCTTCTCTGAACACTTGTTTCTCCTATGGCTCATCAATTCCATTTGCAAATCAGTCAGTTTTTAAACCATTTAACTGGTTAACACATTTTAAAACTCTGTCTTAAAAACTATTTAAAGCTGTAGTGATCTGCCAAAAATAACACCAACCTGTTCTTCTATAGCACTATAGGATTCATTCCCCTTGCTTTGTATCTTCCATGTATTTTTCTTTAGATTCATCTTCTGTCAGTTTCTGCTGTCCTTGTGGCAGTGGTGTTCCGATGGAGTAGAAAGCAAGAAGGGAGAACTCCCTGAAAGCATTTTTACTACACCACTGAGAGAGAAGCCTATTGGTGTGTGTCAGCAGGGGCACAGACAAGAGGTAACATGTGGCATGAAAGGAAATGTAAGAAGCCATGAAGGTACAAGGGAACAACATTTGTCAAAGAAAGATAAGTAATGTCAAAACAATGTGCAGGGAAGGGAGACAGCTGGGCACCTAAGGCAGAGGTGGTCAGAGCTTGCAAGTGGACAAATCCATTCTTCCCAGACAGAGCTTTTTGTGGGATGAGTGGCCCATGGTGACCTGCTGACTACTGGGGAAAAAACTTTGGCCTCTTCACACTGAGCTGAAAGACCCTGTTTTTTTAGATCAAAAGACAAACAGACCTCTCAAGTACTTTGGTTCATGTTTCTGCTTGAAAGTGTCCTGTGCCATTAGTAGATGGGTACAAACTGAAAGAGGGGAAATGAAGGTTCAATATTAGGAAGAAATTCTTTACTGTGAGGATGGTGAGACTCTGGAACAGATTGCCTAGGGAAGTTGTGGATGCTCCAACTTTGTCATTGTTCAAGGCCAGGTTAGATAGGGCTGTGAGCTACCTGGGAGATGTCCCTGCCTGTTTTGGGACTAGATATCTTTGAGGTCCCTTCCAATCTCTTAACATTCTGTGATTCTACAATTAAGCCATGCAGTAAGGGGAAAAGCTGCAGGGCTGCAGCTGGGAAGTGTTTGTTTTGCCTAGCCAGTATGGCAGTATCAACATTAATAAATGTGGCCAGCACGCCCAGGGTCACTCAGGCCCTGAACACAGCTAGCTACATGCAGCTCAGCTCTGTGTAATCAAACATTTTTTAGTTTACAGATGATAGCCACCTGTAAACTGCTTGCTTGGTGTAGTATCTGTAGATTGCTAATTCCCAAAGTGTGTCTGGGAATCGTCAAATCCAGGACAGTGACCCTTTGAGTGATCTATCAGCATTGGTGATTGATTTCCAGCAGCCAGGGGGCCATAGGTTGGCTTTCTCTGAAGGGTATAGAAGGGGGTGGAAAGCTGACATTATAATGATAATGGAAGGTCAGAGGTAGGCAGTAAGGATGCACATTGAGTCACATTGATCTTGACATTCTTTACAGCCCAAAGCATTTTGGGTTGACTTTACTTTACCTTCAGGAACTAAGAGAGTATTTTGAACAAGTTTTGCTTTTCAATGTCTGAAGTTTGTTTGAGCCTGAGAAGCTCAGTTGGAAAAGTGAACAGGGACAGATTGCAAGTCTTCTTCCAGAGAACTGCTTCAGTTTTTTTTCAGAACTCCCTGCACAAAGAGAACAAGATTATTGGGACTTTATTCCATGAGGACCAGCTATTAAACAGGGCTAAAAAGAGGCACTTGTCTGTTGACTGCACAAGGAATTACACTTGCCAATGCCATTTTGTGGATGTCATCCGAATGCCCATTTGCAACAATGCTGTAAGCAACCTTATACCATGGTTTATTTCTAACTAATTAAAGTCTTATTTAGGAATGAGTAATGTGTACACCAGAATAATTTATTTATTTCTCTAAAATCACAGAAGCAGGCATTTCATACTGAGGTCTGCTGCCTCTGTAGTGCAACTTATTATCCCAAAAATGATCTGGGGTTGCTTCTCTCTGAATTCAAGCATCTGTGACGTTAATGTTACTGCATTTTATAATTGGTACTTGATGGTTTAAGTGGATAATCAGCTAAGACATAAATGCAGCTTACCAGGAAACAATTGAGAATTTGGGATAATAAGACTGATTAGACACTGTGTTATGCCAGTCTCATGCTAAGATAATTCTACTGAGTTGAAGTTGTACAAATAATGCTGTAAGATACACAGTGGTCAGGCAGGCCCCCTTCACATATGCTTAACTGCCTGTCTTTGAGCAGACACTGAAAGGTAGTAAGCTCTTGTTAGTGGAAAAGATTATATGCTTCTCAAGTCTAGGATCATAGACATTGCTTTCCTGTGATCTTTGCTACTTCTTTCACAGAAGAGTTTGAAAAACAGTTAATAATATCTCAAAGCAGTCATCATTTCAAATACTTTTGTCCTTTTATCTAGGCTCTTTATTTTAGATTAAAATATAAAGGGAGAAATGTCTTGTCTGGTATTACATAAGCCTGGTGGCTTCCAACATTCATTGGGAATGCTTGTGTGCTGCTGAAGCAGGTGTTAATGCTCTGTGGATGAGGGAACTGAGGGCATTTTTCTGGTGGACAAGCACAAAACTGACAGCACATAATTTGTACAGCTCTTAAAGCAGGGCCCAAGCAGCAGAAGGAGCCACGTGCTCCACTTGAGCTGTTAGGTAAAGGTGAGCAAAGAAAGCTTTATCTTACCTTTGGTACAAGGCTTCATGAGAACCAGTTTAGTCTGTCACAAAAGATACCAGCCTTATTGTCTGGGTATCAAAGGAGGGTGACACAGCCTGGTGTGGAGGACGTTGCTGGATATAGTAGCACATTATTTGTAGCACAGGAAGGAGACCACTCAGTCTTCTGTCCCAAGGGCTCATTCTGGCCCTGATTCCCATGGTCTAGGGATGGAGGGCAAATGGAGAGGGTTCAGGGATGATAATTACAAGTTTGTTTTTTTCTAGAATGTGCTTCCCTGACACCAGGAAGTGCTTCTACTAAGAAGGTTGACTTATCAGTATCTTGTGCTGCTCTGGGACTCGCAAAACCTGAAACGCTTGGATCCATTTCTCAGATTCCTCTGTACTTATTAGGCTCATGAAATCCATGCACTCTGAGGAGCATTTAATGCTGTTTCCAAAAGTGCTGGCTAATCCCCAAGTGCCCGTTTGGCATGCCCTTGACACCTTCAATGTCACAGGAGCAGCAGCTGGAGCTGTGTGTTCAGTGGCCATGTGATGGTAGGTTGGGGTGTGTCAGGCATATGCTGTGTGTTCAGGGCTATTCAAAGGATTAATTTACATGAGCCATGCCACTGTACTGAAGCTAAAGGTTTTCAGAACAGAACAGCTTCCATGACTGGTTGGAGGAGAAAGAATGAATTAATTTCCCTAGCTTTCCTGTTCTAGGCTCAGTCTGGCACAAGGCAGCTGCCCGGTGTGTCTGGTTCATAGATGTGAGTGAGCCACAGTACCAAGCAAAGACACTGGGATGTGTGGGTGGGGAGCTTTTCTGAGATTATTAAGGTGGAGGGGAAAGAAAATTACTGTTTAGGAAACAGGCTACCAGTGAAATTATTGCTTATTTAAGCAATTTTGTAGAATGACTGCTTTTTGAGCTAATAGGGCCAGATTTCTTCTTTAGTTACTGATTGTATATTGGGTTATTCTTTCAGGTCTTTGCAACAGACTTTTTTTTTTTTCATAGTGGCACTTTTTTATTTCGTGTACAATAAGGGTTATTTCACTGTCTTCCAAGCATAGGAAGCTTCACTTTTTTTTTTTTCTTTCTTCGATGTTAATAGATTTACTTTGTTGTTCTTAGGCTGAGAATTTTTTAATTATTACTTTGGTTGTAGAAGTATGGCAAAAGTCTGAAAACTGTTGTCCAAAAGGAACTGTTTGAATTTTTGCTTTGATGACAAAGGAATTTCTGTCAAGGAAGGGAAAACTCTGGTCTCTTTGTTACTGAGAACATATCTGAATTGATTCCAGTAGAATCTGATAAAATTGGCTTCAACCTTAACCACTGGAAAAAGACACTTTGCATTATTGTCTTACTTCTTAATAACAGTACAGTGCCATTTCCATCAAGGTTAGACAATTCTGAAGTGTGCTAATAAATATCTGATGGCAACTGTGCCAGAGGATCAGCATGGCTCTGAGTCAGGAAGACTGAGATTCTGATTTCTGTTCATTTTTTGAGGTGCCAACTCTCCATTGACCTGTCCTTCTATCCAGCTGCTATTGCCAAGCTACACCTTCACTTTCTAACAGACAACTTTTCCTTTTGCCCCACATATTTCTGGAATGCTTGTTTTATTTGTTTGTGCATATATTTATGCATGTATTTAATAACTTATCTTACATCCAGCAAGAATCCAGCAAAGAATCTCTATGAAGAGCTGACTGTGATTCATCCATGTCATCACAGCAGATTTTTCCAAGGAGAATTGGAAAATCCCACTATGACAGTCACAGCCCAGCTGCACATCTTAAAACTTATTGCAGTTCTGAACAAGAAAATTGTACAATTTAAATAATGAAGTGGATCTCAAACGTTTTTATTGCAACCAAACAAATAGATACACAATGAACATGGCCCTGCCACTGTTGACTGACATAAAACATTAGGAAATCTCATATTTCATGGTGCAGTTAAACACCCAACAGCCCTATCTCAGCATGGATGTCACATTTATATTCTAACAGTTCTTTATGGTGGCCATGATTTTTATTGATGACCCTTGCTACCCATATAAAATGTTTTCTTCTTGCAACTGTGTTATCAAACTGACATCACCCCTCTTCCTTCCTATTCCACATCCACAGCAACTTTCCACAGCAGATGGATTCAGGCATTCCACCTTTTTTGGCTGCTTTAACAAAACACATCACTCATAGGTTAAAACTGCAAGGTGAAATTATAACATTTCTTACAGTTCCCCTCACAAAAATGTATGTGGCACAGAACTTTATGGGAAGGAAATGTCATACCCAAATCTTACATAGCAAGAAAAATGAGTCCATCTCTTGCTAAAAATGCTGATTTGTGGGATCTGGGAATGATCTCAGTTTTGATAATCAACTGAATACAAATCACTTGAAAAATATGAGCATTTGCCTTGTTCCTTTAGAGGAATTACACTAAACTTATGGTTAAATAGCCATTTCCTCTATGGTCAGCCAAAGGCAGTGTTAAAGAAAGTTTGTTGTATTTCAGGGAAGCCAAATCATCTCTCTCCAACATTCAGTAGGAATAGGGGGGTTTTGATTATTTTGGCACCTTTTACATCTTTATTCTTGCAAAGCTGGAAATACTGTGTGAATAGTGTCCCTCTGGGAAAAAAGTCTTATTTTATTTGCAGCCTGTCAAGAATGGAGAGATCTGAAAGCTGGTCAAAATGAAAACCAAAGAAAATTGTTTGGATTGGGCTGCTGCCTGAAGAAAGCTTGCTCCAAATACTGAACTATGTATTACTTCATGTTAAAATTGCCCCCATTGTTCAAACTGTGTCTTAGCTAGTGGATTGAATTTTTTTCAGGGATGTCAGCTGAAGGTGCATTCTATGTCAGGATGGGAAGTTATTTGTATATTTTTGTGGAAAGAAACCTGATTTGGGTAGGAAAATTATTTATGAATTCCAGGTACATTTCATGGCCGAAATTTTAGTCTGGTAACCTACTGAATTTACAGTCAGAATTTAGTTTTAGGTGGGATGAGATAATCTTTATATCTAGATGGGGGAGTGTGTTTTCTAGGAACAAACAACTGACTGATTTTTCCCTTTTCAAAGTAGTTAATGTTTTCCAAGGTCTCTTCCTCAACCTTTACAAGCAGAGCATAAACAGCAAGGGATGAATCTTCAGTGTATCAGTTTCACACCAGCCAGTAAGAAACATCCTGCCTCTAAATGGTGCTGAGCCCTCACTGCACAGCAAGGCATTCATTGCCTGCATGTGTGCAGCAGTTCTGCTCCTGTCTAGTTGTGTTGAACACTCTGCACTTTGGAAGGTTTAATCTACAGGGCAGGTCTTGTACAGTTGTCAAATGCATTTTTGTTATGAGGTAGTCATCTGACCAGGGGTGTTTAGCATCCCAGAAATTCCAAAGGGTTGAAACTTTCTTCTTTTCCTTGTCTGTAAAATTCCTCAAGCAGTAAAAAAAAAATGATGTGAAGAGGAAAACAGAGGAGTGTTGATCACTACTGCTGTCAGTTATCTGCTGTCATAGGCTTGGAATTCAAAGAAAGGCTAAAAATGTTGATACTTCTGACGTGCTTTACTGAAAAAAAATTGTTCAGTCACATTGGCTGCAGGCTCTGTCCCTTTGCTTGTCCTCCTGCATGGGCTGTGCCACTCATAAATAGGATTGTGCTCTCCCTTGCTGAGTTCTGTGCAAACTTGGTGTGGGTTCACTTGGAAAAGGGAAGATAAAAAAGCAGATGTAGAAAATAGAATTATGTGTTCTCACCTGTTTTGTCTGAGGTAAAGCAAGTTGTTTACTGACCTTTTCTTGCTTTAATGATCTCTGTGTTCCATCTCTTATTCCAGGAAGCTTTGCTTATCTGCTTGCTGTAGCTATGACTAGAAAGCATTAATTTGGACACCTGGCTGACAAAGAATTGTTTATTTACATTTAAGCAGCTGCAGTATTGGAGTGCATCCTTTGAGGATAAGAGCACATGATGGACACTAATTGGAAGACTTTGAAAACTGAGCAGGATCTGCCTTGAATTATAACCTTGTGCTGTGCTCTGCACAAGATCTGTAAGATCAAGGCAGAAAGTCTCACTGAGAATTAGCACAGTTTCAGTGACTGCAAACAAAAAAGGCATTGGCAGTCCTAGAAATGCCTCACTCAGGGGTGAATGGTAGACATGTATCTCAACTGCATGGGCCTGAAGGAGCGGAAAAAAAATTCTGTTGTTCTGTTGGGGAATTCTAAGCTGTGTTGTGTTAGTTCTGTACGAATTGAAGATATTTGTTAATTTAAGAGAGGGCTAAGCCTCAAGACCTGAACAGGCTGATTTTTCATGTGCAGAGTTTGCAAAGACTGCTTTGTAGACTGGTTTTTAGATATCTATGAGCTTTACAAGCCACTGTACAATAGGCACAATGAAAAGTGTATAGCCCAGAAGTACAGACAGTGAAAACTATTATCTCACCAGGAAGTGTGAAAAGGGAACACTGCTGAGGCAAGCAGCTGAGTGAAAAACTTTGACAAATGGTAACTTTTTCTCTTTGGAGCTTTTCTGGATTTGCAAGGCTGTGGGTAGGGAATCAGCTGGGGTAGAAACCAAGCACCAATTTTAGTGGGACATTCGTGATGGCAATGACTGTCAAGTGAGAGGACACAGAAGGGAGGCAGCAGCCCGATGGAGAATTACCTTGTCATTCACCTAAGGTGGCAGCATCTGAGAAAGGGGAACTAGAAGAAATGCAGTTGTATCTCACAAGGTGCATTGTTGTTGTAAGGGGTAGGTGCAATGATGTTTGCCATTTTCCTTTGCAGGACGACCTGGCAGCCAGGCTGCTCTCAGGGGCAGTAAGTTGATTTGCAGCAGAGAAAGGCTTGCTGTATCTTGGTCACTTTGGGTAGTTTCTGTAGTAGCCACCAGTTCAGTGACAAGATCCTGTGCTTTTTGTCTGTCCCCTAGAAAGGAGTCACTTTCCCTGCCCACCCTTTCTTTTGTAGATATACAGTAGCCTGTGATGAAACATAAATTTAGACTATTGTCCTGTTCCAAAAATCTGTTCAATGCTTTTATAATGCAGCTAGAGTGATTTTAGGCATGTGTTTCTTTTCTTTAACTTGCTTGCCAGTCATGTTTATGCCTTACAGAGCACATTGTACTGTTTGGCCATCTTTGCAAAAGCCTTTTTCAATTGTGTTGTTGGTTTATGTCTAAAGATGGAAAGCTTTTTGGTCATGGTCCTTCACAGAGGCACTTCAGTAAAGATAAACAGTTGGTATATAAAGTACAAGGCTAGATGTAATGAGCTGCTTGCTTGACTTATTTGGGTGCAGTGATTTTTACATGGATGCAGCTGGTGCTGGTTTCCCATGTAGACACCCTTTTAGCAGGGAATATTAGGCTGTTTTGGGGATTTATTATATGCATCTCATATCATATAGGAATTTTTTTAAATAACTTCTACATGACAGCTTTAATAACCCAGGTATCTGAAATGCAGGTCTCACTTTTGTGGAGATTTGAGGATTAGAGGTTCAGGTGTTCCTGTACAATAAAAATCCCTTCATTGCTCTGTGTGTCTCATCTCGGTGTGAAGTGCTGACCTAAAGCCTTGCTTGTGTTTCTCTTTGTATATCCTGGCAGCAGAGTAGCTGGTGTTGCTGCTGCAGGAGTAACAAAAGCTTCCAATTACCATCTGTCATGTCATATTTATAATTTTCAGGATCCAACCACGGCTCTCCTGGCGCGATTGACTGTGAATCATGATTGACGTTAATAGCTATTTTTAAAAGTCAGAACCTAGGCTTTATTTCTGACAAGAGGAGCATGTTTGATTGATACTGAACTCATTACAATAATATAGTCCAGTCCAGGAGTCCTGCAGTGACATTTATAACAGCTTTGTTTCACATGCATATGTACAATTATGTCCTAGTAGTGCAGGGCCTGCTCCAACAGTTTGAATTTAATGCCATGTTTGGGGGGCTCAAAGAAGGAAGGAGAAGGGAAGAGACACCTGTGGAGGCAGTGAACCCCCCCTTTTAGAGAGTTGTCCAATTGCTGAGTGGAGGAAAATAAATCAAATGTAACTCTTATGCAGTGACTTTAGCCATTTTTTTGTTTGAAGAGATGCATATCCCACTTTTAAGCTGAGGTATTCTGGCATCAAAAAATGCTCTGCAAGGGCAGTAAATCCCTGTATTTGGAACAGGCTCATGATGTGCTTGAGAAATGCAGACTTTTGATTATCCTCACTTTCGTCATTCACACTTGATTGCTTTTTATTTTATATACAATAAATAGTTATGAGGGATACAGGCAAAAGTTTTGATTCAACCTTGAAGCCAGGCTAGAAATAAAATGTTTTTGCCAAAATGAAAAAAAAAAAAAAAGGAAAAGGCAACCAGACTTGTGTGAACTAAGTTGGCAAAAGTAAATACTGCACTAGCTTTTGCTGCATTGATTACAAGAAAAAGAAGAGACAGCTGTGAATGAAGTCCAAAGGACAACACCTGTGGCCTGAAAAATCAATATATTGGAATAAATTGTGTAAAACATTGGCTGTAGTTAAAAAGCACGTTCTGTTGAGAAGATCTATAGAAGTAAGTATTGTACTTCAGAACTTTGCCTTGTGTTCTGTGGTTTTTCTGCTTTTGTATATTTTTAATAATTTGTGAACAAACGAAAATGAAATTCTGAAGGGTTTTTTTCTTTTTTGTGGCAGACTTCTAGATATTTCAGTGCTCAAAACACTTAAATTTAGGATTAAGTACAGCAGCATCTAGGTCTGCCACCAAAACTAGCCCTATAATTTCTGTGCAATGTTAAGGTGTTTTTGATGATTAAGAGCCTGTTTCTGTCCTGTATAATGAAGTTTTTAAAGGGTTTCCTTCCAGCTCTCTGCCTCATTTTTGGTGTTGGGAGTTTGAAGGGTGGGCTGGCACCAAATTAAACAGAGCTCTCATGTCTTCTCTCTCTGCCTCCCTGAGACACAGAATAAGTAATAATAAATGGTAAAGACTAGATGAGATTAGAAAATCTGCATAAATAAATAATGTGATAAAACTCAAGTTTTACAGTCGGGGCAATTTTTTTCTTAAAGCCAAGTGTCATAATTTTTAGAGAAACACCTTAAAAATATGTAAGTTAGTGTAATAATTTGTGAAAATGGCAAAGAGGTTTTAATAGGACTATATAACAACACGATATATGAGTAGAATTAATTATATCTGATTGTATCCAGTGCAACTTCTAAAATAAGGCAAACTTCAAATAGGCATTTGTCATTACCACCCTCTGCCAAAAGGTGGGATAGATGGCACTTATCTTGTAGTGCCTGGGAGCAACAATAGTATTGGCTGGCCAAAAATAAAGGTTTTCTAGCAAAATTATGCTCATTGCTGCAAGAAGAGAAACTCACATTTGAGCAAGCAGGTTGGATTATGGTGCACACAAGCAGATAGCAGCTCTCAGGATGCACAGCCAAATGTTTGCTTGACTATGTACAAGACATTTTTGTTCTTGTAAAGGAGTGCATGAGCACTTTCACAGGTAGTTATTGGATATCGTTGTGAAAACTCGATCTTTCATTTGATAGCCTAATGGACTGATATTATATTTTCATTTTCATTAATACACATAAACTTGAATTGATTTTGCATGAATTTCACTGAAAAAAGGATGTAACTTGTGTGAAAGCCTATTAAATTTTGTCCTTCTTATCTTTTTCTAGGCAATACTTTAAAAAAACAAAATTGTAAAAATTAAAGTGTTTCTTGGCATAAACTTCAAATGTCTTCTGAAGCAAATTTCCTTTTTGAGCTGACTTAGCAAAGTGCCCTGTCTGCTCTGCAGCACTCACGCTGTGAACACAAGTTTGAAATGCAAAGATGTCTGTCTTAGTACCACTGGCCAGGGGCAGTGAAAGGAGTGCAATTCTTCTTACCTTTAACATAATTCAGTGCTCCCAGTTCTGGGGGAGAGACTATTGAAAGAAGAGTCCTCAGTTTGGAAACAACTAATGATTTGTCTATGGCTGGGTTTGATTTCAGATCCTTGACCAGGTGAGACACCTGACCAGGATATAACCAGAGGATCATATTTTGAATTTAAAACAAACCTAAGTAGATATAGCTGAGGCAAAAGCTTTTAAGAACTTCTGCACATAATAGAGAATATTTTTTTCAAGTATGAAATGTTATATGTGAAATTTGTAATGAACCTTATATTCTTTTTGATTCTCGTACATATTAAAAAAGCTGAGACATGTGATATACAGTAAGGCGGATAAATTTAATCATAAGTTGGTTTTCTTTTATTTAAAAAAAAAACCTAAAACTAAGAGATATGAGACTTATTACTATTTTCAATAGCTGTGAGGTGGGCTAAGGAAGGTTTGTGAGATTGTTTCCGCTAGGAAAACAGAGTTCAAGTTCTAGCTGAAGTTCCTCTGCTCAAGAGCATGCTCATGCCAGTATGAGAAGGCTCTTGGAGGCAGCCCTGTGGTCCTGGAGCTCAATCTACAGATGCCTGGGTAACACTGAGCTACTTCCTAAATGTTCTACAGCACAGAGCAAAGTAAAGTAAGTTTACTTCAGGAGGTTTAAAATTGATTGAAACAGAGGCTCACCTCCACTAAAAAACACCTAGGGGAGGTCTGCAAATGCAGAAAGATTGAAAATCACTGGACTATGTCTAGTGACATACATATGTATGATTATTACAGGGAGCTAATCTAACTGCAGGTTAGATTAGTTCTCAATATGGATTGCTTTAACAATTGACCTTGTGTATATTCTGGAAAAGAAATTGCTGTTGTTTTGATTTCTGCAGAATGAAGAATATTTAAGTGTTAAAGCACATTTGTCCCATCTGTTGGGACCGAAAACCCAGACACTCCCACAAATGCCCAGTCTGTTTGAAGGTATCAGAATGCCTTTATGGTCAGCCATCAATTAACAAGATTTTCAAATCAATTCTTTAGATATCAAAGGCTACCTTGGCACAATTGTTGTCTTTAAGCAGTGATTTTTAAATTAGATTGTTCTCCAGAGAGAAATGAAAGTGTCTCTCTCCTGTTAGTGTGATTTATGCTTCAAGTAATGTGCATACCTTGAACAATAATACTTGCATACTCAATTCTATTTACATGTGAAGCTTTTTTTTTTTTAATTTCTAGTAAGTTTTGCTTATGTGATGGTGGAGTGGTTAACATAGACCAAATTCTAATGACTGGGACTAGTTACTACAATATGGATGCTTTTTGGAGCAGACTTTGTGCAGTTGAGGTGAGTTTCATGCATAAATTCATGTTTAGGTATTACATGCTTTCTTTTGTCTACAGATTGAGATGATCACATGTATAGATATTTGTAGATCAAGTGAATGTTTAGTTCTAAACCACAAGACAGACTACAACTTAATGGCCTAGAATTTTTAGAAGATACAACTACGGTGAACAATCTTTTATTTTAGCTTGGCTTCAAGGTATTTGAAGTACCTCTTGTCAGTTTTTAGCAAATGCATATTGATGTTCTGAGGTGATTTTTAAAATTGGATTATTTTATATTTATGTTTGAGTCTGAATGAAGAGCATTTCCATTTCTGATTATCACTGAAGGCTCTCCACTGAGAGGAATGCTCTAGAAATAGCTGTCTCAGGATCAGTGCCTTCTACAACTTAACCACTGACCAAGTGCAAAGTCATAGAACCATATAAATTGGTGATTAGCAGGCATTTCTGGAGGTCACCTGGTCCAGCCTCCAGCTCAAAGGGGGCTACTGCCAGCAGTAGATCAGCTGAAGTGTGGCTTGGCTTTGCATTGCTGAATCTTTGAGCAAAGTAGCCCTCCATCATGGTCATTTTGCTCTTGGGCAAGAGGTTCAGCTAGTAATCAGTTGGTGTTTCTTGAGCACACAGTTCTAGGTCAAAGAAGGAGGAATTAATCTCTCAAACTGTAAGACCTACACTGTAAATCAAAACACTTTCCATAAGTAGGTTTGCTGAAGAAAACATAAAGGGGAAATTCCATGCTGCTTTCCTTTAATCACTTCAAAGCTCAACAGAGGAATTTGAAAATCTGTTCTACAGAAATGCCTCATGCCAACACATCTCTTTTGGAAATAGCAGAATTGCTACTCTTCATTTTGCTGATGATGTCATGAGGAATCCGAAGCAGCAATCTGAGCAAACTGCAGCTTAGGCAATGCTTTATCAGCAAAACAGTTATGGATTTGTGGTTAGCAGCATATCGACCATGTATTCTAATGCACTTGGCAGTTTTATCCTTTAATCTGCTTGTAAACCCTTTTCACCAGCTTGTAAGATGGGCTTTCTCAAAATATGTAAACTGCAGAGGTGATTGTGTATGATGTTACACTGAGATGAGCATCTCTCATAGTTAATATGATGCCATTTTTTCTTATTGGAACCATGGGAACAATTTGATAAATAATGTAGTTATAGATTTCAATAAAAAAGGGTAAGGACAGAGTAGGTCAAGCTAGGCACAACTAGACACCAAAGCAGTTGGTTTAAAAATAGTTTTGAAAGTTGGAATGAACCCCATGAAGTCTGAATTGGGGCAAGGAAATGTACTCAGTTACTTTCAGAAGTAATTTTTGATTTCTGCTAGAAATAAGACTGACTATGTGGGAATAACAGTGATAGAGATCCTTTGACCCTTGGTTTTGCAGTGTGTAGAAACTCTTCAAGATTCTTTCAAACTATTTCCCACTGGAAATTCTGTGTGCATTTTGCAAGCAAATTTGCAAGCCGATGTCCTCGAATTTCAAAAACACGCAATCGGTTTAAGTTACAACTCCTGAATGATGGAATACATCTGAAAATTTGCAATATTAGTTCCAACAGTCCAGCAAGATTTCATATTTAGTTGTCAGGAATTCACCTGACTTAGAGACTAGTGCCTGAGGGCAGGTCTTACTTTGGGTGCCACTTCCCTGCTGAACTCTGCTGCCTAGGGGTGCTTGTCCAGACTTGGATTTGCTGCAGTTGAGTTTGCAGGTTGCCATGGGCATTAGGTAGTTCAAAATATGTTCTCACATTTTAATAACAGCCAGTTTCTGCCCTTCTGGGGCTGGAGGATAATAAAATTACCATGTGGAAATGGATAGGGGACAAATGAAGTGCTGCTGAAAAGCTAGATGTGACAAGCAATATGAAGGAATAAGACATTTCCAGGGCTTTCATTTGTGCTGCATTATGTGAAATGGATGAGAAATGGTTTCTTTGTTCAGTCAAGATTTTGTTATTAGGCAGCTAGGTCAGCAAGGTTGACTTACAGTGAAAACAGGAGGAGAATATTGATGACTCCTCATTGCTAGCCAAAAGCAGGAGATAGGGAACAGCAGTTCATTTAAAATCAAGGAGTGAAAAATGTCACAGAACACAAGTTGTTTCTGTTTCAAAAGAAAATCTAGGTAGGGAAGTTTTTGTTCTCTTTGTGAATGGGTATCAGACTTGATTGTACATGCAGTCACAGGTATGCAGGTCTTAAAGCTGTACAGATACCATTATCAATGGCCTTCCCTTACAATCCATGCCTGTTGCATCCACTTATTGTATTGAAAAGTAATGACTGAGAATTTGTGTTTCTTTCCATCTCTCTTTCTCCTAATAGGTTAAGTATTTTCTGTCTCTGTAAGAAATGAATCAAAATGGCTGGATCCCCTTGAAATGTACATCATAGGGTTTTTTTTTTTGTTGTTGTTGTTGTTGTTTTTTTGTGTTTTGTTTTTTTTTTTTTTTTTTGTTAAAGGGGTTATTTTTGATGACATCACTTCAGGTCTATTATGTAGTTAAGAATCCTAACCTTCCCTAGTGCTGCTGGGTCCTGACATAATAATAGGCACATGAAATTTTCATGTAACCACACAAGTGGACAAGAATGCTGTTTTCTGTATTTCCTGACTGTTTCCTCATGCCAGTCATACGCCAATCATTTAACCAACACCGTTTGCTAATATTTTTGTTAACTCAGATTTTCTGAGTGATACACTGAGAATGTCATAAATTGCTAGCAAGAGGGCAAGAGTCAACTTCAATAAACCACTTCTTGAGGCCTTTTCTTCACTGGGTACAGATCCCTCTGCAGCATGTACCAAAGAATAGTTGATTTCTTGGTACAGTAAATCTTACCTGTGATGGAATGGGATGAAATTCTTCAAAGGGTTGAAAGAGTTATCTGTGCCTGGTAGGGCTCCATTTAAGTATGTTTGTTTACACCTTTTTAGATTGTCTCCACTGATCATTGTTCAATGCCTTGTTTTCTCTTTCACTGTTTAAAAGTTATTTTGTTTTTTCTGCAAACAAGGCAAAAGAGTTTGTACATAAAGAACACTGTGGAAAATTACCTCTCTGAGTTCAGAAAAATATGGGAAACAAACCCAACAACTTAGTGTACAAATTTTGAAAAAGAAAAATACTGTGCATATATGTAAGCATATTAATATACCTGCATACCTAAGTAAAGATACAAACCATGCATGGTTTTGCTAAGTCACTACAGCTGCTTGAGATGTATCTTGGTCACAATTGCATTTATGAAATTGTCAACTCGTATACATCAACACTTTATTTTTCCTGTGTCAGGGAAAACAATGGTTTGAGATGAAGTTGACATTGTATGATAGGTGCAGAGAAGAGGGGGTACTTGTTTTGTGGTTGAATGGTGGCATAAGGTCCTCCTAGCTTGTAGTTTTTCTAGTCTCTCTGAGCTGGAGCTGCAGGAATTAAGTCTTTACAGCACTCTGACAAAAAGAAGTGGGAGGCAGACATCACAGACCTCAATAAAAGCATCAGAAAACCTACTGATCCAGAAGTATTAAAATTTCTTGGAGTTTGATATGAGGAAAGTATCCAATTATTCGTGTAGGTTTAGTTGGACAGCAGCTCAAAGTCAGTTCATGTTTAGGACCAGATGATTGAAAATTGTACATGGATATGTACTATTTTCCCCCATGTGGTCATGGATAGTTGCCTTGAGTCCAATGCCTTTTTGTCTGGCCAGTGAAGATAGGACAATTAGAGATAAATTAATTCTTGATGCATGTTTGCTTTTTACATTAAAAATTGGGCATGGAATGTTGCTGTTGGTCCAGACAACCCATGTTGTCTGGTAGACAAGACATGCATAAAGTAGCAGAAAATTTTTACCTCCTCCCTGCTCAGGACTGCTTTTTCTCAGACTCAAGAAAATTACAAATTGTACAGGGTTGTAAGTGAAATTTTTCTGCTTCTCTCCCTTCTGAATACAGTCACAACTTAGTCATTTCTTATATGTTTAATATGAGAAAGATTCAATGTTGAAACTTAAAAAATCCATACTTCACTGTTACTCTTGTGATCTCTGCTGCCCATCTGGCACTGTCTTCAGTGCCTTTTATAGAAAAATTCTAGTCTCATGTATGCAGATAATTTTTCATAAGCTGAGCAATCTCTGGAGCGGGAGATGGGAGACCACAAGAGTATGGCTTTGAAATTATGAGAGAATGTCTACAGGTGGGCAAATGGCATTTCTCAGTGGAACATTATCAGCTGGTCACGATCTACCAAATGTAGCTTGGGGTTTTTTTCCGCCTGGTACCTGATTTTTGCACCTCTGACAGATGGCACCCCCAGCCCTTGATATCCCATTTGTTCCTCTCCTCGGTCTTTACTCTGAGTTAAGACTGCCATCTATTGAAGCCTCAACATTATCTCCTGCAAAATTTAGCTTTCCACCTAAATACTGACCACTTGTAGTCCTGCTTTGTTTATGAGATCTGACAAGATTGGAGGCCTCCCTGGCATGCCTTCAGGCTGGATCACCTTGCAAGCAGAGATCAAAGTGTCAGAAAGCAGCAGCTGAGCAAAAGCTCTTAAGTTGCTGTGCTGATTCTTTTTGCACTGAAAGAAGCCATTACAGATGCATCTTTGCAGAGCATGGCTGTCAGATGCATTTTTCCAGGGCTTGTCAATTGCAGTAGGATGCAGCTGTCTTCCATCAAAGGGGATTTCAGGCACTTGAGGATAATAGAAAGAAAGAGATAAGAATAACTTTCAGAAAACACAAAATTGGAACATGATTATAAGAAAAAACCCCTTCCATTCAGCTCATTGATTCCTCTCAATGATTTCTCTCTTCTTTCATTTATATGCAGGAGTACTCTCAAGTGTAATAAGATTCATACCCTGCACAGTAGTAGCAGAAATTTTTAAAAGCACTGGCAGGGTGCAATTCTGAAATTCTGCCTTCTCCCTAGACACCACTTCACCTTAATAGTTTGATAATGTGGAAATCCCATAAGCACAACATTTGAAATTTTAATTTTTTTTTTCTATTTCAAGATTTATTAAGAGCCTTTGCTGAATGCAATGGACTTTTAAATAAGTCTCCCTCATTTAAAGAAGTTAACTGACCTTAGCCCAGGGTTGTGTGAAGCCATGTGGCTCAGTGGTCTTTTCTGGATGCCAGTGCAGGGGAGCTCTAGCAGTTCACCTAAGTTGGCAGGCCTTGAACATTCTTTGTTAATCTCCAGGGACTTCTCTTGCACAGTAAGCAAAGGGTCTGTTCGGGAGGATGGTGAGGAGGCTGACTGTCTCTAAACACAAAAGGATCACTACCAACCTAGCGCCTCTTGTGTTTTCAGGCATTCATTCTCCAGGCACTGAACAAGCCAAAGGGGCATGGCTAAAAGCTTCACTTCGCTTGACATATTCTGCACATCTGTTTAGAAGACCTCTGTAAGGCTTTCCTTTCTCAACAGTTTTCCTAGGAATATCTCCTCTGTATAAGCATTTCCAATGGTATCACCTGTTTCAAGCAAAATCCTAAATATCATGCACTGCAGGATGGAGCTAAGCATCAAAGATGTCTGAGTTTAAGTTGTGAATCCTCAGAATATTAAGGATTATTATTTTTTGTTGTCTGCAATGGAAATGTTTGCAGCTATACCAGCTAAAAATAAGGTAAATCACAGGCCCAGTTGTTCTTCTTTGCTCTCCCAGAAACTGATGTGAATTAGTGGGAGCTCTCAGTTTCAAAGTGTGTTATATTCCCCTTCAGTGATAAAGCAGCAAAGCTGCTTGTACCTGCAGATCCTTCTCTTTCAATTTAGGAAGGATAATGCCTTCCTATTCAGGCATCATAAATGACATAAACCCTCACCATCAGAAGGCAATTAAAAAAACAAGGACTAAAGGTTAGCATGCATCTTATGCTGGTTTAGCATTGCCTGGACATTGGAAATCCACTGTTCCCTGCTCACTTCCTATAGCCCAAGGAGCAGTGGCCTCACCTTGTTCTGCATGCAGCTGTCCCTTGTGGCCCTTCTCCCAAGGCTATGTGAGCAGTGAACTCCTAATGGAGCCAGAATTGCTTGGCCATTGTGAAGTGCAACATAACAGACAGAAATGTTCTCATCCCTTAGGGAGATAAATTGCATAGACACAGGAACGAGAACAAAAGATTTTGGAGTGGATTGAGCAAATAATACATTTTACCACAAAGAGTATCAGAACCTGCTGGGTGAACATATTGCTCAAGAGGGTATGTTCAAGTGCATAAGTGTGTGGGCTTGTATGGTCCAGTGTTCTTCTGTAGGTGTTCTTGTCACCCGCTTTTCTCACTTATGCACAGACAAAATTTGGCTTCACCCAATTTTCACCTAGTCCTGCACAGTGATCCTGTGCGAGGCCTTTCAGCACCATAAAAGTACCTGTGCAACAACCTCTACCTGAATTGCATGTTGCAAGAGCAGGAGAGACAGAAAATTACTTCAGAACTGAAACATTTTCTTCTTCCTTGAAAAATCTCCATTTTCTCTCAGTCGTCCTTGGGGCTTTTCATTCAGACATCAATAATTTCTTCCTTGACTGCTGGGCACCCAGAGAATGGTGATGGCCCAGGAGCTCGTTGTGTGCCCCAAATGGCAGCATCTTGTCCAATTCTTGACTTCAAAGTCTAAGGGAGATTTGGTTCCCCTGAGCACATTGGGTAAAAATACTGGGAAGTATATGGGCATTTACAAAAATAAATTTCCCCACACTTTGTGTGAAGTATTAGCCGGAAAAAACAACTAATGAGTTAATGTATGTGTTTTATTCCTCCTGAGGCAAAAATGAATATGGATCATCATTTGTTTATGCTGGACAGAAAATCTGCATAACTTTAATAGGGCTTTCTATTAGTTTGTGACAAATAACAAAATGCCAATATATTCACCATTCCAAACCCATTAAACCTGTCAGCTTTGCAAATGATTGATAAAATGCTCTGATTCAAACTTGCACATTTCATCCACATTTTACTACAACCACTGCTTCATGGATGAGGTGCAGCCTTCTCACTAGTTTCTCATCAGAGATGAGTAATTGGCCAGTTAAATCATAGGCCATGATATCTTGTAGAGTGGAGTTAAATCAGTGATAGACTATCTCTGAACACTTTGAATCTTAATGTAGGATAAATTAAGCTCCTTCCTTTGCAGTTCCCTCCATATGGAATCCTCTGGTGTGAATAATGGAAAACCTGAATTTGTCAGTCAGGTAGGGCTTTACATTCCTTTTTTGTCACAGATTTTTTTCCAGACTGGGTTCCACCTCTACATTTATTACTGAGAAGGCATTACCAGCTTGGTTGATGAAATAATGCCTCCCTTATTTATGGCTGAAGCCTGACATCTTGGTAGCAGGAAGTGTTTGTCAGGACGAGTGTCACCAACATGTTTTATGAAAAATCCTTTTCTTAGGATTTTTCCTCCTGAGAAACTCAGAGGTCTCAGGAATAAAATGCAAAAATTCTTATCTGCTGCTGTGGAATGCAATAGGTGGATCTGTGATTGGTCTCATGTAGTTGTTTCTAATTAATGGCCAATCAAAGTCAGCCTGTCTCGGACTGTCTCAGTAAGTCCGAGCCTTTGTTATTCATTCCTTTTCTATTCTTAGTCAGCCTTCTGATGAAATCCTTTCTTCTATTCTTTTAGTATAGTTTTTAATATAATATATATCATAAAATAATAGACCAAGCCTTCTGAACATGGAGTCAAGATTCTCGTCTCTTCCCTCATCCTGGGACCCCTGTGATCACCGCCACAATGAGGACTCCAGGACCTGATTTTGGGGCTTTCACTCCAAGATTACTTTCCCTCAGAAATTTTGGCTTCTTAGTGCTACAAGTTGAATTAATATTAGTAGTCCAGTAGTGTCTAGAGTTTTTGAGCTGTACCCGAGCTCCATTGTGTCACAGACTCTATATAAACCCATAGTTTAGTGGGGAAAAGTCCCAATCCTGCAGAGACTGCAGTATAATCAGGCAAGAAGATGGGTAACAAAAAGGAAATGGTATCTTTCTTTTTCAGATGGAGGTTTCACTATTCAAACAGGATAACAGAACAGTAACACTGTTTTCAGAAGTGTGGAGAAATAGAGCATTTTGCCAAATGTCAAAAAGAGAATTTCTGTTAGAGTGGGGGAGTAAGCTGAGATTTCTTGAGTCCCAGTAGACTACTCTGATAAAAAGACAATCCTCCTGCTTTGTGATTCTTAAACAAAATTCAGGCACATCTCCCATAGGCTGGAATCTAAGTAACATTCTTCTGGTAGATGAGAAAAAGCACTGTACCAACTGTGGAGGGTGCAAAAAGTAAACAGAGGTCATACAAATAAATTAGCTTTTCTTTTTTCCTCTCTAAGTAATTTACAGATATCTTAGTGACAGTGCTAAAAATGTAAAAATTGCTTTTACTCAACTCAGAGCACTACTTCATAGTTGGAATATCTCCTTTTAGCATTCAGGGTTAACCTGGATGCTTGGATAAGAAGGAACAAAAAAGGTTAAAACAAAAGGTGTGTTTAAGTTCCTAGTAACAAAAGTTGTGACCAAGGTTTACTATTTACACTCCTGGATCCCTTCTGCATTCCTGTGCTGGCAGTGACTGTTCCCTAACTCAGGACGGAATGTTTTAAGCAAAATCCCTCCCTGAAATATGCAGCAAACTCAAATCCTTATTTTTAAATTGAGCTCAAGCCCAGGTATTTTTCCATCAAGGCAAGGACTCCAGCAGAGGAGGTACAAAAGCACTGTTAAACCCATAAGAATCTTTAAAAAACAGACTCATAGAATCATTTACATGGGAAAGACCTTTATGATGATCAAGACTAACCTTAAAAAAAAACAAAAAAAACCAAGCTCAAATCTTTTTGGTTTTGAAGAAGCTCATAAAACATGATTTATTTATTCTTAACCCATCCTTTGGTTATGAGTTAGACAACACACATGCAGAAGCAGTAGCAGGACCACAAAAAGTCCTGATTGTGACTACATTTTCCACTGAATCTGTGGAGCTGCACCCAGTGTCCAGTAGCGAGGAATTTGGTGTGATGTCATGTCAGGGGCAGATGAGGAGGGCAGTAATGTTGCCTCTGGTTCCCCGGAAAAAATTTCCTGATGACAAAAGCAAAACCTCAGCCCTGATTGTGGGGTTTTCCCAGCCCAGCATGGAAAAATGAGTTTTTGAGCTTTTCTTTTTGGTGCTCTGTGAACTTTTTGTAGGTGGATCATGTGTTCATACACTGAGGAAGGAACAGACTTGGCTTTTCACACCACATCAGAAGGGCTTGATTGCTTTTTTGGAGAGAATGTGCCCAGACACCATCAGGGCATAAGTAGTAACCAGCTGGTGAGAGGTATTTAGAACAGAGACACATTTGGTGATTAAGTTTTGACTGTTGCACTGATGGCCTTCAGCCTCGTTTCCTTAATGGGGCAGACTTGGCAGCAGGAGCAGTGGGAACACCTGTCTGCTGGCTTCCTGCTCCCGCCTGAGCATCCTATCATTTGGAACACTGGACATCTGCTGCTAGACCCGGCCTTTGTGAGCTCTTGTATACGTTTTTAAATACTTGCATATGAGATAAATGCCAAATTCAGCTGGGGCAGAGTGTCAGGAGTCAAAAACTGAAGCTGAACACCTTTGCCTCTGGAGTGATCAGTGGGCTTATTTAAAAAGAAATGCAGAACAGAAGTGTAGTGAGTCCCAGCTGTGATGCATGGTAGGGTTGTGCAGACTCTGAAAACCAGATGTGAAAAGCACCTGCATTTAATCAGTCTGGGGAGAGTTGTCTCTGAGCTTTATCAAGACTTCTGATCAACTGCTGGTGCCTAACAACACCCAGGGAGGCATTGGGAGTTGTTGTGTCACTGGCAAGATATAATGCTGTTGTAAATTTAATGCTCTTAATTTGGAAATGCAGACTTAATCAAATGTCAAACTCAACTGTCCAAATTCCTAAATTAAACATGAATTGTTTGGAAGCTTCTCCAGAACTGCTGTATGTTGCATCAGTCCCACAGTCACTTTTATTGGTTGCAGAAGCAACCATTTTGTACCAAGGTAATTTGGCCCTTACTGCAGAAGTCAGAATAGCTGCCTTGAGACATACTGAGCCCATTTTCTGTAAGAACTTGTGATTTTTAATAACATCATCGAAGTCATTTTGGTGGAGGCTGAGCAGGAGTTGAATAAAAACCCACAAAAGGAAGGGTAATTCCCATTCTCATTAA